>NC_065446.1:33792683-36453326 GCF_917563875.1 Diabrotica virgifera virgifera
AAATAATTCCCAGCTCCATAGCATCAACCCCAGCTGATAAAAATCATTTTCTCTTAAAACCTTTCACTTACAATGAACTAATTTTCGCTATAAATAATCGTAAAGATAATAGTCCAGGATACGATCATATCAAATACTCCATGCTTTTAAATCTTCCAGAAGTAGCAAAATATTTTCTATTGGACCTTTTTAATCGTATAGTTCAAGACAATTCTGACGTAAATATTTTTAAAGACATAATTGTTATTCCGATTCTAAAGCCTACAAAAGATCCAAATTCAGCCGAATCTTATCGACCCATTTCTCTTTTTTCGTGTGTATTTAAAACTTTGGAACGTATGTTAAAAAACAGACTAGAATGGTGGGTCCATGCTAAAAAGTTACTACCAAACAATCAATTTGGATACAGACGAGGATGTGGAGCTTTAGATGCTCTAGCTACACTTGTAGCGGACATACAGGGTAATTTTTCTAGAAATAATTATTTGCCTACTTTATCACTAGATATAGAAGGCGCTTATGACAGTGTGTGTTTACCTCGATTAAAAGACAAAATGATCAATCAGTTTCAAATACCCATAAAACTAGCACAAACTATTCTTAATTTCTGCACTGATAGACGCCTATACGTTAGAAACCATAAAAATGAACTTCTTGGACCACGTTATAATAGTTGGGGATTACCTCAGGGATCAGTCTTAAGCCCTTTTCTTTTTAATCTGTATACGGCTGATTTTCATAGCCTTAATGCACCAAATATTACTTACAAAAAAATCCAATATGCGGATGACTTCCTCATATATACAGAAAGGACAAAATATGAACCCTCCCTTACAATCTTAAGAAAATTACATGAACATGTCTCAAAATGGTTTTGTGAAAATGGTTTTAATTTATCCACTAGTAAATCTAATGTGTGTATTTTTTCACAACATAATATTCCTAACACAAATACTATTTTAATAAATGGCAAAACTTTAAATTTCTGCAAGTCAATAAAGTATCTAAGCATGTTTCTAGATCAAAAGCTAACTTGGAAATTACATATCGAGTATATGCTTGACAAAAGCAATAAAGGTCTAAACTTTTTAAAATCCATTTCTAAAACTTGGTGGGGAGCTGATGTAGAAACAGCTTTACTATTTTACAAATCTTACATCAGATCTATTCTAGACTATGGATGTATACTTTATGGATCAGCAAGTAAACAAATTTTAAATAAAATTGATGTATTTCAACTTACTGTTCTACGTACCTGTATGGGAGCAATTAAGTCTACTCCAATAGCTCCATTGCATGTTGAAGCTTTAGAACCTCCCTTGAATTTTAGAAGAGATAATCTAAGTGAAAAATTTGTTGTGAAAATTGCATGTATCAATAATCCCTTGTATTCTAGCATAAGCTCACTAAACACAGATGATCTAACAAACAGTTACTGGACTCATAAAAATACACCAACACTGTGTACAGCCTTTAGAACCATGTGCAACAATAAGTATATCAACAATATCAATAACCTTGATACTAACGACTATTTCGCATTTTTTTATGAACCTGATATACATATACCGACATATTATAATAGTTCATTATTAGATTCATGCATCTTGAATTCCTGTATAGACAAATGGCCTAAAGCAACTGTAATCTATACAGATGCATCCAAAACATCGGAAGGGACCGGATGTGCTTTCTACATTCCATCTAAGTCAACAGAAAAAATGTTCAAATTACCTTCTAATTGCTCAATTTTTAGTGCAGAAGCAATTGCAATTCTTGAATCCTTGATATATTTCGATAGTTTAAACAATAATTCAGTGTTAATAATATCCGATTCATTGTCAGTTTCATTATCTCTCAAAAGTTCAAAGTTACCCAGTTATAATTCTAATCTTTTCATTTACCAAATTAAGAACATGCTTGTCAAGCTTAAAAATAAAAATAAAACTACTAATTTTATTTGGGTAAAAGCTCATGTTGGTATAAAATATAATGAGCATGTTGATTCTTTAGCTAAAGCTGCAATAACCTCTTCAGCTGAAATTGTACCAGAGGAGAGAATTTGCATTCCTGACACTTTTTGTATCTCTAAAAGAAATCAAATAGGTAGATCGTTGGAAAACTTATTGGCAAACTTTTTGTAACCACTCAACAACACAATATGTTTATATACAACCACAAATTCCAAATTCGAGATGGTTTAAGAAATTTAATAACATCCGTAAATATATAACAACCTTAGTAAGATTGAGATTTGGTCATGCTTGTTATCCTACTCATATTGCTAAAATCAAAATTTACAATTCAGACTTATGTGAAACATGTCTAGGACAAGGAGATCTTAATCATATCTTTTTTAACTGTTTCAAATATATTCAGCATTCAGGAACTCTTTTAAGCAGCTTGCAAACGCTGCAAATATTTCCTCCGTACCAAATAAATAACCTATTGGCTACTAATGACAAAAGAGTATATGATTGTCTAATCAAATTTATACATAGTACAAATTTATGTCTGTAATCAATCTTATCCAATCTCGTTAACCTTTTTTTACCCAATTGTTTATTTTTCCTCCTTTTCCTTATTTATAGTAATGTCTTGAAGGAATTTTTAAGAGGTTTTTTTTTCTTTTGACTATTATGACCTGTTTGCAATAGTAGGTATAGATAGACACTTTTTTATTTAGTATTAAGTAAATTAGAATAATATGTTTTTCTTTTTAATAATTTGTATTAGGTTTAATAGTTTTTTTTTGTATTAGTATTAATTATTATCAAGTTGTATCTGGCTAAATAGCTAAGTGCTAAAGTCACAAATAAAAAAAAAATAAAAAAATCTTGTGGCCAATTCTCGTTATTGTAGCTTGATTAGAACCGCGGGAACTGCTGAATATGCTGATGAAACCATCGAATATGAACATTTTTTCATTTTTTTTTTGACTGCAAACTGACGAAAATGGTATATTCGATACTTTTGTTTTGTATAAATATAACTACAACGCTAAATGTCGAATGTGTCACATTCGTTAGTTTGTGTTGTAATTTATAAGTTATTCAATTATAATCTGTAAACTGTCGAAAATGCTAAATTGCCGAGAAGAACAAAATGCACGTGTTTACAATTTGTGCGAAATTTGTATCAGTATCGCTTCCAAGAAATTCTTGTGAGGCAGTTTATGATTTCATTTTAACAGATTTTCATTATTTGATTATACAGTTATTCAGTTATTCGCCATTATATATTCCCTACTTTGAAACATCGGACTCGAAACAAATCTTTGATTAATACAAAAATCAAAGTAACGAATGCGATTTTTTGGAAAGAAAAAAATGATAAGCAGTTCAAATTTGTCTTCAATCTAACAAGGATTAAACATTACATACAAAAAATATAAAAAATTTTCCATTTGTCAATGCGCTGATTTAGGAGTCTCTAAAAAAGAGTTATTTTGCTCTCCTGAAAAGTACCAATTTTCAAATTCGATAGTTGGAAATGGCAGGGACGATCTGTGCCTTCTCCCAATCGGACGATGGATATCATCATCACCATCTTTACTCTATCTACCGCTGATTTGAAAGGTTCTACATAACTGAATTTAAACCATTCCCTTAAATTCTTCAGCCATGACACTCTCCTACTTCCAATATTCCTTCCTCCTGTTATCTCTGCCTGTATTATCAATCTTACCAATACATATCGCTGCCCCCAGTGCCGGTTTAACTTAACTTCGGGCCCTGGGCGCTGCAGGTTTAGGGGCCCCATTCATTGCTATTCGTTGTCAGTTTGTTAACAAGAAATCACATGCATTAACTATAAAGGTTTATTGTAAAATTCATAAAATAATTTTTTTAAACAAGCAAGAAGAATAGCCAACTTAAAAAATAATCCCGGGCTGGCGCCTGGCGGTAGTATGCTCGACTCACGTGCTGGTAGGCCGGGGTTCAAATCCCAGTGTCGGCAAGAACAACTAGACATTTTTAAAATGTCTATAGGCCCAGGTTGACTCAGCCTGAATAAAATGAGTAACTTGGGTAAAACCAGGGGTAACAATAGGCGGTTGAAGCGTAGCACTGGCCCTGTTACCCTCCTTGTATACCGTAGGCCCTAGATATAGCAGACTACCCAGATATATCCCAAAGGCACGTCAGCGGTATAAAACGGTAGACTATTATTCCAAGAGAGTATTCCAAAAAATACATTTGAAAATATGAATCAAAAGCAGAAAGTTTCACAAAACAACACAGACATGACAAACAAAAAACATATTCTAAAAAATACATAAAGACAAAAATTAGATCACTTTTTTTTGATTTGGCATTCGCAAACTGCCATATAATACTATCACAACTCAGTTTCTCCAGTTCTTCATTCTATATATACAATAGTGATAATGCGTCTAGGTTTTCTTGACCCAAATTTGACCTTAAAAATGTTTTTATTCTTTTTAAAGCCGAAAAAGACCGCTCGCCTGACTCATTAGAAATTAGAATCGTCAAATAAATTTGCAGTTAAAATATTGGGAAAAATTGCCTTTACATCCTGGATGACATCAAATTTTTCATAAAATGTATGTATATTTAAATTTTGGCATAACGTTACAAAATGGGTAATTTCATTATGCAAGTTCTCTTTGGTTTCATCAACATCTTTTTTATATTTCTCGCATAAAATATTAATTGACGTCTTCACTTCTTCTTTATCTAGCGTAAAAGAACATCTAAAAGCTTATGTTACATCCTTGTAGCTTGTAGCATTCAATTTTCTTTAAAAAATTATTGCCCCTTTAAAATTATTTGACTTTCACCTGCTTCTTCGAAAAATGATTTTAAGTTGTTTATTCTTTGAAGGTCAGTTGTATAGTAGATGTTTGAGATATCCTCGCCTTTGCAAAAGAAAGTTTTCGCTTCTTGTTGAATTTCGCTAAACTTATTTCTTAAGTCTCCAACAAAGCTCAAAAGAGATGTCATTAATTCTACTCCAATTGACACGTTTAGGTCCACAGTTTCTAACGTTTTGCTTGTTGCATTCACTCGTGCCAAAATTCTTGCCCAAATCAGTGTCAATATAGCTGTCTCAAAGGTATCCATTTTATTGTACAGTACCTTGGCTTCACTTCTATCTGCTGATTTTTCATCTCTATTATTGTTTAACTGAAAAAAATATGTTTGATGGATCCGTAATTTTAAATAATGCATTTACAGCGTCAAACCGGGCGGAGCATCTAGTTTCAATTAATCTTTTTACACAACATTTGCCGCTTTCTTTCAGTAAATTCCACCTTTGAGGAGAAGCCGAAAAAAACGTGTAGATACTTTGAACAGTTCTGAAATCACTGCTTCCAAGCTGGATTCACATGCAAAATTTACTACAAGTCGAGACATCTTTCTGACAACTTTCTGTAGTTTTTGGAAAAGGGCCCGCCACAAACATTGACACGGGATCCCTGTGGGGCTACACCTAGTGCTCCTAGGCTAGGCTACTCCACTGTGTATAGGCGTGAAGAGATGTACCAATAGAACATAGGCGTTTGCAGTGTATTGGAGTATCTGTGTATGATATTATTTTCGGAAAATATGTAGATTATTTAGCGACTTTACTTTTTTATAATTAAAGGAACGGGCCCTTTCGGGCCCCTCCGGGGCCCGGGCCCCTGGGCGCCCGCCCCATGCGCCCAGTGGATAAACCGGTACTGGCTGCCCCTCATTACTAGTTATTGTAACTTTCTTATTTTTATTGTGTTTATTATTTTATATTTTTGCCCATTTCTCGCAATACTTCCGTGTTAGTTTTCTTCTGTGTCTTTGGTATTTTAATCACCCTTCTGTAACACCACATTTCAAATGACTGTAGCTCAGTAGCGTACTGATAGATCAGCGGGCCCTGGTTCCAGTTGGAATGCGGCCCCGTCTAAATAAAAACACACATTGTATATCAAAAGTTTTTAATAAACATTAAATATAAATCAACATAGAAAAACTCAAGCTAATTTAAAACAGTAAAATAATATTAATCCTATCGTTTTTCATACTGACATGACTGATCACTTTACTCCAGCCGTTTTTATAAGGCTGGAAGTAAGGTTTTATACTTACCTAAATAATGAAACCCAAAAATTTTCTGCATCTAAGGCCTGGATCCCGCGTACCAAAAAAAGTTTATTAACAAATTAGCACGCTGAAAATTTGTTAATAGCTTAACGGTGTCTATTCCGACAAACTTTGATATATGGGAACACTGGAACAGGGGAAGTTTTAATTCTGGAACGTGATTTTAATTGTGGAACTTGTCATCCTGACACGTTTATGATTGTGAACACTAGCATGTTGTTTTTAAGTTCATTCAATAGCAAACTTTGTACAATAATATGAAAAAATGTTTGTCTGACAAATATGTTAGGCATTTTAATATGTCCGACACGTATAACATGTCAAATGGCAGAAATTATGTTGGTGATAGATAGCAAGATAGCAGTCTGATTTTTGCATGAGAGTTTAATGAAAGGGTAATAAATCATTTGGAAGTTCTCTCCGACAAAATACATGGGACATTATCGTAGTCTGACGTTCGAAACATGTAATTGGTTCCACAATTAAAACTTCCCCTATTCCAGTGTTCCCGTACATCATAGTTTGTCCGATTAGACACCGTTAAGCTATTAACAAATTTTCAGCTGGCTATTAAATAAACTTTTACTGTTTCACGAGATCCAGGCCTGTCCGTCCAGTCATAATTAAAAACAGGAATATCGGAAAACAGCTTTTAAAAAATGAACATTAGATGCAATTTATATCAACAAAATAGATTCTCAAATTGCAAATAATTTTATAAATAAGTTAAATACTGTTGCTGAAGACAAAATAAAGATTAAAAACCAAATAAAAATTTTCTACAACCAACTGAACCCGAGATAATTGTTTTTGTTTTCTTAAATCGTAGTGACTTTATTTATAACAATTAAGAAATTATCTCACAGTCATTGACTAAAGAAAGACTTATATTATCTTAAAATAAAACTTACTTAACCGAAAATTACATTTAATTATTAAAAATGAATTTTAAATTGTAGTGTAGATTTATTTTTCGTTACGACTGTGATTTATTGTGTCCGTTGCCCTTAGCAACGGCTAGCAACTTATAATACATTGAATCACGGTTTTTTTAGTAAATTTTAAATTGTAAATTTTAAAGTACCGCTTGGATTGACATGAAATTTGGCAAACACCTAGATAACATGTTAAAGAATAAAAATGATATTGGGCCTCTGTGTGCTTTTATTCTGGGGGTGAGTTTCATCCCTTATAATGGGTGAAAAAATATATGTTCAAAATAAGTTCGAAAATGGATAAAACGTCTAATTCTAAGCACCTTTTGTTCTATAGCATTTTTTCACCAAGTTAATACTTTTCGAGTTATTTTCGAGTAAATACCTTCATTTTTCAACAAAAAAAAAACACGTTTTTAGGCGGTTTTATCAAAAGTAAGCATGTTACGCTGAAAATAAAGTTGATCTCCTTTTTTTTTTCGTCAAAAAACTCGGGAAAGTCACCCCCTAATTACCATCTTAAATCAAATTAATCATTATAAGTTACTTTGCTCATGTATTATTTATATGATCTGTAAGTATCATCGGTTCAAAGGGCTTATTTAAAAAAATGGTTTTAAAGCAAATCTGTTTGAATTTTTAATTTTGAAAAAAATGTTTTTTTTTAAATAACTTAAAATTTATTAGTGTGACCAAAAATCACAAAGAGTAAAAAAATGTAGTTTTTGCTGTTACGAATATTTTGGATTTTTTGCTTTTTTTGGAAGGCAAAAATTTGTTAATATATGGCTGTTCTAAATTTGCATAAACTCGTGATTATTGACTAGTTCAAGTCCTTTTAACTACAGCCCCTCTAAAAATAAGCACTTTGAACCGATGAAACTTACAGACATATACGACACATACACGAGTAAAACATCATTGAAGTAAAATGGATTAATTTCATTTTTGATGCTAATTAGGGGGTCACTTTCGCGAGTTTTTTTACCAAAAAAAAGAGATCAACTTTATTTTCAGCTTAACTTGCTTACTTTTGGTGCCATAATTTTTTTTAAAAAACATATATACATATTTTTTTAAACACTTTAAAAAAGTTGTAATGATTTTTCTTCAAAAAGTGCATGATTTTTTGTTATATCACGTTGAAATATTTCACTTTGAAATTTGACGGATATGAACTTATTTTTCATTGGCTAGAACTTTGTTTCTACTGGGTATAAAGATTTCATGCATACATCATTTTTTTCAATTTTTAATTTGCTATATTTTTGTTAAAATTCTTTTTTCCAATAAAATACTTACTTTTTGAGTTATTTTTTTTTGTTGAAAAATGAAGTTATTTACTCGAAAATAACTCGAAAGGTATTAACTTGGTAATGCTATAGAATAAAAGGTGCTTAGAATTAGACGTTTTATCCATTTCCGAACTTATTTTGAACATATTTTTCACCTCTTAAAGGGGTGAAACTTACCCCCAGGATAAAAGCACACAGAGGCCCAATATCATTTTTATTCTTTAACATGTTATCTATGTGTTTGCCAAATTTCATGTCAATCCAGGCGGTGCTTTAAAATTTAAAGCAAAAACCGTGATTCAATGTATTATAAGTTGCTAGCCGTTGCTAAGGGCAACCGGCACAATAAATCACAGTAGTAACGAAAAATAAATCTACACTACACTTTAAAAATCATTTTTAATAATTAAATGTAATTTTCGATTAAAATAATTTTTATTTTAAGATAATATAAGTCTTTCTTTAGTCAATGACTGTGAAATAATTTCTTAATTGTTATAAATAAAGTCACTACGATTTAAGAAAACAAAAACAAGTATCTCGGTTTCAGTTGTTCATACAAAATTTTTATTTGATTTTTAATCTTTATTTTGTCTTCAGCAACAATAACCTGCAATTTAGAAACTCATAGGATGTACAGGGGCGGCTTCAGTTCTAAATGTTTATAACGAAATTTGCCCCCTTATCAAACCCGAAATAAGAGGTTGAAAAATGTTATACGCATGTATTTACATCAGACTATGAAAATATAAGTCTTGAGAAGGAGAGTGGATCTTGGATTAACTCTATACAATTTTTTTTTAAAGTTATAGCGTTGGACATTTTTGACCTCTTGGGAAAAACAAATTATAATATCTAAGCAACAAGTTCACCAATCGGGCACTAAAAATTTATTTTTTGTGTTTAGTATTGAATGATCTTCATTATAAAGCCTTAAAAAAATACATAAAAGTTATTTTTACAATAAATAAGGCAATTGCAAGAAACGGCCATTTTGGACTTTCGCAGGCTGTTTTGCAATAACGTATAAACGAAATTAAACTTACCATAGCTCATATTGTAGGTGTTTTAATTTACTACAATTTTCTATTTAAAAGTTTTTCTCTAAAATGAATATCCTAAGCTGCAAAATTAAAAATCTTTAAAAATTGCAAATTTAACAAATGAAAATCGTCATAAATAAAAAGCCGCACAAAATTTTTGGATACATTTTAGTATAAGTTATTCCTGGGATCGTCCTTTACAACACCTGATAGGTTTTAAAAATTCCTGAATTATATCACGTGTTTTCATCCACAGCCTGGGGTATCCTTCTCGAACGGTTGTCCATGATAGTTGGGTCAGTGGGTAGCCCCTTTGTTCTTAAATCTGACACTATTGGGACCGTGCAAGTTCGGTAAAGCGACACCTATTTCTACGCACTGCAACTTTATTCGCACTTTTAATTATATTGGCCAATTATATTAGTCCTGGTTACTGGATAATTGTCAAGGCCACAGTCCAAAAAAATAATAAGAAGAAAAAATAAGATTCAGGTTATGTTATTAAAACGTAAACAATTGTATGTAGTAAATAAAATTAGTTATTAAAATACAGTATTGCAAGCAAAATAAAATTAATTAAATTTACCTTTATATAATAATTGCATATCATATCAATATTGTGGAGCAACATATAATTTTTCTTCTTCAATGACAATAGGTATGAAATGTACGTCAATTTGACAATTTCAATTTACAATATGAATTATTTCAGAAAGTTGCAATATTTCTCCGCTATTCGCGCACGATCGTTTCTCAATTCCCTTCCAAGTACTTGCACACCGCGAATAAAGTCTCTCCATAGCATTCATGGACGGCTTAATAATGGGCTCAGAAACATTAAACCTTAAAACATTAAATAGAATGTACAACACAGTGATCTCAGTTGCTTCCAAAATTAAGAATTATATTAAACAATGTTTAAAGAAAATATATCTTGACATGCAACGAATACTTCGAACAAAAGTAAATATGAAATAACTGACAGCTGCTTTATAACAGTGACAGTGGTAAAACCAACGGATGTTTATTTCGGAGCTATTGCCAAAAAAACTTTTTTAACTTCAACACACCACTTTGTTGGAATATTCAACTCACAACTCGAGATTAAACAGATTCACTTAAAGTTGTCATTGTAAACTTACAAACTTTGCAAGTTGTTTAACTCTGATCCATAATAATTATGGTAGAGCAGCTTGACTACAACAGCTCCTTATATTCGAAAATTATTGTCAGTTTTAAACTAATAATTATGAAATATGTAAATGCTTCTCTTAAGAAGTTTCCTTAGGGAAAAAAGCAAAGACAAACTTCAATCCATTTACACAACTTTCGTCACAATTTTTTTTATTTAATTTTATTGGAAATTTTTTTTCAGTTATTCATTTTTATAATATTTCATATTTTCATGTCTTCAAGAAGCTGTCATAAAACATTAATATTGTTTCGTGAGTACTAGTGATTTAATAAACTATACCCTATTCCATCAATATACGACTGTCTTGGATTATCTTGACAACGAATATTTTACTGCGAGAACCTCTGGAAGATGAAACAGTCAGCATATGAGTAAATGGAGTCTAAGTTAACAACATCAGAGATGCAGACGATACAGTAATAATAGCCGATAGTTTACAAGACCTGCAAAGACTCATTAGTAAAATAGTAATGTGTAGTAAGGAGTAAGGACCCTCTCTCAATATCAAAAAGACGAAGTTTATAAAAATTAGTAAAAACAACCATTACACTAACGAAATCTTGATAGTAGAGGGCCAGAAGATCGAAAGTATAAAAAAGTACACTTACCTAGGAACATTTATAACAGAAAATAATGACTAGACTGCAGAAATCAAAGTCAGAATCGAAAAAGCACGTTCTAATTTTAATATATTTATAACAGCATGCTGCAGAGAACGTGCTGACATAATTTGATTATCGGTATTTTCTGTACGATTTTGTTTTATTATAGCAGTGTTGCTTAACAGAAAGTACAATGCCATTTTACCCTTAAAATTGAATATTTACTTTTGGGCTACCATTTCCTATTTCGTTATAAACTAAAAATAAAATTAAAATGCGAGAAATGTTGAGAATTTTTATATGCTTGTTGAATTTTTAAAAAATTTTGAATATTGCAAATTAAGTTGAAACAGTAAACGCTACTATTACCTACATAAATACTTTTAGGTCTGGATCCTTCGTACCAAAAAAAAGTTTATTAATAACAAGCTGAAAATTTGTTAATAGCTTAAGGGTATTAAGTCGGACAAACTTTGATATATGGGAACACTGGAACAGGGGAAGTTTTAATTGTGGAACAGGTTAAAAACTTAAAACGTCAGACTACGAAAACGTCAGATGTATTTTGCCGGACAGAACTTCCAATTGATTTGTTACTCTTTCGTTAACCTTTCATGCAAAAATCAGACTGCTATTACTAACAACCCTGATTTCTGTCATTTGACATATTCTTCGTGTTCCACTCATTAAAATACCCAGTTGGTGATAAACACCAGTCTGATTTTTGCAAGAGAGTTTAATGAAAGGGCAACAAATCAATTGGAAGTTCTGTCCGACAAAATACATTTGACGATTTCGTAGTCTGACGTTCCAAATTTTTAACCTTTTCCACCATTAAAACTTCCCCTGTTCCAGTGTTCCCATATATCAAAGTTTGTCCGACTAGATACCGTTAAGCTATTAACAAATTTTTAGCTTGCTATTAATCAACTTTCCGCCTCGTAGGCCTAGAGCTTTATAATTTAACATAATACACAGGACAGTTTATACGACTCTCTTGTTTACTTATTTAAAATTTCATTTAATGTCTACGTAAAAATGTCTGCACTATTGTTCTCTACCGTATCCTATTTTTCGCTTTATCTTTCCAGTCTCTAATTTCCATAGTTTCTATATCTTCCTGGAACTTTACGTGCCACCTTTTTCTTGGTCTACCTCGTCTCCTTGTCCCAACTGGTCTTCTTACTAGTACCTTCTTTGGAATTCTTGCCCTATCCATTCCCTCGCTATAGAAATAAAAATAGAAGCTACAAAAATAAAAATTAAACTGATAATTTTTGATAATATCCCGTCGTCAAGTATATTACGTCAGATGCCCTTCTTTGCTACGAAAACATACATTCACTGACATTAATGACAACTAATGTTTTAAAAATTATAAAAGTGATGACTTTCAACCATCAAATATTTATAACAACTGTGTTTAATTATTGTACTAATCTGTACTTACATAAATAAATTACAATAAAATTTTGGTTTTGAACAGTTTTATTGATGAAATAATCGTAACAAATTGCACTCGATCTCTAAAATTCTTATCGAATTTTTGCCCTCATGATACTTTGACATAATTTCACTTCCCTTCGGGTCGTGAAATTAAGACTGTCAAAGAGTCACTCGGGAAAAATTCGATAATTTTAGAGCTCTTGTGCAATTACTACTGATAATTATTTTTGATAATATCCCGTCGTCAAGTAAGTATATTACGTCAGATGCCTTTCGTTGCTACGAAAAAATACATTCAGTGACATTAATGACAATTAATGCTTTAAAAGTAATAAAAGTGATGACTTTCAACCGTCAAATATTTATGACAACTGTGTGTTTAATTGTAGTAATTTGTACTTACATACAGAAGGAAAAATGAAAGAATACCCATGAATGAACATATAAAACACGCTGTATTTTCCTGTCACCGTGTCACACAAAAAATTGGCCAGCGCAAGTACATGTAATAATTATTGTTACATGTACTTGCACTGGACAATTTTCTTTGTGACACGCTGACAGGAAAATACAGCGTATTTTATATGTTCGTTCATGGGTATTCTTTCATTTTTCCGACTGTAAATAAATTACAATAAAATTTTGGTTTTGAACAGTTTTATTCATGAAATTATCGCAGCATATTGCACTCGATCTCTAAAATTATTATCGAATTTTTGCCCTCGTGACACTTTGACATAATTTCACTCCCCTTTGGGTCGTGAAATTAAAACTGTCAAAGTGGCACTCGGGAAAAATTCGATAATTTTAGAGCTGTTGTGCAATTACTACTGATAATTTATTTTTTGTATTTTGAGTTGTCTTAGTTCTTTGTACATTTTTTATCAGTTTTATCATAAGCATGTTAATCAATGAAGAGCGCATACAAAACCATTAATTTTATGTTCGTAGCAAGTTGTTTGGATTTCTTTTATGTTAAATATTTATTCTGTCGTCGATCTTTTATTTCTAAAGCTTGCTTGGTATTCTCCTATTAGTTTCTCTGCGTATGTCTCCAATCTTTCTCTCACAATCCTAGAAAATATCTTATAGTACACAGTCTAGTAGAGCAATACCCCTGTAATTTTGCACCCCAGTTGCATCCCTTTTTTATATAATGGGATTATCCAGGCTCTGGTCCACTCTTCAGGCATCTTTTAGTTGCTCCGATGTGCGGTAGAGGATTGTTGAGTATATCTTCCATACATTGTTCGGTTGCAGCAACTATTCGATAAAATTGAGATGAAAAAAACAACTTTATCCTAACATTCCTTGTGATTCCTAAGTGATCGTAAAGAACACTTGCGAAAATTAAACTATTAATGAGAACTGTACAACTGACTATATAGAAAACTTACTTTAAAAGGAAATCAACTAAGTGACCATCAACTAAATTTCAGAATAATTTTATCGTTCTATTCGTTTTAATTCATTCTAAAGATTCGTTTTATTGTTACTTTAGTTAAAAGCTTGAGTTAACAACTATTATGTTTCCCAACTGTTTGTGTACTTCAAGGATATTGTTTAATATTTACATCTATATTTAACTGACGTAAAATATCAATGTGAATATTGGAATATTTGGAACATGCTCGTCAAAGAAATATGGTTAATGTATTTTAGATCAAAGACAGATTGTTTAGAGTGCCTGTTTGAAGATGATATTGTCAATTAAAATTGAAAGGTTAGTTTGGTTTGACTAATTTACGTACGTAGTAAAGTTGAGACGAAATATGTAACATGACATACATATAATGAATTAGATATTTTCGATTGCTTTGATTATTCCTAGAGGTATCGCTTTTGTGTACAGTAGTACAGTAAGGGTATAACGTCCCTTAATGTAACCCTGCCAAATGCCTTCTTAAGATCCACGAAACATAAATATGCTGGTTTGTTTTATTCTAATGTTTTCCCTTGCATTGGCCTTATTATAAATATAGCGTCGGTGTATGATCTTCTCGATCTAAAATCTTGTTTTTCTTCTGCTAGTGTTATAATGTCATTCAGTTTATTAATTATTATCACTTTAATAATTTTAGTGCTGTGTTTAATAAATTCATTACTCTCTGTAATTCTCCGGGTCCGATTTGTCTTCCTTTCATATAGGGCTTTTCATCGATTGTCATTTGTTTCGAGCTTCTGTTATATGTTGTATAATCTGTGTATAATATTAATATACGCGGATTATACGAAATATGACAGAAGCTCGAAACAAATGACTGTGAATGAAAAGCCCTATACCCATGAACGATCACATCAATCACTTATTTTGTATTTGCTCTCTCTTTCTATAACAAACGTTTGTTATTTATAGAAAAAGACAGCAAATACAAAGTAAGTGATTAATGTGATCGTTCATGGGTATTCTTTCATTTTTCCGACTGCAAATACTAAAATCACTAGCCAGTTGTGTCTGAGTTTAACGCACAGACTGTAATAATAATTTTCATTTCATAACAAATGGAATAGTCTATTCATCATTAGGTACTCCTATTAAAGGGGAGGCCGTATACACGTATAAACCTTTTTAAAGTTAATAATAAATTATTGGTTTTAAAATATACTCAAATTGTATTTTTGAACGTCTTATTTATTTTATATAATAATTAAATTCACTATCAAGTGTCATTGATATTTTATTAATACTTATTTTAAAATTTAGTTTGACATTCACGAAGTGTCAAACTCAAATCTAAATATGCCTTGCTTAACAAATTCAGATTAAAAAAGTAGCCTACTTACTAGGAACGATTTCTTATGACGTTTAGTGTGTCGGCAGAAAATAAAAGGATTTTGACGTCACATTTTAGATTTTGAGGTCGATTATCTCGAAGACGGTTAAAGATATCGAAATGCCGTTTTCAGATTTGGATTCAGAAGACAAAACTACATAAGAATCCATCGATAAGTCTGCTCTAAGTGTTGCAGGAGCGGCAACGCAATAACACACAGCTTTTGCGAATTTATAAACGAAAAGTTTTCGTTGAAAAACTAAGAAGATGTAAAACACCGAGATGCTGAATCGGGTTTATGTCTTAACGTAGTAAACAAAACAATTAATAAAAAATAATAAAAAAACAAATTAAAGATATAAAAAAATACAAAAAAAATAAATATGTACAAAAAAATATTTACAAGCAAAACAGTGTATTATTTAGATAATAATTGTAATATGTTAGTTTGTTATGTATTTAGAGTTAGAAATACAGAAAAAATTCCTCTGATTGAAAAAACAAATCTGTTTGTTTTTAAAATAACAAAATGTCTGGCTAATTGGCTCGGCCAAGGCCATCAAATTCACAAAAAAAAATACATCTAACTGCTGAGTTAAGGCATCTTAGGTCGAGTATTTTGGATGTATGTACATTTCTGTTGGTTATAGGTTATAACATAATCTATCGTAGATCTTTGCTCGTGGGTGTTGAATGTATATTGGTGTTTATCTTTGTTGTTTATTCTAAGGTCGTTATTCGTGCAGAATTTTATCATCAATTCTCCATTTTCGTTTTTAGCATTCTCGTTATGTTTTGAGTTATTCCGGGTATTAGTTGGTTTCCTATTCGAGCGTTAAAATCCCCTATTATTATCATCTTTCCTCTGATTTGATCTAATACTTGCTGTAATTCGTCATAAAATATTTCCCTTGTTGTTTGAGGCTTGTTATTTTCTGGGCCGTATACTCAGATGATCTTCAGGTCTTCCTTTTCCATTCTTATCTTTTTTGTTACAATATTTTCTGATACATATTGACACTCTTTGATGCATTTTTGTCATCTTCGGTGTATTAGTAAGGCTACACCTTCATTGGTCCTTTTTTTCCTTTGGTACTCCACTATAGATTAGTGCAAATTTACATAATTTTTAAAGAAAGATATTGAGAAGGATATTGGGATCCATATGCGAGAATGGTATGTGTAGAAAAGTTCAATCAGAGTTGTATCAATATTACAAAGAACCTTCTATAGCAAATCGTGCAGAAATACAAAGACCAAGGAAGAGGGAATAGATAAAGTGAGAACCGGTACAAAAAATATATTGAAGGCGAATAACTCGGGGAGAACAGTCAGCGTCAGGGACGATATAGTTACAGACGGATGCTGGGTAGGGTGGTGCGATAATTGCGAAGTTGATAATTCCGTGTCGCTATAGTGCGGAAAAGTTGCGATTGGTAATTACAACAAAAAAAAAAAAACATTTTTTCAAATCGGACTTTATCTTCCAATCCCGCAACGGGCCTAAAGATTATGAAAAAAATGAAATGTTACCTTCTTTTCCAAATTTTTTATTTATTCTCCATGTACGTTTTATTTATCGCTATAGTAAGATTTATATACAGTTTGCATGGTTAAGTGATAAAAAAAAATTAAAGGCACTCGTGGGAGTGCCGACAGAAGTGAAAACTTCTTATAGTATATAAATTACGAGCTCAATGCTTTTACCCCATCCTAAAAGAAGTGCTATACTTATATCATATACGATATACGCGATGCGTATGTCCTATGCTATTTATGTATACATACACATAATTTATATATAAAATTTATTTCAGCGAAGTGATAACGGTCGCAAATTCAATACTTTTTCCCCATCCAAGAAGTGCACAACGTCCCTAAAGAAATTTTCAATTCAAAAATTTATTTCGTCGAAGCGATAACGGTCGCTAATTTACTACTTTTTCCCCATCCAAAAAGTGCACAACGTCCCTCAAGAAGTTTTCACTTCAAATATTTATTTCGTCGAAGCGATGATGGTCGCTAATTTAAAACTTTTTACATCGCAAAAGTGCACAACGTCCCTAAATAAGTTTCACTTCAAATATTTATTTCGTCGAAGCGATTACGGCCCTAATTCAATACTTTTCATCCATACAAAAAGTGCACAACGCCCTATAAAAGTTTTAACTTAAAAAATTTATTTCGTCGAAGCGATGACGGTCGCTAATTTAATAATTTTTCCATAGAAGCGATGAAATCAATCCCACAGAGATGAAAGAGCCATGTGCAATAGCGCCAAATCAGATATCCCACCAACTGCTTCTGAATGGCAAAGCAAACCATCGTTGCAAAACGCCAAAGATCATAAGAACTCAAGACCAGGAAACAACTCTCTTGCGAAACCCATTTACCATCGAAGAGCTCAAAAATGGTATTGACTGAATGAAAAATGGAAAATCACCTGGAGTGGACGAAATCCTAACAGAGCAGATAAAACACTTCGGGGAAAAAGCGAGACAATGGGTGCTCGATCTATTTAACATCTGTCGCTCTACCTACCAGACTCCAAAACAGTGGCGTAAATCAAAAGTAGTAGCCCTTCTGAAACCTGGGAAAGACCCTGAACTACCGGGTAGCTACCGTCCGATATCTCTGCTATGCCATTTGTATAAATTGTATCAACGCCTCATTTTGAACCGCATCCAGGAAAAATTAGATGCAAAACTAATCCCACAACAAGCAGGCTTCAGACCAGGTAAATCACGCACAGGCGAAGTGCTGAACCTAACAGAGTACATAGAGGAGGGATTTGGATAGAAAGAGATAGTGGGAGCAGCCTTGATAGATCTCACAGCGGCCTATGATACGATAAACCACAGAACCTTGCTAACTAAGATCTATAACACTGTGCTTGACTATGACCTGGTAAATATCATTAGATCACTATTCTGTAATAGACGCTTCTACATTGTGGTAAATAGAAAGAAGAGCAGATGGAGTACCCAAAAAAATGGCCTATCTCAAGGAAACGTTCTGGCGCCGTCCCTATTTAACATCTACACCAACGACCAACCAATGCACCCTCAGGCTGATAGTTTTGTTTACGCTGACGACCTTGGTATCGCCGTAAAGGGAAAAACACTCACACAAGTGGAGTCGACAATGGAAGAGGCTTTAAACATGATGTCAACTTACTACAATCAAAACTCATTAAAACCAAACCCTACAAAAACCCAGGTATGTGTATTCCATCTCAACAACCATCTGGCGCATGTAAAACTGAATGTTTCTTGGGAGGGACAACGCTTGGAACATACTGATAGGCCCAAATATCTTGGAGTGATACTAGACCGGTCACTAACGTATAAATTCCACTGTCAGAACACAAGACAAAAGGTTTTTACGAGAAACAACCTTCTCCGGAAACTTGTAGGGAGCAAGAGGGTTGCAAACCCCCAGGTCTTAAAGTCAACAGCTGAGGCCTTATGTTTTTCAACAGGGGAATATGCTTGTCCCGTTTGGGGTAGATCTAGACAACAAGTCACCACGGCGTTAAATGAAACATGTAGAATAATGACCGGTTGCATGAAGCCTACCCCTCTACCCCTACTGTACCGAGCAGCTGGATCCGCATCACCAGACGACCGTAGATGCGCCTCACAATATGTGGAGAAGTTCAGGCAAACTTTCGATGAAAGGCACCAATTATACGGGTTTGACGAACAGCCAGGAACCAGCCGACTTAAATCAAGGAAAAGGTTTATGAAAAAAGTCAGCGTCGAACCACCCGAACTGTTCCCCCTACATCCAGAACGACCTAATGGAATGAACCTGGACTTTAGAACCTGGCGGACACTCAACCGCATACGCACAGGTGTTGCCCCTGTAAAACAGAACCTCATTAAATGGGGCATCAAGATAGATAACGACGCACTTTGTGAATGTGGGGAAATACAGAACGTGGACGACCTGAGAGTATGCAGACTTTGCTTATCACAGTGCACCCTCGATGATTTATGGCTCGCAAATACAAAGGGTGTAGACGTGGCCCGATATGGGGCATAAAAACTGTAGTAAAGAAAAGGTAAAATTTAATTTTTTTCATAATCTTTAGTCCGTTGCGGGATCGGAAGATAAAGTCCGATTTGAATAATTCTGTTTTTGTTTTTCTTGTAATTACCAATCGCAACTTTTCCGCACTATAGCGACACGGAATTATCAAATTGACTTTTTTCGCAGCACCCTAATACTGGGGGAAGTCAGGGCCCGACGGGCTGTAGCGCCATAGAAGAGAATGGATAAAGAATAAAATGAAAGAATAAAAGAATAAATACCTACTCACCAAATTACTCGCAACTAAACTCTACCTGCCTGATCTAGACGAGATATCGAGCCGATAGATTTAATGTTAATGAAAGTAATAAATCAAATTAAAACTAAGCATATATTATATATTATTATGTATAAACAAAACTTTTATAGTACGAAAACTAAATTGATTACTAAGCAACTTTGGAATAAGGTATTTTAAAAAGTGATTTCTGGACAAAATTTGTACGTATTGCTTTCTTTATATTATTAAACCATTATAAATTGTATTTAATTTATAAAAAGTGCATACCAGCGGCTGGTTTCACCAGTTTGCTGGTTCTTGCTGACCATCCAGCATAATGGCTTTGAATGCAATTCTGATACCAGAACCATTTAAAGAAAAAATATAACACGAAGCTATTGTCTGTATCTGCATGACAAGTACAAACATACACAGTAATCCTACAGTTTCTACCTCAACCATGGCCCTTCAAAGTGCTACAAATACTCAAGCTACTACATCAATTTCGTACGTAAACGCTGCAAAATCTTCGCCGAAACCACCATCCCTACCCAAAAAAGAGCAAGCCATAGTCCTTCACGCAGAAGAAAACCTTAAACTTCTAGATTACGTTAAAGCTATTGGTGATGTCATCGGACCAAAAAATATTTCCTTTGCTTCCAGAATCTCCAACAATAGAATCTGCATATATCTAGCCAACCCAAATCTCGTTGATCAACTTCTGAAGTCCCACCCAACTATCCAAATCGGATCCCTAATTTTAAGTATTAGGAAACTTGTCTCCCCGACAAAAAGAATATTAATCTCGAATATCTCTCCTTATATTCCCCACCAACTTGCAGAAAATGCAATCAAGAGTCTTGGTCTTCAAATAGCCTCCCCAGTGTCTTTCCTTAGAGCAGGAATTCCAGGTGAAGAATATTCCCACATCCTCAGTTTCCGCCGCCAAGTGTATGTCTTTTCACCCTCTGATAATTTCGAGCTTCACACCTCCTTATTAATTTCATTTGAAGGCAATGATAATAGAATTTTTCTTTCAACGGACAAGATGGAATGTTTCGTATGCAAACAGGCTGGACACGTTGCGTCAAATTGCCCCAATACTTCATCTGACAATGTGTTATCACAAAATTCTACTCTTTCTCATGACCCAACTCCCACTACCGAATCAACGCCACAGCAACAGCATACACAACTTGTGACAGACAATGTGTTATCTCAAAACTCTACTATCTCTTATGACCTAACCACCACCACCGAATCTACGCCACAGCAACAGAACACACAACTTTTCTCCCATACTGAATCACATCAAGCTGAAGACGGTGATCCAAACAACATAAATATTCAAAAACCTTCTTCAATTTCTTCTACTCCTCAAACCCTACTGCCAACTTCTGAAGCGAGCAAAATAATTCCCACCGAAGAGAACATTCCCACTAAAAATCCATGTGAAAAAACCTCTGAAGTAATGGATCAACAAGCTTCACTCGGAATCATAGGAGAATCATCCAGTACATCTGTGAAAAGAAGTATTGACGAAACGTTATCCCCTCCCATCGAAAATCTGAATACTAATAATCTAACGTTTGCTCTCCCTCAAACACCACGTCAAACCAACATCCAAAAGCCCAAAAAACCTAAACGCACAGCACCTACTCCTGACGCACTTAAATTTTTCATGAATAAAAATTCCACAACACTCCCATTAAACTATGATCAGCTAATAATGCTAATTGAAAATACCCAAGGTAACAATTCACCTATAGAAATTATCCAGGAATACACAACCGATCTCCCCGGTTTAATAAACCTATTAACCATATCTTACCCATACCTATCAGACAAAACTACGAAACATCGCTTCACCCGACTTAAAAATAAATTGAATCACTATCTAGGTAAAGATATCACTGACAGTGAATTATCTTCCTCCGATGCCTAATTTTCAACTCTATATTACAGTGGAATATTGATGGACTGTTCCATCGTTTACCCATGCTTCAAATCATCCAATCAGAATACTGTCCAGAAATAATTTGCCTACAAGAAACTAACCTTAGTCCAAACACAAGTTACAATTCTAAGCAGTTCAATTGTTTTAGAAATGACAGAAAATCATTTTAGACTTCCCAAATATTTCAGTATTTTTTCTGCTGAACTTTATGCAATACTCAAAGCCCTTGAACATGTCAACAAAAACAAAATATCAAAATGCTTGATCCTAAGTGATTCACTCGGTGCTTTACAAACTTTAAATCATGTGTATCCTAAAAACCCCCTAGAGAAAATGGTAAAATCTGAACTAGAAGAGGCTCAAGAAAATTCCAGACGCATTACCTTCATATGGATCCCATCTCATATTGGTATCGATGGAAACGAAGCAGCAGATCAGTGCGCCCGTAAAGTGTCGGAAAGTGTCGAAACAGAGGTAACGGAGTGTCGAAATCTCGCGAGTGACATAAAATCGTACTTTAGAAATCTAATCACGTGTAAATGGAACCAAGAATGGAAATATTCACAGACATCTTTAAGAACAATCAAGGATAATGTTTACCCGCGGCTATCGAGAATACGAGCCCGAAAACTTCAAACTGTTATCACACGTCTGCGTATAGGTCACACAAGATACACGCACTCTCACCTGTTTACAAGAGACGATCCCCCTAAATGTGAAATTTGTGACGAAATAAATAATGTAAAACATTTTTTAATTGACTGTCCACTTTTTGCAAATGAACGAATTAGATTCAATATTCCTAACAACATCAACAAACTTTTAGGCACAAATGGTTACTATGACAATATCGCAAACTATTTAAAATGTATAGGGCTATATTATAGAATCTAAATTACTGGAAGTTATACCTACACTGTATTCTTAATTTAAGATACATACTGTAATTATAGATAATAATATCGATAATTATTTAAAACTCATAGAATTATATTATAGATTGTAAGTTATTGGAACTGTACTCCTACACTGTATCCCCGCTAATCACCTCTTGGTGGATGCGGTAAATTTCCAATAAAAAAAAAAAAAAAAAAAAAAACTTTGGAATAAAAGTGATACAAAATCTGTTAATTATACTTATAAATAAAATAGATTTTAGACGTAAAAAAGCTAAAAATGTATTAATACTCAATTTTTATAATGACTGTAAAAATAAAGCAATTTTCATTTATTTCGACTACGGTTCTAAGGATATTAACATAAAACTTCATTAAGTTCACAGTTTCGTTCACCTCTTTCTAAAACCGCTTAAAACTTTTTCGCGTTAATTAGAAAAAATATTTCCCTAAACACCTTCTGAAAGTTATAATAGTAGTTTAGAGACAAAAGATTAATTTCAAAAGAATTGTAATCTTGTTTACGTGAAAAGAATTGGCAAATAATATAATAGCTACCTACTTGGAAAACTTTTCGCTCCCTTCTATCTTTATGAGGGCTGTAAAAATGGACGAACCATCTCGGAAATTTTGTTCGAACAACTTTTAATGCAATTTCTGGAAAGTTTTGCAATCTCCACGTTTTGTTTGACGTTTTATAATTGCTCTCAACAGAAGGGAATTAGTTCGTTTTTTCAATGCTAACCCATTTACCTGGAGGCTTGACTTTAATAGCAACTTTTATTGAATTTAAAATGAAAGATCGTTTAAAACTTTGATTTCCAATTATGCACATAATCTCTCATAACAGGTTACGAAAATTAAATTAGGTTAAAAACACTTTTCTAATCAAGTTTTTTTTCTAAAGGCTTTGGATTCATTCATTCATTCGCCTGGGAGACATTCTAAATATATTCATAGAAAATATAATACCGACACCGACCAGCATCTCAAAGATAGTCTATAACCTAAATAACAACAACGTAACCAAAGTTAGCGCAGGATACCAATTCACTGAAAATATTCCAACATCGGGAGGAATTAGACAAGGCGACAGTTTAAGCCTCTTCTTGTTTAACCTACTCATGGGCAAAATCATAAACAAAGTAACATCTCTTAAAATCGGATATATAATGCGCAACAAAAGAATTGGTATAGTATGATCTTCAGAGACAGCTCTTTTAGTTCTTTCAAATAAGTCGCCAACTAAATATGAACATTTCTACCAACAAAACTAAATGTATGACAATAGCAAAAGATCCGCGCAGATGTGAGTTAGTCGTTGAGAACAACCCCATAGAACAGGTGATGCAATTCAGATATCTGGGCGTAGATATATCAAGCACCCACGACCCAGTAAAGGACCTGAGGAGTCAGACCAATAAAGCATCTGCATCGTCAGGATGTCTGCGGGAGATAGTCTGGTCAAATCCATATATGCGCACAGATAGTAAAATTAGAATCTACAAGACTTGCATATGACCGACCATGACATATGGCATAGAAGTGCGCGAAGACACCAACAAAACGAAACAGTTGCTAAGGGTCGCCAAAATGAAAACCCTAAGAACAATAGTGGGGAAAACAAGAAGAGACAGGGTGAGAAATACAAATATTGGAGAGCAATGCAAAATTCAAGATATCATAAGATGGGGAAGGAAGCACAAGAGGATGTGGTACAACCATGTAAGACGAATGGGTGAGAATAGAGTCCCTAAATTACCCTATAAAACAACCCGCCCGGTTCAAGACCCCCGAAAGACCACCTAAAAGATGGAAGGATAGTTGGTAATCTACTTCCCAGGAAATCAACCAGAGGCAGGTTCAGAATTAAACAGATCAAAAGATCTCCAAGAAGTAAAAGAAGAAGAAGAGAAGCTTTGGATTAACAAAGAGAAGCTTTAATAAAACAAATTCATACCTGTATCTTAAAAGCTACGATGTTTTAAATTGATCCAAGGAAAGGACGTTTTCAAGATGAACTAAATATTACCAAGTTAGGATTGTTAGGGAAGGCTTGTTATGATTAAGATTTTAACGGAAGAAGGGTAAGGGAAGGAAGAGAAAATGGGAGTGAGACAGTGGAAAATAGTGGCACAGGACCGACAAACATGGAAGGCAATAGTACGCTGACGATCTAGTAGTCATGACCGTAGCTAGATTGGAAGAGAAATTGAAGAGGAGGAGAAATTGATAAAGTTGTTGAGCAGATTACACTGTTAATTTTTGGGCTATAAAAGTCGACAAACCATCTTTGAAATTTTGTTCTAACAACTTTTAATGCCATTTCTGGAAAGTTTTGCAATCTCCACGTTTTGTTTGACGTTTTATAATTGCTCTCAACAGAAGGGAATTAGTTCGTTTTTTCAATGCTAACCCATTTACCTGGAGGCTTGACTTTAATAGCAACTTTTATTGAATTTAAAATGAAAGATCGTTTAAAACTTTGATTTCCAATTATGCACATAATCTCTCATGACAGGTTACGAAAATTAAATTAGGTTAAAAACACTTTTCTAATCAAGTTTTTTTTCTAAAGGCTTTGGATTCATTCATTCATTCGCCTGGGAGACATTCTAAATATATTCATAGAAAATATAATACCGACACCGACCAGCATCTCAAAGATAGTCTATAACCTAAATAACAACAACGTAACCAAAGTTAGCGCAGGATACCAATTCACTGAAAATATTCCAACACCGGGAGGAATTAGACAAGGCGACAGTTTAAGCCTCTTCTTGTTTAACCTACTCATGGGCAAAATCATAAACAAAGTAACATCTCTTTAAATCGGATATATAATGCGCAACAAATTGGTATAGTATGATCTTCAGAGACAGCTCTTTTAGTTCTTTCAAATAAGTCGCCAACTAAATATGAACATTTCTACCAACAAAACTAAATGTATGACAATAGCAAAAGATCCGCGCAGATGTGAGTTAGTCGTTGAGAACAACCCCATAGAACAGGTGATGCAATTCAGATATCTGGGCGTAGATATATCAAGCACCCACGACCCAGTAAAGGACCTGAGGAGTCAGACCAATAAAGCATCTGCATTGTCAGGATGTCTGCGGGAGATAGTCTGGTCAAATCCATATATGCGCACAGATAGTAAAATTAGAATCTACAAGACTTGCATATGACCGATCATGACATATGGCATAGAAGTGCGCGAAGACACCAACAAAACGAAACAGTTGCTAAGGGTCGCCAAAATGAAAACCCTAAGAACAATAGTGGGGAAAACAAGAAGAGACAGGGTGAGAAATACAAATATTGGAGAGCAATGCAAAATTCAAGATATCATAAGATGGGGAAGGAAGCGCAAGAGGATGTGGTACAACCATGTAAGACGAATGGGTGAGAATAGAGTCCCTAAATTACCCTAGAAAACAACCCGCCCGGTTCAAGACCCCCGAAAGACCACCTAAAAGATGGAGGCATAGTTGGTAATCTACTTCCCAGGAAATCAACCAGAGGCAGGTTCAGAATTAAACAGATCAAAAGATCTCCAAGAAGTAAAAGAAGAAGAAGAGAAGCTTTGGATTAACAAAGAGAAGCTTTAATAAAACAAATTCATACCTGTACCTTAAAAGCTACGATGTTTTAAATTGATCCAAGGAAAGGACGTTTCCAAGATGAACTAAATATTACCAAGTTAGGATTGTTAGGGAAGGCTTGTTATGATTAAGATTTTAACGGAAGAAGGGTAAGGGAAGGAAGAGAAAATGGGAGTGAGACAGTGGAAAATAGTGGCACAGGACCGACAAACATGGAAGGCAATAGTACGCTGACGATCTAGTAGTCATGACCGTAGCTAGAGTGGAAGAGAAATTGAAGAGGAGGAGAAATTGATAAAGTTGTTGAGCAGATTACACTTTACACTGTTAATTTTTGGGCTATAAAAGTCGACAAAACATCTTTGAAATTTTGTTCTAACAACTTTTAATGCCATTTCTGGAAAGTTTTGCAATATCCACGCTTTGTTTGACGTTTTATAGTTGCTCTCAACCGAAGGGAATTAGTTCGTTTTTTCAATGCTAACCCATTTGCCTGGAGGCTCGACTTCTACTGAAGAACAACTAAAGATTACCAAGGTAGGATTGTTAGAGAAGGCTTGTTATGATTAAAGTTCATCGAAATGAGGTTAAGGGAAACAAGAGAAAATGGGGGTGAGACAATTGGAGATAGTGGCACAGGACCGACAAACATGGAAGGCAATAGTAAAGGTGACAAAGACTCAAAAAGAGTTGTAAACCATTCATGATAATGATGATGACGATGAGAATAGGATAAGGGAGAGAGGTAAGTTTGAAGAGGATGAGGTTTCTTGTGCAAATTTTTGCTGGGAGAGTTATAGAATGTGGGAGGCCTTTCCGAGGTATAATTATGGCTTTGTGTACACAACGTACCAGAAGCTATTATATTCTAGTAACAATGAATGCAAAGAAAGTTTTTAACTCAGTTTTCTGGCAGGAAATTCTCCATTAAATGAACATAAAAGGGCTGATCTTGGAAAAACAGAATGGTTCAAGTTATAGGAGATTACATAAAAGATATGACAATATAAATGTGACCGAAGGACTGAGCTTTAATGTGCTTGTAGAAGTTCCGCAGGGATCTGTCATTGGACTCATCTTGAGCAACATAAATTATGATTGAGTCCTAGACGAGTATATGCATGGAACTTGGAGTTTAGGTTTTCGACTACGCTGACGATCTAGCAGTCATGACCGTGGCTAGAATGGAAGAGAAATTGAAGAGGAGGCGAATAAAGCTATTGTGCAGAGCTAATTTTTAGCCTGTAAAAATGAACGGACCATCTCGGAAATTTTGTGTGGACAAATTTTATTGCAATTTCTGAAAGTATTGCAACCTCCACGCTATGTTTGACGTTTTATAATTTTTCTCAGTTAAGGTATTTCTAATCAGCTAAGAGAACTAGTTTTGTTTTATCAATGCTAACCCATTTACCTGGAGGCTTGACTTTAATGGCAACTTATTGAATTTAAAATGAAAGATCGTTTAAAAGTTTGATTTAAAATTTTTCACACAATCTGTTATAACAAAATTTACAACAGTTTTCTAATCAAAGTTTTTTTTTAGGCTTTGGTTTAATTTAATTAAACATATAATTAATAGCTGTACCTTAAAAGCTACGATATTTTAAATTAGTTCAAGAAAAGGAGGTTTCCAAGACAAACTAGAGATTACATACTAAGTTCATTAGACGGGAAGAGTGATGTATAGTATATTTCGCCAATTTTCGACTATTTTGGATTAGGGATGAAAGTTAGACGTATATTGACATACACGGCGGAGACAAGACCTGACACATCTAAAACGAAGCAACTACTAGAAACACCAGAGATGAAAATACTTCGAAAAATATCAGGGAAAAGTCTGTGGGATAGGGAGAGAAGCGAAAACATAAGAAGAGCATGCAATGTAGAAGACACATATGGATGGGGGACAAAACGGAAATAAGAGTGGAATGAACACGTTAGTAGAATGGCAGAGGATAGGATAGTACGAATATCACGAGATAAGTCATCAAATGGGCGAAGAAGTGTTTGGCAGACTAAGAAAAAGATGGTGCGATAACCTAAATAATTTAGAAGGCTAATATTAAAGAAGAAACAGGCTTTAAAGCCTACATAAAAAAAGGAAGAAGAAGAAGAAGGATGAAAGTTAATAGCAAATTCTCCCCCTAATATTTGAAGCACTGTCGAAGACCAGCAAAAATGCGGTTTTCGGATATTATATTTTACATTCATGATTGCTTGCTTGCTGTGGAAGATGAAAATGAACGCAATCATCTCCAGATGATATAGTTAGGTCTTTTAGGTCTTTTAGAAGTTTTTCAACTTGAGTGTCTTGAAGGCAGCTACAGTTTCTAGTTGGTTTCCATAGATTTATCCACGTGGTGACATCCATTGTCGACGATGTGTTTGAAAGACTTCGGGGAGTTTCCTATAGAACAGGAAAACAAAAATTATATGAGGCCAAAAAAACTAGAATAACAAATACTATATTAGAGACATCAAAAGTTTTTAAATATTTCTTTTCCGTGCTTTCGAATTGTTGTATAATACAAAACTTTTTATAACAAATTATTTTATGAAAAACCAGCTAAATTTCTATACCGCACACTATTTAACCTAAGTGAATAAATGAGCTTGCAAAATTCTCTATTATTTTATTGCATCAGCGAGTAGAGCTTCTCTAATAAGAGAAAAAACTCACAATTTAACCTGAACTTAACAAAAGGCTGAACAGTGCGCTGCATTCTCACGACGTTGTAGGAGAACACGCTCTTTGATCTTGGCCCAGACGGTACTAGCGAAGGGTGGCAAACCGACATTTTCGGCATGAAATATTAACACTTTGCACACATAACACTTATTTTCAACTAAAATAATTTTGTATACAAAATTTCGGATTAGCTATGTGCTCAACCTTATCTCCATTATTAGTGTTAACATATTCATGGAGTATTTCGAAAACAACACAGTACACAAACAAGAGAATCAACCACAGTGTGGTGGAGACATGTAGATAATGTGCTCTCCGTTTGACCACACGGACCAGAGACATTAAACAAAATTCTGATAAATATCAACAATAAAGAAGAGTCAATCAGATTCACCTTGGAACAGAATAACAACCAAATGTTTCAGAAAACCATCCCACACTAACAGATATTTAAATTGCCACTCTAACCACAACATAAACATCAAGAAATGATATATTAAAACCCTGTAGAATACGTACCGAGCTACGAGCTTCAGTGAAAATGTATTTCAGGAAGAAAAAACTTGCTAGCAACGGTTTTGACTGAAAATAACTACCCGTTATCATTTATAAATAAGGAGGAATTCCACAAGATTGAAGACAAGAAAGAACAAAACATTGCAAGCACTCCAGAGATACACTAAAGAAGGGATCCAAAGATGACAACAATACCATAATTATGTAAAGGGCTTATCAAAAAAAATTAAAAAGTGTAGGAAACGAGTACAACGTCACAACAACATTCAAAACAACCAACAGAATTAGATCTATCTTGATCAAAAGCAAATAGAACAACACACAATAAAGATTCAAAAACTACATCTATAAAATACCTAAATGCAACAACTTCTACCTGGGAGAAACTGCAAAACCACTTAGTATCAGGGAAAACGAGCACGAAACATACATCAAGAACACAGACCTCGAAAAATCCCAGATATGGTAACATGCCTGGGACAACGATCACAGATTACAATGGAAAGATGCATCAATAATCATCAACTAAACAGACATGAAAAAGAGAAAAGTCAAAGGAGGAGCCCTCATCCTACTTAACGAAGAAAAACGTTACAACATACCACCAATAGCGGAGCAAACGTCATAGAACAAATCTCAAAAATTTCATATACAATACCTAGGCAACCCACAATACACAAACACACTTTTCTTTTAATGCCATGGACTTTATATTAGGGATGGCGGTTTTTGACAAAACACCGGTTTTCGGTTATACCGGTTTTTTGCTTACGGTTTAACCTAGCGGTTATAACCGGCCAAAAAAACCGGTTTTAATCCAATAGGTTACAACGTTACATTTACAATGCACTTTAGTTTGCGATACTCCACTAGACTCGATACTCAATATCAATATGATCAAAATTAGTACTATCGAAAGAACATCAATATCAATATAAATAAAACACAATTTTTAATAAAACCATTTTATTCTATTAATTATTCTATTATCAGATTTAGCCATACGGCTCACACTCCCTCTAAGGGGAAAATTGACTCATCCCAGATACCTACGGTGTCAAAAGGATTGAGATTTGGTGGGACTCTTTCCGTGTTATCGAGCCCTAGGTGACTTGGTATGCTGGAGTATCTCCCAGAAATTTTCGTACACATCTGGCCGTCGCGAGTAGTACAGCTTTCTGCATAGTCTTATAAAGGTGTTCATTTAGACCCAGCTTTTTTATGTTTTCGAGGAGGTTCTTCGGAATAACTCCAGTAGTAGACATAATAATAGGTATCGTCTGGGTACTTTGGATTCTCCATCGTCTTCTTATTTGAATTTCCAAATCTCTGTACTTGGCGATCTTTTCAGTAAATTTACTACGTTGATTATTGTTGTTAGGTATCGCCACATCAATCAGTGTTGTTTGTCTTGTTAATTTATTAACTAGTACGAGATCTGGTCTATTATGTGCCACTGTTTGGTCTGTGAGCATAGTACGGTCCCAGTATAGCTTGTAGTTGCCACCCTCAAGCATACTCTCAGGGACGTATTGATCATATTGGAGATGGTCCGTTTGGAGAAGTCCCAGCTTGATAGCTATCTCTTGATGAAGGATTTTTCCCACTGCGTCATGCCATTCCTTGTATTCAGTTGCAGCAAATGCCTTCAGTTATTATATTTATTTATTATTTTATTATTATTATATATTTATTGATTAGTATTAAATATAATATAGCGTAAGATTGATGTATACATATTGCAATAATATACAATTTAACCCAACCAGTTCAACTTATAAAAAATTTCCCAGACTCTTTCAAATGGGATTTAAAAAAATAATATCAACATAAATATTTTACTTAAAAATAAATTGGATAATGCGATTTATCTTTTATTTTTACTACCATCAAAAAAATTTATCATGTATTTCTTTTAACAGGTTTGTATATTTGTATAATAGGTACATTTTAACTCATTTAATACTTCCTGTATGGGTGTATCGTTTTGAAATTGTTTCTGGCTGATGTGAGTTTGCACTTTCAGTTTGCTTCTGTATTTATAAAATAAAATTTGAATTATGGTTTTGTTTGGAATAATTACTTGAGAATAATAATTATGATTGGGATCCAAAATAATACCTAACCTAATCCTAAACCGTAAAGAACTAATAACCGGTTTTTACTTTAAAAAGAAAAAACCGGTTATAACCGGGACAAAAGAACAACCGGTAAAACTGGTTATTGCGAAGTAAAAAAACCGGTTTTAGGTTAAAACCGGTAGGTTTTTCCCATCCTTACTTTATATCAATCAGCCGGTCACAACATGACTACTATATCAAGAAGATTAAATATTTAAAGACCGTAAGTCCATAAAATATCAATAACGAAGAAAAATTAGTTCAATAGCTGTTAAGAGGTAATTTATGTACTGAAATAAAGAGATGGTACTAAGCTAAGGTAAGCTAATTATAGCCTCCTTTCAACATCATAGGTGTGTTCAAAAACGATCTGCAAAAATTTAATAACAATAACAATAAGATAAGAATAATAAAATAAGAATAATAATAAACAAGACGGTGAGGTCCTCAAAGTTCCATAGCAAGTTTTTTCTTTGTTTTTATCTTCCGTGGCTCCCTACTCAATTCGAAAGCCGCCTTGCGGACTGTCCAAGTTGCTCACCATATTTTCTCTATTACGAACACACTTTATATACAGAAAATTTAATAAACTCAATTTATACAACCACATCTATGTTACAGATTTAGAGATTTCACAAACCAATTAACACAAAATAACCCAAAAACAGTCAGAAATGACATGATTGATACCACTTTGGTAATAATATCACCTTCAAACAATTTTTTCAACCACATTTACATTTGCTGCGTGCCAAAAGATCTAAGCCAATAATAATAATAAAGCTAGGTTAATAATAATAACTAATCTATACTAAATTTACAATCAAGATGAAGTAGAAATAAACAAACCAAGACACGTTAAATGCTACTCTATTAGCACTCCTGAATCATAATTTAAAATGTATATACATTGTAATTCCCAAATCATGCTTTCCAAAGTTTATACATTGTAAATTATGATTCGGGAGTGCTCCTAGTAGCATTTAACGTGTCTTCGTTTATTTATTTCTGCTGCATCTTAATTGTAAATTTAGTATAGTATAGTATTGCGAATAATATTAACAATTTCAGCGGCCACAGTAGAAAGCTTCAGGATTAAAAATAATTTAAAATAATTTAATATCATCAATGTCACAAGAACGGTTTCAAAATTTGGCTATTATTTCAATGGATTCAGTAGTGTTAATCCTACCTGTTTTTACATAAAAGATTAATTTCAAAATCAAGGGTTTTTCCCAAATTATCCTATTCGCTCTGAGCTTTAACAAAGTGTCAAAGCAAAATCGACCGACCTGCTCATGGTGGCGGTTTTTTGAAATTTTATCAGGACGCTGTGTGTATGTTTAAATGAGACATTTAAAAAAAATATGCCGTGTACCGTTAGTGATATTATGTATTAATATAAACAGAAAAACGCACTTAATCTGATATAAATTCTTCTATTTCCAATATTGATTATCAGTTTGATTTTGTATACATAACGTCACTATCGCAGTTTATGTCAATAAATCTTTATTAACGAAAAAGAAAATATTTTTGTTGCACTATAAATTACAGTATAAATTAATAACTAATGAATTCTAACAATTGTATTCGGTTATTATCACTACAAAATAAAATATTTAAGTTTAACAAGATAATCCCATAAGACTCAATGTTAAAACGTCCTGACAAAATCTGACAGCGTGTCACGTGACTGTAAGTAGAGGGGAGACGCACGGAGCCAATTCCTAACACATAAGAAATAGTTTGTAGGTATACCGTATACCAATTCACTAAGTTGAAAAAAAACTACTTACAAAGGAAGAGGAAAGGGGCGCCAAAAATTACTTGCCCCGGGGCGTTTGAAAGACTTGGCGCGGCCCTGCAGATTTCACAAACCAATTAACACAAAATAACCCAAAAACAGTCAGAATTTTGTAACCACTTTGGTAATAATATCACCATCAAACAACTTTTTCAACCACGTGTACATTTGCTGGGGCCCAAAAGATCTAGGCCAATAATAATAATAACGCTAGGTTAATAATAATAACTAATCTAGGTTATAAAAATTTCTCAGAATTTTTTCAGAACGATTTCCGCAGTGCAAATCTAAACGCCAAACATTTAGTTAATTAAAAATGCAATTTTCATTACACCAATAATTGTGGCTCAATCCCGTTAAACATAATAGTCTAGGCGCCAGAGGGGTCACCGTGTCATATTCAATTCTGATGGACAAACTCAACGGTTTCTTATGGATTTTTGGCTGCTGATTACGAATTTCGAGGGGGGATTTCGATCCGAGTGGTCAAAAAATTGTTATAAACAATTTAATTGTTTATAAATTGTTTATAAGGCTCTGGCTCATAAACTAAAAGAGATGAAGAAAAACGTTTCAAACAAAATTTGTTCCTTAATAAAAATCCAAGAAAAAACCGTTTACTAAACTTAAGTCTAGCAATTAGAACTCAAGATATTGTAAAATTAGTGCACAATGCAAATTGCAAATTGCAAAATAAGTATTTTTCGAAGCTTTATCGATCGTAACTCGGCTTCTGCGCATGCAAATGAGTCTTAAAAGGTGTCGCTTTAAAGCTTAATTAACAGGCTTCCAAACAAAGTTTATTAAATTACTTGATCTTCATTTGTTTTAAAGTTATACCCGTTTGAAGTTACAATTTTCTTAAAAATATTGTACATTCATTTGTTTATAAGGGTTTGAAGCAAATTTGAACTATAAACATTTATACTTTAATGAACAATAATGATAGAAAAACTCAAAAGGAACAATTTGAGGTTGTGAAAATGTTCATAAGTTTATTTTTGGCCAAGATGTCGATATTTTAATGGAGCGCGCTATGAGGCGCAAGATCGGCTCACCGCGTAAAGGTTCACGCGCTAACTTCTCGATGCAAATTATAATTTCTATGTATACATACGTTATCTTCATTTTTCATTTTTGGAGATCCTAATAAAATTTTATCATATAATTCTTATAATTAAATCATCATACTGTACCTCGTATCACCTTTCATTCTATTTACTTTGTCTTCTATTTTTTGCACTAAATGAGAAAAAAAACATTAAAAACTAATATTTCAGAAGTATAACTAAAAAGTAAGTTGATATTATTTATTAGTACTATTTTTACAAACATTTTTTTCATGCATCTGCAAATCTGCAAAGAGATATACAGGGAATATCATCAGATTTTTTACATCTGCATAAGTTCTTAGCGAAATTTTAACAGTTACATGGTGGTACAAGTCTGTTCTTGTAGGCAGTAAAACTAAAACTTTTTGAGGCTTCAGAGTCTAATTATCTATATGATATCCATATAAAGTGGATCTAGTTCTTTTGCAGCATCATCAAGGCCCGTCAATTGTGTGTATGCCGCCACATCATAAATGCTCGTTTTATATGCAATGATGATGCTGCAAAAGAATTCGATCCATTTTTATATGTATATCACATATTGGCTCATTTGCTTGCGTAGAAGCCGAGTTACGATCGATAAAGCGTCGAAGAATACATACTTACTTGACTGTGAGCCAATCTTGCGCCTCATAGCGCGCCATTAAAATATCGACATCTTAGCCAAAAATAAACTTACGAACATTTTCGTAAGCTCAAATTGTTCCTTTTGAGTTGTTTTATCATTATTGTTAATTAAAGTATAAATGTTTATAGCTCAAGTTTTCTTGAAACTTTTATAAACAAATTAATGTACAATTTTTTTGAGAAAATTATAACTTCAAACGGGTGTAACTTTAAAACAAATGAAGATCAAATAATTTAATAAACTTTGTTTGGAAGCCTCTTGATTAAGCTTTAAAAGGACACTTTATAGGGCTCATTTGCATGCGTAGAAGCCGAGTTACGATCGATAAAGCTTCGAAAAATACTTATTTTGCAATTTGAAATTTGCATTGTGCACTAATTTTACAATATCTTGAGTTATGATTGTCGGATTTAAGTTTAGTAAACGGTTGTTTCTTCGTTTTTTTATTAAGGAACAAATTTTATTTGAAACATTTTTTTCCATTTCTTTTAGTTTATGAGCCAGAGCATTATAAACAATTTATAAACAATTAAATTGTTTATAACAATTTTTTGACCACTCGGATCGACACCCCCCCTTGAAATTCGTAATCAGCAGCCAAAAATCCATAAGAAACCGTTGAGTTTGTCCATCAGAATTGAAAATGACACGGTGACCTCTATTTGGCGCCTAGACTATAAAGTATTTTATGATAAATCAGCTAAATTTCTATTGCAAACACTCTTTAACCTAAGTGAATAAATGAGCTTGCAAAATTCTCTATTATTTTATTCCATCAGCGTGTAGAGCTTCTCTAATAAGAGACAAAACTCACAACTTAGCCTGAACTTAACAAAAGGCTGAACAGTGCGCTGCATTCTCAAGACGTTGAAGGAGAACACGCTCTTTGATCTTGGCCCAGGCGGTACTAGCGAAGGGTGGCAAACCGACATTTTCGGCATGAAGTGCGGAAGTTGCTCATCACAACAAAATTTACGGAATTTAAGGGGGTGACATTGTTTAGGCAGCATGCACTCGGTTGTGGGATTGGTAGTTATGCTTTTGACAAGCGGAACAGAGTTTCTTTGAAGATATTGGGTTAGCTACATTTTAAAAACTTGCAGTGTCTCTAGTGTATTAAAAATTTACAAAGAGAATCAGTGTCACCAACAGTTTCTAAAATTAAGGAGTCTAGCTATGCCAAAAACAAAAGTGAATTAGAAACTTTGATTTGATTTATAAAAAAGTAAAAACCTATTTTTTCGATTTATTTTCTTATTAATGATTCTAAAGAAAATGTTCTATTATACCGAGGTATTATGTATGTTTCTATCATACTAAAGTTAGAAACATGTTTATACGTGCCTCTACAAACTGTTGCGGTTATGGGTTATTTTACGTTTTGTCATGATTTACTTTTACGACGTTGCCATGATTTGACATATCAGATCAACAAAATTATTATTCTTGACGTTTGGAATTAAAGTATTAATAATAATTACACTGTCGTAATTGTATACAGGGTGTTTCATTGGTAAAGTAACATACGTTAACTGTAGAAAGAGGATACTTAGGCGGTCTCAAAAATACCATACTTAATGGGTCTTACTCCATTAATAACAAAGATACTGGGTGTTTTATCTATTTTGCCATTTTTATAATTGGTTCATAACTTTTTGACCACACTGTATATTTATTTTATATTTGGCAAGCGAATATCATCTAAGGCGTACAATAAATTAATTTATTTACAATTGTAAAAAATCCAGGTTCGGCTTAAAAAATATTGGAAAAATATTACGACCCCAAAACAACACCCTGTACATTAAATTTTTTTAAAATGGATTTTTCAGTTGAAAAGAGGATAAAAAACTAAATTCAGTGGTATACTTTTAATTTTCGGCAAAATGATTTTTCTGGTGAAATTTAGAATTTGAATTCTGAAATTAAGTGAATTGCGAGAGCTCTAAGTAGAAAAAAATTGAAATACAGCTTACAACTTGTCAACCACACTGTATATTGATTTTATATTTAACACGCGAATATTCTTTTAGGTGTCCAGTCAACTAATTTAATTACAATTATAAAAAATCCAGGTCCGGATTAAAAAATATTGTATAAATGTTCCAACCCAAAAAAACACCTTGTATATTCAATTTTTTTAAAATGGATTTTGCATTTGAAAAAAAGATGAAAAACAAAATTAGTGGTATACTTTGAATTTTCGGCAAAATGATTTTTCTGGTAAAAATTTGAATTTGAATTCTGAAATTATGTTAATTTGCTAAGCTCAAAGTAAAATAAATTAAAATATGACTTAATTTTAATTAATACTATTATTTAATCTAAATTGGTAAAATATTAACATTTGCACACATAACAATAATTTTTGATGACCTCTGATGGCTCAGTGGTAAGAGCGCCTACCTTTGGATCGAAAGGTCCGAATGGTCGTGAGTTCGAATCTCACCAGGGTCAGAAATTTTTCGTTTATTATAAATTAATAAATGAAAATAGTTTCTGTCCTTGTGGGATCGGTACTCACCGGAGGGACCGCAGACGTTCGGATACAATTAGGGTCTCTTTGCAAAGACAATGTCGTCGACTTTGCAATGTAATAAGACACTTACTCAACATACACAGTACACATGACGCTAGGTACCTAACTACAAAAATTTACCGTACCTACGTATAAAAAAAAATAATTTTGATGGTGGTAATTTTGAATAAGTACTTTAGTTTTGAATAGTGATTATGCTGCAAATTTTCGCTGTTTTGTTATAATTTTTAGCTATTTTTTTCATTAAAGTGATGTATTCTTTATTGACCCTTTATTATTTTTTCATTATTTAAAGATGAATATTCGCCAAAAACTATTTTTCACACCTAATAAAAAAACACTAAAATTTTTAAACATTTTACCAATTTAAATTAAATGGTATTAATTAAAATTAAGTCGTATTTTAATTTTTTCTACAAGAGCTCCTGCAATTGACATAATTTCAGAATTCAAATTCAAAATTTTACCAGAAAAATCATTTTGTCGAAAATTCAAAGTATACCACTAATTTTGTTTTTCATCCTCTTTTCAAATGCGAAATCCGTTTTAAAGAAAATTAATATACAAGGTGTTTTTTTGGGTCGGAATATTTACACAATATTTTTTAAACCGGACCTGGATTTTTTATAATTGTAAACAAATTAATTGATTGGACACCTAAAAGAATATTCGCGTCTTAAATATAAAATCAATATACAGTGAGGTTGACAAGTTGTAAGCTGTATTTCAATTTTCAAAAATTGGTGAAATTCAAAATTTCACCAGATAAATCATTTTGCCGAAAATTAAAATTATACCACTGAATTAAGTTTTTCATCCTCTTTTCAAATGAAAAATCCATTTTAAAAAAATTTAATGTACAGGGTGTTGTTTTGGGGTCGGAACATTTTTCCAATATTTTTTAATCCGTATCTGGATTTTTTACAATTGTAAATAAATAAATTTATTGTACACCTTAAATGATATTTGCGTGCCAAATATAAAATCAATATACAGTGTGGTTAAAAAGTCATGAACCAAATAAGAAAATGGCAAAATAGATAAAACACCCAGTATCTTTGTTATTAATGGAGTAAGACCCATTAAGTATGGTATTTTTGAGACCGCCTAAGTTATCCTCTTTCTACAGTTAATGTATGTTACTTTCCCAATGAAACACCCTGTATAACATTTCAATATGCCTTATATATTTTATCCTGAAAAATAGGTTGATAATAATATGATTGATCTATGCAAAAAATCCTGAGAATGCCTGAAAAATAAGAAAAATTAGGTGGACTACAATTCGAATATAATATATTATATTATTAATAATTACATTATATTATAATGTAAATAATATTAATTAGCTAATTGGAATTTTGATTTTTGTCATCTGTCGGCGGGGGGGGGGGGGGGGGGGTACAACGGCCTCCGTACAACGCCTAAACAACGCGTAATTATGCGTGTCCATCCGATTTTTTTGCCAGTGCGGCGCGCACTATTTCCAAAAATTTTCTATTTTCCTCCAAAAAATATATTTTTTAGATTTTTCAGGATATTCTAAATAAAATGGCTTTCTTGTCACTTTTCTCAAAAGTTTTTTTTCTCTGATTCTGGCCTTGGTTTAGAACTAGAACCTTTAATAACAAAGCATTGAGGAATTATATAACAGCGAATTTTTGCAAAACAAAATAGTTTTTGTATTTTTTGGGTCATTCTAAACAAAAAATATTTTTACAAGTTTTTTCGTAAGATGCATATTTTTCGAGATAACCGCGGTTAAACTTTCAAAAAATCGAAAAATTGCAACTTTTGAACTCGAATAACTTTTGATTAAAAAATAAAATAACAATTCTGCTTACCGCATTTGAAAGTTCAAGTCAAATTCTATCGGTTTTGATTAGTTGCATTGCTAAAAATTAATTGTTTTATTGTTAAACAAAGCTATAAAAAATAGTGTTTCCCGTTTCTAATGCATGCGTTTTAACGCATGCTATTTTTTTCATACGTAGAAATTGTCTGTTTGTAGGCGTGCTTACTCATTCGATTTTAAATGAGAAATGCATTGACAACATCACTCAAGCACTATGTGTTTATAGCTTTGTTTAACAATAAAAAATAAATTTTTAGCAATGCAAATAATCAAAATCGATAGAATTTGACTTGATCTTTCAAATGCGGTAAGCAGAATTGCTATTTTATTTTTTAATCAAAAGTTATTCGGGTTCAAAAATTGCAATTTTTTTATTTTTTGAAAGTGTAACCGCGTTTATCTCGAAAACTATGCATCCTACGAAAAAATTTGTAAGAACATTTTTTGCTTAGAATGACCCAAAAAATAAAAAAATATTTTTGTTTTGCGAAAAATCGCTGTTATGTAATTCGTCAAGTTCTTTGTTTATAACAATCTTATCGACATCCGGATCAATTATTACTCAAAAAGTTCGTGTTCTACATGTCAAAATATATAAAAAAAAAGACTAGGGCAAGTCCATCTGAATAAATGAGGCCGTTGTACCCCCCCCCCCCGGCGACAGGACCATTAAGATTTAATGCTTTGTTGATTAATTTAACAAAAATAAAAAATAAACTGATATTTTCTTGATTAGTTATAGTAGGGGAGGAAAGTATATGGGGACCTATTGGGTTGTGAAAGTAGGTCCTAAAACCAAAAAAAAAGTTAAGTAAAATTTTCCAATTAAATGGCAACAATTTAAATGGGAAATGTGACTTTCTATTTTTTAATTTAATTTTCCATTTTCAACAATCGTTTTCCCGATTATAGTGCCATCTCTCCATAATTCTATAAAATGTCTCGAATAAAAGTTGCTTAATTTTACGTGAAGAATCCAAATCTGCAATAAAAATTGGGAGCTCCTCTTTAAGATTTTAAAGTAACGCCCTACTTTAAGTGCCATTCGATAGATTTGTCAAAAATATTGAATACCTACGTGTATTTTGCAGTTTTTCGATCTGATGTTTATTTCGCGAAATATCGCGGGATTCGTATTTAAAATTTTAAATTTACCCCCCACCCCCCGCTATGGGGTGTCGTGTTTGGAATTATTCGATAGATTTTTGAAAAATAGTGAAAACGTATTTTTTAGTTTTTTGATCTGACGTTTATTTCGCGAAATATTCGCTTTTTTGTGAAACTTTGTGACTAACCCATTTCCTTACGCCCCGCTCAAATCATCAGATTTTTGAAATATACACTCTTCTGCATGTACTTAACCTACCTTATCTTACTCTGACGATTTCGAGTTTTTCTAAGGATAGAATTTTTTTTCGGACTCCCCTTAACGATCTCCCCTGTATTAAGAGCCAACATATGGTAGAGGTACATTAACAGGGTACAAGGTTTCTCCTCATGTGATAATCAGACGTGCTCGAGTAACCTCAAAAATCCCCGCTTGGGCTCCCCTACCACTACAAGCCCATTTTATTTTTGAAAAATCTGTTTAATACTCCTAGACGATGGAAGTGGAAGAGCACATCCAAAATTATAAAAAAGTGTGCAGGGTTCTATAAAAAATATGTATGTGTACTTTGTACGCACGTAAGAAGTTATACTTCTATTAAAATTAAAATTAAACATGTGTGTATAGTACATTCTTTCACGATTTTTGCTGTAAATTTTAAAGAACCACTTGGATTGACATTAAATTTGGCATACGCATAGGTAACATGTCAAAGAAAAAAAGTGATATTGTGCCGATTGTGTTTTTACCCTGGGGTGTCTTTCACCCCCGAGAATGGGTGAAAAAAATACGCCCAAAATAAGTCCGGAAATTGATAAACTGTCTAATTTTAAGCAACTTTTGTTCTATAGTGTTTTTTCATTAAGTCAATACTTTTCGAGTTATTTGTGAATATGATCATTTTTTAACAAAATAACCACGTTTTTAGACGGTTTGTCGCAAATAGCTCAAAAAATAAGTATTTTGTTGCAAAAAACATTCTTCAGTCAAAAAAAAGTAAAAAAATGGTGTATGCATGAGGTCTCTAGACCTGGTAGAAGCAGCTTTATAGCTAATTAAAAATAGGTTTATATTCGCCAAATTTCAGATAGAATATTTCAACATGAAATATCCAAAGAATAAAGCCCTTTTTAGAGAAAACTCATTACAACTTTTTTAAAGTGTTTAAAAAATCTTTATTTCTGTTTTTTTTAAGTTTCTAGCATCAAATATGCACATTAGGCTCAAACTAAAGTTGGTCCCTTTTGCTTTGGCAAAAAAAATCGGAAAAATCACCTCCTAATTAGCAACTAAAATTAAATTAATCGTTATCGCTTTAGAAGTTGCTTCAGTTATGTTGATGGTTTTAAAGTGAAATTTTTAAAATTTTTAATTTTGAAAAAAATGCTTTTTTTTCAAAATAACTTAAAAATTATTTGAAATACCAAAAATCTTAAATAATAAAAAAGTCACAGTTTATTTTCTAATAATATTGTATTTTTTGTTTTTCTTTAAGACAAAAATTGGTTAAGATATGCCTGTTCAAAACGTTGAGTACACTCGTGTTTACTGACTCCTTCAAATCATTTCATCTACAGCCCTTTCAGAAATAAGGACTTTAAACCGAAGAAACTTACAGATCGTATAAACAATACATACGCGAGCAAATAAACTTGTGAAGTGGTAACGATTAAGTTCATTTGAGATGATATTAGGGGTGATTTTTCCGATTTTTTACCAAAAACTTTATTTTGAGCCAACTTTATTTTGAGCGTAATTTGTTTACTTTTAACACTATAAATTTTTTTATAAAATAAAAAATAAAGCTTTTTTAAACACTTCTCTGCTTCTACTCATATAAAGCATATATCTCTGCTTCTACTAGGTCTAGAGATCTGATATATACAACATTTTTATCACTTTGCTACAGGCTATATTTTTGTAAAGATGGTTTTTTATTTCGACAAAATACTTCTTTTTTAGTTATTTGTGAAAAACCGTCTAAAAACGTGGTTGTTTTGTTGAAAAATTAACATATTCACTCGCAAATAACTCAAAAATATTGACTTGATGAAAAAACTCTATAGAACAAAAGTTGCTTAAAATCCATCAGTTTATCCATTTTCGGACTTATTTTGGAAGTATATTTTTTAACCCCTGAGAAGGGGTGAAACGCAACCCCAGGGCAAAAGCACACATCGGCACAATATCACTTTTATTTTTTGTCATGTTACCTAGGTGTGTGACAAATTTCATGTCAATCCAAGCGGTTCTTTAAAATTGAGAGGTTTTGCAATATTTTGCCGTTAAAGAACGTACTAGTAAAAAATTTGACGTTTTTAGATTTTCTACGATTCGTCAAGGGAAAAGCAATTGTACGGAGACGAGAGTTAATAAAAAATGACGTATTAACGTTATTTTCAATTTTGGTATTAGTTTAAGTATTAAAGTTAGTTTATTATTTAAATAAAAATACAATTAAATTGTATAAAATATATTTGTTTCGTTAAAAGCATAATAATAGAGGTATAACTTCTTACGTGCGTACAAAGTACACACACTCAGTACACTCAGTATAAGTCAGTACAACTATAAACTCATTTTTGTCTCTGTTCTCACAACTTTTAAGACACAACTTAACAACCATAACCATAAAATAAATAAAATTGACAACAATACATTATTTAACCACAGCCACCATATTGAATAATATTTGACATATCATTGCACTGCCAATCAGAGCGAACGTATAACGTATCTGCGCATATGTCTAACAATTTTTGATGAATTTGCGCACATTTACATTTTTACTATAAATCGCGCCTAAAGAAGTATAACTTCAAAAATTTAAAGTTGGGGGTTCCAAGATTTTGTTCCAGTCGGAAATTTCTATTCATTTAAGAGTTATAGCGTGGATAAATTAGTCTGGGACACCCTGTATATAGATTATGGTTTTTTAATATTACCGAATAAACTCTGCAAAACATATTTGTATTGCTGTTGCATTTATTCGTGTATAAGCCAACCCTGCAAGAATCGATCCATTTTGTGTCCATAAAATCCTCGACATAACGAGTCGTTCTTTGCAGCATCCTGTGACGCGATCCTGGTAGCGTCGTTATCGTAGCGAAACCACAGTTCTACCGGAAGCTGGTAACACTGAATTGTTTATGTGATGTTTCGCATTTTTATTCAAATTCCCTTTAATCCTGAAATGTGAGCTCGAAACACCTTTAAAATATATATGTCAGAATGTCAAGGGGCGCATTTCACAAAGAATACTACTATCTGGAAAAATTACGACTTGTAAAGAAACAAAAGTCAATAAGTTACTAGTAGCGATAACAGATTTGTTAGAGCAAGATATGTATAAAGAGCTGGCACAAATCAAATAATAAAAAGGAAAAGAAGCGGAAGTTATAGATAGAAATAATGTATAAGAAATGGCTTATGGAAGCGAAACATGGACGCTAACAAAAAGACAAATAAATAAATTGCTGGTGTGAGGACATAGGGTGGCAGTGAATAAAATTAGGATAGCTACGATGGTAACCAACGTTCTGAAAGGACATGGTACATGAAGAAGAAGAACGTACATTTCTTCGGCTGATATATGGCCCTTTGTAAAGGATTTATATTAGCATCCACAAAATAAGAGTTAATCCATATTGATTTAATTTTTAAAGTCTTAAGCAAATATTATTTACATGCATTGTTTGGATTTTGTAAATGGGTGACATTGGTTTTGTAATCTAGACCACGCATTTTGAAAACACAGAAGTCAGCAATTATACTGCTATTAGTAATTCACGGTCACATTCAAGTATGGTCAATCATAACAAACAATTGGGATTTATTTATAGATACGTAGAAAGTACAGAAATAGATAATACATTATTCAGAAACCGACGTGGTTAGAGTATAGACGTTTGCATCCCTTACACCAACTATTTACTGTCGTACATGGTGACTTAAATAAATATATTTCGGTAATTAGTGTTTCAACTTAATCAACCCCATCATCGGGGGTTGCAACCCCCGCACCACCATACCTTGCAGAGACAGCATGACAAACGAATAGAGGCGCAGATACAATAACCTAGTTAGAGTCTCTATTCGGAAAGGAAAATCTAGTCAGATATATAAAGGCCAATAGACTCAGACGGGCAGGGCTTGTGATACGCAGTAACGACAATCGCCTTATAAACAATGTGTTTTGGGAAAGGCCAGATGGGAGATAGTCTGTAGGCGGTCTAGAAAAAGGTAGAAAGATGCAGTCAGAGAAGATCTGAAGAAAGTGGGAGTGAGACAATGGGAAATAGTGACACGGGACCCCCCACAAACATGGAAGGCAATAGTAAACGCGGCAAAGACTGACGAAGTATTAAAACGCCATTGATGATGATGAGATGGAAATAATAAAATTAGTTAAATATACGATATTAAATTCATAAGTTAAATTTTACTGCGCTGAGCTTTCGACTCCTCATCTGGTGTCATCCTAAGAGCTCTCCGATAGCTCAGATTGACAATCTGACCGATAAAATTTGATGCAGTTTGTAAGAAAACAGCATAAATTGGATAATCATTTATCGTAACCATCTATGACGTCTATGTTTATAAAATAAAGAGGAGAACTCATGGTTATATGCCAGCAATTGGATAAACAAGTTGCTAATTTAAGAACTTATTTTCAAACGCAGTCTGAAACATCTACTTTTCATTGTGCAATCTGTGCAGTAGATGACTCAACGCCGCTTAAACTGAGTAAAGAAGAAATGCGTATAAACCACCTATCTAAGCAAGAAAAAATGCCCACCTGGATGGGTAAAACTCTGCATGGGCGGTATCTCAATGAGATCAACCAAGAATACGTCGACAATACAGCGTCGAACTATTGGTTGACCTCACGAAATATGTTTCCCAAGACAGAGTGCTTCCTACGTGCCATTTAGGATCAGGTTATTCCAATTATAATTTACCTGAAGTATATTGTCAAAAACCCTCAAGTGCAAAATGACAAATGCCGATACGGATGTCAAGCCCAAGAATTAAGAATCCCTCCAACATCTTACCGAGGGCTGCCAGGAGTTTGTCGGTACTGAATAAAAAGAACGCCATGAGTAAAAAAGGTTATCCATCAGGAATTAGCCAGCAAACTGGGAGTACTACAAACTGACCATCTCCTTTATTGTCAATACGTCCCTGAAATAATGCTAGAAAACGACAAGGTATACTGGGACCGCGCTGTGCTCACAGACCAACAAGTGGTACACAATAGACCAAATCTCATACTAGTAAATAAACTTACTAGGCTATCTCTTCTATCTTGATCCCCCGGAGGGACTGTAGTGGTCGACGTGATGTCGTATATTGTCCGTCTTCAAAGTTCTCTGTCTCTGGTCATTTCTTTTAATTCATGCATATGTCTTTTGCATATTCCTGCAATTTAATCGATCCATCTTGTTGGGGATCTTCCTCGCGATCTTCGGCCTTCCACCTTTCCTTGCATAATGAGTCTTTCCATGTATTCTCTGTTTGCTCTCATAACATGTCCAAAGTATATTAATTGTTGGAGGTGGACTTTACTTGAGGGTCGTTGGCTAACTTTCAGAAATTCACAACAGTGAAGTAAACTTGCCTGAAAAGCACTACAGCGCGGTAAAATTGAATTAATCCTCCTGGTTTAAAAACAGGGTATACTTCCTCTCAGTTGATTAGTAGATATCCAGTGTTTCATATAATATTAGGTACAATTAACACTTGGAATATAATTGTTTAGTATCCATATTCTTTCCTACTTCAAAAAGTTCAATAGGTTATTCATCAAATGAATTTTCGGTTAAAATGTATGCCAACACAAATTTTTTTTTGTTTACAGTAGAAAACAGGAACTAAATTATTTTAATTATTTATGTATATTTAATCAGATGCTCAGATATTTTACCGCCTCTTAACAAAATACAATTAGTCTGGGCAGACTATCGGAGGATCAGTTGTTATAATAAATAAATAAATTTATTATAACAAAACAAAAGAAACTTTGACATTTGGTAATGCGTTAGTTAAGTGGCTCTACTCCAGTTACTTGGGAACAAAAAAACATAAAGAAAATTGCTCCATGGGAAGCCGAGAAATAGATATTTCTACCTACCTCTACCGAAAGTATACTTTTCCGGACCTGATTGTAGGGATCAAAGTTGTACTTTTTCTCCCTAGGGAGGAAAAGTAAAAGTGACGTCATGGTGTTTCATTTATGAAATATAACTTATTGACGCCCTGTACAATATCTAATTTCTATTACGTAAGTATCTATTAATTTTAACGTTTATTTATAAAACACCCTGTATTTTGCAGAACGGTAAAAAACAGTAAATTGTTATTTTGATTTAACAATGTTTACATTAATAATTTGATTTATATTTGACAGTTGACAGTTATATTGTACCTACTTGTTAGTGTTAGTTCTAATAAATTTTGTTGGTTAGTTACATAAATAAATTAAGTAAAAATGAAAAAAATACTTGTTTTTTTGAGGAAGGTGGAAAAACCATGTGTATAACATGGGAGTAAAGTGCCTTTTCCTCCCTTGAATGATTACTGCCCTCCGCTACGCGTCGGGCAGTAAACTTCATTCTCGGAAGGAAAAGTAGCACTTTCCTCCCTTGTTAAACAAATAGCTATTTTCCTAACTAGTGCGGAAAGTGATACTTTCACGCACGAGACTGCCGTTGACCCGAACGACGCGACAGCGTAGTTCGGGCAAGCAGTCAAGTGCGGGGACGACACTTTCCGCATGAATTAGGAACAATATTTTTTCTAAGGTCGTATGTTTGGAAAAAAGCCATACCAAATAGAGTTATATCAATTTTTATTTATTTGTGAAAATACACAAATTAATTCTTTGACAAGGTTGTCAAAACCAAACTTTCAATATAATTGGTTACCATGACGACGATATTGGTTTCCATGACTACGATTCAAAACCATTATTATTGTCCACTGATTTGACTTTTTAATAGTGTGTCAAAATTATTCTATTTCAACGAATTATCGCGTTAATTTCATTAAAACATGAACAAAATAAGATAAATTTGAAATAAATTAGTAAATAATATGTAGCTATTAGTTTATTGCAAGTATTATAATATATTATAATGCCATATTAATACAAGGTATTCTACTTTCCCGCACGCCGTGCGGAAAAGTGCAACTTTCGGAAACGAAATGCCTGCGGGAAAGTGGCTGTTTTAGCACGGCCGTAGAAAAATACATTTTTTTAACGTATATACTGATTTTGAACTTTGAGATTCTATTTTCGTCAACCTAATTTTTGATTGTAATTTTGGTATTTTTCACTCGTAATACCGATCGTTTTTATTATTATAATATAAATATGTTATGAGTCTCTTAAAGATATGAAAATTTGTGTGGAGAAAGAGGACAGAAACAAAAAGGTTCAAAAGGTGATGGTTCAGAAATTATCATCCTATTGTTTATAACTTGGTCGCACATACCGGTCAAATTTGACCGGTTATATCTCAGGAACTACTCATTACAATTAAACGTTTTTTCTTTTAAAAGAAGTATCCTTCTTTCCAATACCGTTTTCATAATTTAATTTAATTTTATTGTTGCCAAGATATTCTATTTTTGTTTATAAGACAAAAAATTGTGTATAATTTTAAATATTCCTGAGGCCCCTTAAATAGTCTAATTTCAATTATTTAAAGTACTTTAGTATAGTGCCTTTTTATACAAAAATCATAGCTATTCTGATGTATCATAATTATTATGGTTGTTATTGCGATCGTAAATTGTTAATTAACAATTTAATTGTTGCTAAATTATTCATTAAATTTACATCGGTTTCTGGAAATATATCTATACCAAAAGAGCAAAATCTATATTTATGTCATCAAGTTATTTAATTATTAATAAACTTACCTAAAATTTTACTTGAAAATAAAAGATTTTGTTGGGAGGGCAAACCCGCATTTTCCGAGGAAAATTTTCATCGAAGGAAATCGTGACATCATGCCTGTATGCAGAATTTTTATTTGGGTGTTTTTGGTATAAAGTTAATATCTTCTGAGTTATAGAGCAATAATTAAAAAAAAAAACACGATTTGGGGGCGCCATTTTGTTTATAAAAAATAGCACACTATCCGCGGACCTTGCATACCTATATTATTAATATATTATACAATCATAAGATTCGATTCCAGCAATAAAATTGCTGGTAAATAACTTTGCCCTGTCGTGTATTTTGCTAATTTGCCCAGAATAAATGTATTTTTCCAGGTAGACAAATCAGTTTTAAATTTAAACTTTATTTGTTTCCCTGTAATCTTAAGTTGAACCAAATCAAATAAAAGAACTAAACCCCATTCTAAGTTGCAGTTCACTTCCCAACTTTTCTCATTCTAATTTGCTTTCTTGGAATTGAGTCTGACCTGACTGATTTCAGTTTATTTTCTAATCAATGAGTTTGTCTCAGTAGTCGTAGCAAGGCACGTTGGCTGAATTTAATTGAAAGTCTGAGAAAGCGATTCTTCCAAATCCTGATTTTATAGCCAGTTTGACTATGATTAACTATGTAAGTTTTGTGCTAAATTTCACAAATAAAGTTTTTAAATGCACAAAATAGGATTATAATTTACACAGAACTGTTATTATTATAGTTAGGCAAATATGCAAATAAAAAGGTAGGACATATGCGCATTAATATGCAGTATTTTACCAAAAAATATGCAAGTTTATCTAGAAAATATGCATGTAATAAAAAAATATTATATTATATATTATGTACAGCATTTTTTAACTCACAAAAATATTTAAAATATCTTCACATGTTGTATTAATTAACATGTGTATGTATTTTATAAACTAAGCTTATGTTAATTAAATATTTAAGAATTTTAACAAATAAATGATATTGTTTCCAATTGTGTTAACAACAAAATTACAAAATGCTGTTTTTTTTTTTCTAACAGAAACATATGGCTTTTATCTGAGTACATAGAAAAACTTCTTTCGACATCAACTGATGTAACTGGGGCATTTTTCAAATTCACCATAATACAGTTGGCTTAATTTAGTTGGCTCTAAATTAAGTGGTTCGGAAAATGTCCAAGCTACTACTTGAACCACTTCAGAAAGAACCTGGTAACCACTGTTTTTTCCATGGTTGTTGGAAATTGTTTGGAAATTTTTCTTTCGAATATGTATTACTTTTAATGTTTTGACACAATAATTCCAATTCTTTTATTAAAAATGTACTGTCTAACAATGATAATTTGGAGGAATCCAATTGGGTAATACATAGTTTTCTGAACGAAACTATAGTTTTATTTTATGAATGACACTGAACACAGGTGTTTACGGCTTATTTTACAACTAAACTGAAAAGGACTGTCAAACTAGAAATTTTTACCTAGTGATATAAACTGGCACTAAAATATGGAAACATACGGCCATAACCAGGAACAAGAAACTGCGCCTGGTACGGACGCTTATCTTTCCTATCGCTACCTATGCTTCAGAAACTTGGACCATTAAAAAGTCCGACTCACGACGTATAATGGCCTTTGAAATGTAGGTATATAGTAGAATGATGCGCATACCCTGGACAGCACATCGCACAAATATCTCAATATTATCAGAACTCGACATCAACACTAGGCTTACCACCATCATCAACCAAAATATATTGAGGTCCTTTGGACACATTACCAGACGAAGAGAAGGCATGGAGAGGTTGGTGGTTGAAGGCAAGGTAGAGGGTAAAAGAACTCGAGGAAGATCGCCATTCCGATGGTCAGACCAAATAAAATGCGCCACCGGTTACTCTGTGTCTGAGGCAGCACACCGCGCCCAGGAGAGAGAAGAATGGATAGCAACCATTCGTCAAATACCATAACGTCACCACATCCTTACGAAGGATAAAGGACAGAGGAGGAGGATAAACTGGCAGATTTTGGAACACTTGTATCAAAGACAAAACGTGACAAAATTATGTATAAGCCGCTATCTTTTATTAGTTCCGATATACTACATTCGCTCTCGCGAGATTTTTTTTGACACATTCGGAATAGGAAACATACAACACAAAAATTCCCACCTCACACTATTAACGGCTAAAATCAACTCAAATCAACTTAATCTTTCATTAAAAAAAGAAGAATTATTAGAAATAGTGGGAGTGTCTACTAATCTCATACAATTTTTTGAAGTTTATTTCTACAAAATATTTTTATTTCGTACAATAAATAATTTTCTCATTTGTTATCAATACATTATAATTGTGTAGAGAAATAATTATTGATTGGCGTAAGGTTTAGGTTATTTTTATGTCTGTTTACTATTAATAATATTGGATATGAGCAGGTGCGTTGGTTTTGTAGTAATTTCCATTCACTTCTGACAACTGAACTTTTCCAAAAAGAAATTACTAACGTCAGTGTCAAAGTGAATCTCGATATAGCGAATTCAGTATACGCTCTGAGCTTCGCTGGTGGCGCTCCTGGCGGATTACTAATTCAACTTTCACTGGTAATTTTTAAATTTATTATTTAATTGTAATCGCTTAATATTTACAACGCAAAAAATTAATCAAATTGTAATCGATTTTTTTAAGATTTTGCTAATCATTTTGACGTTCTATTGATAAAATATGAATTTCTTACTTCGGATACTTTCACAATTATCGTGTAGATGGCGCTAAGAATAATTTATAATTACATATTACGGAACATTAAAAAAACTTAAATTCAGTATTTAAATCGTAAGTATATTTAAGGTAAAAATATATACCACAGCTTTGACCAACTAATATTTTTTATAATTAATGTTTTTACTTTTAATTTTAAATTAATCACTTTGACATTTATGTCAAATTTCCGGTAAACGTTTACAGACTTGCCACTACTGGCGCTCACGAATTTGTAAATATCCCCTCTACGTACGAGCTCACAGCGTATACCAAAAATTTGAATAACAAGAGATTATAAAACAATATTAAATAATGAGATTTCCGAGCTATTAGTTACACATATGAATATAAAAATATATATATACAACCAGAATTTCAAATTATATGCACTTTATGCAAAAGTGGATGCAAAATTGGATATTTTTGCATCTTTTATGCATAATATGGAAAATATGCAATTTGCATACTTGTCTAAGTCTAATTAATTATTATACTTAATCTTTATGTATAGCCGAGGAAATAAAGCACTGAAATCGGCTAAACCTCCAAATTTTTTAAAGTAAGACGGATCGTTATAAAACCTTTTGCATTCGATTTGGAAGAGCTCCACGAAAATTGTTGACCACTTGGTATGAGGGACAAATAAAAATTGCAGTTTTGTAGGCGGAAATTGCATTTTCCGAAGTGCATCTCAAAGTGTTTAAAAAATAAAAATTCACATCTCGAAAACTAATTATGGAAATGATTTCAATTTTAATACTCGGGTGTTTTTTATGGTCGCTGAACAGGAATATCGGGTCGGCGAATCTGTAAGAGGCACCTGGTGCCCGGTATCCAGGTATGCACGTCGACTCCTGGAGTTTTATGGAAATGGTACATTCCATGTCAAATCACTCAGGCAAAAAATTTTGGATCTCCGATTTGTCTGAAAATTGGTATATAGCTTCTGCGGGACGTAAAAATAAGATACTTAAGGTCAAAAAATCTTCTTCTTCTTTTTTTCTCAAAATGTTATTTTATGCGATTTTACAGTGATTTGGTGTTTATTTGAACAAATTTGCATTTTCTGTCGTAAAGTATCAATGAAAAACATAATATTTTAATAGAAAGGACTCAAAAATGTCATTATATGGCATTATAATAAGTTATTTTAAATCAAAACAAGTTTTTGATCAAATTTTATAGTGTAAAAAACGATAAAATACCGTTTTTTACATTTTCCTCCATTCCTAAAATACATCATCATCGATTTGGCTGAAAATTTGCCCACAGATAGCCAAAAGATAGGACTTTAAGTGGTTAGAAGGATTTGAATTAAATTACAATACCAAAAAAGTTACATGCAGTAATATCAGACTCAAAAGTATATATTAGTCCAGTCGGGATAGCATTTGACCTTGAATGCCGAGCTGCCCAAAATTTTATTTTTCTGATCTTTAGGGGAGTCAATAGTAGCTTAAATTTAAAATCACGAATGAATTCCTCCGTTACGTTAGCCGCCATCTTGATTTTAAAGGAGAACCTGTTTTGCTCAATATCTCCGCCATTTTTAACTTTTCGACAAAAATGGTAGGAACTGAAATTGTTCCAAATAAATCTGATTTACAATTATTATAATTTCTTTTTAACAATTTTTGTCGTGAGGTCGATATTTTCGAGTTAATTGTACTTACAGTAGACGCCTATATTTTTGACTATTATATTGCGTGTACATTTTTGGTATTGTAATATAATTCAAATCCTTCTCACCACTTAAAGTACTATGTATTGTCTATCTGTGGGCAAATTTTCAGCCAAATCGATTATGATGTATTTTGGGAATGGAGAAAAATGTAAAAAACGGTATTTTAACGTTTTCTACACTATAAAATTTGATCAAAAGATTGTTTTGTATCAAAGAAACTTGTTATAATGCCATATAATGACATTTTTGAGTCCCTTCTAATAAAATATTATGTTTTCCATTGATACTTTACGATAGAAAATGCAAATTTGTATAAATAAACACCAAATCACTTAGTCCTGTCGCCAGTGGGGGTAACGGCCTCCTTAATTCAGATGGATTTTCCCAAGTTTTTTTTTATGTATTTTGACCCGTAGAACACGAATTTTTTGGATAACAGTCGATCCGGATGTCGATAAGATTGTTATAAACAAAGAACTTGAGGAATCACATAACAGCGATTTTTTGCAAAACAGAATATTGTTTTGTATTTTTTGGGTCAATATAAGCAAAAAATGTTTTTACAAGTTTTTTCGTAGGATGCATAGTTTTCGACATAAACGCGGTTGAACTTTCAAAAAATCGAAAAATTGCAATTTTTGAACCCGAATAACTTTTGATTGAAAAATAAAATAGCAATTCTGCTTACCGCATTTGAAAGTTCATGTCAAATTCTATCGGTTTTGATTACTTTCATTGCTAAAAATTAATTTTTTTTATTGTTAAACAAAGCTATAAACACATAGTGATTAAATGATGTTTTCAATGCATTTCCCATTTGAAGTCAAACGAGTGGGCGCCATACAGACAATTTCTACTTAGATTACGTACATTAAAACGCATGCATTGGGCACGGGAAACACTATGTGTTTATGGCTTTGTTTAACAAATAAAAACTTAATTTTTAGCAATGCAAATAATAAAAACCCATAGAATGTGACTTGAGCTTTCAAATGCAGTAAGCATAATTGCTATTTTATTTTTAATCAAAAGTTATTCGGGTTTAAAAATTGCACTTTTTCGATTTTTTGAAAGTTCAACCGCGTTTATCTCTAAAACTATGCATCCTACGAAAAAACTTGTAAGACCATTTTTTGCTGAGAATCACCCAAAAAATACAAAAAAATGTTTTGTTTTGCGAAAAATCCCTGTTATGTAATTCCTCAAGTTCTTTGTTTATAACAAACTTATGGACATCCGGATCAACTGTTACCCAAAAAATTCGTGTTCTACGGGTCAAAATACATAAAAAAAACTTGGGTAAGTCCATCTGAATTAAGAAGGCCGTTGTACCCCCCTGGCGACAGGACTAACTGTAAAATCGCATAAAATAACATTTTGAGAAAAAAAGAAGAAGATTTTTTTGACCTTAAATATCTTATTTTTACGTCCCGCAGAAGCTATATACCAATTTTCAGACAAATCGGAGGTCCAAAATTTTTTTTGCTCCAAAATTGAGTGATTTGAAATGGAATGACCCACATTCATTATGAAAATCGTTAAAATTTGTTGTCCCGAGGTTTTTGAGGTCGTTGAAGATTAACATTACTTCGGCGATGCTGTACGAGGTACCTGGTGAATTTCTATAAAACTCTAGGAGATGACGTAGATACCGGGCACCATGAAATTCGTACATAATTTCAAATCGTATATAGAGATTTCATCGTTCATTCGTACAAATATTCGTATTCAGAGATCTCAAAAACTCCGAGATAATAAATTTCAACTATTTTCATAACAAATTTTCATAAAACAGCAGAAGATGACGTAGGTACCGGGCATCAGGTACCTCGTACAGCATCTCCGAAGCAATATTTATGTTCAGCGACCTCAAAAAATTTGGTATAACAAGTTTTAACGATCTTCATAATAAATTTTCATAAAACTCCAAGAGTAACAAGTTTCAACAAATTTTATTTCGAATTTCCATAAAATTCCCGGATACGCCATTGCCTCGTACAGTATCTTCGAATCAATATTTGTGTTTAGCGACGTCAAAAACCTTAAGATAATAATAAATTTCAACTATTTTCATAACGAATTTTCATAAAACTCCAGGAGATGGCGTAGATACCGGGCACCAGGTACCTCGTACAATATCGCCGAAGCAATTCTAGGGTGCTCGGTAAAAGTCAATTTAGTCAACTTTTCAGGAGAAGCAAAAAACGAAAAATAATTTTGTTCAGAAGCTAATTAATTGTCATATCTCCTAAATCGTAGTACACAGAATTGTTATATTTACCTATTTTACTTTGTAAACATCAATCTTGAAGATGGTATATCTTTTTTTTAATAAATGGATATTACAAAAAAAATGTGACTTATATTATTTGGACCACACGTACCAGATGACTTATACTATTTTGTTCAGCCCAAAAAAGCTGTTGTGTATTAAAAAATAAATAAATAAAAACATATTTATGCAATATTTATTAAAAAAAAAACAATATAAAAACATAGGAATAATGTTGACGGAGAAAAGTATTACTCTGCGTCAGATGAATTTTCATCATCTGGAATAACATCAGCAGCATCAGTTGTCTTTAAATTTTTATAAAGGTCGTGAAATACTGGACTTAACAGAGGAAGAAGATCCAAAATATCCTTTTTCTTCTGCACTGATATAGCAAGAGTGCTTTTATACAAATTGCTGGGTACCAACCTAGCATTACTTTGTCATCTACGTAGTACACTTAGCGTCAGAAATTCCTCTTTTTCATCAAGTGATATTTTATAAAAAATCATTCCCTTTTCTCTTGTATAACGAAACCATTTCACATCAAACCAGTTGAAAGGATTTCCTCTTGTATCTTTTTAACGCATGAGACAGTTACTTTTCAAAAGATCTGAAAAATTTAAGAAATCATCATGGTAAAGTTCTACAACATTGAATTTCTTCTTTTTTCCTGTAGTTCTCACAAGCTGATACCAGTCGTGTGGATGACTTATTGGAACACTTAACCGTTTTTTTTTGCTTTTCGATCAATCCATGATCAATATCACACTCCATATGACTGTGCCCACTCACCATGAATTTATGGTCAATAACTTCTAAATTAGTGTTATTTTGCATTGCTATTAAAAACATCATAGCAACATGTGAATTTTTGTTCTGACCACCGCATGTATCCGAATATAGGGTCACTTTGGAAACATGTGGTGGTAGTGATATTAATTCTTTATAAATACATGTAGCTATTATATTGTTACCTCCCCGGCCTCCTTCACCTTCGTGCCCCATGTAACATGCCACACTTCCTTCTCCATTCTCATGAATAGTTAGGTTGTATGTCCAAACTGTCTTTTGTAAAAGGCAACAGAGGAATTTACATATGGAGTTGGGAGACACTGCTGCAAGTCAAAAGTGAGGCATCTAAAAGTACTATCACATTTTGCTTTTTCTGTGTCGTTGCTCTTCATAACATATACCTTGTCTGCAGCAGTGTGATGAATACTTATCTCATCTTTTATTTTAGGTTTATCATCATAGCTTTCAGTAATTTTGAGTTTATTACTTAGCACATCACATTTATGGCACTTATCTACTTTAGGTTTTTTAAATGAAATGTTCATTTTATGGAACTCTCTTTCATAGATAGGTCTAGAGACAGGTGATTCATTTTCTTCACAGTATAATTTGTACATTATCTGAAGATTAAGATGGCATGGCAAATACAATCTACTCCTTTCTCGTCGAGTATAATGAGATTCATATAGGGGAAACGAATTTATGTGGGACTTCACTGCATTAATTTTTTCTTCATTATGCTTGTTAGCAGAAGGATCACGACCACGCTGGTCATCAGTTATTCTCCCTGAAGTATTTGAATCCCTATTTGTAAGAGCCTGGACTGTGGAACAGCTTCTATTTTTTCTTCAACTGCACTGTTAGAGTCGCTACTCTCCGGCATATAGTTTTCATCCTCGTCACTAGAATCATCTGAAGAAATATTGCTATTAATCACATTTGATGCAGTTGTTAACCCATCAGTTATGTTATTTTCAAGCAGTTCAACTTCACCTGTAAAAGAAATAAATATATTTTGAAATGAAGAAATTTAACAACTCCGGAGAGAGAAACTGTTGCATAATGTGTTTAACTTTTTTCATTTTAAACATACCATCCGTTGAATTACTTTTAATAAGTATTAAATGGAGACCATCCGTGTTCAATGAATCTTCAGGTATGTCGTCCACATCATGTTTATCAGAAACACTCAGTCCATTCGCGATATCAGTTTCTAAAAAAAAAAGAATGAAATTAGTTAAAAACTGTGTACATAAAGAACAGAAAGTATCTAATCTTCTCAGTACCAAAGCTAAAAACATCCACTATAAAACACCCTAATTAACAAAATATAAGAGAATATAAACAAATACATATTTAGATAAAAATTTCACAGCAAAATTGTAAATGTTTTTGCCTTTAATAATTTCTCAATTTTTTTCTTTACATACAACTATTTATCACTTTATCTTCTATTAGGTACTTGTCTTAACCTGTATATTATACTCCGTGAATAATTTCACAAATAACATTTTTACATTTACCTGTATTGTTGGCAAAATTCTCCACATTCATATTCATTAACTTCATTATTTTCTTAGTTCGTGATGACATTTTTATATATATCTGCAACCAACTTAATCGAAGTAATCTCTCTGTGTTGAATTTTTTTCTGCACACCGGAATGAAATTTGAACCACCAAATTTTTGCTACATGCAAACACAGTGGTCCATAAAATACACCACTTACCCTATTTTGATCAAATTACACCTACGTGGAAAGTTTGTATTACTTATTCTCGCTATTCTCCCTATTAAAAATAAGTGTTAGGTATCTTTAATTGGTAAAATTCCCACGGTTTAATTATCAGACAAACGTGAATAGTTATCAGTTGTTTCTTGAAAATCTCGTACAGAAAAGAGTAATATTTGCTTAGTAAGCTTGACACACGTATCTGAAAGCGATCGCCTTAGTATAAGTCAACCGCCTTACTTGGATATTATTCACTACCAATGGTCAAAACAGTACATGTCGACATGTACTATTAGAGCCAAGAATAGTTCACAAACTCGTAGTGTATAAACAGTATAAGTTGACATAAACTGTTTTTACCAACTTAAAAGTTCATTTAAGTAGTTGTAATAAAAAGACCAATTAATTTTATTTAATTTAGATTAGCATATTGACTTGTTCTATTGATACCAAGGTAAAGATATAGTCCTTATAGTCTTAGTCTGCAAAATTAAGATTTTGACCATTTTTGACTTATACTCTTTTTACCGAGCACCCTAGTATTCGTGTTCTGCGACCCCAAAAACCTCGGGATAACAAGTTTCAACGATCTTCATAACTAATTTCCATAAAACCCCAGGAGACTACGTGCATACTAGTGTTGCCCAACGATCTTGGTCTTGCGTTTTTGCAAGACCAAGACCGCCTAATTTGAGCAAGACCAAGACCAAGACTTACCGTGCAAGATTTGAGCAAGAACAAGACTAAGCCTGCAAGACTCTTGCGTCTTGCAGTTAGAACTGAGGGTCGTTTTATAGAGTATATTAGTTCGAGTATATTCTTAGATACTCTATGAGAAGCAAAAAAAAATTTTTAACAAAAATTTGGAAAATTTGACTTATGGGCATTACGAACAATACCACAAACATACATAGTGAATCAAAATATCTATTAAAATAACACTTGACATATTTGACACGTACTCAGAGATGATTATTACAATGCAAAAATAAAATATTTTTACATTCTTTCCCAGCAGACGACATCTTCGCTCTGAAATTAATTGTCCAGGTTTTGAGAATAGCCGGCCTTTATTCATAAATGAATATTCTCGCGTTGCGACCTTGCGATGCCGACAATAATGTCGTTAAAAATCTGTAGTTGATAAAAAATATACCTATTACATCTTATCGGATCGGTCTGTAGAATAGTAAGACTATTATGTACATATATTTTTTCTGTTGATTGTGCAATGACCTCATTAAGTTAGACAAAATTTGCTGAAAGAATGCGGCTAATACTTATAAGTATTAATAACGAGACACATTAATGTAGATAATGCCGGCTATACATACCGTGTAAACAAAATAACGAAATATTTAATAACGATATACTGTCTAGCGAGGCATTGAACAAAGAAATATTACAGTGAAATGTATGAAAGACAAAAACACATTTATGGCAGTTTTTTCTGTAGTTAAATTAAATTGGTCATTTGTTTTATCAATCGACTGTTCTTTTGTTACTCTTTGTGTTTGGTGATATACACAACTCCAAGAAATTAACGCACCACCTTAAAAACGGGTCATTTTTTATGTCTTGAATTTCCTAAACCTGTTGTCCGATTGAAGTGATTTTTTTAATATGTTATAGCCATATTCTTTAACAATATCGCTGTAATAATACTATTACTAGGCAGGTAAATTGTCATTTTATACCGGGTGTACCAATAAAACTTTGTTTTTTTCTCAAAGTTCGCATCACCCTATGGAATATTCTAGCTTATAAAATATTAAAGTTAAAACCCAACTATAGCCTCATATTTTCTTAACATTTTGTTTTTTGATTCAATCGCTTATATGGGAGAATAAAAAGTTACGTACTTTTTTAGCTAGCCATGTTTTTCATCAATTCATGGTGTTTTTAAATAAGTATGGCAAACTTTAAGGGGTAATTACTCTGCACGAAAAAGTAATGACAGTTTGATTTTAAACGTATGTTCGCAAATGCTTCGTTTCCGAAATAGGGAATGTTAAAATTGTTCTTAAAAACTGACGATTTATTTATTGCTCTAATACCGGTTGAGATATGCGAATGAAATTTGGTAGGTTTTAGGAGGTAGATATTACGCATTTTTGACATACAATTACGATTTTAATATTCACCAATGGCGCGCATACCTACGTGTAACCGGTTTGTTTAGAATTACCCCTTAAAATTTGCCATACTTATTTCAAAACAGTCTGTATTTATGAAAAACATGGCTAGTTATTAAAATACCTAACTTTGTTGTTATCCAAGCGAATGAATAAAAAATAGAATGTTAAGAAAATATCAGACTGTAGTAAGGTTTTAATTTCAGTATTTTATAAAGGCTAGAATATTCCACAAAATATTCCACTCATTAGTACCGGTACAGTATCCAGTACCTATAGGTATAACGACAATTTACCTTCTCGCAACAATATTATTACAGCGATATTGTTAACAAATAAATAATTCAAGCTTAAAATTTACCTACTTTGTTACGTTGTTCTAAGATATGTAATAGGCTAATGGGCAACTGCGAGACTTGCAAGACTCTTGCTGCAAGACCAAGACCAAGACCTGGAGCGCAATACCAAGACCAAGACCAAGACCAGGTGTACTGTTGCAAGACCAAGACCAAGACTGTCAAGTCTCGTCTTAATCTTGCATTTGGGCAACACTAGTGCATACCGGGATACCGGACACCAGGTACCTCTTACAGCTTCGCCGAACCGATATTCCTGTTCAGCGACCTCAAAAACCCCCGAGTATGAAAATTGAAATCATTTCCATAATTATTTTTCGAGTTGTATATTTTTATTTTTTGAGATGCACTTTCCGCCTACAAAACTGCAACTTTCATCTGTCCCTCTTGCCAGGTGGTCAGCGATTTTCCTGAAGCTCTCCCGAATGGAATGCAAAAGGTTTCATAACGATCTGTCTTACTTTAAAAAAGTTAGAAGTGTAATGCTTTATTTCCTCGGCTATACTAGTATGACAAGATAATATATGAAAAGGCTGTTTATAGTGTGCCTAATTCCTCCATTTACTTACGAAATAAGTCAAGTTTGCGCAAAATTTATGTTTCTAGAAAACAAAATAGTCTTAAATTTTATATTTTAATGCTTCAATATCATGTAAAAGCCTTTTGTATTCCTAGAATTTTAAGCCATTCTTACTCCTAGATTAGATCGGTTATGTTTCATACACAATACAATATATTGGAAGTTCATTTTTGTTAGCCTTATAGATATCAAGGCAAGTAATCAGTCACTGCCCTGTCCAAATGCGGGAAGCGAGCTCAAGAAAAGATTGAGAACATTGCTATTATCGATTTTACGTCAGGGTAGGAAAAATTTTGTGCCAGGAATTCTCATATAATAATACATCTTACACAGTAAAAAATGTATTTTTCTGATTAACTTTCGTCAAGACGTTTAGTTCTTATTAATCTTTTTATTTATACTATTTCGACATTGGATTAAATTCTTCTTCTTCTTTTTAGTGCGATTAAAATTACTCCTGTTTGTTTGCTTCTTATTCTGTTTCAGTTGTTGTTGACTGTACATTGTCTTTCCACTTTTTCGGCGGCCTTCCAACGGGTCTTCTGCTATACGGCTTGCTGTTTCTACAGATGTTTGCTAATATAATATCTTGTTCCCATTCGGTTTACATGTTCGTTCCAGTTTTTCTTTCTTGTTTTCATCCACCTGTTAATATTTGGAATTTTGCATCGTTCTCGTATACTTCTGTTGCTTTGTCTGTCTCTTAATGATATCATTTTTAATCGTTTTAGTCAAAACGAAACCGTAGATTTTCTTATTTTGTTAATGCCATACTCTGCATAGAGTACAAAGACTCGTTTCATATGGGCTCTCTGAACCGCAAAGTGGAATGTTTTCCTGGCGGTGCCTTTTGGTATGTTATACCTGGGTTAAGCAGAAAGCTTGAATTGAGTCGAAAATCATTTCGCTTATTCCCCGTTAGAGGGCGTTCTATCCATACTGCGATATAAATTATTTTAATTTATATCGACAATCTACGGTCGGAATGGTAAAAATCTGTCTTCCTTAGAGCCTCCTTGACAACAGGTAGACCTAGAAATAGTACTATCGGGGGATGGAAGAAGACAGATTTTAATCAAAACGAAACCGTAGATTTTCTTATTTTCTTAATGATATGCCCGCTATTGATCTTAATACTTTCATTTCGATATTATTGATTTGTTGTTTCGTCTTTCTTGTATCGGTCCTTGTCTTAGCTGCATATGTTAGGATTGGTCTTATTGTTGTCTTGTATACTTTCATTTTGCTTTCCGGGGTCAGATATTCGTTTCTCCATATGGTTTATCGGAGGCAACCACTTACTCTTGCTGCTTTTGCTGCTTGCCTTATGGTCTCTGTTCTTATATTCCTGTCACGAGTGATCTCTATTCCTAGGTAATAAAATTTCATTAATTGTTCTACAATTTTGCCGTCTATTTCTAGTTTGCATTTACGCGGCTCTTTACTGATCACCACACATTTAGTTTTTTCTACTGATATTCTCATATTAAGTTTGTTTGCTGTGATATTGAAGGTGTGCTAAAATTATCGCGTGTCTGGCCTTAGCGAAAGGCCACACGGGCGATAATTTACGGCGCTGTAAGAGCAGTAAACCTGACGAGGCATTTGATTAACCAATTGTAGATAAAATAGGGAGTTAGTCAACCAATGCCTCGTGTTTAGGCTAAGGCCAGACAAGCGATAATTTACGGCGCCGTAAGAGCTGTAAAATGAAGCGCGAAAATGGGTCCCACGGTGAGAGTGGTGGATGGCCAGACGAGCTGTAAAATATCGCTCAGCAACATACCAACATAGGATAGGGCCCATTTTCGCGCTTCATTTTACTGCTCTTTGTCAACACAAGTAACTTTTTTTAACTTAGCACTTTTTTTATATTTTTTTATTATATTACCCATATTTCAGCAGAAAAAAAATGTTTTGATTTACTAAATACAACCAACTGTTATTAGTGCCCTCTATAAGCAATGCTAAATTAGAGTCTAAATTAGCAATCCTCATGCGAAAAACCTAAAATTGACATTTTTTAAATACGTATCGTAAAAATATACAAAATTATTGCGATTATTTCATTCATAGAGATTCAGCGATAATTTTTGTTTATTTCATTCATAGGAGATTCTGATCAATAGAAAGCTACAGAAATAAAAATTAAACTGATTATTTTTTGATGATTTTAACTTCCAATCGTATAGTAATATATTTGATCACGTGTTTAATTCTGTCCAATCAGATTAAAATTATACTGAGAAGTATCGACTGTAGAAAATTACCGATAGAATTTTTTAAGTAGATTGTTTCTGTTTAATGGCAACCAGTTTCCTAGTTTTGACAACTGTCACATTTAAGAAAATATCCATAATATACGTATTAAAAAGATCTTACCAATATCATACGACAGTAAGAATAAATAAGAAAATAATGCTTCATTTTTACTCAAATTTGTTGTCATTGGGCAATAGACACCGCTCGAGCCCTGCGGGCTCTCGTGTCTATTGCCAGACAAAAAAATTTCGAAAAACTGTCGCATTATTTTCAATTTATTCTAACTCTCTTGTGATATTATACCCGATAATTTTTGATAATGACCCGTCGTCAAGTATATTACGTCAGATGCCCTTGGTTGCTACGAAAAAATACATTCAGTGACATTAATGACAATTAATGTTTTAAAAATTATAAAAGTGATGACTTTCAACCGTCAAATATTTATGACAAATGTGTGTTTATTTGTACTAATTTGTACTTACATAAATAAATTACAATTAAATTTTGGGTTTGAACAGTTTTATTCATGAAATAATCGCAACAAATTGCACTCGATCTCTAAAATTAATATCTAATTATTGCAATCGTGACACTTTGACATAATTTCACTCCCCTTCGGGTCGTGAAATTAAAACTGTCAAAGTGTCACTCGGGAAAAATTCAATAATTTTAGAGCTCTTGTGCAATTACTACTGCTAATATCCCGTCGTCAAGTATTTTACGTCAGATGCCCTTCGTTGCTACGCAAAAATACATTCAGTGACATTAATGACAATTAATGTTTTACAACTTATCACAGAGAATAACAAGAAACAGGTTTAGCAAATATTCAGGCGAAGATATCAATGAAATATTAGTTAAAATGATTTAAATACAGTTTTATTCATGAAATAATCTTACCTAATTACTCTCGAGCTCGAATTATCGATTTGTTTTGCCCTCGTGACACTTTGGCATAATTTCAAAGTGTCACTCGGGATACAAATCGATAATTTTAGAGCTCTCGTGTAATTACTACTGATTATTTCATTCATAGGAGATTCTGACCAATAGAAAGCTACAGAAATAAAAATTAAACTGATAATTTTTGATAATATCCCGTCGTCAAGTATATTACGTCAGATGCCCGTCGTTGCTACGAAAAAATACATTCTGACATTAATGACAATTAATGTTTTAATAATCATAGAAGTGATGACTTTCAACCGTCAAATATTTATAACAACTGTGTGTTTAATTGTACTAATTTGTACTTACATAAATAAATTACAATACAATTTTGGTTTTGAACAGTTTTATTCATGAAATAATCGCAACAAATTGCACTCGATCTCTAAAATTAATATATAATTTTTGCCCTCATGACACTTTGTCATTAATGACAATTAATGTTTTAAAGATTATAAAAGTGATGACTTTCAACCGTCAAATTAATATTAATAACAATTGTATGTTTAATTGTACTAATTTGTACTTACATAAATAAATTACAATAAAATTTTGGTTTTGAACAGTTTTATTCATGAAATAATCGCAACAAATTGTACTCGATCTCTAAAATTAATATAGAATTTTAGAGCTCTTGTGCAATTACTACTGACAATTAAAATTCATATTTATACCAAAGGTGTATTGAGCAGAATCACCATATTTTGAGGTCTAGAAACTACAACTCAGACATTTGACATTCTTAATGAATTACGCTGTATATATTGTCTTTACTTTGGTACTCTTCTAAACTTTTTTATTTTTGTGAAATGGGTGTAACCTCGTTAATAAATAAATGAACAAATTAATATTTCTCTTTTTATCTGAAATCCGTAATAAAAAATACCAGTTTTACAGTGTAACAGAATTCAGGACATACTCCGTAACGTACTTTCCGGAAATTCATCTTGTATTTTATGTTTCTTTTAAGGTGAAAACTGCCAAGTAGCTTACATATTTTGTCGTTCTTAAGAGAGGTTTTAAAATTTTAGAGAAGTGGTTTGTCAACGTTGGTGTAATTCTTTCTGAAGAAGAAAATATATGCTAGTTTTCCACTAAGGGACAAATTTATAACTTTAGAGCTTAAACTAGAGAAGTTTGCCTCCTTAAAGCTTTTAGTTTTACTTTAAAAATTTTAAAGAAATTGGTTTTGGAGATAAAAAAAACTTAAGGACAATATGATACTCCCATAATAAGATGTATTTAATAAATAATAAAAACGATAGTAAGAATCGATTAGGATTGGATACAGACATAGAAACAACAGAAAATCCTATAGGACGTATTCATGTGTATCCTACAATATCACCAGAATATGAGAAAAACAAAATAGAGCAGAGATAACGGAAAATGCTGTAAAATCGAAGAGGTGCAAAACTTATATTTAATTACTTTTTAACATACGCCACACAGTCAAAGAAATCAATGGAATACACAGTAGTTGTCAAAGCCCGACCGCACATCAAAGAAACATGAAACGTAAATTACGTTTCATGGAAATAAACCACTGCTAAACAAATATATATCCGGCCATTTATGAGACTCTCCGAAAATAAAAATGTGTCATGAGCATGAATCACACTCGTTTCGTTAGTAGGCGGGCTTTGAGATTTTTTTAGCAGTGTTTTCTTTTCATAAAACATGTTTTTCGTTTCATGTTTCATGTTTTTGGTTTCATGTTTCTTTGGTGTGCGGCTTGGCTTAGAGAGCTAAATGGAACTACAACGTTAACGAAATTTTATTGTTTCATATGGTCAACGGACCTCTAAATATGAAAAAACCGCTGAGTACTACGATTTAAAAGGGTGCGTTTTTGAGAAAGGTGTGAATTAGTCACTAGGCACAGGGTGCATTAGTTCTATGGACTTTTGATACAAACAATTGTACAGAAAAATTGTTCCAGGTTAAATTTACTATCGAAATATCACCTTTTAAATTCAAAAATATTTTTTTTTACAAAAATATATTCAAATGAAAAACAAGAAAAAAACACGAACGGAAGCAATTTTGTTTTTTGCCCCATAACTTTTTTCCAGAGGGATATAGGTATAGGCATTACTTTACAGAAAAAAACTTCAATCCTTCAGCTTTAAAATGACGTTTAGTAGAAGTCTTTAGGAATTATAATTTCCGAAATATGATTTTTCAAATTTTGCTACTCACAGCATTTTTGGGTCATTTTCCATATTATTTCGCATATACAGGGTGTCCAGAAACTCTAACGACAAACGAATGCAGGAGATTCCTCAGATAATTTTAAGACATTTTAACCTAATCCACCTAGTCCGAAAATGCTTCCTAAATGAGCTAGAGGTCTTTGAAGATGGCGTCTTGTAATTAATTTTTCTTAAATACCTCCAAAACGCTTCTATTTAGAAAAACGAAAATTGGTACACATATCAATTTATCTTCCCGAGATAAATCGATTTCATCTATTGAAAATTTCTAGTATATGTCATAGGCGCCCGTTTTGGGTAGGGCAACGGTTATTTTATAGCATAACACTTATGATGTTAAGTTTATGCATTTTTGACACTGGATTATTAAATTGTAAAGTATTCTAGTACTAAAAGATACTCTTGCTTTAAGTCAGTAGAACACACCGTTTTTTAGAAAAATCGATTTAAAAATTTTACGTTTTTTCAATTTCCAAAAAAAATTTTAAAAACCATTTAGAAAACTAGATCTGGTACGTTTATGTATAGTCCAGAGATGAATCGATTTCATTAATTGCGAATTCCTAGTACCGGTCATATGCGTCCGTTTTGGGTAGGTCAAATGTTATTTTATCGCATAACTTTTTGGTCTTTAATTTTTTTGAATAACGTGGAATGAAGTAAACACTTCTGTTGTATGTAGGCATATGAATTTATTAAAATTTTTAAAATTTATCCACAAGGGAGTGGAAATACAGAACGTTTTCGGTCAAACTGACCATCATCAGTATAAACCCGGAAATAAGTGAACCACTTAGATTGAAATGCAAAAGGGTGAAATTTTGACAGTTAAAAATAGAAAATGTGGTTACTTACGTCCAGTGTACAAGTAATTGAAACTAGCCACTTCAATAGGTGTAAAAATCTTTAAATAACATTATTGCTACATTATTATATAGTAGTCGACATTAAGTCGATGTCTTAAGATTATAAATATCACATGTGGAGATGTATGTCATCCTTGCTCGGAAATTGCACAAGGTTGTTGTGATAGAGGTTTACAAACAGGTGAGAGGTTTACAAACAACTGATTAGACAGATTGGTGCCTGAAAATTTATGACAAGATGTCAAAGGAAGATAGGTGGATTTTTCAAATGTTATCCGAAAAATGTTTGACAAACAGAATTAATATTTAATTTTAATTGTTATATTGGAAATATGCAACTATTAAAAATGTTTGTTGTGAATTCTAATTTGTAAATAAAGGTTAATGGGCTGTAATATATTCATTAGTTGAAAGAAATCAAAGAAAAAAATCTACTCAAATGCTGTGACGTCATAGACTGTTTTTCAAATGTAACTGAGTGAAAATAATTAGGTATATTTAGTTAAGTAGAGTTGTGATGGATAAATATTATTGAAATTATCTAGAAATATTTAGAAAATTTTTTTAAAAATACATGGTATTTTAATGGAGTAATATCTGTAGAATTTGAAAGAATTGCTTGCAACTAATGAAATGGTTGGTTGCATATGTTACAGGGAACTAATGAATATAATAAGAAAATACCAATCTATAGTTCTGTAATGTAAATTATGGGAGGTATTAAAGGAAAAGAACTGATATTAAATGAGGAAAGTGGAATTGAAAAATGTACATATCTTAATCGAACAATTTTTAAATTTGTGATGCCTGAATGTAAATACTCTTCTGCATATTGAACTATTGAAAATTTAAATTTTGAAAATTATTGAAAATGGATAATGAGGTCAGTTGCATATGTTTCAGAGGACTAATAAATAAAATAGAAATACTATTAAAAAATATACATTCTGTGAAGTATTAAATGGATTAAGAATGATATTAAATTAGGAAAAATTGTGCTGAAAGTTTTAACCAAAAAGGAAAAAATAATTTTGATTGAAATCTCTAAATGTAAAAAAGTATGTCACATATTGAACTATTGAAATTCTAGATTTGAATATTGTATTGATCAGTGTTGAGATGGAGTAAAATTAAATATTGATAGCTGAGATTTATTTTTAATTTTAATATTAATGAAAAGCAGAGTGAATCAATGAAAAAATGTTAGAAATTCAACAAAATTTTGGTTATTGCCTATATTAGAATGTCATATCCGCAAAGATCAAGGGTTCTAGGTTGTGATTTGGATATAATGAGAAAATGATTATGTTAAGTAAGAAAATGAGAGAATGACATGAAATTTTTAAGCATTACTGACTCTAGATTATTAAATTATGAGGTATTCTAATACTAAAACTTACTCTTGCTTTAAGTTGGTAAAATGCATGGCTTTTTTTTTAATTTTTTTAATTTTTGTTTTCAAATTAAGAAAACGAAAAATTTTCAAATTGTTTTTTCTAGAAAACGGTATGTCCTGCCGACTTAAATCCAGAGTACCTTTTAATACTAGAATACTTCACAATTTAATAATCCAGTATCAAAAATATTTAAAAGTTAAAGACAAAAAAGTTATGCGATAAAATAACCGTTGCTCTACCCAATACGGACGCCTATGACCGGTACTAGAAACTCACAATAGATGGAATCGATTTATCTCTGGAAGATAAATATGCGTACCAATTTTTGTTTTTCTAAATAAAAGCGTTTTAGAGGTATTTAAGAAAAACTAATTACAAGACGCCATCTTCAAAGAGTTCTAGCTCCCTTAGGAAGCCATTTTGGACTAGATGAATTGGGTTAAAATGCTTTAAAATTATCTGAGGAATCTCCTGCCTTCATTTGTCGGTAGAGTTTCTATAGTTAAAAGCAGTCCAGTGTATTCTTTCTCTATTAATATGGCAGCAAGTTCATCCAGTTGTTCTACTTTCAAAATGGAAAGCACTATTTTACTATTTTTAAGTTTCCAATGCTACTTGTAATTTAGTTTAGAATAGATTTTGTAAGAACCTTCACCAGTTTTTTAATAATATGCATGTGGTCGGCCGTCACCATTTTCTTGATAAATAAATTTTAATTTATTTGGAGCAGTATTTAATTCTACAGCAGTGTGAAGAATCATTTCGTAGTTGATATAAAAAAAATACAGTGATATAAGACAAATTCATATTGAAAACAAAGGAGAATAGAAATATGACATACCGCATGTCAGAATCTATGTCCTAAAACATCCACGTCAGTAGTTAAGAGGCTACAGTAGCGATAAACAGGTAGCAACAAACGCGGTCCAAGATTGCGGCTGTAATTTTGAATATTTTGTCGAGATATTTGGAACACATATTCGTAATATAATAAAGAATGGCGGTACAGAGCCCAATTTGAAAAATATATTAGTATGTAGAATGTACTCTGTAATTAATTACAATATTAAAAAAACCAGCCTGTATCGCCATCAAGAAGAATAAAAAAATACAGTTCCTTCAAATAAACTTTTTTATCCCATGTCTAAATTTTGTGTCATTTTGGACCTACTAAAACTTTTTATTTCTAACAAGAAATAGAACATATTATAACTAATTACTAATTAGGCAACAGAGAAATTGTCACTGTCATTTTGACAAACCTGCGTCAGATTTTCTCTTATCTGTTCTGTTATCTTTATCGATATCTGGTCAGTGCAGTAGTATATTATTTTAAGAATTCGTTATTGTCGTTTCATAGGAAAGTAGTGATTATTTATGGTTAATTTATTATATTTTTGTGTAATAGACGTAAGTTGTTGGCCTATTTGAAAAAACAGATTATTGTTAATTGTGAGTTTTAGTTATATACAGGTAGGTAAGTATATTTTACGTAAAAATATTTCGAATTCTAATGCGAGTATATAAAGTTAGAGTCCCTTTGGCGCTCTATGAACTAAATAAAATAAGACGGCTCTTGTTTCACTTCACAACGAAATGATTATTTATTATTATTATTTCGTGCAAATACCTATGTTAACATAAAATTTTCACCCATTTAGGTTTATTTTTATAAATATTTATTTACTAATAACAAAATTGTTTTCTATTACTTCCATTTAGCGCGCCTATGAGTATATTTGTCAAAATATTGATCTTAGATAATGTCAAAGATTAGTTACCACTGTTGCCAAAGTTTCGCAGATCTTGCGAAAAAAGGTATGATATATCTCTCGAAGATATATTGATAACGCGCTACTGTATGTTCTTAAGGGTTAATGAAACACCCTGTAAAAACAATAATTCACCTTACCTCGAAATTTTCCCATTTATTCCCAACTATTATATTTTCGTCTTCTTTATAAGTCTGAAAATTCCATCCCCTTCGATAAGGTGACTAAGTTGGTGATTCATTCTTTTTCAATGCGAACGTAAATTGTCGTTCCCCCAGCGAAAATTCCGGGCCCAATGGCTTACGAAAAAATGGTGTTATAATAGCTTACAAATTGTGGCTCCTGGTAAAAGAGGCAGAGTAAAAGGTTGGAAATTATAGTATTTTTTGATTTATTGGACGTATGTGCGAGCGGCAGAATAAATCAGTTAAAATCAGATAAATAAAACAATATATTTACATTATTAGAACTATAAAATCATAAATAATAGACATATACGGATGAGAAATAGTAAATTTTCCTAACTAGTGCGGAAAGTGATACTTTCTCGCACGCGACTGCCATTGACCCGAACGACGCGACAGTGGAGTTCGGGCAAGCAGTTGATTATAGACCAAGAGGCAGCGCTGAAAAATCTATTTGAATTTACTAAAGCTAGATTTTTCACAGTTAATTACTGTGAGTGTGTAGAGAAACATACTGCGGTCAGTCAAGCGAAACGTAGAACAGGGGTTACTGAGGGGGTATCAAAGTTGCTTTCCTACGAAGGTAATTATTTCCATTTACTAAGGCTGAAAATCAGTACACACATTCTAAATTAAATATAAATAAAAGTTATTATTATCGGTCAGCTGTATGACGGGACAGAGCCGGTCGGTCGGCCCCAATAGTCGATTGAGGAAATGAAGCATTTTGGCTCGCAATTTTTTCGTCCAGCATGGATTTACTCGAAATTTTCACAGAAGGTAGAGAATAGTCCAAGGATCATTTTATATATCATGCCGCTATCATACGCTAAAACCTTGGGGGTGGTTGCCACCCCATCTCGGGGGTGGGGATTTTTTATTACATTTTAACCATGCAATTCGATGGAAAAAGTGATTCTACGAAAAAATGTTTTTTACATTTTCTTCGTAAAACTAATATTTTTCGAGTTATTCGCGCTTGAAAATAACAGTTTTTCGACGAAAAAATCGACTTTTTTAGAGCGTTTTTTGAGAATACCTCGAAAAATATGCATTTAATCAAAAAAACTGTAGATATCAAAATTGTATCTTTTAGTAACACAAACCAAATTATTTTCCTATAATATCTTTAAGACCAATACAAACCGAGATACGGCACAATATGCATATTATTTTTTCAAGTATACAATTAGACCTTTCAAAAAAAATTAAAAAGTTTTTAGCAAGAAAATTAAGCGACTTATAATCAAAAAAATATCGGTTCCTGCTTTTCTCTACGAAAAAATCAGTGAAACAACCCCCTAACTACCTTCCTAATTCAAAATTGGTCTTCACCTTTCTGCAGTTCCTTTTATATTTATATTATCAATACACTTAAGGAGTTTGACACATTTAAAATGCCTAATTTTGGAGAAATTGGAGTTTAAAGAAAAATTGATTTTTTGCAATTTGGTAATGTTCACCTTTTACTTCAAAATATCTCCGAAAATACTGAAGATCCGAAAAAAATTGTAAACGACTGAATTATAGCTTTTTTAATGACTAAAATTACCCTGTGCATAGATTTTCATCACAGTGAATAGTTAGCCAGATATATCTGTTTAAAACCTCTATTTACCAGCAAACACCCCCTTGTTCGAGCCATTTAAACCCGCCCCAATTAAAAACTAAGGGATCTTACGGAATTTAATTTACACAGTCTTATAGCTCTTTAAAAATCCTACAAAATCATTTTTGAAGAAACTTTTTATCGCCAAAAATATATAGAATATTTTTCGAGGTATTCTCAAAAAACCCTCTAAAAAAGTCGATTTTTTCGTCGAAAAACTGTTATTTTCAAGCGCGAATAACTCGAAAAATATTAGTTTTACGAAGAAAATGTGAAAAACAATTTTTTCTTAGAATCACTTTTTCCATCGAATTACATGGTTAAAATGTAATAAAAAATTCCCACCCCCGAGATGGGGTGGCAACCACCCCCAAAGTTTTAGCGTATGATAGCGACATGATATAGAAAATGATCCTTGGACTATTCCCTAACTTCTGTGAAAATTTCAAGTAAATCCATGCTGGATGAAAAAATTGCGAGCCAAAATGCTTCATTTCCTCAATTGACTATTGGGGCCGACCGACCGGCTCTGTCCCGTCATACAGCTGACCGACTATAATAACTTTTATTTATATTTAATTTAGAATGTGTGTACTGCTTTTCAGCCTTAGTAAATGGAAATAATTACCTTCGTAGGAAAGCAACTTTGGTACCTTCTCAGTAACCCCTATTCTACGTTTCGCTTGACCGACCGCAGTATGTTTCTCTACACACTCACAGTAATCAACTGTGAAAAATCTAGCTTTAGTAAATTCAAATAGATTTTTCAGCGCTGCCTCTCCGTCTATTACGGGAAAGACACTGTCCGCATGAGTTCGGAACAATATATTTTCTACGGCCGTACGTTTGGAAAAAAGCCACAACAATAGAGTTATATCAATTTTTATTCACGAGTAAATACAACATACAACAATATGTACTACAAAAATGTATGCAAATTTAATCCTTTGGAAAACAAGAATGTCTTAACTTATTCCTTGGTAATATTAAATGTAAACGAGCAATTCGTGGCATTCCTATCGGTGCCTTTTGATATTTTCATATCTGGGTTAACAGAGAACTTGAATCGAGTCGACATTCATTTCACTTATTCCCCGTTAGAGGGCGTTCTAACCTTACTACGGTATAGATAGTTTTATTTTGTACCGAGAACTACGGAAGTTTTGATGTAAATTTGTCTTTTTGCATAGCCTCCTTGACAACAGGTAGACCTAGAAATAGCGCTATCGGGGGATGGCAGGAGACAGTTTTAAATCAAAACAGAACCATCTATTTTTGTATTTTTACTAATGCCATACTCTGTATTAGAGTACAAAGCCTCGTTTCATATAGGTTCTCTGAATCGCATGTTGGAATATTTTCCTAGCGGTGCCTTTTGATATTTTCATATCTGGGTTAACAGAGAACTTGAATCGAGTCGGTATTCATTTCATCGATCCCTGAACACGTTGTCTGACAAGGTTGTCAAAATCAAATTTTCAATAAAATAAAATTGATTTCCATGACGACGATTAAAAACCAATGTTATTGCCTACTGATTTGACGGGAAATAAGCCACAATTTTACTAAAAAAATGATTTAATTAACGTTTCGACGCCCAAATCGGGTGTCGTTGTCAAAATACAAAAAATATTAATGAATTAAACAAAAATGTTGTTGCTTATTAAAAAAATTCTTCTAATAATTTATTTAATCTGACTCATTTATATCGGCAATTCAGACATATATTATACATTTTAAAGTAGAAGACTTTAAAATGATATTGCCAATATTTATGTGTTGCGTTCCTGGGACGACTTTACTGAAAGATAGTTCATTCGATTACATGAAATCAACCCCAACTCAAGAATATCCGTCACAAAAAAATCATAACATGTGATCTGTCTTTAAAGAGACAACCACATGCAATGGTGACAGTAAAATTCTCTTCATTCTACTTTAAAATGTATAATATATGTCTGAATTGCCGATATAAATGAGTCAGAATAAATAAATTATTAGAAGAATTTTTTTACTAAGCAACAACATTTTTGTTTAATTCATTAATATTTTTTGTATTTTGAAAACGACACCCAATTTGGGCGTCGAAATGTTAATAAAATCATTTTTTTTTTTTAGTAAAATTGTGGCTTATTTCCCATCAAAACTAGTTAATTGCAAGAACAATAGCTTCAGAACAACATACTGATTTGACTTTTGAATGTTATGTCAGAATAATCCTATTTCAACGAATTATCAGTAGTAATTGCACAAGAGCTCTAAAATTATCGAATTTTTCCCGAGTGACACTTTGGCAGTTTTAATTTCACGACCCGAAGGGGAGTGAAATTATGTCAAAGTATCACGAGGGCAAAAATTTGATAATAATTTTAGAGATTGAGTGCAATTTGTTGCAATTATTTCATGAATAAAACTGTTCAAAACCAAACTTTTATTGTTATTTATTTATGTAAGTATAAATTAGTACAATTAAACACATGGTTGTTATAAATATTTGACGGTTGAAAGTCATCACTTTTATAATTTTTAAAACATTAATTGTCATTAATATCACTGAATGTATTTTTTCGTAGCAACGAAGGGCATCTGACGTAATATACTTGACGACGGGATATTATCAAAAATTATCAGTTTAATTTTTATTTCTGTAGCTTTCTATTGGTCAGAATCTCCTATGAATGAAATAATCGCGTTAATTTCATTAAAACATGAGCAAAATAAGATAAGTTTGAAATAAATTGGTAAATAATATCTAAATATTAGTTTATTGCATGTATTATATATAATATATTATAAACCCATATTACAAGGTATTCTACTTTTCAGCACTAGTGCGGGAAAGTGCAACTTTCGGAATGGAATTGCGTGCGGGAAAGTGGTTGGTTTAGCACGGCCGTAGAAAAAAGATTGTGTACAAAAATACTCAGTAATACATATTCTAAAATTTTATTAATCGGATACTAATTCCTCATACTTTTATTTACCGGAAATAATATCAGTCAACATTTAAAATAGAAATATCAAATTTGACAAAACCAACAAAAAAATCTACTTAACTTAACCAGAATTAATTTTACAGAAATATTAACATTATAATAAACTTACATTCAGCCATAATAAAATCACAATCATCATAAAATCATCATAAAATCAGATTGTCTTACAAATCTTACACAATTGAGTATTTACACTGGTTTCCTTTTTTTTGTGCTTGACGAATGCTTTAAAATAATGATTATTTCTAGTGTTAAAGTCAGTTTTATAAATGTTATTTTTTTAAATTCCAATTAAAAAAGTCAGGAGGATTTAGTTCGGGTGAACGAGGGTGTCATCTAATAAGACCATAAGGTCCAATCCACCGTATATGTAAAAAATGTTATTGAAATTGTTTTCAACACACCAAATACATACACACACACACACACCAAAAATTAGAATTTGATATCAACCCGATGGTGAAATTACCATCCTCAGAATATTTAACTAAAAACATGGCTTTTTGCCTACACTATCTAGGCCAAGCAAGGGAAACGTCATAAGCAAACGTGAAATTTAATGTTATAATACGATTAATTGTGGTTACGTACAATAGAGAACTTGCACATTTTTGTTTTATTACATATGAAATAATGTTCAGTTTCGTTTAAAAATAAGGTTTTTAAAATTTCACGCCTCAAAGACTCATAATAACTTAGAAGTACAAATTTAAAATCTTCTGTGTATTTAAATCATTTCAAACGATTGAAATAGTATGAGTAAACTTGTGACGTCATTTCGTAATATTTTATAATGACTTTTCTCTTGTCTCATATAAAAGTATACATTATACCATTTTGTTTATTTTGGAGTTTGATACAGTTTTTGAAGAGATAGTATTTTTACTACAAAAGCGATATTACGTTATTATAATAAACATGGCAATAATGAAAAGTCACATTCTAATGTTTTGACAGTTCTCTTATGTCAAAAATTTTGACCTACGTAATATCGCTTTTGTAGTAAGTATTTAACATCTGTTTTCTACTTAATAGTTTTTTTAATAAATCAAGTGTGTTTTGCACTAAAAGAAAAGAGAACTTTTGGTACAGTTTGATAGATGTACTTTACAGCTTGAATAATAATTACTATACAATATTTTTCTGGAACTGTACTATTAAATTAAAATAAACTAATCATAATAATAAAGTTTTATACTCATAATGGCTAAGTTATCAGACTGCCCTTTAGAAAAACCCTCTTCGGTCATTTTGAAAAAATTGTCTTAACAAAAACACTCAAATATTATGAAATATATAGTTGACAGTAACTATATATCTAAAGATTTATAAAACTGAGATACACCATAAAATGACTACTGGCCGGCTTCACCAACTACGAATAGTAGTTTATTCGATGAATAAAGGTATTCGACCAATAAATCTGACAAATCTACGTTTCACCAAAGTGAAATAAGACTTATTTTATTTATTTATCAAATAAATATTTACTCTTCGAATAAATTGAAAAGTTAATCTCGTTTTAAATATTCATAACAAAGAAAATTCGTCAGTTTAACTTTAAATTATCAAAACTGTATTAAAACACAATAACTGTAATAATCGACTAATAAATTTTATTCGACGAATAACTATTTATAGATTTATTTGTTGTTGGTGAAACTGGCCCTAAAACAAGTAAACGAATATTAGAAGTAATGAATTAATGGCGCGGACCTTAAACATTTTTAACTTTATGACGCCACGACCAATGAGGGCGCCTTTTGGACTGCTATAATATGTATGAATTTTCTCTCTATTTTAATCGTTTTTAGGGGCCAAACGAAATACAGAAACAACTTTTTTTTTATGTATACTTTAAACTATGTTCTGTTGTGATCTATTCTATAGCATTTTTTTCGAATTTAAAATTTATGCAAGTTCCCTATTAATTGTTATGTACAATATGTACACATATATAAGATTCCTAGGCAAATTAATTTAAATCGTTTACGCATATGGTTTTGTTCATTTAAATTTCGCTTCACTGCAAATTAAACAAGAATGAATATGTTTTGTAATTCAAAGACACATTGTTCAAAACATTTAGTTAAAACAATGGACTATTTTGTAGTTCGACATATAGTGTGGTTTCTACATTCCCCGAAAGTCGGTTCTGCTAGATATTATTTGCATTCAGAAACTTCTCTGCTATTAGTTTCTAGCCTTGATATGTTGATCTTCTGAATAATTTACTTTTAACACAGACAGTGCATGCAGTTTCAGTGTACTCTGGCCACCAGCTTGTTGACTTTTGCAAGTAAATAGATCTTTGTCTTGTGAGTACTAAAACAACTTAGAAATTTTATTCCCAAAGGAATGTATTTATCAAATAATATTACCATGGTAGTGTGAAAAATAGTAACTAAGAAGAAATGTTTATTTCGTTTTCTGGATACACAAAAAAATAACTTAATAAGTATCAGGTAGTTGTAAAAGTGTTGTGTCGCTGGACCAATTACATCCAACAACTATTTAACTTTCGGATGAACAAGGGGGTAAATTTGGACCCCAGCGTACGTTTTTCTTTAATAATGTCAAGACTATTTTCAATTTTTAACTCATTATTTTTTTATTTGACTTTAATATCATTCTAGATATCCTCATATTTTGAAGTAAAAAAAAATCCCTATATTTTACGAATAAAAAATATATTCTGAAGTTGATGTTTAGTAAAATACCGTCTATTATGTGGAATTCCAAGTAGTTTTACACTGCGCGTTATCAAAATCTATTTTAGACTGTGGTGCCTGTTATGTACGAATCATGACATTCCTGTCTGCTACAGTTAGTCATTATTATGAAAATGATGTTTCTTTCGTATTTTTGTTCAGTTTTAATTAAAAATATTTTTTACTAAAGTTTATTAATCATTTATTGACACAATACCAACATTAAAATTATGATTACCTTATTTTATTTCTTAAAACAACTTCATTTCTTTGTTAATAATTGTCATTTTTGACCTGGGGTCATTTTTTACCCCCGTTGGTCATCCGGATAACAAAAAAAGGTTGGTCATCGGAAGGTTAATGATGAAAGAGAAGAACTTTCATTAGGAATCACAGAGAATACCGGACCACCAATATTAAGAGAAGAAGTCATCTATGCCATTAAAAACACAAAAGAGGGTAAAGCTACTGGACCAGATGATGTGCCCAACGAATTAGTAAAACTTATTGATGAAGATGATATTGATGTAATTGTTGAACTCTTTAACCTAATAATATATCAGACTGCCACAATCCCCAGACAATGGCAATCGACCCCTACAATCGACCTTTGTAGCAATTCCCAAAAAGTCAAGTGCAACAACCTGTTTAGATCGCAGAACAATATCTTCAATGAGTCACACACATTTTTGAAAATAATACACAGCCGAATTGTTAAAACTCTCGAATATGAAATCAGTGACACACAATTTGGCTTTAGAAATGATATGAGCACAAGAGATGCTTCGTTCGGCTTGAATGTGCTGGCCCAGAGATGCATGGACATGAATCAGGATATATATTTGAAAAATATGAAATATGAAAAAGAGATGGAGAAAGTATTTTGACAGTTTATTAAATGAAGAATTTGACAGACAGCCTGTGGAGTTAACGGAGACAGTAACAGTAATGGTTACCAGAAAAACAAACGAGGAAGTGGCTCAAGCGCTTCAAAAAAATAAAGAAAGTAAAATCAGTCGGACCAGATGACATTCTTGGGGAAGTATGGAGAGCATTGGCAGAGACAGAAATAAGTTGGCTAGCAGGTCTATTTAATAGAAATATGGAAGTTGGACAAATGCCAGACGAATGGAGAAGCAGTATATTAGTACCTGTCTACAAAAACAAGGGAGACATACAACAATGTACAAACTATAGGGCTATAAAACTACTTAGCCAGAATATGTAAAGATTGTGAGAGATATGTATGAGTGAGTAACGACTAGTGTTAGAACAGGTGTGGGAGAGACTGATAAATTTCAGGTGAAAGTAGGATTACACCAAGGCTCGGTGCTTAGTCCTTATTTATTCTCATTAGTTTTGGACCAGATAACAGCGAAACTACTGGGTAGCATTCCATGGTGCCTAATGTATGTTGATGATGTAGTGTTAATAGGAAATAGTTAAAGAGACTTAGAACAAAAACTGGAACAATGGAGACAAGCTCTGGAGGAAAAATTTTTAAACTTAGTAGGACAAAAAGCGTATTTGGAATGTTCATTTAAAGACGGAGTTACTACAAATAAAATGGTATCTTTGGATGGTGTAATGATTGTGAAAAGCAAGTTTTAAGTACCTAGGATCGGTATTACAGAGTAATGGAGAAATAGATGGAGATGCATGCTATAGAATTAGGGCTGGATGGATGAAGTGGAAAGAAGCGAGTGGTGTGTTGTGTGGCAGAAAAATTCCAATGAAGCTGAAGGAAAAATTCTATAAAACAGCCATAAGACCGGCTATGATGTACGAAACTGAATGTTGGGCAGTGAAAAAGAAAGAGGAACAACGAATGCATGTGGCGGAAATGAGAATGCTTAGATATATGAGTGGAGTGACAAAGAAGAATAAAAAACATCGAGACGTTAATCATCCAATGCGAAGAATAGCTGAAGTGCAGATTCCTGGAAGGAGTAGGAGGGGAAGACCAAAGAAGACCTGGGGAGACAATAAGGCAGGACATATTGGTAAAAGGGATTAACATTGATATGACCCAAGATGAAAAATGCAATTGGGGAAGCCGACCCCGCATAGGGATAAGGTAAAGAGAATGATGATAAATCAGGATATATATTTATGTTTTGTAGACTTGGCATTTGATAAAGTTCAACATAAAAAGCTTGTAGATAATATATTAAAAAGCAAAAATATTGTCAGTCGTGATATGAAAGTTATATCTAATATATATTGGAATCAAACTGTCATGGTAAGAGTTGACAACCAGGACACCCAAGATATCAAAATACAGAGAGGAGTCTGTCAGGGTTGCGTGCTCTCCCGCCTCTCCCCAGTACTCTTCAAGGTCTAAAGTGAAGTGGTATTTCAAGAAGCGCTCTCAGATTCAATAGGAGGTATATCTATCAATGAAGAAGTTTTGAACAACTTACGTTTTGCAGACGATACAGTAATAATAACGGATAACAACAATGATTTACAGAACGTAATGAAACGCCTTAATGAACGCTGTCATGCGTACGGACTGAAGATGAATTTAAATAAAAATAAAAGGCATGATCATGACTAAATCAGCACACTCAAACATCCAATTGACTATTGGAGATACTGTAATTGAGAGTTTGGATGATTAAAAATACTTAGGAACATGGTTAACATCAAATGTAGACCAAACCAAAGAAAAAGACACGTATTTAAATAGCACCTGCATCATTCATTAAGCTTAAAAAGTTTCTTTGTTGTCGGGATATAAGGTTAGAACTACGCCTAAGAATGCTTTGGTGTTCTCTACTCTTCTTTATGGCTTGGAAGCGTGGACATTAAAACAAGTCCATCTGAGTAAGTTGGCCGCCTTTGAATTTTGTGTTCCAGAAGATTCTTACGAATATCATGGATTCAAAGAATGTCAAACGTAAAAGTAACTAGAAGGATAGGAAATAAACCGGAAATAATATTTACTATCAAAAAACGAAAACATATGTACTTGGGACATGTGATGAGAGGGCAAAAATGCTCATTATTACAACTTATTATGTAAGGCAAAATTCGAGGAAAGCGAAATGTGGGAAGATGAAGAACATCATGGCTTAAGAACTTACGGGAATGGTTCGAATGCAGTAGCAGTAGTGCAGAGCTATTTAGAGTGACAGTCAACAAGGTCCGCATTGCCATGATGATTTCCAACCTTCGATAGAAGATGGAAAGAAGAAGAAGTTGTAAAAGTACTAATATTATATTTATCATTTTTAAACAATTTCGTGAGTTTTGTTGCTGTCTAGCTGGGTAGTTTTTATTAAATAATTATTTTCCTTTTCGTCGTTGATGAAAACCTCTTGTTTTTTCCCTTTCGAGGGTACAAAAAGAACATCAATTTACTTTCTCTTTCCGCCACCAAGCTAAAGTATCCCCACTGATTTCTATGGTAGTGTCTCAAAGCTGTTACCATAACTTATGATCGCGATTGGTCGGCAGGATGTTAGGCGAGCGGTCTAAATTACTTCCAGGGCTGGAGTAACTTTTTTTCGGAGACAAGCATTTTACCCTTTATTTTCTCTTTTGATTTTATTTTGACCAAATACTTACTTCATAAATAATGTCAAAAAATAATATAATAAGAATTAGTAAATATTTTTAGAGTATTCATCATTTATGTATATTTACATACATTTGACGTAAAACTCTATATTAAAGTAATCAAGGTTTTATAAAAAGTAACGGATTATTTAGAATTAATAAAAAACACTATTAACCACAATGATAGTCAAAGCTACTTAGTAGCATAGTTCCAATCTCTTTGAAAGTTATCTCTTATCACGCAGTGACCAATGTGCTTTTGTGCAAAAAATTATTTTCTTCCGAATTAGGTAGAACTTCGGAGAAACTTAATTATCTTCGGTAAGCTTTAATACGAAAACACTTGGCATAGCATTTATCTTCTGATGAAAATGATGGTACAGAGAAAAATGTCAGCTTATTCTAGTTCCATGACCATTGTCGACAGTTGGTTATAATGTTGACTACCACATTCGCTATCGTAACTTTACTGGCAGCAGCTCTGGATAATGATTTAGTCGATTTTCCGTACCATTGTCTTAGATTTTTCAGGCATGATATTCTTCTTCTACCAGGATCACGTTTACCTTGGATCTTTTCCTGAATCATCAGATGTAAAAGGTCATAATATGTATCAGGGTGTCTCATACTGTGATCAAAGTATTCCAGTTTGAGTCTATTTACCATATTGACCAGCGTTGTTTGGTTCAGCCGTCTAAGGAACTCGTTTAACTCTGTCGATCCAGCCTATACTTAGTAGTCTTGTGTACACTCACATCTCATACAATTCCAAGCATTTAAGCATAACATCACTTAGGGTCCACGCTTCCACTCCATACAGTAAGACTAGTGGAAGCGTTGACTTCATAACAAAAGTTATTATATCTCTCATTATCTCTTATATCAGCTCTCATTGATATTACACGATTATAAAAAGATTACAAGATACATGAGTTTTCTACTGTATACAGTGATGAGCGCGCTAATAACCGGCAAAATAGCACAAAAGATGGAAAACGTATTAAGTTGTGAGATAAAAAGAAATGAAACTAGTCGAGCTAGGACATTTAAGGATATTAACCTATAAATTTACATTATATTGACTTTTTCACACCTTTACACGTATCAGAGGAGTATGTCAACTAAAACTGTCACTGTGAGGGTGGTAGTTTCCAAACTCGTGCGATATGTCTAAAGGTGGGAAACAATACATATAGGTAATGTAAATGTATAGGTTAACAACGCTAAGTTTCCCAGCTCGACTAGTTTCATTTCGTTTTATGTCACAACTTAATACGTTTTCTATCTTTTCTGCTATTTTGCTGGTTATTAGCGCGCTCATCACTGTATAGTTTTTTTTGCTAAATAACATGTACAGTCAGAATAGTTAAAGATTACCCAGGAACGATCACATCGTTCACTTATTTTGTATAAGGCTTTTAATCGATTGTCATTTATTTCGCGCTTCTGTCGTGTGTCACATAATATTAATATATCTACGTCATACGTCTTTGGTTTGTATCATTGGTATATACCAATAACGTATTACGTAGACATATTAATATTATGTGACACATGACAGAAGCTAGAAACAAATGACTGTGAATGAAAAGCCCTATTTGCTGTCTTTTTCTATAACAAACGATTGTTATTTATAGAAAAAGACAGCAAATAGGGCTTTTCATTCACAGTCATTTGTTTCGAGCTTCTGTCATGTATCACATAATATTAATATATCTACGTCATACGTTATTGGTATATACCAATGATACAAACCAAAGACGTATGCGGTAGATATATTAATATTACGTGACACATGACATAAGCTCGAAACAAATGACAATCGATGAAAAGCCCTATACAAAATAAGTGATTGGTGTGATAGTTCATGGGTAATCTTCTATTTTTCCGACTGTATTTAGTTTCCTTCACGTTGATTTTAGATCCATAGTGATAAATGTCAAGTTGACGTTATTAAGCTATTTCTATGTTTCGTTTTATTTCTTACCTCAAATTTTCATCAAGTAACCTATTCCATAGATAATTTTATAAATGATGTTATATTCTTTTTCTCATGGGCATCTTTCAGTGCGTCACAGTTTTTCGATTTCTTTCTAACACTTTAAATTGTATGTGACAGAAAAAAGGCACGTCCGTGATTGCAGAAATTTATAACATTTATTCTAGCTGTCGATAGATGGCGCTATAATCGAAAAAAATTATTTACGAATTATACAATATATCTACGAATATAATCTGTACAATTTATAAGACTAAACAAATCAAAGAAAATACCATTTTATAAATGCAATAAACATAATTGATTTGTTTTTATGCGAAATTGTAAATAAAATGTGACAACTGTCAGATTTAACTAAAATGTCATGTTAGAATAATTGTTATAAATGTATAAGCACTGAAAAATGCTCATGAATAGGACCATAATTAGATTTTTACTGTTAAATTCTCTTATTTTAGTTATACTACTTCCAGAACCAATATCTTTAGATATTTCTTCTTCCATTTTTCAAGTTTTATTCTCTATAAATATAATTGGCATTGAGGGATGAGTCCGAATTTGAGTTGGCAGAATTTATCAAAAATAAATTGCTTTTTTTAGCACCACCCGTGATTTAGGTACACAATGGTCATTGTATGGGGAACGTCCACCCTCTAGCTCTGTCTCTGTTTACGCGCCTCGTCAGATCAAGCATAATCCAATAGCTCAGCCGTGTGAGGGAGCAAGAAAGATAGAGTGAGCAGGAATCAGCTCTCGATCGCTGGCTAGATAAATTAACAGCAATTTTGTAGAGGATCGCGGTTGGCTTGGTCACATATTGTATTTATGTCGATTCACTTGTTTTGCGCTTAATGGATGGTGTTTTAACGTCAATAAAGCTTGTGGCAGTTTCTCTTCAGGGGTTGTTCGATTCCACAACAACTTTAATTGGATTTTTGTTTCGAGAAGGGCGACCAAGTAAATGATTTAATAAAACCAAGAATGTTAAACTTCTCATAATAGTTTTGTGTTTGCAGTTTGTCTTATCTTTAAAAATGTATGGAAGTTTTTGTACTTTAGTTGAAAAGATTAATTTATCTATAGTACGGGAAATTAAGTTTTTTTTAGCATAGTATGTTGAGAAACAATACAGGGTGTCCCCGAAAATAGTGCGTTCCTTAAAGGTATACGTAGAAGGCACCATGTAGAGCAAAAAATCTTATAACATTTTTTTTCTAAATTGATCCGTTTGACCAAAAAACGAAAATCTATTTTGATATGCAAATTGAAGTCTGGCAATAACGTGCCCTTCAAAAATTTAAACATAGACAGTAAAAATAGTAGGTTATAGGTAAAGTAGGATTGTATGTGGTAGGTAAAGAAATATAAATATCAACCACTTCTGCAGGGGTCTAGATAGTGTTTACATTTTTCCACCCTGTCTGTGGTCGTCCCCTCACATCAAACAAACCAAGAATTTGGTTATTGGCATTTTGTTATTGACAATATTTTGTTATTGACATTGGATATTTTGCATAATTGGTTATTTACTTTTATTCTATACCAAAAGAACGGGTATTCCTTATTTCTTGACAAGTACGTATTTTGGGAATTAAACAAATATGACATCAGTTACTTTGTAAAGGATACAGAACGGGTAAAGGGTGCAATATTTTATTAATTACCCAGAACACCTAATAGAGAGGCCTATAAATTTCTTGTAAAATATTTTGTTGGTACTTCTTGAAGTGCATTTGCAAACATGGCGTTAAATGTGGTTTCTTCACGACGCGCGATGGAGTCCCAGAGCTGTGAAAAATCTTCTGGATACCACTTATCCTCATCGTTGAATTGGTAGGAATTGACTCATTCTGTGGCCACCAACGAAGTCCCGAATTCAATGTAGGTACTGGATTTTTATTTTTGGGGACATCTGAAATCGTTAGTGTATGATAATCGACATGAAATACAAACAGACGCTGAATTCCAGGAACCCATTTTTTGATGCTGCAGAAACTATCCGATATAATTTAGTTAATTACTAACAACTAGATTTATTATAAAAATTATTGTCAATTAAGTACAAACATCTAATTTAATTTTAGATCACAAGTCAAACAAAACCAAATGGGAGAAAACAACTTAAAATAATCTGCTATGCAGATGACGCAATACTAATCTCTCAAAGTGAAGATGATTTACAACGTATGCTGCACGAATTTAATATAACCGCTAGAAAATTTAACATGTTAGTTTCCCCAAAAAAAGACTAAATGCATGGTTATAACAGCAGATCTAATAAGGTATAAATTAGAGCTGGAGGGTCAAATAATAGAACAAGTCATGGAGTTTAAATATCTGGGCATCACACTATCTAGCTAGGGAAAGCTCGAAGCAGAAGTGGAAGATCAGGTGAATAAAGTAAACCGAGCCGCAGGTTGTATGAATGAAACAATATGGAGAAATAAAAACATCGGAAAAGAAGTGAAAGGCAGAATTTACAAAACAGTCATCAAACCAATAATAACATACGCGGCAGAAACACGACCTGATACAGAAAGGACAAAAAGAATGCTAGAAACAGCAGAGATGAAAAAAGCTGCGAAAAATCGATGGTAAATCACTGTGGGATAGAGCTAGAAGTGCAGATATACGACGGAGATGCAAGGTGGACAACATTAATAACTGGGTGAAAACCAGAAGAGTAGAATGGAACGACCACATAAGCCGAATGACAACAAATAGAGTAGAAAGGACGGCGACAGTCGGTTCCCCAATAGGAAGACGATCAGTGGGAAGACCACGAAAAAAAATAGAATGACAACTTACTGGAGGCACATTGAAAAACAGACAGTCATGTCTACATAAAAAGTAGAAGAATAAGAAGAATAAGAAGAAGAAGAAGAAGAAGAAGAGGAAGAAGAAGAAGAAGAAGTAAACAAACTACTGATAGTCCGGACATAATGTAAAAAACTAAATTAGAATTATTAAACGTTGTCTGTCGTATTTAATTTCCACTGTAAACTATGTACTTAATTCAGTCAAAACCCCTTGTATTCAAAACCTTGTATTCAACACCTTAAAAGCTTAATAAATACATAATACCAGTTTATTATAAATATAAAGTATTTCTTGCAATTGGATATGGTAATTGAGTCAATACGACCGCTTACCGCCAATACCTCCTATCTACATAAATAGAAATTGTGCAGGAGGAAGAAAAAACTAATTATTTTTTTTATTTTTTATATTACACAACCCTGCTTCTATAAGGTAAAATACTATAGCTTTTTTCATATTTTAATATAGTTACTAGGTGTTTGTAAGTAATATAAAGTTTACATATTTGACTTAGGAGAAATTGGTAGTATAAAATTGAAACTGAAAGGAAGTTGGTAGTAAATGGACTTTTATTAAAAATGCATAGGTATTCACAACTAAAGTTTTCATTCTAAAGAAAATAAAAGTTTTAAGTCTACTAATTTATGTGGCAAGGAATCATAGAAGCCATGACAGTCAGATGGTATGACCGTTTTAAGTTCCTGCAGGTGTTTAAATTTGGTGGCCGTTATAGGTATTGGTGTGTTGTGCATAGGTTTGTATTCCGTAATGACTGGTATTTGCCGTGGTCGTAATGGTAAGTCTGTCCAATCATCATCAAAGTTGAGTTTAACTTGGAGTTTCCCAGTAGGTTTGTACATAATTGCTTTAATGTCCATTACCCTCGGGTCACCAACCTTACGCCCAGGTCGTATAGTTGTGTATCTCCAGGTTGACTCATCTGCGTAATTTTTGAAAAAATTGTGTGGAATCATCAGAGCTTCATATGGAAAGGGACGGGTTCTAGCTTCTTTTGTCGCTGCCAAGTAATCGCTAGGTAAATAAATATTTCTGTTTTTCAACTTACGTTCTATAGCACTGTGCACCGCGTCCCCTTCCATTTGCGTATGTCCAACCTCGAGGAACTTTTGAGTCATGGTAACGCCATGATGCATACAAAAATTTAACAGTGCATTAGCAAGAATTGCATTCCGATTTTGGCTTGTGCATCCGTCTGTAAAAAGAATAATTGGTAAGCGCTTAGATAAACAGTGTCTTTCCAGGTAATCTATTAATAATGAGGCAAAAGTGGAAGCTGTAACATCACTGTCGATTTCGGAAAACCAGTAGCAGGTGGCGTGATGAGTAGTCGTGTCGTATACTGTGAAATTATGGCATGCCAATTTGGTTTTAAAATAGATCGCACTGGCAGTTATACAGGGACTAACTTTAACTGCTTGTACATCAGCGGTCAATAAAATGCATTCATTTCTTACTGCCCTTCCTTTGTCACACATTTTTTCATTTCTAGCTTTGTCCTTATTTTTTATGTGTTGCTCGTAAAGTTCTTCACTTAAATTACCAACGGAGTGTGCTACACAGGTGTCACATATATCCTTTTTTAACTGGTGAATGGACAAATTCTTGCTATGAAATACTTCATTAAACTTTTTCATCGAGAATGCGGAGGTATTTTTTGATGAACAGTATTCTTTATAGATATTATATAGATTGGCTTGCGATTTGTAAAGTGGTTCTAGGAAAAGTTTATTAGTATTTTTTCGATTGTAGTGGGATGGCATTTTAGGTAATGCATCCAAAAAGTTATCGAGATGTCTAGCATGCATGTCAACATTAACCTTACTAGTTTTTCTTCTATTCAAGTTGGCATTGTTTTGTGATGGATGCATACCGTAACGACCTTTTTTAACCCATGATTGAACCGTAAATGAACCCAAACAAAGGGTGTTGAGGAACATGGTTCGACATACAGGCCGTCGAAGTGTGTTCCCATACTCATCATTTCCTGGTAGTGAAAATTGGAGAGTATTACTGCGTCTAGACGTATTTTCTGTAGTATTTCGTTTTGTACTTGTTGTATGGACGTTAGTAGATACAAAAATTTTTCTCTGGTCCCATGTTAGGTCGGACCAAAAATGGTGAAATAAATTTTTTCTGTCTTCGTCACTTATTTGTTCACATACCCTTTTCTTGCTTCTTTTGCAGAAGTTTGATTCACACCTTACTCCCAATATTCTTTCCGGTCGCATTTTATTTTGTTTCATTTTTTCATGTTTTGGATTTGTGTAACCCAAGTATTTTTTGCCTTGCATCCTGAGTAGTTTGTTATAATTTTTTTTCCATTGCCCTTTGTCTCCTTTTCTTTTACGTGAATTTCCTTCTCTCAAGTCTCCATGGAAAATTTCTTGGGTGTATGTTACATCATCTGCGTCAGTTAGCAGCTCAACTGGAGAAGAACAAGGAGATACTGCTTCTTCGGATTGTTGGTAACTACTACTTGTATAACATTCTGAAAAGTCACTCGAATTAGAACTTGAATCTGCTGAATCCAAGGAAGCTTCTTTTTGTGTCAATGGAAATGTTTGTGTTGAACATGGTTCAACGTTTGAAAGTGTTTTTGATAACTCAGTAGGTGTAGGTGTATTTAGTGTAATGTCACACTCCTCATTTCGTGAAGATATGGGTTGTTCAAATGGTGTAGTAATTGGAGGCGTAATTGATGGTGGTGAGGTCAGTGAAGCTTTATATAACAGCGGCAACTGTGCATTACAACGTTCTAGAATCTTGCGAGTTCTAGGCAACATGTCTATCTGTAATGGAAAAACAATAACTACTAACTGTTATTTTGCGAAGCTTCGTAACGTAATCGCTAGTATAATAATTATTGACCTGATATTAACAGTTATTAATCTATACGACTTAAAATACGTATTTCATTACAAATGTAAAACACCAACATCATAAATCTTATCTTATCTACAGTCAAAATACTATTACTTTTAATTAGCCCAACAACTGTTAAACACAGAAATACCTCCTATCTTAAATGCCCTATTATATAAAAGTTAATTTACTTTACATTTACAAGAATACCAATACCTCCTATCTAGAAAACATGACTAAAAAAATAGTATGGCATCATAAAACTATACATTTTAACGCGAGTTATTAGTAAACTATTTATACTAAATACTATTCACAATAAACATGCTAAAATATACAATAAAACTTACATTTTGTTTTGGAATTGTTTGCAGCACACGTGTCTGTCACAATATTATTATAGGTTATACGGAAGATAGAAGTTGTTGCTTCTTTGAAAAGTACGGATACATTTAGAAGGTATTGTCATACAAAGAGTTTCTCACATTACAGATTACGTACAAATACGAGTCATTGGCACATAATACATTTCGCTATACATTAGTAGATGGCGTAAAAACCTCATTTTCGACAAAACTGTTAGATAGGAGGTATTGGCGGTAAGCAGTCGAATACTCGCAATCTTTAGTTTGTATTTTTTATTAGTTGTTATGTAATCATGGGGCAACCGATTTCGAGTCTTACAATATCTTGACTCCATCGACCCTTGACTAGTTAAGGATTGATGGTAGTATATATATATATATATATCAAATTATATACCAAGCACTTTTCATCAGATTGGTCGCTCCCAATGATATAATGTCTCATTTTACATGATATGGACTGTTGAGTTCAATACTAAACAGTTGCTTGGCTTTATTGTATGTGATTGAAACCAAGACAAAGTTGTTTTTCATGTTTATATATATATATATATATATATATATATATATATATATATATATATATATATATATATATATATATATGTGTACATGTCTCTCGTTTTGTGTTTTTTAGCTTGTAGTTTGTATAGAGAAGACTTTTTGTACTGGGCCTGATGATGAGTCATATATTGTAAGACTCGAAACCGGTTGCCCCATGATTACATAACAACTAATAAAAAATACAAACTAAAGATTGCGAGTATTGACTCAATTACCATATCCAATTGTATAATGGACTCGCATTGGCAACCCTTTCATCATTTAAAGTATTTTTTATTGTAAATAATTGACATTTTATCAATTAGTTTAAAATTATTCCATATTTCAATAGATTTCAGAAAACGTTAGATACAAACAATTTTTCCTAGGTGCATTTACATTTTAGTAATTAAACAATAGTTACTTAATTAAAAGTTATAATTTACGTAAAATTTCGAGCCCTAATTATAAAACCTTAATTAATTCAGATAATAGCAAAAATGATTATTAAACCAAGAAATAATTATTTTGCAGGTAGGTACCTACTGACGTCAACAACCCCAAAAATCACACCTCAAATAGTAAATAAACAAAGGGTTGGATTAGGTTAAATTTCCACAGTCACAACACGTTCTTCTACAACACGTTGCCATGTCATTTGAATTTATAAAAATAAAAATTCACTTATATGGAGAACAATGTCATTTTTTTGTTGGAAACGGTTAACTTTATAAAAAAATGTTATAGGACTTTTTATTTTAAATTGTATTACATCCATACCTTAAAGGAACGCACTATTTTCGGGGACACCCATAGATGAGCCTACAACAAAATAAATCCCAGCTCCAACGTGCGAGTGAGTTGGGAAACTGGGCCAATCAAGTTAGAGTTTTAGTCGACGTAAATGTATAGACGGGTTTGACAGTTGAAATGTGTAATATGAGATATTACAAAAAGACTACCGTCTAGGGATTGTGAACGATTGTTGTGTAAACGATTGTGTGTTTCACATTTGTAAACAATTTCTCTCAAGTTTGAAAAACTTTTTACAAATGTGGAAAAAGTGGTTCAAACGGTAATGTAGGAGAATATCAAATATTTGCAAAGAGTAGTCCAAAAAGATAAAGCGACATGATCTCATCATCATTCTCTTTGCCTTATCCCTATGCGGGGTTGGCGTCCCTAATTGCATTTATCCACACAATTCTATCTTGGGTCATATCAATGTTAATCCCCTTTACCAACATGTCCTGCCTTATCGTTTCCGCCCAGGTCTTCTTTGGTCTTCCTCTCCTACTCCTTCCAGGAATCTGCACTTCTTCTATTCTTCGTATTGGGTGATTAACGTTTCGACGTTGAACATGACCAAATTATCTTAACCTATGCTCTCTCATTTTGGCATCAATTGGTGCCACACCTAGACTTCCCCTAATATACTAATTTCTAATTTTATCCTTCTTTGTCACTCCACTCATCCATCTCAGCATTCTCATTTCCGCTACATGCATTCGTTGTTCCTCTTTCTTTTTCACTGCCCAACATTCAGTTCCGTGCATCATAGCCGGTCTTATGGCTGTTTTATAGAATTTTCCCTTCAGCTTCATTGGAATTTTTCTGTCACACAACACACCACTCGCTTCTTTCCACTTCATCCAACCAGCCCTAATTCTACTGCATGCATCTCCATCTATTTCTCCATTACTCTGTAATACCGATCCTAGTTACTTAAAACTATTGCTTTTCACAATCATTTCACCATCCAAAGATACCATTTTATTTGTAGTAACTCCATCTTTAAATGAACATTCCAAATACTCTGTTTTTGTCCTACTAAGTTTTAAACCTTTTTCCTCCAGAGCTTGTCTCCACTGTTCCAGTTTTTGGTCTGTCTCTTTCACTATTCCCTATTAACACTACATCATCAGCATACATTGGGCACCATGGAATACTACCCTGTAGTTTCGCTGTTATCTGGTCCAAAACTAATGTGAATAAATAAGGACTAATCACCGAGCCTTGGTGCAATCCTACTTTCACCTGAAATTTATCAGTCTCTCCCACACCTGTTCTAACAATAGTCGTTACTCCCTCATACATATATCTCACAATCTTTACATATTCGCCAGGGACTCCTTCCTTATAGAGTGCCCACCACAGAATCTCTCGAGGAACTCTATTATATGCTTTCTCAAGATCAATGAATACCATATGAGCGTTGGTCTCTTTATTCCTGTATTTTTACATCAGTTGTCTTACAATAAAAATTGCATCTGTTGTTGATCTGCCCTGCATAAAGCCAAATTGATTATCGGATATTTCGGTTTCTTCACGTATCCGTCTATCAATTACTCTCTCCCATATTTTCATGGTGTGGCTAAGTAGTTTTATAGCCCTGTAGTTTGTGCATTGTTGTATGTCTCCCTTGTTTTTGTAGACAGGTACTAGTATACTGCTTCTCCATTCGTCTGGCATTTGTATAACTTCCATAATTCTATTAAATAGACCTGCTAGCCAACTTATTCCTGTCTCTCCCAATGCTCTCCATACTTCCCCAGGAATATCATCTTGTGGACTGCTTTTCTTTTCTTTATTTTTTGAAGCGCTTGAGCCACTTCCTCGTTTGTTATTCTGGTAACCATTGCTGTTACTGTCTCCGTTAACTCGGTCTCCACAGGCTGTCTGTTAAATTCTTCATTTAATAAACTGTCAAAATACTTTCTCCATCCCTTTTTGACATCCTTTTCGTGAATTAGTATTTTATTATTTTCATCTCGGATACATCTAATCTGATTAAAATCTCTTGCTTTCTTTGCTCTCTGTTTGGCTATTTTATATATCTTTGCTTCGCCTTCCCTGGTATCAAGTTGATCCTATAGGTTTGAATACGCTTCTGCTTTAGCTTTTCCTGCTGCTACTTTCGCTTCCTTTTTGGCGACCATATAGTTTTGAAGATCTATGTCCGATCTGGTTTCTTGCCACTTTTTATATAATTTTCCCTTCTCTTTTATTTTTCCTTGTATTGCATTTGACCACCACCAAGTCTCTTTATCCTCAAACTTTTTCCTGACGTTTTACCAAGTATTTAAATAGCCGTCTCTCTAATAATATTGACCATTTTTCTCCAAATTGTGTTAGGGCTTCCTTTCCTGTTCCAACATATTTTTTCTACTATTCTTTTCCTGAATAGACCTTCCTTCTCATCTTTTAGCATCCACCACTTGATTTTTTGTGATCCTCTCTGATATTTTTGTTTAGTTTCGCTTTTTACTTCAATGTCCAGAACAAGCAGCTTATGTTGTTGGCTTACTGCCTCACTAACTATTACCTTGCAGTCCTTGCATTCACGTATGTCTTCTTTCCTTATCATGAAGTAGTCTATTTGGGATTGATGTTGTCCACTTTTGTAGGTAATAAGTTGAGTTTCTCTCTTTTTAAAGAATGTGTTAACAATCGCCATATCCAATGCTGTTGCTAATTCTAGCATGTCATCTCCGGCTTCATTTCTAGTTCCAAGGGCTAATCCGCCATGTATTGTTTCATGTCTGTTCACATGTGCATTGAAATCACCTCCTATTATAACTTTCTCCTCTGCTGGAATATCACTCAGTGCGTCTTCTAATTGGTCATAGAAAGCTCTTCTTTCATTATCACCCAGACCTGTTTGAGGAGCATATACACACACAACATTCAATACCTCTTTATCAATTACAAATTTCACTGACATCATTCTATCACTCGTTTTTACAACTTCTACTACGTTATCTTTCATTTCACTATCAGCAATTATACCAACTCCATTTCTAGTGTTACTACTCCCTACATACCACAATTTATATCCATCACCTAGTTCTTTCGCCCTTTGTCCTTTCCACCTAGTTTCTTGAATACAAGTAATTTGAACTCTTCTTCGTTTGAGCGCATCCACTAACTCCAGACTCTTACCTGTAAGACTACCAAGATTCAAAGACCCTATCCTGATTTTTCTAACCTGTAATGGTGTTCCCTCTGAGATAGTCCTCACCTGGAGTGGAGATCAGAACGGAGGCTCATTGTACTTCCGGAACATTTTACCTCAGTAGATGCCATCATTTCAGTATAAGTTTTTATTGCGTTTGGAGAAGGTCTTTTCATTATTATGGCCTGAAAAGATTTTTGGATATTTGATGCCTGAATGCCTTTTCTATCAGCACCATACCCTGCCCTGCACGTTTAGCCAATACACCACCAATGCAACCAAAGTGCAGTACTACCCCACACCCGCCTGCATTTTTCTGTATAGGCCAGGATCCCTACTGTAAGGACTGCCCTATAAGCCAATGTATTGTTGCCCGTATCCCGCCACTAGGAGGCACGTACTTTATTCGGGATACTATTAAAGCGGCATGTTCTATGTGGCGTAAATACGAATTTGGATAAAACTAGGTTTCTAGTCTTTATCAAGAAATCAAATAATAATGCCCAACTTATTATTGATGGTCAAAATATCGGACGTGTATATGTTACGCTCAAACTCCGAATTCGGATAATGTCCGAAATTTTTACTCACTTCGCGATGTGGACAACGTGAATTACCCACGTCGCGGAGTGAGTATTTTATTTGGACATTGGCCGAAGCTAAATACCCAGAACGCGTTGTGAGTAAACGAAAGTACTCAATTGCCGAAATTAACACCTTCACCGGAGATTGAGCAAAACCATAATACCCTTTACCCGACGTGGGTAATCCATTTTACCCACGTCGGGTTGTATATTGTGTGTATTTCTAGTTTGCGCAAACGCAATATTATATTACAATCAAGTAGTATCTATCCAAGTTGGAGATAGACGTATTGAAAAACTACCCATCAAACGTGGAGTGCGACAGGGTTGTGTTTTGTCACCCAGTCTCTTTAATCTGTAATCTGAAGAAACCTTTGGGGAGGCTTGGGACGACAGACCAGAGGGAGTAAGACTGGGCGGAGAAGTAATCAACAATATCAGATACGCTGACGACACAGCCATTCTTGCAGAAAATTTAGAAGATCTCCTAAATCTAGTCAGTGAAGCAAGTTATCGGAGAGGCTAAAAATCAATATTTCAAAGAGAAAGTGGCAGTTGGAAAGATAAATGTAGATCAAGGCATGCTTTCTCTCGATGGAGAGGAGAACGGGTAAACCATTTTAAATACCTTGGCAGTTGGTTAAAAATAAATTACGATTGTGATGAAGAAATAATAACCAGGATTGAAATATCACGTAAGGCTTTTATGATCTGGAAACCAGTTTTATGTAACCGAAGCCTGTCGATGAACATTTGCAAGAAGCTCCTAAAATGTTACGTGTAGTATATATTATTGTATGGTTGTGAGACATGGACGTTAAAAACCATAATGCTAAATAAATTAGAAGCATTCTAATTGTGGTGCTATTGACGAGTCCTAAAGGTATCGTGGGTTTCGCACACTTCCAATGAAACTGTTCTCCAAATAATGAATTCAGAACGTCTGTTCATAAACATCATAAAGAGGAGAAAAACGTAATACTTCGGCCATATAATTAGAGGACCTAAATACCATCTACTTCGGCTTATAATACAAGGAAAAGTGGAGGTATAGAGATGGATTGGTCGAAAGAAACTTTCATGGTTGCGTAATATTAGACAATGGTGTGGTCCCACGGTAGAAGAATTATTTCGCGCAGCATCCGATAGAGAGAGATTTCAGGAACTTCTAAACGGGATGACGGCCAAGGTCTGAATACGGACACGGCACCTGAAGAAGAAGAAGAAGTTTAAGAATGTGTTGTCATTTTTATTTATGGTTATGGTCGTTAAGTTGTGTTTTAAAAGTTGTGAGAACAGAGACAAAAGTGAGTTTATAGTTGTACTGACTTTTAAATAGTTTTTATATATTTATTTGGACTTATTAATATAGAAAAAAAAAGAGTGTGTGTACTTTGTATGTACGTAATATACACGAGCGGGACACCCTCAAAAAAGCGCTTAGTTTTCGAGATACTAACCACGGAGGGGTGAATGGCTAATTTTATTCATACTTTATATTTTCGAGGGTGCTGAAAACTAAAATGAAGTTTATTTTGAATTTTATGTGGAGGAACATAGTCAAAATCGCAATTTTAACCTAAAAATAAAAAAAAATGAAATCACGTTTTTTTGAGTTTACCTCGCTACAACTCTGTTCCATTTTAATATTTTTTTCTGAAATTTTTACAGTATATAGCTCTAACATTTCTGAACACAACGGTACTTGCTTCAAGCTTTTATTTTTATCCTAATAAATGTTATGAATTTTTCAAAGGAAAAGGTGTGGATTTGTGCATTGCAAAGTTTAATCGCAAAAGTTGTGTGACGAAGTTTAAAATTTAGCTTCTTAATCACGTTTATGTTGTAGAGAGTACAAAGAATTTTCTGGTAAGTTTTAAAACAAAATGTTTTATATAAAAAAAAATAGTGAAACTTTTAATGTCGACATTAGAAATCCCCAATATAACGCTTATTTTTCGAGATACTGACCATGGGTGGTGTATGGCTAATTTTGATCTTAGATTATGTTTTTGACCGTGATGAAAACGAAAATGAAATTTATTTTCAATTTTAGGTGGGGGAATATTGTCAAAATTGCAATTGTACCGTAAAAATAAAAAAAGTGAAATCACGTTTTTTGCGTTTAGCTCGCTACAACTCTGGTCCGTTTTAATATTTTTTTTCTAAACTTTGTACACTATACAGGGTGTATCGAAAATACAGGTCATAAATTAAATCGCATATTCGGAAACCAAAAATAGCTCGATTAAACCTAATTTACCTTAGTACAAATATGCACATAAAAAAAGTTAAGCCCTTTGAAGTTACAAAATGAAAATCGATTTTTTCGAATATATCGAAAACTATTAGAGATTTTTTATTGAAAATGGACAAGTGGCATTCTTATGGCAGGAACATCTTAAAAAAGAATTATAGTGAAATCTGTGCACCCCATAAAAATTTTATGGGGGTTTTGTTCCATTAAACCCCCCCAAACTTTTGTGTACGTTCCAATTAAATTATTATTGTGGTACCATTAGTTAAATTTAATATTTCTAAACCTTTTTTGCCTCTTAGTATTTTTTCGATAAGGCAGTTTTTATCGAGTTGCGGCTTCTTTTTTAATATGTTTACATAAAAATTTTATGAGGGTTTTCTTCCTTTAAACCCCCCAAATGTTTGTGTATGTTCCAATTACTGCGGTACCATTAGTTAAACACAGTGTTTTAAAAACTTTTTTGTCTCTTTGTATTTTTTCGAGAAGGCACTTTTTATCGAGATATTACTTCTTTTTTAATATGGTTCAAAATATACCTAAAAATGTACATTATAAATAAATTTTCATATTATTACCAAGTCTCCATAATCGTACTTAGCCATATACAAATATGTGGTGGATTTGACAAATATTCAAAATATCTCGATAAAACTGACTTTTCGAAAAAGTACTGAGAGGCAAAAAAGTTTTTAAAGTATTGTGTTTAACTAATGGTACTACAATAATAATTAAATTGGAACGTACACAAAAGTTTGGGGGGGTTTAAAAGAACAAAACCCCCATAAAATATTAATGGGGTGTCCAAACTTCACTATAATTTTTTCTTAAGATTCTACTACCATAAGAATGTCACATGTCTATTTTCAATAAAAGATCTCTAATAGTTTTCGATATATTGGAAAAAATCAATTTTCATTTTGTAACTTCAAAGGGCTGTAACTTTTTTTATGTGCACATTTGTACTAAGATAAGTTAGGTTTAATCGAACTATTTTTGGTCCCAGAATATGTGATTAAATTTATGACCTGTATTTTTGTTACACCCTATATATCTCTCACTTTTCTGAAGACAATGGTTTCTACTTTAAGCTTTTAGTGTTATTCTAGTAAAAGTTATGAATCTTTTAAAGTACAAGGTGCAGATTCGTGAATTGCAAAGTTTAATCGCAAAATTTGACTGACACAATTTGAAATATAGATTTTAAATCTAGTTCAAAAATAAAACATGATTACAAAGAAGTTTTCTGGAAAGTTTTGTATTAAAATGTTTCATAGAAAACAAATGGTACAACGTTTAACATCTACGTTATAAATCCCCAAAATAACGCTAATTTTTCGAGATACTGATCATTGGTGGTGAATGGCTAATTTTGGTCTTACTTTATGTTTTTGATGGTGCTGAAAACGAAAATCAAGTTTATTTTGAATTTTAGGTGGGACAAAGTTGTCAAAATCGAAATTTTGCCCTAAAAATAAAAAAAAGTTAAACCACGTTTTTCTTAAAATTAAAAGTTGCACCATTTTTTCTATAACACATCTAGACCTAAACCTCCCCATAAAACTTTGAACTCTATGGTTTAACATAAACGTAATCAAATAGATAAATTTTAAATTTTGTGACTTAATTTTTGCGATTTAACTCTGCAATTCACGAATCTGCACCTTTTATTTTTAAAAATTCATAACTTTTATAAAGAAAAGACTGAAAGACTACAGTTACTTTCATAGTCTTCACAAAGGTGAGAAATATATGCTGTAGAAATTTTAGAAAAAAAATATTAAAATGGAACAGAGTTGTCGTAATAATTCCTGACTTCACTTTTTTTTTCATTTTTAGGTTAAAATTGCGATTTTGACAATGTTCCCTCAGATAAAATTCGAAATAAACCTCTTTTTCATTGTCAGCACTATCGAAATCATAAAATAAGACCAAAATTAGCCATTCACCTCCCATGGTCAGTATCTCAAAAAATAAGCGTTATTTTGGGGATGTACAACGTCTACATTAAAAGTTGCGCCATTTTTTTTTCTATTAAACTTTTGTAACTAAAACTTTCCAGAAAACTTGTGATTAATAAGATAAATTTTAAATTTTACCTCTCAACTTTTGCGACTAAACTTTGCAATTCACGAATCTGCAACTTGTACTTTAAAAAATTCATAACTTTTACTAGAATAAGACTAAAATCAGATACCGTTGTCTTCAGAAAAGTGAGCAACATATAGTGTACAAACCTTAGAAAAAAATATTAAAATCGACCAGAGTTGTAGCCAGTTAAACGCAAAAAACGTGATTTTACTTTTTTTATTTTTATGGTAATATTGCGATTTTTACAATATTCTCCCACCTAAAATTTAAAATAAATTTCATTTTCGTTTTCAGCACCGTCAAAACATAATCTAAGACCAAAATTAGCCATTCACCACCCATGGTCAGTATCTCGAAAAATAACCGTTATATTGGGGATTTGTAATGTCGATAATAAAAGTTGCACTATTTTTTTTTTCTATAAAACATTTTGATCCAAAATTTTCCAGAAAACTTCTTTGTACTCTTTATTTTAACATAAACGTAATTAAAAGGCTAAATTTTAAATTTCGTCAATCAACTTTGGCGATTAAACTTTGCAATGCACAAATCCGCACCTTTTCCTTTGAAAAATGCATAACCTTTATCAGAATAAGAATTAATACTTAAAACAGGCACCGTTGTCTTCAGAAATATTAGTGCTATATACTGTAAAAATTTCAGAAAAAAATATTAAAATGGAACAGAGTTGTAGCGAGGTAAACACAAAAAAACATGATTTTATTTTTATTTATTTTTAGGGTAAAATTGCGATTCTGGCAATGTTCCCCCACATGAAATTCAAAATTAATCTCACTTTCGTTTTCATCACCGTCAGAAACATACAGTATGTCTAAAATTGGCCATTCACCTCTCCATGGTCAGTATCTGGTCATTTTAGGGGTATCTCCCGCTCGCCTAATAAGTTATACTTCTATTATTTTGATTTCAATGAAACACATATATTTTAAACATTGTAATTATATTTTTATTTAAATATTAATCTAATTTTAATAATTAAAATAATACCAAAAATTAAAAATAATGTTAATGTCATTTTCTATTAACTGTAGCCTCCCCGCAATTGCTTTTCACTTGAGGAATCGTAGAAAATCTAAAAACCGTCAAATTAACTACACAAATGTTTAATTTTAATTTTAAGAGAAGTATAACTTCTTACGTGCATATAGGCTATTGATTATGTATTTTAGAAAGGAACTACAACGTTAACGGGGATTTATTGTTTCATTATAGAGTCAATGGAACTCTATATATGAAAAAACCGCGGAGTGCTACCATTTCAAGGGGTGCGTTTTTGAGAAAAGGGTGAATTAGTCCCTAGGCACAGGGCAAATTAGAGTGAGTTCTATTCACCTTTGGTACAAACACGTCTACAGAAAAATTGTTTCAGGTTAAATTTACTATCGAAATATCACATTTTAAAGTCAAAAATATTTTTTTTTTACAGAAATATATTCAAAAGAAAAGCAAGAAAAAAACACGAAAGGTAGCATTTTTGTTTCTTGCCCTACAACTTTTTTTCACGGTTATATAGGTATAGGCATTGCTTCACAGAAAAAAAACTTCCATCCTTCCTCTTTAAAATGGCGTTTGGTGTAAGTCTGTATGATTTACAGTTTCCAAAATATGATTTTTCAAATTTCGCCACTCACAACAATTTTGGGCGATTTTCCTTGTTACTTCGCAAACATTGTTCTGTAACTTTTTTTTACGCAGCTTTAGGTATATGCAATGTTACATTTAGTAGGAAGCAAAGTCAATTACCTTTAAAATGGTCTATCGTATAAGGCTGTATGACTCTTTTAAAGTAAGATATGGTTTTTCAAAATTTTATACTTTTAATGATTTTTGATATATTTTACGATTATTTTTAAATTTCTCATTATAACTTTTTATTGTATACTTAGGTATACACATTGTGCAATAAACAGGAAAGCTTATTTTCTTTACTTTAAAATGGTGTATTGTAAAAAATTCTAGGTCTATTTTTAAACAAGATATGCTTTTTCATAATTTGACATATACACATGCAATAGGTCCCACTAAGTTGAAACCATATGGAAAACTTTTTATTATTAACTTTATGAAAAAAATTATTCTTTATAAAATGCTCTGCATAGTCTAAAACCTAAGATGTAATCATCAGATATAAAATTTTATCAATAGTGTACGAGGTATGTTAAAAAATATGAATTTAGCTCAAGAGTAAAGTACCTTTATATTCCACAGTATCGAAAAGTGTTATCAAGAAAAGTTATTTGGAATTAAAAATTATGTTACAATATGCAATTATGTTCTTCTAATTGAAAAAATAAAAAAAATTTAAATTTTTTCTCAAATTACGGATCCCTTTGGATATCCCACTGATATCTTGTTTAAAAATAGTCCTAGAGGTGATTGCAATACAACATTTTAAAGTAAAGAAAATAAGCTTTTTTTATTCTAAAATGTATATACTTAAATGTACAAGAAAAAAAAAGTCATAATGAGAAATTTAAAAAAATAATCATAAAAAATATCAAAAATCATTAAAAGTATAAAAGCTTGAAAAAGCATAACTTGTTTAAAAATAGTCGTACGACCTTACACAGTAGACCATTTTAAAGGCAATTGACTTCTCTTTTTACTAAATGTACCATTGCATATACCGAGAAATGCGTAGAAAAAAGTGACAGGACAATGTTTGCGAAATAATGGGGAAAATTTCTCAAAAATTCTGTGAGCGGCAAATTTTGAAAAATTCTATTTTGGAAACTATAAATCCTAGAGTCTTCTACCAAACGTCATTTTAAAAAGGAAGGATGGAAGTTATTTTTCGCTAAAGCAATGCCTATACCTATGTCCATGTGGAAAGAAATTATGGGGCTAAAAACAAAATTACTTTCTTTTGTGTTTTTTTCTTGCTTTTCTTTTGAATGTATTTTTGTAAAAAAAATAATTTTGACTTAAAAATATGATACTTCGATAGTAAATTTATCCTGGAACAATTTTCCTTTAGAAGTGTTTGTACCAAAAGTGAATGGAACTCACCCTAATACACCCTGTGCCCAGGGGCTAATTCACCCCTTTCTCAAAAACGCACCCCTTTAAATGGTAGCACTCCGCGGTTTTTTCAAACATAGATGTCCGTTGACCATATGAGACAATAAAATCCCGTTAACGTTGTAGTTCCTTTTAGCTCTCTTATTTTGAACATAATCAATAGCCTAATACAAAGTACACACACATTCTTTTTTTTACATATTCTCTGGATTGACGCCATTGACGGAGATAGTTGAAAATAAACCCGAATCTGTAAATTTTCCGCTTAATTTGGTATTGACTGGGAAACGGAAACTATTTTCTGGGTGTGTATAATTTGAGGCTTAGTCGACGGTCACGAGTTTTCGGTCTCGTCCTCGCTATGTGTGTTAACAAGTTACAACGCATCCACATCATCCAGATTGATGATACGGACGTGAAAATATTACGAGCACTTCTCATCTTTCCAAATGCCCGTTTACATAAAAGGGGGTTTTGGCTGGATCTGTGAGATATCGAGCGTTGACCTAGGACAATGAAAAGAATGATAAAACAGGGGATTTGCTGGTTAATGAAGTTTTATTAACGTTGTAACAATGTTTCCTTTACAACTGATATAATGTAACTTGGATATAATGTATGATTCCTAAATCTATTATAAGAGAATAGTTATTTATAAGGGAGTCAATAGAGATTTTGACTTCGGAAAAAATCAAACAAGATAGAACGTATTTGTAATTTGATTAAGAAATATTTAATAAATAACATATCAAAAAGTTCTACTCGAGAAGTGGGTGCTTCATTTTTTATTAAACAAATGAACTTCGAAATTAGTTGTTTTTTAAATAACTACGAAAATATAAATTTTAGAAAAAAATTGACTTGACTATTGAAAAGTTCAGAAAATTCTACACAAAAAAACTTTACATAAATTTTTTTCTAAAATTAAATCTATACCTTCTATAATTTTTTATTTATAACGCTAGAATCAGCCTTCTCACAAACATTGGCGGACTATACAGGGTGTTTCATTAATAATTGTCCATATAGTAACTGGAGAAACCTTAGCACAAAATACGAAGATTTAAGCTAAAACACTTAAATGAAATGTGGTTTCTTACCGAGTTACAGGGTGTTTTATCTAAAAATTTAAAAACTATTTTTGCTCAGCATTTTAAAACTATTCGACGTATCCTTTTCATACTTGGCAGAAAGTGCCAATACTAGACACTCTACTAAATTATGATAAATAAACGTTTCTAGCTACTACCAGAGGCGTACGACAGGGGATGGTGAATGGTTGACCCTTCTCAAATTCTACACCACTGGAGTAATTACTATTTTAGTGCCATTTTTAGATTCTCCAATACTTTCTACATAAATAATATACTCTTTATTGATAACGATAAAGTCATTAGTTTTCGAGATATTTGAAGTTAAATATGAAACGGCACAGTTATTTTGATTAATTTATGATATGATTCATATAATTGAAATTTAAAAATTATTTGTACCCAGTACTTTAAAACTATTTGGTGTATCCTTATCATACTTGGCAGAAAGTGTAGGTATTGTACACCCTACTAAATTAAGATAAATAAACGTTTCTAGCTACTACCAGAGGCGTACGACCGGGGATAGTGGCTGATTGACCCTTCCCAAATTCTACGCCACTGACGAAATTGCTATTTTAGTGTAATTTTTTAATTTTGCAATACTTTTTATGTAAAAAATATAGTCTTCATTCGTAACGATAAAATTATTAGTTTTCGAGATATTTGAAATTAAAAATAAAGCGACACAATACATTAATCAAAATAACCGTGTCGTTTCATTTTTAACTTCAAAGATCTCGAAAACTAATAACTTTATCGTTACGAATGAAGAGTATATTATTTTTATAGAAAGTATTGGAGAATTCAAAAATTGAACTAAAATAGCAATTTCGCCAGTGGCGTAGAATTTGGAAAGAGTCAACAATTCACTTTCCCCCGTCGTACGCCTCTGGTAATAGCCAGAAACGTTTGTTTAACATAATTTAGTAGTTTGTACAGTACCTATACTTCTTGCCAAATATAAAAAAGATACGTCGAATAGTTTTAAAATGCTGAGCAAAAATAGTTTTTAAATTTTTAGATAAAACACTCTGTAACTCAGTAAGGAACCACATTTTATTTAAGTGTTTTAGGTTAAATCTTCGTAATTTGTCCTTAGGTTTCTCCAGTTACTATATGGACAATTATTAATGAAACAACCTGTATACTAACGTTCGACGAAGCGCACGATTGAGTTATTTTAATATAATTCTTTAACTAATGTATCAAATGAATTTTTTTAAATTGGACATGAAAGAAGAACAATCAGGCTGTCTTATAGTTATAATAAAAAGAAATAATATGGGCATAAGTAGGTGTGGGTGAAAAGTGAGACTTACGTCAGTTTTGTTTAAAAATGATTTAAAAATGTGTAACTAATACAAGTTTACTAATATAACTCTAAAATGCGCACCACTTACTATACAGACATCTTACTAAATGATGCTTCATTAAAAAAAATCTCAAAAATTTAATTCAAATGATACGACGTCTCAAAAAAAAGAATGTGTGTGTACTTTGTACGCACGTAAGAAGTTATACTTCTATTATATGATTTAAACGAAATTAATATACTTTTTATTTATATTTTGTTTAAATATTAAACTAATTTATATTTACTACTTCTCAAACGTTTTTATTAGAACAGTGCCAAAAATTAAAATAATAAAAGAATAAAACACACACAAACACATTAAACAAGCCACAAATGATGTCTGAACATTAATTATCGAAAATTTTTTTAACTAAATACGTATTTTCTGAAAATACAATTATATAATAAATATACTTACAATCATAAAATGTATTAAAAAAAAACAAAAAAGAAAGTTTCTATTGGGACTCGAACCAGCGCTGATAAGAGCGGTTGGTATTGGAATTCATTCGCCTTCTCCGCTTAGCCACGGACACTATGTGTCATTAGTTACGAAGATCGACTAACTAAAGGGATTAAACTTGTGATATTTTGATATTTTGAAAATTAATCAAATTATTTTAATTTTGAATTGAAATGATTTAGAATTGAAAAAATACAACAAAACATAGAGTAAAAAACAATATATTAGGTGAATATTGATAGAAATTTTGATGGTAATCAAATTATATAAATAAAAGTATTACATACTATGTATTTTGGCAGATCAAATAGGTAGGTTTATACCCATGATACATTAACAATTATTACGTACCTGTTGCTTTTAAAAACTATTTAAAAGTCACTACAATATTATAAACTTTTTTGTTTCTGTCCTCACAACAATAAAACTAATATATTATACATTTGTTTACCTTTACCTTTACCTCCAAACCACAGCTGCCATATCGGATAATTTTTGACATGTCATTTGAACATCCAATCAGAACAAAGTTATAATGCGCATGCGCCGGGCTGATAGGTTTTAACATATAAAAAAATCACCCTCTATCGCCGGTAAAGAAGTATAACTTCAAAAATGAAATTTTTAAAACTTCGTAGTTTTACAGAATTGCTACCACTTTAAGAGGGTATTACTCAAGTTTGAACAGATATACTACAATTTTGTAAGTGTTTTTTAAAGCTTAAAATGTAGTCTTTAAAATGCACTGCATTATTTTATTTTGGACATAAAATAAACAACTTCTTTTTGAGAAAATTGAGAAAGATAAAAAAATGTAATACAAAATCCGAAAACTATCAGTTAAAAAAACTTTTTTCTGTACAACTTACCTAAAACACATTTAATAACAAGCTTAAAAATAAGAAATGTTAAAATTTTTTTTTAGCTCTTATACCGTATGTCTGCGTAACTTGGAACCTATTGATAACTTTTTTATTAACAGTTTTACGAAAAAAATTTATTCTTTATAAAATGCTTTGCATCATGCAGAATCTAAGATGCAACCATCGTATATGAGATATATCAAAAAATATGAATTTTGCTCAAGAGGAAAGTACCTTTATATTTCACAATATCGAAAACTGTTATTAAAAAAAGTTGTTTGGAATTAAAAACTATGTTTCAATATTCAATTACATCCTTTCCATTGAAATATTGTGAACTTTCATATTTTTTACATACCTCGTATAAAGTTAAAAAAGTTTGATCTGATAGTTGCATCTTAGATATTATATTTGGTAGAGCATTTTATGAAGAATAACTTTTTTTCGTAAAATTGATAATAAAATGTAATGATTGATAATAATAAAATCATAATTGTAATAAAATGATGTTGAGCATCCGTAATTTTAGAAAAACTTGCAATTTTTTTTCAGTTAGAAGGATCTAGTTGCATATTAAAATATGGTTAATAATTCCAAACAACTTTTTATAATAACAATTTTTGATATTCTGAAATATAAAGGTACTTTACTCTTTAACGAAATTCATATTTTTGACATACCTCATATAAAATTGATAAAATTTGATATCTGATGGTTGAGTTTTAGATTTTAGGCTATACAGAGCATTTTATGAAGAATAGCATTTTTCGTAAAATGGATAATAAAAAAGTTTCCCATATGGTTCCTAGTTGCGCAGACATACATACCTTATTAAGAGCTCAATATTTTTGAATTTTCAAATTGTAATGCCATGTTCGGATTCAGCATAATCAAAAACAAAATAGAAATATATTTTATTAAAGTAAACTGATGAATTCAACGATATTTGTAAAATTATTTATACAAAACAATTGTTATTGTTTAAACAATAAATAAACAATATATAGCGGCTAAATCGGTGAGTAGATCTTTTTACCTTAACATGTTTATAAACTAACGAAAAAAGTTTTAGAAAAATATAAGTTTGTTTGAATGTTTCCGAAACAATAGAATGTTTTCGTTCTCTATTGACTCCGCTATTAAAGAAATGCAATGTAAATGCAATATTCTGCATGTGCTATTAGAAATAAACAAGCATATTATAACAATTCTCAACATTTTTTGTTTACAACGAAATAAGGAAGATTAACAAATTAATAAGCAAAAATGTTTTTAAAAAAAAGTACAGGAAATATTGGTAACAAATTCTCTCAGCACATCCCTTGGAGCATGCTGCTATATAAATATGTACAATACACAGCCAAGAATTACAGAATTTACAATGTCTGGTTTTTATGTAAAAATAACTGATTTACAAAATATTTGCAATAACGTGTTTTGTTTGGAGCAGGAGTTCAGTCCTCTTCCAAAAGTATTCCAGCGTAATTTGTGGCTGATTACGCGCTCGCAAAGATCAATCAATTTATTAAAAAATGAGCCTTTTTCGAAATAGACGAGTTCGATATTAATTAATTAATTAATTTTTATTAATTATTATTTATACATATGACCTGGCCTCTAGTGACTAATCCAGGTCGTTTTTTCCTGATGGGATTACAGATATTTTCTTTTTATATTTTTACATTTTTTACTCAACTATTAAATCTATTTTTACAATTAACAATTTGCCATAATCTATTAATTACGTTTAACAAACAAATTTAAATAAACAATTTAAAATATTTTTGGTACTATCAACTCCCTTCTAAGTTATAAAGACAGTCCCTCTATTTTCAGAAGAGAGTTGGTAGTTTTTTTTTTTTTTTTTTTTTTTTTTTTTTTTTTTTAATTTGATGAATTACGTATTGAATTATTATTTTTATTTATTTTATATTGAATTATTATTATTACAATTGTATATATCTATTTTTGAATTTTTCATTTTATTTATAACTTTATCTTACTCAACTTCATCAGGGTTGGATTATTGGTTGTCTTCTTCTATTATTATAGATTTCTTGTTGTTTTTTAGATATTATTTGTGTGAGATTGTTTAATATTTCAAAATATTCTTCATTTTGTAATATATCTCTTATTTCAATTCTTTCTAATCTTCTTCTCATTTCTCTATGTTCTTCATTTTCTATAGTATTTTCACACTGTAACACTATATGTTCTGGTGTACCTAGTTCTCCACATTCACAATATGCATCATCTTTTAAGTTAAATCTTTTCAAATATGTTGGGTACGGTCCATGTCCTGTTAAAAAGTGTATTAAACCTTGTTTTGGATTAAAATAATTTGGAATGTTTTCTAATATTGGTATAAAATTGTATAAACGTCTAGATTTTGTTGAATTTTCCCATTCATTTTGTCTTTTTCTATTTATTATTTCTTTTAATTCTCTTTTATTTCTTATATCTAATCCTATTATTTCTATTATTTTTTCATATTTTTCTTTTTTTAGCCAATAATTACATGCTCTTTTTTGTGTTTCTAAATGCATTGGCATTACTCCAGTTAAAACTGTGAGTGCCTGTGTTGCAGTTGTTCCTATGATAGTTCAATATATATATAGTTATATATATAACAATATATAGTTCAATATATTCAACTATGACGAGTTCGATAGTTGAAATATGTAGTATGAGATATTACAAAAGGTCTAGGGATTCAACAATTTTTTAGTGGAAAAATTATTAAAAAACTGAGATACGCCAAATAAAAATCGGTTAATAAACAATAAGTTATTGCAAAACGGACGACAAAATGGCTGATTTTGAATACTGTCAGGAACAATTTTATTATTCATTAAAATTTGTTTAAATGTACCTGAATTTGAGAACATTATCGTGTTTGAATGGTTTGACAAAAATGGTCCAGATCTGTTGAATGGTTTTTGCAAAATTTAATTTGTTCATAAAATTGTTTGAAAAACGAGCTAATTTCTGAGGCTGGCCCACATAATTAGACTAAATGGACCTCAATAATCCGAGGCTTATTTTCTTCGTTAGGATGTATACTAACAGCCTATGAAAGAAAAGTTAAAAAAAATAGTAGGGGAGCAGGGGGCTAGTTGTAACAATTTTCTTAAAATCAAATATATCTTGACAGCTATACTCCCAATTATCACTAATTAAACACTAAACGCAAGTTTAACTCTTTCTGAATAAAACTGAACTGAAGAAAATTTAAGAAGACTGTTACTTTTTAATCAGCTAGCAGTTTACCAAAAAAAGTGCATTGTTACAACTTACCCCGCGCTTGGGGCTAGTTGTAACATCTATTGGGGCAGGTTGTAACATCTATTGGGGCAGGCTGTAACATTACGAAAATTCGAATTTTTTGGATTATTTCGAAAAAAATACCAACGTTGGTCCTGTTGAAAGATGTTGCTCAACTTAATAAGGTGGCTTCTGGTGTTCTTAAATATAAATGTAGATTTCTACGCATAAAATTTTGGACCCAATCTGGACCAACTGTATAATTTTGATACCAAGAAGAAGGAAGTTGCTTAGCACTGAGTTTCACAGCATATTGGTAAGGCAGTTTTCGCATCTTCATGGGAATTAGTCCAAAATATACTTCGGTGCACTTCAGAATATACGAAGCCATTTTACTTACTTCTTCGGCTGTAAAAACTATCCCTGATTTAGTACAGCCCACTTGTAGACTCTTATTGTTTTTCTTTTTTTCTATATCGTTATAAAGATACATGATACAGTCCGTGCTGTTTTACTTGCTTGCTTTATATGCTACATTGATTATCTAAAATTTCCGCTGAACCTAACTCGGGGACTTCACTTCCTGGTTTTGAGTTGCCCTTTCTGATTTTCTTTTATGTTGTCTCGTTCTGGACTATTACTAAACTAAATAATACGTTTTTATATTGTAGATCATAAATTTAGTAAGATTCAGCGCAATTTGTAACATGTTACAACAAGCCCCAACGTTTTGTTACAACATACCCCGTAGCACACTTTTGTATATTTATTAAAATAACTATAAAAATATCTTGCTAATCGTAAAATCGTTAAGCAACATCAAAGTATAACTAAATATAGAAAATTAATAAACACCGAAAGATTCATTTTCGTTTAAAACAATAGCGATACCCAAAATTTTATGAGAGTCAAATTTTAAATTACCTCATCCAAATGAAGCACGTGCACAAAACTACTAAATATTTGCAACTATCGGAGGATGACTGGCTAGACCTAGAGACGGTGTCATTTGCATGGCGATAAGAGAATAAGATTGAGTCAGCTAAATTAGTTAAAACCGGTAAAATAACCTATGAAAAAGCCCCTGTTAGAACAAGAACCTTGATCCCCTACAAAAAAATTATTTCTTAATAAATAGCGCTTTTAAAGCTTTTTAGCAAATATTATGGAAAAATCTTTCAAAATAACACTAGAATTTTATTTTCCATCAAAATAAATAGCTATTTGTATAACAAGGGAGGAAAGTGCTACTTTTCCTCCCGAGAATGAAGTTTACTGCCCGACGCGTAGCGGAGGGCAGTAATCATTCAAGGGAGGAAAAGGCACTTTACTCCCATGTTATACATATAGTTTTTCCACCTTCCTCAAATAACAAGTCATTTTTTCATTTTTACTTAATTTATTTATGTAACTACCAACAAAATTTATTAGAACTAAAACTAACAAGTAGGTACAATATAACTGTCAACTGTCAAATATAAGTCAAATTATTAATGTAAACATTGTTAAATCAGAATAACAATTTACTGTTTTTTACCATTCTGCAAAATATAGAGTGTTTTTAAATAAACGTTAAAATGTATAGATACTTAGGTATAGATACGTAATAGAAAATAGATATTATACAGGGCGTCAATAAGTTATATTTCATGAATGAAATACCATGACGTCACTTTTACTTTTCCTCCCTAGGGAGGAAAAATATTTTCCTCCCTAGGGAGGAAAAGTACAACTTTGCTCCCTACAATCAGGTCCGGAAACGTATACTTTCGGTAGAGGTAGGTGGAAAAATACATTTTCGCGCCACGTAATGGTAGGGGAGCCCAAGCGGGGATTTTTGCAGTTACTCGAGCGCGTCAGATTAGCATATGGGGAGAAACCTGGTACCCTGCAGATGTACCTCTACCATATATTGGCTCTTAACACAGGGGAGTTCGTTAAGGGGGGCCAGAAAAAAAAATCTCTCCTTAAAAAAACTCGAAATTGTCAGATTAAGATAAGGTAAGTTAAGTACATGCAAAACAGTGTATATTTCAAAAATCTGACGATTTGAGCCGGGCATAAGGAAATGGGTGAGTCCCAAAGTTTCACAAGAAAAAAGCGAATATTTCGCGAAATTAACGACAGATCGAAAAACTAAAACATGTGTGCTCAATATTCTTAAAAAATCTATCGAATGATATACATGACCCCCCACGGAGGTGGGGTGGGGGGTTACTTTAAAATCTTAAATATGAGCCCCAATTTTTTATTGCAGATTTGGATTCCTTACGAAAAAATAAGTAACTTTTATTCGAAATATTTTTTCGAATTATGGATAGATGGCGTTATAATCGAAAAAACGATTGTTGGAAATGGAAAATTAAATTAAAAAATGACAAGCGCCCACTAAAATGGAAAACTTTACTTAACTTTTTTTGGTTTTAGGACCTACTATTCACAACTCAATAGGTCCCCATACGCTCGAGTGACTGCACATTAAGCATACTTTGCTCCCCTACTATAATATTCATATCAGCTATTTTGTAGCTGGAATATTCTATACGCCACTCAATTTTACGGCGTTTAGCGGTTTCTTATTCTTGTAAACGTTATTCGAGAATTTCTGTATTCTCTGATATTTCTTTGATATATTTATTTTCTTGTTATTCGCAACACTAAAGTTGTCTGCTTTATTCTGCTTCAGCTATTAACTATACAAATATTTTAATAACAGTTCTGTAGTTCCTAATCTATTACAAATCTTTGTTATACTTTGATTTGTCTATATTTTTGTTTCATGTCGTACTACAAACTGCTCACAGTAGAAAACAAAATTAATGGTTAAGAGTAGAATTGCATTAGACAAGCAAATTTCTTAGATTTATTTAGCTTCGTCACACAAACATACCCATAATTTAACGACAAAGACCTAACTCTGCAACGTCATCTGCGTGAATTAACATAATGCCTAAAAAGCAAACGCGGTGAATGGATTTGCTTGAAGCTTGGTTAACCCAATTGTATTCCGTCGTAGTAAATCCGCTAGTAGCCAAAACTGGTTAATGGATACCGCTACTGCTTAACAATGCATTAATTGCTCACGATATATTCGCATTACTATTGATTTCAAATCTATGCATTTATGGCCAAACTCCACCAAATTAATTAGCTTCCAAGGAATCTGTTCTGAGGCTCTTTCGCCAAATAATGGAACCAGGACCGTCTTTAATAATTTACTTCAAATTAGTTTTTAAAACATTCTCATACACATTTGAAATGCTTTATGGAGAAAAAATTGGAATTTTATGTTATGAATGTTGTATACATAGTCCTGTCGCCAGGGGGGGTACAACGGCCTTCTTAATTCAGATGGACTTACCCAAGTTTTTTTTATGTATTTTGACCCGTAGAATACGAATTTTTTGGGTAACAGTTGATCCGGATGTCGATAAGGTTGTTATAAACAAAGAAGTTGAGGAATTACATAACAGCGATTTCTCGAAAAACAAAACATTTTTTTGTATTTTTTGGGTCATTCTAACCAAAAAATGTTCCTACAAGTTTTTTCGTAGGATGCATAGTTTTCGAGATAAACGCGGTTGAACTTTCAAAAAATCGAAAAATTGCAATTTTTGAACCCGAATAACGTTTGAATAAAAAATAAAATAGCAATTCTTCTTACCGCCTTTAAAAGTTTAAGTCAAATTATATCTGTTTTGAATATTTGCATTGCTAAAAATTTATTTTTTGATTGTTAAAAAAAGCTATGAACACATAGTGTTTCCCGTGCCTAATACATGCGTTTTAATGCATGCTACTTAGAAATAGCCCCGCTTGCACTTTTACCTCCTCTACGCACTCGTTCGATTTTAAACGAGAAATCATTGAAACATCACTCAAGCACTAGGTGTTTATAGCTTTGTTTTAACAATAAAATAATACATTTTTAGCAATATAAATAATTAAAACCGATATAATTTGACTTGAACTTTCAAATGCGGTAAGCAGAATTGCTATTTTATTTTTTAATCAAAAGATTTTCGGGTTCAAAAATTCCAATTTTTCGATTTTTTGAAAGTTCAACCGCGTTTATCTCGAAAATTATGCATCCTACGAAAAAATTTGTAGGAACATTTTTTGGTTAGAATGGCCCAAAAAATACAAAAAAATGTTTTGTTTTGCGAGAAATCGCTGTTATGTGATTCCTCAACTTCTTGGTTTATAACAATCTTATCGACATCCTGTTTTCAGTGGATCTTAGCGCTGTTTCACATTATAAGAATTTTAGTCGTGCGATGGTTAAAATCTACATATAGTGGCTCGGCAATCATATATGGAATCTTTCTCCCTTCTCCGAACGTTTCAAGCGGTGAATGCGGAGCCACTATACAGGGTGTCCAGAAACTCTACCGACAAACGAAGACAGGAGATTCTTCAGATAATTTTAAGATAATTTAACCCAGTTCACTTAGTCCGAAAATGCTTCCTAAGGGAGCTAGAGCTTTTTGAAGATGGCGTCTTGTAATTAGTTTTTCTTAAATACCTCCAGAACGCGTCTATTTACAAAAACAAAAATTGGTATGCGTATTTACCTTCAAGACATAAATCTAATCCATTCATTGCAAATTTCTAGTACCGATCATAGGCGTCCGTTTTGGGTAGGGCAACGGTTATTTTATTGCATAACTTTTTTATCTTTAACTTCTATGCATTTCTGACACTGGATTATTAAATTTTGAAGTATTCTAGTACTAAAAGGTACTCTTGTTTTAAATGGGTAGGACACACCGTTTTCTAGAAAAATCCATTTGAAAATTTTTCGCTTTTTAAATTTAAAAAAAAATTAAAAATAAAACTGTTTAGAAAGACGAAAACTGGTACATTTATTTATATTCCAGAGACAAATCGATTTCATTAATTGCGAATTTCTAGTACTGGTCATGGGCGTCCGTTTTTGGTAGGTCAACAGTTATTTTATAGCATAACATTTTTGTCTTGAATTTTTGAGAATTTTTGACACTAGATTATTAAATTAAGAGGTATTCGAGTACTAAAAGTTACTCTTACTTTATGTTGGTAAAATACTTCGTTTTTTGTTGAAAAGTCCTTTCAGTTTTTTTTTCAAATTTCAAAAACAAAAAACTTTCAAATCGATTTTTCTAGAAAACGGTGTGTCCTACGGATTTAAAGCAAGAGTACCTTTTTGTACTAGAATACCTCACAATTTAATAGTCCGGTGTCAAAAATGCATAAAAGTTAAGAACAAAAAAGTTATGTGATAAAATACCCGTTGATCTACCCAAAACGGACACCTATGACCGATACTAGAAATTTGAAATAGATGGAATCGATTCATCTCTGAAAAGTAAATAAGCATACCAATTTTCGTTTTTCTAAATGGAAGCGTTCTGGAGGTATTTAAGAAAAACTAATTTCATGACGCCATCTTCAAAAAGCTCTAGCTCCTTTAAGAAGCATTTTCGGACTAGGTGAATTGGGTTAAATTGTCTTAAAATTATCTGAGCAATATCCTGTCTTCGTTTGTCGGTAGAGTTTCTGGACACCCTGTATAGATTTTAACCATCTCACGACTAAAATTCTTATAATGTGAAACAGCGCTTACTATTATTAGTTCGTAAGGAGTTTTAATCAATGTTTTCGATAAACGTGAATGGTATAATATAGATGTAAATCAGTATTTGACAAATACGGATATGATGTAGGCACTGTAAGGGACTACCAAGCTCATAATGACTTAACGGTCGATAAATACAGATAAATACATATGGACCATTGCAGACAGAAAAAAACATATAAAATCAAACACAAGAAATGAGTAAAAAATAATTTCGACCACAAGTCCAGAAATCTGTTAACCGAGGTACAGTAGTACCAAGCGGCGCCCGCGCCACTAAGAGAACACTCCAATAATGCGTCGCAGATTACTTTAATGAAACGTGGTCATTTTGTACTATAAACCGAGTAAGGTATGACAAAAAAGAAAATAATCGTATTCGTTTTGATTCAATTCGAGTCTCTTGCCATCCTCTGACACCTGATGTTTCGGAATCTATTCCTTGTCAAAGAGGCTTTACAAGTAGACTAAATTGAACCATATACAAGAAGCTGTCAAAGAAAAGTTTCATTGAAAAATCAGATAGTCCATTTGCTGTTCCAGCAATTCTCGCATACAAAAAAAAAGAAAAGTAAGACTTTGCGTAGATTTTTTGTAACTAAATGAAATTGTTTTCCTACACTCACAACCTTTTCCATTGATTGCGGACTAAATGGTGAAAACTAGAAATTGTAAATACTTTTCCACTTTAGACATAAAGGGCCTAGCCGGGTAAGATGATGAAAAGTGTCCCCAACTCGATTCGAATTCCATATAGGTCACCGTTTAGCATATACAGTGAAACTAACTTTCTGAAATTTTTAGCCCCCTAGGTGGTCATGTGACCCACCTAGAGCCTAATTAGGGTTTTTATGTTTTTATTTTTTATCTCAGCCGTATTGAGAACTAACGAAAAACTTTAAATAAAAAAGTTGTAAGCTTTAAAAAGTTCTGTCCGAAAAAAATTTTGTTTTTAATTTTTGGCGGGAAATTTAAATTTTAGAACGATTTTAAAATTTTAAATGAGTATAAAAAAGTAACTAAGACATTCGTTTTCACGAAAAAAATATATAACGTGTATTTTTGCATAATGTTTCACCCTGATTTTTTTCAAATTTTTAAAATTGGTGAAACGCCCCTTTAAAAATAAAAACCACATTTTTTCGGTTTTTTTTTTTTTCGTTTTTTGATATAATTTTATACATATTTTTCAAAAAAGGTAACACCGTCACTGGAGTAGGTAAAAAACTGAAAAATAATTGGGGTTTGCTTTATAAAAATTTTTTGTAACGCCATCCATTTTCAATACAGGACGTTGAAGAAATAAAAATTTTACACATTTTTTACGATTTTGCCGAAACTACTGGCAACATTGTAATAAAACTTGGCGGGTTTTAAGAGGTAGTTATTGTACATGTTTTTACATACAATTAAGGATTTGATATTCATCATTGGCGCGCTTAGGGGTAACGGTCTGAACTTTTCAAATAAAAAAAGATAGTACGCCACTGACGTATTTCAAATTAGCAATCATTTTTGAATTCCTCGTTAAATTTGTGATAAAAAAAACTATCTTCTCATTTTTTCATACGAGGCGCCGTTATGCTGCAAAAAATAAAATATCTTAACGCTTCCAAAGTATTCGAATTAGTTTTTTATATGTAGAAATTACTAATAGTAGTATGTATTCTATTTCATAGAAGTTCGAATACTTTGTAAGGGTTAAGATGTTTTATTTTTTGAATAAAAATGGAGCGTCGTATGAAAAAATAGAAGGATAGATTTTTTGTCACAAATTGAACTAGGAATTCAAAAACGATTGTTAATTTGAAATAAGTCAGTGGCGTACTATCTTTTTTCTTTAAAAAGTTCAGACTATTACCCCTATGCGCGCCAATGATAAATATAAAATTCTTAATTGTATGTCAAAAAATGTACAACTAACTCTTAAAACTCGCCAAATTTTATTACAATGTTGCCAGTAGTTTCGGCAAAATCGTAAAAAATGTGTAAAATTTTGTTTTCTTCAACGCCCTGTATCTTGAAAATGGATGGTGTTACAAAACATTTTTATTAAGCAAACCCCAATTATTTTTCAGTTTTTTACCTACTCCAGTGACGGTGTTACTTTTTTGAAAAATATGTATAAAGGTGTATCAAAAAAAACGAAAAAAAAAACCAAAAAATGCGGTTTTTTATTTTTAAAGGCGCGTCTCACCAATTTTAAAAATTTGAAAAAATTCAGGGTTAAACATTATGCAAAAATACACGTTATGTATTTTTTTCGTGAAAACAAATGTCTTAGTTATTTTTTTATACTCATTTAAAATTTTAAAATCGTTCTAAAATTTAAATTTCGCGCCAAAAATAAAAAACAAAATTTTTTTCGGACAGAACTTTTTAAATCTTATAACTTTTTTATTTAAAGTTTTTCGCTAGTTCTCGATGCGGCTGAGATAAAAAATAAAATCATAAAACCCCTAATTAGGCTCTAGGTGGGTCACATGACCACCTAGGGGGCTAAAAATTTCAGAAAGTTAGTTTCACTATATATTCTAAACGGTGACCTATATGGAATTCGTATCGAGTTGGGGGCACTTTTCATCATCTTACCCGGCTAGGCCCTTTAGCATTATGGTCGATACCCCTGAGTATACATAATATGGAAAAAACGGCATTTGTAACACAAGAGAGCTATTTTTTGAGCTTGCCTTCCATTTGGTTTGAAATTTATCAAAGTTATTAGAAGCAATAAAATATGAAGGATTCAGACTAAAATTTTCTAACAGCACTTTCTCGAAAAAGCATGTATAAAAATGAAAAAAAAAATGTTAATGGAGACTCTGGAGCTGAGGATAAGAGCCTTAAGATGCTACGTGTTCTTGACTTTGTTGTATGGAATGAACAGCTGGACACTAAAGTAGACCATATAAAGAAGTTGGCAGCATTTGAGATGTGATGCTATAGAAGGATTTTGAAAATACCATGGATCCAAAGAGTTACAAATGCAGAAGTGTTAATAATGCTACAAAAGGATTTTGAGGTCATAAAGAACGTCAAAACAAGAAATCTGGAATATTTGAGCCACATTACCAGAGGTATTGAGGCTCATAATACAGGGTAAAATTAAGGGTCAAAGATCCATAGGTAGAAGAAGAATTTCCTGGCTGAGACTCTTAAGAGAGTGGTACCGTTGTAGCTCAGTAGATCTTTTCAAAACTGTGTCAAAGCTGTGATGATAGCCAACCTCTGATAGGAGAAGGAACTACAAGAAGACGAAAAACTAGATAATTTCGAACATTTAGTTGCCACGATATGATATAATAGTTTCGTTTATTTTTCCGCCAACACTTCAATTCAAAGTTTATAGAAACCAAGCCATTTTAATACTTTATTATTAGTTCAGAGAAATAAGGAAAAAATATCATGTTGGTGACACAACCCCCTCCAGGCCAAAACTAAATTTTTTAAATAATATGGACATCTATTATAATAACCTATATGTTTCCTGCAACCGATTTTCATGATATACATAGTTATAAACAAATGAAGATCAAAAAACGGTAAATTTTCGCTTTTTTGGTCTATTACTAAAAAATTGGGCATTTTAAACAAATTTGAGAGTAATAAACTTATAAACCGTATAAAATACTTCAATATGGCGTTCGCTGAATATGTCTATCCTTATTGGTTCCTTAAAAAATTGCAAAATATATCATAAATTTTGAGTTTTTATAAATATTCATAACTTATGTAAAAATTAACTTAGAACCTTCTTATTTCAAGGAATGCTGAGACTTATGGTGCTTAAATCATACCCTAAATTTCAAAGCAATTGGTCAAATAGTTTAAAAAGTTATTTAATTTGTTTATCCCAAATTATTTTATTTGCAACACTGTAAGTCAGAAAATGGTGAAGTTACAGTAATACTTTAGATAGTTTATGAAAGAAGAAAATTTACAGTATTAATTTAATTAAAAAAAAATGACAAAAAATAATTATAAATATTGCAAAATTATTTTGAAAAACATGTGAATTAAAAAAAATGGCGGGCTAAATTTGTCCCTAATTGTTCTAGGACAGTTGTTTTTCTTTCTAAAGGTGTATAAAAATTCAATATTTCTAAATATGAAAAAATAATTTTTCTACAGGTAACGGTTAAAAAGTTATTCTAATTGTTTATAAGTAAGCAAAAAATCGACAGGTTTTTGCAAAATAATTTTACATGTTTAAAATTATATTTTGTCATTTATTTTTAATTAAGGTAATAGTATAAATGTTCCTCTTTCATAAACTGTCCGAAGTATTATTGTAACCTCATAATTTTCTGACTTATAGTGTTGCAAAAAAAAATGAATTTGGGAAAAACAAATTAAATAACTTTTAAACTATTTGACAAATTGCTTTGAAATTTAAAATATAATTTACGTACAAGAAGTCTCAGCACTCCGTGTAATAAGAAGGTTCTAAGTTAATTTTTACATAAGTTATGAATATTTATAAAAACTCAAAATTTATGATTTATTTTGCAATTTTCTAAGCAACCAATAAGGCTACGGCTCCACGGGCGAGAAATTGACGTTAGCAGTAGCCGTAAAACGAACTTAAGGTTCCGCGGAACGGAATAGGAATAGCCGAACTGAACCGACTACGCACAAGTCCTGTAGTCGGTACAGTTCGGCTATTCCTATTCCGTTCCGCGGAACCTTAAGTTCGTTTTACGGCTACTGCTGGCGTCAATTTCTCGCCCGTGGAGCCGTAGCCTAAGGATGGATATATTCAGCGAACGCCATATTGAAGTTTTTTATACGATTTATGAGTTTCTTACTATCAAATTTGTTTAAAGTGCTTAACTTTTTGATAATAGACGAAAAATGCGAAAATTTACCATTTTTTGATCTTCATTTGTTTATAACTATGTATATCATCAACATCGGCTGCAGGAAACATATAGATTAATAATATAGATGTCCATACTACTCAAAAAATTTGGTCTCGGCCTGGAGGGGGATGTGTCACGAGAAAAATCTTATTTCTCTGGACTATATTAATTATAGACTTTCATGTATTGTTGATCTCGTTTTAATTCAATAAGCAAGGTTGTGAAAAGGAACGTTTCAAATAAATTTGCTTTTGTCTGAACATTTACTTGTTAGCGGCTCGTATATATTTTTTTTATATTCATTATTTCACTATTTTTATTTAATTAATATTTAGAACCGGCAAAGTCAGCTATTGCAGTCAAGTAAAGCCTATCCTGAATCTAGTTTGGTCGTATATCAAATAATGTAGAAGACTCCATTTTCGCCGGTTCGAGCAGTGACATTCATACCTTTACTTCCGGTCAGATAACCCCGGCGCGACGGCCAGGCTGGACAACGTATAAATTTTCGCGATAGGTTGGTAGTTGTTGTGCGCGCCGCCGTCTATATTACCAATAAATTATGTATCTGATTCATGTTTTGTTGAGTGTTGCTTTTTAAAATAGATAGGTAGTTCAGAGTTACAAAAAAGTATTTCATAGTGATATTTTAAAATTCCAATCATAGATAATATTTGGTTTTATTTAATTTAAATATAAATTTCTATATTTACAGGAATGGGTTTATATTGGTTACAATAATTTTAAATTAAAAGGCCTCAACTTAATGATAAGTATCTCTCATAGTGGGGTGCCGACTTTCAAACTCTTATGACTGTATACAAAACCTTAATTCGGTCAAAACTAAATTATGCTGCTGTTGCCTACAACTCAGTCAAAGGTTCACTGTTAACAACGCTAGACCTAGTATATAATTCAACAATTAGAATTGCACTAGGAGCACACTACACAAGCTCAGTTGAAAGTATGTATGTTGAATTAGGTGAACCATCCCTTTAACTCAGGAAAGAATACCTTAACCTCATATATGCCTCAAGAGTATCTACTAACCCAGAGTTATCGTTTATAAAGACACATTTACAAATATATCTCCATCGATATTTAATAGTGGGAGAAGATTGTATTCTCCGTTTTAATCAGTGAGTGAAAGCAACTTTACAAGGCTTGGACACAATAATTCCACCCAATTACAATATATCCAACATCAGCCAACACATGTTATCATGGACAATTGCTCTCCCTGATTGTAGTACAAATCTATCTGCAGTCAAGATATGTGACAAACCAGCAAAAATCTTCAATCAGAAAGTACTAGAGATATTAAATGGTTTTAATGATTACATCCATATTTTCACCGATGCATCCAGATCAAATAGTACTGAGTTTTCGAAAAAAAAAGTATAGAACAGATTTTGCTTAGTATTAGGTTCTCTAGCAACTTTCGTAGTTATTTAAGCAAAAAATTTTCCACCCGCTCCCCCCCCCCCCAATATTTCAATGTGAAATAACCCAAAAATGGAGCACTTTTCGGGGAAAATTCATGTCAACTTTTAGAAGTATTTAAAAAAAGGTTTATTTTTGTTTTTTAAAAAAACTTGTAACATTAAAAGTAAGTGAGTTACGCTCTAAATATTGTTGGTCCCTTTTATTTTTTGGTAAAAAAATCGCGAAAATCACCCCTTAATTAGCATCACAAATAAATTTTATCATTACCACTTCACAAGTTACTTTGCGTATGTATTATTTATATGATCTGTAAGTTTCATCGGTTCAAAGCGCTTCGTTTTGAAAAAGCTGTAGTTAAAATGGCTTGAACGAGTAATTAATCACGAGTTTATGCAAATTTTGAACAGCCATAGCATAACCAATTTTTGTCTAACAAGAAAAAAAAATATTCAGAAAAGCAAAACTTACATTTTATTACTCTTTAAGATTTTTGGTATTACTAATAATTTTTAAGTTAATTCCATGAACAATTCCATTTTGTTTTAAATTAAAAAAATGTTTTATTTTAAACTAAATTTTTTTCAAAAATGAGCAATTTGAACCAAGGAAACTTATAGATAATATAAATATTACATAAGTAAAATAACTTGTGAATCGGTAACGCTTAATTTTATTTAAGAAGCTAATTAGGGGGTGATTTTCGCGATTGTTGTACCAAAAAATAAAAGGTCCAACAATATTTTGAGCGTAACTCACTTATTTTTAATATTAGAAGTTTTTGTAAAAAACTTAAAAGTATTTAAAGTATTTAAAAAAGGTATAATGAATTTTCCCCGAAAAGTGCTCTGTTTTTTGGTTATTTCACATTGAAATATTCGATTTGGAATTTGACGAAGAAGAACCTACTTTTCATTAGCTACAACTCTGCTTCTACTGGGTCTGCAGACCTCACCTGTACACCATTTTTTTCAATTTTTATAAGCTATATTTTCACCAAGAATATTTTTTTCGCTAGAATACTTACTTTTTGAGTTATCTGCGAAAAACCGTCCAAAAACATGTGTTTCTTTTTGTGTTAAAAATAAACATATTCACTCGCAAATAACTCGAAAAGTATTGACTTAGTGAAAAAACTCTATAGAACAAAAGTTGCTTAGAATTAGTCATTTTATCCAATTCCGGGCCTATTTTGAACGTATATTTTTTCACCCCCGAGAAAAAATTTTTCACCCCGTATTTTCTAATTTTTGTAAAATGGAGGGATGTAGAATTGTAAACTTTTTCTTATATAATAATAGACAATTTCAACTACCTATTCCCAAATTTTCATCCTTCCTTTATTTTTTTGGAGGTTTTCGTAAAATTTTGTGTTCCCTGATAGGGCTACATCAGAATTAAAAAGACCACGGTGGCCTAGCTGGCGCCTAGACTATAAGACTTGGCAACAATGTTCTGAATTTGCCAAAAACCTTTTAAATAAAAACTCATAACTCATTGCTCATAAAAACGAATCTTAGCATCTTAAGATTCATTATTCAAATTCTACTTAACAAACCACGCCTATGGTACTTTTTTTAATATACCCCATTACGGAGAAAAGACTCCAGAGAGAGCAGCTCTATCATTCGATATCGAGAGTTTTATTTTCAATGAATATGAAATTTAGCTGAATGAAGTTTGTTCGCACCCTATCTCGATCAATAGCTACCCAATCAGAAGTAGAGTCTCGACAGTCTCAAGAGGAAAGAAGAAAATAGAATGATGCTATGGTTGTTAGTAGACTTTTGAAAACGGTGAATGGGCTTTTTTAAAAGTGAATTTGGGGTTGCGGTATTAATTTCGAAATATTATTCACCGATGTCTAATACGAATGAACGAAACCAGAAAGAAATAATTAGTAGGCACTGTATTATAGACCAGGGCGGATCTGTTTTGAGATGGATATGAGAGGTGGCATTCGGATTTTTGCGGATAAAGTTAGGTGACAACTGTAATTATTATAATTGACATCCTTCTCAAATATGCCCGGAACATTAATACAAAAAATTAAATATTTAAAAATTTTGAAAAATATCGATTTTTTCTTCTACTTTCATTGCTTATAACTTTAAAACGATTCATTTTGGAACAAAGTCGTAGGGAAAGAAAATAAAGATAATTGAATTTTTGTATAATAACGACTGGTTTAAAATGTCTTAAATTATTACCCTTTCTGCAAAGTAGCAATAAATAGAAAATAAGGGGGGCAAAAAGGACTGTTTTTATTCAATGTTTTTCAGCGAATTTAGTTGCACTTAGAACCTTTATAATACGCTTACAAAATTCTTACAACATACTTAAACCGTCTACCAAATTTCATTAAAATCTACCTAATAGATTTTGCATAATAATTTTGCAATCTAAATGTTTTTAAAAAAGTTCAAATGTTTTAAAAACTTTCTGAACAAAAACTAAACCATTTAGAAATTAGCTAATTTTTTTACATATAAAGAGGTTCTCTACCTATTCAATACACTTTACATAATTAAAATCTGATTATTTAAGCGGCCTCAACACTGTTTTAAAGTTATAAACAATGTTTTGGCTTATAAACAAATACAGTGAGGACTTTTGAGTTGGAATAAATTCATTTTCTTGAGAATGGGCGACCCTGGAGATAAATCCCGAAACAGATCGATTTTTACTTTTAAATTATTTTTTTATAAAATTTTTTTTGGCATAAATATCATACTAGTGACGTCATCCATCTGGGTGTGATGACGTAATCTAAATATTGGAATTAATTTAATTTACAAAATGTTTTAATTCAAACCCTGTATAAATAATTATGTTAATGTTTTTATTAGTGAATACAAAATTGAATAGCCTTTCGATTGAGCTATCACACGGCCCATCATCACGCCCAGATGAATGACGTCACTAGTATGATATATATGCCAAAAAATAAGAATTTAAAAATAAAAATCGACCTGCTTCTAGATTTATCTCCAGAGACGGCCTATTCTCGAGAAAATGAATTTATGCCAACTCAAAAGTCCTCACTGCATTTGTTTATAAGCCAAAAAATTGTATATAACTTTAAAACAGTGCTGAGGCCACTTTAATAATCCGATTTTAATTCTGTAAAGTGTATTAGATAGGTAGAGAACCTCTTTAGATGTAAAAAAATTTGCATACTTCTAAATGGTATTTGCATACTTTTTCTTCAGAAAGTTTTTAAAAACTTTAAACTTTTTTAAAAAAATTTAGATTACAAAATTATTAACGATTTAAGTATGTCGTAAAAATTTTCTAAGTGAATTACGAAAGTTCTAAGTGCAGCCAAAGTGGTTGAAAAATATTGAATAAAAACATGCTTATTTTGCCCCTTATTTTGTATTTATTGCTATTTTGCAGAAAGGGTAACAATTTAAGACATTTTTAAGCAGCCGCATAAAAAATTCAATTATCTTTATTTTATTTCCCTACGACTTTGTTCCAAAATGAATCGTTTTAGGGTCGGTTGTTCGAACGCTAATCAACATTGATCACTATCAAATATTTAATTACTGTCACAACTGTCAATGTCAACTTTGGTTGGGTTGCTGAAAACATAGTTAATTATAATTATGAGATTAGTTAGTCAATTAACATAACAATTATTAACATAATTGATTTACTAATTTCGTAATTGTCATCAATAATTATGTTTTCGGCAACCCAACCAAAGTTGACATTGACAGTTGTGACAGTAATTAAGTATTTGATAGTGATCAATGTTGATTAGCGTTCGAACAACCGGCCCTTAAAGTTGTAAGCAAAGAAAATAGAAAAAAATCGATGTTTTTCGAAATTTTTAAATATTTTAATTTTTTTATTAATGTTCCGGGCACATTTGAGAAGGAGCATAAGTCAATTATTATTATTGAAGCTGTCACGTAACTTTATCTGCAAAAATCCGAATGCCACCTCGCACATCCAAAAATAGACGTTTTTTCACAAATCCTATTCTATTAATCTTTTGTGATATTCAAAATTTATTTTATTAATAAAATCCTATGAATTAATTAATCTAAAACTTATTGTTCATATAGTATAGTAAAACCTCGATATAACGGACTAATTGGGGGAACAGGATGTCCGTTAAAGACGAAAGTCCGTTATATAAAAATAGGTTTAAAATCAATCGACAATTTGATTTTGAAAATACGTACTGTATTTAGATACAGTGTACAAATCTGCGTACCTAAATTATTAAAAAAGGAATAAAGTTTTGTTTACTACTTTTTTACTTTTCTACTTCATTAAAAACTCTGCAATGTACTCGTTTGGTTGTCAAAATTATTCACTGATCCAGAAGTTGAATACGCGATGTATTCTTTGGCAAAAACGTACAATTAAAGTTGACATCTTCTGAATGTCGAATTTCCAGTTTCTTCTCTTGAAATTTTCCCAGTGCTGGTACAAAACGGGCAGATGATGCATTATGTCTTTGACAACTCTAGGTTTACGAGATTTGCCAACAATTATAGCAGTCAATCCATGCGATACATCGGAGTTAGCACAAAGTAGTGCCTAGATCATCTTGCTGATTTTTCTTACAGAATTGGATTTTTCCTATTTTTTTGAATTCAATATTTTTTTACATTTGATCGGATTTTTTGTCCGTTATACCCGAAGTCCGGTAAATAGAGGTCCGTTCTATCGAGGATCTACTGTACTTCGACAAGGACTGTCACCAAAATAAACTTTGAACATATAGATGAAACACTAAAAAACTGGGACAAAAAATGTGGACAAGTGTTAAAAATTGATGACAACTATATCCATGGCTATTTGTTTGCCGATGATCAAATAATTTTAACAGATCTCCATACATATATTAAACAGCCGGTGTCAGCACATCTCCCTGTTTTAGCCATTTAGTTATCTGGAAGGGATCTATCAATTCATTTTGAACTCGTACTTACGCTTCTGTGTATATCATGGTGGCTTGAACTAACTTTACCAATTTCCTTGGTATACCAAATTCTTGCATAATTACATAATACAGGGTGATTGATTAATGTGAGGAAGCTCAGTAGATCTGTTATAGTAAAAATTACAAAAAAAAGTTACTGACAAAAATTGTAGGCAGCTTTAAACTCCACATTTTAAAATTAGTTACAATCTTACAGGGTGTTCCATAAGATGGTGGCAGATCAAACTTATGTTTTTTTAAATGGAACACCCTGAATTTTATTTTAAGTTTGAAATTTCCTTCACTTCCACATCACAACAATGTAAAGTTTTATTATGTTATACCGGGTACTTAAAAAGTTATAGCCAGTATTACCTGAAAATCGTATCAAGTTTAACTCCCTGTATAATTTAAAAGGAATATAGGAACATTAATCTATTGCAACCATAGTTTTTTAATAATTGTTAAAAATTTAAAAAAAAATTTCGTTTTCATAATATTCGTTAAATCAAATACAGGGTAAGTCAAAATGCAAGTACATTATTTTCTTGGTAATTTTAAATATAACACCCTGTATTTTATATCACTATCGAAAAGTACTAATATCGTACTTCAAATTTTATGAAGCACTCCCTATACATAAAGTTATCAGTTTTCTAGATATATTTATTTTTCCATCAAAGTATTAATTTGGTAGATATTTTAACGTTTACCAATAATTATTGTGGGTTGGCCATGATTGATTTCTCAGAAACTGACAGTTTGACATTATTGTTTATTAATTCAGTAACGAAATAACGACACAGAAAAGAAAACAATTTATTTTAAATAAAATTTATTAAAAATAACCGACGCAAAATTAAAAAAAAAAATAACAACACAAAAAAATAAAAAACAACAGTAATTTTAACTTATCTTACTTAAGTAAGGTGTTCAAAATGACCTCCCAAAACATCTATGCATACTTGAAAGCGGTCATTAAAAGAGTTGCTTACATTACTAAGCATTTGTAAAGAAATATTTTGAAATACAATTCGGATTATATTTTTCATATCATCTCTTGTTGTTGCAGGTATTTTTTATACTTCGTTCTTAACGTAACCCCAAAAAAATAAGTCCATTTTATTGAACTCTGGTGACCTTGGGGGCCACCTTACTGGTCCATCCCTTCCGATCCATCTTTCACCAAACTGATCATTAAGTTCACCACGTACTAATTCGTTGTGGTGCGCAGGAGCGCCGTCTTGTAGAAACGACGTTTGTTCACGTATATTAAGTGGAACCTCTTCTAATAATATCGGTAACTGATTTACGATAAAATCTAAATAAATCTCACCATTTAAATTATCTTCAAAAAAATATGGTCCTACTACATGGTTACCGACGATACCTCCCCACACATTTAGAGACCATCTTGTTTGACTATGTGTTACTATGTGGTATGGATTACTTGTTGAATAGTAGTGAAAGTTATGCCTATTAACAGAACCGTTTCGATGGAATGTAGCTTCATCACCAAATAGGACATAATCAAAAAAATCTCTCTGCTCATTAATTTTTTCTAAAGCCCATTCACAAAATACTACTCGTTTCTGAAAATCATCATTAATTTAATTCTTGGTGCTTTTGAATATGATAAGGGTGCATCTTGTTTTTAGATAGAATGTTTTGAACAGAGTAGTAACTAAGTTCTTGTTCATTGGAGATACTCCTTATACTTGTGTGTGGGTTTTCTGTAACTGCCATCAACACACTCATTTCGTTTTCCTCTGTCACACTAGTTTTTGTTCGTTCATGTTTTCATAATCCACTGAACCAGTGCGGTTAAATCGATCTTTCAATTTTTCAAATGTATGTTGTCTAGGTTGCCGCCTATCTGGAAACCGTTCTTAATAAATTCTAGCTGATAGTAATGAATTTTTATTGCATTCCCCCAAAATCCAGATCATATCTACCATTTCATCAGTAGTAAAATTCATTATTGCTAAGTTAAATTGAATTCATTACTGAATTACTAAATAATGATTGTTACTAATTTACGGTGTACCGCAATACTGAATTAATAAACAATAATGTCAAACTGTCAGTTTCTGACAAATCAATCATGGCCAACTCACAATAATTATGGGTTAACGTTAAAATATCTACCAAATTAATACTTTGATGGAAAAATAAAAATATCTAGAAAACTGATAACTTTAGGTATAGGGAGTACTTCATAAAAGTTGAAGTACGATATTAGTACTTTTCGATAGTGATATAAAATACAGGGTGTTATATTTAAAATTACCAAGAAAAAAGTGTACTTGCATTTTAACTTACCCTGTATTTGATTTAACGAATATTATGAAAACGAATATGTTTTACAATTTTTAACAATTATTAAAAAACTATGGTTGCAATAGATTAATGTTCCTATGCTCTTTTTTAATTATACAGGGAGTTAAACTTGATACGATTTTCAGGTAATATTGGTTAGAACTTTTTAAATATCCGGTATAACATAATAGAACTTTACATTGTTGTAATGTGGAAGTGAAGCAGATTTCAAATTTAAAATAAAATACAGGGTGTTCCATTTAAAAAAACATAAGTTTGGTCTGCCACCATCTTATGGAACACCCTGTAGGATTGTAGCTAATTTTAAAATGTGGAGTTTAAAGCTGCCTACAATTTTTGTCAATAACTTTTTTTTGTAATTTTTACTATAACAGATATACTGAGCTTCCTCGCACTAATCAATCACCCTGTATATTTTATCTCTATGTATGTTATCATAGGCTTGCCCAAAATCTACAAAGATTTGGTAGATAGCCATGTCGTGCTTCCAGGCTTTATCTAATATTTGTTTCACGTTGAACACAGCTGGTCAATAGTAGACCGTCCTGGTCCGAATCCGGCTTGGTGTTTTTCTGTGATTTTTTATGATACGTTCCGTAAGTTTCTAAAATGACATAAAACCAAAACGTGTGTCCACCAAAATTTCAAATAAAATCTTAAAAAAGAAATAAAAGAAAATAGACGTACGATATTGAGATAAGTGTATTTTTCAGTTTTTCGATCTGATGTTCATTTCGCGAAATATCGCGGTATTCGTATTTAAAATATTAAGTTTATCCCCCACCCCTCTCCGTGGGAAGTCGTGTTTGGTATCATTCGATAGATTTTTTAAAAATATTGAGTACGTATTTTTTAGTTTTTTGATCTGTCATTCATTTTGCTTTTTTCTTGTGAAAATTTGGGACTCACCCATTTCTTTACACCCCGCTCAAATCGTCAGATTTTTGAAATATACACTGTTTTGCATGTACTTAACTTATAGGCCAGGGTAATAAGACAAAAATATACCCTGTTCGTGACACTCGAGCAGCCAGGGTACTGAAGCGTTTTTTCGACAAGTAATACCTATAGGAACAAATTGTAACTATTTTCTGCGTAGGATCTGGCGGCCATTTTTATTTATAAACAATTAACTGTCCAAAGATGGCATCTTTCCCTTTTTTTTTTCAAATCAATGGAAAACAGTGAAACTTATGTAATTTTTAGTACAAATATCTGTGAGATTATGGAAAAAGCTTTAAAATGACATATTACAAAGTTTGATATACTCATTTATTGTTAATATAATTGCGAAAAAAGTCGGAATTGCAAAAAAAAATATTTTCGCAATAACTGCTGTAAAAATTAGTGTACAGGTTTGAAATTTTTTTCAAATGAGGTTTCTTTGGTGCTTAATATGTGATAAAAAATTCAAAGCGATTCATTCAATTGTTTAAATTTTATTCGAATTGTTTATCTCAGTGAGCATTTTTTTTTGCACTAACATAAGTCAGAAAAAAATGACGTTAGAACCATTCCACAGGTGTCAAATGGAAGAGCATGAACTATGTTTTCAACTTGGTTTAAAAAAAGCGAATAAAAAATGCATTTATTAGTAATAAATAATTGTTCAAAGGTATCGTAAATCTTTCCTTATAAACTTTTTGAATAACTTTTTCCCAAAAAATTAACTTTTTTACCCTGTTTAAAGTGCACAGCTACCAATTAATGTTATTTATATCATAATTGATAAAAAATTGTAATAAATATATATAATTTCTTATATAACAAAATAAAAAGTTTATAAGGAAAGATTTACGATACTTTTGCATAATTATTTATTACTAATAAATGCATTTTTTATTCGCTTTTTTAAACCAAGTTGAAAATATAGCTCATGCTCTTTCATTTGACACCTGTGGAATGGTTCTAACTTCATTTTTTTCTGACTTATATTATTGTAAAAAAATGCTCTCTGGGATAAACAATTTGAATAAAATTTAAACAATTGAATGAATCGCTTTGAAATTTTTATCACATATTAAGCACCAAAGAACCCTTATATGACAAAAATTTCAAAGCTGTACACTAATTTTTGCAATAGATATTGCGAAATTAATTTTTTTTGCAATTCCGACCTTTTTTCGCAATTATATTAACAATAAATGAGTATATCAAACTTTGTAATACGTCATTTTAAAGCTTTTTCCATAATCTCAAAGATATTCGTACTAAAAAAACGATAAGTTTCACTGTTTTCCATTGATTTGAAAAAAGGGAAAATGCCATTTTTTGACACTTAATTGTTTATAAATAAAAATGGCCGCCAGATCCTACGCAGGAAATAGCTACAATTTGCTCATATAGGTATTACCTGCCGAAAAAGCGCTTCAGTACCCTGGCTGCTCGAGTGTCATGGAAAAAACCTTATTACCCTGGACTATTACTTTATCCTAATCTGACGATTTCGAGTTTTTCTAAGGATAGAATTTTTTCGGACCCCCCCTTAACGAACTCCCCTGCATTAAGAGCCAATTAATGGTAGAGGACCCTTTTTTTAGGGGACAAGGTTTCTCCCCATGTAATAATCTGACGCGCTCGAGTAACTGCAAAAATCCCCGCTTGGGCTCCACTACCATCACGTACTTACCGCTTTACTCTCTGAACCTGAAAAAAATTATTTTGAATCAACAAAGAATATAACTAGATATAAACTTTCCGTTTAAATTTAGAAACAAACACCTTATCACATCAGCATTTAGAACTTGAAATAAGCTAACGAAATGTAAGACAGGGCTTGGTAGATAGCGTCAATATTTCACTCCTTTAATACAAAAACTTATCTTAGTGAACTAGATGGATTACGATTTCGAGAGTGGAAATTTCCCCTTGGAAAATTAATTGGCTGCTGTTGTGCTGTTGAATTTCAATTTCAGATTGATTAAGTTTTTGTCAGAGTAACATAAAAAGTGATGGCGTATTTACTGCTCCGGATTTAACTTAGAGAGGTAGCTGTGAAATTAAATTTAGGTAGAAATGGAGCCAGCTTGAATGTATACTTAATGGAAACATAAATAAAAGAGGAGATTTTAGGATATACCTATGTTTAAAATATTTATTTTTTAATTAAATGTAAATAAATTTAGATGATGTTAAATCCAGATATATTTTGTCTACTTTATCATCATTATGGCATCGATACTCCTAGAGGAGTGACTGTCGGCTTCTTTGGGCTCTTCCAATTCATTTGTCGCGGGTAATCCGTCCGCATTAACGTTTTGGTTTTACAATGGGTTATGTGACTTGGCATCTTCTACAATATTTCTCCATTTGTTCCTGTTTTTGTTTATGGTTAAGCATTATCCAACTCCCTTTTCTTCTTAAAGTTCTCCACTGATTGGTTCTACTATCTGGTTTTGGGTATTCCTCGTGGTCTTCCTGATAGTGGTCTCCATTATGTCGGTAAAGTCAGCAGCACCACTTCATAAGACCAAATTCAGACTAAGACTATATTTTATTGCTAATTTATTGCTAATTTATTACGCAAAGGAAAAATTTATTGCTGTAGCCGTTTCCGAGAAACAGTGGGTGCTGCTAGCTTTACGGTAAAGCTAGCAGCACCCACTCTATATCTCGGCAATGAAAAGGAGTACAGAGATCATTTTAACGGCATATTTTATTGCTATTTAATTGCTCTTGATTGGTATATTAACCAATCCTGAAAAGCTACCCCATCATCCCCTAGCGTAAAACTCACCCCCAAAAAGATGATGAAAATCGAAAAGTCAACCCCAAGGAATTAATTGCTAATTTATTGCTAATTAATTACGGAAAGAAAAAATTTATTGCTGTAGCCGTTTCCGAGAAACAGTGGGTGCTGCTAGCTTTACGGTAAAGCTAGCAGCACCCACTCTATATCTCGGCAATGAAAAGGAGTACGGGGATCATTTTAACGGCATATTTTATTGCTATTTAATTGCTCTTGATTGGTATATTAACCAATCCTGAAAAGCTACCCCACCATCCCCTAGCGTAAAACTCACCCCCAAAAAGATTATGAAAATCGAAAATTCAACCCCAAGGAATTAATTGCTAATTTATTGCTAATTTATTACGGAAAGAAAAAATGTATTGCTGTAGCCGTTTTCTAGAAACAGTGGGTGCTGCTAGCTTTACGGTAAAGCTAGCAGCACCCACTCTATATCTCGGCAATGAAAAGGAGTACAGGGATCATTTTAACGGCATATTTTATTGATATTTAATTGCTCTTGATTGGTATATTAACCAATCCTAAAAAGCTACCCCATCATCCCCTAGCGTAAAACTCACCCCCAAAAAGATGATGAAAATCGAAAATTCAACCCCAAGGAATTAATTGCTAATTTATTGCTAATTTATTACGGAAATAAAAAATTTATTGCTGTAGCCGTTTCCGAGAAACAGTGGGTGCTGCCAGCTTTACGGTAAAGCTAGCAGCACCCACTCTATATCTCGGCCATGAAAAGGAGTACAGGGATCATTTTAACGGCATATTTTATTGCTAATTAATTGCTCTTGATTGGTAAATTAACCAATCCCGAAAAACTACCCCATCATCCCCCAGCGCAAAACTCACCCCCGAAAAAATGATTAAAATTGAAAATTCAACCCCAAGGAATTAATTGTTAATTTATTGCTAATTTATTACGAAAAACAAAAAACTATTGCTGTAGCCGTTTCCGATAAACAGTGGGTACTGCTAGCTTTACGGTAAAGCTAGAAGCACTAAAGCTAGCAGCACCCAAGCTATATCTCGGTAAGGGAAAGGGTACAAGACCCATCTTAGCGGCATATTTTATTGCTAATTAATTGCTCTTGTTATACATTAACCAATACCGAAAAACTACCCTATCATTCCCTAGCGCAAAATTCACCCCCGAAAAAATGATGAAACTAGAATATTCAACCCAACGGAATTAGTTGCTAAGTTATTACGGAAAGAAAAAATTTATTGCTGTATCCATTTCTAAGAAGCGATAGTTATGCCAACTTTACGGTAAAAACAATCATAGGTATATCTCGATTATTGTCGACAATGATAAGGACTATTATAGGGCCCATCTTAGCGGCATATATTATATTAGTAAAAGTACCCTATTAATCCTCACCCTAGCAAAAAACTCACTCCAAAAGTCGAGATATCGGTCAAAACTACAAAGCCTGAAAAGTGAAATGCGAGGTATTAATTACCTACTAATAGTAGGGGAGGAAAGTATGCTAAATGTGCAGTCACTCGAGCGCTTTGGCGATCTACTGGGTTGTGAAGAGTAAGTCCTAAAACCAAAAAAATTTAAGTAAAGTTTTCCATTTTAGTGGTGACTTTCCATTTTTCATTTAATTTTCCATTTCCAACAATCGTTTTGCATGTACTTAACTTACCTTATCTTAATCTGATGATTTGGAGTTTTTCTAAGGATAGATTTTTTTTCGGCCCCCCCCCCCTTTACGAGCTACCCTGTATTAAGAGCCAATATGGTAGAGGTACATTTACAGGGTACAAGGTTTCTCCCCATATGATAATCTGACGCGCTCGAGTAACTGCAAAAACCCCCGCTTGGGCTCCCCTACCATAATTTATTTCTGAAGTTTATGACAAGAAAAAATTTATTGTTGCAACTTGCAAGTGTTTACTGTTTACATAATAGTATTATATAGTATAGTATATTATAAAATTAATAATAATGACAACTATTAAATAATGACAAATATTTTTATTATAGATGATTGGTGATTACTAACTCAGTAGTATTAATGTAGTATGTATTCTCAGGTCTCGCTGGCTAGTGATACCGCATATACAACGTTCCATTATGCAAAAATTATGTATTTAGTAATTAAGACCAGTTGATACAGGGTTTCTATTAATCATTGGTGCAGTCAGTAGAAAGGTGAATAATGCAATTTATTGCTCTACCCTTTTCCAAAAAAAACAAAAAATATTTTAGCTTCATACTTGCTACAAGGTATTACATACCCGTCTACCGATTGTTTCTCGGAAGGGAGAGAATTGATAAAAGGCATAGAACTATAACAAAAAACTCAAAAAAAACTTTACTGTCCAAAAAATGGTAATACGTATAGTCGACCTCGTCCAGTGCTATTTTATAGTAAATATCGATTTTTAATCAATAAATATATACAAACTTCAAATCAGCGTTTTTAAAAATAAAATTTTAATGATTACATTTTATGATTCACGGACGCCGGACGGAGATATTATGTCTTAGTTTGATTTATTACTGATTTATTAAGCTTAGCCGTTTATTTCAGTTTTGATAATGGACCTATAAAAATACAAGAATAAAGAAAGAAAAATAAAGACAAGAATACCAAAATGCTCTCTAAATAAAACTCAACGGAATCAGAGAGGAAGGTAACTGTAGAGGAGGAATATACAATAATTAATAAAAACAATAATAATGGTATCTTCAGAAGAAACTGTCGTAAAAGCCAAAAGGCAAAGAAACGTGGAATGAAATGATGATGAATTCAGAACTGCAGTAGATGAAAAAAAAGCAAGCTAGGCTTAACCAACTTCAAAGAAAAACAAGAAATGTCAGAGAAATTTATAACGAAACGAGAATACAAGCGACTAGAATATACAGAAGAAAAAAAAGAGAGGCTTTGAAAAAACAAGTACAGGAAATCCTAGAGCTTAACAACAGACACGAAAGCAGAAAATTCTACAAAAGAATAAAAGAAAGCACACAGTCATTTAGCCAAAAATTGGCGATATCCAAAGACAATGACGGAGAACTACTAACAGAGAACCAAAAAATTATAATGAAAGAATACTTCGAGGAAAACCTAATGCAGACAATGAAAATGATGAAAACGAGACAATATAATACGGCGGAGCAGCAAATTGAAAATCCGGGCTATGAAGAAGTACTTCAAATAGTAAAGAAACTAAAAAACAATAAAGCGCAAGGAACAGATGGAATTTTCTTTTTTTTTTACTTTATAAATAGGCTCAATGTCTGTTTTACTTCGGTTTTTAGCCTCAATTAACGTTGTCTGACCATCTTTTCCTCGATCGTCCCAATAATCTTGTTCCATTTGGCGATTTGTCTCTTGCTATTCGCACTATTCTATTTTCTGTCATTCTTCCTATGTTGTGTTTACTGTACTCCTTTTCATGGCCGAGATATAGAGTGGGTGCTGCTAGCTTTACCGTAAAGCTAGCAGCACCCACTGTTTCTCGGAAACGGTTACAACAATACATTTTTTCTTTCCGTAATAAATTAGCAATAAATTAGCAATTAATTCCTTGGGGTTAAATTTTCGATTTTCATCATCTTTTTGGGGGTGAGTTTTACGCTAGGGGATGATGGGGTAGCTTTTTAGGATTGGTTAATATACCAATCAAGAGCAATTAAATAGCAATAAAATATGCCGTTAAAATGATCCCTGTACTCCTTTTCATTGCCGAGATATAGAGTGGGTGCTGCTAGCTTTACCGTAAAGCTATCAGCACCCACTGTTTCTCGGAAACGGCTACAGCAATAAATTCTTTAATAAAATATAGTCTTAGTCTGAATTTGGTCTTATGAAGTGGTGCTGCTGACTTTACCGACATGTCTCCATTTAGTGATTTTCTTAATATCTGCTTCTGGATTTCTCTTTTCTATCTGTCCCACATCCATCTGAGTCTCAGTGCCTTGATAAATCTGACGATGTCTTCTCCTTTTAAAAGTTCTCAGTACTCAAAACTAATTCTGGTTCAGAAATTATTCTGGGCAGGACACTAGGAAAATAAAAACTTTTGATCATTTTTAAACTTTACGAACGAACTCTATCAAATGGTCTAACACGGAACAAAGAAAAAATATTTTAATCAAGTTAGCTGTGTATGCTGCTAGCTTATGGAATAGAGACGGTGACACTTACAGAGTTGTCAGTTAATAGATTAAGAACAACACAGAGGGCCATTGAATGAGCTATATCGGGAGTATCTTTGAGAGAAAATATACGAAACTAGGACGTGCGAAGCAGGACGAAAGTGGAAGATGAAATTGAAATGAAATGGAACTGGGTAGGATTAGTTATCCTCAGTTACTACCGGAGACCCTGAGAAAACGTGGGAATACACAAAGAAGTTGATCACCGGAGCCATCAACAACACAAATCCCAAAGAAAAAATAGATTGGATTGGAAAAACATTGGATGACTGAAGAAACTCTCAACCTTGTAGAAGAAAGACGAAAACTTAGAAACGGCACGTCAAATTCAATACAAACAAAATAGAGATAGGCACCATAAATACAACTATAAAACACTTGTGCATAAGGGACAAAAACAATTATATAAAATGCATATGTGAACAACTAGAGGAACATGCTGACCGCCAAGAATCTAGAGAACTTTTCTCTAAAGTCAAATATCTAGCGAGAGAGAGAATTCAAACCACAGACACAGATCATCAAAGATAATAGTGGAAATACCATAACAAACCCAGACGGCATCGCAGAGGTTTGGAAACAATATTGTGAAATACTATTCTCTAACAACGACCCAGACCATAATACAGAGAAAAGAAGTTATAAAAAAGAACCTCAAATATTGAAATCTGAAATTGAGTCGGCAATAAAAAAGCTAAAATGTAGAAAAGCACAAGGAGAGGATGAAATAACAGCTGAAATACTCAAAGAAATGGGAGAATTAGGGACGGAAGTAATGCTTAGAATTTGCAATGAGATCTGGAATACCGGAAAGTGACCAAATAACTGGGGTAAACTCACGTCTATTCCCATATACAAAAAAGGTTCTCCAACAGATTGCAGTAATTACCGTACAGTAGCGTTGATATCTCACGCGAGCAAAGTACTTCTAACAATAATCAATGAAAGATTAAAATCCATTCTCTTACCGCAAATTCCACAAGAACAATGCGGATTCGTCCCAGGTATATAGGGGAACAAGAGAACACATTCTTAATATTCGTCAAATTATCGAAAAATCTGGAGAGTTTAACATAAAAAACATATTTGTGCTTTGTTACCTACTCCAAGGCCTTCGATAACGTAAAATGGGATAAAATGTGGCATATACTTAGAGAAATGGGTACGCCAGAACATCTAATCTATCTATTACAAGCACTTTATGTAAATAACACCGCTAATGTGAGTTAATAATGTGGTTTCGAAAAACTTCAAATTAGAATCTGGAGTGCGGCAGGGATGTATAATATCCCCCATTATATTCAATATATATAGTGAACACATTACGTGTCAAGTTTTTGAGGAATGGCAAGGTGGAGCAACGATAGGAGGAAGAAAAATAAAAAACCTTCGTTATGCTGATGACACTGTTATATTGGCGTCTTCACCAGAAGAACTGGAAGAAATTATGAATAGGCTAGGAACGGTGAGTACAGAATAGGGTTTGAAAATAAATATACAGAAAATCAAAGTAGGTGGAGGCCATGAAACTACAAGAAGAAGAAGAAAATCAAAGTAATGATCATCGATAGAATCAGAAACAACCAACCGGAGATAAGAGGCTTGGCAGGCTACGAAGTGGTCAGACAATTTAATTACTTAGGCTCCGTTATTACTAACAGTGGAGGATGTGAAGACGAGATCCGTAGGCGCATCATAATGGCCAGATCAGCAACAGCCAAACTCACAAAAATATGGAAGAATACTGACATTACAAAAAACACAAAATTACGCCTTGTTCGAGCGTTAATATTTCCTATCGCCACCTACGCTTCAGAGACTTGGACCATCAAAATAGCAGATTCAAAACGTATAGTGGCATTTGAAATGTGGGTCTACCGAAGAATGTTGCACATACCATGGACCGCACATCGCACAAATAATTCAATATTAGCCGAACTTAACATAAAAACTAGACTCAGCACAATTATCAACCAAAATATACTGAGATATTTTGGACATATGACTAGAAGAAATTAAGGCATGGAACGAATGATAGTTGAAGGCAACGTAGAGGGCAGAAGATTCAGAGGAAGATCTCCATTACGATGGTCGGACCAAATAAGGGACATGATTGGTTACTCGTTCTCCGAAGCAAAACAACACGCACAGGAGAGAGAGGATCGGATAGAAATAGTCAAACGACTTACATGACGCCACTACATCCTTACGAAGGAGAACAGATAGAGGAGAAGGAGGATACGTGGCACGGCAAAAAAACGACGTGGACGAGAAACATTGTATATTGGAGAACATGCAAACACAGTCGTAGTAGAGGAAGACTATTACTCGTCGTTGTAGTGGAAATATCACAAAACAGAGAAGAGTACAGAACTCATGGGGAGGTCTTTGTCCAGAAGTGGATGCAAACCAGTGGCGGCCCGTGAGGTAGTGCCATAGAGCCATGGCACTACCTTGCTAACTATCCATAAACATATTTTTTATCTTCAAAACTCTTTAATTCCTATTAATTTTTTTGTGTGTATTTCTTTTGATCTTCATAAATTATATAAAATATGGCAACTATGGGCGCAATACAATCCCTGCCGACAGCGGAGAGTATTCGACAGGAGAATCTCCTTCGCGCCGAAGTCAGTACTGGCACGAGTAAAGAGAGAAAGATTTTACGAGCATTATATGTAAGTGACAGAGAAAGAGCTATATTGGACTATTAGTATACCTTAACATTAGAATCTCTGTGCCAGGCACGAGGGTATGAAGCCAGGTCTATTTATTTTGAGTTTCTTTACGTGCTGGTTTGTCGTTTTTATTATGTACATTTTCTGTTAAAAAGTTTTTGTATTTATAATTAAACTTTTGGTGCATCATGATCGTGGGTATTTTGATAATATTTTAATTATTTCTTAAGTTTAATTTATTAATTGACAATAAAGATTAGTATTTTAAAATTTTTTTTTGTGGTTTTTCGCTAGAAAAAAAAACTACAAATGTTATAAGTGGACACTATAAATGTGGAGCTTTCGAGTTAGCTTTAAGAGGTCACGACGAAAAAGAAAATTCAGAAAATAGAGGCATATTTAAGGATCTGGTCAATTTTAGCGCCTAATTAGACAACGACTTAAAGGTTCATATTATTCAAAGTACCAGATCTTTCAAAGGTCTACCTTCTCCGGACATTTAGTTGCTTCTAATTTATTTATGTCGGAGAAGTTTTCTGCTTATAAGCATCAGTTCTCCGAATCATTTCTTAATGAACCATGGAGACAATTTTAATTTTTAAGCAAAACTCGGTTTAAAACTGAATTAGAAGTAGGTACTGTATTAGCGAGACGAATTAAGTACTACCTCTGGGGCTGTTTCGCTATCGGTTTTATTGTAGAGGGAAGGTTCAAAAAGCACATTTGAAGAAACTATTAAACTTTTAAGTATTTTAGTTACCATTCCTATATCAACATCTGAAGCAGAACGCTGTTTTTCGATGTTTACATCGAAACCTAGTGCTTTAGGTATGCTATCTGCAGAAAAGCATTTTGTAAATTGTATTGATAATTTTAATTATAAAGTCATTGAAAACTTTGCAACCAAAAAATAGAAGAATGAACTTCATATATCGTAAACTTTAAAAGTGACATTACAAAAATGTGTGCATGTGTGTGAATAATGAAATAGTATTATTTTTATAAATTGGTAAATAGAGACTAAATCTTAATAACAATTTTCAAGCACTATCAGCAGTAAATGCTGGTGGTAGGTTAAGAGGTTTTTATTATTAATTAATTTACGGAACTGTTTTGATCAATGTTGGACAATTGCTTGGCACCTCAGATCAATAAACTTAAGATATGTACATAAGATAAAAGTATCCGCGCATATTTTTTTTAGTTTTTGTTGTCAGTATACCTTTTTTTGACAATATCGTGAATCCATCACTAACAATTTTGGCGGCTGCCAGAGTTGTGGCACTACCTTCTTAAAGTGGTACGAGCCGCCACTGATGCAAACAGGTTGAAGAAGACGAAGAGCGCTATGTGTGATAAGAAAATAAAACATTACTACAGAATATCTGTAAGTATATTTAAAAAAAAGACTGGCAATAAATATCTTAAATTATGTGAGAGCAGATATTTCGTAGGGTTTGAATAAAATATTTACCTAGTAATTTGTTATTTGAGTAGAATATAATATGCATTACTATACAAAGAATGTTATTGAATTCTACAACAGCAACATTATGCTAAAACATATTAAAAATTCATTAGCCTCGAATTGGTTGAAAGACATTTTATGTTATCTATGTTTGTATAAGTGATCTAAATTTGAGTTTGATTGCTCAAGTTTTTGATATTTTCCCATTTCGAATATTGGTATTGTAGAGCTTTATTTAATTTTATAAGCTAAAGTGTTTTCAAAGCTTTTAGTTACTTAGCGAATGAACATTAATACCAAACGGTTCAAAGTACTTAGATTTTTATCTAGCTGTTACTAGTCGAGGAACCAAAGCTTTTTACCTCGCAATTTTTACAGAATGGATCAATTTGCTTGAAAATTTGAGAATAAGTAGTGGATAGTCCATGGATCAAAATCTATATGGTGCCGACAGGCGCTTTTACCATGGGGGTGGTGGCCACCCCATCACGGAGGTTGAAATTTTATATTATATTTTGGCCGCAAAAGTTAATAAAAATATTCATTATAAGCAAAAAATGTTCTATACATTTTTTTGATAAAATTAATAGTTTTTGATTTATTCGCTATCGAGTGTTAGTTTTATATCTAAAAAATCAATGTTTTTCGATGGTATACTCATTTAAGATTCACTCAATTTTTGCCGTAGAAAAAATTTTGTCAAACCATGTTCTTGGGAATTAAATAACCTACAATTTCCTATTTAAACATTTGTTCGTATCTTTGATGCTAATCTATCTATTCTGAAGAAAGTGGCATTTTTTACCAAATTGCAAACATTCTTTATTCCCTTTAAACTTAAGTTTTTTTAAAACTATTTATTTTAAGCCAGTGAAACTTTTAGAATCTATTCTTAATACATAAATAAAGAAGAATAAATAAGGCCAATGACTAAAAACACCGCTAACTTACATTATTATGCTTCCAATTGGATTTGTCCTTTTTTTTCAAAAAAATATTGTGAAATTTTAACCGTAACTTTTTATTTTTTATCTTAGAAAGTTCGTTAAAAAAGAATTTTTTAGGTTTTTTAAGATCTATAAGATCTAAAGGTGCCATTGAAAGGGTTGGTAAAGGTGGTTTTTGCATAATATTACAAGTTTTAATTGTTAATAGCTCACTCAATTTTTGCCGTAAAAAATATTTTGCAAACCAATTTCTTGGAAATTAAATAAGCTACAATTTCATATTTAAATATTTCTTCGTATGTCTGATGCTAATCTTTCTATTCTAAAGAAAAGGGCATTTTTACCAAACTACAAAAACTCGTTATTCGCTTTTAACTTTTTTTTTTAAACTTATCATTCTAAGCCGATCAAACTTCTAGAACCTATTAACAATACATAAATCAAGGAAACCAAATCTGGTCAATGACAAATTTTAATTAGGGTGGTGATTAGGGGGTTGTTTACGATCACTTTTTTGCTGAAAAAATAGGGACTGTCATTCTTTTCATTATAAGTCACTTAATTTTTTTAGCTAGAGATTTTTTTTTATTTCTGGAGATACATATTTTTAAATTCTTCAATTTAGTTTCAACAAGTTATCCTCGAAAAATGCATAGTTTTCCGTCCTTTGATTTTGAAACTACAATTTTGATAAAACGAAAACTTTTTGAGTTATTAGCCGAAAACTGATTAAAAACATTGATGTTGTTCTGAAGCTATTTTCTTGTGGCATTTTTACAATTTTAACTATTTAGAATGGGAAATAAGCCACAATATTATTAAAAATGATTTTTTATTTTAATAAAAAATTATTTTTAATAATATTGTGGCTTATTTCCCATTCTAAATAGTTAAAAACATTGATTTTTTCGATACAAAAGTAACACTTTGGATAGCGAATAAATGTAAAACTATTAATTTTATCAAAAAAATGTATAGAACGTTTTTTGCTTAGAATGAATGTTTTTACCAACTTTTGCGGTCAAAATATAATAAAAAATTTCCACCCCCTAGATGGGGTGGTAACCACCCCCATGGTAGAAGCGCCTTTCGGCATCATATAGATTTTGATCCTTCGACTATCTACTACTTATTCTTAAATTTTCAAGCAAATCGATCCATTCTGTAAAAATTGCGAGGTTTTGTCCTATTTTAAGCTTCATTACTTGGACTATACAGTTGATTCCAGGGTTCTTTACTCGTGCGTCATCATTTAAAGCATACGAAATATGTCGGAAATTTACTAAACGCAACAGCAAGTGACAGTAAGTAGTTACTCCTCCGATCACGGGTTAAAATTTGACGTTATCAAATAAATAAAATGTCAAAATGTACGTTTTACTTTAAAATTTTGGTGCAGAATTACAGCTACATTTGAAGTAGCTTCAAAAATTATTTTAATATCATTAGTGATAATTAAATCAATGAACAATTTTTAAAAAAATTTAATAACATATTTCTTTTTTGTCATTTCATTCACTTTGGCGAAAACTTAACCATTTCTTAACAATCTCTTAACAAAACTTCCTTAACAAAATAAAAAAAACTTACTATAAAATTTCAAACTCCAATATAAATGTAGTTGTGAAAAAAACTATTTGTGTAATATAAAAAACTCAAAATGCAAAAATTCGACAAAAAAAAAGCAAAAAATCCAACAGACTGACAGCCACAAAAGTAAACAAACCAGAAACGTCACGAATTGTATTTAAAATCTGAAAACATTCCTAAGCGTCTTTTTTTGTACCTATTTTTTTTCAATATACTGTTTCATATAGTTTTTTTAGTAAGATGCAAAGTTTTTAAGGTATTCGCAAAAAACTGTCCGAAAAGCTGTCATTTTTCAATGAAAATGGCTAATTTTCACCCATGAATAACTCAAAAAGTATTGAGTTTTCAAAAAAAAATATTGAACAGTTTTTGCTTATAGTCCAGAGAAATAAGATTTTTCTCGTGACACATCCACCTCCAGGCAGAAACTAAATTTCTTGAGTAGTATGGACATCTATATTAACCCGGCACCTGCCACGTGGCTTTGCAAGGCGCCAACTGCCACGTGGGGTGCTCACAGCACCCCTTAAAAATTTTCTGTGATCTATTTGTTTAAAAAACAAAATAATGTGTTCAGTAACACAAGAATATAAAAAAACATGTTTTATTAACTTATTAGCCACTAATATGTTATAAAAGTTAAAAAATAAAATTAAAAAGATGTTATAAGCAAATTAGCAAGTACCAAACCATAATAAATGAAGTCAAGTAAAATATCTAAAAATTCAGATTTAGTGAGTATAGAGTATCTAGTATATATTATTAATATTTTAAATCAGTTATTTCAATAAAAAATGTGAATTGGCCTGTTTATCAAAAATACAAAAAAGATTTAAAACTTAAAGTGCCAGATGATGACACCCCAATTCGACTTTAGAGCTATAAGTTCAGAATGACACTAAATACCCACTTCAAACACTAACACATCTATGCTATATAATATTATAAAAGCTACTATGACGCACAGCTCGGTTACCAAACTTGAAATACCAAATATTTGATAAAAATGTGTTATGGGGTGCTGGCCACGTGGCAGGTGCCGGGTTAATAACCTATATGTTTCCTGCAGCCGATTTTGATGATATACATAGTTATAAACTCAAGATCAAAAAACGGTAAATTTTCGCGATTTTCGTCTATTACTAAAATATGAAGCATTCTAAACAAATTTGAGAAAAAGAAGCTTATAAAACATATAAAAAACTTTAATATGGCGTTCGCTGAATATGTCTCTCCTTATTTGTTGCTTAGAAAATTGCAAAATAAGTCACACATTTTGAGATTTTATAAATGTTCATAACTTATGTAAAAATTAAGTTAGAACCTTCTGATTACACGGAATGCTGAGACACTTCTTGTGCTTAAATTATATTTTAAATTTCAAAGAAATTGGTCAAATAGTTTAAAAGTTATTTAATTTGTTTATCCCAAACCAATTTTTTTGCAACACTATAAGTCAGAAAATTATGAGGTTACAGTAATACTTCGGACAGTTTATGAAAGAAAATCATTTGTACTATTAACTTAATTAAAAAAAATGACAAAACGTAATTTTAAACAGTGTAAAATTATTTTGCAAAAACATGTCGATTTTTTGCTTACTTATAAACAATTAAAATAACTTTTTAACCGTTACCCGTAGAAAAATTATTTTTCCATATTTAGAAAGACTGAATTTTTATACACATTTAGAAAGAAAAACAATTGCCCTAGGACAATTAGGGACGAAGTTAGCCCCCCCCTATTTTTAATTCACATGTTCTTGCAAAATAATTTTGCAATATTTAGAATTATTGATTAATTATTTATATGGGAAATAAGCCACAATTAAAATGAAAAAAATAATTTTATTAACGTTTCGACGCCCAAATCGGGTGCCGTTGTCAAAATACAAAATATTACTAAAATAAACTAAAGTGTTGTTGCTAAGCAAAAAAAATTCTTCTAATAATTTATTTAATCTCACTCATTTATATTGGCAATTCAGACATATATTATACATTTTAAAGTAGAAGACTTTAAAATGATATTGCCAATATTTATGAGTTGCGTTCCTGGGACGACTTACTGAAAGATAGTTCATTCGATTACATGAAATTAACCCCAACTCAAGAATATCCGTCATAAAAAATTATAGCATGTGATATGTCTTTAAAAAGACAACCAAATGCAACGACAGTAAAATTCTCGCGTTAGAGACTTCATAGTAAATCACAAGGGAAAACCAGGAAAAACCCTGTGATACTATCCCGACATCGTAAGTATTTGGTCTTGCATTAATTTACTCTCAAAAAATAATACCAAATTCTGACTTGTAACATGTTTAAATTATAAATATTATTAATAATACTAGATATATAAGTAATACTAAAATATAAAATATGTACTAGCTCGATATTATTGACTTACTAATCTTGGTATTTTCTTTCTATTGACTTCCTCTTTCAGTATGGGTAACCACATCCTACTGCATTCTACCGAGGAATTTGCGACACAGTTGGTTTCATTTAGCATAATTAGAGCCGCTTCTTTGATTTTTCTCTTTTTACTATCTGATTCTTTCAGGACTATACTTGAATCTCTCCACTGAACTCTATGTTCATTATCCCATGCGTGTTGACATATTTGAGATCTCTCAAATTCTCTATTTTTAATATAAGATTGATGTTCACTTATTCTAACGTCTAATGGTCTTGATGTCTCACCTAAATAAAATTGTTCGCATTCACAAGGTATTTTATAAATGCAATTTTTTGTTCTTTCTTGATCATTGTTAGGTTTAGTTTTAGATAGAATAGATCTCAATGTGTTTGTTGTTTTGAATGTTGTTGAAATGTTGAATTTATTTCCTATTGTTTTAAGTTTCTCGGATAGTCCTTTTATATATGGTATTGATATTTTCCTCGTATTATTTCTGGTGAATGTTGTAGGATCCCGTTCTAAGTTGTTCTGTTCAATTCGATCCAATCTTGACAATTCCTTATTTATAAACGATAAAGGATAATCATTTTTTAATAAAACAGTAATTATTTTTTGAGAGTAAATTAATGTAAGACCAAATACTTACGATGTCGGGATAGTATCACAGGGTTTTTCCTGGTTTTCCCTTGTGATTTACTATGAAGTCTCTAACGCGAGAATTTTACTGTCGTTGCATTTGGTTGTCTTTTTAAAGACATATCACATGCTATAATTTTTTATGACCGATATTCTTGAGTTGGGGTTAATTTCATGTAATCGAATGAACTATCTTTCAGTAAGTCGTCCCAGGAACGCAACTCATAAATATTGGCAATATCATTTTAAAGTCTTCTACTTTAAAATGTATAATATATGTCTGAATTGCCAATATAAATGAGTGAGATTAAATAAATTATTAGAAGAATTTTTTTTGCTTAGCAACAACACTTTAGTTTATTTTAGTAATATTTTGTATTTTGACAACGGCACCCGATTTGGGCGTCGAAACGTTAATAAAATTATTTTTTTCATTTTAATTGTGGCTTATTTCCCATATAAATAATTAATCATAAAAATGCCACAAGGAAATAGCTTCAGAACAACATTTAGAATTATTATTTGTCATTTGTTTTTAATTAAATTCATAGTGTAAATCTTCTTCTTTCATAAACTATCCAAAGTATTATTGCAACTTCACCATATTCTCACTTATAATGTTGCAAAAAAAATTAATTTGGGATAAACAAATTAAATAACTTTTAAACTATTTGACCAATCGCTTTGAAATTTAAAATATGATTTAAGCACCAGAATTCTCATCCTCCCGGGTAACAAGAAAGTTCTAAGTTAATTTTTGCATAAGTTATGAATATTTATAAAAACTCAAAATTTATTATTTATTTTGCAATTTTCTAAGCAACCAATAAGGATAGACATATTTCGCGAAAGCCATATTAAAGTTTTTTATACTATTTAAGAGTTTCTTACTCTTAAATGTGTTTAAAATGCTTAACTTTTTGGTAATAGACAAAATAGCGAAAATTTACCGTTTTTTTATCTTTATTTGTTTATAACTATGTATATTATCAAAATCGGCTGCAGGAAACATATAGGTTATTATTATAGTTTCCATACTCCATACTACTCAAAAAATTTGGTTTCGGCCTGGAGGGGCTCGTGTCACCAACAGGATATTTTTTTCCTTATTTCCCTGAACTATTAGGATTTCTAGCGACTTCCATAATACATAGTTATTTTGACCAAAAAATTTTCCACCCCCTTGAAGGGGTGGTAACCGCCCCCAAGATAAAAGCGCCTCAGTATATAGGGTAGACTTTGTTTATTTAGCTATTCCCTACTTACTCTGAAAATATCAAGTAAATCGATGTAGTAGGATGGAATTCGGAACCAAATAACCTCATTGGCTGCCCTACTGGTATCATAAACCGTTTTAAATTATCATTAAAAGTAATGGGCCCAGAAAACGATTCTTGTCTTTTTATATGTATAGTTTTTGATGTAAAATTCGAGTTAATACAAAATTTATGACAAATTGTTTTATTTATATATCAGATCATCTAAATTTCCTATCGACTGCGCCAATTTTAAATCAGAAATTTTATATTTTGTCATTAGGTGTCGGCTTAAAACACGTTAAGTAATGCAAAATGAACGACATTTACAGTGAACAGGCTAATAGGTAATAGCGTTGATATGAATATGCAGAAGATATTAAAATTCCTTCCTCATCTGATATTTAATTAAAGCAAATCGGCTTGTGGAGAATAAGTCAGTAACGGACTCACAGCGCTGTGCAATTTTGACTTTCATATTGCCCGAAAAAGCTTTTGTGCTATTAGTCCAGACTGTGGGTAAAAAAAGTGTTATAATTCAGAAATTTTTGAAATCTATCAGGTGTTATATAGATCGGTGTCACGAACATATCCGAAATCTCCAGCTTTCTCTTCTTGATGCTTTTTATATTCTCAGTAGTCTTACTGAGACCTTCTAGTATTGTGGAGTTTCGAATCTTCGCACGTAGTGCAGTGATTGAAGCTTTTTAGCTCAGAAATTTTTTACCATGAACCGATTTACATGAAATTTTGGAATTAGTCTTATCCCACCCTTAACTTCAAATGTGATATTGACTCGAACTCCGTTTTCACCCTGGGGGTGGTTGCCACCGTTTTTCGGTGGTGGAATTTTTTTTCAAAATTACCTCAGATATCGATAGAAGACCTAATTTTAAGCAAAAAATGTTGTATAAAGATTTCTCAAAAACCCAATACTTTTCAAGTTATTGGCAATTGAAAATTCGGAATTTTCTCACGATTTTCAACAGTTTTTTGCAAATATCTTCAAAAATATGCATTTTAGCTATAATATTATACTGAACAAAATTATAGCTAGTAAAAAACTGAACAAACTAGTTTTTCAAAGGGTGTTCTAAGTGCAATATTAAGCGAGATATTGAAGATCAAAGCCGTTTTTTATTTTGTGTGAAATTTAATCGATGTATTTGTTACAGTTCAAGTTGATTATCCAGTTGGAGTTGACTCCAACTAGTTGGAGTCGACTCTAACGGCTGGTTTCAGTAAAAGTTGATTATAAATATAAAATGAAGATTTATATTCAACATTTACTAGTAAAAGTAGACTCCAACTAGGAAAAGTATACTCTTCCCAATGCCATTTAGTAAAAGTTGATTCTGATTCACACAAACAGCCGATTCTAGAAATTAAATGTTACTGAATATGTTCAAATTAGTCTAGGCTGTATCGTCGCCCCCGTTAGGTAAATTACTCCGATTCGAATTTTTTGCACAAACTTACTCAAGAGGTCTTTTTAACAAATCTACTGGGTGCCAGGCAGTACCTTGATTGATAAATTGTTTAAACAATTTTTTTAGACTAATTCACAAAAATAATTTTTTCACTTCGAACAATTTTTTTTAGATCATTTGGGTTAGTCTGAGCAAAAAAAGGTATTTTGTGATTTTTCTCTAAAATTGATTGTTGTCGAATTATACGCGATTTAAAATTTGAAAAATTCGAAAATAGCCATTTTCAAGGCTTAATAACTCGGTTAAATTCCATTATTATGAAAGTCAGAAAGTGACCAAATCAAAGTTTATAGCCCCCTGTACAAGATCCAGCAGAAATTGTTGTCACTACAGTAGTCTCTCTTTATAACGATTCCCTATATAACGATAATTTCTCTATAACGATCAAAATACTAAACATTGTTTGGTTCGTCATAAGGACAATGTATTAATTCTTTCTCTATACCGATATCGTTCTCTCTTTATAACGATAACTTTTCAATATTCGATGACCTCACTTTTCAAGAAACAACTGATAACCATTTGCGTTTGGCAATAACTAAGATAACTAAACCGTGAGAATTTTACCAATTAAAGATAACACTTAATTGAAACACAGGGAATAACTGAAAAAGCTCTTACGTAGGTTTAACTTGATAAAAAGTGATTAGTGAGTGATTCATTTTGTGGCTCTAATTTAGCAAAAATTTGGTGGTTCAAATTTCAATCCGATATGCAGAAAGTTCACGCTTTTATCGTTCGGGCGGTGTGCTAACTGTTTTCACACAGATGTTGTCCTCTATTGACTATTGACGACTTCTAAGCTTCAATTTCGGTTGTATCTTGGTCTGTGAACAGTCAAGATGTTTTCGAAAAAGCGTAGAGTACTCTCGGTTAAAGAAAAGTTATCGATAACTCGGGCAATAGAGAAAATTAACACAAGTTATTTAGTACAGTATGATTACTATTACAATAACGATTTTTTTCTCTCTCTCTCTGTATAACGATCTCTCCTTATAACGATGAAAATCCCCGGTCCCTTGAATATCGTTATAGAGAGAGAGGACTGTATTTTATTACTAAGCTTTATCTTTCATTATTAACAATGAGCGCTAAGTGCGTATTAGGCGGCCGTCAATGGTGAGTGCTAAAGAGATGCACCATTTCGGCCGTCCAATGGTGAATCTCACTCGCACTCACATTGACGGCCGCCTTAATACACGCTTAGCGCTCATTATTGATAATTAAAAATAATATCTTATTAATGAAATAATGACAAAAATTTCTTTAGGATCTTATAGAGGTAGCTTTAATTTTTGATTTTTTTTAGTTTCTGGCTTTCAAAATATATATAATATCGTATGGCATTTTTGCCTTTCGGACAGTTCCGGCGCCAATTTCATCTTTAACCCTGTTTCAAGTAACTAGTGTCGATATACACTAGCCCAGGGATACCGACGGCTTAACGTGCTCTCCGAGGCACGGCGAGACGGCTCGTGTCATTATTGGAAATGAAAATGGTTTGTCTTTGGCAGGACCGCAAATAATGATATGTACCACCAGTGGTACATGTACCACAGATTGAGAACCGCTGCTTTACATAATATGAGATAGAGTAGATAAAAATTATTTTTGTGAATTTGGTTAAAAAAAAACAATTTTTCGACCGCGGTACCGCGTGACACCCTGTGTATTTGGTATAAGGATTGTTATACGGATGTATTTCTTTGAGTAAGTTTGTGCAAAAAATCGAATCAGAATAATTTACCTAACAGGGGCGACGTTACAGGCTATACTAATAAGTAGTTAAAACGGTCAAAACAAAGAAACGCACACTCATCAAAAATGCACTTGAGATTCTCGTATAATCAACATTTACTGAATCGATCCAGGAAGAGTCAACTCCAACTAGTAAAAGTTGATTTAAATTTTTAAAATCAACTTTTACTGCTCGTTTCAGTTGGAGTTGACTCCAACTAGTTGGAGTCAACTCTAACTGAGAATCAACTTGAACTGTAACATATTCAATGCCATCTAGCAGAGAGCGAATAAATTTTATACATGCTAATGAGAAAATATTTTATAGTGCTTAAAAGTAGCTTTAAAATGAGTACTGTTAAAAGTCTTTTGTACGTAAAATGAGTGAGCTGTAATGAAACAAAGAGGAACATCTAATGGTTTTTTTAATCAATGGATTTTTTAAGTGCCATTTATACCAAAATTAAAATTAATCGTATTCCGTCTAGAATCAACTTTAATATAAAGAGTTTGATGGATTCTAGCAATTTCGCTACTTTGGAACACATATTTTTTGAAAAAATCACGAGTTTAAAAAAAAATTCGAATTTAAAAAAAAACCAATTTTTTTGACTATTGAAAATCTTGAGCTTGATTGAGATACAACCTTGAGATTAAACATGAGTATTCGTAGAAAAAGAAAAAATTTACACTCTCTGTGTTAATTATTTTTCCCGTTTAACTATTAGAAGGTTGTATGTTTTGAGTTATTTGCAGTATATCTAGGAGAAAATGAGTTTTTAAGGGATATTTAAACAAAATATCAACTAACAATTTTCACAATTTTAATTGGAAATTATAAATTTTACAATAAAAAAAAATATTCTATCACTATGAAAAAATCATGGTATAAAATATCTCAAATTTTTCGCATTTTTATTGCGTATCTGTACATATTTAATTCTAGACCATTTTACTTGATTACTTTAGTCTTTTACTATTAATATCTACTTCAAAATTAACATGTGTGTCCTTAAATAGGTTAAAATTTAGAATTAATTTGCTTATGATTTAATTCAGTTACGGATTTAGGCTTGCCTGATGTTTTGGGATATCTTATCATGGTTATCCGTTGGTCTGGAGCATATACGACTTAATGTTTTTTCCGTTTTTCTATAAGGGCATGCATTGAATCACCCTCGTTTTGTGAATGTGCTATTTCGAAAAATACATGTGTAATAATAATATTACACTGTTTCACTATATAGAAGTATGCAGCAAAAACTATTCTATATTTATTTTGTCCACCGCAACTATCAAAATGGAAAAAAGTCTTTAAACCCTTTTTTGTTTTCAGTTCGATAAATTGACTTATGAGATACACCATATGTTTAAATACATAATAAATTAAACATACGTGCAACAAAGTTGTAACTCATTTAACAACCTTGTTAATCGTCAAGTATAATGAAATTAAATATTTAACATAGGGAGTATTCAGTGTTACTGCCTTTTTCACGCTAAAGGGGCACACGTAAGTTAAAATACAACTTTTTTCAATGGAGTATTAGCCAAACTATTGAGAATTAAACTATGTCGTTTATATTGACGTGTGCGCAATTTTTTGCTGAATTCGCCTGTGTTGAAATCTGAAAATAGATGTAACTTGAGTTACAACCTTGTTCGATGGGGGTGTCGAATTATTAATAAGTCGCTACGAATAAATATCTCGACTTCATTTGGCCGTAGAAAACTTTTATTTGTTTTTTTAATTTTCGCTTTGTCTTCAGTAACAATAATCTGCAAGTTAGAAACTCATAGGATTTATAGGAGCCGCTGCAGCTCTAAATTTTTATAACGAAATTTGACTTGTTTTTCCAAACCCGAAATAAGGGGTTCAAAAATGTTTTATCCATTTATTTATAATATATGAAATATAAGTCTTTAGGAAGAGCACTGATACAGATTTAATTAACTCTACGATTTGTTTTCTTTTTTTAAGTTAAATCATTTGACATATTTGACCCCTTGGGATAAACAATTTTTAATATCTAAGCAACCAATTAACCGATGGGGCTATATAAGTTTTTTTTATATTTTTTGGGATTGAAAGATATTCATTTTAGAGTTTTAAAAAGTAAAACAAGTTATTTTTATAATAAATAATGCACTAATTGAAAAAACGGCCATTTTGGACTTTTCGCGGGCTGTTTTGCAATAACAAATTAATGAAATTAAACTTGCTATAGCTCAAGCAGTAGGTTTTTTAATTTCCTTCAACTTTATATTTGAAATTTTTTCTCCTAACTGAAAATCCTAAGCTGCAGAATTAAAAATTTCTAATAATTGCAAATTTTACAACTTAAAAACGTTAAAAATAAATAGGCACCAAAAATTAAATGTTACACTTTAGTAGAAGTTATTCCTGATATTGGACTTTACAACGCCTGATAGGTTTCAAAAATTTCTGAAATCGACCTGTTTTTCAACCACAGCTTGGACTATATTTGGCTGTTTAATAATGCGCTCTATCTGAAAAGCTGTTTCATAAGTGAACTTGTAAAGGAAAATATGATTCTCTATTGCCTAAATACTGATATGTCGAAACATATTCCTTGCATATATTTGTAGTATTTATATATTTAGCAAACATATTTCAGATCAGATGATTTCAGCTAATATGAATTTGAAATTTACATAATATTCTGTTACTGCGTGTGTGATTTGTTTATACATATACATACACCCCTGGTCAAAAAAATCCGAACACTTGGTAGGTGTTAAGTTGTTGAAATGAGGATGGGGTCAAGATTAATAATAGAAAGAGTTTATTTAAAACACTAAAAAAGTAAAAATAGGAAAAATCGGTAACCGAAAAGAAAGTAATAAGCAAAGCAAAAAAATAACATTGTTCGAAAAATTAAACAAAAGAAAAATTCTAATTTTAATTTGAGAGGAGGCAATACCCGATACTTCAATATACTTGTAATAAGTTGATAAATCTGTTCTTGAGGTATATGTTCCCATTCTTCATTCAACACTATTTTTTGTTGTTGAATCTTATCTGGCAAATGTCGCCTCAAATAATGACAGTTAATATTTTCCCCCATAACTCTGAAAATATCGACCGCATTTTTGTAAAAATTGTAAGAAAAGAAATTGTAGAACATCACATTTAGTTCCTATACTTTTTGTCGAGAAGTTGAAAATGGCGGAAATATTAAGCAAAACCGGTTACCGTTTAAAATCAAAATGACGGCTAACGCAACGGCGGAATTTAGTCGAGATTTTGAATGTACACTACTATTGACTCTCTTTAAAGATTAGAAAAATAAAATTGGAGACGACAGCTGGGCATGTAATATTAGGCCTGTTATTCGTCTAACCCGAATGGACTATCACTGCTATCTTTGTTATCTACTATATTATACGGAAAGTTTTGTAAGGAAAAAAGTTGCGCGTCTCGTAACAATGAAGCTATTTTTGAAAAATTAGCTGTTAGTAGTAAATGGTAAAAATAGGCCTGGGATCCCTGACTATACGTAAATGTACCCCGCACAAACCTTATGGAAATTAGGTCCCAGTGGATTTAGTTTCTACTTTGAGAAAATACGCTTTGAAGCATCCTGATAAAAAGTTCTCATGGGCACATCTCGATCGTATGGAGGATTTTCAAGATATAGAGGCACAAACTCGGAAAATTATAACCATGGATTTACCAAGTATTCCAATTCCCTGAGTTACTGGTTATCTGGCAACATGTAGAAGTTTGGATTAAATAAAAGAACTAGTAGTCTAGGATTTTTTCCTGGCTATCCAATGGCGAGCTTTTCTCTGACCTTGACCTTCAACAGACGTCATCTTCTAGAGTTTCGAGGGTTTTCAGCATTAAATTGATATAACCAGATTACTCATGGGTTTTTGGGATCGCTAAACACGAATATGTCATCAGAATTGACCTCTGGAGCACGTGGTGGCTAGGGCCACTGCAAGGGACGTCATCTTCTAGAGTTTCGATGGTTTTCGGCATTTAATTGACGCAAATGAATTACTGGAGGGATTTTTGGGGTCGTCAAATACGAATATGCTACCAGAACCGACTCCCGGAGCACCTAGTTTCCAAGGTCAATAAAAGGGGCTCCTGGAGTTTCGAGGATCTTCGGTACTACATTAATGCAAACGGATTAGTTATAGGTTTTTGGGGTTGCTGAATACAAATAACCCATCAGAACAGACATTGGAGTATCTGGTGTCTAAGGCACGTCAAGCGTTGGAGATTCGAGAGCTTTCGGTACTAAATTAATGTAAACTGATTGCTCACAATATAAAATTATATTAAGTATCATAATTTTATTATTATAAAATTATCCAGGCTTTAGCCAAACTTTTCACCCAATGCATTTACCAAGGAAAAACTCAATGGAACAATGCAGTCATTGTTTTATTACACAAAAAGGGTAACATAACAGATCTAAAAAACTACCGTCCTATCAGTTTGCTACCACACATATATAAACTTTTCACAAAAATTATCAAAAAAAGACTGGAGACTAAGTTAGACTTCTATCAGCCTAGAGAACAAGCTGGATTTAGATCTGGATATAGCACTAACGACCACTTACTGGTAATAAAAAACCTAATAGAGAAGTCTGCGGAATACAACAAACCATTGGCACTGATATTCGTGGACTACGAGAAAGCTTTCAATACCATAAGCCAGCAGAAAATGTTATAACCATTGACAGAATGCCGAATAGACCATCGCTACATTAACATGATCAAATATATCTACCAAAAAGCAACGGCTAGCGTAAGACTGTCTGAACAACAAACAAATACATTCTGTATACAGCGAGGACTACGGCAGGGAGACACCCTCTCAGCAAAGCTATTCACAACCCTTTTAGAACACACATTTAAGAAGGCAAATCTAAACGAATATGGTATCAATATAAATGGAGAGAAGCTCAGTCATTTGAGAGATTCGCAGATGACATCGTCCTTATAGCCGATCGTATGGATGATGCAATAATAATGTTGAACAAATTATATTACGCTTCCTTAGAGGTCGGACTAAAGATTAACATCAACAAGACGAAAATAATGACTAATCTGGTGCTAAATCGTAATGTTGTTGTTGATGTAATGGATATTGAGCAGACTGCATCTTATAAGTACTTGGGACATGAAATTCGGTTGGGACGAGATAATCAGACGTGCGAACTCCCACGTCGCATAGGATTAGCCTGGGCAGCGTTTGGTAAACTGAACTATGTATTTAAATCGGACTTGCCCATATGCCTCAAAAGGAAAATCTTTGACCAGTGTGTGTTGCCTGTACTCACTTATGGAGCCGAAACATTAACACTAACAAAAAAGGCAGTGAACAAGATTCGCGTAACTCGCGTAACATAGATGGCTATGGAGCGCCAGGTGTTGGGTGTCTCCCTGAGAGACCGAATCCCAAACGAAGAAATACGCCGTAGAACAAAAACAACAGACGCTGTCGAAAAAATCGCGTCGCTTAAGTGAAATTGGGCAGGACACGTCGCCAGACTGCTAGACAACCGATGGACAAAACGTATTGTCGAGTAGAGGCCGCGAGAAGAAGCACTACGGAGCAGAGGACGCCCACTGACCAGATGGGCCTATGATTTGAAACATGTTATCGGTAACTGGATGCAAGCCGCACAAAATAGAGATAAATGGAAAGAGCTGAGGGAGACCTATGTCAAGCAGTGAAAGCATACGGGTTGATAATGATGATGATGATGATGATTGCTTACAGGTTTTTTGGGCTGCTGAACGTAAATACGCCATCAGATCCAACCCACGGAGCACCTGGTGCCTAAGGCAGGTCTTCTTCTGGAGTTTCGACAGATTTCGGCATTAAATTGATGCAGATGAGTATTACTCATGAGTTTTTGGGGTTGCTGAATACAAATACGTCATCAGAACAGACACCGGGGTACCTGGTGCCCAAAGGCACGTCATCTTCTGGGGTTTCGAAAGTTTTCGGTACTAAATTGATGCAAGAGGATTACTCTTGTGGTTTTGGGGTTGCTGAACACGCATATGACTTAGTTAAAAGACTCTGGAGTATCTAGTGATCACGATGAATAACACTATCTAAATAGTATATAGTAAATCGATCTTAAAATAAATTAAGGAAAAACAACATAGTTATTTTAAAAAAAATCTACAAATAGCAAAAAAAAATTTTTCACCAATTTGTACGCTTTTTTTGAACAGCAACTCAGAAAACCTCCGATTACTCGGTGTGTACCAATCCGTTTGCATTAATTTAGTACGGAAAACTATCGAAACTCCAGAAGATGACGTGCCTAAGGCGATAGGTGCTCCGGTGTCTGTTCTGATAGCGTATTCGTGATAAGCAACTCCAAAAAGCTATGAGTAATCAATTCGTATCAATACATTGTCGAAAGCTCTCGAAACTCGAGAAGATGAATAATCTTAGGCACCAGGTGCTCCGTGGGTCGGATATCATGACGTATTAGCGTTCAGCAACCCCAAAAAGCCACGAGGAATCCGTTTTTATAATTTAACACCGAAAATCCTTGAAACTCCAGAAGATGACGTGCCGTAGGCACAATGTGACGTGCCATAGGCCAAAAATCTAAGCGTAATCCATTTAATTCCTCCAGTTGATTCCTCCGAAACTCCAAAATATAACCTTTCTTAGGCATCAGGTCCTCCTGTGTCTGTGCTGATCACGTATTCGTGTTCAGCAACCCCAAAAATCTGTAACTAATCCGTTTGCATTACTGTAGTACCGAAGACCCTTAAAACTCCAGGAGCCCCTTTCATTGACCTTGGAAACCAGGTGCTCTGGGAGTAGGTTCTGGTGGAATATTCATGCTTGGCAACCTTAAAACCTCCAGTGATTCATTTGCATCAATTAAATGCCGAAAACCATCGAAACTCTAGAAGATGACGTCCCTTGCTGTGGCCCTGGCCACCACGTGCTCCGGAGGTCAATTCTGATGGCATATTCGTGTTTAGCGATTCCAAAAACCCATGAGTAATCTGTTTATATCAATTTAATACCGAAAACCCACGAAACTCTAGAAGATGACGTCAGTTGAAGATCAAGGTCAAAGTAAAGGTCGCCATTTGATAGCCAGGAAAAAATCCTACACTACTAGTACCTTTATTTGATCCAAACTTTTTCATGTTGCCAGATAACCAGTAACTCAGGGAATTCGAATACCCAGTAAATCTTATAATTTTCCGAGTTTGAGCCTCTATATCTTGAAAATCCTCCATACGATCGAGTTGTGCCCATGAGGACTTTTCATCACAATACTTCAAAGGGTATTTTCCCAAAGTATGAACTAAATCCACTGGGACCTAATTTCCATAAGGTTTGTGCGGGGTACATTTGCAATAGCAAAACATTGTGTACCTACACATATACGCGGTCTTGTATAATCAGCGGAAATTCAGTTATTAAGCGACTTATTATAGATAGATGATGATATTTTGTTCTTGTATTGACATAAGTAGATTGTAGGTATCCGTTTTTATGCACATTATACAAAACCAAATGGCAAAAGAAAAGACATTGCCCTTTTTAATAATTACTTAACTGAATCAACCCATTAAAATTCTTTAATCAAAAATTAATAAGTGAATTCCTAGAATTCTTCTTAGACAGGATGAAGAATTAAAATTTAAAAACTCCTTGGCATTCCAGATTAATTAAATTTCGAAAGGGACATTATTCGTTATTGAATGAAATATTAGATGATAAGGTAATAAAAGTGGGCAAGAAACAGTGTTAAGAAAACGGTTTAAAAAAATATTACTTAATTTTTAAGACCACGTTTTATAGCTTTTCAGAAAATAAAAGAAAGTATGTTGGTCTTAAAAGATATCAATATAAGATATAGGTCTGGATCCCGCGTATGAAAAAAAGTTGATTAATAGCAAGCTGAAAATTTGTTAATAGCTTAAGGGTGTCTAGTCGGACAAACTTTGATATATGGGAACACTGGAACAGGGGCAGTTTTAATTGTGGAACAGGTTAAAAATTTGGAACGGTCAGACCACGAAAACGGCACATTTATTTTGTCCGACAGAACAGACTTAAACTCTAATCGCGGGATCCAGACCTAATATTATTGATGTATCTATAAAAAATATCGATATAAGAAAATAAAAATATCTAATTAGTGGAGTCACTGAAGGTTTTCACCTCCGATTTCGTTGAACCTTCATCGATTTTCATGAAAATTGGTGAGTAGTTAGAAGATACTTCAAGGAACAAAGGTGACATTTTTAACTATTTATAATGGGAAATAAGCCACAATATTATTAAAAAATGATTTTTATTAACGTTTCGACGCCCAAATCGGGTGCCGTTGTCAAAATACTACTGACATAAACAAAAATGTTGTTGCTTATTTTTGTTTATTTTAAAGCACTTTCCACTTAAAGAACTAAACTAACGTTATTTCAAAGTGAGTTATGGGTAATTGAATGTATATTTTTTTCAACGAGTACTCAAATCTAAGTATTCAAGCTTACGTAACGGGAAAACGATGCATTTTATAGAATATACTTGTTAAGCACTAGTCAAAGAACTTCGTAATACCTATCAAATGAGCTCAAGTATAAGTTAATAGCATCAAAATTAAGCAGGTTATGATGAAAGAATTGTCAAATTTTTTATCTCTGGCATTATTGTTATTATACCACACCGGCAAAATTAGCCGAACACCTTAAAAATGGGACATGTTTGATGTCACGAATTTCCTAAACCAGTGGTCCGATTTGAGTGATTCTTTTAGTATGTTATAGCCTTATTATTTAAGAATATCGTTGTAATAATATTGTTGCTAGACAGCTAAATATCATTTTATACCGGGTGTAACAATAATACTGTGTTTTTTTCTTAAAGTTTGGAACACCCTGTGGACTATTCTAGCATATATAAAATATTGAAATTAAAACTCAAATATATCCTTAGGCTTTCTTAACATTCTCTTTTTTGATTCATTTGTTTATGTTGGAAAATAAAAAAGTTATGGGCTTTAACATCTAGCCATGTTTTTCAACGATAAATCCTCATAGTAGGGGAGGAAAGTATGCTAAATTTGCAGTTACTCGAGCGTTATGGGGACCTAGTGGATTCTGAATAGTATGTGCTAAAACCAGAAAAAGCTTAAGTTAAGTTTTCCATATATTGGGGGACTTTTCATTTTTTAATTTATTTTCCATTTGAAACAATCGTTTTTTTTTTTCGATTATAGCGTCATTTATCCATAATTTAAAAAAATGTTGCGAATAAAAGTTGCTTATTTTTACGTCAGAAATCCAAATCTTCAATAAAAATTGGGGGCTCCTATTTAAGATTTTAAAGTAACCCCCCACCCCACCTCGGGGGGACGTGTTTGGTGTCATTCGACAGATTTTTGAAAAATATTGAATACGTGTATTTTGCAGTTTTACGACCTGATGTTCATTTCGCGAAATATCGTATTTAAAATTTTTAATTTACCCCCCAAGCGAATAGATTTTTTAGATTTCTAAGAATAGATTTTTTTCTCGGTCCCCCTTAATGAATTCCCCGGTGTTAAGAACCAATATATGGTATAAGTACATTTACAGGGTACAAGGTTTCTCCCCATGTGATAATCTGACGCGCTCGAGTAACTGCAAAAATCCCCGCTTGGGCTCCCCTACCATCATTATCTGCTTAGTTTAATAAACAAGCCTAAAGTAATTCAATAGATGTATTAAATAAATAAATTAATAAGTGATGTCACAATGACGACCTCCCGTGGATTTCAGCTGAACTAGCTGAACATCAGGTCGAAAAACTGCAAAATACACGTATTCAATATTTTTGAAAAATCTATCGAATGGCACCAAACACGTCCCCCCATGGATGTGGGGTGGGGAATTTAATTTAAACTCTTAAATAGGAGCCCCCAATTTTTATTGCAGATTTGGATTCTTTACGCAAAAATAAGCAACTTTTATTCGACACATTTTTTCGAATTATGGATAGATCGCGCTATAATCGGAAAAAAACGATTGTTTCCTTAACTTAACCTTTTTCTGGTTTTAGCACATACTATTCACAATCCAATAGGTCCCCATAACGCTCGAGTAACTGCAAATTTAGCATACTTTCCTCCGCTAATATGAGGATTTATCGATGAAAAACTTATTTACACCCCCGAGATGGGGTGGCAACCACCCCAAGGTTTTAGCTTATGATAGCGGCATGATATAGAAAATAATCCTTGGACTATTCCCTACCTTCTGTGAAAATTTCAAGTAAATCCGTGCTGGACGAAAAAATTGGGAACCAAAATGCTTCATTTCCTCAATCGACTATTGGGGCCGACCGACCGGCTCTGTCCCGTTATACAGCTGACCGACTATAATAACTTTTATTTATATTTAATTTAGAATTTGTTACTGATTTTCAGCCTTAGTAAATGGAAATAATTACCTTCGTAGGAAAGCAACTTTGATACCCTCTCAGTAACCCCTGTTCTACGTTTCGCTTGACCGACCGCAGTATGTTTCTCTACACACTCACAGTAATCAACTGTGAAAAATCTAGCTTTAGTAAATTCAAATAGATTTTTCAGCGCTGCCTCTCCGTCTATTAGACATTTCTGTCTCATAGCGAAGCTTTTATGTATTTCAGATCCCAAATCTATTAGTAGTCCAAGTAATGAAGCTTAAAATAGGACAAAACCTCGCAATTTTTACAGAATGGACCGATTTGCTTGAAAATTTGAGAATAAGTAGTAGATAGTCCAAGGAACAAAATCTATATCATGCCGAAAGGCGCATATACCATGGGGGTGGTTGCCACCCCATCTCGGTGGTTGAAATTTTTAATTATATTTTAATCACAAAAGTTGGTAAAAACGTTCATTCCAAGCAAAAAACGTTCTATACATTTTTTTGATAAAATTAATAGTTTTCGATTTATTCTCTATCGAAAGTGTTAGTTTTATAGCGAAAAAATCAATATTTTTAATAAGTTTTCTGCTAATAACTCCAAAAGTTTTCGTTTTATCAAAATACCATTACTTAATAAAAATGTACCTTTTGAAAAAATAAACAAAACCGATTTTTTAAATTGTCTTTAAGACCAACAGTAATCGAGCTATACTTTATTACATGTTGGCTCTTCGTCAAATGCTAGATATTGTAGTTTCAAAGTCAAAAGACGGAAAAACTATGCATTTTTTGAAGACAACTTGTTCAAACTTATTTAAAGTACTTAAAAATATCTTTCTCCAGAAATAAAAAAAGTCTCTAGCTCAAAAATTAAGTGACTTATAATGAAAAGAATGTCAGTCCTTATTTTTTTCAGCGAAAGAGTGATCGAAAGCAACCCCCTAATCACTACCCTAATTAAAATTAGTTTGGTCTTTTTTATGTATGTATTATTAATAGGTTCTAGAAATTTGACCGGCTTATAATGATTAGTTTTTAAATAAATGGAGTTAAAAGCGAATAACGAATTTTTGTAGTTTGGAAAGAAATGGCTTTTTCTTCAGAATAGCAAGATTAGCATCAGAGATATGAAAAAATATTTAAATATGAAATTGTAGCTTATTTAATTCAGAAGAACCTAGTTTGCAAAAATTGTATCTACGGCAAAAAATGAGTTATTGACAATTAAAACTTGTAATAACATGCAAAAACCACCTTTACGAAGCCTTTCAAAGTCACCTCTTTTTGCGACTGAGGAATTTAAAAAGATTTAATATTAATAAGTTTATAGATCCTCTAAAAACCTACACAATTATTTTTTACCAAACTTTCTAAGATAAAAAATAAAAAAGTAACGGTTAAAAAATCAATATATTTTTTTGGAAAAAATGGAGAAATCCAATTGGAAGCATAATAATATAAGTTAGCGGTGTTTTTAGTCATTGGTCTTATTCATTCTTATTTATTTATATATTATTAATATATTCTAGAAGTTTGGCTGGCTTAGAATAATTAATTTTAAAAAAACTGGAGTTAAAAGCTAATAACGAATTTTTGTAGTTTAGTAAAAAATGCCATTTTCTTCAGAATAGAAAGATTAGCATCAGAGATGCAAAAAAATGTTTTAATATAAAATTGTAGGCTATTTAATTCCCAAGAACTTGGTTCGAAAAAAATTATTCTATGGCAAAAATTAAGTGAATCGTAAATGAGTATATCGATAAACATTGATTTTTTCTATACAAAAATAACACTTTCGATAGCGAATAAATCGAAAACTATTAATTTTATCAAAAAAATGTATAGAACATCTTTTGCTTAGAATGAACGTTTTTATCTACTTTTTCGGTCAAAATATAATAAAAAAATTCCACCCCCGAGATGGGGTGGCAACCACCCCCACGGTAAAAGCGCCTTTCGGAATCATATAGATTTTGATCCATGGACTATCCACTACTTATTCTCAAATTTTCAAGCAAATCGATCCGTTCTGTAAAAATTGCGAGGTGAAAAGCTTCGGTTCCTGGCCTATAGGTTGTCCGAGACTTTCTTATAACTGTTGGATCCAGATATTTTTTTAACATTCTTTTACAGTGCATATAGGCATAACTAGTAATAGTAGATAAAAAATTTTGTCATGATTGTTTTCTTCTTGCTTTTTATTTGTGTTATATTTAATTTGGGCCCGTAATTTCTTATATTCATCTCGACATTATTTTATTAGCTTCCTCAAAATGTTTATTTAAGTTTACTCTTTTTTCTTTTTATTAAACATTTATTTAAGGGACTCTTTGTTATTTAGGCGAATTTTTATAATTAAAAATATAAATTGTATAGCATGTTGTATTATGTAGCAATACAGTTTTAATTATTCCAATTACAATATTATAGCAAGAAATTTTCGTACAATGGATTATCCAGTTTAGTGGACACGCATCCAGAATCTATTTGAAATTTTGTAAATCAGATTATCAGTAAACGAACAGGCTAATGCAATATTGATTTAACCTTGAGCCAATTATTATCTCTATCTGGTAAATTGGAGCACCAAACAAATTAATAGAGCTTACAAATCAATTATATGAATAGGCAAATCTAAAAAGAGTTTTTATTAGGAATTGACCGTTATTCTTTAGATCATGTTTTTACAAGCAATTTTATTTATTCATCCCCCTTTCAGTAATACGAATTCCTTTATTCCTTATACGAACAGGGCACGATTGCGCCGATAGTGCCTGCTATTTATAATGAAGTCTCGATAAAGGTTGTTTTAAGATATGGGCACTATTACGCCGGTCGCAGATTTAATCCTCACATCACTATCATTAGGTACTTACTTAGGCCGTCCACACATGGGTCGACGCTCAAAGTACTCGACTTGATTTCAGTCCCGTAGATCTCTCCCCGCCACTCAAGTCCCTTCATTGCGGCATTAAGCTCCGTAGACGGAGCGTTTAGGATTGCAAATCTTGTCGTGTACAACTCTCGTCTCTTGCGATCGGTAGCGCACGAGAAAGTTCTAGTGAGACGCACGTTTCCAGTCATGGAGATAAGTTTATTTTATTTGTTTCCTTCGTTTTCTGCTGATTTTTGCGCTAAATTAAATTTTAGTTTTTTTAAGATCGGTGAATGTTATGTTCATTAAGAGGCTACAGTAGCGAGCAACAGGTAGCAGCAAACGCGTTCCAATATTGCGGCTCTAATTTTGAATATTTTGTCGAGATATTTGGCACACATATTCGTAATATAATAAAGAATGGCGGTACAGAGCCCAATTTTAGAAATATGTTAGTACGTGGAAATTACTCTATAACTAAATAAAATATTGAAAAAAGGAGCCTGTACCGCCATTAAGAAGAAAAAAATAATAAACTTTCTTCAAATAAACTTTTTTATCTCATGCCTAGATTTTGTGTAATCTTGGAACTACTAAAATTTTTTATTTCTAACAAGAAATCGAACATATTATAACTAAATAACTAATTAGGCAACATAGAGAAATTATCAGTGTCATTTTGACAAACCTGCGTCAGATTTTCTCTAATTTGTTCTGTCATCTTTATTGATATCAGTCCAGTGCAGTAGTGTGTTAATTTAAGAATTCGTTATAGTACACCAGTTAATAGGAAAAAAAATCATCGATTTCACGTAAAAATGTTAAACAGGGTTTTGAAGGTTTTAAACGATAGATGAGGGATAAATGATGATAATTCCGTGAAGACGTACAGCTAATTTTTCTTCTTCTTTTTTTTAAACAGTTACAAAGAATGAAAAACTCAGTTTTTTGACTATAAATCGTTTCTTGTGCATTTTAGAGAAAACTGTTCTAAATAAATATTGTAGACCTTAAAAAGTTCTTTAATTTGACGGGACAAATATTGAAATATATAAATAATTGACCGAGATAATTGTAAAAAACTCTCATTTTTGCACTAATTTATAAATGTTAATAACTGTATTTTTTGCACAACGATATCTAATTTAACTACTTTATATTATGCCAATTAAAGGGTTATTTCAGTGTGCTAAATTTCAACCAGATTGACCAAATAGTTTATGAGTTACTCAATTTGTTTTTCCCAGAGAGCAATTGTTTAAACAACTGTTCTTGCCCTAACAGTGACTCTAGAGATATTTTATAAATCCCAATCGATTATTTGAGACATTAATTTTAAGATGTATTGAAAATGTTTTAAGATTTTATCAAAATTGTTATTAAAAAAACCGTCTGAAAAAGACCCTACTTTTTAGGTTATAAACAATTGGAATAACTTTTACAGTTTTTATGATACACGCTTGTATGTAGGCTCACTGAAAAGTTGGTGAAAAAATACACATTAAAATTGCAAAAAGAATTTTATATGACCAATAGAAATCAAGTTAAATTTTTTTTTCTCAATAAATCATATTTCCATTGTTTATAAACATTAAGAGCTGAAAATAGAATGAGTTGTTTAAGAAAATCTATATTTTATGACCCACTTCATGTATTGCATATTATGCAGTGAAAAAATAAAAAGTCATGACCCGTTAAACTGATGGTACTCATGAAACACCGCCAACGAATGTGAAGGTGAGAAAAGCTTCGTTTTATTTTTTAGAATGGAATCCCAATTTAAAACAATTTACAATTAATTCAACTTTTATGTGCAGAGCTCAACAAATCTGGGTACCGAACTAAAGTAGCAGATGAAAATGCAACGTATTAATAGTGCAGACATTCTTTACGAACATACATATGAACCTGACAAGATCGTTGTAATAATTTGTAATGATACCGATATAATCATAATATTGACGCAACTCTCTGCTCCGGACAATAACATATATTTTGAAAAAAAAAGCGAAAAAGAACAATCCATCTATCTATTATAGTTGTAATAGGTTTAAACATTTTCATATAAGAAAATATGTTGGGTTCTTATATTTTTTACTGGGTGTGATACAACTTTTTAGATCTGATAAATATTTTTTATGGCGAGAATGCTAACAAGTCGACATCATGAAAAACGGATATCATATCATTGTTGCTCTGTATTCTGCTACAATTGATGTTACATATAAAAAAAACACAATAACATATTGACATTCAATGAGTTACGATTTTTACAATTTATAAGAAATACAGGGAAAAAAATTTGCGTTTATCATCAATTACAACACTGGTTAGGTAAAAAACTGGATGCTACCCATACCCAATTTGGATAGAAAAAAACTGATATGGATTTTGAACCCATTTACACCTTAGATTGTTTGACTCCTGAAGTGATATTAAAACAAATAACATGTAAATGTTCAACGAGTTGCAAAAGTACAAGATGTGGCTGTAAAAAATATGGTATAAACTATACGGATCTTTGTACAAACTGTGCAGTGGAAGAAGAGCAGAAAAAATGTTGCAATCGTGCTGCAGTGGTTCTTGACGATGTCGAGTCAGACTTTGTAGACGATGAACTAACTGTAACTTGCCGAGAAGTTTAGAAGTTGTAGATGTTCACTAGAATAATCAAATTAAAATTCATAAACAATGTTTAATTTTTTATTTTTATACTTATTAGATGCTTACCTAGACAAATATTAATAGCTTCTTTCAATTAAATCATAATAAAACGAAAATTAATTTTTTAAAAACTATTAAGGACTTTTATACAGTGCGGTGTAATAAGTGTTGCCCCCCCCTCTTAACTTATTTATTTTAAGAATATAAGCAAAACGCTCGGACAGGTCGATTTTTAAACTAACCATAGTATATTATAGCATCAACGTTTCGAACTTTACGCGATCCCTCTTCAGGTGACAGGCATAACTTTGATTTTTTTAAATGGTAAAGTACATCATGTGACACCTCATTTAACACTTTTAAAATACTGATTTCAAAAATGTATAATACTTTAATCCTTTTTGAGATCGCAGGCCCAAAATTTCGGTCGAACTCTTTTTAAACGCATTTATTTTTTTTTTCGAATTCTTAGAAAACTAATAAGTATTTTTGAAAAATTTAAAGGCAGAATGAAAGATTAGATTATTACCGAGGGCTGACAGTCCCTTAGAATAAACAAAAAGTTTCTTTTGAATGACATATTTGCAATTAAAAATCACACTAAATTTTCCCTTTTTTCCACCACTGTGACTTATTAAAATAAACATTATAGGAGTTCTCAGGGACTTTGGACCATCGAGAATACTGTAATATTTCATTCTGCGTTTAAATTTTTCAAAAATATTTATTGGTTTTTTCAGGATTCGAAAAAAATGATTGCATTTAGGAAGAATTCGACCGAAATTTTTCGCCTACGCTCTCAAACAGGATTAAAGTATTATACATTTTTGAACTCAGTATTTTAAGAGCTTTTAAATGAGGTGTCACATGATGTACTTTCCCATTTAAAAAAATCAAAGTTATGGCTGTCACCTGAAGAGGTATCGCGTAAAGTTCGAAACGTTGATGCTATAATATACTATGGTTAGTTTAAAAATCGACCTGTCCGAGCGTTTTGCTTATATTCTTAAAATAAACAAGTTGAGAGGGGGGGGGGCAACACTTATTCCACCGCACTGTATACTTTTTAATTATTGCAATTAAAATAAATAAATAATGTATTGTACTAATTTATATTTATTTTATACTTATATAAAAAATATACTTTATTTAATAAAATTTAAAGAATTTTTACGAAATACTTGTAAAATTTAATAACTTTTATAGTATAATTGAATCAATTTATTTTCACGGGATTTTCCAATTTTCCCGGAAGGTGAAATTTGCACAATTTTTATTATTTTCTTAAGCTACCCCAGTTAAAAAAAGGAAGGTTGCGCGTGCTATGGAAGGTGATAATTTATTGCAGTTTTTTTTTTCCAAAAAAAGAAGCGAAGCTCGAACAGTTCCCACCTTCATTTTCGTTGGTGGTGTTTCACGAGTACCGTCAGTTAACGATACCGTTATAATAATAAGTTTTTATTATTTCACTGCCTATGCAATCTATACACTGGATCATAAAATATAGATTCCCATAAATACAATATGTTCAATTTTCAGCTCTTAATGTTTATAAACAAGGCAAAATTGATTTATTAAAAAAAATACTTGATTCCTATTACTCATATAAAATTATTTTTTCTTTTTTAATATGTATTTTTCATCAGCTTTTCAGTGAGTCTACATGCAAGCGTGTGACATAAAAACTGTCAAAGTTATTCTAATTGTTTATAACCTAAAAAGTAGGGTCTTTTTCAAACGGTTTTTTTAATAACAATTTTAATAAAATGTTAAATTTGTTTAATATATCTTAAAAATAGAGTCTCGAATAACTGATTTCGATTTGCTAAATATCTCTAGAGTCACTGTTAGGGCAAGAACAGTTGTATAAACAATTGCTCTCTTGGATAAACAAATTGAATAACTTATAAACTATTTGGTCGATCTGGTTTAAATTTGGCAGATTTAAAAAGCCCATTAAATACCATAATTTAAAGTAGTTAAATTATATATCATTATGCAAAAAGTAAAGTTATTAATATTTATAAATTAGTGCAAAAATGAGGGTTATTTGCAATTATCTCGGTCAATTGTTTATATATTTCAAGATATGTCCCACCAAATTAAAGAACTTTTTAAGGTCTACAATATTTATTCGAAACAAATTTCTCTAAAATGAACAAAAAACGTTTTATCGTCAAAAAACTGAGTTTTTCATTCTTTGTAACTGTTTAAAAAAAAGAAGAAGAAAAATTAGCTGTACGTCTTCACGGAATTATCATCAATTATCACTCATCTACCGTTTAGCACCTTCAAAACCCTGCTTAACATTTTTTCATGTTTTTTTACCTATTAACTGGGGTATAGTTGTTTCATAGGAAAATAGCGTTTATTGATAGTTATTTATTATATTTTTCTTGTTGTTGTATAAGTTGTTGGCCTGTTTGAAATAATAGATTGTTGTTAATTGTGTTTTAGTTGAGTTCTATGTAGGAAGGTAAGTATATTTTACGTAAAAACATTTCGAATTCTAATGCGAGTATAAAGATTTAGGAGGATATTTTATTTTTAACATATTATCAATAGTTTAACGAAATGGGAAAAGTTAATCAAACGACAAATAAAGCGAACAATTCCAAGAAAAAGTCCATTAAAAGCCGTGCCAAATTTATGAGAACATCGAAATTGGAGCCACCACAAATTTTAACAATGTAAGTACCTATGAGAAGTAATCTACTGTTGTCATACATAAAAAAAGTGTGAAAAGTTGTTTCCCATGAAAATGAAATTCGTAATAAATCTATGTTTAGGTACAGAAATCCTGACTACAGTACAAATACCAATTTTTTTTAGGTAGATATTCATAGTCTTGTGGCCAACGGCCGGTCGGGTACAACGGCCTCCTTTATTCAGATGGTCTTACCCAAGATTTTTTTATGTATCTTGACCCGTAGAACACGAATTTGTTGGGTAACAGTTGATCCGGATGTCGATAAGATTGTTATAAACAAAGAACTTGAGGAATTACATAACAGCGATTTCTCGCAAAACAAAACATTTTTTTTTGTATTTTTTGGGTCATTCTAAGCAAAAACTGTTCTGACAAGTTTTTTCGTAGGATGCATAGTTTTCGAGATAAACGCGGTTGAACTTAAAATCGAAAAATTGCAATTTTTGAACCCGAAAAAATTTATTTTTGCTAAAGGTGATACAGTAGCGATCAACAGGTAGCAAAAACGCGTTCCAAGATTGCGGCTGTAATTTTTAATATTTTTTCGAGATATTTGGCACACGTATTCGTAATAAAACATAGAATGGCGGTACAGGGCCCAATTTGAAAAATATATTAATATGTGGAAATTACTCTGTAATTAAATACAATATTAAAAAAAAAGAGCCTGTACCGCCATTAAGAAGAACAAAAAAATACAATTTCTTCAAATAAACTTTTTTATCCGATGCCTTGATTTTGTGTAATTTTGGAACTACTAAAATTTTTTATTTCATTAGTAGTTCCAAAATGACACAAAATCTAGGCATCGGATAAAAAAATTGAAGAAAGTGTATTTTTATAAAAAGTGCAGGAGCTAACAATGCCGAGGAAGATCTATCAGGCTGCATCTCACTTCCCGCCTGTCCAGCACGGTAAAATACTCAGATTACGAGTAGAACTAATCAAAATAATAAATAATCATTCCATGAAGTACGACTTAACCTGGTAGATTTCCCTCGGCCTTCTTAGCTCCGGCAATTCGCTGGTTTGCAAATTTTAGAAGCCACAAGCCACGATTGGTTTAACCAGAAGACTAGTTCTAAGTTTTATTTTATTTTTGATATTGTTAATATTAGAAGTAAAACTTTCGTTCGTCTTTAGCAGATACCGCCACGGCATTCATGCCATCATTTCGTTGTGAACCGATAACGGTAGCCCGAATTTTAGTAGTTCAAAGATAATGAAATATGCACCTCTGATGGGACCCTAAGAAGGGTTAAAGGGTGTTCTAGAGTGCCTTTGGCGCTCTATGAACTAAATAAAATAAGACTGCTCTCGTTTCGCTTCACAATGAAATTATTATTTATTATTATTTTTTCGTACAAATACCTATGTTAACATAAAATTTTCACCCATTTGGGTTTATTTTTATAAGTATTTATTTACTAATAACAAAATTGTTTTCGGTTACTTCCATTTAGCGCGCCTATGAGTTAAATTGTCAATAATATTAATCTTACATAATGTCAAAGATTACCAATGTTGCCAAAGTTTATGATACTATCTCCCGAAGTTATATTTTATTGCTACCTGTTGATCGCTACTGTTTACTCTTAATGTAATGCTAGTAGCTTTTTGGAAAAATGTTGTTTGTAATAAAAAATTCGGAAAACGTTTAACTTCTGTTTCTAGGTGTTTATTATAAAATTATATTATATAAAATTACATAAAACCAGCAGAAGGTTAAGGTTGGATCCTTTCTGTCAAACTCTATTGCAGTTACATCGGGCGTTCCTCAGGGCGGGCACTGCTCACCGATTTTCTTTGATCTGTTTGTGAATTCTATTTTCGACTGCTTTGAAAACAGTGATGGTTTAGCTTTTGCTGACGATTTTAAAATATCAAAGATAATTTCTAGTCCTTTAGATCAACACCTTCTGCAGGAAGACCTGGATAGATTGACACATTGGTGTACAGTAAACAAACTCAACCTAAATGTCTCAAAATGCTGTTACATTAGTTTTTTCAAAGGTAATAGGAAGATCAATACTTCATATAAAATAAATAATGAAGATCTGAAATATGTTTCAAAAGTTAAAGATTTAGGAGTGATTTTTGACGAAAGTTTGAGTTTTGTTGAACACATTAATTACGTAACAGTTCAGTCTTCAAAAATGTTAGGATTTATTTTGAGACACTGTAGAAATTTTTGAGTTGACACTGTAAGAGGAGTTTATTGTTCTTTGGTGCGATCTAAACTTGAATATGGCTCTATAGTATGGTCTCCATACCATGCAGTTCATAATATGACTGTTGAAAAAATTCAACACAAATTTTTGAGGTTCTGTGCATTTAAATTAGGTGAAACTATTGTAGATCACGATTATTCATTAATAGAAAACAGTTTAAAACTTAATACACTGGAAAATAGACGTAATCAAGTAGGATAATTGTATAATTTAATAAATGGAAATTTAGATTGCTGTGATCTATTACAGTGTATTAATGTTGATATACAAACTAGAAATCGAAGAGGTGATTTTATAACATTTTATATTCCTTTCCATCGCACAAGTTATGGCCAAAATTCACCTATAGATCGTTACTGTAAACTTATAAATGACAAACACATTGAAATTTTTGACATATCTCTGAATATGTTTAAAAATAATTTAAATAGAGTATTTATTTAATTTTTTTGTTAGTTCTAAGGTTACAAGTACCTACCTATTCTTACTCTAATATTTGTTATCTAATTATAATGTTGTTAAAGTATTATTAGTACATATTTAGCTCGTAAACTTATTATTGTTAATTGTATAACTTTTAATGGGGTAATCCCGTCAATAAAATAAAAAAAAATTTAAAAAAAAATTCGTTGGGGAAGTAGAAAAATACCCTCAATTGTATAATGCTCATTGTATACAAATTATACTAAAAATGTAACAATACCGTACATTTTGCAGATCAAAATAGTTGTTTTGATTGATATTTATAAAAATGCGTTCTTCCTGGTTGGAAGATGTGAGCAAACTGAATCGACTATATAGAGTGCGGAGAGCAGTTGCTTGTGTTGCAGGGTTCCTACAAGACGAGCAAGACGCGCGAGCTTCGAGACGTGTCTTCTATCGACCCATGTGCGGACGACCTTACAGTTTTATTGTTATTAATTAGGTGTATATGGACGGCCTCAGTGCAAAAGATAACAAGTCAAATTTCCTGGTTTTGAGGAAACGAAAAAACGGTTCTTGGGGTTTTTTCGAATAAATTTTTTCATTGTTTCAGAAAATGATAAAAAATAGTGGTTACTACTGAACTTTATGTCACAATAGTGGAGTGCATTTAGATTTTCACTTCGGAAAAAATCAAACAAGATAAAACTTTTTGTAATTTCATTCAGAAATGTTTAATAAACAACATATCAAAAAGTTCTACTCGAGAAGTGTGTGCTTCATTTTTTATTAAACAAATGAACAGCGAGGTTAGATGTTTTTTTAAATAACTCCGAAAATATAATTTTTAGAAAAAAACTGACTTGACTATTGAAAAATTCAGAAAATTCTAAAAAAAAAAACCTTATATAAAGATTTTTCTAAAATTAAATCTCTAGCTTCTGTAATTTTTTATTTATAACGCTAAAGTCACCCTTCTCACACACATTGGCGCACTGTAAACTAGCGTTGGAAGAAGTGCACGGTTGAGTTTTTTAATGTAATTCTTTAACTAATGGATCAAAAGAAATTTTACAAAGTGGACATGAAAGAAGATGAAATTAGCTATCTTATGGTTGTAATAAAAAGAAATAAAATGTATGGACATAAGTACGGTGTGGGCGGAAAGTGAGCCTTACATAATTTTGTTTAAAAATGATTTAAAAATGTGTAACTAATACAATTTTACTTATAAAACTCTCAAATTTGCACAACTTACCTCTCAATCACGTTACTAAACGATGTTTCATTCAAAAAAATCTCAAAAACTTAATTCAAATAATACGATGTCTCAAAAAATGTAATTTTTGAAAACTTCGTAGTTTTACAGAATTCCCACCACATTAAGACGGTATTACTCAAGTTTGAATAAATCTAATACATTTTTTTTGATATTTTTTTAAAGTTTAGGATGTAATCTTTAAAAAACACTGAATTATTTTAGTTTAGAAATGAAATAAACAATTTCTTTTTGAGAAAACTAAAAAAGATAACAAAAATGTAATACAAAAACCGAAAATTACCAGCTGAAAAAATGTATATACAGAGTGATCAAAACTTTTTTCTGTAAAACTTACCTAAAATACATTTAATAATAAGCTTCAACAATAATAAATGTTCAACAAAAATTTTTTTTTAGTTCTTATACAGTATGTCGGCGTAACTTGGAACCTATTGATAACTTTTTTAATATCAGTTTTACGAAAAAAAGTTATTCTTTATAAAATACTCTGCATCATATATAACATAAGATGCAACCGTCAAATATCAAATTTTGTTAATTTTGTACCAGGTTTGTCAAAAAATATGAATTCCACTCAAGAGTAAAGTACCTTTATATTTCACAATATCGAAAATTTTTATAAAGAAAAGTTGTTTGGAATTAAAAACTATGTTCCAATATGTAATTATATCCTTCTAATCGAAAATTTGTTTTTTTTTAATATTGTTTCAAATTAATTATAACCAACATCATTAAATTTTCACTTATTATTTATGATAACTGTTTTATTATTAATTTTATGAAGACAGTTATTCGTCATAAATAGCTGTGCATGGTCTAACACTTAATATGCAAATATAAAATATTATATTTTATCAATATTATTCTCATTGTTTCGGACAAGACTGTTTGAATTGTCCCGTTTTTAATGAACAAGAAATTGAAGAAAGCGAAGATGTCAGCGTAATTGGAGGTGATATTGAAGAGATAGATTTTGAATAATTTGTTCTTTCTTTCTGATACATTTTAATTTTTAATATTATTGTGAAAATTATTTGTTTATCTTTTTTTTTAAGAATGAAATTTCATATTTGTTTGATTGGATTCTACTTGTTTTTCATTTAAATATCCGCAATTTTGGATCCGCCATTTTGAAATTAAAATTTTTAATCTTTAATTCAGATTCAACAACCTGTTAAAAATAAAGACAATAAATGTTTTAGAAAAATGTTCTTTTTTATGTTCTTTTTAGAAAATCCGCATTTTTGGATCCGCCATTTTATAGTTTATAATGTTAACATTTAAGTTAGGTTTATTAAAGCTCTCAAAAATAAATATATGTAGAAATAAATACATTTTGTAAAGAAATTATGATTTTACAACTATTTTTTAAGTTATCCGCCATTTTGGATCTGCCATTTTATAATTTAAATTATCAAAATTTGATTCAGGTTCAGCAACCTCTCAAAAATATCCACATATATGTAAACAAACACGTTTTATAAAAAAATTCGGATTTTACAACATCTTTTTAAGGATTTTTAGGAAAAAATCCGCCATTTTGAATCCGCCATTTTGAATTTGCAAATTGTAATGTCAGATTCGGGTTCAGCATAATCAAAACTAAAATAAAAACATTTTTATCAAAATAAAATGTTTAATTCACCCATATTCTTAACATTATTTATACAAAATAATTGTTATTGTTTAAACAATTAATAAACAATTAGCGGCGAAATTTGTGAGTAGAACTTTTTACTTTAACATATTTATAAACTAACAAAAAAATTTTTAGAAAAATATAACCTTGTTTGATTTTTTCCGAAACATTGTATCTTTTCGTTCTAATTGCACTCCCCTACAATACATATCACATGCTAAAAAAAATCCGAAAAATGACTTGTTACCTTTTGCACTGAGGCCGTCCATATATCTCAAAAAATAGTAGAAACTATTTTATACTTTTAGATTGTAGATATAATTCTATAAGGGTAAGTGTATATTCTTGAAATAAATACTCAAATTTTAGTTTCTTAAATTATATAAACTAACCTATTTCGTATTAATGAATTACGGTGCAGCGGTACAGTCGCACAAGGAGGACAATAAGATTATGTTGTTCAAAATAAGTCCGGAATTCGATAAACTGACTGATTCTAAACAACTTTTATTCTATAGAGTTTTTTCACTACGTCAATACTTCTCGAATTATTTTTGAATGATCATGTTCATTTTTCAACCAAAACACGCTTATAAACGATTTATCGCAAATAATTCACAAAGTAAGTATTTTATCGAAAAAAAAAAGAATGTGTGTGTACTTTGTAGGCACGTAAGAAGATATTCTTCTATTATATAATAGGTAATTTAAATGAAGTAAATATACTTAAAAGGTTATTTGTACTTATTTTATTTAAAAATCAAACTAACTTTCTTATCTACCACTTTCAAAAAAGAAGAATATGTTCAAAAATTATATAATAATATACTTACAATCATAAAATCTATATAAAAAAAATAAAAAATAATAACTTGCTTGGGGCTTGAACCCACTTCACGTCTACCGCGCCGTACGAAAGTTGACGCCATTTCAAACTGCACCAAACTCTCGTATACGTCATGTGGGAATATACACAAACTAAACGTTTACCTACACCATAAATTTATATGAATTTAATAAAATTATTAGTTTGATTTTTGTCGAAATAAAATACATACAACAAAATATAGAGTAAAAAAACGATATATGAGATGAAGATTTGTAGAAAGTTTGTTCGTAATCAGATTATGTAAATTAAAGCATTGCCTACTAATAGGTAACTACATTATTTTGTTTACATTTTCCAAATAGATAGGTATTGAAACTATTAGGTATTTCCAACTGAAACATTTAGAATTACGTACTTGCGGCTTTTCAAAACTATTTAAAAAGTCACTATAATTATAAATTTGATTGTATTTCTGTCCACACATCAATAAAAACTAATATTATACAATATTTTTGTTTACCGATAACCTCCATATTATACAATTATTGACAGATCATTTCAAAATTTCAACACCCAATCAGAGCCCGTATAACAAATAATACCGTACTGTCGGTGTGCGCATGCGCGCGGATCAATCAAATTTTACCCTCAATCGATTCGCCGCTAAAGAAGAATATCTTCAAAAAAACATTATTTTTTTCGTCTACACTGTATTGAAAGCTATAAGGCAGTAGAGTGACACTGTCTAATATCGTAAATGGTTCCTTTGGGGCACGAGATCGCACCCCATCGTATTTCCACCTTTACCTCGGGGCTTTGCGAGATCTGGTCGGTTTTCCCTAGCTAATCGTGGGACCAATATCCTCGTGAAAAAACTAAAAAGAAAAAGCAGGACCAAAGGGTTCATGAGATCGGAAATACAGGAAACTGTAAATCCAAAACCACGGTTTTTAAAACGAAAGGACATAGAATTTCCAAAGAAAATATGAACGCCGAAAGGCCAAGCATTTTTAAAGAAATCTCCTAATCTGAAAGGTCAGAAACCACAAAATCTGTCAGAGCAACAGCGTTACAAGACGTTAATCTCATGGCAGATAAAATGATTAAGGCTGCAAAGCTATCTGGTATCTCTAAAGCCAAAATCAGTAGAGTGGTGAAACAAGGCTAAGATTTTATACAAGCTAAAGGGACTGTAATCAAGGCCAATTATATAAAGGCCGCTGAAAGGGAACATTCGTTGGCGAAACCATTAGAGGGCATGAGAAATCAAAAAGAAATGTCTAAAAAGGCCAAGGTCAGACGAAAGCACACCACCCGAAAGCCAACGCAAAGGAAAAGACCAGAACTAAGGGTGTGATTTTTAGTACAGCTGCCGCTTCTATTAATGTTGCGGCAGTCTCAGAAGCCAATATGGATGTGGAACTGCTTAATGCAGTCCAAGAACTCATCATGGTGGCTTATGAAAAAATTCGGGAACAGCACCTCAACCTCAGGTTGGCTTTCTTTAAACTACACACAGGTAGGGTTTCCTACAAATTAACTCATATTATTCGTACTATGATAATTTAAGTGCATAGTGAAAGGGAAAAAGCTAGTTTAAGAAACCTCAATAGAGAAATAAAACGAAGATGCAAGACAGACAAAAACCAGTACTACCAGGGTATATGCAAAGAAATTGAGAGACATGTTCAGAATAATCAGCCGAGAGATCTATTTAGAAAAATACGCTACTTAACAAGAGACTTTAAAGCCAGAACTTGGGCCATTGAAGACAACACTGGAACTCTGAGAACAAACAGAGAAGATATAGCAGAGACATGGAGATCGTATTGCAGGGACTTATATAAAGATGCTCAACGTCAAGAACCTGTTAACCAAATCTCTGACGAGGTGGAAGAAGAACCTGATATACTTGAAAATGAAGTAAGACTCGCGATCAGTAAGCTCAAATATAATAAAGCACCAGGTGCAGATATGATAACAGCAGAAATGCTCAAAGCCACAGAAGAAACTGGCGTAAAACTACTTCATCTACTCTGTAACCAAATATGGTATTCAAAACAATGGCCTGAAGACTGGACAAAATCTACAATAACCACAATTCATAAAAAAGGCAGCTTCCATAAATGCGACAATTATAGAACTATTTCTCTTATATCACATGCCAGTAAAATAATGCTACATATAATCAACGAGAGACTAAAAACATTCCTTCAAAGAGAAATTCCACAAGAGCAAACTGGATTTACCAAAGGTAGGGGTATTAGAGAACACCTGTTAAATATAAGACAGATAATCGAAAAATCTAGGGAATTCAGTAATCCACTGTACATATGCTTTAGAGATTATCGTAAGGCGACAAGGTCAAGTGGAGATACTTATGGCAAATACTAAAAGAAGTGGGCGTACCCCAACACCATATTTCGCTTATAACTGAACTATACGAACACACTACTGGACCAGTTAAAGGGCTTGACACACTTTCAAACGAATTTCATCCAGAACGGGGTGTCAGACAGGGATGTATACTATCGCCACAATTATTCAATATATATGGAGAGCATATTATGAGAAGAGCACTTGAAGGGTGAGAAAAAGGCATCTCAATAAATGGTCATAAAATAAACAACCTACGTTTCGCAGATGACACAGCCCTTATTGCAAATAGTCAAGCAGAGCTGATTGATCTTATACGACTGGTTGAAAACGAAAGTCAAATATTTGGTCTGTAATTAAATATATCAAAGACAAAGATCATGATAGTGGATACACTACATAACAATCATATCGGTTGGAGGTTGTGAACTCATACTTGTATCTGGGATCATTAATCACAAACACAGGGTCACTACAGGAGGAAATAAAACGTAGACGTGATCTAGCAAAAGTCACCACAGCAAAAATGACCACAATATGGAAGGACTGTCAAATTTCAAGAGCGTTAAAGATGAGGTTGATCAACTGCTTAATATTCCCAATACTGACTTACGGATGTGAATCTTGGAAAGAAGAAAGATAGACGCCACTGAAATGTTCTGTTGGAGACGAATGCTACGAATTCTTTGGACCGACCATAGAACAAATAATTTGATTTTAAGAGAGCTAAAAGTTAGCCAACGGCTCTCCAGTAAAGTCCATCTCCAACAATTAAAATACTTTGGACATGTTATGAGAGCCAACACAGAAAACATGGAAAGACTCATTATACAATTAAAGATGGAAGGCCGAAGATCACGAGGAAGATCCCCAACTAGATGGATCGATCAGATTACAGGAATATGCAAAAGACCTATACATGAATTAAAAGAAATGACCAGATGCAGAGATCTTTGGAGACGGACAATACACGACATCACGTCGACCACTACACTCCCTCCGGGGAGTCAGGATTGAAGAGAGAGAATTTAAGTCTTCTATACAGGATAAAGATGAAGAACGTCTTGAACCCAAAAGGATCTTTAATAGACTTCGGATAAGCAACCATGAGCTCAGGATAGTCCGCGGTGGCCAACCTTCTGACACAGGGTTTTATCAACATTCTTAATGGATTCTGAATCTCGAGAAGAGCTCCAGAAACTCCTTGAAATGTCACCTTTTTCAGATTGGAAAAGTTAACTTACAGATCCAAGGCAAGGAAGACTATACTCGAGAAATATGCAGTAGCAACTTGCTCAATGAAAGAGAAGGATATTCCACAAATCTCTGGAATAGTGGAGGAATTCACCAGGACAAAGAGAGGCGAAAGATTACAAAACATTCGCCAAAACAGAACTAAAAACAGTCAAAGCTAGAGTAGGTATCCTAAAAGGGCACGGTAAGCTTAATAGCCATCAGAAGTGATAACCTATACAGATTCTGTCACCTAGAAGAACAAACAGCAAAATATATTATTATGTTAGTGTGACAGCGATAGAAGACCACAATAGATCTGAAAAGGTCGCAGTGGAATAGGCCAAAAACAACCCCATTGAATCTACATATCTATATACTCATAGTCTCTAAGTGTTAAAAATGATGTAGTAGTATGGACTATATGGAATATGGAGGGACAAAAAGCGTTCAAGCATTCCAAATATGAAAAAATCTTCAAAATACTCTAGTTTATATATCTGCGGTTCCAGTTCATGGATTTTGATTTTCTTTATATTTTTCAAAAGTCAAACTAATTTGATTAAATTCAGAACTGTCAAAAGGTTAAAACGTTCAGTTGGTTTATCTTCCAACATGATGCATATGTCTCCGTAGCCAAAATCAAAAGATGCTTGAATTTCACTACATTGAACTAATCGCGCCAATGAACGCGGGCTCAATCACCAATACACACTTTAATTTTTTCAGAAATACGTATTTAGTTAAAAATTTTCGAACAATTATTATTGTTCAGAAATCATTTTTGTGGCATTTTTCAATGTGTTTGTGTGTGTTTTATTGTTATATTTTTTAATTTTTGGTGTTGTTTTAATACATATTTTTAAAAAGTAGTAAGTACTAAAATTAGTTTAATATTTAAATAAATTATAAATAAACTGTTTAAGTATGTATATTAATTTCGCTGAAATCATAATAATAGAAGTATAACTTCTTACGTGCGTACAAAGTACACACACATTCTTTTTTTGTTTCTGTCGTAATCTCCCAAAAACTTATCACAATTATTGTATTTTCCTGTTATGGATGCTTAAATTATTATCCTTTTAAAAACAATCCTAACAAAGAAAACACGTCGCTCTCATTAGAACCCCTACAGGTAGAGCAAAATGATATTTTGCAATATTAATCAAATTCTCTTACAAATCTTGTTCAAACTTGGAAACATAATTATGACAAAGCGCCTGAGTAAATTATTTGAATGATACGAATGGGGTTGCGTCTCGGCTCACTTTGTATAATCGAAGATAAATTAACGAAGAGCCTCTACTAACATTTAAATTTTATAAAACACACGGATTCTTGAATGCTGAGAAGATAAATGGATTATTGAATTTGTTTCGGATTACGATAATTGCTTTTTTTTCATTTTAGCGGTAATTGTTGTATCGGTGGAATGAAATCTGTCAGATTTCAATCCACCACTTATTTATTTTTGCGTGAAAAAGCATGAGAACTTCGGAAGTCCTAGGTTTTCGCCCAATGTGATCAGAAGTAAGAAATAATATTCCGAGCAAATTATTAAATAATTACCGCAAATAGTTAGTCAACGAAAAACTCAAAACAGAAACAGAAGACATTTCATTTGCGGAAAAATAGTACATTTTGTAAAATATTTGCAAAAACCGCTCCCAGACAACGAAAGTAGAATGAAAGAATCAGGTCAGAAGATTACCTAGACTAACCTTCTTCTTCATGTGTCATGTTATAATAATGTTATAATAAAGTAATTTATTTATTATGACAAACATTTTCAAAAACCGTGAGTAAATATAAGTAAAAACGTAAGTAAGTAAGTAAGTACCTAAGTAAGTAAGTAAGTAAGTAAGTACCTAAGTAAGTAAGTAAGTAAGTAAGTAAGTAAGTATGTAAGTAAGTAAGTAAGTAGGTAAGTAAGTAAATAAGTAAGTAAACGTAAGTAAAATATTAGGAATATTATAAACAGAAAAAGAAGCTTTTCGTACTATTTTTCTTACAGAATTACAAGTTTATTTTTTCATTTACAATTACATATTAAAAAAAAGTTAATATTTAATTGTAACTTAGCAAAGTTGTGACTTACCCAAGTTTTTTTTATATATTTTGACCCGTAGAATACGAATTTTTTGGGTAACAGTTGATCCGGATGTCGATAAGATTGTTATAGACAAAGAACTTGAGGAATTACTTAACAGCGATTTCTCGCAAAGCGAAACATCTTTTTGTATTTTTTGGGTCCTTTTAAGCAAAAAATATTCCTACAAGTTTTTTCGTATAATGCATAGTTTTCGAGATAACCGCGGTTGAACTTTTAAAAAATCGAAAAATTGCAATTTTTGAACCCGAATAACTTTTGATTAAAAAATAAAGTAGCAATTCTGCTTACCGCATTTGAAAGTTTAAGTCAAATTATATCGGTTTTGATTATTTGTACTGCTAAAAATTAATTTTTTTATTGTTAAACCAAGCTATAAACACATAGTGTTTCCCGTCCCTAATACATGCGTTTTAACGCATGCTACGTAGAAATTGCCTCGCTTGCACTTGTAGCTACTCTACCTACTCGTTCGATTTTAAATGAGAAATCATTGAAATCATCACTCACGCACTAGCTGTTTATAGCTTTGTTTAACAATAAAATAATAAATTTTTAGCAATGCAACTAATCAAAACCGATATAATTTGACTTAAACTTTCAAATGCGGTAAGCAGAATTGCTACTTTATTTTTTAATCAAAAGTTATTCGGGTTCAAAAATTGCAATTTTTGGATTTTTTGAAAGTTCAACCGCGGTTATCTCGAAAACTATGCATCCTACGAAAAAACTTGTCACAGTATTTTTTGCCTAGAATGACCCAAAAAATACAAAAAGATGTTTTGTTTTGCGAGAAATCACTGTTATGTAATTCCTCAAGTTCTCTGTCTATAACAATCTTATCGACATCCGGATCAACTGTTACCCAAAAAATTCGTATTCTGCGGGTCAAAAAATATAAAAAAAACTTGGGTAAGTCATCTGAATTAAGGAGGTCGTTGTACCCCCCTGGCGACAGGACTATGGGAAATTTCTTATATACATAATAGGATAGGATAAAAAAAGTGGCAGTATTTCAAAATTATAGTTGAGTTTGTTTTTTATACGAAAATATCACGAAAGATCTATAGAAATAAAAAATTTAAGCAGAATTGTAGAATATGTAGATCGTAAACAATAGAAAAAAAAAGAATAAATTTTAGTGTGACGTTACACTAAACTACAACAAAAAGAACCAAGAGAATAATATATGTAATGTATTGGTATTTTTATGTAGCATATACATAAGTAAAATAGCAATCAAAGTATTTTTGAAATTATTTTTTAAGTACATAAATATATCTTAGACTTTACAAAAATGAAATATTATATTCTATCGTAAATTTATCCTTCAAATAACACCACCATCCGAAAGATTAAATTCCAACGGATATTTTCTGATAAAAGACTATCAGGCTCCAGGATCTTTTACGAAAAAGTATAAAAAAGGATTTGAACGATCGCAGGAAAAGAACAGTATTGGAACTAGCAACATCATTAATGTCTTTATAATTTTTCTATAAGATATTGTACAATCTATAATCTATATTAATATAATAGCAATAATAGTCTATTTCGTCTATTAAGGAATTAGAATACAAATATTTTTTGTACTTTATACCCATATACTACCCATAACTCCTTTTTTGAATAGTAGCATTAGTTCGCCAGTTCTCCATTCTTCCGGTATTTTATTGTATATTATGATTTTATTAATTAATCTGTCATTTCTGCACCACAGTATTTCAGTAATTCGTTTGGTATTCCGTCCTCACATGCAGTTCTTGTGTACTTTACCCCAGCCTGTGGGTGAAAAAACGTGATATAATTCAGGAATTTTTGAAACCTATCAGGTGTTGTAAAGGACAATGCCAGGAATAACTTCTACTAAAATGTAACCAAAAATATTGTGCGCTTTTTTTTTAATTGCGATTTTCATTTGTTAAATTTGCAATTTTTATTGATTTTTAATTTTGTAGCTTAGGATATTGATTTTAGAGAAAAACTTTTTAATAGAAAGTTGTAGTAAATTAAAAAACCTACAATTTGAGCTATGGTAAGTTTAATTTCGTTAATTGGTTATTGCAAAACAGCCTGCGAAAGGTCCAAAATGGCCGTTATTTACAATTGCATTATTTATTATACAAATAAATTTTTTTATTTTTTAAAGCTTTAAAATGAAGATCTTTCAATTCCAAACATAAAAAAAATTGTAAAGCCAGATTAACGAATTTGTTGCTTAGATATTATAAATTGTTTATCCCAAGAGGTCAAATGTCGAAGGCTATAACTTTTTGAAAAAAAAATCGTAGAAAGTTGGTGAAACATCCAATCTCCTTCTAAAGAGTTATGTTTTCATATTCTGATGTAAATAAATGCGTAAAACATTTTTAAACCTCTAATTTTTGGATTTGAAAATAAGGGGGCAAATTTCGTCAAAAACATTTAGAGCTGAAGCGGCCCTGTACATCCTATGAGTTTTTAACTTACATATTATTGTTGCTGAAGATGAAACGAAGATTTATAAAAAAAATAAAAAATTTCTACGATTAACTGAAGCCGAGATAATTTTTGGGTTTGAAAATAAGGGAGCAAATTTCGTTAAAAACATTTAGAGCTGAAGCAGCCCTGTATATCCTATGAGTTTCTAACTTACAGATTATTGTTGCTAAAGACGAAACGAAGATTTATAAAAAAATTAAAATTTTCTACAACCAACTGAAGCCGAGATAATTGTTTTTGTTTTCTTAAATCATAGTGCCTTTATTTATAACAATTAAGAAATTATTTTACAGTCATTGACTAAAGAAAGACTTATATTATCTTAAAATAAAAATTATTATAAAATATAATTACATTTAATTATTAAAAATTATATTTTAAATCGGTGCTTTTGCAAGCGGCCGAATTTTGCAAATCGCCCGGCTCGCTTCATATCCGCGCGCTCGGAAAATTTTTACGTAACTTGTATTAAATTTTGACAGAAAACAATTTAATAATATTACATTACCATTATAATATACAGTCTATTTACCACTGTATTTGTTTTTCTTGATAAACTTTTTTATATGAAATCCAAAAAGAATAGTCACTGCAAGAAGAAAAAGTTTTATATTGTATATTATAGTAAGAAGTAACATTATTATTATTATATTTATATAACAATGAAAAAATTAAAAATATAGTTATATATTTCATATATAGGTATGTATCATTTTTGTAATATTATTTCTTCAGAAATGAAATTTCACATATAAAAGTTTATCAAGAAAAACAAATACAGTGGTAAATAGACTGTAGGGGAAAGGAGGGTAAGATGGAAGGATAGGGCAAGATGGAAATTACCTATAAAACCCGAACTGCGCAATGAAGCGCCCGGATCCACACTCACACAGATGCAGGCGAACCTCTTCCATTTACAAACGACGGCTCAATCAGTTCAGGTCAGCTAATGAGTGTACACGCTTCCTTCTTATTTTCGCAGTTAAATATTACGCAATTATTGAATTTTTGTGATACGATTATTTAAACAAGGTGTATAATATTATTATTATGCATTTATACAAAGTATCTATTAGGTACAGGTTATCTGAATTGATATTTAAATAAGAGAAATAATAAAGCATTTTTAAAATATTGATATTATTATTGGAAAGGGGCATATGGGCAAGATGGAAAATTGCAACTTAGGGCAAGTTGGAAGATAATAGTTAGGCAAAAATAAAATCAAGGAAATAGGAACCTGCGAGAATAAAACAAAAGGTCAAGGAAAAGGGACAAAAACAGAAAAAGTTAAAAATATTGTACAACATTTAGAGCAGTCTTCACAAAATGATGTGTTCTGTGTATGTGGTGAACGTTATGTGGAACCGCCCACAGAGGACTGGGTGCAATGTCCTGTATGTAATGGTTGGGCACATGAATTGTGTACCGACACAGAAGATGGCAGTTTTATGTGTGTAAACTGTAAAATGTAGTGCTTTCCTCTACATTCCATCTTGCCCGAACAAGCTTTCCATCCTGCCCTCAGGGTAAGGGCAAGATGGAATTTTTGACATTATTTTTTAATTACTCATAAAAAAAATTCTACTTATTATTAATAATATTTAATGGCTGACTTTTGTAACTGTATAAGGTCTCTTTCAAGAATGATTAAAATGAAAGTTTTGTATTACGTTGTTTTATTTTTTTACACATCATAAAGTTAAGCCTTCCATCTTGCCCTCCCTTCCCCTATATTATAATGGTGATATTATTAAATTGTTTTCTGTCAAAATTTAATACAAGTTACGTAAAAATTTTCCGACCGCGCGGATTTGAAGCGAGCCGGGCGATTTGCAAAATTCGGCCGCCCGCAAAAGCACCGATTTTAAAAATAATTTTTAATAATTAAATGTAATTATATTTTATAATAATTTTTATTTTAATATAATATAAGTATTTCTTTAGTCAATTACTGTAAAATAATTTCTTAATTGTTATAAATAAAGGCTTAAGAAAAAGGCGACTTAAGAAAAAAAAACAATTATCTCGGCTTCAGTTGGTTGTAGAAAATTTTTATTTTTTTTATAAATCTTCGTTTTGTCTTCAGCAACAATAATCTGTAAGTTAGAAACTCATAGGATGTACAGGGCCGCTTCAGTTCTAAATGTTTATAACGAAATTTGCCCCCTAATTTTCAAACCCAAAAATTATCTCGGCTTCAGTTGGTCGTAGAAATTTTTAATTTTTTTATAAATCTTTGTTTCATCTTCAGCAACAATAATCTGTAAGTTAAAAACTCATAGGATGTACAGGGCCGCTTCAGCTCTAAATGTTTATAACGAAATTTGCCCCCTTATTTTCAAACACAAAAATTAGAGGTTTAAAAATGTTTTACGCATTTATTTACATCAGAATATGAAAATATAACTCTTTAGAAGGAGATTAGATGTTTCATAAACTCTCTACGATTTTTTTTTCAAAAAGTTATAGCCTTCGACATTTGACCTCTTGGGATAAACAATTTATGATATCTAAGCAACAAATTCGTTAATGTGGCTTTACAATTTTTTTTATGTTTGTAATTGAAAGATCTTCATTATAAATCTTTAAAAAATAAAAAAAAATATTTGTACAATAAATAAGGCAATTGTAAAAAACGGCCATTTTGGAATTTCGCACGCTGTTTTGCAATAACAAATTAACCAAATTAAACTTACCGTACCTCAAATTGTAGGTTTTTTAATTTACTACAACTTTCTATTTAAAAGTTTTTCTCTAAAATGAATATCCTAAGCTGCAAAATTAAAAATCTTTAAAAATTGCAAATTTAACAAATGAAAATCGCAATAGAAAAAAAAGCGCACAATATTTTTGGTTACATTTTAGTAGAAGTTATTCCTGGCATCGTCCTTTACAACACCTGACAGGTTTCAAAAATTCCTGAATTATATCCTGAAATCGACCTATTTTTCACCCACAGCTTGGGGTACTTATATTAACATCTTCATTTGTAGTAATTTCTGATGTTTCCGATTCTAGCGCCATTTATTCTTCTTCTGCATAGAGCATTGTTAGACTGAATTGCAACATTTAATAATGAAATATAAGCAGGTAGTTGGCTATGAAAAATTAAAAAAATTGACAGGGTAATTGTATACAACTATTTTAGCTGATATAGGCTTAAGTTATCGTGAAATAGACTTGGGGTTATCATACTACTACAATATCATGATCTCCTCCATTTTTTTAATGTTTCATTCAGGTAAATTTTGAAGACTAGTGGAGAGAGACTGAAGTCTTGACTTAGTTGCCCTTATTTTCCCTAAAATTCTCAGAGAACTGGTTGTTAATCATTATTTTGGATCCAACATTATTGTAGAATCGTTGTATTGCTTTCACAAGTGTAATATTAACTTGCAAACGACGATATAATATACACTTATTTTATTTTTGATGAAAATTTTTGTTTACTTTTTTTGAAGTTATACTTCTTTAGGCGCGATGGGAGTAAATGTAAATGTGCGCGAATTCATCAAAAATTGTTAGTGCTATGCGCAGATACGTTATTCGTTGGCTCTGATTGGGTATTCCAATGACATGTCAAAAATTGTCCAATATGGCGGCTGTGGTTAAAGAATTTGTTGTTGTCATTTTTATTATTATGGTTCTGGTTGTTAAGTTGTGTTTTAAATGTTGTGAGAACAGAGACAAAAGTGAGGTTATAGTTCTACTGACTTTTTAAATAATTCTTATATATATTTTTGGACTTATAATATAGAAAAATATAGAAAATCAATCAATATAGAAAAAGAATGTGTGTGTACTTTGTAGACACGATAGAAGTTATACTTCTATTAAAATTAAAATTAAATTGTGTAGAAAATCTGACGTTTTTTAGATTTTCTACGATTCCTCAAGTGAAAAGCAATTGCGAGGACGCTCCAGTCTATCAAAAATGACGAATTAATATTATTTTTCGAGAATTTACCACTTTTAATGATTTTAAAATTTGACGAAAATACAGCCGAAAATCGAAGAGCTATGAAGGCCCATAACGAAATTATGGCATAAATTTTTTTGTCGAAAAAAGATGTTTTTTAGAGTTTATACGATTCCTCACGAGAAAAGCAATTGCGGGGACGCTTCAGTTTATAAATAATGATGTATTAATGTTATTTTTAATTTTTGGTATTATTTTAAGTATTAAAATTAGTTTATAAATAAAAATACAATTAAAATGTTTGACATATATTTGTTTAGTTAAAATCATAAAAATAGAAGTATACCTTCTTACGTGCGTACAAAGTACACACAATATTTTTTTATCTTCTTAGATGTAGTTTTAGTCATGAAAATGCAATGAAATTTTTAGCTTACCAAAACGATCGATCTTATTTTGTTCAACACATTTGTTTAAGAAACAAAAATTCTGCGAAGTATTAAATAATAAAAAAATAATACAAAATGAAAATAAAATCCATAAGGAAAAATTTCCTGTAGCTGGCTGTATTAGTCCTGTCGCCAGGGGGGGTACAACGGCCTCGTTAATTCAGATGGACTTACTCAAGTTTTTTTTATGTATTTTGACCCGTAGAACACGAATTTTTTGGGTAACAGTTGATCCGGATGTCGATAAGATTGTTATAGACCAAGAACTTGAGGAATCAAATAACAGCGATTTTTGGCAAAACAAAACAATATTTTGTATTTTTTGGGCCATTTTAAGTAAAAAATATTTCTACAAGTTTTTTCGTAGGATGCACAGTTTTCGAGATAAACGCGGTTGAACTTTAAAAAAATCGAAAAATTGCAATTTTTGAACCCGAATAACTTTTGATTAAAAAATAAAATAGCAAGTCTGCTTACCGCATTTGAAAGTTTAAGTCAAATTATATCGGTTTTGATTATTTGCATTGGTAAAAATTTATTTTTTTATTGTTTAACAAAGCTATAAACACGTAGGGTTTCCCGTGCTTTTACATGCGTTTTAACGCATGTAACGTAGAAATAGTCTTGATTGCACTAGTACCTATTCTACCTACTCGTTCGATTTTAAATGAGAAATCATAGAAACATCACTCACGCACTAGTTGTTTGTAGCTTTGTTTAGCAATAACACAATAAATTTTTAGCAATGCAAATAATCAAAACCGACATAATTTGACTTGAACTTTCAAAGGCGCTAAGCAGAATTGCTATTTTATTTTTTAATCAAAAGTTATTCGGGTTTAAAAATTGCAGTTTTTCGATTTTTTGAAAGTTCAACCGCGTTTATCTCGAAAACTGTGCATCCTACTAAAAAACTTGTAGAAATATTTTTTGCTTAAAATGACCCAAAAAATACAAAATATTGTTTTGTTTTGCCAAAAATCGCTGTTATTTGATTCCTCAAGTTCTTGGTCTATAACAATCTTATCGACATCCGGATCAACTGTTACCCAAAAAATTCGTGTTCTACGGGTCAAAATACATAAAAAAAATTTGGGTAAGTCCATCTGAATTAACGAGGCCGTTGTACCCCCCTGGCGACAGGACTATATACTATTAATTACAAAAAATGTATATTTATTTAAACCCCAATAAAGGCCACATTAAAAAACAGAACGTTTTCGCTCTAAAGAGAGCATCATCAGTGTTCTAAGCAAGCTTTACATGCTAAGCCACCAAAAATACATGGGTTAAAACCCTTAAAATGCCGACCAAAAGTTTTTCACCCATCGCCAGGGTTTAATATATAACACGCCAATGTAAGGCTTTTGGTTGGCATTTTAAGGGTTTTAACCCATGTATTTTTGGTGGCTTAGCATGTAGAGCTTGCTTAGAACACTGATGATGCTCTCTTTAGAGCGAAAACGTTCTGTTTTTTAATGTAGCCCTTTATTGGGGTTTAAATAAATATACCTTTTACACAGAAGATCTTTTTCTTCAATTATTTGTAAAATGAAAATAAACGGTTTCGTTTTGATTCAAATCGAGTCCCTTCCCATCACCCGACACGTGTTTCTAGGTTTACCCGTTATCAAGAGGGCTTTGCAAGAAGACCGATCTGAATCAACACGCCCTTTCTGCTCAGTATAAATAATGAAATATTTATACCGGACTATGGTTACAACGACCTCTAACGAGGAACGATGAAATGAGTAAAATGAGTGTCGACAACGAATCAAATAATATGTTAACCCAGGTACTAAAATACCAAATGGCGACGTTTAGGAAAATATTCCAACAATGCATCTCAGATTACCCATCTGAATCGTCATCATTTTTGTACTCTAATACAGAGTATGGTATAAAACAAAATAAAAATAAACAGTTTCGTTTTGATTCAAATGGGGCCTCTTGCCATCATCCGACAGTTGTTTCTATTTCTAAATGAAATATTTATACCGGAGTATGGTTAGAACAACCTTTACTCTGTGTTAACAGATTACTTGATTCGTTGTCGATACTCATTGCATTGTTCCCCGTTAGAGGTCATTCTAACCATACTCCGGTATAAATAGTTTATTATTTAAACCGAGCAGAACGGGCGTTTTGATTCAGATCGGTCTTCTTGCAAAGCCTCCTTGATAATGGCTAAACCTAGAATCACTTGTTGGGGGATGGCAAGGAACTCGATTTGAATCAAAACGAAACCGTTTATTTTCATTTTATCATACTCTGTATTAGAATACAAAAATAATGACGATTCAGAGTAATCTGAGATGCATTGTTGGAATATTTTACTAAGCGTCGCCCTTTGTATTTTAGGACCTGGGTTAACAGACTACTTGATTCGTTGTCGACACTCATTTCACTTTAACACACTAAATAATTCTCTATTTTTTTGCGTACTGTTTTTAAAATATGGTGGCTGTGTACTTACTTACTTAGTCCTAAGCCTTTCTACCTTTAGGTGTAAGGCTGGTGGAGTTGAGTTTGGCATTGTAGTCTCCATGCTTACTGATCTTGCGTTAGGTTTCTTGCACTTTCCAATGTCAATCCCTTCTTCTCGACTTCTTTCCCGATTTCATCTACCCACATAACTCTTGGTCTTCCTCTTTTGTTTTTCCCCTGCACTCTCGTTTCGAACACTCGTTTTGTTAGCCTCTCGTTCGACATTCTACATACGTGCCCGAACCATCTAAGTTGTCCCTCCACTATTTTTTCATTGATTGGTTCTAGTTTTAGGTTTTGTCTAATTGTTTCTTTTCGTATTTTGTCTGTCCTCTTTCTGTTTGCTATTTTCCTCAGGAACCTCATTTCCATAGCATTGACTCTGGATTTTTGTCTCCCCGTCAATGTCCATGTCTTGCTGCTATACATGATTTTTGATCTAACTACTGATTTAACGACTGCCGTTTTTAGTTTCTCCAGTATCTCTTTTTTCCCCAAAAATGTTGTTTTCATAGCGTTAAATAAGCTTCCTGTTCGTCCCATTCTCTCGTTTATTTCCATGTCTTGTTTAGCATTTGATTCGATTATTACTCCTAGGTATTTAAAATATTCCACTTGCTCTAGTTGTTTCCCGTATAATTATATTGCGTGTGTTTCCTCGTATTTGAAATTATCATTGTTTTTGTTTTCTCTGTAATAATTTTCATATTTGTGTTTGATAGTTCTTCTTCTAGCATTTCAAGATTGTTCTGTAAGTCTTCTCTGTTTTCTGCTATCAATACCATGTCGCCTGGAAATAGTAGCTGCGATAGTTGAATCCGTTTCGTTTGCTAGTATCCTAATGTTAGTTTTCTCATTCTTCTCTTGGCTTTCTTTATCGCTTCATCCAGTACCACTGAAAATAGCAGTGGACTCAGCACGCATCCCTGTTTGCCGCCTTGACTTGTAGTAAATTCTCTGGATTCCTCGTTATTGGTTCTTACTGTATTTGTATTATTTTTGTACATATCCTTTATTACTTCTATTATGTGTCTGTCGACTCCCCTTTATTTTACTGTCTTCCATACGTCCTTTCTTCGTATTCTGTCAAACGCCTTTTCCAGGTTAATGAAGCACATATGTATCTCTCTGTTCTTTTTGATTACCTTCTCACTTATTTGTCTTAATGTGAATATTAAGTCTTTTGTGCTTCTATCCTTCCTGAATCCACACTGTGTGTCTTCCATAGTTGTTTCTATTTGGGTCTGTATTCTTGTCTCTATTATTCTTGCGAATACCTTCCCAGGGATACTTTATATGGTGATACCCCGGTAATTCTTACAGTTTCTCTTGTCTCCCTTTTTGTGTATTGGTAATATAAGAGCTTTCTTCCAGTCCTTTGGTAATTCTGTTCTATTTACGATATCATTCATTAGTTCTTTCATGCTATCGATTCCCTCTGTCTCCATGATTTTTTTCATTTCCGGGGTGATATGATCCTTGCCTGGTGCTTTGCCCAATTTTACTCTTTATATTGCTTTCTCTAATTCCTCTCTTGTTATGGATTCCACTTGTTCTTCATTCCTTTCTTGTATCTCCCCTATGTTGTCCGTGTCTGCATGAGTTAGCTCTTTGAAATTTTCTCTCCATCTTTCCATTATTTGTTTTTCTTCTGTTAGTACGTTTCCATTCTTCTCTTTTATATTTGGCATCGTGTGCTCTTTCTTTTGTCTGAGTTGTTTTAATGCGCCGTAGAAGATTTTTTGGGTTTCCCTATAATTTTTTGTCATTTTTTGTCCAAATCTCTCCCATTACCTTTTCTTTCCTGCTTTCACCGCTATTTTGACCTCTTTCCTTTTTTCTTTATATGCCTCGTAATCTTCCGGATGTTTTGTGCCTAGGTATCTCTTCCATTTGTCTTTTTTGTTCTTGATTTTCTCTCATATTTCTTCCTTCCACCATTCCGTTCTCCTCATGTTAGTATTTGCTATTTTGCTTTCCCGCAAGTTTCCTCAGCTGCTTTGATTATGCTGGTTTTTAGATATTCCCATTTTTCTTCTATATTTATATTTTTTGCCCTACCTTTCAGAGTATTATCTAATTTTTCTTGGAATTTCTTCTTATATCTTTCCTCTTTTAATTTGTAACTTTTTATTTTTTCGTTTACTAACTTTCTTCTCTTTTCTTCTTTTTCCTTTGTTGTTCTCATTCTCATTATTACTAGATAGTGGTCACTGCCTATCTCTGAGCCCCTTTTCACTTTCGTATCCTGTACTCTCTTCCATTTGTTGCTGCTTACCAAAAAATAATCTATGATTGATTTTTCGTTTCTGCTGTCTTGTACTCTCGTGTATTTGTGTACTTCTTTATGTTTAAATTTTGTATTTGTTCTAACTAGTTTGTTCTCCATACATATTTCTATTATTCTTTCACCATTTCTGTTTAGTATTTCTTCTCCTTCTTTCCCCATCCACTCCTCTATTGTTGTTGTTTCCGACTCTACCGTTTAGATCTCCCATTACAATTATGTTTTCTTCCCCATTATCAATTTGCATTTGGCGCCCTCGAAAAATTTATCTTTCTCTTCCTTTCTTGCATCTTCATTCACTCCGTAGGCTGTTATTATTGTCCATATTTCTTTGTCCATCAGTTTCATTTTCCCCGATAATATTCTCTGGTCACCATATGCTTCTTCTATAACGTGTTGTAGTCTATTCGGTGCAATTATTATCCCGACTCCTTTTGCTCTCTATTTTGTATCCGCTCCTACCCAAAGTAACCAATATCCTTTGCATACTTTCTTAAGACCTTTTCCTTTCATCTTCGTTTCTGTTATTCCTAGTATTTCTATTTTTTGTTTTATCATTTCTTCTACCAGTTCTTCCTCTTTTCCATTGATGCTTCGCACATTCCATGTTCCCATTTTATCTCTCCTTTTTTCTGCAATCTAGCTTTCCCCTCCTTCTTATTTTCATCCTTGCTTACCTGTGCATCATCTTTTACCCTATCGCTTTTCCCATTCATTGCCTTGGTCGTCATTGTTGTGGGTCTCATTGTGTGCCGGTCTCATTATTTTCTATTACTTTTTTGAAGACACTATAACACACTGAGTATAACACTAAATAATTCCCTATTTTTTGCGTACTGTTTTTAAAATACGGTGGCTGTGTAATGAATAGTAATTTTACAATGAAAGATTACAAACCCTCTAAATCCTACCCTGTGTAGCTTACCCGACGTAGCGATGGAACATTTGGAACAATTTTTACTTCGGATTTTCCATTGTGTACGGTAATTGAAATGATTTATAGGAAGAAGAACATAGCCGATGCATTTCTATTTGAATAATAAATTTCCGAGGATATTCTTTGGTTACTCTTTGTGGTCTAGAAAGTGAATTTTCAAAGCGGATTTCACGATTCAATTGATAATTCAATTTGGCATTGATGAGATTTAACATTTGATGCATAAAGTGATATGAATTCACAAACTAAAAATATTTTTTAGTTTTTTTGAACTTTTCATGAACGTTTGCATTTATCTTATAAGATGTACGAAACATCGCAAAAAAGCGATAAAAACTAGATAATTATGACACTAGTGTGCAGAAAAGTGACGTTTCTGTGCAGAATAGTTATTTATGAAACAGTTCGTGAAGTATGCTTTTTGCGAACGCACGCGACGTTTAGAGCACGAGCGATAGCGGAGCGAGTGCTATACATCGCGTAAGTTCGCAAAAAGTACTTCACGCACAGTTTCATACAATATTTTATCTATGATAAACAAATAAAAAAACTGTAACTCTTCGTCACTGAAAATTATTTCTATTCTACAATTTTTAGAACTTTGACATTTAAAAATTCTAACTTCTTTCAAACCACAAAACTGTCAAAACTTTTGTTGTAATTTATTGCTCACATGTCATCACCATGACAACGCGAAAATTAATGATATTTGATTATATGAGTGTGCCAAAAACCAGTGAGAAAAAGTAAATCCCATTTAAAATACATTGTTACTTCACGCACACTTTAAATCTTTCATGCACTGCTATCTATATTAACAGTTTTCACAAACTAAAAACTTATACATAATATGAGATAGAGTAGATAAAAAACTTTTTCTACGAGCATGCAAAAATGTCTACTTTTCCGCACGCGTTTTAGTTTAAAAAGTTTTACTTTTCCGCATTACTTTTCCGCACTGAATTTAGATATTTTAATATGGCCTTAAAATAATTATAATACATGCAATAAACTAATATTTAGATATTATTTACTAATTTATTTCAAATGTATCTTATTATTGTGTTCATGTTTTAATGAAATTAACGCGACAATTCGATGAAATAAAATTATTTTGACATACTATTCGAGAGTCAAATCACTAGACAATAACAGTGATTTTGAATCGTCGTCATGGAAACCAAGATCGCCGTCATGCTAACCAATTATATTGAAAGTTTGGTTTTGACAACCTTGTCAAATAATTAATTTGGGTATGTATTTTCATATTAATTCAATTATTTGATTAAGATTTGGTCAATTTTTAAATGCTCGTAGAAAAAATATTGTTCCTAACTCTTGTGGAAAGTCTCTTTTCCGCACTCAACTGCTTGCCGAACTCCGCTTCGCTTCGTTCGGCAAACTGCAATCGCGTGCGGAAAAGTATGACTTTCCGCACTTGTTAGGAAAATAACTATTGCGGCACAGAAACGTCACTTTACTGCACACTAATGTCATAAAACTTATACTGTGAGAAAATATCAGAGTATAGTCGGTTCACTAAACTGAGACACAACTGGCTAGAGATTTTAGTCGGTAATTTATTTTGTTTTTTGCCAATTTTGCAAAAATTGGCACAATTACTAACTATTTAGTAATTATTAACTATTTAGTAATTATTATTTTTTGCCAATTTTACCAAAATTGGCAATATTACTTACTAAAATCACTAGCCAGTTGTGTGTGAGGTTAGCGAACGGACTTATACCATTACATTCCACAATAAAATCATAAATATAAATAAGTATCATATACATATGTATACCATGTTTAGATGAAACGGTTTTATTTAAGATATCAGATTTGATAGTGATTTTCAAAAAAGAACCGATTTAACTCATGTCCGAGAAATCTGTAAATTCGCTACTTTACCACATTATTTTTGAACACATTTGGTATTTTACAAATGACTACTTCATTCTGAGTAACGTTATATATTCTGTTTACATCTGTTGTTAAAGTGTAGACAAATATACAACCTGTAAGACAATTATTATTATACTTAGGCCCGGTCTTTTCATTTCCGAATAACTACATAGTTATCGGGAAGTTTATTTGACAGATTTACATGTAATCTGCCAAATACACTTCCCGATAACTATTTATTCGGAGGTGAAAAGACCGGGCCTTAATTATAGAATAGAAATTAAATTATGGATGTTACAACTATTTTATTTTACAATTTTATTCTTAATAAACATTTTATAATTATCAATTAACCAATAAGAATTTAGCAACCTCAGCAAAATACGTCGAATGAAGTAGGTATGGTGTAAATCCGTGACTGCATAAATATATCGTCAATTGTGACATTATTTTGTAGTAATAATTATTTAAAATAGTTTAAATTCAAACAAATTAAAGCAGTGCATTAATTTTTAACTGATTTCTTTGTAATTTGTTTAGGTATAAGGAATTTAAATTGATTAGTATTAATTAAATACAGTTTAAAATGTATAATCTACATATTATTATAATAAATATTCGTTTGGAAATTGTGATTTTTATTTTTAGCAAAAAATGTGGTTGTAGAAAAAGTAGTGTGTAACACGTGCAGAAAGGTAATTTCTCACTCGTTTGAATTGCGGCACTCGCTTGCGCTCGTACCGCAAGTTTTCAAACTCGTGAGAAATTAGTACCTTTCTGCACTTGTTGCACAATATACTATTATTATTAAACCGGTTTTGTAGCGTTACGCGCCTTTCCGTTCCTAATTGCGATTCCTTTCTATTGGGCAGTATTTTTCTCTTAAATTTATTTTCGACACCGCCTTGGAGATGCCCTTTATCCATGTGGTTGCTGGTCTTCCTCTTTTTCGTTTTTCTGTGGGGGCCATGCTAATAATTTTTTTTGGGATCCTTCTTTCCTACATTCATCTTACGTGTCCGTACCATACTAGCTGTTTTCTTGGATATCACCTATTATTGTTCTTTCTATTCCCATTTGTTGTCTAATATCGTCGTTTCTTATGTGCTCTATGCTAGATGATCTTGATGACCTCCTCCAAATAGTCCATAGCAATTTAGCGTTTTACTTCTTGGTTAATTGCTAGACTACAGCTCCATAGATTCGTACTGGTTTTAATATTGTGTTGTAAATGCGTTTTTTATTTTCTGTTCTCATATTTTTTTGTCAGAGTACCGAATTCAGGGCCCCTATCACCTGTCTTCGGTTTAATATCCTTACTTTAATATTTTCTTCGTTTCGTCCTGCACTCGCTAGTTTTATTCCGAGATATATGTATTCATTGCAGCTTGAAATTATTGTCTCCTGTTCCAGGTTCAAGTTATCCGTTTTTTGGTACTTACCTCCAGGCCCTATTTTCTATAGGTATGCCTCTATGGCCTCTATTTTCTTTGCATATATATTTAGGATCTTCATTGAGCCGTACAATTACAATTTGGTCCTCTGCATAGTGCAGCGTGCAGATTATCGTATCTCCTATCGGTAGTTCCATGTCTCACGGCTTCATCGATGTATACATATTATATACTGAATAATACTTATAGCGATACACAGTAACCTTTTGACCTTTTATTTCCCGTTTTAATTTTAGATGCTCTTCTTCTTCTTCTTCTTCTTTTTGCATAGACATGCCTCTGTCTGTTTTTTCAATGTGCCTCTAGTAAGTTGTCGTTCCATCGTTTTCGTGGTCTTCCCACTGATCGTATTCCTATTGGGGAACCGTCTCTCGCTCTCCTAACTACCCTATTTGTTGTCATTACCCAGTTATTAATGTTATCCACCTTGCATCTCCTTCGTATACCTGTACTTCTAGCTCTGTCCCATAGAGTCTTACCATCGATTTTTCGAGGCGTTTTCATCTCCGCTGTTTCGAGCAATCTTTTTGTCAACTCTGTGTCGGGTCGTGTTTCTGCCGCGTATGTCACTATTGGTCTGATGACTGTTTTGTAAATTCTGCTTTTCATTTCTTTTCCGATATTTTTATTTCTCCATATTGTGTCATTCAGGCAAACTGCGGCTCTGTTTGCTCCATTCACTTGATCTTCCACTTCTGTTTCGAGCCTTCCGTAGCTAGATAGTGTGATGCCTAGGTATTTAAACTCCATCACTTGTTCTATTATCTGACCTTCCAGTTCCAATTTACATCTTATTGGATCTGCTGTTATAACCATGCATTTTGTTTTTTTGAGGAAATTACCGTGTTAAAATTTCTGGCAGTTATGTTAAATTGGTGCAGCATACGTTGTAAATCATCTTCACTATGAGCGATTAGTATTGCATCGTTTGCATAGCAGATTATTTTTTAAGTTGTTTTTCCTCTATTTGCTATCCTTTTTTAGTTCTTAATTTTTTTATTATTACGTCCATGATCAGGTTTACAACCAGGTTTACAAACAAAAGTGAAAGACGTCTCTACCCAAGTAGCAAAGCTTAAATGGAAGTTCGCCGGACACACCCTACGGCAGAAGGATGAAAGATGGACTAAGATGGTAATACATTGGAGACCATGGAACCACAAACGAAAAAGGGGAAGGCCACAGATGCGATGGTCAGATGACCTGAAGAAACACACTGGGTCAAAATGGATGCAAATTGCCCAAGATAGAGAGGCATGGAAGAAGGAAGAGGCCTATATCCAAGGATGGATGTTTAGGGCTGATTAGATAGATAGATAGATAGATCAGGTTTAACAATAAAGGACTCAAGGAATTCCCCTGTCTTATCCCATTGCCAGCTTCAATTGGGTCAGTTAGTTCATCTTCCACTTTTACTTTTATTGTGTTGTTCTGGTAGACGTTTTCGATCGTTTTAATTATTCCTAGAGGTACCTCTCTCGAGTATAACAAATGGATAACGTCCCTTAATGTAACCCTGTCAAATGCTTTCTTAAAGTCTACGAAACATAAATATGCCGGTTTGTTGTATTCCAACGATTTCTCTTCAACTTGCCTCATTATAAATATAGCGTAAGTGCATGACCTTCCCGACCTAAAACCTTGTTGTTCTTCTGCTAATGGTATAATTTCATTCAATTTGTCTGTTATAACTTTGGTTGTTAATTTTAATGTTGCGTTTAATAAGTTAATTCCTCTGTTATCCTCCGGGTCCGTTTTGTCTTCTTTTTTGAAGAGTGGTATTAGGATGCTTGATCTCCATTCCTGTGGTATTCTCTTTTGCTCTATTATTTTTTGTACTAATTTTAATAGTTGTTTAGTTAGTTCTTGTCCTCCGTACTTTAGGAGTTCGTTCGAGATTCTGTCCTCTCCTGGAGATTTTCTATTTTTTAATTTTCTTAATGCTTCCTTTACCTCTCCCTCCTCGATGTTTATTTCTTCGTTTGTCGTAACTTTAGGTGTTGGTGGTTCATTATCGTCGCCATTAGCAAATATAGATCGGAAGTAGTCTGCCCGAAGGAAGAATTTTAGATATTGAGTTTCTATACAGTTCTTTCAGTTCCAGTATAATCGATACATTTATGCTGGTTTTTTCTAGTACTTCCCATAGTATATTCATGGGTACCGTCTCATATGCCTTTGTTAGATCTATCGTAAGTAAATGCAACTCTTAGACTCTTGACAGCCTTTTTTATTTCTTGGGTTATACAGAAAATGATGTCTATTGTGGATCTACCTGCCCTAAAGCCACTTTGTTCCTCTGATTCGTATGGATGGTACTCTTCCAATATTCTTCTAGAATAAAAAATAAATTTTATAGTAAGTAAAAACATGGAAGGCAAGCGTAAGTACGTATATCTAACCTGTTGGTTTTCATCAATATGGTACAGCAAATTGAGAGTAGATTAACTAACTTAGAAAAGAAGAAATATAAAGGAAAGTGTCCCAAGCTTTAAACCAGTTGTATAAAAAATTATCCAACCTTTCCTTTGTTTTGCCAATTTACCTCGATTTGCTTTTTGCTTTTTTTTTCATTTCCACTTGAATGTTTACAGGAAACTACACTCACCGGCAGAGAAAACGGGCACCCCAAAAAATGGGTTATTTTTAATGTTTTGTATTTCCTAAACCTGATGTCCGATTTAAGTAATTTTTTTAATATCTTATAGCCTTATTCTTTATCAATATCGCTGTAATAATAATGTTGCTAGACAGGTACATTGTCATTGTATAGAGGGTGTACGAATCAAACTGTGTTTTTTTCTCAAATTTTGGAACACCCTGTGGAATGTTCTAGCTTTTATAAAATACTAAAATTAAAACCAAACTATAGCCACAGATTTTCTTAACATTCTGTTTTTTTATTCATTCGCTTATGTTGGATAATAAAAAAGTTAGGCAGTTTAACAACTACCCCTGTTTTTCGTCCATACGGCAATAAGTACGGCAAGCTTTAAGGGGTAATTCTGCATGATAAAATAATGACAGTTTGCTTTATAAACTTATGCCCGCAAATACTTCGTTTCTGAGATAGGGGGTGTTGAAATTGTTCTTACAAATTGACGATTTATTTATTGCTCTAAAACGGTTTGTGATATGCAAATAAAATTTGGTAGATTTTAAGAGCTAGTTATTGCGCATTTTTTGGCATACAATTGAGAATTTTATATTCACCATTGGCGTGCATACGGGATATATCTAAAATATTTATACCCGTATGCACGCCAATGGTGAATATAAAATTCTTAATTGTATGCCAGAAAATGCGCAATAACTACCTCTTAAAATCTACCAAATTTCATTTGCATATCACAAACCGTTTTAGAAAAATAAATAAATCGTCAGTTTGTAAGAACAATTTCAACACCCCCTATCTCGGAAACGAAGCATTTGCGGGCATATATTTATAAAGCAAACTGTCATTATTTTATCATGCAGAATTACCCCTTAAAGTTTGCCGTACTTATTTAAAAACACCCTGTATTAACGAAAAACAGGGGTAGTTGTTAAAGTGCTTAACTTTTTTATTATCCAACATAAGCGAATGAATCAAAAAACAGAATATTAAGAAAACTTGAGGCTATGGTTTGGTTATAATTTCACTATTTTATAAAAGCTAGAACATTCCACAGGGTGTTCCAAAAATTTGAGAAAAAACACAGTTTGATTCGTACACCCTGTATACAATGACAGTGTACCTGTCTAGCAACAATATTATTACAGCGATATTGATAAAGAATAAGGCTATAACATATTAAAAAAATTACTTAAATCGGACATGAGGTTTAGGAAATACAAGACATTAAAAATGACCCATTTTTTGGGGTGCCCGTTTTCTCTGCCGGTGAGTGTAATTTTAAACACTACATCTAAAAAGAAAAAAGAAAATGATCTTCAATTAAATTTATTTTTACTCAATATCATATTTCTTTCTTCCCTGCTACTATCATTACGTCATCGGTGTACGGAATAATTTGTGCCACCTTAATGCAAATTCATTCTTTGTTTCTATGTATACATGATTACAAGTCACTACAGTCACTAGGTCTGTAACAAAAATGAACTTCTGTTGGAGTGATATACTCCAACAGAAGTAATGAAAAAAAAATGAAAAGACTAAGTAATAAAAAGGAAGAGAGAGTGGGATGTAGTAAGAAAATATAGTGGGTGTGTGCCAGTGTAACAAAAAAGAAGAAAACTTCTGTTGGAGTGAAAGTAAAAAGAAAGATATACTCCAACAGAAGTAAGGAAAAAATATATAACTAACTAATGGGATATAGATGTAGAGAGATGGTAACTAAATAGTTAAATAGTTGGGGTGGAAAGAAAAGGGTGAAGTGGCTTCTACGTTGAGAAGCCGTAATAGGAAAAAATACTACTTTGCAGTAGTACTGAAGAAAGGGGAATTAGAAGGGATAGAAGTAAAGTGGGAAGAGACAGAGGCAAACTGAATAGAGTTGGCTAGCTATAGATGCAAGAGAGCAACTTGACACTCAAGGATGGATACGGCTCGTTTGCATGCCTGTCGAAGAACAGTAGCTCTATATAGATAGTAATAATGACTAAAATATGAAATAATAAAATAAGAATAATGTACTGAAGAGGAATGAAGATGAATAATTTCTAAAGACGAACAAGATAAATAAATCTAACAAATCATGGGCGCCATGAAAATGATCTTCGATCATTCTCCCAGATATCTTATACTGCTGTCAGATATTAAATATATCAAACCTGTAATAATGAACATAAAGGAATAATAAAATAAATGATATACAAAATAAATAAACATATTTATTAAAAATAACTACCAGATTTTTTAACAATCTCTGAGTTAAGCAAGTTCATATTATGCTGTGACTCTAAAATGACATAAGTTATACAAGAAGATATATATATTTTAAAGATAACAACAATAATGTTATCTGTTACAAACTTAAATATAAGTACCTCTTACTAACATATAGGGTACAAAATTACATAAGTCTTCTACCAAATGGTTATAGTACGCCTGCTACGTACAACTAAAGGAAACCGACGAAGATGAAAATAATACAAATAAATAGGCCCAAGCCTCACTAAGAGAAAATACAATACTGAATAAAGCAAAATTAAATATACAAATGAATAAACGTTATAGAAGTGAAGTTAAGAAAAATACCGACAAAATGACCTAAATTAACCGAGCAAATGCAATGAAATAAAGTAACGACGAAGTAACCGAACAAACGAAATAAAGCGAATAAATACAATATTTGGGAAACAAGCAAGTAATGTTACAAAATAAATTTACCCGAATTACATAAACCAATATCAAAGCAATAATAAAGTATTAAAAACCTAATTTTCTCTAGGCTTATTCCTGTGCACAAGAAGTTACCGTAGATACAAAGTTTGGGAACCAAATAATCTAATATACAAATACATATGTCAAAAAAAAACAGAGGTAACCTAAATCTGGAAAAAAAAACATAGTGTATTTAACAGATAGTCTGAAATATAAAAAAAACCAATAGTTACTAAAACTCCTCACTAAATGTTCCCAAACGAGGTTGCGGTTGCATCCTAGAAAATGAGCATCACTATGATGCACCTCCATGCCCCCCCCGTAGGCCCAGGTGGCAGGACGAAAAGGAGCTGGAATGTCCCCCAAAAAGCTTGTTCCCAAAACATACTCCCAGTTTGACTTGGCGGTAGCTGCAATAAGGTCAAGGTGGCTTCCCTAGGTAGTCAAGGTGGGTACGACATCACATGAGGGTTAGTTTTCTTCCAAATGGCTAAAAACATATACTTCGTTTGATTTCTCATATAAACCGGTAAACAAAAGTAAAGAGAAGAAGAAATAATCGAGGAAAACTTTTTAGAAGCAATAACATAAAAAAACAACCATTAAAAATGGAACAAAAACTAATCTCAGGTAACCTTGAACTATTTTGAGTTTGAAAACATGAACAAATAATGGCATTGCATTTGAAATAGGAATATAAAATATGACTTATCTGAAATAACATGAGATTAAGATAGTAATAGCCATCTACATACATTTTATATACCTTAATGAAATGGTATTGAACCAGACAAAGATAGTTACATGACAATTTATAGATATATTGGACATGAAAATTTATAGATATATTGGATGTTCAATCGGTTTAAAACGTACAGAGAAATGGTAATTATTTCCAATATTAATTTGAGGACTTCAAAAATGTTTGGTTATGTAAAACCAAAAACCCCATTAATATAAAGATCGATATAAAGATAATATAAAGATCGAAATAATCTACATCCTTCACCTAAGGGACTGGCTAAGAACATTTAACAATGAACCAACTATTTCATATATTCAAGGTTAACTAAAAAACATTAGTAGAAAAAACGATTTACCGGTTAATTTTTTATTCCTCTTCCACTGATGGTACTCCCATCCTTACTCCAGGAAACCCGTACTCCCGGAAACAAGTGGTGGTAACTTTTTACTATACTTCCAAACTTAGTTGAAATAAAAATTAATTTCGAAGAAATTAACCGCCATTTACGGTACTAACCACCAACACCAACCTGTCAACCTCGCAGCCACCGGCCAAGTGCCTCTCATTCCTCCCACAGTCAGCGAGGAAAACGTCAAACTCTCACGGAACACGAATTAAACGACAAGGAACGGTTCAACAACTATGTTCCGTACAGTGTGACGTCACATGAGAAGTCCTTTACGATAAATTAAAGAATTTAAATGGGAGGTCAAGAGAAAATAATTATTTTTTTAAAAATAATTACAGCGCTAAAAATGATAATATAACGGGTGGACCGTTACAATCCCCTCCTACTCGGGAAAAAAAAATTTTTTTAACCAAAAAAAATTTTTTTTTTAAACTTCAAAATATTAACAACTAAATTTACAATAGTCTAACAATCCACGTTGATTCGCAAGATTACTTCTAAATATAAACTAATGGTCAAGGAAAAAATAAATCAATACATGACTCAAACTCATACTAAAATGTTACTATGTTACTCTCTGCTACCAAATATTAACATATATTGCTCAAAAGTCAAAACAAAACTAAATATTGTACTTAAGTTCATAATAATAACTGAGTGTCGAATTGGGCACTAAAACCAAAATTGAACTATCCATGGACATCAGATTTATAAAGGGTATATCCAAGAACGGAACAACCAGGAAAAGGTGTGAGCCAATTCGAACCATATCAAAAGTAAATGTACCAAAGTGAATAAAAAAAATCAGTAACTAAAATAGGTAAAGAATTGAACACTTTATCCAAAACTGAACTAACAATGGACACCAGATTCATAATAGTATATCCAGAGAAGAACAATCAGGAAGATTTATGGAACAATTCTCACTAATGTCAAATAATACCAATAATAAACATACCAAAGGAATCCAAAACTCAATAACCAAAATAAATGTGGAATCGGACACTTAATCCAAAGTCGGACTATCAGTGGACACCAGATTCATAAAAGGCATATCCAAAGAAGAACGACCAGGCAAATTTATGGACCAATTCACACCAATACTAAACCACATAAACAGATCAGGTCTACGTACACCCACATCCGGTGATACGAACCTATCCAACCAAATACACCAAATAAATGAAGAATCGGACACTTATCCAGAATCGGACTATCAATGGACACCAGATTTATATAGGAGTATATCCAAAGAAGAACGATCAGGCAAATTTATGGACCAATTCTTACTAATACTAAATAAACTAAATTATTGGATCCAATGGTAACTAATACTGAACAAAATAAATAAATTAGGTCTACATACACCCTCATCCGGTAATATGAACCTATCTAAACTAAGTAATCCAAAATAAGTCAGAAAAAAATTACTAACAGACTAAGTAACAGAGATGTAACCAAACTAAGTCAAAGGTAAGATAAATACCTAAAGTGTATTGACTAAAGTATTCTAGAAAATACATAACTTAATTCATGCTGGTATTCGCGAACTATAGCATGTTGCTACAACAGATGTATGAGAATAACCAGACACAGATAAAGTACTAAGAACGTAAGAATAAGTAAGAAAGAAAAAGAATACATGATGAACTCATAAGTTCTATGACACTATGATAAATAATGGGAAGAAAAAAAAATATGATAAGTGATAGGGAAAAAAATTGACGAGAACGAGCACAATTTTAAATAAAACTGCAAATCCATGCGTTCTCACATACATACATAGAATTATTCAGGAAATATTCCAGAATCTGAATAACAAAACTAATGCCTAAGGAAAGAAGTGGGAATATACTCAAATGAACAACTCATCTGTCTAAACACTCCAAATACTGACTTAACGAACCTACTATGTATAGGGATGGCCTAAGCATTGATTTATAAACAAGTGCGCAAGATATTTATCCATGTTTACTCATCAACTCAAAGTACAAACATACTATGAAGTAAAAGGCCTAATATGAACTAAATACTTCCCTATTAAATTGTAAAAAAAAACTGGTATAAGTAAACTAATTACAGAAAAATGGTTAGGAAATGTAATGATGAAAAGACATCTGCCTACTCTACCATGAGGACATAGATTACGAAACCGGATAGCAGTGATCAGTTGCTGAATTTCGAACCCACGTACTCACTCACTAGCGTTAACAGAGTAACGACAGACTAGTCCACAAGAAGAAATCAATAAAAGACTTAAGAAACCATACATACTCACATCAACATTCCAAACTCATTCCAGAATCATAGTGTGTAGGATAGAAGGATATAAATTATTATGAAGTGTTTAACATATTTTAGACAAATGTTAATAGAGTAACCCAATAACAAATTAAAAACCACATCTTTCCAATATGGCAAATTCAATAACAAGATATCAAAAATAATAAAAAATTAGTAAGTAATCAAATATTCAAAATAATATAACACATAACCTGAGATATGGTAGTGTAACATAGTTCCATCATAATATCCATATTAAACAAGAGTACTTGTATGAGCTTACCTATCCAAATATATAAATATATAATAAGTTAACAACCCTACTAACTTAGGGGTTAGGTGTGCAAAAACTGAACAAAAATACAAGTGAAGTTATTATCAATTGTGTAATCCTACTGACAGGATCAGCAATTAATAATATTGACTCATACTAATAATTAAAATGCATCATGTATAATACCAAAAAAAAGTTAAACTCATACATAAAGTACTACATAATAATTAAATTAATAAGTAATAAATAAAAGTCATCAAAACTAAGCCAAAGATGAAATCAAGCAATGTACATAGGTACCTGCATTATCAGATGGAAAAAAAAATTAGACTAAAATTTCTAACCATACTAAAGATTGAGCTAAGCTAAAGACAAACAGAAGAAGAGATTAGCTTGAACAACACTGTTAAGGTAATCTTCTTCTGAAGATTGTTCTATAACTTAATAGCAAAATAGAATCAATGTTTCCTAACTAATAAAGAATTTATATTTAAATCTCAACCTAAAGTATCTGATTTCTATGAGCATTGTATTATGGTACCTACATTGATATAATATTATTATCAACAATAATAAAACTAGAAACTGAGATGGATAATGGAACTACTTTATCATACAATAATTATAATTGTTATGTTTAACACTACCAATTAAAGAAAAATAATTTGGATGACCATCTGTAATCATCCGAACCATGCGAATTCAACGTATCATGTATAGAAGCTAATGTTCTGGACTGATATTGCTTTGTGGTGTGTGCCTGTCTTACCAAACAACCCAAATATCAAAAATAACAAATATAAAATATACTCTAAAGTTTGTAAGACAAATATACATATGGAGAAAATATTAGCGACACACCAACAAATCAAAAATGCCAGTAAAATATATAAAAATCAAATCAATATAGTAAATAAAGTACCTAAATCCTGAAAATAATTTCTAGTTAGGTGTAAAATATAACCATACTAGAAAAAAAATATATGCATATAGTCAATAATTAATTGTACGTGCAAACATACTACCATTGGTAGAAGGACTAAAAATTTAACTAATAGAACATAATGTCAGTTATGTATACTCAATCTAAATACATAAATAAGTTTCCAATAAAAATACAAAATCCAAACTAAGATATGAGCTGTACCACTAAAACTAAAAATGAGGTATCGAAATAAACTAATCGAAAACAAAAGCAGTATAAGTCTACCTGTTTAGTATTAATAAAAATAAAAAGACCAAAAATAAATCAGAAATAACATGTATACAAAGATATCAAAAGTTAATAAAACAGAAAATTCCAATAAAATAAAAATGAACTAAAAGAACTACTGTCTTAAAACCATAAACGGTTGGCACCACGCATTGGGCAGCCAGTGTAACAAAAATAAGAAAACTTCTGTTGGAGTGAAAGTAAAAAGAAAGATATACTCCAACAGAAGTAAGGAAAAAATATATAACTAACTAATGGGATATAGATGTAGAGAGATGGTAACTAAATAGTTAAATAGTTGGGGTGGAAAGAAAAGGGTGAAGTGGCTTCTACGTTGAGAAGCCGTAATAGGAAAAAATACTACTTTGCAGTAGTACTGAAGAAAGGGGAATTAGAAGGGATAGAAGTAAAGTGGGAAGAGACAGAGGCAAACTGAATAGAGTTGGCTAGCTATAGATGCAAGAGAGCAACTTGACACTCAAGGATGGATACGGCTCGTTTGCATGCCTGTCGAAGAACAGTAGCTCTATATAGATAGTAATAATGACTAAAATATGAAATAATAAAATAAGAATAATGTACTGAAGAGGAATGAAGATGAATAATTTCTAAAGACGAACAAGATAAATAAATCTAACAAATCATGGGCGCCATGAAAATGATCTTCGATCATTCTCCCAGATATCTTATACTGCTGTCAGATATTAAATATATCAAACCTGTAATAATGAACATAAAGGAATAATAAAATAAATGATATACAAAATAAATAAACATATTTATTAAAAATAACTACCAGATTTTTTAACAATCTCTGAGTTAAGCAAGTTCATATTATGCTGTGACTCTAAAATGACATAAGTTATACAAGAAGATATATATATTTTAAAGATAACAACAATAATGTTATCTGTTACAAACTTAAATATAAGTACCTCTTACTAACATATAGGGTACAAAATTACATAAGTCTTCTACCAAATGGTTATAGTACGCCTGCTACGTACAACTAAAGGAAACCGACGAAGATGAAAATAATACAAATAAATAGGCCCAAGCCTCACTAAGAGAAAATACAATACTGAATAAAGCAAAATTAAATATACAAATGAATAAACGTTATAGAAGTGAAGTTAAGAAAAATACCGACAAAATGACCTAAATTAACCGAGCAAATGCAATGAAATAAAGTAACGACGAAGTAACCGAACAAACGAAATAAAGCGAATAAATACAATATTTGGGAAACAAGCAAGTAATGTTACAAAATAAATTTACCCGAATTACATAAACCAATATCAAAGCAATAATAAAGTATTAAAAACCTAATTTTCTCTAGGCTTATTCCTGTGCACAAGAAGTTACCGTAGATACAAAGTTTGGGAACCAAATAATCTAATATACAAATACATATGTCAAAAAAAAACAGAGGTAACCTAAATCTGGAAAAAAAAACATAGTGTATTTAACAGATAGTCTGAAATATAAAAAAAACCAATAGTTACTAAAACTCCTCACTAAATGTTCCCAAACGAGGTTGCGGTTGCATCCTAGAAAATGAGCATCACTATGATGCACCTCCATGCCCCCCCCGTAGGCCCAGGTGGCAGGACGAAAAGGAGCTGGAATGTCCCCCAAAAAGCTTGTTCCCAAAACATACTCCCAGTTTGACTTGGCGGTAGCTGCAATAAGGTCAAGGTGGCTTCCCTAGGTAGTCAAGGTGGGTACGACATCACATGAGGGTTAGTTTTCTTCCAAATGGCTAAAAACATATACTTCGTTTGATTTCTCATATAAACCGGTAAACAAAAGTAAAGAGAAGAAGAAATAATCGAGGAAAACTTTTTAGAAGCAATAACATAAAAAAACAACCATTAAAAATGGAACAAAAACTAATCTCAGGTAACCTTGAACTATTTTGAGTTTGAAAACATGAACAAATAATGGCATTGCATTTGAAATAGGAATATAAAATATGACTTATCTGAAATAACATGAGATTAAGATAGTAATAGCCATCTACATACATTTTATATACCTTAATGAAATGGTATTGAACCAGACAAAGATAGTTACATGACAATTTATAGATATATTGGACATGAAAATTTATAGATATATTGGATGTTCAATCGGTTTAAAACGTACAGAGAAATGGTAATTATTTCCAATATTAATTTGAGGACTTCAAAAATGTTTGGTTATGTAAAACCAAAAACCCCATTAATATAAAGATCGATATAAAGATAATATAAAGATCGAAATAATCTACATCCTTCACCTAAGGGACTGGCTAAGAACTAAGTGCCTCTCATTCCTCCCACAGTCAGCGAGGAAAACGTCAAACTCTCACGGAACACGAATTAAACGACAAGGAACGGTTCAACAACTATGTTCCGTACAGTGTGACGTCACATGAGAAGTCCTTTACGATAAATTAAAGAATTTAAATGGGAGGTCAAGAGAAAATAATTATTTTTTTAAAAATAATTACAGCGCTAAAAATGATAATATAACGGGTGGACCGTTACAGGTCCATAAGAGAAATTAATTATAAAATTTATTTAATTGCCATTTTTAAATAGGAAAAGTGATCCATCTATTTAATTTTGAAATTATTTTCCATTTTTTTTTCCTAATTAAATCTATTTTTATATTATACCACCAACCTATTTCCAACTATATATTTTATATCAAGCATTAATAGTCCCCTAATATCCCAGACTCGGACAATATTTGCTTTAAATGCCTTTCTAACCTTTTTCAATTTTATATCTGCCTATCTTCTATAAATCACTACAAAATTCATGACTGTAGAGTTTGAGGATGATATTTAGAGATGGGCACACTTTTGTCAAAGTACTAGTTCCTTTCGTGGTTTAGAAGCCATGGAGGTGTTACCAGGGATATGGACCAATAAGTTTTCAATTAAAAATCTTTTAGTAATATTTTTAATATTTTTCAATATTATTAATGTTTCTATTGGGTTGAAGATTTTGCCTTTCAGTGGCCAGATGATGACTCCAAATAGAGTCGAAAATCGTCGATTCAGAGTGCTGGACTACGCTCCCTGTTCTAAGTGAAAAATAAAATTGTTTTGCCTTCGCATTGCAACTGAATAAAAATGGTATACATTTTTATTTTTACTAGTTCCTTTATTTATATGGTTACAGAAAAATAAATGATAACGTTTTGTTTCTAAATTATTAATATTTAGATCAAAACTACTTAGTCCTGTCGCCAGGGGGGTACAACGGCCTCCTTAATTCAGATGGAGTTACCCAAGTTTTTTTTATTTATTTTGACCCGTAGAATACGAATTTTTTGGGTAACAGTTGATCCGGATGTCGATAAGATTGTTATAGACAAAGAACTTGAGGAATTACATAACAGTGATTTCTCGCAAAACAAAACATCTTTTTGTATTTTTTGGGTCATTGTAGGCAAAAAATGCTCTGACAAGTTTTTTCGTAGGATGCATAGTTTTCGAGATAACCGCGGTTGAACTTTCAAAAAATCGAAAAATTGCAATTTTTGAACCCGAATAACTTTTGATTAAAAAATAAAGTAGCAATTCTGCTTACTGCATTTGAAAGTTTAAGTCAAATTATATCGGTTTTGATTATTTGCATTGCTAAAAATTTATCATTTTATTGGTAAACAAAGCTATAAACACCTAGTGCGTGAGTGATGTTTTCAATGATTTCTCATTTAAAATCTAACGAGTAGGTAGAGTAGCTACAAGTGCAAGCGAGGCAATTTCTACGTAGCATGCGTTAAAACGCATGTATTAGGCACGGGAAACACTATGTGTTTATAGCTTTGTTCAGCAGTAAAAAATTAATTTTTAGCAATGCAAATAATCAAAACCGATATAATTTCACTTAAACTTTCAAATGCGGTAAGCAGAATTGCTACTCTATTTTTTAATCAAAAGTTATTCGTGTTCAAAAATTGCCATTTTTCGATTTTTTGAAAGTTCAACCGCGGTTATCTCGAAAACTATGCATTCTACGAAAAAACTTGTAGAAATATTTTTTGCTTTAAATGACCCAAAAAATACAAAAATATGTATTGTTTTGCGAGAAATCGCTGTTATGTAATTCCTCAAGTTCTTTGTCTATAACAATCTTATCGACATCCGGATCAACTGTTACCCAAAAAATTCGTATTCTACGGGTCAAAATATATAAAAAAAACTTGGGTAAGTCCATCTGAATTAAGGAGGCCGTTGTACCCCCCTGGCGACAGGACTAACTAGTCTGGGCTGATTTTCGGAGAATAGGCCATTTTTGGGAAAAGATATTTACCAGCAATTTTATTGCTGGAATCGAATTATAAGATCCTATATATTAATAATATAGGTATGCAAAGTCCTCAGATAGTGTGCTACTTTTTTTATAAACAAAATGGCGCCCGAAAATCGTGTTTATTTCAATTCTTGCTCTAGAACTCCGAAGATTTTAACTTTACAACAAAAACACTCAAATAAAAATTCACCGTGATTAAATTATGCATAGAGACTTGTTTTTCCCGATCTGCTCCGACGAAAATTTTCCTCGGAAAATGCGGGTTTTCCCAACAAATTCTTTAATTTTCAAATAAAGTTTTAGATAAGTAATTATTTACCAATAATTAAATAATTTGGTGACTTAAAAGCCTTCTTGGTTTAGATTATAGTTCCAGAAGCTGGTGAAAATTAAACGAATATTTTAGCAACAATTCAATTGTTAATTAATAATTTACGGTCGCAATAATAACCAAAATAATTATGATGCACTAATCAAATTTTGAAATCTTATAAAGATGAGATGCCTATTTAACATTTTGTTGACAAAATATAAATTTTTTATTTTTTTGCATAATCTTTAACCCGGCACCTGCCACGTGGCTTTGCAAGGCGCCAACTGCCACGTGGGGTGCTCACAGCACCCCTTAAAAATTTTCTGTGATCTATTTATTTAAAAAACAAAATAATGTGTTGACTAACATAAGAATATAAATATACATGTTTTATTAACTTATTAGCCACTAATATGTTATAAAAGATAAAAAATAAAATGAAACAGGTGTTATAAGCAAATTAGCAAGTACCAAGCCATAATAAATGAAATCAAGTAAAATATCTAAAAAAAAGTTAAGATTTAGTGGGTATAGAGTCTATATTAATAATTTAAATAAGTTATTTCGATAAAAAATGTAAATTTGACTTGTTTATCAAAAATAAAAAAAGAAATTAAAACTTAAATTGCCAGATGATGACACCACAATTCGACTTTAGAGCTATAAGTTCAGAATGACACTAAATAACTACTTCAAACACTAACACATATATGCTATACAATATTATAGAAAGCTACTATGACGCACAGCTCGGTTACCAAACTTGAAATACCAAATATTTGATAAAAATGTGTTATGGGGTGCTAGTAGCACCCCACGTGGCAGGTACCGGGTTAAATGTTTAAAAAATAGTTATAAACAAATTAACGTTTCTCAGAAAGTTTTTATTATATTATAATTTTAAAAAATAGCTAAAATGCGCATTTCAAATATCTTGAAAATGAATGCTTTAAAACTTTTTTGCAACCATTTGCAAAAAAGTTATGAAACAGCAAAATAAACATACTATTACTACGGTGTTAATATTTTTTTTTAATTCCTTCAAAGCGTAGAAGTGAGTTTAAAGTACAAGCTAATTATTTATAAAACAATATCGATTATCAGCTTAATGGTTATATTTTAATTAAAGATTATAAATATATTTTTTTGTAATTTACACGCGCGAAAGTAGAATAATACAGTACCGTAGCTACCCGCCCACATACACAACTCGCGCGAGTTTAAGCGTGTCAGTCGCTTCGAGTGAACATTTTATCTCCGGCTCTGTATCAAGCATACTTTCGCGCTAAAAATTACAAAAAAAAGTATTTTTAATCTTTGATTATAATATAACCATTTCACTAATTTTTGACATTCTTTGTGAGTAATTAGATTGTACCATAGACTCACTTCTAAGCTTTGAAACAATTAAAACAAATTATAAACAATGGAGATATCGTATATTTATTTTGCTGTTTCCTAACTTATTTGCAAATGGTTGGAAAATTTTTTTAAAGCATTAATTTTCAAGACCTATGAAATACGCATTTTAAGTATTTTTTAAAATTAGAATATAATAAACAATTTCTAAGAAATGTTAATTTGTTTATAACAATTTTTTTTAAACATTTAAAGACTATGCAAAAAAATTAAAAATTTATATTTTGTCGACAAAATATTAAATAGGCATCACACCTTTATAATCTTTCTAAGTTTGATCAATGTCTCATGATTATTTTGGTTGTTATTGCGACTGTAAGTTGTTAATTAACAATTGAATTGTTGCTAAAATATTAGTTTCATTTTAACCGGCTTCTGAATTTATAATCTATACCGAGAAATCTTTTATTTCACCAAGCTATATAATTATTGATAAATAATTACTGGCCCAAAAAATTTATTTTAAAATTCGAGATTTTGTTGGGAAAACCCACATTTTTCGAGGAAAATTTTCGTCGGAGCAAATCGGGAAAAACATGCCTCTATGTAGAATTAAATTGGGGTGAATTTTTATTTGAGTATTTTTGGTGTAAAGTTAAAATCTTCGGAGTTATAGAGCAATAATTGAAAAAAATACGATTTGTCGGCGCCATTTTGTTTATAAAAAAAGTAGCACACTATCTGTGGACTTTGCATACCTATTTTAATAATATATAAGATCTTATAATTCCATTAAAGCAATAAAATTGCTGGTAAATAACCTTTCTTTGTACTTTACTAATTAGACCAACGTATTATAACTATTTTTTTTCAAAATTTAAAGATTATGCAAAAAAAAAGAAAAATTTATATTTTGTCGGCAAAATATTAAACAAGCATCTCATCTTTATAATCTTTATAAGTTTGATCAATGTATCATGATTATTTTGGTTATTATTGCGATCGTAAATTGTTAATTAACAATTGAATTGTTGCTAAAATATTCGTTTAATTTTCACCAGCTTCTGGAATTACAAGCTATACCAAGAAATCTTTGATGTCACTAAGTTATTTAATTATTGATTAATAATTACTTACCTAAAACTTTATTTGAAAATTATAGTTTTGTTAGGAAAACCCGCATTTTCCGAGGAAAATTTTCGTCGGAGCAAATCGTCAAAAACATATCTCTATGCAGAATTTAATTCCGGTTAATTTTTGTTTTGGTGTTTTTGTTGTAAAATTAAAATCTTCGGAGTTATAGAGCAATAATTGAAAAAAATACGATTTGTCGGCGCTATTTTGTTTATAAAAAAAGTAGCACACTATCTGCGGACTTTGCATACCTATATTATTAATATATAGGATCTTATAATTCCATTCCAGCAATAAAATTGCTGGTAAATAACTTTTCCATGAATTTTGCTAATTAGCCCAGAGTATACGCAGATTATTTAGGACTGATAAACACACAAACTTAACAGTTTAAAATCCAAAGCAATTACCCATATTCGTCAAAAAGTTTTGAAATTTTGTTCATTTATACATTAGGTCATCGGTACATAATTCGCAAATATTTTACGGCTATCCCTACTTTTTCTGTCTTTACCCGGCAAATTAAGTGTAGTAAAATTCTCACTGGTATGAATATGTAAACTTTACTTGACAATGTCGTCATTAACTAGATGGCTTTTGAATGTTCTTGGATAACTGTTACTTGTAAAATTAATTGCTTTAATTATTAATTCAGTTATTTAATATGTAAATTTTTTCACTAACTATTTATTCAGTGATTGTAATAATGTATCTACTGTAGAACAAAAACTAATAATCAATCGAGAAAAGAGGAAAAGTAAAAGAGTGATTTTTTAATAATATATTGTTACTATGAAACGCTTACAATTTTGAACATCTTTAACAACAAAATACTTGAATCACTGAATATATCCTAATGTATTCTCTGCTTTGGATCTTCCATAAATAATAAACAATACATAAATAACTTTTTATTAAATTCACGTATTAAATCAATTATTTTTTATCACATACACTATCAATATTATTTAATCAACAACTCAAAATATTCCCGATGCCATGTCAAATATTTAAAATTGTCACTGATTGTCACTGTCTGACTGACAATATGCTGACAATATTCTATTCGACTGAGTGCGTTGTATGACAAAGATAAATTTGGAAAATATTACGACAGACATTGTGTTCATTTTTTTCGAATCCTGAAGAAACCAATATATATTTTTGAAAAATTTAAACGCAGAATGAAAGACTAAATTATTACCGAGGGCCGAAAGTCCCTTAGAATAAATAAAAAGTTTATTATGAATGAAATATTTGAAATTAAAAATCACACTAAATTTTACCTTAGTTTTTCACCTCTGTAACTTATTAAAATAAACATTATAGAAGTTCGGAGGGACTTTCGGCACTCGCTAATATGTAACGTAATCTTTTACTCTTCGTTTAAATTTTTCAAAAATACTTATTAGTTTTCTCAGGATTCGAAAAAAATGAATCCCATTTGAATAGCATTGGAGCAGAAACTACGTACCCATCCCCTTATGCTTGTTTTTCAGGCGTGTCCGTCAAAATAACCGTATGTCTTCGTTTTCTATTTTGTCCAGTATTTTTTCTGGGTTGAGCTTTAAGTATAGAACGAATATCTTTAGGACTAATAAGTCCTGTAACTAAAGCGCGAGAAGTTGAAGGTTGTGGATCTTGGTCTGGTTCCTTGTTGAAAACTTCTGGTGGCGTACTTGGTGGTGTTCGTATATTTTGTGTAGCTCCATATTTTCTTTCGGCTCAGGTCTATCTATAATGGATGATGGCAGAAAATATACATCGGTAAAAACATCCCTATTAAACGGAAAAATGCCAGTTACACGAAAACCGGACTGTATATTTTTGAAGTTATAGCTAACGGCAAATCATCTCCAACAATTTATGGAATGTTATAAATTGTCATTGTAACCCCTGGATGAGTTTTTATCCAGCCATCTATCTGACTGCTAATAAATTTTTTTAATGGTCCATTCAAAAATCACCGATATGTCCAAAAGTTGCAATCAATAAGAGCAATGCGGAGGCAAAGTCAAGAGAACAATGACATTTTCCTTGAAATTATCTATTACCTCAACCGACAAAGGGGAATCGTGAGTGTCCAGTATTAATAATACCGGACTTTCCTTAGAACATTTAATATTCTTATGAAAATGTTTCACATAAACTTAGAATTCGACTTTCGTCGAATTTTATAAGATTATACCAATTTTTTATGATGTTGTGTACTCCAGACTTTATCAAGCAAATTATATAACCAAAGCAAAAATATGTGATTCCATTTAAAAACTACTCATTGCATTCATTCGCAAATAACCAAATTCACAAGTAACTTCCACTAAAGTAAATTGAGTAACTAGTAACTCCCATCTCTTTATCCAGCTCATCCTAAGAAAACAATCAATTACAAGAATACAAGTCGAGTCAATATTCCTTCCTTATTTTCCTTATCGCTTTCTAAATGGAAAAGATTGGAGGAAAACTCGATTTAGAGTTTGTGATAAACTGAGGTCAATTTATCTGTTTGTGTAGTGAAAGCTATGTCCTCCAGGGGCCACTCAAGGATATCCGAGGTCAACTTGATCAGGGAATTGGACATTCTACTTTGCGACTCGATTGTTTGCTAGACAAGTTCTTTGCTTTGCGAGTCCATTCATGCAATTCTAAAAAGTCCTTTCTTGAGTTGAAAGTAAGTCTTGTCCTCTTCTGCATTATATTACAACATATTATATGAACTTACCAATAAATTAGGAATACTATTTTAGTATACAGTGTGTCTACTTAAATAGGAACCATATGGTAAAATTTCTTATTATTAAGTTTACGAAAAGAAAGTTATTTATCATAAAAAATATTACATGACCCAGAACCTAAGATGCAGCCTTCAGATATTAAATTTTATCAATCTTATACGAGGTATGTCAGAAAGTATGAATTTTGCTCAAGAGTAAAGTACTTTTCGTTAAACCAAAATACATTAAAACTCTAATAAACATTGAAGAATTAATAACTTTCAATTAGTTGTCAATGTGTACCTTTTAACATATTTATTAATTATGCATATACAGGGTGTAACAAACAGGCAGGTCATAAAGTAAATCACATATTCTGGCATTAAAAATAGTTCGACTTAACCTACCTTACCTTAGTACAAATATGCACATAAAAAAAGTTACAGCCCTTTGAATTTACAAAATGAAATCGATTTTTTTCAACATATCGAAAACCATTAGAGATTTTTTTATTGACTATTTCACTAGACTGTTTTTAACTGATAAAACATCATAGCAACGCCACGTTTCCTACTCACGGTTATTAGACTTTATTACGGTTGTCTTGTCCGACGGTGGTGGGGAGACTTATATTTTTGACTTTACGTCACAAGAGTTTACATTCCCATATTTTTAAATTATTTTCGATCATTGAATGTGTGTTATTGTGTATATATGTGTATTATTTGTGTTATTATGAAATAATAAGACAAATAGTACACATTTTATCTTATACCGGGTGGTGAATCGTAAAAAGGGCCATAGGAAACTCAATGTAAAATTCTGAATTTTTGAATTCCTGCTTCCCTAATTATTCTACATCAAAAGTCATGAGAGAATACTTGTAGAGAATTAAAATCTGTATTAAAATCAAAAGTTAAAATTGTTCTACGATTTAAATGCATTCCAAAATTTTGAAAAATATGATACATTTGCCACAATAGGTATGCGTGTAAAAGTAAGGCCACACGTTACTATTTAACTGAAAGTGCTCACACCATTGACTGAATAAAAAAATCTTTATTATTAATCCTTTCTCCGCAACTGAGGGTATCTTATCAACTGTATTGTTTTTAAACAATAGATGATAAAATAAAAATATTGACAGTTCAAAAATGTGAACATTATTGCATTGTGTGTGGCCTAAGTTTGGGCTGAAAACTAAAATGTATTACATTTTTACAAAATTTTGGAATATGTTTATTTACGTAGATCAATTTTAACAGTTATTTCCAATACATATTTCAATCCTCTTCAAATAGTTTCTAATGTCTTTTGATGTAAAATAATTATTAGGGAAGCTGGAATTCAACAGTTCAGAATTTTACATTGAGTTAATGCAAAACTTTGACGCATGTCAAAATTCTCAATGTGTTTTAATTGTATTCATTTTTTTCGAATCCTAAGAAAACTAATAAATATTTTTGAAAAATTTAAACTCAGAATGAAAGACTACATTATTACCGAGGGCTGAAAGTCCCTGAAAACTTCTATAATGTTTATTTTAATAAGTTACAGGGTTGAAAATAAAAGAGAAGTGTGATATTTAATTTCAAATATTTCATTCAAAAGAATCTGCTTGTTTATTCTAAGGGGCTTTCCGCCCTCGGTAATAATGTAATCTTGTATCCTGCGTTTAAATTTTTCTAAAATACTTGGTTTTCTCAGGATTCGAAAAAAATCATATTACGATTCAAATGACAGTAAACTCTCGTGACGTAATCTCACCCTTAATGTTCATTGGTTAGTCGATTTAGGCAACCGTAGTAATGTCTAAGAACCGTGTTTCCTACTGACAAAACTCCTTCCTGCCCGTGATTTCTCAGCGACAAAATTATGACAGATCCGTCACGAAGGTGTCTGGTAATTCTATTGTTGTCAGTTTGACAAACGTCATTGAGGCGTAATCAATTATGAAATTGAGACATAATGAATCCAGACGAACTGGCCAAGTACCTAAGAGGTGGAGGCCATGAAACTACAAGAAGAAGAATCCAGACGAATAATCAAGATTTGGATGCCAGTCAGGTGAAAAAATCAAAAAATTGGTTTCGGAAAATGTCCCATTGAACACGCTTAGGTCCAGAAGCTCTATTTGACCCAATTTTAGGAGTTCCTACGGGTGAGAAATTTTACGCTTGAAAGATGTACTACCATAACGGAACTAGCAAAAATCCTCGAGAAGTATGCCTTTAACATGAAAAAAGTCAATGGCGAAGACTATAAAGAGTCGTTTGTAAAGTCAATGTGGAATATTAGGGCAAAAATGGTACAAGAAAAATATTTTACGGAGTACGGCATAAAAATCTACACTTTCACAGATATATCTTTTAAACGACCCGTGTTGTGCTGGCCCCCACCACTTGCAAAAATCAAAAAACAAATAGCCCTGATTTATGAGCTATTTACGAGCCCTCATATTCCGCAAACTAAAAATTTTGAGCTCGTTTCACTGAGCAGAAATTTGATACTTTAGTGGGGGGGGGCTGAGTCAGCCCCCCCCACTACTTAAAAATAGGAATATTGAATCGGTTTTTGCGGCAGAATTACGAGCTATTTATGAGCTCTTGAAATTATATAGTTTAGATTTTGGAGCTCATCCCCTTCACCCCCAAACAACCCTTTAATTGATTTAACTTAAGAGAAAAATGCTGAGAAAACTTAAAATATATCGTATTGCGGATATAATTCCTATAGCTTATATACTATAAGAATAAACTATTAAACCACGTGCATTTCGATTATTGAGCTACAACCCCTTCGCAAGAAAACCACCCTATCTTCCCGGCTTAAGAGAAAGTTGTACTTAAAATGCATTAAACTAATTATTTGGCGACTACATATCATTGAATAATTTATAAGCTTCCAAATTACCCGCATTTAGATCAGTAAATTGCAATTTATTTTGTATAGTGCAGTCACTGAAGGTAAAAATCAACGATTACCTTCAATTTCGGTGAACCTTCATCGATTTTCACGAAAATTGGTCAGTGGTTAGAGGATACGTCAAGAAACAAAGGTGACATGGTACCACCTTGCGCCTTTACCCTGAGGGTGGATACCGCCCCTTCTCGGGGGGTGAAAATTGTTTTATTAAAAATAACTGCACAAATCAATAAAAGAACAAATTAAAAGCAAAATTTATTATATAAAGTTAATAAAATAAGTCAATACTTTTTAAGTTATTAAAGATCAAAGATTTTAACTATTCGTGAAAAAAATGCATGTTATGAAGCGGTTTTTCGTAAATCACTGAAAAACTGTAAGTTTTTACAAAAATGTTAATAGTAGTTTAATTCGTATAGCTTATATTCTAAGAATAAACTCTTAAATCACGCGCCTTTCGATTATAGAGCTACAACCCCTTCGTAAGAAAACCATCCTATATTCCCGGCTTAAGAAAGAGTTGTACTTAAAATAATTTAAATTAATTATTTGGCGACTACATATCGTTTAATAATTTATGAGCTTGCAAAATATACGCATCTCAATTATTGAATTGCCATTTTCTTTCTATAGTGCAGTCACTGAAGGTAAAAATCAACTATGATCTTCGATTTTGGTAAATCTCCATTCATTTTCACGAAAATTGGTGAGCGGATTTTGATGCTATCAACTTTTTCTGGAGCTCATTTTTGATAGGTATTTCTAAGTACTTTGACAAGTATTTAGTACCTAAGTGTTATAAAATGCATCTCTTTCCCGTTATTTCAGCTTGAATCCTTAGATTTGAATAGTCGCAGAAACAATATACATTTAATTACCAATAACTTACTTTAAATTAACACTAAAGGGTTTTTCAAGTAAGCAATTTATTATATTTCTTATTAGATTCAATTTTAGTGATGAACACTCTTTTGTAAAAACTTACAGTTTTTGAGTTATTTATGAAAAATCGCTTTAAAGCATGCATTTTCTTTCACAAAAATTAAAATATTTGATCTTTAATAACTCAAAAAGTATTGATTTATTTTAATAACATTATATAACAAATTTTGCTTACAATTTGTCCCTCTCTCGATTTGTGGGGTTATTTTTAATAAAGTAATTTTCACCCCCGAGAAGGGGTGACATATACCCCAGGTTAAAACCCCAAGTTGTTATTGTTAATTCGTGGAAATGAATGGAGATTTACCGAAATCGAAGGTCATAGTTGATTTTTACCTTCAGTGACTGCACTATAGAAAGAAAATGGCAATTCAATAATTGAGATGCGTATATTTTGCAAGCTCATAAATTATTAAACGATATGTAGTCGCCAAATAATTAATTTAAATTATTTTAAGTACAACTCTCTCTTAAGCCGGGAATATGGGATGGTTTTCTTACGAAGGGGTTGTAGCTCTATAATCGAAAGGCGCGTGATTTAAGAGTTTATTCTTAGAATATAAGCTATACGAATTAAACTACTATTAACTTTTTTGTAAAAACTTACAATTTTTCAGTGATTTACGAAAAACCGCTTCATAACATGCATTTTTTTCACGAATAATTAAAATCTTTGATCTTTAATAACTTAAAAAGTATTGACTTATTGTTACTCTGAAGCTATTTCCTTGTGGCATTTTTATAATTAAGTATGTTCTATTTTGACAATTTATTTTAATTCAATAATTTATTTTAATAGTATTTTATATTTTGACAACGAAACCCGATTTGGGCTTCGAAACGTTAATAAAATCATTTTTTTGGTAAAATTGTGGCTTATTTCCCATTAAAAGTAATTGATATAAAAATGCCATAAAAAAATAGCTTCAGAACAACATTTTTTAAATAAATTTTTCTATTAAGTTAAATCAATTAAAGGGTTGTTTGGGGGTGAAGGGGATGAGCTCAAAAATCTAAACTATATAATTTCCAGAGCTCATAAATATCTCGTAATTCTGCCGCAAAACCGATTCAATATTCCTATTTTTAAGTAGTGGGGGGGGGGCTGAGTCACCAAAGTATCAAATTCCTGCTCAGTGGAACGAGCTCAAAATTTTTAGTTTGCGGAATATGAGAGCTCATAAATAGCTCATAAATCAGGGCTATTTGTTTTTTGATTTTTGCAAGGTTTTTAAATGTGCAAGATTGACCAGAGCTACCAAGCGGAGGCAGCTTCAAAGTGTTCAAGAAAAAAGAAAACTCAGTTCCAAAGCTTTATCCACCGAAGAACTATTAAAAAGCATCCAAAGCTACGACGAGGAAACCCGCGATGGAGCAAAAAAAAAAAAATTTCACCGTTGCTCATTTGAACTTGCTTGGAGAGGCAGTGAGGCCGTAAACTACCAGATTCACTTTTTCCATAATGAATCTGATGTTATGGGAGAATTTACGGGCTGAATTGAATATAACAGCATTTTTTCCAAGACAAATCAAGGCGGTTCGAAAAGTTTGGCAATCAACAAATGGCTGGTAAGAAATGCGTCGAACGAAAATTTAGCCCAGTTAGATTATTTTTGAAATTAATGGAAAAAAGGGGACCAAAGATTTTATCAGACAGACTATTTCTTACCGTTCATCCCAACTGGAAGAATAGATCTTGGTTCGAAAACTGTCCACTTGGAATCAACACCGTATTTAAGTGGACAAAAATTTCAGCTGAAAAAATTGGAATAGACACAAAAAAAATATTTCCTCTACAAAAAAAATAACAAACCGTTCTCATCGATCTTCAGCTGTGTTAGCCTTGTTACAGGAGTTAATTAAATTAAGGGGTCACTCAAATGCAAGCTACCTAAAACCATATCTGCAGCCGGATTCCAGTCACCACTAGAAGTTGATCGAAAATCTCAGAACAACAAATGAAGCTATGCCTTCGAGTTCCCAAATGGTGCAGGTCAATAATACACAAAATCGTGCTTTGGTGGAAAAGAATTCGCAAACTGCTATAGCTTATAATAATTGTATAGTTAATATTGTTAACAAATAAATAAAGATTATGTTTCGTTGATATGGTGCATTAATTGTCTCGTGAAGTAGTCTTGTCGAATATCATTCGAGAGAAAATTATTTATCGGCAAAATTTTCTTCTTGTTTTATTCAAGTTTGTTGCCTTTTGGCTTTTGGCAGGAAAAGAAAACGCAATACTTTTTAGCGCTATTAATAATACACCACTGCAAGATTACCTTATTTCTTTAGGTAATTTAATAAATCCCAAAAATATCTTATTCTCGTCTCGCCTATCTAATAATCGAATATGCATGTATTTAAGTAGCAAGCAATCTGTTGAGGATTTTATGACAAACTATGGTTGTATAGAGGTAAATGGGGAAACAGTCAGAGCCAGAAGGCTCATAACGCCTGCAGAAAGAATAGTGCTATCAAATGTTTGTCCAAGTATCCCACACGAAGTAATCGTCCAAGAATTAAAACATCTCGGCCTAAACTTAGTTTCTCCAATCACTAAACCTAAACCTAAACGCTCATTACCTATCCCGGAATCGCTTGAATCATATCTAAGTAAACAATCAACACCGTCCATTTTAAGCTATGACCAATTAATGATGCTTATTGAAAATATTCAAGGCAGCCAATCTCCTATCGAAATTGTTAAAGAATTTACATCTGATTTCTTTGGCCTCATAAATTTGCTAACCGTCTCTTATCAATATATTTCAGACAGAGCAACAAAACATCGTTTTACAAGGCTAAAAACCCTACTGATACGTTTTCTCGGTGAAGAAGCTACTACTGAGAGTGATCTCTCTTCAACTGAAACATAACATTCAACTCAATTTTACAGTGGAATATTGATGGACTTTTCTATCGCTTACCAATGCTCAATATCATTCAATCAGAAAACTCTCCCGAAATTATATATCTACAGGAAAATAATCTTGTATCTTCTAACCCATATTCGCCAAAACATTTTACGTACTTTCGTAAAGACCGAACTAACACAGCTCTCGCAAGTGGGGGTGTTGCAATTTTAGTACACAAATCCATAGAACATAAACTTTTACTAGTACCATTTTAGTACCACTTATTTCGACTTTCCCGCATTTCAGTATATACACAGCCGAATTATTCGCTCTCTACAGAGCGCTTGAATTTTCTAACGACAATAACATAACTAGAGTAGTGATTCTTTCTGATTCGCTAGTGCGATAACATCGGTACAAAAGATATATCCAAATCATCCAATTGAAAAAATGATCAAGTTGGAGCTTCACTTATCTCAAAAATGGTAGAATAGTCAACTTCATTTGGATTCCTTCCCACGTGGGCATTAGTGGAAATGAAGATGCAGACTCAGGTGCGTGTAGTGCAGTGACTAATGCGGATTCAGAAACGATATTAAAATGTGCCACTAATGACAATCTGTGTTAAATGACTGGCTCGATGAATGCCAAAATACAAATTCAAAACTCAGGCAAATTAAAGACACTCTAAAAAAATTCAAAACAGTTTATAAAAGTTGTTATGAGCAAGCAGTTTCAACCGCCTACGACTAGGCCTTACCAGGCTTACTCACAGAGCCGTGCGGTACATTTTTTCAATATGATGCAAGTCTTTGAAATGCCGCCCCTTAAATATAACTAACTTTTATTTTTATTAAATGCAACTGTACAAAATGACCACAATTTTATTTTAAAAACAAAACATAATTTAAATTAAATGAAATACATATTAACATTAAATAACATTTACAAAAATTACAATTTTACCCTTCTGACTTTAATTTTGGCAAATTCGTCAATCAGATTGGTGTAGCCTAGTAGCAGCCAGTGAGGACTCTATTGAAATGAGTGCTAATTTTTTTAGTTTTGTTTGTCTTATGGAGCTTCGTAAACAGCTTTTAATAATTTTTAATTTTGAAAAACTTCTTTCCCCAGTCACTACCTAGACATGGAGTGTTAATAAAATCCTTAGCGATACAACTACATTTGGGTATACAGAAATAGTTCAAAACTTCTAAAGGTTTCATGGACTATGTTATCATTTAGGATATATCACACAATTCTTCTAGAAATCTAGAAGATCATTTGCCTGTATATCCGATTCTTTTTCTATTGAAAGTATTGCATGAAGATTCATACAATATTTTTTTAATGTTTTATCATTTATTTCCCCCAATTTAAAAATATCAAAAATTTATTTATTTGTGAATTTTTACAATGTCTAAAATATAGATGAAAAAAATTATTTTAAATTTATCTTCTTCGATTAAGAGCTCATCCATAGATTTTTCGTCATCAAATTGACGCTTCTTTCTCCTGGCTCGAATTTCATTTTTCGCTGGAAATTCGGAGCTTGTATCAAGATTTTCTGCAATTTCAATAGCAGTAATTTTCGTTTGGTCATAGCCAGATTATCTGTAGCTTTTAATGTTTTTTTATTGTTTCTGACAACCTTTTTGCACAATCTGACAAATTTATAATTACATGTTGCAACATCTTCAAGACTAAGACCGAATTTATATGAAATAAAATATCATGCCAAAGAACTACATCGTATATAAATTTATAATTTTTAATATATTTTGCTAATCCTCGTGCTTTGACTTTAGTTTCTGTATCTTTGTTGACTTCTTCTATTATTTCGAATAGGGCATCATATTATTTCACAAAATTTTAAAAGTTTCAATGCATCTTATTCGACTTGATCATCTACTAGTATCGCTTAATGGTTTTAAAGTTAGGTGTGAAACATGTTTTTTCAGAGCTTCCCAACGCTTTGTAGAACCAGAAAAAAGTGTACAGCTCTTGTATAATACAAAAAAAGGTTATTGTTTCTGTAGAAGAAGACGATTTCACTTTTAAAACTAAGTTTACAGAGTGGCATGCTTTAGCCTAAGGTCAGACAAGCCATCATTTACGGCGCCGTAAGAGCAGTAAAATGAAGCGCGAAAATGGGTCCCACGGTGAGAGTAGTGGATGGCCAGACGAGCTGTAAAATATCGCGCAGCAACATAGCAAGATAGGATAGGACCCATGTTTCGCGCTCCATTACGGTGACGTAAATTATCGCTTGTCTGGCCTTAGCCTTAAACTCGAGTGATCACACACCATCGGATATTTTTCAAATGTTCTATTTTGCACACCCTTTCTTATTCCTATGATTATTTTGATATATTTTCATTTTACTGATTATGCCGCCCCCTTGTGATGCCGCCTGATGCGACTGCCTCACCGCATCATAGCACCGCACGGCCCTGCTTACTCACTCATATTTGTTCTCAAGATCTGAACCACCTATTTGTGAATCGTGTAACACACAACTAACTGTCAAACATTGAATGCCAAAATATACACAAGAACGGATTGATTTTAATATCGTGTCAAATATGTCAGTTCTGGGTGCCAATAATAAAGAAAAAAAAATTTAATTGACGTTTTAAAAACAATTGGTGTATTCAATAAAATCTAACAAGTTTTTGTAGATAATGCATGTAACCTTACCTTTGTACTATACTTATATTGTATCACATTTTTGTTTAACCTATTATGTATTGTTCCGTCGCTAATAACCATTAGGTGGATGCGACTTTTTCTTAATAAAAAAAAAATATATATCTAATATATAAGTTGTTTAAATTATAGATAACATTAATAATACACAGATATATAAGTAATACTAAAATATAAAATATCTACTCGATATGTACTTACTAATCGTGGCATTTTCTTTCTATTGACTTCCTCTTTCAGTATGGGTAACCACATCCTACTGCATTCTACCGAGGAATTTGCGACACAATTGGTTTCATTTAGCATAATTAGAGCCGCTTCTTTGATTTTTCTCTTTTTACTATCTGATTCTTTCAGGACTATACTTGAATCTCTCCACTGAACTTTATGTTCATTATCCCATGCGTGTTGACATATTTGAGATCTATCAAAATCTCTATTTTTAATATAAGACTGATGTTCATAAATATTGGCAATATCATTTTAAAGTCTTCTACTTTAAAATGTATAATATATGTCTGAAATGCCGATATAAAAGAGTCAGATTAAATAAATTATTAGAAGAATTTTTTACTAAGCAACAACAGTTTTGTTTAATTTAGTAGTATTTTGTATTTTGACAACGACACCCGATTTGGGCGTCGAAACGTTAATAAATTTTTTTTTTCAATTTAATTGTGGCTTATTTCCCATCTAAATAGTTAATTATAAAGGAGCGCTCCTGCGACTGCTCTACAAAGTGGATACGTTGGCGCTCCATGACCGTGCAACTCCACCTCGGCGCAATTGTAATAGACAATAATAAATAGGCCATAACTACCTAATATTTGAGTAAAAATTAAAAAGTTTCTAATAAGCTCAGTCATCAATATTCTACAATATCATATTCTAAAAGTTATAATAAAAATATTAATTCCAAATGCTTCTATTATACAGGGTGTCCCGAAAATATTGGTCATAAATTATACCACAGATTCTGGGGTCAAAAATAGATTGATTGAATCTCACTTACCTATGCATATACAATAGTGCACACAAAAAAAGTTACAGCCCTTTGAAGTTACAAAATGAAAACTCTTACTGCCTTACTAATAAAACACTCGTATTCTAACGTTATTCCGTATTTATATCTAGAATAGTTATCCTAGGTATAAGGTAGATATAATACGAAAATAATTTGTTACCAATAAACTCGGTATAAGTTAGTTATAAGTATTCCCACTTTATTCCGAAATAATAGTTTGGCAACGGCGCAATCTTCTAAACAATTGCATAAAACAACGATATATTGGGTGAAATATGTCAATTTTGACTTTTCTCTACAACTGACAAGCCAAATTCCGTCATTTTTCGTACTTTGTATTTTCTGCTATATTTTAATAAATCGTTATTTCGTATGTTGTATGTTTAGTTTGAGTATTTGATAAAATGGCTTCAAATAAAAGACAACCTTGCATTAAATGGGATAGTGAAGAAAAAGTAAACAAATTGATTTATTTTACTTATAAATGCAATGTAAGTATGTTAATTTCAGCATACTGTGAAGAATATTGTGAGAGATTTTCTACATATTACAGAAAATAAATACCTTATTTTTCTTGTAGATTGGAGGATAAACCTCCGCTTGTTCAAAATAAGTGAATCACCTACTAGTTTTTCTAAAAACCTTACATCATCTTTAGGAACCCGGATTTTTATTCTGCCTTCTTTGAAAAGGAAATTATGCTTTCTTTGAAAGTTTTCCTTTTTCGTGTATTTTACATCATACTAATTAAATTATCAACTTCCTCGTTAGCCGCAATACCTCTTAAACACATTTTTGTATTATATGTCTGCTCAAAAAACAAATCAAAAAATAATAAATTTTTGTCTCGGATGACATTGACATTCATAAAATAGGTTATACCAGACTTAAACAAGGGTGTGGGTCGGTATAACTTGGACTATTATTCCATGTTTATTGGTAGTGATTTTGCCTATACTTGATTTATTCTCAGTATAACTTTTATACTTGGTTTATTAGTAACAGTGTTAGAGATTTTTTATTGAAAATGGTCATGTGGCATTCTAATGGCAGCAACATCTTAAAAAAAATTAAAGTGAAATTTTTGAACCCCATAAAAATTTTATGGGGGTTTTGTTCTCTTCAACCCCCCCAAACTTCTGTGTACGTTCCAATTAAATTATTATTGTGGCACCATTAGTTAAACACAATGTTTTTAAATTTTTTTGCCTCTTAGTACTTTTTCGATAAGCCAGTGTTTATCGAGATATTTTGAATATTTGTCAAATCCACCACATATTATTTGTATATGGTTGAGTACCATTATACAGGGTGTAACAAAAATACAAGTCATAAATTTAATCACATATTCTGGGACCAAAAATAGTTCGATTGAACCTAACTTACCTTAATACAAATGTGCACATAAAAAAAGTTACAGCCCTTTGAAGTTACAAAATGAAAATCGATTTTTTCCAATAAATCGAAAACTATTAGAGATCTTTTATTGAAAATAGACATGTGGCATTCTTTCGGTAGTAGTATATTAAGAAAAAATTATAGTAAAATTTGGACACCCCATAAAAGTTTTATGGGGGTTTTGTTCCGTTAAACCCCCCCCCCCCCCCCAAAACTTTTGTGTACGTTCCAATTTAATTATTATTCTAGTACCATTAGTTAAACACAATATTTTAGCCTCTTAGTACTTTTTCTCTTAGTTCCAATTTAATTATTATTCTAGTACCATTAGTTAAACACAACTTCTTGGCCTCTTAGTACTTTTTCGAAAAGTCAGTTTTTATCGAGATATTTTGAATATTTGTCAAATCCACCACATATTTGTATATGGCTAAGTACGATTATGGAGACTTTGTAATAATATGAAAATTTATTTATGATTTACATTTTTAGGTATATTTTGAACCATATTAAAAAAGAAGCCACAAAGAGGCAAAAAGTTTTAAAAACACTGTGTTTAACTAATGAAACCGCAGTAAAAGTTTAATTGGAACATACACAAACATTTGGGGGGTTTAAAGGAACAAAACCCCCATAAAATTTTTATGTAAACATATTAAAAAAGAAGCCGCAACTCGATAAAACTGCATTATGGAGAAAATACAAAGAGGCAAAAAAGTTTTAGAAATATTGAATTCAACTAATGGTACCACAATAATAATTTATATGGAACGTACACAAGAGTCTGGGGGGGTTTAAGGGAACAAAACCCCCATAAAATTTTTATGGGGTGCACAAATTTCGCTATAATTCTTATTTAAGATGTTCCTGCCATAAGAATGCCACATGTCTATTTTCAATAAAAAATCTTTAATAGTTTTCCATATATTCGAAAAAATCGATTTTCATTTTGTAAATTCAAAGGGCTGTAACTTTTGTTATGGGCATATTTGTACTAAGGTAAATTAGGTTCATTCGAACTATTTTTGGCCTCAGAATATGTGATTTAATTTATGACCTGTATTTTCGTTACACCCTGTAGACTTGTTAATAATCTGAAAATTTATTTATAATTTACATTTTTAGGTATATTTTGAAAAAGAAGCCGCATCTCGATAAAAGGTGACTTATCAAAAATATACTAAGAGGCAAAAGAGTTTTAAAAACTTAATTGGAACGTACACAAACATTTGGGGTTTTAAAAGAACAAAATCCCCATAAAATTTTTATGTAAATAATTAAAAAAGAAGCCGCATCTCGATAAAAACGGGGCTGTCGAAAAAATACTAGGAGGCAAAAAAGTTTTAAAAACGTTGTGTTTAACTAATGGTACCACAATAATGAATTAATTGGAACGTACACAAAAGTTTGGGGGGGGGGGGGTTTAAGGGAACAAAACCCCCATAAAATTTTTATGTGGCAGACAAATGTCACTATAATTTTGTTTTAAGATGTCCCTGCCATTAGAATGATACATGTCCATTTTCAATAAAAAATTTCTAATAGTTTTCGATATATTGAAAACAATCGATTTTTATTTTGTAACTTCAAAGGGCTGTAACTTTTTTATGAGCACATTTGTACAAAGGTAAGTTAGGTTCAATCGAACTATTTTTGACCCCAGAATGTGTGGTATAATTTATGACCAATCTTTTCGGGACACCCTGTATAATGTGAACTATTTTCTATGTACCTACTACGAGAATTTCATCGAGTTCAGATGATTATTAAGGAGGATATAATGGAAATAGGTTTTCACTATGTATGGAAGCACTTTAATATGAGGTATCACATTAATAACAGATTCTGAAATTCTAGCCTATCTCCTGAATATTAGTAATGTAACCACAATAAACCTAGAAATGCTAGTAAATCTATTCACTGTTTAATAAAATTAGTTTACAAAGCAACCCTGTATTGGCTACAATATTCAAGACGGTAGTTTCCAATGCCGACGATTATTGATTTCATAATCAAAGGGTTCACAATAGGTGAAATGTGATTGGAATTACAAGAAGGTCGTAATGGAATAGATCTGGAAATTTGGGAGTTGAAGGGTTAATGTCCTTTATAAGACACGAATTCAAAAACCATTAAGACATAATTATTTTACTATCTAATAATATCGGTTTATTGTTAAATAAATTAGATGTGTTTTGTTAATTTCAGTATGGCATACTGCACGGAGAAATCCCAGAGAGTAGAAGATATCTTCTGGTATTTAGCTATATCTACTTTATATCTAAATAGAGATTTTTAGAGAATATTTAAGGCAGTTAGGAGCAAAAAAATACCAGTGACTAAAGATCAATCTGCTTACTGGCAGATAGCTGGTAAGCCCGAGCCCACCATAGGCCGCAGGTCCAAGTTTTAGTAAACATTTGCCCAAATGTGTAAATACCAAAGAAAAATCTAAAATAATAAAAGAAATTAGCGGAATCTGTTAATCTGTTTATGAAAAAATCAACTATGTAAATGACCATAATTTTAGGTGATGCATATAACTTTTGAAACTATGTTTATACTAAGATATATCGATATATGGTTGTAAGTGCATCTTGTCAAACAAGCACTGAACATCTTTTTCAACACATTTATTAATAAAAGACTATGTGCCTCCTGATAAGAGACTAATAAGTTTCGAAACCGGTAGAGGTGCTTACTGCACTCTCTTATTGGACTAGAATATGATGCGGCTGTATTTCCGTTTTGCAACGAAATTGAAAATGGTTATTCATTTTTGATTTACATGTTTACTCTGATTGGAGTACGAAGGGAACCATTCTCTTGGAACTTTACCGCGCTGAGTAGATGGGACGTGAATTATAAATTGTAAAATTCCCTTATCTTCCTTAGTCTCAGCATCCGTTATGGCTTACGAATTGTAGAAGCCTCGGAGGTGTAACCAGAGAAGGTTCCCATTGTTTTCAGTCTGGTGGGGTGTAGAGTAACATTATATTGTTTTATATGCCATTAGATTGAAAACTTAGTCTTTTTTAGCAGTTGCCGCTAGGGCATCCATGCCATTTCGTTCGTTGCAATCCGTGACTGCACGCTGGGGTTTGTTTTGGTTGGATCAGAGAGAGCAGCATATGTGCCTCCTGATGAGAGATTAGTAAGTTTCGAAACCGGTAGAGGTGCTTGCTGCACTCCCTTATTAAACTAGAATATGATGCGGCTGTATTTCCGTTTTGCAACGAAATTGAAAATGGTTATTCATTTTTGATTTACATTTCTTAATGTTTCTCCTTCTTCTTTGATTTGTTCTAGGACTATCCCATCTTTCCAGGTTCTCCTATTGTTTTTCATTTCTTTTTATTAGAGAGCTCTTTTTATTCCCTCTGTTATGATACCTGAGCCTACATTTTGGACTTTTGGTATTTGACTATGATTAGGATCTAGAAGAATTATAATATTCTGTAAATCCTGATGTCAACTACAACACACTACGTACTTAGTTGTTTGCGTACATAGCGAAATATGCAATGTATAAGCTTTCACAAAACAATACGTTATAGATACAACCGATATTTTTGTTTCAACCAAACAAAACGCGAAGAATAATACTTTTTCCTATTCATAAAGTACTCTTTTGTAAAATAGGATATGGTAATATCATATATATGGATTTTCATGTTGGAATTGAAAAAGATAGTTTTGCGACTCGTATCCATATTTCAGAAAACTTTTCTTTCAAACTTAATAATATGTTCGTCCATGAATCTTGCCGGCAGAAGTTTTCAGTGCAATATTGTTATTCTAATTTTTGTGACAAGAAACTTCCGCTATTTGTCGGAAAGTTTTCTGCTCATTCGCCAAATATTTTCCAATGTTTGTCTCTCTTACAGTGTCGTAGTACGTACCGATTTAAGACATATATATGGCGCACAACCCCCCTACATGCGACACTATATGCATATACACGAAATTTTCGATTTCTACATCTGACTGAATTGAAAATTGGGCCAAATTCAATCTTAAAATTTAGGAAAAGACTCGCCCATCTATATGTCTGCCATCCATTTTGGTCGAAGGATGTGGATTTTACGGCCCTTTCCACTTGATTGCCTGTTTTTCGTTCTCGTCCCGAAAACGCCCAAAAATTTCGAAAATTTAAGTTAGACTTTTGCGGCTTCTCATAGCACTGAGCATTACCTTTCCAACGCATGTCCAATTTTGAACATCTGTTATACTATTCAGAAGTTACCGGACTCAGAAATATGACTCAATTTCTATTTAAAAAGGGAAAAATGTATGTACGGAAATGTATACCGGGTGGTGAATTGGAAAACGGGCCATAGAAAACTCAATGTAAAATTCTAAATTGTTGAATTCCTGCTTCCCTAATTATTTTACATCAAAAGTCATGAGAAACTGTATCAAAGTTACTCTTTTGTGGCGCATTTTATTTCAAACTTAGCAAATATTATGGAAAAATCTTTTAAAATAAAACTAGAACTTTATTTTCCATCAAAATGAAAATTCATTTTCACGCCACGTAATATTCATATCAGCTCTTTTGTAGCTGGAATATTGTATGCGCCACTCATTTTTACGGCGTTTATAGTTTTTTTTATTCTTGTGTTTATAAATTATTAGAAATATGCGAGTATAATTTGTTGTCATATTTCGTATGGTTGTCATTTTAACATATTCTGATGGGAATTTAGTCGAGGAAATGAAACTGAAAAAATGTACCTCGCAATTTTTTCGTCCAGCATCTATTTGTACAAAAATTTGGGATTAGGCTCATTTCACCTTCTAGTTCATTTTTTATATTGAGCCATTGCACGCTTTTAGTTTTTAAGGGTGAAAACTACCCCTAATTGTAAAAAATTATAACATTTTAAACTTTAATATTGTCAACATTTGGTTCTTGTTAGTTACATAATGATTGTTTTATGCTTTAAGACTGAGATATAATATCATAATATTTCAACCCTTACAACCACCCTTGTTGGAGCTTTATATAAAAAATTTACTTATTCTAAAGGAATAATTTCGGCTTGCATCGATTTACATAAAAATTTGAGATTAGGATCATCTCACCCTGTACTTCATATTATATTTCATGCTCAAGGGCGTTGATTATTTTTAGGGGTGTAAACTACCCCTTATTGTCAAAAATTACATACATACATTGTAAACTTTAATATGGGTAAAATTTGGTTTTGATTGGTTAAATAATGATTGTTTTATGCTAAAGGACATAATATCATATTTCAACCCTTAAAAACCATCCTTAATAACATTGCAATTTTTATAAGTAGATAATTTAATAGATCTATACAGAAAAAAAGTAGAATTAAAGTATTACAAAAACATTTGTTTATACAAAAATACGAATTTACAAATACTTATGTATAAATACAAATACAAATAGTTTTTTAGTCATCTTCCAGTATACGAACCAGTTCTGTGGTATTATATATGTTACAGTTCAAGTTGATTCTCAGTTAGAGTTGACTCCAACTAGTTGGAGTCAACTCCAACTGAAACGAGCAGTAAAAGTTGATTTTAAAAATTTAAATAAACTTTTACTAGTTGGAGTTGACTCTTCCTGGATCGATTCAGTAAATGTTGATTATACGAGAATCTCAAGTGCATTTTTGATGAGTGTGCGTTTCTTTGTTTTGACTGTTTCAACTACTTATTAGTATAGTCTGTAACGTCGCCCCCGTTAGGTAAATTATTCTGATTCGATTTTTTGCACCAACTTACTCAAAGAAATCGTATAACAATCCTTATAACAAATACACAGGGTGTCACGCGGTACCGCGGTCGAAAAATTGTTTAACCAATTTTTGTTAACCAAATTCACAAAAATAATTTTTATCTACTCTATCTCATATTATATGTAAAGGTTTTATTGTGTGAAAATTGTAAATATAGATAGCAGTACATGAAGAGTTTAAAGTGTGTCTGAAGTAACAATGTATTTTAAATGGGTTTTACTTTTTCGCACTGTTTTTCAGCTCACTTTCATATAATTAAACATCCTTAACTTTCGCCTTCGGGAGGAAATCAGACACGCCCTTGCAACGGCAACTGAAATGCTCACAAAACAGCGACCACGGAAGCAAAGATGGATGACAGAGGAAATATTGGATTTAATGGATGAAAGAAGAAAATGCAAACAGCACAAAGCAATGTACAAAGCATTAAATAGAACCATTAAACAAAAAATAAAAATTGCAAAAGAAAAATGGATAACAGAACAATGTGAAGAAATCGAAAACTTATATAAAAAACATGATGACTTCCATCTGTATAAGAAACTCAATGAATTCACAGGCACGATATACTCACAAGGACCAAATAATCTAATCAACGTAGAAGACAAACTGATTTCAAGCCCTGAAGAACAAATAAACATGTGGGAAGACTATATAAAGGAACTCTTCTATGCTATGACATCAGAGAACCTCCTACATTAAATACCGAAAACGACGAAGGTCTTCCAATACTAAAGTCCGAACTGGAATATGCTCTACGTCAACTAAAAAACAACAAATCTGTAGGAAAAGATGAAATACCAGCTGAGCTATTGAAGTTAATCAACGAGGAAAACTTAGACCTTCTTCTTGGACTATTTAATAATGTTTACAATACAGGGACTATTCCTAAAATATGGCTTGAATAAGTCTTCATACCACTGCCTAAAAAGAAGAACGCCAAATTATGCCAGGACTTCCGCCTTATAAGTCTATTAAATAACATTCTGAAGCTTTTCTTGCGTATCATACAGAACAGAATATATTATAAAAAATGTGATGAGGTCACCGGTCAAGAACAATTTGGCTTCAAGAAAGATATGGGGACACGAGAAGCAATATTTTGTCTTCAAACTCTGGCACAAAGATACAAAGATCAGCAAGCAGACCTTTTTATCTGTTTCATAGATTTTGAGAAAGCGTTCGATAGGGTGAAGCACAAGACCTTGATGGAAAGATTGAATGACATCGGAGTCGACAAAAGAGATTCTAAAATTATAGAGGCTATTTATTGGAATCAGACAGTAATCATAAAGACCAATGGTAATACGTCAAGGCCAATTTAAATACAACAAGGTGTTAGACAGGGTTGTGTGCTATCACCCATACTTTTAACGTCTACTCTGAGGTAATATTTGCGAACTCTTTATCGCACCCTTCAGAAGGCATCAGGATAAACGGTCAGAGAGTAAATAACATCCGCTATGCAGATGACACAGTATTAATGACTGATTCGGACCATACTCTGCAGATACTGTTGGATAGGGTTACTGAGAGTTGTGAAAAAATGGGGATCAAGATCAATACTGCGAAAACCAAAGTTATAATAATATCAAGGAACAAAAATTTAGCTCTTCCAATAAATATGTGAAACACCAACAGCTTGAATACGTAAGCCAGTACAAATATCTTGGTTGCTGGTTCAACAATCAACTTGATTAAAAACAAGAAGTCAAGAGCGAGAATAGAGGTAGCCCGACAGGGGTTTATCAAAATGAAAAGCTTATTTTGTAACAGTAGCATTAATATCAGCCTAAGATGTCGTTTTCTGCATTGCTATGTGTGGTCAATACTTTTGTATGGAACGGAGGCCTGGACACAACACAACACTGATGAACAAGTTGGACGCCTTTGAACTCTGGCTTTATAGAAGAGACTTGGACAACCCACACCACCAACGAATATGTTCTGAGGAGAATAGGTACAGATAGGGAACTGCTAAAAATCATTAAAGTCAGAAAAGTTAGCTACCTGGGACACATAATGAGAAACGAAAAGTACCGCCTCACGCAACTGATCATCCAGGGTAGGATTGAAGGAAAACGGGGTCCCTGTAGGCGCCAGATTTCATGGCTTAGAAATATCAGAGACGACCGGCCTTGATTCAACATCTTTGTTTATAGCCGCATTGGACAGAGACAGATTTGCTAGTGTAGTCGCTAACCTCCACTAAAGGAGAAATTACCACAAGAAGAAGAACTTTGGTCTTGTCATGGTGATGATATGTGAGCAATAAATTACAAAAAAAATTTTGACAGTTTTGTGGTTTGACAGAAGTTTGAATTTTTAAATGTCAAAATGGTGCAATGGTGCATCTCACTCGCACTCACATTGATAGCTGCGTCAATACGTTCCTAGCGCTCATTGTTAATAATTAAAAATAACCGCTTAGTAATAACATAATAACAAAAATTTCTTCAGTATCTTGTAGGGGGGTCGTTAAAATTTTATTTGGTGACTTTCGGACTTTCATAATAATAATTTTTAACTGAGTTATTAAGCCTTGAAAATGGTCATTTTCGTATTTTGCAAATTTTAAATCGCGTATAACTCGAGAACAATCAATTTTAGAGAAAAATCACAAAAGGCCTCTTTTGCTCTGAATGACCCAAATGATGTAAAGAAAATTGTCCTAAATGAATTTTTTTTGTAAGTTTGTTTTTTGTAATTGTTTAAACAATTTTTCGACCACAGTACCATCTGACACCCTGTGGATTCGTTATAAGGACCTCTTTTGAGTAAGTTTGTGCAAAAAAATCGAACTGGAATAATTTACCTAACGGGAGCGACGATACAGCCTAGACTAATTTGAACATATTCAGTAATATTTAATTTCTAGAATCGGCTGTTTGTGTGAATTAGAATCAACTTTTACTAAATGGCATTGGGAAGAGTATACTTTTCCTAGTTGGAGTCTACTTTTACTAGTAAATGTTGAATATAAATCTTCATTTTATATTTATAATCAACTTTTACTGAAACCAGCCGTTAGAATTGACTCCAACTAGTTGGAGTCAACTCCAACTGGATAATTAACTTGAACTGTAAAGGCGGAGACAGATATCCGCGCCGCGAACTCCGCGCCGTGTGTGCGCCGCGCGTTCGTGGCGCGGTAATTGTTCGTTAAAATTTTTCATTTTGACGATCCAGAGGAAACTTACGAACGTTTAGTAATTGTAGATAATCATAATCATGTCTCTGTCCTCTACTTCTACTACATCTTATTTTGGTATTGTTCTGAAACTATTTTCTTGTGTCATCTTATGCAATTTACTATTTTATGTGGAATAAGCCACAGTTTGGGAACATTTCGGGAACTACCTTTTTCTCTTCCTGGCAACACAAATATAATGGTAAGGGAGCCCAAGCGGGGATTTTTGCAGTTACTCGAGCGCGTCAGATTATCATATGGGGAGAAACGTGGTACCCTGCAGATGTACCTCCACCATATATTGGCTCTTAACACAGGGGAGTTCGTTCAGGGGGGCCCGAAAAAAAAATCTATCCTTAAAATATTCGAAATTGTCAGATTAAGATAAGGTAAGTTAAGTACATACATGCAAAAGAGTCTATATTTCAAAAATATGACGATTTGAGCGGGGCGTACGGAAATGGGTGAGTCAAAAAGTTTCACAAAAAAAGCGAATATTTCGCGAAATGAACGTCAGATTGAAAAACTAAAAACTACGTGTTCAATATTTTTCAAAAATCTATCGAAAAATACCAAACTTGACCCCCACGGAGAGGGGTGGGGGGTAAATTAAAAATTTTAAATACAAATCCCGCGATCTTTCGCAAAATAAACATCATATCGAAAAACTGCAAAATACACTTTATCAATGTTTTTGAAAAATCTATCGAATGGTTCCAAACACGACCCCCCACGGAGGTGAGGTGGGGGGTTACTTTAAAATCTTAAATGGTATACCCCGTTTCTTATTGCAGATTTGGATTGTTTGTATAAAAATAAACAACTTTTATTCGAAACTTTTTTTTGAATTATGGATAGATGGCGCTATAATCGGAAAAAAGATTGTTGGAAATGGAAAATTAAATTAAAAAATGGGAAGTCCCCACTAAAATGGAAAATTTTACTTAACTTTTTTGGTTTTAGGACCTAATAATCACAACCCAATAGGTCCTCAAAGCGCTCGAGTGACTGCACATTTAGCATACTTTGCTCCCCTACCATAATATATCTGCTTGTTCCTACAACCAGAAACAAAATTAGAGAACTATAGGTACTTCCAAGTCATGCGATACCTTTTTCGTTTTCCGGTGACACAATTGTCATGTATCTGCTTGTTTCAACTGCGTAGCTTCACTAGAAACGAAATTAGAGAACTATAGGTTCTTCCAAGCCCTGTGTTAACTTTTTCGCTTTCCGGTGACCCAATTATAATATATCTGCTTGTTCCAACTCAGTTGCTTCACCAGAAGCGAAGTTAGAAAACTATTGGGTCTTCCAAGTTGTGCGTTACCTTTTTGGCTTTCCGGTGACCCAATTATAATATATCTGCTTGTTCCAACTCCGTTGCTTCACCAGAAGCGAAGTTAGAAAACTATTGGGTCTTCCAAGTTGTGCGTTACCTTTTTGGCTTTCCGGTGACCCAATTATAATAGATCTGCTTGTTCCAACTCAGTTGCTTCACCAGAAGCGAAGTTAGGAAACTATAGGCTCTTCCAAGATGTGCGTTACCTTTTTCGCTTTCCGACGACACAATTATAACATATGTACTTGTTCCAACTCCGTTGCTTCACCAGAAGCGAAGTTAGGAAACTATAGGCTCTTCCAAGTTGTGCGTTACCTTTTTCGTTTTCCGGTGACCCACTTGTAATATATATGCTTGTTCCAACTACGTTGCTTCACCAGAAGCGAAGTTAGAAAATTATTGGGTCTTCCAAGTTGTGCGTTACCTTTTTGGCTTTCCGGTGACCCAATTATAATATATCTGCTTGTTCCAACTCCGTTGCTTCACCAGAAGCGAAGTTAGAAAACTATTGGGTCTTCCAAGCTGTGCGTTACCTTTTTGGCTTTCCGGTGACCCAATTATAATATATCTGCTTGTTCCAACTACGTTGCTTCACCAGAAGCGAAGTTAGAAAACTATTGGGTCTTCCAAGTTGTGCGCTACCTCTTTCGATTTCCGGTGACCCAATTATAATATATCTGCTTGTTCCAACTCCGTTGCTTCACCAGAAGCGAAGTTAGAAAACTATTGGGTCTTCCAAGTTGTGCGTTACCTTTTTGGCTTTCCGGTGACCCAATTATAATATATCTGCTTGTTCCAACTCTGTTGCTTCACCAGAAGTGAAGTTAGAAAACTATTGGGTCTTCCAAGTTGTGCCTTACCTTTTTCGCTTTCCGGTGACACAATTATAATATATCCGCTTGTTTCAACTGCGTTGCTTCGCCAGACACGAAGTTAGAAAACTATAGGTTCTCCAAGTCGTGCGTTACCTATTTCGCTTTCCGGTGACACATAATATATATCTGCTTATGAATGTTTTTTTGATATTGATAACTACTTCCGAAGTGAAAGTCGAAAGGTCAAGTAAACTTGATTTCAAACTCGAATTGTGGCTTATGTCCAAATAAAATAGTAAATCTTATTTTTAATACATTAGTCCACTGAAATATTCTCAACTGCTCAAAATTGGCAAAGAAGACGAAAACCTTTTGCAAATATGTTTTCGACCCTCAGGAATCCGAATCTGAAATTAATTTTGCGAGAAAATGCCGGGAAATTCGGAAAAATCGTAAAATAGAGCTTTTCTGCAGTTTTCTTGAAAACCACAATAGCTAGCGGAAAAATAATCAAACCATCGTGTTTATTGGACGATTTTACATAAAAATAGATGTGCTTTTTTGCGAGAGAATGCCGGGAAATCCGGAAAAATCGTAAAATAGACATTTTTCGCAATTTTCTCGACAACTACAGTAGCTAGCGGAAAAATAATTAAACCATCGTGTTTATTGGACGATTTTACATAAAAATAGATGTGCTTTTTTGCGAGAAAATGCCGGAAAATCCGGAAAAATCGTAAAATAGAGATTTTTCGCAATTTTCTCGAAAACTACAGTGGCTAGCGGAAAATAATCAAACCATGGTGTTTATTGGACGATTTTACATAAAAATAGATGGGCTTTTTTGCGAGAAAATGCAAGGAAATCCGGAGAATTGTAAAATAGGAGATTTTACGCAATTCTCTCGAAAACTACAGTAGCTAGCGGAAAAATAATTAAACCATCGTGTTTATTGGACCATTTTACATAAGAATAGATGTTTACTAATAAATGAAAGTAATCCCAACGATAAGGAAATAAATTCTTGTGTAAAGTGATAAAAACTTGTGTGATATCGAATATAAACAAAGTAAAAAACTTTATTATAATATAATTAATGTTATTACAAACAGATAACCAGGGCCGGATTTTGATTTTTACCTAGGAATAAAAGTGCTGGAAAATTAGTAACGGCCAGCGCGGGCGCGGGTGGGAATTTGAACTGTGAGTAGAGTTCTCCACGAAACTTAACCCGTGACGCATTGACTAATAACTCTAGAACGAAAAATAACTAGGAATTAAGAACAATGAGTTCAGATAGCGAATTAGCTGATGAAATGAAAAGGAGAAGGGAAGAGGAGGGATATCTCAGAAAAAAATCAAAAAGAACAGCTACCTATATCATCACAAAAAACAGGTGAAGAAAACATAAGTGAAATGGAACAAATGATGAAAATGATGAGAGAATTAGCAATGGATATAAAAGACATAAAAAAAGAAGAATATAGATCTGGAGACGAAATCACACAACTAAAGAATGAAATTAAAGAACTGAAAGATCAACAAAGCGGCTACAAAGATGAAATAAGAAAGCTGCGAGAAACAAACGAAAAAGCCATAAAACAAATAGGTCAATTAGAAAAAGAAATTAGTAAAGCAAATGAAAAAATAGAGAAATTGGAAAATGAATGAAAGAGGAAAAATGTAATAATCATCATCATCAATGGTGCTACAGCCCTATGAAAGAGCCTCAACCTTCCCAAGTCTATTATGCCAGTCAGTCCTATCCATTGCCAACGGTTGCCAGTTTGCTGCGCCTATTTTTCTCCCATCCTCATCTACGCCATCTTTCCATCTAAGTTTTGGCCTACCCCTAAGTTTTACGAGGGGCTATGGAGAATTTTATAGAAAAAGAGCTACAAGTTTCAGTAGATGTAAATGGAGCAAGGAAAATAGGAGAAAATACTGTCATAGTAGAACTTAACAGCGTGAAAAACAAAATAGAAGTAATGAAATATGTCAAAAGAAGAAAGAATTATCCAGAAAGAAATTAGAAGCAAGGCTATGGTAGAGAGGCATAATGGAAAAAATGGAAAAATAGGATACCAGAAGCTAATCATTAATGGTGAAATATGGACATGAAATAGCAGTCAACAACAACTCATAAAAGAGAAAAATATACAACCAAAAAACTAGCAATACAACTAAAGCAGACTGAAATAACAGAGACGACATGGCAAAGTAAAGGTACACGGAATAGACAAAGTGTACAGATTATTAATGAAAAGAAGCCCGTAAACGAACATATATTAGTAGAAACATGGAATGTAAGAGGAACATACGAAGAAGGAGAACTGAAACACCTAGTAGATGAATGCAAAAAATATAAATTCGAAATAGTAGCACTACAAGAAACGAAACAACTAGGCCAAAACTCAATGGAAATAAATGACTATTTATTTTTCAATAGCGGAGGGTGAACAATATCCCTTCGTTGGCTCAGTGTAGATGGTCTTTAAGTTGTGATGGAAACACCAAATAATAGTAGCAGAGTTTATTGATGAGACTTACACTATGGATGTTGACCCGGGGTACTTTGAGTAGAGACTTAAATGATGATCGTTGAAGACAATCACTCGCGTTAATGAATTAATAATAATTGAATTTCTAGACAAGAGATCTTAGTTTTATATAAGTTTAAATTGGGTCAATGTAAACACGGGCCCCGCGTGATTTTGTGTATCTAATTAAGGTAAATTGTTTATCTTATGTCAGCAACTTTTGGCTGATGTCCAAATTATATTATTGATAATTGACCAAATGTGTATGTAATTTAATTAATTACGTGTGTGTGTTTAATAACAAATAAATGCATTGGATCTACTGGGTGATAAAATGATACTGTCCAATTTCGGATATGAATACTGAATATTTGATATTGGACATACTGTGGAATCGGGCAAAAACTGGCCCAAGTGTCAATACTCAAAGTTTACATATAAGTATTACATAAAATAGTCAAATTCAAACATGTTAATAAATAAATAGTTTAAGAATAATCAACAATCTTCCAACCGTACTCTAGCTATCAATGTCCGACTCTATCTCTAGATTAAAATTAGGGCAATTGGATGAAAATGTGGAGAGTGGGAGGTCGGCCTTTGAAGTCGACGGTACATTGTTATGCCGATTACTACTTAATACAGGTACTTCCTGTTCGTTAGTCTGAGTATGTGGATTCCCTGAACGACACAGTCGTACAACAAGACGGTATTTCCATAACGTGAGTATCCCAATTATTACCATTATAGTAATGGTCCCGGTGGCTACAAAATAATGCCAATTAGATTCTGGAATCGATTGCCACTGCGTATGCGTCATTTCTTGTTCTAGACTTTCCTCCTCAAGTAACGCGTGACGTAGCTCTCCTCCTGGTATGTCCAGGTAGGTGTTTAGAGGCATGTTAAACCTGCGGGGTGTCCTAGCCACCAATTGGGCCACGGGAGTGATTGGCGCCTTCAGGTAGCTTGTTACCGCTCTCTCCATCCCACTGCTAGTGGGGAGTAATGTAATATTTTTCGTTTGGGCGATACATTTGGGTGAAAGTTTCAGGAATGTGACTCGTTCCAGTACTCTTTCGCTCCGATTTCCATCGCAAATAATGGATATGTGTATCGTGACTGGCGTGATAACGAGCCAGAGGTTGGGGGTACCCATCTTACTCCATTGAGCTGTCTGTATTGTCCTGGCTACCACTGGACATGTGCTATTCTTAGATCGCTCATAAATTTCTTCAAGTATGCAGTTTGGTTGGGTATCCATGTTCCTTATAGCCGTTGGTGAGCACGCTATCTGCGTCTTTGTCAACAGTAAACATCTTTCCCTATCTTCTGCGGTCAATTCGGAGTAGTGCAGTGTGTTATAATCTACGACCAGTAGATTCCTTGGGGCGACAAATGTGCGCAACACCGACCCCTCAACGTTAAGTGGTATGGCCGTGACTTTCAGCATGCTGTACTTAATTTTCCCTGTCACTATGAAATAGCCGATGACTGTTATATATCTGTCGTCATGACTGACTTCTGTTTCTATAATGGGCTGTCGTCGTATTTCGACCCCTTGTGGCAGTATCTGCCCTGCTTTCTCTATCAATTTGGTTATCTCACCCGGTTTCACTATATCAATGAAGTGTCCGTGGTTATAGTGAAGGTTTAATATTCCCTCGTAAAATTGAGTATATTCGTTTATGAATTCCATAACTTGCAACGCTATCGTTTGTATTCGCAACGTGCTATATGCGGTTTCTAGTCTCTGTGCTTTATCTTCTACTTCGTTAAGTCCTTTAGATATTTCTTGTAGGCCTGTGATTAGTGCTTTGTTAAACTTGTTCATTTGCTCGTTTATCCTGTTCTCTGTGTGATTGATTGATGTTATTGTTTCTAACATTATCTTCGCTTGATGCTGTGATCCCTTTATTAGCTCCTTTTGGTTATTGTCTAATGCTTCAATGTTACTGTAGGCTTCGTCATTGACTCCAAATACTGAGGTTAATATTGTTCCTAATATTCCTCTTCTTTCCCTTGCTTTTATTTCTACTGTCAACCCCTCGCTTACTGATTCCGCCTTTCTTTGTCCTTCCTCTAACTTCCCTATTATATCCTTACAATTCACGAATTTTATATCCTGACACAGTTCTCGTACTCCTTGTATCATATTTCCTATTAGTTGGTGCTCTGTTCGAATTCTTCCCTTTTCTAGTAACACCTTTATTCTAAATGTTCCCCGGTCTATAACGACCTCTCCAAGATCTTCTGTGAAAAATCCTGGTTCCGGATTATATATTTTATACGGTTCTGCCTTTATGGGTTTTAACATCGTTAAAAACATTATAGCTACTAGTATTTTCTTCCATCTTAGTGCTGCTGCCTTCTTCGGCTTTTCCTGTTTCTCTTCTTCCAGTCGTATTAGTTTATGTATGGGTCTTTTTGTCAGTTTCCCGTTCGCCTTTCTCACTGTTACGACTCTGGTTAGTCCCTCCGCTCCAGGGTGTGTTTCTGTTACCCTCGCTAATGGCCATCTGCCTGGAGGTGTATCTTCTTCTTTTATTATAACTATTTCTTCTTCTTTTATGTTAGAGTGCGCCTTATGCCATCTATTTCTCTGTTGTAATTGGTGCAGGTATTCCTGTTTCCAAATTTTCCAGAAGTCTCTTTTTATTTTCTCCAATAATCTCCACCTCGTCGGCATCTTCAAATAAGTCGTAAGCTCTTCTTCCCGATTTGGTGATATAATTTCTCTCCCTATAAGGAAGTGAGCTGGTGTCAGGGCTATTTTCCCTTCAGGGTCTTCTGATGACCCACATAATGGTCTCGAGTTCATACATGCTTCTATTTGTGTCAGCACCGTACTCAATTCTTCATATGTTAGAACTGTTTCCCCGATGATTCTTTTCAAGTGATATTTCATTATCCGCACTGCGCTCTCCCATAGTCCTCCGAAATGTGGTGCATATGCAGGTATGACATGCCATTGGGTACCTAGTGCCAGTAATCCTTGTTTTATCTCGTCATCTATTTTTTGATTTTCTTTTTTCAACAAATTTGTTGTTCCTAGCGTCGTCGCAGCTTGTTCCGTTATAAATGCGCATTGTGACCCTTGGTCGATTAATGCTCTCATTATGTGTGAATCTCCTTTCGCATCTCTTATGCGTACAACAGCTGTCGCTAGTAATGCTTCACCTTCCTTATGGCTTGCACAGTTTACTGAATTCTGTCCTCGTTGGTGGTCGTTGATATTCCTATGCCCATTGGTATCTTGTGTATTTTCTCGCCTTCCGTTATTTTGTTCTCTGGCGTTGTATGGATTATTATTTCCTCCTCTGTACCTATTAGCTTGATACCCGTTTCTTCTATTATTCGAATCTCTTCCATTTCTTTCTTGTGTTTGTTCTCCTTTCGTTTCATTGGAGTTTCTTTTGTTGCCTGTGGTTCCTTTCTCATAATGCAACATATGGTGATGGTCTCCGCCACAGTGTCTGCACCTATATTGTACATAACATTGTTTTTCTTTTTTATGTGCTAGGCAGTTTGCACACAATCCTTTTTCTTTTATCATCCTGTTTCGGTCTCTTACATTGAGTTCCTGAAATTCTCTGCAGTTCGGTATTCCGTGATCTCCGTTGCATATCACGCAACGTGTTCTTGGTTTCCTCCCAGATCCTCCTTGCTTCTCTTGTCTTTTTTCTGACTCCAGCAGTTCCAGTGTCTGGAATCTTCGCTGTAAGAATGTTTGTGTCGATTTGTACGTCGGTATCTCTCTACTGTCTCCAACGTGGTTTTCGTACAGCCTCCTGGTTTCATTGTCCCATTTCGTTATAATAATTCGGGCTACCAATGGGCTCCACGCTTCCGTGTCTGTTCCTAACCCTCCTATGGCTTCCAGACTTTCGTGGAAGGTGTCATGTAGTGATTTCAATGCTCTAGCAGAAGATTCCTTTACTTCCTGTGCTAGTAGCATCCTGTCTATCAATTTAAACAATATCATCCTTGGATTCTCATATCTATCTTTTAGCATGTTCCAGGCCACTTCGTAGTTGGCCTCGGATATGTTTAAGTGTTGTATCATTCTGTTGGCTTCCCCTCTTAGTTGAGTTTTTAGGTACTGCATTTTTTCTGCGTTTGATAACTGGTCGTTTTCATGTATTACTTTTGTAAACAGATCGTGGAAAGTTCTCCACGTTTAATACCTGCCTTCATACACAGGGATTTTTACCTGCGGTAATGTCACACCGTCCCTCCTCTGTGTGCTTTCTGGCCGTTGCATTCCTGGTCTTATTTTCTTCAAGGTTTCCCTGACTCTCCTCTTTAGTTGATTTATTCTCTCTACTTCTCCATTATCTATAGCGTCTAGTTCCTCATTTACTGCTGCTTCAATTATTAGTGTATTCACCTTTTCCATGTATTCTCTTAACTCTGACTGCAGCTCTTCATCCTCCTGCAAATCTTGTTCATTTTCTGGCCGTAATAATTCCTCGATTCTTTGCTTCCTTATCTGTATCTCCTTTACTTTCGGTGCTTTTCCTCTTTTCAGCACCCTTCCATATTCTTCCAACAGGGTTTTCCCCTCAATATATGTCTTAAATACCTGATCATGGTATTTTGTTTCAAAATATTTTTCTTTCGTTATACCTCCTTCTAGCAGCTTTTCGTGGTTATTCAGAAATTTTGCCCAATATTCTTCTAATTTTTCCTGCCTATCCCGGATGTATTGTTGAGTCCTCCGAGATTGAGAATCCTTTTTAGTATTTGAAACTAGTTTCGCTAATTCTGCTCCTATCTCCGCTTGCTTAACGTATACACTTTCCATGGTTATTTTTATAAAATTTTAAATTCAGCGGTAAATATATTAAACAATATGAACTGTATTTTATTTATTAAGCAATGTACTTAAATATGCCTATAATGTCTGGCTAATTGGCTAGTCCAAGGCCATCAAATTCACACAAAAAAAAATATCTGCTTATTAACAATTATATTTATTTACTATACCTGTACTATCACGCTCTCTCGTAAGCCAGAATGTATATAAATAAAAATGTAATTGTATGCCCTTGTCAAGTTTGCAATTTTTCAACGTTACCGTAGGTCGCTTGCCTGACTAAGTGATTTCTGTTTGTAAATAAACTGAATAGTATTACGATTTCAGTAACGCTAAAATTGAAATTCTTTGGTTGGATAATTTAATGAACCTTTGTATTTATAAAAGATCTGTAAATGATATATGTAATATTAATACTGGAATCTTATTCAAATTTGGCAATTAGATATCTATGTGATAAATTTTTACAGAAATAGGTAAAATATTTTCATTTTCTAAAATAGTGAAAATTTTACTGAAATTATTATATAGAGTGGACTTTTATCGTTCTATAAGTTACGTAGTATTTTAATTTTTTCGAAATAAAGTATTTAATTGAAATTAAAGCAAGCTATATGTTTATGAACGTTTCTTTTTTTTTTCAAATTATTTTTCAAATATATTTTTGTCTCTGTATTATTTATATGGTATACATTCTAAAGTACATTATTTTACTATTGATAGAGTGGAGATTGTTGTTCTAGATTGTTGAATTATAATAAAAATACAAACTTGTTAAATTGTACGATTGTAACAGTTGGAAGATTTTGTAATTATTCAAAAACTTACGGTTTTTTTTTTGTTTTCTTAGACGTCTAGGGTCCCTCGCTTCTGGTAGGCTCTGCAATCGGCTCTCGGCTATGGTACTGCTCTTAGCTCTGCAATCGGCTCTCGGCTTTGGTACTGCTCTTAGCTCTGCAATCGGCTCTCGGCTTTGGTACTGCTCTTAGCTCTGCAATCGGCTCTCGGCTATGGTACTGCTCTTAGCTCTGCAATCGGCTCTCGGCTTTGGTACTGCTCTTAGCTCTGCAATCGGCTCTCGGCTATGGTACTGCTCTTAGCTCTGCAATCGGCTCTCGGCTTTGGTACTGCTCTTAGCTCTGCAATCGGCTCTCGGCTATGGTACTGCTCTTTGCTCTGCAATCAGCTCTCGGCTTTGGTACTGCTCTTTGCTCTGCAATCGGCTCTCGGCTTTGGTACTGCTCTTAGCTCTGCAATCGGCTCTCGGCTATGGTACTGCTCTTTGCTCTGCAATCGGCTCTCGGCTTTGGTACTGCTCTTAGCTCTGCAATCGGCTCTCGTTCTCCCGGGTCTAGTGGTCTCTCTCTGAGGGTGTTGCTGGTGTGGACTGTATAGGCTTTCTCAAACTTCCTTGAAGTATTCTTTTTCTCGAAGGACCATGAACAATATCCCCTCGTTGGCTCAGTGTAGATGGTCTTTAAGTTGTGATGGAAACACCAAATAATAGTAGCAGAGTTTATTGATGAGACTTACACTATGGATGTTGACCCGGGGTACTTTGAGTAGAGACTTAAATGATGATCGTTGAAGACAATCACTCGCGTTAATGAATTAATAATAATTGAATTTCTAGACAAGAGATCTTAGTTTTATATAAGTTTAAATTGGGTCAATGTAAACACGGGCCCCGCGTGATTTTGTGTATCTAATTAAGGTAAATTGTTTATCTTATGTCAGCAACTTTTGGCTGATGTCCAAATTATATTATTGATAATTGACCAAATGTGTATGTAATTTAATTAATTACGTGTGTGTGTTTAATAACAAATAAATGCATTCGATCTACTGGGTGATAAAATGATACTGTCCAATTTCGGATATGAATACTGAATATTTGATATTGGACAGAGGGGAAAATAGAATGTTAGGCACAGGATTTGTAGTAAACAAAAAGCTGAAAGATCTAATCGTTGACTTTAAACCAATTTCAGAGAGAATATGCATACTAAGAATAAGAGGAAAATACCAAAAAATAACATTTATAAACATACATGCACCGACTGAAGAGAAAAACATAGAGATAAAGGAAGACTTCTACAGTCAAATAGGTACAGTACTTATTCGAAAATATTCCTAAATACGATATAAAAATAGTACTAGGTGATGCTAATGCCAAAATAGGAAAAGAAGAAATAGACACACCCACCACAGGAAAATAAAGTCTGCATGAAACAATGAGGATTAGTAATAAATATGGATAAGTCAGAATACTTCATAGTGGGAAACGAAGACATTGAAAACCTACCATTGGAACAAGGACATATTGTTGGTGTGAAACAATGCAAATATTTGGGAGCTATATTTAACAAACCAGGAAATAGTGAAGATGAAATACAACACAGGATCAATAAAGGAAGAAGCATCACTAGATCCGTCAATTCAATTTTATGGGACAATGTTATGCTGTGATCTTGCTAGTAATGTAATAATACAAGGAATAAAAATTGATACAAATGATCAGAAAGTTTTACGAAGGGCTATGGAGAATTTTATAGAAAAAGAGCTACAAGTTTCAGTAGATGTAAATGGAGCAAGAAAAATAGGAGAAAATAGAAAATAGGAGAAAATACTGTCATAGTAGAACTTAACAGCGTGAAAAACAAAATAGAAGTAATGAAATATGTCAAAAGAAGAAAGAATTATCCAGAAAGAAATTAGAAGCAAGGCTATGGTAGAGAGGCATAATGGAAAAAATGGAAAAATAGGATACCAGAAGCTAATCATTAATGGTGAAATATGGATATGGAATAGCAGTCAACAACAACTCATAAGAGAGAAAAATATACAACCAAAAAACTAGCAATACAACTAAAGCAGACTGAAATAACAGAGACGACATGGCAAAGTAAAGGTACACGAAATAGACAAAGTGTACAGATTATTAATGAAAAGAAGCCCGTAAACGAACATATATTAGTAGGAACATGGAATGTAAGAGGAACATACGAAGAAGGAAAACTGAAACACCTAGTAGATGAATGCAAAAAATATAAATTCGAAATAGTAGCACTACAAGAAACGAAACAACTAGGCCAAAACTCAATGGAAATAAATGACTATTTATTTTTCAATAGCGGAGGGGAGAATAGAATGTTAGGCAGAGGATTTGTAGTAAACAAAAAGCTGAAAGATCTAATCGTTGACTTTAAACCAATTTCAGAGAGAATATTCATACTAAGAATAAGAGGAAAATACCAAAAAATAACATTTATAAACATACATGCACCGACTGAAGAGAAAAACATAGAGATAAAGGAAGACTTCTACAGTCAAATAGATACAGTACTTATTCGAAAATATTCCTAAATACGATAGAAAAATAGTACTAGGTGATGCTAATGCCAAAATAGAAAAGAAGAAATATATACACCCACCATAGGAAAATAAAGTCTGCATGAAACAACGAATGAAAATGGTCACCTCTTAATAGATTTTGCAAAAGAAAGAAACATGATCGTTATGAGCACGCACTTTCAACACCAAAGAATATACCAAGGAACATGGAGATCACCACATGGGAAAACCATAAACGAAATAGATCATGTGCTCGTCGAAAAAGACATGGAAAAATGTATAAAGAACATAAGAGCATATAGAGGACCAGATGCAGACACAGATCACTTTATAGTCGGAATACAACTGAAACAGGTTATACCAGTTGTTAGAAACCAACAGAAAAAAAGGTACAAAGTAACTAAACCTATTAGACTACTGTCAGAAGAAGAACAAAGTAAATATGAAAGACTAGTCACTAGAGAACTGGAAAATATTGCAGAAAATGGAAACATCGAACAAAAATGGACGCAAATAAAAGTATGTATGACCAAAGTAGCGCAAGTCAGTAATAGGAATATAAAAGATGGATTCAAAGAATGGTTTGATAAGGAATGTAAAATAGAACTGGATGAAAGAAATAAGTTAAGACTCAAAATGATGCAAGTGAAAACACCAGAGATGGAGATAAAATACAAAGAACAAAGAAAACGAACTAAAAGAATCATAAGAGCAAAGAAAAGAAAGTACAACGAAGATAAATTGAAATGCATAGAGGAAAACTATAAAAATGAAGAAGTCAGAAACTTATATGAAGGAGTAAAAAAATGAGAAAAGGGGGTTCCAAAGAAAACCTGTACACTAAAAAAGCAAAAATGTAAGGAATTAGTAAGCGACGAAGTAATACTGAACAGATGGAGATAATACTTCGAAGAGCTTCTAAATGAAATTCCCACAACAGAATATGCAGAAGAAGAAGAAGAAGAAGAACCGAATGAAAGTATTGATCAGGAAGAAATACAGGAAAGACCGCCTAATGAAAAAGAAATAATAGAGAAACTAAAGAAAAACAAGAGCCCAGGTAAGGATGAAATAACAGCGAAATGTTTAAATATGGAGGACCAGTATTAATTAAGCATTTGGAAAAACTGATAAAAGAAATTTGGGAACAAGAACACATACCAAAAGAATTGACTGAAGCCACACTGTGTCCAATTCACAAAAAAGGCGACAAAAGTTTATGCCATAATTACAGGGGAATAGTCCTACTAAACGTTGCATATAAAATACTTGCAGTACATATAAAAAACAAGATAACACAAAAGATAGATAATGACATAGGAGAATATCAATGTGGATTTAGAAGAGGAAGCAGCACGGTGGATCAAATTTTCCTACTGCATGAGATACAAGCGGAAAGCTACGAATACGGGAAATCTACAATGGCCCTATTCATTGACTTTAAACAAGCTTTTGACAGAGTTAAACGGAAAGAAATATACAAAGCACTATGTGAAATTGGAATTAGTGAAAAATTAATTAAGATGGTAAAAGTTACACTCAGAGAAACAGAGAACAGGGTTAAAATAAATCGAAAGGAAACAGATAAGTTTAGGGTCCGTGCAGGGGTACGACAAGGAGACCCACTGTCATCACTGTTGTTCAGTATCCTTCTTGAATTGGTCATCAGAAAAGCCGAAATTAACACGACATGACTTGTATACCAACGAAAACAAACACCAATGCTTGACATTCGCTGATGACATAGTAATGATAGCCAGAAGTAAACAAGAATTAAAAGAAATACTAAAAAGACTAGAGGCGATAGGAAGAAAGAAAGGGATATACATAAATGAAGAAAAGACTAAATATATGGAATGGACAGAACGAGAATACACACAAGGACAATATCTGACAATAAACACAGAGGCAAAATATATGAATTCGAAGAAGTAGAGAGATTCCAATATCTAGGAGCGTCATTCACTAGGAGACCAAATATAAAAGAAGAAATCCAAGCGAGAATTATGGCTGGTAATCGTTGTATCTTTGCTCTAAACAACTTATTAAGAAATAACAACATATCTAGAGGGGCTAAGATAAGAATATACAAGACAGTGATAAGACCTATAGTCTTGTATGTCAGTGAAACATGGACGATGAATAAATCCGAGCAAGTCATGCTTAAAGTGTGGGAAAGAAAAGTCCTAAGAAAAATATTTGGCGGAAAGATATGGAATGGAATGTGGATAAGAAGACCAAATGTAGAACTGGAGAGGATGTATGGTGAACCAAACATAGTAGGGATCATAAAATCCCAAAAACTGAGATGGTTGGGACATATCCAAAGGATGCCAAACACGAGATTTCCAAAAAAAATACTAACGGGAGGAATAGGAGGAAAGAAAAAGAAAAGTAAACCGAAAACCAGATGGAAGAAAGATGTTGAAAAAGACAAGTTTCTGACTTCTTCATTTTTATAGTTTTCCTCTATGCATTTCAATTTATCTTCGTTGTACTTTCTCTTCTTTGCTCTTACGATTCTTTTAGTTCGTTTTCTTTGTTCTTTGTATTTTATCTTTATCTCTGGTGTTCCATCCAGTTCTATTTTACATTCCTTATCAAACCATTCTTTGATTCCATCTTTTATATTTCTATTACTGACTTGCGCTACTAACTTTGGTCATACATACTTTTATTTGCGTTCATTTTTGTTCGATGTTTCCATTTTTTGCAATATTTTCCAGTTCTCTAGTGACTAGTCTTTCATATTTACTTTGTTCTTCTTCTTACAGTAGTCTAATAAGTTTAGTTACTTTGTACCTTTTTTTCTGTTGGCTTCTAAGAACTGGTATAACCTGTTTCAGTTGTATTCCGACTATAAAGTGATCTGTGTCTGCATCTGGTCCTCTATATGTTCTTATGTTCTTTATACATTTTTCCATGTCTTTTTCGACGAGCACATGATCTATTTGGTATATGGTTTTCCCATGTGGTGATCTCCATGTATATTCTTTTGTGTTGAAAGTACGTGCTCATAACGATCATGTTTCTTTCTTTTGCAAAATCTATTAAGAGGTGACCATTCTCATTCGTTGTTTCATATATATACGGGTGTCCAGAAACTCTACCGACAAACGAAGACAGGAGATTCCTCAGGTAATTTAAGACAATTTAACCCAATTCATCTAGTCCGAAAATGATTCCTAAGGAAGCTAGAGCTCTTTGAAGATGGCGTCATATAATTAGTTTTTCTTAGATATTCCCAGAACGCTTTTATTTAGAAAAATAAAAATTGGTATGCTTCTTTACTATTATGAAATGAATCGATTCCATCTATTGCGATTTTCTAGTACCGGTCATAGGCGTCCGTTTTGGGTAGGGCAACGGTTATTTTATCGCTTAACTTTTTTGTCTTTAATTTTTAAGCACGTTTGACTCTGAATTATTAAATTGTGAGGTATTCTAGTACTAAAAGGTACTCTTACTTTAAGTCGATAGGATACACCGTTTTCTAGAAAAATCGATTTGAAAATTTTTCGTTCTTTGAATTTCAAAAAAAAAAGATTAAAAAAAACTATTTAAAAAGATAAAAACTGGTACATTTGTTTATATTCCAGACATTAATCGATTTCATTAATGGTGAATTTCTGGTACCGGTCATAGGCGTCCGTTTTGGGAAGGTCAACAGTTATTTTATAGCCTAACTTTATTGTCTTTAATTTTTAAGTATTTTTGACACTAGATCACTCAATTATGAGATATTCGAGTACTCAAAGTTACTCTTGCTTTAAGTTAATAAAATACATCATTTTTTTTTCAATTTTTTTCAAATTTTTTTTCAAATTCCCAAAACTAAAAAATTTAAAATCGATTTTTCTAGTAAACGGTGGGTCCTACCGACTTAAAGTAAGAGTATCTTTTGGTACTAGAATACCTCACAATTTAATAATTCAGTATCAAAAATGTTTAAAAGTTGAAGACAAAAAAGTTATGCGATAAAATAACCGTTGTTCTACCCAAAACGGACGCCTATGACCGGTACTAGAAATTCGAAATGAGTGGAATCGATTCATTTCTGGAAAGTAAATATGTATACCAATTTTCGTTTTTCTAAATAAAAGCGTTCTGGAGATATTTAAGAAAAACTAATTACATGGCGCCATCTTCAAAGAGCTCTAGCTCCTTTAGGAAGCATTTTCGGACTAGGTGATTTGGGTTAAATTGTCTTAAAATTATCTGAGGAATCTCCTGTCTTCGTTTGTCGGTGGAGTTTCTGGACACCCTGTATAGTGATCGCCAATGCTCTGGAGACCGGACAAGGTTCGGTTATATATAATTATATAATATATAATATTAATTATATAATATATATAATATTCGATTATATACAGGGTGTAACAAAAATACAGGTCATAAATTTAATCACATATTCTGGGAACCAAATTAGTTCGATTAAACCTAACTTACCTTAGTACAAATGTGCACATAAAAAAAGTTACAGCCTTTTGAAGTTACAAAATAAAAATCGATTTTTTCCAATATATCGAAAACTATTAGAGATCTTTTATTGAAAATAGACATGTGGCATTCTTATGGTAGTAGTATCTTAAGAAAAAATTATAGTGAAATTTGGACACCCCATACAAATTTTATGGGGCTTTTGTTCTTTTAAACCCCCCAAACTTTTGTGTACGTTCCAATTTAATCATTATTGTAGTACCATTAGCTAAACACAATATTTTAAAAACTTTTTTGCCTCTTAGTACTTTTTCCAAAAGTCAGTTTTTATCGAGATATTTTGAATAATTGTCAAATCCACCACATATTTGTATATGGCTAAGTACGATTATGGAGACTTGGTAATAATATGAAAATTTATTTATGATTTACATTTTTAGGTATATTTTGAACCATATTAAAAAAGAAGTAATATCTCGATAAAAAGTGCCTTCTCGAAAAAATACAAAGAGGCAAAAAAGTTTTAAAAACACAGTGTTTAACTAATGGTACCGCAGTAAAAGTTTAATTGGAACATACACAAACATTTGGGGGGGTTTAAAAAACAAAACCCTCATAAAATTTTTATGTAAACATATTAAAAAAGAAGCCGCAACTCGATAAAAACTGCCTTATCGAAAAAATACTAAGAGGCAAAAAAGTTATAGAAATATTGAATTTAACTAATGGTACCACAATAATAATTTATTTGGAACGTACACAAAAGTTTGGGGGGATTTAAGGGAACAAAACCCCCATAAAATTTTTATGGGGTGCACAAATTTCACTATAATTATTTTTTAAGATGTTCCTGCCATAAGAATGCCACATGTCCATTTTCAATAAAAAATCTCTAATAGTTTCGGAAATATTCGAAAAAATCGATTTTTATTTTGTAACTTCAAAGGGCTGTAACTTTTTTTATGTGCATATTTGTACTAAGGTAAATTAGGTTCATTCGAACTATTTTTGATCTCAGAATATGTGATTTAATTTATGACCTGTATTTTCGTTACACCCTGTATATATAATGGATTTCTACGGCTGCGCCGCCTCTCCATACCCAGCATCCAATTTTTTTCTATCGTAACACATATCTTCATCTAATTGCCTCGAATCCATTGCTTCCTGAATATTGTCCCTCCAGCTTCTCCGTGGTCGTCCTCTTCTTCTTCTCTCCGGTGGAACCCACTCTAATATTTTTCTCGGCCAGCGAGTCTCATTCATTCTTTTAACGTGACCGAACCATGTCAGCTGTCTCTTTTCAATATCGTCTATTATAGTTTTCTCCACCTTCATACGTTCTCTAATTGTTTCATTTCTTACATGTTCTAATCTCGAAACCTGACAACTTCTCCTCAAAAAGTCCATTTCTGTACTAAGTAGCTTCTTTTTATTTCTTGCACTTATGTCCCAAACTTCTGCACCGTAGATTGTAGCGCTCTTCATTATACTTTCATATATTCATCTCTTTGTTTCCTTCCTGATATCTTTGTCCCATAAAATTGAATTGACGGATCTAGTGATGCTTCTTCCTTTATTGATCCTGTGTTGTATTTCATCTTCACTATTTCCTCGTTTGTTAAATATAGCTCCCAAATATTTGCATTGTTTCACACCAACAATATGTCCTTGTTCCAATGGTAGGTTTTCAATGTCTTCGTTTCCCACTATGAAGTATTCTGACTTATCCACATTTATTACTAATCCTCATTGTTTCATGCAGACTTTATTTTCCTGTGGTGGGTGTGTATATTTCTTCTTTTCCTATTTTGGCATTAGCGTCACCTAGTACTATTTTTATATCGTATTTAGGAATATTTTCGAATAAGTACTGTACCTATTTGACTGTAGAAGTCTTCCTTTATCTCTATGTTTTCTCTTCAGTCGGTGCATGTATGTTTATAAATGTTATTTTTTGGTATTTTCCTCTTATTCTTAGTATGCATATTCTCTCTGAAATTGGTTTACAGTCAACGATTAGATCTTTCAGCTTTTTGTTTACTACAAATCCTGTGCCTAACATTCTATTTTCCCCTCCGCTATTGAAAAATAAATAGTCATTTATTTCCATTGAGTTTTGACCTACTTGTTTCGTTTCTTGTAGTGCTACTATTTCGAATTTATATTTTTTGCATTCATCTACTAGGTGTTTCAGTTCTCCTTCTTCGTATGTTCCTCTTACATTCCATGTTTCTACTAATATATGTTCGTTAACGGGCTTCTTTTCATTAATAATCTGTACACTTTGTCTATTCCGTGTACCTTTACTTTGCCATGTCGTCTCTGTTATTTCAGTCTGCTTTAGTTGTATTGCTAGTTTTTTGGTTGTATATTTTTCTCTTTTATGAGTTGTTGTTGACTGCTATTCCATGTCCATATTTCACCATTAATGATTAGCTTCTTGTATCCTTTTTTCCCATTTTTTCCATTATGCCTCTCTACCATAGCCTTGCTTCTAATTTCTTTCTGGATAATTCTTTCTTCTTTTGACATATTTCATTACTTCTATTTTGTTTTCACGCTGTAATTCTTTCTTCTTTTGACATATTTCATTACTTCTGTTTTGTTTTACTGAAACTTGTAGCTCTTTTTCTATAAAATTCTCCATAGTCCCTCGTAAAACTTTCTGATCATTTGTATCAATTTTTATTCCTTGTATTATTACATTTTTTAAGACGTAGTATCTCTTATAAGAATAGGAAGACTAAGATGGGCAGGACATCTAGCAAGATCACAGCATAACAACCCTCCTAGAAGAATCCTTATGTCACAACCGGTGGGAAGTAGAAATAGGGGTAGGCCAAAACTTAGATGGAAAGATGGCGTAGATGAGGATGGGAGTAAAATAGGCGCAGCAAACTGGCAACCGTTGGCAATGGATAGGACTGACTGGCATAATAGACTTGGGAAGGTCGAGGCTCTTTCATAGGGCTGTAGCACCATTGATGATGATGATTATTACATTTTTCCTCTTTCATTCATTTTCCAATTTCTCTATTTTTTCATTTGCTTTACTAATTTCTTTTTCTAATTGACCCATTTGTTTTATAGCTTTTTCTTTTGTTTCTCGCAGCTTTTTTATTTCATCTTTGTAGCCGCTTTGTTGATCTTTCAGTTCTTTAATTTCATTCTTTAGTTGTGTGATTTCGTCTCCAGATCTATATTGTTCTTTTTTTATGTCTTTTATATCCATTGCTAATTCTCTCATCATTTTCATCATTTGTTCCATTTCACTTATGTTTTCTTCACCTGTTTTTTGTGATGATATAGGTAGCTGTTCTTTTTGATTTTTTTCTGAGATGTCCCTCCTCTTCCCTTCTCCTTTTCATTTCATCAGCTAATTCGCTATCTGAACTCATTGTTCTTAATTCCTAGTTATTTTTCGTGCTAGAGTTATTAGTCAATGCGTCACGGGTGAAGTTTCGTGGAGAACTCTACTAAAAGTTCAAATTCCCACCCTTGCCAGCGCTGGCCGTTACTAATTTTCCAGTATTTTTATTCCTAGGTAAAAATCAAAATCCGGCCCTGGTTATCTGTTTGTAATAACATTAATTATATTATAATAAAGTTTTTTACTTTCAGCTGATTCTGTTTATTAATATGCTTTATTTTCCTGTAGAAATACACCATTCACAATAATATTATATTGTTTTGTTTCCACCTACTGTAAAACCAAAACCTGCTTTGTTTATATTCGATATCACACAAGTTTTTATCACTTTACACAAGAATTTATTTCCTTATCGTTGGGATTACTTTTATTTTTTAGTAAACATCTATTCTTATGTAAAATGGTCCAATAAACACGATGGTTTAATTATTTTTCAGCTAGCTACTGTAGTTTTCGAGAGGATTGCGTAAAATCTCCTATTTTACAATTCTCCGGATTTCCTTGCATTTTCTCGCAAAAAAGCACATCTATTTTTATGTAAAATCGTCCAATAAACACCATGGTTTGATTATTTTTCCGCTAGCTACTGTAGTTTTCGAGAAAATTGCGAAAAATCTCTATTTTACGATTTTTCCGGATTTTCCGGCATTTTCTCGCAAAAAAGCACATCTATTTTTATGTAAAATCGTCCAATAAACACGATGGTTTGATTATTTTTCCGCTAGCTATTGTAGTTTTCAAGAAAACTGCAGAAAAGCTCTATTTTACGATTTTTCCGAATTTCCCGGCATTTTCTCGCAAAACTAATTTCAGATTCGGATTCCTGAGGGTCGAAAACATATTTGCAAAAGGTTTTCGTCTTCTTTGCCAATTTTGAGCAGTTGAGAATATTTCAGTGGACTAACATGTTATTTTTAGTACAACAATGAACTAACATTTTTAAAAAAGGTCCGCATGTACATTTTTTTCTTTCAGCTTCTATTTCCGTTCAGATCGGATTTAAGTTGTTTCTTTAAATTAAATGGTTCTTTATTGAGGATCCCACAATAATGATTTTCCACGGTAAACATCAATTTCCTTCCGACAGTTCCGACCATTCCATTACTAACAAATATTCAACTCATGCGCGCCAAAACCAACAAACCACTCGCAAACCCGTCCAAATACGTATTGCGAACCATCAAAGCGTTTGTTGAAAAACCGACAGAATTTAGATCGTGGTGCGCCGTGTGCGTGCCGTTTGTGCGTCACTTGAAAACACGTACTAATCTGACGAATAAGCTGCGCGCGAGCGGCTCGCACACCGAGCAGAGCGCATATGTATCTCCGCCTTAACATATACATTGAAAATGCTCTATAAGCGGACTATTCAAAAAAAAATTGTTTTATAAACATAGCTCCTTTATTTTTGGCGATAAAAAGTTTTTTCAAAAATGATTTTGTAGGATTTTTGAAGAGCTATAAGACTATGTAAATTAAATTTCGTAAGATCCCTTAGTTTTTAATTGGGGTGGGTTTAAAGGGCCCGATAAGGGGGTGTTGGCTCGTAAATAAAGGTTTTAAACAGCTATATCTCGCTAACTATTCACTGTAATGAAAATCTATGCACAGGTAAATTTTAGTTATTAAAAAATCTATAAGTTAGTGGTTTATCATTTTTTTCATATCTCCACTATTTTCGGAGATATTTTGAAGAAAATGGTGAAAAATACGAAATTGCAAAAAACCAATTTTTCTTTAAACTCCAGTTTTTCTAAAATTAGGCCTTTTAAATGGGTCAAACTTCTTAACTGTATTGATAATACAAATATAAAAGGAAGTACAGAAACGTGAAGACCAATTTTTAATTAGGTGGGTAGTTAGGGGGTTGTTTTCACTGATTTTTTTATAAAGAAAAGCAGGTACCGACATTTTTTGATCATAAGTCACTCAATTTATACGCAAAAAACTTTTTATTACTTTTTTTTTGAAAGGTCTAATTGTATCGTTGAAAAAATATTATCAACATTTTCCTCGAAATATGCAATGTTTTCCCGTTATTTGGCGTTGAATATTTCAAATTATGCATTTGACGAAAAAAGCTAATCTTTAACATGCCGTATCTGGGTTTGTGTTGGTCGTAAAAATATTATAGAAAAAGAAATTTGGTTTGTGTTACTAAAAAACACAATTTCGACAGCTACAGTTTTTTTATTAAAGGGATATTTTTCGAGTTATTCTCAAAAAACCCTCTAAGAAGTGGATTTTTTCGTCGAAAAACTGTTACATTCAACCGCGAATAACTCAAAAAATATTAGTTTTGCGAAGAAAATGTAAAAACATTTTTTTCTTAGAATACATAATTCCTTTATTCAATTTTAAAGATATTATTTTAATATAACGTACCTACAGAGAGGATCTAAATTATGGAATAAATTTATTTTCTCTAAAATGGACGACTTTGGAGAAAAATCCTGAAATAGGTCGACTATTAAATTAATTGACGCAAAAAGAAGAATGTAATTTATTTAACTCAAAATAGGTACATTGTACGGCTGTCAGTAAATAGAAAAAAGATGTTTAATTCACAAATAAACATTTCTTTTCGCTTAAATTAAATCACAAACAGCCTCCCACCTACCTCTTGGCAGTTTGAACATTTAATTTAAGCGAAAAGCAATGTTTATTTTCCAAATAAACATTTTTTTTTCTATTTTCTGACGGCGATTGAATGTATTTTGAGTTAAATAAATTGCACACATTCTTATTTTTTCGTCAATTAATTTAATTCAAAACTTATTATTTTGGCCACCCTGTATAAATAATGATATTAATGTTTATTACTGTATAGAGAATTGAACACCCTTTCAAATGAAGTGCGACACGACCCCTATTCCTATTTAAAAAAATCATCGATTACGTCACCACGCTCAGATGGATGATGTCACTAGTATAAAGTGTATGCCAAACAATTGTAATTTGAAAATAAAAATCGACAGATTTCGGGATTTTTCTCTAAAGCCGTCCATTTTAGAGAAAATGAATTTATTCCATAATTTAGGTCCTCTCTGGTATATAAGTTTAAGTAACGTACCTATACTGCGAGGGATAACCGCAAGTTAACCTCTCGCGTCACAATTTTTGAGTTACGCCCAATACGATTTTACACCCGCCAAAATTCCATACCGAGCGATGTATTCACTTGAAAAATTGCATAAAAATATAGTACCTAAGAATTGGATTCTACAAATAGACAGAACATGTATACTTATTTTTAAAATTTTTGTTTCAGATTCAATGCAATCGTTGTGCAAAAACCACTTTCTTCAAAACCTTTACAGGAAGATCGATGGCGCACTCCTTTGGTCGCAAAACGAGAGAAATTTGGACTGTATCATAACGTTTCAAACTCATTCCATTCTTCAAAGATTTATGCTTCGCTTCGATTTTCTTCAGTTAGATTGCAATGATCATTTATATATTTACGATGGTGCTCACGCTGTAGGAACCTATAAGGTAATTAATTTATTATTATTATTTGATATTTTGCGTTTGATTTTAATATCAAAAGAATAAACATTGTTGTTACGATTGACCGAGTTATTGTTTATCATAAGTAGGTTACCATTTGTTAGTTTGTGGTCCCAGTACATAATATTGTCTAACGTGAAATTCATACTGGGATTGCAGTACGGTTAAGATAGGAATACGCATTCAGTGTTGCCACAGTTCTTGTGCGCAGGGGCGTAACAGTGGCCCCCGCAGCGTGAAGCTTCCGGGGGGGGGGGCAGTCGAGCAGGGGCCCCATCTTGTCGTCTGATATTATGTAAAAATCTGTTATAGGTATATGATTTTATTTTGTGTGTATAACTTTAAAAACGTAAATTTCTAAATAGGCTTATTCGGCAAGTGAATCATCTCATATCTAGAAACTTAATCATTTCCGGTCTCACGAAAGTTTATGGGTGACGAATATAAAGTATAATACTTTGTACGTGACTATTGAAAGATTTGAGAATTGCTATTTGCCGAATTTTAGAACAATATTTATAAATCTAGAAATGGGTTTTCTCTTGAATCTTTACCTACGTTTAGTATTTCGATACAATTATCCAGAGGCGTAACAGAGGCCCCCTCAGCATGAAGCTTACGGGGCCCCAATATGTCAAGGGCCTCATCTTGTTGTCTAATTTATGTAAAAATGTGTTGTTATATTATTTGCATACATACGTTTTTTAAGCAGTGCAGTATTGAAAATGAAGTTGTGTGCACGAAGAAAGTTGTTCATCCCATAAAATAATACGAATGTAATCATTTAGTAATTTTTGTTCTATTTTATTCTATACCAATAAAGATGAAAAATGTAAGTTGTCATAAATAATGCATGAATACACCAATAGCTCAGTAAATGACAGTTTTGGAGCGAAATTATCTGCGTCACGACCGACGTATTTGCTTGACAATTTGAATTTAGGTTCTAGTTACACTTCACTTCAAAGTTGGATGTATGCAAAGTTGGAGGGGGTGACACCCCTCCTTGGGGTGAAAAACATACGTTTAAAATAAGTCCGAAAATGTGTAAATTGACTAATTACAAGCAACTTTTGTTCTATATAGTTTCTTTATGTTAATACTTTTCAAGTCATTGGCGAGTGAAAATGTTTATTTTTCAACAAAAAAACGTTTTCAGACGAGTTTTTCGCAAATAACTCAAAAATAAGTATTTATCGAATTAAATATTAGATATCGAAAAAATATTTGTAGCAAAAATGTAGCTTATAAGATAAAATAATGGTGTACTTATAATGGTGTGCTTATAAAAAATGGTGTACTTATTTATGAAGTCTATCGACACAGTAAAGGCACAGTTGAAGCTCATGAAAAATTATTCTTATTCGTCCAATTCCAAATCGAATATTTCAACCTGAAATAACCAAAAAATGAAGCAATTTTCGGGAAAAACTCATTACAACTTTTTTAAATATTTAAAAAAAAAAGCTTAATTTTTATTTTTTTTATAAAGGTTTCTAGTTCCAAAACTATACGAGTTACGCTTAAAATAAAGTTGGCCCCTATTTTAGTTAAAAAAAGTCGCGAAAATTTACCCCTATTTCGTACCCCAAAAAAATGTATAATTCGCGCTTTACCATTTACTTCAAATATTTATTGTTTAGATGATCTGTAAGTTTGGCTGGTTCTTATTTTTGGAAAAATTTGATTTCATAGTAAAAAAAGTTTTTTATTTTGTAAAAATGCCTTTTGTTCAAAAAATCTTAACAAGTATTAGTGATACGAAAAATCGCAAAGAGTAAAGAAATGTAGGTATTGCTTTTTTAAATATTTTGGCTTTATTTTGTTTTTCTCTAAGACAAAAATTGGTTAAGATATGGCTGTTTAAAATTTGCATATACTCGTAATTAGTGACTCCTTCAAGCCCTTTCAACTAAATCCCTTTTAAAAATAAGCACTTTGAACCGATGAAACTTATAGGTCATATAAAAAAGTTAAGTAATTTGTAAGGCGATAATGATGTAATGAGTTTCATTTGGGGTGCTAAATAAGGGGAGATTTTCACAATTTGTTTTACCAAGAAATGAAATTAACTGTATTTTGAGCGTAACTGGCTTAGTTTTGATGCTACAAACTTTTGTAAAAAATAAAGCTTCTTTTAAACGACGAAGCAAGTTTTCAATCCTAATAGTAAATTAATAATATTGAAAAATATTAAAAATCACTAAAAGATTTTTAAATTGAAAACTTCTTGGTATATTTTCATGGTAACACCTCCAAGACTTCTATAATTTGCAAGTCATATGGATGCTGCAGTGAAGACGAAAGGGAAGGAATTCTACACCTTGCAATTCACATCCCCCGTCTGCAGCCGGCAAAGTTCCAACTGAAAAATGCACCTGGTTACTCTACGGAGTAATACGAAAAATAAAATAAAAATGTGTACCATTTCTATTCGGTTGCAATGCGAAGGCAAACCAATCTTACTTTTTAATTAGAATACGGAGTGCAGTCCAGTTCCTTTAACCGCGATTATCTGCTCTTATTGGAGCTTCATCAGAAGGAACGTAGGCACTGTTCTCCATACTCCAACTAAATTGCATCGAGAGGTTTTCCCACACATCGCAACCAAAGTGATGATAATAGGTGGCAAGCGCCATCTGGCAATTGAAAGACGAAGCAAGTTTTCAATCCTAATAGTAAATTAATAATATTGAAAAATATTAACAATCACTAAAAGATTTTTAAATTGAAAACTTATTGGTACATTTAAAAATAAAAATCTTTTAGTGATTTTTAATATTTTTCAATATTATTAATTTACTATTAGGATTGAAAACTTGCTTCGTCTTTCAATTGCCAGATGGCGCTTGCCACCTATTATCATCACTTTGGTTGCGATGTGTGGGAAAACCTCTCGATGCAATTTAGTTGCAGTATGGAGAACAGTGCCTACGTTCCTTCTGATGAAGCTCCAATAAGAGCAGAAAATCGCGGTTAAAGGAACTGGACTGCACTCCGTATTCTAATTAAAAAGTAAGATTGGTCTGCCTTCGCATTGCAACCGAATAAAAATGGTACACATTTTTATTTTATTTTTCGTATTACTCCGTAGAGTAACCAGGTGCATTTTTCAGTTGGAACTTTGCCGGCTGCAGACGGGGGATGTGAATTGCAAGGTGTAGAATTCCTTCCCTTTCGTCTTCACTGCAGCATCCATATGACTTGCAAATTATAGAAGTCTTGGAGGTGTTACCATGAAAATGTACCAATAAGTTTTCAACTTAAAAATCTTTTAGTGATTTTTAATATTTTTCAATATTATTAATTTACTATTAGGATTGAAAACTTGCTTCGTCTTTCAATTGCCAGATGGCGCTTGCCACCTATTATCATCACTTTGGTTGCGATGTGTGGGAAAACCTCTCGATGCAATTTAGTTGGAGTATGGAGAACAGTGCCTACGTTCCTCTGATGAAGCTCCAATAAGAGCAGAAAATCGCGGTTAAAGGAACTGGACTGCACTCCGTATTCTAATTAAAAAGTAAGATGGGTTTGCCTTCGCATTGCAACCGAATAAGAATGGTACACATTTTTATTTTCTTCTTTTAAACATTAAAAAAGTTCTAATGAGTTTCCTCGAAAAGTATTTAATTTTTTGGTTATTTCACGTTGAAATAGTTGACTTGGAATTTGACGAATAAGAAAAACTTTTCATGTGCTACAACTTTTCTTTTACTAAGTCGATAGACTTCATTTTTGTTTCATTTTTTTATAAGCTAGGTATATTTTTGCTAACAATATTCTTTTCGATCGAATACTTACGCTTTGAACTATTTACGAAAAATCGCCTAAAAACGTGTTTTTTTGTTGAACAATAAACATTTATACTCATAAATAACTCGAAAGGTCTTGAGTTGACCAATTCGGTGGTGACATTGAAAATTACACGGTATCGCCATATTTTACGTTGATTTACTGGGCTGTAACACATATATTTAGGTATTTGTTAAACATGTCGCATTTAGTAATTTTTTAAAGGGGGGCCCATTTTCAATTCTGCGGCGAGGGTCCGACGGAGTTTGTTACGCCACTGCCTGTGCGACACTCTTGAGAGAGCAATCAACAACTGATGAAGATCGACAACACTGTGCATTTATTCCCCATTAGAAATGTATTACCCTATCTTAGCCGTACTGCATTCTCGTTGTGAATTTCTCAATAGTCGGGATGTTACTTTGACCTTACAGAAACAGCTACACCCAAATAGGTGGTCAATAGTAGTATAAATTTAGCCGCCATAGTGAATTTTAAGGAGAACCGTTTTTTCTCAATATATTCGCAAACTTTTCTACAAAAATGATAAGAATCGAAGTTGTTGCTTATCTGATTTTCTACAATTGACAAATTGCAATTTTTTTGCAAATTTTTTCGTGTTGTCAATATTTTCTAAGTTGAGGGAGAAAATAATGACAAAGCATAATTGAAGCTATTAATGCAAGAAGGTGTTAACCAGCAAATTACATAATGTGAGATAATTAAGTTCAAAGTTTATTGACTAGAACTTTTTTGCTAATAATTCAAATTGCATTTTACAAAAACAAGTGTGAAGTAAATGAAACCACAATTTTTTGAGGATACATATAGTCCTATAAATCAATAAGACTAAGAGAGTTTTTATAAAAATTACGAAAAAAATGTAAGTAAACACCTTTTTGTACAAACATATTTTTACATTTGAGAATTAAATAACACATAAAAAGGAGTTCAAAAAAGTTTATTGTTAAAAAAAACTAGAAAATTTGTGTAACTTATAGTTAATAAAAAAGGATTTAATTATCGTCTTCTTTTCTGAGGCCATGGTAAAAAGCCCGGAAGTTTTCTGGAATGTATGGCATTTGCTGTTGAATATTTTCATATTTTTTAGATGCTATTGGCCTACTTTTATTCACTGGCCATAAGATTTCACCTGTACTTGAAGTTGACTGGCGCGTTGCAGTTCCTTTACTTTTTAAAATGGAAACTTCTTTCCAATTGTCATCATCATTTAGAGAATATCTGTACTTTGTTTTACCAAATTCCGTAATTTTTATCCACTTTACACTCTTTAAATGATATTTTTTCACCATTGTCAGCTTTTTTTTATTTATTAGTTTCAATTTATTAGGTAATTATTTTACATCCACAAACTTATCTTCCATTCTAATAATATGAAAAGGAGTTTTTCTCCTGCACTGTACCATGGTGTTTACATACTCATCCACTGTGTAAATATTCTGATGCTTTCTTACTTTTTCGAGAGCAAACAAAATCCCGGTCGGAATCCATAAATGTATAGCCCACTTCAGGGATTTTTTTATGTTCTATTGTATCAAAAACACCTTGTATTATCAAGTAATGCCAAACACATATAATAAACCAGTTTTTATTTTGACCACCTGCTGAGTCACTCTAGACTACAAGATGTTTTTGCTGTGGTTTCAGAGTGGTTAAGAATGCTAGCAGGCAACTTCCAACTTCCTCAGGTCCATGACCTCCCTTGTCTTCTGTCCAAAGATGAAAATACCCCTTGCCGTTTGGCTGGTTTTTGTTAATAACGTACACTCCTAAGTTATAGAGCCATACCTACCTTAAATAAAAAGCAGTCTAGTAGAGATTTTAGGTAATGGAAGAGTTTTTTGCATGTCAGAAGTAATGTATAGGTATAACATCAGTTTTACCCAACTCCATATCTTTTTTTTTTGTTCTTCAAAGGCTTTCATAAATTTCTCAGAATGTCCATCTGTTGCTTTACCAGAGTCTCAGACTTTACGAGTATCCGATCGGGGAGTAAAAAATCCCAAGTTAAAATCTTTAACAAATATTCTCCTGTACATTGCTTCTGACACAACATTCTCCACTTTCCTCCTGACACAGCACTGACACAGTACGCTTCGTATAACTCGAACATCTTATTTATTGATAAGGTGGGTGATAAATACAGCCGAGAAGGGTTCTTATTACGAGCATAGTGGGACATTTCTGCTGAGAAAGACTTAATAATATTAATTATTGAACATATTATGTTCATGAACAATCATTTTGGTTTCTGCTGGTATTGCTTTTGGCTGATTGTGATGACGACCTCTTTCGTCCTTTTTTGCAGTTAATTTATCAGCTGTTATTTGATTTCGAATTATATCAAATTTTTTTAGACCAATATCAAGCATAGATAAAACTGCGTCTTTACAAACCTTCCAAGATTCTCCATCTATTTAAAAAAATATTCGTAAGAATTTGTGCGAACAGCATGTAAAGTGGGCCTCTTTACTCCAATAGGTTTCATCAAACTAAACAAGTACAGATTTTTGTCGTCATTTTGTAATACATAGTAGTGGTTAAATAGTAAGCTTCTATCTTCATCCGTAAAACGTGAATCAAATTTTAGTCGACATTTTTCTTTACACAACAGCTTACCTACACTTGACTTTTTAGCTGACTGCACCTGACCTTTATAGTTTATTTATGATTTTCCAGCAGCCTTGTTGTTCTTTTTTTTTCATTTCTCATCTCTCACAACAAAATAATTGCACCGAAAACAAACACAACGGCATGTAATAACACCTGATAAACAATTAATGTTTGATTTACCGCGCAAAAATAGGCAGATTTTCTTCTGCATACTCTGCAAAAAGGTGTTAACTGCTCTGTTGACACCTTCTTGCAGATACGTCGAGAGTTATCACCTTTATGCACTTCAGGTCCTTTGATAATGGGATATTAACTCCTTTTTTATATACATTTTTAGGGCTATTAATGCCATCTTTTAACAAAAGGCTTTACTACTTAATAGAAATGGATGTTAACACCTATTTGCATTTGATAAGATCAAATTTACAAAAATGTAAGTTAACACCTTCTTGCATTAATAGCTTCAATTATTGCTATATCTCGTTTATTATTAACTTTACGTCATAAATGTGCATAAACAAAAATAAAGAGAATTAATATTTAATACAATTTTGATAACCTCCATTTTTTGCTAATATAAATATTTCTTTCTACTTATGACTTGCTGCTGATCACATCAGAGTCATAAGCGTAGGACCTTAAATTTTTTATTGTAGCATAAAAATTAAAGAAATAAAAATTGTATAAAATATATAATTTTCTCTATGTACACATTTATTTAGTAAAGGTAATAATAAAGAGATAGTTCAATAATCATAGTTAGTCATTATTTTGCCAAAAAGAAGCAATTGCAGGACATCGCAGCTGCTTCAATTTAAGTTACCATTTTGTTGAAAATGGTCGGAATATTGAATAAAAACAACTCATATAAAAAAATCCCTGTAAACTCTTACGCTAGTGCTTTTACCGTATACGTATGACCTCAAATATTGAGTTTAGCAAAAAAATAAAGGAGATTAATATTGTATAAAATAGAATTCTCTTCAGTTTTGTTTTGCTTCGTCGCTATAACATAACTCGGAAAATATTGACCGCACGAAAAAAATTGTAAAAAATTAAATGTAGGAAATCACATTGATGGAGGAGATATTGAGCAAAAACCGTTCTTCTTTAAATTCAAGATGGCGGCTAACGTGACGGCGGAATCCAGAGGCGATTTTAAATTTACACTACCATTGACCCCCTAAAGATTAGAAGAATAAAATTTGGGCAGCTCTGCATTTAATATTGGGTCTCTTTTCGTCTAATCCGACTGGACTAATAATGTTATTTTATTTAAACCATTGACAAGTTCTACTAAAAAGTCGTAATGGTAAAATAAAGCGAAGTTAAATTTGTTGATATAGTGCGGCCGATATGTGAAACAATTGCACATTTAATGATACAAGCATATAATTTGGACCACATATACTACACATATAAAGGTTCAAATTTAGATATGAGGCCATCTCAGATTTTGCCTTTTACAAAATTGGCGGGCATTCAAAATGGCGACTATACATATGTGTTTAATAGTACCATAACTCTTGAACGAAAAGTTCGATTTCAACCAAATTTGGTACATAGGTTCTTTTTTTGCTTTACAAGATGGATGTGGTGAACCACAAGAATCGGTTTACCAGAAGTTGTGTTTTTAGTGGTTGTTTATGTAAAAATATGTGTTTTTTTTTCAATTTTTTCCCTCTGTATATAATAATTTTTCAAAAAGGTAATACCGCAATTGAAAACAGCGTAAAAATATTTTGTAGAAAATATTTTGAACTTTTCAGTTATTTTAATTACCATTTAATAAATGCATAACGTATCTTCACATGTACCTATGTGTGGCAGATTCGTGCAAATATTATAAGAATTATTGTGAATTTAATGGTAGAATCATATAATTTGGACCACATATACTACACACATCAAGGTTCAAATTTAGATATAAGGCCATCTCAGATTTTACCTTTTACAAAAATGGCGGGCATTCAAAATGGCGACTATACATATGTGACTAATAGCACTATAACTTTTGAACGAAAAGTCTGATTTCAACCAAATTTGGTATATAGGTTATTTTTTTGATGTGTAAGACCAAGGTCTTGAACCGAAAGAATCGATTTACCAGAAGTTGTGTTTTTCCTAATTTTTATGTAAAAACATGTTGTTTTTTACCAATTCTTTCACCCTGTATATATTAATTTCAAAAAAGTAATACCGGCGTTGAAAAGAGCGTAAAAATATTTTTTAGCAAATATTTTGAACTCTTTAGTTACCTTAATTACCAATTAGTAAATGAATAACGTATCTTCACATGTACCTATGAACCTATGTGCGGCAGATTCGTGCAAATAATATAAGAATTATTGTGCACTTAATGGTAAAAGCATATAATTTGGACCACACACATTACACATACAAAGATTCAAATTTAGATATGAGGCCATCTGAGATTTTGTCTTTTAGAAAAATGGCGGGCATTCAAATTGAATCTGCCGCACATAGCTACATGTGAAGATACGTTATGCATTTATTAAATGGTAATTAATTTAACTAAAAAGTTCAAAATCTTTCCTACAAAATATTTTTACACTCTTTTCAATGGCAGTATTACCCTTTTAAAAAATTAATATATACAGGGCGGAAGAATTAAAAAAAAAACAACATATTTTTACATAAAAAAACAGTAAAAACACAACTTCTGGTAAACCGATTCTTTCAGTTCAAGACCTGGATCTTATTCATTAAAAAAAGAACCTTGGTGCCAAATTTGGCTGAAATCGGATCTTTCGTTCAAAAGTTATCGTGCTATTAGTCACATATGTACAGCCGCCATTTTGAATGCTCGCCATTTTTGTAAAAGGCAAAATCTGAGATGGCCTCATATCTAAATATGAACTTTTGTGTGTGTAGTATATGCGGTCCAAATTATATGCTTCTACCATTAAATTCACAATAATTCTTATAATATTTGCACGAATCTACCACACATAGGTTATGCATTTATTAAATGGTAATTAACATAACTAAAAAGTTCAAAATATTTTCTAAAACTTATTCTTACGCTCTTTTCAATGGTGGTATTACCTTTTTGAAAAATTAATATATACAGAGGGAAAAAATTGAAAAAAAAATATATATTTTTACATAAACAACCAGTAAAAACACAACTTCTGGTAAACCGATTCTTGTAGTTCACCACATCCATCTTGTAAAGCAAAAAAGAACCTATGTACCAAATTTGGTTGAAATCGAACTTTTCGTTCAAGAGTTATGGTACTATTAAACACATATGTATAGTCGCAATTTTGAATGCCCGCCATTTTTGTAAAAGGCAAAATCTGAGATGGCCTCGTATCTAAATTTGTACCTTTATATGTGCAGTATATGCGGACCAAATTGTATGCTTGTATCATTAAATTCACAATAATTCTTATAATATTTGCACGAATCTACCACACATAGGTATGTACATGTGAAGATACGTTATGCATTTATTAAATGGTAATTAACATAACTAAAAATTTCAAAATATTTTCTAAAACATATTCTCACGCTCTTTTCAATGGTGGTATTACCATTTTGAAAAATTAATAAATACAGGGTGAAAAAATTGAAAATAAATTATTTACATAATATAAAATAGTTTTACATAAAAAACCAGATAAAACATAACTTCTGGTAAACCGATTCTTCCAGTTCACGATATCGATCTTGTAAATCATAAAAAGAACCTATTTAGCAAATTTGGTTGAGATCGGACTTTTCATTCAAAAGATATCGTGCTATTAGTCACATAATATGTATAGTCGCCCATTTTGAATGACCGCTATTTTTGTAAAAGGCAAAATCTGAGATGGCCTCATATCTAAATTTGTACCTTTATATGTGCAGTATATGTGGACCAAATTATATGCTTGTATCATTAAATGTGCAATTCTTATAATATTTGCACGAATCTGCCGCACTAATAATAAAATATTATACAGTGTTGTTCTGAAGCTATTTTCTTGTGTCATTTTTGCAATGAACTAGTTTTGATGGGAAATAAGCCACAATTTTACTAAAAAAATTATTTTATTTACGTTTCGACGTCCAAATCGGGTGTGGTTGTCAAAATACAAAAAATATTGATTTGTAACAATATTTTTTGTATTTTGACAACGACATCCGATTTGGGCGTCGAAACGTTGTATTGTTTTCAGTTTCTCGGATAGTCCTTTTATATATGATATTGATATTTTCCTCGTATTATTTCTTGTGAATGTTGTAGTATCCCGTTCTAAGTTGTTCTGTTCTATTCGACCCAATCTTGACAATTCCTTATTAATATGTAATAATAATATTTGTTTGTCTTTTCTTAGCGTCTGGAGAATAGTTATGTTAATTGTGTTAGCTGGTGTAAAACTCCTTACTTGGGACTGCATAGCTACACTGATGAAGTATAAGATGCAGAAATAGCTATCTGTAGATGGTGGTCCAACTCTGAATCAACCTTACTTGGTGTCAAACTCGATTAACTTCTTCTTTTATTTAATTTTTACATATCAAACATGACAATTTTTATACATGACCATATATTGATCGTTACTTCATTGAGTAACTTAGGTCCATTTTCTGTTGGAATTTACCAGCTGAACAGACGGGGTCGTGAATTGTAAGTTTTTTGATTTCCCTCTTGTCTTCTTCGCTTCAGCATCCATCTGGCTTGCAAATTTTAGACGCTATGGAGGTGTTACCAAGAAAATGGACCAATAACTTTTCAATTTAAAAATCTTTTAGTAATATTTTAATATTTTTAAATAATAATAATAATGCTATTAGGATTGTAAACTATTTCATCTTTCAATTGACAGATGACGCTAGTCACCTACTCCATTCACTTCAGTTGCGGTGTGGGGGATAAACTCTTGGTATTGATCACTTGAGGTATGGAGAAGCAGGCCTACGCTCTCTCCGATGAGACTCCAACAAGAGTCGAAAATCGTCGATTCAGAGGGCTGAACTGCTCTTCGTATTTTAAGTGAAAAATAAGATTGTTTTGCCTTGGCATTGCAACTGAATAAAAATGTAATTTTTATTTTATGACAATTTTTGTTTATTTCAGTTCGACTTGTCTTGTAAGAATACGAAACAAAACCTTGGGGCCATGTTTACACGTACTAACTACGTAACGCTGAAGTACGTGACCGATGCTTGGGGAACCGACTCCAATGGATTTAAATTGGTCATCACAGCTGTGAAAGATCCCAGTAAGTATTCTTATATATAATTTACACAGTTTCTTTTAATTTGATAGGAATATATTACTGCATTACTCGAGCTTGTGTCAATAGAGATTTTGACTTCGGAAAAAATCAAATAAGATAGAACTTTTATACATTTCAGAAAATTTTACACAAAAAACGTTAAAACCTTAAAACATTATATCTATAGCTTCTATAATTTTTTATTTATAACGCTAAAGTCACCCTTCTCACACACATTGGCGCACTGCTGTACACTAGCATTCGGCGAAGCGCATGGTGGAGTTATTTTAATATAATTCTTTAACTAATTGATCAAATAAAATTTTACAAATTGAAGATGAAAGAAGAACAATTAAGTTATATTACAGTTATAATAAAAAGAAATAAAATGTATGGGCATAAGTACGGTGTGGGCGGAAACTGAGACATACATGAATTTTGTATAAAAATAATTTAAAAATGTGAAACTAATACAATTTTTTTCTTATATAACTCTCAAATTTGCACAACTTACTTTTCAAACATCTTGCTTAATGGTGTTTCATTCAAAAAAATATCTACTTCTTCTTTCTCATAATCCTTAGTGCCCTTCAGGGCGTCGGATCAAAAAAAATCTTGCTTGAAAAAAATAAGTTTCAGTACTTACGGTTTTTTTATCCACTCCTCTAAAAGAAACCGGCTCACTGCTGAACTGGCCCGTAAGGTAACTTTTATTACTCACAATTATTTAAAATTGTTAGACGTAGCCCAATCCATGACTGAGCTGGCCACTCGTGAAAAACAAAATCCCACAACTCATCAGTACATTGAAATGCACATTGTAGATGACTAGGATGAGCTAATGATAGAAATAGATTCTGAATCTGAGGTCTCATCTTTTATCATACCACATCGATTATTTGCTGTTAAGAAGAAAATTTCCTTTTTTTATCCAAGAAATTTTGTGTTTTCTGTTGTTTTTGTATTTTTTATATACTAGTCCAGAAAGCCACTGCGCATCCGCCAGAAAAAATATTCTGATTCGGATTTTTTGCACAATCTTACTCAAAAAGGACTCCTTTTAACAAATTTACATGTTGCCAGGACCAGGACCAAAAGGTGGTCAAAAATTTTTTAAACGTTTTTTTTTTTGTTTTTTTCCTAAAATTATTTTTTTTGCATGGAAAGAAGTTTTTTTAGGTTTTTTGGATCATTCCAAACAGAAAAGGTTTTTAGTGAATTTTCTCTAAAAATGATAGTTTTTGACATATAAGCGATTAAAATTTGAAAAATTGCGAAATCGGCAATTTTTAACCCTCAAAAACTATGTGAAAAACTGAAAATTTGAATGTTGCCAAGGTAGGTAGATATTCGTTAAACATCGATTGATGAAATCCTGAAGAGTTTTTTGCAATACAATATTCAAAACTCCTTTGTTTTTTAATTGCTAATCAAGCGTGCGCGACACTATTTTCCACCGACAGTATGGTGCAAATGAAAGGAATAAATTCGCTATTTCGTAAACCGGCGACTTTAAGGAAAAATCCCGAAACAGGTCGATTTTTATTTTTTAAGTTATGATATTGTGGCATATATGGTATACTAGTGACGTTATCCGTCTGGGCGTGATGACGTAATCGATAATTTTTTTAAATGAGAATAGGGGTCGTGTGGTAGCTCATTTGAAAGGTTCTTCAATTCTCTATTCAGTATACAGGGTGTCCTTCTACTTCTTTTTTTGTCAAATAATTTAACTTAATAAAAATTTTTTGGACACCCTGTTTAAATAATTATATAAATGTTTATAGTACTGAATACATAATTGAAGAACCTTTCAAATGAGCTAGCACACGACCCCTATTTTCATTTAAAAAAATCATCGATTACGTCATCACGTACAGATGGATGACGTCACTAGTATACCATATATGCCACAATATCATAACTTAAAAATAAAAATCGACCTGTTTCGGTATTTTTCCTTAAGGGCGCTTTACAGCTTGCAATTCTACCTGCAAGACGCAAGAAAGTTGCCTAAAGGCATGCGCAGTATGTCGTCAGTTGATCATTGCATGCAACTTGTTGCAATTGCGCGATAATCGGTTTGGTGCCATTTTTTCTGCAAGTTTTCATGCAAGTCTAGGGGAACTTGATTTTTCCACAATATCAAATGTCATTGACGACACCGATTCACGAATACATGCCGATCAGCTGTTTTCTGTTTGTGAAATATATCAACGATGGAAATGAATGAATAATGAAATGGCACTTTCTGAGATTCTATAATTATTGTAAATTGTATATTAAGCTACGGAAGCTCTCTCTCCTCTAGCTAAGTACCCTAGGATAATAATTAATTTGTGTTTCGCAGAAATAGTACTTCGAAATATAGATTTCTTTGTAATTGTTCAATTTTTCCCAAGGGTTTATTAAAATGTACATTATTCCTAGAAAATTAGAGTCATTTTCATCATCTACTTGGATAAATTCTTCTGTTGGAGATACATTATTACCCCTCTTCTTGTTCAACTACACCATCTCCGATTTCGGCGTTCTAAATTAGTGACTACTAAAAGGCTTGCTGCAGCAATAATAATACTTAAAGTTGCTGCTACCGCCTTTTTCTTTTATATTTGGTTATATCTGATAGTCTTGGCATTTCGAAATTTACCAAAGTTAAATAAACAGCAATAAAGTAATTAAAAAAAAACAAAAGTTTATAAGTTAGGTTAAGGGTAAAACTTTCAAATTGCATGCAAGCCGGGTTACAAGCTGTAAAAGACCATGCAATAGACTTGCATGAAAGTCTTGCATGCAAGAAATTGCAGCAAGTTTTATTGCAAGCTGTAAAGCGGTCTTTAAAGTCGCCGGTTTACGAAATAACGAATTTATTCCTTTCATTTGCACCATATTGTCGGTGGAAAATAGTGTCGCGCACGCTTGATTAGCAATTAAAAAACAAAAAAGATTTGAATATTGTATTGCAAAAAACTCTTTGGGATTTAATCAATCGATGTTTAAAGAATATCTACCTACCTTGGCAACATTCAAATTTTCAGTTTTTCACATAGTTTTTGAGGGTTAAAAATGGCCGATTTCGCAATTTTTCAATTTTTAATCGCTTATATGCCAAAAACTATCATTTTTAGAGAAAAGTCACTAAAGACCTTTTCTGTTTGGAATGATCCAAAAAAATTAAAAAACTTTTTTCCATGCAAAAAAAAATTTTAGGAAAAAACAAAAAAAAACGTTTAAAAAATTTTTGACCATCTTTTGGTCCTGACAACATGAAAATTTGCTAAAAGGGAGTCCTTTTTGAGTAAGATTGTGCAAAAAATCCGAATCAGAATATTTTTCCTAGCGGATGCGCAATGGCTTTCTGGACTATACAAAGAATACTGTTGTTTCGCCTCATAATTTTGTATAAATAGAAGATCATGATTTTTAAAACCCTATTTTTCATCTTCAACAATATTCTTAAGTGCGTCATGGGGTTCATTCTCAGAAAATTCTCCATATCGAGAATATTCTCCGATTTTTCATTCTCTAGAATTTTCCAACACTACTCGTGCTTTTTGATTCCAATAGGAAATTAAAAATTAAAGTTTACCAAATCAATTTATTTAAAAAGAATCTCCAACAAGAATATAGAGACTTCCGTTAACGACCTTACTTTTTGAGACCCTCCGTGAGGCAATAAAAGTAGAATTTCTAGTTTGCAATTGAACGAACACGCAAGTCGAGAAGCATCATAATTGTGTTATGAATTCAGTTGGGAAAATGTTCCTTTCCTGAGACAAATTGCCAGCTACATTTCTTAACAAATTTTCTAGTTAATTTATTTTCGTTACTTCCTCCACCTTTAACTCGTACACTAATTGGATACCTGTGCGGTTTTTAGGAGGATAGTTTTTATTAATTAAGAGTAGAAAACAATTAGCTTGTTGAGATTTGTGCCATTGTACCGGGTGTCCCAATAAGAATGGCTCTCGGCTATATCTCAGGAACCGTTTATAGTAGAGCTTTGAAATAAAAAATTTTATAACAAAAGTTGCCTCAGGAAAAGCCTGAAAATTATTTTCATAATTGTGGGATCACCGCTAGAGGGCGTAATTGAATATCAAAAATTAAAAAATCTAAATTTTACAAAATTTTCCTAATGAAGGGGCACTAAAAATCCGATCGTCGTATTCTTCATAAAATTCTACGCATACTTGATTTGACAAGTTTAGGTCTACCTTTGGAAATAAGAGGTGGGGGTGAGTGGGAACCTTGTTATGAAAAACTGGCTGTGAGTCCGGTTCTGCTTAATCAAATTTTGCAAACTTGGTCTTGTTGAAGATAGATCTTTTTCATCAATGTAAAAGTTATGATTTCGAACCAACTTACTGAGTAATATGCCAGCTAGAAGGCGTTATTTATTTTTTTTCAGAAATCTAGTGTTCTTTGGAAAATATTAAATACAAACATGCATTTTTAATACCATATTACAAAATTAGACAAAATTAGCAACAGAATAGCGAAAACCGTATGTTAATACCTTTTTTCTATCTCGAGATATCTTACAAAACGTGTAAATTTAAAAACATAACTGTTACTGTCACCGGTAAACGAAATAATTCATTAAAAGTAGTGTGCTATGGAAACAACAAAGAAACATTTTCCAGCTCTCAACGTATATTAGGTCTTTTCAACGCTTCTCATTTGTTTCGAGCCTCGTTCATATCTCGTATATTAATATTATACACGGATTATACGGCATATGACAGAGGCTCGAAACAAATGAGAAGCGTTGAAAAGCCCTATTACAAAGAAATAAAAACAACTATTTAGTGATGACATAAACGTTCAAATTTTTGCCCATCATTTTCGTTGCAAACATTTACTCTTTCAAGAGTAGATTGAACAGCAGTCTCAATTTCTGCTCTCGATATACTTTGAATGGCGTTTAGTATTCTCTGGATAATGTATTCTAAAATAGTGTATGATGGGCAACAATTTGAATATTTAGGTCGTCACTAAGTAGTTCTTTTTGTTCTGTGTTATATTTAATTTTAATAGTATTGCTTCTCTTTATATTGTTGTTTTAATTAATTATATTTTTATACGTTGACATCTGGAAAATGTTATTTTGTTTTTTCCACAGCACACTACTTTTCATTAACTTAGTTTACCGGTGATAGTAACAGTTATGTATAAAATTTACACGTTTCTCGAGATATCTTGAGATAGAAAAAAGGTATCGACATGCGGTTTTCGCTATTCTATTGCTAATTTAATCTAATTTTATAAAGTATGATTAAAAATGCATACTTGTATTTAATATTTTCCAAAGAAAACTAGATTTCTGAAAACAATTAAATAACGCCTCCCAGCTGGCTTATTACTTATTAGGATGGTTCAAAATTATCACGCTTACATTGAAGAAAAATATCTGTCTTCAACAAGATCCAGTTTTCAAAATTTGATTTAGCAGAACCGGACTTACAGCCATTTTTTCATAACAAGGTTCCCACTCACCCCCACCTCTTATTTGCAAAGGTAGAGTTAAACTTGTTAAATCAAATATGCGCAGAATTTGATGAAGAATACAATAATCGGATTTCCAGTGCCCCTTTATTAGGAAAATTTTGTAAAATTTAGATTTTTTTTATTTTTGATATTCAATTACGCCCTCTAGCGGTGGACCCACAATTTTGAAAATAATTTCCAGGCTTTTGCTGAGGTAACTTTTGTTATAAAATTTTTTATTTCAAAGCTCTACTATAAACGGTTCCTGAGATATGGCCGAGAGCCATTCTTATTGGGACACCCGGTACACTGATATGAGCTCGTTAATATCTTCATTTATTTTTTTCAGTTTGTGTTAATTTTTCTATAGTTATAATGAGATATTTATACAGTATGGTGCAAATGAAAGGAATAAATTCGTTATTTCGTAAAACCGTAGTTTTAGGTTTTGTCTGATTGTTTCGTTTCGTATTTTGTCTGTCCTATTTCTGTTTGCTATTTTCCTCAGAAACCCCATTTCTATAGCTTTGACTCTGGATTTTTGTCTCCCCGTCAATGTCTATGTCTCGCTGCTCGCTGCTATACAGGATTGTTGGTGTAACTACTGATCTAACGACTGCCGTTTTTATTTTCTACGGTATCTCCTTTTTCCCCAAAAATGTTGTTTTCATAGTATTAAATAAGCTTCTCGTTCGTCCCATTCTCTCGCTTATTTCTATGTCTTGTTTACCATTTGATTTAATTATTACTCCTAGGTATTTAGAATATTGCACTTGCTCTAGTTGTTTCCCGTTTAATTATATTGCGTGTGTCTTCCTCGTATTTGAAATTACCATTGTTTTTGTTTTCTCTGTATTAATTTTTATATTTATGTTTGATAGTTCTTCTTCTAGGATTTCAAGATTTTTCTGTAAGTCGTCTCTGTTTTCTGCTATCAATGCCATGTCGTCTGAAAATAGTAGCTTCGATAGTTGAGTCTGTTTCATTTGCCAGTATCCTAATGTTAGTTTTCTAATTCTTCTGTTGGCTTTCTTTATTGATTCATCTAGTACCACTGAGAATAGCAGTGGACTCAATACGCATCCCTCTTTGACGCCTTGAATTGTAGTAAATTCTCTGGATTTCTCGTTATTGGTTCTCACTGTATTTATATTATTTTTGTACATATACTGTTTTACTTCTATTATGTGCCTGTCGACTCCCCTTTCTTTTAGTGTCTTCCATACGTCCTTTCTTCGGATTCTGTCAAACGCCTTTTCCAGGTCGATGAAGCACATATGCATCTCTCTATTCTTATTGATTACCTTTTCTTTTCACTTACTTGTCTTATTGTGAATATTAGGTCTTGCGTGCTTCTGTCCTTCCTGAATCCACACTGTGTATCTTCCATAGTTGTTTCTATTTGGGCTTTTATTCTTGTCTCTATTATTCTTGCGAATATCTTCCCAGGGATACTTGCTATGGTGATACATCAGTACTTATTACAGTTTCTTTTGTCTCCCTTTTTGTGGATTGGTAATATAATGCCTTTCTTCCAGTCCTTTGGTATTTCTGCTCTACTTATGATATCATTCATTAGTTCTTTCATGCTATCCATTCCCGCTATTCCCATGAATTTTATCATTTCCGGGGCGATATGATTCTTGCCTGGTGATTTGCCTAATTTTACTCTTTCTATTGCTTTCTCTAATTCCTCTCTTGTTATGGATTCCACTTGTTGTTCTTCATTAATTTCTTGTATCTCCACTATGTCGTCCATGTCTGCATGTGTTAGATCTTTGAAATGTTCTCTCCATCTTTACATTATTTGTTTTTCTTCTGTTAGTACGTTTTCATTCTTGTCTTTTATATTCGGAATCGTGTGCTCTTTCTTTTGTCTGAGTTGCTTTAATGCGCTGTAGAAGAGTTCTTGGTTTTCCTTATAATTTTTTGTCATTTTTTGTCCAAACCTCTCCCTTTCCTTTGACCTTTCCTTTTCTGCTTTCAGCGCTATTTTAACCCCTTTTCTTTTTTCTTTATATGCCTCGTAATCTTGCGGGTGCTTTGTGCTTAGGTATCTCTTCCATTTGTCTTTTGTGTTCTTTATTTTCTCTCGTATTTCATCCGCCCGCCATTGAGAATTATAATCTTAGAAAAAACCGCAAAATCACAAATCGTAGATAGGAAAGTCAAGTATTTTTTTTCAATACATGCCATTACTTAAAAAGGGTTCTTCAAGAATTTGAAACAAAACAAGCAATCAAGATAAACTGTGTTTTGTATTTTAGATTAAAATTACTTCGAAAATGTTAAAGGCGAAAGAGCCCTCAGATTGCTTCCACTTCAAAGAGACGAAACCTTCTCATTTCATTTTGTAAATATTATTGTTTGTCGTTTGTAATGCTCCTGGAGCGAGTTACAGGAATTGTTTTGCTTCTCGTTTATTACGGTTTTTAGGGCGCTTCGTTTCATTTCATATTGGAAGGCTGTTTAGCTCTATCCTTTATCAAAATGAAATTGCGATTATCTTTCACTATTCGTCCTTGTCAAAGTAAGTCTTTGAAAAGCCGTTTATGAAATAAAAAGTGGCACATTTTAATGGGACTAATTGCTTTTATCTTCGCCTATGTTTATATGGGATTAGCCACAGTTTGGTTGTATCGACAGTTACATATTTTTACCTAAAATAATTAAAGTTTCGATTTCCACTCCGGAAATCGTTGTCAAAAGATATTAAGAACAATAATTTGTTGACAAGGTGTGCAACCGCCAAATTGTTTATTGAGGTTGTGTCACATGCCTCTCAACAAGAAATTGTACTTTGCCTATGATGGTTGTAGGCAACAGCCAGCTATGGCTGCTAAAACTGAATTGTTTCCAAAACTGTCTGTAGTTTGTAGTTTTGCAGACATCAGCAAGGTTGTTTATGATATAACGGTAAACTTGTCACAGTAATGAAAAAACATAGACAGACATATTTGCAGCTCCCGGAATGAACCATGGCTGGTGAGAGAAATACTGTGTGCGTAAAGTTAAGGAGGTTCGTTCCGGGAACTGTACATAACGATGTGTTGATAAATAAGGGAACTTGAATAGATAGGGGAGTTAGTTGAGTTTGGGGTTTAGTACGGTTTAGAACAAAATAATGCAGGGTGTCCGGAAACTCTACCGACAAACGAAAACAGGAGATTCCTCAGATAATTTTAAAACAATTTAACCCAATATTAATCTAGTCCGAAAATGGAAAAAGGAGCTAGAGCTATTTGAGGATGGGGTCAAGTAATTAGTTTTTCTTAAATATCTCCAGAACGCTTTTATTTAGAAAACCGAAAATTGGTACACATATTTATTGCAACACTTATATTATCGCATAACTTTTTTGTTTTTATCTTTTAAGCAGATACACCGTTTTCTAGAAAAATCAATTTGAAAAGTTTTCGTTTTTTGAATATCAAAAAAAAATTAAAAAAAAAACTAATTAGACAAACAAAAATTGGTCCGTTTATTTATATTTCAGAGATGAATCTATAATTGAGAATTTCTAGTACTGGCCATATGCGTTCCTTTTGGGTAGGTCAACGGTTATTGTATTGCATAACTTTTTTATCTTTAATTTTTAAGAATTTTTGACACTAAATTATTAAATTATGAGGTAATCTAGTACTAAATGTTTACTCTTGCTTTAAGTCGGTAAAATACACCATTGAAAAAATTTTCAATTTTTTTCCAAACTCAGGAAACGAAAAATTTTTAAATCGATTTTTCTAGAAGGGTGTGTCCTATCAATTTAAAGCAAGAGTACATTTTAATAATAGAATACCTCACTATTTAATAATCCAGTATCAAGAATGCTTCAAAGTTAACGACAAAAAAGTTATGCTATAAAATAACCGTTGTCCCACCCAAAACGGACGCCCAAGACTGGTACTAGAAATTCACAATAGATGTAATCGATTTATCTCTTGAAGGTAAATATGTGTACAAATTTTCGTCTTTCTAACTATAAGCGTTCTTTAGGTATTTAAGAAAAACTAATTACAAGACGCCATCTTCAAAGAGCTCTAGCTCCCTTAGAGCATTTTCGGACTAGGTGAGTTTGTTTAAATTGTCTTAAAATTATTTAAGGAATCTCCTGTCTTCGTTTGTCGATAGAGTTTCTGGACACCCTGTATACCTAATCATCTGTCAACTGAATACACTTATATGGTAATTGTTAACTGAATAAACAATATTATTTGAGTATTTGAGTGTATTCCTGCTATCTAACTCCATACCAAGGGTAATACATTCTATATTTCTTTATATGTTGCCTTGTTGCCTAAACTTAATTTTTTTTTTCAGAGCACGCATGCACGGAATTCCGCTGTAACTTAAGAGAGTTTTGCATAGCAACTGAACTTGTATGTGACGGTATCAACCACTGTGCTGATGGTTCAGACGAGACGTCCACTAACCTTTGCCAAAGTAAGTCAATTTAAATTAAAAATATACAATTTACTATTCTAATTGGGAAATAAGCCACAATTTAAGTTGAGAAAAGATTTTATTGACGTTTCGACCTCCACTTCGGAGGTCGTTATCGGAATACAAAATATTAAAAAATTAAACAAAGTTTGTTCATCATCATCATCAATGGCGTTACAACTCTTCGTGAGTCTTTGCGCGTTTACTATTGCCTTCCATGTTTGTCGGTCCTGTGCCACTAATTCCCATTGTCTTACTCCCATTTTCTTCAGATCTTCTTTGACTGTATCTTTCTACCTTTTTCTAGGCCGTCCTAGAGACATTCTTCCATTTGGCCTTTCCCAGATCACATTGTTTATAAGGCGATTGTCGTTACTGCGTATCACACGCCCTGACCATCTGAGTCTATTGGCCTTTATATATCTGACTAGATTTTCTTTTCCGAATATGGACTCTAGCTCGTTATTGTATCTGCGCTTCCATTCGTTTGTCACGGTCTTTGAAAGGGCTATATATCATTCGAAGGATTTGACGTTCCCACACCAGAAATTTATTAACTTCTCTTTTTGTTAGCGTCCATCTTTCGCTTCCATATGCGAGTGCTGGTCGTATTATGGTCTTATATATCTGGATTTTTGCAATTCATGAGAGAAGTTTCGACTTCATTAGATGTTGCATTGCAAATAAAGATTTTTTTATAATGGCAGTTTCCTGCCATTATTCGCGTTTCAACTTCTCGCTCTATTTTGTTGTCATTTGTGATTGTTGTTCCTAGATATTTAAATTCTTTAACCACTTTGAACCACATATTTTCACATGAAACAAAAAACATAATACATACTTACAAGACATGGTTGCAACCGAAAAACAAGGTTTTACGAAAATCCGCTAACGGAATTATTCCACAGGATGTTTAAAAGTTAGGATAAAAAACCACCTTTCGATTAACCCCGTATAATAAGTCAAATATAATGGAACTTCAAGAAAGCTAACTGGTCTGCTTTCACCAGTAACCTTGACAAATGCCTAGGATGGATTCCACCAAAGAGCCAGAACTACGGGAGACTAACAGGAGCAATAATCACCTCAGCAAAAGCGACAATCCCTAGAGGATACCGCAAAGAATATATCCCTGGTTGGACAGAACAGAGCGAAAAACTGTATGAAGAATATTGCGAAGATGGAAAGCAGGAGATTGCAGACGAACTACTCCAAGCATTGATGCTGCCAGGCGTGAAAAATGGACCCAGACAGTAGAAAACCTAGACTTTCAGAAGTCAAGTCGACAAGCCTGGTCCCTACTACGGAAACTCGGAAGTAGCAACCCACCCGCTCGCCAAACCAACCTAGTAACTCCAGACCAAATAGCTACGCACATAGTGTCAACCTCTAGGGCACCTCAAAATCGTTTACATATAATTAAAGTAAAAAAAGACCTCAAAACCATAAAATCTAGTCTTGCACACTCAACAGAATATTCCAACCCATTTACGCATGAAGAAATATCGCAAGCCCTAAATGAAATGAAAACAGGAAAAGCGCCGGGTTTCGACGCCATTCACGTTGAGTTCCTCAAACATAGCGGCAGATTCACTAGGCAATGGCTCGCAAAATTCTTTTCTGACATCCTTCAAACGGGAAACGTCCCCCACCAACTCAAAAATGCAAAAATCGTCGCCATTTTAAAACCAGGGAAAAGTAATAATTCACCGAAAAACTACCGCCCCATCGCACTCTTAACTATGGTGTACAAATTGTTCGAAAGACTGTTGTATAATAGAATCAGCAAAACCATATTCTAACACTTACCAGTGGAACAGGCAGGATTTCGGCCAAACCGCAGCTGCACAGACCAGGTACTCGCACTGACCAATTATGTGGAATCAAACTTTCAAAAGCAATTAAAAACAAACGCTGTCTTCATCGATCTATCTGCTGCTTACGACACTTTGTGGCGACAAGGGGCAATATATAAATTAATGCGAATAATCCCATGCAGAAAGACCACTGAGGTTATTAACGCCATGCTATCCAACAGATGTTTTAAAGTTATACTGGGAGACAAGACTAGTACCCAAAGGAAAACTGAATAATGGATTTCCACAAGGATCCGTGCTGGCTCCCATGCTTTTCAGTTTCTACATAGCAGACATGCCAGAAACCACATCAAAAAAGTTTGGATACGCAGACGACTGGACGCTTGCCGCAAGTCATAAAGAATTCGAGGTCACTGAACGCAGTCTAACAAACGATTTAAATGCCCTAGGGAATTATTTCCGCAAATGGAAATTGCAACCCAATCCAACTAAGACAGTCCTGCTTCCATTTGAACAACAAGATGGCCAACTATCAACCTCAAATCCATTTTGAGGACAGACTCCTTAACTATAATAAACACCCAAAATACTTGGGTGTTACACTTGACAGAACGCTAAACTTTAAAGAGCATCTTACTAGGACTGCTGCAAAACTCCGAACTCGTAACAGCATCCTGCAAAAGCTCTGCGGCACTACATGGGGCTCCTCAGCACCCACACTTAGATCGACAGCATTAGGACTGGTGTACCCCGTAGCGGAACACTGTGCACCAGTATGGATAAACAGTCCACATACTCACCGTGTTGATGTCCAACTCAACCAAGCCATGCGAACTATATCGGGCACAATCAAGGCCACGCCCACTTACTGGTTACCAGCTTTGAGTCATATAGCTCCACCACCCATCCGCCGGGAACATGCCCTTGTCAGAGAATTTACAAAAATCAATACTGATCCTGAGCTCCGCTCCCATGTCGGAACTTCCGCCAGAGACATAAATAGGCTCCGTTCAAGACACCCGCCTCTAAAAACAGCAAAAAGGCTAGTAGATCAAAACTTTAATGTAACTGAACGGTGGAGAGAACAATGGGAGAATAACGCTGCACCAGCTAACTGGAACATGCCATGTATTACAAGCAAACCTTAGGGCTTCAACCAACCGAGACGAATTGGGACCACACTCAATAGAATAAGGACGAACTGTGGCAGATGTTCCGACTCACTTTTCAGATGGGAAAAAATACAATCACCAAATTGCGACTGCGGCGCCGAAAGGCAAACAGTAAAACACATGGTAGAGGAATGCCCGATTAGATCCTATAACGGCAACCCTTCGGATTTCCTGGTTGCTACAAAAGAGTCAATCGAATATATTTATAATCTAGATTAGCGGTTCTCAATCTGTGGTACATGTACCACTGGTGGTACATATCATTATTTGCGGTGGTACACAAAACACGCAAAAACTTAAAATAGTAGTACATAGTAAGTCTTGATTATACAATCTAAAAATATAGAAATATAATAAAAGAAACTTTATATGGTACATGACTCAAAAAGATTGAGAACCGCTGATCTAGATGTTTGTTTGTAGAATATTTTTGTATTTACTGTTGTTTGTAATTTATATATATGTATATATTATATGAACCTGTGATGTAGCCATACGCTAAATAAATAAATAAAAGTCAAATATAAAATTTTATTAAAAAACTCACTATACCGAATTAAAATTTATAAATCTTTACAGAGTGTGCTAAAATCGAAATAGGGCTAAAAATAAAAAACTGAAATACTTTGAATTTGACCAAAATTTTCTCCGTGGCCTTTTTTGCATCTGAGTGTATTTTGTCATTTATTGCCAAACTAAATTTGTTTTTATAATAAGAACAGGTTAAGAAGAATTGGAAGATTGTCTATCCTTTATTTTGAATTCATAGTAGATTTTACAGTATTTTTCATAAATACTCTAATCTAATAAATATTTCTTATTTGTTACAGATAGTGACTCGGGCACGATTTTGGGATTAGAAGTGACATGGTTCGTCGTAGTAGTTGTTAGCACTCTTTTAGTCCTTTTGGTGCTTATTGTCGCTGTTTCTGTCTGCATATGCAGGATGGGATGGCCGAACTCCTCCTCTGGGAATGGCACAGTGCAACAGCAGAACGCTTCCTATTCCCGTAAGTCTCTGAATTTCTCTTTCTTTAGGCGGTTATTAATGACTTCTATTTCAATTGTTATGTAAATATCTTAGTACCTATACATACATATACAGTATGTCCCTGTAAAGTTGTATCCATATGGAAAACTTTTTTATTATTAATTTTACGAAAAAAAGTTATTCTTCATATAAAGCTCTGCTTGGTCCAAAACCTAAAATTTCACCATAAAATATCAAATTTTTTGAATATTATACGAGGTATGTCAAATAGTTTGAATTTCACTCAAGAGTAAACTAACTTTATTTTTCACAATATTGAAAATTGCTATTATGAAAAGTTGTTTGGAATTAAAAACTATATTCTAGTATGAAATTACATCCTTCTAATTGAAAAAAAAAATTAAAAATTTTGGGTAACCAACATTATGTATTTCAGTTATTTCAATTCAGACAACTCTTTTATTATTAATTTTACGAAAAAAAGTGATTCTTAATAAAAAGTTCTGCCTGGTCTAAAACCTAAAATACAACCATCTTATGTCAAATTTTATCAATTTTATACGAGGTATGTCAAAAAATATGAATTTGGCTCAAGAGTAAAATACGTTTATTTTTCACAGTATCGAAAATTGTCATTATTAAAAGTTATTTAGAATTAAAAACTATGTTTCCGTATGTAATTACATTCTTTTAATTGAAATATTCTGAACTATAAAGGTACTTTACTTTTGATCTAACTTTATCTTTTTTGACATACCACGTATAAAATTGATAAAATTTGATATAAGATAGTTGTATTTTAGTTTTTAGGCCATCCAGAACTTTTATTAAGAATCACATTTTTTCGTAAAATAATAATAAAAGAGTTATCAGAATTGAAATAACTGAAAATAATGTTAGTTATCCATAATTTTTCAAAAAAAAATCAATTAGAAGGATGTAATTGCATATCAGAATATAGTTTTCAATTCCAAACAACTTTTCATAATAGCAATTTTCAATGCTTGCTTCTACTACTTGCTTCTACACAGCCATGATGTGAACAAGTCAAATTTAGCTCAATGGTACCTCGAGCGTGAAACATTGGATATTTTATACATCCATGTGTAAAGTCACATCAATTTTATATGTTCCTATGACGGATTAATTTTAAGGGTTTTTACCCTAATATTTTTATTTTGGTGGTTAGCATGTTTGATTTAAGAAACACTGATGATGATCAGTCAACCGATTGAAAACTAGTTCTGTTTGTTTTATGATGTATATCTGTATAGGAATTTGAACAAATATACCTTTTATAAACGATTTCATGGTTTTTTTAAAGCTACTTCTCTTGAGTGAAATTCAAACTTTTTGACATACCTCGTAAAATATTCAAAAAAATTGATATTTAATTCTTTGTTTTGGACCATGCAGAGCTTTTTATGAAGAATACCTTTTTTCCATAAAATTAATAATAAAAAATTTTTTCATATGGATACAACTTACAGGGACATACTGTATAATTCTTGTGGTGATTAATAGTAAAAGAGGTATCTGCTGAAATATGAATGTTATTCATTACCAATGGTACAAAAGAACTCAAATTTGTTAGGACAATTATTTTTATTACAATGAACTGAAGGGTAGTGGGGCATTATCAACATTTGTTATTTCATTTTATTATTTTATTATTTATTTTATTATGTACGGAGTATCAGCTGAGTTTAATGATACTGTGGTACGATTGAGGGTACTCCTTAATGTAGATATACGAAATGGTACTCCTTATTTGGTCAACAGACTTCCTCCATATATTTCAGTTAAAAATAGAGGCCAGTTACTTTTCGATTTTCAAGTGCATTGGTATTAGATTTAATCCTGATATTTCGTATTTGTGGGGTCAAAATAAACTCTACTCTAATATACGTAATAGGAAAACAAATAAATCACTAAAATCGCCTAAACCTTTAACCTCTATCTACACCTTTTGCATTCGATTCGGAGGAGCTTCAGGAAAATTGTTGAATACTTGGCATGAGGGCAGTGCCGGTTTATCCACTGGGCGCTTGGGGCGGGCGCCCAGGGGCCCGGGCCCCGGAGGGGCCCGTACCTTTTAGTTATAAAAAAATAAAATCGCTAAATAATCTACATATTTTCCGAAAATAATATCATACACAGATACGCTAATACACTGCAAGCGTCTATGCTCTCTTGTTACATCTCTTCACGTCTATACACAGTGGCGTAGCCTAGCCCCATGGGGGCCCGTGTCAATGGATATGGCGGGGCCTTTTTCCAAAAACTACAGGAAGTTGTCAGATTCGGCCATATCTCGAATTGTATCCAAAATAATCGCTTAAACGGAGTTTTTCAGTTTCTGAGACAATTGTTTCCCTAACTGCAGTACCTTCCAAGTAAACTAATAATTTCATTTTGAATTGTGGGGCTTAAATAGTAATTTATCTCACTTTTGGGCTTTAAAATAAGTTATTTTAAAATAGGATTATAATTTGTTATTAAACGAAAGACAAAAATATATATATTTAATTTAATTTATAGATAAAGAATAGATTATACTCGAAAATGCCAATACCCAAACAATAGGTACAAACCATTTTAAATATTCAAAAGTAAAGAGATTGCAAAAACTGCAATTTGGCATTATACAGTGGCCACACCCAGCCAACGGTAAATGGACAATTAGCTAAACAAAGAAACTGTGTTATAACAGCGAGCGGCGGCAGATAGATGTTATACCTACATAATACAATAAATATCATTTATAATATAATATATAGATAAATAATACATTACACTAAAATGCCAACACCGAAACAATACATACTACTGTTTCAAAACGACCTAATAGTGAAATTGTAGAATATTTTGTTCAATTTTTTTAAATGGATTTTTGTCAGACACGGAAGAACACACACTAATACACACTATTATAGAGATCATGATAAGGTGCAGACGAGTCAGGTGTTTTTCTCGGTCGATATTTTAAATAGTTAATGTATAGTCTGTGTTTACAGTATAGTTTTTCTTGTATAGTTTACAAGAATTATTATTAGGATTGATATAATAGGGCGTTAAGTCTTAATGCGAAAGTGACTAAATTAATTGCTAAACAAATTGAGAGGTAAGAAGTAATATTTTATTTTATTTTATTTTTAACACGTGGATACCCTTACTGATTTCTTTCTTTCTCCCCTTCCTTTTACCCTATCAGGGTGTCGGATTTGGGATCGGTATTTTAATTTCCATTGATTTGTATTGTGCAGTAGAAGTCTTTCATTGACCACACGTCTAAGAGTATTGAAATTGAAGTGCTACTTCTGGTCCGTTTTGTTCTATGGATGTGAAACTTGGACAACAAAAGTGAAGAATCTCAACCAATTAGAAGCGTTTGAGTTGTGGTGTTACCGTCGCATACTCAGAATCCCATGGACAGCACACATATCCAACGAACGTGTGCTGGAGACCATGCACAAAGAGCGAGAATTGATCAACGTCATAAAAATGAGAAAGGTTAATTACTTCGGTCATATAATATCGCTTACGCTGGTTGATCATTCAGGGCAAAATCGAACGAAAACGCTGGGTTGGAAGAAAACAATTGTCCTGGCTGCATAACATTAGACAATGGACAGGCCGAACGGTCGAGGAATTGTTTTATATAGTTGCCGACCGAGAAACATTTCATCAGCTTGTTAATCCGACGATAGCCAACGCTTGAAACCAAGCATGACACACAAAGAAGAAAAAGATTTTAATTTCCATTCACCCATATTTTCCATTCTTTCCTGTTTTCTGCCATTATTTTAAATTCCACGAGTGATTTTTCTTTAATTTTTTCCGCATCTGCTACTTGTTATATCCATTTTTATCTTGTTCTGCCTCTTTTTCTTTTTACGATGTTCTTTGCGTCGTAGACTTTTCTTGTAATTCGGTTGGGCTGCATCCTCATCAAATGCCCATACCAGTTCATTTATCTCTTTGTTAGTTTATTCGTTATTGGTTCTTGGTTGTCCATTCTCCCAATAGTCTCGTTGCTTAATCTATCCCATTTTGTCTTTACAACTATCCTTTTTAAATGTCTCATCTCCGTTGCATGTATCCTGCTCTTATATTTTTACAGAATTTTTCAGTTTTCACTTGCATAGAGCACAGTCGGTATCACTATTGTGTTATATATTTTTATTTTTGTGTCTCTTGTAAGTTCTCTTTGTCCCAGTATTAGGGCTAACGCACATGTAGTATAACTTGTTACTTGTTTGATTTCTTTGCTCTATTTGTTATTTCATTTGCATAGTTAACGCATCTGTTTTCTTATTAAAAAACTGACAATGAATAGCAATGAAGGGGGCCCCTAAATCTCCAGCGCCCAGGGCCCGAAGTTTGGTTAAACCGGCACTGCATGAGGGACAAATGAAAATTGCAGTTATGTAGGCCGAAAATGCATTTTCCAAAGTGCATCCATCTCTAGTGTAGGAAACTTAGGTTGGACTTCGCAAAATGAACACAAGTCCGGTGTTATTTTTTTTTCTGGTATATCAAGGGGTGCTTATTATGAGACTAACTTTTTATTAAAAAATTTCTCCACGGAACCCCCTTTTCCATCCCTTTAAAGGGGGTAATTTGTGGTTTTTGCGAAACGTAGCCCTTCCTGTACGTTTTGCAAAAAATTTGCTTAATAGTAAAATGAAGAGGACTATATTTCCCACTATTTATTTTCCGACAAAATATGTCTATCACCCACCGTTTAGCGGGGCTGGTGCCCCAAAGTTGACAAGTTTTTAAAAAAAGATGTTTAAAAAATATATATTTTTCCCTAACTGTAATGGAAATCAAGAAGAAACCCTGCTGAAATTAATCACAAATAAGTGACTGATTTTTTGGTATAGTTTTCATTTAAGGGCAATTGCCCATTTTTTAATTACGGGGTGTTACATTTTAAAAAAACCCCTTTTTATACCATCTGAACCGCTTATGCTAAAGTAACAAAACTTTCAGCGATTACTCATGTACAAGTATTATTTACAAATGTGTATAATGCACCCCCATATTTTCCCCGGAACCACCCCAAAAAAAGGAGAATCAATAAAGAAAATAATCAAAAATTGATTTTGGGCCACCACTGTGGCTTTAGGGCGCAAAGAAAGTAAAATATGCATACGTCATAATGTGTAGTAGACAGTGTGTCCCTTTATTTACCATAAGTACGTTATCAATAAAATGAATAGGTGACGAAAAAAAAATAAAAACTGGAGCCCACCAAAGCATTTCTGAGGTTTCCGGAGCCACTGTGCCGTAACCGTTGCTTATACGAAAAAAATGCATAGGACCTTATTTGTAGAAAAAATAGTGGTCTTTAATTAAGTATAAGTTTTGTTTCAAAAACGTGCGTAGATGATGAGAAAATCGTAAAAACATGCTCGCCAAGGGATAGGGGTGGTTTCTGCAGTTTATTTTCAAGGATAGGGGTAGTTTCCGCAGGGATGTTGCAATAACGAGATATATTTATGAAAAACCCTATTGATGGAGTATATGCCCATATGGGTTAAAAAGCAAAAAAAATTTTTTTTCAACCCCCCATTTTATTTTTTTTTTCTTGGCTACAGGGGTTGCATCAAGAAATCGCTTTTGGTCTCTATGCATGAGTAATAAAAACGTGCACAAAATGATATATAAAGCATTTTAATAAAAAGCATGGTGTGTGAATGATTCCAAGAAAATCACTTTCTTTATTAATTCTCCTGTTTTTGGCGTGGTTCCGGGGAAAAATGGGGGTGCATTAAACAAATTTGTAAATAACACCAGTACATGGATAATTGTTGAAAGTTTTTTTTCTCTAGCATAAGCGGTTCAGATGGTATAAAAAGGGGTTTTTTAAAATGTAACACCCTGTAATTAAAAAATAGGCAATTACCCTTAAATGGAACATATACCAAAAAGTCAGCCACTTATTTGTGACTAATTGCCGCAGAGTTTCTTCTTAATTTACATTACAGTTAGGGAAAAAGAATGTTTTTTTAAAACATCTTTTTTAAAATCTTGTCAACTTTGGTGCGCCACCCCCGCTAAAGGGTGGATGATAGACATATTCGGGAAATAAATAATAGGAAATATATAGTCCCCTTCATTTTACTATTAAGTAAATTTTTTGCAAAACGTACAGGAAGGGCTACGTTTCGCAAAAAAACACAAATTACCCCATTTAAAGGGATGAAAAGGGGGGTCCCGAGGCGAAATTTTTTAAGAAAAAGTTAGCCTCATAATAAGCACCTCTTGATATACCAGAAAAAAAACCAGACTTGTGGGTATTTTGCGACGTTCAACCTCTGTTTCCTACACTACTCAAAGTGTTCAATAAATAAAAATTCACAACTCGGAATAGTTATTTTCCTAACAAGTGCAAGAGTTAGGAACAATATTTTTTCTACGAGCCTTTAAAAAATGACCAAATCTTAATCAATTAATTTAATTAATATGATTATTTTTTAATGGTTTTAACTTCCAATCGTATAGTAAGATATTTGATCACGTGTTTAATTCTGTCCAATCAGATTAAAATTATACTGAGAATTATCTACTGTAGAAAATTACCGATAGAATTTTTTTAAGTAGATTGTTTCTGTTTAATGGCAACCAGTTTCCTAGTTTTTTTTTTGTCAGATATGCTCGCTAAGAGCAGTTCCGGACCCGCCGGCTGGAGAAAGAGGAGGTGGGTTTAGTCGGTAGGCAGCCCGGCAAGATAGAGATAGGACGGACTGAATCCGACACACCTGGGACACCTTCCCAGACGGTCTTAAGAAGATTCCCACCTCCAAAAAAAAAAAAAAGTTTCCTAGTTTTGACAACTGTCACATTTAAGAAAATATCCATAATATACGTATTAAAAATTAATATTACGAATATCACACGACAGTCAGAATAAATAAGAAAATAATGCTTCATTTTTACTTAAATTTGTTGTCATTGGGCAATAGCCACTCGAGCCCTGCGGGCTCTCGTGTCTATTGCCAGACAACAAATTTTCGAAAAACTGTCGCATTATTTTCAATTTATTCTCACTCTCTTGTGATATTATACCCGAAAACGACGATGATTCAAAACGACTGTTATTGTCTACCGATTTGACTTTCGAATATTATGTCAAAATAATTTTATTTCATCGAATTGTCGCGTTATTTCATTAAAACAGGAACACAATAGGATACATTTGAAATAAAATAGTAAATAATATCTAAATATTAGTTTATTGCATGTATTATAATTATTTTAAGGCCATATTAAAATATCTACACGCGTGCGGAAAAGTAAAACTTTCTAAACTAAAACGCGTGCGCGAAAGTAGACATTTTTGCACGTTCGTAGAAAATAGTTATTTTCCTAACAAGTGCAGAAAGTCATACTTTTCCGCACGCGACTGCAGTTTGCCGAACGACGCGAAGTGGGAGTTCGGCAAGCAGTCGAGTGCGGAAAAGAGACTTTCTGCAACAGTTAGGAAATAGCTATTTGTATAACAAGGGAGGAAAGTGTAACTTTTCCTCCCGAGAATGAAGTTTACTGCCCGACGCGTAGCGGAGGGCAGTAATCATTCAAGGGAGGAAAAGGCACTTTACTCCCATGTTATACATATGGGTTTTCCACCTTCCTCAAATAACAAGTAATTTTTTCATTTTTACTTAATTTATTTATGTAACTAACCAACAAAATTTATTAGAACTAAAACAACAAGTAGGTACAATATAACTGTCAACTGTCAAATATAAGTCAAATTATTAATGTAAACATTGTTAAATCAAAATAACAATTTACTGTTTTTTACCATTCTGCAAAATACAGGATGTTTTATAAATAAACGTTAAAATGTATAGATACTTCGTAATAGAAAATAGATATTATACAGGGCGTCAATAAGTTATATTTCATGAATGAAATACCATGACGTCATTTGTACTTTTCCTCCCTAGGGAGGAAAAATATTTTCCTCCCTAGGGAGGAAAAGTACAACTTTGCTCCCTACAATCAGGTCCGGAAAAGTATACTTTCGGTAGAGGTAGGTGGAAAAATATTTTTTCTTTAAAAAATTACCAAATCTTAATCAATTAACTTAATTAATATGAAAATACATACACAAATTAATTCTTTGACAAGGTTGTCAAAACCAAATTTTCAATATAATTAGTTAGCATGACGACGATCTTGGTTTCCATGACGATGATTCAAAACGACCGTTATTGCCTACCGATTTGACTTTCGAATATTATGTCAAAATAATTTTATTTCATCGAATTGTCGCGTTAATTTCATTAAAACAGGAACACAATAAGATATATTTGAAACAAATTAGTAAATAATATCTAAATATTAGTTTATTGCATGTATTATAATTACTTTAAGGCCATATTAACATATCTAAATTAACACGCGTGCGGAAAAGTGAAACTTTCTAAACTAAAATGCGTGCGCGAAAGTAGACATTTTTGCACGCTCGTAGAAAAAATATATTTTTTTATTCCCTTTTTTAAACCAATTTAAAAATCTAGCTTATGCTTTGTATTTGACACCTGTAGAATGGTTCTGACATTATTTTTTTCTGACTTATGTTATTGCAAAAAAACCTCTCTGGGATAAACAATTTGAATAAAATTTAAACAATTGAATAAATCGCATGGGAATTTTTGTCACATATTAAGCACAAAAGAACCCTCATTTGACAACAATTTAAAAGATGTACACTAACGTTAACAATAGTTATTCCGAAATATTTTTTTTTTGCAATTTCGACTCTTTTTAGCAATTATATTAACAATAAATGAGTATATCAAACTTTGTAATACGCCATTTTAAAGCTTTTCCATGCTCTCGAAGATGTTTGTACTAAAAAAACCATAAGTTTCACTGTTTTCCATTGATTTGACAAAAAAGGAAAAAGGCCGTTTTTTGATACTAAATTGTTTGTAATTAAAAATGGCTACCAGATCCTACGCAGGAAATAGTTACAATTTGTTCTTATAGGTATTACCTGTCAAAAAAACGCTTCAGTACCCTGGCGGTTGAAGTGTCATAGAAAAAACCTTATTACCCTGGACTATAATGCTTTAATTCCTCGCCTATAATTTTATTACTTAAACTCACTTTACATACACAATAATTCTAAAACACAAAACTCTGCCAAATATGCTTATGTTAGAACGGTTAACGGTGTAATATAAACAGTCGGACATAATAAAGTAAACTACCTTTTATACTCTCAGCGTATATTAAACACAAAATTAAATAGCCGTTTTGTCAGCTTATTATTTAATTAAATTAAATTAATTAGGTTCTTCCACCAGAAGCTGCTTGTCAGTCATTCCAGAGCTTCTATTAGCAATTCAAACTAATTTTTCCTGTTTCCGCGTCCGCTTGCGAGAGAGAGAATGAGGCGTCAGTCGCCGTCGCAACGCCCGTTCTACAAATGGAATACTCTTTCTGTGTGATAATTCAGGCCCGTAATTGTTAAGTTAGAGCCGTAAATACAGAATGCGTTTGAGAATAAATAAAAGTCGGATATATTATTAAAAGAGTTGGTTTCAGGGAACATAGATCCTTACCATTAATGAAAGTAGTAGAAACAATTTGATAAATATCATTGCAAAAAATTATTTTTTCTACGACCGTTTAATAACATGCTCATTATTCACTATTTTTGAATAGATAATAACACCTATTAATATACCCGTGAGTAATAGTTCATTACTCACGGATTGAAGTTAGGTTCAATTGGTGCATGCTAGTTTTAATATCTTAGTTGTATATAAACTGCAAATAATAGTATTTTATTCAAGGAGCATGTAATAATCGCTACTACTCACGATGATGAAGTTTATGATGTCGTAATTAATCAGAGTTTTTTTTTTTTTTTATTTAAATTTATTTTGCAATCTGTTGAGTGTCAACAATAAACAAAAGTAATTACATTGACTAAGGACAAGAAAGATTTTACCCACTGGCAAAATCAAAGTACATTGTACTTTGATTAATCAGAGTGAGTAATAGCCATTACATGTGAGTAAAATACTATATTTTTTCTACTCTCTTTATTATTAGAAGTGATTTAAAAATCTGCTTTTTTATTTCACAGTTCTTAAAAATTTCAATATATTTATTTCAAATTTAAAGTCATACAATTTTCTGCGAAAAAATTAAAGAGAACCTATAAACTCAGTTTTTTGCGCTCTTTTCAAATGTGCACACGGATTTTGAAAATTTCAATATGCAGGGTGTTCTTTCAAGGTTACAATATTACTTTATGTTTTTTGTTAATCCGGGCCTGCATTTTTCTTATGATTACTAAATTGGTCATTCCAATGTAGTAAATAAGTATTGAAATGAGTATTTATTCATTAACTTTACTAATTTATTAATAAAAGTTAATAATAGGTGCTTTTAATCTCCGAGTTCTTAACAATTTCAATATAATTTCAATATTAAAGTTATTAAACTGTCTGGCCAAAAAATTGAAGCGAACAAGAACGTTAAAAGCGAACAGAGCCTCTCTCGTTCCTAGTCCTCCTCTGAATCCAAACTTGATGTCATCTATATCTTCTTCTGTTTTTTTGTACAGTCTTCCGTGTATTATTTTGAGGAATATCTTAAGTGTGTGGTTTATTAAGTAGGTACAGTAGAGCGTCGATTATCCGAACTAATTGGGGGACATAGGTGTTCGGAAAACCGATTTGTTCGGATAATCGAACTACAATATATTGATACATATTTATAGTCATACATATTATTGTGGATCAATCTATCAATCAAAGATAGAATAAAAATTTTAATTTTTTTTAATATAACGCGGGCACATAAATTTGATCCACCCTGTACATTGATTTGTAACTATTTATTATACGTAGTTTTTAAGAAGTGATTTATCGTTAGTAAGTTTTTTCCCTGAAAAATAGAACAAATTAGGGGAGAAAGTGATATGAATAGACCATAATTGTTCAGGGTATTTGGAGATTATAACGATGTTTTGTTGTGCACGAGGGCAAAGCCACATTAATTAGTTCTTAGGAAATTAATGTAAAGAAAGTTTGGAATTTTAAATATGTTTGTTTAATGATAGGAATATTTAGATAATTTCCGGAAGGTCGTAAGTTTGGGTAGGAATATTTTTGAGAGAATGACTGTTTGGTTCAAATAAAAAAAAGAAGGTGGGGAGATAAATGTTTGTGATTGGCTAGGCACTTTGGAATGGGGAAAGTTTTGTTTTGAATGTTGAGATAGTTTAGGAAAGAGGAACTCATTATGTGATTGGCATCGCTGAAGAGCAGTCAACGTTTTCGTGGATAGTTAGATAGCAAGTACCAGTGGGTGTTTTGATAGTGGAGAATAGAGCTGAAAAGTGGAACGAGAGACAGATCAAATTGAGACGAAATACCTCTTTGATTCTGTATTACTGTGAGAAGGAGAGGAGAGAATTTGTGTTTTGTTGGAGAATTGGTGCTGGTATGCTGATAGATTTGAAGCTTGAGAACGGAGAGGGCTTTGATGGGTAGCCTAACATAGTCAACGAGGGAGAGCTGTTTTGGGTCAAGAGAAGACATCAGAGTTTGTGAAGCAAAAGGTCAGTCAATTTATGTGAAAGATATTTTATGTTCGGAGACTAAAATTTTGAGTAAAAGCACATGAATTAAGATTCCAATATTTCAAAAAGCAAATAGAAAGTATAGGTAATTTTGCGAATACCTAAATTTGTTTATCCTTGTTTTATCAAAGTCATCGGGAACAAACCGATTAATTGTTTTTTTAACTAGAATAAATTTAAGTGGTAAAAATTTCATTCGGACAGCTGTGTCCACAGGTTTTAAATTTGATCGATTTTTAGTGTATTGAATTTGATAATAAAAGACAATTCTGTATGATTATTTTATATTTCTATTTAATTCCTTTTCCTAATATTTTTCCCGATTAGAACCAACTAAGAGATACTGAAACCACGAGAGAAGATAAGTATAACATAAAATAATTTAGATATATTTTTTTTGTATTATAAAAAGGCACCCTGAGATTTTTTATTAATTTTTTTGTATGATTTGCGACAATTGGATAATTGATTAAATAGTTAATTGGAGTAATCAAATACAGATTAAGTGATATTAAAGTAATAAAAAGTAGATCATAACAATATTTATCCACAAGTGAATAAAAGCCATATTTATATACCTACATATTTATTTATATCTTGATAATGACAACTAGCAACTAAACAAAAAAGTGCAGTCTTTGCAACAACATAATTATTTTTGGATACAGTATTGAAGAAAATTGAAGATATTTTAAGCGTCAATTACTAACGCTTGCTCGGTATTCGAGTGCGGGACGCGGGAGTCGATAGTTCGAATAAGCGGTTGTTCGGTTGATCGACGTTCGGATAATCGACGCTCTACTGTACATTGTTCTATATTGGGAGCATTCGGTCTCATGTACTGACTTGGGTAGTGCTACAAACGTAGACAGCAACCAATCCTGGGGTATTACTCTTGTTGTATATACCTTGTTGAATAGATCTAAAAGTACCTATATATGCAGTGTTTCTTCGTCAATGTATTTAATTAGCTCAGTGGGTATCAGATCTAGGCCCATTGCTTTTGCGGTCTTTGCATTTTTAATTGCCTGTTCTAATTCGCACATTATTATTTTCGGCCCTGTTTGTTCCTGTGGTTCTTCTCGTATCATTCTATCATCGTCGAATAATTTCATTATGTACTTCTGCCAAGACCTTAGGTTATATTTGATGTTTGCGATGAGTTTACCATTATCATCTTTAAATATCACGTAGTGTGCTAGCTATCTGGTACTTGTTAGTTCTTTTATTTTTTATGCATATTAAAGCTGTCGTTAAGATTGCTTTATCATTTAAGTACGTACCATTTATCAGCTATTAAATTTGAAATGAACAAAATGAACAATGTGCTTTATTATCAATTTGAGCCAGTACATCCCTGACGTGCTTTTCAGGAAATGGAAAACTCTTCCTATGTTTCTCTTTATGTTTTGATTCTAGTTTTTGACGGCGATTTTCGAACGGACCGAATCACGGCTTGATTCGATTTTTAATGGAAAAGATTTATAGATGACTGCTGTTTATGGTGTATTTCTTTTTCAATTTCATGAAAAGATCAATTGGCTTTTTCAAGAAAATCTTGAGTTTCATTAATTTTAATAAAAAATAATCCAATTAAATTGGAAGATAAATCGTTGACAAAAACTAAGTTGGTCATGTAGGCCAATCAAGTTAGGTTTTTTCTAGACATAACGGAAAAGACGAGGTTTGACAGTTGAAATGTGTAGTATGAGATAATACAAAAAGACTACCATCTTGGGATTCATCAATTTTTTAGTGGAACATTTTTTAAATAAACAATCAAAACGTCAAACTTAGTTTTTTGCTCATAACTTAAAAACTTGTTTATTTAGAAATTTGACGTCCACAGATAACTTTTTCAGAAAAAAAAGATACATCGAATGAGATACGCTAAATGAAAATCGGTTAATAAACAAAAAAGTTGTTGCAAAACGGAAGACAAAATCACTGTTTTGGAATATTGTTAATAACAATTTTATTGTTAATTAGAATATGTTTTAATATAACTAAAAGTGAGGGCATTATGGTGTTTGAATGGTGTGCAAAAAATGGTCCAGATCTGTTAAATAGTTTTCGCAAAATTGAATTTGTTTATAAAATTTTTTGAAAAACGAGCTAATTTCTGAGGCTGGTCCAGTTAATATGGCTGAATGTATCTCAATAATCCGGGGCTCATTTCCTTCGTTAAGATGTATACTAAGAGCTTATGAAAAAAAAAGTAAAAAAAAATTACATATACGTACACAAAATTATTTGTTAATAAATAGCAGTTTTTAAGCTTATAAACAATTACAATAATTTCGTAGAAATTAGATCAAATTAAATAGCAATAAAAAATACGGAAAGCTGGTTAAAATACACAACTTGTAAAAAAAAAATTTTAGGTCGTACGACCCTTGGGGTCTGAGATAGCCCCGTTTTTTGAAAAAATCACTGTTACGTTAATTAACAACACTAAGATCTGAAATTAACCAATATTTTATAAGAAAAGTCAAAGTTTTTAACAAAGTTTTTAGCAAGAAAAAATGTTAAAAATTGTTTAAACAGTAGTGTTATAAACAAAAACTATTTTGCGTTCCGACTAAAGTAAAAAATAGCGGGCGTAGTCGACTGACTGAATAGTGCACGCGGTTGACGACCAGCAGCAACTAAAATTACGTTATACCGACCACAAAAATCAACTTTAAAGTGAATAACAAATTTTCGTCATTCCTTATGTTTTCGAGGTCTCCGAATCCGAATATGGAGTTTATTTTTTTCTAGAATTAGTGGAACATGTTCAAAAATCAAATTTTATGCCAAAATGCGATAAATCAATTTTGATGATTTTTCAATTTTAACTCACTGTATTTTTGGTCGCTGTAAATATTTCCTTTTGAAAATTTTACTGTGCTATCTTTCAAGCATTTAGATAATAATGAGATTTGTCCAAAATGATTAAACACATTAAGAGAGAAGTTGTTAATTTTTAAACATTTTGTCGTCAGATTTCGTTATTTTCATGCTTACTTAAAAAAGTTGAGTGACAAACTTTTTAGTTTATAATTTTAACTAACACAGAAATAAAATATAATTCATGAAGAAGTTTTCCAAAAAAAAATTAATTTAAAATATGCAACAGGAAAAATGTTATGTGACTTTATAGACGAGCGGCACACTGGCACACCCCAAAAAAAGCTTATCTCTCGAGATACTGATACTAATTTTGGTAATAGGTACTTTATATTTTTGATGGTGCTGAAAACGAAAATTAGGGTTGTTTTGAATTTTACGTGGGGGAACATTATCAAAATCGCAACTTTACCCTAAAAATAAAAATCACGTTTTTTGCGTTTAACTTGCTACAACTCAGTTCCATTGTAATATTTTTTTCTTAAATTTTTATAGTATATATTTCTCACCATTCTGAAGACAATGGGACCTGCTTCAATATTTCTGTCTTGCTATAAAGAAAGTTATAAATTGTTTCAAGTAAAAGGTGCAGATTCTTAAACTGCAAAGTTTAATGGCAAAAGTTGAGTGACAAAATTTGAAATTTAGCTGTTCAGTTAATTTTATGTTAAAATCTAGAGTACAGATAACAAAATGTTTTATAGAAAAAAGGTGGTATAACTTTTAATTTTAAGAAAAACGTGATTTCATTTTTTTTATTTTTAGGGTAAAATTTCGATTTTGACAATGTTTCCCGATCTAAAATTCAAAATAAAACCCATTTTCATTTTCAGCACCATCAAAAACGTAAAGTAAGACAAAATTAGCCATTCACCACAGTGTGATTGATATCTCGAGAAATGAGCGTTTTTTTTTTTGGGGAGTACCACTCGTCTATAAAGTCGCGTAACTTTTTTTCTGTTGCATATTTTGACTTGAAATTTTCCAGAAAACTTCTTCAGGACCTATGTTTTAATGCTACGTTGATTAAAATTATAAACTAAACAGTTTGTCACCCAACTTTTGTAAGTTAACAGAAAACTAATGAAAAAATTGTTTAAACAATTTTCCGGCCGCGGTAGCTCTTGGTACTCTTTGGATTTGTTATAAGGTACTTTTTTTTGAGTAAGTTTGTGCAAAAAATAAGAATCGGAATAATTTACCTAACGGGGTCGACGATACAGCCTGGACTACACACGGATTCAAAATAGAGAATAAAAAATGGCCTATACCTACCAATCGGGTTCTACTGTACCAAGTTTACTATTTTTTTTATATATGGTACCACATTAAAATAATAATATTTATCTTATTTTCATTGCAAAATTATCCAAAACAAAGCAGCTAATGGGATGTATAAACCTTTTTTAAGTGGCTTTTTATTGTCATTTTTTAAATTTATTTATTTAAAATATAATTTTACTAAATAAATGTGCAAGATAATAATATTCATAAAATGCAAGTTTCTACCAAAATATATAAATATAATATTAAGCTTCAAATCCGGTATACTATCAATGTTAAAAATGGGCTGCACCGGTCTAGCGCTAGCGAATGGTAGTCCGCGAATTTATTCTCATTCGTCTACGCCCATTATTTTTTTTTTACTTTAGTCGCAACGCAAAATACTTTTTGTTTATAACACTACCGTTTTAACAATTTTTAACATTTTTTCTTGCTAAAAACTTTGTTAAAAACTTTGACTTTTCTTATAAAATATTGGTTAATTTCAGATCTTAGTGTTATTAATTAACGTAACAGTGATTTTTTCAAAAAAAAAGGGGCATTTTTTCAAAACAACCCTAATTTTCGTTTTCAGCACCATCAAAAATATAAAGTATTACCAAAATTAGTATCAGTATCTCGAGAAATAAGCTTTTTTGGGGTGTGCCAGTGTGCCGCTCGTCTATAAAGTCACATAACATTTTTCCTATTGCATATTTTAAATTAAATTTCTTTGGAAAACTTCTTCATGAATTATATTTTATTTCTGTGTTAGTTAAAATTATAAACTTAAAAGTTTGTCACTCAACTTTTTTAAGTAAGCATGAAACTAACGAAATCTGACGACAAAATCTTTAAAAATTAACAACTTCTCTCTTAATGTGTTTAATCATTTTGGACAAATCTCATTATTATCTAAATGCTTCAAAGATAGCACAGTAAAATTTTCAAAAGGAAATATTTACAGTGACCAAAAATACAGTGAGTTAAAATTGAAAAATCATCAAAATTGATTTATCGCATTTTGGCATAAAATTTGATTTTTGAACATGTTCCACTAATTCTAGAAAAAAATAAACTCCATATTCGGATTCGGAGACCTAGAAAACATAAGGAATGACGAAAATGTGTTATTCACTTTAAAGTTGATTTTTGTGGTCGGTATAACGTAATTTTAGGAGTTGTTGCCGGTCGTCAACCGCGTGCACTATTCAGTCAGTCGACTACGCCCGCTATTTTTTACTTTAGTCGGAACGCAAAATACTTTTTGTTTATAACACTACTGTTTAAACAATTTTTAACATTTTTCTTGCTAAAAACTTTGTTAAAAACTTTGACTTTTCTTATAAAATATTGGTTAATTTCAGATCTTAGTGTTGTTAATTAACATAACAGTGATTTTTTCAAAAAAAGGGGCTATCTCAGACCCCAAGGGTCTTACGACCTAAAATTTTTTTTAGAAGTTGTGTATTTTAACCAGCTTTCCGTATTTTTTATTGCCATTTAATTTGATCTAATTTCTACGAAATTATTGTAATTGTTTATAAGCTTAAAAACTGCTATTTATTAACAAATAATTTTGTGTACGTATATGTAATTTTTTTTACTTTTTTTTTTTCATAGGCTGTTAGTATACATCTTAACGAAGGAAATGAGCTCCGGATTATTGAGATACATTCAGCTATATTAACTGGACCAGCCTCAGAAATTAGCTCGTTTTTCAAAAAAATTTATAAACAAATTCAATTTTGCGAAAACTATTAAACAGATCTGGACCATTTTTTGCACAGCATTCAAACACCATAATGCCCTCAAGTTTAGGTATATTTAAACATATTCAAATAAACAATAAAACTGTTATTAACAATATTAAAAAACAATGATTTTGTCGTCTGTTTTGCAATAACTTTTTTGTTTATTAACCGATTTTCATTTAGCGTATCTCGCTCGATGTATCTTTTTATTCTAAAAAAGTTACCTGTGAACGTCAAATCTCTAAATAAACAAATTTTTAAGTTATGAGCACAAAACTAAGTTTGACGTTTTGATTGTTTATTTAAAAATTGTTCCACTAAAAAATTGATGAATCCCAAGATGGTAGCCCTTTTGTAATATCTCATACTACACATTTCAACTGTCAAACCTCGTCTTTTCAATTATGTCGAAAAACGGCTTATTTTTTACTAACTTGATTGGTCTAACGGTATTATTATAAGTTCCCTTTTATCTGATATTCGCAATTTGGCGATATCGACTACGATATTATAATATTTTCACGTTTAAATACACATGCTACATTTAGTGCGGCAGATTCGTGCAAATATTATAAGAATTGTGCATTTAATGATAGAAGCATATAATTGGGACCACATATACTACACATATAAATGTTCAAAATTAGATGGGAGGCCATCTCAGATTTTGCTTTTTCAAAAATGGCGGGGATTCAAAACTTTTGAACGAGACTTCAGATTTTAACCAAATTTGGTATAAAGGTTTTTTTATGTATAAGATTGAGGTCTTGAACCGGAAGAATCGGTTTGCCAGAAGTTGTGTTTTTCTTGGTTTTTATGTAAAAATATGCTGTTTTTTTTTCAATTCTTTCACCCTGTATATATTAATTTTTCAAATAGTTAATACGGCCATTAAACAGAGCGTAAACATATTTTTTAGGAAATAATGTTAACTTCTTAGTTATATTAATTACCATTTATTATTATCAATTACTTTTAATGGAAAATAAGCCACAATTTTACCAAAAAAAAATGATTTTATTAACGTTTCGAAGCCCAAATCGGGTTTCGTTGTCAAAATACAAAATATGTACTTTTAAATTTTTTGATAAAATTGTGGCTTATTTCCCATTAAAAGTAATTGATTATAAAAATGCCACAAGAAAATAGCTTTAGAACAACATTAATACCATTTATTAAGTGCAAAACGTATCTTTACATACCTATATTCGGCAGATTCGGGCAAATATTATAAGAATTATGGTGCATTTAATGGTAGAAGCATATAATTTGGACCACATATACTACACATATAGAGGTTCAAATTTAGATACGAGGTCATCTCAGTTTTTGTTCCTTTTACAAAAATGGCGGGCATTCAAAATGGCGACTATACATATGTGACTAATAGCACGATAACTTTTGAACGAGATGTCAGATTTCAACCAAATTTGGTATACAGGTTCTTTTTTTGATGAGTAATATCGAGGTCTTGAACCGGAATAATCGGTTTACCAAAATTTGTGTTTTTACTGTTTTTTTTATGTAAAAATATGTTGTTTCTTTTTCAATTCTTTCACCCTGTATATATTAATTTTTCAAAAAGGTGATACCGGCGTTGAAAAGAGCGCAAAAATATTTTTTAGGAAATATTTTGAACTCTTTAGTTATATTAATTACCTTTCAATACATGCATAACGTATCTTCACATGTAGGTACCTATGTGCGGCAGATTCGTGCAAATAATTATATAAGAATTATTGTGCATTTAATGGTAGAAGCATATAATTTGGACTACACATACTAAACATACAAAGATTCAAATTTAGATTTGAGGCCATCTCAGATTTAGTCTTTTACAAAAATGGCGGGCATTCAAAATAAATCTGCCGCCCATAGGTACATGTGAACATACGTTATGCATTTATTAACTGGTAATTAATACAACTGAAAAGTTCAAAATATTTCCTAAAAAATATATTTACACTCGTTTCAGTGGCGTTATTACTTTTTTGAAAAATTTATATATACAGGGTGAAACAATTGAAAAAGGAACAACATATTATTACTTAAAAAATACAGTAAAACGATTTTTACTGTAGTTTCAAACGATTTTTAATATAGTCTGCTACTGTTAATCATTAACAGTATAGCGAAATGTTTAATTTTAGTATACAGGTTGGGTCAAAACTCGGAATGAGTATTTTCTGAGTTTTCTTAAATGGAACACCCTGTATTTTAGTATTGCAATGAAATTATATTTTATGGTACTTTTTTATTTCTTAAGCATACTCTAGACCTAAGTGCTTTAATTTGTAAGTTATTCGTGATTCTTTAAGCCAAACAATAATTGCAACAAAAATTACGTGAAATTTTATTAGGTGGCCGTGAAAATGTCCAATCAAAAATAATTTTTCGAAAAAAAATGCATAATAATCTAGCCTGATCCTTAATTTTTTAATATTGGATCAGATATCCAAATACATTCGTAGTTAAGGTTGTTGGTGCTTAAAATATTAATCAAATATACAAAATTCTCCCTAGTTGGCTATGACACACAATTTGCTTAAACATTTGACATTATACTATTTATATAGTTCCAGTTGATTTGTTACCATTACTAATATTAATTTTTCTAATGAGGAACTGATTAAAATGCCTTTCTGCTAGGAGAGTATACCAAAAATGAGCTACTTGCAATAAAAATGTATCACCAGCAATTCCCTGATAGACGACAACAAAAAAAAAGAAACTTTTGAAAGTATACTAAAACGGTTTCAACAGACTAGATACTTAGATTGTAAGAACGGTTGTACTAATATGCAGATCCTCAGTGACACTAAGGATTACATTCAATTCCTCTTTTCTTCACTTACAATAGTTTTTGTTCAATCAGATTTATCATAATCTAAATGTCCAGTCCGTTGATACCGTTTTAGTATATTTTTAACCGTTTCTCTTCTTAGTTGTCTTGAATTTCTGATGAATTCTGATGAAAAATTCTTATCGATGATAGCACATTTTTGTTATACTCCATTAGCACGAAAATCTTATCAGTTCCTCATTAGAAAAATTCTAATTAGTAATGGTAACAAAGCAACTGGAACTATAAAAATAGAATAATGTCAAATTATTTAGGAAATTTAGTGTCATAGCCGACTAGGTAGAATATTGTATGTTTTTATTAATATATTGCGCACCAACAATCTTAACTACGAATTTATTTGGATATCTCATCCAATACTAATAAATTAAGGATCAGGCTAGATTTTGTATTTTTCTTGCAATTAATGTTTGGCCTAAAGAATCACGAATAAGTTACAAATTAAACCGCTTAGATATAGGGAATGCTTAAGAAATAAAAAGGTACCATGAAATATCATTTTATTAAAATACTAAAATACAGTGTGTTCCATTTAAGAAAACTAAGAAAATACTTATTTCCAGTTTCGACCAACCCTGTATACTAAAATTTAACATTTCGCTATACTGTTAATGTTTAACAATAGTAGACTATATTAAAAATCGTTTGATCATAAAATATAAATTTGATGTCAAATCACTACAATTCTACAGGGTGTAAATGTTGCTAAGAAATTAACAAAAAAACGTTATTATCTTTTAAACTACCTCGTATAATATTACAAAACCATATATTTTAAGAATGGAAACATTGAGTAGAATCCAAAAATGTAAAAATATACAGGGTGTTCCATTAAAAAAAACATAATTTTGTGTCACCCTGTCAATACGCACGCCCCTGTATATTTGAAAATATTTTTAATTCATGGTCATATCAGTGCCCCAATTTTTACCTAAACAACTTTTTTTGTATCTCTTACGACAAACGAGAAATTGGACTTTGTCACACTAATGCCCCACCCTGTAGTTTAAACCAAAAAATTTGTTGAGACTATTAGTACCCTTTCAGACTAAGACACTGGTGTCTGACAGCGGTGTCCGCCACCGATGTTCAATTGCAGCAAAGCATTGTTGAGCCACTAAAATCAGCCAGACACTCAAAAGTGGCTCGTCTGTAGTCGTTCATTTAAAACAATGCTTTGCTGCACGGTGGCGGGCACCGGTGTCAGACACTAGTGTCTTAGTCTGAAAGGGTACTTAGGCGTTTCTGGGCTTTTAGGCGAGCGAGAGATACCCCTAAAATGACCAGGTACTGACCACGGAGAGGTGAGTGGCTAATTTTATTCATACTTTATATTTTTGAATGTGCTGAAAACGAAAATGAGGTTTATATTAAATTTTATGTGGGAGAACATTGTCAAAATCGCAATTTTAACCTAAAAATAAAAAAAAGAAATCACGTTTTTTTGCGTTTACCTCGCCACAACTCTGTTCAATTTTAATATTTTTTTCTGAAGACAACGGTACCTGCTTGAAGCTTTAATTCTTATTCTGATAAATGTTATGAATTTTTCAAAGGAAAAGGTGCGGATTTGAGCATTGCAAAGTTTAATAGCAAAAGTTGAGTGACGAAATTTAAAATTTAGCCTTTTAATCACGTTCATGTTTAAATAGAGAGTACAAAGAAGTTTTCTGAAAAATTTTAGATCAAAATGTTTTATAGAAAAAAAAATAGTGCAACTTTTATTATCGACATTAGAAATCCCCAATATAATGGTTATTTTTCGAGATACTGACCATGGGTGAAGAATGGCTAATTTTGGTCTTAGATTATGTTTTTGACGGTGCTGAAAACGAAAATGAAATTTATTTTAAATTTTAGGTGGGGGAATATTTTCAAAGTCGCAATTTTACCATAAAAATAAAAAAAGTGAAATCACGTTTTTTGGCGTTTAACTCGCTACAACTCTGGTCGATTTTAATATTTTTATCTAATATTTGTACACTATATGTTGCTCGCTTTTTTGCAGACAACGGTATCTGTTTTAAGATTTTAGTCTTATTCTAGTAAAAGTTATGAATTTTTTAAATTACAAGGTGCAGATTGGTGAACTGCAAAGTTTAATCGCAAAAGTTAAGATGCAAATATTAAAATTTATTTTATTAATCTATGTTTTTGTTAAAACATAGAGCACAAAGAAGTTATCTGGAAAGTTTTAGTTACAAATGTATAATAGAAAAAAATGGCGCAACTTTTAATATAGACGTTATACATCCCCAAACTAACGCTTATTTTTCGAGATATTGACCATGGGAGGTGAATGGCTAATTTTGGTCTTATTTTATGTTTTCGATGGTGCTGACAATGAAAAAGAGGTTTATTTTGAATTCTTTAGACGGAACATTGTCAAAATCGCAATTTTAACCTAAAAATGAAAAATAAAAGTGAAATCACGAATTTTTACGTTTAACTCGCTACAACTCTGCTCCATTTTAATATTTTTTTTCTAAAATTTCTACTGCATATATTTCTTACCTTTGTGAGGACTATGAAAGTAATTCATAGTCTTTCGGTCTTTTTTTATAAAAGTTATGGATTTTTAAAAATATAAGGTGCAGATTCGTGAATTGCAGAGTTAAATCGCAAAAATTAAGTGACAAAATTTAAAATTTATCTATTTGATTACGTTCATGTTAAACCATAGAGTTCAAAGAAGTTTTATGGGGAGTTTTACGTCTAGATGTGTTATAGAAAAAATATGGTGCAACTTTTAATTTTAAGAAAAACGTGGTTTAACTTTTTTTTATTTTTAGGGCAAAATTGCGATTTTGACAATTTTCTCTCACCTAAAATTCAAAATAAACTTGATTTTCGCTTTCAGCACCATCAAAAACATAAAGTAAGAACAAAATTAGCCATTCACCACCAATGATCAGTATCTCGAAAAATTAGCGTTATTTTGGGGATTTATAACGTAGATGTTAAACGTTGCACCATTTGTTTTCTATAAAACATTTTGATTAAAAACTTTCCGGAAAATTTCTTTGTACTCATCTTTTATTTTTGAATTTAATTTAAAATCTATATTTTAAATTTTGTTAGTCAAATTTTGCGATTAAACTTTGCAATTCACGAATCTGCACCTTGTACTTTAAAAGATTCATAACTTTTACTAGAATAAGACTAAAAGCTTAAAGCAGAAACCATTGTCTTCAAAAATATTAGCGATATATAGTCTGCAAACCTTAGAAAGAAATATTAAAACGCACCAGAGTTGTAGTGAGCTAAACGCAAAAAACGTGATTTAATTTTTTTTTATTTTTAGGGTACAATTGCAATTTTGACCATATCTCCCCACCTAAAATTTAAAATAAATTTTATTTTCGTTTTCATCACGGTCAAAAACATAATCTAAGACCAAAATTAACTATTCTCCACCCACGGTCAGTACATCTCGAAAAATAAGCGTTATATTGGGGATTTCTAATGTCGACATTAAAAGTTGCACTGTTTTTTTTTTTGTATAAAACATTTTGATCTAAAACTTACCAGAAAACTTCTTTGTACTCTCTACTTTAACACCAACGTATTTAAGAAGCTAAATTTTAAACTTCGTCCTTTTCCTTTGAAAAATTCATAACCTTTGTCAGGATAAGAATAAAAGCTTGAAGCAGATACGGTTGTCTTCAGAAATGTTAAAGCTATATACTGTAAAAATTTCAGAAAAAAATATTGAAATCGAACACGAGCTGTAGCGAGGTAAACGCAAAAAAACGTGATTCCATTTTCGTTTTTATTTTTAGGTTAAAATTGCGATTTTGACAATGTTCCCCCACATAAAATTCAAAATAAACTTCATTTTCGTTTTCAGCACCCTCGAAAATATAAAGTATGAATAAAATTAGCCATTCACCCCTCCGTCGTCAGTATCTCGAAAACTAAGCGCTTTTTTGAGGGTGTCCCGCTCGTGTCTGCTAAGCAAATTTTGTTTTACCTTGCTAATACTTTTTAAACTGCATAAAATCGAAAGTATTGCATGCGGTGGAACTGGTATTGCAGTTAAGATTCCATTAAATATACAATTTTCTTCATTTTGTTTCAGTACAACAAATGTACGGCTCTAACGGCGCCATGAAGGCCAGCACGGGCAGCATGACGACGTTGACGGTGACAACGACGGGCACTCCTGGGGGTGGTGTCCATCAACATCAGCAGCCGGGAAACTGGTGCCACCCTGCGGGCCCACTAGGGTTCCGCCTCAGCACGCCGGTCCGGGTCCGCCTCTACTGCCAGGCAAAGTGAGACTTGCGCCACCCGCCAATGGCGGAAGCGCTGACACTGACCACGTTTCTTCTAGCCAGAAGGATGAGTGGTTCGTCTAGCAGTTGGTAAGTACTTTTCTAAGAATATTTAAGTGCTTTTTGGTAGGTCTTCTAAATTTAAATTAAGAACCAGTATCTATGCCAACGAATTACAAATTTGATAATGAATATGCTGCCGGTGTAGCAAACATCACCAACAACATCCGAAGATATTGTGGCCTTAACTTCGACTAGAAATTCAGTTATTTCTACTCATCCCCCCTCATGGAAAATGGTAAAACTGCAGTGCAAGATATTCATTTTTTAAATTGCGCAAATTGTACCTACTATTAATATTAATGTTAATAAAAATGAAATATAAAAATTTTGACGTTTGCTTTCAAAATTTGACATTTCACTTTTAACTGCAGTACCTTATGCCTGGTTGCACCAACAGATCTTAAGCTCCAGCTTAGCTAAGCTCTACTTATAGGGCTTTTCATCGATTGTCATTTGTTTCGAGCTTCTGTCATGTGTCACATAATATTAATATATCTACGTCATACGTCTTTGGTTTGTGTCAAGGTATATACCAATAACGTATGACGTAGATATATTAATATTATGTGACACATGACAGAAGCTCATTATTCACTATTGGAATCAAACTGCCAAGATAAGAGTTGACAACCAGGACACCCAAGATATCAAAATACAGAGAGGAGTCCGTCAGGGTTGCGTGCTGTCTCCACTACTTTTCAATGTTTACAGTGAAGCGGTATTTCAAGAAGCGCTCTCAAATTCAATAGAAGGTATATCTATCAATGGAGAAGTTTTGAACAACTTACGTTTTGCAGACGATACAGTAATAATAACAGATAATAACAATGATTTACAGAACGTAATGCAACGCCTTAATGAACGCTGTCATGAGTACGAACTGAAGATGAATTTAAAGAAAACTAAATGCATGATCATAACTAAATCAGCACACGTAAACATCCAATTAACTATTGAAGATACTGTGATTGAGAGTGTGGATAACTACAAATACTTAGGAACATGGATAACATCAAATGTAGACCAAACCAAAGAAATTAAGACACGTATTGAAATAGCACGTGCATCATTCATTAAACTTATAAAGTTTCTTTGTTGTCGGGATATAAGGTTAGAACTACGCCTAAGGATGCTTCGATGTTACGTGTTCTCTACTCTTCTTTATGGCTTGGAAGCGTGGACGTTGAAACAAGTCCATTTGAATAAGTTGGCCGCCCTTGAATTTTGGTGTTACAGAAGAATCCTACGAATATCATGGATTCAAAGAATGTCGAACGTAGAAGTAACTAGAAGGATAGGAAATCAACCGGAAATAATACTAACTATCAAAAGACGAAAACTTGAGTACTTGGGACATGTGATGAGAGGGCAAAAATACTCATTATTACAACTTATTATGCAAGGCAAAATCCGAGGAAAGCGAAATGTGGGAAGACGAAGAACATCCTGGCTTAAGAACTTACGGGAATGGTTCGAATGCAGTAGTGCAGAGATATTTAGAGCGGCAGTCAACAGGGTCCGCATTGCCATGATGATTTCCAACATTCGATAGAAGATGGAACTTAAAGAAGAAGAAGACAGAAGCTCGAAACAAATGACTGTGAATAAAAAGCCCTATAGATAGGGCCTCCTTGAGTATCACCATAATTTTAGATTCTTGCCTTATTATTAATTATATCTATTATTATATTATGGTATTCTTATTGTAATATATTATAATTATATTAGTATATTAATTATTATATTCTCGACTTAAGCGTATAAGATCTGTTGGTGCAACCGGGCATTAAACATTTTAAAGTACCCAGCGCTTTAAAGTGACATTTTTAAGGCTCCTATGGAGTGCTAAAAACTGCATTTTTAACACGTTTGTAGAAAAAAAAATTCTCTAGGGCGTACCGATTTTTGGTAAATCAATGTTTTTCGTCTCGCATCTACAGACAGGAGGTTTTAAGGGGAAGCTGTGGGGTAGGAATGGCAAACGTTTTGCATTTTTTTTTAAGTCCCAAAATTGATATTCTCATTATAGCAAAATTCAGCTAGTTCTCGTTTTTAGAAATAAAAACTGTGACGACTGAACTTTAATTAAATTGATTGGTCAGATTACAATGTTAATTAAAAGCATCATATTGCTGTTTATTAAAATAATAAACACTTTATATGGAAGTTATAATTTTATGGAATTTTATTTTTAGTCTTACGTAAAACTGGCAGATTTGTTTTATTTTGTGAATGTTATTAATATAAATACTTCAACAATAATACCCGCACCGATAATAATATCACACCGATTTTAATTCTGGGAATAAAATGTGTTCATTAAGAGCAATATACATGCAACCTGTTGGCTTTATGTTATACGAACTCTTTTACCATAAATCAATACCCCAATTTGCTGTTAAAAATTATTCAAATTTTCTTGTACTTTTATTAAATTAAAACTGTAAATAAAAAACAAAATTGAATATACCTATATTATATTCTACGAATTCTTTTACTATAAATCAATAAAATATTTTGCTCTTAAAAATTATCATAAGTTGTTAATATTAATAATGATAAAAAATTGAAATTAAAGAAATAAAAAAAAAACAAAAAGTGATTTTCAAGCGCTGCCTCCTGTGAGGATTGAACTCACGACCCCTGGTTTACAAGACCAGTGCTCTGCCACTGAGCTAAAGAGGCTTGTTAGCTACGTTTCCTAAGGCGACTAAAGAATGGCGAGCTTGCCTTACAGATAAATAATAAATTATTGTTCAATAATACTTTTGTATTTTGTACATTTTACAGTCGCTTCATTGGGTTAAATTTTGGGGTAAATTGGGTTAATTTTTGTTAATAATAAATAAGAATTTAATTTATTATTTTATTTAAAAAGCCACATTTAACTTGAAAATTCAATTTATTTGACGTTTCGACTTCCACTTCGGAAATCGTTATGTATCAAAATACAAAACACTAATAAATAATTAAACAATTTTTGTTGATTGGTAAAAATTCTTCTAATAGTTTAATTTTATCTGACTTTAACATATTTAGTAAAAGAGGAAATCAATAGAAACAATATCGAGGATACATCATTTATCCATTTCAGAAACATCACTCATTTTGCATTCAGTTGCCATTAAGTCATTGAAATGTGATCAACTCAATTTGGATCCCACGTGTTGGGAAACCTGTATACCTTACCTTAGGGCATTATCCTGTTTGCCATGTGACCATCACAGGCCTTTTTACTGAAGTATGCACTTTTAAGGCATCTATATTTTATGTAAAGGGTTTTTACCCAAATATTTTTCTTTTGTGGCTCAGCTAGCATCCAGTTTGTAAGTATAACCAACTTGCTCTAACCTTTGTCAAAATTTAAATAATAACTTTATATTCATTAAATCGGTTATACTTATTTTTAGATCGAACACTGATGATGATTTTTTATAAAAATCGAAAACGTTTTGTTGTGATGTAGCCCTTTTAAGGGATTTTTAATAAAAAAAAATTTTATACCTTTTACAAAGGATTTCTTTCCAACATCATTTATGTTTTAAAATAACATACATAATATACAATCAGAGTTTGGTCTTAATTTTGAGAGTAAACTGAATGAAGACCAAATAGGTAGGTACTTACCTACCATGTCGCGATAGTTATCATGAGGTTTTTTTCTGGTTGTTTCCTCGTGTTTTGCTGTGGAAACTAACACGAGAATTTTACTGTCATCATGACATGTGGTTGTCTATTTCATAGGCGTAACCAGGGGGGGTTTTGGGGGTTGTAACCCCCCCATTGGGATGTACTTTGAGCTCTATACGCTTAACACCATAGCCCTCAGAGACCTTTCAGTAGTTGTAACCCCCCCCTTTCAGGTAGTTGTAACCCCCCCCTTAAAATCATCCTGGTTACGCCTATGGTCTATTTAAAGCCAAATCACATGCTATGATTTTTCAGACGAATATTCTAAAGTTCAAGTTGATTTCAGTTACCTAATCGAATGAACTATCTTCCAATAAAGTCGTCCCAGGAACGCAACTCATAAATAGTGGCAATATCATTTTAAGGCTTATTTCCCAAATAAAATAATACATTGCATAAGATACCACAAGGAAATAGCTTCCAGAACAATATTAAGAATTTTATATTGGATTGTTTCTACACTCAACCGCACAAAATTCTGTCACCCAAAATTTTTGATTAAGTTTGACAATTTATAACTTTATTATTTCTGCTCCGATTTTCAAGATTCTTGAACCAGTTTATAGGTTGTTATCGTTTGGTATTATTCCGGCAACACAAAAATTTTGCTTTCATGGCATTATACAGGGGTGAATGGAAGCGTTGTATTTTCCTCTAACTTTAAAAAATTCTGTGGAAAAATGGAAGAGCTGATTTTGTTTCATAGTCCTGCGTCATATTATCCAGGAGGCATCACTAAAATTTTGTTTTTTGAGTTATCCGAATACCTCTTTTCTTGTAAAAGCTGTACCATTCATTGTAAATAAAAACACTGATGGACTCATAAAATATAGGTTGGATTGATAGGATTATAGAAAGGATTAGAATATTTCTGTTGATTTTCCTTTTTTGCAAGCTGTCGCTGTTTGACACCAGTAGAATGTTTCTATGATTCGTATATCTTGACTGTCAACTCCTTTTTCCTTTAATATTTTAATTAATTTGTGATCTTGCACTCGATTAAAGGCCTTCTCATAGTCAATAAATACAGAAAAGATGTCTTTCCTTTGATCTCGGAATTTCTGCAATAATACATTTAGTGAAAAGAGTGCCTCCCGTGTCCCCAGTCCATTTCTGAAGCCAAATTGTGTTTCATCCTGGTCTTCTTCACATTTATCTCTGATTCTACTGTGGATGATACGTAGAAAGATTTTCAAAGTGTGGCTCATAAGGCTTATCATTCTATTATCGCTACAATTTTTCGGACGTTGTTTTTTTGGTAGGGTTATGAATTCGGACTTAAACCAATCTTCAGGGATATCAGCACCTCTTCCAATAATTTCAGCTTACTCAACACAGTAAGCTTCTTCTTATTTGTAAAGGCTGCCAATTTAATTTTGGAAGGGTTTACGGAGAGCTTCTCTTTCAGAACTCAGTTTTTTATGCAATGGAGGGCATATTGCATCTGATCCGCAACAGTGCTGGAAAATTGTCACCTAGTCACTATTACAATATCGACTGCGAAACCCTGGACCCAGCTTCCTTGGGTGCTTAGGCCATGAATCAGATCATCGACAACTACCTATGTTCCATGAAACGTCAAAAATAAATATAAAATGCAATTCCCATTACAATCAATTGTGGTTTATATACTAAGGATTTCCACAGTTTTCACTGCATACCTTTACTCAAACGTTCTCTCCAGCCCTTTCTGTCTTGCCAGCTCCCTTCCTGTAGATTTCTTCTCTCCATTGCTTCGTCTAATTCATCCCTAAAGGATGTTCTAGTCTCCCTCTCTTTCTTCTTTTTATCGGGCTCTACTCTATTATTTTATTTATCCAACGATTTTGGTCTGCTCTTCTGACATGCCCGTACCAGGTTAATCGCTTCTGTTCGATGTAGTCTATTATATTTGAGTTCACTCCCATTCTTCTCTTAACCTCTATCAATTGCAGTAACTATGCTTCGTCCAGTTTATTCTAGTCTCTACTCATCATCAACTATCATCATCATTCAACCCGGATCTATCCACTGCTGGATATAGGTGTCCTTCAGTCTTTTCCATGCATTTCTGTTTTGTGCTGTTTGCATCCAGTTTTTGTCGATCCGTTTTACGTCATCAGACCATCTGGTTGGCGGATGACCTCTACTTCTATATGCTTCTTATCTTGGTCTCCAGTGTATTATTCGCTGTGTCCATCTGTTATCCGACATTCTAGCTATGTGTCCAGCCCAGTTCCACTTTAGGGTCATAATTATTTCTATGACATCTGTCACTCCTGTTCTCCGTCTTATCTCCCTGTTCGTAATTCGATCCCGACGAGAAATGCCTAACATTGAGCATTCCATGGCTCTTTGGGTAACACAAATTTTATTTCTTACTTTCTTGGTTCTTGTTAAAGTTTCTGCACCATAGGTAAGTACTAGAAACACACACTGATCAAAGACTTTTCTTTTGAGACACATAGGCAGTTCTGACTTAAGGACATAGCTCATTTTGCCGAATGCCACCCAAGTGAGTCCTATGCGGTGGCTTAGTTCGCACGTTTGATTATCTCTTCCTATGCGTATCTCATGTCCTAAGTACTTAAAAGAGGTGGTTTCTTCAAATGCATGCCATTTACTGAAATATTTTCGCTTAACACAAGATTTGTCATGATTTGTGTTTTTGCATGGTTGACTTTTAATCCAACTTGTAAGGAGGCTAGGTACAGTTTCTCCAGTTGCGATACTGCATCTTCGATGCTGTCAGCAAAAAGAACAATATCGTCAGCGAATCTCTATTTTTTTTTTAATTATACACCAATAAGATGCTTCAGAACATTACAATCTGATCAATAATGTGATCAATGAGCAACTTAATTCTAACCTAAATTACTACTAAAAGACTAAGGACAAACTCGATAGTACCCCTTAGGTTCTGTTAATATATTGCACAAATGTTAACTTGTACCCTCACTTGCACCGTGCACTATTTTTCACTTAACTAACTCGAAAGGTTTCTTCCTCTTGAGTCTTCTAGCTAGATCCGTGTTGTCGAGGAGCTGGATGGCCTCAACATTGACGTGTTGAAGAAGTCGTTGTTCGTGACTCTTGGCAAATTTTTCTTTGGTCTTGTTAACAGTATCCATGTCTAGGTCCCTATGGAGGTCACTGTTCCTATAGTACCACGGAGCGTTGACAATGCTCCTGAGCACTTTGTTTTGGAATCGTTGAATGATAATTAAATTTGTATTACTAGCGCAGCCCCATAGATGGATGCCATATGTCCATATAGGTTTTTTAATCTGTTTATACAAAAGTATTTTATTGTAGATCGAGAGAGTGAATTGTCTTCCCAATAGCCAATACATTTTTTTATACTTCATGTTAGCTGTTCTCGTTTCTTTTTCACATGGGCCCTCCAGCGTAGCCTAGCGTCTAGTGTAATACCCAAATATTTTGCGGTATCGGTATATGGTATCTGAGTATTATTTACGTTAACAGGAATGTATTGATTTTTCTTGTTTGTAAGCGAATCTTAAATGACTAGGTATTTCTCCGTTGATATTAATTCCTTTATCACTCATATTTCAGATTTGCGTTCTTAAACATTCTTCTTAGCCTTCTATCGTCCACGTTTGGACATAGGCCTCTCCCAACTCCTTCCATCGGTCTCTATCCTGAGCAACATATTTCCAATTCGTTCCGGCTACTCTTTTAATATCATCAACCCATCTCATCTGTGGTGTTCCCTCGGTCGTTTACTTTGGTAAGGTCTCCAATGTTGTATCGTGGCATTCCAACGTTGGTCTTTTTGTCTAACAGTGTGGCCTGCAAAGAAGTTTGGCAACTTTTGTTGTTATGTCCTCGACTTTTGTTTTTGATCTTACCCAGTCGCTCCTCTTTTTATCTGACAGCCGTATACCTAACATTGCTCTTTCCATAGCTCTTTCTGTTGTAGCTAGTTTATTCATATTTGCCTTGGTTAGGGTCCAGGTTTGACACCCATATGTCATGATAGGAAGGATGCACTGGTTGAACACTTTGGTCCTCAAATATTGATGTATTTTGCGGTTCTTAAGTATCCAACCAAGTTTTCCAAATCCTGCCCATGCTAGTCTTGCTCTCCTATTAATTTCCGCACTTTGGTTTTCTTTGTCAAGTTTCAGGATTTGGCCTAGGTAGATATATTCCTGGACTTTTTCTATCTCACTGCCATTTATAGTTATGCGTCTGGGGTCATCTGTGTTTGTCATTATTTTTGTTTTCTTCATGTTCATTTTTAGACCGACGTATTGGGAGCTGCCTGCGAGTTCCTCTATCATAATTTGCAGTTCCTCGAATGAGCTCGCTATAATCACAATGTCGTCAGCGAATCTGAGGTGATTTAGCTTCTTGCCATTAACGTTAATGCCATAGGTTGACCAATTTGTCGTTTTGAAGACGTCTTCTAGTGCTTAGGTTGAAAAGCTTTGGCGATATTACGTCTCCTTGTCTCACGCCTCTCTTAATAGGGATGGGATTTGTATTTTCGTCTAGTTGTACTATCATAGTTGCATTTTCATATATATTATGTATTAGTTGTCTATATCTCGAATCTATTCTACAATTATTAATAGCTTGTTCTATGGCCCACATTTCGATACTATCAAACGCCTTTTCATAGTCTACGAAGGCAAGAAATACGGGTAGTTGGTATTCATTTGCCTTCTCTATCAATGTTCTCATTGTCAGCAGATGGTCTGATGTACTATATCCTTTGCGGAAGCCAGCCTGTTCCACTGGTTGGTAATTGTCCATTTTGTAGGTCAACCGGTTGTTAATAATTCTCATGAATAGTTTGTATACTTGACTGAGCAACGATATCGGTCTATAATTCTGTAGGTCACATTTGTCCCCTTTTTTGTGTAAAAGTATTACTAGACTTTCGTTCCAGTCTTTAGGGATCTTGCTATTATGGAGACATTTATTAAATAGCTCTGTTAGTATAGGGATTGTTACTGTCTTGCTTGTTTTCAAGAGCTCGGCAATTATACCGTCCTGTCCTGGAGCTTTATTATTTTTTAGTTCTTTTAGTTCTTTTAAAGCTCTTTCTATTTCGAATCCCTTTATATTTGGTAGTACTTCTGATCCCACGTTTTTTATTTTTCTTTTGACGTTCTTCTTTGTTGATTCATTAGGCTGGCTTTGCGAGCTGTACAAGCTTTTGTAGAAGTCTTCGACTATTTTTGTTATTTTATATTTGTCCTTCTCTTCCTTACTATTGACGTCTTTAATTTTAATGATTTTTTGAACACCCAATGCGGGTCTTAGACATTTTAAGCCTCTGTTGTTTTCAATGACTCGCTCTATTAAGTTCTCGTTCCATTTTTGTAAGTCGCGTTTTAGTTCTTTTCTAATTGTTTTATTAAGTTCTATGTATTCTTGAGTATGGCGTTTGTTTTGCGTTAGTAGTTGTCGTCTTTCCGTCATTAGTTGTTTAGTTTCGTTGCTTATTTTGTCTTCTTTAGTACTTGTTTTCTTTGCGACCTGTAGTCCGGCTTCGAGAAGGTTCTTATTGATGTTTTTGTTAATTTCGTCAATTTCATCTTGATTATGTGAAGGATCATATTTGAACTTATCCGCTAAGACCTCTCGGAATTGCTCTTCATTTGTTTTTACTTTAAAGGCATCTATTCGCGTTGTTTTTTTAAATATTCTTTTCCTCTCTTCTTTCATGTTAATATTTATTTTTGCTCTAACTATACGATGGTCACTACCCGTTGTTACGTTGTTTATTGTTGTTACGTCTTCGAATATTCTTTTGTTGTTTGAGAGAAAATAGTCTATTTCATTTTTGGTGGTTCCGTTAGGTGCAACCCATGTCCACTTTCTGTTAGGTTTCTTTTTGTAGAAGGTATTCATAATATACATGTTTTCTTGTTCCAGAAATTCCATAAGTTTTTCTCCCCTTGTGTTTCTTGTGCCGAATCCAAAATTTCCAATCTTGCTTTCAGAGTCTTCAATCTTACTTCCAATTTTGGCGTTAAAATCTCCCATTATTATTATTTTGGATTCTCTGTTGATGTCTATAGCTTTTTTAAGATCTTCGTAAAAAGTATTTATTTCTTCATCAGTTGCCTTTTCAGTTGGAGCATAAACTTGCACAATCTTTAATTTGGTTTTTGGATTTAGTTTTAAAATCATGTATGTAACCCTTTCTGAGATGCTGTCAATTATTTGAATTTGTGATTTTCTCTTCTTGTTGATTAAGAAACCTACTCCACCGTATGTATAGTCTTCATTGCCTTTATAATAGAGCCTGTTGCCTGAATGTAAGTCCACATACCCTTCACCTCTTCTTTTAACTTCTGATAGTCCCATTATATCCCAATTCATATTCCCTAATTCCTCTTCTAGTTCGTAGAGTTTTTCGTCTTTTGCCATGGAACGGATGTTGTAAGTTGCTATATGGAGTTGTTTGTTGTTCTTCTTTTTCAATGTCGACTTGCCTCCCCCAGAATCCTCGAGGCAGACCGTTATTTCGGTGTGGGACTGTGGAATAAACTTCCTACCCACCTGGGGTATCTTCCGTATATCTGTTGAAACCGACATTTTTGATTTGTGGAGGTTTTGGCCATAACCCACCACGCTGGCCAGACGGGTTGGTGGGTGGGAGGGGATATTAGGGAAGGAATTTGGGGTTTGGATAGGATAATACGGAGGTTGGGGCCTGGTTACCTCTAAATAGGAAATGGAGGAAAAAACCAGGAGCTCGCGTGGGCAGGGGCGCTAAATCCCTGAAGTAAGTCTGCTCTCTATCGGGATCATAGAGGGGTACCTACCCGCTACCACATTATGTTCTTAAACACGTCTTAAACATTATGTTCTAATAATGTTGTAAACAATTTTGGCGAAATTGTGTCTCCCTGTCGCACTCCCCGTTTTATTTTAAATGCGTTGGTCTTTGTATGTGCCAGTTTCACGCTTGCTGTCAAAATTTGATAGATGTATTTAATCACGTTTATATAGCGATTATCTATACGACACTCTGTTAACGCTTTTAGCATTTTTTGATGACTTATGGTGTCAAAAGCTTTTTTGTAGTCAACAAATATCAGGACTAACTGCTTGTTATATTTAACACTCTTTTCTATTAAGTTCTTAATTACTTGTAAACGATCATTCGTGCCACATCCAGCTCTAAAACCTGCTTGCTCTTGTGGCTGATAGAAATCCAACTTACTTCCTAGTCTGTTGGTAATAACTCTTGTGAATAGCTTATATACTTGTGACAGCAAGTCTATACTAGTGTACATAGTGTAGTCTATACTAGTGTACATTTATTTTTTTTGTGTGCCTATTTGATTATTTGACCGAACTAAGCAGAGAGTAAAAACCATTACATCTTAAAACTAAGAAAGAATGCAGCCGATAAATGCACTGTTAGGCCAGGGTAATAGGACAAAAATATACCCTGTTCGTGACACTTCAGCAGCCAGGGTACTGAAGCGTTTTTCAACAAGTAATACCTATTGGAACAAATTGTAACTATTTCCTGCGTAGGATCTGGCGGCCATTTTTATTTATAAACAATTAACTGTCAAAAAATGGCATTTTTCCCTTTTTTTTTCAAATCAATGGAAAACAGTGAAACTTATGATTTTTTTAGTACAAATATCTTTGAGGTTATGGAAAAAGCTTAAAATGACATATTACAAAGTTTGATATACTCATTTATTGTTAATATAATTGCGAAAAAAGGTCGGAATTGCAAAAAAAAATTATTTTCGCAATGACTGCTGTAAAAATTAGTGTACAGGTTTGAAATTTTTGTCAAATGAGGGTTCTTTGGTGCTTAATATGTGATAAAAATTTCAAAGCGATTCATTCAGTTGTTTAAATTTTATTCGAATTGTTTTTCTCAGAGAGCATTTTTTTTGCAATAACATAAGTCAGAAAAAAATGACGTTAGAACCATTTCACAGGTGTCAAATGGAAGAGCATGAGCTATGTTTTCAACATGGTTTAAAGAAAGCCAATAAAAAATGCATTTATTAGTAATAAATAATTATGCAAAAGTATCGTAAATCTTTCCTTATAAACTTTTTGAATAACTTTTTCCAAAAAAATTAACTTTTTTACCCTGTTTTAAGTGCACAACTACCAAGTAATGTTATTTATATCGTAATTGATAAAAAATTGTAATAAATATATATTTTGTACATAATTTCTTATATAACAGCCTTACACCTAAAGGTAGAAAGGCTTAGGATTAAGTAAGTAAGTTCTTATATAACAAAATAAAAAGTTTATAAGGAAAGATTTACGAAATTTTGCATAATTATTTATTACTAATAAATCCATTTTTAATTCGTTTTTTTTAAACCAAGTTGAAAATATAGCTCATGCTCTTTCATTTGACACCTGTGGAATGGTTCTAACGTCATTTTTTTCTGACTTATGTTATTGCAAAAAAATGCTCTCGGGGATAAACAATTTGTACAAAGCTGTACACTAATTTTTACAACAGATATTGCGAAATTAATTTTTTTTGCAATTCCGACCTTTTTTCGCAATTATAATAACAATAAATGCGTATATCAAACTTTGTAGTACGTCATTTTAAAGCTTTTTCCATAATCTAAAAGATATTTGGACTAAAAAAACTATAAGTTTCACTGTTTTCCATTGATTTAAAAAAAAAAAGGAAAAATGCCATTTTTTGATACTAAATTGTTTATAAATAAAAATGGCCGCCAGATCCTACGCAGGAAATAGTTACAATTTGCTCATATAGGTATTACCTGCCGAAAAAACGCTTCAGTACCCTGGCTGATCGAGTGTCATGGAAAAAACCTTATTACCCTGGACTATGTGAATATGTGTATTTAGAGCATTTAATCCTAATTTTAACAATTTAGAAAAATGTCAAACAAATTGGATGGATACTTATTGCTTACAACAATTTAAATAAATGATTAGAATCCAAAAATAAATTCGCTTGCTTTGTTCCGCCATGCCCTAACTGAATATTTACTGGAAAATTTAATATTATTCCGCCAACAGCGTCCATCGAAAAAGTTACTTTGTTTTTGAGTTAGAGAATAACTTCCTCCGGGAATTACGAGTAAAATTGCTGATATGAATATTAAATTCTACAATGCGACCGTACATATTCGCTATATTTCATGGCTTTATGTGTATTTAATTGATGTATCTACATACGTGCAATGTCACTTTAAGCATAAAGAACTTTACCCCATCAAAAACCTTAGTATGTCTGACATATTTACAGGATAGTGTTGTTGATATTTTTGTTATTTTTATTTTTACACAATGTAACTTTAAATATTACCTACACAAAAGATAGGCGAAACCCAAGGGACTCGGAAACAAATTCTCACTTATACCTATACCCTATCCTTCTAAAATTTGCAAGGAAAAATGGCGACAAATGGCGGTTTCTTTGTGGATTCCTATTCAAAAATGTCCCCCTTAAACAAATCTGAAGGGTGCCGGGCGGAATTTTTGGGCAGAAAATTGTTAAAACAATATTTTTAAACAAACTTTTTTGACCCGAAGAATTTTCTTTTTGGGTTTTTTGGGTCGTTATAAACAATAAAGGTATCTTGTGATTTTTCTCACAAGTTGATAGTTTTCGAGTTATAGTGATAGTTATAATACGCATTTTCAAGGCTTAAAAACTCATATTTAAATTAGTATTTTTGAAGACTAAGTTTTCACTCTAATGGCATATAAAACAACATAATGCTACTCTACGCCCCACCAGAATGAAAACAATGGGAACCTTCTCTGGTTACACCTTCGAGGCTTCTACAATATGCAAGCCATACGGATGCTGAGACTAAGGAAGATGAGGGAATTCTACAGTTTACAATTCACGTCCCATCTGCTCAGCACGGTAAAGTTCCAACGAGAATGGTTCCCTTCGTACTCCAATCAGAGTAAATGTAAATCAAAAATGAATAACCATTTTCAATTTCGTTGCAAAACGAAAATATAGCCAAACCATATTCTAATCCAATCAGAGAGTGCAGCAAGCACCTCTACCGGTTTCGAAACTTATTAGCCTTTCATCAGGAGGCACATATGCTGCTCTCCCTGATCCAACCAAAACAAACCCCAGCGTGCAGTCTCGGATTGCAACGAACGAAATGGCATAGATGCCCTAGCGGCAACTGCTGCAACAAGACTAAGTTTTCACTCTAATGGCATAGTCAACAAAACTATCCAAGCAAACTTAGTCTTGTTGAAGCAGTTGCCGCTAGGGCATCTATGCCATTTCGTTCGTTGCAATCCGGGACTGCACGCTGGGGTTTGTTTTGGTTGGATCAGGGAGAGCAGCATATGTGCCTCCTGATGAGAGACTAATAAGTTTCTAAACCGGTAGAGGTGCTTGCTGCACTCTCTGATTGGACTAGAATATGGTTCGGCTGTATTTTCGTTTTGCAACGAAATTGAAAATGGTTATTCATTTTTGATTTACATTTACTCTGATTGGAGTACGAAGGGAAGCATTCTCGTTGGAACTTTACCGCGCTGAGCAGATGGGACGTGAATTGTAAATTGTAGAATTCCCTCATCTTCCTTAGTCTCAGCATCCGTATGGCTTGCATATTGTAGAAGCCTCGGAGGTGTAACCAGAAAAGGTTCCCATTGTTTTCATTCTGGTGAGGTGTAGAATAGTATTATGTTGTTTTATATGGCATTAGAGTGAAAACTTAGTCTTGTTGTAGCAGTTGCCGCTAGGGCATCTATGCCATTTCGTTCGTTTCAATCCGGGACTGCATGCTGGGGTTTGTTTTGGTTGGATCAGGGAGAGCAGCATGTGTGCCTCCTGATGAGAGACTAATTAGTTTCGAAACCGGTAGAGATGCTTGCTGGACTCTCTGATTGGACTAGAATATGGTTCGGCTGTATTTTCGTTTTGCAACGAAATTGAAAATGGTTATTTATTTTTTTTTAGTATTTTTGAGTTTACCAAGTACTTGAATTGTAGTTTAAACATTCATTTTTCAAGATTCTGACATGATTATGACAGCCCTTGCATTAAGGCTATCTGCTCCCGGTGAGGGTGGTTATCCCTTATCCGAGGGGTGGAATAATTGATACGCTTTTACTTGTTGAGTTGTTTTATTTACACTCGCATGAGCATAAGCTGGTAGCACCGCACCCAAAGAACGTCTCGTGTAGAAAAGAGACACTATCTCTAATGTGGAAATATTACGTCTGATCACCAAAATAGAATGACGAATGTCCAATATAATAATAAGAATTCCCTTGTTATAGTTTTGCTGTTTATATATTTAGAAATGCCTATTCAGCATCGACCATGAAAAGTGTTTATAATTGACTCTGCAATTATTAGTGAATCGTGATCTAGGATAACAATATTTGTATAATCGAATGAAGGTTGTAATATTGTTATGATGACATAAATAACTGAAAGTAATTATCGTAGATAATTACAGGGTGTTTTTAAGATATATCTACTGAGTACAGATGAATTCTTGTACACCTTCCCTTTTTAGGAATTTTCCGACTACGGGGAGGGAAATTTGCAAGTCGTGCTACCAACCCATACTGTGTTGTAATCAATACAAAAATTTATTTTATATACAAACTTCCTAAGCCTACGCAAATACATAAATAATATAAAATGTTCGTTTAACAACATTGTTTCGTAACACTTGTCACTCACTGTGTTTTCGGATTATAAGCATATAATCTATTCTTATGTATTTCCTTGATTTTATTGTTTTCTATTCTGATTTTACAATTAATGTTATTTACTTCTGTTATCGTGAAAGGACCTACATAAAGACTATCAAACTTACCATTCTCTTCCCTTTTTACAAGGACTAGGTCTCCTATTTTAAAGTGTTGTGGTGTTGCTTTGAGCTTATTCTTTTCTTGCCGCTCTTTTTTGTGTTTTAATAAGAAGGTTCTGGCTCTCTCGTGTGCGCTTTGTAGTTTGTATCGTAACTCATTGTAGTAGGCATCTATATTGTAACATGGTTGAATCTCATGTGTAAGGTCTTCCGGTAGGTTAACCTTCCTGCCATATAACAGTTCGAACGGTGTGTATCCATGATACGCGTTAGGGGTTGTATTGTAGCAGTATGTGAACATTCTGCAACACACATCCCAATTTTCTCTGTCTTCGTCTATGAATGCTCTTACGTACTCGTTCAACGTTCTGTGTAGTTTTTCGCAACTTCCAATGGACTGTGGGTGGTATGCCGTTGAAAAGTTGTGTTCTATTTTTAATAGCTTTGTGAATTCCTGCATTACTTCGTTCTTATACTCTGTGCCTTGGTCTGTTCTTATTTGCTTCATGAGTCCGTATGTTGGTATGAAATGATCAAAGATTCCTCTTGCTATTGTCTCTGCTTCTTTATTGCACACTGGTATGCTGACCGCGTATTTTGTCAGTTCACACAACATTGTGATACAGTATTTATTACCTTCATTACTTCTCGTGAATGGACCTATTGTATCTATGTATACTATGTCCCATGGTTTGGAAGATGTGTCCGATATCACGAACTCTTCGACATGTGTTCTTTTCGGTTTGTTAATTTGACATTTGTGGCATTGTTTTACGTATTTTCTTACGTCTTTTTCCAAATTTTTCCATCGGAATCTTGCCTTTAGCTTCTTAATTAGTCTGTTATTCCCTACGTGTCCTCCGAACATCGGGTGATTATGGTATTCTCCTATTAATCTGTGTTTTTCTTTGTCATCTTTTATTGTTTCTGGTACTTCACATATGTATATTTCTATATTCTTCAATTTTTTATTTCCTTCTTTAATAAATTCATCAATTGTGCACATTTTAAAAATAATATCATTTACGTATATTTTTACTTTACGTACTGCATTCTCTACCGCCAGCTTATCAAGCTGTACCAACGCTTGGTTTAAATCGAAACGATTCAATCCTGTGGCTATGCTTTTGCTGCATTTTATTTTGTTTTTGGCCCTAATGCTCAGTCTTGGTGAGATTAGTTCTGCTCCAAAGGACAAAATTGGTAGTCTATGCGCCTCTAAATTATTTAGTACCTTCCTTACTGTCTGTTTGGTGGCTTCTGGCTGTAGTGCGAGTTCACTTTCAGCCTTTGTTTGTCTTGCTTCCTTCTCCTTTTCTTTTGCTTGAGCTCTTGTTATAGCTAGTATATGGGCGTTGTCTATGTATAGGTTTTTTAGTTGATGCAATGTTATTCTTGAAAGGCTGTCTGCGTAGTTACTTTTCCCTGTTATATACTCTATTTCGAAGTCATATTCTTCTAGGTCTAATCTGATCCTCGTGAGTTTTGAGGTTGGTTCTTTCATTGCAAATAGGTGTGTCAAAGGTTTATGGTCTGTTTTTACTTTGAATGTTGGTGCTCCATATAGATAACATTTAAAATAATTAATTCCCCAATGAATCGCTAGTAATTCCTTAACGATTATAGGTTTATTACATTCTCCTTTACTAAAACTTCTTGATGCATATGCTATAGGTAGGTCAATTCCGTTGTAATCTTGACTTAGGATTGCTGAACAACTCTCATTGGATGCGTCTGTTGTTAAGATAAACTGTTTGTTGAAATCAGGATATTTTAAAATTGGTGGTTTCGTCAGAGATGCTTTAAGCTTTTTGAATGCTTTTTCACACTCCTCGGTCCACGAAAATTCTACTCCTTTCCTCGATAATTTGTTGAGTGGTCTGCATATTTCCGCAAAATTTTTAATAAAACGTCTGTAATAGTTGCAAAATGCTACAAATATCTTTGTTTCTTCCGCTGTCTTAGGTGTCGGATATTGTTCAATTGCTGCATACTTCGCTTTGTCTGGTGATACTCCCTCTTGAGAAAGATCATGTCCTAAATATGTTACTTCCCTTCTAAAGAATTGACATTTTCCTGGGTTAAGTTTCAAATTGAATTTTCGACATGTCTCGAATGTCTTTTTCAGGTTGTCTAAGTGATGTTTTTCGGATATTCCAATTACTACGATATCGTCCATGTAAAGAAATGCTTTGTCTGGTGTTAATTTTGAAAATGCTATTGACATCATTCTTGAAAAGCTATTTGGGCTTACATTTAATCCAAAAGGTAATCTGGTAAATTGAAATGCTCCATTTTCTGTGCTGAACGATGTGTATTTTCTCGATGATTTTTCTAATGGTATCTGGTGAAAGCCTGACATTAAGTCTATAACTGAAAACCATTTTGCTCTTCCTAGTTGATCTAATATCGAATCTATTCTTGGTAATGGAAATTTGTCTGTAACTATCTTCTTGTTCAGTTGTCTAAAATCTATGCATAATCTCCATGCTTTTCCTCCATCTATAGCTTTTTTCGGTACCAGTACTACTGGGCTGTTGTACTCGGATGTAGATGGTTCTATGATTCCTTGGTCTCTTAGGTTTTGTACTTGTCGATTTAATTCCTCTGTTTGCGCATGAGGTGTCCTATAATTCTTGATATATACCGGAGTTTGGTCTTTAACTCTTAGTTTTTGTTCGTAGAAATTGTTACAGGTTAACATATCATGCCTTAGGGCGAATATGTCTGAATATTCCTCGCATAACGATACTAAGTTGTCTCGTATGTATTCTGGTATGTCTAATTTCAGTGATTCTCGTAATTCTTTTTTTCTGTCCTTGCTGTCGTTGACTAGCCTATATATATTGAATAGTTTAATATCCAACGTCCTGATTGTGCTTGCGTCTACATTTACTGTTTCGTACGTTGTGTTCAAAATTTTGATGTATGGATTATTACTTGAAATAATTGCTCTTGCTATGAATATTCCTGGTTGTATTTCTTGCTGTTCCACTATCCTGTCTTTCTTTAACGTTTGAAAAATTTTTACGATTCTGTAAATTTCACATCTAGGCGGTATTATTATGGTGTCATTGTCTATATTATCCAGAATTTTCGTACTAATGTAACAATCGTTGTCCTCTTTAATGTGCATTTTAAGGTTTGCGTAATCTAGTATACATTGAAAGTTAGAAATAAAGTCTCTCCCAATGATTCCGTCTGTTGGAATTGGAAAGTTAGGTTCTACCAATTGAAAGATGTGTTCGAATCGAGTTCCTTTTACTTCGAGTGTTGTCTCAACTTCTCCCATTGTTTGCAACTCTCCTTTAGTGACTCCTTTTATTTTCGCCTTTGTGTTTGGTTTCACCTGTTCCTTCATAAAATCTTGTGAACATTTTAGTATTGAAATGTCAGCTCCTGTGTCTATGATAAAAGTGCTTGTGTTTTCAAGAATTCCTGTTTTCATTCGTACAAATTTCGTTAGGTTTAGGTCGAAGTTGTAAATGTTATATTTTATTTCTGCCTGTGTGCTTCCAACTTCTTGTTCATTCAAAACCCCAACTGCTGGTTTTCTTGCTCTTCTTGACTGTCCTCTATTTCTAGTAACCTTACGTTCCTGTTACGTCCGCCTCTCTGGTTTCCTCTGTATGTTTGATTGTTAAATTGTCTGTATCCTCTGTTCGAATAATTTCGTTGATTGTCCGTTGCTTCTCCTTCGTTCCGTTGTCCGAAGTTATTTCTTCTTCCTCTGTCATATTTGTTATGGTATCCTCTTCTGTATTGCTGCTGTCCTCTCCTATTCTCGTAGTTTGTCCTATAATTTAAGACTCTTCCTTGTGCATTTTCTTCAGTCGTATCGATCGACAAAAATTTAGATACTACTTCCTGCGGTGATGTAAAGTTACCTGCTTCCAGTATTAGCTTAGCTTTCTCTGCATTAGCGTTTCGTTTCATTGTTGTTACTACTGCTTCCGTCGTATATTTCTTTGCTAAGTCAAGTGGCATTCCTTCCGCTATGTATGCTACTTTTAATTGTTCTGCTAACTCTTCCACTTCAGATGCGTACACTGCTGCATCTCTATGCCCTTGCCTTTTTTTGGCTAATTTGGCTATTAAATTCTTCGGATTATCACCTTTTAATTCTTTCTTTAGTGCTTCAGCTATCCGTGGAATCGTATCTTCTGTGGTTATTAGGTTCCTAGCCTTATTGGTGAGTCGCGTTTTTATTAGCGTTACAGCTGTGTCTTCATGACCTTCTGCCAATTTTCCAAGTAGTTCTAATGCGTCTAAAAATGGTTGTAATTTCCCTGCGCTTCCATCGAACTCGTTGGGCAATATCTTGCTTGCGATATTCAAAAATTTATTGATTGTCAAAGCCATGTTTAATATTGTTATATCTTGTTTTATGTCACCTTTTTCCTCTTTTGTTCCGTCGTTAATTATTTCTTCTTCTCCTTCCTCGTCGCTTTTTCCTTCTTCTATTTCCTCATCGCTTTGTTCCTCTTCAACTTCCTTGTCGATTGGTTGATGTATTGAACTTGGAACCACTGTTCTCACATTTACTGCTTGAAATGATCGTATAACTTTGTCTCTGATTTTTCCAAAATATTTGTTGCACGATTCCCTTTGTTTGTCCGAAAGTGCTTCCCAGTTTTTCCTAGTCAATTGCGTAAACTTGTTATAAGCTTTAATTAGCTGTGTCGTCACTTCTTCCTTTATGTCCTTAGATTTCGGAACTTTTTTCTTTAAGACTCTTCTGCTTTGCCTGTCTATTTCTTGTGCAATTTCCTCAACTATTTTGACAAAATCTTCCCAAGTAACTTTGTTGCTACTCATTTATACATAATTTTTTTTTCAGCTCCTGCACTTCTTAGCGAAAATATAAATTCGATAGTCTTACGGTGTATATAGATATGTAGTATATAGATATATAGTAAAAAATATATGGAGATAAAATAATACGTCAATATATGGTAAAAATATGTAAAAATTGCAGTGGTAATAAAAAATTCAAAAATAAATAACGTTATATTAACCCTTGTAAATAAGTAGTTAGAATAATAATTTAAATGTATTATGCATATAGCGTATATTTGTTATATATCGTATATTTATTTTGATAGGTATATTTACGATAGCAAATATTAAAATCATAAAAAATTGCAAAAATGTACTAAAAATCAGTAGTCAAATAATAAATGAATAAAAGTCAGCAAGGATAAAGTATACGTTGATAAATATGTAAAAAAATCATATAAAATTGTATCATTGCGTCCTATAATAACTTAATATGAGGGTAAAAAAAAATCTTTGTATATTGATAAATATTGGTAATAGAATAGAATAATTAAGTAAAAATAGGTAAACTTGAAACATATATTAATGTAATTAAGGTAGCACATAATGTTTATACTTTATACTTTATATTAATCAGGAAATACCATAAAAATAGCTAATATGGACTTACCACTTTTACACGTCTTTGTTCGTATCACAAGTCCTCGCTGCACGTTCCATAGCATTGTCCATTTTCCATTGTCCCACGATGTTCCATCTCCATACTATTCCCTTTTCAGCTCCGCGTCGGCCTGATGTCTCCATCCATTTTACATACCACACTGTTGTCTAAGGTGGTCTAGGTGCCTGAACATTGACGTGTTTTCTCATTTCTCGTTCTAGACTGCTAGTTCTGAGTTCTCGCCTGGTCTTGGATCGCCATATGACAGCCCTTGCATTAAGGCTATCTGCTCCCGGTGAGGGTGGTTATCCCTTATCCGAGGGGTGGAATAATTGATACGCTTTTACTTGTTGAGTTGTTTTATTTACACTCGCATGAGCATAAGCTGGTAGCACCGCACCCAAAGAACGTCTCGTGTAGAAAAGAGACACTATCTCTAATGTGGAAATATTACGTCTGATCACCAAAATAGAATGACGAATGTCCAATATAATAATAAGAATTCCCTTGTTATAGTTTTGCTGTTTATATATTTAGAAATGCCTATTCAGCATCGACCATGAAAAGTGTTTATAATTGACTCTGCAATTATTAGTGAATCGTGATCTAGGATAACAATATTTGTATAATCGAATGAAGGTTGTAATATTGTTATGATGACATAAATAACTGAAAGTAATTATCGTAGATAATTACAGGGTGTTTTTAAGATATATCTACTGAGTACAGATGAATTCTTGTACAATCGGGTCTAACTTCAATTTACACCGTTTTTATTTAATTCTTAATTATGCGTGTTCATCCGATTTTTTTGCCGGTGCGGCGCACACTTTTCCAAAAATCTCCGATTTTTCTCCGAAAAATATAAAATAGGTTTAAATAAAATAGGTTTCTTGTCACTTTTCTTAAAAGTTAATAGTTTTAAAGTTATAAGCGAATTAAAATCCGAAAATGCGCTTTTAATCGCTTATAACTTTAAAACTATTACCTTTTGAGAAAAATCACAAGAAACCTATGTTATTTAGAATGTCCCGAAAAATCTAAAAAATATATTTTTCGGAGGAAAATAGGAGATTTTTGAAAATAGTGCGCGCCGCACCGGCAAAAAAATCGGATGAACACGCATAATTAACAATTAAATAACGGTGTAAATTTAAATTAGACCCAATCAGTCTGCAGAATCTTAAAAACAAATGTTTAAACCATAATTCAGGTACTTGGTACCCTCAAAAATACTAATTTAAATATGAGTTTTTTAGCCTTGAAAATGCGTATTTTCGCATTTTTCTGATTTTAAATCGCCTATAACTCGAAAACTATCAATTTTTTAGAAAAATCACAAGATACCTTTCTTGTTTAGAATGACCCAAGAAACTTGAAAAAATATTTTTCGGGTCAAAAAAAGGTAATCTTTTGTACTTGTTTAAAAAAATTGTTAAAACAAGTTCTGCCCAAAAATTCCGCCCGGCACCCTTCAGATTTGTTTAAAGGAGATATTTTTGAATAGGAATCCACAAAGAAACCGAATCAGAAATTTTTCAGGCGGGAGAGGTCTCGCCACATGGACTAAAAAATCTCACACATTCTTTAAAAAATTGAAAAAATCTTACACTAGTTAAAGATAAGCGTGGGATTCGCCTTCATCGAATAAACGGTTTGAGGATAGATACGTTTTTACTTTTCGCGCCCCACGCTTTTCTTTAAAGAATGTGTTAGATTTTTTCAATTTTTCAACGAATGTGTGAGATTTTTGTATATTTAATCTGTATAACAGTTTTTTTTTCGAATAATCCTTCGAGTTTTAATTTTTTTTGTAATTATTTGCTTTTTAGTTGATTTTTTTATAATATTTTTAATTTTAGTCACTCGTCACTAACAAATAAAAAAAAAAGCGTTTAGTCTTACACTTTTCAAACATTAAATATATCGTCATGTTTAAATAAAAAAAGGATAGACACATTTTTTGCATTTATTGGCAAGATTTGATACATACATTGTACGTTTTCTGTAATTTCTTCATTCTGTAATATTCACAGCACATAGGTCACAAAGACACACCTGTTTATAAAAAATGACCGTTGAATATGTTTAAGGGTTCGTAACGAACTTTGAATTAATACGCCAAAACGAATTCTAATGTTGTAGCACGAACCGTCTCTACCGGTGGTTTTTCTAAGACTACGTTAAAAACACGAATTTTTTAAATTCGAGTTTTGGTTGAAGTTTTGTTTCGTATCGTATTGAAATTTGCCACGAATAAGCCCCGATGTTTATATAAACAAAGATATGAGCGTTCAAAATCGTCGCCGCTTAGGATGTTTATAAACATGATGTACAAACATGAAAAGTAGTCGGAATCGGCAAAAAATTTGAAACTTTATTGTTTATTTATGTAGCATAACTTAAAAACTAAAATTATGTATAGTTCATATAATTAGCTACAATCTGTAAAAGCTTCAAGTTTCTACATTGTAAAAAACAAGAGAATTTAAGCATTTTCCATTAAAATCGTTTTTTTATTTAAACAATTAATAGACATAAAAAATGATTGACTATTCGTGTATTGTTCCCACGAATAAATATATCTTCAAATTTTTATTTATTTGCATTAAAGAAAAGGCAGTCAAATTACCGTCTAAAGATTTGACCCAAACGATTGAACTAAAGAAAAGCCACAAGGAAGAACTTCCTGTAGTTGGCTGTATACCATTAATTACAAGTGAAATTTAATAAAAAATTTTCTTCTTGGTAAAAGGTATATTAGTTTAAAAAGCCCTAAAGGGCTACAAACATATAAATAAAACGTTTTCGCTCTGTAACAAGAGCATCATCAGTGTTACCTAAAATAAGTATAACCACATTAATTAAGCAAATGTTAAAGTTAAAATGATGACCAAGCTAAAAGGAAAGTTTGGTTATACTTACAAGAACATGGTGAGCCAACCAAAAACTACAAAGGTCAAAGCCTTTCAAAAAACAGACAAAAGTCTTATATAAATGAAAACATCGAAAAATCCAAAAGATGGATAAAATTCCTAAGGATACGGCCCTAGGGCAACATATGATCCCACGCGTTGTAAGTGGGTCAAAAGGTAACTAGGTCATTCTGTTATAAGAGGTGGCGGGCAACTAATAGATGAGACTTCAAAAGCGAATCTGTCTGATGTCAGGACGACAATTGTCAATGATTAAAGTTTTATGAAATTTTTTAAAAAAAATTTCCCCATTTACTCAATAATTTTACTGAACACCTAACTTCATCTGACCTCACGTTAGACATAGCTTAGATACTTATATCCAATTTTATTAATTTTTTCTTTGCTCTAGATGTTATTTTACATAAAAGGACAGAATAAAGAAATTCGGACTAAGCTTTAAAACAACCCTTTCAGTCATTTAAATTGGTGTTGATGAATCCATCTATATCTTATTAACTATAAAAAAGTTTTTTTGCATTTACAATATTCCTCAGCATTTGATATCACAACCCCTATTCACTTGTCTCATCTTCATGCAGCCTTTTTTATCAACCATCATTTGTGTTGGTTCACAAATATTTTATCTAATTTTAACACAAACCGCAAAACATGCCACCTGTATTTTGGTTTGCCTATCTTCACTTCATCAGTTTATATACACCTCATTGATGATTTTGGAATTTCAAATTCGTCCATTATTTTATAAATCTTAGATAATTTATTCGCACTAAGTTCTTGTAATTTTATAATTCGAACACACTGATGTTAGCTGTTATCATTGCTTGTACCATAAATAACTTTAAATTTAGTAGCTGCGTAACCAAAAGTTCATAAAACTTCAATCATTGACAATTGTCGTCCTGACATCAGACAGATTCGCTTTTGAAGTCTCATCTATTAGTTGCCTGCCACCTCTTATAACAGAATGGCCTAGTTACCTTTTGAACCACTTACAACGTGTGGGAGTCATATGTTGCCCTAGGGCCGTATCCTTAGGAATTCTATCCATCCTTTGGATTTTTCGATGTTTTCATTTATATAAGACTTTTGTCTGTTTTTTGAAAGGCTTTGACCGTTGTATTTTTTGGTTGGCTCACCATGTTCTTGTAAGTATAACCAAACTTTCCTTTTAGCTTGGTCATCATTTTAACTTTAACATTTGCTTAATTAATGTGGTTATACTTATTTTAGGTAACACTGATGATGCTCTTGTTACAGAGCGAAAACGTTTTGTTCATATGTTTGTAGCCCTTTAGGGCTTTTTAAACTAATATACCTTTTACCAAGAAGAAAATTTTTTATTAAATTTCACTTAAAGAAAAGCGTTTAAAAATACGAAAAACCACAAATATGTATACTTATTTTATTGCGCTTTGTGCTTTCCAATTAAAATACCTCTTTTTGTTTCAGAGTCGACCGGGTCGTAGCCTGCAGGGTGAGTCGAACGCAGAACCCATCGTTCGACCATTAGCACACTACACAGTTTCCCACTACATCGACAATCCACGTGGCAAATTTTCTTGTCGAAGTGCGATTGACTGGATATATAATTTTAGTGTAAGGACAATATTGATTATCTAATTAATTGAAAAAAAAAAACAGTGCAATTTTTGAGTATTTGCCCCACAGCAAACAAGGACTACATAACACTGCATTTCTGTATAGTAATTTCGTTTCATTCTAGGTTTCTCGTTTCTAGCTTTTACAGTAACTAAATTGTTATATAATGTGGTTTGGTTCAATATGTTTAAATATTTGAATTTATCTTTTGCCTCTTATTAATATAATTGTTTCTTTGACACTATTTTGTAATAAAACAGATTAGTAGTCAGCTTTTGCAATAATAGTCTTTATACAGTACGGAAACCACTTATGGAATCAAATTTTTTGTGACCTTATTTTAGAAAATTATAAAATACACTGGAACCTGTCAGCGTTTAAATTCAAAGTTTATATGGTTGAAGTTTTTCTTCGTGGAGTCCATTTAACTAAGTTGTATGACACATTATTTTGATAATCAATTTGATGTGAACTTAACATTAGATTCTCTACCACATTGACAAGGCGTGACAAGAAATTCACATCACATTCAAGGAACTGTGGTTTTCTTTTTAATGGTTTGACATTCCTCCTGAAAGTCCTCTGAATTGTTCATGAATTTTAGACACTATGCAGGAATTTTGTGTGAAATATTAGGCAATTAGGAAAGTAGTTTTTAATAAAGAGTTTACACTTTCAATGGAAAATGTCAACACATCAACAGATAAATCGACAGTTTTTATTATTATTTACCGATTCAGTTTAAATTTTGGCATATCTAGACAGTTTTTTGCTGTTCATAAAAAAATGTCAATAAAATCCAATATATTGATACTTATTTTAGAAATTTTATGCCTGTATTTATTTAAAAAAAAATACCATATTGAAATCTTGCTAAATTATTAATTTAAAAATTTCACGCCATATTATTCACAAAAGAGCGCCTACAAAAACTTTTTAAAACATAAAAATATACAGGGTGTTTCATCTAAAACACAGATTATGAAAAATGCTAGACTTGTACTTTTTTATAATATTTAAAAGTCGTACATTTGTATTAAAAAGTGAACGGGTCACAGCGTTTTTTTAATGTTCTAAAAGAAGAACACAAACAATTTTATTCCATATTCGGTTTCACACCAGATAAAAGCTGTTAATATTTTGATTGTTATAGTGTCAGATAAAATATTTATCATAAATTGCAAAATAAAGTGAGAAATAAGAATGTATAGTGTCAGTAGTATTTTAAACATTTTTTATTTTACGCGTGCTCCGTGAAAAAGTTAGAAATTAAACCGTTTATCAGGCAACTGTCGAAATTAAAGTTAACTCAGCTGAGCGAATGGAAGGCGAAAAAAAAGAAATTTGGTCCATTATTCTTCTAATGATAAATATAAATACAGTTAAAAATATAAATATAAGGTTCATGATCACAGCTAGCCGTAGAAGTGCCAAAAATCACCGTCCGCGATGAGAGAAAAGCCTGGACCTGAAGAGAAAATATAAGTCTCTCAGAGCATACGCTAAAGAGGCTGAATTACTACGAAAAATAAACAGGAAGCAGTTTAGAATCATAAAATGCTTCCTGCCTGTAGACTATACCTATAGCAGAGAATCTAAAACAATTAAGCCTATCTTGCATTTAAAGGAGGATCTGCTTGTAAATGTTATAAAAAATTAGAAGTAATATAAAACAAAAGCAAAGTCTTGTGATCAACATCGAATGATAAGTACAATTAACCACATTTCGAAGGCATACATCAAGATTATATTCAACAGAATAAGCAAAAAATGTGAGGATAACACCGAAGATTCGCAGTTTGGGTTTCGGAATTCTCTTGGGACAAGAGAAGCACTTTTTAGTCTACAAGTACTCATCCAGCGCTGCAGGATCTATATTGACTAATAAAATTGAGATCAAGAAAGGGGTACGGCAGGGCTGTATCTTGTCTCCTATTCTCTTTTATATACTCAGAAGAAGTATTTAAGACAGCGCTAGAGGAAAGCACAGAAGGCATAAAGATAAATAGAGAAATAATTAATAACATCAGGTATGCTGAAAACACTGTGATTCTCGCGAGTAGCATGGATGAACTGAGTTACCTAATGAGTAATATACAAATAACAAGTCCACAATACGGGCTCAAACTAAACATCACAAATACCAAATGGACCTTAGTAAGCTGTTAAATATCAAATATTCATAATTCATATCCGATACTGTACAATATAAATTTATCAACCCGTATAACACATCAGCCAATTTGTTATTATATTTAAACATGTGCAGGTTATTTCATTTGTTTAATTATTGCAATTCATAAACTGTATTTTGGCAATGGACATTAATTTAGCTGACTAAGTAAAAGCCTTTGTTCTTTTGTCGTGTGGGCTATGACCCAATTCATGTTGCCAACAAGAGAGAACATACTTTTAGAATCATTCATTAGAATCAATTCAACCAGGTCAAATGTGCCTTTAACTTCATTCCTTCGAGTAACATCAACGAGTCAATATGTAGCATCATAACAGACTAAAACAAATTCGCGTAAGAGCCACATATCAACTACGTTCTCACGGGGTTGGTTCCACTACACTAGTGTCAGTCGCTATCAATAAATTTTCTAAGTGCTATTGGTGTTTCAATAACAGCCGATCATCCTCCACTGAGCCCGAAGATTAGACATGGTCCTTCGAGCCGGATATGAACTAGCGACCTATGGATCCCATCAACGACCAAAACCCATCAACGAACCAAGACAACTGATGTTAGACAATCAAAGAATTGAACACGTGGATTCTTACACCTACTTAGACATAACAGTTAATTTAAGTTGGGATCAAGCGAAGGAGATAAGTATAAGAATAGAAAAAGAAAGAGCTTCGTTCACTAGCATGAAGCAAATTTTCACCTCTAACAGCCCCACCCTACCTCTCAAAATCCGACTTCTCAAATGTTCCCGGTTTTGGTATATGGAATGGAGGCGTGGACAATGACCGCAACATTAATGAAAAAAGTAGAGGCCTTCGAAATGTGGGTTTACCGACGTATATTGTGTATATCCTGGACCCAGCTCGTGACCAACGAGGAGGTACTACGCCAGATTGGCCAGGAGAGAGAGGTAGGAATAATTATAAAGGACAGAAAACGTAAGGGTCGCGTTATGAGGCACAATAAATATAGAGTACTACAGCTAATCATCCACAGAAAAATAGACAGCAGAAGGGGTCCAGGGGGAGGAAGAGACACTTGTGGGTCCAAAACTTTCGGCAATGTTTTGGATTGTTATCTGCTGAACTATTCAGATCTGCCGTAAAGAAAATCAGAATAGCCCTGTTAATTGCCAACCGTTTGCATGGACAAGGCACATGAAGAAGAAGAAGAAGTAATATAGGCGATTCAAGATACGCAGAAAATTGTTGGTGTTATGAATTACATAACTATATTTTTTAAATGAACTGCCCTCGTGAAATGTTTGTGAAAGCTATAAAATTGTTAAAAATTAGTGGGAGAAGGGCCATGTTTAAATGCACGCACACTGTAATCTGTAATAGGTACTAAAGCAACGTTACCAAACCAAAATATGGTTACAACGCTGATATACAAAGCGTGCCAAAGCGCCGTCTCTAGAGCCGTTGCTCCTTCAAAATTTTCAGAAACGAGCTAGTCCCGAGCGAAAGCGAGGATTCTCCTGCGTTATCATACCCAAATGTGGTATCAGCATATTATAATAACGTGCAACTGATTCACGTAACCTCGCCAATATTTTCATGCACCTAGTGGGCTATTTACTGAATTGGGTACTATTAATAAATATTTCTGTTAGTAAAAAATATAAATGGAATTATTTCATAGTAGTCATAAAATATTTATTTGCAAGATTTTTAACTGTTACCAATGGTAACAGTGGTTACATAGACTCTTCGCCAGTGTTTAAAGGACAGATTAAAATTTTTTGATATCAAAAATAAATTGGTAAGGCAAAATTATGACGGCGTGGCTTTGATGTCCGGTGAATTGTATGGTCTCCAGGCAAAAGTTAAAACTATTACACCCCCACTTTATTTACTCACTGTCATAAGTCATTTACCTGTTTGACGATTCAAATTTTAAAAGTTACGCCAAAGAATTTTCAAAATAGGTATCTATTAGACAAGATCATTAAAAATTATCCATCATTCTTTAATCAAATAAAATAAGAACTGAAATTTTATATGCTGATCGAAATATTTTTGGAAGGTGGGATAAGTTACAAAATATGTCTCATTGTATATACTGCAATTCATTAGGTACAACAAACTGTTCCCGAAATTAATAAATTATTGTTCTCAAATGTGGACAAATTCTGCCTCAAATGAACGGGATTTCTCTTGTCTGAAAAGAGTCAAAACGTATTCTCGAAACACCATGAAACAAGAAAGAATGTCAAGCTTGTCTCAAATGTCAATAGAAAAAAACTTTTAAAATCTCTCCATAACAATAATAAATTTTACAATGACGTTATAACCCATTTTGCTACTTCGAAACAACATAGACTAGAGTTAATTTATAAACAGGTTTAGGTTCTAAACTTATAGGAAAAAACAAAACAAAAATAAAAAGAAATAACCAAAAATCTCCTATGAAATTTAATCCTTTTAATTAGATGACATACCTGTCTGAGGAGACAAAACCTTGCCGACCCTGTCCCTAAAGCCACGAGCCGCCACTGTTATTAATAAACAGTTACTTGGCTCAGGATATGATAATAATTTTATTAAGAAGGTTGTAGAAAAATTTATTTCTTAAGAAGTACAGCCGACAAGTACAAGACTGCAAGTACAATGCTCAAAGGTCTTGAGATTCTACTTAAATACTACCGTAAATTGTTTATGAACATAGGCGTAACCAGGGGGTGGTTTTGGGGGTTATAACCCCCCTTTTGGATGTACTTTGAGCTCTATACGCTTAACACTATTATTATTCCATACCCCCAGAGCTTCAAGTAGATGTAACCCCCACTTAGGGTCATCCTAGTTACACCTCTGTTTATGAATGGTCATTAGAATAGCATCACTACTAGGTACTACTATCGGTTTACAGCGTTCTCCGACGCCTTCCGACTGCTAACCGCCATTCTATTTAACCATAGACCTGGAGTGATTTCTCTTTCTTCTAGTTCTTTTTCAACTGCCTCCCTCCAGATACTTCTCGGCCTTCCTCTTTTCCTTATGCTTTGTGGTGTCCACGCCAAAATGTGTTTAGGGATCCTGTCATCTAGCATTCTGTGTATATGGCTGTACCATATTAGTTGTTTTGTTTTTATGTCATAAATTATTGTATGCGTAACTCCTATATTTTTTTTAGAATAGCATCAAATCCACAAAATTTTGTAAAAGAATTTTTGCGTCAGTTCATGCACCCTTAATCCAAATATTACGGGGCACCACTGGATTTGTTATTCCAAAACAATTGATTTATGATTATTATGTTTGTTTTGTCAATCGAGCCCATAAAATTCAGTAAATTATTATTTCACAATTTATAAGCGTCTACAATCGCATTTATTCATGTACAGCTTCGATATAATAACTATAATAATCTGAAAATACACACGCTTAAATTTCGATTTATAAACATAGATAATAAATGTTATACAGGATGTTTCATTGAAAACGGAAATACTTGAATAGAGGTCACTGAGGCGGTTCTAGATATACTAAATTTATTGCCTCACCGATTTTTTTAACCCAAGTTTGATCGATTTTGCCCATTTTTTTCTGGACATATAACTTAAGAACCACCTTGTATATTTTTTTGATATTTGGTGCACATATGTCTCATATAGAACCCAAACTACCCAACTACCAATCACAAGAAAAATCCAGGTCCGGACTAAAAAAAATTATAAATTCATTGTGACCTTGAAACAACGCCCTGTATATTGAAATTTTCAAAATCCCTTTGCATATTTAAAAAGAGCACAAAAAACTAAGTTTAACGGTTAGCTTAGATTGTTTACCCAAACAATTTAATGACTTTAATTTTGAAATTAAATATGTATATTGAAGTTTTTAAGAACTCTAGGTATTATTAACTTTTAGTAATAAATTATTAAAGCTAATGAACAAATACTCATTTTAAAAATAATCCACTATTAATCATACTTTTTTAATACATTGGAATGACCATTTCAAGAAAAATTCAGATCAGGATTAACAAAAAAATATAAAGTTATTTTGATCTTGAAAAAACACCCTGTGTATTGAAATTTCCAAAATCTGTTTGCACATTTGAAAATACCCCAAAAGCAGAATTTATAGGTTCGCTTTAATTTATTGCGCAGAAACGTTAATGACTTTAATTTTGAAATTAAATATATTGAAATTTTTATGAACTCTGAAATTAAAAAGCAAGTTTTAAAGCACTTTTAATAATAAATTATTAAAGTTAATGAATAAATACTCGTTTTAAAAATAATCAATAACTATTTACTACATTGGAACTACCCACATCACAAGAAAATTCAAGGTCCGGATTAACAAAAAAAAACATAAAGTAATTGTGACCTTGAATCAAAATATTGAAATTTTCAAAACCCGTTTGCATATTTGAAAAGAGCACAGAAACATAAGTTAATTGGTTCGCTTCCAGTTTTTGCGCAGACAATTTAATGACTTTAATTTTGAAATTATATCGAAATTTTTAGGAACTCTGAGAACTCTATCAAAAATTTCAATATACATAATTTCAAAAGTAAATTATACAATTCACTAATAATTGGATGAACATTGGTTTCCATACTTATAACGTTAAGACCCAAACGACATTATATAACTAATAGAGAAACTTTTTGTACTGACTTTTTCTATTCTGTAACCTACGCAACATAAAATATTTTCGTTACAATCTCAACCAAAAGAGTTAGGTCCTAGAATAAATGAAGACATTGTGTGAAAGACAATATGTACTTTTATCACTACTATCTAGTATATCTAAATCTACCTTTATCAATGTGAAGATGTAGCCTAATGTAGCTAATAAAACTAGGTAATTTGTTTTGACAAGCTCGATTCGGAAGACCTCGTTGTTATCCTTAATTTACGTTTGTAATGTCATCAACATATATTTTAAATAAATTAATAAAGTGTTTTGATACCGTGAAGTTTAAAATACATATCGCACTCCGAATTCGTTAGTAACATAACTGTAAAAAAAATGGAAAATCGTTTTTTTTTTGTCTAACACGTTCCTTTAGGCGTTGTCTTCATTGTGGAATAATGTCATATAATTTAGTTATCTTAAAATCTAGAAGGAGTTATAATAAAGCTACCAAAGAAAGGAAATCTCACACTATGCGAAAACTGGAGACCAATCACTCTTATCACTGTAGCTACCAAAATAATGGCCAGAATAATATTGGAGAGAATTAAAGATCCCATTAATGAAAAATTAAGAATTAACCAAATAGGATTCAGACCGAACAGTTCCTGTATTGACCATATAAATACCCTAAGAATCATCCTGGAACAATCAGCAGAAATGAATCAGGAAGTTTATATCAACTTTGTAGACTTCGAAAAAGCGTTTGATTCAATAGATCGTAATATGATGTGGAGGATATTAAAACTCTATGGAATACCAGACAAATATATAAGAGTAATAAGGCTTTTCTATGACGAATGTTTTGCCAGAGTTGAACATGAAGGGGAACTATCCCAACAAATAAGCATAAAAAAAGGAGTAAGACAGGGCTGTGTCTTGTCATCGACATTGTTTATAATAGTCATAGATTGGATAATGAAACAAACTGAAGATAAAAAAACAGGTATACAATGGTCACCATTTACAAAACTAGAGGATCTAGAGTTCGCTGACGACATATGTCTCATAACATCAAACAGACAACATATGCAAAACAAAATCACCAGATTGAACAACATAGCAAAAACAACCGGCTTAAAAATAAATCCGAAAAAAACGAAAATACTATCAAATGGGGAAACGAACGGAAACAATATATATTTGGAAGGGAAACAAATAGAAGAAGTAAAAGATTTCTGTTATTTGGGCAGTCTGCTAAACACAACAGGAGGCACAGAAAAGGACATAACACAAAGAATAAGCTTCGCACAAAACGCTTTCAACTCTTTGCGCAAGATATGGGCCACGACAAACATCAGTAGAAGAACAAAGTTACGATTATTTGAAACTAATGTAAAGTCTGTCCTGTTATATGGAGCAGAAACATGGAAACACCATAAAAAATTCTTTCAGAAAATACAATCCTTCATTAACAGGTGCCTACGTATTATATTGAGAATATTTTGGCCAAACAAAATTACTAATGACGAATTGTGGAGAATAACAAATGAAGAAAGGATAGAACATACAATAAAAAAACGGAAATGGAAGTGGATAGGACACACCTTAAGAAAACCAGCAACAAATATTGCTAGACAAGCTCTACATTACAATGCTCAAGGCAAAAGAAGAATGGGTAGACCATCTTATACGTGGAAAAGAACAATAGAGAAAGAACTCAAAGAAAATAATTTAACATGGAACGATGCAAAAAAGATAGCAAAAAACAGAAGAGAATGGAGAAAACTAGTAAACAAAATTGGACGGAACTCAACAGATGATGCGTGGGACTAGCAACCTCACCATCATTCCTCATGCTACTTGAAACACCGCAAGGTGCCCTTTGCTCCACTTGGAGACGTATGATATGTGATGATGATGAAAATCTAGATATTGCGTCTGTGTCATTCTTACCTTTTTCGGTTTTGGCACTCCCAGCATTAGCAAGCTCGCCACAAAACATTTTGCCCCGCTATGGTCGAGAGTGGATGTGTGATAAATACCGTTAATTGTTTAATATTCCCCTAACATTATGATAATGCATTTGTTGCCAAGTAAAATAACTCAAGCAAAATGTTAGTGCCATAATCTGTGATAAGGCGGGTTGATACGCACTTACTAATCCTCGAATTTTGAATATGGATGCCTTAGCAATAGCGCTTTATCATATTTTAAGGGTGAATTTCAGGGTAAAGCAATGTCAATAACTAAAAATAAATACTAGCATTAGATAGCTACACATATAATCAGTATGGGTGCAGAATTTGGTTAACTAGATAGTGAAGTTGCAGAGAAAAAAAAAAGAGGAGTTCACATAAAATCTTGTTTTTGCTCTCCTGAAAAGTTGCGATTTCGGAGTTATGGCACTAACTAAGTCGGGGTGCGATATATAAAGAAAAAGATGAATAATCAATAAGCAACAAAACTTGACAACCAAAAAAATATGCAAAACTAATTTGAATGTCTATAATTTTTTTTCATCCGTAATATTTTAAAATTACGTTTAAACAGATTAAAATACCGTTAAAACTACGGATTTTTTATTTATAATAAGTTAATTTTATGAACAAGAATAAAAAGTATAGATATTATTTCTTATCTCAAGGACACTTTATTTCTATTAGATCAATGTAGCAAAATAAAAAATAAATTATAATAAAATATATCCTCTGAGATTGTCAATAGTAATTACACGAGAGTTCTAAAATTATCGATTTGTATCCCGAATGACGGTTTGACAGTTTTAATTTCACGACCGGAAGGGGAGTGAAATTATGTCAAAGTGTCACGACGGCAAAACAAATCGATAATTTTTAAGAGCCCGAGAGTAATTGGGTAAGATTATTTAATGAATAAAACTATCTTTTTAAATCATTTTAACTAATATTATATTGATATCTTCGCCTGAATATTTATTAAATCTGTTTTTTGGTGTTCACTGTGACAAGTTGTAAAACATCAATTGTGATTAATGTCACTGAATGTATTTTTGCGTGACAACGAAGGGCATCTGACGTAAAATACTTGACGACGGGAAATTATCAAAAATTATCGCTGTAATTGTTATTTCGGTAGCTTTCTATTAGTCAAAATCTCTACGAATGAAATAATCGCAAAAAAATATTACATATAAACAGAATTTGTATATAAAATTTGCGAATCGTGATAGGGTTACTTTTTTATGACTAAATTTAATATTATATAAGATATTTAAAAATTTTTATGTATGGAGACAAGAAAATTTAGAACATGCAGACAATAAATCGCTTTTCATTACTCTTATCATCGTCATTCTCATTTCCTTTATCATTATGCAAGATTATCAAGATTATCGTTATGAATAAGTTTATATCCTAGATTGACCCACCAACAATAACCCCATTCACAGATATATCTTGCTTAAGCTTCTCTTATTTTCATCATCTTTGACATACAGCTCGTTATGAGCTAAAGCCTTCTTCAGAACAATTCTCCATCCACCTCTGTCTCTGGCAACTCTTCATCATGCATGCACTAACTCCAGTAAGTAGTCGTCTTTTAGGTTGTCTTGATACCTAATGCCCGTGTTTTTTATATTTTTTAACTACATACATTACACATATTATAGGTTTATTATTAGTCTAAGAGCTAGTGAACCCTCCGACTAACGGTCGTCCTGTAAGGCTAGACATTTGTCTAGTGATAATTCATAGCACACCAAGGCTAAAAACCATGACCTGGCAGGCATCAGCCGTGCACGTGTATCTACCAGGTGAATCGAAAAGTGTAAATTTAGGGGGTAAAATAAACTTTCTCCTGTAAAGTTTAAATTTAAGTGTGTGTTTGAGTAAGTCATTTAAAAGAAATGTGTACAATGACATGCGATCCTGAAGAGCATAAGACCTTGCCAGGCGAGGGGAAAGATAAACTAGAATTATTTTTTTTTGCATAGAACAAAGTTTTTTAGGTTTTTTGAATCATTCCAAACAGAAAGAGTCTCTGGTGATTTTTCTCTTAAGTTAATTGTTTTTGCTATATAAGCGATTAAAATTTTTAGAAAATTGCCAAATCGGCCATTTTTAACCCTAAATCGGACATTTAACTAATAATTTCAATGTTGCCAAGGAAGGTAGATATTCTTTAAATATTGAGTGATGAAATTCCGAAGAGTTTTTTGCAAAACAATATCGAAAACCACTTTGTTTTTTAATTGCTAATCAAGCGGGCGAGACCTTGTAGTATAAGTGAGGACGTTTGAGTTTGCATAAATTCATTATCTCAAGAAAGAGCAAATTTAAAGAGAAATCCTCAGACAGGTTGATTTTTATTCTTAAATTAGGACTTTTTGGCGTATATATAATACTAGTAACGTCAACCGTCTGGGCGTGATGACGTAACCGATGATTTTTTTAAATGAGAGTAGGGGCTGTGTGATAGCTCATTTGAAAGGTTATTTAATTTTCTATTCAGTAATATAAACATTAACATAATTATTTATACAGGGTGTACAAAAAAAAGTTATTAAATTAATTTAGACAAAAAGAAGAAAAAATTGTTTGTACACCCTGTATAAATAATTATGTTAAGGATTGTATTACTGAATAGAGAATTAAATAACCTTTCAAATGAGCGATCACACAACCCCTACTGTCATTTAAAAAAATCATCGATTATGTCATCACGCCCAGATGGATGACTTCACTAGTATTTATATATGCCTAAAATTCCTAATATAAAAATAAAAATCGACCTGTCTGAGGATTTCTCTTCAAATTTGCCCGTTCTCGAGATAATGAATTTATACAAACTCAAACGTCCTCATTTATACTAAAGTGTCGCGCCCGCTTGATTAGCAATTAAAAAACAAAGGGGTTTTCGATATTGTATTGCAAAAAACTCTTCGGGATTTCATCAATCAATGTTTAAAGAATATCTATATACCTTGGCAACATTAAAATTTTTAGTTAAATGTCCGATTTAGGGTTAAAAATGGCCGATTTCGCAAGTTTCAAAATTTTTAATCGCTTATATAACAAAAACTATTAACCTAAGAGAAAAGTCACTCAAGACCTTTTCTGTTTGTAATGATTCAAAAAGCATAAAAAACTTTTTTCGATGCAAAAAAGATAATTTTAGGAAAAACTCCTAATCTTTCCCCTCGCCTGGCAAGGTCTTATGCTCTTCAGAATCGCCTGTCATTGTACACATTTCTTCTAAATGACTTACTCAAACACATACTTAAATTTAAACTTTACAGGAGAAAGTTTATTTTACCCCCTAAATTTGCACTTTTCGATTCACCTGGTAGATACACGTGCACGTCTGATGCCTGCCAGGTCATGGTTTTTAGCCTTGGTGTGCTATGAATTATCACTAGACAAATTTCTAGCCTTACAGGATCACCGTTAGTCGGAGGGTTCACTAGCTCTTAGACTATATAGGTTTTAGTCGAGTCTCTAAACTAAACACAAATATTCAAGGTCGGTCTCGAGACTCGACGAGGTCTTAACCTTCGGAGTTCGAAGACTGGGTCAAGCGTGACCCGAAATTCACTTATTTCTTAATATTTTATAAAATATTTTTTTTTACAAATCCGATTGATCGTAAGTTCTCCTTATTTGTTTCAATCTATTTTTTCGTATATAATTCGTAAACATCCAAATTACAGTTTCTCCTCTACGTAACATCTTAGATGCCGGGTCAGTCCTGACCCGGTCTTCGGATTTCAAAGAATATTTTCAATACGTTTGTAGGTACACGTAAATCGCAGCCGTCTCTGTTTACGGGTATACGTATTCAAATATATGGCCGGAGCGAATTTACCTATGCCCGTTTTCTGTAAGGTATTAAAATCTGGCCGCCGCGCGCCGGAGCGAACTAGTATATGCCCATGGGAAAATATCTTAAAAAATTTAAATACAATAACTTAGGATTATAATTGTTATGTTTGTTTGTTTTTTTTTTAATTAAAGATACTGTTTATTAATACTGACTATTTAAAACATCCTTATAAATAAAATGAGAATGGGTCACGCTTGACCCATCATCGTAATCTAAGTAAGTCAAATAATCTCCGTACTCCGAAGGTTAAGACTCGACTGTAAATACGGGCATCAGTCTCGGTCTTCTTCTGGCTAGTTCTTCCTCTCTCCTGATTACATGGCCTATCCATCTAAGTCGTGCTGCTTAAGTAATTTTACAATGTCAGGTTCGCCAAAACTTCAGTACAACTCAAAATTGCAACACATTCGTAAAAAACTTTGCTATTTTATTCCACCATACATTCTACTTAGGATTTTCCACTCGAAATATGCAAGAAGTCCTTGGTCCTTCTGTTTGTGCTCCATATATTAGCATTGGTGTTAATAGAGTTATAGACGGTTACTTTAATTTTTATAGATAGTTTTGAGGCTATCTGTCTTGTCAAGCTCTAGTTGCACTTATTGGCAAGCACTTCTTCTTCTTCTTGACTGGCTTTACAACTCGGGGTGAGTCTTCGCCGCATCCACTATGGCCCTCCATCGTTTGCGATCTTGCGCTTCGATTTGCCATTGTTGTACCCCAATCCTAGATAGGTCGGTTTCAACATCATCCTTCCATCTTTTTCTGGGATGGCCCACTGATCTTCTACCGTCTGGTCTCTCGAAGAACACTGTCTTTAGCACTCTGTCTTCCTCTGATCTTACTATATGACCTGCCCATCTTATCCGATTAGCTTTTATATGTCTGACGATGTTTTCAGTACCATATAGAGTCACCAATTCAGCATTGCGGCGCCTTCTCCACTCTCCTGTCAACTCATCTCTTTGAGGACCAAATATCATTCTGAGGACTTTCCTTTCAAATATCAGCAATTTATTTATTTCTCGCTGATGTAGAGTCCATGTTTCACTCCCATATGTAACAACTGGGCGAATAATTGACATGTACAGTCTTAATTTAGATTGTCTTTTCAGAAGCTTAGATCTTAATAATGATGATAGGGAGTATAATGCTCTATTTCCCGCAGCTATTCTTGCTGAGACCTCTTTTTCTATGTGATTGTCCTCTGTGATTACTGCTCCCAGATATTTAAACTCTTTCACTACTTCAAAGTTGTGGTCATTAATAGTTACGTTCTGCCTAACTCTTGGTCTTGGATTTTTGGTCACCAGCATATATTTCGTCTTCTCTTCATTTATTCGAAGGCCCAGGTTACCTGTTTCCTCCTCGAGCTGTGAAAACACCTCTCTTACGTCTCTTGTAGAATGAGCGACTGCATCTAGATCATCGGCAAAGGCCAACAATAGTTTTGATCCTCGATTTGCGAATCCCCCTGTTAGTTTAGACGATATTTTACTTATTGCGTATTCTAAAGCCAAATTGAATAGCAATGGTGATAAAGGGTCTCCTTGTCTAAGCCCTGATGTTATACTAAATGGCATCGATGTTCTGTTTCCTATCTTAACCTGTGCATATGAGTCTGCCACGCACATTTGAGTGAGCTGCACTAATTTTCTTGGTATTCCCATTTCTAGCATTGCTAGCCACAGTCTGCTTCTTTTTATCGAGTCATATGCTTGCTGGAAATCTACGAAGATTTGGTGTACATCTCGGTTGAATTCCCAGTTTTTTTCTACTATTTGTCGGATGGTAAATATTTGATCTATTGTTGACCTTCCACTTCGAAAGCCGCATTGGTAGTCGCCTAGAATATCTTCCGAATACGGAGTGAGTCTCTTTAGTAAGATAATTGATAGAATCTTATACGCTGTACTAATAAGCGATATGCCTCTGTAGTTTCGGAATTGCTCTTTATTTCCCTTCTTATGTATGGGCAAGAACTATTCTTCTTTTAATTTCTTCGCTTAAGTTATTACCTTAATATCGGGCCTAGGTATGTGAAGATGTCAATGCCTTCCTGCTCTAAAGCGTCAATTATACTTCTTCTAGATGTCTGGTCGCTTGACCCAGTAAAATACATCTATTTGGTCTTTTGAGCATTTATATTAGTCTTATTCCCTATGCAGATGGCCTTAACGACCGAAATGCATCGGTCAGTAACTCTGTAGAACTACCTATAATGTCAATGTCATCTGCATACCCGACAACTTACATTGATTTGTTATAGAGTTAATCTGAGACACTCAAATTACCCTTTCTACAGTAACTGCTGTTGCTATGAGTTGCTATTTACAGTTCGTTATATGAGGTTCTGCCCCTCAGGACTAGCAACCCACGTGTTGTGGAGATTCCTACGTTGCCTGACCTAAAATTTTGGAACATTTTAAACATCACACATAATTTATTTAAACATGTAAATTTTCTACAACTTTATAACATTTAAAGGCTTTTCAACCCTATATTTTGGTGGCTTAAGCATGGAAAACCTGTAAGTCTAACCATCATGTATATTTTCACTTTAGTTAAATTTTATAATTTATGTTTGCATTTATTAATAGTCTAGGCGCCAAATAGAGGTCACCGTGTCATTTTCAATTCTGATGGACAAACTCAACGGTTTCTTATGGATTTTTGGCTGCTGATTACGAATTTCGAGGGTGGATTTCGATCCGAGTGGTCAAACAATTGTTATAAACAATTTAATTGTTTATAAATTGTTTATAAGGCTCTGGCTCATAAACTAAAAGAGATAAAAAAATGTTTCAAATAAGATTTGTTCCTTAATAAAAAACGAAGAAAAAATCGTTTACTAAACTTAAATCTACCAGTTAAAACTTAAGATATTGTAAAATTAGTGCACAATGCAAATTGCAAATTGCAAAATAATACGTATTTTTCGAAGCTCGGCTACTACGCAAGCAAATGAGCCTTAGGAGGTCTCATTTTAAAGCTTTATTGATAGGCTTCCAAACAGAGTTTATTAAATTATTTTACCTTCATTTGTTTTAAAGTTATACCCGTTTGAAGTTATAATTTTCTTAAAAAAATTGTACATTACTTTGTTTATAAGGGTTTCAAGCAAATTTGAGCTATAAACATTTATACTTTAATTAACAATAATGATAGAAAAACTCAAAAGCAACAATTTGAGCTTATTAAAATGTTCGTAAATTTATTTTTGGCCAAGATGTCGATATTTTAATGGCGCGCTATAAGGCGCAAGATTGGCTCACAGCGTAAAGGTTCACGCGCTAACTTCTCGATGCAAATTATAATATCTATGTATACAGTCGAACCCGCTTATTAGAATACCGGTTAAAGGAATATCCCGGTTTAGGGAATAAAAATTTGAGGTCCCAAAACGTTTTTACTATGCACATATGATCGGTTATTAGAATATCCCTGTTATAGGAATACTTTTTCTTGGCACGAAGGCTATTCCAATAAGCGAGTTTGATTGTATATTGTATATATACGGTATCTTCATTTTTCGTTTTTGAGAATCCTAATAAAATTTTATCATACAATTTTTATAATTATATCATCATACTGTAGCTCGTATCACCTTTCATTCTATTTAATTTGTTTTCAATTTGTGTACTAAATGAGAAAAAAAAACCATAAAAAACTAATATTTCAGAAATAAAACTAAAAAGTAAGTGGATCTGCATCGAGATATACAGCGAATCTCAGCTTTTTTACATCTACATAAGTTCTTACAGCAATTTTTACATACACATGGTGGTACTGGCATTAAAATTAAAACTTTTTGGGGCTTCAGAATTTCGTTATCTATATGATATCCATATACAAGTGGATCAAGTTTTTTTGCAATATCTTCGAGGCACGTTAATTGTGTGTACACCACATGAAATGCTCGTTTTATATGCAATTGGATTAAGTTTGATGTTGGTGGCATATCTTGCAAACTTTGTTTGGAAGTTTATTAATTAAGCTTTAAAATAAGACCATGAAAAGCTAATTTCAATGCGTAGAAGCCGAGTTACGATCAATGAAGCGTCGAAAAATACTTACTTGACTGTGAACCGATCTTGCGCCTCATAGCGTGCCATTAAAATATCGACATCTTGGCCAAAAATAAAATTACGAACATTTTCATAAGCTCAAATTGTTGCTTAACGTGCCTCGAAGATACTGCAAAAGAACTTGATCCACTTGTATATGGATATCATATAGATAACGAAACTCTGAAGTCCCAAAAAGTTTTAATTTTAATGCCAGTACCACCATGTGTCTGTAAAAATTGCTCGAAGAATTTATGCAGATGTAAAAAAGCTGAGATTCGCTGTATATCTCGATGCAGATGTATGAAAGAAAATGTCTGTAAAAATAGTAATAATAAATAATATCCACTTACTTTTAGTTGTATTTCTGAAATTTAGTACAAAAATAGAAGACAAATTAAATAAAACGAAAGGCGATACGAGGTACAGTATGATGATATAATTATAAAACTTTTATGATAAAATTTTATTAGGATCTTCAAAAATGAAAAATGAAGATAACGTTTATAATATATAATATATACATAGAAATTATAATTTGCATCGAGAAGTTAGCGCGTGAACCTTTACGCTGTGAGTCAATCTTGCGCCTCATAGCGCGCCATTAAAATATCGACATCTTGGCCAAAAATAAATTTACGAACATTTCCATAAGCTCAAATTGTTACTTTTGAGTTATTCTATCATTATTGTTAATTAGAGTATAAATGTTTATAGCTCAAATTTGCTTGAAACCCTTATAAACAAATTAATGTACATTTTTTTTTAAGAAAATTATAACTTTAAACGGGTATAACTTTAAAAACAAATGAAGATAAAGTAATCTAACAAACAATATTTGGAAGACTATTAATTAATCTTTAAAATGAGACCTTCTAAGTCTTATTTGCGTGCGTAGAAGCCGAGTTACGATTGATAAAGCTTCATACTTATTTTGCAATTTTCAATTTGCATTGTGGACTAATTTTACAATATCCTGAGTTTGAATTGATAGATTTAAGTTTAGTAAACGTTTGTTTCTTCGTTTTTTATTAATAAACAAATTTTATTTGAAATATTTTTTTATCTCTTTTATTTTATGAGCCAGAGCCTTATAAACAATTTATACACAATTAAATTGTTTACAACAATTTTTTGACCACTCGGATCGAAATATACCCTCGAAATTCGTAATCAGCAGCCAAAAATCCATAATAAACCGTTGAGTTTGTCCATCAGAATTGAAAAGGACACGGTGACCACTCTGGCGCCTAGACTATAAGTGGTTATACTTATTTCAGGTTAGAAGCACTGATGATGAACTGTTTAGTTCAAAAATGTTCTGTGATGTAGCCCGAAAGGGATTTTTTAGATTAGATATACCTTTTATAAAGGAATTTAATTAATTTTTACCATTTTTTTATTTTCTATTTATATGTAAATTGCCACTATTTTAATTTCTTTTTTATTTTTTGAAAAACATTGCAAACATTTTAAATTAGTTTTTACGTGTAGAATGAGGTCTTCCGAAAAATAAAGTTGTAAAAGTTCCGAAATTTTCGAAATTTAGGATTGCGTTTGTCAAGTCACACAGCTCTGTACTGCCGAAAATTTGAATATTGTTATAGTGATGTTGTATTAAAGCAAAATTTTTAAAGATAGCAAAACATAAATCAGTAAATAATGAAAAGTGTCGTTACTAAAATAAGACCAAATCATGTAAATGGTCAAAAATATCATTTTTGTCAATTACATTTACTTCGACTGAGTGATCGTAATAATATTATAATTTTTAATATTTATTTTATAGCTCTAGGCGAGTTGACTTTATTACGTGAAATTAGATATTTTTAATTTGTATTTAAAAAGGAAAATAATAGAAATAAAAATACATACTATCAAAATATCAGAACAGAACAGAACATTATAGTAGGTACACATAAATAGTATAAAGGAAGTTACAAAAATTAGCGAAAGATATGTAAAAAAAAATAAGAATCACAGTGGACAAAATATTTAAGAAAATACTAGGTTAAATAAATATTACAGAATAACAAGACATACCAGACATATTGAATGGCTAAACTGTGATATAAACAATAAGCAAGAGACTTAAGGAAAACATAATATATACACTACTCCAAAAAAAATAACGCATTGCCTTAAAAATGATGTCTCGGATTTCCTAAAGATTTTGTCCGATTTAAGTAATTTTTTTAATATGTTATAGCATTATTCTTTAACAATATAGCTCTAATAAAATTGTTGCTAGACAGGTAAATTGTCACTGTATACCGGGTGTACAAATCAAACTGTGTTTTTTTTTTCTCAAAGTTCACCACACCCTGTGGAACATTCTAGCATTTATAAAATACTGAAATTAAAACCTAATACTACATAATAGCCTCTGGTTTTCTTAACATTACGGTTTTTGACTCATTTGCTTATGTTGGATAATAAAAAAGTTAGGTACTTTAACAACTAACAACAGAATATCATCGATAAACTAAAAATGCACAAAAGCCCAGGAAGCGACGGCATAACGGCTGAAATGATTAAATTTGGAGGAAATCAGTTAGTAGATAAAATCCATAAACTAATTAATAATATATGGGAACAAGAAATACTACCTGAGGATTGGACAGAAGCAATACTGTGTCCTATTAACAAAAAAGGAAATATGGCTGATTGTCAGAATTATCGAGGCATAGCGCTGCTAAACATAACGTATAAAATATTGGCTATGCATATTAAAAACAGATTAACAACGAAGGTTGATAAAAGCATATTAGAATATCAATGTGGTTTCAGAAAAGGCAGAAGTACTGTGGATCAGGTCTTCACACTACGGGAAATACAGGCTGAAAGTTACGAATATAATAAAGACACCATGGTTCTTTTCATTGACTTTAAACAGGCTTTCGGTCGAGTGGAAAGAAGCGAATTATTCACAGCATTGCAAGACATGGACGTTTCTCCAAAGCTTATTAGAATTATAAAATTAACTCTCCAAAGAACAATGAATAAAGTCAAGATAAACAATACTACAACAGAAAGCTTTGAGGTCAAACAAGGAGTGCGGCAGGGTGATCCATTACCGTCTATAATGTTTAGCATATTACTAGGAAAGGTTATACAGGAAGCAAACATTAATAGAACAGGTCTAATCTACCACAAAAAACATCAGTGCTTCACAAACAGAGGTCACGATGGAGTAATGGAGTTAGAGAAGATATGAGAAAAATTAACGTAAGGAACTGGGAAAGAAAAGCGACTGACAAAAGGGAGTGGAAAAGAATAGTACATCAAGCCATGGGCCTACAAGGCTCGTAGTGCTTACATATTATTATTAATTCTAAAACAAATTCAAATTACGGGGTGAATTAAAGTGACCACCGACTTAGCCGGTGCGGTGGTACCCAATAGACGCCGTAGCCTCTGTATTTGTAAAGTAATGTATTTCTAGTTTTAACTAATATACCAAATGTACCAAGTTTTGTATGTATAAATTAAAAATATTACGTTATTTCAAAATCAGCAAAATACACAAGGTGTCCTATTTAAATTAAAAAGGTTTGGGGGTGAAAGTAGATTTCAACTTCAACCTAGTATTTGTTTAAATATGTTTGTACCTATGTCGATGACTTACATTTGTTTCTGATATTTATTAATGCCACAAATTGGAAGTACTTGCTCAACTTTCCGTCTGGACTCTAGTTGAAAATGATAAACTTACCTAAGTATAAATGGCGTACAGACTGAGATCATCTCTACAGAATGGAAAGCTCCAAAAATGTTATAGTCCTTATGCCCACATATAAAATTATTATTTATGACCACACCGTCGAAATATTTTGTACTTGTTATTTGGGTGGAGTCGGACAAATTTGGAGCTTGGCACATTATGGTAGTGGGGCGTTTGCAAAAAAAATTTATAACCACATTGGTTATTTTATTTTAATCAATGGTTTTTATTACATAAACAGCGAAAACAATTTCATCATCATCATCATCATCATTTGGCTCTACAACTCTATGTGAGTCTTGGCCGCGTTTACTATTTCCCTCCATTGTTGTCGGTTCTGAGCAGCTATTTCCCATTGCTGTACTCCCATTTTGCGTAGATCGCTGGCTACTGCGTCCTTCCATCTCTTTCTTGGGAGACCAACTGACCTTTTTCCATCGGGCCTTTCCCAGAATGTGGCGTTTAGAAGTCTTTCGTCACTTGATCTTAGTACGTGACCCGCCCATCGTATTCTGTTTGATTTAATGTAGCGTACTATGTTTTCATCTCCGTATATTGTCTGGAGTTCATCATTGTGTCTTCTTCTCCATTCTCCTGTTGTCTCTTCTCTGCAAGGCCCATAGATAGTCCGCAGTATCTTTCTTTCAAGTACCAGTAATTTTGTTGTTTCCCGCTGATTCAGAGTCCAGGTTTCGCTTCCATACGTTATTGTGGGACGAATTATTGTCTTATATACTCTTATTTTTGCTGGTCTTGAGAGTATTTTTGATTTAAGTAGGGTCCTTAACGAGTAATATGCCCTGTTTCCTGCAATAATCCTGGCTGCCACGTCCTTTTCATAGTTATTTTCAGATGTTATGATCGCTCCCAAGTACTTAAATTCTTTGACGACTTCAAAATTGTATTCATTAATTGTTACGTTTTGTCTAACCCTTGGTCTTGGGTTCTTCGTAACCACCATGTACTTGGTCTTGTCCTCGTTGACCTTAAGACCAACTTCCTTGGCTCCGTTCTCGAATAGGGTGAAAACTTCTTTTGCATCTCTGGTGGATTGTGCAATTGTGTCCACGTCATCCGCAAAGGCTAATAGTATTTTTGATCCTTGGGCGGCAAATCTGTTTGTCAGTTGTGGCTGAGCTTTCCTTACTGCATGTTCCAGTGCGAAGTTAAACAGCAGGGGGGCGAGAGGATCTCTTTTTCTAAGTCCGGTGTCAATGAGGAATTCCTCCGACGTGTTGCTGCCAACTCTGATTCGTGCGGAAGCGTTCTCCGTGCTCACCTTTGCTAATCGTACCAGTTTTCCAGGTACTCCCATTTCTACCATAGTCTCCCACAATGCTTCTCTGCTAACAGAATCGTAAGCTTGTTTGAAGTCCACGAAGATTTGGTGTACATCGCGGTTGAATTCCCAGTTTTTTTCCAACACCTGGCGTAGGACGAAGATCTGGTCTATAGTCGACCTTCCCGGTCTGAATCCGCTTTGGTAGTCGCCTATTATTTCCTCTGCGTATGGAGTTAATCTTCTAAACAGTATTCAGAAAAAAGTAAACAGAAAACAATTTCGTCGGACAAAAATATTGGGCCATATGACGCGTCGGACACGCTAAATATGTCAAATTTATGAAAATAATAAATTTATTACCACATGGCTAATTTTAACAGAATATACCATAAAACATTTTTACAATAATGTGGTAACCTTCGCCAGCAACCAGTCGGATGCGCCGAAGACGTCCATTTCCTGAATTTTTTTATTTACAACCATTTTTCCGACAAAAATATGAGGTTAAAAGTAATTATATTCTAAATAAAAAAATCCAAGTGTCCGACAAAAATATTGGGGCAAATCGACAGTCGGACAAAAAATTTAATTTTTATTAGTAAACTATACTTTTAAACTATGCTGGGTTCGTGCATCCCTTATCTTCACAACCATTTTTTCGAGAAAATTAGTAGGTTACAGTTACAAGTACAGTAAAACCTGTGTTACCGGCCACCTGTCAAAATCGGCCACCTGCACTAACGGCCAATTTCAAAATTCACCAAACAAATTATATGTAGATTCCCTTATTTCGTATCTGGTATTTACGGCCACCTTTATCAGTGGCGCACCCAGGGGGGTTTTGGGGGTTAAAACCCCTCCCAGGGCATATAACAAAGATATTTAAAGAATAGTAGTAAAGCACTAAAATCGCCTAAACTTCTAACTTTTTTAAAGTAAGACGGATCGTTATGAAACCTTTTGCATTCGCTTCGGGAGAGCTTCAGGAAAATTCTTGAAAACTTGGCATGAGAGACAAAGGCAAATTGCATTCTTGTAGGCGGAAAATCCATTTTCCAAAGTGCATCTCAAAGTGTTTACACAGTAAAAATTCACAACTTGGAAAATAATCATGAGAATGAGTTTAATTTTCACATTCGGGGGATTTTGAGGACGCTAAACAGGAATATAGGGTCGGCGAAGCTGTAAGAGGTACCTGGTGCCAGCAATCTACGTAATCTCGTAATAAATTTTGTTGCAACTTGTTATTCCGGGGTTTTTAAGGTAACTAAGAGTTTTAATCATATACTCGAGGTTCTGACATATCTATATCTAAACAAAATATTATTAATAGTGTGACGCCTCACAACCCGGCCTAATTCTTCTCGATATTTCTCCGCGTTACGAGTAAAGGCCAGATCTTCCACGGCGATTCGAGGCGACCGCTGCCAGAGTATTTAAGAACAGGAATCCGATCACAGGCCAGTCAGTCAACGAACGAGCCGCGACGCGTGAGATAATTGTATTCGAAATCGGGTTTAATGAAATGTATATATTAGTTATCGAAGTTATTATGTTTAGTTAATTAAATCATAAATTTGAGTTGTAAATAAGTTAGATGTGTTAGTTGGTGTTATTTGTAATTATTAAAATAAATAAGTGATGTAAATAAAATAATATAAGTAAGTCTTCCTTTATTTAAATTAAACTTAGTGCCTAAAGATATAAATAAATAAAATAGTAGAGTCAATCGCGTAACAATAGCGAAAAAAAATTCCGAATTATTTTTTTTCATAATTTTCGCTCTGAACTAAAATAACTTACTGTTATTGTTACTCACCGTTGAATTTTATAACGAATTTCTATAAAACTCCAGAAGACGAAGTAGAGTCCAGGCACCAGGTAACTCATACTCATACAGCATCTTCCATGTAATATTTATTGCAAAACTCCAGGAGATAATATAGATACCGGGCACCAGGTACAGCATCGTACGATGCTCGTACAGCATCGTCGAAGCAATATTCGGGTTAAGCGACCTCAAAAACCTCGGGATAACAAGTTTCAACGATTTTCATAATGAATTTCCATAAAACTCCAGGAGACGACGTGTCTACTGGGATACCGGGCACCAGGTACCTCTTAACAGGGCCGCGCCGTCCATAAGGGCGAAGAGGGGCGGCGCCCCCCGGCGCCGAACCAAAAAGGCGCCGACCGGCAGGTGCCGAAAAAAAAATTTGACAATGCCGAAATTACCAGAAAGAAATATTAGTAATATTTTATTATCTTGTAAAATTGAAAATTTGCCAATCGTAGGTAGACATAAAAATAGCAGTTATTATTACTTTAATCCCCTAAGTAAGTGTACGAACCGTTATTTCTCTCATTGAACTGAACTACTAGTCATTCTTTCACGGTTTTTGCTCTAAATTTTAAAGAACCGCTTGGATTGACATGAAATTTGGCATACGCATAGCTTACATGTCAAAGAAAAAAAGTGATATTGTGCCGATGTATGCTTTTGCCCTGGGGGTGACTTTCACCCCCTCTTGGGGGTGAAAAAATATATGTCCAAAATAAGTCCGGAAATGGGTAAACTGACTAATTTTAAGTAACTTTTGTTCTATAGAGCTTTTTCGCCAAGTCAACACTTTTCGAGTTATTTGCGAGTGAATATGTTCATTTTTCAACAAAATAACCACATTTTTAGACGGTTTTTGGCATATAACTCAAAAAGTAAGTATTTTGTCGAAAAAAACGTTCGTAGCAAAAATATAGCCTATAAAAAAATAAAAAAAATGGTGTACGCGATAGGTCTCTGGATTTCGTAGAACCAGAGTTATAGCCAATGAGAAATAGATTCATATTCACCAAATTTCAAATAGAATATTTCGACGTGAAATATCCAAAAAATTAAGCACTTTTTGGGGAAAATCCATTTTACCTTTTTTAAAGTGTTTTAAAAAATCTTTATTTCTGTTTTTACAAAAAGTTTTTAGCATTAAATTTAAGCAAGTTACGCTCAAAATAAAGTTGGTCCCTTTTGTTTTTGCAAAAAAAAATCGGGAAGACCACCCCCTAATTAGCAACTTAAATGAAATTAATCATCGCTGCTCCACAAATTATTTTATTTATGTTGTGTTTATATGATCTGTAAGTTTCATCAATTCAAAGTGCTTATTTTTGAAAAAATTTGGTTTCAAATTAAAATTTTTAAAAATTTAAATTTTGAAAAATATGCTTTTTTTCAAAATAACTTAAAAATTGTTAGAGATACCAAAAATCTCGAAAAACAAAAAAGTCAGATTTGCTTTTCTGAATATCATGTATTTTTTTGTTTTTCTGTTAGACAAAAATTGATCAAGATTTGGTGTTTCTAAATTTGCATACATTCGTGATCAGTGACTCGTTCAACCGCTTTTAACTACAGCCCTTTCAATAATAAGAACTTTGAACCGATGAAACTTACAGATCATATAAACAATATATACACGAGTCAAGAAACTTGTGAAGTCGTAACGATTAAGTTCATTTAAGATACTAATTAATGGGTGATTTACTCGATTTTTTTACCAAAACCAAAAGGGACCAACTTTATTTTGAGCGTAACTTATTTAATTTTGATGCTAGAAATTTTTTTTATAAAACAAAAATGAAGCTTTTTTTAAACACTTTAAATAAGTTATAATGAGTTTTTCCCGGAAAGGTGCTTCATTTTTGGTTATTTCACGTTAAAATATTCCATTTTGAATTTAACGAATATGAACCTATTTTTCATTAGCTACAACTCTGCTTCTACTAGGTGTAGAGACGTGATATATACACTATCTTTTTAAATTTTTTATAGGCTATGTTTTTGCTCAGAATGTTTTTTCGACAAAATACTTACTATAGTGTGTTCGCTAAACTCAGACGCAACTTTCTAGATATTTTAGTCGGTAATTTTGCAAATTTTAGTAAAATTGGCAAAAAATAATTACTAAATAGTTAATAATCACTAAATAGTTAGTAATTTCGCCAATTTTTGCAAAATTGGCAAAAAACAAAAAAATTATCGACTAAAATATGTAGCCAGTTGCGTCTGAGTTTAGCGAACAGACTATATTTGAGTTATTTGCGAAAAACCGTCTAAAAGCGTGGTTATGTTGTTGAAAAAATGAACATATTCAACGCCAAATAACTCGAAAAGTATTGACTTAGTGAAAAAACTCTATAGAACAAAAGTTACTTAAAGTTAGCCAGTTTACCCATTTCCTGACTTTCTTTGGACGAATATTTTTTCACCCCCAAGAGGGGGTGAAAACCACCCCCAGGGCAAAAGCACATATCGGCACAATATCACTTTTTTTCTTTGACTTGTTAGCTATGTGTATGCCAAATTTCATGTCAATCCAAGCGGTTCTTTAAAATTTAGAGGTTTTTCAATATTTTACCGTTAAAGAACGGACTATACTCCATTCACTCACGGTAAAATATTGCAAAACCTCTGAATTTTAAAGAACAGCTTGGATTAATATGAAATTTGGCATACACATAGCTAACATGTCAAAGAAGAAAATGATATGGTGTCGACGTGTGCTTTTGCCCTAGGAGAGTACCACCCCTTCACGGGGGTGAAAAAATATACGTTCAAAATAAGTCCGGAAGTGGATAAACTGACGAATTGTAAGTAACTATAAAGTTAAGCTGGTCTATAAAGTGTTTATATTACTTAAGTCAATATCTACTTTTCGAGTTATTTACGAGTGAATATGTTCATTTTTCAACAAAAAAAAAACACGTTTTTAGACGGGTTTTCGCAAATAACTCAAAAATTAAGTATTTTATCGAAAATAGATTCTTTGGAAAAGTTTTGAAAAAAGGCATTTCCTTCAAAATTTCAATTATTTTTTTTTATTTAAAACCAATTTTTTTCAAAAATAAGCACTTCGAAATGGTGAAACTTCCAGATCATATAAATATATAAAGTGAAGTAAATTGTAAAGCTTTGATTAATTTCATTTGGGATGCTAATTAAGCGGAGATTTTTACGATGTTTTTACGAAGGAGCAACTTTATTTTCAGCATTACTGGCTTACTTTTGCTGCTAGAAACTTTTTGAAAGAAACATAAACAAAGCTTTTTCTAAAGACTTTAAAAAAGTTATAACCAGTTTGGCCCGAAAAGTGCTTCATTTTTGCATTATTTCACGTTGAAATGTTGGATTTGGAATTTGACGAATAAGGACCCACTTTTCTCGAGCTACAACTCTTCCTCTACTAGATCTACCGACTTTATGCGTGCACAAGTTTAAAAAAAATTTATAAGCTATATTTTTGCTAAGATCATTTTTTTCAATAAAATACACACTTTTTGTGTTATTTGTGAAAAATCGTCTAAAACCATGGTTTTCAGTTGAAAAATAAACATATTCACTCGCAAATAACTCGAAAAATATTGATTAAGTGAAAAACTGTATATGGAACAAAAGTTGCTTAGAGTTAGTCAGTTTATCCGCTTCCGGAATTAATTTTATCGTATATTTTTTCATCCCCGACGACGTCGATGTGATATCAATTTTTTTCTTTGTTATATAATTAGCTATTCGTATGCCAAATTTCATATCAATCCAAGCGGTTCTTTAAAATACGGAGCAAAAAAGTAAGCAAATGGACTATAATAATAATTATATATTTATTTGTTCTCTGATAATATAATCGTTGTTTTTTGTAAATATTTACATATAGTATTCATAATAACTTATTAGTATATTACTTTCCTGCTCTGAAAATCTAAGAGCAGAAAAAGAAAGGGTTACTCAGAGGGCCATGCTAACAATCACAAGGAGACAGAATATAAAAATAATATCAGGCAAAGAACAAAAATCAAAGACATAGTAGAACATGTAGCAAAAAAGAAGTGGAGATGTGCAGGTCGTGGCAAGAACACCGAACAATGGCTAGACTAGAAGATTATTGGAATAGCGACCGCGGGCGAACAATCGGATAAACGAAGCAGAGATCAACCACCAAAGCGCTGGAGTGACGATGTAAAGAGAACTGCCGGGAACTGGATAGCTGATAGCTCAAGATAGGGAGACATGGAGAAACTTAGAGGAGGCCTATGTTCAACAGTGGACGATAACGGTTAGATTATAATAATGATACTTTCCTAACACATAAAAAATAGTTTGTAGGTATACCTTATAACGATTCACTAAGCCCTAAGCTACAAAAAACTACTTACAAAGGAAGGAGGAAAAGGGCGCCTAAAATTACTTGTCCCGGGGCGCTTGAAAGCCTGCCTCTTACAGCTTCGCCGAACCCATATTCCTGTTTAGCGACCTTAAAACCCCCCGAGTATAAAAATATAACTCATTTCCATGATTATTTTCTGAGTTTTTATGTGAATTTTAATTTTTTGACACTTTAAGAAGCACTTTGGAAAATACATTTTATCTACTCTATGTCATATTATGTATAAGTTATTAGTTTGTGAAAACTGTCATTATAGATAGCAGTGCGTGAAGTGTGCGTGAACTAACAATGTATTTTAAATGGGATCTACTTTTTCGCACTGTTTTTTGGCACACTTTCATATAATCAAATATCCTTAACTTTCGCGATGTCATGTTAATGACATAATGAGCAATAAATTACAACAAAAGTTTTGACAGTATTGTGGTTTGAAAGAAGTTAGAATTTTTAAATGTCAAAGTTCTAAAAATTGTAGAATAGAAATGAATTCCAGTGACGAAGAGTTACAGTTTTTTTATTTGTTTATCGTAGATAAAATATTGTATGAAACTATGCGTGAAGTAGTTTTTTCGAACTTACGCGATGTATAGCACTCGCCCCGCTGTCGCTCGTGCTCTAAACATCGCGTGCGTTCGCAAAAAGCATACTTCACGAACTGTTTCACAAATAACAATTCTGTTTAGAACAATGCAAGTTTTATTTGTACCTCATGCCGAGCAATCAAGAATTTTCCTAATGCTCTCTCGAATCGAACGCAAAAGGTTTCATAACGTAATGTTTTATATCCTCGCCTACAGGAAAATGTAACTTGTTTTTCACAAACAATACAAAAAAATTCGGTGTCCAAGCCAACCCCCCCAAAGGAAAATTCTCGGTGCGCCACTGACCTTTATAATACGGACGGGGCCAAATAATCACATTTTTTAAAGCACATTTTATAAAAATTTACCTGTTAATGTCGTCCAAATATTTTTGTCAACTTGTTGATAGAAATTCCCAGTACTATATTTAATACCTATTGCACCTACCTAAAAAGGGATTAAATAATTAGGGTCGGTATGGTGGTCATAAAATGTCATAAAAGAGGAAATGTTTGTCACTATTTATGACAAATGTTTGTCATAAGTACGGTTTAAGATTACAAAAGTTGACCGAAAAATATGGTGTTGTAAAAACTAAAATTATCAAAGGACATTATAAAAAAATAACAGTGAATTGAAAAATTCTTCAACAAAGCTTAACATCCCCTTTTTTTCGTAATATTAGTAGAGTCCGTTCATATATAGAATTATATTTGCTTTTAATAATAAAATAAACAAAGTTCCAATTATCTTTTATGTATTTGTGGATTACACAAACTGGCAATATAGGGGAGTGCATTTAGATTTTCACTTCGGAAAAAATCAAACAAGATAAAACTTTTTGTAATTTCATTAAGAAATGTTTAATAAACAACATATCAAAAAGTTTTACTCGAGAAGTGGGTGCTTCATGTTTTATTAAACAAATGAACAGCGAAGTTAGATGTTTTTTTAAATACCTCCGAAAATATAATTTTTAGAAAAAAACTGACTTGACCATTGAAAAACTCAGAAAATTTTACAAAAAAAACCTTATATAAATATTTTTCTAAAATTAAATCTAGCTTCTGTAATTTTTTATTTATAACGCTAAAGTCACCCTTCTCACACACATTGGCGCACTGTAAACTAGCGTTGGAAAAAGTGCACGGTTGAGTTTTTTAATGTAATTCTTTAACTAATGGATCAAAAGAAATTTTACAAATTGCACATGAAACAATATGAAATAAGCTATTTTATGGTTATAATAAAAAGAAATAAAATGTATGGACATAAGTACGGTGTGGGCGGAAAGTGAGACTTACATGAATTTTGTTTAAAAATGATTTAAAAATCTGTAACTAATACAATTTTACTTATAAAGCTCTCAAACTTGCACAACTTACCTCTCAATCATCTTACTAAACGATGTTTCATTACTTGAAATTTTTTTTGATATTTTTTTAAAGCCTAGGATGTGATCTTTAAAAAACACTGAATTATTTTAGTTTAAAAATGAAATAAACAATTTGTTTTTGAGAAAACTAAGAAAGATAACAAAAATGTAATACAAAAACCGAAAATTACCAGCTGAAAAAATGTATATACAGAGTGATCAAACCTTTTTTCTGTAAAACTTACCTAAAATTAATTTAATAATAAGCTTCAATAATAATAAATGTTCAACAAAAAAAATTTTTTAGCTCTTATACAGTATGTTTGCGTAACTTGGAACCTATTGATAACTTTTTTAATATCAGTTTTACGAAAAAAAGGTTATTCTTTATAAAATACTCTGCATCGTATATAACATAAGATCCAATCATCAAATATCAAATTTTGTTAATTTTGTACGAGGTATGTCAAAAAATATGAATTTCACTCAAGAGTAAAGTACCTTTATATTTCACAATATCGAAAATTTTTATAAAGAAAAGTTGTTTGGAATTAAAAACTATGTTCCAATATGTAATTATATCCTTCTAATCGAAAATTTGTTTTTTTTTTAATATTGTTTCAAATTAATTATACCAAACATCATTAAATTTTCACTTATTATTTATGATAACTGATTTATTATTAATTTTATCAAGAAAGTTATTCGTCATAAATAGCTGTGCATGGTCTAACACTTAATATGCAAATATAAAATATTATATTTTATCAATATTATACGAGGTATTATGTAAAAAATTGCATACAAGTGTAACTGCATATTGACACATCGTTTTTAATTCTGAACAGCTTTCCATAATAACAATTTTCAGTATTATGAAAAATATAGGTATTTTACTCCTAACTGAAATTTTTATTTATTGACATATCTTGTACAAAATTGATAAAAATTGATATTTTATGATTGCATTTAAAGTTTTAGAATATGCAGAGCTTTTTACTAAGAATAACTTTTTATTTATGATCCCATTGCAACAATTTTTTGAATATTGAAGATATAGATTTTGAATAACTTGTTCTTTCTTTCTAATATATTTTAATTTTTAATATTATTGTGAAAATTATTTGTTTATCTTCTTTTTTAAGAATGAAATTTCATATTTGTTTGATTGGATTCTACTTGTTTTTCATTTAAATATCCGCCATTTTGGATCCGCCATTTTGAAATTTAAATTTTTAATCTTTAATTCAGATTCAACAACCTGTTAAAAATAAAGACAGTAAATGTTTTAGAAAAATGTTATTTTTTATGTTCTTTTTATAAAATCCGCATTTTGGATCCGCCATTTTATAGTTTATAATGTTAACATTTAAGTTAGGTTTATCAAAGCTCTCAAAAATAAATATATATAGAAATAAATACATTTTGTAAAGAAATTATGATTTTACAAATATTTTTTAAGTTATCCGCCATTTTGGATCTGCCATTTTATAATTTAAATTTTTATTCGGGTTCAGCAACCTGTCAAAAATATCCACATATATGTAAACAAACACGTTTTATAAAAAAAATTCGGATTTTACAACTGCTTTTTAAGGAATTTTAGGAAAAAATCCGCCATTTTGAATCCGCCATTTTGAATTTGCAAATTGTAATGCCAGATTCGGGTTCAGCATAATCAAAACTAAAATAAAAACATTTTTTATCAAAATAAAATGTTGAATTCACCCATATTCTTAAAATTATTTATACAAAACAATTGTTATTGTTTAAACAATTAATAAACAATTAGCGGCGAAATTTGTGAGTAGAACTTTTTACTTTAACATATTTATAAACTAACAAAAAAAGTTTTAGAAAAATATAACCTTGTTTGATTTTTTCCGAAACATTGTATCTTCTCGTTCTAATTGCACTCCCCTAATACCGACCACCTTTCTATATCGGCCAATAGTTCGTTCATTTTTAGTGGCCGTTACTGACAGGTTTTACTGTAATTATTGTTGTTCTGAAGCTATTTTCTTGTGGCATTTTTATAATGAACTATTTTAAATGGGAAATAAGCCACAATTTCACCAAAAAAATGAATTTTACAAAAATTCGGGTGTCGGTGTCAAAATACAAAATAATGTATAATATTATTATAATCTATTATAATAAAAATTTTGAGAGTCATCTATTTACATTTTTACCATCATGGATGAGAAAGTCTGGGTGGATGTGTAAAAACCTGGAGCTTTGTCCGATTTTATGTTCTTTCGAGCAATGTCATCCTGGAAAATTATGGGTCATATCATTCAACAAAATGATGAAAACTGAAAAAATGATGAATGTCAAATAATAATCTGGGACAATGGGAGAAAAAGTGAAGAACGGAAAAACCTTGACGTTGATAAGATTTTAAAAAAGTATGTCCAAAAGCACATAAAATAAGTAGAAGATGATAGAAGGCCAAAAAATTAAAATAAACAAAAAGACGTAACAACAGAGAATTTATAGAAGGCTTCGAATGTCTTTTAAACTTTATCATTCACGGTATTATTATCGTGAATAATAATAATAATATATAATTCGTATGATAAGTCAACAATAACAAGCATATTGTTTTCAGTTTAATTCAATTAATTAGTTAATTCAATAGAGCATAGAGGATAAAATTTCATTTCAAAGAGGATGGAACAAACAGCAATTAAATTATTCAAAATCAATACTAACCAAATCATATTAGTTAAATTAATTATTTATGTTCCATATTTAATACTTATCTTTACTTACTCAGGAAAAATGTTTGTGTTTAACACTTGTTTTATCTGCATTTTTTAAATAAAATTAGAAGTTTCGCTATGTGGGTATTTGTATTTTTATTTACATTCATTTAGCATCATTTACATCTTTTATAGCCATCATTTTTATTAACGTATTTGTATTCATGGTAGGGGGGGCCCAAGCGGGGATTTTTGCAGTTACTCGAGCGCGTCAGATTATCATATGGGGAGAAACCTGGTACCCTGCAGATGTACCTCTACCATATATTGACTCTTAACGTAGGGAAGTTTGTTAAGGGGGGCACAAAAAAAATCTATCCTTAAAAATACTCGAAATTGTCAGATTAAGATAAGGTAAGTTAAGTACATGCAAAACAGTGTATATTTCAAAAATCTGACGATTTGAGCGGGGCGTAAGGAAATGGGTGAGTCAAAATGTTTCACAAAAAAAGCGAATATTTCGCGAAATGAACATCAGATCGAAAAACTAAAAAATACGACATCAATATTTTTTAAAAATCTATCGAATGGTACTAAACATGACCCCTCACGAATAGGGGTGTGGGGTAAAATAATTTTAAATACAAACCCCGCGATATTTCGCAAAATGAAAAACAGATCGACAGACTGCAAAATACACTTTCAAAATGTTTTTGAAAAATTTATCGAATGCTACCAAACACGACCACCCACAGAGGTGGGGTGGGGGGTTTTTTAAAATCTTAAATGGGACCCCCAAATTTTTATTGCAGATTTGGATTCTTTACGTAAAAATAAGCAACTTTTATTCGAGACATTTTTTCGAATTATGGATAGATGACGCTAAAATCGGAAAAAACGATTGTTGGAAATGGAAATTTAAATTAAATAAAAAAATATGAAAAAAAAGTTTTTAGGAAAAGCTTTTTTTTAGTTCCGGGTGACTAAAATTATAAATATTAAAAAATCAACTAAAAAGCAAAAAATAAAAAAAATTGAAAAAATCCAACACATTCGTCAAAGAAAAGCGTGGGGCGTCTTCATCGAATAAACGGTTTTCGCCCCACGCTTTTCTTTAACGAATGTGTTGGATTTTTTCAATTTTTTTTATTTTTTGCTTCTTAGTTGATTTTTTAAGATTTATAATTTTAGTCACCCGGAACTAAAGAAAAGCGTTTGCTAAAAACTTTTTTTTCATATTTTTTTATTTTTTACTTTTTAGTCTTACACTTTTCAAACATTAAAATATATCGTCATGTTTATTAAAATATGTATATAAAACATATGATATACAAACATAAAAAGTAGTCGGAATCGGCAAAAAATTTGAAACTTCATTGTTTATTTGTGAAGCATAACGTAAACAATTAACGTAAAAAGTGAAATTATGTATAGTTCATATCATTAGCTACAATCCGTAAAAATTTCAAATTTCTTAGATTGTAAAAAACAAGAGAATTTAAGCATTTTCCATTAAAATCGTTTTTTTAACAATTATTAAACATAAACAAATTTTTTTATTGACTATTCGTGTATTGTTCCCGCGAATGCATATGTCTGCAATTTTTCATTCATTTGCATTGATGAAAAGGCAGGCAAATTGACCTCTAAAGATTTGACGCAAACTATTGAACTAAAGAAAAGCGTTTAAAAAAAAGAAGAATGTGTGTAACTTATTAAATTTAAATTAAAATACATTTTACTGCTGTCATAAACCAGACAAAAATGTTTATATCACAAATAATCATTGCCTTTCGCTTAAATTGAATGTTAAAACTTCCAAGAGGCAGGTGGCTGGCGGGAGCTGGCTTGAATATTTAATTTAATCGAGAAGCAATGTTTATTTCTTTAATACACATTTTTTCTGTTTACGGGCAACTGTAAAATGTATTCTGAGTTAAATAAATTACATACATTCTTCTTTTTGTCAAATAATTTAATTAAAAAATTATTTTTGGACACCCTGTAGAAATAATTATATAAATTTTTACATTACTGAATAAAGAATTAAATTGCCTTTCAAATGAGTTATCACATGTCCCCTATTCTCATTTCAAAAAATCATCGATTACGTCATAGCGCCCAGATGGATGACGTCACTAGTATGACATATATGCCAAAATATCGTAATTTTAAAATAAAAATCGACCTCTTTCGAGATTTTTCCTTAAGAGAAAACAGTAGCGATCAACAGGTAGCGAAAACGCGTTCCAAGATTGCGGCTGTAATTTTGAATATTTTTTCGAGATATTTGGCACACGTATTCGTAATATAATAAAGAATGACGGTACAGAGCCAAATTTGAAAAATATATTAATATGTGGAAATTACTCTGTAATTAAATATAATATTAAAAAACGAGACTGTACCGCCATTAAAAAGAACAAGAAAATACACTTGCTTCAAATAAACTTTTTTATCCGATGCCTAGATTCTGTGTCATTTTGGAACTACTAAAATTTTTTATTTCATTAGTAGTTCCAAAATGACACAAAATCTAGGCATCGGATAAAATAGTTTATTTGAAGAAAGTGTATTTTTTTGTTCTTCTTAATGGCGGTACAGGCTCGTTTTTTTAATATTATATTTAATTACAGAGTAATTTCCACATATTAATATATTTTTTAAATTGGGCTCTGTACCGCCATTCTTTATTATATTACGAATACGTGTGCCAAATATCTCGAAAAAATATTCAAAATTAGAGCCGCAATCTTGGAACGCGTTTTTGCTACCTGTTGATCGCTACTGTTTCCTCTTAAAGTCGCCTTTTTACGAAATAACGAATTTATTCCTTTCATTTGCATCATACTGTATAAACAAACATATGAGTGTTCAAAATTTAAAACTTTATTGTTTATTTATGACGCATAACGTAAAAAATTAACGTAAAAAGTGAAATTATGTATAGGTTATATCATTAGCTACAATCCGTAAAAGTTTCAAGTTTCTACATTGTAAAAAACAAGAGAATTTAGGCATTTTTCCATTAAAATCGTTTTTTTTATTTAAACAATTAATAAACATAAACAAAAATTTTTTGTTGTCTATTCGTGTATTGTTCCCGCGAATGCATATGTCTGCAAATTTTCATTCATTTGAATGGAAGAAAAGGTAGTCAAATTAACATCCAAAGATTTGACGCAATCTATTGAACTAAATAAAAGCGTTTAAAAATCATCGATTACGTCATCGCGCCCAGAAGGATGACGTCACTAGTATGACATATATGCCAAAATATCGTAATTTAAAAATAAAATCGACCTCTTTCGGGATTTTTCCTTAACCCTGGATTGCTACACTTATTTTCTAAACTCAATCTGCTACTTCGAGGTACAGTGGTACCCCAAATAAAATCGACCTAAAATATTTATATATGTATGTTTTAAGAACTTATGACAAAACAATCTTAAGATAACATGCTAAGAATTTATTTTGTATACAAAAATATTTTATTATATTATTATTCACAAGTTTATTTTCATATTTTCTACACCCACTACTGCAAATTGGTGTAACTTACAAACAAGGTTGGGGTACAAGTGTACCCCAGGTAGCATTCCAGGGTTCAAGTCGCCTTTTTACGAAATAACGAATTTATTCCTTTCACTTGCATCGTAATGTATAAACAAATATATGAGTGTTCAAAATTTAAAACTTTATTGTTTATTTATGACGCATAACGTAAACAATTAACGTAAAAAGTGAAATTATGTATAGGTTATATCATTAGCTACCATCCGTAAAAGTTTCAAGTTTCTACATTGTAAAAAACAAGAGAATTTAGGCCATTTTCCATTAAAATCGTTTTTTTTTTTATTTAAACAATTAATAAACATAAACAAAAATTTTTTGTTGTCTATGCGTGTATTGTCACCGCGAATGCATATGTCTGCAAATTTTCATTCATTTGCATGGAAGAAAAGGTAGTCAAATTAACATCCAAAGATTTGACGCAATCTATTGAACTAAATAAAAGCGTTTAAAACTGATGGGATTTACCTAACTTTTTTTGGTTTTAGGACCTAATAATCACAACTAAATAGGTCCCCATAACGCTCGAGTGACTGCAAATTTAGCATACTTTGCTACCCTACCATTACATTTTTTAAAAAATAAAATTAGAAGTTTCGCTTTGTGGGTATTTGTATTGCCCACAACGCGAAAAATCGTTGTGTGTGTCCGACAGTCTTCGTAGTTTCGCATTGTGTGAGACTTTCTAGATAACATCCTTATGCTCACTTTTTCATGAAAGATGTATAGTGAAAAGATTATCTAATTTTCCCTGCATACTCTTAAATAGGTTTTATTCTTATGTATGGTTAGATAATTTTGCTTATCCTGGATGTTTGTCATTATAGTCGTCACATACGAGGAACCTATGGTCAAGCGTACAAGCGTATTGAGAAACCTCTTGTATGGTTTGTTTTTATTCCTGGACTTTGGAGGACAATAGACGGCAGATATTGGTAACGGTGAATTTTTTTCCTCAATTCCGATAGGTACTTGTCACTTGGAGATGGTCTTTAGAAAATTGTTTTCTTGGAGATCACCATGATGTCTAGACCTTGATCTTGTCTACAGCTTAAGTTTTTGAGCTCTTGGGCACATTGTTGAAGGCCGTTGTCATTCCAGATATTCATCAGTGTGCTCATCTGCTTCATTACATTGTCCAAAAATTTCTTCAAGTTTTGTCAATATTTATGTCGTCATGACTACTAACTGGCTGGCAATAATTCGTATATAATATTACTATTTGGTACTTTATTATTATTTAATATTTATGCAACAGACATGCATGGTTGAAATTGCTGGATTGATGTTGTTACGAAGTATGTGTGTACCTTTACACTCCTTCTATTCAGTGTCCAACCAAGTAAGTTGTCCAAAATTGTCATGGCATTAGGTTAAGAGGAAACAGTAGCGATAAACAGGTAGCAAAAACGCGTTCCAAGATTGCGGCTGTAATTTTGAATATTTTTTCGAGATATTTGGCACACGTATTCGTAATATAATAAAGAATGGCGGTACAGAGCCAAATGTGAAAAATATATTAATATGTGGAAATTACTCTGTAATTAAATACAATATTAAAAAAACGAGCCTGTACCGCCATTAAGAAGAACAAAAAAATACACTTTCTTCAAATAAACTTTTTTATCCGATGCCTAGATTTTGTGTCATTTTGGAACTACTAAAATTCTTTATTTCATTAGTATCTCATTTCATTAGTTTATTTGAAGAAACTGTATTTTTTGTTCTTCTTAATGGCGGTACCGGCTCTCTTTTTTAATATTGTATTTCATTACAGAGTAATTTCCACATATTAATATATTTTTCAAATTGGGCTATGTACCGCCATTCTTTATTATATTACGAATACGTGTGCCAAATATCTCGAAAAAATATTCAAAATTACAGCCGCAATCTTGGAACGCGTTTTCGCTACCTGTTGATCGCTACTGTTTCACCTTAAAACAGATACTTTGTATAGAAATAAACTTTTATATTATAACACTAAGTTGGGCAAGTACTTCCATGCTTTTAATGATGCTTTAATACGACTGAAACTATAATAAGATTGCGTATTTACTATTTGAAGGATGCTTAGAAAAGTAAAGTATTTAATACGCACACAGCTCATAGACAAATACGATTGACACTATGTATTGTATAAGATAGACAAGGATCACTTTAATGTGTATAGCACTAAGAAGTCTCAAAAGACTATAATGTATTTAGATTAATGAAAGCAAAAAAGACAGACTATTTACGGAAGTAGTTTATATAATTAATTAAAATTAAATCAACCTCTACTTTATGTGGATGAATTAAATTGTGCTTATATTAATTTTCGGATTTTGATTTGAAAAATGAGGTATGATTTGGCAAATGTAATATTCAAAGCCACATCATTAATTTCTTAATATTTCTAGCTACTTCCGTAAATCGTGTCTATCTAAAGTAAATGTATAGAAAAATATAAATTTTGTTATACTCATAACTTTTTATTTAACAAGTTTCAGTGAAATTTTGTCGTATATTTGTAAATGTTGCAATCAGCCATAAATAGTAGTTTATTAGAAAGGTGTATTTTCTGTTTGATATATTTTATTAAAGAGGAATAGAAATACCAAATGTAACCAACACTGTGAGACGTCAATTTTGCACCAAAAGTCTGGTGGGAAATCCGGGAAAGGATCAGGTGATTCCGTTATTGTTAAAAGTAAGATCTTCCTTATTATTTTTCAGACTTTTGAAATATCTTTTGTACTGTAAATAGCTTATAATATAAGTTTTAGTTTAAGAGAAATACCGCAGAGTCTGAAATAACAATATTAATTGTAGATATGTATAACAGTTAATAAAATTAAATATTTTGCATTGTGGTCATATAACGCTTACCAAAGTTGGCTGGTTATTAAAAAACAATATATTTATTCATATATGTATACACTTAAACTGTTTTTTAAACATATTATGAGTTCTTCAGGCGATTATGTCATCTAGGTCTTCTTATTATTAATGAATAATACTTTGAATATATATACATCCAGTTGTGCTGGCTACACTTCTTAATATTAACCGATAATCTTGTCGGTTGTGGTTGTGGAAGACGTCCTCGATTCCGATAAGACAAATGTTTAGATCTCTAGCCCAAATGCCCAAGATATTCTAGTTTGCGCTCTTTGATGGTGTTAAGTATCTTGAATTCCTTGTCCATTCTACGTAGGACCTCAACATTAGTCACAAGATCCACACACGAAATTTTTTAAATTGCGTTTGTAACACCACATCTCGAATGCCTCGAGTTTTCGTAAAGAAGCTTCGGACAGTGTCCAGGCCTCTACTTCGTATAATAACGTAGAAAATACATAGCATCTGATAATAGAGATTTTGGTACCAAGTGGTAAATCATGACTTTTGAAAAGAGACTTCATCATTATGAACGCTTACCTCGCTTTTCATAGGCGTTGTTTTATTTCACAAGAGTAGTCCCATTGGCTGTTTATATTGGTACCAAGGTATGTGTAGCTGTCCACCCTGGCAAATAGCCTGTTGGTTAACTAAAAGCTGTGTATTGAATATTTCGCGCTTGCTGACTACCATGTACTTTGTTTTTTTTTTCGTATTGAGATCAAGTCCATGTTCTCTACTTATATCTGATATGCGCGACATTATTCTTTGCAAATCATCTAGGCTATCTGCAAAAACTACTGCGTCGTGTCGTCGGCATATCTAATGTTATTTAGACGCACTCCGTTAACTCATACCTCATACGCCTTCCAGTAGTTCTCCCAGCGTTTGCTCGAGGATATGTCCAGAGTACCTATATATTAAATACCGGGGACAGAGCGCATCCTTGTTTTACTCCTCTATTTATGGAAACTGCCTGTGTTAATCGGTCGTCCACTTTAATGTTGGCAGTTTGGTTATAATAAAATATATATGATTCTCAATAATATGACTCAAATATTATATGATCATATATGATTCTTAATTCTTTATCATATAATCCCGCTTCTTTCAAGATGATCATGAGCTTATCATATTTTACTCTATCAAATGCCTTTTTGTAGTACGTAGTACGTAGAAATGTCTAATCTACAGACTTGTCCGAGTCTTCTGTAAACCTAATTTCTTTCTAATTTGAGAGAATTGTTTTAAGGTCAACTCATGCAGAAGAGCTCTGAAGAAATTGGCGTTAATTATCTATAGTTCAGAAACTCCCAATTTATTTAACTAGCAGTCTGTAACAAAGAGGTGAATCGTATCTATGAACAATACTGCACTCTGTAAGTGCTGTTAACATGGAGCCGTTGGACTGAGTCAAATTCTTTCTCAAGGTCTATGAAATATTAATATCAGTGGTTGGTGACAATCTAGCTTAGGTCTCGGTCTGTCAGTAATTATTCTCATACCGAGCTTATATAAAAATCCACCAGGAAGAATTTCCTGTAGCTGACTGTATACCATTAATTACAAGTAAATTTAATGAAAAATTTTTCTTGGTAAAAGGTATATTTATTTAAAAAAGCCACACATATCACAACGAAACGTTTTCACTCTCTAAAAAGAGCATCATCAGTGTTACAAGCCCAACATGCTGAGTCACCCAAAAATACAAAGCTAAAAACCTTTTAAAAGTGGACAAAATGTTTTACATGATTAAATAAATTGTGGAATCCAAAAGATGGATATAATCCATATGGAGAACGTCCTAGGGCAACATATGACTCCCACGTGTGGGTTTCTAGGTAATAATTAGGTCATCACATTGGTCAATTTCCTTTCACCTGTCTCAATGTGATGACCTAATTATTACCTAGCAACCCACACGTGGGAGTCAACCCGTGTTGCCCTGGGGCGTTATCTATATGGATGGTATCCATCCTTTGGATTCCACAATGTATTTAATCATGTAAGACATTTTGTCAACTTTTAAAAGGTTTTTACCTTTGTATTTTTGGGTGGCTCAGCATGTTAGGCTTGTAACACTGATGATGCTCTTTTTAGAGAGCGAAAACGTTTTGTTGTGATATTTGTGGCCCTATTAAGGGTTTTTAAATAAATGTAACTTTTACGAAGAAACATTTTTAATTAAATTTACTTATATAAATGAGATTACAAGTTGATACGTCTGCGTCTGTAGTTTCCAATTTCTGTTACATCTCCCTTTTTATGCAATATTAGCATACGAGCACTGCACCGATGAAATCAACGTTAGATCTCTAATAAATCAAAGTAAATAATAACTGATAGTTTGAACTAAAACTTGAAAAATTAATGAAAACGGTTAATTAGATTCACTTGAATTGAATTCAATTATGAATTAAACTTAATGAATTAAATTTTAATTTAATTGAGTTAATTTGATTAAATAATAATTTAATTTAAAGAATAGAACATTACTATATTATTTATTAAAGGCAAATTGAGATTTCTATTTTAAATCAGGTGAAACATTCGAAATTACTGAATATCGTGTTTGTAGTGAAAATAGAACCAAATGGAAAGTAACTAAATGAGCACAATGTAAATTCCAAATGCCAAATATTTAGCTACCTAAAGTTTTCCCACATCTACCAGTATTTTGAATTCACTGAAATTTGTTTAAACTCTAGCTTTAAAAGAAACCTTAAGTCTAAAGTTTTCGTACCATTTTTTACTGTAGTATTCCTCAGTATGTTTATACTTATAACTATAAGGATTTCTAGTAAATTCTAGAGCGCTTTTTAAAATAAATGAATATAGATGAATGCTTATTTTGGTAAAGAATTATTGCTTTTGTGAAGGCTTGTGGGCAAATCCCATTTGTTATCCATATCGTCTGATTTTAGAAGCAATAATAAACATATCAATAATTTTATATAAAACATGTTAGAAGTACAAACATTACAATACTTTTTTGGGACAAAATTAATGAAACATATCATTAAAATACTTTCAAGCGTTTTGAGATTTTTAAACTGTATGCTTTTGCTTGTGTCCAGAATCTATTTGGCAATACAAAATATGGTAATTGTATGGTACATGCATAATTATATATACAATCATAGATATTTCATGGTACCGATGGTATGCTCACGATATCCTCCTAATAGCAAGCAACGCACAACGACTACAAAATATAATAAATACGGCAGTGTCTTAGCGAAATGTTTGGTTTACAACTAAATGTTTACAAAAAAAATTAAGCATTTGCAAATACATATACCAATAAACGTACATTTGTATGCCAATGCAAGAACAGGTCACTGTCAAAAAATCTTTGGGAGCAAATATCAACAGCCAGTGTAACCCAAAAAAGAAATCCTATCAAGAACCGAACAAGCTAAAAAAACACTCATAATGTTAAAAATATTTTTACAAGATCTAGAGCTTAGAATTCGAGTTATAAGATGTTATGTTTTCTGTCTTGCTGTATGGCTGTGAGAGTTGGACAATGGGCTCTGAAATAGAAGAAAGAATATATAGATATCTTTGAGATGTATATACTGGGTTGGGATAAAGAATGGAACCAAGCAAATATCTTTGAAACAAAAAGAACAATATTTATGAAACTTTGCATGCAAGTATAGTGAAGCAAAAGGCATCTGATGCCATATTTTTTGTTACTACGCTACTTCCGGTTTAACCAAAAATGCCCTTAACTTATTTAATTTAAATGGGACACCCTGTATATTTTTGCAGATTTTAAAAGAACTTATTATTTTTAATTCATACATACCATATTTCGAAGAAAAAATTTGTTAAAAAGTGTCTGTAGATAATTTTTTGTATTAATACAACATAGTAGGAAATAAACGAGTACTATCTATACTGTAGACTAAAACTGTTATTTACGTGCACTGCATGACTTATTTGAATTTAGTATAGTAGGTAAAACCGTTACTAAACTAATTGACAGAAATAAGTTGTATTAAAAATAGTTGATTTAAGTGAAAAAGATCGTATTGAAATATTAATAATAAATCGGTTATGGTGAATTTTAATTTTTTGTAGGTGAATTTTCTAAAGCATTTGATTGGGCGTAGAGGATTCATAGAGTGGCCCGTTCGTTCTCCGGACCTCAACTCGTTAGATTTTTTTCTTTGGGGTTATCTAAAATTACGTGTTTACGTTAGGCGACCAACATGCTTGCAGTATTTGAGACAAAGAATAATTGATGAATGTGAACTAATACGTGGAGAAATCTTGCAAAAACTGACTTACGAATTTATTTATAGGCTTGCACGTTGTCAGGAGGTGAACGGCAAGCATTTTCAACATTTGAAAGTACTTTTTTTATTTATAATATCTTTGGTCTAACGTAAATAAATTAACATATTTTTTAACTGCAAACAGATTTATTTCTTGTTTTAATAGTTTTTTCTTACAATCTTGGTATGTATGAATTAAAAATAACAAGTTCTTTTAAAATCTGTAAAAATATACAGGGTGTCCCATTTAAAGTAAATAAGTTAAGGGTATTTCCGGTGAAACCGGAAGTAGAGTAGTAACAAAAAATATGGCATCAGATGCCTTTTGCCTTTTCGTTTCAAAGATATTTGGTTGGTTCCATACTTTATCCCAACTCTGTATACACAGACGGATGCTATAATGCTATAGGTAGGTACAAAAGTTATCAACGATACGGTTCTTCGGCACATGAGTAAACAAAACGAATTACCAAGCATAAGCGAAGAAAGTAAAATTCAACACTTGGGTCATGTGTTCTACGACAGGAAATGAAAGGTATTCTGTTACAAATGAAAGGTTACAAATCTGCTATTTTTTATAATTTTTGCCCATTGTGAGCTCCCTACCTCAAGTTTTTCGGTATTTTTGGTACGCACTTGGTCCTATAATGTTGTGAAAATACCTATAATGTGAGAACTCGTAATTCTTACATAGTCTACTTTTTATCTTCTATGGAGTTTTATTTTGGATCCTGGTAAGACTCTCCAGTTTTCTAGTTTTTTTAATTTCTGGTACATTCTGATCCCATAAGTGTAGAGGTGTATCCATAGAAGAATTCTGAAAGTATTGTGGACAGAAGATGTCACAAAAAAAGAGGTTAAAACAAAATTGGAATATGTCGGACATATTCCACGTGGATAGAGATGCAGCTTGCTCTAACTGGTTATGCAGGGAATAATCAAAAAAAAAATTGAAGACAGGTAAGAGATACCGAGAACATGCCGATGTGCTTAATTTTTTATTTACCAAAATTCAATATAACTTTTTTTATAATTTCTATAGAAACGTAACAGTACGATTTATGGAGTTAAGAATATATAGGGTGAGGCAGATAACTGGCCTATTAGAAATATCTCGAGAACTAAAGGCAACAGAATCATGAAAATTGGAATGAAGGGGTTTTGAAGGATGATCTATTAAATGAAAATATTTTCATCACTTTGCATCTTCCGGTTATACCGGAAGTTGCTTATTACTTCTTTTTTTAATGGAACACCCTGTATGTTTTTACATTTTTGGATTCTCCTCAATATCTTCTTTCTTAAAATATGAGGATTTGTAATATTATACAGGTTATCTTAAAAGATATTTACGTTTTTTTATTAATTTCGTAGCAACATTCACACCCTGTAGAATTGTAATAGTTTGACATGAATAACTCTGCTTACGTTCAAGTGATTTTTAATATAGTATACTATTGTTAAGAATCATTAGTATAGCTGGTTTTCAATTTTAGTATACAGGGTTGGTCGAAACTCGGAATGAATATTTTCTGAGATTTCTTAAATGGAACACCCTGTATTTTACTATTGTAATGAAATGTTATTTCATGGTACTTTTTTATTTTACAAGTATTCCCTATACCTAATTGCTTTATTTTGGGAGTTATTGGTGATTCCAGCTAAACATTAATTGCAACAGAAAATACGTAAAATTTTATTAGGTTGGCCGTGAAAAAATTCAGTCACAAATAATTTTTCAGAAATAAATACATATTAATCCAGACTGATCCGTAAATGACCAATAATGGTTTAGCTATCAAAATACCTACGTAGTTAAGATTGTTGGTGCGATTAACAATTAAGCACAAATTAAAGCAGTTAGGTATAGGGAATGCTTAGGAAATAAAAGAGTACCATAAAATATCATTTCATTACAATATTAAAATACAGGGTGTTCCACTTAAGAAAACTCAGAAAATACTCATTCCGAGTTTCAACCAACCCTGTATACTAAAATTAAAAATTTAGCTATACTAATGATTCGTAACAATAGTAGACTATATTAAAAATCATTTAAACGTAAGTAGAGTTTTAGATGTCAAACTACTACAATTCTACAGGGTGTGAATGTTGCTACGAAGTTAATAAAAAAACGTAATTATCTTTTAAAATACCTTGTATAACATTACAAAACCTCATATTTTAAGAAAGAAGACATCGAAGAGAATCCGAAAATGTAAAAATATACAGGGTGTCTTATTTAAAAAAACGAAGTTATAAGCAACTTCCGGTATAACCGGAAGTAGCAAATAGATGAAAATATTTTCATTAAATATATGACTCTTCAAAACCCCTTAATTCAAATTTTCATGATTCTGTTGCCTTTAGTTCTCGAGATATTTCTAATAGGCCCTTTATTTGCCCCACCCTGTATAGTCTGTTTGTTAAACTCAGACACAACTGGCTTTTGATTTTAGTAGGTAATTTTTTTTTTGTTTTTAGACTATTTTGCCAAAACTGGCCAAATTACTAACTATTTAGTAATTATTAACTATTCAGTAATTATTTTTTTGCCAATTTTACTTAATTGGCAAACTTACTTACTAAAATCACTAGCCAGTTGTGTCTGAGTTTAGCGAACCGACTATAGGTATAAATAAAATTGTCTCAAAAAACGTTGTATTTTGTTGAGATTTTAATGTTTTTACTAAATAGAGTTAATAATAAAAGTATACTGGTTACGGATTTGCCCAATGGCCAGTTTGAAATTTTTGTGTAAAAAAATCTTTTAGCAACTTAGATTTAATCTTTTTGTGGGCTTTAATATTTATTACATATCACCTGAAAAGCAATTTAGTTGATATCATCTTCTGTTAAATATTAATTAACTGGTAATAATTCTGTTAATTTTGATGCCGGATCAGAGCCACGCATCAATTCTTATCGATGTGAATAGCTAAAGAGGAAAATTGACGGAACGTGGCGCTACATTCTGAGTGAAATAGAAAAATGTAACAGAAAAAGATAAAAACTGAAAACTGAAAACTAACAATAAAGATGAAAAATGTAAGTTGTCATTAACAGTGCATGGATACACTAATAGCCCTGTAAATGACCGTTTTGGAGTGTAATTTTTAGCGTCACGATGGATTTGCTTGACAATTTGGATTTAGGTTCTACTTACCCTCCACTAAAAAGTTGGACTTGTGCCGTTGGTTGCATTTACTTGGGGGGTGAAAGTCACCCCTACTCGGGGGGTGAAAAACATACGTTTAAAAAATCCGGAAATGAATAAATTACGAAACTGAACTAATTATAAGCAACTTTTGTTCTATATAGTTTCTTTATCTAAGTCAATATTTTTGAGTTATTTGCGAGTGAATATGTTTCTTTTTCAACAAAAAACCACGTTTTCAGGCGGTTTTTCGCAAATAATTCAAAAATAAGTATTTTATCGAATTAAAAATTATCGAAAAAATATTTCTAGCAAAAACGTAGCTTATAAAAAAACAGAAAAAAATGCTGTGTTCATGAAGTCAAGCGACGTAGTAAAAACAAAGTTGAAGCTCATGAAAAATTGTTCTTATTCGTCCAATTCCAAATCGAATACTTCAACGTGAAATAACCAAAAAATTTGGTTTTGAAAACTTTTCGGGAAAGCGCATTAAAACTTTTTTAAATCTTTAAAAAAAGCTGTATTTTTATTTTTTATATAAGTTTCTAGCATCAAAACTATTGTAAGCGAGTTATGCTCAAAATAAAGTTGACCCCCTTTTTTTAGTAAAAAAAATCGTGAAAATTTTCCCCTATTTAGCACCCCAAATAAAATTAATCGTTAGCACTTTACCAGTTACTTTATATACCAAAATATGTATTGTTTACAACGTTTATATTATGATCTGTAAATTTGACCGGTTCAAAGTTATTATTCATGAAAAAAAATTTGGTCTTATAGTAAAAAAGTTTTTTTATTTTAGAAAGATGCCTTTTTTTCAAAATAACCTAAACAGTATTAGTGATACGAAAAATCTCAAATAGTAAAGAAATGGAGGTTTTGCTTTTATAAATATTTTGGTTTTATGTAAGACAAAAATTGGTTAAGATATGGCTGTTTAAAATTTGCATATACTTGTAATTAGTGACTCGTTCAAGCCCTTTCAGCTATAATCCTTTCAAAAATAAGCACTTTGAACCGGTCAAACCTACAGGTCATACAAAAAAAAAGTTAAGTAACTTGTAAAGCGGTAATGATTAATTTCATTTGGGGTGCTAAATAGTTGGAGATTTTCACGAACTTTTTTTACCAAAATCAAGGGGTCAAATTTATTTTGAGAGTAACTCGCTTCGTTTTGATGCTAGAAACTTTTATAAAAGTATAACAATAAAGCTTTTTTAAATACGTTAAAAAAGTTTTAATGAGTTTTCCCCGAAAAGTGCTTCCTTTTTTGGTTATTTCACGTTGAAATATTCAATTTGGAATTTGACGAATAAGAACGTATTTTTCATGAGTTACAACTTTGCTTTTACTGGGTCGATTAGACTTCATTGTTTTTCATTTTTTTTATAAGCTATATTTTTGCTAGGAATATTTTTTTCGATCAAATACTTACTTTTTGAGTTATTTGCGAAAAACCGCTTTACAACGTGGTGTTTTTTGTTAAACAATTAACATTTTCACTAGCAAATAACTGAACGTCGACACTGAAAATTACACGGTATCGCATTTCACGTTCATTTACTGGGCTATCAACTATTACACATGTAAGTTTTTGTTACACAAGTCGCATTTAGTAATTTTTTATTGGGGGCCCCACTTTCAATTCTGCGGGGGGCCGGACGGAGTTTGTTACGCCACTGACTGGGAGTACACATTGGTCAAAGAGTTTCCTTTTGAAGCACATGGGAATACCTGTTTTTAAGACTCCCTTCCCTCAGTTTTCCGTAAGCTGCCAATGTTAGCCCTATTTTTTGTTTAACTCTGTTGTTTGGTTTTCTCCTTCAACAAAAACTCAAAAGGGCTGCTCAAAAAAGACCACGATTAATTGTGATATGCAGAGGCTGCTATAAAATATTTCAATCTTATGCTGAAAACATGCACATTCCCAACATTCTAACTTATGGCATTGTTAGATTTACTTGTTTCATCTATATGTTATAGTCAAAGCCCGAATTTCAGGCACTCCTAGGTTTGACTAGGCAATCCTCAGGTCTGACTGACGGTCTTAGTCAAAGCCCGAAATAAATCACTGTTTCGGCCTTTGACTAGTCAAACCTAGTAGAGACTACGTTAGTCAGGCAAAGGTCGAAATTTAATTTTATGAAATCGGGGTTCGACTAGTCAAACCCCGATCAGCTATTAAATGTCGTAATTTTGTTAGATTAGGTTTAATAAAACGTAATTTTTAATTGTATTGTGTATTATTTTTATAATGTCGTAATTAAAATAAAAAAATTAGTGTTTATTCTCGCATGTTGAGGCATTATGGCATTTAGAGTTGCACAATACGTTAGACCTTTTACACTTACATGGTTTTAAAGAGCACTTCTTATTGCAGTGGCATTTTATAAATCCTTGTCCTCCAAATTTAGAATCTTTTGTGTTAAATTCTCTTAGAAGCAGCTTAATGTCTGGAACATCTTCGAAATTAGGAAAATTCTCTTTTCATTATCTTATTTGATTTCTTGAAAGTGTGTTTATTGTTCCGTATTTAGTACCAACTCTATATAAACCGTCAATTATTGTTTTATCTTGTATGTTACCCAAAATATTTCGAGCATCTCCTTGGCACGAGTTCGAGCATGCGTTATGATAAACAACAGAAATATTAAAATAAATAAAGGAAATGCGATTGAAGATCTTCATGCCCAGGCTAATGCTATGAAACGATTAAGTGAAAAAAAAATAACAATAAACTGTAACAATACCTATCCCCAGCTTTGATAAAGCCAAAGAGGATGCTCGAAATATTTTGAGTAGCATACAAGATAAAACAATTTGTATAGAGTTGGTACGAAATACGGAACAATAAACACACTTTTTTCAAGAAATCAAATAAGAGAATGCAAAGAGAATTTTCCTAATTTTGAAAATGTTCCAGACGTTAAGCTGTCTCTAAGAGAAATTAGTACAAAAGATTATAAATTTGGAGGACAAGGATATATAAAATGCTGCTGCAATAAGAAATGCTCTTTTAAATTACGTAAGTGTAAAAGGTATAACGTATTGTGCAACTCTAAATCCCATAATGCCTCAACATATGAGTATAAACACTAATTTTTTTATTTTAATTACGACTATATAACAATAATAAACATTAAAATTTAAAAATGATGATTTATTAGACTAAGGGCCGGTTGCTCGAACGCTAATCAACAATGATCATTATCAAATATTTAATTACTGTCACCAAAACTGTCAATGTCAACTTTGTTTGGGTTGCTGAAAACATAATTAATTACAATTATGAGATTTATTATTAATTATGTTAATAATGATTGTTATATTAATTGATTATAGACTCCACAGACTTTTTAACAACCCAAACAAAGTTGACATTGACAGTAATTAATTATTTGATAATGATCATTCTTGATTAGCGTTCGAGCAACCGGCCCTAAGGGCCGGTTGTTCGAACGCTAATCAACAATAATCACTATCAAATATTAAATTACTGACACAACTGTCAATGTCAACTTTGGTTGGGTTGCTGAAAACATAATTGATTATTATTATGAGATTAGTTAACTAATTAACATAACAATTATTACCATAATTGATTAACTAATTTCATAATTGTACTCAATAATTATGTTTTCAGCAACAAAATCAAAGTTGACATTGACAGTTGTGACAGTAATTAAATATTTGATAATGATCATTGTTGATTAGCGTTCGAACAACCGGCCCTTAAGGCCGCTTGTTCGAACGCTAATCAACAATATCATTATCAAATATTTAATTACTGTCACCAAACTGTCAATGTCAACTTTGTTTGGGTTGCTGAAAACATAATTAATTAAAATTGTGAGATTTATTATCAATTATGTTAATTATTGTTATATTAATTGATTATAGTCTCAGAATTGTAATCAATTATGTTTTTAGCAACCCAACCAAAGTTGACATTGACAGTTTTGACAGTAATTAAATATTTGATAGTGATCATTGTTGATTAGCGTTCGAACAACCGGCCCCTAATCTAACATATCTCGACATTTTAATAGCTGATCGGGGTTTGACTAGTCAAACTTCATAAAATTAAATTTCGACCTTTGCCTGACCAACGTAGTCTCTCCTAGGTTTGACTAGTCAAAGGCGGAAATAGTAATTTATTTCGGGCTTTGACTAAGGCCGTCAGTCAGACCTGAGGATTGCCTAGTCAAACCTAGGAGTGCCTGAAATTCGGGCTTTGACTATAACATATATATTATAGGTTTGTTCGTAGAACGATCAGCAACCGTTGCCAACCGTCAGACGCAAGCGCGTTCGTAGCCTACGAACTCGAACTGTTAACTGCACAGCGCTAACTGTTAACTGCGCATGCGTCTGATGGTTGGCAACGGTTGCTGATCGATTGGATCGTACTACGAACAAACCTTATATTACCAGTTTATAGCGTCCCGCGCCTTCCAGTTCCTATTTTCCCGCCGCGTCGATCTGTCCAATCTCCTGGTTGTAGATCTCTCTCAGACATTGCTTTCTGGATTCCACTTATCCAGGTAGTTTACGGTCTGCCCCTTTTCCTTCTTTTCGGGGGTTGCCATTCTATTATCAGCTTTGGGAATCGATGTTCCTCCATTCTTTGTACATAGCCATAACAACAAAGTTGTTTTTCTTGGATTTCTTCTATTATGTTTGTTTTCCTATTCATAATATTTCGTACTCGTTCATTAGTTATGTGTGAGATTCTAGAGATGCACGCCGATTTTCGCCAGAAGTCCATTTCCAGTGCGAGCAATTTCTGTTCTTTTCGCTTATTTAGTTGCCAGGTTTCACATTCATCCAGTATCACGCTTTTAAAGATGCCATTATATAGCTATGTTTTCTTTTGTTTTGATATGGATTTTGACCAAAGTAGTGAGTTGAAAGGAAAGAAAGTAATAGGAGCTTTGAACTCACTTGTTTCATCAATCTGGCGTCATATTTTGTTTATAAGTTTATTAACTGAAGATGATATGAATTATATTACAGATACCTAGCTTCATGTTACAGATCGTCCAAGAGCTAATATTTTTTAATGTTTTTTATTATTTAAGTTAGGTTGATACATAACTAATATTGCTAGGAAATTCGTATAAAATAAGGAAACCATTAAACAAATCATTTTTATACTCAGTGAAAATACGGAGAAAATACAGATGATATTAATTAGTTGCTTATGATACTACTTAAATTTTATAAATTTTTTTATTGTAACCGTATTAAGTATGAAAATGATAACTATTATTCAGGAGAGTTCAAAACTGTTGACCAAATATTAGGAAAATTTTTACGGTCTCTCTTAGCAAAATTATTTATTGAAATGTCCGTGTGTGTTCTAAGTGGAGTAAAGAAAATGTTTATTTAATAAAAAGAAATAATGAGCTGCTTTTTTTATATTTTAATAACCTTATACCCTTTCTTACTTCCCTACAATAGAGACGTCAATTGCGACGTATACTATGAAATTGCTTCAGACCATACCCCCGTGATAGCGACGCTAAATTCAAGATTTGTTGAGAAGGAACGTCCAGCAAAACTGCACAATCATAAAACCGACTGGAATGAGTTCAGGGAAGAAATACATCAAAAAATAAACCTTAATATTTCTCTCAAAACAAAAGATGAACTTGAATTGGCAGTATACGAATTTACTACACTTCACCAAGAAGCTGCTTGGAATGCCACTCCAGAATGTAAAGATACACAGAATAAAAGAAACAATCCTATTAATATAAGAAACCAAATTAAAGAGAAGAGAAGAATAAGAAAGATATGGCAAAACACTAGGCAGCATCAAGACAAAACGAACTACAATAGAGCCGCAAGACAGCTGAAAAATACAATACTACAGCACAAAAACTCCTACATCGAAAATTATCTTCAAAACTTAACACCAACCGCAGATACCGATTATTGACTTTGGAAGGCCACCAAGAAATTAAAACAATCCAGTAAACACATACAAGCATTAAGAAATCCAGATCGCTCATGGTCGAGAACGGATCAAGAAAAAGCAGAGGCATTTGAAAAATATCTTGAAGAAGTTTTTCAACCTCTACCCTCTGTCAGTGCTGAAGAAGATGAGGCTATCTATGAAAGCCTAGCAACAATCCAACAGCCAAGTAAGCAAATTAAACAAGTAACAAAAAGAGATGTAAAAAATACTATTCAATATAGATTAAAAACCAAAAAAGCTCCTGGCTATGACCTTATAACAGGAACTATCTTAAAAGAGTTACCAGATAAAGGTGTAGTTATGATATCACAATTATTCAACGCCGCAATAAGGCTCAAAATTGAACCAACAACGCAATGGAAAATTGCTGATATAATAATGATCCATAAACATGGTAAAGCACCTCACGAACATACCTCTTATCGTCCTATTAGTCTCTTACCGGTACTAGCTAAACTATTTGAAAAGCTCTTAGAGACCAGGCTAATGAAGATAATAACTGATAACAATCTTTTTTCGGATCACCAGTTTGGTTTCAGAGAGAAGCATTCAACAATAGAACAAGTTCATAGAGTCGTTGATATAGTAAATAAAACTTTTGAAAAAAAAAAGTAGTGTTCCGCACTTTGTCTTGACGTCAGTCAGGCTTTTGATAGAGTCTGGCACGAAGGGTTGCTCTTCAAAATAAAAATGACCGTTCCTGATTTAATTTTACTATACTAAAATCATATTTAGAAGAAAGGTACTACCGTGTCAAGCATGTCGTACATCAAAAATCTACCCTATACGATCTGGAGTCCCTCAAGGTAGTGTTCTGGGTCCTATATTATAATATCTTATATTTACACACGACATACCAACAAACGAAAATGTAACGACTACAACATTTGCAGACGACACAGCTATGTTAGTCACAGATGAAAACCCCGCAACAGCTACCGAATCTCTTCAAAGGCATATTAGGAACATTGAAAAGTGGACAAAGAAATGGCGAATAAAGATCAATGAATCAAAATCACAACATATCATATTTACAAAATGTCGTAAAATATCGCCCAATACATAAATAAATAACGAAGCAATTCCACAAGCCGAAAGCGTTAAATACCTTGGTATGCACCTGGACAAAACTTTGACATTGAGAACACATATGGAAATAGCGCCAACAGTTAAATTTAAAATTTCGTAAACATAATTGGATACTGGGCAGAACATCGAAGTTGTCTATACGGAACAAACTGTTGGTATACAATACAATACTCAAATCGGTCTGGACCTATGGGATCCAACTATGGGGTACAGCAGCAAAGTCCAACATATCCATAATGGAAAGATTACAATCCAAAGTGTTACGCTCTATAACAGACGCCCCATGGTTCGTGTCAAAGAAAGACATTTATTGTGATCTACAAGTACCTACGATCAGTGAAGTAATAGTTCAGTGCAGTGTTCGGTACATAAAATGCCTAGAAAGCCATCCAAATGCCCTGACAATAAACTTGCTTGATAATAGTCAACAAACTCACAGACTAAAACGTAAAAATTCACTGGACCTTATTTATAATTAAGTTTTATAACTCACCGTAATTGGGTTTATGTTTTAGATATATGTATTGTTTGTAAATGTAAAATGTATGTTTGTATGTAGCATATGTATTATCGGAATGTCATGTTTGTTCCATATTAGAGGACTGACCTCTCTAACGTAATTTTTTTTTTTACTTTAAACCCCAAAGACGCTTATTGTTAGAATTTTTTATAACTAACAGATTGCTGAATAAACGTTTAAAAAAAATACGTATGTCTGGTTGATTACGAGAAAGCGTTTGATCGAGTACAGCACGCCAAGATGATACAAATACTAAAAAAGCAGGAATTAACAACCAAGATCTGAAACTAATTAGAAACCTTTACTGGAATTAGACTGCAAACGTCAAAGTTGAAGGTGAAGACACCGAATATGTGAAAATCATGCGTGGAGAAGGTGGTCTCCTCTAATTTTTCAATCTCTACTCTGAAAGAATATTTATCGAAGCTTTGCACGAAACTGAAAAAGGTATTCTGCTAAACGGGTACCAGCTTAATAACATCAGGTATGCAGATGACACCATAGTATTTGCGGACAACCTAGAAGACTTCGAAGTTCTTATGAAAAAAATCACTTATTACAGTCAACAATATGGACTCAATGTAAACGTAAAGAAGACAAAGCTTACGAAAATTAGCAAGAAAAAGATAACAAAAAGTGAACTCTACATCAATCAAACCCCCGTAGAAAGAGTAACGCACTACAACTACCTCGGCACCATAATACATGAAGAATGGACCAACAACCAAGAGATAAGACCGCGCATCGGAACCTAGATCCACCTTCAACCGTATGGGGGCCTTTTTCAGGAGCCACAACCTTTCTCCTGGTATAATAGTAGGAATGCTGCGATGCTATGTCTTCTCTGTCCTTTTTTATGGTGTTGAATCATGGACCTTAAACGAAGTTTTGTGCAGAAAATTGGAAGCATTTGATATATGGCTATATCGGAGAATTCTTAAAACTCCGTGGACTGACCGGGTCACAAATGAGGAGGTTCTCAGAAGAATGAAGAAGAACCGAGAGGTACTAATTACCATCAAATCCAGAAAGTTAAAATACTTTGGATACATTATGTGAAATCAATCCAGATATGCCATCCTACAAGAAAAAAATATTTGGAAAACGAGGTCCAGGAAGAACATCTTGGTTAAAGAACATCAGAACCTGGTTCAACACAACATCTGTGTACCTTTTCAGCGCTGCTGCAGATGAGATAAAGATTGCCATGATAATCGCCAACATTCGTTACGGATAGGCACATCAAGAAGAAGATACCCTTTCTCATCTATACATCCCAGCCTACATCAGTAGTTGTAACGGGTAGCTGTTTCAAGACGACAGACTCAGTAAAACAGGTTAAAAAATAAAGTATATATATATATATATATATATATATATATATATATATATATATATATATATATATATATATATATATGTTTAAGATAATTATATGCAGTTTAAAATGAATAAAATAAAATATATTTCTATTTTCTGCAAGTGAAAAGCAATATTATACTTCTTACTGCCATTCGAACATAATAGTAATATTAAAATGATACGATAAGCAATACAATATATACAATAACAATCTCGCTACGTTAAATCAACATAGCCATATATCCCGACACGGAGACACCTCATTTCACTTCAATGCGACACGGCTGAACAGCTGAACGGCTCGCTACTATATACCGCCTACTGCTCTGGATGTCACTACTCCTTCGGTTTCTCCCAGCGGTGCTGTGAAGAAGGAATGCGCTAACACGGACACTCCTACGGTCGTCTCTGGTAGACCAGCTCATCGCTTGCCATGGCATCATATCGTTACAGTCCATCAATCTGAGGCGTTGAAAAAAAAAGTAAGTTCTCGGTTATTAAGTTGGAAGGCAATATACCAACGCTGCTTTGTTTCGTAGATTACACAATGGCTTTCGATTTAGTAAAATTGGGGGATCCCCACTGGAGTATAATGGAAAAGTATGGAAGTACCTAGCCACCTAGTTGACCTAATGAGAAATCTGCATGAGAAAAACTTAGCCAAAGTAGATGGAATACACGGGGTGTTCAGAAACTCTCCTGATAAACGAAGACTGTAGATTTCTCAGATGATTTTAAGACAATTTACCCCAATTCACCCAGTTCCGAAAATGCTTCCTAAGGGACCTAGGGCTCTTTGAAGATTGATAGTGTTTTGTAATTAGTTTTTTAAATACCTCTAAATTCAGAGAACGAAGTAGTTGCCAGTGATTTATTTCGAAGTTCGTGGATTATTACGTAATTTGAGGAGAAAAAGAAGTAACTTCATGTGAGGCCCGCCAAATTGCTGTATCATAATTATCTTCTAAGCAAAAAGATTGGAAAAAAAAGCTCTGTGGGAAAAACAAGTTCAATAAAATTTTAATTAATTAAAGAATCGTCTTGAAATGTTTTGTTCGTTACAAGAGCTACTTGACTCAACCTTTCATGAAATATTAATGACCTAAGTTTATTTTTGCAAAAGTTATAACAAATTTTTGATTTTCGAAATTTTAGCCTTATTTTGAAATTTCCGAAGCAACAGATGATTGGACCAAAATTCAAAAACTGCTATTTTAAACCTTTGCTCATCTACTAAAAGATGAATAGTCTAATAAGCTATATATTAAATTACCCTAGTTTTACTTGTAGCGACTTTAACGAAACAACTGCTATTTTTGACACTTATTTGTTAATAATTACTAATTTGTTAATATACCTCCGAACAGTGACGGGCATTTTTGTATTTATAATGTATTAGCATTAGCATATTTAGGTATATAGTACTAAAAAAACTCATTGGCAACCTGGCTGGGTCAGTGTCCTGAACTAGGGATGGGAAAAACCTACCGGTTATAACCTACAACCGGATTTTTTCCTCTGCAATAATCGGTTTTTTCGGTTGTTTTTTTGTCCCGGTTATAACCGTTTTTTTCTTTTTAAAATAATAACCAGTTAAAAACCGGATAAGTGGCAGAAATACTGAATTCAGAGAAAAAATGGGAAAATTTTTATACCCCGCGTGTAAATGAGACATTTTAAGCTCACTGAAACCGATTTGACAAAACTGATGACTGACTTCTACACTGATATGGACTGATATCGATTCGAACACCGGGTTTTGGAATAACCGGTTTTTTTGACCGGTTATAACTGCCAGGTTAAACCGTAGGTAAAAAAACGGTATAAACTAAAACCGGTGTTTTGTCAGCAACCGCCATCGCTATCCTGAACATGGTATATTTTTGCTTTATTTCTCTGGAGTAATAATGTGTATGAAATTATCTCTAGAAATTATATTGTTTTTCAAAATTTTCTCAAAATTAAAATTTCAATAATTGTAAATTGTTTCCTAAAATTGTTACATATTTTATTTTCATACACGTAAAATTTTCTGGTTTCCAAATTTTCTTTCATATTATATTAGATAGTATATCACTAGCATTATTAAATTATAACCTTTTCAAATTTTTAATTATGTCTCACGAACTAAAAACAAAAAGTCCTTTGAATAGAAGAAATTGTTTTCTATTTGTTATATATTTCCATAACAGACTGATCACTAAAACCAAAATAACTTGTTTGTATGAAAACAACGTCAGGGACAGTGCATGTTGAGTAAAAAAGCTGATGCTGATGGCATATAAATTAATGGAAAATTCAGTAGGAAGGTCCATGTTATGCAAATAGTCGAGAATAGTTAAATTCAGACATCCAGTTTTAATTTATTACCTGGAATGTTTGCATAGCTGCTTTCATTTTAAATTTACACAGGTTATTGGTAAGTATATTTTTTATAAAAGTTTTAAAAAAAGGTTTATTTTAACTCTAAAAATACAAAATTGTTTGTATACCGTTTTTAGTACAAAACTAGGTTTACGTTATTCAAGATTTTTGACGCCAGAGCATTTTCGGCTCAGAATATCAGAACAAAGAGTCTGATTTTGAAGATATCCCAAATCCCAACCGCAAAAACGAATAGAAGAAAATCGGTACACGAGGTAGAATTAATTAGCAAGAAAAAGAAATACACTGATTTATTTTTGATGTGTAACGATGTAACGATTTAATGATTTGATGTAACAAATTTTTGTAGTTTGGTAAAAAATGCCATTTTCTTCAGAATAGAAAGATTAGAATTAGAGATACGAAAAAATGTTTTAATATGAAATTGTAGGTTATTTAATTCCCAAGAACATGGTTTGAAAAAGATTTTTCCACGGCAAAAATTGAGTGAATCGTAAATGAGTATAATATCGAAAAACATTTATTTTTTCGATATAAAACTAACACTTTCGATAGCGAATAAATCGAAAAATATTAATTTTATCAAAAAAATGTATAGAACATTTTTTGCTTAAAATGAATGTTTTTAACAACTTTTGCGGTCAAAATATAATAAAAAATTTCCACCTCCAAGATGGGGTGGCAACCACCCCCATGGCGAAAGCGTCTTTCGGCATCATATGGATTTTGATCATTGGACTATCCACTACTTATTCTCAAATTTTCAAGCAAATCGATCCATTCTGTAAAAATTGCGAGGTGAAAAGCTTCGGTTCCTGGACTATAGAGCAGATATACAGACTGAGTTTTATGTATGGAAACACTCAATTATCTCGGAAACGGCTTGCACGATTTTTATAGATTTTGGTGGGTAAGGGTTTTCTGAGGTGGCCGATATTAAAGTGGTAATTCCATTGTTGTCAGATTTTTCGTTTTTCTGGAAATCTAATGAACTTTCTTATTTCAAATAGAACACCCTGTATATTTTTTGCGTTTTGAAGTCCTAAAAAAATACTGACTATTTTTCATGTTATATTCTCTATAACTAAATGCCATAATTTCTGAGTTATTGCTACAATTATTAAAAAAAAATTTAAACAAATTATAAAAATCAATTTTTTCGGCTCGGGTAGATATTATTTTAGATACTTTGGATCGTTGTGAACAAAAAAGATATTTTGTAATTTTTCTATAAAATTAATCGTTTCCGAGATATAAACAATGTAAAACTGAAAAAAATCGAATAATGACGATTTTCAAGGTTCAAAAATACAAATAAAAGTTATTAGTTTTGAAACTGCGTAATACCCAAATTCAAGTTTAAGCCTTATTTTACCAGGTATTGATAAGTAATTTGAACTTGTTTTATATTAAAATATTTTTTTTAGTAGTTAATGCTCTCGTCCTCTTATAGATCGCCCGTCCTCTTATATGCGCTTTATTAACAAATTAAAAAGCGATGTTTTAGAATAAAACGTACTAAAAACTCTTATAGACAGCTCCTAGAAAAAGGATAGAGCTTGAATTTAGGTACTTCGTAATTTCTAAAATTATATTTTTTTATTTGTGTTTTTGAACCTTGAAAATCGTCATTATTCGATTTTTTTTTTTTCAGTTTTAAAGTGTTTATAACTCGGAAACGATTGATTTTATAGAAAAATTACAAAAGATCTTTTTTGTTCACAATGATCCGAAGAACCTAAAGTAATATTTACCCGAACCGAAAAAATGGATTTTTATAATTTGTTTAAAATTGTTTTTTAAAATAAATGTAGCAATAACTCCGAAATTATGGCATTTAGATATAGGGAATATAACATGAAAAATAGTCAATATTTCTTTAGGACTTCAAAACGCAAAAAATATACAGGGTGTTCCATTTGAAATAAGAAAGTTCATTAGATTTCCAGAAAAAGGAAAAATCTGACAACAATGTAATTGCCACTATAATATCGGCCACCTCAGAAAACCCTTACCCACCAAAATCTATAAAAATCTTGCAGGCCGTTTCCGAGATAATTGAGTGTTTCCATACATAAAACTCACTCTGTATAATAATGCCGGTAGAAAAACCAGAAAAGAATTTGTTACAACATTTGCAGATAGATATATAAAGTGTAGAATATGTTTATAATTTATGTATTTCTATGTTTATATTATTATGTGTGTATAATAAAATGTTCATATTTTTATAATGTGTGTACTCCTTATTTCATGAAATTTGTCCTAATTTATACTATTTTATATTATTTTGGACGAATTTCATTAAAATGAGTTAAGAATAGGCGGACGAATTTCATGGTCATAAAATGAAGAATTATTTACCGGATCCGAAGGTTTAACTCAACCGGACGAATTTCATTGCAAGCAATAGACATTAATAGTCCACTGAAATATTCTCAACTGCTCAAAATTGGCAAAGAAGACGAAAACCTTTTGCAAATACGTTTTCGACCCTCAGGAATCCGAATCTGAAATTAGTTTTGCGAGAAAATGCCGGGAAATCTGGAAAATCGTAAAATAAAGATTTTCCGAAATTTTCTTGAAAAGTACAATAGCTAGCGGAAAAATAATCAAACCATCGTGTTTATTGGACGATTTTACATAATAGATTAGTTTTTTTTTCGATAAAATGCCGGGAAATCCGGAAAAATCGTAAAATAGAGATTTTCCGCAATTTCCTCGAAAACTACAGCAGCTAGCGGAAAAATAATTATTTACCTGATCCGAAGGTTTAACTCAACCGGACGAATTTCATTGCAAGCAATAGACATTAATATTAATAGGCAATTTGCAATATCTTATCTAATAGACATTAGCTAAAGTTCTATTAATACCTAAAATTATTTGTTTTCGTTATGTGTACCTTATTTTAGTGTTCCTCTACCAATGGCCATAGTTGTCCAGGTACTTTATGTAAAACAATAAAAAATAAATAAATAAAATAAAATAAATAAAATAAATAAAATATTCTGAATACTCACTTTTTATGTTACACATGGTAAAAATTAATAAAATACATATAAATAATAAACAAAAATACACATTATAGTTGCAAAAACATGAAATACAGTTGAGTCCGCGAGTCTTTACCCGTGCGTCATCATTTAAAGCATACGAAATAAGTCGGAAATTTACTAAACGCAACGACAAGTGGATATTATTCCGATCACGGCTTATAGTATAAAATTTGACGTTATCAAATAAATAGAATGTCAAATTTAAGTTGTGCTTTAAAAGTTTGGTGCATAATTACAGCTACATTTGAAGTAGCTTAAATTATTTTATTATCATTGATTAATAAATAAATAAACAATTTATAAAAAAATTCAATAACATATTTTCTTTTTGTTATTTTATTCACTTTGGCGGAACCTTAAACACAAGCATTCAACTGTGTCAACAATGAGGTTAGCTTTGTACGTTGTCAAAATGTATGGTAAAATAACATAAACCTATCAAACAATTTCTAACGCCAATATAAAATCTGTTGTGAAAACAACTGTTTGTATAGATACTATAAAAAACTTCAAAATGCAAAAATTCGACAGAATAACAGCAAAAAATGCAATAAACTGACGGCCACAAAAATAAACAAACCAGAACGTCAGAAATTGTACTTAAAATATGTGAAGACATCCCCAATCGTCTTTCTTTCTACCTATCTCTTTTCAATGCACTGAGTCTAAAAAGTTCATAAAAATAACATGTGTTCTTACTTAATAACAGGCCGCAGCTGGTTTGTCATTAATTTCATGCGTGGAAGAGAAAGATGCTAAATAAAAAGTATGTGTTTTATCTCGCCAGGTATTAATGACGCACGGGTAAAGATTCGCGGACTCAACTGTACATATGCACACATGCACAGTACATCTAAATTACGTAATACCGTTGTATAGAGTATTTTTTATTTTTTGGTAAAAAACTAAGTCAAAGTGAAAAAATGTTTGTTTTGTTTGATGAAAATCGGTCCGGGTTAGCCGGACTTCCGGGTTATCGGAGACCGACTTATCGGGGCTTTACTGTATTAATTAACTAAACTTTTTTTAAGGAATTTTGTTGTTTAAATTTCAATTAATCACAGCTGGTGAACCGAAAAAAAATGTGTTAAATGATTTCTTAAAAACCTGTCAAACACATTAAATGTGTATTTTAGTAACTTCCAGGTAGGGTTTAATTACAGTATAAAAAGTGTAGATAGAAGGATAAAAACAAAGATTTAAAACGGTCGGCGTCTTCTTTGAAATGGAAAAAGTGGTGAAGTTTCTCGGGTTATTTTAGTATAAGACGACGAAGCCACGTTGCCAAACTTCCAAGATTGGCGTCAGCAAAAATGTGTTAAAATATTTTATAATTTTTTATAGTTTTTATTCTGGTTTTTTTATTGCTTTCTTAAATGCAGTACATAAAAATATCAGTTATATTTAATATACCGTCAATTTTATCCCTTAAGTTCAGGTGGGGTAAGTGTGTAGCAAAATATTAAAAGTTAGTATATTTACATACCTCATTTTGAGACCAAGTAAGATTTGAAGCTAATATTTTAATTTAATATTTTAATATGTATTACCTACAACTGCTTCATTTTATAATTTTATTTAAATTTTATTTTTTTTAAACTATGTCCGTAGTACACACTTCCCCCTTCAAATGGGAGAAGTGTGTCTACGATTAATTTTTTAGCCATGAATCAATATAAATGGAATCTAGGTAAGTGTGTACTTTAAAAGTACAAAAAAAGTTTTAAAATTCAACACAGAATGCCGATGGTACTTGATTTTAAATGGCACGTCTCGCATGAAATGCGCACTTAACGTTAGGTCCAGACAGAATGACACTTTTCTAGTTAAATAAAATCAAAGCAAATCTTGGCTTCAGTTGACCTTGTAAGCATTTGTATTCTTCTTTAACAAATCATAGATGGCGACACTAGTATATAACCATATTAAAATATACTTTGACTTTACACACTTACCCCGAATACACACTTACCCCACCTGACTTTATGCCTTTTTGTACACTAAAATGTCATATGAGATCTATCTATCTGTCTATCTAATAAGCCTTCTTCGGTCCATCTTTGGACATAGGCCTCCCCAATCCTTCTCCATTCTTCTCTGTCTGTCGCTACAGTTATCCACCTAGAGCCCACTTCCTTCTTGATATCATCTGCCCATCTCATTTGGGGCCATCCTTGGCTTCGTTTATATTCCCACGGTCTCCAATTTATAAGAATTTTGTTCCATCGGTCTTCTTTTTGTCTTATATTGTATCCGGAAAATCTCCATTTCAATGTTGCAACTTCTTGTCTAACGTTCCTATCTTTGGTTTTCTCTCTTATCCATTCGTTTCCCTTTTTATCCATTAGTGTTATGTGCACCATCTGCCTTTCCATTGTTATTTGTGTTTTTATGATTTTGTCCATGTTTGCTTTTGTAAACGTCCACGTTTGGGAACCATAAGTGGGCACAGGGAATACGCATTGATTGTATACCTTGGTCTTAAGATGTTGTGGATATCTTTTTTTTTTTTAAGGATGTAGCTTAGTTTGCCAAAATACCGCCCATGCCAGTCTAACTCGTCTTTTGACCTCTGCTGTTTGGTTTTCCTTGTTAAGTTTTATAATTTGACCCAGATATATGTAATCGTGAACTTGTTCTAGTTCATCTTGTCCGATCCTCACTGTGATGTCCTCATCTGTATTTGTTATGATTTTGGTCTTGCTGTAATTCATATTAAGGCCTATCTTTCCAGATTCTATGTCCAGTTCTTTCATCATTTCAACAATTCTTTTTTATCGGTTATCAATACGATACGATTGTCATATGAGATAAGCAAAAAAAAGAAAATTTTCTAATGTAGTTTCGTTTTTCTGAAAATCAATTTTTCTTATTTTCTGTAACTTCTCCTAGGTAAAATTATTCGTTTTACCTAGGACCTGTCACCTGTCACGACCTACCTGTATGCCTTTTTTCAGGTTCCTTGATTTCATCTTTCAGTGCTTAAAGACATAAGGGATAAAATGGTGGCTGAACTTTCTTGAAAATCCGACGGTCTATAAGCTATTGTCATTTGCCAGTAAGATTTCACGCGGGACAGAGGGACAGGCTCTTTTCCCGTCCCGTGTTTAGCACTTCTGGTACTGATATCCTTAGTTTTTTGTGGGCCTAAAGATGTAGAATTTGTAAACAGCGAAGCCGGTCGTCCAACTTTTCTCAATTCAATTAAATAAACCCTAGTAAAGGATTGTGAGTAGTGGACTTATTTTCCTAACATTGTAACGATACAGAAATACTTAAATTTTATTTTAAGAAAAAATCTCGGTTAACCCTTTATTAGCGATCTACTCCGTAAAAAAAATTCTCTTCTCTTTGGGCATCTGAGTAAGAAATATTAAGGTAGGTTTTATTTAATATTTATCTTGAGATAATTATTTATATTTAATTAATTTTCATTTGTTTGGTTTATTTAAAGAGTTTTTCTTTGTCTTTCCTTTCAAAACTAAAAGATCGAAGTGGCGGCAATTAGGCTTTATATTGCTTCATTATTTATTTTAGTCCTGTCGCCAGAGGGGGTACAACGGCCTCCTTAATTCAGATAGACTTACCCAAGTTTTTTTTATGTATTTTCACACGTAGAACACGAATTTTTTGGGTAACAGTTGCTCCGGATGTCGATAAGATTGTTATAAACAAAGAACTTGAGGAATTATATAACAGCGATTTTTCGCAAAACGAAACATTTTTTTGTATTTTTTGGGTGATTCTCAGCAAAAAATGGTATTACAAGTTTTTTCGTAGGATGCATAGTTTTCGAGATAAACGCGGTTGTACTTTCAAAAAATCGAAAAAGTGCAATTTTTGAACCCGAATAATTTTTGATTAAAAAAATAAAATAGCAATTCTGCTTACTGCATTTGAAAGTTCAAGCCAAATTCTATCGGTTTTGATTATTTGCATTGCTAAAAATTAAGTTTTTATTTGTTAAACAAAGCTATAAACACATAGTGTTTCCCGTGCCCAATGCATGCGTTTTAATGTACGTAATCTACGTAGAAAGTGTATGTATGCGCGCTTACTAGTTCGATTTCAAATGAGAAATGCATTGAAAACATCATTCAATCACTATGTGTTTATAGCTTTATTTAACAATAAAAAAAATTAATTTTTAGCAATGAAAATAATCAAAAGCGATAGAATTTGACTTCAACTTTCAAATGCGGTAATCAGAATTGCTATTTTGTTTTTCAATCAAAAGTTATTCGGGTTCAAAAATTGAAATTTTTCGACTTTTTGAAAGTTCAACCGCGTTTATTTCGAAAACTATGCATCCTATGAAAAAACTTGTAAAACATTTTTTGCATAGAACGACCCAAAAAATACACAACAATGTTTTGTTTTGCGAAAAATCGCTGTTATGTGATTCCTCAAGTTCTTTGTTTATAACAATCTTATCGACATCCGGATCGACTGTTACCCAAAAAATTCGTGTTCTACGGGTCAATATACATAAAAAAAACTTAGGTAAGTCCATCTGAATTAAGGAGGCCGTTGTACCCCCACTGGCGACAGGACTATTTATTTTATTGTCCATTATATCCCAGTTTAGCTCTAGTAGCTATTTTTCTTTTTTTTTTATTTTTGTCTATTGTTTATCATATATTTCCCAGCTAATAAGAAAATATAAAGAACCACTCCCACATCTCTAACCGATTTGGAGCCTTTGTTAATCCCATATGTGTTGACAACTTCTTCGTCTTTCCTCTTAATTGCCACAACATACATCAATACGTGCTCATACCAGCAACCTTTTTATCATATTTTGAGGTCTTTATTTCATTAAAACTGATGGTAAGTATCGGGGATAGTAATGCTGATCGAAAGTAACCATATTAACAAACTTTAACATCAAAGTAAAAACTCCTGTTGTAATTGGTACCTATATTTTAATTAAAATTTAAATTTAAAAATTCAAATGGACTATATCAATGTTCAGAACGTTTTCGGACTTATTAGTCCATCTTCGGTGAATTTTAAGGTACTTACTAAACAGCCACAGAACCAAACAGTTGTTGGATTTAAAGTATTAATTACATTATAACAATTGTAAAATATGCGAACTAAAACCCGATGGAAACGCATAACTTTCCGTGACCACAAGGTCCCTACCCGAAAATCGAGGTAACATGACATGTATACCTTGGTCTGCGTGAGCCTGCCAACTCAACTGGCAGTCAAATCGGAGCCAAATACTACGCACTTGTGTTGGCTATAGATTATGAAAACTGGTCGTTCTTATCGAATATTTAGTTATCCGATCCATTAGCAAGCAGACAACACGATTTCTTTGATTCGAACACCCCGGCGTAATAGTCGAGCATCCTCTCCACACTGACCGTGTTACCATTTGGTGTGCCATACGTGTATATGGCATATTGGGCCCGTATTTACAGATAATCTATTCATACAGAAGTAAAAACTTCGTTTGTACAATGGTATAACAAGTTTATTAAAAAACTATTAAAAAGTAATCCAAAAGGATTCGCAAAACGTTTTTGATCTAGATCAGATCATCTTCAGTACCTAGAACGAAGTATTTCCAAGTTAGAATGAATGCAAAAGGTTAAAATTGTGACTAGTGTAGTCCCAATGTTAAATAAAACTACGGAATTGCACTAAATATCTGTAATAATCAATATTATTACCTATCACTTGCTAACAACATATTATTTGTGTATCGAAAACAAAACTAAATCTACTTCTTATCTTTATCGAGTCAGATAACGAATCACCACTTAAAAAGAGAGGTTGGCCTTAAAACACATGATTGTCTGCGCACTCGGCAGTAGAACTCCAATACAGGGTGCACATTTGACTGCACTAGTTAAAGAAAAAATGTGGCAAATACTTACGTTCTGCTTAGTAGATAATTTATTATCACGCCAACTCGACTTGATCATTAGCGATTTTGTCCTGCCAGGCATCTACCACATAACAACGGCTTCAGCAGAACGGGGCTACCTGTCACACGGCTAGGGAGTCAGTTGGAAAGTTGCGCAATCATTTTGGGGATCGCCTTATTTCGCGTGGCAGTGATTTTCCATATCCATCGCACTCACCAGACCTAACGCCACCTGATGCGTACATATCGGGAAAGCTGAAGGAGGCAGACCGATCCACCGTCTGACATTCCAGAATTGCGGACTAAAATTCAAGATTTTTTTCGAGTTATTCAACAGCTTTCGTTCAGAGATATGATCGAGAACCTTCGTGAACGCTACGAAAACTACTTGAAACTGAGCGGAGGGCATCTTGAACATCTGTTTTATCGGAAGGTCGTCGTGAATAATGTTTGCAAGGCTATATTCTGTATACTAAATATACAAATAATAATAAACATTTAAATGTAGTAATGAAACACAGACTTACTCACAATCATTTAATTATACTTTGACGACCGGTTTCGATCTCTACATTATTCAGGTCATCTTCAGGTCGGCGTTACAAGTAGTTAAATGCTACAATTAAAGAAAACCAGAGTTAGAACATTGTCTGGTTGCACAGGTGCTAATAGAAAGCCAAATTTGAAAATTTTTTAAAAATTTTTGAAATAAAGGTTTGCAACTGTTGACATTTCAGAAATTCGATACATACAAATGCACACCTATGAGAAACAGATACTCGTAAGCATGTATAAGCACATGGATGCATGCAGTTTATGACTATTTGTTGAGAAAAGGGTAAAACTTTAAAATATTAAAAAACTAATAAAAAATATTAATAAAAATTACATATGCTTCCAAAATTCAAAAAATAATAATAAATAGTAATATTGCTTTGATCCACTTACATGCCGATACAAGGGATGCGTTGCATCGGCATGTAAGTGGATCAAAGCAATATTACTATGTATTATTATTTTTTGAATTTTGAAAGCATATGTAATTTTGATTAATATTTTTTATTAGTTTTTTAATATTTTAAAGTTTTACCCTTTTCTCAACAAATAGTCATAAACTGCATGCATCCATGTGCTTATACATGCTTATTAGTATCTGTTTCTCATAGGTGTGCATTTGTATGTATCGAATTTCTGAAATGTCAACAGTGGCAAACCTTTATTTCAAAAATTTTTAAAAATTTTTCAAATTTGGCTTTCTATTAGCATCTGTGCAACCAGACAATGTTCTAACTCTGGTTTTCTTTAATTGTAGCATTTAACTACTTGTAACGCCGACCTGAAGATGATCTGAATAATGTAGAGATCGAAACCGGTCGTCAAAGTATAATTAAATGATTGTGAGTAAGTCTGTGTTTCATTACTACATTTAATATGGACTCACATATGCAACCCATTCAATATGAATAAACATTTAGTTCACAATAAAAATTGCCAAACTCTAATGGAGCTTTGCAGGCCACACTGCTAGACAAACAGACCAACGTTGGAATGCCACAATACAGTATTGAAGACCTTACGAAGGTAGACGACCAAGAGGAAGACCCATGGGCGTCCGCAGGATCAAAACTAGGGGGGGGGCAGATTTAAGAAATAAAAAAATTGGTTAGATAAGCAATAATAAATATAGACGTAAATTGAGAGTCTTCACTGAGAGGGGTGAGGGGGAAGGGGTTTCCCTCAGAAAAATTTTGAAAATAACGTTTTTGGAGCCAAAATTATAACTCAATGACTTCATACAAAAATGAACCAAACTAAATATAATTTAAATATTTGAAAACTTTTTTAATGCTTTTTACAAAAACGTGATGCAAATTTAACAAGTTTATTTCCTCCTGGATAAGCCTTCGATTTGTGAAGCAAGATAAATTGTCTGTTCCTAAACACTATTATTTAAACAACAATTTACGCGGATCAATTTTAAAGTATTGTAAAACTTTCTCTACAAACTCTTTCTTTTTTGGTAATATTTGTTTTCGATGAATGCTCATTAGAGCTAACCCATTAAGGCGATCTTCGACCATTGTACTCCGCAACCATGTTTTTATTCTTCGAAGACCGCTGAATGACCTCTCAACTGTACACGTAGTGCAAGGCAATGTTACGAGAATATCCAGCAATTTTTTTGTTAACGGATAAAAAGTAGTGGACGCTCGAACCAGTTCAAAAATTTCAAGGGTGTTGAAGCTGTCTAGATGCATCTATTCCATCCATTTCATAATGGTTTAAGGACTGTCTCAGTTGTTCTAATTTAAGGCAATTTAAATCAATTTTTGAAAAATGCTTGGGATGCAGAAGACTCAGAGCGAAGGCTGGCGTATTTTCTTCGTAATACCGTGTCTCTAGAGAAGATACGATAGAATCCAGAAACGAAAGAATCATGGATCGCCTCCAGTATTCACTAGGCGTATCAGCTGGTTGATTGCTTCTATACTGTTGCTTGTTTACAGTTCTAGGGGTAGTTAATTCAAAACCGCATTCTTCGGCTATCTTATTGGCTTCATGCAATAAAGTATTTGTTACGTTGTCTGCGTTCTGTCTGTGTTTTTTAAAAATATCCATGATTTGACGAATATATTCCGCTACATTAGTTTGCGCAGATTGTACGCGGTTGACTATAGGTTCTAGGTATTTAGAATATTTTGCAATCAAAATGACAGAGACGATAAATCCTGACTTGCATGCTGCAGAATACAACTGATAAGATGTTTTTCTAGTGACCAAATTTCCTTCAACGGATAGGGTTTGCAAGGCCTGTACAATTTCAATGAAATTTTTTCGAAAAACCCTAATTACCTTGTATTTCTCGGACCTCTGTGTTTCGCAGAGGCTAGGGATATTTGCTATCATATTTCTTCTTGATACTGATTCACGGAATAAATTGGTTATATCTTTAATAGTGGCAATAGTATGTTGCACTTCATTTAAACGATTCAAATTGTACACAACTAAATTTAATCTGTGTGACGCACAGTGGAAAAAAAAGATTCGAATAGAAAGAAAATGCGAATTCAGGGGTGGTTGCTGTTGCTTTCAGATTTAAAAAATATTAGGTAAATAAAATAATGGCAGATTTCAAATTTTAATTAAAGTTGTGTTAAGTTGAATGTATGTATGTGGTTTTTCGTCCTAGCTAGAATGTAGAAACAGAGTGGTTGCATTCAAAATCAAGATTAAGTTACAACTTTGTATTTTTTTATATTGCTTATTCACCAATTAGAAGACTTAAGAGAATAAACATTTCAGTATTCATTTCAGTACTGTTTATTTTGGCTCACACTGTATTATAACAAATTAAATGGTAAGCTGTTGTTGTTTGTTTGGGTTTATATGACAGCGAACTCTAAATCCACTCACCAATTTTACAATTTTTTACTTATTAGTCATTCTATAAATGGTAAGTTGTCATAGAAAATTCTATAAAATTAGAAGTAGGTACTACTTCAAGGAACTCTTGGATTCTTGCGTGATAATACACCATTATATTTATTGTATTATATCGTCATTATTAGCTGATGATATGAACATACATTGAGACCTATAAGAGATTCTTTGGGTAGAGCCGACAACACCGCATGTCTTAAGTAACTGGCTAAGAACTCGAAGTCATCTTACCTCAGTTTAAATCTTCTTATCGTGGAGTCTGTGACCGCGATCTGGTTGGAATCCCGACCACGTGCGTGATTTAAAAAACACGATTCAAAAGTAAACAAAAGACTGATTTTTCCGTGAATATTTCGGCAGTGTTGTTATGACGAACGAAAGCGAGTGAATGTTGTGTGTGGTTTACGTATTTAATTAGTTTTTAGTGAAAAATGGTTAAAATGTATTTAAAATTTTTCGGTACATTGTTGTTGTTCTTTCTGATTTTTGGAGAATGCTGTGGTAAAATGAAAAATCGTACAGGAAAACAAGGTCAGTTTCATTTGCTTTATACTTCATCTGTTAAGTTATTAAAACATTTATGAAAGAAAAGTTTTATAGTACATTCTTTCACGGTTTTTGCTGTAAATTTTAAAGAACCGCTTGGATGAACATGAAATTTGGCACACGCATAGCTAACATGTTAAAGACAAAAAGTGATATTGTGCCGAGGTGTGCCTTTGCCCTGGGGGTGAGTTTCACGCCCTCTTGGGGGTGAAAAAATATATGTCCAAAATAAGTCCGGAAATGGATAAACTGACTAATTCTAAGCAACTTTTGTTCTATAGAGTTTTTTCACTAAGTCAATAGTTTTTGAGTTATTTGCAAGTGAATATGTTCATTTAAAAAAAAATCCACGTTTTTAGACAATTTTTCGTAAACATTTCAAAAACTAAGTATTTTATGGAAAAAAACATTCTCAGCAAAAATATAGCCTGTAAAATAGTAAAACAAATGGTGTACGCATGAGATATCTACAACTAGTAGAACCAGAGTTATAGCTAATGAAAAATAGATTCATGTTCGCCAAATTGCAAATGGAATATTTCATCGTGAAATATCTAAAAAAGCACTTTTTGGGGAAAGTTCATTAGAAGTTTTCTAAAGTTTTTTAAAAAAGCTTTATTTATGGTTTTATAAAGAAGTTTCTAGCATCAAAAGTAAGCAAGTTGGCTCAAAATAAAGTTCGTCAATTTTGTTTTTGGCAAAAAAAAATTGGGAAGACCAGCCCCTAATTAGCAACTTAAATGAAATTAATCATTACTGCTTCACAAGTTACTTTAGTTATATTGTGTTTATATGATCTGTAAGTTTCATCGATTCACAGTGCTTATTTTTGAACAAAATTGGTTTTAACATAACATTTTTAAAAATTTTAATTTTGAAAAAAATGCTTTGTTTCAAAGAAACTTAAAAATTGTTAGAGATACCAAAAATCTCAATGAGTAAAAAAGTTGGCTTTGCTTTTCTGAATATTATGTATTTTTTTGTTTTTCTGTAAAACAAGAATTGGTTAAGATTTGGTATTTCTAAATTTGCGTCCGCTCGTGATTAGAGAACCGTTCAAGCCCTTTTAACTAGAGCTCTTTCAAAAATAAGGACTTTAAACCAATGAATCTTACACATCATATAAACAAATACATAGGCGAATAAAGAAACTTGTGAAGTGGTAACGATTAAGTTAATTTGAGGTGCTAATTAGGGGGTGATTTTCACGATTTTTTTACCAACAAAAAGGGACCAACTTTATTTTGCGCTTAAAACTTGTTTACTTTTAATGCTAGAAATATTTTTTATAAAACAAAAATAAAGCTTTTTTTAAACACTTTTAGAAAGTTGTAATGAGTTTTCCCCAAAAAGTGCTTCATTTTTTGGTTATGTCACGTTAAAATATTCGATTTGGAATTTGACGCATATGAACCTATATTTCATTAGCTATAACTCTGGTTCTACTAGGTATATTGAGAGCTAATATGTACAACATTTTTTCACTTTTTCACAGACTATTTTTTTCTTAAGAACGATTTTTTCGACAAAATACTTTTTGAGTTATTGACCGAAAATCCGTCTAAAAACGTGGTTATTATGTTGAAAAATGAACATGTTCACGCTCAAATAACTCAAAAAGCATTGACTTACGGAAAACTCTATAGAACAAAAGTTACTTAGAATTAGTGAGTTTATCCATTTCCGGACTTATTGTGGACATATATTTTTTCACCCCCGAGAGGGGGTGAAACTCACCCCCAGGGCAAAAGCACATATCGGCACAGTATCACTTTTTTCTTTGACTTGTTAGCTATGTGTATGCCAAATTTCATGTCAATCCAAGCGCTTCTTTAAAATTTAGAGGTTTTGCAATGTTTTACCGTTAGAGAACGTACTATTATTAATTATTTTGGTTAAAATTTTCAAAGACAGCTTTTTTAGCTTCTATGTGAATGAATTTATTTGCATACAGAAAAACCTCTTTTTATACCTGTCAACTGTTAGATGAAGGCATTTTTCATATTTTTTTATTTATTAACGATTTACTGCCAGTTTTTCTAATTTTCGGTGACATTAAAAAGCTATGTCTTTACTTTTAAATATAAACGTTTAATCCATTGAGTAATAGAAAAGCTTTCAAAACAGCTTGTTTTAAAAATTTTCAGTAGTAATTGCACAAGAGCTCTGAAATTATTGAATTTTTCCCGAGTGACACTTTGACAGTTTTAATTTCACTTCGGCTCGTGCCTTCGCCACGAGCCGAAGGCGAGTGAAATTATGTCAAAGTGTCACGAGAGCAAAAATTGTATATTAATTTCAGAGATCGTGTGCAATTTGTTGCGATTATTTCATGAATAAAACTGTTCAAAACCAAAATTTAATTGTAATTTATTTATGTAATTACAAAGTACCATTGAACACACAGTTTTTATAAATATAATATGACGATTGAAAGTCATCACTAGGGAGCGGATTTTATGCTAAATGCATATTGAATTGAATGCATATGGAAAATGCATATGCAATAAATTTTTTTGAACAAATTTCATTCGAACAAAATTCCGGATCTGTGCATATTGCATGCATATTTCGCATATTTGAGAACTTTACTAAATTTTGCATATTTTTAAAGAAACATGCATATTTTGTGCCTATTTAAAAACATTTAAGTCCAAAAAAAATTAAAATTTTTTAATTCGACACAAAATATTTCCCCGCACAGGCTGTCGCATCTATTAATTCGAGAACTACCTGAAGCGAGACGGCTCATTCATTGCCTTTTCATTTTTTCTTAGAAAATACCCGATCTTTACACAAAGTACTTATAGTGCTTATAGTACGCCGATTGTAGGATGTTAAAATGATAAAGGATGGTTTACCGAGAAATCCGAATTTTATTTACTTTTATTATATTTAGTACAATTTGTATCCCAATTTAATAGGTACCTATAAGTCTGGTGATTCTTGGTGATTCTTTTAAATCCCCTATTGTTAAGAGAATTTACACCTTTAATTATAGTTTTACGATTTTCTAACGGAAATTAAAATATTCATGCTTTAGATCAGATCCCGTCTTTAAACGGCTTTAAAACTTTGGAGGACATGCGAAATTTTTAATGGAAATTTTGAAATTGATTTTGGTGCAGAATTTTCGGATTTAACAAGTTATTTTAAATACGCCCCAATTGCTTCTGTTGATGTTGAAAGGAGTTTTTCAAGTTATAAAAATATTCTATCTAATCAAAGAAAATGTTTCCTCGTAAAAAATTTGGAAAAACACATTGCAGTGAATTATAATCGAAGATATGTATAGTGATATTGTTGTTTTATTTTAAATAGGTAACTACTGGCATCAGTTTTTGTAAAAAATGTGAATAAATTGCATATAAAAAGTAATGATTTTATTTGAAAAATAATAAATAAGATTGTCGCCACCCCCTATAAAAGAACCCCCTAGAATAGAATAGAACAGAAAATTTGTGGTTTCTCGAAATGCGCATTTTTTGAAAGTTTTGTGCATATCTTGCGGCCATTTCGTAATTTTTTACTGCATATATATGCGCATATTTCATCAAAATTAATCGCATATAAATCCGCTCCCTAGTCATCACTTTTATAATTTTTAAAACATTAATTGTCATTAATGTCACTGAATGTATTTTTTCGTAGCAACGAAGGGCATCTGACGTAATATGCTTAACGACGGGATATTATCAAAAATTATTACCTTAATTTGCATTTCTGTAGCTTTCTATTGGTCAGAATCTCCTATGAATGAAATCAAATTAATTTGTTTCCTCAAAAATAACCAAATAAAATCGTTTATTGTTTATATCTTTTGTAAAAATCAACTTCACTTTTGTGATTTCTCTTAAACAAACCCTTAAAACTTTAGTTCCATCAATTGTTGTGTGAAGTGAAAGTTATTTAAATTGTTTATTCCAGAGGTCATTTTTTGGTAATAACATAAGTAGAAATAAAATAATGAAGATAATTATGGTAATTGTATATATTATATACATATCACGTTAAAACGTGGGCCGCGACGTCTTGCGATTCCTAATATCCATTCTTTTCTATTTGTACACATATCATCCTCCAGGCCTCTTTCTCTCATCTCCTTGTCAATACCTTCTCGCCAACTCTTCCGTGATCTTCCTCGTCTCCTTTTTCCTTTTGGGTTCCACTGTAACATTTTCTTTGGGGTTCTATTATTAGGCATTATTTGTACATGCCCATACCATATTAACTGTTTACTTCGTATTTCATCTATGATGGCATGTCTTATTCCCATCATTTGTCTGATTCTTTCATTTGTAACCCTGTCTCGACGCGACTTTCCCGCCGCTCTTCTCCAGTAATCCATCTCTGTGGTTCTTATTTTTTATTCGATTCGTTCTTTCAATGGCCATATTTCGCAGCTATACATGAATATGCTCTTTACTATAGTGTCGTATATTCTCTTTTTGTTTTTGTTGTTTATTGTTTTATCCCATAAAACTCCGCTCAACATTGATATTGCCGTTCTTCCCTTCATATTTCTATCAAGTATTGCTTCATCCTTCATCGAGTGTTCCATCCTTTGTTATTTCCATTCCCAAGTATTTGTGTACACATTTGCGTGTTTGATTGTTTGACCATTTGATAGTTGTAAGTCTTATTGTGTTCCCTAAATACACTACACATCTATTCTGTTTTTTCTACGTTTACTTCTAAGTTCTAGTCCCAAAATTATGTATTCCTCTACAAGTTTGGGTGTCATGGTAATAATTATTATACTTGTGCCATATGAAAGACTTTTAACTTTTAATATGCATCAAAGAAAGTAAAAAAATCATTTTTATTTTCAAAAATCGCTTTGTAAATTTATTGTTATTTTTAACTTGGTGAACAATTGTAATAACTTTTAAACTATTAATCATAGACGATTTTTTTTTATTTAGCCAAAGTCTCAACAACTAATGGCCATTGGCATGGTAGGTACGGTAAATTTTTGCAGTTAGCAGTGGCGCACCCAGGGGGGGTTTGGGGGTTAAAACCCCTCCCAGGGCATATAAAGGATAATAGGAAAATGTAACTTGTCTTTAACAAACTATACAAAAAAATTATGTACCCAAGCCAAACCCCCCCCCGAAGGAAAATTCTAGGTGCGCCACTGGCAGGTGGAGACGTTAACTGTATCCGAACGTCTGCGGTCCCTCCGTAGAATAAATTTTATTTCGATAAAATCTGTGAAAAAATTTCCAGCTTTTCAAATATGTAAAAATATTTTATCTAAGAGTAACAATTTAAAAGTTATTTTAATTGTATATAAGTTAAAAATAAGAATAATTTTACAAACAATGTTTGGCTATCGATAAGGTTTTTTTTTTAACTTTTTTGGTGTCAAAAGGAAAAGTCTTTATCTTAATAGGCACCCGTAGAATTATTGTGTCTTTATTATTTTATTTCTTATTATGTTATTACAAAAAAATATACCCTTAGGAAAAACAATTTGAATAATTTTTAAAGTAACTGATAAATCAAGCTAAAATTGTAATGGTTTGTTAAGCACTACAAGACCCCTCTTTGGGAGTAAACAAAAAGTGTAAAATGATTTTAGCAAAAGTTATAAACAACCAATTTGCCGTCTTTTGCTCTTTTTGGAGCAAGGATTTAAGTTAAAAAATTTGGAATACGCCATTTTGAAGGTTGTTCTATTTCTTAGATAAAATATTTATATTTAAGTCTAAATAGATACGTTTTTAATTGTAAGCAAAAATTCGAAACAATTGCATTTTTTGCACTAAAGTGTTAATAATTAAACCCAAACCCAAGCCTAAATTTCTGCAGAAAATGTATAAGTTTGCTTACTATTGTAGACCAGGGCGCATCTGTAAAAATATTAGTACATTTGGACGTTGAAAGGTGACTCATATTTTTTTGCAAAAATTGCTTGAAAATAACTCATATAATATTTGAGTTATCCTCCCACTCAAAAAGGTCCGGAACATTGTTTAAATAATCAAAATCTCAAAAAATGAAGGAAAAATTCGATTTTTTGATTATAACTTTGAAAGTATTATTTCTGAGAAAAGTTGTACTGACACAAAAGTTGCGCAATTAAATTTCCTACAATATAGAATTCGTTAAAAATTTTAAAAATTGTCACCCTTGTTGCAAAATAGTAATATAAAACTTTATAATATAGGAAAACAATACTGTGAATTTCATTAAGATCAGTTGAACAGATTTTGCAAAATAAATTTTGCAATCCAGCTTTCGCAAAAAAACTAAATTTTTTCAAAATTTTGCAGGGCTGAATATATACCAGGCAGCAAGTTTAGTTTTTTCTTACATGTAGAAGAATATTGTACCTTTCATTTGCCATTTGCAAAATTAAAATCGGTTAACCACTACGCGGCGTCAGGAATTTTTTTAAATACACATTTTTTTTGGTGCTACGCGCAGGACAGCAGATAGTTTGCTCTGATTGGGCATTCCAATGACCTTTGATAATGATTGACAAATTTTAATTTTTAGTACATTTCGATATAAATAAATAAATTTGTTTATTGCAAAATAAAAACACATACTCTGTCCTTTGAAATAACAGTTTTTTTGGCAAAAACTTTCTTTGTTCATATATTTTAAGTTAGAGAATAAAAGTTTATTATTTTTAAACATATGCAACTGTTTAAATAATATTTCACAAACAATAATCAAATTAGTTTGATTTTTCTGGAATTAAGATATTAAAATACAACAAAATATAGTGTAAGAAAATAATATATTGGAATAAGATTGGAAGAAATTTTGGTGGAATTCAACTTGTGTGAATCGAACACCGCTGTCCTGCTCGTAGCACCAAAAATGAATGTTTATTAAAAAAATTCCTGACGACGTGGTAGTTTGTAGTAGTAAAAATGTAGTTTGTATTAGTTTGTAGTAAAATTCCTGATTGCAAAATTTATTTAGCAAAATTTATTGCATCGATATTAATGAAATTTACAGTATTGTTTTACTATATTATATAGTTTTTCTGGGTAAAATATGAAGCTCCTAAGTGTAGCATAAATGATTAAAAACCGTAAAATGCAAATACTTGTTTTTTTTTATGGTTTTTATTCGCAATTATTGCTATTTTGCAACAAGGGTGACAATTTTTAAAATTTGTAACCAATCCTATATTGTAGGAAATTTAATTACGCAAAATAATCGAATTTTTCCTTCATTTTTTGACATTTTGATTATTTAAACAATGTTCCGACCATTTTTGAGTTGGAGGATAACTCAATTATTATTATATAAGTTAATTCCAACCAATTTTTGCAAAAAAATATGAGTCACCTCTCAACGTCCATCTCAAAACAGCTGCGCCCTGGACTATTGGTATATTTTTAACGAAAAATACCTGTCTATGTATAAAGATGTCCTGAACCCCCTTAAATTTTGCTTATTTATCTCGAGTAGTAGCCTCAGAAAAGACAGACCATAATTCCTTACAAGGAACAACTGCAGTAAGAACAAAATATAAATTAGTCTATTCTTACTCATTGGTCTATCTAATAAAATTTCTTCTCACATCCATGCTGTAATCAAGTATAGATATTTTATACTCTATAGATATACAAGTTATTTTTACATATATTTTTTACCTTTGTTACCGATGTTTGTTTACTATTCAATAATATATTTAAAATAAAACACAAATAAATGTTAAATAGGTACTTATATACTCTACAAAATGTTTAGAATTTTCTATATTTTTTTGTAACATAACGTATCAATGGTTTTAACTTAACCAGAAAAAAAGTGCAAAGTAGATCGTCAAAGTAAACTATTTACCTGATGTGATAAGGTTAGTGGTATAGATTTTAGAACACCCCTATAATATTAGTATCGTTCGCGGTAACGATTCCGTACTTGTCCAGGACAACTTCGCATGCGCACTTTAAAAAAGAGCGTTCTCTTTTTTAAAGTGCGCATGCGATTTTTAAAGTGCGCATGCGAAGTTGTCCTGGACAAGTACGGAATCGTTACCGCGAACGATACTAGTATTATAGGGGTGTTCTAAAATCTATACCACTAACCTTATCACATCAGGTAAATAGTTTACTTTGACGATCTAACCGCAGGTATAGATGGATTAGATGCAATTAAAATACCAATAGTTCTTGTGTCTGCGTTAATATTTATCAAAATATAATATTGGAATGTTAACTAGTGCCGGTTTATACACTGGGCGCTTGGGCAGGCTCCCAGGTGCCCGAAAGGATCCATTCCTTAAAATAGTAAAAAGATAAAGTTGATCTATATTAAAGTACAAACTAAAACTTTCTTTTGGTGAAGTAGGTGAAAGTCAAACAATCATAAAGGAGCAAGGGAGAATATACAGGGTGTCCCTAAAAGATTGATCATAAATTATACCAGACATTCTGGAGTCAAAAATAAATAGTTCGATTGAACCTAACTTACCTTAGTACAAGTGAAGTTACAGCTCTTTGAAGTTACAAAATGAAAATCGATTTCTTTCAATATATCGAAAACTATTAGAGATTTTTTATTGAAAATGGACATGTACATGTATCTTTCTCATGGGAGAAGCATCTTAAAACAAAATTATAGTGAGATTTGTCCACCCCATAAAAACTTTATGGGGGTTTTGTTCCCTTAAACCCCCCCCAAACTTTTGTGTACGTTATAATTAATTGATTATTGTCGTATCATTAGTTAAACACAACGTTTTAAAACTTTTTTGCCTCTTAGTATTTTTGCTATAAGCGAATTTTTATCGAGATGCGGCTTCTTTACAAATTTTTTGAGGGTTTTGTTCCTTTAAACTCCCCAAATATTTGTGTACGTTCCAATTAAACTATTATTGTGGTAACATTAGTTAAACACAGTGTTTTTAAAACTTTTTTTCTTTTTAGTCTTTTTTTGATAAGTCACCTTTTATCGAGTTGTGGCTTCTTTTTCAAAATATACCCAAAAATGTACATTATAAATAAATTTTCAGGTTATAATAGGTCTCTACAGAATAAGCCAAATAAAAACGGAACATATGCAGTTAATACAGTGTATCGGAACTACGCTTGAAATAGTCGACCAATATAAAAGTTTGGCACACATAAATCATAGCAACTCAACTACCTGTCTCCTTTTAGGCCAAGGCTACAGCCAGACAAGCGACAATTTACGGCGTCATTAGAGCAGTAAAATGTAGCGCGAAAATGGGTCCCGTGGTGAGTGTAGTGGATGGCCAGACTGAGCTGTAATATCGAACGGGTTAATCTTCGGCGTCGTGTCGCAAACAAATGGACCTGGGTCCAAATTTGTAGCTCATCTAGCTACAACCACGACCAAAACACTGTATTTACATCTCGCGACACGCCGTAATTTACATCCCCGTCTGGCCATGCTTTTTACTGCAGTTACTGCCGCTTCATTTTATTCCTGTTACAGCGCCGCAAAGCAGTAAAATGAAGCGGCAGTAAAAAGCATGACCAGATGGGGATGTAAATTACAGCGTGTCGCCAGATGTAAATAAAGTGTTTCGTTCGTTTTTGTGGTTAGATGAGCTACAAATTTGGACCCAGATCTTTCTTCCCAGGACCCATTTTCGCGCTTCATTTTACTGCTCTTATGGCGTCGTAAATTGTCGCTTATCTGGCCGTAGCCTTAGCCTAAAAGGAGAGAGGTAGTTGAGTTGCTATGATTTATGTGTGTCAAACTTTTATATTGGTCGACTATTTCAAACGTAGTTCCCATACACTGTATTAACTGCGTATGTTCCGCAAAATAACTAATACAACCATCTCCGTTTACAACCTAAATCTGCAACATCATTCCCAAAGTTCCGTAAAATTACAAAAGCTCATCTATCTAAAAGAACATATTATTATTCAGTAGAAGAGTTTCTTTCTAACTAAGAAATTACAGTAATGTACAAGTAACTAATATTTATCTATATTTGGGTGTCACAAGCAGCAGCTTAATTAGTTTCTAAGTTTGTATTTTATTATTAATTGTACATATAAATATGTTCAATTTGCAATTTATATTAATTTTGCAATATATTGGTTATGTTTTTGCTTTACTTGTATTTTTTTTAATATTGATGATTTATCTAATTTTAGAAAATTGTATTTGTTATTGTTATTTTTTTTGACTCCATACAAGGTGTTTCATTGGGAAAGTAACATATATGTGAGCTGTAGAAAGAGGTAGGCGGTCTCAAAAATGCCATACTTAATGATTATTATTCCATTAATAACAAAGATACTGGGTGTTTTATCTATTTTGCCATTTTCTTAATTGGTTCATAACTTTTTAACCACACTGTATATTTATTTTATATTTGGCAAGCAAACATCATTTCAGGTGTACAATAAATAAATTTATTTATAATTGTGAAAAATCCAGGTCCGGATTAAAAAATATTGAAAGATATTCCGACCCAAAAACAACACCATGTACATTAATTTTTTTTAAATGGATTTTTCAGTTGAAAAGAGGATGACAAACTAAATTTAGTGGTATACTTTGAATTTTCGCCAAAATGATTTTTCTGGTAAAATTTTGAATTTGAATTCTGAAATTACCTATATGTGAATTGCGAGAGCTCCAAGTAGAAAAAAAAATGAAATACAGATTACAACTTGTCAACCGCACTGTATATTTATTTTATACATAACACGCGAATATTCTTTTAGGTGTCCAATCAATTAATTTATTTACAATTATAAAAAATCCAGGTCCGGATTAAAAAATATTGTATAAATGTTCCGACCCAAAAAAAAACACCCTGTATATTAAATTTTTTTAAAATAGATTTTTTACTTGAAAAGAGGATTTTCGCCAAAACTTTCGGCAAAATGATTTTTCTATTAAAATTTTGAATTTGAATTCTGCAATGATGTGAATTGCAAAGCTCAAAATATAAAAAAAATAAAATATGACTTAATTTTAATTAATACCATTATTTAATCTAAATTGGTAAAATATTAACATTTTGACACATAACAATAATTTTTGATGGTGGTAATTTTGAATAAGTACTTTAGTTTTTAATAGTTATTATATTATGCTGCAAATTTTCGCTGTTTTGGTATAATTTTTAGATACTTTGTTGATTAAAGTGATGTATGTATTCTTTATTGACTCTTTATTATTTATTCATTATTTAAAGATGAACATTCGCTGTAAACTATTTGTTACACATAGTAAAAAAAAACACTGAAATGTTAACATTTTACCAATTTAGATTAAATAATGGTATTAATTAAAATTAAGTGGCATTTTAATTTTTTTATTTAGAGCTCTCGATATTGACATAATTTCAGAATTCAAATTCAAAATTTGACCAGAAAACTCATTTTGGCCAAAATCCTCTTTTCATCTGAAAAATCAATTTTAAAAAAATTAATATACAGGGTGTTTTTTTTTGGATCAGAACATTTTTACAAAAACTTTTAATCCGGACCTGGATTTTTTATAATTGTAAATAAATTATTTATTGGACACCTTTGTTGGAGAGACTATTCGTGTGTTCATATATAATAAATATACAGTGCGGTTGACAAGTTGTAAGCTGTATTTCATTTTTTTTTACTTAGAGCTCTCGCAATTCACATCTCGCAGGTAATTTCAGAATTCAAATTCAAAATTTTACCAGAAAAATCATTTTGCCGAAAATTCAAAGTATACCACTAAATTTAGTTTTTCATCCTCTTTTCAACTGAAAAATCCATTTTAAAACAATTTAATGTACAGGGTGTTGTTTTGGGTCGGAATAAAATAAGAAAATGGCAAAATAGATAAAACACCTAGTATCTTTGTAATTAGTAAAGTTATACCCATTAAGTCTGGCATTTTTGAGACCGCCTAAGCGTCCTCTTTCTACAGTCAACGTATGTTACTTTCCCAATGAAACACCCTGTATAAGCTTTGTCCATAAAATTGTAAAGTTTTCAGTGACAATAAAGCATATTTCTGTTCTATTATATTCTATTTCTCAACAATACAAAATGCTAACAAATACAAAGCCAAATTATCGCCAGTGTTTCCACGGACATCGGTTGTTAAAGGGAAAGCATCCGTACAGAGCTAAAAACAATTATGAAAAACTTCATCAAAAATACCATTTATCGTTTCCATGAAACTGAAAATTGTTGTATATCAATGATTTGGCATTAAAACGGAAAAAAGCTATGAAAGCTTTAAAAGGAAAATACATTTTTTGTTATCATAAAGACTAATCGGAAAATTGGTTTTATACTGAATACCATTTTATTTGTAAATCAGCTCTTAATTAGGAGATGAATTCATAAATTGAGAAAAAACGTTTCTAGAAAATTTAATTGCCTGTAGGACCTGTTATAGTAACTGATTATACCACAATGTAAAAATTAATAGAGAACTCACCAGTATTGATACAAAAGTGAAAATGACATTTTGGTCAACAAAACTGTTCAAAACCAAAATTGTCACCGAATGTATTTTTTCGTAGCAACGAAGGGCATCTGACGTAATATACTTAACGACGGGAAATTACCAAAAATTATCGGGTCTAATATCACAAGAGAGTGAGAATAAGTTGAAAATAATGCGACAGTTTTTCGAAACTTTGTTGTCTGGCAATAGACACGAGAGCCCGCAGGGCTTAAGTGGCTATTGCCCAATGACAACAAATTTGAGTAAAAATGAAGCATTATTTTCTTATTTATTCTTACTGTCGTGTGATATTCGTAAGATTATTCTTTAATACGTATATTATGGATATTTTCTTAAATGTGAGAGTTGTCAAAACTAGGAACTGGTTGCCATTAAACAGAAACAATCTACTTAAAAAAATTCTATCGGTAATTTTCTACAGTAGATAATTCTCAGTATAATTTTAATCTGATTGGACAGAATTAAACACGTGATCAAATATCTTACTATACGATTGGAAGTTAAAATCATTAAAAAATAATCAGAATAATTTTTATTTCTGTAGCTTTCTATTGGTCAGAATCTCCTATGAATGAAATAATCAGTAGTAATTGCACAAGAGCTCTAAAATTATTGAATTTTTCCCGAGTGACACTTTGACAGTTTTAATTTCACGACCCGAAGGGGAGTGAAATTATGTCCAAGTGTCACGAGGGCAAAAATTCGATATTAATTTTAGAGATCGAGTGCAATTTGTTCCGATTATTTCATGAATAAAACTGTTCAAAGCCAAAATTTAATTGTAATTTATTTATGTAAGTACAAATTAGTACAATTAAACACACAGTTGTTATAAATATTTGACGGTTGAAAGTCATCACTTTTATAATTTTTAAAACATTAATTGTCATTAATGTCACTGAATGTATGTTTTCGTATCAACCAAGGGCATCTGACGTAATATACTTGACTACGGGACATTATCAAAAATTATCGGGTATAATATCACAAGAGAGTGAGAATAAATTGAAAATAATGATGCAGTTTTTCGAAAATTTGTTGTCTGGCAATAGACACGAGAGGCCGCAGGGCTTGAGTGGCTATTGCCCAATGACAACAAATTTGAGTAAAAATAAAGCATTATTTTCTTATTTATTTTTACTGTCGTGTGATATTTGTAAGATTATTTTTTAATACGTATATTATGGATATTTCCTTAAATGTGACAGTTGTCAAAACTAGGAAACTGGTTGCCATTAAACAGAAACAATCTACTTAAAAAAATTCTATCGGTAATTTTCTACAGTAGATAATTCTCAGTATAATTTTAATCTGATTGAATAGAATTAAACACGTGATCAAATATCTTACTATACGATTGGAAGTTAAAATCATCAAAAAATAATCAGTTTAATTGTTATTTCTGTAGCTTTCTCTTGGTCAGAATCTCCTATGAATGAAATAATCAGTAGTAATAGGGAAATTGCATAAATTTTTAAATATTAAAATGATATTAATAGTATATTGTGCAACAAGTGCAGAAAGGTACTAATTTCTCACGAGTTTGAAAAGTTGCGGTACGAGCGCAAGCGAGTGCCGCAATTCAAACGAGTGAGAAATTACCTTTCTGCACGTGTTTCACACTATACTTTTTCTACAAGCACAGTTTTTCCTAAAAATAAAAATCACAATTTCCAAACGACGATTAATTATAATAGGTACCTATGTGATAAATTTTAAACTGTATTTAATTAATACCTACTAATCAATTTAAATTCCTTATACCTAAATAAATTGCACAGAAATCAGTTAAAAAATTAATGCACTGCCTTAATTTGTTTAAATTTAAACAATTATTACACATTATTGACATTATATTTATGCAGTCACGGATTTACACAAAACCTACTTCATTCGACGTCTCTTGCACAGGTTGCTAAATCCTTATTGGTTATTTGATAATTATAAAATGTTTAATAAGAATAAAATTGTAAAATAAAACAGTTGTAACATCCATAATTTAGTTTCTATGCTATAGTTAAATATAATAATTGTCTTATAGGTTATATATTTGTCTAAAGTTTAACCACGGATGTAAACAGAATATAACGTTACTCAGAATGAGGTAGTCCACGGATGTAAACAGAATATAACGTTACTCAGAATGAGGTAGTCAACTGTGCAGAAAAGAACTTTGCGGCACAGAAACGTCACTTTGCGGCACAGAAACGTCACTTTTCTGCACACTAATGTCAAATATCTTATACTGTGAGAAAATATCAAGTTTGCTAACATAAAACCGTGCAGAAAAGTGCACTTTGAATAGTGGTTGTAGAAAAAAAACATAAGGTAACATGATCTTAAAACGCTTGCATGCGAAAAAAACAAATATTTTTAACCCGTACGCTAATACGACACTTTGAAATTGCTATAAAATTCAAATATCTTAGGAGGCTCTTGAACGTCCTTCTATTGGTTCGACGTCACGGGCCACGGGCCTAGCAGTCGGAAACAACGCGATTAGGGTAGGTATCACGGATATATTACATTTTAATCGTCTTTAATGGAAAATTCCTAGGTATTATTTATGTTCATTGTATATTATTGTAATAAGTAGTTCCCCAATCAGCTTAGTTTTAAACTGAAATTGATAAAGTTGAGTGCTACTTTGTAAAGAGTTTAAAATGCATAATATGACGGACGAGGGTTTTTCAAAAGGTCAATCTGACTAACTTACCTACCGTTGATGTCTTCATGGTGGCAACTTTTATAAAAAGTAGTGAAAGCTATTCTATTGGAGAAATGCGAGGTGTCAAGGCAAATAAGTAAGAGTTATTAATAAGCATGTTTAAACCGTTTATAACAATAGTTTGGTACCATTATATTATAGTATACGGTTTGCCCCGTGGGTTTGATCTACCTACCTCTAATCGAAGGATTTTGTATATCCTGGAAAAGATTACGGTGTAATTTGCATTATAATAAAGATTATATTTTATTGTAATGTTTATTAGTACCTACTGGAGCCTCTCATTATTGTGTTCAAAGCCTTCTGAGAAAAGTTTATGGTGATTAGCAGACGTACCGATAGAACGTGTACTTACACCGCATACTTCATAGCAAACAATAATATATTTAGTTTCGATCGCCAGGTAAAATAAATCCATTATTTTATATGCAAGAATTCACGAATATGAAGAATAGGATACTATGCTCTAGGCTAGCATACCATGCGATGGTCTCCTTAGTGAACGCACCCTAACAGGAGAGTAGAATGGCATGCCCACCTTAGCCGAATGGCAACAAAAATAGTGTAGTAAGGACAGCGAGAGACGGTTCTCCAATAGGAAGACGATCAGTGGGAAGACCACGAAAACGATGGAACGACAACTTACTAGAGGCACATTGAAAAACAGAGTCATGTCTTTATGAAAAGAAGAAGATGCAGATTTTAAATTTTGTCATGAATTACAACTTTTGTCACTTGATCGTTAAAAAGAAGTGATTACGATCAGTTTCAACTTCAAATTTAATCAGGATGAATCGAATCTAACTGGGCTACACTGTATATTTCATTTGTTGACTATTTTGAATGCTTTGATGCCTTCCTCCTGATATTACCTGAACTAACGTGGTTAATTTTATCAGCAAGAGAAAATACATAATTAATATTTGGCCTCTAAACAATATTTTAAAATATCTAATTATGAACGAGACAGCCTAATCGTTTTTGAAAAGCAGCCAAATCTTTGTTGTGTCTGCAGATGCAAACATGAAAGAGGACGATAGAGATGTGACGGTATTTTTAAAGAGATAGTTAAAACTATTGCCGTGCAGAGAAATAAATAAAACAAAAGTATGCAGGTACACGCCACAAATGCGGTAAATGTCAATATAATTTATTTGAATTGCTTTTTAAAATAATATTAAAGTCAAAATGAGGTAACGTTATTCTGAAACCTTTGACAACAATATTTATATATTCATATTTAATTTAAATAGCATAACAAAAACCATTTATAAATCTAATTGGAAATAAAAGTAAGGAAAATTCTAAACCATTGGCATCAAATAAGAAAGAAATAACCAACAATGGCACATAAAATTATGCCAGGTATTGAACTAAAAAAATATATGATATAGTTTAAGAAATACGTGGCATACTTATGTTTCGTGGACCTTAAGAAGGCATTCGACAGGGTAAAATTAAAGGACGTTATCCATTTATTGTGCGCAAGAAAGGTACCTCCAGGAATAATTAAAACGATCGAAAATATCTACCTGAACAACACAAAAGTAAAAGTAGATGAAGAACTAACTGACCCAATTGAAGTTGGCAATGGATAAGAAAGGGAGATTCTCTAAGTCCTTTACTGTTCAACCTGATCATGGATGAAATAATAAAAAAAGTAAGAACAAAAAAAGGATACCAAATGGAAGAAAAACAACTTAAAATAATCTGTTATGGAGACGACGCAATACTAATCTCTCAAAGTGAAGATGATTTACAACGTATGCTGCACCAATTTAACATAACTGCTATAAAATTTAACATGTTAATATCTCCAAAAAAGACTAAATGCATGGTTATAACAGCAAATCTAATAAGGTGTAAATTAGAAATGGAGGGTCAAGTAATAGAACAAGTCATGGAGTTTAAATATCTAGGCATCACACTATCTAGCTACGGAAAGCTCGAAACAGAAGTGGAAGATCAAGTGAATAAAGCAAACAGGGCCGTAGGTTGCCTGAATGAAACAATATGAAGAAATAAAAATATCGGAAAAGAAGTGAAAGGCAGAATTTACAAAACAGTCATCAGACCAATAATGACGTACGCGGCAGAAACACGACCTGATACAGAGAGGACAAAAAGAATGCTAGAAACAGCAGAGATGAAAACACTTCGAAAAAATTGATGGTGATACACTATGGGATAGAGCTAGAAGTGCAGATATAAGAAAGAGATGCAAGGTGGACAACATTAATAACTGGGTGAAAAGCAGAAGAGTAGAATGGAACGACCACATAAGCCGAATGACAACAAATAGAGTAGTAAGGAAGGCGAGAGACGGTTCCCCAATAGGAAGACGATCAGTGGGAAGACCACGAAAAAGGTGGAATGACAACCTACTGGAGGCACATTGAAAAACAGACAGGGTCATGTCTACACAAAAAGAGGAAGAAGAAGAAGAGAGTTTAAGAAATGAGAAAAAGTTAGCTAAGTTTGTTACCCTATAAAGAAGTCTTCTTCTTTCAGTACCCTGTCCGATCATATTGGCAATAATCACTTTGTGTACGACTGACTACTCGAAATAGATTAGAGGATGTCTCTCGACACCACTCTCGAAGATTTTCATTTTCGGTCTGGATCACTTCTTCTGGCGATCTTTCTTGTATTATGAGGTGTAGAAGGATATATCTCTCTGGATATCTCATTACTGGCAGACATATTGTAACTTTAGAATGTTTATTGTTTTTGTTATTTCTGTGCTCTGTTTCATTCGGTGTAAAAGTATTTCATTACTTATTCTATCAACCAAACTTATCCGCAATATTCATCGGTAGATCCACATCTCAAAGACCTCCAAATTTTTCATTAGTGCCTTTGTAAGAGTCTAGCTCTCCATGCCATACAACAATGTAATTTTAAAATTTAATGTAATATCTCGATTAATGAGATTTTTATTTAGTTTAGAAGAAGGATCTGGCTTTTAATGTGTATTCTTATTTTTTTGTATATCTCAGTTATCTGTAACGTTAGCGCCCAAATAGGTGTTCTTGTGGACTCTTACTAACTTTATTCCATACGCTCTGATGTTCATTGGTTTTAATTCCGTTTTGCTGAATACCATAAGTTTTGCCTTAGAAGTATTAAGTTTTAGCCCATATTCAACACATGTTTCGGTCACCCCGTTTATAAGTCGTTGCAATTTTTTTTTCATTGGAAGCAATAAGTATTGTGTCATCTGCCTATTTGAGATTGTTAATATTAATTTCGTTTAGTTTAATGCCTGCATTTCCATCTAAGGTTTATTTGAAAATAAATTCAACTATTTGTTTTTTTGGTGCATGCTCAAATCGATGTATTCAACTTGAAATATCAGAGAAATGGTCGATTTTAGGTGTATAATAATACCAGTACATTTTGTAGTGCTTGAAAAAACTTTTAAAATGAGCAATATTAAATGTCGATTACATTCAAACTAAGCGAGATATGTTGCAAAAAAATGGATGACTAATGTATTTTAAGAAAAAATGAGAAGTATATTTAACCCCTCGTCCACCAGAATTTAAATACATCGTTTTCCTTCTACGGTACCATTTATTATAGTGTTATTTCTATGTTCAAAAGGTTGGACGGGTTTAAAATAAATTGTCTTAGAAAAAAATGAGACCAAATTATAGAGCGCATTTTTAAATTTTCTTAAAAATCTTCCTTTTTCTCCATGTAACTCGAAAACGATAAGAGATACAAAAAAGATACCATGCAGAAATATAGGTTTTTTTTAGATAAAAATTTTGTTTTTATTTTTCAATACTGTATCTCTTACCATTTTCGAGTTTACGTGGAGAAAAAGGAAGATTTAAAAAAAAAATTAAAAAATGCGCATCTAATTTGATCTTATTTTTTTCAAAAACCATTCATTTTAAACCCGTCCAACTTTTTGAACATAGAAATATCACTATAATAGAAGATATTATAGAAGGAAAATGATGCATTTACATTCTGATGGATGAAGGGTTAAATATACCTCAGGGTCTCAGTTTTTCTTAAAATACATTAGTCATACTATTTTTTTCAGCATGTCTCGCTTAGTTTGAATGTAATCGATATTTAATATTGCTCATTATAAAGGTCTTTTCAAGCACTACAAAAGGTATTAGTAGCATTATATACCTAATATAAAATCGAACGTTTCTCCGTTATTTCAAGTTGAGTACAGCGATTTGAGCATGCACCAAAAAAACAAACTCTTTTCACCTACCACATCTCTTTTTGTATTATAACTAGAAGATTTACGAAGGAGCGAATCTTTTTTTTATAAGCTACAAAAATGTTTTATATAGTTTTTTAGTTAAATGTATAGTTTTTAAGGTATTCGCAAAAAACCTTCCGAAATTGTGTCATTTTTCAATGAAAATGGCTAATTTTCAACCACGAATAACTCAAAAACTATTGAGTTTATAAAAAAAGTTATAAAACAGTTTTACTTAGAATTAGGTTATCTAGCCACTTCCGTGGTTATTTTGACCAAAAAATTTTCCATCCCCTTGAAGGGGTAGGAACCGCACCAAAGATAAAAGCGCCGTAGTATATAGGATAGACTTTGTTTCTTGAGCTATTCCCTACTTACTGTGAAAATATAAAGAAATCGATGTAGTAGGATAGAATTCGGATGCATTACCCTCATTGGCTGCCCTAAATATATACCTACGCATTAGAAACAAAATATATCGACTAATTTTTTTGGATTTCTAATGCACAAAACCTTTTTTTTATTCAATTGTATATATTTTTCTAAGCTGGAATGTATTTTTTTTTAAATTGTTTCAGAACGTTTAAAGGTTATATAGCTTTTCTTAGAATTGCAATTTATTTAGTAGTTTTTTAGAAAAAAAAACCAAAAATAACTAAAAGGCATTTTTTTCAACAAAAAATTGCAAATGAGAGTAAAGTGTTTATTTCGATAAGATACGCTTGAAATGTAATTGCGAAATAATTGTATAAGTTATTTGTTAATACCAATTGCTAGCCCACCGGAAAAATTAAAAAAAAATACGTTTCAACTTAGGAAAATATCTTAGTCCTGTCGCCAGTGGGGTACAACGGCCTCCTTAATTGAGATGGACTTACCCAAGTTTTTTTTATGTATTTTGACCTGTAGAACACGAATTTTTTGGGTAACAGTCGATCCGGATGTCGATAAGATTGTTATAAACAAAGAACTTGAGGAATCACATAACAGCGATTTTTCGCAAAACAAAACATTTTTGTGTATTTTTTGGGTCATTCTAAGCAAAAAATGTTTTTACAAGTTTTTTCGTAGGATGCATAGTTTTCGACATAAACGCGGTTGAACTTTCAAAAAATCGAAAAATTGCAATTTTTGAACCCGAATACCTTTTGATTGAAAAATAAGATAGCAATTGTGCTTACCGCATTTGAAAGTTCAAGTCAAATTCTATCGGTTTTGATTACTTTCATTGCTAATGAGAATCACCCAAAAAATACAAAAAAATGTTTTGTTTCGCGAAAAATCGCTGTTATGTAATTCCTCAAGTTCTTTGTTTATAACAATCTTATCGACATCCGGATCAACTGTTACAAAAAAAATTAGTGTTCTACGGGTCAAAATACATAAAAAAACTTGGGTAAGTCTATCTGAATTAAGGAGGCCGTTGTACCCCCCTGGTGACAGGACTATCTAGATTCAAATAAAAATGGTCTGGTGCATTAGAAATGCAAAAAAATTAGTCGGTTCATGCTCTGCTTATAGGGGTAAACCTCTCGCCTATTATAATATCATCTCTTTGTGTCTTTTTCTATTTTAGTTAAATATATCCAATTTTAAAATTGTATATCCCGTATCATCTTTAAGTCTCTATATTTAAAACCAGTGTATTTCCGTGAAAATGGCTCCTCAAGTAACAGTTCCTTTAGAACATGTTCTTTCCATCACTAAAGATCATTGACTCGCGTTCCCACCCCTACGCAAATATTAAGGAACCGCACCTGTGTTTTCAGAAGCGGGTTTACATTTATTAGGTAAATAAACGGCATTTTCCCAGATTTTCCTTCGTGTTAATGGCCTAATAACTGGTGATTGGATGACTCTTCTCTGAGAACATGCTTATAATATAAATTAACATTGTTTCTTCAGAAAAAGATGCAAATTGATTTTGTTATGAAAATTAAACCTGCATAAAATAAGCACAGGATTAAAGACTACACCGTACTGCTTCTTTTATACGAAAAAGCTTAATGCTTTATAATTTAATATCTACAAAAAAGTCTTAAAAGATAAACGGACCGAAATTTTAATGGTGAAGTTGTGAATTGAGTGATGTTTTTGGACATTGTATCGGAAATAGCACACTTTATCTACTGAGCAAGGCATTTAGGAAAAATAAATATATTTACAAACACCTAGAGACTTGCAACTTTTTGCGTTGTGTTTATAATGACGCTAGCAAAAAAGTCTACAATAGAAAAATGGATGGAAATGCATAATTTACAGTGCATAAAATGCATCCAAAGTGACACATCAAAAGCAGTATATTAAGTGCCAGATTTCGTTAATTGGGAGTTTTTGGGGTCGCTGAACATAAATATGAATATGCCATCAAAACCCACCACCTGAGTAGGGATAACGGTTGTTGACAAAACACCGGTTTTCGGTTAAACCGGTTTTTTTCACTTACGGTTTAACCTGACGGTTATAGGGGTGTATTCTGTAACATTTCCGTTAAATTTTAGAGGCCTCTAAAATTTTAGCGCCCGCTAAAAATATTTTGGTATTCTGTAAATCATACATCCGTTAAAATCATAACCTAAACCGTTAAAACTCCCTCTAAATAAAAATATTTTAGAGGTTGTCAAAACGTACCCGCTAAATTTTTAGCAGTCCCTTAAATGTGGTTTGATTATTTTTGTTGGGTTATGTTTGTATGAATAGTATATATTAGTATAGTTTGTTATTCTTGTATTATACTGGAGATAAATATTTAAAAATGGCAAATGGCTTTTTATAATGTATTTGGCGAAGAAGTACTTAATAAATAATAATGAAAGGTAAGTCTCATTTTACTTTACAATCGACACACTACACCTATAAGTAACAAAATTCAAATTTTTGTTTCTTTTTGTAGAGCTGATTTCAGATTACAACAAAAACAAAAAGTAATTGACCTGAAAGTAACGATGATACAATTACCATTTCAAAGGAAGTAGGTACCTACCTAAGTACCTAGAAATGTGATTGAAAAAGTGTTGGAAGTCAAAGATGTTTGTCAATGCAATTAAATCCTATTCCTATTAATGCAGGTAAAATTATTTAAAGTTATTGTGGAACATTACAAAACTACTAAACGTACCAAATGTTTATAAAGGTGAAGTTTCAGAAGGTTTATAACCAGATGCAGATTAATAAGATGACCTTAATGTTATTGAAAATAGACCATTTAACCAAAATTAGTGTCGAAGGGGAGAAGAAATAAGATATGCAATTTTTCAACAATATTTTAATGTATAACTTAATAAATAAAACTGTTTAATTGGAAAATATGAGTTTTCCTAAAAAATAATTAAACACAATAAATATTATTTTCTAGGAAACTGTCAATTTCTTCTTCTTATTAAGGTTGTTGGCCTCTGACAGTCAGTTTTCGGTCAATTTCTAGGTTAAAAGTAGTTCAAAAACGATCAACGTGCGACGTTGCCGTATTTGTTCCAAAACCTTTTGGAGGATTCCTCTAAAAAAATATTATTTTAGCGGTCCTCTATAATATGTGTATACAGAATGTCAATCTAACCTAAAAGTTTTAGAGGACCGTTAAAAGTTAAATTTTATAGGCCTCTTAAATTTAACGGAAATGTTACAGAATACACCCCATAACCGGTTGAAAAAACCGGTTGTTTCAAAGACCGGTTTTCGTTTTTTTTAACCCATAGGTATTCAATACCCAATAAGTTACAACGTTACATTTACATTGCACTTTAGTTTGTGATACTCCACATGTCCATTTTCCATGGAAAATCGCAGTTTTCGATATATTGGAAAAAATATATTTTCATTTGGTAAATTCGAAGGGCTGTCATTTTTTAAGAGCACATTTGTACTAAGGTAAGTTAGGTCCAATCGATCTATTTGGGTCCAAGAATATGTGATTTAATTTATGACCTACCTATCGCAATGAAAATTTCGGGTCTAAATATTTAATACCAAATAATTGCAATACGCAAAAAGTAGTAAAATTAGATACCTATTTTTAGAATATAATATGCGTAATATGAAGTAAATTACGTAAAATAGGTAACTTGTTGTATTTCTGAAAAAAACTCATTTTTACACAACATATACAATACTATTTTTTTTTCATTTTTTTTTTTCGTGATTCCACAGGAATGATTTTTTCTCCTGGATTTATTAATGATAAAATATAAGTTTATTCTCGTTTGTATAGTACAGCATTTACACAATTATTATAATAATACAACTATGAGTGCATAGATTAGGATTAGATGATTGGTATATTATACTAATATGTATTTATTTTTACTACGATTCCCCAGTTCAACAAACAAGACGTGCTTAGCGAAAGGCCACAGGGCGATAATTTACGGCGCCGTAAGAACAGTAAACCTGACGAGGCATTTGACTAACCAATTGTAGATGAAATATGTCAACCAATGCCTCGTGTTTACTGCTCTTACGGCGCCGTAAATTATCGCCCGTGTGGCCGTATGCCGTAAATTATTCTCGAGTTCATCAAAATAGCCAATTCAGGTTAAACATTTTTCAGTGAGTGTGAGAGTCATTAACGAATATAAACATTAAACAAAGCGATAGTTATTGATGATTTTAAGCAAAAAATATTCTTTCTCCGAAAAAAAAAAGTTTGTTCAGAGTTAACTCTACCGGTTTTTTACCGGTTGTTCCTTTAAAAAGAAAATACCGGTAATAACCAGGACAAAAAACCATTGACAAAACCGGTTATTGCGAAGTAAAAAACCGGTTTTTGGTTATATCCGGTAGGTTTTTCCCATCCCTATCCCTGAGTAACGTCATCAGGAATTTCTAGGGTCTTCGGCACTAAATTAATGCAAATAGACTACTCGGGGGGTTTTTTAGGGTTTCTTACCACGAATATGACATCAATAACGACCCTATTAGCACCCAGTGCCCAGGGTGACTGCTATGCATATCATACACCAGATACTCCAAAAGCCTTCACCTACATCATATTCGTGTTCAGCAACCCCAAAAACTTCAAAGCCTCAAATATCCAGAGATGACGTGCACAAGAGTCACCCTAGACTCGAGGTGCTCCGAGGTTTGGTTCTGACAGGGCCGCGCCGTCCACGTGTGCAATGTGTGCGGCGCAAACAGACGCCAGCAATTAAGAGGCGCACTAGAGTTTTCACAAAAATTTTAGGCGGATCAAAATAACACTTATCCATTTTTTATCAGCTTCTACCAAACGTTGGGATATCATAAAACAACATTTTGCAAGTCTGGCTTTACAGCATTTATCTAATACACGCTGGTCCAGCAGAATTGTTGCTTTAATGCCAATAAGTATACAAAAATTTGTCAGAAATTTATTATGCTTTATGTAATATAACGCATTAGGATAAAGATCGTGATTGAAATTATCAAGCTAGTTGTTTAGGAGATAAAATATCAACATTAACGCCTGGTTGAACCAACAAATCTTAACCCTCTAGCAGGCAAAACTGAAATAATAGAGATAGAAAGTTGGGAATTTTTCTCTAGGCAATTATTGGTAAAAGAAACTAAAAAAAGCAATAAAACAGGTAAAAAAGTTTATTGGCTCACTTTTTTGGTAAAAACGGTGAAGCGTTCTTTAAAGAACACTTGCCGGGTTAAGCATAAAAAAGTTGGTTGGTGAAGCATTCTTTAAAGAACACTTGCCGGATTAAGCAAAAAAAAGTTTGGTTTCAGTAATAATATATTTTTTATTCAAAGAACGCTTCACTTTGTCAAACATTTTTTACAACTGTTTTTTTCTGTAATCAAACTAATAATCCCTTTCTAAAATAAAAAAACAAAAATAAGTTCACTATTATTTTTTCCTTAAACCGGCAAGCGTTCTTCAAAGAACGCATGTTTATCAAACATTTTTTACAACAGTTTTTTTCTGTAATCCAACTCATAATTTTTATTGATAAAATACATTTATGTTACTTACTAAAAAAATTCCCAAGTCGATTGGATATTCAGAATACAAATTATATTTGATACAACACGTGGTCGTTTCGACAAATAATTATCGATGCGTCTACACTGACTTTTTGAACAATATTGAAAGCAGCGTGCAAACCAAATTTTGGATTGCATTATTCTTTTAAAGAGACTGTGCTTTTGCGATGTTGTGTCAGTCAAGTAATGATAGTGATGAAATGTCAGCTGTAAATAATCAGATCCTCCTTCATATTTTAAAAATTTACTGAATTTAATTACTTTAGAAATTCAAAATTAAACTGAATACAAAAAAGGGATTATATAAAAAGTATCAACTCAGATAACGCAGGTAATGACAACTTGGCTTCGAACGGAGCAATCGCAGGGAAGCATCCTTGTAGGCCGCGCGGTAGACATCCATGTAAAACAAACTCATTTTATTTTCAAAAGCATCGATGTAAACTTACTGGATGGCATCGCGCTAAACCTCCACCGCGACTTACCTGCTCTGTTCTCTTCCATTCACTACAATGTGTTTGTTTTACATGGATATCGACATCGACCTCCACCTCCACCGCGACCCACTTGTTCTGTTCATAGCCTAGGAGTTGTTCAGTCTACATATCTATGATATAAAGTTCTGATGAAAGTTAACTTCGTTAGCAAAATTTTTCAATCAAAAACAATGAATATGCAGCTGGCCTTAAATTCTGTACAAGAGATAAAACAGTTGTTGCTAGAGTTTCGGACAGGTATCAAATTTCATTATGATATTACTACAGCAAGTGAAACTGCAGAGAAACTGGATGAGGAGCCCAGTTATCAACCAGCCACACAGTTACGGCTTCGGAAAGAAGCTGACAGTTCGATTGCAAACATAAAGACGAACCGATTTTGGATCCTAAAATGTCATACAAAGTTAATTTCTTTTAGTGTGTTCTCGAGCAAGCATTAATTTGGAAATTTGGAAAAAAACTGAGGTTTAATGATCATCTACATTGATTCCTGCTAGGAATGAATGAAGGCGTGTTGCTGTCACCAGGGCACCTTTTTTAGAAGGTCCGTAACTGAATTGGAGACACGTTGGTACTTAATAAAAACATCAATAAAAACTGATACTGTGTTTTATTTGCACCTTGTAGTTTACTACAACTTGCTACAACTTGAGTAAGTCTCTAACTGAATTGTTTACAACGAAAATTTAGTTTTTATGGAACAGCCCAGAAGCTCAAATCTTCCACTTCTTTAGGAAGTAGTTGTTTATTACTTTCGTTCTAGAATATTTACATTAACCACAATAGCAAGTTTTTATAAACAGGAAATACAAGGTGTCCAGAAACTCTACCAACAAACGAAGACAGGAGATTTTTTAGATAATTTTAAGATAATTTAACCCAATTCACCTAGTGAAAATGCTTCAGAGCTCTTTGAAGATGGCGTCATGTAATTAGTTTTTCTTAAATAACTCCAGAACGCTTCTATTTAGAAAAACGAAAATTGGTATGCTTATTTACTTTCCAGAAATGAATCGATTCCATCCATTGTAAATTTCTAGTACCGGTCAAAGGCGTCCGTTTTGGGTAGGGCAACGGTTATTTTATCGCATAACTTTTTTGTCTTTAACTTTTAAGCATTTCTGACACTGGATTATTAGATTGTGAGGTATTCTAGTACTAAAAGGTACTCTTGCTTTAAGTCGGTAGGACACACCGTTTTCTAGAAAAATCAATTTGAAAGTTTTTCGTTTTGGAAATTTAAAAAAAAAAATTTAAAAAATTTTCAAAAAAAAACGATGTTTTTTACTCACTTAAAGCAAGAGTAACTTTTAGTACTCGAATACCTCATAATTTAATAATCTAGTGTCAAAAATGCTTAAAAATTAAGGACAAAAAAGTTACGCTATAAAATAATTGTTGACCTACCCATAACGGACGCCTATGACTGGTACTAGAAATTCGCAATTAATGAAATCGATTTATCTCTGGAATATAAATAAATGTACCAGTTTTTGTCTTTCTAAATAGGTTTTTCTTGAAATTTTTCTTTGAAATTTAAAGAACGAAAAATTTTCAAATCGATTTTTCTAGAAAACGGTGCGTTCTACCGGCTTAAAACAAGAGTACCTTTTAGTACTAGAATACCTCACAATTTAATAATCCAGTGTCAGAAATGCTTAGAAGTTAAATACAAAAAAGTTATGCGATAAAATAACCGTTGCCCTACCCAAAATAGAAGCTTTCTGGAGTTATTTAAGAAAAACTAATTACATGACGCCATCTTCAAAGAGCTCTAGCTCCCTTAGGAAGCATTTTCGGACTAGGTGAATTGGGTTAAATTATCTTAAAATTATCTAAAAAAAATCTCCTGTCTTCGTTTGTCGGTAGAGTTTCTGGACACCCTGTATAATGAAAAATAGGAAAAACCTTATTCTAGAACGTGAATATTTCGATACTTTAAATAACGAATATTTTGTTTATTGTTTTCAATGGAAAATTTATGAATTATGATTTATGTATCGAAAAACAATATTTTAAATTAGATTATACAATGAGAATAAAAAGTATCTATTGCAAAAAATAGCTTTATACAGTGTGAATAAAAAGTATCTAATGCAAAAATATGAGGTATACAACAACATATTATAATAGGAGATGATTTGTTTAAAGAATTATATGAATTATACAGCTTCAGCCTTAGAAGAATTAAATAATGATGTTTGTAAAATTTTAAAATATATATTTTTAAAGGAATTAACTGTTTTTTCTTCTTGATGTGCCTATCCGTGACGAATGTTGGCAATCGTCATGGCAATCTTTATCTTAGCTATATCTGCACCGTGCAGAGCGGAAAATCTACACAGAACCAGGTTCTGAGGTATTTTAACCAGGATATTTTTTCTTGCTGGACCTCGCTTTCCAAATATTTTTCCTTCACGATGGCTTGTAGTGGGGCATATCTGGATTCATTTCGCATAATGTGTACAAAGTGTTCTAACTTCGAGATTTGATGGTGGTCAGTACCTCTCGGTTGTTCTTCATTTTTCTTCCCATTTCAGACAAACTACAAATGAGGACCTTCTCATTTGTGACCCAGTCAGTCGACGGGATTTTAAGAATTCTACGGTAGAGCCACATCTCAAATCTTCCAATTTTCTGCACATATCTTCGTTTAAAGTCCACGATTCAACACCATAAAATAGGACAGAGAAGACGTAGCATCGCTGCATTCTTACTTTTATACCAAGAGAGAGGTTGTGTCCCTTGAAGAAGGCCCCCATACTGTTGAAGGTGTATTTAGCGTTTTCAATGCGCGCTCTTATTTCTTGGTTGTTAGTCCATTCTTCATTTGTTATGGTGCCGAGGTAGTTGTGTGTCACTCTTTCTACTGGGGTTTGGTTGATTTAGAGTTGCCCTTCTGTTACTTTTTTCTTGCTAATAATCATCAGCTTTGTCTTCATTACGTTTATATTAAGTCCATATTACCGACTGTAATATGTGTAATATGTGATTTTGTTTATAAGGACTTGCAGGTCTTCTAGGTTGTCCGCAAATATTATAGTGTCATCTGCATACCTTATGTTATTTAGCAGGTATCAGTTTAGAAGAATTTCTCTTTCAGTTTCGTTCAAAGCTTCTATAAATATTCTTTCAGAGTAGAGATTGAAAATTAGAGTGTATAAAATACAGCCATACCTCACTCCACGCATGATGTTCACGTATTCGGTGTGTTCACCTGCAACTCCAGTAAGTGCTGCAAGGCGCGAAAAGTAATTTTTTTCTGAAATAGATATTTATTTTTAAGTTTACCTGTATATTTAGTTATTTTTGTTTTTACGCCAAAGATTTATTTTTTCTTAATTATTTTAACTTAGTTTATTTTCCTATTGCATATATAATTTTTAGGTATTTTTGTTTGGTTACAATAAATAATTGTTCAAAATTACTAAGGAAGTAAAAATCTTCTCTTGTTGTAGGTAGATGGTATATAATTTATTAAAATCTTCTAAAAAGATCCAAGTTGGACTTAAAGTGTACGTCACTAGTACAAAACAAACGTTTTCGGACTAATCAGTCCATCATCAGGTTAAAAACTTCTGATCCAAAGTAGTTGGAACTAGCTACATAGGTAGATCGAATGACCTTACCAGTATAAAAATTAAGCCATTTCGGCTACATCGATGGCGACAAAAGTCGATGTTATAAGAATACAATGTAATTAGACTATAATGGAGTCTTATCTCTATAGCACTTAATATAATGGTTTTGACATGTTTATGCACGTTGGGATGCAGTTTATGCGCTTTAAAATGCAATTCTGCTTTTCCACCCATTTTTTTATTGTAGACTTTTTTCCTGACGTCATTCCGAACACAATGCAAAACGTTTCAAATCGATAGATGCTGTATTTAAAAATCGATTTATCGATCGTTCGGAAGAAAAGGGTTACATCTCAAAAATGATCATTTCTCACTTTATTTCATTAAACTAACTAAAAAGTTGCCTACTATTAGGAACGCATAAAGTTTCTAGAGAATCTTTACTACCAGCCAAAAGATGTCAGGATGTAACACGGGGATTTTTGCATTTTTCATAGAATATTTTGTACGACATAGTTGTATCTCCGTTTGTCACCATTAGTGTTGTGTAGTGTTTAAAATATTTAGAAGAAAGAAGATACATTCGATATTGTTGCAAAAAGTAAGTAGTAAATGCATGTATATTTTACAACGAAACAGATATATCTCAGAATGTTACAATCTTGGATTAAATTAACTGTTTCGCGTTTGTAACAAAGCCGTAACATTTTGTTTTGTAACAGTTTTGAACTAACTTTTTCAGTAAATTTATTCACATACTATGTGTTATGTCAAACTGTAGCTCTTTTCTTGATTGATTTTTAAACGCTTTTCTTTACTTCAATAGTTTGCATCAAATCTTTAGACGTTAATTTGACTGACTTTTCTTCAATGCAAATGAATGAAAATTTGCAGACATATGCATTCGCGGGAACAATAGACGAATAGTCAATAAAAAATTTTTTATGTTTATTAATTGTTTAAATAAAAAAAAAACGATCTTAATGGAAAATGCTTAAATTCTCTTGTTTTTTACAATGTAGAAACTTGAAACTTTTACGGATGGTAGCTAATGATATGAACTATACATAATTTCACTTTTTACGTTAATTGTTTACGTTATGCTTCATAAATAAACAAGAAAGTTTCAAATTTTGAAAGCTCATATATTTGTTTATATATAAATCGGCGTTTATTTGTGTCAAATTTCATTAGGATACGAAACAAAACTTCAACCCAAACTCGAATTCAAAAAATTCGTGTTTTTATCGTAGTCTTAGAAAAACCACCGGTAGAGACGTTTTGTGCTACAATTAACATTACAGTTCGTTTTGTCGTATTAATTAATTAAACGCATTTCTTTAGTTCAATCGTTTGGGTCAAATTTTTGGACGTTAATTTGACTGCCTTTTCTTCAATGCAAATAAATAAAAATTTGCAGACATATGCATTCGCGGGAACAATACACGAATAGTGAATAAAAATTTTTTTGTTTATTAATTGTTTAAATAAAAAAACGAATTTAACGGAAAATGCTTAAATTCTCTTGTTTTTTACAATGAAGAAACTTGAAACTTTCACAGATTGTAGCTAATTATATGAACTATGCATAATTTCACTTTTTACGTTAATTGTTTACTTTATGCTTCATAAATAAACAATAAAGTTTCAAATTTTTTGCCGATTCCGACTACTTTTCATGTTTGTACATCATATGTTTTATACATATTTTAATAAACATGACGAATTATTTTAATGTTTGAAAAGTGTAAGACTAAAAAGTAAAAAATAAAAAAATATGAAAAAAATATTTTTCAGAAACGCTTTTCTTTAGTTACGAGTGACTAAAATTAAACATATTATAAAAAAATCAACTAAAAAGCAAAAAATAAAAAAAAAATTGAAAAAATCTAACACATTCGTTAAAGAAAAGCGTGGTGCGAAAACCGTTTATTCGATTAAGACGCGCCACGCTTTTCTTTGACAAATGTGTTAGATTTTTTCATTTTTTTTAATTTTTGCTTTTTAGTTGATTTTTTTATAATATGTTTAATTTTAGTCACTCGTAACTAAAGAAAAGCGTTTCTTAAAAATATTGTTTTCATATTTTTTTATTACATAGTTACTGTAAAATTAGGACATGTTACATTTTTGAATTAACTTTTGTGCTAAGTTTATTCACGGTCTTTGGTTTATGTCAAAATATATCACTTTTCTTAATATTTTTTGTAATTTTTTACGAGAATATTTTTGACCTGCAACTATTTTCGTGCATGAAAAAATATTAAATACCTACCTACGCTTTTGTTGCAAGTCGAGATATAAAATGATTTAAATATTTTTTTGCACGATTGATCATTTTTGACTGTTTACCGTGACAGATTTTACGTCAGTAGGTGACATTTACTAGCAACTCGACGGTAAGTAATCCAACTCGACGGTAAGTACTCCAACTCGACGGTAAGTAATTCACTTATCGTCGAGTTAAAAAATCTCTTAATTTTAATTTATTTTTTGAAAGAATAAAGAAAACTAACGAATTATTTATTAATATTGAAACTTATGGTACAATTTGTTAAATTATTTAATGAAATCCCACTTGTTTGGGCTGTGGTTTCACTTCTAACAGAAACTCCTGCAGAATCGCATACATTAGTAGTATTACTAGTATTGCACAATATTTTTTCGGCAAAATCTATTTTATTTTGAAGAGAATCTTCTACATAGCTTTCTGCCACTGTCGATGAACGCCAACCTCCATGACGCTTTAATCCGAGGACATCAACACCTTTATTAGCCAAAAGCGTTGCTGATGTCCTCCTGAACGAATGGCCAGTATAGTTCTCGGGATTAGGCACATTTAAGAATTTGACAATTTGAGAAGGCCAGCCCCCGATTGTCCCTTTCCCTATTACTTGAACACAACATTTTCCTTTGGCGTATCTTAAGAACAAATGATTTGATTTTACTTGTAATGGACGAAGTTTTATACACTTTTGCAGAATTTCTAAATATGAATTTTATCGTCTGGTTTATTAACGACTGTAAAAGTACGCTGGATGTTCGTTTTTGTATTGGGTACTTTTACAATCATTAAACCATCGGTTTGTTGGATGTCATTCATAGTAATATTATATAATTCTTCTCTTCTACAGGCACCAGATATTCCCAATATCATTGCGACCTACAAATTATGAAAAAATCTTCATTAGAGTATTTCTTTTACCTAAACTAGCTTATATTACCTTGTGAACTAGAAATTCTTCATCCGGTGCTTCCATCAGAAATTTTTCAAATTGCTCCCTTGTAAAAATGCTCGCTTTCTTAGGCCTATAGCCAACATTTTTTCTCTTCAAATACGCGATCAAAGTTGAAAACTTGGAAATATCAATGCCATCATAAAGAAAAACGATGGATTTAATCATTGAATATTCTGCCCAGAGGCTTCCAGGAGCTTTCAACTGCATATGTCTTTGAACGAAATATGAAAATAGAGTCTTTTCTTCGATTCTTAAATTCTTGCCTTCGCACCATTTTTTAAAACTTTGGTAGGTATTTTGATAACGGATTTTGGATTTTTCGGGAATAATTGCGGAACACCCTTCTTCCCTAGCCCGTTCAATTTCTTCAAATTCACTTTCGCTCGTATTTTAATTTATAATAATCAAAATTGTACTTAAAATTATTGACAACTAAATAAAAACTCAATTCTCCATTGTTGTTATGCACCCTAGTTACTACCTAACAACCAAAGTATCTATCTTGATAAAATGAATGAAACTAGTCAATATGACGAAAATGTTTAATTTTATAATTTATAATGGTATCAATCGTGCAAAAAACGTTATAATCATGTGGAACGTTAAGGGTAACCGATCTCAGACAATAATTGGAGTCGTCGCGCCGCTCCTCCTCCAAACAGTTGTCTTCGATCGGTATAAAGCCCTTACCGTTCTCCATACTTAATATACTATTGTGTACTTAAAAGTTCGTTTAATTATAAAAAAAGGTTTGATAGTTTTTTCATCAAAATTAACCAGTTTGGTTAAAGGTGTTTTGTACCTATACAGTGTCCACGGGTTACATTTTTGACAAACGATAATGTTTGTTTCCAAATTAAGGATTTTTAGCAAACTTATCTTATTTTTAGCACACCAAAAAAAATCAATTCGACCTTTGTTTGCAATTTAAAATTTCCACTATTATTGACCAGCAAAATATTTAAGAAAAATATCAGAAACATTTAAAAGAAAAGGATTTAAGTCGCAAAGAAAAAGATAATAACAGAAATACTACAGAAAATACTAAAGAAATTGTTTTTGATCTACAGGCAGTTTTGCCTTGTTCTGCAGGAGATACTGCAGCTTTCTATTATGTTTCAAAGCTTAAGGTACTAAATTTTACTTTGTATGATATTAAAAATCACCAAGGTACTTGCTTCATGTGGCATGAGGGTGAGGCTCAAAGGGATGCGAATGAAATAGGCTCCTGTTTTTTAAATTTTTAGAAAATATAAGCAATCAAAATGAAGAAGATTTAAATGTTCTACTTTATTCCGACAACTGTACAGGCCAGAACAAAAACATGTTTATAATAATTCTTTATATTTATGCAATAGTAAAATTAAATATTAGTTCAATTACCAATAAATTTCTTGTTTCCGGCCATAGCCAAAATGAAGGTGATAGTGTACACGCGACAATAAAAAAATCAATAAAACTATACAGAAAATCAAGCCCTATTTACGTTCCTGATCAGTATGCTTGCATTATGAGATCAGCAAAAGAACCCGGAAAAACATAAAGTAAATTAACTTTTATGGATTTAAAAAATTAACTTCTGACTTGTTTGTGAATATCCCTAAAAACGTAAAAACTTCGTCATTTAGATTAATAAAATTAGAAAAAACAATCCAAATAAGTACATTATTTTATAAAACTTCTTTTGAAGATACAGATTTCTGCCAAGCGAAAATTATTAGTTCGAGAAAAACTATTAATATAGAACAAATCAAAATAAAAAACGCATATTCCACGAAACAGGAATATCAGAGGCAAAAAACAGGTTTGATATCATTGATCGAAAAGAAAAAATGTGTTCCGCCATATTATTTAGACTTTTACAATAATCTGTAATGATTTAATTAAAATTCTTTTATTGTAATGTTAAATTTTAGGTATGTATTAAATAATTACAAATTAAGTTATATTTTTGAACATTTATTAATTTTTAATTCAAAACCGTTGCATGTATTTTTTTATAACAATAAATAAAAAGTTGGAAAAATCACAATTATGTCATTTAATTAAACCCGATTTAGCCTACTTATTTAAATACAAAGCAAAAAGTTTTATTAATTAATGATTACGTAATTAGAAAAAAACTCCTAAAAAAACTTAAAACTCTTCTAAGTAATGCAAAAGTTGTTTTTTCGAGTTGTAACCCTTTTCTTCCGAGCGATCGTTATTCCGGTGTTTTTTTTTTGTTTGAAATGCCCTGGACTCATCTTAACTCATTAGTAGGGGAGAGTTGGACAAAACCGGGTAGGTTGATAAAACCGGGTACCCCTTAATTCTTCTAACTGTCTGCTGCTATCTATTAGACTTAGACAATGTTAAAATTAGTGTCCCTTTACCACCAACAGTCGTGTGTATTCATTTCTACCTGATTTGAGTAATCTGTGCCGGAGCAGTAAGACCTCACCTGTTTTTTGATGCATGAGACTCGATTTTTAAGGTAAGTTTATAGCTGTTTTCTCCTCTAATGAATAACTAATGGCCATTTCAAAATTTAATACATGTAACCTAGTATATTACCTTTAATTTGGCCAAAAATTTTGAATATTATTTCATAACTTAAAAACTTAAATAACATTTAATGTCTTGTTTACGAGTTTGACAAAACCGGGTAGTCCGAAAATCGACAAAACCGGTTACCCGATTTTATCAGACTTCCAGTTTCCAGATGTTACTTCCAGTTTCTGCAGTGGTTTTTTTGCTTTTAGTTAACTACAACATGTGGCTTCTTCTGTTGAAGAAGCAAGTAAGAAAGCTAGAAGAAAAAATTTAAAAATCCAGTCGTAAAAAAATTAAAACTAAATGAACCGGACAAAAAAAAAGAAAAAAAAAGTGGTAAAAAGGGCTGCACCAAAAACAAAATTTTGGAGAGTTTGGAGGAAGAAGATAATAATGACGATGCGTGTCTATATTACAATTAACTATTTTCAAATTATAATGCGAAGGAAGGCTGGATAAAATGTGTGTCCTGGCACCAAATGGGCTTATGACGCCTGTAGTACCGATGATGATGTAGATGAAGTTTTTATTTGTGACTTCTGTTCATAGATTTTCGATTTTTGTTCACACACTTTTAATAAATATTTTATTTTCTGCCCATTAGTCTTTTTACATGGTAATTAAGTTACTACCCGGTTTTATCATACCGGTTGGACAAAACCGGGTATTTTGCAATATTTTCATAAAAATAAAAAAAAATTAAAAATCTAAGAATATTTTTAAAAATTCACTTTGGCATATCAAACTTAAGTCATTTGAGAATATTTCAATCTGTAGCAAACATTTGCTACTCTCACACAGCAAAAGATACAGACGGTTTTTGGAGTGGTACCCGGTTTTGTCCAACTCTCCCCTATAGTATTAATACTTACATTAAACATGCCACAAGAAAACATATTCCGAACCCTGTTAATATTATTTCTTTCTCTACTATACTGATAATTTCTAACCATTTGAAACGTTTTATCCTTTTAAGTTAAAGTTGAAGTATTAAATTTTTTCCTGCATTCTATAGTGAGTTTTAAGTGAAAAATATGGCAGATTTACTAGATAAAATTCACGTTAGAACCGGTACGTGAACTATCACGATCTTACGAGTCGGCTGTGCATTCGAAATGCTGTTTATGCAACAATTATGAATTAGTTTTCGCTTGCACATCTGGTCCATTGAAGAGCGACGAGAAGAAGAAAACAAGCTAACGTAGACATGGCGCGTCAAAACCATTTAAACTTGTACGGCAACTTTACTCTACGATTTGCATGTGATTATATCGGAAGAAGAACGTAGGAGGCTTTAGAGTTAAACTATACACTAAAAAAAAGTAGTTATCGGCAGTGCATTTATGCACTTTTGAGTTGTAACACAATTTTTTGTTCGTATAATCAATAGGGTTTTTCATCGATTGTCATTTGTTTCGAGCTTCTGTCATGTGTCATCAAATATTAATATATCTACGTCATACGTTATTGGTATATACCAATGATACAAACCAAAGACGTATGACGTAGATATCTTAATATTATACGACACATGAGAGAAGCTCGAAGCAAATGACTCTGAATGAAAAGCCCTATACCAACATATTCTAAATCTACATCGTGTAATGGTTTATGAATACAGTTTTTTTTATTATTATTAAACACAAACTGTGTTTCTTCTTCTTCTTCAAGTGCCGTCTCCTAATCGGAGGTTGGATATCATCATCACTATCTTTACTCTATCCACCGCTGCTCGAAAGAGTTCTATAGAACTGCATCTAAACCAGTCCCTAAATTCTTTAACCATGACACTCTCCTTCTTCCAATACTCCTTCCGCCTCTTATCTTTCCCTGTATTATCAGTCTTAGCATTTCATATCGCGGTCCTCTCATTACGTGTCCCAGATATTGTAACTTTCTTATTTTTATTTTGTTTATTATTTCGCATTCTTTACCCATTTCTCGCAGTACTTCCGTGTTCGTTTTCCTCTGTGTCCATGCTATTCTAAGCATCCTTCTGTAACACCACATTTCAAATGACTGTAGCTTATTTATGTGTTCTTGCTTTAATGTCCAGCTTTTAAGTCCATATTGTAGTATCGAGAACACGTAGCATTTCAAAGCTCTTACTCTCAGTTCTAAGCTAAGGTCTTTGTTGCAGAGAACTGTTTTCATTTTTACAAACGCATTTCTTGCTATTTCTATCCTGGTCCTTATTTCTGTTGTTTGATCATTTTTCTCTGAAATCCAGAGGTTCCTCTGTATTTGTATTTATCAACCCTTTCTATCAGTACATTTCCCAAATGTATGCTTGTTTGTATGTTTGTTTTCTTAGTTATTATCATGTATTTGGTCTTTTTTATATTCATTTTTAGTCCATATTCTTCACAGAAATTGTTTGTTTAGTTTAGTAGTAGTTGGAGTTGTTTAGCAGAGCTTGCCATAATCACGGTGTCATCTGCATATCATATGTTGTTAATAGATCTTCCGTTAATTATTATTCCTTCACTTTGAGATAGCAATGCTTCTTCAAAAATGGCTTCACTATATGCATTAAAAAGTAATGGAGACATAATACATCCCTGCCGAACTCCTCTCCTGATTTCAATTTCTGGACTGGGTTCGTTATCTATTACAATTTGTGCTCTTTGATTCCAGTAAAGGTTTGTTATTATTCGTAAGTCCCTTTTGTCTATGTTTTTTGTCTTTAGAATTTGGACTAATTTTTCATGTCTTACTATGTCAAAAGCTTTCTCAATATCAATAACAAACATGCACATCCACATTCATGTCCATGTGTTTACACTACTGCAATCTGGTCATCAGTTGACCAATTATCAGTTCTTCTTTAACTTAAATTATTATATCATACATAATCTAAGAGCTTAACCATATGGTGTCGTCTTATTTTTTTTAAAGACGTATGCACCATAAAACTAACATACAATACAACACTATGCTCTGCTTAATTTACACTAACACGTTATACTAACTCAAATGGTTTTCTTCGTTTTAGTCTTCTTTCTAACCCAGTATTATCTAGGAGCTGGATGGCCTCAATGTTTACATGACTATGGAGCCGTTGTTCTTCTTGATAACTTTGTCTACATCCTTTGTCTCAAGGTCCTTGTGGAGGTCGACATTTCGGATATACCAAGGAGCATCAACGATGTTCCTTAACACTTCATTCTGGAATCTCTGGATGATCTGGATATTACTTGAATTGGCACAGCCCCAGAGTTGGCAACCATACGTCCATATTGGTCTCAGTATTTGTTTGTATAGAAGTATTTTGTTATGTGTACACAATGCAGAGTTTCTTCCCATCAGCCAATACATTTTTTTTTGTAACGGTAGTTCTTCCTTTTTCTTTTTAATGTGGACTTTTCAGGGAAGTCTTGCATCAAGTGTGATACCTAAATATTTTGCAAAAGATCCATAATGGTATTTGGGCATCGTTTATTCTAATTGGAATGTTTTCGATTTTTTTATTTGTAAACTTAACATGAATAGATTTAGATTCATTTAATATGATTTTCATTTTTTTGTTTAGTTTTGTATTTTATTTATTGACAACTCTAATTTTTCTGATGCTTCTTCACTCTGGTATCACCTAATGCTAGGATAGCAGTATCATCTGAAATTGTGGCTATAGTAAACACATTTAAGAAACAGTGCTTGCTGAAAACAATTACGTAACCGGAAAATGTAAAATTTACCGACCTTTTAGTATATTGCCAACGTTATCCACAGTGTTTGAGAAATGGCTATTAACAAGATCTTTTTTCTTGCCCTGGCTCCGTCTGATCCACGATCTCTGTCATCACGGTCTAAATATCAAAAATTCGGATCCTTATAAAATATCTTTTCAAGTTTCGTTTATTTTATTAAATATTATTAAAAATATTCAAGGAAAATTTATAAAAAATCATTTTAATAAAAGGAAATAAACAAATCGACCAGAATTCAATTTAGAAATCACACATTTTTGTATCATTGGTTTGAAAGATCTTCTTCTTTAAGTGCCATCTCCGCGACTTAGGTCTGCAATCATCATAGCTATTCGGACTTTAGAGACGGCTGCTCTGAAAATTTCATTTGATGTACATCCGAACTATTCTCTCAGGTTGAGCAGCCACGATAATCTGCGTCTCTCTACGCTTCTTTTTCCTTGAATCTTTCGCTGCATAATGAGTTAAAGTTGTATCTCTCTCCGCTTGTAATATGTCCGAGATATTCCAATTTTCTGGTTTTGATTGTATTTAAGACTTCCATTTCTTTATTCATCGTTCTCAGAACCTCTTTAATTGTGACGTGTCCTGTCCAAGATATTTTCAGAATTCTTCTATACACCCACAACTAGAATGATTCCAGTTTTTTCATTGATGCCGCATTCAAGGTTCAAGCTTCCAAGCTTCAGATCTCTTGTGCACAGCACTTTTCTCATTTTCTTACAATTCGCTCTAGCCTTTTCTATTCTCATTTTAGTTTCTTGTAAGTAATCATTTGTGGAGTTAATCATTACGTATTTTTTATGGGAAATAAGCCACAATTTTACTAAAAAATGAATTTATTAACGTTTCGAAGCCCAAATCGGGGCCCGGATTACGTACACTCGATACGCATCGTATCCGCCATGTTTTCCCATAGCGCCTTACGGGAAAACATGGCGGATACGATGCGTATCGAGTGTACGTAATCCCTATGCGGGTTTCGTTGTCAAAATACAAAATACTATTAAAATAAAACAAACATGTTGTTGCTAAGTAAAAAAATTCTTCTAATAATTTATTTAATCTGACTCATTTATATTGGCAATTCAGACGTATATTATACATTTTAAAGTAGAAGACTTTAAAATGATATCGCCAATATTTATGAGTTGCGTTCCTAGGACGACTTTACTAAAAGATAGTTCATTCGATTACATGAAATCAATCCCAATTCAAGAATATCCGTCGCAAAAAAATCATAGCATGTGATCTGTCTTTAAAAAGACAACCAAATGCAACGATGACAGTAAAATTCTCGCGTTAGAGATTCCATAGTAAATCACGAGGGAAAACCAGGAAAAAACCTCGTGATACTATCCCGACATCGTAAGTATTTGGCCTTACATTTAATCTACCTTCAAAAAACTAATACCAAATTCTGACTTTAATATGTTTAAATTATAAATAATATTAATATTACATAGATATACAATAAGTAATACTAAAATATAAAATTTGTACTAACTCGATATGTTATTGACTTACTAATCGTGGTATTTTCTTTCTATTGACTTCCTCTTTCAGTATGGGTAACCACATCCTACTGCATTCTACCGAGGAATTTGCGATGCAATTGGTTTCATTTAGCATAATTAGAGCCGCTTCTTTGATTTTTCTCTTTTTACTATCTGATTCTTTCAGGACTATACTTGAATCTCTCCACTGAACTCTATGTTCATTATCCCATGCGTGTTGACATATCTGAGATCTATCAAATTCTCTGTTTTTAATATAAGACTGATGTTCACTTATTCTAACGTTTAATGGTCTTGATGTTTCACCTAAATAAAATTGTTCGCATTCACAAGGTATTCTATAAATGCAATTCTTTGTTCTTTCTTGTTCATTGTTAGGTTTAGTTTTAGATAGAATAGATCTCAATGTGTTTGTTGTTTTAAATGTTGTTGAAATGTTGAATTTATTTCCTATCGTTTTAAGTTTCTCGGATAGTCCTTTTATATATGGTATTGTTATTTTCCTCGTATTATTTCTTGTGAATGTTGTAGGATCCCGTTCTAAGTTGTTCTGTTCCATTCGATCTAATCTTGTCAATTCCTTATTTATAAACGATAAAGGATAATCATTTTTTAATAAAACAGATGTTAACAATTGTTTTTCTTCTAAAAATGAATTTTCGTTAGAACAAGTAATTTTGGCTCTATCATATAAGGATTTAATGATTCCCTTTTTAACGTTGATGTTGTGATTTGATTTGTAATTGAGATATCTGTTGGTGTGTATTGGTTTTCTATACACTTGAGTCTCATATGAAACGTTAATAAATTCATTTTTTAGTAAAATTGTAGCTTATTTCCCATAAAAAATACGTAATTATAAAAATAGAGGAAATAAAAAATGTAGTATATCAAAGTGTGTAAATAATTTATTTCTTTAGCTGAGCGCTTTCGACATAAATGTCATCATCGGAGCTAATGGTCAATTGTTAAAAAAGTACCGCTACAAAATTGAGGTGTTAACATTTGCATCTTGTGAAAATAACTTTTGGTTGGATATCCTCCGTACAACCCCAAACAGCAAAAACAGAAAAACGGCCACATTACACGTTACACAAACACAAAAAGAATTTTTTCATGGTATAGGTATCACCCATCCATTGTTGGCCTAGTAGAAACAGCTGACTGACCTACAGTTTCTACTAGGCCAACAATGGATGGGTGATACCTATACCATGAAAAAATTCTTTTTGTGTTTGTGTAACGTGTAATGTGGCCGTTTTTCTGTTTTTGCTGTTTGGGGTTGTACGGAGGATATCCAACCAAAAGTTATTTTCACAAGATGCAAATGTTAACACCTCAATTTTGTAGCGGTACTTTTTTAACAATTGACCATTAGCTCCGATGATGACATTTATGTCGAAAGCGCTCAGCTAAAGAAATAAATTATTTACACACTTTGATATACTACATTTTTTATTTCCTCTATTCATTCAAGTGTGTACAAACTTATCAGTCTTTCAACTATTTTTTTTTTAATTATAAAAATGCCACAAGGAAATAGCTTCAGAACAACATTGAGTTAATCATTGTTTCAAGATATGCGTATTGGTCTACTCGTTCGACACTGGTTCCGTTTATGAGGAGATTCTCGTTATTTCTTTGCGTTTTAGATATTCTCATAAATTGTGTCTTCTTGATGTTCATTGTTAGACCTTATTCTTGGCTAAAAATCGCTATTCTGTTCACCAGTCTCTGAAGATCTTCAATATTTTCGGCTAATATGACAGTGTCATCCGCATATCTAATGTTGTTAATGGGAAGTCCGTTTACCTTTATTCCAGCTGTTTCACCCACAAGAGCTAGGATCTCTTGACGTGGTACTAGGTCTGGTGGTTGAGCTATTGTGCCCTAAGTGCGGGATGTATAATAATATACCATTTTCACTTTATAAATATATTTGAACTTCACAGCGTTCGTTTAAACAATTAAACAACAGTATATATGTAAACAATAACTAAGGTATTATTGCTTCATCGTGACTAATCGATTGATCTGAATGTCTCGTCAATTCTTTGGTTCGTTTATATACAATAAATCATAAGGTCAATACCGGTCAATGCCGAAACATATTTACATTACTATAAACTATACTTATAATATTTTATTCAATGCTAAGGGTTAACGTACTATGTTACATCATCCCCTTTTAGAGAGGAGGGCTTATATCGTCAGATATAAGTCCTCAACTATATTATCACCCTAACTTAACAGAAATCCTATTTTTATCCAAAATATAGCAATAAAATATTTATATTATTCCTTATTCTAATAAATTGGTACCTATTTTATAAGCAGATTAAATCTTATTTACAAATTAAATATATTTTTCGTACTTCCGGGCCTAAAGTGACAACTTCACTCCCTTGTGACAGGTACTAAAGTGTCACATTTAATCCCTCCGGGATTAAATATTGACGAAACTCCCGGAACGATTAAATCACAAACAAACGAATTTAAGGGATATTTTATTGAAAAATATAATTAATTAGAATGGTAATTAACGTTAATATTCAAATTAATATTGTGACAGTTCGTCATATTGACCAGTCTTTCCTGGGTTAATGCAGCAGGTAACTGACGAGTAACAGATAGGTCCTTTTCATATTGAACTGGTGTTTGTTTCGAAGATCCTGCGGAAACAGGAAGCGAGAATGAGGACTGTGGCATAACTATAGTGGACGAATCGGCGACTTGACCAAATATTTTATCTGAAATTTTTTGTTTATTTTTAATAGACGATTCAATATATCCCTCGGCCACGTTGGAGGATTTCCATCCTCCATGTCTCTTCAGCACGTCTATTGTTGCTCCCGAATCAGCTAACAAAGACGCAGATGTGCGTCTAAAACAATGTCCCGTATAAGACGTCGCATTTTCTAATTTCAAGAAAGCTGCTATTTGCCGTGGAATTGTACCAAACATGTTTTTTCCTACTACTCGCGTAGTACATTCTTTGTTGATGTATTGAACAAAAAATTTTGAATGAGTTGTCCCTGTCTTTCGCAATGCCACATATTTCCGAAATATCGCCACAAAACTGATGGCACTGTTTTCTGAATTTTTGATCACAAAATTTCGGTCAATTTTATTTTTGGTGTTTCTAATCGCAATTAGGAAGGAATCGCCCAAATCTCTCACATCGTCGATTTCTAAATCAACCAACTCTTTTCCACGACAAGCTCCCGCAACGCCCAAAATAAGTGCAACCTACAAAAAAATTGATTTCTTAAAATTTCTGAATATAAACAAATTTCCAAATTTACCTTAAGCATTAAATATTTATCATCCGGAGCCTCCCGTAAGAACTGATCTACCTGCTCAGACGTGAGAATTCTTGACTTCTTTGGCTTAAATCCCTCATTTCTTCTCTTCAAAAAAGCTAATAATTTTGGAAATTTACTTATATCAATATCTTCTCTAATGTTAATAACCGATTTCAGCATTGAGTAATGTGCCCAGAGAGTTGAGGCACAAACCGCTTTTGATTTATCATCGAAGTAGACTAACAGCGCATTTTCAGTAGGTTGTCTCACATTTTTTAAGCGGCACCACTTTTTAAAAGCATCGTACTGCTGCTCGTATAGTTTTCTAGATTTCGGTGGTAACAATTCTTCACCTACTTCGGCTGCTCTTTTATCAATATCAGATACACCTTCTTCACTTATGATACCAATAATTATCAATAACAATGTTTCTTTACAATGACACTAGTAATGACAATGTTTCTAAATTATAACTGTCACAACGCAATGTTACTATGGTAACTTATTTTAAAGACAGTTTATTAAATGAGTTGAAGAGAGAAAAAACTGATTGAAATTGTTGAAATAATTAATAAAATCATACCGGAAGTACGAAAAGTATCGTATATACCTTGCGACTGAAGTACATTTAATCCTTCAGGTAAATTATGGCCCTCCCTGCGGTCGGGCCATAAACTTTACCTTCAGGATTAAATGTACTACTTCAGTCCCGCGGTATATAATGTACTATTAGTCTTTCTTTCACACTAATTCACTTCTTGTATGAATATAGCCTATTCTTATGAACTTCATTTATTTTTCCCGGTTTTAACTCAATTTTGCAATTTACTTTACCTATCTCTGATATCCTATATGGACCGTTGTACAATGAATCGAATTTGGTGTTCTCTTCGTTTTTAATTAAGACTAAGTCACCTACTTTGAATTTCTGAGGTGATGCTACGATTTGGCTTTGCCCCTGCCTGTTTATTTTTTGTTGTATTAAAATTTTGCGGGCTCTGGTATGCGCAAACTGAAGTTTATACTTAAGCTCATTATAATATGCGTCTATATTGTAGCATGGTTGGATGTTAGAGGTGAGGTTCTCAGGTATATTTGCTGGCCTCCCATATACTAATTCAAAAGGTGTGTACCCATGGTATGAATTGGGGGTGGTGTTGTAACAGTATGTGAACATTCTACACCACTCATCCCAGTCATCCTTACCTTCGTTGATGAAACACCTGACGTACTCGTTAAGTGTGCGATGTAATTTTTCGCAGCTTCCTATCGATTGAGGGTGGTAAGCTACCGAGAAGTTATGTTGGATGTTGAGCATTTTCGTCAAACTCGACATTATTTCGTTTTTGTATTCCGTCCCTTGATCCGTCCTTATTTGTTTCATTAGCCCGTAAGTGGGTATGAAGTTTTCGAATATACCCCTAGCTATTGTATGCGCCTCCTTGTCCTGCACCGGGATACTTACTGCGTATTTCGTCAGTTCGCAGAGCATTGTTATGCAATACCGATTTCCTTCTCTGCTCCGTGGGAATGGGCCTACCGTGTCAATATACACTATATCCCATGGTTTCTCGGAAGTGTCCGTTACTACGAATTCCTCTGTATGGCCTTTCTTTGGTTTGTTTACTTGACATTTGTGGCAATTCTTGATATACAGTCTTACTTCGTTTTCCATATTTTTCCATTTAAAATTTGCTTTTAGTTTCTTTATTAGTCTATTATTCCCTACATGGCCTCCAAACATCGGGTGGTTATGATAGGTCTCTATTAATTGCTGTTTTTCTTTTTTCTCCGTTATTGTTCTAGGTACTTCGCAAGTGCATATTTCTATATTTTTTAATACTTTATTTCCTTTCTCTATAAATTCTGTGATTGTGCAGTTTGTGAAAATAACGTCATTCGTATATATTTTTATTCTTTTGATTCCTCTAGCCTCCGCAAGCTTATTAAGCTTTCCCAAGGCTTGACCTAAATCAAAGTTGGTAAAATTGGTAGGCAGTCTTTCGCAAACCCGTATCCTGTTTCTGATCCGTATGTTCATCTCGAGAGAAATACGGTTATCTACAAAAGACAGGATTGGTAGCTTATGTGCTTCTAAATTATTTAGTACCTTCCTTACAGCTTTTCCTTGACTGTGAGTGTTAATCTTTGCTTGATTCGGGACGGGCTTTCCGCACTCTACCTTAGACCCTGCATTTCTTTTTGCTTGGGCCCTTGTTATTGCCAAGATATGAGTATTATCAATATATAAGTCTTTTAGCTGATCCACGGATATTCTTGAAATACTCTCCGCGTAGTTATTATTTCCTGTGATGTAGTGTATGTCAAAGTTGTATTCCTCCAAATCTAGCCTAATTCTTGTGAGTTTAGATGTAGGTTCTGTCATGGAGAACAGATGGGTCAATGGTTTGTGATCTGTTTTAATAATAAATTTCGGTGCCCCATATAGATAGCATTTAAAATGATTTATGCCCCAATGTATAGCTAGCAGTTCTTTCATAATTATAGGCTTATTGATTTCACTTTTCTTGAAGGCACGTGATGCATATGCTATGGGTAGATCTATACCATCATAGTTTTGACTCAGAATTGCTGAACATGCTGTATTAGATGCATCCGTTGTCAAAATAAATTGTTTGTTGAAGTCCGGATATTGAAGTATAGGAGGGTTTGTTAATGCCAGTTTTAGCTTCTGAAAAGAATTTTCGCACTCTGTCGACCATTCAAATTTCACTTTTTTCTTTGCCAATCTATTTAGCGGTATACAAATTTCTGCAAATTTCCTAATAAATCGTCTGTAATAATTACAAAAAGCTACAAATCTTTTTGCTTCATCAGCGTTTGTAAGGGTAGGATAATTCTCAATTACCGAATATTTTGCTTTATCTGGTCGTACGCCGTCTTGAGATAAATCATGCCCTAAGTAAGTAACCTCTTTTCGGAAGAATTGGCATTTTTCAGGATTTAGCTTTAGGTTGAATTTCCGGCATGTTTCGAATACCTTTCTTAAGTTAGTTAAGTGATGATTTTCTGATATGCCTATTACAACTATATCGTCCATATATAGGAATGCTTTTTCAGGTGTCAATCCTGAGAATGCTATCGACATCATTCTTGAAAAGCTATTTGGGCTTATGTTTAACCCAAACGGTAATCTTGTGTACTGAAATGATCCTTTCTCTGTACTGAAGGAGGTGTATTTTCTTGAGGCTTTTTCTAGTGGGATTTGGTGGAAACCTGACATTAGGTCCAGGACTGAAAACCACCTAGATCTTCCTAATTGATCTAGAATTGCATCTATGCGCGGTAACGGGAATTTATCTGTGACTAACTTCTTATTAAGTTGTCTAAAATCAATGCACAATCTCCACGCCTTGCTTCCGTCTATTGATTTTTTAGGTACTAAAACTACTGGACTGTTGTATTCCGACGTTGAAGGTTCTACGATACCTTGCTTTAGCATTTTGTTTACCTGCGCGTTGACTTCCGATGTTTGAAAATGTGGGGTACGATAATTTTTAATATATACTGGGGTAGTATCCTTCACCCGTAGCTTCTGTTCGTAAAAATTATTATGTGTTAATATGTCGTCTTTTAATGCAAAGATGTCTGCAAAATCTTCACACAAGGCTACTAGTTTCTCTTTCGCATACTCAGGAACTTCTAGATTCAGTGATTCCTGCAATATTTTCTTCCTGTTTTCCATAACATTCTCCAACTTATATATGTTGAATAGGTTCAGCTCCAATGTTTTGATGTCATTTGTATTGATAATCGCACTCTCATAGTTTGTATTCAAAATTTTGATATATGGGTTTTTCCTTGAAATGATCGATCTTGCTATGAAAACTCCTTGTATAATTTCCTGTTGTTCTACGACTATATTCTCATTTATACTTTTAAATCCATTGATTAATCTATAAATTTCGCATCTCGGTGGAATTGCTATGTTGTTCTGATTTGTGTTATCAAGAATATTAAGACTAATGTAATAATCATCGTCAGTTTTTACGTGTAGTTTCAGGTTGGAATAGTCTAACATACATTGATATTTGGTTATGAAGTCTCTCCCGATTATTCCATCTGTGGGTATCGGAAAGTCTTTCCTAACTACCTGGAAGCTATGAAGAAAACTGTTTCCATTTATGTTTAGTAAAGTGTCTACTCTCCCTAACGTTTGTAATTCTCCTTGCGTAACTCCCTTTATTTTGACTATTGAGTTTCTTTGTATTGCTTGGCGTGGGAAATCATCCTCAATTTTTAATAAGGAAATATCTGCTCCTGTATCCAGTATAAATGTGTGTATTTTATTCGATATTTTTGTGTAAATTTCTACAAAGTTAGAGAGTGTTAAGTCAAAGTTGTAAATATAATGGCTACTTTCTTTTGTGAGACGGTTGGGATTGACCCTAACCCTATTTCCATTTAAAACCCCAACTGCGTTTCCTCAGGCGAATTTTCGCTTGTACTCTCGCTTTCGCAAGTTCTAATATTGGCATTATTTGCTCTGTTAAAATTTGATCTACTGTTTCCCCTATTATAATATTCCTGATTTCTCCTATATCTTGGGTCTCCTCTATATCTAGTACCGTTGTTATTTCGCCATTCTCCTTGCTGTCTCTCATAATTGTTTCTATTCCAATTTCTGTCCTGACCTCTACTACTGTTTCCTCTAAAGTTGGTCTTATAGTTCAGCACTCTATTCTGCTGCTCATCTGACGTGTCTACTGACAAAAATTTTGTCAACGCCTCCTGTGGTGTGTCAAACTTCCCTGCTTCCATTATTATCCTTACCCTTTCCGAACTTGCATTTCGCGTCAATGTATTGACTGTTGCTTCTGCCGCGTATTTTCTAACCAGGTCTCCGGGCATTCCTTCCGCTATATACGCTGTTTTCAGTTGTTCTACCAATTCTTCTATTTCTGTAGCGTATGTTGTCGCGTCCCTATGGGCTTGTTTCTTCCTATTCAGCTTGGCTATTACCAATTTAGGACTATCTCCTTTTATATTTTTCTTTAATGTGTCTATAATTTTCTCGATGGAATCCTCTGTCGTGATTAGACTTCTCGCTTTTCCAATAAGCCTTGATTTTACCAGTGTTATCGCTGTATTTTCGTGCCCTTCTTGTATCGATTTTACGAATTCTAATGCATCCACGAATGCTTGCAACTTCCCGATTTCTCCATCGAATTCTCTGGGCAACACCCTACTCGCTGTAGTTAGAAAGTCGTTCATGTTTAAGGCCATGTTTTCCTCAGTTTCGCTGTGGTCCTGTGCTTCCACTATATCTTTTCTTATATGTTGTGTAATCGTCTCGGGAACTATTATCCTTGAGTCTAGAGCTTGGAAAGTTCTGATAACCTTATCCCTGATTTTGCAGAAATAATTGCTACAAATAGTACGCTGAGCGTCGTTAAGGATTCCTTCGTTTTTGCTTACCAGTGCAATGAACTCGTTATATGTAGTGATTAGGTTGCTGATTATGTCCAATCGTACTTCTATATTTTTGGGTATTGCTTTTTTCAATGCTCTTTTACTCTGTTTATCACTTTCTTTTAACAGGCTATCTAATTTATTTTCAAAAGTTTCCCAATTAGCCGACATTTAAAGTAAATCTAATCATTGCTCATTATATTAAAAAAATATTATGTTATATTAAGTTAAATCATTAGTAAAATGTCATGTCAATGAATATTAAAGAATATTATATTTTAGAATCCCTATAAAATAATGTCAATACCTTAAACTCGGTCCATCATGATAATAAAAATTTGAAAATAATAATAAAAGTTCGATAAAGGAAGTATAAAAATAGGATAAATTCTTACCTTGTCTCTTTACGCCTGGATTGCTTCTTTGCATTGTCCTCTTAAAGTTTCTCCCCTGTGTCGACTTTGGTTCGTTTCTCTATTGGATTGGTTTTACTTCCCATTTCTAGTTTATAACAACTATTTTCTGCGTACTTTCCTTCGGGTCCAAAAGGCTGGAGCTTAGCATGCTTTTCCAATTAGGCAGGTCGCCATGACGTGGTACTAGGTCTGGTGGTTGAGCTATTGTGCCCTAAGTGCGGGATGTATAATAATATACCATTTTCACTTTATAAATATATTTGAACTTCACAGCGTTCGTTTAAACAATTAAACAACAGTATATATGTAAACAATAACTAAGGTATTATTGCTTCATCGTGACTAATCGATTGATCTGAATGTCTCGTCAATTCTTTGGTTCGTTTATATACAATAAATCATAAGGTCAATACCGGTCAATGCCGAAACATATTTACATTACTATAAACTATACTTATAATATTTTATTCAATGCTAAGGGTTAACGTACTATGTTACACTCTTCCGAGTAGGTATTAAAAAAAACTGGCGACAATACGCATCCCTGTCTCACCACAGGTCCAATTTCAATTTCCTCTGACAGCTGTTCGTTAACACGTAACTTTGCTCGCTGCTCCTGGGGTCATTGTAGTCTATCTTCTTTAATTTCAGTACATTCATCAATTGTTCATGTCGTACTTTATCGAAAGCTTTATTATAGTCATTAAAACACACATATATATCTTGATTAACGTCTAGGCACTTTTGTATTAGGATGTTAAGTGAGAAAAGAGCTTCACGCGTTCCTAGGCCTTTGCGAAACCTAAATTGTGTATCAATAATATCTATGTCCAGTTTATGATAATATTCGGTTATGGATGACTTTCAGTAGCAACTCTAGCACATGGATCATCAAGCTAATGGTGCGGTAATCGGCGCATTCTCTTGCATTTTTCTTTTTGGAGAGGCAAACAAAGATCGTCGTTTACCATTCTTTGGGTAATACGCCTGAGCTATAAATTTTGTTCAAGAGTATCAATGTTAGAGTTAGAACATCAATGTGCTGCTCACATATAATTTTTTTAATTCGATAGGAAGCATGTCAGGCCCAGGGCTTTTCCCATTCTTTACTGTTTTTAATGCATATGCTATTTCTTCTCTTGTAATATCTGGACCAAAGATATCTAACAATAATCATCTTTTTTGTATTTTTATATTTCAAATCATAGATATAATAATCACAAAGGAGAATTTTTGTCAGTGTACTGAAGGAAGACCCGTAGGAGGGTTTTGGTTTGAGGCCTACAATATCCGACATTTAGTGTGGTTAGCCCACGCGTATTATCGTATTAGCGGATTAACATGACGAACGTATAATCACCCAGGTAGGCACATAAATTACTGTTGTCTGTTATTTCGGGTAATCTGATCGCGATTTTGCCGGTTTTGTAGTGGACGATCTTTCGATTTGTACCTTTCTTAGGCCAGTAAGAGAATAATCACAAAAATACGATAAAATCGTCATATTAGATGTATCATGTACATAATATGTAAAAAAAAATCAAAAAATGCTTTATGCGTAAATTCTGGACTGAGACAGGGAGTTCTGTTGTCCCCGTTGTTGTTTAACCTGGCCTTGAATTATGCCATGCGAAAAATTTATCCGAAAATCAAACCAGACATAGCTGCTCGGGGAGCAATAATTGTACTCGCCTTTACGGATGACATAAATGCAGTAGCACAATCAACATTAGAAATTAAGGATATTTTCTCGAACTTTGAAGAAGCTGCATTAAATATCGGTCTAAAAATAAATGAAGATAGGTAATACAAAATACCTTGTCGTTTCAAGACAAGAACGACGGCGAATAAGACAAAATAATATTATAAATGATCATAACTTCGAATAATGGCGAAGAACAAATCTTTCTTTGCAATGCAGCATCTAATGAAGTCAAAACTTCTCTTATGAGGTGCAAAAATCTAGATATATACAGGGTGTAACAAAAATGCAGGTCATAAATTAAACCACATATTCTAGAACCAAAAATAGCTCGATTTAACCTAACTTACCTTAGTACAAAATGTGCACATAAAAAGAGCTCTTTGAAGTTACAAAATGAAAATCAATTTTTTCCAATATATCGAAAACTATTAGTGATTTTTTATTGAAAATGGGCATGTGCTATTCTTATGGTAGGGACATCACAAAAAAATAATAATAGTGAAATTTGTACACCCCATAATGGGGGTTTTGTTCCCTTAAACCCCCCCAAACTTTTGTCTACGTTCCAATTAAATTATTTCTACGGTACCGTTAGTTAAACACAATGTTTCTAAAACTTTTTTCCTCGGAATATTTTTTCAATAAAGCAGTTTTTATCGAGATGCAGCTTTTTTTTTTAAATATGTTTACATAAAAATTTTATGGGGGTTTTGTTCCCTTAAACGCCCCAAATGTTTGTGTACGTTACAATTAAATTATTATTGTGGTACCATTAGTTAAACACAAGGTTTATAAAACTTTTTTGCCTCTTAGTACTTTTTCGATAAACGACTTTTTATCGAGATATTAATATGTTTCAACATACATATACCTAAAAAATGTACATTCACAATAAATTTTCATATTATTACCAGGTCTCTATAATCTTACTTACCATGTAGAAATTATTGATGGATTTTATAAATGTTCAAAATATCTCGATAAAAAGTGACTTATCGAAAAATTACAAAGAGACAAAAAAGTTTTAAAAACTTTTGTTTAACTAATGGTAGTAGACTTTTAGGAGGATGATCTCGATTGTAGATCGAACACAAATTTACATGATTTAAAAAATAAAATTAAATTGGTAATTTGTAATATAACTCCAGATATGATCCACATTGTTTAGAAGATTTCCGTCATTTTTCAATGACTGCCAGGGGGCAGGTGACTCGGAGTTTGAACGTTTAATTTAAACGAAAAGCAATGCTTATTGATTAAATAAACATTATTTTCTGTTTTCTAATAGCAATAAAATGTCGTGTAGCAGTTTTTTTAGTCACGCTGTATAAATAATTATGTTAATGTTTATATCACTGAATAGAGAATTGAATAACCTTTCAGATAAGCTAGGAAAAATCATCGATTACGTCATCATATCCAGATAGATAACGTCACTAATATTATAAATTATGCCAAAAAGACATAATTCAACAGCGAAAATAGACTTTTTTCGTGATTATTATTATCTAACTCTTAAAAAATGAATTTATTCCATAATTTTTCTCCTCACTGTATATAATACAACACCTCCAAAAATTTTTCCACGCAATACATTACATTAAAAATTGCTGTAGTTAAATTGAGACCTGCACTTTCCATTTTCCATTATAAGTTTGAGATTTTCTGCATATATATTGGTGAAAGTTTGTAAAATGAGAATTAATACGGTATTAATATTTATTATTGGCAGAACTTCCCCTTGTTTATATTAAGATACGAGGTCTACCTAAAAATATCTTAACTTCTAGCTTCTTCTGTGGAAATGAGCGTAATCAGTATCTCTTCAAGAACTTGCCGTATATCGAGATTACCAACGAGAGGAAAGTGTCTAGTTCGCCATAGGTGGCTTGTTTTACATGTTTTACATTTCCTTTATGTTACCGTTAAATATGATCAACGATTTTATATTAAATTTTGCTTTACATTTCGAAAAATAACTTGTGCAGAAAAAGTTCAAAGGTTGATAGAGTATTTTAAAGATGATTTAGGAGATATTGATGGCCTCACTATATGTCTGTCAAATCTCCATGAGTCAAAAAAATGCCGATGAATACGCGATCATACGAATAATATAAAGTCAGTTTGTTACTAAAACAAGCGTGTTTCTATGCAATGTAATTACTTAGTAATGTTTTGTCCGTTTATCTTTTTGTTTTTTGTTTACCTTCAGAGAGAACAAGAGAGAACTTACCAACAATCGATTTAACATTGACCCTGTCTCTCAGACATTCAGGAGTTTAAAATTCTTGCAGCTCTATGGTAATTCTACAAGCTTCACCAAAAATTATCAGCATTTCGAGCTTTTCGAACCAGATTACAAAACTGATCTGGTAAGGTCATGTAGAAAGAATGGACGACGTCAGGCTGCCAAAACAAACTTTAAAATGGATGCCAAAGGAAATAAGGAAGATAGGAAGGCCGAAAAAATCCTGGCTAGGCGTAATTCATAAGGCAACGTAGGAAAGGAACCTTCACCCTGGCGAATGGAATGACCGACAAAGCTAGAAACTAGGAACAGAGGGCGGAGAACGCTATAAAAACCAGGATAATAATAATATTAATAATAAATTTTCTACAATTATTGTAGAATTAATAATAAATTTTCTACAATTATTGTAGAAAATTTATTATTAATATTATTATTATCCTGGTTTTTATAGCGTTCTCCGCCCTCTGTTCCTAGTTTCTAGCTTTGTCGGTCATTCCATTCGCCAGGGTGAAGGTTCCTTTCCTACATTGCCTTATGAATTACGCCTAGCCAGGATTTTTTCGGCCTTCCTATCCTATTATTATTATTATTGCTCACTGTTATTTATTTCTGTTATGGATGAAGTTATTAAAAAGTGTTGGAAAAAACTAAAAAATGCGCAATAGGGTATAGAAATCTGCAACAAATAAAAATTGAAGCCTGTGCATTTGCTGATGACATTGTTTTAGTTGCAAGAACTGGAAAGGCTCTCGCAGATAATATAAGAATATGGGCAGAAGAACTAAAAACTACAACTTAATAATAAATATGGAGAAAACTAAAGAAATGACAATAGCCAACAAAGAAGCAACTGTAAAAAATATTGAAATCGAAGGGCAAAAATCGAGCAAGTAGACATCTTTAAGTATTTGGGAATAATGTTAAACAACAAAAGTACACAAGAAGATGAAATTGGAAACAGAATAAAATTGGCAACGAGAACTCATTATTCACTGTATAAAAAATTTCCTAAACAAAAAGGAAATATCGAAAAAAACCAAAATGACAGTATCTATATAAAACCGTATATATGCCAATTACAATATATGGGGCAGAAAACTGGGTACTTAATGACAGAAATGAGATACTTAAGAAAAGTGGTGGGAGTAAGAAGATAAGACAAAAGAAGAAACGAAGATATAAGACATGAACTACAGGTAAAATCGCTCAACGAAAAAGTTGAAGAAAAGAAGTTAAAATGGGCTGGACACATGATAAGAATGAGTGGTGACAGTGGTGACACATGATCAGAAAGAGTGGTGAAAATGACATGGGAGGCCAAAGCAGTGGGTAAAAGCACGAGGGACAGACCAAGGAAAAGCTGGAACACTAGTGTAAACGAAATACTTAAGAAAAGAGGAACATCGTGGCAAGAAGCAAAAGTTTTTGCAGCAGATATGAAGAAGCGGTAAATTTGCAGAAAGTATCATATAAAGGAGGAATCCTTGACACCTAATGGTAAAAGAGGCAATCGATTATGTATGTATGTACGTATGTATGTAAATTTTCATTCCTATTGTATTGTATAAGTAAAATAATATAAAATACTATAATTGTGTCTCTTTTGTTGCGGTGATTTTCTTCTCTTCCCCAACTCTGGCGGCTGTACGTTTAACATTAACATCAACGCTGGGCCATAAATCTACACACTATATGTCAAATAATGGCATAATGACCTATTTCCTCACTAAATAACGGACAAAATTAACTTAACAATAACGGTATACCAGCCATTACTCACGTGTCTATTGTCATCAGAAAATGATAATCGCATATGTGCTGATTTGTAGAGTGCCGAGAAGCACCGCTACTTTGCAAGGATAAATTTTCTTCAGTGACAGCAATCACTTCGTTTTATTGTTGATATTAAACTCGCTGACGAGTGGACAACAATATAACATTTCGGTCTTTGGCTTTCGGCTTCCGCAAAAAAGGTCAGCGGCAGGACAGGGACCACGAACCAGTGAATTACTGTGACTGTGTGCAAAATCACAAAGGGAATAGGCCAGTATACTCAAATTAAACACCTACTAATTTTATTCGAATTGAAAGCTTTATAACTAAAGCTCGGATTTATAGGCAACAAAAATTGAAGAAAAAGGCGCCTATATAGGCAAAGATTTTTATTAAAAAAGGCAGGAATATTAACATTTAGGCAAAATATAGGCAATAAAGGAATATAACTTATTATTTATAACCACTTAAAATTTTATCATTAACAGAAACAACTAAATGTTTTTCAATATTTTCGGTCTTAAAACTATGTCTTCGATTACTTAAAATTAATTTGTACATTGAAAACGAACGTTCGACATCGACAGATGTAATTGGAGCATATTTCAGAGCGGATAATAAATCTGGCATAATTTGTAATTCCTCGGAAAATGTCCCATTCAAAACTTTAGCAACATTAGATAAAAACGAAAAACCTTCATTCTTGTCGAAAACATATTTCATTTTTTTTTTAAATTAATTGACCGTTACTTCCAGGTGCCGATTTAATTTTCGTCTTTAAATTTTCTATTAATTTGACTGACTCACATAAATTTATCTCTTGTTTTTCTAATAAGGTAATTGTGGTAACTATTAATTTATAATTGTCATTGATATAAGCGAGTTCCTGTTTCAATTTGGGATTTTTTAATATTTTTTTTTGCTTCTCGAATGGCTTCGGAAATATCATCATCAAATTCTGACATAACTAATTCTATTTCATTGCAGTGTTCAAAGTAAAAAAACTGCTTCGAGCCAGGTTCCCCACCTTATAATTACTTGTTTAGGTGGCAAAGGGACACTGGGAAGTCTTTCTTTATATATTTGCACCCTCAGCGGAGCCATTACAAAAACTTTTTTCATAAAATTTATAAAATGATTTACCAACGGAAACAGATTTCTTATTTCTTCAGCAATTCTATTTACCCCGTGGGCTACACAAGTGCAATGAATTAAATTAGGATAAAAAATCTTTAAATTAACAGCACCTTTTAACATATATGCCGCAGCATCTGAAAGCATTAAAACTATTTTATTCACTGGTATAGGGTTGGGTAAAAAGAGGTTTGTTAAACTATCTTGTATAAATCGACTTATTATTAAATTGTTTGTTTTTTCCAATTCTTTAACGGCAGCTAAATAAGTTTTAACTATTTATAATGGGAAATAAGCCACAGTATTATTAAAAATACCAAATTACCAAATTTACAATGGAAAAGGAATATAATAACACCCTGCCTTTCCTCGATGTTTTAGTCTCAAAGAAGGATACTGGATATGAGACTCAAGTGTATAGAAAACCAACACATACCAACAGATATCTCAATTACAAATCAAGTCACAACATCAACGTTAAAAAGGGAATCATAAAATCCTTATATGATAGAGCCAAAATTACTTGTTCTAACGAAAATTCATTTTTAGAAGAAAAACAATTCTTAACATCCGTTTTATTAAAAAATGATTATCCTTTATCGTTTATAAATAAGGAATTGTCAAGATTGGATCGAATGGAACATAACAACATAGAACGGGATCCTACAATATTCACAAGAAATAATACGAGGAAAATATCAATACCATACATAAAAGGACTATCAGAGAAACTTAAAACAATAGGAAATAAATTCAACATTTCAAAAACATTCAAAACAACCAACACATTGAGATCTATTATATCTAAAACTAACCCTAACAATGAACAAGAAAGGACAAAGAATTGTATTTATAAAATACCTTGTGAATGCGAACAGTTTTATATAGGTGAAACATCAAGACCATTAAACGTTAGAATAAGTGAACATCAATCTTATATTAAAAATAGAGAATTTGATAGATCTCAAATATGTCAACACGCATGGGATAATGAACATAGAGTTCAGTGGAGAGATTCAAGTATAGTCCTGAAAGAAACAGATAGTAAAAAGAGAAAAATCAAAGAAGCGGCTATAATTATGCTAAACGAAACCAATTGTGTCGCAAATTCCTCGGTGGAATGCAGTAGGATGTGGATACCCATACTGAAAGAGGAAGTCAATAGAAAGAAAATACCACAATTAGTAAGTCAATAGTCGAGTTAGTACATATTTTATATTTTAGTATTACTTATATATCCATGTATTATTGATATTATTTATAATTTAAACAAAATTATAGTAAAGTCAAAATTTGGTAATAATTTTGAGAGTAAATTAAATGTAAGACCAAATACTTACGATGTAGGGATAGTATCACGAGGTTTTTCCTGGTTTTCCCTCGTGATTTACTATGAGATCTCTAACGAGAGAATTTTAATGTCACAGTTGCATATGGTTGTCTTTTTAAAGACAGATCACATGCTATGACTTTTTTGTGACGGATATTCTTGAGTTGGGGTTGATTTCATGTAATCCAATGAACTATCTTTCAGTAAAGTCGTCCCAGGAACGCAACTCATAAATATTGGCAATATCATTTTAAAGTCTTCTACTTTAAAATGTATCTATCATATGTATCTGAATTGCCGATATAAATGAGTCAAATTAAATAAATTATTAGAAGAATTTTTTTACTAAGCAACAACATTTTTGTTTATGTTAGTAGTTTTTTGTATTTTGACAACGGCACCCGATTTGGGCGTCGAAACGTTAATAAAAATAATTTTTTAATAATATTGTGGCTTATTTCCCATTATAAATAGTCAAAATTGTAAAAATGCCACAAGAAAATAGCTTCAGAACAAAATTAAATAAGGTTTTCTCGCAAAGTTTTCGTTCAAAATTCCAATCACTAAATTAGCTATATACCTGCCGCATACATCTGTCGTTTCATCCACGATAATATACAACAAATTGCCCTCTAACTCCCGCTTAATTTTTAAAATACATTCCACATAACATTTTTCCACAGTATGTTTTCTCAATGTACTTTCGTCCGGTAAGGATTTATTAAGATATTTTTCGAAAAAGCATTTTAAACTAGGGTTATTAACTTTATATAGAGGAATGTTGGATACAATCATCATCTGGCATAAATCAAATTTAAATGCGTCTTCCTCCTTTTTTTTTGAACTGCTTAAACTATCCCGCAGAGATATTTGGGCTAACTTAAAGGAATTTAATTTTTCCAAATTACGTTTATGAAGTGGGGTTCCACAATCCTGGTCAATAAAGTACTTTTTTCTACTTGAAATCTGAGAATTAAAAAAAAATAATTAGAATTCTAAAACCGCTTTAGAATTTAGTTATGTTGTGGGACGAGAAAAAAAGAGAAAAAATAAAACTTACCGATTTGCCGCATGATTTACAAAATGCTCCATCTCCTTCTAGAGAAAGTTCCGAATAAGGTGCGATCCATAGCCTTAATTTAGATGTCATCTTTTCACACAAATGTCTAAAACGTTTTAAAACGTGTTCTTTGCTTTTCGGTATACGCAACAAAACTAAACTAGGATATAGCAATTTGTGACTAAACTCTGATACAGTAACCGACTGTACAACTGATAGTAAACTAATAAAGCTTAGGGATTTCCAAATAGTTAACCCTCAAGTCTCGATCAGGTACATTTTCCTAGAAATCTGTTATATAAACCAACCATTGATATTTTATTATTGACCCAAAATTTTATTATAGAATGGTTTAGTAATAGAATAATGTCATGGGTAGTACCATGAAATTTTAAAAAAGGCACAAATAGGCGGAATTTACGAAAAAAGGCAAAAAGTGCAAAAAACAATTATAATAGGCAAAATAGGCAAAAAAAAGGCATTTTGCCTATAATCGAGCTTTATTTATAACTATAGGTATTATGTACTTAACCAAGATATGTACCACAATTTTTATAACAATGATACATAAAATATAACAGATGAATACCACAATTAATAGATTAAAACAAAGGATTATCAGATCTATTTTTTTAAACAGCTTGGAATCAACACCTGAAGAGTTGGAGGAAATAAGCAGAGTACTAAATGAACCTTACCAAAAGAAGCTGCCCATACCAAAATTCAAGTTAAATGAAGTTAAGAATGTCATCCACCAAATCAATCCATATTACTATTACCTTTATATTAAGAAGAGGTATATGTCCAGAAGTGTTACTAAATACTCAAATGATTACTCAGAGAAACGAAGTCAAGTATTTAGGTTTACATCTTGACAGAAGATTACCATGGAAACACATAATATGTGTTTTTCATGGTAATCTATAAAAAGATATATGTATCATTTTCTCATGAGGATCTTTCAGTGCGTCACAGTTTTTCGATTTTTTTCTAACGCATTAAATTGTATGTGACAGAAAAAAACGCACGTCGGTGATTACATTGCGTCGGTGACATTTATAACATTTATTCTAGTTGTCAATAGATGGCGCCATAATCAAAAATAAAACAGGGCCAACAGGGCCAGACCAGATGGCTGAAACGGGATAGAAGCAGCCAGTACAGGAAACGAGATATTATAGTTGTTTATCTTAAGGTATGTCATTCAGAATTACATTATAGATTAGATAATATAGAATTTGACATCCTAGACTCTAACGTAAGAACAGAAGTAGATAATATAATAGACAAAAAATATAATACACAATGTAAAAAACTAAATAATCTAATTTGCAATAGTAAAAAACTCAATACTCATTATACAAAAAATTTTTCAAATCATACTTTTTTCAATAGATTTATAAACTTAACAGATACCAAATTCAATAATAGTGAGATAAAACTTTTAGAGAAAGGATTCAAACATAACTTGCCTCAACATAATAACCAAAAAAATTTAGAATATTTAGGTGTAGAATGTGAAGTAGCGTTAAATAAAACTGCCAATAACATAGAAAAAAGCATCATTGCAAAATCTATTACCGATGTAGGTAGTGAAACTAATAACTCCTGTTACAAAGAAAACCAAATAGCCGTTTCAATTAAAAATAAATCAATAAAACATGACATAATATTTACAAAAGCAGACAAAGGTAACACTACTATTGCTATCGATAAAAGTGACTATAATAACAAAACAATAGAATTTTTAAATAACCAAAATAGTATAACACTAAACAAAGACCCCACAGAAAAATACCGAAAACAAATTAAACTAGCCATTGAAAATTCAAAATCAATACTAAATCCAACAGAACAGAAATACCTTAATATTATGAACCCACAACCCCCTAAATTATACTCTTTTATTAAACTACACAAACCTGACCACCCAATAAGACCTGTAGTTTCTTTTTATACAGCTCCGTCATATAAACTTTCAAAAAAACTGTCAGATATTATTACAGAATACACTAAATTTTCACCTAAATTCACCGTAAAAAATACACTAGAACTAGTTAATAAAATACAACATTTTCAATTGCCCAACAACTCCAGACTATTATAATTTCATTTGACGTAAAAAATCTTTTTCCTAGTGTTCCTCCCACAGAAACTTTTGTTTTAGTTAAAAACCTTTTAGAACATAATAGTACAAATCCGATCATTGCATCTGAAATTTTACACCTTCTTGAAATTTGCATAAATCAAGACTATTTTGAATTCAATAATCAAATTTACACAAACAACAGTGCAGGACTTATTATGGGTAATCCTCTAAGCCCATTACTATCAGATATATTTATGAACCAACTTGAAACAACAATTTCTAAACACCCCTTATTTAAACAGTTCTTATATTGGTGGAGATACGTGGATGACATACTAGTCTGCTTTACAGGAACTAACAGACAACTTGACCAATTTCTATCATGCATTAATTCACTTCATAGTAATATTGAGTTCACAATAGAAACAGAACAGAATAATTCCATAAACTTTCTAGATGTAACGATTACCAGACTACACAACAAACATGAGTTCTCCGTATATCATAAACCTACCCATACTGACACAACTATACACAATTCATCATCCCATCCTACACAACACAAATTAGCAGCCTACCATAGCATGATACATAGACTGACAGAAATTCCTATGACAAAAAATAACTTCGAGACAGAACTAAATATCATTAGACAAATAGCAGTAAACAATGGCTATAACGAACAAACAGTTAACAATATTTTAAACCAAAAACTCCATAAGAAAGCCTTGAAATTAGTGTATCCACCACCACAGAAAGAACCCAGTACCTTCTGCTCTCTCACATATACTGGCAAAATAACAACAAAAATAGCCAGATACATAAAAAAGAAAGGAATAACACCAGCTTTCAGAACTAACAACAACTTAAGCAAACATATTAAAAACAATAAAAGCCGAAAGAGAAAGCAACTACAGAGTGGTGTGTACAAACTAACTTGTGGTGACTGTCCGAAAACTTACATCGGTCAAACTGGCAGAACTTTTGACAAACGGATAGCAGAACACAAAAGGGCTTTCAACAATAGAAAAACAGACACTTCTACATACGCACTTCACCTTCTAGATCATAATCATTCTTTCAATGAAGAGTTTCAAATTCTACATATTCAAAATAAAGGCCTTAAGCTATCACTTTTAGAATCAATGGAAATTAATAAATTGAAAAATACAGATATAATTCTGAATGACCAACTCGAGACAAGCAACTCCCCACTCCTCAACCTCTTCAGTTAAAGACTTAAAAAGGCAAACACATTGTAAAATATATCACTTGAGAAAGGCACTTTGCCGAAACAGCTGTAGTAATAACATAGTTGTAATAAATTTTGTGGAAGTATAGAAAAACAAACGTTTTTCAGTGTTTTATTGTGAGATAAAATGAACTTCCATCAAGTAACGGTCGAATCCATCAATTAAAAATAAAATAATTTGCGAATTATATAATATTCTACGAATATAATCTGAACAATTTATAAGACTATACAAATCAAAGAAAATACCATTTTATAATTGCAATGAACACAATTGATTTGTTTTTTTGCCAAATTGCAAATCAAATGTGACAACTGTCAGATTTAAGTAAAATGTCATGTCACTAAAATGTATATTATCACGGACTTACCTTTTTTTCTATCATTTGTGACGCACTGAAAAATTCTCATGAAAAGAAGCATATTTACAAAACGAAAACAATAAATCGCAATTGAAACTAAGACAACTTTGCTGGTGGCCATTAGTACCCATATTTTTCTAAAATTGTAAATTCGACAATATAAGCGGAAAACGTGATTAAACCACAAACGTTGCGTTGTCCTGCTGAAATGTAGTGGTGCATAATAAGTTATTTGTATTAGGTGTAGTTTTTATCTCTCTTATTTTGTTAGACAGGGCTGCTTTATCCATTAGGCAATATAGGCAGTTGCCTAGGGCGGCAAATTATGAGAGGGCGGCAAAAATACTGTACAAAAAATATTTGTATATAAAAATTGAAATCGAATAACATTTAAGTACATCGTACATCCATCAATGGAATATAAGTGGGCATTCATTTCTAGAAAACATATTGCATTTTCTTAACACTATTCATTCAAAAAGGACAGAAGTTGTAAATTTAGGGATTATTGGGCAGTCGGCAGCACCGCAAAGGCGGTGGCGGGCGCACTGTTCTATAATGTTTTTAAACTCAATCCTTTTGGGTTATTCGTGATTGAAAATTTGCCATTTTCATTGAGAAATGTCGCCTTTTCGGACGGTTTTTTGCGAATACCTTAAAAATTATGCATCTAACGAAAAAAAAACTATATAAAACATGTTTGTAGCTTATGAAAAATCAAAGAGATTCGTTCCTTCATAAGTCTTCTAGTGATAACATAAAAAGAGATATGGTAGGTGAAAAGACATTTTTTTGTGCATGATCAAATCGGTGTGTTCAACTTAATAACAGAGAAATGGTCGATTTTAACGGTATAATGCTATCAATATGTTTTGTAAGTACTGTCTGAAAAGACCTTTAAAACGACCGCAATGTTAAATTTCGATTACATTCAAACTAAGCGAGATATGGTGCAACCAAAAAGGATGACTAATTTATTTTAAGATAAAATGCGAAGTATGTATATTTTAACCCCTCATCCACCAGATTTAAATGCATCGTTTTGCTTCTACAATATCTTTTACTATAGTGTTATTTCTATATTCAACAAGTTGGACGGGTTTAAAATGTATGGTTTTTGAAAAAAATAAGATCAAATTATAGAGAGCATTTTTATTTTTTTTTAAAATCTTCGTTTTTCTCCATGTGACTCGAAAATGATAATGAGATACAGAAATGAAAGAAAAATAAAATTGTCATCTAAAAGAAAACGTACATTTTTGTAAGGTATTTTTTATTATCAGTATTAAGGTATATATTTTTATTAAGGTATCTCTTATCACTTTCGAATTACATGGAGAAAAAAGGAAGATTTTTAAGGAAATTTAAAAATGTGCTCTATAATTTGATCTTTTTCTTTTCAAAAATCATTCATTTTAAACCCGTCCAACTTTTTGAATATAGAAATAATACTATAGTAGAAGGTATTGTAGAAGGAAAACGATGCATTTAAATTCTGATGGATGAGGGGTTAAATATACTTTTTTAAATTTATATATACTATTTCTTATTTTATACTCATTTTTCCTTAAAATACATTAGTCATGTTTTTTTGCACCATATTTCCCTTAGTTCGAATGTAACCGACATTTACCAGTTCTCGTTTTAAAGGTGTTTTCAAGCGCTACAAAAGGTATTCGTAGCATTATACCCCTAAAATCGACCATTTCTCTGTTACTTTAAGTTGAATACACCGATTTGAGCATGCACAAAAAAAATCTTTTTTCACTTACCATCTCTTTTTTTATTAAAACTAGAAGATTTATGAAAAAATGAATCTCTCTGATTTTTCATAACCTGCAAAAATGTTTTATATAGTTTTTTTCTTTAGATGCACAATTTTTATGGTATTCCCAAAAAACAGTCTCCGAAAAGTGTCATTTTTCAATGAAAATGGCAAATTTTTAACCACGAATAACTCAAAAAGTATTGAGTTTTCAAAAAAATTTATAAAACAGTTTTTGCCTAGAATTAGGTTCTCTGGTCACTTCCGGTGTTAGTTTGATAAAAAAAATTTCCACCCACGAAAACGGATGGGAACCACCCCTAAGTTAAAAGCGCCATAGGATATAGGGTAGACTTTATTTCTTGAGCTTTTCCCTACTTACAGTGAAAATATCAAGTAAATTGATGCAGTAGGCTGGAATTCGGAGCCAAATGCCCTCACTGACTGCACTAATAGATACCTACATCATTTATACATGAATGCATTCACTTAAAGGGTCATTTGGATACCACAATAAAATCACCAATCACCAATAATTGACATATCTAAATATTTGAAGAAGAGGGGATTGAAAGATAGTTTCCCTAATTTTGATATTGCTTTGCGCATTTATTTGTGCATCTCAGTTGCCAACCAACGTGTCCGCTAAAAGGTCATTTTCGAAAATGTCAAGAATTGAAAATAGTCATGAAAATAATTTCCGATCAAGTATGACGCAAGAACTTCTTAACAATTTGTCGATTTTGTCCATAGAAAGTGACGTAACAAAGGAGATAAATTATGACGACATTATAGATGATTTTTCCAAAGAAAAATCAAGAAAGAAATCTGATGTGATCGAACGAGAATGACAATTTTTATGTATTTTTATTTAAATAAAAAAATCTGCTTGCAATTTTTTTTCGCAAAAATGGTACATGCTTGAAGGGCGGCTACTAGAGAATTGCCTAGGGCGTCAATTGACCTAAACGCGGCCCTGTTGTTAGACATGGATCAATTTTTAAAAAGACCGTTAGAACGATCTAGATCTAAAAATGAAAATAATAAAGAGAAAAACAGAGTATTTTAGATATATGGCTTTACAGTTATTTTTGAAAAGCCACAGTGCGTTATTTGTGGATAAGTTTTGTCAAAAGAAAGTATGAAGCCTTCGAAACTACTTAAAAAAGAAGCCTGTAGAATTATTTGAAAGAAAACTAAGCTCTCTTCACGATCAACAAGCAATTTATTCATCATCAACCACTGCAACTGAAAAAGCATTACTATAAGCCAACTATAGTGTTGCATATGGCATGGCGAAGACCAGTAAGTCACACACAATTGCTGAAGATTTTATTCTACTTACACCTGTTGAGATGGTGGAAATAACAGTAGGTGAAAAAGAGGCTGCAAAAATAAAACCCTTCCTAATAATACTATCACAACAAGAATACATTATATAAACTTGGCATGGCAGAAGATATGCGAGAACAAAATATTTTGAAGACATCGAAAATTGCAAGTAGTAGGTCTGGATCCCGCGTACCAAAAAAGAGTTGATTAATAGCAAGCTGAAAATTTGTTAATAGCTTAATAGTGTCTAGTCGGACAAAACTTTGATATATGGGAACACTGGAACTGGGGAAGTTTTGATTGTGGATTGTCAGATTGTGGAACGTCAGACTACGAAAACGTTAGATGTATTTTGTCGGACAGAACTTCCAATTGATTTGTGGGCGGAGGTAAATTCCTCACCAACCAGTAAAAACATATATTCCGACAGGTATTTTCCTCACCAAATTTAAAGGTTCCTATTAATCCGGTAGGTATTTTCCTCACCAACTCACTCAGGTAATAAAATAAAAATATAGCTTTAATTTAAGAAGGTCTATTATGAAAGCATCCGAAATCCGAATAAAAGACATTAATTTCCTTACATTATAATAATAGTTTATAATATAGATAATATGCAAGACGTATAAATTATTATTTAATATTTACTAACTTTACAAAATCCATTCTAGTCATTTGATTAGACTGATATTTTATTAATAAATTTACTACATTTTTCAATTTCAGTTTAACTTGTTTATCTTTGATAGGTTTTGCAATATGCAAACTTTAAATTTTAACATACGTAACTACCTGAAATTCTTTAATTTTTTCAAAAAAAAATATATTATATGGATGAATGCGTATTACAAAACGATAAATTAAAATGCGAATGAAAAGATTCGCAAGCATTCGTAATACGAATAACAGAAGAATTTGCCTCTGTCCACAAATATGGGGAGAATATGGCATTTTCGTCTATATAAGTTTCAACTAAATAATCAACATATATCTATCTTAAATTTCATTTCCTGGTTTGCATGACATTAAATCAAACCCAAAACAATCTGATACGTCTTCTGGTTTTATATGTAAGGCCAAAAGTATGTTTGAGCCACTTGCCTCTTTCAGAATCATTTTTATATTCTGATATTAAATCAAGAGACCAAGATATTTCTATACCAAGCTTAGCGTAGGTTAAATTTACAACCATGTATTTTAGTGTTCGGACACATTTCAATGATTGCATTCCTTTTCAAAATCTTCAAAAATTTTACTAACATTAAACTCAATTTTGGGAGCTTTAAAAATTTGTGATTTTAACAAATAAAAAATATTGTTGTAAATTTCTGTTTTTTTGTTTGGTAATAAACAGTATAATAAAGAAATATAATGCCCATTAATTAGCCCATGAATAATGAATAATTGCAATGTGCCATCCATATAATAAAATTCAATGTGGCTAAAAGTCTTATATTTGTTTCACAATTAAATACAATTATCCTACTTTTGACACAGTTTATAAAGAGAACATTTTCCCTCTTGGTTGTTTTTTGAGCACACCCCGTCACAAATTCCTGAACCTCATCAATATTGGAAGGAAGTCGACCAGGCATCATTTTTCGTCGATAATTATATATTTTTTCTTATGTAATTGACAACAATCGTAGTAATTGTTTCAGACAAATTAGCTGCAAGTGCTTGGCGTATAATTTTTGCTGGTTTTTCAATTCTCTTCTGCTTTACGTTTACAATACTTAGAAACAATTTTTCGATCTAACTTCTGACAATCTGGTTCATGATTATGTTGTCAGCTACTTCTAGATATTGTAAAAGTTGCACCAATAGTAAAAAATTTCGCACTACAAGTTGTTTTATCCTCCAGAACACTTCTGCACTTTTTAAAACTTTCACTTTATAAAAAATAAAATTTTCAAATACCAATACCGCGTAAGGTTTACCGCGATCACTTTCTATTAAACATGCCACTTTTGTCAAAATTCCAATTGTGACTAAAAATAAAATATTATAATTAATTAATGAATTATTATAATTATAGGTACCTACTGTAATTTAATAGCAGATAAATAATTCAATTGAATGCCTTTTAGTAAAAGCTACCTGAAATAACTGAAATAACCATTTTGGTCTTGGTGAGGAAAATACCTGTGGGATTATGATATACCCTTATAAACGCAGGCAAAAGATTATTTTGGTGAGGAAATTACACCCGCCGTGATTGGGCACCCTTTCATTAAACTCTCATGCAAATATCAGACTGCTCTTACAAACCAACATAATTCCTAACCTTTGACATATTCTTCGTGTTCCACTCATTAAAATGCCCAGTTGGTGATAAGCACCAGTCTGATTTTTGCATGAGAGTTTAATGAAAGGGTCACAAATCAATTGGAAGTTCTGTCCGACAAAATACATCTGACGTTTCCGTAGTATGACGTTCCAAATTTTTAGCCTGTTCCACCATTAAAACTTCCCCTGTTCCAGTGTTCCCATATCTCAAAGTTTGTCCGACTAGACACCGTTAAGCTATCAACAAATTTTCAGCTTGCTATTAATCAACATTTTTTTCTTATACGGGATCCAGACCTAATTAAAAAATAATAAAATATAAAAAATAAATTTCTGTTCTTTTCTATCTTTTGTATATATATTTTTGTAAATCTATTTTTGCAAAAAACTTGATCTATATTTGACTAAGAATGCGTATTTTCAGAGCATTCGGGGAAATACATACCCAATATTTTCGATAACATGGTTATTGTTATATTAATAATGAATTACTCGGAAACTTGACCGACAAAATCTAATAGTTGTAGGCAGATGATTAGATAGAGATGTCATCCTTATGTGATACACTTTGTAAATGCTCTTTCAAATGATCACGAATGACAAATGACGTGACAACTGCTTGCTGAAGGACTAATTTACTACTACTAATTTAGGACTTGATATAAGGAATGAGGAGGAAGTCAGAAGTCGATTATTCTTCATTATTTGGACATTTCCTTTAGACGATATAATTACATGTTTCAGATATTACGGTCATCTTGAGAGAAAGTGGCTTTTTATTTTGCCTCTAATTCAAAGTTGAAATAGTAGGGTGGTTCGAAAAAAACTTTTTTTCTTATTTCAGATCGCTACAGTGCGCAAAAGTTGCCATTGGTATAGACTTAAAAAAAGCACTAATTATTATATTTTTATTAATTTGTCTTCCGGTCGCGCAATGCTATCAAAGTTTAAAAAATTGTGAAAAACCTTAATTTTTCAATTTTTTTTAAACAGGCCAGATGGTTTTAATTGCGTTCCTATACCATGAATTAACTACTAAAAGTATGTAAAATCAATATAAATGCACTTATTATACATTTGTTTCATATCTTCCGGTCGCGCAACGTAACACAAAATTAGTAGTTTTTGCAAAATTTCAAAGTTTGACTGTTTAGTACAATTTAAGCAGGCGACTTTTAGAGATGCTATAGTTTAATTCAATTACAATAATATATTTAAAATCCAAGCATCTAAGATACATTTTGATATTCAAGTGGAATTAGGTCGCGCAGCTTCGTCAAAAACAGCAGACTACCGAGAGGCGAGGCGAAAGTGACGAATGCCAGCGAAGCTCGCGCAGCAACAAATAGAGATACATGTGGGAAGACCTCTACAATGGAGGATTTGTTTTCTCCATTACAACGAGCTGCCATTCCGCCACCTTTTCCAACACTTAGATGGAAATACAACAGGCACTATAGGATATCCGGACCGATTGGAAAGGCCCTACCTGATTGTGAAAGACTACCAGTTGTTGTTGATTTTAATCGTTGGCATCGCTGAGCGGTGCAATAATGTGGTTCTAATAAAGCTGTCTCTGGAACTGTGCCCACACACTTTACTTGAAGCTACGGTCACTAGCTTAACGCATCTTTCAACTGACTGTGTATGGCATGGCAAAGTATCTATACTCATAACAGGCTTAAAGTCATTGCTAACATACTGTTTTATCTCTTCATTAGTCAATGTTCCTAGCAGTAGAGGGGAGTCAGTGTACTGGTGTTCCATTTGATAATTTCGTAATACTATTTAGCTTCAAAGTTTAAGTTTGGTGGTTTAAAGATTCTGATAGAGTCACTTTCAGATATTGCTTGCTTTTCCTTCATGATACGCCTAAAGCCCAGCTCTCCGATGTGGTTTCTGTCATCAGTTACCATAGCCAAAATTAAATTTTCGGAATGGACAAAGTAAGCATTCCGTTGTAAAACTGGATCAATAACTTGAAGAAGCTCTTCTGGTAAGTATCTTGAATATTCAGTGATTTTGTAATCATGTCTAGGCCCATCTGTGAATTTGTCGTTTATTTTTGTGGCAAACCACATAGGCATATTATAACATTTGAGAATGAATGTGACAATCTCTCTCAGATTTTCAGAAGGGTTGGGCACACTGATGTATGTAGAAACGCAAAACTCGGTTTGCAGTAGTAAGCCATCTTGAATGTGACGTTGGGATAGGATCACGTACCCACTACAAAGTCTTCTGAACAATATCCTGACTTGATGACTTCTGATATCTCAAGCAAGTACAATTATTGGTGCTTGCTAAGAATACGCTTGTCAACTTTTGGAATCTCACAAACAATAGGATTAAAAATCAATAAGTGGTAGTCTTTCACAATCAAATAGGGCCTTTCCAATTGGTCCGGAATATCTTATTGGGCCTGTTGTATTTTCATCTAAGTGTTGGAAAAGGTGGTGGAATGGCAGTTCGTTGTAATGGAGAAGACAAATACGTCATTGTAGAGGTATTCCCACATGTATCTTTATTTGTGAAAGCGCGCGCTTCACTGACATTCGTCACTTTCGCCTCGTCTCTCGGTAGTCTGCTGTTTTTGACGAAGCTGCGCGACCGAGTTCCACTTGTATATCAAAATTTATCTTATATGCTTGGATTTTAAATATATTATTGTAATTAAATTAAACTATACCATCTCTAAAAGTCGTATGATTAAATTGTACCAAACAGTCAAACTTTGAAATTTTGCAAAAGCTACTAATTTTACTCATTTTGTATTATGTTGCGCGACCGGAAGATATGAAACAAATGTATAATAAGTGCATTTATATTGATTTTACATACTTTTAGTAGTTAATTCATGGTATAGGAACGCAATTAAAACCATCTGGCCTGTTAAAAAAATATATGAAAAATTAAGGTTTTTCACAATTTTTGCTAACTTCGATGGCATTACGCGACCGGAAGACAAATTAATAAAAAAATAATAACTAGTGCTTTTTTCAAGTCTATACCAATGGCAATTTTGCGCACTATAGCGATCTGAAATAAAAAAAAAGTTTTTTTCGAACCATCCTATTGAATAGGTAATAATAATGATAAGTAATCATATCGTTGTGAACCGAAACAAGAGCTGTCTTACTTTAGTTAGTTCAGAGAGTGCCAAAAACACTCTAACTAGTTTCTACCCTTCTTAGGGTTTCCTCAGAGAGTGCATATTTTATTCTCTCTGAACAAGTAAAATTCAGGCCGCCAGCCTCGGTCCACAAACGAAAGATCATGATGACATGAATGCCGTGGTGGCATCTGCTAAATACGAACGAAAGTTTTACTTTCAATATTAACAATATTAAACTTACTTTTTACTTTTTCGTGTCTGGATCCGAATACAGTTTTTCTGCCCAATATCGGACCACGTCTACACCCTTTGTATTTGCGAGCCATAAATCATCGAGGGTGCACTGTGATGGGCAAAGTCTGCATACTCTTAGGTGCTCCACGTTCTGTATTTCCCCACATTCACAAAGTGCGTCGTTATCTGTCTTGATGCCCCATTTAATGAGGTTCTGTTTTACAGGGGCAACACCTGTACGTATGCGGTTGAGTGTCCGCCAGGTTCTCCCGTCCAGGTTCATTCCAGTAGGTCGTTCTGGATGTAGGGAGAACAGTTCGGGTGGTTCGACGCTGACATTTCTCATAAACCTTTTCCTTGATTTAAGTCGGCTGGTTCCTGGCGGTTCGTCAAACCCGTATAATTGGTGCCTTTCATCGAAAGTCTGCCTGAACTTCTCCACATATTGTGAGGCGCATCTACGGTCGTCTGATGATGCGAATCCAGCTGCCCGGTACAGTAGGGGTAGAGGGGTAGGCTTCATGCAACCGGTCATTATTCTACATGTTTCATTTAACGCCGTGGTGACTTGTTGGGTGTCTCTAGATCTACCCCAAACGGGACAAGCATATTCCCCTGTTGAAAAACATAAGTCCTCAGCTGTTGACTTTAAGACCTGAGGGTTTGCACCCCACTTGCTCCCTACAAGTTTTCGGAGAAGGTTGTTTCTCGTAGAGACCTTTTGTCTTGTGCCCTGGCAGTGGAATTTATACGTTAGTGACCGGTCTAGTATCACTCCAAGATATTTGGGCCTATCAGTATGTTCCAAGCGTTGTCCCTCCCAAGAAACATTCAGTTTTACATGCGCCAGATGGTTGTTGAGATGGAATGCACATACTTGGATTTTTGTAGGGTTTGATTTTAATGAGTTTTGTTTGTAGTAAGTTGACATCATGTTTAAAGCCTCTTCCATTGTCAACTTCACTTGTCTGAGTGTTTTCCCCTTTACGGCGATACCAAGGTCGTCAGCTTAAACAAAACTCTCAGGCTGAGGGTGCATTGGTTGGTCGTTGGTGTAGATGTTAAATAAGGACGGCGCCAGAACGCTTCCTTGAGGTAGGCCATATTTTTGGGTTCTCCATCTGCTCTTCTTTCCATTTAGCCCAATGTAGAAGCGTCTATTACACAATAGTGATCTAATGATATTTACCAGGTCATAGTCAAGCACAGTGTTATAGATCTTAGTTAGCAAGGTTCTGTAGTTTATCGTATCATAGGCCGCTGTAAGGTCCATCATGGCTACTCCCACTATCTCTTTTTGTTCAAATCCCTCCTCTATGCACTCTGTTAGGTTCAACACTTGGCCTGTGCATGATTTACCTGGTCAGAAGCCTGCTTGTTGTGGGATTAGTTTTGCATCTAATTTTTCCTGGATGCGGTTCAGAATGAGGCGTTCATACAATTTATACAAATGGCATAGCAGAGATATCGGAAGGTAGCTACCCGGTAGTTCAGGGTCTTTCTGAGGTTTCAGAAGGGCTGCTACTTTTAATTTACGCCATAGTTTTGGAATCTGGTAGGTAGAGCGACAGATGTTAAATAGATCGAGCACCGAGTGTCTCGCTTTTTCCCCGAAGTGTTTTATCTGCTCTGTTAGGATTTCGTCCACCCCAGGTGATTTTCCATTTTTTATACAGTCAATACCATTTTTGAGCTCTTCGATGGTAAATGGGTTTCGCAAGAGAGTTGTTTCTTGGTTTTGAGTTCTTATGATCTTTGGCGTTTTGCAACAATGGTTTGCTTTACCATTCAGAAGCAGTTGGTGGGCTATCTGATTTGGCGTTATTGCACTTGGCTCTTTCATCTCTGTGGGATCACCATTAAGTTTTTTGATCATATTCCAAGCCTGCTTACTACTGTGCGTCATATCCATTTTACTTAATGTCTCGCTCCACCGTTCTTGTCTGGAGGCGCTTAGTATTTGCTGCAGTCTCTCCCCTATCTCTGCCGTAACTTCGCTGAATGGGTCTTTACTATATTCTTCGGTGTACTTTGTCCTAATGTCTTTTGCTTCGTCATTCAGACCAGGTATGTAATGTTGTTGACATCCTCTGGGTATATGTTTACATGAGGTTCGTTTTACAAGTTTCATGAACGCATCATAGTTTTTGGGGATCGGGACTATCTTTTTCACTTGTGTTTCCAATTCATCAGTATATAATACACAATATATAATATACAATATTAAAAATAAACCTTTATTAGAACTAGTCTTCTGGTTACACCATTCTTGGCTTCTAAAATTTGCAAGCTAACGAATTGGCGGAGCTAAGAAGGCTGAGGGAGATCTATCAGGTTGCATCCCACTATCCGCCTGTCCAGCACTGTAAAATTCCAACAAAGATTAGTTCCTAATACTCAGAATTGGAGTAGAACTAATAAAAATACTAAATAATCATTTCGTTGTGAACTAACTAAAGTAAGACGGCTCTTGTTTGGGTTCACAATGAAATGATTATTTATTATTTTTATTAGTTCTATATAAAGATGATCATAATATTGCATATATTCAATACAATATACAGTATTGGTATAATACCACAAGAATGGTTGCTGTCTACGTTTGTCACCATACCGAAGAAAACTAAAGCAGTGCAATGTTCAGATCATCGAACAATCTCCTTGATGAGTCACCTGCTTAAAATATTTCTTAGAGTCATCCACAACCGAATCTATCAAAAACTAGACATCGATATTAACGATACACAGATGGGATTCAGAAAAGGATTAGGTACAAGAGATGCTCTCTTTGCCCTGAACGTTCTAACACAGAGATGCCTAGATGTTAACCAAGAGGTACACGCCTGCTTTATAGACTTTGAAAAGGCCTTTGACAAAGTACGCCACAGTAAACTCAAAAGAAATCCTGGAGAGTAAGAACATTGACACCAGAGACATACAAATAATATTAAATCTGTACTGGAATCAGCGAGCTAATATAAAAATAGAAGACCAAACATCGGACGAAATAGAAATACGTAGAGGGGTACGACAGGGTTGTATATTGTCACCGCTCTTGTTTAATATCTACAGCGAACAAATATGCCAAGAAGCTCTCTCATATGCAAACGAAGGGATAATAGTCAATGGAGAAGTTATCAATAACATTCGATATGCTGACGATACTGTGATAATGGCAAGAACAGCGGAAGATCTACAACATCTAGTTGAAAGTATGAATGAGATATGTAATAACTACGGCATAAGGATGAACGTCAAAAAAACCAAATATATGACCTTCAGTAAGAATCCAATAAATGACACTAGTATCACAATAAACGGTACCCAACTTGAAAAAGTAAACGAATACAAATACTTGGGAACCCTTATCAATGAAACAGGTGACCAAAATCACGAGATAAAAAGACGTATTGAAATTGCCAGGTCTACTTTTATAAAAATGAAAAAATTATTTTGTAATCGTGATATTAGTATTCATCTACGAACTAGAATGTTAAAATGCTATGTATTCAGTACTTTGCTCTACGGTGTTGAGTCATGGACTCTTAAACAGAGGAATATTAAAAATCTTGAAATCTTTGAGATGTGGTGCTACCGCCGTATACTAAGAATAAGTTGGGTGGATAAAATTACAAATGAAGAAGTAATACGCAGAATAAATAATAAGCCAGAAGTTCTACTGAATATAAAAAAGAGAAAACTTGAATACTTAGGCCACCTGATGAGGGGACAAAAGTACACATTCCTACAAAACATAATGCAAGGAAAAATCCAAGGACGAAGAAATCCAGGCCGTAGAAGAATGTCCTGGATGAGAAATTTGAGAGAGTGGTTTGGCTGTACCACTAACGAATTGTTCAAAACAGCAGTAAATAAAAATAGAATCGCCCTAATGATATCCAATCTCCGATAGGAGAGGCACTCAAAGAAGAAGAAAGATGATCAACGCCAAGAACCTGTTAACCAAATATCTGACGAGGTAGAAGAAGAACCTGATATAGGTACTTGAAAATGAAGTAAGACTCGCGATCATTAAGCTCAAATATAATAAAGAACCAAGTCCAGATTTGATAACAGCAGAAATGCTCAAAGCCACAGAAGAAACTGGCGTAAAATTACTTCATCTACTCTGTAATCAAATATGGCATTCTAAGCGATAGCCTGAAGACTGGACAAAATCTACAATAACAACAATTCATAAAAAAGGCAGCTTCCATAAATGCGACAATTATAGAACTATTTCTCTTATATCACATGCCAGTAAAATAATGCTAGATATAATCAATGAGAGACTAAAAACATTCCTTCAAAGAGAAATTCCACAAGAGCAAACTGGATTTACCAAAGGTAGAGGTACTTGAGAACACTTGTTGAATATAAGACAGATAATCGAAAAATCTAGGTAATTCAATATTCCACTGTACATATGCTTTATAGATTATTGTAAGGCGTTCGACAGGGTAAAGTGGAGACACTTATGGCGAATACTAAAAGAAGTAGGCGTACCCCAACACCTTATTTCGCTTATAACTAAACCATACGAACACACTACTGGATCAGTTAAAGTGCTTGACACACTTTCAAACGAATTTCATCCAGAACGGGGTGTCAGACAGGGATGTATACTATCTCCACAAATATTCAATATATATGGAGAGCATATTATGAGAAGAGCACTTGAAGGATGGGAAAAAGGCATCTCAATAAATGGTCATAAAATAGACAAAATACGTTTCGCAGATGACACAGCCTTTCTTGAAAATAGTCAAGCAGAGCTGATTGATCTTATACGACTGGTTGAAAACGAAAGTCAAATATTTGGTCTGCAATTAAACATATCAAAGATAAAGATCATGATAGTGGATAGACTACATAACAATCATCCACACATAACCACAATTGATCGATTTGAGGTTGTGAGCTCATACTTATATCTGGGATCATTAATCACAAACATAGGGTCACTACAAGAAGAAATAAAACGATCTAGCAAAAGTCGCCATAGCAAAAATGACCACAATATGGAAGGACTGTCAAATTTTAAGAGCGCTAAAGATGAGGTTGATCAACTGCTTAATATTCCAAATACTGACCTACGGATGTGAATCTTGGACCCTGAGAAATTCGGAAAGAAGAAAGATAGACGCCACTGAAATGTTCTGTTGGAGACAAATGCTACGAATTCCTTGGACCGACCATAGAACAAATAATTCAATTTTAAGAGAGCTGAAAGTTAGCCAACGACCAGTAAAGTCCATCTCCAACAATTAAAATACTTTGGACATGTTATGAGAGCAAACACAGAAAACATGGAAAGGCTCATTATACAAGGAAAGGTGGAAGGCCGAAGATCACGAGGAAGATCCCCAACAAGATGGATCGATCAAATTACGGAAATATGCAAAAGACCTATGCATGAGTTAAAAGAAATGACCAGAGACAGAGATCTTTGGAGACGGACAATAGACGACATCACGTCGACCACTACACTCCCTCCGGGGGGTCAGGATTTACGAGAGAAATTAGTTCTACTCCTATTCTGAGTATTGGGAACTAAGGAATTTTACCGTGCTGGACAGGCGGGTAGTAAGATGCAACCAGATAGATCTCCCTCGGCCTTTTTAGCTCCGGCAATTCGTTGGCTTGCACATTTTAGAAGCCACACATGATGTAACCAGAAGTTTAGTTCTAATAAAGTATGATAGTAGAGAGTAAAATAGTCGTGACAGGTGACGTAATAGTGACAGATGACGTTACAGAGCCACTGTGACCGATAATTTTAAATGGGACCTTATGGCAAGTGATACCTCGTTTGAAAGGTATTCAAATACCTATTCAGTCCTACTAATTTTTTTTGGGTTTTAGTTGATTTTGATTTTGGTAAATAAATTAAATAAATAGAATATTGTAGTTTCGCATTTAATTAGTAAAAATTCAAATGTCCGCCTATGGTTTTTTTTGTCAAAAAAGTGGACGTTTATCAATTCTCTAGTAGTTTTTACGTGAATGTGAACCTTTTTGACAAGTAATCTTATGCGGAATTTGGAATTTTTCAACAATTTCTGAAACTCATCATAATTAGCTTAAACTCAAACAAAATTAGTATGACTGAATAGGTATTTTGAATATCTTTCAAACGAGGTACCACTTGTCATAAGGTCCTATTTAAAATTATCGGTCACAGTGGCTGTGTAACGTCATTTGTCACTATTACGTCACCTGTCATGACTAATTAAAAATCTTACGTCCGTTTATTTCCTCTCTACAAATTTCACTATTATAAGTATAACCGTTCAAAAGATACGAGGGGGTACGGACTTTTGACTAGCACTGTATATGAAAATTGATTTATCAGTTTCGAAGATATATCGGTAATAATACATTCTAAAGCAACAATCGATAGATTGGAAAAAAAAGTCTAGAGAGCGAAAATGATAGAAAAGGCGTCGTATATCATGGAAATTGACTGGCACTTCAAAAAGTAGAAAGCGAGTATTGGATATAATTTGAATTTCATACTCTGCGTTCAGAATAAAGAGTTTTAGAATGCTCAATTATTGTTTACAGACAGACGAAAAAAGCGATGGCAGTTTGTTTATTTAGCGCTCAATTGAACGCCGTAGATACACCATAGAGAACAATTTATTAAAAAAATATAGTTCTAATTTTCGTTTTATTTAATCTAAGTAACAGGTCTATTTTTTTCGACGACAGACTTAACAAGAACATTTGTTTAGCGTCCTCAAAACGCAAACTTTTCAGTTCAATTAATTGCCCAGTACTTCTACAATTTTGAAGTATTTCTTACATAGAGAGATAGACATGTGCTTCAAGGAACAATATGTGGAGCCAAATCCAAATTAAGAAACGTACACTGAAATAATGATGAACTTTAATTTAATTTGTACACATATGTGGACAGGTGGACAGACGAGGAACTTATATAGCAACTCTGTCAAAATCCGTAATAGTTAAGTTAATGAAAAGTGTAGAAAAACTAAATGAGCTGCAGTGCTTCCGGTGTAGAACTGACGACTTCCAGAGAAAAAGAGATAACGACACATGTATACATAGTAGCCGGGTATTGCATATCTGTCTCATAAAATCTTCGACTTCTTATATCTTACAAGCTGTATATTAATTGATATCTTCTTTACGCGCCATCACCGCGACCGAGGTTGGCAATCATCATGGCTATTCAGATCTTAGATTCTGCTCTGAATAGATCGATTGATGTGCATTCGTACAATTCCCTCAAGTTACGCAACCATGAGATTCTTCTCCTTCATATACTTCTCTTGCCCTGGATTTTTCCTTGTATAATTAATTGAAGTATGTTGTATCTCTCATTATGCATAACATGCTCCAGGTATTGCAGCTTTCGTGTCTTGATGGGTTCCAATATTTCCATTCTTTTGTTGACTCTTCTCATGACTTCTTTGTTTGTTACATGCTCGTCCATGATATCTTCAGGATTCTGCTCTACACCCACAGTTCAAATGCTTTCAACTTTTTAGCAGTAGACGCGTTAAGTGTCCACGCTTCTATTCCGTAAAGCAGAGTCGAGAAAACTTAACACCTTGCCAGTTGTACTCTCAAGTCTAATTTCAGTTCTATTGCACAAAGTACCTTTCTCTATTCGAACTGTGATTTCTTTGGACTAATTTTTTGTGTGGTTAATTATTGTGCCAAGATAGTTGTAGTTTTCAACTTGTTCTAAAATTTTGCCGTTAGGTAATTATCAGGCTTTCATCATTATTTGGGGTTTTTAATATTCTCATAACTTTAGTTTTCTTGATGTTTATTGATAATCCATATTCTTCTCCATACTCAACTATCTTGTTCATTAGTTTTTGGAGGTCTTGGAGGTTGTTCGCTATTACGATAGTATCGTCAGCATATCTAATGTTGTTAATTGGTGTTTTATTGACCTTTATTCCTGCTGTTTCTCCCTCAAGAGCTCTTTTCATAATGTCTTCCGAGTATGCATTGAATAGTAGTGGTGACAATACACACCCCTGTCGCACTCCTCTTTTAATTTCGAACTCTTCTTATGTGTGTTCAATTTGTTCAGTTTGAAGGTCATTGTGTTGCAATTGTTTTGCTTGGAAGACGTCCATTAGCTCTATGTGGCGAACTTTATCGAAAGCGTTGTTGTAATCTATGAAACAGACGTACATTTCTTGGTTCACATCCAAGCATCTCTGGATTAGTACGTTGAATGAAAGGAGAGCTTCACGGGTACCTACGCCTCTATGGAATCCAAATCGGGTTTATTCAATATCCATATCAAGTGTTTGGTAAATGCGTTTATGAATGATCTTTAAAAACATTTTAAGTGTGTCAGACAGTGTGATATACTTTATACAGGGTGTCTGCGTAACTTGGAACCATATGGGAAACTTTTTTAATATCAATTTTACGAAAAAAGTAATTCTTTATAAAGTGCTCTGCATAGTCTAAAATCTAAGATGCAATCATCAGATATCAAATTTTGTCAACAGTATACGAGGTATGTCAAAAAATATGAATTTCGCTCAAGAGCAAACTACCTTTATATTTCAAAATATCAAAAAATTTTATTATGAAAAGTTATTTGAAATTAAAAAAAATATTCAAATATGCAATAATAGCCTTCTACTTGAACAAAAAATTTCTAAAATTTTCCTAAATTACCGATTCCGAACATCATTTTTATTTATTAGACATGTAATAACTCTTTTATTAATAATTTTAGAAAAAAGTTATTCTTTATAAAAATCTGTGCATGGTCTAAACCTCAAGATGCAACCATCAGTTATCCAACTTTTTTAATTTTATACGAGGTGTGTGAAATAATATGAATTTAGAAAGAATTTCTAAATGCTTTCTAAGTTTATATTATTTGACACACCTCGTATAAAATTAACAAACTTGGATAACTGATGGTTGCATATTGAGGTTTAGACCATGCACAGATTTTTATGAAGAATAACTTTTTTTCCTAAAATTATTAATAAAAGAGTTATTACATGTCTAATAAATAAAAATGATGTTTGGAATCGGTAATTTAGGAAAATTTCAGAAATTTTTTTTTCAAGTAGAAGGCTATTATTGCATATTTGAATATGGTTTTTAATTACAAATAACTTTTCATAATAAAATTTTTTGCTATTTTGAAATATAAAGGTAGTTTTCTCTTGAGCGAAATTCATATTTTTTGACATACCTCGTATACTGTTGACAAAATATGATATCTGATGATTGCATCTTAGGTTTTAGACTATGCAGAGCACTTTATAAAGAATGAATTTTTTTCGTAAAATTGATATTAAAAAAGTTTCCCATATGGTTCCAAGTTACGCAGACACCCTGTATATTGTGGTATATTATTTTAACATTGTTTGGAACTACATATTTTAATTTTCAAAGACATACCTACCTGTAATATTTTATGAAGACAAATTAACTTTTTATGGTATTATTTAGCTGTGGGTTTAAACCAATAAAATCAATTTTCTTATCGTATACTAACTAACTCATACCACTAGGGTTCTTTAACTGTTCAATAAAATTTTATGTTTAGTTATGTTATGTTATTATTTCACACACCTCGTATAAAATTAACAAACTTGGATAACTGATGGTTGCATCTTGAGGTTTAGACCATGCACAGATTTTTATGAAGAATAACTTTTTTTCCTAAAATTATTAATAAAAGAGTTATTACATGTCTAATAAATAAAAATGATGTTTGGAATCGGTAATTTAGGAAAATTTCAGAAATTTTTTTTTCAAGTAGAAGGCTATTATTGCATATTTGAATATGGTTTTTAATTACAAATAACTTTTCATAATAAAATTTTTTGCTATTTTGAAATATAAAGGTAGTTTTCTCTTGAGCGAAATTCATATTTTTTGACATACCTCGTATACTGTTGACAAAATATGATATCTGATGATTGCATCTTAGGTTTTAGACTATGCAGAGCACTTTATAAAGAATGAATTTTTTTCGTAAAATTGATATTAAAAAAGTTTCCCATATGGTTCCAAGTTACGCAGACACCCTGTATATTGTGGTATATTATTTTAACATTGTTTGGAACTACATATTTTAATTTTCAAAGACATACCTACCTGTAATATTTTATCAATCATGAAAACCTCTAAGTCAAAAATCAAATATACATTTAAACCTATATACAGGTCAATAAAAGACAAATTAACTTTTTATGGTATTATTTAGCTGTGGGTTTAAACCAATAAAATCAATTTTCTTATCGTATACTAACTAACTCATACCACTAGGGTTCTTTAACTGTTCAATAAAATTTTATGTTTAGGATTTTAGCAATCTCTTTTTTACTCGTAAAAGAACACCTGAAAATAATTTGTTTTGAAAAGTAGTAAAATGGTTCTAATTTTTAAGATCTAGAATTAAATCGTAAGAGTACAAAACATAAAAAAATAAACTTGTTGAAGGGCTTGGAAACATTGTAATTTTCTATTAAAAATAAGATTAGTTTATAGTAATTAGCCATTACTCTTGGTAGAATTATTAATTATTTTATTATTATTTGTTATTATTAATTGTTTTATTTCCCATTTTAATAAATGCCGAAAACTCTCATTTATCACAGAAAAACATTGAACAAATGAGACATGATGCAAACGAAGTTTCCAATAAAAAAAACAGCTTTGTACAGCTAAGTTCACATTGCAGCATTAAAAACACGTAGCATCTCAGAGCTCTAGGTCTCAGTTCTAGTATAAGTCTTTAATGCAGAGAATTGTTTTTATTTATACAAACTCATTTATTGTTATTTCTATCCTGGCTCTTATTTCTGTTGTTTGGTCATTATTTTCTGAAATCCCAGTTCCCATGAATCTGTATTTATCAACCATTTCTATCGGCACATTTCATAAACGTATGTATGATTGATTCTATATTTATTTTCTTAGTTATTATCATATATTTAGTCTTTTTTATATTCATTTCAAATCCACATTTTTTCACGTTTTGTTTAGTAGTAGTTGGAGTTGTTCAGCAGAGCTTGCCATAATCACGGTGTAATCTGCATAGCTTATGTTAATAATATTTCTTCCGTTAATTATTATGTATTCCTTCAGTTTCAAATAGTAATGCCTCTTCGAAAATGGTTCGCTATATACGTTAAATAGTAATGGAGACATAATACATCCCTGCCTAACTCCTCTCTTGATATCATTTTCCGGACTGGGTTCCTTATCTATAACAATTTACTCTGGGATTCCAGTAAAGGTTTGTTATTATTCGTAAGTCCCTTCGGTCTATGTTTTTTGTCTTTAGAATTTGGACTAATTTTTCATGTCTTACTTTGTCAAATGCTTCTTCAAAATCAACGTAACAAACATACACATCCACATTAATATTTATGCATGTTTGAGCTATCACATTAAAAGCAAATAACGCCTCTTCATTCTCGGCATTAGCCTATCAAAGGTGGCAGATCCTGGGATTGACTTTTATGCAGCCGAGCCAGGTGAGGGGGTTGCCCTTGAAGAAACTTGTGGTTTTCTGCGAGGCCATAAGGTTGCTGAACGATTAGATGTTCGGGGCTCTCGGAGGTGCTCAGATTTGCAGCCCCTGCTGATTCTGACAAACATGGGAGTCCGATGCAGCCTGGGCCCCAGAAACGACTAAGACCCTATCATTATGGACATAGTCCGTATGATAGGGGTAATACAATGAACCCACTGTAGAAGGTCTAAGTGCCTGAAGGGCTCACAAGCGGGCCCTGCCCCGATGTACCATACCAACCATTGTTTCGGTGTGTGTCCTGTTGTGTACACTGTGTTAAACAAGTCTACTATAATGTCTAAAGTTCCATCATTTATGCATTTTAAGTTTTCTACTGGGATTTGGTCTGGCTTTACAATTTTTGCTGGTACAATTTACCAGTTTACAAATTTACAATTTTTGTTTAATTGGAATTGGACAGGTCGCATAGCGCAACTTAAAGACTCAAGATGTACCAGAAAACGAATTGACTGGCGCCCAAGAGAAGGCAAACGCAGCAGAGGACGACCACCAACACGCTGGATGGACGACATTAACCAAGTATCCAATAAATGGCAACAAGAGGTACAGAACCGTGAAGAGTGGCGAAGGGTGGGAGAGACCTATGTCCAGCAGTGGACAGAAGAGGTTGCAAGATGATGATGATTCACACTGTATAAAGCTACTTTTTTGCATTAGATACTTTTTATTCATACTGTATAAATTCATTTAAAATATTGTTTATCATAAATTTTCCATTGAAATCAATAAACAAAATATTTCTTATTTAAAGTATCGAAATATTCTCGTTCTAGAATAAGGTTTTTTCCTATTTTTCATTATATTTCCTGTTTATAAAAACTTGTTATTGTGGTTAATGTAAATATTATAGAACGAAAGTATGTAAGAAACAACTACTTCCTAAAGAAGTGGAAGATTTGAGCGTAAATATTATAGAACGAAAGTATGTAAGAAACAACTACTTCCTAAAGAAGTGGAAGATTTGAGCTTCTGGGCTGTTCCATAAAAACTAAATTTTCGTTGTAAACAATTCAGTTCGAGACTTACTCAAGTTGTAGCAAGTTGTAGTGTGCACTACAAGGTGCAAATAAAACACATAAGTTTTTATTGATGTTTTATTAAACAATCATCATCATAGTCATTAACATCTTAGTAGATGTGTTGTGGTTCATAATTGGGCTTCAGCAGCTCGGACAGTTTGATTGATAATATTTCTCCACTGGTCGCGGTCATCAGTTACATGTATTGCCTCAGTATACTGTTTATTAAACAATAAAAAGTCTTAATTCAGTTTACGGACCTTTCATAAAAGGTGCCCTGGTGACAGCAAAACACGCCTATCAGTCATTCCAAGCAGGAATACAACAAGATATAAATCGCAATAGAGATTAGATAGTCTAAAAAACCTAAAGAAATTTTAGGTACTTGATTTTTAATTTATGTTTTTTTTTAACTTTTTTCCAAAATGTGTACCATTATACTTTCACCTTGTATGGTAAAGTGGCGCCTCGTACCCATTAGTCTTTCGGCAACCATACTTCAAAAAGGAAGGTCCTGAAAAATAAAAAACATACAATACAAAACGAATTTATGTCGCATTCCAAACTACGACAGGTCGACAATGTAACACTTGTTGGGGTGCCTCACAAAAGAAAATAGTCAATGTGGAAAGGTTCATTGATTGTCGGTAGGCGACACACTTGAGCACGATATTGCATAAAAAATATCCTACCCGGCGCCCGACGACAGCGTTTTAACATTCGAATGCCATCAACCTTTTTTTGTGGAAGAAATACGGCGAGGAGAACGAAAAGTGGACCTCAACTTTTTACAAGTTTGTTAGTGGGTCAGTCCTGAGTTTAAAATTTAAAATTGGAATGACCGGAATTTAAAGTTATATTTAACCGGAATTTATTTATATTTTATATAGGTATGTACATGACAGTCATACAGAAAAGTTTTTGCTTGATACGAACGAAGGGAACGACAAAATCATAGGAAATGTTCGCTTGGAAAACCTAAGAACGCCAACTAATTAATTTCATAGTTCAACACAAAGACAGATTGCAGATTTCTAACAAAAACACTGATGAGATAAATGAAGATTTGTTGCAAGTAAAAAACGAGCGAAAAAAAATTGATGTAGTTAAAAAACAGTGCCTGTGTTCTTGTTCCTAACATAGCGAGTCCAGTAATCTTTCTCTTACAAGTAAAGGCAACTAGTTTAGTTATAGAAGGGTTCTCACAGAAAGTTTAGTTTTGTTCACTAACAAAGGATTATTTGTAAAATTAAAGTAATAATTCTTCTTATTTATGCGTTTATAAACGCGATGGTAGACCGCATACTATAGTAGCACCCAAAAAGTTATCCACATTTATAATTTGCCTGCTCTAAGCATTTTTTTCTTAAAACCATTTTCTCTACCCAACGTAAAATATCTTTCTGATAACTATGATTTAAAAACGAAAAAGGTACTACTAATTGAATCGCTTATTGTATAAAGGAAAAACTCCACTTCCGTACGAAATTAAAGTGAGATATATAGGCCAGCGTAATAAGACAAAAATATACCCTGTTCGTGACACTTCAGCAGCCAGGGTACTGAAGCGTTTTTTCGACAAGTAATACCTATAGGAACAAATTGTAACTATTTCCTGCGTAGGATCTGGCGGCCATTTTTATTTATAAACAATTAACTGTCAAAAAATGGCATTTTTCCCTTCTTTTTCAAATCAATGGAAAACAGTGAAACTTATGATTTTTTTAGTACAAATATCTTTGGGATTATGGAAAAAGCTTTAAAATGACATATAACAAAGTTTGATATACTCATTTATTGTTAATATAATTGCGAAAAAAGGTCGGAATTGCAAAAAAAATTATTTTCGCAATAACTGATGTAAAAATTAGTGTACAGGTTTGAAATTTTCGTCAAATGAGGGTTCTTTGGTGCTTAATATGTGATAAAAATTTCAAAGCGATTCATTCAATTGTTTAAATTTTATTCGAATTGTTTATCTCAGAGAGCATTTTTTTGCAATACCATAAGTCAGAAAAAAATGACGGTAGAACCATTCCACAGGTGTCAAATGGAAGAACATGAGCTATATTTTCAAGTTGGTTTAAAAAAAGCGAATAAAAAAATGCATTTATTAGTAATAAATAATTATGCAAAAGTATCGTAAATCTTTCCTTATAAACGTTTTGGATAACTTTCTCCAAAAAAATTAACTTTCTTACCCTGTTTTAAGTACCAAGGAATGTTATTTATATCATAATTGATAAAAAATTGTAATAAATATATATAATTTCTTATATAACAAAATAAAAAGTTTATAAGGAAAGATTTACGATACTTTTGCATAATTATTTATTACTAATAAATGCATTTTTTATTTGCTTTTTTTTAAAACAACTTGAAAATATAGCTCATGCTCTTTCATTCGACACCTGTGGAATGGTTTTAACGTCATTTTTTTCTGACTTATGTTATTGCAAAAACACTGCTCTCTGGGATAAACAATTTGAATAAAATTTAAACAATTGAATGAATCGCTTTGAAATTTTTATCACATATTAAGCACCAAAGAACCCTTATATGACAAAACTTTCACTGTACACTAATTTTTACAATAGATATTGCGAAATATTTTTTTTTGCAATTTCGACCTTTTTTCGCAATTATATTAACAATAATCAAACTTTGTAATACGTCATTTTAAAGCTCTTTCCATAGTCTCAAAGATATTTGTACTAAAAAAACCATAAGTTTCACTGTTTTCCATTGATTTTGAAAAAAAGTGAAAAATGCCATTTTTTGACACTTAATTGTTTATAAATAAAAATAGCCGCCAGATCCTACGCAGGAAATAGTTACAATTTGCTCTTATAGGTATTACCTATCGAAAAAACGCTTCAGTACCCTGGCTGCTCGAGTGTCATGGGAAAAACCTTATTACCCTGGACTAATACATTTTGTTAAACCAACGTCGATGGATCGATGAGTCTTATCATCATTCTCTTTGCCTTATCCCTATGCGGAGTCGGCTTCCCTAATTCCATTTCTCCACACAATTCTATCTTGGGTCATATCAATATTAATCCCCTTTACCAACATGTCCTGCCTTATCGTCTTCCCCCAGGTCCTCTTTGGTCTTCCTCTCCTACTCCTTCCAGGAGTCTGCACTTCAGCTATTCTTCGTATTGGGTGATTAACATCTCGACGTTGAACATGACCAAACCATCTTAACCTATGCTCTCTCATTTTGGCATCAATTGGTGCCACACTTAGACTTGCCCTAATATGCTCATTTCTAAATTTATCCTTCTTTGTCACTCCACTCATCCATCTAAGCATTCTCATTTCCGCTACATGCATTCGTTGTTCCTCTTTCTTTTTTACTGCTCAACATTCAGTTCCGTACATCATAGCCGGTCTTATGGCTGTTTTATAGAATTTTCCCTTCAGCTTCATTGGAATTTTTCTGTCACACAACACACCACTCGCTTCTTTCCACTTCATCCATCCAGCCCTAATTCTACTGCATGCATCTCCATCTATTTCTCCATTACTCTGTAATACCGATCCTAGGTACTTAAAACTATTGCTTTTCACAATCATTTCACCATCCAAAGATACCATTTTATTTGTAGTAACTCCATCTTTAAACGAACATTCCAAATACTCTTTTTTTGTCCTACTAAGTTTTAAACCTTTTTCCTCCAGAGCTTGTCTCCACTGTTATTTTATATATCTTTGCTTCGCCTTCGCTGGTATCAAGTTGATCGTATAGGTTTGAATACGCTTCTGGTTTAGCTTTTGCTACTGCTACTTTCGCTTCCTTTTTGGCGACCATATAGTTTTGAACATCTATGTCCGATCTGGTTTCTTGCCACTTTTTATATAATTTTCCCTTCTCTTTTATTTTTCCTTGTACTTCGTTTGACCACCACCAAGTCTCTTTATCCTCAAACTGCTTTCCTGACGTTTTCCCAAGTATATCAATAGCCGTCTCTCTAATAATATTGGCCATTTTTCTCCAAATTGTGTTAGGGCTTCCTTTCATGTTTCAACATAGTTTTTCTACCATTCTTTCCCTGAATAGACCTTCTTTCTCATCTTTTAGCATCCACCACTTGATTTTTTGTGGTCCTCTCCGATATTTTTGTTTAGTTTCGCTTTTTACTTCGATGTCCAGAACAAGCAGCTTATGTTCTTGGCTTACTGTCTCACTAACTATTACCTTGCAGTCCTTGCATTCACGTATGTCTTCTTTCCTTATCATGAAGTAGTCCACTTTTGTAGGTAATAAGTTGAGTTTCTCTCTTTTTTAAGAATGTGTTAACAATCGCCATATCCAATGCTGTTGCTAATTCAAGCATGTCATCTCCAGCTTCATTTCTAGTTCCAAAGCCATTTCCAGTTTCACGGATCGATGAGTCTATAAAGGAAATTTGTTTCTCTCACCATACGCGAAATATCGCACGATAAAATATTTGTTGAGCGTATAAAGGGAACTAGTCCGGGACTAATTACCTTTATACACTAATTTTTGTAGCGCCACCATCGTTTGTGGCATTTTGTTTACAGAGTCGTTTATTTTATTACTTCGATTAGCTTACGTTAGTTAGTTCTAGAACAAGATTTGATTTGATTAGGTCATCAAGTTTCTAAACGTCTCGTTTTTTTAAAACTAATTATTGTGGACTTTATACAATGCCCTTTATACAATAAGCGCTTCAATTTGAAACGGACTTTCTTTATTTTGTATAAATTGCTTCCTAGTATCATCTCACATCAAACCCTTCGTAATTTTATATTGAAATTCATTTATAAACATTTATTTCAATAATCTAGTTTTGTCGTCCACATTTAAAGGAATGGCTATCTTTATTCTAAACTATTTATTTCAATATTCACTTGTTGAATTATAAATATTTACTGTGGTTAAAAATCACCCTATACAAATAATTATCTACACCTTTTATCAGTTCAGAAATCTCCCTTCGGCCGACAGTAAAAGCACAGGTAGAGAGAGAACAATGTAGTATCTAAAACAATTACACAAAAATAAAATGGTTTAAACCTGTTCCTTTATTCAACATCCCTATTTATGACGTGTCATTAAGATAAAAGCAGCTTAAGTTAAACCCGGTTGTATACTGGGAGATTTTTGAGAAAGTTCGGGGTGTTATAATGAGCCGGATTAACACATTTTTATAAACGCTGATTTTTTTATAATCGATACAGAGAAAATAAAGTCGCTCATTAAAAAAATAACCGTTATAGTTGTTTTAACTTTATAGTAAAAACAATTCCAGAAAAATATTGTATCGGTAAATATCGTTCAATCTGTAAAGTACATCTACCAAAATAGACCTAAAGTTTTATTTTCTTTTTGTTCAAAATATACTTCGATACATCAGTATCAGACTGCACCAACTCAAAATGTTTCAATATTGAGATAAGTATGAGGAAATGTTTAAAATATGTTTATTTATCAGTTTCAAGACCGTTTCAAGATCAGAAAATAGTAACCGGAAGACGCAGAACGCTATAAACCGGTGTGGTATTATATTATTAGTTGGTTCACGTCATCAAGACGACCCATGCAACGAAGACTATCGTTCAACTCAAAAAAGTCAAAAAAAAAACTCAAAAAAAAAACTCAAAAAACGTTACATTTGACTTACTATAATACTATAATGGTATTATTCTTTTTAAGCTTTATTTGGTGGAAAAGTATGGTAAATCAGGTATGAATTTTAAGCAACCAGTAATAGACCAGGGCGCATCTGTAAAAATATTAGTACATTTGGATGTTGGGGGGTGACTCATTAATTTTTGAAAAAATTGCTTGAAAATAACCATATAATTATATTTGAGTTATCCTCCCACTCAAACAGGTCCGGAACATTCTTTAAATAATCAAAATGTCAAAAAGTGAAGGAAAAGTTCGATTTTTTTCTTCGTTTTTTTTATTATAACTTTAAAAGTATGCATTTCCGAATAAAAGTTGCACTAACATAAAAGTTGCGTAATTAAATTTCCTACAATATAGAATTAGCTAACAATTTTAAAAATTGTCACCCTTGTTGCAAAATAGCAATAATTGCTAAAAAACATAATAAAACAAGTATTTGCATTTTACGTTTTTCAACCATTTATACTAAACTTGAAACCTTCATATTTCATCCAGAAAAACTATTTGATATAATAAAATAATACTGTAAATTTCATTAAGATCGGTTTTAGACAAGGCGGAAACGGCGGGTTCGTTGGGAAAAATATTCCCATGAGATATTTTTGCATAATCACATTCGTGAGTTATCCCAGAATATGGATCAAGAAGTCGCCCACGTGAAAAGTGGGCCAATTTTTTTGTAACAATTTTTTTTTTAATCAAATTGCAAAAAATCAATGTTTTTGGCCCGGACTATTTTTTTTAGGTTTTCTTGGACCATTCTGGACAAAAAAGCTCTCTTATAATTTTTCTCTAGAGTTGATCTTTTTCGAGTTATAAGCAATTTAAAATTTGAAAAACGCGAAAATGGCCATTTTTAAGACTTAATAACTCTGTTAAAAATTATTATTATGAAAGTCAGAAGGTGACTAAATCAAAGTTTAAAGTCGCCGCTACATGATCCTGAAGAAATCTGTGTCATTAATTTACTACTAAGCTGTTATTTTTAATTACATACTAAAAAAGAGCGGTTAGATCATATTGACGCCGCTGTAAATGTGAGTGCGAGTAAGATGCACAATTGGACTGCTGGAATGGCTTCTCTCTCGCACTCAGAATTTACAGCGGCCGCACACGTGCATGGCGCTTATTATTGTTACTTAAAAATAACAGCTTAGTAATAAAATAATGACAAAAATTTCTTCAGGATCTTGTAGGGGGGGCTTTAAACTTTGATTTAGTCATATATTCACTTTCATAATAATAACTTTTAGCCGAGTTATTAAGCCTTGAAAATCGCCATTTTTCGTTTTTTTCAATTTTAAATGGCTTATAAGTCGAAAACGATCAACTTTAGAGAAAAATTATAAGAGACCTTTTTTGTCCAGAATGGTCCAAAAAATTAAAGAAAAAATTATTCGGGCCAAAAATATTGATTCTTGCAATTTCATTAAAAAAAATTGTTAAAAAAAAATTGGCCCACTTTTCACGTGGGCGACTTCTTGAACCTTATTCTGGGATATCTCACGAATGTGATTATGCAAAAAAATCTCATGGGAATATTTTTCCCTTCGAACCCGCCGTTTTCGCCTTGTCTATTTAATAGATTTTGCAAAATAAATTTTGCATTCCACTTTCGCCCAAAAAATTCCTTTTTTTTTCAAAATGTTGCAGGACTGAAAATAAAGAAGATAGCAAGTTGACTTTTTTGTTACATTTAGAAGAGTACTGTACCTTTCATTTACAATTTGCAAAATTAAAATCGGCTGACCACCACAGCGTCAGGAATTTTTTTAAATAAACATTAATTTTTGGTGCTACGCGCAGGACAGCGGATACGTTTGCTCTGATTGGGCATCCAATGACCTTTGATAATGATTGATAAAGTTTTATTTTTAGTACATTTCGATATAAATAAATAAATTTGTTTATTGCAAAATAAAAACACTTGAAATAACACTTTTTTAGCAAAAACTTTCTTTGTTCATATATTTTAACTTAAAGAATAAAAGTTTATTATTTTTAAACATATGCAATTGTTTAAACAATATATCACAAACAATAGTCAAATTAGTTTGAGTTTTTGAAAATAATATATTAGATAAAGCTTGGAAGAAATTTTGGTGGAAATCAACTTGAGTGAATCGAACACCGCTGTCCTGCGCGTAGCACCAAAAATTAATGTTTATTTAAAAAAATTCCTGACGCCGTGTTAGTTAACCGATTTTAATTTTACAAATTGAAAATGAAAGGTACAGTATTCTTCTATATGTAAAAAACTTGCTTTTTTAACTTGCTATCTGCTTTGTTTTCAGTCCTGCAACATTTTGAAAAAATGAATTTTTTTTGCTAAAGCTGGATTGCAAAATTTATTTTGCAAAATCTATTAAACCGATTTTAATGAAATTTACGGTATTCTTTTAAAATATTATATAGTTTTTTTGGGTAAAATACGAAGGTCCTACGTTTGTAGAAATGGTTAAAAAAACGTAAAATGCGAATACTTGTTTTTTTAACGTTTTTTTCGCAATTATTGCTATTTTTCAACAAGAGTGACAATTTTTAAAATTTGTATTCAATTCTATATTGTAGGAAACTTAATTGCGCAACTTTTATGTCTGTAGAATTTTTCTCGGTAGTGAATACTTTTAAAGTTGTAATCAAAAAACGAAGAAAAAAATCGAATTTTTCCTTAATTTTTTGACATTTTGATTATTTAAACAATGTTCCGGACCTTTTTGAGTGGGAGGGTTACTCAATTATTTTTATATGAGTTAACTCCAAGCAATTTCTGCAAAAAAATATGAGTCATCTCTCAACGTCCATCTCAAAACAGATGCGCCCTGTACTATAAAGCATTTGCATGTGTATAGTAAGTTTACTGACCCACACTCCTGCAAGCGAAAACTATAGTAAGTTGAGTTACTGTAGTCTTCGTTGCAAGAAACAGCGGAAGGTATTCTAAGTTTGAGTTAAACTGTTTGACTTACTATAGTTTTCTCTAGTTAGACTCTAATTTTAGTTATTCCGATTAACTATACAAATGTTTTTTATTACACTTTTTTAAATAGTACTGTTTTGCTTCAATAAATCTGTTACTAGTAAGTCTAGTCTAGAATAAGTATTTTTTTTCGGTACCTGTTTCGACGAAAACTATAGTAAGTCTACAAAGTTTAGCAAAAGATCTTTTTTTTGTTATGTTTGATCTGTGACATCCCTTAAAACCTTTTATGCATAATATTACAGAAATTTAAATGTGTACGACGCATTTCTTCCAAAGATAACGTCATTTACTGTTACTAAGTCTAGAGTAAGTATTATTTTTCCTTAACTGCTTCGACGAAAACTATAGTAAGTCTACAAGATTTAGCAAAAAATGTGTTTTTTGTTATGTTTGATTTGTGAAATCCCTTAAAACCCTTTAAATATAATATATCAGGAATTTCAGTGTGTAAAGATTATTTGTTCCAAAGGTCATTTCTTACAGCGAACTTTTTGCGAAAAATTTTCAAACGCGATTATCTCAGTTCTACCAAAATTGAGTTACAATGACAATAGTCTTCGTTGCATGGGTCGAAGACATCTAATAAAAATTGAGATGGTACAAAGGAACATGTTTAGAATAACATTTAAAGAGCAAAAAATTGAATATATTTTTTTAACTTATTCCACCGTATGTCCTAGATAATTCGTTCCATGTAAGAAATGAATCCGGAAAGCAATGTACCGTTAGGCCGTTTTATAGGACAACCCATTAAAACTTTCCGCGGTGTTTAATTTTCGAATTATCCGTGTGAATGCGAGAAGGTCTTGGTAATGTGATCGACGGATTAATGGTTCCCAAAAAAAAATAAAAGATTTAAATTTATCGACCAACTCGATGGCAATTGATGTATTATAACGTAATTTGTTGCGCAAACCGCTCAATCACTCTATCACAAAAGGGACTCAGAGGCGTTACGTCACAGGTTGGAGATGAGTTTCCTCACTTTAATTTTGTAAGTTATCAAATTTTGCACATAATATGCTGCATACTACAAATGTATATCTTTTGGCTAGGAGTTTGGCCTGAAGAGTGTTTAGTCGTAGATGATCGACGGCCCAAATGATAAAACTAATGAACTTAATAACAATTCTGAATTGAAAAAATTTAAAAACCAAAATACTAAAGCCTGATAACATTAACAATGAGCTCACCAAGTACCAAAGTGTATACTATAGTATGCAAACAATCAGGCGTGGATCTAGAAATTCATAATAGAGGGGGCAGACTTACCTCAAATTAAAATATTATATTTTCCAGATTTAGCCATACGACTTACACTTACTCTAAGGATAAAATACACTATAATATAATCCCAGATACCTACGGTATCAAAAGGAATGATAGACAATTCACGACTATTGATCTCACTGGTCGTTCTTTACCATAAAGATTAACCTTTCTACCATCAATGGGTAGGTACGCACGGATTATCTAGTAAAATACAAATTTTTATATCTTTATTGTATCGCAAATTTGAAACGTGACTTTAATAACGTGACGAGATAAGGTTTATACGCAGTGTAATATATTTGCATTAAAAATATCATTTTTGTTATTCTTTGAATTGAGAAAAATATTTCCGTTGTTTATGGTTCCACCGGTACCCAAATAAATGCGCCTGCGGATTATTTTTCAGAGAAGGGTGTTTTATTAGATTTTATGGCTTCTTTCAATTCTTTGGAAGCAGTTGTCGAGTAATTTAGTGTTGTACTGATGGCTTAAAGTTTAGAGAAAAAAATAATAAATAATAAAAAAATGGTGGGATGTAGAATAGCATTATGTTGTTTTATATGCTATTAGAGTGAAAACTTAGTCTTTTTGCTAGCAGTTGCCGCTAGGGCATCTATGCCATTTCGTTCGTTGCAATCCGGGACTGCACGCTGGGGGTTTGTTTTGGTTGGATCAGAGAGAGCAGCATATGTGCCTCCTGATGAGAGACTAATAAGTTTCGAAACCGGTAGAGGTGCTTGCTGAACTCTCTGATTGGACTAGAATATGGTTCGGCTGTATTTTCGTTTTGCAACGAAATTGAAAATGGTTATTCATTTTTGATTTACATTTACTCTGATTGGAGTATGAAGGGAACCATTATCGTTGGAACTTTACCGCGCTGAGCAGATGGGACGTGAATTGTAAATTGTAGACTTCCCTCATCTTCCTTAGTCTCAGCATCCGTATGGCTTGCAAATTGGAGAAGCCTCGGAGGTGTAACCAGAGAAGGTTCCCATTGTTTTCATTCTGGTGGGATGTAGAATAGCATTATGTTGTTTTATATGCCATTAGAGTGAAAACTTAGTCTTTTTAATAAAAAAATACTTATAGACTAGGTATATATTATAGACTAAATATAATAGGGGGTCCATGGACCCGTTGACCCTCCCTGTACCCGCGCCAGCAAATAATATTGCATACAGTCAATACGACTAATACGAGCATCTCAGCCAAAAAGACAAAATCAATTGTCATCTCTCAAGAACCCGTATGATGCAAACTGTAAATTGTAAACGATGTAAATAGCTGAGTTAAGATTCTTACGATTCACAAACTTTTGTTCTTCTTCTTCTTCTTTGTGTAGACATGACTCTGTCTGTTTTTTCAATGTGCCTCTAATAAATTGTCGTTCCATCGTTTTCGTGGTATTCCCACTGATCATCTTCCTATTGGGGAATCGTCTCTCGCCATCCTTACTACTCTATTACTCTATTTGTGGTCATTCGGCTTATGTGGTCGTTCCATTCGACTCTTCTGTTTTTTACCCAGTTATTAATGCTGTCCACCTTGCATCTCCGTCGTATACCTGTTCTTCTAGCGTATTTCTAGCTCGTATTTCCATTTGTCCTCGCTGTACCAGGTCGTGTTTCCACCGCGTCTGTCATTATTGATCTGATAACCATTTTGTAAATTCTGCCTTTCATTTCTTTTACGATATTTTTATTTCTCTAGATTGTTTCATTCAGGAACCTGCGGCTCTGTTTGCTTTATTCACTTGATCTTCCACTTCTGTTTCGAGCTTTCCGTATGAATTGTTCTATTATCTGACCCTCCAGCTCTAATTTACATCTTAGTAGATTTGCTGTTATAGCAGTGCATTTGGTATTTTTTTTTTTTTGGGAAATTAACCATGTCAAATTTTCTAGCGGTTATATTAAATTGGTGCAGCATACGTTGTAAATAATCTTCAGTTTGAGAGATTAGTATTGCGTCGTCTTCATAGCTGATTATTTTAAGATGCTTTTCTCCCATTTGGTATCCTTTTTTAGTTCTTACTTTTTTATTATTTCATCCATGATAAGGTTGAACAACCCAAGTAGCACCGATCGGGTTTATTAAGTCTTTTAAGGATGCTTTAAAACTGTAGAATAAAACTAAAATTAAAACCATTTGGTTTTTAACTAAACCTTAAGGTTGCAATAAAACTGCTTTCAGCACAAAAGGGCCCACTCTGAAAGTGGTCAATAAAACCAAACATAAAAACCTTCTTAAAACTTTGTTTTCTTAAGCAACTGGTTTTAAAGCTGCTGTGAAGGTGCTTTTAAAACCATGTTAAAAGACACTTTAAGTGCAGACAGTTTTATAGCAAACTTAAAAAGGTTTCTTAAATAGAGACTTTTAAAGACAATTTACCATATTAAATGATTCTTTAAACCCATATACTCCATAGAGGCCAACAAATTTTTACATGTGTTATGACAGGTAGATACGCATTTTTGTAATCATAAAATAATAAAAAGTACTTGGTTATTTCGGACTGTCAAGGTAGAAAAACAATTGCTCACCCAACTTTATTGATAATGTTAACAAAAAGAGGTCTAATGCCTGTTGCACCAACAAATCTTAAGCTGTAGCTTAGTCCAGCTCAGCTTATAGATAGAGCCGCTTTAAGTCTAACTTATTTTGCACCATAATTTTCGATTCTTATCGATCCAATCCACGTGGCCATCCATTATGACAAGTTGAAAATTAATCTAAGACTCAGTGGTGTAACGCGTATATTTCGTAAGCCGAGCTTAAAGCACGTCTTAAGATTAAGATCTATTGGTGCAACCAGGCATAAATAACACACGCGCCCTAAAATTTCTGACTTTTGGCGATTAAAGAATAAAAATAATAAAAAAATTTAAATCCGAAAAATATTAATTTGAAAGAAAATTAATTTTATCTACAATTTTAATGTTTAAAAATGTTAAAATAAATTGAATTTGTGTCTTTAAGTCGCTTATTTATAATTTTTATGTAAGCCTAATATTGTAATCTATCATGGCTTTCAGCATCTCCAGAAAGCGATATGGTCGAAATCCAAATAAAACTATATGGTCTATCGACAGAGAATTGTTAAGATCAAATTGTTTTATTTTATACCTTGCCAAGAGCATATTATATTATCCTATATAAAAGCAAGGTTGTCTTGGAATTAAAACCGTTTAGTTTTAATGCTACTGTCAATAATGCCACTCGGTTTTAATGTAAATCTAACGTAAAATCGAGGCGTCGTAGTGCTATGTGTGTTGTATTTTTCTTTTAAAATGACCAGTTCGTTTATATTTTAAGTACTTGCGACATATTTCTTCCATACTAACCGTAATTCCACTTTTTACAATACACTACCTACACCACTGTTCCGCTCAAAAAAAAATGGCCGATCATTTTGGACATGAAAGAAGAGGGGATGGGTTTAGTTTCATTGTTTCTAATAAGAAGCATAGTTTAGTCTATACGGTAACCAAATTGATTCAGTTAAGAGCGTTTGGTTTTAATATAGCCTACTAATAATTGCTTTTAAGAAAGCAACTTTAAAGACAACTAAAAAATAGTTTTAAAGCATATATTTTACTGACATAATAGTCTTGAGATCAAGTAGTTTTAATAATAGGTTTTATTAGTCATATTAGGAGAATCTTTAAAACTGCTTGAAAACTAAAAGGTAACAAACAAGAATTTAATAAAACCAAACAGTCCAGAAGTTCTTTATAAAACTGATTAGTTATAAAGTGAATTGAGAATAAACCATTTTAAAACTACAATAAGACAAATTATCTATTAAGATTAATTAGTCTTATTTGATACTCTTATTAGATACTTTAAAACTAGTGACAAATGATTAACAGTTTTAAAGTTCTGGCAGTATATCTACAAGGTAAATTTAAAACCATTATCTTCTTAGATAAAAGGCATTATATTTAATTTCGATTCAGAGATCATTACCATCTTTCTATGGACCATTTCGAACTCTTTTGAGTTCGAAAATGATGCTCTAGCATCATTACAGTTGCTTTCCTGATGAGAACAAAAGAGTTCGAAATGGTCCATAGAAAGATGGTAATGATCTCTGAATCGAAATTAAATATAATGCCTTTTATCTACCTACGGTTTTACTCACGTATCGAGTACTAGGAAGCAGATTTGTTGATCTTTACCTCGGTGAATTGATATGTTGTGGAGTGCAACTATGTAGACTCCCCATGTCTCTACATTCATCACCCTTTATTCCTTGCAATTTTTAGAAGGATGGGAATAGGTATAAGAGAGAATCTGTTTCCGAATTAAGAAATCCAAAGATTTTATTATTTTTAAACATTTGTTTGTTTGAAAATGGAGTCTTTTGAGTTTCTACATTTCACTATCTTCTTATTTACCACAATAAAACCTTTATAAACCTTAAATATAACTAAAATGTTTTTATTGTGCTACTTGGGAATAGAGAACTCAGGGAAACCTCCATGTATTATCCCATTGCTAGCTTCAGTTGAGTCAGTTAGTTCTTTTTCTACTTTTACTTTTATTGTGTTGTTCTGGTAGATGCTTTCGATCGTTATTTATCATTATTTTCGATTATTCGTTTTTCTCACTTACAATAAATGGATAACGTCCTTTAATTTGACCCTGTCAAATACCTTCTTAAGGACATCTGTCTATCTAGCTATCTATTAACCTTGGGACATCCAATTTGGACATAGGCTTCCCGTTTGTTCCTCCAGCTTTCTCTATCTCGTGCCTTGTGCATCGATATCGAAGCAGCGTGATGTTTCAGGTCATCCACCCACCCCATATGTGATTTTCATCGTTTTTGGTTATAAGTATATGATGTCTATTTGGTAATAATCTTAGTCTATCTTCCATCTTTTTGCCTCATATAATGTCATGCGAATTTCTACTACAATTTTTCTATTTGGCTATTAGTAATTTTGTGACGTTTCTTATCTAGATATTCCTTCTATCAGAAAGTTGTATGTTGATCACTTGTCTTTTCCTTGCCTTCCATATGTAAGGATGGGAAGGATGCAGCGTTGAACAGTTTCTTTTTTTTAGATTTTGAGCATACTTTTTATTTGTTAATAAAAAAATTATCAACTGAAGCCCAAGCGAATCTCGTTCATCCGTTTCATCTAGTTTGGTTGGTTTTATTTAATTTTATTAACAGTCCCAATTGTATTCTTCTATTTTTCTTTTTTTGTTTGACTAGGATTCTCAAGTCTTCTTTTTGATTTTTCATAACATTTGTTTTGTTGTAATTCATGGTTGCATATTTTATAACTTTTCTTAATCTACCCCGCCTATGTTTAAAAGGCATGTATGCATACCTGCATTACTATCACGAAGGATATTTGCGGTTTTGTTCCGGTAGGAAATAATATCCCTATTTAAAGATTACAACATTCTCAGGTGCTCTTTAATATCATCCTGCCATAAAGAAATATGCAACAATTTCATAGTTATAAAAACTTATCATTTTCTAGTAATTTATTTTTAACTCTACATGTATCTACAAGCAAGGATTTCATTACAAAATAAACTTCAGGACGAGAAATGTGAAAATAAATAATATTGCATAACTAAAAAGAATCTACAGATGAAATTTAGTTAGTGTTTTACAACCTTTTAAAACAATTTACGGTTTTACTTTATTTTATTGTATTTTATTTTAAGACAAAGACAGACATATAGTTTTTTCTTATTTTTCTAGACTCTTATTAGAAGACTAATAGTCCTCAACAGCACTGCAAATTTGGAAGCAAAAATAACGTACAAGGTCTGACTTATAAAAAAAATTATGTAACTGTGCATTTGAGCTCGTTGCAAATGAAAACTGTCTTAGCTAAAATTGAACTGATATGCTCTTTTGGTAGGTTAACTATCCTAAACACTTCAGTAAAAAGGAAATTTTTCAAAATCAGCGAATTCGCAAAATACCATTTTTTTTATTTAAATAATGTTCAGAAGACGCCTTCGCCATAAAGTTTAAAAAAATTCCGAATTTGTAAAATATTTACTTAAATTAGGAAATCTTGTTCCAGTACTTTTCTAATATGTTCACCAGAACGAAACCCTCTTAATATTATATTATATCTTTTCCATCGTTTTTACCTCATATTAGCAGTAATTTTTGTTAAATGTCGTAAGAATTTCTCAAACGCTCAAATATGTCAATTTTATTTAGTAGGCCATGACTGCTTAGGTTGTCAATTTGTTTAACATTTATAGTTAAGTAAGTAAATTGACCGGTTCATAATGCCACTTTTAAGCAAAGAGGACAGAATATTATTTAAATATTACCGTGAAAATTATAATTATTTCCTGAGAAAAATTGGCAAATTGGAACGATAGGAAAGTTCTTGAGACATCTAAGGGAAACCAATGGGCCTATTGAACACAATAGTGGAAGAGGAAGGAAGCGAAGCTCAAGTACTGAAGAAAATGTTGCTAGAGTAAGGGTTGTGTAATGAAATTTGCAACCTGGTCAATCTGTTGGAAGAAGGAAAATCGCAAGAGAAACCTAAGGATTTTCCGCACATCAGTCCGAAGAATCGTTAAAGAAGATTGCCGTCTTAAAGTATTTAAAAAAATTTACTATCAAATACTTACTGTCAATGTAAGAGAAAAACGACTGGAAATATGTAATTTGCTACTGAGAAAATTCCGCTCTCGAGACGATATTAAAAAAATATAGTTTTCAGATGAAAAAATGTTTTATTTACGGCCTCCTAAAAATACCCAAAATAATAGCGTATATTTTGACGTACAATTTAAGAGAGAAATTCCTATAGAGCATCTTTTAGTTGAAAAAAGTCATTTCTCAGAAGGTGTAATGATCTCTGTTGCAGTATCTACGTTGTGAAAATCTCGTTTGATTTTCTCGTTAATTTTTGTTGATGCCGGGGTAAAACTTAACTCAGAAACATATCAAGAACAAATCTTGCAGCACCTATTACCTGAAATTGAAGAAAAGTATGTTATGATTACACTTTCCAGCAGGATGGTGCACTTTCGCACCCTTCCCATAATACAAGGATATTCTTGAGTGAAAATTGCCCGGACTATATTGAGCCAGAGATGTGGCCACCTAACAATCCTGAATTAAATCCGGTTAACTATTCAATTTGGGGAATTTTCGAACAAAATTTGTATGACGGACCACAATTTGAAACCATCCAACAGCTCAAAGAAAGAATGCAGTTTGTTTGGAACAATTTTAAACAGGGTGTAAAGGCAAGCGTCCACAGACCCGCATCGTACGCATCGGACGCATCGTACGCAACGGATTTTAGTTTGCCTTGTACAGAAACTTATGTAACCGCGTCCACTGATCCGCATCGTACGGATCGCATTATCGATTGTCAAACTAAAATCCGTTGCGTACGATGCGTACGATGCGGGTCTGTGGACGCTTGACTTAATAAATGGTTCTATAAATTTATGGCGCAGACGACTCCAAGAAGTGGTAAACAATAATGGTGGCCACATTCATAATATTTTAGTCTAAGTTTTAAAATTATTAAACTGTTTTCATAAATGTGTTATTTGTTAAAATGTTATATTTTTTTAATTTAATAAGAAAATATTATTTTGCGAATCCGGTGATTTTGAAAAATTTCCGTTTTACTGAAGTGTTATGGATAGTTTACCAACCAAAAGTGCATATCAATGTGCAATTTTCATTTGCAACGAGCTCGAATGCACCGTTACATAAATTTTTTTATAAGCCCGACCTTGTACGTTGTTTTTGCTTCCTTTGCAGTCATGTTAAGTACATGTTAGGCTATTAGCCCTGCAAAAAGAAATTAAATTGCCCAAAAAAAAACAAAAAAGTTATTTTCAACTAAATATGTACTCCTTTATTTCGGCCCATATTGTATATCATGAATTTCCTCCCTAGTTTATACATTCGGTGTGTTCTTATGCTGAACGTTCCCGAGAAGTTGAGAATATGTGACTCTCACTTCTGTTGTCGCCAGAAGTAATGACGACAGGTTCTATTAAAACTTCTGCATGTGCGTATAAATCCCATAGTAATTACCTCCGTTAATTTAAAATTTGTACTTTGGCAAAATTAATTAATGACGAAAACAAAAAAATTACAGAAACTTTAATAATAATGATAGAAAACTGCTACCACACATTATTCGAGTCAAAACCAAAACAACCACGAGTTAAAGAAGAAAAACACCGAAAAATAGTGAAAAAAGTTGGATCTGAAGATATACCAGAAATAATAGAGCAGCAAGAAACGCAATGCGAAATTATTGCGAAAATATAATAAAATATGTATGTAGGAAAACACATAATAAAAATATAAGAAAATATTTTTAATAACTGCATTGAAATAAAAGTATATAGACAAGGCGGAAACGGCGGGTTCGTTGGGAAAAATATTCCCATGAGATATTTTTGCATAATCACATTCGTGAGACATCCCAGAATAAGGTTCAAGAAGTCGCCCACGTGAAAAGTGGGCCAATTTTTTTTTAACAATTTTTTTTTAATCAAATTGCAAAAATCAATATTTTTGGCCCGGACTATTTTTTTTAGGGTTTTTGGACCATTCTGGACAAAAAAGCTTTCTTATAATTTTTCTCTAAAGTTGATATCTTTCGAGTTATAAGCAATTTAAAATTTGAAAAACGCGAAAATTGCCATTTTTAAGACTTAATAACTCGGTTAAAAATTATTATTATCAAAGTCAGAAAGTGACTAAATCAAAGTTTAAAGTCGCCGCTACATGATCCTGAAGAAATCTGTGTCATTAATTTACTACTAACCTGTTATTTTTAATTAATAACAATGAGCTGTTAGATCGTATTGACTCCGCTGTAAATGTGAGTGCGAGTAAGATGCACAATTGGACTGCTGGAATGGCTTCTCTCTCGCACTCAGAATTTACAGCGGCCGCACACGTGCATGGTGCTTATTATTATTACTTAAAAATAACAGCTTAGTAATACAATAATGACAAAAATTTCTTCAGGATCTTGTAGGGGGGGCTTTAAACTTTTATTTAGTCATATATTGACTTTCATAATAATAAATTTTAACCGAGTTATTAAGCCTTGAAAATCGCCATTTTTCGTTTTTTTCAATTTTAAATTGCGTATAAGTCGAAAACGATCAACTTTAGAGAAAAATTATAAGATACCTTTTTTGTCCAGAATGGTCCAAAAAATTAAAGAAAAAATTGTTCGGGCAAAAAATATTAATTCTTGTAACTTGATTAAAAAAAAAATTGTTAAAAAAAAATTGGCCCACTTTTCACGTGGGCGACTTCTTGAACCTTATTCTGGGATATCTCACGAATGTGATTATGCAAAAAAATCTCATGGGAATATTTTTCCCTTCGAACCCGCCGATTTCGCCTTGTCTAATAATAACCATGACTTACTTAAATGCTCTTACAATGCCTTAGATTTTTTTTATTTTAAAAAGGGAAATAAATAGAAATTCCAAAACTATAGACCCATTAGCCTGTCATTGGTAGGCTGTTTATAGCACTCCCCTTCGGGTCGTAAAATTAAAACTGCCAAAGTGTCACTCGGGATACAAATCGATAATTTTAGAGCTCTCGTGTAACTATGTATTACTGATTATCTCATTCATAGAGATTCTGTCCAATAGAAACCTACAAGAATAAAAATTACAGCGGGAATATTTTTCGATAATTTCTCGTCGTTAAGTATTACGTCAGATGCCCTTCGTTGCTACGCAAAAATGAACATTCAGTGACATTAATGACAATTAATGTTTTACAACTTGTCAAAGAGAACACCATGAACATGTTTAGCAAATATTTAGGCGAAGATATCAATAAAATAATATATAAAATGATTCAAAAAACAGTTTTATTCATGAAATAATCTTACCGAATTACGTTCGAGCTCTTAAAAATTTCCAATTTGTGTTGCCCTCGTGACATTTTAACATAATTTCACGACACGAAGGGGAGTTACAACTGTCAAAGTGTCACTCGGGATACAAATCGATAATTTTAAAGCTCTCGTGTAATTACTACTGATTATTTCATTCATAGGAGATTCTGACCAATAGAAAGCTACAGAAATAAAAATTAAAGTGATTATTTTTTAATGATTTTAACTTCCAATCGTATAGTAAGATATTTGATTACGTGTTTAATTTTGTCCAATCAGATTAAAATTATACTGAGAATTATCTACTGTAGAAAATTACCGATAGAATTTTTTTAAGTGGATTGTTTCTGTTTAATGGCAACCAGTTTCCTAGTTTTGACAACTGTCACATTTAAAAAAATATCCATAATATACGTATTAAAAAATAATCTTACGAATATCACACGACAGTAAAAATAAATAAGAAGATATTGCTTCATTTTTACTCAAATTTGATGTCATTGGGCATTAGCCACTCGAGCCCTGCGGGCTCTCGTGTCTATTGCCAGACAACAAATTTTCGAAAAACTGTCGCATTATGTTCAATTTATTCTCACTCTCTTGTGATATTATACCCGATAATTTTTGATAATATCCCGTCGTCAAGTATATTACGTCAGATGCCCTTCGTTGCTACGAAAAAATGCATTCAGTGACATTAATGACAATTAATGTTTTAAAAATTATAAAAGCGATGACTTTGAACCGTAAAATATTTATAACAACTGTGTGTTTAATGTTTAATTGTACTAATTTGTACTTACATAAATAAATTACAATAAAATTTTGGTTTTGAACAGTTTTATTCATGAAATAATCGCAACAAATTGCACTCGATCTCTAAAATTATTATCGAATTTTTGCCCTCGTGACACTTTGACATAATTTCACTCCCCTTCGGGTCGTTAAATAAAACTGTCAAAGTGTCACTCGGGAAAAATTCGATAATTTTAGAGCTCTTGTGCAATTACTACTGATAATTTCCCGTTGTCAAGTATTACGTCAGGTACCCTTCGTTGCTACTCAAAAATGAACATTCAGTGACATTAATGACAATTAATGTTTTACAAGAACTCTTAAAAATTACCGATTTGTTTGCCCTCGTGACACTTTCCCGTCGTCAAGTGTTATATAATCATTAAGTGAAATTAATGACAATGCAGGTTGTACAACTTGTCAAAGAGAACAACCATGAACAGGTCTAACAAAGATTCAGGCGATGATATGAATAAAATATTAGTTAAAATGATTTAAAAAGAGAATTTTATTCATGAAATATTCTTACCGAATTACACTCGAGCTCTTAAAAATTATATATATTTTGCTCTCGGCCCTCGTGACAATTTGACATAATTGCTGTCAAAAATTAAATTACTGTCTGAAATTAAAACTGTCAAATTGTCACTCGGGATACATATTGGTAATTTTAGGGCTCTAGTGTAATTAATTTAGACTTAGGCAAATATGCAAATTGCATATTTTGCATATAATGCATAAAAAATGCAAAAATGTCAAATTTTGCATATTTTTATAAAAGTGAGCATAAAGTGCATATAATTTGAAAATTTGGTGTTGACTATATATTTTTATATTCAAGCTTAGGTACAGATAGCATGAAAATGCCAATATTTGATTTTGTTTTATAATCACTTGGTATTCAAATTCTTGGTATAGTAACTAATAAAGGACAGCGGCTTATAGTTTTGTCACGTTTTGTCCTGGAATTAATGGTTTGTGTTTGCCAGTTTATGTCTCTAAGTAAAAATTTTTATTTTGACGGTTAGTTTCACTTGGTTTCACTTTTGTTGTAAAATTGGAGGCCTAAACAACGAGTATTTCTAATTGTGAATAATTATTGTGCTTTGAAAATCCTGAAAATAAGCAATGTTTCAACTTGGATAGAACCTTACAAAGAGCTATCTATGAATATGGATAAAGTTTATTGCTCATGTTGTGGCAAAACCGTAATTACATACGTATTAGTTTTTATTTTACTTTAAAAATTTACACGGTGGTACAAACAAAGATTTTAAAATTGGAGATTATGTTTAAGAAAAGTACCGACACAAGGCTAGTTCGCAATAAATCGATGTATTTTTTCTTTTTTCAAGCATTTTTTAAACTCCTTGCGATAAAAAATAGGATATCTATTTAAAATTCAAATCATTCAATAGTCTACTGAAAGGTCGCTAACATTTTTTTTTCTAACAATAGCATAGTTTGCTTTAATTTTTCTAAAACAAGATTTAATTTATGCTCACAGTATTTTTTCTTTAAATGTAAACAGAAAAGACCAAGAGCCTATTGTAAATATTTGGAGGTTCTTCCTTCTTGCACAGTCATTTCTTGACATTTTCAAGATTACTACACCGATTTTTATTTGATTTAATTTAAATATTTTAATTGTTATGCAAAAACGGTTCATTTTAGTTTATTTCTACAATCTTAGATTTTAAAAATGGGTACAACTATAGAATATTTATATTCTTTTTTAGATTTCATCTGAAAAAAAATTTCAAATAGATCAGCATATCAGTACCGCGAAACATTTAGCTAAAAAAGTAAAAACCACATCCGGTGAAAAATATCAACCTTCAGTGTCCAAGTGCTTTCAGTCAAGTTCCAAAAAACAAACCGATATCCGAACAAGAAACTTTTAACGAAGACTTGTGTCGTGCATTAGTATCTTCTAATATACCGCTTTCAAAATTATCTAATGAAAACTTTAGTTCTTTTTTAAAAAAATATTGCAAACAAAACATTCCCAGTGGACGAACTCTAAAGAGAAATGTCAATTTGTTATACTCCTCAGTTATCCACAACATAAAAGCCGAAATAGGTAATAATTACTTTTTCCACCTACCTCTACCGAAAGTATACTTTTCCAGACCTGATTGTAGGGAGCAAGGTTGTACTTTTCCTCCCTAGGGAGGAAAAGTAAAAGTGACGTCATGGTATTTCATTCATGAAATATAACTTATTGACACTTCAATAAGTTATTTTGTGTACAATATCTATTTTCTATTACGTAAGTATCTATACATTTTAACGTTTATTTATAAAACACCCTGTATTTTGCAGAATAGTAAAAAATAGTAAATTGTTATTTTGATTTAACAATGTTTACATTAATAATTTGACTTATATTTGACAGTTGACAGTTATATTGTACCTACTTGTTAGTTTTAGTTATAATAAATTTTGTTGGTTAGTTACGTAAATAAATTAAGTAAAAATGGAAAAATGACTTGTTAACTGAGGAAGGTGGAAAAACCATATGTATAACATGGGAGTAAAGTGCCTTTTCCTCCCTTGAATGATTACTGCCCTCCGCTACGCGTCGAGCAGTAAACTTCATTCTCGGGAAGAAAAGTAGCACTGTCCTCCCTTGTTATACAAATAGCTATTACATAATATGTGTCGACGAGACTACTGACTCGTCCGGAAGATACATTGTGATTGTGCACTTATTGATTGGTGTACTTAGCGATGAAACCTTTCCAAAATCATATTTAATTTCTTGTAAGCAAGTAGAAAAAACCAACGCTAATATCACGGTTTCTACAAGAAGCATTAGCAAACTTTTTTCTTCCTGCTGCTGTGCCTAATGATAAATTGTTGCTTATTTTATCTGATGCCGCACCATATATGGTGAAAGCAGGACAAAACTTAAAAATATTTTATCCAAACTTAATACATGTCACTTGTTAGCGCATGGAATAAACAGAGTTGCGAAGGAAGTAAGAAAAAAATTTCCACTAATTAACAGTTTAATAGCGAGCGTCAAAAAGGTATTCTGGAACTGCCACCGCAACCCATTTTAACACATTGAGGAACATGGTTGGAAGCAGCTAATTTCTATGCTGATCATTTTGTTGATTTAAAAAAATAATTAACCTTTTAACGGATGATAGTTGCCAATCTTTATTGGAAGCTAAGTAAGCCTTCCAAAATAACATTCTCCAACAGCAACTGTCATTCATAAAAGCAAATTATAGTTTTGTTCAGAAAACTGTAACTCAATTAGAATCCTCCAAATTATCATTGTTAGAGAGTACAGTTTTAATAAAAGAATTTGAGCCATTGTGTCAAAACGTTAAAGGTACTATTGGAAAGGAAATTTTTCAAAAATTTAAAGTAACCATGGAAAAAATAGTGGTTACCAGGTTCTTTCTGAAGTGGTTCAAGTACTAGCTGGGACATTTTCCGAACCACTTAATTTAGAACCATCTATTATAGTAAATTTGAAAAATGCCCCAGTTACATCAGTTGTTGATGTCGAAAGAAGTTTTTCTATATATGTATATATATGTATTCAGATAGAAGTTTATATTAGAAAATTTAGAACATCATTTGATAATCTATTGTTACCACAATTCAAAATAATATTTATATGTTAAAATAATTGTATATGTTATGTATTTATAATATTGTAAGTATTTTTTGCATATTTTGCATAAAATACTGCATATTTTTGCATAAAATACTGCATATTTATGCGCATATTTCATACTTTTTTATTTGCATATTTGCCTAAGTCTATATAACTACCATTGACTATTCATTTTACTTTACCACAATACACGTATAAATTTAAAAAACCTGGAGGGTATAGTCTTGTTTAAAGAAATCCAGACTTCGGAAATAAATATCCTTCCCTAGATATCTTGACGTCACGTCCGGAAACTAAAAATTCGTTTTCCAAACTTTATCTATTTCCACCTCTTTCCGTGTCGGCTGCAGGTACATTGTAGACTAAATAAAATTTAGGATCTCATCTCATCTGCGGTCTTCCTGTGTTTGACAAACGTTTATATAATATTTCAAATGCACTTACGTGGCAAATTGTTACAAATAACAATATTGGTTATTATTGTGGTGTACCAGGAACAGATGTAGTTATGGGAATGTTTTCGAAAATTTAAATTACATTAAATATGAAATGCAGAAATAATGTATAAACATTATTATTGAAACGATATGATGAAAATTGTTTGTTAAAATTATTTTATTATTAAATTTAATTCGTATTGCATTAAGGGCATACGCGCAAAATGTCGCCTGTCAAAATGTTCAATGTGTCTTAAATGTATTCATTTTTTTCGAATACTGAGAAAAGTAATAAGTATTTTTGAAAAATTTAAACGCAGAATGAAAGATTGCATTATTACCGAGGGCTGAAAGTCCCTTAGAATAACCATAAAGTTTCTTTTGAATGAGATATTTGAAATTAAAAGTCACACTCAATTTTCCCTTTTATTTTGACTCCTACAACTTATTCAAATAAACATTAAAGAAGTTTTCAGTAGTCCAAGTAATGAAGCTTAAAATAATAGAAAACCTCGCCATTTTTACAGAATGGATCAATTTGCTTGAAAATTTGAGAATAAGTAGTGGATATTTCAAGGATCAAAATCTATATCATGCCGAAAGGCGCTTTTACCATGGGGGTGGTTGCCACCCCATCTCGGAGGTTGAAATTTTTTATTATGTTTTAATCAGAAAAGTTGGTAAAAACGTTCATTCTAAGCAAAAAAACGTTCTATACATTTTTTTGATAAAATTGATAATTTTTGATTTATTCGCTACCGGAAGTCTTATATCGAAAAAATCAATGTTTTTAATAAGTTTTCTGCTAATAACTCCAAAAGTTTTCGTTTTATCAAAACAACTTTACCTAACAAAAATATACCTTTTGAAAAAATAAACAAAACCGTTTTTGTAAATATTCATTAAGACCAATAGTAATCGAGCTATACTTTATTATATGTTGGCTCTTCTTTTTCAAATGCTAAATATTGTAGATTCAAAGAAAGTCAAAAGACGGGAAAACTATGCATTTTCGAGGACAACTTGTTCTAACTAATTTAGAGTATTTAAAAATTTCTATCTTCAGAAATAAAAAAAAGTCTCTAGCTCAAAAATTAAGTAACTTATAATGAAAAGAATATCAGTCCCCATTTTTTTCAGCGAAAAAGTGTTTGGAAGCAACCCCCTAATCACCACCCTAATTAAAATTAGTCATTGACCTTATTTGGTCTTTTTTATTTATGTATTGTTAATAGGTACTAGAAATTTCACCGGCTTAGAATGATTAATTTAAAAAAAAAAGGAGTTAAAAGCGAATAACGAATCTTTGTAGTTTGGAAAAAATGTCCTTTTCTTCAGAATAGCAAGATTAGCATCAGAGATACGAAAACATCTTTAAATATGAAATTGTAGATTATTTAGTGCCCAAGAACCTGGTTTGCAAAAATTTTTTCTACGGCAAAAATTGAGTGAGCTATTGACAATTAAATCTTGTAATAACATGCAAAAAGCACCTTTACGAACCCTTTCAAAGTCACCTATTTTTGCAATTGAGGATTCTAAAAAGATTTAATATTAATAAGCTTATAGATCTGGTAAAAATCTACAAAATTCTTTTTTATCACAGTTTCTAAAGTAAAAAATAAAAAAGTTACGGTTAAAAAATCAGTATATTTTTTTGAAAAACAGAAAGGGGGAAACCAATTGGAAGCATAATAATGTAAGTTAGTGATGTTTCTAGTCATTGACCTTATCCATTCTTATTTATTTATGTATTATTAATAGATTCTAGAAGTTTGACTCTAAATTAGAATGATTAGTTATTAAAAAACTGGAGTTGAAAGCGAATAACGAATTTTTGTAGTTTGGTAAAAATGCCATTTTCTTCCGAATAGAAAGATTAGCATCAGAGATACGAAAAAATGTTTCTATACAAAATTGTAGGTTATTTAATTCCCAAGAAAATGGTTTGAAAACATTTTTTCTACGGCAAAAATTGAGTGAATCGTAAATGAATACATATATCGAAAACATTGATTTCTTCGATATAAAACTAACACTTTCGATAGCGAATAAATCGAAAACTATTAATTTTATCAAAAAAATGTATAGATCATTTTTTGCTTAGAATTAATGTTTTTATCAACTTTTGCGGTCAAAATATAATAAAAAATTTCCACCCCCGAGATGGGGTGGCAACCACCCCCCTGGTAAAAGCGCCTTTCGGCATCATATAGATTTTGATCCTTGGACTATCAACTACTTATTCTCAAATTTTCAAGCAAATCGATCCATTCTGTAAAAATTGCGAGGTGAAAAGCTTCGGTTCCTGGCCTATCAGGAACTTTGGCACTCAGTAATAATGTAGTCTTTCATTCTGCGTTTAAATTTTTCAAAAATACTTATTAGTTTTCTCAGGATTCGAAAAAAAAATTAATACACATAAAACACATTAAACATTTTACAGGCGATATTTTGCACCTATACCTACCCTTTACATGGGTATAGAATTATGCTTTAACTCAGGTGTCAGTACGTGAAAAACCATTTTCATACCCTACCGTTAAAGTTATATTATCCTTGATCACGGTCTTATAATTTAGGATATGTATACCTAACTACCATATTATATACCGTTTTTTGCATTTATATAGCAAGCTTATATCTTCTTGTCTGGAAATCACAGGGGCAATATCAACATGCCCCACTGCAGCTCTGGGTCTCCTTCCTCCCTTGCAGTTCTGGATAAGGACAAAGGCAGTAACTACCACTTTAAAGCTGCGACAGACACAACTAATGAAACCTGGATATCTAGTGGGCCACCTCAAAATCTTGAAAGAAATTCCATTGGACAGATGCCATGCTAGTCAAATTTGACTTCGTAACACCCTTTGAAGTGGTCATAAAAACCACTAAAGGGATGAAGAACTTCACGAAACTGGAAGAAGGTTTACTCGTATGGTATACCGATGGATCTAAGATAAATGATACGGGAGGAATGAAAAGAGCTCTCGAGGGAGAAACAGCAGGAATAAAGGTAAATGGAACGCCAATTAACGACATTAGATATGCGGACGATACTATTATAATAGAAGACAACCTCAAAGACCTCCAAAAGCTAATGAACAAGATAGTTGAGTTTGGTGAAGAATATGGATTATCAATAAACATCAAGAAAACTAAATTTATTAGGATATCAAAAACCTAAAATAATGATGAAAGCCTGAGAATTAAAGGTAAAACTTTAGAGCAAGTTGAAAACTACAACTATCTTGGCACAATAATTAATCACACAAACGATTACTCCAAAGAAATCAAAGTTAAAATAGAGAAAGCAAGAGCAAACTTCAATAAAATGAGAAAGGTACTTTGTGCAAGAGAACTGAAGTAAGACTTGAGAGTTAGGCTGGCAAGTTGTTATATTTTCTCGACCCTGCTTTATGGGATATAAGCATGGACACTTAACGCGTCGACTACTAAAAAATTTGAAAGCATTTGAACTGTGGGTGTATAGAAGAATCCTGAAGATATCATGGAACGAGCATATAACAAACAACGAAGTCATGAGAAGAGAAGAGTCAACAAAAGACTGGAAATATTGGAAACCATCAAGACACGAAAGCTGCAGTACCTGGGGCAATTATGCGTAATGAGAGATACAACATACTTCAATTGATTATACAGGGGAAAATCCAGGACAAGAAAAGTGTAGGAAGGAGAAGAATCTCATGGTTGCGCAACTTGAGGGAATGGTACGGATGCACATCAACCGAACTATTCAGAGCAGCAGCATCTAAGATCAGAATAGCCATGGTGATTGCCAACCTCCGTCGCGGAGATGGCACGTGAAGAAGAAGAAGGGACTTACTGGACCCAATTTCAGGCTATCCGAATCTTTTGGAAACGCCCCAACTATCTTTCAGTCAGAAATACATGCTATATGCTATAGACATTAGTGTCCAAGAATGTCTCAACCGAGACACTCGTAGGTCAAAAGTCTTTATTTTATCAGACAACCGCGCTGCATTAAAGGCTCTAAAGTCATTTACTTATGATTCAAAGTTGGTTTGGGACTGTAAACAATCCCTCAAGAAGCAGGCGGAACGTAACAAAGTAACTTTGCTGTGGGAGCCAGGTCACAAGGGAATTGCAGGAAATGAGGAAGCTATTTTTCACAAACAAAAATCAAAGTCGAAGGACTACATACAGAATCCACGGAATACTTATACAGGAAAATAATATCAATAATAAGATTGCTGAGAATGGAATATTAGAAAACGATACAATCGATGAAAGCTGGCAAAAACTCAAAGATAACATAATCGACGTTGCAACAGAATCACTTGGAGAGAGAAAAGTAACGAATATGTACTCACATATTAAAGAAGAAAACCCCATGGTTTAGAGAGGAAGTTAAGATAAGATGCGAAGAAAAGAAGAAAGCCTTTTTACAATACAGAACAAAACAAACACAACAGGCATACAACCACTACAAACGAATCAGAAACGAAACGAATACTTAAGTGAGGCAAATAAAAAGGGAGCACTGGCAGAGTTTCTCAAAACAGATGGAGCACGACTTCTACGGAACACAAAAAGAAGTATGGAGAATGATCAGAGGGCAAAGAAAGGAGATGAACGAATTAATAAAAGCGAAACAGATTCAGAAGAAAACATGGGCAGACTACTTCCGATCTCCATTTGCTAAAGGCGACGATAATGAACCACCAACACCTGAAGTTACGACAAACGAAGAAATAAACATCAAGGAGGGAGAGGTAAAGGAAGCATTAAGAAAATTAAAAAATAGAAAATCTCCAGGAGAGGACAGAATATCGAACGAACTCCTAAAGTACGGAGGACAAGATCTAACTAAACAATTATTAAAACTAATACAAAAAATAATAGAACAAAACAGAATACCACAAGAATGGAGATCAAGCATCCTAATACCTCTCTTCAAAAAAGGAGACAAATCAGACCCGGATAATTACAGAGGGATTAACTTATTAAACACAATATTAAAATTAACAACAAAAATGATAACAGAAAATTGAATGAAATTATAACATTAGCAGAAGAACAACAAGGTTTTAGGTCGGGAAGGTCATTCACTGACGCTATATTTCTAATGAGGCAAGTTCAAGAGAAATCGTTGGAATACAACAAACCGGTCAATTTATGTTTCGTGGACCTTAAGAAAGCATTTGACAGGGTCACATTAAAGGACGTTATCCACTTGTTATACTCGAGAGAAGTACCTCTGGGAATAATTATAACGATAGACAACATCTACCAGAACAACACAATAAAAGTAAAAGTTGAAGATGAACTAACTGACCCAATTGAAGCCGGCAATGGGATAAGATAGGGGGATTCCTTGAGTCCTTTATTGTTCAACCTGATCATGGACGAAATAATAAAAAAAGTAAGAACTAAAAAAGGATACCAAATGGGAGAAAAACAACTTAAAATAATCTGCTATGCGGACGATGCAATACTAATCTCTCAAAGTAAACATGATTTACAACGTATACTGCACCAATTCAACATAATCGCCATAAAATTTAACATGTTAATTTCCTCAAAAAAGACAAAATGCATGGTTATAACAGCAGATCCAATAAGATGTAAATTGGAGCTGGAAGGTCAGATAATAGAACAAGTGATGGAGTTTAAATACCTAGGCATCACACTATCTACCTACGGAAGGCTCGAAACAGAAGTGGAAGATCAAGTGAATAGAGCCGCAAACAAAGCCGCAGGTTGCCTGAATGACACAATATGGGGAAATAAAAATATCGGAAAAGAAATAAAGGCAGAATTTACAAAACAGTCATCAGACCAATAATGACATACGCGGCAGAAGCACGACCCGACACAGAGAGGACAAAAAGATTGCTAGAAACAGCGGAGATGAAAACCCTTCGAAAAATCGATGGTAAGACTATGTGACAGAGCTAGAAGTACAGATATACGACGGAGATGCAAGGTGGATACCATTAATAACTGGGTAAGAAACAGAAGAATAGAATGGAATGACCACATAAGCACAATGACAACAAATAGGGTAGTCAGGACAGCGAGAGACGGTTCCCCAATAGGAAGATGATCAGTGGGAAGACCACGAAAACGATCGAAAACGATGGAACGACAACTTACTAGAGGCACATTGAAAAAACAGACAAAGTCATGTCTATACAAAAAGAAGAAGAAGAAGAAGAGGAAACTATTACCCTCAAAAAAGAGAAGGGGCTAATACCCTATTCCAAAGCCCACAACGTTTCTGTGGACTATCGAAAAGCCACATCCGACAGGAACTCCGGACCTGGGAACTCAATCAACTACAACTACATTGGTCTAACACGCTAGGACAAAAGGAAGCCAATAGTTTCATAAAAGTATTGCCTACTGCAACAAACCGCCTTCTCGAAATGAGTAAAAAAGACATAAAAATGGTCACTGGCCTTTTCATTGGTCATTGCCCTCTGAGATATCATCTCAAAAAAATTGGAAGGATGCTGAAATAGGAGCAAAAAGGTTCACGTTACCTTAACATTGATTTTTCAACAGGACGGTGCTCTTTCGCTTTATAATTTACTTGTTTGTCAATATTTAGACCAACATTTTCCACGGAATTGGAGTGAGAGGAGAGGCAGCATCGAATGGCCTTATTGATCACCAGATTTGTCTCCACTGGATTTTTTGTGGGGACACCGAAAAAGTAACTCTGAAAATGCTTTGGGTAGTAGAAGAACGTTTAGAACAAAACTTTATCATTGTCTGGACGCCGGAGGTAATAAAAAATAAGTACCAACTAAAAATATTAATTTTAAAATGCATTTCTGTTTTTAACCGAATTTAAAAATGTAAAGACTAATGTGTGAATTGCAAACGATATCTTATTTGACCCCCATTGCCATACAAAAAATGTTGGAGTGATTTTTACTTTAGCCCAGGGTTGAAAGTAAAAGAATCGGACATACCGGAAAAATGTGGTAAAAACATAATATGTGATAATGCCTCTGTTGCGTTTTATCCGACCAGCGTGGATGTTACAATGTTTTTTGTTAATTACTTGCACAACCACGTATTATATAAATCTATCTTTTAAAACTATTTGTTATAAAAAATATTCATTATAATTTACCTTTTGTGTTCACTTATTTAACTATACCGTTGTTTTATGGACTTTCCTTTCAAGGAACAATATCAGCGAACTTGTTCTCGTGATTTATACTCATTTGATGTCTACATTTTCAAGATCGGAGCGGAAAATAATAGCCAATTGGTAAGGCTGTAATTATCGACAGTCAAAAGAGTTGCATTCGATGGAGATGACTTATAATTACCAATAAAGCGGAGAACAATAGAGAATTTTTCATTTGCAGACCTGACTTGGCAATTTGTGTTGAGAATACGAAAAAGCGTTAGCTTTAAAGGAGTTCTTTCAACATACAAAAGAAACATAAAAGTAGGCCGGTTGAATTATGTGTGCAATAGTAGTTTTATTAAAGTGCTTTCAGCTAAAATTACCGTTTATCATTTAAAAATTTTGCTTTTTCTTATTCGAATATCTGGGAGTCGAAATATGTAGTTATGGGCATGTTAGAGAGCGCCCGAAAGCAAGCAAATAAAGCCAATTACGTGTCAGTATGTCTGAGGGATGTCATCTGAAGCGGTGGCGCCCAAAATCCCGACAGTCAAAATCGATGCAACAATCCTCGCATAAGCAAAAATCCCGACCACTACATTTTGAATATTTATTGTTTCCTTTTCAAATGCAATACCAAATCATATTATAGAGTATTGAAATTGAAAAAATAATTACTTAATAATAAGTACGGGTACTAATTATTATGTATTTTAAAAGAAAAAATTATTAAAGACTTCATTTTATGATATAAAAGCTATACTTACTGAAATGGAAGGTTGTAAGTGACATAATAATATCTATCATATGAAAGTAAACTTGAATTCAGGATTTGATTATACATATATTATATTATTGGACTATATATTTGCAAAAAAATCATTTAATTCATAAAACCCATGTTAGAAATTTTATTTAGAAAATTAGTTCATATTAAATGGTAAATACTTTTGTTTAGCAACAAAAAATAAAAAAAAACAGATGGCCATAAACAAAACACCAGCAATAAATGTAATTATAGGATAAAAAGGAACTTATCAAACCTGTCGGGATTCTGGCGTGTCGGGATTTTGGCCGTCGGGATTTTGGCTGTCGGGATTTTGGGGTAGACCCATTTTCTTTGATCATGACATTTTTGTAATAGTATGTTTAAACCAATGTGTTTTGCCTGTACAAACTTATGGAGCAGGGACTTTAACACTGACGCAAAAATCCGTGAATAAACTCAGAGTTACACAACAATTCATGGAACGTGCAATGCGGAACGTGAGCCTTCGAGACTACATGACAAACCAACAAATCAGGCAAAGATCAGGAGTTCAAGACGTTATCGAAAGAGCTACGACGCTTAGTGGAACTGGGCAGGGAGCTTAGCTAGAACACAAAATAGACGGTGGACACGACGAATCACGGAATGGAGGCCCAGAAACTATAAAAGAACCCGAAGAGGACCACCGACTACTACCATTGTTAGGCGAACTAGATACAAACGAAAGTATCGAGAGAAGTGCAACACAACATGAAAGTCTCATCTCCGAGCATCTCTGGTGCATTCCTCTCATCTCTGGCACTTCCTCAATACATCCTTGCCAAAATTCTTCAAAAAAAGGCGTCTTCTACGCCAATATAAGGCCAAAAGAAACCGATTATTCAAAACAGAGTACAACCGAATCTGTGCTAGGATAAAGAGAGAAATATCTGACCTAACGGCTCGCCGGTGGGAAGATACTACCTCAAAACTAGATTACAGAGACGGAAGTAAATTCTGGAATAAATTCAAAGTCCTAACGAAACAAAAATTATCTAAACCTTCTCATCTGTTAGTCAACAACCAAATCATCAACTTCCCAGAAGGGAAAGTATAAGCATTCAAAACTTCGCTTCAAAACAACTTTCAAAACCCTAACAACCCGAACTTTGATCGCATATTTAAACTTAACACAGAATTCATACTCAGAAATACTCTCAAATTTCACGTTTCGGTCCATGATCCGATCATGGACCCTCTCACAGACGGGGAAACGGAGATCTTTTGCCACCAAGGCAAAAACAGCGCTCCCGGACCTGATTGCATCACTCGAAGATGCCTTAAGAAACTTCCTGAGAGTATTATCCCTTTTCTCACAAAAATTTTCAATGCATGTCTCAAAAATAGCTACTTTCCTACTCCTTGGAAAGTAGCCAACACAATCATGTTACCAAAAAAAGGTAAACCCCCTCCGACGTGGAATCCTATAGACCTATCTCTCTCATAAACACTCTGGGAAAAGTCTTTGAGCTAATCCTAAAAGAGAGGCTCAATGACTTTTTCGAAACCCGCAACATCATCATTAAAATTCAGTACGGATTCCAAAACGGTAAATCTACACAACATGGATTGATTGACTTCACCACTAAAATCACTCAATCCATCAACGATGGTTCATTCTCCATAGCCACTTTCCTTGATGTACAAGAGGCTTTTGATCAGGTCTTGCACGACGGACTTGTTGGGAAGTTAATTGACATCAGGCTTCCTCTACAATTTACAAAAATTGTACATTCTTACCTCCACGACCGAACTGTTAGAGTGAAAGTATGCGATCAAAAATCAACTCCATTTACTCCACAAGCTGGAGTTCCCCAAGGATCAGTTCTAGCTCTACTGTTGTACATACTCCACAACAGTGATCTTACAAACCAAAATATCCCAGGCACTCGGCTGTTTCTCTATGCTGACGACACGGCTCTACTCACAACAACTTCACGATACAATCCACAACTCATTCACAGAAGAGCTCAGGCTCTGTTAGACGAGGTCGAATATTGGTGTTGTAAGTGGAGATTTACGCTGACCGCGAATAAAACAATTGTGTTTCGCACCCCTTCTGTGTCACTCAAAATCATTAGAAATAAAGACGACCAATACCCACTGAGACTGATGAGACCACAAGAGTCTCAACTGGGATGCAGATCTAAAGGCAACTTTAGATAGAGTAAGAAATAGAGCCAGGCTTCTCAACCCTCTCTCAGGGAGAATTGGCAAGACACACACGAAAACTCTCTTCCACACTTACAAGACCTATATTCGACCCGTCATTGAGTACAAAGCAGGTCTCTATTATCTTTTCAGTAGAACACAGAAAGAGAGGTTGTTGCGAGTGGAACGCAGAATCCTGCGTAGAGCAAACTACGAGCACTTGAGATGCCCATCAAATGAAATCCATAACCTTTATAATTTTTCCACAATTATCGAGAGAATTAACTCTCGGAACAGGAATTTCACATCTAAAGTAATTAACCGTCCCCTAACACACAACAATCTCTAAAATGTTCCTGTTCTTCTCTCGGCCACGTATTCTGCCACCGAAAGCCCAAACGGAAAAAGATTCACCCACGCGTCCACTCTAATGCAAATATGCATTGACGAACTCTCGGCAGAATACGAAGAAATCCTTGAGACTACCCCGCTAGCCTACCGTACCCTCCTCTTCTAACTCCTCTTCCCTACCCCGAACAGGGAGAAGTTGGTTTTTTGCGGTTTCCTAACTTCATTGCACAATTATACCTGTTCATAGCCGCAACTATTTTCTACCACTTGAACGCTCACTGTCCACGCAATGTCTAAAACCACCTGCTGACCGCCGACGCAGAATGCAGGCTTGCCTGTTCATTGTACAATGGTTTCTAGGAAGCTTGGTCGAGGGCAAAGCACGGACAGTACACACATTTTTCAATGGAACCAACACCAATTCCATCAAACTTTCTTCTCTGATATCTGATAGTCGGCTGAACCACCACCGTCTGGCACACTCAGGTCCACCACACCTTGTCCCAGTGTTCTTCTGACTGTTTGCTTTTTCTGCGATACTAACAAATTCACCGCATACCCTGAAGAGGACAAAATCCTAAACAGGGACAACTCAATGAAATCCTTCCAAATAAAGTAATGCTTTATCATCCCACGAAACCTGCATTGAGTGCATACCACCAACTATATTGACCAGGGGTGGGCAAACTTTTTTTAGTAAGGGCCACAAAATGTTTTTGGTCTATTACTGAGGGTCGCAATATTTTTTACCTTTGCATGTTCGAATTTTCAACTTTTTATTAATTTTGTTTAGGGGGGGGGGCTATGGTCTGAAATCAGCATTTTAAACATTTTTGTATGAATTTTATTCACAGAAAATTATTATTGGTGTTTTTATGACGATTTTTGAGTTTTTGATATCACTCAGAAGCCAAAATAACAAATTTTTTGTAAAAAAGTATGCAAATCAACATATTTAGTATTGTAAAAAAAATAACCATAAAACAAAAAAATATCTCGGCAGCTTTACCTCACGAAATGTCTAAAGAAAATGTATGATACATTTCAGATGGATCTGTCAAGTAGCTTTTCAGTGAGATTTTTAGTTGAATTGGTTTTAGTGTGAAAAGCAGTTTTGAGAAAAACTGGAACTTTTTTGTCTGTCAAATCGTAAAGTGATGCACATCGGAAAATATTTTTGAATCGCGGAATAATTTACAAATGAGAAGGGAGCAACTGTTGAACGTTTCTCCCTACGTTTAAGCTGCTGCAAAGCGAGTCGAAGGTGGGGATATTAAGACTGCAGTATTTCCGGTAATTTTACTCCGGTCAAACTAAAATTTTTAGACAGTAGTCTTAAAGTAATGTAATTTCAAAAATAATAGTTTTGTTGTAAAACGAAAACTAGAAACGTCTTATATTTCAATTCAATCAGAGAGTGTCATAAACACCCTACCCCGTTTCAAGCTCCCAAGCTATCATTAAAGAGCGTATAAATGACTTTATCTGAATGAACTAAAACAAATCCGACTGCTAGTACCGATTCACAACAAAATAACACGAAACGGGTGCCGTGGCGGTACCCGTATCGTGCAGCATTGGTCCGAAATTTGGCTTAATAGCTTGTATTGCAAAAATATACAAATTAACCTATAATTTCTAGTTCAATGTAGACTGGTGCGGAATCAATTTGAACTAAAAAATAATTTCTTAGAAGTGATAAAGAAAATTATATAAATATTTTCCAAATCTTTGAAACGATTTTCAAATTCTGTCAACAAATTACAAAGCTTTTCTTTACAAATTTTAAACTTATTTTCTGGTACATTATCTAATGATTTTAATTAGGAAAGTTATTGAACTAATTCTTTCTCTTTTATATGATCAATTAATAGTTTTGAATAATTTGAGTTTCATTTTAAAAGTTTCATTTTGCGTTCAAAACTTTTAAATTTAGCAAATGTGTCGCATTTTTTCATATTTAAAAATATAGCAACTTCCTCCCCTAACTCACAGCACCTTTTAAGAACCTTTTCTATACTTAATATGACTGTGGTATCTATAAGACATCAGTATGTTTTGTCTCTAATTCTTCGAAATATGCTATGAATGCACGATGATTTAATCCTCTTGAACGAATAAAATTCACAACATTAGTTGTAATTGAAATGACGTTGTCTACTTGCAAAACATTTTTGAACAATACCTGCTCCTGCTGATGGATTATACATTGAAAAGGTAGGTAATAAATCATGTTCTGGAAATTGTTTATAAACGTAATCTGTAAGTTTTCCCAACATTACAATATTTTTGCTCCTCTTAAATTTGGTGCTCCGTCAATTGTTACACTTACTAGGTAGTTACGGGTTAATTACGGGAAACTTTGCGGAAAAATCACTCGCTGCGAAAGTGTTAATTATTAATAGCTGCATTATCTACGTAATTATTAATATTAGCGATAACTAAACAAAACAATCTTTTTCTTCAACCGTATTAAAAATGCAATTTTTAGCACTCCATACGAGCGTTAAAAATGCTACTTTAAGGCATTAGTGCTTTAAAATTTTTAAGGCACTGCAGTTCGTATTGACCGTAAAGGCAATTTTGATGTAATGTCAAAATATAAAAATGAAATGCCAGTCAAGTTCAAGTAAAACTTTTTGTAGATATTTTCCTGTACTTACGTTTGTAGAAAAAATATTATATGCGTGTTAAAAAGTACATTTTTAAGAAACTCATGTGAATTGCAGAACTGACTTCGTTCATTCTGCAAACTTTCACATGCATGCCTTAAACGTGTACTTTTAACACTTATATCATAAATCACTATTAAATGAAAATAATTCACTTTTTCCGAGGGCCGCAAAAAAATATCTAAAGAACCGCATGCGGCCCGCGGGCCGCACTTTGCCCACCCCTGATATTGACCGACGACATAAAAAGAGTAGCGGGAAACTGGCTACAAGCGGCCCAGTGTAGAGAACACCCTATGTCCAGCAGTAGACGCTATTGGCTGATTGGCGATGATAGAGCGTTTTTATTTTATAGAAATTTACCACAATTTTAATTAAAAATAAAATCCAGGAGGAAAATAAACTTCCTGTAGCTGGCTGTATACCATAAATCACAAAAATACCAAGTTTCTTGTAAAAGGTATATATTAAAATACCCTAAATAAGGGTCACAATACAAAACGTTTTCGGATTAAGGAATCCATCATCAGTGTTTAAAAGCCCTAAAATTAAGTATAACCTAATTAAATGAGATAAAAGTTAAAATTGACAGAGGTTTTCAAGAACAAGAGGTCATGTTTACAAAATTTGCATGCCTGAGCCACCAAAATGTATCGGGTAAAAACCCTTTAAATGTAAATAATAAGGATGTTTTACATATTTATATAAAATTCATTGGATGGTATAGATAATCCTGTGATAATCCAACATCCTGAGAGTCCTGTGTTGCCCTGGGTAACATCCAGGTTTATCTATACCATCCAATGAATTTTATATAAATATGTAAAACATCCTTATTATTTACATTTAAAGGGTTTTTACCCTATACATTTTGGTGGCTCAGGCATGCAAATCTTGTAAGTATGGCCTCTTGTTCTTGAAAACCTCTGTCAATTTTAACTTTTATCTCATTTAATTAGGTTATACTTAATTTTAGGGCTTTTAAACACTGATGATGGATTCCTTAATCCGAAAACGTTTTGTATTGTGACCCTTATTTAGGGTATTTTAATATATACCTTTTACAAGAAACTTGGTATTTTTAATTAAAAATACTTTTATTTTAAAACGCTACAAAGAGTATGATTTATAAATAAATACGACGAAAAACATTATTGGTAATTGTATGCCAGGGGAAAACTATAACCCATAATAAAGCGCATTCGAAAAGCTTTGACGAATATCAGTGAAATTAATAATTTCTGTTTGTATGTCAACGAAAACTGTTATTACCGAAAAACTTCCAACGAAAAGAATTACTTTCCGATGAGTAACGGACAACATAATCACTATTATTTCTATGTCCTCGAAGACTGTTATTTCTAATATTGCGCGGCGAAAAAATATCTCTAACTTAAATAAAGTGAATGACGACAAAAAAGATGTTTTTGTTTATGTAACCACGAATACTACAGCTTCTTATAATATTACTTCTACTCTTCAATCACTTCTGAGTCTGTGACTGCAAAAGTTTATCCTGTTGGTGCTTCTGTTAAGATTGTGTACAAGTTTCTAGAAATGAGCTAAAAAATGAGCGAAAAAAATAACTACTCAAAAGGCAAGGACTGTCTAGGAGCCAGGTGGTTGAGTATGCACATTATGTATATCCTCACATTACCTTGACTTTTTTTTTGTGCATAGATTCGATTTTGGGGGGTACCAGGTACCTGTCGGATAATTTGTTATTACAACATAGAATGAAGTAAACACTTCTGTTGTATGTAGGTATATAATTTATTAAAAAATTCTTAAAATTTATCCACAAGGGAGTGGAAGTACAACAAAACGTTTTCGGTCAAGCTGGCCATCCTCAGTGTAAACGTCCAGTGTACAAGTAATTGAAACTAGCCACTTGAATAGGTGTAAAACCTCAAAATAACATTATTGCTACATTATGAGCTGTGTAGTAATCGACAATAAGTCGATGTCTTAAGATTAAAAATATATCACATGTGGATGTATGTCATCCTTGCTCGGAATTTACACAAGGTTGTGATCAGGTGAGAGGTTAACAACCAACTTGGTTGTTAACCTCTCACACAACAAGTTAACCTCTCTGTAACAACAGAGTTGGTTGTTAACCTCTCACCTGATCACAACCTTGTGTAAATTCCGAGCAAGGATGACATACATCCACATGTGATATATTTTTAATCTTAAGACATCGACTTATTGTCGATTACTACACAGCTCATAATGTAGCAATAATGTTATTTTGAGGTTTTACACCTATTCAAGTGGCTAGTTTCAATTACTTGTACACTGGACGTTTACACTGAGGATGGTCAGTTTGACCGAAAACGTTTTGTTGTACTTCCACTCCCTTGTGGATAAATTTTAAGAATTTTTTAATAAATTATATACCTACATACAACAGAAGTGTTTACTTCATTCTACGTTGTCTTAACAAAGGTATACAGCCAACTACAGGGTTTACCCTTTTAAAGTTTTAATTTGTTATTAATAATTTAATTGTTTAAATGATTGGATCTCCCAGATTATTAGAGATTTTTAATTTTTCCAAGATAAAAATTGTTTCTTTTGAAAAGGTGAACGAAGTGGCGTTTGGGGTAACCATTGATCCAATTGTTAGAACCAAAGTTATAACAAATTTCGTGAAAAACAATAACAAAATAGGCATTCGATGGCGCTTTTAATATAATTATAACTCAGCTTTCATACATGGAATTAAGTTTCAAAACCCCCTCATCTTAAAGTTAATTGTTTCAGCTTTAAAAAAGACTTTGCAAATTTTTTTATCTCTATTAATAAGAAAGTTGTAATAATTCAACATTAAATATTTCACTAACCAGTTGCGAATTTGTTTAGTAGAGATTTCTATAAAATTTACCTATAAACTTTGAAAATCTGGCTTATGAAAGTTATTGAACAATTATTCAGAACGAACATTTTTAAGTTTTGGTAAATGTTTCTGTGGAGCTTGAAATTCTCCAATTTTTAATTTCCTTACACTTCCTTTACCGCTGTTTGCTCGAACCAGCGGTGATGAAAACCCTTCTAAAAATCGATGGTAAAACTCTATGGGATAGAGCTAGAAGGACAGATATACGACGGAGATGCAAGGTGGACAACATTAATAACTGAGCAAAAAACAGAAGAGTGCAGTGGAACCAGGCGCGGATCTAGAAATTCATAATAGGGGGTTCCAGACTTACCTCAAATAATATTACATTTTCCAGATTTAGCCATACGACTCACACTTACTCTAAGGATAAAATACACTATATAATCCAGATACCTACGGTATCAAAAGGATTGATAGACAATTCACGACTATTAATCTCACTGGTCGTTCTTTACCATGAAGATTAACCTTTCTACCATCAATGGGTACGTACGCATGGATTATCTAGTAAAATACAAATTTTTATATCTTTATTGTATCGCAAATTTGAAACGTGACTTTTCATGAGATAATGTTTATACCCAGTGTAATGTATTTGCATTTTAAAATATCATTTTTGTTATTCTTTGAGTTGAGAAAAATATTTCCGTTGTTTATGGTTCCACCGGTACCCAAACAAATGCGCCTGCAGATTATTTTTCAGAGAAGGGTGTTATATTAAATTTTAGGGCTTCTTTCAATTCTTTGGAAGCGGTTGTCGTGTAATTTAGTGTTGTACTGTTGGCTTAAAGCTTAGAGTTAACAGAAAAAAATAATAAATAATAAAAAAATACTTATAGACTAAATACTGTAACGAAAGAGTTTCGAATCGGCGCAATAAACAGTCCCCGGCTTGGGAGAATTCCAACCGTCGGAATAACAGTAGCCGTGACGTCACAGAAGCGACGGCGCTGTGAGTGAAGATCTCCAGAATATTCATTAGGCCGAGGGATATGTAGACATTTCGAGAACAGGACCTATTGGCTATTTAAGCGGAGCGCGCTGTTATTAGAGTTTAGTCTTAAGCTAAAGTTTGTAAAGTAAACTTGTATAAATAAAAAATAAAGTCGTATATAAATTACGAACCGCTAGTTTTATTGTAATTATAAGTAATTACAATAGTCACGCTACAGTTGGTGTCGGTGTTCGGTTAACTTAGTGCGATATAAATAAGTGAATTACAGAGAGACTTTAAAAGACTTTTGAACTTTATTCGTCGGGAATAACCGGAGTGCGTTAATTGTTCGGTATTCGGAAAGACTTTAAAATACTTTTGGACTTTATTCGTCGGGAATAGTTAAAGTGCGTTGATTGTTCGGTATTCGGAAAGACTGTTAAAAGACATTTTGGAAAGTACGTGTGTGCCGACCAAAGATGTTGCTACAAGAACTTACAGTAAAACAGCTCCGTGAACAGCTCGAGGAACGGGATCTGGACAGCAGTGGGCTCAAGATAGTCCTACAAGCACGACTCGAGGATGTCCTCACGAAGAACGGAGAAGACCCAAAGACGTTCCACTTCCAGTCAGCAGAACAAGCAATCTTATCGAAATTAAAAACTGTTTCTGAAACGATCGATGATACTTCTAAGATAAATAATGAGAAATTCGAAACCATTTCTCAAAAGATCGACGAGACTTCTCAAGTAATTAAAGAAGTTTGTAGACAGAGCAACGAGAAATTTGAAAGTGTTTCTCAAGTAATTAAAGACGTTTGTAGACAGAACGACGAGAAATTTGAAGAGGTTTCTAGAACATTCGATAAGATACAGAAAAGCGTAGACGACAGTAAAGAAATGTTAGAAGAGAAGATCAAACAACTAGAGAGCAGGATAACCGATACAAAAGTACAACCATCAGTTAATGCAGCAACGTTAGATCCTTTAGTGAAAGATGAACTACCGAGAGACGAAACGTCGCATAATATGAGATTCAAATTACCACCATTTGATGGAAAGTCCTCTTGGTCCATATATCTTAGACAGTTTGAAGCTATTGCGACCGCCAATCATTGGACCGAACAAGAAAAGGCTGTTTCCTTGACTGCTGCTTTACGAGGTGATGCTGCAGATATATTAAGGTCAATTCCCAAGGGTCAAGAAAATTGTTACCAGACCTTGTTCACTCGTCTAGAAAAACGCTATGGAGATGCCCATCTACAACAAGTATACAAAGCACAACTGCGAAGTAGAAGTCAACGAGCAAGTGAGAATCTGCAAGAATTTGAAGCAGATGTGGCTCGTGTGGTGCGGTTGGCTTATCCAGAGGTGCCAGACAGCGTTTTAGAAGAAATTGCAGTAGATACCTTCGTCAATGGGCTGAAAGATAATGAACTACAGAAAGCTTTACGACTAGCAAGACCGAAAGTTTTAGATGAAGCACTTGCTATTGCATTGGAACACGAAACGGCTAGTCAAACTTCACGAGGCCATAGAGTAAGAACCATTGAAGAAAGTGACGAACACAACGATGAACGTCTGGAGGAAATGATACGGAGAGTATTAAGTAATCAGATGCCAAAGAGACGCGAGCCTAGATGTTGGAATTGTGGAGACGTAGGCCACATTCGTCGTAATTGTAAGAAGATCGTACAGCCGTCGGAAAACTAGAGCGGGTCGACACCAAGGGGCAACTGCCGACCTCGAGAACTAGAGCCCCCATAGTAACTGTCAACCTTACGTCCTCCGGTGGAATCCACAACTTATACATCGAAGGTCGTATCAGTAATAGATGTAGATCATTTTTGGTGGATACAGGTGCAACGAGAACTATCGCACGTCCAGATGTAGTACGAGACCATAATAAATTATCACCTGCAACAGTAAAGCTTAGAACAGCGACTGGTGAGCTAATTAATACATATGGCGAGGCTAATATGTCAGTATCCATTGGTCAGACCACAGTTGAACATCAAGTATTAATTGCCGAGATCTCCGACGAATTCATATTGGGGATGGACGTACTAAGGAAAGTGGGGGCAATATTGGATGTTCAAAATGGAGTTCTCAGGATCAATGGTGAAGAGTTGCCCTTTCACGACGACAAAGAAGATGCCATCCGCTTACTAACTAGATGCGACGTAACCATACCCGGTAATAGTGAGAAAATTCTGATGACCATGCTTGATGGACACTGCCGAGAGGGAAGTTTAAGGATGGTCGAAGATGTGGAAAATGTCGAGTTCCTAACGGCGAAAACTTTGATAAGAGTTCGAGATGTCATCCCTGTAAGAGTTATGAACTTAAGAGAAACTGCTATCAAGTTGAGTAGAGGAGCTTTGATCGGACAGTGTGTTCCCGTGGCTTCAATTTGCTCTATGAATACCAATGAGAAATCATCGAAGTCAAAGTATCCAAAAGACCTTGTCGAGATGATCATTGAAAGATGCCAAGATCTTGATCATGAACGAACGAAAAAAGTGAGGTCTATGCTGATAGAGTATCAAGATGTTTTTGCTATTGATAAGAAGGATAAGGGCAAAACAAGCATAGTAACGCATAAAATAAATACCGGAGACGCTCAGCCAATCAGACAACGGCCTAGACGACTTCCATTTGCGAAAAGAGATGAAGCCGAAGAGATTATCAAGGATATGGACAAACAAGGGGTAATTGAACCATCGAACAGTCCATGGACATCACCAGTAGTTCTGGTAAAGAAGAAAGATGGTTCGACGCGTTTTTGTATCGACTACCGCCAGCTCAATGCGGTAACAAAAAAAGATAGTTATCCTTTGCCCCGAATAGACGATACATTGGATACTCTCTCCGGTTCTCGATGGTTTTCCACACTCGATTTAAAAAGTGGATATTGGCAAGTAGACATGGAGCCAGTCGATCGGGAGAAAACCGCATTTTCGATAGGATCAGGGCTTTGGCAGTTTACGGCTATGCCGTTTGGTTTATGTAATGCCCCTGCCACATTTGAAAGATTAATGGAGGCAGTTTTAAGAGGTCTAACATGGAAAACATGCCTGGTTTACTTGGATGATGTAATTGTGGTTGGAAGGTCATTTGATGAACACGCCAAGAATTTAATAGAAGTCTTTCAACGATTGAGGGCAGCGAACTTGAAGTTAAGTCCGAAGAAATGTCACATGTTTCGACGAGAAGTTAAGTATTTGGGACATATTGTATCGAGTAATGGTGTAACAGCTGATCCTGAAAAGATTGAAGCAATTAAAGATTGGCCAGTACCAAAAGATAAACATGAAATTAGAAGTTTCCTTGGCCTATGTACATATTACCGACGATTTGTCAAAGGATTTGCCAACATCTCCAAGCCCCTAACAAAGTTGACGGAGGAGGGCAAAGAATATACATGGAGTGAGGAGTGTCAAAAAGCTTTTCGAACAACTACAAAGGGCTCTGATCAGTGCACCGATATTAAGCTACCCGGGACAGGCAGGAAAATTTGTTTTGGATACCGATGCTAGCAACAGTGCCATAGGAGCTGTTCTCTCACAAATCCAGGATGGACAGGAAAAAGTCATCGCTTATTTCAGCAAAGTCCTGTCGAAACCAGAAAGAAACTATTGCGTTACCAGAAGAGAACTGCTGGGTGTAGTGAAGGCTTGCGAACATTTCCATAAATACTTGTACGGCAGAAAGTTCCTTCTTCGAACAGATCACGCTGCTCTAAAATGGCTCATACAATTCCGTAATCCAGAGGGCCAGATGGCAAGATGGTTAGAACGACTTCAAGAATATGATTATGAGATAGAACACAGGGCCGGAAGAGTTCATTCAAATGCTGATGCCCTTTCGAGACGACCATGCAGTGCAAATTGTAATCACTGTGCCAAATTAGAGGAACGATTTTGCCCCGTGAGACGAACCACCGTCGTTAATGAGCAATGGCAGCCACAACAGTTACAAGAAGCCCAAGAAGACGATCCATGTATAAAAAGAGTATTGGATTGGATGCGTCGAGGTGAGAGACCTAGTTGGCAAAACATTGGTGCATGTAGTCCGGAAGTCAAGGCCTACTGGAGCCAATGGAATTGCCTGATACTAAAAGATGATCTTCTGTACAGAACCTTTGAGAACGATGATGGTACAGAATCTAAGCTTCAGTTGATTGTACCTAAAAGTAAAGTGTCAGAAGTATTGCGTCAGTTGCATGACGGTACATCAGGTGGACACTTTGGTATTACGAAGACTCTGCAAAAGGTTCGAGAACGGTTCTATTGGGTGAACTGTAAAGATGATGTAAGAAGATGGTGCCGGAAATGTGAACTGTGTGCATCCGGTAATGGTCCAGTTGGTAAAAAGAGAGCACCCATGAGACAGTACAATGTTGGAAGTCCTATGGAAAGAGTAGCAATCGACATTGCAGGTCCATTTCCAGAAACCGATGCTGGAAATAAATACATTCTGGTAGCCATGGACTATTTTACGAAATGGAAATGCCTATGCATTACCGAATCAAGAAGCTGCTACCGTTGCAGAGGTATTTGTTAAAGAATTCTTCAGCCGATTTGGTGTTCCCTTGGAGATCCACTCCGACCAAGGGCGAAACTTTGAGTCAGCTCTTTTCCAAAACGTTTGTAAATTGATTGGTGCCAATAAGACCAGAACAACACCCCTGCATCCTCAATCAGATGGAATGGTCGAGAGGATGAACCGAACGATGGGTAAACACTTGTCCAAAGTTGTATCTGAACATCAGCGAGATTGGGACCAACACATTCATTTATTCCTGATGGCCTACCGCTCGGCCGTGAATGAAACTACAGGTCAAACACCAACCTGCCTGATGTTGGGTCGTGAAGTTCGTTTGCCCTGCGACCTAGAGTTTGGCTGCAGACCTTCCGAGGAATATGTTGCAGGCGAAGAATACGTAGACCGCCTGAAGTTACGAATGAACAACATTCATGAACTTGCCCGACAACACATCCAGATAGCCAGTGACAGAATGAAAGATCAATATGATTCTCGCTGCAAGAATGAAAGCTTCGAAGTAGGTGATCTTGTCTGGCTTTATAATCCACAACGTCGTCGAGGCCTGTGTCCTAAACTGCAAAGACAATGGGAAGGTCCGTATGAAGTTAAGAAGAAAATAAATGACGTAATATACAGAATTAAGAAGTTGCCAAACGGTAAACCAAAAGTTATTCACATAAATGAGGAATGAACAGAGATATGGCTTGTTGCAACTCATTCTTCAAGGCAAGGTATTTGGAAAGAGAGGACCAGGGAGAAGAAGAATATCTTGGCTTCAAAACCTGAGAAAGTGGTTTAATACATCGACAACCGGACTATTCAGAATAGCAGCAAGCAAAGTTAGGATAGCCATGCTGGTCGCCAACATCCGGAACGGATAGGCACCTTAAGAAGAAGAAGATTCACATAAATCGTCTTGCACCATATGCTGGCTCAAATGAAACAGAAGAAGCCCGAGTCCTCCAACAGGAGATGAAAGACGCCGCACAGCCAAGTTTTAATCAATTTATGTCAAATTACGCAGCGAGAAAGAGTGCTAGATTCGGCGTGACCACAGAAGTTCAGCAAGATCTGTTTGGTGTTCCAGAAAACGTCTCTCTAGCCCACTGTGTTGCCCAAGACCTCGAGATGACCAAAGGAATCTCGTCCGTATTCAATAGAAAGTTCGGCCGCCTGGACGAGTTAAGAAATCAACAACCTAAAATTGGAAGAGTACTGCGATTGGAAGATGGTCCTCGATCTTTGCTGTATATGGTGACCAGGAAGTCTTATACGGACACGCCAAGCTACGAGAACATATGGCGTGCTCTAACTAATTTGAAGAAAATCGTGTGTAATTATGACATCAAAGATTTGGCTTTACCAAAAATAGGCCATGCAGTAGAAAATCTGGATTGGAAGATTGTGAGAAGCATGCTTGAGGTGGTCTTCAGAGAAACTGGCGTACGAATTACTGTGTGTTGCATGAACCCGAAGATGTCGGATCCTTCAAAGACAGTAGACTGTTATTTCTTCTTGAAGGGTGTATGCAAAGCTGGAGAGTCGTGTAGATTCCGCCATCCTGAGCCTTCATCTAGAGTTGCTGATCGGGACGCTCAGATCTTAAGAGGGGAGCAGTGTAACGAAAGAGTTTCGAATCGGCGCAATAAACAGTCCCCGGCTTGGGAGAATTCCAACCGTCGGAATAACAGTAGCCGTGACGTCACAGAAGCGACGGCGCTGTGAGTGAAGATCTCCAGAATATTCATTAGGCCGAGGGATATGTAGACATTTCGAGAACAGGACCTATTGGCTATTTACCCTTTCAGCACCAGTGGACGTACGACGTACGTCCACTTACTATACTTCAGGACGTACGACGTACGTCAAATTTATTTTATTACGTTTCAACTGTTTTTATTTGGATTTTTTGCTTACACTGAAAAAAACGTTTCAAGATAAATAAATAAATACAGTGGAACCTCGATAAGTTGGATTAATCGGGACCGCGGCCGATCCGGGTTATCGACAATCCGGGTTAGCCCGAGAATATGGTAAAAATTAATAAAATACGGTACTCCTGCAGATAAAGGTAATTATATATGCCAAAATAATTAAATACTTATGTCCAGTACATCTAAATTACGTACAGTTGTATACATAATTGTTTATTTCTTGGTAAAAAAAACTCAGTCAAAGTGAAAACATTTTTATTTTATCTGATGAAAATCGATCCGGGTTATCGGAGGCCGACTTATCGGGGTTCCACTGTAAATAAATATCGGAAATTAGTATCTGTCTTCAATTATTTAGTTTAGTCACAGTTTACTATATCGTGGGTCGACCCCTTTTCAAACAAACAATTTTGTCCAAAGACAGGTAGAAAAATATACGACCTTTATATTTAGTAATAGTTAATTGTAAGTACATTTTGGGAAAACCTATTTTATGATTGATAAATACTGTGTTTTAAAAGGGTTTCATTAGATTTCAGGTATATTTACCCAAAATTTGAATACAATCAGGTAAACACTGAATGACTGAATTAGATCCAGATAATAATGTATATTTTGCAGGTACAGAGTTTCTTGAGGATTAAATTAATAATCCGGAGAAAAGTTTATGTGTCCCTGCTGATAGGCTACTTATGGTTAAAATAAATAAATAAAATCGAAAAGATATTAGTTTTCGATTTAGTTTTAAACTGCAGTTCGAAGTGCAGTCTTCTTTGAAATTATTTTATATTATCTTGAAAACTATTTCTTATCATGAGTGACAGTGATTCAGACCCCGATTTTTTGTTGTATCACAAAAGTATAAATTATGTATTATATCAGTAAATAAAAAAATATAAAAAAAAATTTAAGAAACGCTTTTCTTTAGTTACGAGTGACTAAAATTAAAAATAGTATAAAAAAAATCAACCAAAAAGCAAAAAATAAAAAAAAATTTAAAAAATCTAACACATTCGTCAAAGAAAAGCGTGGCGCGTCTTCATCGAATAAACGGTTTTCGCCCCACGCTTTTCTTTAACGAATGTGTTAGATTTGTTCAATTTTTTTTATTTTTTGATTTTTGGTTGATTTTTTTTACACTATTTTTAATTTTAGTCACTCGTAACTAAAGAAAAGCGTTTCTTAAATTTTTTTTTATATTTTTTTATTTTTTACTTTTTAGTCTTACACTTTTCAAACATTAAAATATATCGTCATGTTTATTAAAATTTGTATAAAACATATGATATACTAACATGAAAAGTAGTCGGAATCGGCAAAAAATTTGAAACTTTATTGTTTATTCATGAAGTATAGCGTAAACAATTAACGTAAAAAGTAAAATTATGTATAGTTCATATCATTAGCTATAATCCGTAAAAGTTCAAAGTTTTTACATTGTAAAAAACGAGAGAATTTTAGCATTTTCCATTAAAATCGTTTTTTTTTATTTAAACAATTAACAAACATAAAAACAATTTTTTTTATTCACTATTTGTGAATTGTTCCATCGAATGCATATGTCTGCAAATTTTCATTAATTTGCATTGGAGAAAAGACAGTTAAATTAACGTCTAAAGATTTGACGCAAACTACTGAACTAAATAAAAGCGTTTAAAAAAACTTAATTGTATTTTTCTTTCTGTGTTATTTTTACACCTCTGATATTGTTCAGTAAAAAGTTACATCATTTTGAGCGTTCGGTTTGGGGTGAGATGGGGGAGAAGTCGGTAAATTTGTAGTTTTTTTACGTTTTTCGTCAATATTTCTAAAACTATGCTTTAGCGTTAACAATGTTCTATATAAAAATGTTCTACATAATATATAAAACAAAAAAGGCCCATTCATAATTGTTATAAAATTAAGGTTTCCAGTGTTACGGATGGTGTAAAGTGGAGGTTTTCGAAACTTTTTAATTTTTTTGGGCAATTTATAATATTATTACTGATGAAAGAAATTTTCTTTAACAGGATTTTGTTTTGTAAATAAAATTTGCTATTTCAGTGGCCGATGGTGATAAGCCCTTGAAGAAACGTCAACCTCACCAACCAAAATCATCATCAATTGAAAAGAATATATATAAAAAGTATAGAAAACCTCCACCTTTCACCCTCCGTAACTCTGGAACCGTTGATTTTATAACAATTGTGCATGGGATCTTTTTGTTTTAAATTTTATGTAGAACATTTTTGTATAGAACATTGTTTACGCTAAAGCGTTGTTTTAGAAATATTGACGAGAAACGTAAAAAAACTACTAATTTACCGACTTCTCCCCCATCTCCCCCCTAAACTGGACGCTCAAAATGGTGCAACTTTTTACTAAACAATATGTGGAGCATATAAGTAGAACAATTTGGTGTTGGAGGAAAAATTTTACTTATGTCTGGGTTTGGCCTCTTTTTGGACCAATTATACTATACTACCTCCGTAACTTTGGAACTGTTCATTTTAGAAGGATTATGCATAGGGCCTTTTTTATTTCAAATTTAATGTAGAACATTTTTGTATAGAAGGTTGTTCATGCTAAACCGCATAGTTATAGAAATATTGACGAAAAACGTAAAAAACTACGAATTGACCGATTTCTCCCCACTCTCCCACCCAAACCCGACGCTCAAAATGGTGTGACTTTTTCCTGAACATTATATGGACCATATAGAACATTTGATGTTGGAGGATAACTTTGCCTTTGGATGTCTGGATTATGCCATCTTTTGAATCAATTGTATCATACTATTATAAAACAATACGCCACTGAATCTCCAATCCAAATAAGTAAAAAGTGTGGGAAATCCTGGAGAATTATGTACAGGTGGCATCTATCCGTGAGAAAAATTTGGCACAAAGTAGTACATTTGGTTGCGTCTTTTTATACTTTTCACTCAACGGTATACGGTATCATGCATTTTAATAGAAAATATCTTTTTTGTACAAGTTATTACATTTTTCAGTGTAGGTTCGTTCCTATGACGTACAACGTACGGCCGTTGGTATATAAGCATGAAAACTTACGCCGTATGTCCAAACTTAAAATCGCTGGGATTATTTACCTCAAAAAAATTAGTAGCTGGGGGTGAAAGGGTTAAGCGGAGCGCGCTGTTATTAGAGTTTAGTCTTAAGCTAAAGTTTGTAAAGTAAACTTGTATAAATAAAAAATAAAGTCGTATATAAATTACGAACCGCTAGTCTTATTGTAATTATAAGTAATTACAATAGTCACGCTACAATACAATAATGGGGTCCATTTACCCGTTGACCCCCCCCCCTGTATCCACGCCTGAGTGGACCGTACGCCGAATAACAACAAATAGAATATTAAGGACCATAAACGTATATACTGACATATTATACTGATACTGAGCCTACCCTCCACGTTTCCTGACGACAAGATCTTTTCGACAGGTTTGCGGTATCTCTTTCTAGCACATTGCATCCGGAAAATAACATGAAACCAAGTGGAGGTATAGGCACGGAAGGGCAAGACTACTGTCGCAGCTTTACTATGCGTAAGAGTGAAACAGCATTGAGCAAAAAATAGATGGTGTCATCACTTACAATGTATGTACATTGTAAATTATGATTCGGGAGTGCTCCTAGTAGCATTTAGCGTGTCTTCGTTTGTTTATTTCTACTGCATCTTGATTGTAAGTTTAAGTGTCATTTAATTTAACCTTCGTAAAGCGGTCCGGGGTGTACCTGCACCCCAGACCTCGTTTTTCTCACCTATCTTTTTTAATAAATTTTTTTGATTTTTGTCCATTTTTTTATTCGCATTAAATTAAATTCTAAACGCACTCCACCCATTACAGCATTTAAAACTCTTTGTCTTTGTTTTAAGTCCTTTTTTTTGGAAAAATGACTGTAGGGTGGAAATGATGAAAATTTCATATCCTGAATTGGACGTTTCTGATGTTCCACCTTGAGCTAACAGAGCTACGGGACAAGGTGGGTTTTACTTATGTCACAAAAAAAAGACAGAAAATCCCGACATAACTGTATTGTGTGTAAAAACTTTGTGTTGCTCACTCTGTGAAAAATTTCATGTGTTTGTCTTGCAACGATAATAATTTTTTTAAAAAGAAATGAGTACTTTGTAGTTTGTTTGTAAAATTATGTTTCATAGTATAATAAGCAAGTCCTATTTATCTTTCAAATTAATTTCCCCGATGTTCACATATGAAAAACAATGGATATACGGATAGGGTGCAAATGCACCCCGCACCGTCGCACAGTGGTCCAAAATCCCGAAAAGCTGGCCAAAAGTAAAAAAAATTCAACATTTTGAGAATGTTATATTACTATTACATTTTCTAAAAGAGAAATTCCCTATTCAGTGTTGGCAACCCTAGAACTATATCACCTATACCACGGTACACAGAGAACCGGTATGTTCGCACGCATGGAAGGCGAACGCGTGACGTCATATGGGAACCTTAATTTTCATCCGGCAATGCTAAATGAAGCGGTAATATTGTTTGAATTTTAAAATTATGTACCTATCATTGCTTTTTAAATAAGAAATTGTATTGTATATTCTTTTTACTGTCATTTTCAAATGTGCATTTAATTTAAACATGAGTTTCCGTTGAAAAATAAAGATTTTAGGTATCTGTTGTAAAATATACATTCACCATAGTATATTAAAAAAGTAAAACAGAAATAATATAAACATTCACTTTACTACTGAGTCTGTAAAAATGTTTCACATAAAATTGTGTCTACTTACTGTTATTCTAGATTGTTGAAAAATATTTGTCTAAAAATAAAAACTTAACAACAAATCAATGAAATTTGAAGTTTTAGATGAATAGAACTAATTACTTGATGACTTTCAAATTTTATTTACAAAATAGAAAAATGTTGATTTTAAGTTAAACCAGGTTAGGAATCTAAAAATTTCAAGTGCGAACATTTTATTAGACTGTAATATACATACATATACAGAGTGGGCCAAAGAAAACAGTCCACCTCGATATTTGGCAGTATTTATTGTATTTTAAGGAAATGACAAAACAGGTCGATTTTTGATCTAATTGAGACTCATTTTTACGGTACATACATTTGTCATTTGTCAACCCCCTCCCTTCCATTCCCCCATCCCTTATTTTTAAATAGGGAATAGGGGTCGTGTGCTAGCTCATTTATAAAAGGTTACTCGATTCTATATTTAGTAGTATAAACATAAACATAATTATTTATACAGGGTGTTCAAGAAAAAAATATTTTAATTAAATTAACTGACACAAAAAGACGAATGTATGTAATTTATTTAATTCAAAATACATTCTACTGCTGTCACAAAACAGAAAAAAATGTTTTTTGATAAATAAACATTGCTCTTCGCTTAATTTCAATATTCAAGCTGCCACCCATCTGCCACTTGGTAGGTTGAATATTGAATTTAAGCGAAAAACAATATTTATTTATCAAATAAACATTTTTCTCTGTTTTTTGTCAGTAGTAGAATGTATTTTGATTTAAATAAATTGCATACAATCTTCTTTTTGTGTCAATTAATGTAATTCAAAATAATTTTTCTTGGACACCCTGTATAAATAATTATGTCAATGTTAATATTACTGAATAAAGAATTTAATAACATTTTAAATGAGATAGCACACGACCCGTATTCCCTATTTAAAATTAAGGGGTGGGGGAAATGGCAGGGAGGGGGTTGACAAATGTATGTACCGTAAAAATGTATGCCCCTTAGATTAAAAATCGACTTGTTTCTTCATTTCCTTAACATCTAATAAATACTGCCAAATGTCGAGGTGGACTGTTTTTTTGGCCCACTCTGTATATGTATGTATAAAATATTCGCACTTTAAATTTTTAGGTTCCTAACCTGGTTTAACTTTAAATCAATTATGTATATTAATACTATATATAATACATATTACATATTATATTAAAAAAACAAATTTGCGGGAAGTTTTATTAATAATACTAGAATTAGTATCTATAAATAAAATCTTTTTTTAAAATTAGAAAATTTAGATATCTTTTTGTCAAGTGATCTCTGGCAGTTTTTAAAACTTTTTTCTGTTAATATCCCTCATTCTAATATATGTTCGTGTTCTGCACATGTATAATATCACCTCAAATAGCATTATAGTCTCGATTTTAATAAATTACTATAAAACTAATAGTTAAATTATAATAGTTTTAAAAATACACAGTTATGCTAATAAACAACAATTTGTAACTAAAATAATATAGAATTACTTCAATCGTTAACAGCTTAATATTTTAAAACCGCCTCAATCTATTCACTTTCAACGCCACCACATACGAAATAATGCATCCAAACAATAAGCAAATATCTGTTAGGTTCCCACGTGACGTGCTGCGCGGCCGAAACCAAATTTAGCGACGACAATCGGCATACCGGTTCTCTGTGTACCGTGACCTATACCCTATACCTGAATTTCCAGTTCAGTTTAAAGTTGACCTTCGTATGGAACAGAAGCGCAGTTAAGAATAACGAATATTTTATACGCACAGTCTTGTGCGTATATCTCGAAAACAAAGTGCGCAAATTCAATAATGCAAAATGGAGGATATAGAGCCATCTTTAATAAAAGCCGATAATATCAAAATATTTGTATATGTGTTATATTTAGTAGATTTTAACTGCCCCTTTGGTTTTGCGAGAATTTTTTGTACAAGCTCTCTGCGCCATGAGTTTCAATATGAATCGTTAACAACGCAGAATAAACAGATCATGCCGCAGCATTCAGGTAGTTGTTATGACTGTAGATATTTAGTTATTTTAGTATCGTAGGGTAAAATCGTAGATAAAAGGGCCAGGTACAGTATTGTTGAACAATGAAGTAAAAATTAGTCTTGACTTTCATATGAATAATAATCGAATTTAACGTTGGAATAAAAAATTGGCGAATTGCATCCGTCATTTTGTTTTTTGAAATTTAGGTTTCGGATTCGTAATCAGCAACCTCAAAAACTCCCGGATATCAATTTTCGACGGTATTACATATATTTAAAATAGATAAACCCGTCATATTATATCGGCCATTTTGTTTTTTGCAATTTAGACTTCGGATTCGTAATTAACGACCTCAAAAACCCCTGGATGCGTAATTTCATACAAATCAAAAACATTTTTCATATTTTGGCCATCTTTTTGGGTTTTTGGACCACTGTGCGTCGTTTACGTAAGAATCTAAGCACCGCCTTATGAGGGTTAATGTGTGCAACATGTCATTTCGAGCAATTGTGAAGCAGATCATTTTGAATGTCATAAAAATCTGATATATCCCATAAAAAATCTGATGTATCCCATAATTGTTCGAAGGACAATGTGACCATATTTTAATGATTATTTCATTCATAGGAGATTCTGACCAATAGAAAGCTACAGAAATCTGAATTAAATCGATAATTTTTGATAATTGCCCGTCGTTAAGTATATTACGTCAGATGCCCTTCGTTGCTACGAAAAAATACATTCAGTGACATTAATGACAATTAATGTTTTAAAAATTATAAAAGTGATGACTTTCAATCGTCAAATATTTATAAAAACTTTGTGTTTAATTGTACTAATTTGTACTTACATAAATAAATTACAATAAAATTTTGGTTTTGAACAGTTTTACTCGTGACACTTTGACATAATTTCACTCGCCTTTGGCTCGTGAAATTAAAACTGTCAAAGTGTCACTCGGGAAAAATTCAATAATTTCAGAGCTCTTGTGCAATTACTACTGATAATATATAACCAATTTGTATAATGCAACTAATAAAATAAGTGGATTAAAAAACTGATTCAAAACAACACCATGTCGACATAGTGTAGTTTACCTCCGAGGTCCAGAATTATTTCTTTTTATATTACTAACGAGCATACAATGATTTGTCAATAACTACTGTACCTTGTTTTTAAACCAGAAGGAATAAACCAAAAAGACATTCATACCCAAGAAAGTCACTAGAAAAATCACCAAAAATACATCTTCTTTTTTGGTTGATCATCCATCCATAAATATTATATTATACTAATACGTCGCTAAAGAGTTTTAAACAACTGTTTTGTTTTATATAAAAGCAGACCAAAAATCTAAAAACTTAAGGAATAACGCAGAAAACACAAAAAATCGCCGATATAACTTATTTTTTTAATTAACGTATGAAATGCCAATAGTGTCAAAATTTCATAAATGTCAATAGTTTCAAAATTGCATAACATTTGAGTAAACTGGCCTGCGGTTGGTCCAATTATTACAAACCAGCATTACGGCGTGGTAAATTTGAATTACTCCTCCTGGTTTAAAAACAGAGCAGTAAATTATAGTGCGGCAGATTCGTCCAATATATTATAAGAATTGCACATTTAATGATACAAGCGTATAATTTGATCCACATATACTGCACAAATAAAGGTTCAAATTTAAATATGAGGCCATCTCAGATTTTGCCTTTTCCAAAAATGGCGGTCATTCAAAATGGGCGCCTATACATATATGACTAATAGCACGATATCTTTTGAATGAAAAGTCCGATTTCAACCAAATTTGGTACGTAGGTTCGTTCTGTGATTTACAAGATCGATGCCATAAACTGGAAGAATCGTTTTACCAGAAGTTTTGTTTTTCCTGGTTTTTTTTGTAAAACTATTTTATATTATGTAAATAATTGATTTTCAATTTTTTCACCCTGTATATATTAATTTTTCAAAATGGTAATACCACTATTGAAAAGAGCGTAAGAATATGTTTTAGGAAATATTTTGAACTTTGTAGTTATGTTAATTATAATTACCATTTAATAAATGCATAACGTATCTTCACATGTACCTATATGTGGCAGATTCGTGCAAATATTATAAGAATTATTGTACATTTAATGGTAGAGTCATATAATTTGGACAACATATACTACACATACAAAAGTTCAAATTTAGATATGAGGCCATCTCAGATTTTGCCTTTTACAAAAATGGCGAGCATTCAAAATGGCGGCCATACATATGTGACTAATAGCACGATAACTTTTGAACGAAAAGTCCGATTTTAGCCAAATTTGGTATCAAGTTTCTTTTTTCGATGAATAAGATCGAGGTCTTGAACCGGAAGAATCGGTTTACCAGAAGTTGTGTTTTTACTGTTTTTTATGTAAAAATATGTTGTTGTTTTTTTCAATTATTTCACCCTGTATATATTAATTTTTCAAAAAGGTAATACCGCCATTGAAAATAGTGTAAAAATATTTTTTAGGAAAGATTTTGAACTTTTTAGTTATGTTAATTACCATTTAATAAATGCATAACGTATCTTCACATGTACCTATGTGCGGTAGATTCATTTTGAATGCCTGCCATTTTTGTAAAAGACGAAATCTGAGATGGCCTCATATCTAAATTTGAATCTTTGTATGTGTAGTGTGTGTGGTCCAAATTATATGCTTTTACCATTAAATGTACAATAATTCTTATATTATTTGCACGAGGTGTATTCACATAGGTTCATAGGTACATGTTAAGATACGTTATGCATTTATTAATTGGTAATTAATATAACTAAAGAGTTCAAAATATTTCCTAGAAAATATTTTTACGCTCTTTTCAACGTCGATATTAACTTTTTGAAAAATTAATATATACAGGGTGAAAGAATTGGTAAAAAAACATGTTTTTACATAAAAATCAGGAAAAACACAACTTCTGGTAAATCGATTCTTCCGGTTCAAGACCTTGGTCTAACACATCAAAATAAGAATCTATATAACAAATTTGGTTGAAATCGGACTTTTCGTTCAAAAGTTATCGTGCTATAAGTCACATATGTATAGTCGCCATTTTGCATGCCCGCCATTTTTGTAAAAGGTAAAATCTAAGATCGCCTTATATCTAAATTTGAACCTTAATGTGTGTAGTATATGTGGTCCAAATTATATGCTTCTACAAAGAAATGCACAATAATTCTTATAATGTTTGCACGAATTTGCCACACATAGGTACTTGTGATGATACGTTATGCATTTATTAAATGATAATAACATAACTAAAAAGTTCAAAATATTTTCTACAAAATATTTTTACGCTCTTTTCAATTGCGGTATTACCTTTTTGAAAAATTAATATATACAGAGGGAAAAAATTGAAAAAAAAAAACATATTTTTACATAAACAACCAGTAAAAACACAACTTCTGGTAAACCGATTCTTCCGGTTCACCATATCCCTCTTGTAAATCAAAAAGAAAACCTATATACCAAATTTGGTTGAAATCGGACTTTTCGTTCAAAAGTTATGGTACTATTAAACACATAAGTATAGCCGCCATTTTGAACGCCCGCCATTTTTGTGAAAGACAAAATCTGAGATGGCCTCATATCTAAATTTGAACCTTTATATGTGTAGTATATGTGGTGCAAATTATATGCTTGTATCATTAAATGTGCAATTGTTTCACATATCGGCCGCACTACTAGAAGAAATAAACATTTATCCCTATTAATAAAAAACTTCGAATTGTACTCATCCTCCATTACATCGTATCGTGCGGCATTTTCTCATTTCGTGAAATGCCTGACATAACACAACTTTTTCCCCAGACGTGTCTCCTTTAACATTTGAGTACTTCAACGACTACCATACCATAACCATCTTTAGCTGAATCCAAAAGAAAGCGAAGAAGAATCAGTCGTGCGAATTCTCGAGATGTTGTTGAAGGCAACAACACAACAATTCCCATGATATCGTAAACATGATCGCTCATCGCTCCTCGTACGGTATGATTCCCCTTTTGGTACCAACGGGACAACATTAAATGCAACAAGAACAAAGTCATCGACCCAGAACCAGTACCACTACCAGCGAGTGCAAAAAGTTCAAGGGATACTTAATAAGATGATCTGAAAAGATAACACATGCGCCACTAAAAATGTTATCTAATGCGAGCTGAGTTTTTAGTTTAACTTTCTTTTGACGAAAGACTTTTATTGAGTCATAAATTTTAGTCAAAAAACTTACTCATTCATAATAAACTGCGCGTCATAGAAAACGGGCACCCTAAAAAATGGGTCATTTTTGATGTGGCGTATCTCCTAAACCTGTTGTCCGATTAAGTGATTTTTTTGAATATGTTATAGCCCTATTCTTTGTCAATATCCCTGTATTAATATTTTTGCCAAACAGGTAAATTTTCATTGTATACCGGGTGTACGAATCAAACTGTGTTTTTTTCTCAAAGTTCGCAACACCCTGTGGCATATTCTAGCATTTATAAAATACTGAAATTAAAACCCAACTATAGCCTCAGGTTTTCTTAACATTCTGTTTTTTGATTCATTCGTTTATGATGGATAATACAAAAGTTATGTACTTTAACAACTAGGCATGCTCTTTATCAGTACAGGGTGTTTCTAAAGAAGTACGATAAACTTTAAGGGGTAATTCTGCATGAAAACATAATGACTGGTTGCTTTATAAACATATGTCCGCAAATGCTTCGTTTCCGACATACAGGATGTTGAATTTTTTCTTAAAAACTGACGATTTATTTATTGCCCTAAAACCGGTTGAGATATGCAAATGAAATTTGGTGGGTTTTAAGACGTAATTTTTGAACATTTTTTGATATACAATTAAGAATTTTTTATTCACCATTGGCGTACATACGAATAATATGATCGGTCATATTACCCGTATGCGCACCAATAGTGAATATAAAATTCTTAGTTGAATGTCAAAAAATGCCCAATAACCATCTCTTAAAAGCTACCAAATTTCATTTGCATATCTCAACCGGTTTTAAAGCAATAAATAAATAATCAGTTTGTAAGAAAAAATTTAACATCCCGTATCTCGGAAACGAAGCTTTTGCGAATATATGATTATAAAGCAAACTGTCATTATTTTTAATGCAGAATTACCCCTTAAAGTTTGTCGAACTTATTTAGTCCCTAAAACACTTTAGACTTATAACACCCTATACTGATGAAGAACATGGCTAGTTGTTAAAGTACATAACTTTTGTATTATCCAACATAAGCGAATGAATCAAAAAACACAATATTAAGAAAACCTGAGGCTATAGTTGAATTTTAATTTCAGTATTTTATAAATGCTAGAATAATCCACAGGGTGTTGCGAACTTTGAGAAAAAAACACAGTTTGATTCGTACACCCGGTATACAATGAAAATTTACCTGTTTTGCAAAAATATTATTACAGAGATATTGACAAAGAATAGGACTATAACATATTCAAAAAATCATTTAAATCGGACAACAGGTTTAAGAGATACGCGACATCAAAAATGACCCATTTTTTAGGGTGCCCGTTTTCTATGAGGCGCAGTTTATAAAGTATTTTTAGACTGGTATAAAAAATTAATAGATCACAGAAAATAGCCAAGTAAAAAATATGATGTTTCTAATAATAAAACACTGAAAACTTTTGTTTTCAATACTTGCACAAAATTTTTTATAACTTAATATCATTACAACTGTTTCGGCAGATTGAGGAGTAGGGAGCTGTTTGTCCCAAGTTGGTCATTCAGAATTATATCTGTATTTTCAACGAAAACTTTTCGTTTATAAATTCGCAAAGTCTGTGTGTTATTGCGTTGCCACTCCTGCAATACTTAGAGCAGATTTATCGATGGATTCTTATGTAGTTTCGTCTTTGAATCCAAATCTAAAAACGGCATTTTGATATCTCTAACCGTCTTCGAGATAATCCACTTCAAAGTCTAAAATGTGACGTCACAATCCTTTTATCTTCTGCCGACACACTAAACGTCAGCTGAAATCGTTGCTAGTAAGTAGGCTAGTTTTCAACGGAAACATTTCGTTTATAAATTCGCAAAAGTATGTGTGTTATTGCGTTGCCGCTCCTGCAATACTCAGATCAGATTCATCGATGGATTCTTATGTAGTTTTTTCTTCTGAATCCAAATCTGAAAACGGCATTTCGATATTTCTAACCGTCTTCGAGATAATCGACCTCAAAGTCTAAAATGTGACGTCTCAATCGTTTTATTTTCTGCCGACACACTACACGTCCAGCTGAAATCGTTTCTATTAAGTAGGCTAGTTTTTTTTAATCTCGATTTAGCAAAGCATAGGTTATTTACATTTGAGTTTGACAGTTCGTGAATGTCAAACTAAATTTTAAATTAAGTATTAATAAAACATCAATGACATTTGATAGTGAATATAAAATAAATAAGATGTTCAAAAATACAATTTGAGTATATTTTAAAAGCAATAATTTATTAACAGCTTTAAAAAGGTTTATTCGAGTATACGGCCTCCCCTTTATGATAAATGGACTGTTCCATTTGCTATGAAATTAAAATATAGTTGGTTTGCTAAACTCGACACAACTGGCTAGTGATTTTAGTAGGTAATTTTTTTGTTTTTTTGCGAATTTTGCCAAAATTGGCAAAATTACTAATTATTTAGTAATTATTAACTAATTAGTAATCATTTTTTTTGCCCAATTGGCAAAATTATTGACTAAAATCACTAGCCAGTTGTGTCTGAGTTTAGCGAACCGACAGTATATGAAATAATATTGTTTGGTATAAAAAATTATGGTCTGATATGTGCAATTACTTCCTTCTAATAAAAAAAAAATTTGAAGATTTTTCTCAAATTATGGATACCAACAACATTTTCATTTATAACTCTTTTATTTTTAACTTGACGAAGAAAAGTTATTCTTCATAAAAAGCTCTTCATGTTCTAAGATTGATGATGTCATCATATATAAAATTTTATTAATTTTATACGAGGTATATAAAAAATATGAATTTCGATCAAAAGTAAACTACCTTTATATGTAGTTCATAACATTTAAATTAGAATTATATAATTGCACATTAAAACTTAATTATTAATTCTAAACTACTTTTCATAATAGCAATTTTCCATATTATGAATTAAAATACGTAAATAAACAAAGTTTTCGTTATGATAATGCTCGCATTTTCAGCTTGTTTAATCTGAATTTGTTAAGCAAAACATAGGTTATTTACATTTGAGTTTGACACTTCATGAATGTCAAACTGAATTTTAAATTAAGTATTAATAAAATATCAATGACATTTTATACTGAATTTAATTAATATATAAAATAAATACGATGTTCAAAAATACAATTTAAGTGTATTTTGAAAGCAATAATTTATTAACAATTTTAAAAAGGTTTATACGAGTATACGGCTTCCCCTTTAATGGGAGTACCTAATGATAAATGGACTGTTCTATTTGAGTTCGCTAAACTCCGACACAACTGGCTAGTGATTTCAGTAGCTATTTTTTTTGTTTTTTGCCAATTTTGCCAAAATTGGCAAAATTACTAATTATTTAGTAATTATTAACTATTTAGTAATTTTTTTTTGCCAAATTGTGAAAATTACTGACTAAAATCACTAGCCAGTTGTGTCTGAGTTTAGCGAACCGACTAGGTATATGAAATGTTGTTTGGAATAAAAAATTATGGTCTGATATGTGCAATTACATCCTTTTAATGGAAAAAAATGTTTTAGGTCTGGATCCCGCGTATGAAAAAAAGTTGATTAATAGCAAGCTGAAAATTTGTTAATAGCTTAAGGGTGTCTAGTCGGATAAACTTTGATATATGGGAATAATGAAACAGGGGCAGTTTTAATTGTGGAACAGGTTAAAAATTTGGAACGGTCACAACCCGAAAACAGCACATTTATTTTGTCCGACAGAATAGACTTAAACTCTCCTAACAGAGATTAAACTCTCATGCAAAAATCAGACTGCTATTTATCACCTGTCATAATTCCTGTCATTTGACCTATTCTACATGTTCCACTCATTAAAACGCCCATTTGGTGATAAATAGCAGTCTGATTTTTGCATGAGAGTTTAATCTCTGTTCGGAGAGTTTAAATCTGTTCTGTCGGACAAAATAAATGTGCCGTTTTCGTGGTCTGACCGTTCCAAATATTTAACCTGTTCCACAATTAAAACTGCCCCTGTTCCAGTGTTCCCATATATAAAAGCTTATCCGACTAGACACCCTTAAGCTATTAACAAATTTTCAGCTTGCTATTAATCAACTTTTTTTTCATACGCGGGATCCAGACCTATTGAAGATTTTTCTCAAATTATGGATACCAACAACATTTTCATTTAAAACTCTTTTATTTGTAATTTGACGAAGAAAAGTTATTCTTCATAAAAAGCTCTTCATGGTCTAAGATTTATGATGCAACCATCTTACATCAAATTTTATTAATTTTATACGAGGTATATAAAAAATATGAATTTCGATCAAGAGTAAAGTACCTTTATAGTTCACAACATTTAAATTAGAATGATATAATTGTACATTAAAACATAATTTTTAATTCTAAACAACTTTTCATTTAATAGCAATTTTCCATAATATGAACTAAAATACATAAATAAACAAAGTTTTCGTTATGATAATGCTCGCATTTTCAGCTTGTTGTAATTTATTGGGCAGACTGCAATTGCGCGCAGCGGTCAGGGTTCTCAACAGGGTGTCTAAGTTTTATTTACTTCTTATTCGTTTTGAACGGAAATTTTGCTAATTTTAAAAAATTAATTAATTAAAAGATTAATATATTATATATTGATGTGATCTTGATTATTGATATGAGATAATATTCTTATATGTCATTTAATTTAATCAATGCATTAATCATAATCTAATTAATTTACCAGATCACATATCAATATGTTTTCAATCTCAGGGCGAATTATAAAATTAATTACTTACTCTCGTGGCTTCTAAGTATTTCTCAATGGTTCCTAATCGGGATAGGAAAGAAAAGAGTAAAATAATACACACATATGGGTTACAATTATAATCAAATTATTGTTTATTTTATTTAAATGGCAATCATTGCTTAATTTGCTAGATCTTATTTTTCTTGAACATAACATTTACAAATGGGAATCTTATTTCCTTTTGGTTTCCAATTGAAAGTTTTTATTAACATTTAACTATTAGGATTTATTAGCAACAATTCTATTTAAGTTTGATGAAGCTTTTCTGATATTATTTATTATGTTCTTCAATTTATAATGTGGTATTTAATACGAAAAACCCATACATTCATGTCCAAACAAATGAGACTGACCTTTTTCTGGTGAACTGAGAATGTCTTCACACAAGACCCGTTTCCTGCTATCCTTGGCTGCGATCAAAACCTCGTCCTGGCTTTTAGTAATGTTCTCCTTTGAAAACTAGCTCGTATAGCTCTCATTCCTGCTTCTGTCGTGATGCTGTATTCTGCCTTTTTCGAAACTGCAATCAGCTACCGGGACACTCTTGGCTCAAGGAGGTTCTTTTACTCCTGGCTACCTGGCCTACCTCTCGTTCCACGATAGATACTCCACACTCACGCAACTACACCGGCTTTCTCACTCTCCGTACACTACCGTCTACTACTGGACTTCACTTCTCGACAGCTCAAGACATTCTGATCTCTATTTGTCATTCATTCTCCTACTTTCTAATTATCCCTTCCAGATTCACAAATCAACCTTACACCACCAACTCTCATTCGCAGTATTCCTCAAAACCAATTTTTAATCTTTCTAAATATGCTTAATGGATTTCAAAAAAAGATATAGTTAATTCCCATTCTAAAATTACTTTCTACTATTTACAAAATTTAATGACCTATTCTCTATTTCAACTGAGTCTTATTTAGCATCGGCTAATGATCGAACCTTCCGCGAACAACGATAATGACCTATTATCGATTCCAACTGAGTCTTATTTAGCATAGGCTAATGATCGAACCTTCCGCGAACAACGATAATGGTACGCGCCATTCACTTTGTTTATTCTAAGCGCATTTTCCCGAGTTTCGTTTAATCACTTCTTAAAATTAAATATAACAATTTGTTGTATACAGGTTGTTCTACATTTATATGCCCGTGGTTGAGAAAATTGAAAATATTTTATATTAAATTGAATCCTTTTTATAATTATCAAAATTTAATTTTCATATCAAATAGAAATATAACAAATCCCCGCCTTGTATTCGATAAAATTTATCTGCATTTTTAAATAAATTTTCTCGAGGCAAAACCAACTCCCTGTATATTTCCTTACTTTAATCTACGTCTTATACCCCTTCTTCTTGTATTACTCTAATTAGTCCCAACTGTAGAGTAATTGTTTCCTTATTTTCAGTGTCCTCATCCTGTGTTAGAGTGTCGGCTATTATGTTGTCTTTCCCTTTTTCCCATATCAATCTTCTGTCTTTTTCCTCAGATTTTTCACATATGTTTACCGTGCATTCTGCATCCTCGTTTGCATATACCTCCTCTTCAAATACCACTGTTTCAATCATATTCTTTTCACTTTCATTTTTTTTTGCTTTATTTCTTCTTCTCCTGAGCTCGTCTCTTCTTTTGAGGAATCCCAGGTTTCCTTTGTTTCTGATACTCTCAAATTTTCTTCTTCTGGGCTCAACTCTTCTTTTGAGGAGCCACAGGTTTCATTTTCTTTTATCTTTTTCTGACCTTTTCTCCTTTTTTTTCTTTGTCCTTGCTTCGCTGCCAAATTCATTTCCACTGTTTGTTCTTTACCTGATTCGTCCGTATTTTGTTTCTCATGTTCCTTGTCCTGTTCTTTTTCTCTTTCTTCTGTTAGTTTCATCGTATTATTTTTAAAATCTATCACTACATGTTTTTCTGCCAATTCGTCAACTCCTACTATCATGTCATGTGACATGTTTGGCATTATTACACATTGTAGTGCATACATATTCTTACCCAGTCGTACCATTACTCGTATGCCTTCATTTATAGTTGCCAATGTCCGTTTGTTTGCGCCCACTAAATTTACCCTAGGTATTTTGTAAATTAAATTTGTTAAGTTAACTTCTTCTATTAGTTTTCTGTTGACCAATGTTATTTCAGATCCAGTGTCTATCATAATTTTAATTGGTTTCTCGTTGATAAATCCATCCACAAATTTTAAATTAACTCCTTTTTTCTTTTCGTTGTTTCCTGCCAATTTAATAAACTCCTTGGGTTGACAAAAGATTCCTGTTTGATTTTTGGTTTTTAGTGAGCGCCGTCGTGAAAAGACGCCGGTTGCTCCTCGTTGTTTATATTTTCGTCATAATGTCTCTCTCCGTCATATTCATCTGTCTGGGTATTATTTACTTCTCTTCTATTTTCTCTTGGTCTGTCGGATCTGTTTCGGTTTTCTCGATATCCCTGTTCATTTTGTCTACCATTATTTCTGTTTTCTTGATTTGAGCGTGTGATGTTTCTACTCTGGTATTCTCGATTTCTGTCCTCATTCCATTGCCTATTTCTTTGTTCATAATTTCCTCTTCCGTTGTCTCTATTTTCGTTTTCCCTTCTGGGATTAAAATCTCGTCTTGTATAGTCCCTCCTATTTTGATTTCTATCTCTGTAATCCTGTGTTTCTCGGGGCCTGTAATCTTCTCGCGACCTTCTTGATTTTCTTTCTCTTAAACGTGATTCTCTTATTTGTAGGAATTGGCATAAACTATCTATGTCTTTGTAGTTTTGTAATGTGATATGGCCTTCCAGCGTTTCCTCGAAATGTCTTGCAATCAGTTCGACTAATTGTTCCGATGAGTAATTATATTGTAAATGTTTTGCGTTATAGTAAATTTGTAATGCATATGTCCTTTCTGATATACCCATCCTATCATTGTATTTCCCATTTTGCAATTCCTTGTTAATTTCCAATTGTTGAACCTTTCCCCAGAAATAATTCAAAAATTTTTGTTTAAATTGTTGCCAATTGCCGAATTCTTCTTCTTTGATATCGAACCATAGGCTTGCTTCATATTTGAGATGGTTTCTGATAGTTTCTTTTGCTGTTTCGAAATTTCCGATGTGCTGTATTTTCTTTTTCAGGCTATTTATGAACGGCACTGGGTGTAATCTTCTTACATCCCCGCCAAACCTTATCTTCACGTCATCTGTGCTATGTATAACCATTTCTCTTCTTTCTCCGACATTTTGTTGAATATTGATTTCCGCAATCTTTCTTTCCACTTCTTCTATGTTTGCTTTAATAGCGTTTTCCAACTTGTTTTCCAAATTTTCTATTTCCTTTTGCTGGCAATTCGTTATCTCCTTTATTTTGATTTTGATTTCTTTAATCTCTAACTCCTGTTTCTCGCTCTTTTCTGCAATCTCCTCTATTTTTTTAACCATTTCCTTCTTAATACTCTCTATATTTCTGTTGTTTTCTTCTATGGCTTGTTTTGTTTCCTGTTGATTGTCATCCATTTTTTTCTCCACTTTATCCATTTTCTTTGATGTTTCTTCCTGATTTTTATCCATTGTTTGTTTTGTTTCTCTTTGATTGTCATCCAGTTTTTGTTGTGTTTCATCCATTTTCTGTTCCATTCTTTGTGACTGGAGTTGCATCATTTGTAATAATTTATCTATTCCTGATAATTCTTGCTGTTCTGATGCCATGATTGTCTTGTCTAAAATATCTTCTTGGTCTGAATTATTCTCTTGATTTGAATGTTCTTTTTGTTTTTTGTTGTTTTTGCTTTGGCTTCTTGTCACAGACATTTGTTTTCAAGAAGTACTGTCCCCGCCAAATATGAAATTTTACTAGTATGTTACCAAGACGACTTTTTCTCACCCAAATATTATAAATTGTCAATAAATATATCAAATGTAAATATCGTAAAAATAAAATATTAAATCCGTTATGTAAAATTTGTACCTAAAGAGATCTAAAATTTAAGTTATCAAATGTAAGTATCTCACTTTTTACCACAGGCATATAAATTTTCAAATACCGGCTTTACTCTTTCTATCCTTCAAATTTGCCACTAGAAATACTTTACAATGCTTTCCACGTTGGACGACAGTTGATGTGATCTTGATTATTGATATGAGATAATATTCTTATATGTCATTTAATTTAATCAATGCATTAATCATAATCTAATTAATTTACCAGATCACATATCAATATGTTTTCAATCTCAGGGCGAATTATAAAATTAATTACTTACTCTCGTGGCTTCTAAGTATTTCTCAATGGTTCCTAATCGGGATAGGAAAGAAAAGAGTAAAATAATACACACATATGGGTTACAATTATAATCAAATTATTGTTTATTTTATTTAAATGGCAATCACTGCTTAATTTGCTAGATCTTATTTTTCTTAAACATAACATTTACAAATGGGAATCTTATTTCCTTTTGGTTTCCAATTGAAAGTTTTTATTAACATTTAACTATTAGGATTTATTAGCAACAATTCTATTTAAGTTTGATGAAGCTTTTCTGATATTATTTATTATGTTCTTCAATTTATAATGTGGTATTTAATACGAAAAACCCATACATTCATGTCCAAATAAATGAGACTGACCTTTTTCTGGTGAACTGAGAATGTCTTCACACAAGACCCGTTTCCTGCTATCCTTGGCTGCGATCAAAACCTCGTCCTGGCTTTTAGTAATGTTCTCCTTTGAAAACTAGCTCGTATAGCTCTCATTCCTGCTTCTGTCGTGACGCTGTATTCTGCCTTTTTCGAAACTGCAATCAGCTACCGGGACACTCTTGGCTCAAGGAGGTTCTTTTACTCTCAACCTGGCCTACCTCTCGTTCCACGATAGATACTCCACACTCACGGAACTACACCGGCTTTCTCACTCTCCGTACACTACCGTCTACTACTGGACTTCACTTCTCGACAGCTCAAAACATTTTGATCTCTATTTGTCATTCATTCTCCTACTTTCTAATTATCCCTTCCAGATTCACAAATCAACCTTCCACCACCAACTCTCATTCGCAGTATTCCTCAAAACCAATTTTTAATCTTTCTAAATATACTTAATGGATTTCAAAAAAAGACATAGTTAATTCCCATTCTAAAATTACTTTCTACTATTTACAAAATTTAATGACCTATTCTCTATTTCAACTGAGTCTTATTTAGCATCGGCTACTGATCGAACCTTCCGCGAACAACGATAATGACCTATTATCGATTCCAACTGAGTCTTATTTAGCATAGGCTAATGATCGAACCTTCCGCGAACAACGATAATGGTACGCGCCATTCACTTTGTTTATTCTAAGCGCAGTTTCCCGAGTTTCGTTTAATCACTTCTTAAAATTAAATATAACAATTTGTTGTATACAGGTTGTTCTACATTTATATGCCCGTGGTTGAGAAAATTGAAAATATTTTATATTAAATTGAATCCTTTTTATAATTATCAAAATTTAATTTTCATATCAAATAGAAATATAACAATATATTATATATTATACAGTACAATTTTCAAAGGAGGAAGACCTAACCCTTCGGTCCTAACTTAACTTTCGGGTATTAGAGTGTAGAGTACTCCAGGAGGAATTTGACCGCTGCGCGCAATCACAATATACCGAATTTATTAATTTCTATAGATTTTAATAAAGATAACTTGCTTAACTATGAGCAGACCATGAGTTGGTCTGTGCCCATTGAATTGGCAAGTACCTAGCATCTTCGAGCAGGGAACCATGGCACCTTTTTAGCATGTGTTCCACTTTATCTATCAACATCGACTTGTAGTCATAACATTTTAATATATTACATTATGTAAACCATATACGATGATGTTAACACTATTTACAGTGTGCTAGTTTCAAAATACTCGGCAGGATGCACTGAAGATGTTCTGTTTAGAACGAAAACGTTCTGCAATCCATGACATTTTATAGTTTTAAATAAACGATTTTATACCAGAATACATCTCGAAGTTTTTACTTCTGTATTGGTTTTTTAAACTATGGTATACAGCCAACTATTGGGATTTTCCCATTGATTTTTTTTTCCAATAAAAATTCTCGGGAAAGAGAAATGTGGGACGTAGGAGGATTTCCTTGTTGCGAAATTTAAGAAATTTAAGGGAGTGGTATGGGTGCAGTTCAATACAGTTGTTCAGAGCTGCAGCCAACAAAGTTAAGATTGCTGTGATGGTAGCCAACCTCCGATAGGAGACGGTACTGCAAGAAGAAGAAGAATAGTGCGGATTTTTAATAAATACATTACAGATGTTGTTCTTTAAATATTTTGAATTTTAAAAGGAGACTGAATACATGAGACAATAGGGCGTCAAATGAGGTATAAGAATGCTGTTCTAATTATTTTATATTTCCAGTGCATTCTTCAATTTTATTTTAAATTGGCAACACGATTCGTCTCTACATTTCAAACCTTTTTAGTCCTCTAAAGAGTACTTTTAGTAAAAAGGAGAATTCAACAAAACGTATAAAACATACTCCAGGTTACATGACACTAGGGCAAACGAACTGAGAGTTATTTCAGGAGATTTTCTAAGGAAATAAGAAAAATCCCGGAGCAGCATAACAGGATGTATATAATTTCATCTACAATTCATGAAGCCATGCCAAGTATAAAATTTCGTTTTATGAACAACAACGACGATATTTATTGGCGAACTTTCTTGGAGTTTTCAATAGCGCGGTTTAATAATAGTAACGATTTAACTTTGACTGTACTTTAATGGTTTATGAACAACAAGAAACAATAATCGTTAAAGTAAGTTAAGTTCACTGTTTTATTGATTTGCTGAACTTCGAAATTAAAAATTAAAATCGACCGAGATGTGTATCAAGTAACATAAAACGGAGGGAGAAATAACTAACAGACAAGACAAATTTGTGTTATACAAGATTGGTGTGACTTTTAAGACACCCGAAATTGCATTGCATTGTGGATACGGATTCGGATTTATAAAAATGTAAAAATCGTGATAAGTGGAGTGATACATAACTTTTGAAACTATATCGCTGTTGGGCGTGAAAAAGGGGACAAGTCAATTTTTGACGAAAACGGGATTAATTTAAAAATGGGTTAAAAAAGGTATGTTTTAATTGTGCGTAAAAGGGGATAAGTCAATGTAGCGAAAATTGTAAGTTAAATTGATTGTTCCAAAAGAGTCATTTACAAAATAGTATATAAAGTTTAGTGGAAAAAGGGATATGTTAACCAACTAGTTTTGATGGGAAATAAGCCACAATTTTACTAAAAAAATGATTTTATTGACATTTTGACGTCCAAATCGGATGCCGTTGTCAAAATACAAAAAATATTAATGATAAATAAATAAAAATCATTAATATTTTTTTGTATTTTGACAACGGCATCCGATTTGGACGTCGAAACGTTAATAAAATCATTTTTTTAGTAAAATTGTGGCTTATTTTCCATTAAAACTAGTTAGTTACAAAAATGCCACAAGAAAATACATAGCTTCAGAACAGCATTAAGAAAACGGATATGAAACTTTCTGAAAAACAAGAAGGAATACTTGTGTACGGTGAAGTCACCAATAATTTGCGATATGCTGATGATACAGTGTCTTTGAGAGTTGTAGGGAGGCAGGTCTGGATCTGAATATACGGAAATCCAAAATACTCGTAATAAGTAAACAACAGCATATAAAACCGTCTATATATGTAAATAATACCAAACTTGGTTAAGTTGATAAAATCGTTTACCTTGGACAGCAATTAAATTGTAACGCAGAAAGTCACGGCGAAATTAGATCTAGGATAGAGCAGGCTAGAGCTGCTTTTAGAAGGATGTCCATGTCCAAGGTGTTATGTAACAGAGACCTAAAATTGGCATTGAGGATCCGCCTACTTCGCTGCTACGTGTTCTCGGTCTTACTTTACGGTGTCGAGTTCTGGACTGTGAATAAAATCGATCTAAATCGCCTTGAGGCTTTCGAAATGTGGTGCTATAGAAGAATTTTTAAAGTTTCCTGGGTGAAGAAGATTCGAAACTTCACAATATTAGAACGTCTCAGCAAGACTACTGAGATCATAAAAAGCATCAAGCAGAGAAAGCTGGAGTACTTCGGACATGTAATGAGAGGTCCCAAATGTAGGTTGCTACAAAATATCATGCAAGGAAAAATAGCAGGCAAACGCAGTCCAGGGCGAAGGAGAACCTCATGGTTGAAGAACTTGTGAGATTGGTATGGTTATGGTGTTGATACAAGCATGCTATTTAGGGTGGCAGTAAATAAAATTAAGATAGATTCCTTACTTATTTACTCGATTCCAAACAGATTGTGAGCAGTCGTTGCTGCGAGAGGTGGACATGCCGCTATTGAATTGTTTGTTTTGTGGTTAATTCTGTTTTGTGTTGTTAATTTTAGTGAGTTTGATGTTTTTAACTGAATAAACTTTCAAAGCAATGTTTTTGAATAATTCCAAAAACAAAGTATTAGGGATGCCTCCGAAATAATACGAAAGCAGTATGAAACAAAATCAGCCCTTCAATTTTTCCACAGGATGTTTTAAAGTTAGGAGAAAATACAACGCTTCCATTCAGCCCCGTATAATGCCACCTAAGCAATTTTTTTTGTTACCGGAATAATAACAAACGATATCAATATAAATAATATGTAGGTACCTACAAACTGATTCAAGAATCTTTAAAATCGGAGTACAAACAATAAAGTTATAAGTTGTCAAACTTGATCAAAAATTTTTAGTGGTAGAATTTTGTGCCTGTGAGTGTATTCCAGAATTTTTCAGAATAATTTCTTTTTCTTTTTTGGGAACGATTTTTGGAGTGTTGATAATTAAAAATGCAAGTTTCATTACACCGATTATTTCATTCATAGGAGATTCTGACAAATAGAAAGCTACAGAAATCTGAATTAAATCGATAATTTTTGATAATCTCCCGTCGTTAAGTATATTACGTCAGATGCCCTTCGTTGCTACGAAAAAATACATTCAGTGACATGAATGACAATTAATGTTTTAAAAATTATAAAAGTGATGACTTTCAATCGTCAAATATTTACAAAAACTGTGTGTTTAATGGTACTTACATAAATAAAGTACAATAAAATTTTGGTTTTGAACAGTTTTATTCATGAAATAATCGCAACAAATTGCACTCGACCTCTGAAATTAATATAGAATTTTTGCTCCCGTGACACTTTGACATAATTTCACTCGCCTTCGGCTCGTGAAATTAAAACTGTCAAAGTGTCACTCGGGAAAAATTCAATAATTTCAGAGCTCTTGTGCAATTACTACTGATAATTATTATGGCTCAATCCCATATCAACAATAAATCATAATAAATATGTACTTAAATGTCATAATGTACTTTAATATAAATAATATTATGTTTTATCATTTTATTATCGGGTATATTATCACAAGAGAGTGAGATTAAATTGAAAATAATGCGACAGTTTTTCGAAAATTTGTTGTCTGGCAATAGACACGAGAGCCCGCAGCCCGCAGGGCTCGAGTGGCTATTGCCCAATGACAACAAATTTGAGTAAAAATGAAGCATTATTTTCTTATTTATTCTTACTGTCGTGTGATATTCGTAAGATTATATTTTAATACGTATATTATGGATATTTTCTTAAATGTGACAGTTGTCAAAACTAGGAAACTGGTTGCCATTAAACCGAAACAATCTACTTAAAAAAATTTTATGGATAATTTTCTACAGTAGATAATTCTTAGTATAATTTTAATCTGATTTGACAGAATTAAAAACGTGATCAAATATCTTACTATACGATTGGAAGTTAAAATCATTAAAAAATAATCCCATAAAATTTCCGAAATTTCCTACAAAATTTTAAATATAAGAATTTTTGAAAGTAAGAAAATGTGTGATTATTATTGCTATTTATTACTGATTTATATTAGGTTTATAAAATACCTTACCCATTTTACAAAACGAGTAGGTAAAATACTCTAAATACTTTACACTCATTTTTAATGTATTGCATTCCATAAATTAAAACCTTTTTTAACAAAAATCTCCGTCACCTTCCCATTATTTTGTAATAAACTAATAAATTTTAAAGCTGTTTATTACCGTTAGGTGTTGTCCCAAGAAAAATATTAAATTTGTAAATACCTATGATTTCACGGACCTCCTACCAGGAGGCCCAGACTTTTCTCAGAAGGTAGGTAACGCTTTAACAGCACTTTTGGGTGTCAACAAGTCCTATGATATTCGACACTTTCAAAGAAAGGTAAAATACTTCTTCACTTCAGGTGTATTTATTATGAGAACTTAATACCTTAACCAGGTACATAGACGTAACAAATAGTATTAGCATAATTTTTTAGCGGTGCGTATTACACTTTGGTGAAAATAAATTTAATAAAGTGGTCCTATTGGACGAAGAAAATTAGGTGTACGTTTCCTACTGAAAAAACACGATACATTTTTTTAATAAAAGTACTCATCTTACACACAATCTAAAATTAAATAATTTATTTTAGAGTAGTCAAATAAAAGAAATAAATCAAAAATTAATACCCATTTTTAATTTCAAAAAGAAATAAACTTTCTAGGTCTAATAGTACGGGATCCGAATATAGGTCGACCTGCACCCATTTGCTTTCCGGATGAAACATTTTTCTAATTAAATTTCATACATAGACAAATACGACTTGGGGAGCGTTCAAGTATTAAGTAACGCGATTTTTGAAGATTTTTGACCCCCCTCCCCCCTATGTAACGCACTATAATGGGCGTTTAAATATTACGTAACGGAATTTTTAACGATTCTTGACCCCCTCCCCAACCTGCGTTGTTACGTAATACTTGAACAGTCCCTTGCATGAGTTGCCTATAAAAATCGTGTTAAAGCTATTTTTAAGGGGGGGGGGCGTAGGGGTTGAACTCAATATTTCAAGCACAATGTTTTTGAAAGTATGGTAGAATTATTTTATTTTTAAATTAAATACACATATTCAGTACAACTCATAGTGTTGGTAGGGAGCAAAGTATACTAAATGTGCAGTCACTCGAGCGCTTTGGGGACCTATTGGGTTGTGAAGAGTAGGTCCTAAAACCAAAAAAAGTTAGTATGGACCTTCCACTTTTAATTTAATTTTCCATTTCCAACAATCGTTTTTTAGATTATAGCATCATCTATAAATAATTCTAAAAAATGTCTCGAATAAAAATTACTTATTTTCACGTAAGGAATCCAAATCTGCAATAAAGAATGGGGACTGCCATTTAAGATTTTAAAGTAACCCCTCACCCCACCACCGTGGGGGGTCGTTTATTGTGCCATTCAATAGATTTTTCAAAAATATTAAATAAGTGTATTTTTCAGTTTTTCGATCTGATGTTTATTTCGCGAAAGATCGCGGGATTCGTATTTAAAATATTAAATTTACCCCCCACCCCTCTCCGTGGGAAGTCGTGTTTGGTATCATTCGATAGATTTTTGAAAAATATTGAGCACGTATTTTTTAGTTTTTCGATCTGTCATTCATTTCGCGAAATATTAGCTTTTTTCTTGTGAAACTTTGGGACTCACCTATTTCCTTACGCCCCGCTTAAATCGTCAGATTTTTTAAATATAGGTACACTGTTTTTCATGTACTTAACTTACCGTATCTTAATCTGACGATTTCGAGTATTTCTAAGGATAGATTTTTTTTTCGGCCCCCCTTAACGAACTCTCCTGCATTAAGAGCCAAATATATGGTAGAGGTACATTTTCAGGGTACAAGGTTTCTCCCCATGTAATAATCTGACGCGCTCGAGTAACTGCAAAAATTCCCGCTTGGGCTCCCTTACCATAGATTATTCAAGAAAAAATTCAAGGAAAATATTGAAAAATAAGCCAACGTGGCAAATTTTTAAAGACACCTCAAAAAACAATGAATTTTCCGGTGGACATCAGAACTCCATGGTAAAGAAAAAATTCAAAAAGATTTTATTAGCTGATTAGTTTTTCGACGTAACGCTGTCGAGTTTTTTTTTGTTTTATCGGCTTTTGACTTTTTGATATCACTCAGAAATCAAAATAACGATTTTATTTGCAAAAAGGGTGAAAATCAACATATTTATTATTGTTAAACAAAAAATAAGCACAAAACAAAAAATATCTTGACAGCGTTACTTCAAGGAATATCTAAAGAAAATATATACGAAATTCCAGGTAAGTCGGTCAAGTAGTTTTTGAGTTACAATGTCTACAGCCTTTGAAAAACGCAGTTTTATCGACTTTTATTTTCAATTTCTTTTTTGTCTGTCAAATTGTAAAGTGATGCATACCGGAATATGTTTTTGAATCGCGGAGTAATTTGCAAAAGAAAATGAGAACAGCTGTTGACCGCTGTTCACTACGTTCAAGCACGCTGGCGCGAACCTGCTGCAAAGCGAGTCGAAAGTCGAAGGTAGCGATATTCAACACTATCTCACTACCATCGACTCGCTTTGCAGCAAGTGTGCGCCCATGCGCTTGAGCGTAGTGAGAAATGGTCAATAGCTGTTCCCATTCTCTTTTGTACATTACTCCGCTATTCAAAAATATATTCGGCTGTGTATCACTTTACGATTTGACATTTGGCTTATTTTTTAATATTTTTCTTTGAATTTTTTCTTGAATAATCTATGAATTGTACTGAATATGCTTCTGAATTTACTTATTTTGTACCGAATTTAATTTAAAAATAAAATAATTTTACCATACTTAAAAAAATGTGCTTGAAATATTGATGCCAACCTTACGCCCCCCTTAAGGATAACTATGACACGATTTTGATAGGCAACCCATGCAAGTCGTATTTGTATATGTATAAAACTTAATAAAAAAAAATGTTTTATCCGGAAAGCAGATGGGTGCAGGTCGACCCATATTCGTATTTTAGACTATAACTTTTGAGAGGACTTTAAATTGGAAAGTATATATATAAAAATAAACTAAAACAAGGTATGAAGTAAAAAACAGACGTACTCTCAATCATTTATTGTAACCACAGTATATAGAGGTTCCACAGTAAAACCACTCCTCTGTCGGCGCTTTGATCTCAAGAAGTAATACCGGCAGTACGCAATTGGTAATTCACCAGTGGTGGATGCGGGTTTTCCCTGTTATAATCCGTACGTTTCTATGCGACTAGCAATGCGAGAGTGGGGCAAAAGCGACTAAGTACATAGCAATGAGAGAGTGGGGCAAAAGCGACTAAGAACATTGCGCGGTCGCCATGCGCGACTACAGATTTTACTTCCAATTTTTCGGAGAGTGGTTCTACATGTCCGTCTTTATACTGTGATTGTAACTTCCGACGACCGGTTTCGCTCTCTAAAGTATGCAGAGCATCTTCATGTCAACGGTTACAAGTCACTAAATGATTCGGTTACAAGGAGCTACTACCTGAGTATTCATTAACATGATATTTTGCTTATGTTATGCTAACGGGATATGGTGGAATAGACGGAAAATGTTGTAAAGGTTAACACGTTTATGGAAATTGGAAATTCTTGAGGGTGATGAGATAGTTGGTGAAAGACAACCAACAAATCTGTGCCTGTTATTTTGTTCGTGAAGTAGACTAAAGTGAATGTCATATATACAATTTTAATATGTGATGGTTTTAAATATTTTTATTTCTATTTATTAAAAGATTTTTGTTTATATTTATTAAAAAACTTCTATTTATTAATGTATGTGTTAGTGTAAGGCTGACAACGTTTGGATCAAAACGGGTTGAGATCTCATATGTATGTTAGCTGTGGACGTGCAGCTGTAACCCAAATTTTTAAGGCCAATAATACTCCTTGATGTCCTAATGAGAGGAGTAGTGATCGCATAAGGGATGAAAAATCGAAAAGCTTAAAAATTGTTAGACAGACAGCTAACCTAGCTTGTTCTGACACTTCTTAGTTCACTCAAATTTTTACAAAAAACAAAAAAAAATTGATAACTAGAACTAAAATTAATACAGTTAAAAGCAAATCCAGTGTTCCTGACCAATTTTCACTTCCCACATTATTTGTTGTATCGTCTTGTGTCCTGCGTGTTTTGTTTTAATTTAATGTGGATTTTACTTATTTATTGACGAATTTTAATCACAATGTAGGTAACCCCCAAGATTTTTTTTATTATTATTCCTTTATTTTATTTTATTCAATAGTTTATTAAAATTTCTTCACTGCTTATATCATTAAAACATAGTCTTAATTTACAATCAATTACTTTCAACTGAATATTAATTCCTTTCTTTCTTTTCTATTTCTCCCCCTTTAATTTATATCTCAGTTTCTTGTACCTACATTGTTGTCTATCAATTCACATTTATTATTGTTTTATTATACAGTGCGGTGGAATAAGTGTTGCCCCCCCTGTTAACTTGTTTATTTTAAGAATATAAGGAAAACGCTCGGACCGGTCGATTTTTAAACTAATCATAGTATATCATAGCATCAACGTTTCGAACTTTACGCGATCTATCTTCAGGTGACAGCCATAACTTTGACTTTTATATGGGAAAGTACATCATGTGAAACCTCATTTAATAGCTTTTAAAATACTGATTTCAAAAATGTATAATACTTTTATCCTTTTTGAGATCGCAGGCCCAAAATTTTGGTCGAACTCTTTTTAAACGCATTTATTTTTTTCGAATTCTGAGAAAACTAATAAGTATTTTTGAAAAATTTAAACGCAGAATGAAAGATTAGATTATTACCGAGGGCTGACAGTCCCTTAGAATAAACAAAAAGTTTATTTTGAATGATATATTTGAAATTAAAAATCACACTAAATTTTCTCTTTTTTCCACCACTGTGACTTATTAAAATAAACATTATAGGAGTTCTCAGGACCATCTAGAATACTATAATATTTCATTCTGCGTTTAAATTTTTCAAAAATATTTATTGGTTCTTTCAGGATTCGAAAAAAATGATTGCATTTAGAAAGAATTCGACCGAAATTTTTCGCCTACGCTCTCAAACAGGATTAAATTATTATAGATTTTTGAACTCAGTATTTTAAGAGCTTTTAAATGAGGTATCACATGATGTACTTTCCTAATTAAAAAAATCAAAGTTAGGGCTGTCACCTGAAGAGGGATCGCGTAAAGTTCGAAACGTTGATGCTATAATATGCTATGGTTAGTTTAAAAATCGACCTGTCCGAGCATTTTGCTTATATTCTTAAAATAAACAAGTTAACAGGGGGGGGGCAACACTTATTCCACTGCACTGTATGACTGCTAGTACAATCATTTAGCTACAATTTTTAAGCTTTCCGATTTTTCATCCCTTACGCGATCACTACTTCTCTCATTAGGACATCAAGGAGTATTGACCTTAACAATTTGGGTTACATCTGCACGTCCACAGCTAACATACATATTAGATATCAACCCGTTTTGATCCAAACGTTGTCAGCCTTACACTAACAAATTAACACATACATTAATAGAAGTCTTTTAATAAATATAAATAAAAATCTTTTAATAAAAATAAAAATATTTAAAACCATCAAATATTAAAATTGTATATATATGATATTCACTTTAGTCTACTTCACAAACAAAATAACAGGCACAGATTTGTTGGTTGTCTTTCACCAACTATCTCATCACCCTCAAGAATTTCCAATATCCATAAACGTGTTTACCTTTACAACATTTTCCGTCTATTCCACCATATCCCATTAGCATAACTTAAGCAAGATATCATGTTAATGAATACTCAAGTAGTAGCTCCTTGTAACCTAATCATTTAGTGACTTGTAACCGCTGACCTGAAGATGCTCTGCATACTTTAGAGTTAGAGAACGAAACCGGTCGTCGGAAGTTACAACAAATGATTGAGAGTACGTCTGTTTTTTACTTCATTCAAAATTAACTCTCACATGCAACCCATTCATGGAACCATACAACATTTAAAATAAGGTGATTTAATTTTAATTGTACCTGTACAATTTTAGTTTTATCAGACTAGAGATGCACAATATTTTCATTTTTGCATTATTTCATCAAGACTCGGCAACCGCAGATATTTTTATGAGTATATTTATCCTATAATTATATGTGCCCAAAATATATGAAATTTCTGAAATAAACATAAAAATCGTGATCAATTTTTAAACCGCGAATTGTTATAGCATTGTATGGTCAGCTTGCAAAAAAATACAAAACGTGTAAAGAACCGCAAATTGGCAAAAAATAAATTTCTCAACTATAATCAGATGCGTCTTTCACAATCACTGATTACAGTGTTGCATGAAGAAGATAATTTGCCATCTCACAGTTTAAAGAAGAGCGAAGAAGTATCCATTGTTTTATTACGTTATGGTATACGGACGAAAGATTGCTTGAAAAAGTGTTGCCGTATTATAGTAAATTCATTAAATACAGTATGGTGTAATAGTCCAGGGCGCATCTGTTTTGAGATGGACGTTGAGAGGTGACTCAAATTTTTTTGCAGAAATTGCTTGAAAATAACTCAAATATTATTATTTCCACCTCCATTATATCCTCCCACCCAAAATGGTCCGGAACATTGTTTAAATAATCAAAATGTCAAAATATGAAGGAAAAATTCGATTTTTTTTTATTGGTTTTTTGGTTATAACTTTAAAACTATTCATTTCTGAGAAAAGTTGTACTGACATAAAAGTTGCGTAATTATATTTCCTACAATATAGATTGGTTAAAAATTTAAAAAATGGTCACTCTTGTTGCAAAATAGCAATAATTGCGAAAAAACCATACAAAAACAAGTATTCACATTTTACGTTTTTCAACCATTTGTGCTGCACTTGGGACCTTCATATTTTACCCAGATAAACTTTATGATATAGTAAAACAACACTGTAAATTTCATTAAGTTCGGTTTAATAGATTTTGCAAAATAAATTTTGCAATCCAGCTTTCGCAAAATCTATTAATTACCACGGCAGGAAATTTTTTAAGTAAACATTCATTTTTGGTGCTACGCGCAGGACAGCGGTATTCGATTCACACAAGTTGATTTCCACCAAAAGGTCTTCCAATCTTTATCTAATATATTATTTTTTTACTCTATATTTTGTTATATTTTAATATTTTAATTCCACAAAAATCAAACTACTCCCTCCGTGGCTCAGTGGTAAGCGCGCCTGCCTTTGGATCGAAAAAATCCGAAAGGTTGTGGGTTCGAATCTCACCAGGGTCAGGAATTTTTCATTTATTATAAATTAATAAATGAATATAGTTTCTGTCCTTGTGGGATCGGTACTCACCGGAGGGACCGCAGACGTTCGGATACAATTAGCGTCTCTTTGAAAAGACAATGACGTCGACTTTGCAAAGTAACAAGACACTTACTCAACACACACACTACACATGACACTAGGTACCTAACTGTTCAAAATTACCGTACCTACCATGCCAATGGCCATTAGTTGTCGAGGCATTAGCTAAATAAAAAAAAAATCAAACTAATTTTATTATTGTTTGTGAAATATTGTTTAAACAATTGCATATGTTTAAAAATAATAAACTTTTATTCTCCAAGTTAAAATATATGAACAAAGAAAGATTTTGCTAATAAAAGTGTTATTTCAAAGAATAGAGTATGTGTTTTTATTTTGCAATAAACAAATTTATTTCTTTATATCGAAATGTAATAAAAATTAAAATGTATCAATCATTATCAAAGGTCATTGGAATGCCCAATCAGAGCAAACTATCCGCTGTCCTGCGCGTAGCACCAATAATTAATATTTATTTTAAAAAAATTCCTGACGCCGTGGTGTTAATCGATTTTAATTTTGCAAAATTGCGAATGAAAGGTACAGTACACTTCTATACGCAAAAAAATTTTCAACTTGCTATCTGCTTTATTTTTAGTCCTGTAACATTTTGAAAAAATGAATTTTTTTTACGAAAGCTGGATTGCAAAATTTATTTTGCAAAATCTATTGAACCGATCTTAATGAAATTTACAGTATTGTTTTACTGTATCATAGAGTTTTTCATGGTGAAATATGAAGGTCCTAAGTGTAGTATAAATGGTTGAAAAACGTAAAATACGAATACTTGTTTTTGTATTTTTTTCACAATTATTGCTATTTTGCAACAAGGGTGACTATTTTTTTAATTTTTAACCAATTCTATATTGTAGGAAATTTAATTACGCAACTTTTATGTTAATACAACATTTCTCGGAAATTAATACTTTTAAAGTTATAATCAAAAACGAAGGAAAAAATCGAATTTTTCCTTCATTTTTTGATATTTTAATTATTTAAACAATGTTCCGGACCTTTTTGAGAGGGAGGATAACTCAAATAATATTATCTGATTTATTTTCAAGCAATTTCTGCAAAAAAATTTGAGTCACCTCTCAACGTCCAAATGTACTAATATTTTTACAGATGCGCCCTGGTCTATAAATGAAATGAATAAATTCAATATTTCATAAACCGGCTATTATATGGAAAAATTCCGAAATAGGTCTATTTTTATTTTTAAATTTATTTAATATTTCTGTTTTTTTGCATCCGTTTGCGGCCAGCCATTCGCTTGATGTCATCAGTCCATCTTATTTGAGGTCTGCCTCTATACTTATTTTGCTTGGTCGCCATTCGAGAACTCGCTTTGTCCACGGTTATCTTTCATTCTTACTATGTGTCCTGCCCAGTTTCATTTTAACATGGCAATCTTCTGGATCACATCTGTTAGTTTTGATCGTCTTCTAATCTCTCCATTGGACTTGCGATCACTGAGCTTAATGTTGAGCATTCTCCGTTCCATAGCTCCCTGAGTCACTTGAAGTTTGTGGATACGCTCTTGTTAAAAGCCCTTAAGTTTGGGTTCCGTATGTCAGAACTGGCAACACGTACTGATGGAAAGTTTTTGCCATTACAGTATTTTTTGGTAAGTTTAATTCTGCTAATGTTGGTAATGCTGGTAATGCTGCCCATGCCAAGGAACATCTTTATTGGTTAGATATTTAGTTTTTTATATACAGAGTGGGCCAAAGAAAACAGTCCACGTCGATATTTGACAGTAGTGATTAGATTTTAAGGAAATTCCGAAATAGGTCGATTTTTTTATATTGCAATTTTTTGGCATATATTTTATACTAGTAACGTCATCCATCTAATCGTGATGACGTAATCGATGATGTTTTTAAATGGGAATAGGGGTCTTGTGGCGGCTTATTTGAAAGGGTGTTCAATTCTCTATTCAGTAATATAAACACTAATGTCATTATTTGTACAGGGTGAACAAAAAAATAATTTTTTAATTAAATTAATTGACGCAAAAAGCAGATTGTATGTAATTTATTTAAACCGAAATACACTGTACTGTTATCATAATATATAAAAAAAATGTTTATTTCAAAAATAAACATTTCTTTTCGCTTAAATTAAATCACCAACAGCCTCCCACCTACCTCTTGGCAGTTTGAACATTTAAGTTAACCGAAAAGCAATGTTTATTTACCACATAAACATTTTTTCAATTTTCTGACAGCAAGAGAATGTATTCTGAGTTAAATACATTACATACTTTCTCCTTTTTGCGTCAATTAATTTAATTCAAAAATTATTTTTTTGACCACCCTGTGTAAATAATGATATTATTGTTTATATCACAAAATAGAGAATTGAACGCTCTTTCAAATGAGCTCCCACACGTCCCCTATTCCCATTTAAAAAAAAACATCGATTACGTCATCACGCCCAGTTGGATGACGTCACTAGTATGAAATATATATCAAAAAATTTTAATTTAAAAATAAAAATCGACCTATTTCGGCATTTACTTACTTAAAATCTAGCCAAATATCGAGGTAGACTGATTTCTTTGGCCCATCCTGTATAATAAATTTTTATATATTGGTGGTTAAATTACTTTAAAATAAAAAAAAATGCTTGACTTTGTGTGTTGTTTTTTTTATTCGCTTGAAATAACAAGAAATAATCTTAATATGATTCCATATACAGTGATGAGTACGCTACCGGCAAAACAGCGCAAAAGATGGAAAACATAACATTGCGAAACAAAAAGAGATGAAAGAAATGATCGTTATAAACGTATGAATTAACATTACATTCCATAGTTTTCCACCTTTAGACGTCTGTGACGGGAGTATTTTATAAAATTCTACTGTCACAGTGACTGTTGTCATACTCCTCTGCTACGTCTAAAGGTGGGAAACTCTGTAATTTAAAGTTAATTCATACGTTTATAACGATCATTTCCATCTCCCCTAGTTTCATCTCCTTTTGTTTCGCAATGTATTATGTTTTCCATCTTTTGAGCTATTTTGCCGGTTATTAGCGTGCTCATCACTGTATACAAGGTGGTGAATTGGAAAACGGGCCATAGGAAACTCAATGTAAAATTCTAAACTGTTGAATTCCTGCTTCCCTAATTATTCTACATCAAAAGACATGAGAAACTATTTGTAGAGAATTGAAATCTTTATTGAAAACAATTGTTAAAATTGTTCTACGACTTAAACACATTCCAAAATTTTGTAAAATATAATAAATTTTATCAAAGTATTTGCCAAATTTAGTCCACACACAGTGCAAGAATGTGTATAAGGTTGCCTTCGGTCACAATGAAATTATTACATTAACAATATTTTGAACTGTCAGTATTTTTATTTTATCGTTTTTATTGTTCAAAAAACAATAAAGTCGAAAAGATGTCCTCAGTTGAGGAGCAAGTAGTAATAATAAAGATGTTTTATTCAGTCAATAGTTTGCGTATTGTCAGAAATAGTAACGTGTGGCCTTACTTTTACGCACTTACTTAGGTATGGCAAATGTATTCTATTTTTCAAAATTTTGGACTCTCTTTAAATCGTAGGACCATTTTAACTTTTGTTTTTATGCCAGATTTTAATCCTCTACAAATAGTTTCTCATGACTTTTGATGCAAAATAATTTGGGAAGCAGGAATTCAACAATTTAGAATTTTACATTGAGTTTCCTATGGCCCGTTTTGCAATTCATCACCCGGTATAAGTTTGGTTATACATTTGAAATTATTAGTCCATATTGTAGAAGTCAAATTTGCATTAAGTACAATTATTATTGTAAGCAAAATAGAGCGTTCGACAACAATGCACCTATTATTTCCATCTGAAATACCAACAAGCAACAGCATCAATTTGTTCGCCAGCAGAAATTAATTAATAATGAACAGGTTCTTGCCACCGTACGCTTGTTACAATCTCATTTTGTGAAATATGGGATGTTGTTTTTTAATGTCAACGAAAGTGACAGTTATGAGATCAAGTTGGCGGAGACGACTCTCATTGAATTAAACTCACCTGCCTTTTTTAACAGGCGCATGGTCGATTTTATTTTTAATTTATGTTCCTAAATCTTCGGTGAAATGCCTAATGATTAAGACCATTAACGAATAACTCTAGATATAGTTTAATTAATTTAACTTAACTTAATTTAATTGAAAAAAATTTGAATGAATGGAATATTATGTCAAAAAATACAAATCAAGAATGGTCTTAATACATAATATGTATTAAAAAGCAAGATAAAGACACCATGAGAAACTTCATCAACTTCAATAAAAAATTGAAAATAACATCAACCATGATTGAAGGAGTAAGATCGAGGAATGTGCTTTATTTTTATAAAAGAAGCAGACGCATAATCTAAATCGCCTTTATAGACCAGGACTAATCTGTAAAAAAAAGGTGTATTTATGGATGTGAGAGGTGGCATTCGGATTTTTGCAGATAAAGTTACGTGACACCTTTAGTAATAATAATTGACTTATGCTCCTTCTCAAATATGCCCGGAACATTAATAAAAAAATTTAAATATTTAAAAAAAACATCGATTTTTTTCTGCTTTCTTTGCTTATAACTTTAAAACGGTTCATTTTGGAACAAAGTCGTAGAGAAATAAAATAAAGATAATTGAAATTTGTGTGATATACGACTGGTCAAAAATGTCGTAAGGTAGTAACTTTTCTGCAATATAGCAATAAATAGAAAATAGGGGGCAAAATACGCCTGTTGTTATTCAATGTTTCTTAGCCACTTTGGTAGCACTTAGAACTTTAGTAATTCGCTTAGAAAATTCTTATAACTTACTTAAATGGTCTACTAAATTTCATTAAAATCGACCTAATAGATTTTGCATAATAAATTTGCAATGTAAATGTTTTTAAAAAAGTTCAAATTTTTTAAAATCTTTCTGAACAAAAAGTAGACCATTTAGAAGTTGGCTAATTTTTTTACATCTAAAAAGTTGCTCTACCTATCTAATACACTTTACAGAATTAAAATCGGATTATTTAAGGGACCTCAGCAATTTTTTAAAATTATAAAAAAAAATTTGGCTTATAAACAAAAAATAGCTTTGTTTAATAATAAAAAAATTAATTTTTAGCAATGCAAAATAATTAAAACCGGTATAATTTGACTTAAGCTTTCAAATGCTGTCAGCAGAATTGCTATTTTATTTTTTAATCAAAAGTTATTCTCGTTCAAAAATTGCAATTTTTCGATTTTTTGAATGTTCCACCGCGTTTATCTCGAAAACTGTGGATCCTACGAAAAAACTTGTAAGAACATTTTTAGCTTAGAATTACCCAAGAAATACAAAAAAATGTTTTATTTTGCGAAAAATCGATGTTATGTAATTCCCCATCAAAATACATAAAAAAAAACTTGGGTTTTGGAAAAAAGTCCATCTAAATAAAGGAGCCCGTAGCACCCCCTCCTGGACACAGCACTAATTTGTTTATAAGCCAAAAAATTGTTTATAACTTTAAAACATTGCTGAGGCTGCTTAAATAATCCGATTTCAATTCTGTAAAGTGGATCAGATAGGTGGAGTGCTTATTTATACGTAAAAAAATTGACAAATCTTTGGATGTTCTAGTTTTTGTTGTGCAAGATTTTAAAAAAATTTAATTTTTTAAAAAAGTTTAGATTGCAAAATTAGTATGCAAATTCTAGTAAGTCAATTTTAATGAAATTTGGTGGACGGTTTTAGCACATTACAAAAATTTTCTAAGCGAATTAGGAAGGTTCCAAGTGTAACCTAAGTGATGGAAAAACATTGAATAAGGACAGGCTTGTTATGCCCTCTTATTTTATATTTATTGCTATTTTGCAGCAAGGGTGTTAAATTAAGACATTTTTAACCAATTGTATCTGATAGAAAATTTAATTCTTTGTTTTATTCCTATACGACTTTCTTCCAAAATGAATCGTTTTAAAGGTATAAGCAATGAAAATAGAAAAAAAAACTAAATTTTTTGAAATTTTTAAATACTTTATTTTTTTTATTAATGTTCCGGTCATATTTGAGAATGAGCATAAGTCAATTATAATTATTGAAGTTGTCACCTAACTTTATCTGCAAAAATCCGAATGCCACCTCTCACATCCACCTAAAAACAGATTCTTCCTGGTCTAAAACTCTCCCGACAAACGAAGACCGAATCTTCCTCAGATAATTTTAAGAAAATTTAACCCAATTCATCTAAAATGCTTCCTAAGGAAGCTATAGAGCTCTTTAAAGATGACGACTTGTAATTAGCTTTTTTTTAATGTATCGGAACAAAATTCAAAACTTCGGGTCAGTGTCCCGAACATGGTATTTTTTGTCTTATTTTCCTGGAGTAATGTAAATTTAACTTATTTAATTTATTAAATAATTAAATTAAATGAAACAGGTGGCGAAAGATTCAAAAACTGGGCTTGGCAACGGAGTATTCGAAAGAATCAGACATTTCTACTTATTTAAAATACGTGTTTGGTCTTTCTTTTCTGGACTCTGGCGATGTAGGCGATTGTTTTGCGACTGATTTTGGAGCAATCTTACCCAGACATCCGGCAGTTCAACAATTTGCAGATTTCTTGGTAGACAACTACATAGCTGAAGACGCCAAATTTCCACCTACCATGTGGGCTGAGAATAGTACGTCTCTACATAGAACGACGAATGCTTTGTTTTATAGTTGCCATCCAAACATTTTCCAATTTTTGGAGGTTTTAAAAAATGTTCAAATTTATACCTATATTAAAGTAAAAAGTAGTGCTGTCCCTAAAAGAGTACACCGTAAAGCAGTAGGTATGTCTTAAAAAAAATTTCATTGAAAATCAAATACGTCTTTTACAGGAAAAAAAGTATAACTGCTTTTGAGTTTGTAAAAAATATGTCAAGAAGGCATCAACCTGCATAATAATAATAATATTAATTTATTCATCCTTTAAGACAAACAATGTATATAGTGCAGTCACTGAAGTTTTTCACCTCCGATTTCGTTGAACCTCCATCGATTTTTATGAAAATTGGTGAGTTCCTTGAGGATACCTCAAGGAACATGAGATGACGCCAACTTGCGCTTTTACCCTGGGGGTGGATGCCACCCCTTCTCGGGGGTGAAAATTATTTGATTCAAAATAATACCATTAATTAGGTAGCGGAAAGGTTGAATATTTCGCGAAATGAACATTTAATAAAAAAACTGAAAAATACGTGTTCAATGATTTTCAGAAATCTATCTGGTGATACCAAACACAACCCCCCACTCCATCCCCTGGATGTGGGGTGGGGGGTAACTGTAAAATCTTAAATGGAAACAGCCAGTTTTTATTGAAGATTTGGATTCCTTACGTAAAAGTAAGCAACTTTTATTCGAGACATTTTTTCTAGTTGTGGATCATCATCATCAACCCGTACTCGTCCACTGCTGGACATAGGTCTCCCTCAGCTCTTTCCATCTTTCTCTGTTTTGTGCGGCTTGCATCCAGTTACCGACAATACGCTTCAGATCGTCTGAGTTGTGGATAGATGGCCCTATAATCGGAAAAAACAATCAATTGTAATACCATAGGTAAATTATATGTAGAAACGGTCTAATATCTCGAGAAATACAGTTATAAATGAGAAACCAAAAATACATTTTTCATATTTTTTCAAAAACCTATTGAACAACATGACTTTCCACGCCACCTCCAGGGGGTAACTTTATAATCTGAAATGGGAACCTCCCTTTTTATATTGCAGATTGGGATTCTTCATGAAAAAATAAATAACATTTATTCGAAACATTCTTAGAATTGTTGATAGATGGCGCTGTAATTGGAAAAATACGATTTATTAGCGCCATCTATCAACAATTCTAAAAAATGTTTTGAATAAATGTTACTTTTTCTTTCATGAGGAATCCAAAACTGCAATAAAAACGCGGATGCCTACTTAAAAGTAACTCCCCACCCCAACTCCTAGGCATCGAGTGGGGGGGGGGGGTCGTGTTTGGTGTCATTCGATAGATTTTTGAAAATTATTTAACACCATTTTTTTCAGTTTTTCGATTCGATATTCATTTCGCGAAATATTCGACCGTTCCGCTACTGTTGGGACACCCTATATATAACTGTAATTACAGTTATACTTCTTGTATACTATTTATAATTAACTTAAAAATCTGTAAAAAATATAACTCATCATTTAAACCCATATTTTCTAAGGACTATTATGGCCGGGACATCTTTCGTAATTCTTAATGACTCGCTTATTAAGGATCATTATTTTGGTGAAGAGACCCTTCCAGGTACTTATTGTCGAAGAAAAGCATCGTCTACAATTTTTTATATTACTTTGGGCTCCTGATTCAATTCCATCAGCGGAAATGAGGTATAATAAGACAATAAATACAATGATGTGAGATGTCTAGAGAGGTCCGCTGAGAGGTTTTAAGACTAGATATTTTATCGGACGACGTTATTAATAATCAGATAATGGTGAAGTTGGTTACTTAAATAAAATAAATTAAATTAGTCCTGTCGCCAGGGGGGTACAACGGCCTCCTTTATTCAGATGGACTTACTTAAGTCTTTTTTATGTATTTTGACCCGTAGAACACGAATTTTTTGGGTAACAGTTGATCCGGATGTCGATAAGATTGTTATAAACAAAGAACTTGAGGAATTGCATAATAGCGATTTTTTGCAAAACAAAACATTTTTTTGTATTTTTTGGGTCATTCTAAGCAAAAAATGTTCTTACAAGTTTATTCGTTAGATGCATAGTTTTCGAGATAAACGCGGTTGAACTTTTAAAAAATCGAAAAATTGCAATTTTTAAGCGCGAATAACTTTTAATTAAAAAATAAAATAGCAATTCCGCTTACCGCATTTGAAAGCTCAAGTCAAATTACACCGGTTTTGATTATTTGCATTGCTAAAAATTAATTTTTTTATTGTCAAACAAAGCTATAAACACATAGTGTTTGAGTGATGTTTTCTATGCATTTCTCATTTAAAATCGAACGAGTAGGCGCGCCAACAAACAGGCTATTTCTACGTAGTATGCATTAAAACGCATGCATTGGGAACGGGAAACACTATTTGTTTATATTTTGAAAATTACACCTATTTATAGGTGAAAATATATTTTGTTGCTTTTTAAGAGCACATTCAACATCTCCATAATCACTATCATTTGGAAGAAACGTGTGACCTGGAACTAAAAATCTCAGCCTAATAGTCTTTAAATGCTGTGATTCCACTAGAAGACATTTTAATAGAAGTACGATTTTAATATTCCTGTTTTGACCCCCGCAAGAAACGATCCACAGAATAATGTGCCCAACTTTATCGGTAACATTATTGATAATAAGTATAGGTATTTTCTTAGACAAGACCCCACTTCTTGAGCTCTACGGCCTGCCTGTCCTTCGAGCCATAAATGAAAAGTAGATTTTTTTTGCTTACCTTTCACATACAATATGTTAACAATACACACACCTCTCGCACATGGCCAATATAAGCTTCAGTGGAAGTTGACGACATCAACGTTACATTTCTCATAATGTTTTGCACTCTTTGCGATGGAAATTTATTTTGGTTAGGTAACAACTTCACAAATTATTGATTGCCAATGATAATCTGAAACCTACTGAAATTTGACTGAAATAAATCTACAACATGGAACCAACTGTCGCATGTTACAGATTGAGACCTGCAACAAGGAACCAAAGTTACTTGGTTCGAAATTGAAAACCTGTATAACCGAATTTATTAATCTGCAATATGGTTCTATTGTCCACTAGATGGTACTGAGGTGCCAGAACATTTGGTTCGTTATTGCTGAACATTAATCATATTATTTACAGTCTATAGGAACCAATAACTCCATTTTCGAAAAAATGTTAGTCCAATTATTCTTTTAATGAACAGTTTCAAATTCTTCATATTCAAAATTAAGGCCTTAAGCTATCTTTATTAGAATCTATGGAAATTAATAAATTAAAAAATACAGATTTAATTCTGAATGACAAACTTGAGACAAACAGCTCCCTACTTCTTACTTCTCAACTTATTCAGTTAAAGGATATAAAGTGTAGATGCTCAGAGTAGGGAGAATTTCACACTTCCCCTAGGGGAAGTGTGAAATTTTCCCTACTCTTAGTGTAGATGCATGGTAAAAACACATCACATGAGAAAGTGATGCTATGTGAAATTTTGTGGAAGTACTGAAAACAAAAGTATTTTTGTTGTCTTCACTGCAGCATCCATTTGGCTTGCAAATTGTAGAATCCTTGGAGGTGTCACCAGGAAAGTGTAGCAATAAGTTTTTCAATTTAAAAATCTTTTGGTAATATTTCTAATATTTTCAATATTATTAATGTTGCTTTTAGGATTGAAAAACTTCATCTTTCAATTGCCAGGTGACGCTAGTCACCTACCCTATTTGTTTCAGTTGCAGTGTGTGGGAAAAGCTCTCGGTGCTGGTCAATTAGGATATGGAGAACAAGCCTGCGCTCTCTCCGATGAGATTCCAATAAGAATCGAAAATCGCGATTCAGAGAGCTGGATTGCACTCCGTATTCTAATTGAAAAGTAAGATTGTTTTGCCTTCGCATTGCAACTGAATAAAAATGGTATACATTTTTATTTTAAAAGTATTTTTATTTTTAGAGAGAAAATTTAACTTTTTTTATATAAAGAGTTTCTGTATACACATGAAAAGTTTATGTAAATTTGTTTCCAATATATCGAACAGTATTATCCACCATTATTACAAGTCCGACATCTTCGGAATTCAATCAGCTGCTTCAACTCGATAAAATCAACAGATTTGCATAGTGTTTGGTTTAGTAGGCATAGCTGTACGTACTTTAGTGGTTTTAGATATATAAAAGAGGAATAATATAGTTGTATGTATTGTTTCAAGTTAAACTTTACATATTGGATATGCAAATATATTTATAGCACAATTTTAAGAGTAAGTATATTTATCATATTAACGAGTCTATTTAATAGCCTATCGCTCACATTTGTACTCTAAGAACTATCATGGAACAAGCTAGTGAATGGAAAAGGAATATAAATATTATGCAATGGTCAGGTCAATAAATATAATGCTTATTTATTGACTTTGAAAAGCGGAGTAAAAACCCTTCGAAAAATCGATGGTAAGTCTCTAAGGGGCTGAGCTAGAAGTGCAGATATACGACGGAGATGCAAGGTGGATAACATTAATAACTGGGTACGAAACAAAAGAATAGAATTGAATGACCACATAAGCCAAATGACAACAAATAGAGTAGTCAGGACAGCGAGAGACGGTTCCCCAATAGGAAGACGATCAGTGGTAAGACCACGAAAACGATGGAACGACAACTTACTAGAGGCACATTGAAAAAACAGACAGAGTCATGTCTATACAAAAAGAAGAAGAACATCCGCTCTGTATATCCTCTCTATATTTTTTCGATTTAAAAATCAGTCAAGGTGCCGTTTAAAGGATCAAAGCATTAACTGAGGTGGAGTCTGGGCAGGTCGGTGTTAATAATAGGCAACACTAATTGGAACATGACGGCTCTATTAATCAAAATACAGAATAAGTAAGGATTTGGGGATCATTAGATAAAGCATTAAAAGCATTCCGAAGAATAAAAAATTTCTAAACGAGAGAGACTATGCGGAAGCCGTCGCGGTAGATTCTTAAGATTTCTATTTAAAACGTTTTGTAAAGAGGCATTTAATATAGGGTTTACTAAATTTCCAATACTAATCAAGTATTTTCTATGGGAAATAAGCCACAATTTTACTAAAAACTGAATTGATTTCCCATAGAAAATACTTGATTATAAAAATGCCACAAGGAAATAGCTTCAGAACAACATTCCAATACTAATTTCCAATAAAAAAATATTTTTGAATTCTTTGTTTAATTTGTGACGAAAAAATCTCTCTTGCCTTTGTTGCATACGAGGCACCATTTTTATGCAAAAAAATCTACCAATTTTACGCATATTTTTAATTTTTGAAGTTATACTTCTTTAGGCCCGACTGGGAAAAATGTTTAGGGTGAATTTTTATAAAAATGACAGTAGGAAGTACATGCTCACCGACGGTATGAAGTTAGTTCCTAAATATTTCAACTTTACGTATGTATAAGTGCAAATAAAGTGTGAAAAAAATATATTGGTGTTTTTGTTCAATAAGTTCTGCGGTTCGATAAGAAAAACACAATTTTATGGATTGCAATAAACTTTATTATTCAGTATAGTCTCCCTGAACATCAATACACTTGTTCCAACGAGATTCCAATTTACAAATTCCATCCCTAAAGTGACAATCTGGAAGGGTTGCAAAATAGGCTTCCACAGCTGCTATGACTTCATCATTTGATGAAAAACGCTTTCCACGCATGCATTTTTTTAAGTATTGAAATATATGGAAGTCACTAGGGGCCAAATCTGCTGAATAAGGTGGATGCTCCAACAATTCGAACTTTAATTCATGGATTTTAGCAATTGTTAAAATGCTCATATAACACGGTGCATTATCCTGATGAAAGAGGATTTTTTCCTTCTGCAAACCAGGTCTTTTTTCACGAAATTTTTTCTTCAGCTCGTCTAAGAGGTTACAATAAGATTCAGAATTTATTGTTTTACCAGTTTGCAAGTAATCCACAAACAAAATTCCTCTTGCATCCCAAAAAACTGATGCTAACACCTTCTTAGCTGATTTGTGGACGCGAACTCGTTTTTGAGCCGAAGAACCAGGTTCACACCACTCTTTAGCCTCTTGTTTTGATTCAGGATCATGGTGATAGACCCAAGTCTCATCCATAGTGATGAACCGACGCACAAAATCTACTTTATCCTTTGGAAAACGCTCTAAATGCTGCTGAGATAGTCGCATTCGAATGTGTTTTTGTTCCGTTGTTAGAGAATGCGGCACCCATTGTGAACACAGTTTTCTGAAATACAATACTTCAGTCAAGATATTGCTTATACTGCCCAATGAGATCCCTAGGGCTTCCACTAAATCTCTTTCAGTCACTCTACGATTTTTCAATACCATATCCTGTTTTTTTCCACGATTTCTGGGGTTGTTACTGTTTTGGGACGTCATTGACGTGGATCGTCTGCTAGGCTTGTACGACCACGTTTAAATTCAGCAAGCCATCTTTGTACTGTACTAATTGACGGGGAAGAGTCCTTATACACTTTCAACATTCGTTCATAAATTTCTTTTGTTTTTAAACCTTCCAAAAATAAAAATTCAATCACTGCACGATACTTGATTGTTTCCATATTGATAAATAGTGTGACACTTCAATAATAAATGGCTTGTAAACAAATCATTAATTGACAGATTGGCATGCAACTTCACACACGTTCATATGAAGAGTCTACCAACATAACCTAAAAATGTATGCTGGTAGTAAACTCACTCTTATCGAACCGCAAAACTTATTGAACATACTAGTATATTTATTGTAATTCTTGTGTCTTTGGAATTGTCTTCGTCGGGAATATGGTAATAAGTATGATAATAAGTAATATGATGAAAAGAAGATTAAAAAGCAATATTAACATTGTTTGTACAATTTGTCAAAATAATTCATTTTGGTATCAATTTTACGGACATAGCACGCTGACTTATACCGTTGTCGCCCGATAGCCGTAGTCAAGCAATGTTTATCGCGGTTAAATTTTGGATGGGTGACCGCTCAGGAACACCTTATGTTACTGCCTTGTCTTACTTTTTTTAATTTTTGGTATTGTTTTAAAAAAAATTTGGAACGTAGTAAGTACTAAAATTATTTTAATATTTAAATAAAATACAAATAAACTGTTAAAAATATAATTATTTCGTTGAAATCATATAACAGAAATATAACCTCTTACGTACATACACATTATTTTTTTAATATATTAAAAATAATCTAATACAATAACATTAAACCAGAATAATAACAAAAAGTAACACTAACAAAATATTTAAAATAAAGGCAAAGCTACAACAAATGTTTAAAATGACCTTCTATAGACGTCACACAAGATTCAAGTCCTTATTGTCCAAAAGTCGGCTATAATTCGATTTCTCAAGTCTCAAAATTTTCAACGGGAGTGGAATAATCTAAGGAATTAAGAAAACCCCAAATGCAAAAATATACAGGATTTAAATCGGGCGAGCGAGCAGACCAATGTTTTGTAATTCACCTACCTATCCAAGGGTTTGGATAGGTAGGTGATCTATATCTAACTGATTACATCCATTAATGCTAAAATAGGCTGGTGCACCATAATGCATGAACATTAAGCGTTGTTTCAGTTGTAGAGAACTTTCTTTAAAAATAATAGGTGACTCTTCCTGTAGGAAACTAACGTTAAGATTCGCCTGTTAGTCATTGTGGAACGAAATATGACCAAATAAATGATCACCAATTACTACAAGCTGTATATTTCCTCATGACGGCTGTATTGATCAAAATACAGAATAAGTAAGGATTTGGGATCATTAGATAAAGCATTAAAAGCATTCCGAAGAATAAAAAATCTCTAGATGAGAGGGACTATGCGGAAGCCGTCACGGTAGAATCTTAAGATTTCTATTTAAAACGTTTTAAAAAGCACCTTTAATATGAGGATTTTGGCGGACAATGAGGACGGGCAAAATTTGTTACAAAATCAGTGTAACGTCATTACTCATGGGGTTTTTTTGATATGAATATCTTATATAACATGAATAATATAACTGATTAAACTCCAGGAGATGAGTTCCCTCCTGAGCACCAGGTGGTTTGGGGACAATAGACGACATAATATTCGTGTTCAGCGATACCAAAAACCACCAAGTAAAGATTTTGCATTGACTTTGGATTGAATTTTCAACAAGCTTCAGGAGACAAGGTTCGTCCTGGGCACCAAATGCCTTGGATACTATGGCCAACATTATATTCGTATTCAGCGATCCCAAAATCCTCCAAGTAACGAGTTTCTTCTTCTTCTTATATTAGGCCTCTTGGCCTGTTTTTAACCGATTTTGAGCTTGTATTCGTAGCTGTGATATTGACTGCCAGCTATCTCGCTATCTTTTAAAGGGCCTTTTTAATGGTCTCTTGCCTGTTGACTTCGAAACCCTGGCTACACGGGCTATTCCCTCGCTGTCCATTCTCGTCACATGCTGATTCCACTCTCGTCGTCTCTGTCTTCCCCACCGTACTATATCTTGTATGTTACAGAGATCTCTTATTCTGTCGTTCGGTATTCTGTCTCTGTGTTTTCCTAGTTATTGACCTCAACGTTCTCATTCTTGATGTTCTCAGTATCCTCTTGGTTTCTGCTATGTCACATCTTGTTTCAATCGCGTACGTCATGATTGGTCTTGCACATGATTTGTATATGCGTACTTTCCCTTCCAGCCTCATATCTTTGTTTCTCCGGATGACATCCCTCAGACATCCTGACACGTAATTGGCTTTATTTGCTTGCTTTCGGACGCTCTCTTTAACATCTCCATAACTACATATTTCCACTCCCAGATATTGGAATCTCGAGACTTGTTCAATTAGTTCGTTGTTAATTACTAATTTGCATCTTATAGGTTCACTTCATATATAGGTATTTTCTTCTTATAGGTATTTTCATGTTGTAATTCTTCGCCACTATATTGAAAGTTTGTGCCATTCGCTGTAGGTTATCCTCGTTATCGGAGATTAAGATTGCGTCGTCAGCATAACAGAGGATTTTTATTTGTTTTTCTGCCATCTTATATCCTTTTCCAGTACCTTTAATGTTTGCACGGTTTTTATTTTATTTTTAATATATGTGAAAAGAGACAAAGAAGCCAAAGTAACCCATATACATATACGTAGTGATGAGCAAAACAAGAACAAGACCAAGACCAGGCTAGTCTTGGTCTTGGTCTTGTTCTTGCAAGCTTGGTCTTGGTCTTGGTCTTGCAGCTAAAAGGCAGTCTTGGTCCTGGTCTTGGTCTTGCACTAGCCGGTCTTGTTCTTGGTCTTGTTCTTGCTGCAAGAGTCTTGCTGGTCTTGCTTTTTTGGTAGTAATAATTTGAACCAAACAATTTCGAATAAAATGTACATTGAAATAAATAAAGATGTGAAGAATGAAACTATATTTTTTGCTTTAAAATTTTAACAGAATGTAGAATGTAGTTTCAAACGGATACCAATTTTAACATTATACATTCACCTAATGACCTAATTATTTCTCTCTATATAAAGAGATTAGAGTATATTTTTATAATGGTAATGTTTATCAGTAGGAAAAACCTGCATTTACATCCCTTGTTGCAATTGCCGGCTTTCGGTTGTGTCACGTTGTGTTTTACATGCTGTCGATACCTGCCGCCTGCCTTCAGACCACGTCTTGAGTCTGGATTACTGTTTATTGTCCGTGTATTTTAATAAAATGTTAAAGAAAAAGAGCTTCTTAAAGGTGCCACAAATGGTCGGGGACCTTCAATTCACGGATTTTACGAAAAGGGATAAACAGTTTATAGTTGTTAACAGATAATGATCTGCTCCTTTCACTCGAACACTGTAGTATTTATCCTACGAGGGTCAAATTTAAGAACATAAATTAATTTTTTTTAAGAGAACACAAAAATCAAATATTTTTTACGCTATTTAATCATTATTTAATATAATTAACTTTTTTTATAAACTAACTAAAATATACTTTTTAGTAAATACTTACATATTTACCATACCTATTTATAGACCTAATACTATAACATAATAACTAATAGTCCATTCTTTCACGGTTTTTGCTCTAAATTTTAAAGAACCGCTTGGATTGACATGAAATTTGGCATACTTATAGCTTACATGTCAAAGAAAAAAAGTGATATTGTGCCGATGTGTGCTTTTGCCCTGGGGGTGACTTTCACCCCCTCTTGGGGGTGAAAAAATGTGTGTCCAAAATAAGTCCGGAAATAGGTAAACTGACTAATTTTAAGTAACTTTTGTTCAATAGAGCTTTTTCGTAAAGGCAACACTTTTCGAGTTATTTGCGAGTGAATATGTTCATTTTTCAACAAAATAACCACATTTTTAGACGGTTTTTCGCAAATAACTCAAAAAGTAAGTATTTTGTCGAAAAAAACATTCTTAGCAAAAATATACCATATAAAAAAGTAAAAAAAATTGTGTACTCGTTAGGTCTCTGGATCTCGTAGAACCAGAGTTATAGCCAATGAAAAATAGATTCATATTCACCAAATTTCAAATAGAATATTTCGACGTGAAATATCCAGAAAATTAAGCACTTTTTGGGAAAAAACCCATTATAACTTTTTAAAGTATTTTAAAAAAGTTTTATTTCTGTTTTTACAAAAAGTTTCTAGCATTAAATTTAAGCAAGTTACGCTCAAAATAAAGTTGGTCCATTTTATTTTTGCAAAAAAAATCGGGAAGACCACCCCCTAATTAGCAACTTAAATGAAATTAATCGTTACCGCTCCACAAATTATTTTACTTATGTCGTCTTTATATGATCTGTAAGTTTGATCGATTCAAAGTGCTTATTTTTGAAAAAATTTGGTTTCAAAATAAAATTTTTAAAAATTTAAATTTTGAAAAATATATTTTTTTCAAAATAACTTAAAAATTGTTAGATACCAAAAATCTCGAAAAACAAAAAAGTCAGATTTGCTTTTCTGAATATCATGTATTTTTTTTTGTTTTTCTGTTAGACAAAAATTGATTAAGATTTGGTGTTTCAAAATTTGCATACATTCGTGATCAGTGACTCGTTCAACCCCTTTTAACTACAGCCCTTTCAATAATAAGGACTTTGAACCGATGAAACTTACAGATCATATAAACAATATATACACGAGTCAAGAAACTTGTGAAGTCGTAACGATTAAGTTCATTTAAGATACTAATTAGGGGGTCATTTTCTCGATTTTTTTACCAAAACCAAAAGGGACTAACTTTATTTTGAGCGTAACTTGTTTAATTTTGATGCTAGAAATTTTTTGTAAAACAAAAATGAAGCTTTTTTAAACACTTTAAATAAGTTGTAATGAGTTTTCAACGAAATGTGCTTAATTTTTGGTTATTTCACGTTAAAGTATTCCATTTGGAATTTGACGAATATGAATCTATTTTTCATTAGCTATAACTCTGCTTCTACTAGGTGTAGAGACGTGATATATACACCATTTTTTAAAATTTTTTACTGGCTATATTTTTGCTAAGAATGTTTTTTCGACAAAATACTTACTATTTGAGTTATTTGCGAAAAACCGTCTAAAAGCGTGGTTATTTTGTTGAAAAAATGAACATATTCACTGCCAAATAACTCGTAAAGTATTGACTTAGTGAAAAAACTCTATAGAACAAAAGTTACTTAAAATTAGCCAGTTTATCCATTTCCTGACTTTATTTGGACGAATATTTAAACCATTTAAACAATTTAAATTTATTATAAACCACCCCCAAGAAAAAAGCACATATCGGCACAATATCACTTTTTTTCTTTGACTTGTTAGCTATGTGTATGCCAAATTTTATGGCAATCCAAGCGGTTCTTTAAAATTTAGAGATTTTGCAATATTTTACCGTTAAAGAACAGACTATAAACCTAATGGGGAGTTCTAACGCTTAATTCTGTAATTTGTTATCTTGCAGTTCTTTAATTTTATTTAAACTACATTGCTCTCGTAACACGAGTTATTCGCACTTTTTATTTTCACATATTTTTGGATTGAATACCCATTATGACATTTAAAAAGTTGAAAATATTCGGATCTGGGTAGTAAAAACTAGAATTTAAAACACACTGAAATGATGCGCATGCATTTCAAGTGCGGCACATACTATTTGTAGTACTGGCCCTTTCTGGGGAAAACCTAGATTCTTCCAAATAGTTTTCAACTATGAAATCAGTAAAATTCTTTACGCGTTTGTCATCCGGGATTTTCACAAATAATTCAACTTCCAACTTTCGTTGATTGTAAAAAATTAATCCAAAAAATAATTTTAAAAATTTCCCAGTATCGGAATTTTTGTCATTATATTCAGAAACTGAACCTAAGCTTTGGATTTTGCGATACCAAGCTTGACACATTACAATCGACAACCAGTTATTTTTTATTCAGGCCACAATGCTTTCACAACATTGTGAATCCCTTTTCAAAAACTATTATGATATTTTTTGTAATAAGTTTAAATTTAACGACCTACATTTTTCCTCGATTATGCGAAAAGAATTGAAATAAGTGTCAGTATTTTTATTAGACAAAAAAGCGAAAACTACTAGTACATAAAAACCGTATTTAATTGCATTTTTTTTAATGAATTACCCTATCTATAATTACATTTTTTTGTCTTACAAGTAATTTCAATTGTCCTTGAACTGTCGCCGTTTGAAAACTTGCCTTCTGGACACTTTGAAGGTTGAGAAAATGCAAACCGTTTGACTTAATCAAAACGACTTAAAAATATAACCAAAATATTATGTATTTAAAAAATTCGATATTGTTTAAGGTTTCTTACAATGTCAGTATATATTATTGACCTAAAAAAATAAAGTTAAATAATATAAACCAATTTTTCTCAAAAAAGTGCAAGAGTTTTGCAGGTTGGTCTTGGTCTTGCGTGGTCTTGCAAGGTTCGGTCTTGGTCTTGGTCTTGTTCTTGCAAGCTTGGTCTTGGTCTTGGTCTTGCAACCAAAAGGCGGTCTTGGTCTTGGTCTTGGTCTTGCTGCAAGACCAAGACTAAGACCGCAAGACCAAGACCAGTCTCGCTCATCACTACATATACGGAACTCTTCTGTCTCTAAATTATTTATTCATATTGGCTGAAGCTTCCTGTATTCCTGCTTGTTTCTATTTTGTGACGGACGACCACAAAATTTTCTAACGAATAAATTCGAACTGCGTAATAATTCTACTGACAGACCCAGAGGCAGCGCTGAAAAATCTCTTTGAATTTACTAAAGCTAAATTTTTCACAGTTGATTACTGTGATTGTGTAGACAAACATACTGCGGTCGGTCAAGCGAAACGTAGAACAGGGGTTACTGAGAGGATATCAAAGTTGCTTTCCTACGAAGGTAATTAAATCCATTTACTAAGGCTGAAAATCAGTAAACACATTCTAAATTAAATATAAATAAAATTTATTATAGTCGGTCAGCTGTATGACGGGAGAGAGCCGGTCGGTCGGCCCCAATGAATGTATAGGGTTATTCACTATATTTTGACCCCCTTGTAAACTGCTTTATTTACAGAATTAGAAAAAAATGTAAAAACCAAAAGTTATTCGATTTTTTAATTATGATTTTTTGACATATATATCGTACTAGTGACGTCATCCACCTGGGCGTTATTACGTAATCAACTATTTTTTTAAATGAGAAAAGGGGTCGTGTGCTAGCTCATTTGAGAGGTTATTCAATTCTCTATACAGTACTAGAAACATTAAGATCATTATTTATACAGGGTGTCCAAAATTTTTTTTTAATATTAATTAAACAATTAATTTAATTTAAAAAAAATTTTGGACACCCTGTATAATTATTGATCAGGGTAATGTTTATATTAATGAATAGGGAATTGAATAACTTTTCAATTGAGCTAGCACTCGACCCCTATTCCCATTTTAAAAATAGTCGATTACGTCATCACGCCCAAATGGATAACGTCACTAGTACGATATATATGTCAAAAAATCATAATATAAAAATCGAATAACTTTTGTATTTTACATTTTTTTCTAATTCTGTAAATAAAGCAGTTTACAAGGGGGGTAAAAATATAGTGAATAACCCTGCACATTCACTGGGGCCGACCGACCGGCTCTGCCCCGTCATACAGCTGACCGACTATAATAACTTTTATTTATATTTAATTTGGAATGTGTGTACTGATTTTCAGCCTTAGTAAATGGATTTAATTACCTTCGTAGGAAAGCAACTTTGATACCCTCTCAGTAACCCCTGTTCTACGTTTCACTTGACCGACCGCAGTATGTTTCTCTACACAATCACAGTAATCAACTGTGAAAAATCTAGCTTTAGTAAATTCAAAGAGATTTTTCAGCGCTGCCTCTTGGATTATGAGTAGCGTCTATAAATTTTGAGGATTTCTACAGCCGTAATTTTAAATGTCAACTACTAAATTCTAGAATGGCAACTAAAAATCCAAGTTATCTCGATAATGTAAAGTAAATATAAAATAATTAGTTATTTCTACACCTTGCACATCGGCGATGGAAAATAAATGACTCGTAGGATGTGGTCCTGCGTGTTTACATGATTATTTTTAATTTGAATTTTATAAATTTTATGTTATAATGTAGAAAATAAATCAGAAATAACGCCACGCTACAGGTAGTTAATGATATCTTTTTTCGTAAATGATTAAAACAGATTGGCTTATCCACAATTTGTCTTCATTATTTATGTCGCTTTAATTAAAAATAAATAAAGACATAGGTATATATTGATATTGATTAAGTTTATTTCTAGGCTATAATTAAAAATGGGGTAATCACATGGAAGACTTTTAGATGACGTATAAATTAGCCACTTTGTTAAAAACCTGGTCTATAAATCACTTTCATGAGAAAGTAATCAAGTCATGGATTCTGAGACACTTTCTGCTTCAATCTTACCTTTGGTAGTAACCTGGATTAACACATCCCTTTCTTTATTCCTCATAATATGCCCCATAATTTTGTAACAATATAGCAACCAATGTATGAGGAGTTACTACCTGCATCGTTGGTGCTAATTGTTCAACAATAAAATGACAAATCAGTCTTGCAACAATAAAATGATACTTGAGATGTTATTGTCTTCGACCAGCTCTGTATCTGGTGTCGGTATGTCTTATTTTAAATGCAAACCTGAACAATGAGAAATTTTGGCAGGAACAAATAAAAGATTTTATTACCAATTTATTATATTTACCTATTTTATTAAATATATAGAAATTAACTTTAATATTCTAAAAAAGCAAATCTTGCTGGTTTCTGGTTTAATGTTATTGTATTAGATTATTTTTAATATATTAAAAAAATAATGTGTGTGTAAGTAAGAGGTTATATTTCTGTTATATGATTTCAACGAAATAATTATATTTTTAACAGTTTATTTGTATTTTATTTAAATATTAAAATAATTTTAGTACTTACTACGTTCCAAATTTTTTTTAAAACAATACCAAAAATTAAAAAAAGTAAGACAAGGCAGTAACATAAGGTGTTCCTGAGCGGTCACCCATCCAAAATTTAACCGCGATAAACATTGCTTGACTACGGCTATCGGGCGACAACGGTATAAGTCAGCGTGCTATGTCCGTAAAATTGATACCAAAATGAATTATTTTGACAAATTGTACAAACAATGTTAATATTGCTTTTTAATCTTCTTTTCATCATATTACTTATTATCATACTTATTACCATATTCCCGACGAAGACAATTCCAAAGACACAAGAATTACAATAAATATACTAGTATGTTCAATAAGTTTTGCGGTTCGATAAGAGTGAGTTTACTACCAGCATACATTTTTAGGTTATGTTGGTAGACTCTTCATATGAACGTGTGTGAAGTTGCATGCCAATCTGTCAATTAATGATTTGTTTACAAGCCATTTATTATTGAAGTGTCACACTATTTATCAATATGGAAACAATCAAGTATCGTGCAGTGATTGAATTTTTATTTTTGGAAGGTTTAAAAACAAAAGAAATTTATGAACGAATGTTGAAAGTGTATAAGGACTCTTCCCCGTCAATTAGTACAGTACAAAGATGGCTTGCTGAATTTAAACGTGGTCGTACAAGCCTAGCAGACGATCCACGTCAATGACGTCCAAAAACAGTAACAACCCCAGAAATCGTGGAAAAAAAACAGGATATGGTATTGAAAAATCGTAGAGTGACTGAAAGAGATTTAGTGGAAGCCCTAGGGATCTCATTGGGCAGTATAAGCAATATCTTGACTGAAGTATTGGGTTTCAGAAAACTGTGTTCACAATGGGTGCCGCATTCTCTAACAACGGAACAAAAACACATTCGAATGCGACTATCTCAGCAGCATTTAGAGCGTTTTCCAAAGGATAAAGTAGATTTTGTGCGTCGGTTCATCACTATGGATGAGACTTGGGTCTATCACCATGATCCTGAATCAAAACAAGAGGCTAAAGAGTGGTGTGAACCTGGTTCTTCGGCTCAAAAACGAGTTCGCGTCCACAAATCAGCTAAGAAGGTGTTAGCATCAGTTTTTTGGGATGCAAGAGGAATTTTGTTTGTGGATTACTTGCAAACTGGTAAAAGAATAAATTCTGAATCTTATTGTAACCTCTTAGACGAGCTGAAGAAAAAAATTCGTGAAAAAAGACCTGGTTTGCAGAAGGAAAAAATCCTCTTTCATCAGGATAATGCACCGTGTTATATGAGCATTTTAACAATTGCTAAAATCCATGAATTAAAGTTCGAATTGTTGGAGCATCCACCTTATTCAGCAGATTTGGCCCCTAGTGACTTCCATATATTTCAATACTTAAAAAAATGCATGCGTGGAAAGCGTTTTTCATCAAATGATGAAGTCATAGCAGCTGTGGAAGCCTATTTTGCAACCCTTCCAGATTGTCACTTTAGGGATGGAATTTGTAAATTGGAATCTCGTTGGAACAAGTGTATTGATGTTCAGGGAGACTATACTGAATAATAAAGTTTATTGCAATCCATAAAATTGTGTCTTTCTTATCGAACTGCAGAACTTATTGAACAAAAACACCAATATATTTTTTTCACACTTTATTTGCACTTATACATACGTAAAGTTGAAGGATTTAGGAACTAACTTCATACCGTCCGTCGGTGAGAAGTTAGTTCCTACTGTCATATTTATAAAAATTCACCCTAAACATTTTTCCCAGTCGCGCCTAAAGAAGTATATATAACCTCAAAAATTAAAAATATGCATAAAATTGGTAGATTTTTTGCATAAAATGGTGCTTCGTATGAAACTAATAGCCCAGTAAATGAACGGGAAATTCGGCGATACCGTGTAATTTTCCGGGGCAACTCTGAATTGCATGAAAATTTGGATTTAGGTTCTACTTACGCTCCACTTCAAAGTTGAAATTGTGCCTTTGGTTGCTTTTACTTGGGGGGTGACAGTCACCCCTTCTCGGGGGTGAAAAACCATACGTTCAAGATAAGACCGGAAATGGATAAATTGACTGATTTTAAGCAACTTTTGTTCTAGAGTTTTTTACTTTCGAGTTATTTGCCATTGAAAATGTTGATTTTTCGACAAAAAACTACGTTTTCAGACGGTTTTTCGCAAATAACTCAAAAAGTAAATATTTTATCGAAAAAAATATCCTTAGCAAAAGTGTAGCTTATAAAAACCCCAAAAAATGGTGTATCAGTAAAGTCTATCAATCAAATAAAAACAAAGTTGTAGCTCATGAAAAATACGTTCTTATTCGTCTAATTCCAAATCGAATATTTCAAGGTGAAATCACCGAAAAATTAAGCACTTTTCGGGAAAAACCCATTTAAACTTTTTTAAAGTGTTTATAAAAACCTTTGTTTTAATTGTTAACACAAGTTTTAGCATTAAAAATAAGCGACTTACGCTCAAAATAAAGTTGGCCCTCTTTTTTTTTTTGTAAAAAATGATGAAGATCTCGCCGTGTTTAGCTCCCCAAATAAAATTAATCGCTACCGCTTTACAAACAATTTACTTACCTATTTATTTTTTATATGATCTGTCAGTCTCACCGGTTTAAAGTGTTTATTTTTGAAAGGGTTATAATTGAGAAAGCTTGAATGGGTCACTAATCACGAGTGTATGCAAATTTTGAACAGCCATATCTTAACCAATGTTTGTCTTACGGAGAAACAAAATGAAACTAGCATATTTATAATAGCAAAACCTACATTTTTTTACTCTGTAAGATTTTTCTTATCACTAATACTTTTTAAGTTATTTTGAAAAAATGAAATTTTTCAAAAATTTTTAGAAAATCATTTTTACTATAAAACCAAATGTTTTCAAAAATAAGCACCTTAAACCAATCAAACTTACAGATCATATAAAAAATACACATACAGTTAAAATATATGGTAAAGCCAAACCATTAATTTCATTTGGGGTGCTAAATAGAGGGAGGTTTTCACGATTTTTTTTACCAAAAAAAGGGGTCAACTTTTTTTCAGTGTAACTCGTTTATTTTTGATGCTGTAAACTTTTGTAAAAAACAAATAATAAGCTTTTTTTTGATACTTTAAAAATGTTAATAAGGTTTTCCCGAAAAACGCTACTTTCTTCGGTGATTTCGAGTTGAATTATTCGATTTGGAATTAGACGAATAAGAATGTATTTTTCATGAGCTACAACTTTGCTTCTACTCAATTTGTAGACTTTACTGGTACACCATTTTTTTCGTTTTTTTATAGGCTACACTTTTGCTAAAAATATTTTTTTCGATAAAATATTTACTTTTTAAGTTATTTGGGAAAAACTTTCTGAAAACGTAGTTTTTTTGTCGAAAAATCAACATTTTAAATCGCGAATAACTCGAAAAGTATTGGCTTACGTAAAAAACGTTATAGAACAAAAGGTGCTTAAAATAAGTCAATTTATCAATTTCCGGCCTTATTTTAAACACGCGTTTTTCACCCCCCGAGAAGGGGTAAATGTCACCCCCCAAGTAAAAGCAACCAACGGCACAAATTCAACTTTGAAGTGGAGGGTAAGTAGAACCTAAGTCCAAATTTTCATGCAATTCGGAATTGCCCCTGGAAATTACACTCCAAAACGGCCATTTATTGGGCTAAAAGGCAAGAGAGGTCTTTCGTCACAAATTAAACAAAGAATTCAAAAATATTTTTTTATTGGAAATAATTAGTAATGAAAATTTAGTAAATCCCATATTTAATGCCGGTTTACAAAATGTTTTAAATAGAAATCTTAAGAATCTACCGCGACGGCTTCCGCATAGTCTCTCTCATCTAGAGATTTTTTATTCTTCGGAATGCTTTTAATGCTTTATCTAATGATCCTCAAATCCTTACTTATTCTGTATTTTGATTAATAGAGCCGTCATGTTCCAATTAGTGTTGCCTATTATTAACACCGACCTGCCCAGACTCCACCTCAGTTAATGCTTTGATCCTTTAAACGCCACCTTGACTGATTTTTAAATCGAAAAAATATAGAGAGGATATACAGAGCGGATTTTAAAAAAGAGATCTACTATTAAGTAACGGAAAAGATTGTTGGTGTGAGTTCATCTTAACAGAATATTAGGAAAAAAACTAAAAACCTCACAATCTTGTATAAACAGTGATGTTATATTTTTTGAATAGTTTAATGCGACAAGTTTTGATGTTTTATTGATAGTTATGGGTATATTCTTATTAGGACATACAAACTTGAAACAAGCTGAAATAAAACAAACAAATAGATAGAAAAAATGTTCATCCAATGTTGTTCTGAAGCTATTTCTTTGTGGCATTTTTATAATCAACTATTTTTTAATGGGAATAAGCCAAAATTTTACCAAAAAAAAAAGATTTTTCGTTTTTTATTATTTATTTAATTTTTTTTTTACTTAGCAACAACATTTTTGTTTATTTTAGTAGTGTTTTGTATTTTGATAACGAAACCCGATTTGGGCTTCGAAACGTTAATAAAATCATTTTTTTGGTAAAATTCTGGCTTAGTCCTATCAAAAAACAGTTGATTATGTCCATACAAATATTGCCATGTGGTTGGTAAACAATATAATAATATGGCAGTCAATGAGGGTATTTGGCTCCGAATTCCATCTTACTACATCGATTTACTTGATATTTTCACAGTAAGTAGAGAATAGCTCAAGAAACAAAGTCTACCCTATGCCGATGTGCGCTTTTATCTTGGGGGTGGTTCCCACCCCATCTCGGGGGTGAAAAATGTTTTGGTTAAAATACCCACGGAAGAGGCTAGATAACCTAATTTTAAGCAAAAACTGTTCTATAATTATTTTTTGAAAACTCGATACTTTTTGAGTTATTCGTGGTTGAAAATTAGCCATTTTCATTGAAAAATTACACCTTTTCGGACTGATTTTTGCAAATACCTTAAAAACTATGCATCTAACAAAAAAACTATATAAAATATTTCTGTAGGTTATAAAAAAACAAAGAGATTTGTTCCTTTATAAATCTTCTAGTTAAAATCCAAAGAGGGCTATGGTAGGTAAGAAAAGTTTGTTTTTTTGCTGCATGCTCAAATCGGTTTATTCAACTTGAAATAACAGAGAAACTGTCGATGTTTGGTGTATAATGATACTAATAATTTTTGTAGGGCTTGAAAAGACCTTTAAAATGAGCACTACTAAATGTCGATCACATTCAAACTAAGCGAGATATTCTGCAAAAAAGTTGATGACTAATGTATTTTAAGAAGAAATGAGAAGTATATTTAACCCCTCATCCATCACAACTTAAATACATCGTTTTCCTTCTACAATACTTTTTATTATAGTGTTATTTCTATGTTTAAAAAGTTGGACTGGATTAAAATGAACGGTTTTTGAAAAAAATAAGATTAAATTATAGAGCTCATTTTTAAATTTTCTTAAAAATCTTCATTTTCCTCCATGTAACTCGTAAATGATAAGAGACACGAAAAAAAGATACCACACATAAATGTAGGGCTTTTCAGATATAAATTCCCTTTTTATTTTTCATTATTGTATCTCTTATCATTTTTAAGTTACATGGAGAAAAAGATTTTTAAGAAAATTTAAAAATGCGCTCTATAATTTGATCTTTTTTTTTTCAAAACCCATTCATTATAAACCCGTCCAACTTTTTAAACATAGAAATAACACTATAATAAAAGGTATTGTAAAAGGAAAACGATGCATTTACATTTTGGTGGATGGGGGTTAAAATTACTTCTCATTTTTTCTTAAAATACATTAGTTTATCAATTTTGTTTGCAGCATATCCCGCTTAGTTTTAATGTAATTGACCTCTAATATAGCTACATTTTAAAGGTCTTTTTAAGCACTACAAAAGGTATTAGTAGCATTATACACCTAAATTTGACCGTTTCTCTGTTATTTCAAGTAGAATACACTAAGTTGAGAATGTACCAAAAACAAACTATTTTCACCTACCATATATCTCTTTATGTATTATAACTAGAAGATTTATGAAGGCAAGTGTCTCTTTGTTTTTCTATAACCTACAAAAATGTTTAATATAGCTTTTTTAGTTAGATGCATAGTTTTTAAGGTATTCGCAAAAAAACATTTAAGGTTCGAAAAGGTATTATGTTTCAATGAAAATGGCCAATTTTCAACCACGAATATCTCAAAAAGTACTAAGTTTTAAAAAAAAATTATAGAAAAATTTTTGCTTAGAATTAGGTTCTCTAGCGAATTCCGTGGTAATTTTAACCAAAAAATGTTCCACCCCTAAGAAGGGGTGGGAACCACCCCCAAGATAAAAGCACACATCGGCATAGGGTAGACTTTGAATTAGGAGATAAGAAGAGGCTAGGCCCAAAATTTCATTAAAATCCATGCAGTAGGATAGAATTCGGAGGTAATATCCTATTCTTGCTCCCATTGACTGGGGTATAAGTCAAAATAATAAATTTGGTAGAATATGTAAAATATACAGTTCAAACTAGCTGAATTTGGGTGAAAAGTTATACTAAGTAAATAAATAAACGCTTACGAAACAATACAGAAGGCTAAACGATGCATATGATCGCCATCAAACCAAATAGGTTTTCAGCCTTCTACTTTCCTTTGAATGGTGAGTCTCTCCATGCCGTCCATGTCTGACCTCATAATATGTCCAAAATAACTTAATTGTTGCAAAAAACTATAGAAATAACTTAATAAACTTAACCTCCTAATATGTCCAAAATAACTTTGTTGCAATAGAAAATGGTTATTCATTTTTGAATTGTTGCAATTGAACTTTGCCGGGGAATCTCTTACTGATTTTTAGGTCTCTTAGAATATAATTATTTGCTCGATGGTCGGATAATAGAATTCACAACACTCCTTGGCAGATCGTTTCAGATAACGACGTCCGAGTTGGAATAAAATCATATTTTTTAAGTTAAATTGTGGCTTATTTCCGATTTAGATTAATAAAGAACATTTCAATAACGTCCATCTTTCTCCTTGTTAATTGCCTTAGTTTCTAATATTGCCATCCCTGTATCAGTATTGGAAATGATATAATTTAACCTTCGTCGAACAATAAGAACTCTGATTACTGATCCTTGGACTCGCTGAATTTTCTTATGAAACAATCTATAGCAGGCATAGTGAGAACGCGATCTTCTCTGACCATTGTCCTCCCTTTGGCACCCGCACCGGGTCGCTGTTAATGAGATCAGGGCCCGGATTACGTACACTCGATACGCATCGTATCCGCCATGTTTTACTGTAGCGCCTTATGGGAAAACATGGCGGATACGATGCGTATCGAGTGTACGTAATCCGGGCCCATGTCTCAAAAAATCGTTAGTAAGTTCTATAAACAGTTGAACGACTAACATTCAATTATTGTCTTGCCACATACCTTTGGCTTGCTCCATTTTCCCGCAATGTAACAATCTGAACAGACTTTCGATATTTTTCGATCGTTAATGAAAAATACACTTCACTGTAAGGAGGCCAGTGTAATACTAAGATATCTCAGAAACTCTTTAGAACACGACAATAGTACACACAGTTCACAAAATCATCAATTCCGCGAAGCTTCGTTTATTCGTAAATAATGAGCTCTGAGAATTTTATTTTTTAATAGTAGTACGTTCTTTAACGCCAAAATATTGCAAAACCTCTACATTTTAAAGAACCGCTTGGATTGACATGACATTTGGCACACACATAGCTAAAAAGCCAAAGAAAAAGTGAATATGGTGCCGATGTGTGCTTTTGCCCAGGGGGTGAATTTCACCCCATCTCGGGGGTGAAAAATATATGTCCAAAATAAGTCCGGAAATGGATAAACTGACTAATTCTAAGTAGCTTTTGTTCTATAGAGTTTTTTTACCAAGTCAATACTTTTCGAGTTATTTGCAAGTGAACATGTTCATTTTTCAACAAAATAACCACGTTTTTAGACGGTTTTTCGCAAATAACTCAAAAAGTAACTATTTTGTTAAAAAAAACATTCTTAGCAAAAATATAGCGTGCAAGAAACTAAAAAGATGGTGAATATGTTTGGTCTCTGTACGTAGCAGAAGCAGAGTTACTAGCTAATGAAAATAGGTTCATATTCGTCAAATTCCAAATCGAATATTTGACCGTGAAATAACCAAAAAATGAAGCATTTTTTGGGAAAAATTCATTTTAACTTTTTTAAAGTGTTTAAAGAAAACTTTATTTTTGTTTTATAAAGAAAATTATAGCATCAACAGTAAACAAGTTACGCTCAAAATAAAGTTGGTCCTTTTTTGGTAAAAAAATCTGGAAAATCACCCCCTAATTAGCATCTCCAAGAACTTAATCGTTATCACTTCACAAGTTTCTTTACTCGTGTATGTATTGTTTATATGATCTGTAAGTTTCATAGGTTCAAAGTCTTTATTTTTGAAAGGGCTGTAGTTAAAAAACTTGAACGATTCACTAATCACGAGTGTATGCAAATTTAGAAACAACAAATCTTAACCAATTTTTGTCTTACAGAAATACAAGAAAATACAACGTATTTAAAAAAGCAAAGCCGACTTTTTTTATTCTTTGAGATTTTTGTTATCTCTAAAAATGTTTAAGTTATTTTGAAAAAAAGCATTGTTTTTTAAATTAAAATTTTTAAAAATTTTACTATAAAACCAATTAATTTCAAAAATTTGAAAATCACTTTGAATCGATGAAACTTACATATCATATAAACACAACATACAGTAGGAAAAATGAAAGAATACCCATGAACGAACATATAAAACACGCTGTATTTTCCTGTCACCGTGTCACACAAAAAATTGGCCAGCACAAGTACATGTAATAATTATTGTTACATGTACTTGCACTGGACAATTTTCTTTGTGACACGGTGACAGGAAAATACAGCGTGTTTTATCTGCTCGTTTATGGGTATTCTTTCATTTTTCCGACTGTAACTAAAGTAACTTGTAAAGTGGTAACGATTAATTTAGGAGGTGATTTTTCCGATTGCTATCTAATAATTAGGAGGTGATTTTTCCAATTTTATTTTTGCCAAAACAAAAGGACCAACTTTATTTTGAGCGTAAATTGCTTACATTTGATGCCAGAAACTTTTTTTATAAAAACAGAAATGAAGCTTTTTTTTAAACACTTTAAGAAAAGTTGTAATGAATTTTCCCCAAAAAGTGCCTTATTTTTTGGATAGTTCACGTTGAAATACTAAATTTGGAATTTGGCGAACATGAATTTATTTTTCATTTTGCTAGGTATAGAGACCTCATGCATACACTATTTTTTTTTTTACTTTTTTACAGGTTATATTTTTGCCAAGAACATTATTTCGATAAAATACTTACTTTTTGAATTATTTGCGAAAAACCGTCTAAAAACGTGGTTATTTTGTTGAAAAATGAACATGTTCACTCGTAAATAACTCTAGAAGTATTGACTTTGTAAAAAAACTCTATAGAACAAAAGTTACTTATATAATTAGTTAGTTTATTCATTTCCGGACATAATTTGAACATATATTTTTTTCACCCCCGAGAGGGGGTAAAACTCACCCCCAAGGCAAAAGCACGCATCGGCACAATATCATTTTTTTCTTTGACTTGTTAGCTATGTGTATCCAAATTTCATATCAATTTAAGCGGTTCTTTAAAATTTACAGCAAAGACCGTGAAAGAATGTACTATAGGCTTTGCGAATTGGTTTATTCTCTTCACAGGATCAGTATACCTTGTCATTACACGTGATAATGCATTTAATTAAAAAAAAATCGCTAGGCACCTACGCCATAACGTTAGTTGCAGTGCGAGGACAACTCTCGGAGGTTAGTCACTTGGGGCAGAGAACAGCAAACCTACGCCTCTCTGATGATGCCTCCAACAAGAGGCGAAAATTGGCGATTTAGAGTGCTGGTTTGCGCTCTCTGTACTAAGTGAAAAATAAGACAGTTTTGCCTTCGCATTGCAACTGAATAAAAATGGTAGACATTTTTATTTTTCTATTAGTATTACTCCTATAGAGTAACTAGGTACATTTTCCGTTGGAATTTACCAAGCTGTAGACGGGGTTGTGAATTGCAACTTTTAGAATTCCTTCTTGTCTTCACTGCAGCATCCATCTGGCCTGCAATTTTTAGAAGCCATGGAGGTGTCATCAGGAAAATGGTCCAATAAGTTTTTCAATTAAATATATTTTAGAAATATTTTCAATATTTTTATTAGGTTGAAAAATTTTGACTTTCATTTAGCAGATGTCCCTAGGCACTTAGCACTTACTCCATAACGTCACAAAAAAAATAGAAAATTTCCGAAATTTTTTGTGTGGCCCATTTTCTCTGACGCGCAGTGTATTATTCAATTTGTTTAACATACGTTAAATTACTTAGTAGTGGAGTCACTGAAGGTTTTCACCTCCGATTTCGTTGAACCTTCATCGATTTTCATGACAATTGGTGAGTAGTTAGAAGATACTTCAAGTAACAAAGATGCCAACTTGCGCTTTTACCCTGGGGGTGGATGCCACCCTTTCTCGGGGGTGAAATTTTTTTATTAAAAATAATACCAGAAATCGATAGAGGGGCAACTTCTAAGCAAAATTTGTTATATAAAGTTATTAACATAAATCAATACTTTTTGAGTTATTAAATATCAAAGATTTTATTTTTCTTAAAAAAATGCATGTTTAAAGCTGTTTTTCACGTATTAATCAAAAACTATAAAATTTCGTAAAAAAGCTATTATTACCAAAATTAAAGATAATAAAAAATTTGATACACTCCCCACTTAAAGAACTAAACTAATGTTATTTCAAAGTGAGTTATGGGTAATTGAATGTATATTTTTTTCGACGAGTACTCAAATCTAAGTATTCAAGCTTACATAACGGGAAAACGATGCACTTTATAGTATATACTTGTTAAGCACTTGTCAAAGTACTTCGGAATACCTATCAAATGAGCTCCAGTAGAAGTCAATAGCATCAAAATTAAGCAAGTTATGATGAAAATAAGAGAACCCTTTCGATTTTTTTAGGAAAAAGTGAAAAATAAAACATACGCCATTTCCACAAAAATTAAAATTTTGAAGTAATCCTCACAATAATTTCTTTAGGTTAATATAGTTAATGATTTCAACAATTTTGACCTGTTTAGAATGCATATTTTTGAAAAAAAAAGATATAATTTAAAAAAATCAGAATTTTTAAAATGATCGTACTTTTCATTTCTTTTGATAATAACTCCAAAAATACTCAATATACGTAAAAAAGGATATATAACTAAATTTTAGTTGTTTCAGTTCCAAATACTTTACCCATTTTACTATTTCCAAGAATAAAAAATAACCGAGATAGAAAAGTTTAAAATTTTAATTTTGCTGCGAGAATCATGTAACCGGGGCCATTTAACCTTTTATTTTTAAAAAAGTAAGAGGTTTAAAAGACTAATTTCGACGTTTTTTAATAGCTCTTGAAATCAACTTTTAATTAGATTTTAGGTGAACCTGATATCTTAAAAATTAACAGAGTTATTTACAAAAAAACAATAACATTTTTTGGAAACATTTTTAAAAGATACATTTTGAAACATTTTTGGTGCATAAATTTTAACGCTATCAACTTTTTCGAGACAAATTTGACAAACTTATATAAGCTTAAATACTTAGATTTGGGTACTCGACGAAAGAAATATACATTCAATTACCTATAACCCACTTTTAGTTAACATTGAAAGGTTTTTCTAGTAAGGAGTTTATTTGATTTTTTATTAGCCTCAATTTTGATAATAAGAACTTTTTTGTAAAAACTTGAGTTTTTGAATAGTTTTTGAGTTATTTATGAAATATCGGTTAAAAACATGCATCTTTCTCACGAAAAATTAAAATCTTTGATCTTTAATAACTCAAAAAGTTTTGATTTATTTTAATACCTTTATATAACAAATTTTGCTTATAATTTGTCCCTCTATTGAACTGTGGGGTTATTTTTAATAAAATAATTTTCACCCCGAGGAGGGGTGGCATCCACCCCCAGGGTAAAACCGCAAGTTGGCACCATGTCACCTTTGTTCCTTGAGATATACTCTAACCACTCACCAATTTTCATGGAAATCGATGGAGGTTTAACGAAATCGGAGGTAATAGCTCATATCCACCTTCAGTGACTGCACTATTGGGAAATTTTGAATTGTTTAATAGTATGTTTTTTAATAAAAAGTATTTATTTACTTTGATGCTACCTTTTTATTAGATTTTTGTGTGGGGTATTATTTCATGGGGTCTCATACGTTTGCCCACAAACCGGGAATTACATCTTTATAATAATAGTTATTTATGTACCAAGTCAGTAAAGTTACTCTTTATAGAACGAGTCTGATATTATGAGCAGAGCGAGCATAGCGATCGAGGCGAATAACAGACGAGTTCGATAAAGAGTCTTTACTGGCGTGGTGCATACAAAATTTTATCGCCAACAATTTGATATTGGTTTTAACACTTTCTTATAATTTACAATTTAAAAACTTTTTTTATTTTGGACAAATTTTAGACGTCATAATAATTTCATGACAGTGATGACAGATAACTTTTGCAAGATGGCCGCTTTCGATTTTTGAACAATTAATTTTAATTGATAATATGGCCAATTGTGTACAATATTTTTAATAATTAAAGTAAATAAATTTTAAGTTCACTCAAATACTCGCCATTTGATTACTGCCATCTACCACTTACATTCAATCTCGGTTAATTTGATTAATCGCGGCAGGTAAAGTAAAATTCTTCTTTCAGTACAATAAAGTGTTACTTTACTGCCGCAAATGAGGCAAATGAGTACAATAATGAATGACTTAAGTGACGGTTGGCGATAAATTATATTATGTATCTCAACCTTTTTTTGAACGTCTTGATATATAAGAAAGTTAAGAAATCAATTAAGATGTTTAAAATAAATTGAAGTAGGTACGGAACATGGTGCTATCTGCCAAAAATGATCTTAGCCATTTAGCATCCGTCCTTGGCAGTTAACTAAAGGCTTTGTTCATTTATCTCCACTGTCTCCTGTTTAGTCATTCAATTATCCAGTTTTTATTCAATTTATATTTTGTCAAGGGGAGCGCATTCGCCGAGTCTTGAAGCAGTTAGATATGCAAAATGATCATTATGTCTGATTATATTTTATTTATATTGATTTAATATTTTGGTGGGTGTAAGGATTAAATATTCCAATGTTTAAATGTTAATGAATGGTAATGATTATGTATAAATTTCAAGAAACAATATGTTACAAATATGTAACATATCGATAAGAATATTCCTTATTTATACGGTCTTATTATAATTTATCGCATCTTTGACTACTCCTTAAATGGACACATATATCTGTTTATCTGTTCACTTACAGCTTCCAATTAACTCGAATATGAGAAAAGTCATTAAGTTACTAATCCATTGGAGTTCTCCATATTTCCGTTGACTGTCGCAAACCTTTTGACTTGGAAATCTTTAAGCTTTGAAAACAAATTCATAATCTCGATCCTGAGTTATTTTTTCTTTCTCACACATTGTCAGCCTTCATAAAAACAATTGATAGTATAAATTCATCATATATATTATGTGTATTAACATGGCTGGGATTAGAAGCTCAATTTCAGTTCACTATTGCATTTTTATGTTCCCCAAACTACCAAAAGCTCTTTGTGGTGCCAGACCGCCCTAAAAGGTTTTATTTACTCTAAAATTTAATAGCGAACATGTACATAAATGCAAAAAGTACATTTAAATGCAGTTAAAACAGAAAATAAGTGAAAAGCTGTGATAAATGTAAGTATTTGGTAATTAATTTCAACAAGGGAGGTACTGACGATGCAGAAATTAAGAGCAGAATAAATAAAGCAAGAACGATAATTAAATCATTTAACGGAGTTTTGTGGAGTACCGAGATAGGGAAACAAAGAAAAATGAGAATATACAACACTATGATTAAGAGCACATTGGTATACGGATCCGAAACATGGAGAATAAAGGAACACTAAAACTGAAAAATAGAAGCTACTGAGATGGACGCCCTAACAAGAGCAAGTAGAACATCGAGATTGGACCGGGTTAGAAATGAGGAAGTAACGCGAAGAATGAATTTACAGGAAACGGTTGTAGAATGCATTAAGAAGAAGCAATTAACGTGGTACGGACATGTTCAGAGATTGGAAGAGGAAAGACTGCCAAAAAAAAATTATGAAATGGATACCTACAGAAATGAGGAAAAGAGGAAGGCCAAGAACGACATGGATACAAGAAGTAAGACGATCAATGAGTGTACGAGGATTAGAAGATGAAAACTGCAATGATAGAAGATATTGGCAACAAGGCATCGGACAACGTCGGAGGACGTTTTGAACCCAAATTTAATATATATAAAACAGAAAATAAAAATTTCAGACGCGTTTCCTGTAACTAAAGGCTTAAGACAAGGACGTTCTTTGTCCCCAATTCTATTTAAAATCTATATGCAGGAAGCATTAAACAACTGGAGGAGAAAATGCATAGGAATGGGAATAGAACTTAAAAACAAGTACATAACAAATCTTTTCTTCGCAGACTATCAAGTGATTATCGCAAATGATGAGGAAGGCATGTATTATATGATTCGAAAGTTAACCGAAGAATACGAAAATTGGGGACTCACAATTAATATAAACAAAACAGAATACCTTAGAATCAAGAACGAAGAAAGAGACCCACAACTCTCGATTAGAGATATAAAAAATGCGAAGAATTTAAATACCTAGGGACAGTCATAGCGAAGGAAGTAACATCGAAACGGGACATCCAGCAGAAAATACAACAGAGCCGAAATGTGGTACAAACACTAAACTCGTTACTTTGATCCTTTAAAATTAATAATATAGGCAGTTTTTGTTTTTATTCGACTCAGAGTTGGACCACCATCTCCATATAGCTATTTCAGCATCCCATGCATCTTCAGTGAAGCTATGCAGTCACAACTCTGAAGCGGATATTAACAACCCTGCCTATTTAAGGGAAACCATCGCGATACAATGATTCCACCTTTTGAGACGCAATCTAGCGACATCTCTCGCAAAACGAGGAAAACAACGAAAAGCCCTAGATACAAAGTTTACTACTTTTTAAACAAGACTTTTCGTTAATAAACTGCTTTCTGGCTGCATCCTGTATCTCTGGCTTTTACAGTATATAAGCACAAGAGACAACGACAGTAGGAGAAAACAAAATAGGACACTTTGGCCACGCATTTACCTTCTCTCCGTCAAGGAAAAGGACCGAAAGACAGTTTCTAAATACTTAATTCTGAGCAAAGATGAAAAATAATATAGGCAGTTTTTGTTTTTATTCGACTCAGAGTTGGACCACCATCTCTATATAGCTATTTCAGCATCCCATGCATCTTCAGTGAAGCTATGCAGTCCATATGCGGTCCAACTCTGAGTCGAATAAAAACAAAAACTGCCTATATTATTTTTCATCTTTACTCAGAATTGAGTATTTAGAAACTGTCTTTCGGACCTTTTCCTTGACGGAGAGAAGGTAAATGCATGGCCAAAGTGTCCTATTTTGCTTTCTCCTATTTTCGTCGTCTCTTGTGCTTATATATTGTAAAAGCCAGAGATACAGGATGCAGCCAGAAAGCAGTTTATTAACGAAAAGTCTTGGATTTAAAATATTGTTTATTATATTTTTATTTCAATTATTCTAATTGTTTAAAAACTAGTTAACTTTGTATCTAGGGCTTTTCGTTGTTTTCTTCTAAAATTAGTTTACAAACCAAAATGACAATCTACAAGTCGGTTGTAAAACCAATTTTGACATACGGATCTGAATGTTGGCAAATGACCATAAGTGAGAAGAAAAAACTGGAAGTAGTAGAAATGGACCACCACAAATTTTAACAATGTAAGTACCTATGAGAAGTAATCTACTGTTGTCATACATAAAAAAAGTGTGAAAAGTTGTTTCCCATGAAAATGAAATTCGTAATAAATCTATGTTTAGGTACAGAAATCCTGACTACAGTACAAATGCCAATTTTTTTTAGGTAGATATTCATAGTCCTGTCGCCAAGGGGGTACAACGGCCTCCTTTATTTAGATGGTCTTACCCAAGATTTTTTTATGTATCTTGACCCCTAGAACACGAATTTGTTGGGTAACAGTTGATCCGGATGTCGATAAGATTGTTATAAACAAAGAACTTGAGGAATTACATAACAGCGATTTCTCGCAAAACAAAACATTTTTTTTTTGTATTTTTTGGGTCATTCTAAGCAAAAACTGTTCTGACAAGTTTTTTCGTAGGATGCATAGTTTTCGAGATAAACGCGGTTGAACATAAAATCGAAAAATTGCAATTTTTGAACCCGAAAAAATTTATTTTTGTTAAAGGTGATACAGTAGCGATCAACACGTAGCAAAAACGCGTTCCAAGATTGCGGCTGTAATTTTGAATATTTTTTCGAGATATTTGGCACACGTATTCGTAATAAAATAAAGAATGGCGGTACAGGGCCCAATTTGAAAAATATATTAATATGTGGAAATTACTCTGTAATTAAATACAATATTAAAAAAACGAGCCTGTACCGCCATTAAGAAGAACAAAAAAATACAATTTCTTCAAATAAACTTTTTTATCCGATGCCTAGATTTTGTGTAATTTTGGAACTACTAAAATTTTTTATTTCATTAGTAGTTCCAAAATGACACAAAATCTAGGCATCGGATAAAAAAATTGAAGAAAGTGTATTTTTATAAAAAGTGCAGGAGCTAACAATGCCGAGGAAGATCTATCAGGCTGCATCTCACTTCCCGCCTGTCCAGCACGGTAAAATTCCAACAAAGCTTAGTTCCGAATACTCAGATTACGAGTAGAACTAATCAAAATAATAAATAATCATTCCATGAAGTACGACTTAACCTGGTAGATTTCCCTCGGCCTTCTTAGCTCCGGCAATTCGTTGGCTTGCAAATTTTAGAAGCCACAAGCCACGATTGGTTTAACCAGAAGACTAGTTCTAAGTTTTATTTTATTTTTGATATTGTTAATATTAGAAGTAAAACTTTCGTTCGTCTTTAGCAGATACCGCCACGGCATTCATGCCATCATTTCGTTGTGAACCGATAACGGTAGCCCGAATTTTAGTAGTTCAAAGAGAATGAAATATGCACCTCTGATGGGACCCTAAGAAGGGTTAAAGGGTGTTCTAGAGTGCCTTTGGCGCTCTATGAACTAAATAAAATAAGACTGCTCTCGTTTCGCTTCACAATGAAATTATTATTTATTATTATTTTTTCGTACAAATACCTATGTTAACATAAAATTTTCACCCATTTGGGTTTATTTTTATAAATATTTATTTACTAATAACAAAATTGTTTTCGGTTACTTCCATTTAGCGCGCCTATGAGTTAAATTGTCAATAATATTAATCTTACATAATGTCAAAGATTACCAATGTTGCCAAAGTTTATGATACTATCTCCCGAAGTTATATTTTATTGCTACCTGTTGATCGCTACTGTTTACTCTTAATCCTTTTGATATAAAAGTCGCACTAACCAAATCGTATATATTCCCAGGTTATCAAAGGCTAATAAAATGACACGTCTACTCTAATATACATATCTTTTTTATCCTATTGATACCTACGTTTCAATGTATATAAGAATAATACGTTATTTCAACAATAATTACTTTCCTTGTTGCACTTTGTTTAACCAACAACAACCGTTTGAAACTTTATAGAACTTTCTCATAAAAACTTATCTACTAGCGGAAACGAAAACAAATACTCTTTGTGTCTCAGATAATGGCCGGATTGTTACATTTCTTATCTTTATTCTCTTTCAAATTGTTTAAAACTTTACGATATGCACCGATAGACTCCTAGTACTACATAACATTAGGTGGATTACGTTAACCTCGGAAACTTCTGAAGATAAACAGTGGTACTCCGTTCATCCAGTTGACTGTAACTATTTAAATTCAGTGTTTTCCGCAGGTGACTGCATGTGTGTTTTATTTCTAGATTATTATATCACAGGACCGTATTATGCTAAAAATATTTAATTCATTTGGGGGTCCCATTTAACCCACCCCACCTCCGTGGGGAATCGTGTTTGGCACCATTTGATTGATTTTTCAAAAACATTTTGAAAGTGTATTTTGCAGTTTTCCGATCTGATGTTGATTTTGCTAAATATCGTGGGGTGTGTATTTGAAATTTTAAATTTACCCCCTACCCCTCTCCGTGGGGGTCATGTTTAGTATCATTCGATAGATTTTTGAAAAATATTGAAGACGTATTTTTTAGTTTTTCGATCTGATATTCATTTCGCGAAATATTCGCTTTTTTTGTGAAACTTTTTGACTCACCCATTTCCTTACGCCCCGCTCAAATCGTCAGATTTTTGAAATATACACTCTTTTGCATATACTTAACTTACCTTATCTTAATCTGACAATTTCGAGTATTTTTAAGGATAGATTTTTTTTCGGGCCCCCCTTAACGAACTTTCCTGTGTTAAGAGCCAATATATGGTAGAGGTACATCTGCAGGGTACCAGGTTTCTCCCCATATGATAATCTGACGCGCTCGAGTAACTGTAAAAATCCCCGCTTGGGCTCCCCTACCATTATGTGTGTCTGTGGGATACAGCAGAACATCGCATTGGAAGATGGAGAATTTGTCAGACAGTGCGACACGTACACGAACCTAAACCACAAAAGAAGGTAATGTAGACGATGCGATAGAAGAAAGACACAACCAGAGAAGAAAAGCAATATCCCTTCTAAATAATATACTTTGAGACCAATCAATAACCAATTGTGACAAACGTAGGATGTATAACATAATTATTATCAAAAGTATAATCACCTACATCAGTGAAGTATGGCAGATAAAGGAACGATACAAAAGAAAACTTGAGGCAACTGAAATGGATTCTGGAGACGTTTGGCAAGGATATCGAGATTGGAGAGAGTTACTAACAGAAGAATAAGAGAAATTATGAAAGTTAATTATACAACATTAGAATACATTGGTAGCCGAAAACTAAGATGGTATGGATAAGTCCAAAAAATATCCGAATATCAACTTCCAAAACAAGAGTATATAAGGCAATAATTCGTCCCACAATAACTTATGGAAGCGAGACATGGTCTCTACCAGCGGAAAACGACAAAATTACTGGTACTTGAAAGAAAGATACTGCGGACTATCTATGAGCCTTGCAGATAAGAGACAACAGGAGAATGGAGAAGAAGACACAATGATGAACTCCAGACAGTATATGGAGATGAAAACGTAGTACGCTACATTAAAGCAAACCGAATAAGATGGGCGGGCCACGTGCTAAGATCGAGTGACGAAAGACTTCTGAACACCACTTTCTGGGAAAGGCCCGATGGCAAAAGGTCAGTTGGTCGTCTAAGAAAGAGATGGAAGGACGCAGTAGCCAGTGATCTACGCAAAACGGCAGAAATGGGAAATAGCTACTCAGGACCCACAAGAATGGAGGGAAATAGTAAACGCGGCCAAGACTTACATAGAGTTGTAGAGCCAAATGATGATGATGATGATGATGATGATGATGATGATGAACTTCCAAAATAAATCCTAACGTGGCAACCTCGTGGTAGAAGAAAAATAGGAAGACCTCGCCTTAGTTGAAGAGAAGGCATAAATTGGAAAATGAGATATAAAGAACTTACTGAAAGACAGAGTTACACGTGAGCTGGTTCAGTTATTTCAAGATCAAATTAACTATTTTCCATTGACTTTTTAATTTGGAAATTTTAGTATTTTAAACTTTCAGACTATAATATCCCAAATAACAGTATTTGACTGTAACGTGATCCACCTCATTATACTCGTGGGGTGGGATAATATGGAAATAATTTCTTTCTTAGAAGAACTTTCACTGTATTAAAAAGTTCTCGTTCTTTTCTCATTCTGTGCAGCACTCCTTTTGAGGTATGCGATGTCCATGATATTTTGAGGATTCTCAGTAGTAATTACACAAGAGCTCTAAAATTATTGAATTTTTTCCGAGTGACACTTTTAATTTCACGAGCCGAAGGCGAGTGAAATTATGTCAACGTGTCACGGGGGAAAAATTCTATATTAATTTTAGAGATCGAGTGCAATTTGTTGCGATTATTTCATGAATAAAACTTTTCAAAACCAAAATTTTATTGTAATTTATTTATGTAAGTACAAATTAGTACAATTAAACACACAGTTGTTATAAATATTTTACGGTTGAAAGTCATCTTTTATAATTTTTAAAACATTAATTGTCATTAATGTCACTGAATGCATTTTTTCATAGCAACGAAGGGCATTTGACGTAATATACTTGACGACATAAAATTATCAAAAATTATCAATTTAATTTAGATTTCTGTAGCTTTCTATTGGTCAGAATCTCCTATAAATGAAATAATCAAAAATTATCGATTTAATTTAGATTTATGTAGCTTTCTTTTGGTCAGAATCTCCTCTGAATGAAATAATCCGGTAAATCCACTTTTCAAAAGCCTCCAATTTATTTATGGTTGCTGTAAGGGTCCATGTCTCAACTGCACAGAGAAGAGTCGACCAGACGAAGCATTTTCATAAACCGTAGTCGAATTTTGAGATTTATTCGAGAATCACATAGCAGTCTTTTGATTTTTTCGAAAGATTTTCTGGCCTCCTCCATTCTAGATCTTATTTCTAGATCAGGATTTAGGCTGCTATTGATCCAACACCCCAGGTACTCAAATTTATTGACCTATTTTAAATAGTGCCTGTTTATTGTGCAACGTTGAGGTACATTCTGTTTTTTTTTTGGATTGACATCACCTTGGTTTTCTTAATATTTATTTTCATGTCGAATTGCTCACAGATCGAGTTGGTCTTGTCGATGAGTTGTAGACCCAAGTCGGAATCCGCAATCAACACCGTGTCATCGGCGTATCTGATGCTGTTGATGTTTACGCCATTCACCTTGACTCCGGCCTTGGAATCATCCAGTGCCTCACTGATTTTGATTTGGTTAATTAGACATTAGAATACGTCGCGTGTGTTCCAGATTTTCTTTAAGGAGTTATAATCATGCTGCGCCTTAACTATTCTTTTTTTCTACATCTGATTTATTTTCGCTTTTTTTCCATGATTGATCCCAAATATGTAAAGTTATCTACTTAATCTATTTTTCTTTCATTTATTTTAATTTTAGTTTATTGGCTATTGTTTTTTAAGAGTTTCGTTTCGCCAATATTCTAATAGTATTCTTATACGTTGCATTGGAATAACAAAGTTCTAACTGTTTTAGGTGCCATTTTTAGTTATGACTGTTTAAAGTTTCTATATTATGTATTTATTTTACTACTATCGTTACTTGTATCTTTTAGCAATGTAAATTAAAAAAAAAATTAATTAAATTAATATGAAGTAAAATATAATTTCAATAGTTAATACAAAGGAGTTCTGATTTAAGAAATGATTTAAAATTATTTAATAAAGTTCTGTTTACCACATATACTCTCGTTTCACAATCAGTATATAATAAAACAACTTCAAGTTATTTAATAAAGTCTTATTGTTAACTTATAAACACTTTTAGTTCTTGCAGATAGGACCTTGTGTACTTATGTTGACTATTTTTATTTCAGTTAAAACCTTGTTAACTTATCAACATTTGTAATTCTCGCAAATAGAACCTTGTAAAATTCGTATTTCGCCACCTGTTAATAGATGACGGTGCTAGTGTCATATTGGTAGGTAGTGTCATATTGCTAGGTGAAGAACATGAAATAGAACCACGTTACATAAAAATCTTAGTTTAGACAATAATGGCAGATAGAACTTTGTTATTCTGACGCAACGTGTAATGCATTTATTGTCATACATATCAAAAAGTATATTAGTTTTATAAAAAATAAAATTGATGCAGCTGTAATTATTGTTTAAACTGCTCTGTATCTGTATTACCATGGCCAGTGTGTCCCTGAACATCCAGACAGTTAATAGCAGATGAAAAATGATCATTCGCTATTATCAGATTATATCTGATTTGTCATTTGTCGTAAATAATGTACCTCTGAATCAGTTTATCTTTGCACAGGATAATCGAGCATTTATATTCAACGACCAAACGTTTTTAATCTTATCAAGGATTTAATGATGTCGAATAAGTTATTACATATTTATTTTAAATACCTACAACACAATGGTGATGAACATTTTGCCAGGTGATAAGTAGGGACTGAAATACAGTGGAACCCCGATAAGTCGGCCTCCGATATCCCGGAAGTCCGGCTAAGCCGCACCGACTTTCATCAGACAAAACAAACATTTTTCAAAAATGAATAACCATTTTCAATTTCGTTGCAAAACGAAAATACAGCCGAACCATATTCTAGTCCAATCAGAGAGTGCAGCAAGCACCCCTACCGGTTTCGAAACTTATTAGTCTTTTATCAGGAGGCACATATGCTGCTCTCCCTGATCCAACCAAAACAAACCCCAGCGTGCAGTCCCCGATTGCAACGAACGAAATGGCATAGATGCCCTAGCGGCAACTGCTAGCAAAAGACTAAGTTTTCACTCTAATGGCATATAAAACAACATAATGCTATTCTACACCCCACCAGAATGAAAACAATGGGAACCTTCTCTGGTTACACCTCCGAGGCTTCTACAATATGCAAGCCATACGGATGCTGAGACTAAGGAAGATGAGGGAATTCTGGATGAATATTTGGAGTTATAGAGCAATTATTGAAAAAAACACGATTTGAAGGCGCCATTTTTTTTATAAAAACAGTAGCACACTATCTGCGGACTTTGCATACCTATATTATTAATATATAGGATCATGAGATTCGATTCCAGTAATAAAATTACTGGTAAATAACTTTTCCTTGTATTTTGCTAACTTGCCCAGAGTAATATAGAATCAATACATTTTCATAACGTATTATTATCGTGTGCGAGTACAAGGAAGTTTTTTAGGTTTTTATCTCGTTTATGGTAGCAATAAATCCAATACTTTTATTTAAGTATCATATAAAATCGCTGTTATACTAGCCATTCCATTCAAACTTCTAACCACGCAATACAGAAAATTATCCCTGACAAATATATAATTTTGTACACTTCCACATCACGTATAAGCTTAGAATTTTCTTTTTACTGTAAGAAGAAAAAAGGATAATCACTCCGTAAGAAATTGCACATGCAATCATTAATTTTCTACGAGGTACAGCGATTTTCTTGTCTCTAGCGATTTGACCGATAAGATGATTCTTTAATTAATATTATATACTTTTTGGAAATGTAACTAGATATTCCATGTTTGGACTTTCAGCTCAGAAAAAAAAATGTAAAATACAAATCTTTCTTACAGAACTAAACAAACTGTTGTGTGCTGATTACTCAGAAGCACAATTCTCAGAGCTGCGCGGTACATTTTTTCAATATGATGCAAGTCTTCGAAACGCCGCCCCTTAAATATAACTTAACTTTTATTTTTATTAAATGCAACTGCACAAAATGAACACACTTTTATTTTAAAAAGAAAACATAATTTAAATTAAATGAAATACGTATTAACATTAAATGACATTTACAAAAATTACAATTTTACCCTTCTGGCTTTAATTTTGGCAAATTGGACCAATCAGATTGGGGTAGTCTAAAGTAGCAGCCAGTGAGGACTCTATTGAAATGAGTGCTATTTTTTTTTAGTTTTGTTTGTCTTATGGAGCTTCGTAAACAGTTTTTAATAATTTTTAATTTTGAAAAACTTCTTTCCTCACTCACTACCTAGACAGAAAGTGTTAATAAAATTGTTAGCGATACAACTACATTTGGTACAGAAATAGTTCAAAACTTCTAACGGTTTCATGGACTACATATTATGTTATCATTTGGAATATATCACACAATTCTTCTAGAAGATCATTTTCCTGTATATCCGATTCTTTTTTTATTGAAAGTATTGAATGAATGTTCATACAATATTTTTTTAGTGTTTTATCATTTATTTTCCCCAATTTAAAAATATCATCAAACATTTATTTATGAATTTTAAAATCAACCATTTCTTATTTTTATTTATTTATGAATTTCTAGAAGCGAAAATCGAACAATCAAAGAATTAATGACAATGTCTAAAATATAGATGAAAAAAATTATTTTAAATTTATCTTCTTCTGTTAAGAGCTCATCCATAGATATTTCGTCATTAAACTGACGCTTTTTTCTCCTAGCTCGAATTTCATTTTTCGCTGGAAATTCGGAGCTTATATCAAGATTTTCTGCAATTTCATTAGCAGTAATTTTCGTTTAGTCATAGCCAGATTATCTGTAGCTATTAATTTTTTTATTGTTTCTGACAACCTTTTTGCACAATCTGACAAATTTATAGTTACATGTTGCAACATCTTCAAGACTGAGACCGAATTTATATGAAATAAAATATCATGCCAAAGAACTACACCGCATATAAATTTATAATTTTTAATATTTTTTGCTAATCCTCGTGCATTGACTTTAGTTTCTGTATCTTTGTTGACTTCTTCTATTATTTCGAATAAGGCATCATATTATTTCACAAAATCTTAAAGGTTTCAATGCATCTATTCGACTTTACCATGTACTAGTATCGCTTAATGGTTTTAAAGTTAGTTGTAAAACATGTTTTTTCAGAGTTCCCAACGCTTTGTAGAACCAGAAAAAAAAAGTGTACAAAAATACAAAAATAATATAAAAAGAGGGTATTGTTTCTGTAGAAGAAGACGATTTCACTTTTAAAACTAAGTTTACAGAGTGGCGTGCTTTAGCCTAAGGTCAGACAAGCGATCATTTACGGCGCCGTAAGAGCAGTAAAATGAAGCGCGAAAATGGGTCCCACCGGTGAGAGTAGTGGATAGCCAGACGAGCTGTAAAATATCGCGCAGCAACATAGGATAGTACCCATTTTTCGCGCTCCATTTTACTGCTCTTAAGGCGACGTAAATTATCGCTTGTCTAGCCTTAGCCTTAAACTCGAGTGACACACCATCGGATATTTTTCAAATGTTCTATTTTGCACACCCTTTCTTATTCCTATGATTATTTTGATGTATTTTCATTTTACTGATTATGCCGCCCCCTTGTGATGCCGCCTGATGCGACTGCCTCACCGCATCATAGCACCGCACGGCCCTGACAATTCTCCTTCTTCTTTTTCCTTTTTAAAAGCCTTTTGGTTGTTCGTTGGTGGGTTGTTGCCACTATGGAAGATTGTCACTTCATCTCTTGCGCGGTCGGCTCAAAATTCATCTATCACTTGGTGATTTGCTTCTTGCTATTATAACGACTCTTGTATCTGCCATTTAGTCGAAGCAATAAAGCACTGAACCTCCAAAAAAAACGACAAGACGGATCTTAATAGTTCTACCATCCAGCTAATTATAGAGGATGGATTGCAAGAGGATAATAATTGGCGCAGACTTTATTGCAAAAAATACCTGTTGGGGCTCCAGACTCTCAACACCTAAAGGTAAAGAATTGCAGCATGTTGTGACCGGACACAATTGTAGATGGCACTCTACTGGGAAACCCACTTACTGTCCAAGTGATGCAAACAGAATTCCGGACCTCCTAGATTTTTTCATATCCAGAGGTGTAGCAAAGCAGAGGATGTAGAGGAGCTTATATCTGACCACTCTCCAATTCTGCTAACAATTCGTGAGCAAATTGTTACCACTGAAATGAAACCCGCGTTGACCAATAAGTTTACGGACTGGGTAAACTTCCAATCAGAAATGAATGAGAAAATTGAGTTCAGTGGATTTATTCAAACGATAGAAGAATTGGAACAAGAAACCGAGCTATTTATGATAAACATCCAGCAGGCAGCGTGGAACAACACACCTATAATCCAAAGAAAAACAGTAGGAAACAATTATCCCAAAGAAATTAGAGACTTGATACAGGAAAAAAGAAAGGCTCGGAAGGTATGGCAAAGAACTCGAATTACAGAAAATAAACATAAGCTAAATAGGCTCACACAACAGCTGCAAAGAGAAATCTCGAAAATTAATAACAAATCAATGAATAAGAACCTGAGAGAACAAACTGATGATGAATGCAACGATTGCTCCCTCTGGAAGGTAGCCAAAAAGATAAATAAGCCAGTTCAGCGTATACCTCATTTACGAAAAGAAAACAGAACATGTGCAAGAAATCCCAAAGAGAAAGTGGATGCGTTCGCTGATTATTTAGAAAACATATTTCAACCAAACCCTGGGGAAACTGATGTAGACAGTGAACGAATAGCTACTGATTCTGTTAACATACAACTGACTACTACAAAAGAAGTTCAAAAATTAATCAAGAACATCAATACAAAAAAAGCGCCTGGGTTTGACCTGATCAATGGTGAGATACTAAAAAAATTACCTAGAAAAGCCATAGTAAAGCTTACTACACTAATAAATGCATCCTTTAGGCTTAGATATGTTCCCATCCTTTGGAAAACTGCAGAGGTTATAATGATACCCAAAGTAGGACAAGATAACCATGAATTAACATCATACAGGCCAATCTCCTTACTATCCATAATCTCAATGGTATTTGAAAAATTACTACTACGAAGAATGAACTATATAATTGAACAAAAAAATATTATTCCAACACACTAATTTGGATTTCGTGATAAACACTCCACAATTGACCAGATCCATCGAATAGTAACTGAAATAGAGAAAGCATTGGAAGGGGACAAAATTTGTTCACCAGTATTCCTGGATATCGCAAAAGCATTTGACAAAGTGTGGCACGACGGTCTGTTAATGAAGCTAAAAAAAATATTTCCTATGCAACTCGTTGAAATATTGCAATAATACCTACACCAGCGAACATTTAGAGTTAAAATGGAAAACGAGTACTCTGAGTTAAAGCAAATAAAAGCAGGGGTTCCGCAAGGTAGCGTCCTTGGACCAATACTATACTTTTTGTACACATCTCACATTCCGGAGAGGGAAAACATCCAACTGGCCACATTTGCTGATGATACAGCAGTCCTAACAATAGGAGCAACTATAGAGGAATCTACGATTAACTTACAAAATGCAATTAATGGCATAGAAGGCTGGTCCAGAAAATGGCGTATAAAGTTTAATGAACATAAGTCAGTTCATATTAACTTCACTAACAAGAAAATCAATCATCTTCCAATTATCCTAAACAACAACGTTGTTCCTAATAAAAACAGCGGAATACCTGGGTTTAAATCTCGACGTCAAACTAAAATGGAAGGAGCACGTTAAAAAGAAAACTGAACAGTTGAAGATAAAGTACAAAAATATTTATTGGCTAATAGGTAGGTACTCTCAACTTTCCATCCAGAACAAAGTACTAATTTACCAACAGATATTGAAACCGGTGTGGACCTATGGCCTACAATTATGTGACTCTACCAAAAAAAGCAATTACCGAAATTTAGAAACGCTCCAGAACCGAATATTAAGGAATATTGTATGTGCTCCTTGGTATGTTCGGAATGACGATTTGCGTAGAGATCTTAAAATCGAATCTATTCCAAATGAAATTAAGAAAGTCGCCAGGAAACATGAAGAGAGGCTCCATAAGCATCCCAACTATGAAGCACTTCAGCTTCTTGTCAACGAACCCCAGATGCGAAGGCTCAAGAGGACTAAACCGTTCGAGCTCGTGTAATGTGTGAAGTTGTGCCGGGCTTAGTTAGTGTTGTGCATTGTATTGTAGCCACAACAAAGACGTGAGCAATTAGTGAAAAGCAGAGTCAGTGCTGTGCTGTGTAGCCACAACAAAGAAGTGGGAATTTCATGTAAAAAAAAGCTAGGATGGACCAGGTGACATCCAGTTTACAAACATTTTTAGGGAAATTAGGTTAAAGAAAAAATACTGATTAATCTTGTAGATTAGGTGTATTTATATTGTTTAAATAAAAAATAAAAAAAAACAAATCTTTCTTACAGAACTAAACAAACTGTTGTGTGCTGATTACTCAGAAACACAATTCTCCTTCTCCTTTTTCCTTTATACAAGCCTTTTGGTTGTTCGTTGGTGGGTTGTTGCCACTATGGAAGATTGTCACTGCATCTCTTGCGCGGTCGGCTCAAAATTCATCTATCACTTGGTGATTTGCTTCTTGCTATTATAACGACTCTTGTATCTGCCATTTAATCGAAGCAATAAAGCACTGAACCTCCGAAAAAAAAACGACAAGACGGATCTTAATAATTATTTTTGCATTCGATACGTGAATGCGCCAGGAAACTTTGTGACCCTGAGCCATGTTATAATATTATAAAACTGCATACAAAAAATGCATTCTTAAATTGCATCTCAAACAGACAATAAAAAAAAATTTAGATCTCATCAATTATCGGCGGAAATGAGTTCAATTTTGTTACTCGGGGAGTTTTTGGGGTCGCTGAAAACGAATATGACGTAGTAAGTGATCTCCTGAGTACCTGGTACCCAGGGTAATACCTACTATTTACCTCGTCTCAAATGCGTTAAAAAATTAGTCAAAAATCATTACACGGGGGGTTTTTGGGGTCGCTAACGACGAATATGACATCGGCAGTGATTTTCGGAGTACCTGGTGGCTAAGGGTGAGGGGGAAGGATACGCTTTATTTATACAGTCCACAAGTGGAAAGTTAGGTTTTCCACAATCGACGTATCTGCCACTGAAAATTAACGGCATAATGCTCATACGGTTTCTTTTAGGTTCTATCTTCTCTTAGGTTATTAAGTTATAGACTCTTACGTCTTACTGTTTCTAAAATGATTAACAAATGTTTCCTCTTAAAAATTAAAACATTTTCAAAAACATATCTTTTATCTATGTATACCGGGTGGTGAATTGGAAAACGGTCCATAGGAAAATCAATGTAAAATTCCAAACTGTTGAATTCCTGCTTCCCTTATTATTCTACATCAAAAGACATGAGAAACTATTTGTAGAGGATTGAAATCTTTATTGAAAACAATTGTTAAAATTGTTCTACGAATTAAACACATTCCAAAATGTTGTAAAATATAATAAATTGTATCAAAGTATTTGCCAAATTTAGGCTACACACAGTGCAACAATGTTGCTTTCGGGCACAATGAAATTATTATAATAAACAATATTTTGAACTGTCAGTATTTTTATTTTATCGTTTTTATTGTTTAAAAAACAATAAAGTCGAAAAGATGACCTCAGTTGAGGAGAAAGTAGTAATAATAAAGATGTTTTATTCAGTCAATAGTTTGCTTACTGTTAGAAATAGTAACGTGTGACCTTTTACGCACTTACTTAGGTATGGCAAATGTATTCTATTTTTCAAAATTTTGGACTCTGTTTAAATCGTAGAACAATTTTAACTTTTGTTTTTAATACAGATTTTAATCCTCTACAAATAGTTTCTCATGACTTTTGATGTAAAATAATTAGGGAAGCAGGAATTCAACAATTTAGAATTTTACATTGAGTTTCCTATGGCCCGTTTTCCAATTCACCACCCGGTATATCTTTACTATCTATCTACTAATACTATCTATTCGAAATATTCATGTAATGACAGATAGTTACTTACTTCTTGAAATAATCTTGTAAACGATACATATTTATCATACTTTACCACATTTATAGATATCAGGCTACTTTTTTGATATGCTTTCCTTTTAGGATTTATTTTATATTTAATTGAATTTCCTGACAGATCGCGTAACTTTATGCAATACTTTCAATATATAAATCATGTTTAATCAATTTAATGCAGAAACAACCGGTATAACTTAGCAAGAAACAGCATTAAAAGCAGTCAGTCATTGGCTTATCTTATATGTTTTGCTGAAAGGGTTTTGGGAAAATTTTGTTTTGTTGCTGGGTAAAAAAATGTTCTAATAATTTAATTATGTCTGACCCAATCATATTATGTATTGACAATTCATCCATACATATAATATTATACATGTTAAAGTAGACGACTTTAAAATTATATTGACAATATATTTATGAATTGCGTTCCTGGGACGACTTTATTGGAAGATAGTTCATTCGATTACATGAAATCAACTTTAAACTAAGAATATCCGTCAGAAAAATCATAGCATGTGTTTAAATAGACAACCACATACAATTATGACGTATTAGTGATTCCATAGTAAATCACGAGGAAAAACCCTCATACTATTATCCAAGACGAGAAAGTTAAGGAATCAGTTCAAAGACAACTGAACGAAAATTTAATTTGGGAAAATATCGGTGAGAATGTCGATGAGGGCTTAAATAAACTCGTAACAACAGTAAAATAAATCTGTGTGAGAAATTTACAAGGCAGGTCAAAGCTAAAAAAGCAGGCTTGGATGACAGAAGACATTTTGGATTTGATGGAACAACGGCGATTAGCGAAAAACAACGAAACACTTTATAACAGCATACAAAAAGAAATCCGACGAAAAATATGAGAAGCAAAGAGTCAACATCTAGCCAAATAGTGTCAAGGCATTGAAGAACTTGAAAACAAATATGACACGTTTAACATGCATAAAAAAGTGAAAGAAGCGGCTGGTATCTTTAATAAAAAACAAACTGCATTGCTACAAGATGAACATGGTAAAGTAATATTTGAAGTAGATGACAAACTTAAAGAATGGGAAAATTACGTTACGAACCTATTCGAAGACGATAGGAGTAGTTCACCACCCGATAACGGACCCCTAATAACACGTTCTGAGGTAATAAAAGCCAGACAATCATCAAAAGATGGCAAAGCGACTGGTTCTGATGAAATTCTAACTGAAATATACAAGCTTATAAAATATAAATGGTAGCAATGTTTTAGAGGCTATAACTTTGTTTTTCAATACCATTTATACCAGCGGACAACTACCTAATGGCTGGTCTAATTCACTGTTTATAGCATTACCTAAGAAGACAACAGCAAAAACCTGTGCTGGTTATAGAACCATCAGTTTGTTAAACCATTTATTGAAAATTTTTCTGAAGGTAATACATGGTCGTATCTACAATAAATGCGAGGAATACCTGGATGACCAAACCACCAAATTTATATTGGAATCAAACAACATCAGTTTTAGTAGATGGTGTGGAATCACAGGCTCTTAATATTAAAAGAGGAGTACAGCATGGATGCCTCTTGTCACCACTGCTTTTCAACGTTTACTCCGAAAGAATTTTCAGAAAAGTTCTTTCTGTAAAACAAGAAGGAATACTTGTGAACGGTGAAGTCATCAATAATTTGCGATATGCGGACGATACAGTACTCCTAGCTTCTAGTAAAGAAGATCTGCAAACACTACTTGATAGTGTTGTTGAGAGTTGTAGGGAGGCAGGTCTGGATCTGAACATACGGAAAACCAAAATACTCGTAATAAGTAAACAGCAGCATATAAAACCGTCTATATATTATGTAAATAATACCAAACTTGAGCAAGTTGATAAAATCGTTTACCTTGGACAGCAACTAAATTGTAACGCAGAAAGTCACGGCGAAATTAGATCTAGGATAGCGCAGGCTAGAGCCGCTTTTAGAAGGATGTCCAAGGTGTTATGTAACAGAGACCTAAAATTGGCATTGAGGATCCGCCTACTTCGCTGCTACGTGTTCTCGGTCTTACTTTATGGTGTCGAGTCCTGGACTGTGAATAAAATCGATCTAAATCGCCTTGAGGCCTTTGAAATGTGGTGCTATAGAAGAATTTTAAATGTTTCCTGGGTGGAGAAGATTCGAAACTCCACAATACTAGAACGTCTCTGCAAGACTACTGAGATCATACAAAGCATCAAGCAGAGAAAGCTGGAGTACTTCGGACATGTAATGAGAGGTCCGAAATATAGGTTGCTACAAAATATTATGCAAGGAAAAATAGCAGGCAAACGCGGTCCAGGACGAAGAAGAACCTCATGGTTGAAGAACTTGCAAAATTGGTATGGTGTTGATACAAGCATGCTATTTAGGGTGGCAGTGAATAAAATTAGGATAGCTATGATGGTAACCAACGTTCTGAAAGGACATGGAACATGAAGAAAAACTATGACCCAGACATGGTAAGTGTTTGGTCTTACTTTTAGTTTACTCTCAAAATTAACACCAAACTCTGATTTTATATGTATATTATTTTAAAATATACCTAAATGATCTATCCTCGATACGTTATTGACATACTGAGGCACGTGCCTCTACACAGGTGCTCTGATGAGAATAAGTTAAATTCGAAATACGTATAAGCACATACTGGAGGGCCTGTTCTGTAATCAATTCTGAATCATCTTTAGTTTTAGTTACGATATGGGCAGATTTCCCTTCATTAATTTTTATGCGCCATTTATTATTCCAAGTGATTATTTTGTTTGCTACATTTTGGAGGTGTTTATGTTTCTTCGAATGTTTCTTCTTCTTAACGTGTCCTATCAAGTCCCCTTGACGTTGGCGATTAACATGGCGAAACTGTCTCTGTCTCGAACTATTCTAAATCGTTGCTCTGCTTTATTTATGCCTGTCCACTCCCTGATATTCTTCAACCAAGAAGCCTGTTTTCTACCAATTCCTCTGCGTCCTTCGATTTTACCCCTCATAATAATTTGAAGAATATTATTTCGGTCTCCCCTCACCACGTGTCCATTTTGGTCGACTGTTTCACCTACTGCTAATATTGCAGTTTCATCTGCAAATGTGGCCAGTTTAATATTTTCTGTAACAGAATTGTCACAAGTTTAAAATAAATACAGTATGAGTCTCAGAACACTGCCATGTGGGGTTCCTGCTTTGATTGGTCGTAGTTCTGAATATTCGCCTTCCAGTTTAACTCAAGTTCTGTCTTCTAGATATGATTGTATTAGACATACATATTGGATGGGAAGATATATCTTTTTAATTTTAGTAACAAGCCTTTGTGCCACACTTTATCAAATGCTTCTGCTATGTCTAAGAAAATAGCTGAGATTATGTTATACGCATCTAGATATCTCTCCATAATATCTGTTATGCAATGTATTTGGTCTATTGTTGAGTGTTAATAGCAATATCTTCTCAAATAATTTGGAAATAATTGGTAGCAACGATATTGGTCTGTATGACTCATACATTATTAGGAAAGAAACTGAATACTGAATACTGCATTTATCAGTTTGTGAGTTTTACGATGGCCTTTTTTTGGGATTGGCATTGTTTTTGATTACTTTCCTTACTTCTTTAAGAGTAGTAGACTTTATTATTCCTTGATCAGTATTGTTCACATCGTATTCAGTACTCTCATTATCGTCGTTTTCGACTTGATTATTTACCATTTCATTATTTTGGAATACATTCTCCAGGTATGAAGCGAACAAATTTGCTTTTTGTTTTGCATCACGTGCCCATGTTCCATTTTCTTTTCTAATCGGCGCAATCTGTTGCGTTGCGTTGGTCTATTTATTATTTTTGTACATTTTCACGAGTAGTCAGTGGTTTGGTCATATGTCAGATTGTTTAGGTATTGATTTACTGATTAAGTTTTTATTAAATCTATTTCCTTTCTCAACCGTTGGGTGACGTTATTTTACACTTTTATTTTCTGCAATTCTGGTTTTTTGCCATGTTTTCCTGGCTTTTATTTTTCTTTGTACCATTTCTTGAATTTCTTTGTGATAGTTTTGATCTTTGGTTTTTCTTATAATTTGTTTGGTAGTATTCCCTGCTGCTTTTTGTATATTTATGGTTAGTTTCTCCGTGTCTTCATCAAGTTGCTTATTAGTTTTGATTGGTACATTAAGTTCAATTCTCTCACTTAACTCTTTTTTCCTATTGATATAACTAAAATATTTTTCAGTCATATTTATTCACTTTGTGCATGAGACTCAATGTTTTGTTTATTTATTTGACGTCTAGTATCTTTAACAAATGTATATGAGTCCATATTTCAAAAGTTTCTGACTGGGAGAGACTGCGTTTCAATTAAGAACATTATCTGTATTTCCACTGCATGACCACATACCAACCACATCAGATGAAGTGGAAAAAGCAATATCACAACTAAAAGATTGCAAAGCTCCTGGACCTGACAATGCACATGCTGAACTCATAAAACTATTTAATACCGACGGTACTCAACGCATAACAAAAATATACAGTGAGCACGTAAAGGTTGGAATAAATTGATTTTCTCGAGAATGGACGATTTTGGAAAAAAATCCCGAAACAGGTCAATTTTTATTTTTAAATTAAGACTTTTTGGCATATATATCATACTAATGACGTCACCTATCTGGGCGTGATGACGTCATCGATGATTTTTTTAAATGGGAATAGGGGTTGTGTGATGGCTCATTTGAAAGGTAATTCAATTCTCTATTCAGTAATATAACCATTAACATAATTATTTATACAGGGTGTCCAAAAAACAATTTTGGATTAAATTTACTGACATAAAAAGGAGAATGCAAGTAATTTATTTAATTCAAAATACATTTTACTGCTCTCAGAAAACAGAAAAAAATGTTTATTTGAAAAATAATCATTGCTTTTTGCAAATGTACAAACTGTCAAGAGGATGGGTGGCTGCTTTAATACTGAATTTAAGCAAAAAACAATATTTTTATTTGTCAAATCAACATTATTTCCTGTTTTCTGATAGGAGTAAAATGTATTTTGAGTTAAATAAATTACACACATTCTTCTTTTTATGTCAATAAATTTAATTCAAAAATTTTTTTTTGGACCCCTGTATAAATAATTATATTAATGTTTATATTAATGAATATATAATTGAATTACCTTTCAAATGAGCTATCACACGACCCCTATTATCATTTAAAAAAATCGTAGATGACATCATCACGCCCGGATGGGTGACGTCACTATTATGATATATATGCCAAAAAGTCGCAATCTAAAAATAAAAATTGACCTGTTTCGGGATTTTTTTCCAAAATCGTCCATTCTCGAGAAAATGAATTTATTCCAACCTTTACGTGCTCACTGTATAATGACATATAGGTATTTGAGCGGAGTAATGCCAAGAAGATGGCTGAAGTCGACCTTTACTGCTTTACTATATTTTAAAATTATTTCTAGAAAATTATACATCAAAGAATACAAACTGTGCGAAGAAAAAATCAGCCGAACACAGTTTGGTTTTCGGAATGCAGTGGGTACGGGATAGGCTCTCTTTAGTATACAAGTGCTATTTCATCGATGTAGAGACATAAATTGCGATATTTATGCATGCTTCATTAATTACCATAAAGCGTTCGATACAATAAAGCACGACAAGCTGATGGAGATACTAACCAATATTGGAATAAACACCTGTGATTTAAGAATTATCAGCAATCTGTACTGGAATCAAACATCATCTATCCGGACAGAGGCAAGAGAATCCGACGAGATCAAAATCAAATGTGGTGTCTTTTGGAATGTGGCTTTGTCGTCGAATCCTAAATGTATCTTATACCGACCACGTTACTACTTAGGATATTTTGCTGAGAATGCAAAAAGAAAAAGAGCTGTTAACCACAATAAAAGCAACCAAAATCGAATACCTCGGTCACATCATGAGGAACAGTGAAAGATATGGACTGCTGCAACTAATCTTGCAGGGAAAAGTAGAAGGAAAGCGAGGACCAGGAAGGCGAAGAATTTACTGGCTGAAGAATCTACGTAAGTACGTGGTTGAACACAACAACCACAAATATTTTTAGAGGAGCCGTGTGCAAAGTACAGATTGCCATGATGGTCGCCAACATCCGAAACGGATAGGCACTACAAGAAGAAGAAGGAGGAGAAGAAGAAGAAACTGTATTTCGTTACTTTATACATCACCTTTTCATATGAACTCCCATATTAAAGCGCCACTGTCGAAAGGTTAATATCATTTAGCGGTATTATATTTTTCAACCCAATTTATGACTCAGTACACTGACAATATTACTAGAAATGGATCATAAAACGTACCGGGGCCATAATAATCCTAATAAACTATACCTATGATGTTAATTTTCAATTATCTTGATAGTAAGAATAATGAGAACATTTGGAATTAAAGCACCTCTCTATAAATTTTAATTCGTTATAAATAATGTTGGCATTTATTAATACATAAAATTATCAAGACGTTAATATGTTAAGATGTCATAAATGACGATGTTTATGATTCATACTAAATGTGATATTATTTTTCACAATTATTTCACTTAGTATACGCCAGTCAACTCCTTACATCCGAATATATTACCTCCGAATTCTATCCTACTGCATGGATTTTAATGAAATTTTGGGCCTGGCCTCTACTTATCTCCTAATTCAAAGTCTACCCTATGCCGATGTGTGCCTTTATCTTGGGGGTGGTTTCTACCCCTTCTTAGGGGTGGAAAATTTTTTGTTAAAATTACCACGGAATTTGATACAGAACCTAATTCTAAGCAAAAACTGTGCTATATATTTTTTTGAAAACTCCATACTTTTTGAGATATTCGTGGTTGAAAATTGGCCATTTTCATTGAAACATAATACCTTTTCGAACGGTTTTTTGTGAATACCTTAAAAACTATGCATCTAACTAAAAAAACTATATTAAACATTTTTTCTACGTTATAAAAAAACAAAGAGACACTTGCCTTAATAAATTTTCTAGTTATAATACAAAAAGGGATATGGTAGGTGAAAATAGTTTGTTTTTTGGCACATTCTCAAATTGGTGTATTCAACTTGAAATAACAGAGAAACGGTAGATTTTAGATGTATAATGCTACCAATACCTTTTGTGGTGCCTGAAAAGACCTTTAAAATGAGCTATATTAAAGGTCCATTACATTAAAACTAAGCGAGATATGCTGCAAACAAAATTGATAACTAATGTATTTTAAGAAAAAATGAGAAGTAATTTTAACCTCCATTAACCTCCACAAACCAAAATGTAAATGCATCGTTTTCCTTCCACAATTCCGTTTATTATAGTGTTATTTCTATGTTCAAAATTTTGAACGTTTGTAAAATGAACGGTTAAAAAAAAAGATCAAATTATAGAGAGCATTTTTAAATTTTCTTAAAAATCTTCCTTTTTCTCCATGTAACTTAAAAATGATAAGAGATAAAAAATAAAAAGAAAATTTTTATCTGAAAAAGCCCTACATTTTTGTGTGGTATCTTTTATTCGTATCTCTTATCTTTTTCGACTTACATGGAGGAAAAGGAAGATTTTTAAGAAAATTTAAAAATGCGCTCTATAATTTGATCTTATTTTGTCAAAAACAATTCATTATAATTCAGTAAAACTTTTTGAACATAGAAATAACACTATAATAAAAAGTATTGTAGAAGGAAAACGATGTATTTTAATTCTGATGGATGAGGGGTTAAATACACAAAAAGTCGTTATATAGCCTAAAGATGGGGCTATAAGAAGAATATCGTTTTTCAGAAAAAGTTATGGGTTGCCTATATTTAAGGGGTCAAAATTTGTCATAACTTTGAACTAGATTTTATCAAAAATGGCTTCAAGGAATTTGTTTATTTCTTTATATATTTTTGATATCCTATCGATAAATTGAATGACATTAGTCAGATTTTTTAACTCCCCATAGGAGGGGAGTTATGAATTTTTTATAAAAAAATATTCGTGTGCCCGTAACTTTCTCTGTAATAGAAGCTAAAATTTGAAATTTGGCAGACATATATGGTACTTTATTATCTATTATCACAATAAATTTTACCCAAAATATGGGTTCCGGTTGAACCGGAAATGAAAAAAAAATCCTAATTTTTTATATCCGCCCTGTATATTTTGCATACATATTTTGAAATTATACATATTTCGCCTACATATTTTGAAAGAATGCAAAATTACCTTTCCAATGACATAAAACTCGTTGCTGTAGCTCAAAAACTCGAAAAGTTACAGTAAATAGAAATTTTGCTATAATCTTGTGTGTGTCCTCTCTCACGAGATCATAGCAGAGCATTATTATAGATCAGTCAAGGGGGGTATTTGGCTCCGAATTCCATCCTACTACATCGATGTACTTGATATTTTCACAGTAAGTAGGGAATAGCTCAAGAAACAAAATCTACCCTATATACTATGGCGCTTTTATCTTGGGGCGGTTCCCACCCCTTCAAGGGGGTGGAAAATTTGTTGGTCAAAACAACCACGGAAGTGGCTAAGCAAAAACTGGTCTATACTTTTTTTTTGAGAACTCAATACTTTTTGAGTTATGCGTCGTTGAAAACTGGCCATTTTCATGGAAAAATGATACCTTTTCGGACGGTTTTTTGTGAATACCTACCTTAAAAACTATGCATCGAACTAAAAACACTATAATATAAAACATTTTTTAGATTATAAATAACAAAGAGATTCGTTCCTTCGTAAATCTTCTACTTATAATACAAAAAGAGATATGGTAGCTGAAAAGAGTTTGTTTTTTGGTGCATGCTTAAATTTTATTGGTGTATTCAACTTGAAATAACAGAGGAACGGTAGGTTTTAGGTGTATAATGCTACCAACGCCTTTTGTAGTGTTTGAAAAGGCCTTTAAAACGAGCACCGTTAAATGTCGGTTACATTCAAACTAAGCGAGATATGGTGCAAAAAAATATATGACTAATGTACTTTAAGGAAAAATACGTACATACATAATAAGTACATAATATGTAGTTAAATATATTATATTTAACCCCTCATCCACCAGAATTTAAATGCATCGCTTTTCTTCTGCAATATCTTTTATTATAGTGTTATTTCTACTTTCAAAAAGTTGGACGGGTTTAAAATGAAAGGTTTTAAAAAAAATAAGATCAAATTATAGATCGCATTTTTAAATTAAAAATCTTCCTTTTTCTCCATGTAATTCGAAAATAAAAATGGTCCACTCCCGAGAAGGGGTGGGAACCGCCCCCATGATAAAAGTGCCATAGTATATAGGATAGACTTTGAATTAGGAGATTGGGCTACTCAGAAAATTTCATTAAAATCGATGCAGTAGGATACAATTCGGAGGTAATGTCTTGTTCTTACTATCGCGACTGGCGTAATAGAAATAGAATGAAAATGCAAATATTGTAAACTATTAATTTCTCTGAAAAATGAACTAATTTGAAATGAAAGTATGACTAATATTCTATTGATTTATGCAATATATTTTCAAGTATACAAGGTGTCTCTAAAATATCAAAATAACGAGTAACTTTGTTATGTTTAACATTGTTATCTAGTACGATAACGATAATAGATCAATACGATAAAGTTCTCGAGCGGCCCTTCCGTCCAGCGTTTTTTATTTGCCTTTTAGACTCAGGGGGACTCAAAACGTCGAAAAAAAGTGAAATCTGAAAAAAAATTTTTGCACGATCCTATAACTTTATCTATTATACTACGTATGTAGTACGATAAAGTAAAACACAACGTAGTTAGACCACTACATAGTAAAATTACCACGGCACTGAGCGTATCAGTGCCCTAGCTTCATCGAAAGGGGGAGGCTTTAGTACCTGTATGTTAAATTCCTCTGAACCGTCTCATTTTACCGACAATTCACGGGAAAAAACGTAACGCTCCACACGACAATCAAAATAGGGTACAGAGGTCATAAATTAGGGTTCAGTAATAGCTTAAAGATCATAAATAACAAATTTTAAGAGAAATTTCGCTATTTCACGTTGCGTTGAATCTATTTTACGTTGCGTCTTCAATTTTTATCTTTTTCTGTTACATTTTTCGATTTTACAAAGCCTGTCGCGCTAGGTTCTGTCGGATTTCTTTTTAAGCCTCCCCAAATTTTTTGACCCTAGCTCATACTTTTATATTTATTGTGCTTTTTGTTGTTATTGTTTTTATTGTATGACTTCATAAAACTAATCTCGTTTATTTTATTTTTCAGGGGGAAAATCAGGTAAGAATTCTATTAACACGATAGTGTTACTTAAGTAGTGATATTTACGACTGATGATTGAAATAGATACAGGTTTGTTGTGAAGTAGCAGTCAATGGTTTTGGTCGAGAAATTTAGAAAACCTGTTGGACGTTTCGAGGATATGTAAAAAAAAGGGTGATTCACTTAGAGGTACTTTTTTCACAAAGAAAAAACAATGAAAACAATGAATTTTAGTTGTAAATCTTTATTGTCATACAAAAGAACCATTCTTTACAATTACTTCTTAAAGATAATTTCTTTTAAATGTTGACCGTGACTGCGGTTAACCTTGGCATGACCAAGGGGGGTAAATTTGGACCCCAGCGTATGTTTTTCTTTAATAAATTGAAAAGTATTTTCAATTTTTAACTCATTATTTTTTTTTATTTGACTTTAATATCATTCTAGATATCCTCATATTTGAAATAAAAGAAATTCCCTATATTTTACGAATAAAAGATATATTCTGAAGTTGATGTTTAGTAAATTACCGTTTGATGTTTAGTAAATTACCGTCTATTATGTGGAATTCCAAGTAGTTTTACACTGCGCGTTATCAAAATTTATTTTTAGACTGTGGTGCCTGTTCCGTACGAATCATGACATTCCTGTCTGCTACAGTTAGTCATTATTATTTTCTGGCGTATATTATTATAGTTTCTTAGTATTTTGTGTACATAAAGATATGACCCGCAAATATCTTACTGAGGCTGAGTTACAGGAAATTGTTACTGCTAGCGATTTTTATGATAATATAGAAGATGAAATAGTATCAGAAAACAAGGATGTATTGTTAGATGAAGATTTCAATGCTGAAAATATTCATTCCAGGTCATTTTTGACCTGGGGTCATTTGTTACCCCCGTTGGTCATCCGTGTAACAAAAAAAGGTTGGTCATCGGAAGGTTAAGATGGTTCATTTTGAAGTTCCAATTCTCGATGACACGTTCAAGCATTTCGATTGGTATTTGACCAACGACTCAAGTAAAATTGGCCTCCAATGTCTCAATCGTAGCCGGTTTATTCATGTAGACTTTGGACGGTAGGCAGTCCCAAAGGAGAACGTCTAGAGGTGTGACGTCACAGGATATAGGCGGCCAATTCACTGGTCCGAAGCGTGAAATGAAATGCTCACCGAATAGATTTAGCAGTAAAGCCATGCTTTCACATGCTGTATAGCAATTGGCGCCATACTTTTGGAACCAAATGTCATTGAAACTACGAGCTTCAATTTCTGGCACCACATACAGCGGGCCTGTTTTATTTAAAGACATAAGGACCGACGGTTCCACCGGCCCATAAACCACACCAAACAGTTGTTTTTTCTTAATGTAATGGCAATTCTTGAACCTCTTCGGGTTGCTCATCAACCCAAATACGGGCATTTTGTTTATTCACGTTCCCACTAAGCCAAAAATAGGCCTCATCGGAAAACTATTTTTTTTTTTCGAAAACAGTTGATCTTCTGTAAGCTTCTTAAGAGCAATTCGATTGAAACGCTGACGACTCGGAAAGTCGATCGGCCTCAGATCTTGCAAAAATTGAATTTTGTACGCTTTTAAACCAAGATCTTACGTAATATACGCCAAGTTGTTGCAAACGACAATTCTTCTTTATTTTCGCGTACACCATCCGCTACCGCCGCTATGTTTTCTTCAGTACGTTTCAACTGGGTTTCAAATTTACTGATGGTATAGCGAATTATGCATTCGGTAGACCAATTATGAAGACCATAAACACATTCCTCATTGAACGCCTATTTTCGTAATACAGCTGAATAATTTCTAGACGTTGTGCCGGGCTAAGTCTTTCTAGGATGAAATGTCAAACAATAGTAAATAAAAACGCAACATCAGGTGATACGATTCATGCACGATCTCACATCAAGTCTCCACCAAAAAAAGAATCTCTTAATGAATCACCCTTTATTAGTAAGTAGATTTACTTATTGTTTGAGGCTGGTAATTTGACCCCACGTGTTTAAAATTATTAATCAATCTCAAATTCTATAGGTACTGGTTCACTTAGAAAACGTAATCAGCTGTGTAATTAAGGTACCAGCGAGACTGCTGCCAAAGGAGAAAAGAAAATAATTCTTAAAAATTCTGGGAAGATTTTATAACCTGATTGTGTTTGAAACATAGACATATAATACCTAGACTGCGCGCTGCGATCTAAAACTAAGTGAAGAATGCGACAAAGAAAACTGAGGCTATTAGGTGGGAAGTCTCTTTATAATCGGAGGAGTTCTAACGTCATTGGATAAACCCCGTTGATTAGAAAGAGACTTCCCACCTAATAGCCTCAGTTTTCTCTATCACAATGGCCACTTTAAAAGTAAATAAGTTTGAAAAGTAAATAACCTAAAAAAATCAGGTTATAAAATCTTCACAGAATTTTTCAGAATTATTTTCCTTTTTCCTTTTGAAAACCATTTCCGGAGTGGCAATCGCAACGTCAAAACATTAGTTAATTAAAAATATTATTTTCATTACATCAATAATTGTGCCTAAATCCCATATAAACATAGTACTTAGTACTTAAAAGAAGATATATATCATTGAAACATAAAGAAAATAATGCAAACGATTTTGATCATATTAGATATATCTGAAACGAAATTACTAAAATACTAATGCACAAAAAGAATGTCAATAGGCGGTGGAAAAATTATTCGACAATTTAATAAACCAAGGAGTTAACAGAAAATAATTCAAGAGCGTAGGCGCAAAATTTCGGGCTAATGCTTTTTAAATGCATTCATTTTTTCGAATCCTGAGAAAATTAATAAGTCCTTTTGAAAAATATAAACGCAGAATGAAAAATTACATTAACGAGGGTCGAAAGTCCCTGAAAACTTCTATAATCTTTATTTTAATGAGAGTTGCGGGTTGGGGGGAAAGGGGTGAAAAAAAATTTAGTGTGATTTTTAATTTCAAATATCTCATTCAAACGAAACTCTTTGTTTATTCTAAGGGACTTTCGGCCCTCGGTAATAACGTAATCTTTCATTCTGCGTTTAAATTTTTCAAAAATATTTATAAGTTTTCTCAGGATTCGAAAAAAATGAATGCATTTAAAAAGCATTGGCCGAATTAACCTAACTAACATAATATATTGCTTGAAAGGTGTGAAATGTTAACCAAAATGTATAAAGCACGGTATTTTTCTTTTTGACTCCTTTGAGTTGCTTCATAAATATTTTTATAGAAATATAATGGGCTGTTGATCTTGAAAGATGGTTCGATTCCTAACAAGCTAAAACGGTCACGTACCAAAGGATAGACGGCGATAGAGAAACAGTTTATTTTCTTAAGCACACAAAAAATATCAAATGAAATAAAACGAAAAAGAGATATATTTTAAGAATAATTTTTTATTATTAAAAAATATTTTAAGAATAAAAAAGGTTGTAAAGTTAAAATAAATTCTAAAAAGAAAAAATTTTTAATATTTTTAAATTTTAAATATTTGTAAAGTAAAGCACTCATAGGGCCGGTTGTTCGAACGCTAATCAGAGATGATCATTATCAAATATTTAATTACTGTCACAACTGTCAATGTCAACTTTGATTGGGTTGCTGAAAACATAATTATTGCTAACAATTATGAAATTAGTTAATCAATTATGTTAATAATTGTTATGTTAATTGATTAACTAATCTCATAATTATAATCAATTACGTTTTCAGCAACATAACCAAAATTGACATTGACAGTTGTGGCAGTAATTAAATATTTGATAGTGATCATTGTTGATTAGCGTTCGAACAACTGGCCCTAAGGCACTAATCAAGATGTTGATTATAATCCCCCCGCTGTTGATTAAGTCCCTAAACAACCATCAAATAACAAAATCCGTTGTTCGTACGCTAATCAGTTGATTGTAATCAGTTATGTTGATTATCATTATGATAATTAACATAATTTATTGATTAATTAATTATTAATTAACATAACAATTATTAAGATAATTGATTAACTAATCAATTAATCTCATAAAATTGTAATCAATTATGATTTCAGCAGCCCAATCAAAGTTGACATTGACAGTTGGTGACAGTACATAATTAAATATTTGATAAGGATCAGTTGATTGCATTTTTGATTAGCGTTCGAACAACCGGTCCTTATAGTCCAAGTAATGAAGCTTAAAATATTGCAAAACCTTGCAATTTTTGCAGTAAGGATCGATTTGGTTGAAAATTTGAGAATAAGTAGTGGATAGTTCAAGGATCAAAATCTATATGATGCCAAAATGAGCTTTTTCCATGGGGTGGTTACCACCCTATCTCGGGGGTGGAAATTTTTTACTATATTTTGACCGCAAAAGTTATTAAAAACATTCATTTTAAGCAAAAAACGTTCCATATATTTTTTTGATAAAATTAATAGTTTTCGATTTATTCGCTATCGAAAGTGTTGATTTTATATCGAAAAAATCATTTTTTTTTAATAAGTTTTTTATTAATAAATCCAGAAGTTTTCGTTTTATCAAAAAAAACTTAACTTAACAAAAATGTACCTTTTGAAAAAATAAACAAAACCGTTTTTTTTTTAATTTTCTTTAAGGCCAATAGTAATCGAACTATACTTTATTATATGTTAGTTCTTCTTCGTCAAGTGCTAAGTAGTTTCAAAGTCAAAATACTGGAAAACTATGCATTTTTCGAGGATAACTTGTTCAAACTAATTTAAAAGTATTTAAAAATATCTATCTCCAGAAATAAAAAACGTCTCTAGCTCAAAAATTAAATGACTTATAATGAAAAGAATGTCAGTCCCTATTAAGTGATCGGAAGCAACCTCCTAATCACCACCCTAATTAAAATTAGTCATTGACCTTATTTGGTCTTCTTTATTTATGTATTATTAATAGGTTCTAGAAGTTTGACTGGCTTAGAATGATTAGTTTTTAAATAACTGGAGTTCAAAGCGAGTAACGATTTTTTATAGTTTGGTAAAAAATGCCATTTTCTTCAGAAGAGATAGATTAGCATCAGAGATGCGAAAAAATGTTTTTATATGAAATTATAGGTTATTTAATTCCCAAGAATTTGGTTTGAAAAAAATTTTTTCACGACAAAAATTGAGTGAATCGTAAATGAGTATATCGAAAAACATTGATTTTTTCGATATAATAATGTGAAACCAACACATTCGATAGCGAATAAATCGAAAACTATTAATTTCATCAAAAAAATGTATAGGCCATTTTTTGCTTAGAATGAATGTTTCTATCAACTTTTGCGGTCAAAGTATAATAAAAAATTTCCACCCCCGAGATGGGGTGGCAACCACCCCCATGGTAAAATCGCCTTTCGGCATCATATATATATATATATATATATATATATATATATATATATATATATATATATATATATATATATATATATATATATATATATATATATATATATATATATATATATATATATATGAAAATTACTAAGTTCTCGGGAAGAACCGCGTTGAGAATTTATAACTCGACGTTTCGGCACCCTTTTTGGAGCCATTATCAAGAGGGGTATGGTTCCGTTCGAGTTCGGGGTCTCAATCTGCCTACTCCCCTCACTCGTGACGTACCAGTAGTGTCTTGTTCTCTAGGAGAACGGTCAAGCGGCACTGAGGTCTCAATCTGCCTACTCCTCAGTGTCGAGTGACGACCTGTCTTCGCCTGTGTAGCTCCTTTTATACTCTCAGTGCGCGCGGGAACTGTATGCGCGGGAGAGGCCTGAGTGGGATCGACTGACGTGGGGATTCGCCGAAGCAGCGGTCGCCATGTTGCCGGCAGTCTTTTGGCGTCATCGCGTGTGTTTAGGCTGTGAGGGCGTTTTTCAATTTCGATGGCTTCACGGATGATTCTCGATTTTAAGGAGCGGACAGGGGCGATGGTTTTTGCTTTCTCGAAATCTATTTGGTGACCTGTCTGAATATGATGTTGGGCAAGGGCTGAAGTAGTGTCGGAATGTAAAACATTTTTTAAAATATTTTTTGTTTTACAAATTCCGACACTACTTCAGCCCTTGCCCAACATCATATTCAGACAGGTCACCAAATAGATTTCGAGAAAGCAAAAACCATCGCCCCTGTCCGCTCCTTAAAATCGAGAATCATCCGTGAAGCCATCGAAATTGAAAAACGCCCTCACAGCCTAAACACACGCGATGACGCCAAAAGACTGCCGGCAACATGGCGACCGCTGCTTCGGCGAATCCCCACGTCAGTCGATCCCACTCAGGCCTCTCCCGCGCATACAGTTCCCGCGCGCACTGAGAGTATAAAAGGAGCTACACAGGCGAAGACAGGTCGTCACTCGACACTGAGGAGTAGGCAGATTGAGACCTCAGTGCCGCTTGACCGTTCTCCTAGAGAACAAGACACTACTGGTACGTCACGAGTGAGGGGAGTAGGCAGATTGAGACCCCGAACTCGAACGGAACCATACCCCTCTTGATAATGGCTCCAAAAAGGGTGCCGAAACGTCGAGTTATAAATTCTCAACGCGGTTCTTCCCGAGAACTTAGTAATTTTCATATATATATATATATATATATATATATATATATATATATATATATATATATATATATATATATATATATATATATGATGCCGAAAGGCGATTTTACCATGGGGGTGGTTGCCACCCCATCTCGGGGGTGGAAATTTTTTATTATACTTTGACCGCAAAAGTTGATAGAAACATTCATTCTAAGCAAAAAATGGCCTATACATTTTTTTGATGAAATTAATAGTTTTCGATTTATTCGCTATCGAATGTGTTGGTTTCACATTATTATATCGAAAAAATCAATGTTTTTCGATATACTCATTTACGATTCACTCAATTTTTGTCGTGAAAAAATTTTTTTCAAACCAAATTCTTGGGAATTAAATAACCTATAATTTCATATAAAAACATTTTTTCGCATCTCTGATGCTAATCTATCTCTTCTGAAGAAAATGGCATTTTTTACCAAACTATAAAAAATCGTTACTCGCTTTGAACTCCAGTTATTTAAAAACTAATCATTCTAAGCCAGTCAAACTTCTAGAACCTATTAATAATACATAAATAAAGAAGACCAAATAAGGTCAATGACTAATTTTAATTAGGGTGGTGATTAGGAGGTTGCTTCCGATCACTTAATAGGGACTGACATTCTTTTCATTATAAGTCATTTAATTTTTGAGCTAGAGACGTTTTTTATTTCTGGAGATAGATATTTTTAAATACTTTTAAATTAGTTTGAACAAGTTATCCTCGAAAAATGCATAGTTTTCCAGTATTTTGACTTTGAAACTACTTAGCACTTGACGAAGAAGAACTAACATATAATAAAGTATAGTTCGATTACTATTGGCCTTAAAGAAAATTAAAAAAAAAACGGTTTTGTTTATTTTTTCAAAAGGTACATTTTTGTTAAGTTAAGTTTTTTTTGATAAAACGAAAACTTCTGGATTTATTAATAAAAAACTTATTAAAAAAAAATGATTTTTTCGATATAAAATCAACACTTTCGATAGCGAATAAATCGAAAACTATTAATTTTATCAAAAAAATATATGGAACGTTTTTTGCTTAAAATGAATGTTTTTAATAACTTTTGCGGTCAAAATATAGTAAAAAATTTCCACCCCCGAGATAGGGTGGTAACCACCCCATGGAAAAAGCTCATTTTGGCATCATATAGATTTTGATCCTTGAACTATCCACTACTTATTCTCAAATTTTCAACCAAATCGATCCTTACTGCAAAAATTGCAAGGTTTTGCAATATTTTAAGCTTCATTACTTGGACTATAAGGACCGGTTGTTCGAACGCTAATCAAAAATGCAATCAACTGATCCTTATCAAATATTTAATTATGTACTGTCACCAACTGTCAATGTCAACTTTGATTGGGCTGCTGAAATCATAATTGATTACAATTTTATGAGATTAATTGATTAGTTAATCAATTATCTTAATAATTGTTATGTTAATTAATAATTAATTAATCAATAAATTATGTTAATTATCATAATGATAATCAACATAACTGATTACAATCAACTGATTAGCGTACGAACAACGGATTTTGTTATTTGATGGTTGTTTAGGGACTTAATCAACAGCGGGGGGATTATAATCAACATCTTGATTAGTGCCTTAGGGCCAGTTGTTCGAACGCTAATCAACAATGATCACTATCAAATATTTAATTACTGCCACAACTGTCAATGTCAATTTTGGTTATGTTGCTGAAAACGTAATTGATTATAATTATGAGATTAGTTAATCAATTAACATAACAATTATTAACATAATTGATTAACTAATTTCATAATTGTTAGCAATAATTATGTTTTCAGCAACCCAATCAAAGTTGACATTGACAGTTGTGACAGTAATTAAATATTTGATAATGATCATCTCTGATTAGCGTTCGAACAACCGGCCCTATGAGTGCTTTACTTTACAAATATTTAAAATTTAAAAATATTAAAAATTTTTTCTTTTTAGAATTTATTTTAACTTTACAACCTTTTTTATTCTTAAAATATTTTTTGTTTTACAAATTCCGACACTACTTCAGCCCTTGCCCAACATCATATTCAGACAGGTCACCAAATAGATTTCGAGAAAGCAAAAACCATCGCCCCTGTCCGCTCCTTAAAATCGAGAATCATCCGTGAAGCCATCGAAATTGAAAAACGCCCTCACAGCCTAAACACACGCGATGACGCCAAAAGACTGCCGGCAACATGGCGACCGCTGCTTCGGCGAATCCCCACGTCAGTCGATCCCACTCAGGCCTCTCCCGCGCATACAGTTCCCGCGCGCACTGAGAGTATAAAAGGAGCTACACAGGCGAAGACAGGTCGTCACTCGACACTGAGGAGTAGGCAGATTGAGACCTCAGTGCCGCTTGACCGTTCTCCTAGAGAACAAGACACTACTGGTACGTCACGAGTGAGGGGAGTAGGCAGATTGAGACCCCGAACTCGAACGGAACCATACCCCTCTTGATAATGGCTCCAAAAAGGGTGCCGAAACGTCGAGTTATAAATTCTCAACGCGGTTCTTCCCGAGAACTTAGTAATTTTCATTTACCTGACCGCGGAAATCTTTCCGAACATATATATATATATATATATATATTTTTTAATCCTTGGACTATCCACTACTTATTCTCAAATTTTCAAGCAAATCGATCCATTCTGTAAAAATTGCGAGGTGAAAAGCTTCGGTTCCTGGACAGATATATTCTCTGTTCCAGGGAAATAAAACCTCTAATGAGATCAAATTTCTGGTTACGCCTTCGTGGTTTATGTTACTTGCAAACCAACCGAATGCTGAATAAAATAACACACGGGGAGGTCTATAATTAGCACCTCACTTCCTGCCTATTCAGCGTAGCAAAATTCCAACGAAAACTTTGTCTTGATACTGAGTTAGGAGTAAAACTAATACAAAAAAATTCGCCGTGAAACGAAATCAAGACACGTATTATATTTAAGTTCGTTCATAGAACGCCAGAGAGTTCAGTTCGTTCAAGCAAACTGCAATCGCGTGCGGAAAAGTATGACTTTCCGTACTAGTTAGGAAAATAACTATTTTAACAAAGTAGATTTATATTAGACTAAAAGTTTCTAGGTTTTATATTTAGTAAAACCAAACCCAAATTATAACTACAATTCACTACCTACACCAACACATTGAAAGTTTACTCTTACCGTAGTGCTGACTCATTACTTAACAACAATGGTAGACACCCCACATCCTCTACCGAATGTTTTAAGATTCAACTCCATAAAACATTTTCCAATAAATATTAATATTTCGGTTAAAAAATGACGTAAAAACAATCTAACCCAGACCCGAGCTGTTTAAAAACTTGACACGCCCGCTGTGATCTGTAAAGTCTGAAGAAGTCAAGCCCTTTTCAGCGGATAGGTGAACGCTTCTTTTAGTGGTGTCAAGACGAAGGCATTGTTTGAAAAAAGGGGGCGAAAACAGTGACGTACCACGTACCAAATCAATCACTGATACAATTTTATTATTATTTTTAATTTCTCATTTTTTTACGATCAGTAAGTCTATACAGGGTGTCTGTATGTATATGTATATAACAGCACTGCAGGCCTCAGGGACCCATGGCTTGAAATTTTTCAACTGTCTTTCTCCACTTTACTCTGTCCAGGGCAGCTGTCTTCCAATTTACAACGCCTGCTCTTTGTAGATCCTCTTTGGCTGCTTCCAGCCACTTTTTCCGTGGTCGACACCTCCTTCGTCTTTCCTCACCTCTTAACAATATACCCTTCGCCTATCGGTCCCCTGACATCCTTTCCACATGTCCCAGCCAGCGAAGTGTTCTAGTTTTAACATATGGCTGATTACTGTCTTCCCAAACAGTTCTTGAATTTCCGCATTCTCGTTCTCTCACACTTTCACACCACCGAAAATCTCACTCAGTACGCTACGTTCCCATCTTTCCAATGCATTTTCTTCTCTCTAATTCAGAACCCAACACTCACTACTATACAGTACTGTAGGTTGTATCACCGTACTATATAACTGCAATTTTGCTGCTCTTGAGATAAGACTACTTATAATTAAAGAATTAACTGAGAACAACAGAAAAGAAATCCGGGAATACTAAAAAATACAAATGGAAAACTTGTGTTGAGTCCTAACGAAAAATTAAAGAGATGGACATAATACATAAATGAATTGTTCAAAGTCGATAGAACAGAGCAGATGGAAGTCGAAGTAGAAGATGATATGGTTTTAAAGATATTAAAGGAAGAAATTAAATCGGCAATAAAAAACACCAAAAATTGTAAAGCAGTAAATCCAGACCAAATCCCAGTAGAAAGCTTAAAATGCACAAATGACGAAACCTTAGATATTATCGTAGACTTGTTTAACGCAGTATACAAAACAGGAAACATACCAAAACAATGGTTACTCTCAACCGTTTGTGCTATGCCTAAAAATACAAACGCTAAAGATTGCAGTGAATACAGAACAATATCATTAATAAGTCACATTCTCAAATTATTCTTGAAAATATCACATGGTCCTATAAATAAAAAACTGGAAGAAGGAATAGATGATAGTCAGTTTGGGTTCAGAAACGGACTAGGAACCAGAGAGGCGTTATTTGCTTTTAATGTGTTAGCTCAAAGATGCATGGACATGAATGTGCATGTTTGTTACGTTGATTTTAAGAAAGCATTTGACAAAGTAAGACATGAAAAATTAGTCCAAATTCTAAAGACAAAAAACATAGACAAAAGGGACTTACGAATAATAACAAACCTTTACTGCAATCAAAGAGCACAAATTGTAATAGATAACAAACCCAGTCCAGAAATTGAAATCAGGAGAGGAGTTAGGCAGGGATGTATTATGTCTCCATTACTCTTTAATGCATGTAGTGAAGCCATTTTTGAAGAAGCATTACTATCTCAAAGTGAAGGAATAATAATTAACGGAAGATCTACAGGAACGATATGCAGATGACACCGTGATTATGGCAAGCTCTGCTGAACAACTCCAATTACTACTCAACAAAACAAATAGTTTCTGTGAAAAATATGGACTACAAATCAATATAAAAAAGACCAAATACATAATAATAACTAAGAAAACAAACATACAAACAAGCATACATTTGGGAAATGTACCGAGAGAAAGGGTTGATAAATACAAATACCTAGGAACCTGGATTTCAGAGATCAAATGATCAAACAGAAATAAGGACCAGAGAAATAAGAAATGCGTTTATAAAAATGAAAACAATTTCTGCAACAAAGACCTTAGCTTAGAAACTTAGAACTGAGAGTAAGAGCTTTGAGATGCTACGTGTTCTCGGTACTGCAAACTGCAATATGGACTTGAAAGCTGGACATTGAAGCAAGAACACATAAATAAGCTACAGTCATTTGAAATGTGGTGTTACAGAAGGATGCTTAGAATATCATGGACTCAGAAGAAAACGAACACGGAAGTGTTGTGAGAAATGGGTAAAGAATGCGAAATAATAAACACAATAAAAATAAGAAAGTTACAGTATCTGGGACACGTAATGAGGGGACAGCGATATGAAATGCTAAGACTGATAATACAGGGAAAGATAAGAGGCGGAAGGAGTATAGGAATGAGACTGTCATGGTTGAAGAATTTAAGGGACTGGTTTAAATGCAGTTCTATAGAACTCTCAGAGCAGCGGTAGATAGACTAAAGATAGTGATGATGATATTCAACCTCCGATTAAGAGATGGCACTTAAAGAAGAAGAAGAAGGACAGCAAAAGCGATTTCTTGGTGCAACCCGTGTAGCAAAAACAAAAAATAAAACGGGGGGTTGAAACATTTTTTTTTGACCCATATGGGCATATGCTCCATCAATAGAGTTTGTCATAAATATATATGATTATTGCAACATCCCTGCTAAAACTACCCCTATCACTACAAATATTTGGCAAGCATGTTTTTACGATTTTCTAACTACCTATGCATTTTTTTGAAACAAAACTTATACAGAATTAAAGACCACTATTTGTTCTACAAATAAGGTCCTATGCATTTTTTTCGTATAAGCAACCGTCACGGTACAGTGGCGTCGTAAACCTCAGAAATGCTTTGGCGGGCTCCAGTTTTTGTTTTTTTTTTCGTCACCTGTTCATTTTATTGATAAAGTGCTTATGGCGAATAAAATAACCCAAAGTCAGTTACAAATTACTGAAAGTTTTTTTACGCTAGGAGTTACGGTAGAGTTTTTAAAAAGGGGTTTTTTAAAATGTAACACTCTGTAATTAAAATATGGGCAATTGAGGAGGTGTCAATCAAAACCAATCAAGTCTTATGGGACATTTTTGATTTTGGTTGCTCTCCAGTAAGATGGAATGGAATATCATTCTATAATATGTCTACTTTTCTATGATTTTTAATAATTTTTTAATCACGTGACCAAACCACGTGACCAAATCCGGACACTGCTATTAGCTGAATAGACATGTGGTTTTATAATTGACACTATTATGTGGACATGATATCATTTGATTTGGGACCCTAATATTGTGTATTCATTTTAAACAGGATATAATTTTTTTTAACCGAAACCAAAAACATCACAGAATAGGATCCACCATTTTTATTATGAAACAGCTGCTAACTCATTTTTGATTTTTATGGACATAATTTATTTTGATTGACACCTCCTCAATTGCCCTTAAATGAAACCTATACCAAAAAATCAGCCACTTATTTTCGATTAATTGCCGCAGTGTTTCTTCTTGACTCCTATTTTACAGTTAGGGAAAAATAATATTTTTTTAAAAACATCTTTTTTAAAAACTTGTCAACTTTGGGGCACCACCCTGCTAAACGGTGGGTGATAGACATCATATTATGCTGTCTGTGAATAAATAGTATAGTCTGTTATATAAATATCATCAAGTTTATGCTCCCACTACAGATGCAGATGAGCAGAAAATGGAAGAATTCTACCATCAAATAGAAGAAGTGCTGGAAACACGAAACAACAATAATTATGGGAGACTTTAACGCTAAAGTTGGGCAAAAGATGACACAACACATCACCGGAAAGTTTGGCTTGGGAGAGAGAAATCAAAGAGGTGAGCGTCTAATAGAATTCTGCCAAGAAAATGACTTCGTAATTACAAATACCTGGTTTCAACTTCCAGAAAGGCGTCTCTACACGTGGAAATCCCCTCAAGATGGACATCAAGGTAGAATAGTACGGAATCAAATAGACTACATCCTAATAAACCATCGATTTCGGAACGATATTAAAGAAGTAAAAACGTACCCCGGCGCCGACGTAGACTCAAATCATAATTTACTCTGCTCCAAAATACAAATTAAATTAAAGAAACTAACAAAGTCAACTAAGCCCAGTAAGATATACCTCGACCCACTTAAAAACACCCAAACGCGCGAACACATATCACAGCAGATAAATAGTAAAATGCACAGAATATCAAATATATCAAACGAAAACAGAACTATTAACGAATGTTGGTACGATATTCAAAACTCGATTTTAGAGGACGTAAGGGAATCTTTAAAACACCTACAATGTTGGAAAAAAATGACTGGATGAACCAAGAAATTCTAGACCTGATGGAAGTTCGACGAAAATACTAAAATAGAAATATTATCAAATACCGTGAAATCAACAAACTCAAAAAAAGAAAAATTAAACAGGCCAAAGGTTCCTGGCTCGAGAATTCATGTAAAGAAATAGAAGACCTCCAAAAAAGCATGACACTTTCAACCTCCACAAGAAACTTAAATATACCTCCGGAATTAGAAAACAGAAAAATTCTCACGTACTTAAAACCGCAGACGGAAAAATTTGTGATCACGAACAACAGTGCAAAGAGTGGGTGAGACACCCCAGTGACCTTTTTGACGATGCTTCTCGAGAAAATACTCCAAATACTACCCGTGACAACCAATTAGACAGAGGTCCCAGTATACTGAAGTCAGAAGTCATAAAAGCAATACAACAAGCCAAAAACAATAAAGCACCTGGACCAGATCAAATCCCTGTTGAGCTATTTAAACTTTTAGATGAGGAAAACATTACCTACTTGACTACTTTCTTTAACAAAATTTACAACGAAGGAAAAATACCAGATGATTGGTTGGAGTCACTGTTTATAACATTACCAAAGAAAAGCAGGCCCACCAAATGCAGCGATTTTAGACTAATCAGTTTGATGAGTCACACACTTAAGATACTTTTACGTATTATACAAAACTGAGTATTCCTTCTGTGCGAAACTAGAATGGGTAATAAGCAATTTGGATTTAGAAATGGTCTAGGAACTAGAGAAGCACAATTTTGTATGCGCGTTCTATTACAAAAAAGTTGTGAATTCCGAAAGAACGTTTGTTTGTTTCATCGACTTCGAGAAGGCATTCGACCGAGTACAACACTTTTCGATTGCCTGCAGGCAGCAGGACTTGACCACTACGATATAAGACTGCTGAAAGACTTATATTACAATCAAGTAGCCCCTATCCAAATTGGAGACAGTCGTACTGAAAAACTGCCGATAAAACGTGGAGTACGACAAGGTTGTGTTTTATCACCCACCCTTTTTAATCTGTACTCTGAAGAAATCGTTAGGGAGGCTTTGGATGACAGAAAAGAGGGAGTAAGGCTAGGCGGAGAAGTAATCAACAATATTAGATACGCTGACGATACGGCCATTCTTGCTGAAAATTTACAAGATCTTCAGACACTACTAAATCTAGTCAGTGAAGCAAGTTATCGGAGAGGCCTTAAAATCAACATTTCAAAGACAAAGTGGATGGCAGTTGGAAAGATTAATATAGATCAAGGTCAGCTTTCTCTTGATGGAGAGGAGTTAGAACGGGTAAATCATTTCAAGTACCTTGGCAGCTGGTTAAATGTAAATTGTGACTCTGATGAAGAGATAATAACTAGGATCGAAATATCACGGAAGGCTTTTATGACCTGGAAACCAGTTTTATGTAGCAGAAACCTGTCGATGAATATTCGAAAGAAGGTGCTGAAATGTTATGTGTGGTCTATCCTATTGTATGGTTGTGAGGCATGGACGTTAGAAACCACAATGCTAAACAAAATAGAAGCATTCTAACTGTGGTGCTATCGACGAATCCTAAAGATATCGTGGGTTTCGCACACTTCCAATGAAGATGTTCTTCAAATGCTGAATTCAGAACGTCTGCTCATAAGCATCATAAAGAGGAGAAAAACAGAATACTTCGGCCATATAATTAGAGGACCTAAATACCATCTGCTTCGCCTTATAATACAAGGAAAAGTGGAGGGAAAGAGATGGATTGGTCGAAAGAAACTTTCATGGCTGCGTAATATTAGACAATGGTGTGGCTGCACAGTAGAAGAATTATTTCGCGCAGCAGCCGATAGAGAGAGATTTCAAAAAATTGTAAACATGATGACGGCCAACGTCTGAATGCAGACACGGCACCTAAAGAAGAAGAAGAATAAATAGTAGGAAATATAGTCCTCTTCATATTTCTATTAAGGAAATTTTTTGCAAACCGTGCAGAAAGGGCTACGTTTCGTAAAAACCACAAATTACCCCCTTTAAGGGATGAAAATATGGGTTCCAGGGCGAAATTAAAAAAAAAGTTAGTCTCCAGATATACCAGATATACCATAAAAAGAATAAAACCGGACTTGTGTCCAGTTTGAGACGTTCAACCTCTGTTTCCTACACTATGTTATAGTTATTTTCATTATTTTTTGTATGCCGTTGACGGTATGGCTTTTAATATTAATCAAATAAATTGCTAATAAAAATTCCTTTTCAATACCTCACTATTAACTTTGCATGATAATGACGCAATGCTGTATCAAAACGATAAAGTTTTATTGAATAATATTGGTGAAAATAATGGAAATTCCAGGAAAAGCTCATAATAAAACAATCAAATATGAATATAAATTTCCAAATAAAATAAAGCATAATTTTATATTTGTGTTGAGAGTTGAGCTTAAAATAAGTTTATCCAGTTTAAAAAATAACACTTTAACGGTGTAGATAATAAAACAAACGAATATATACAGGGTGTCCCCCTGTATAGTGCGGAAAATAGTGCGTTCCTTTTAAATCAAAAAAGTCATAATAGTATGATAGAATTGATTCAAAAAATAACATAACCCAGACATCCAAAGTGAAAGTTATCCTCCAACACCAAATTGTTCTATATGGTCCATATAATGTTCAGAAAAAAGTCACACCTTTTTGAGCGTCGGGTTTGGGGGGAGAGGGGGGAGAAGTCGGTAAATTCGTAGTTTTTTTAAGTTTTTCGGCAATATTTCTAAAACTATGAGGTTTATCAGGAACAACCTTCTATAAAAAAATGTTTTACATTAAATTTGAAATGAAAAAGGTCCTATACATAATCCTTCTAAAATGAACGGTTTCAAAGTTACGGAGGTAGTATATTATAATTGGTCCAAAAAAAGGCCTAATCCAGACATACAAAGGAAAAATTTTCCGACAACACCAAATTGTTCTATATGGTTCACATATTGTTCAGTAAAAAGTTACACCCTTTTGAGCGTCCGGTTTGGGGGGGGGGGAGATGGGGGAGAAGTCGGTAAATTAGTAGTTTTTCGTCAATATTTCTAAAACTATGTTTAAGCGTAAACAATGTTCTATACAAAAACGTTCCACATAAAATTTAAAACAAAAATGGTCCTATCCATAATTGTTATAAAATCAACGGTTCCAGAGTTACGGAGGGTGAAATGTGGAGGTTTTCGATACTTTTATATTTTTTGGGCAATTGATGATGATTTTGGGTGGTGAGGTTGACGTTTCTTCAAGGGCTTATCACTAACATACCATCGACCACTGAAATAGCAAATTCTGTTAAAGAAAATTTCTTTCAATCAGTAAAAATATTATAAATTGCCCAAAAAATATAAAAAGTATCGAAAACCTCCACTTTTCACCCTCCGCAACTCTGGAATCGTTGGTTTTATAACAATTATGTATAGGACCTTTTTGTTTTAAATTTGATGTAAAACATTTTTGTATAGAACATTGTTTACGCTAAAGCATATTTTTAGAAATATTGATGAAAAACATAAAAAAACTACTAATTTACCGATTTCTCCCCCATCTCCTCCCCAAACCGGACGCTCAAAATGGTGTAACTTTTTTCTTGAACAATACCTGGACCATATAGAACAATTTATTGTTGAAGGAAAACTTTTACTTTTAATGTCTGGGTTAGGCCTTTTTTGGACCAATTATTACTATATTACCTCCGTAACTTTGGAACCGTTCATTTTAGAAGGATTATTCATAGGGCCTTTCTTGTTTCAAATTTAATGTAGAACATTTTTGTATAGAAGGTTGTTCATGCTAAACCGCATAGTTTTAGAAATATTGACGAAACACTTAAAAAACTACGAATTTACCGATTTCATCCCCTCTCCCCCCAAACTCGACGCTCAAAATGGTGTGACTTTTTTCTGAACATTATGTGGACCATATAGAACAATTTGGTGTTGGAGGATAACTTTCACTTTGAATGTCTGGGTTTGGATCTAGTTATACCATACTATAATATTTTTTTATAAAGTCAACCGTTTTGGTTAAAAAAATATATTAATCGTAAACGTTACGTTATGTTAAAATTACTATGAATCAGCGATCGTTAGGCATAATATTATAACAGTGATCAGTTAGGATACTGATAACAGTGATAGAGAAAAAGCGTTAAGGTATGTATACTGTTTTAGCTAACAAAAAAATTATTATTACTTACAATAAATGTTCGAAATGAGCGCCGTAAATATGAACAATGTTTTTAGAAATGCTTACCATTTTGGAATATATCCAAAATCGCATCTTCTGCATTTAGTCTGTCGTTACTTCTTTTTCTACCTCTAGTTTTTTTAGGTACCACACACGCACAACCCGTCTCTTATAACCTTTAGGGCACATTTAGATAACTTCGGGAATTGGGATGTCATCGTTTGGGAGAGCGTTCAACATACAGTCTAACAGCCCTATTACTGTCACAGTGAGTTTTACTGTACGTAATTAATATATCGTAATACTCACAATACTCGTAATACTCGCAAATAAACCAGAGCAAAATGAAATACCTTAAAGTGTTCAAGGGAGAGTACGAACATCGAGAAACAAATTAAGCTTGGTGCATATACCTTTGAAAGAGTACACAGTTTCAAATACATACCTGCGAGTGATGGTGAATGGCAGAAATAATAGAACGGATGAAATAAATGAACGCATCCTACTGGGTAATAAAATCTACTGGAACTACCAAAAATTTTTAAAAGAAAAATACATTAGTAAGACAACCAAATTAAAAATTTACCAGATGCAATCAGGCCAGTTATCACCTATGGTGCAGAGACGATGTGTTTGTAACACAAAAAGATAAAATGAAGTTAGAAATCTTAGAGAGAAAGATAATTCAACAAATAATGGGACCGATGAGGATAGGTGTAGGCGAATTTAGAAGGTTAACCATTGAAGAAATTAAAGAAGCCATCCAGGGTGAAGACATCAAGTTCGCGAAGGCGCAAAGGCTGAGTTGGCTGGGACATACAGAACGTGCTAACTCAGAAACAAACAACAAAGAGACTAATAGGAAGACCCAAAAAAAGGTGGAGAGATCAACTCTTAGGAGACATAAAGAAGCTAAGATTATATAATTGGAAGGAGCGGTGTAAGGACCGGAAAGAAAATTGTAGACAGGGCCAAGTCATACAACCAGGGACGTATTTAGGGGTTGGCGAAAGAGGCGCCCGCCAAGGGCGCAAGAGTGAGGGGGCGCAAAATTAGCGGAAGAAAAACTTTTAGGAAATCCAAGATTTTAATTTTATAAACTAAGCATTTTTCATACTTTCGATGAAAAAATATGATGCCGCATTCTAGCAAAATTAAAAAGATAAGGGAATACATAAATACCGGTACGGTGTCAGTAATATTATAAAAATAATTGTAATATATAAAGGATTTTAAGCTTCAAAACTTAACTTTGACGATGTCATAAATGAATTCGCATCAATTGAAGCACGCAAAGTGAAATATTAACAATAATAAAAGATACCAGGTTATTTCAACAAAATTAAATTGACTAAAAATTTAAATTTTAAATCAAAACTTCATGAACTGTTGTAGGCTATTATTTATTATTATACATATATCAATATGTTTTCGCTTAAAGTAATGTAACAGAAGTGCATAGTTATGATAGTTTATGTAAGTATAAAAAAATAAGTAAGTACATTTTCTCATGAATGTAACATATTCACAAATTGTGAATCACAATATTACATGTAAAGTAGTAGTGAGTAAAAGAATTTTATAAGTAAGTAAAATAAATAATGTTTCAAAAATACCTCCTTTATTGTTATTGTTTTTTGAACCCATAGCCCGATCAGGGGACACAAAATTTTACGAAAACCTCAAAAAAAATAGAGGATGGATGAAAATTTGGGAATAGGTAGTTGAAATTGTCTATTATTATATAAGAAAAAGTTTACAATTCTACATCCCCTCCATTTTACAAAAATTGGGAAATGCGGGGTGAAAAATATTTTCTCGGGGGTGAAAAAATATAAGTTTAAAATAAGTTCGAAATTGTATAAAATTCTAAGTAACTTTTGTTCTATAGAGTTTTTTTACTAAGTTAATACTTTTCGAGTTATTTGCGAGTGAATATGTTCATTTTTGACAAAAAAAAACATGTTTTTGGACGATTTTTCGCAGATAACTCAAAAAGTAAGTATTTTAGCGAAAAAAATATTCTCAGCAAAAATATAGCTTATAAAAAACTGAAAAAAAAATGGTGTATGCATGAGGTCTGTAGACCCAGCAGGAGCAGAGTTGTAGCTAATGAAAAGTAGGTTCTTCTTCGTCAAATTCCAAATCGAATATTTCAATTTGAAATAACCCAAACACGGAGCTCTTTTCGGGGAAAATTCAGTACAACTTTTTTAAAGTGGTTAAAAAAAAGTTTATTTGTGTTTTCTAAAAAAACTTGTAACAATAAAAGTGAGTTACGCTTAAAATATTGCTGGTCTTTTTTATTTTTTGCTAAAAAAATCGCGAAAATCATCCCCTAATTAGTTTCCCAAATAAAATTAATCGTTACCGCTTCACAAGTTTCTTTACATGTGTTTTTTATATTATCTATAAGTTTCATTGGTTCAAAGTAATCATTTTTGAAAAAAATTGAGTTTAAATTAAAACATTTTTTTTTATTTTGAAAAAAATTGAATTTTTTATGGAATTACCTTAAAAATTATTAGTAATACCAAAAATCTCAAAGAGTAATAAAATGTTCGTCTTGCTTTTCTGAATATTTTTGATTTTTTGTTTTCTTGCTAGACAAAAATTGGATATGCTATACCTGTTCAAAATTTGCCTAAACTCGTGATTAGTTACTCGTTTAAGCCATTTTAACTACAGCTTTTTCAAGAATAACCACTTTGAACCGATGAAACTTACAGATCATATAAATAATACATAAGCAAAGGAACTTGTCAAGTGGTAATGATAAAATTTATTTCTGATGCTAATTAGGGGGTGATGTTCGCGATTTTTTTTACCAAAAAATAAAAGGGACCAACAATATTTTGAGCGTAACTCACTGACTTTTAATGTTAGAAGTGTTTTTAGAAAACAAAAATAAACCTTTTTTTAACCACTTTAAAAAAGTTCAAATTAATTTCCCCGAAAAGTGCTCCGTTTTTTGAGTTATTTCACATTGAAATATTCGATTTGAAAGTTGACGAAGAAGAACCTAATTTTCATTAGCTACAACTCTGCTTCTACTGGGTCTGTCGACCTAATGCATACACCGATTTTTTCAATTTTTTATAATCTATATTTTTGCTATGAATATTTTTTTCAATAAAATACTTACTTTTTGAGTTATCTCCGAAAAACCGTCCAAAAACGTGTTTTTCTTTTGTTAAAAATGAACATATTCACTCGCAAATAACTCGAAAATTATTGACTTAGCGAAAAAACTCTATAGAACAAAAGTTGTTTTGAATTAGTCATTGGGATCATTGAATTTCGCCAAGGGCGCCCGAATGGCAAGATACGTCCCTGCCTACAACATGCTTCTATAATAATAAAAAGATAACAGCGGACTGATTCACCGCAACAAATGAATCAAAGAGCCCAAAAGGGCGGCAAACACTCCGCCAGGTGTGAGTAAACCATGATGATGATGATGAATATTCGCAAATCGAACACATGACAATACGATGTATTCTCGGGTTACAGGTATATACGACTGTTTTCAAAAATGTAAGTACGTTCTCTGTGTCAAAATTAATGAAACTGCCGGTTTGCCACATGGAAGTTTAACTAAAATAAATTTATTTTTCTTTTTTAAGGCAACAGATGACTTTAGAAAATTTTTTTAAGGCACTCCGGGTAGTGCCGACCGAAGTGAAAACTTCTTGCAAAGCAAGCGCAGTCGGGTACACATTCTATCCTTCCTCCAACCATTATAACTTCGGTCGAACTTGTACGCAATTCAACCTGTAGTATATAAATTGCTAATATCTCGCCGTAGCCATGACGGTCGTGAGTTCAATGCTTTTTTTCCATCCAAAAAGAAGTGCTATACCTATTTGCGTGCGTCCTATACTTACTATTTGTATAGACATACATATAATACAGTGATAAGCGCGCTAATAACCGGTAAAATAACGCAAAAGATGAAAAACATATTAAGTTGTGAGATAAAAAGAAATGAAACTTGTGGAGGTGGGAGATTTAGCGATAAAAACCTCTACATTTACATTCTATTTATTATTTCCACCTTTAGACGTATCAGAGGAGTATGTCAACTAAAAATGTCACTGTCACAGTGGCCGTTGCCAAACTCGTCCGATACATATAAAGGTGGGAAACAGTAAGTAGAATGTAAATTTATAGGTTATTATCGCTAAACATCTCCTTATTTTGCGCGCTTATCGCTGTATAATATACGTACAGAACTTATTTCGGAGTAGCGATGACAGTCGCGAATTCAATGCTTTTTCCCCATTCAAAAAGTGCAAAACGTCGCTAAAGAAGTTTTAACGTTAAAAAGTATAAAAAGTTTTCTTTTAAATGGTGCATTCTACCCATACCTTTATGGAAAGCACTATTTTCCGGGACACCCTGTATAAGTTCAAAAGTGTCTTTTAATAAAATTGAAAATTATTTTTAAAAGTTTTAATGAACTGTATCATCCGACAGGAAGTTTATATTTATTAATAGACGGACTGAGATACATATAAAAATATCGCTGCCAAGAAAAGTCAGTTATTAAATAAGATATCGTTTAAACCTGTCAAGAAGTAAAGTTTATACTCTCTTGGATAAGTAGTTTTCCTACATATTTTCTTTTTGTTATTTATTTTTATGTATTTTACCATAATCATTAATATCAGCATGTCTTCTCAATTCTTTGAGACGCACGGGTTAATTAATTGAGTTAAGGAAATAAGTTTTTCTCTTGACATTTCAATTACCAGGTATTTGATGAGGTTTTCCGTTATAGACAAGGGGAAAACGGCGGGTTCGTTGGGAACAATATTCCCATGAGATTTTTTTGCATAATCACATTCGTGAGAAATCCCAGAATAAGGTTCAAGAAGTCGCCCACATGAAAAATGGTCCAATTTTTTTTTAACAATTTTTTTTAATCAAATTGCAAAAATCATAATTTTTTGCCCTCATAATATTCTGAGATACCTTGTTTCCCAGAAGATCCAAGAAATCTAAAAAAAAAATTATCCGGGCAAAAAATATTGATTTTTGCAATTTGATTAAAAAAAAATTGTTAAAAAAAATTGGACCATTTTTCATGTGGGCGACTTCTTGAACCTTATTCTGGGATGTCTCACGAATGTGATTATGCAAAAAAATCTCATGGGAATATTTTTCCCAAAGAACCCGCCGTTTTCGCCTTGTCTATAACGGAAAAACTCATCAAATACCTGGTAATTGAAATGTCAAGAGAAAAACTTGTGATACAGTATGTAATGTCAAGAGAAAAATTATTTTTCTCTGAAGTTGATCGTTTTCAAGTTATGAGCAATTTAAAATTTGAAAAATGGATTTTTAAGACTTAAGAGGAAACAGTAGCGATCAACAGGTAGCGAAAACGCGTTCCAAGATTGCGGCTGTAATTTTGAATATTTTTTCGAGATATTTGGCACACGTATTCGTAATATAATAAAGAATGGCGATACAGAGCCCATATTAATATGTGGAAATTACTTTGTAATTAAATACAATATTAAAAAAACCAACCTGTACCGCTATTAAGAAGAACAAAAAAATACACTTTCTTCAAATAAACTTTTTTATCCGATGCCTAGATTTTGTGTCATTTTGGAACTACCAATGAAATAAAAAATTTTAGTAGTTCCAAAATGATACAAAATCTAGGCATCGGATAAAAAAGTTTATTTGAAGAAAGTGTATTTTTTTGTTCTTCTTAATGGCCGTACAGGCTCGTTTTTTTAATATTGTAAGTGTATTTTTTTGTTCTTCTTAATGGCGGTACAGGCTCGTTTTTTTAATATTGTATTTAATTACAGAGTAATTTCCACATATTAATATATTTTTCAAATTGGGCTCTGTACCGCCATTCTTTATTATATTACGAATATGTGTGCCAAATATCTCGAAAAAATATTCAAAATTACAGCCGCAATCTTGGAACGCGTTTTTGCTACCTTTTGATCGCTACTGTGTCACCTTAATAACTCAGTTAAAAATTATTATTATGAAAGTCAGAAAATGACTAAATCAAAGCCTAAAGCCCCCCTACATGATCCGGAAGAAAGTGTCATTAATTTATTACTAAGCTGTTATTTTTAATTAATAACAATGAGCTATTAGATCGTATTTACGCGGCTGTAAATGTGAGTGCGAGTAAGATGCACAATTGGACTGCCGGAATGGCATCTTTCTCGCACTCAGCATTTACGGCCGCCTAACACTTGCATGGCGCTCATTATTATTACTTAAAAATAACAGCTCAGTAATAAAATAATGACAAAAATTTCTTCAGCATCTTGTAGGGGAGACTTTAAACTTTGATCTAATAGTCACTTTCTGACTTTCATAATGATAACTTTTAACCGAGTTATTAAGCTTTGAAAATCGCCATTTTTCGTTTTTTTCAATTTTAAATTGCTTATAACTCGAAAACGATCAATTTAACAGAAAAATCATAAGAGACCTTTTTTGTCCAGAATGGTCCAAAAAACCTGAAAAAAATAACGCCCTTGGGAGTTAAATTTAAATATAAATACTGTCAATTTAAACCTAAGTTTAAACCAATATTTAACAAATAAAACCTAAGTAAACCTATGGTTACCACAATTACGTTACGACTATTGCTGCTAAATGTACTTATTTGAAAACTAATTAATTCAAAATTCATTCAATTTTTTTGCATATAAAGAAGAATTTAGTAGGACATTAAACGTTGAAGCCACGCGTTGAAAGTTAGCAAAAACGCGTTCCAAGATTGCGGCTGTAATTTTGAATATTTTTTCGAGATATTTGGCACACGTATTCGTAATATAATAAAGAAGGCGGTACAGAGCCCAATTTGAAAAATATATTAATATGTGGAAATTACTCTGTAATTAAATACAATATTAAAAAAACGAGCCTGTACCGCCATTAAGAAGAACAAAAAAATACACTTTCTTTAGATAAACTTTTTTATCCGATGCCTAGATTTTGTGTCATTTTGGAACTACTAAAATTTTTTATTTCATTAGTAGTTCCAAAATGACACAAAATCTAGGCATCGGATAATAGTATATTATTCAACGAGCATGTAATGATGGCTATTACTCACGATGATGAAGTTTGCGACACGAGCCGTAGGCGAGTGTCGTAATTCATCAGATTACATGCGAGTAGAATACTATACTTTTTCTACGACTTTTTTTATTTTACTTAGTAAAAAATTTAATTATCAACTACTCGAGATTTAAATTATTATAATTTACAAAAATACCTAAATCCTATTTACCCCTAGTACGTGGCTGAATAATTGGTTGCCTACTATTACTAAATTCCCATTTATTGTAAAAATACAACTAGAAATAGTCAATATAAGTTCTATTCGTTTCCGAAAAATATAAGCTTAAATTTGTACTTACTGTCAGTGAATCTAATAAATAGGAAATGGTTGTTGTCGGTGGACGTATTTCATAATATATAGTTATAATGTATATTTACATTTAACTATATATAATATAATAATATATAACTATACATGATATGTTATAACAAATTTAACACAATATAACTTGAAAAACAAACACAATATTAGTTATAAACTCCAATTAACATAAACAAAATGCGCTAATGTCACTGTCACTAAACTAAATGATAAACGTCAAAATTTTTAGTAAACAAGATATAAACGTAAAAAATATACTGACATTGTTACAGTTAAAATTCCTTTAAAAAATTTTCGAAGTTAATTATTGATATAAATTACAATACTTTTTGTATTAAATAAACAACTTTAAGTAATTTTATTTGCAGTTTATATACGATTAATATTAAAAGTGGCATGCGTCACTTGAATCTAACTTCAGCCCGTGAGTAATGACCCATGAGTAACTTCAGCCCGTGAGTAATGAATTATTACTCACGGGTACAGTAATGGGTGCTATTATCTATGAAAAAATAGCGAACAATGAGCATGTTATTAAATGGTCGTAGAAAAAAGTCATTACATGTTCGCTAAATTACTTTCGACTCGGCTAAGTGTTTACTAGTGTATCTACTAGTTTATTCTGAAGTGTGAGTGTTTATTAAATCAGGATAAACTAGTTTGGCCTAGGCCAAAACTATGTTCAACGTCCCCAAAAACCCCCGAGTAACAAAATCTGACCCTGAGCGTATTTTGACATGTTTATGCACTTTTGGTTCCATTTTATGCAATGCAATTATGCATTTCCACCCAATTTTCTATAGTAGACTTTTTTCCTGACATCGTCCTGAACACAATGGAAAAGGTTGCAAGTCTCTAGGTGCTGTATTTAAAAATCAATTTATTCCTGTGCTTTAGTGGTGTTAGTCTCTAAATTCCGTAAAATGACAAAAGCGTACCTATCTGAAAGACCATATTATTCAGTAGAAGAATTTCTTAATCAATAACTAAGAAATTACATACCCTTTGTACAAATAGTTTTTTTTATCTATATTTGGGTGTCATATGCAGCAGCCTAACTTTGAAACTTATTAGTTACTAAGGTAAACTATGCAATTTATTTAAATTTTTAAATTTTGTAATTTATTGTTTCTGTTTATTTCATTATTATTATATTTTTTTTTTATTTAATTGACGATTTATGTAATTTTAGTAAATAATTGTATTGTTATTGTTGTGTTTTCGAGACTTTTCATAAGCTTTGTCGATAAAATTGTACAATAATTTTTCATGACAATATTTGTGCTAAATGACTTGGTCTATTTTTAACCAATATTGAAACTAAACATATGCCTCCTTAGTTAAAGACCTCTTTAGTTAAAACATATTTAGTTTTTAGTTTATATTGGAGAAAAATAATTATAATGCAGGTACTTAAAATATGAACATTAATAAACCAGAATGTTGTTAGTAAGTACCTTCTACTCTCGCGAGAAGTTAATGAACACAATTTTCTTCAGCACTTGCATACTTTCGGATTCTTGTCACGTAAACCGAATTAACGTACTTCGAATTAAATTGTGTTTTCTTTTTTAAATTAATTTAACTTGAATTGCTTAATTTTGCACTCACTCTGCTATAAATGAAACGTATATTTTAAACAAATCGATTTTTGTTTTCACTCATTTTGAAAAAACTGTGAAAACGTTGAATTATGTTATATAGGCATGGATCCCGCCTACCAAAAAAAGTTGATTAATAGCAACCTGAAAATTTGTTAATAGCTTAACGGTGTCTAGTCGGACGAACTTTGCTGTATGGGAACACTGGAACAGGGGAAGTTTTAAATTGTGGAACACACACACGTCCCATGTATTTTGTCGCATAGTACTTCCAATTGACAGGGCCCCTGCTACCATATGTGCAAAGTGTGCAATGAACACGGGCGCCATCCTTTAGGGGCGCCAAAACAGGGGGTCAAAAATTGCAAAAATATTTACAAAAAAATCAAAAAGCAAAAATTAGTTTTAAAATAAAAAAGTTGAGAAATTAAATAGTTCAGTTTTACTTTGTTTGGATAGCATAGCATTATTAGTCTTTCTATAGATATAAAATAAAAAATCCAGCTATAAAAATAACAAACACCCATTCTGTAGATAACAAATATTTACCTAACTATATCCCGATTTCGTGGAAAAATTCCAGACATGTAGGTTTTACATTGGTTGAGCAATAGTGTGTGGGCGGTAATTCTATCTCATCGATAAGCGAACGATTAGGTACGTGGCGCTCAAATGATGAATCGACAAGATTTAAAAATGGCATACCTATCAAATAACTAATTAGAACGAGCTGTATCGTCGCCCCCGTTAGCGAAATTATTCCGATTCGATTTTTTGCACAAACTTACTGAAAAAGAGGTCCTTATAACAAATCCACAGGGTGCCAGGCGTTGCCGTGGTTGAAAAATTGTTAAAACAAATTCACAAAAATAATGTTTTCATTTCGAACAATTTTTTTAGATCACTTGGGTCATTATGAGTAAAAAAGTCTGGTGTCATTTTTCACTAAAATTGATTGTTATCGAGTTATACGCGATATAAAATTTAAAAAATGCGAAAATGGCCATTTTCAAGGCTTAATAACTCGATTAAAAATTATAATTATGAAAGTCAAAAAGTGAATTATAAAGTCAAACCAAAGTTTAAAACCCCTACATGAAGATTCTGAAGGAATTTTTGTCATTATTTTATTACAAAGCTGTCGTTTTTAATTATTAACAATTAGCGCTATAGTCCATACTGTACCGTTGTCCACGTTAGCGAAATTATTTCGGTTAGATTTTTTTGCAAAAACTTACACAAAAAAACGCCCTTATAACAAATTCTGAGGGTTCCAGGCGGTACCTTGGTCGAAAAATTGTTTAAACAATTTTTTTTAAACAAATTCACAAAAATAATTTTTTCACTTTGAACAATTTTTTTTTTTTAGATAATTTGGGTCATTCTGGACAAAAAAGGTCTTGTGATTTTTCTTAAAGTCTCATTTTTCAAATCTTAAATCGCGTATAACTCGACAACAATCAATTTTAGAGAAAAATGACACGGGACCTTTTTTACTCAGAATGACCCAATAGACCTGGATCCTGCGTACCAAAAAAAGTTGATTAAAGCTGAAAATTTGTTAATAGTTTAACGGTGTCTAGTCGGATAAACTTTGATGTACGGGAACACTGGAGCAGGGAAAGTTTAAAATGTGGAACAGGTTAAAAATTTGAAACGTCAAACTACGAAAACGTCACATGTATTTTGTCGGACAGAACTTCCAATTGATTTGTTACCCATTCATTAAATTCTTATGCAAAAGTCAGACTGGTATTTATCACCAACTGGGCATTTTAAGTCCGACACGTAGAACATGTTAAATGACAGGAATTATGTTGGTGATAAACAGCAGTCTGATTTTTGCATGAGAGTTTAATGAAAGGGCAACAAATCAATTGGCAGTTCTGTCCGACAAAATACATGGGACGTTTTCATAGTCTGACGTTCCAAATTTTTAACCTGTTCCACAATTAAAACATCCCCTGTTCCAGTGTTCCCGTACATCAGAGTTTGTCCGACCGTTAAGCTTTTAACAAATTTTCAGCTTGCTATTAATCAACTTTTTTTTGGTACGCGAGATCCAGGCCTACAAGTTATCTAAAAAAAAGTCGTTCGAAACGAAAAAATTTTTTTGTGACTTTGTTTAAAAATAATTCTTTAAACAATTTTTCGACCACAGCACCGTCTGGCACCCTGTGGATTTGTTATAAGGGACCTATTTTTGAGTAAGTTTGTGCAAAAAATCGAATCGGAATAATTTCGCTAACGGGGGCGACGATATACTCCCGTCTAAATGGACAAAATTTGAATATCGCGGTACTCTAAGTTCGTCATCCACAAAAAGATGGGATAGGTGGGATGTTGTGGGTGGAGTGAGAAAAAATGTTCTCGGGTTAAGTTTAAACCCTCTAAGTATGACAAGATGGTACAGCAGAATTTATTCAATAAATCCCCTTAAACATTATTCAATTAAGGTTTGCTATGGTGTTATTTGTACCTATTTTGCTTTATTTAAAGCACCTACCTACCTACCTTCAAAAAAATAAATAAAAAACATTATCAAAATGCCTTAAGGGGCGCCAAAATCTTTTTTGCACACAGGCGCCAGTAGTTCTTACGGGGGCCCTGCCAATTGATTTGTTACCCTTTCATTAAACTCTCATGCAAAAATCAGACTGGTGTTTATCACCAACTGGGCATTTTAATGAGTGGAACACGAAGAACATGTCAAACGACAAACGACAGGAATTATGTTGGTGATAACTAGCAGCCTCATTTTTGCATGAGGGTTTAATGAAAGGGTAACAAATTAATTGGAAGTTCTGTCCGACAAAATACATGGGACGTTTTCGTAGTCTGACGTTCCAAAGTTTTAACCTGTTCACAATTAAAACTTCTCCTGTTTCAGTGTTCCCGTACATCAAAGTTTGTCCTACTAGACACCGTAAAGCCATTAACAAATTTTCAGGTTGCTATTAATCCAGGTCTGATACTCCGTCCTCTTCAGGATGATACACGAATCCTGTAACCTACAATATTAGTTCATTATCCTCCATAAACCATAGGCGCAGCATATCTCACGGATGTGTAAATGGAAGATTTAGGCCTGGATCCCGCGTACCAAATAAAGTTTATTAATAGCAAGCTGAAAATTTGTTAATAGTTTAACGGTGTCTTGTCGGACAAACTTTGATGTATGGGAACACTGGAACAGGGGAAATTTTAATTGTGGAACGTGATTTTATTTGTGGAACGTTCCATCCTGACAAGTTTATGAATGTGAAAATTAGCAGGATATTTTTAAGTTTATTCAACAGAAAACTTTATACAGGGTGATTGATTAGTGGGGTAAAGCTCAATAAATCCGCTATAGTAATAGATAGTAATAAAAGTTAATAACAAAAATTGTAGCCAACTTTGAGCTTCACATTACAAAATTAGTTAAAATGCTACAGGGTGTTCGATAACACAGTGGCAGACCAAACGTATGTTTTTTTTAAATAGAACACCCTATATTTTATTTTAAATTCCAAATCCTGCTAACTTCTCCTCTAAAATAAGCAAAACAGCAATGGTTTATTAATGCCATATCTTTTTACGTATTGTTAAAATTTTCATGAATGATTGATATTGCTAATTTTCTTTATATCAAATACAGGGTGAGTCAAAACGCAAGTACATTATTTTTTCAGTAATTTTAAATGGAACACGCTGTATTTTATATCAATATTAAAAAGTACCATTACCGTACTTTAATTTTTAGATAACATTTACTATGTCTAAATTTATTAGTTTTCGAGATATTTTCATTTTTCAATGGACCAGTAGCGTGGCCACCTAAATCACCAGAATTAAATAAACTGAACTGATTTTTTTCTGGTTACGTTAATAATGAAGTTTATAAAATACCTCCAACAACAAGGGATGAAATGAAAAATAGAATACAAAGTGTATTTTAATGTGTTAATTAACAAATTTTTCGTAGAGTAAGTAGCTCATTCAATGATCGTTTTTAAGCGTGCATAAATGTGTTAGGGAGATATTTTGAACACCTTATGTGATTAGATATTATAAATATTTTAAGAAAAGTAGCTTCTAATTTTTTCAAACATGTTTTTTTGTTTGATAAATTATTTTTCGTTCTTTATTTGTTACATTGTTACATTTACATACAAAAATAATGTTTAGTTGCCTTTACAAAATGTTAATTTTTTTTTGTAAGATTTATTACTAATTTTCTTTCTTTGTTTGTGACATTTACATCAAAAAGTAGTTTTTATTGTTTCAAAAATGTTGCATGTTGTGGTTGTGTTTTTTTTGGTAAAATGTAATACTTATAAATTATTTTTATTTCTTTATTTGCTACATTGCTACATTGATTACCGGATTGATAAAATCAGTAATCGTCAATTGTCAATTCAGTCATGGCTTACTTAAAATTTAGATAAATTTAGACCCCTAAAATAATTTGCTCTGAAAAATGAAAATATTTCGAAAACTAATAAATTTGGACATAGGGAATGTTATGTAAAAATTAAGGTACGGAAATGTTACTTTTCAATAATGATATAAAATGTATGGTGTTCCTTTTAAGATAACTGAGAAAATAATGTACTTGCGTTTTGACTCACCCTGTATTTGATATAAAAAAAATTAGCAATGTCAATAATTCTTCGAAATTTTGACAATAAATAAAAAAGTATGGCATTAATAAACCATTGCTGTTGTGCTTATTTTTATTTATAGAGGGAGTTGAACTTGTTACGATTTTCATACAAAATTGGTTATAACTTTGTAAATACCCCGTATAACATAACAAACCTTTATATTTTTGTGATGTAAAATTAAACATGATTTTGAATATAAAATAGAATATAGGGTGTTCCATTTAAAAAAACATAAGTTTGGTCTGCCACTGTGTTATCGAACAACCTGTAACATTCTAACTAATTTTGTAATGTGAAGCTCAAAGTTAGCTACAGTAGGAAAAATGAAAGAATACCCATGGACAAACATATAAAACACGCTGTATTTTCCTGTCACCGTGTCACACACGGTAATATGTAATAATTATTGTTACATGTACTTGCACTGGACAATTTTCTTTGTGACACGGTGACAGGAAAATACAGCGTGTTTTATATGTTCGTTCATGGGTATTCTTTCATTTTTCCGACTGTACAATTTTTGTTATTAAATTTTATGGCTATCTATTACTAGTGAATCTATTAAGCTTTACTCCACTAATCAATCACCCTGTATATGAAAAAAGTTTGTCCGACAAATATGTTGGGCATTTTAATAAATCCGGCACGTAGAACATGTAAAATGAAAGAAATTATGTTGGTGTTAAATAAGAGTCTGATTTTTGCATGAGAATTTAATGAAAGGGTAACAAATCAATTGGAAGTTCACAATCAAACATTCGGCAAACTGAACTACACTGCGCGTCATAGAAAACGGGCACCCTAAAAAATGGGTCATATTTGATGTCGCGTATCTCCTAAACCTGTTGTCCGATTTAAGTGATTTTTTGAATATGTTATAGCCCTATTCTTTGTTAATATCCCTGTAATAATATTTTTGCAAAAAAGGTAAATTTTCAATATATACCGGGTGTACGAATCAAACCGTGTTTTTTTCACAAAGTTCGGAACACCCTGTGGAATATTCTAGCATTTATAAAATACTGAAATTAAAACCCAACTATAGCCTCAGGTTTTCTTAACATTCTGTTTTTTGATTCATTCGCTTATGTTGTATAATACAAAAGTTATGTACTTTAACAACTAGGCATGCTCTTTATCAGTATAGAGTGTTTCTAAAGAAGTACGACAAACTTTAAGGGGTAATTCTGCATGAAAACATAATGACCGGCTGCTTTATAAACATATGTCCGCAAATGCTTCGTTTCCGACCTACAGGATGTTGAATTTTTTCTTACAAACTGATGATTTATGTATTGCTCTAAAACCGGCTGAGATATGCAAATGAAATTTGGTGGGTTTTAAGACGTAATTTTTGAACATTTTTTGACATACAATTAAGAATTTTTTAGTCACCATTGGCGTGCATACGAATAATATGATCGGTCATATTACCCGTATGCGCTCCAATAGTGAATATAAAATTCTTAGTTGAATGTTAAAAAATGTGCAATAACCATCTCTTAAAACCTACCAAATTTCATTTGCATATCTCAACCGGTTTTAAAGCAATAAATAAATCATCAGTTTGTAAGGAAAAATTTAACATCCCGTATCTCGGAAACGAAGCTTTTGCGGATATATGATTATAAAGCAAACTGTCATTATTTTTAATGCAGAATTACCCCTTAAAGTTTGTCGAACTTATTTAGTCCCTAAAACCCCGTAGACTTATAACACCCTGTACCGATGAAGAACATGGCTAGTTGTTAAATTTCATAACTATTGTATTATCCAACATAAGCGAATGAATCAAAAAACAGAATGTTAAGAAAACCTGAGGCTATAGTTGGGTTTTAATTTCAGTATTTTATAAATGCTAGAATATTCCACAGGGTGTTGCGAACTTTGAGAAAAAACACAGTTTGATTCGTACACCCGATATACAATGAAAATTTACCTTTTTAGCAAAAATATTATTACAGAGATATTGACAAAGAATAGGGCTATAACACATTCAAAAAATCATTTAAATCGGACAACAAGTTTAGGAGATATGCGACATCAAAAATGACCCATTTTTTAGGGTGCTCGTTTTCTATGACGCGCAGTTTATATACTCAGAAATCAACAAAGTCACATCTTAGATCTAAAGTTTTTGATGCATGCATTATTCCGATATTAACATAACAAACATGGACAATCACCAAAAGAATATGAATATACTCAGAGTCAATCAACACCCGATGGAGAGAGCAACGCTATGCATATCACTTAAGGACAGGAAAACAAACACATGGATAAGACAGGAAACCAAAGTCACTGATGTGGTACAAAAATCATTAAAATTGAAATGGGAATACGCTGGACATATATCTAGGAGCAATCTAAACAAATGCCACAGAACAATTCTAACCTGGAGACCATACAAACTCAAAAGACCCAGAGGCAGACCTCCTATAAGATGGACAGATGATCTGAAACGGACTACCGGAAAAAATTGGTTACAAGTAGCGTACAGTAAAAAAACAATGGAAAGGAAGACTTGAAAAGGCTTATGTTCAGATGTGGACATGAATGGCTAGACGAAGAAGAAGAAGAAGAATGTCACTGAATGCTTTTTTGCGTAGCAACAAAAGGTATCAACTTATCAAAAATGATCGATGTAATTTTTATTCTTGTAGGTTTCTGTTGGGTCAGAATCTATGAATAAAATAATCAAGCAAATACATACATCATAACGAGAAAAATTCCACTCCAAAATGATCATTTTACTGGACTATTAGTCCTAATAATGCAGCTTAAAATACGACAAAACCTCGCCATTTTTACAGAATGGATGGATTTGCTTGAAAATTTGAGAATAAGAGTCCAAGGATCAAAATCTATATGATTCTAAAAGGCGTTATTACCATTGGGGTCGTTGCCACCCCATCTCGGGGGTGGAAATTTTTTAGTACATTTTGACAGCAAAAGTAGGTAAAAACATTCATTCTAAGCAAAAAACGTTCTATACATTTTTTGATCAAATTAATGTTTTTCGATTTATTCGCTATCGAAAGTGTCAGTTTTATATCGAAAAAATCAATGTTTTTAATCAGTTTTCTGCGGATAACTCAAAAAATTTTCGTTTTATTAAAACAACTTTACTTAACAAAAATGTACCTTTTGAAAAAACAAACGAAAGCGTTTTTTTTAATTTTTTTTTAAGACCAATAGTCATCGGGCTATACTTTATTATAATATGTTTTGCGCTTCTTCGTCAAATGCTAAGTATTGTAGTTTCAAGGTCAAAATACGGGAAAACTATGCATTTTTCGAGGATATCTTATTTAAGCTAATTTAAACTATTTAAAGATATGTATCTATCTCCAGAACTAAAAGAAGTTTCTAGCTTAAAAATTAAGTGACTTATAATGAAAGGAATGTCAGTCCCTATTTTTTTCTGCGAAAAAGTGATCGGAATCAACCCCCTAATCACCACCCTAATAAAAATTATTCATAAATTTTATTTGGTCTTCTTTATTTGTGTATTATTAATAGGTTATAGAAGTTTGAATGGTTGGAGGCTTTGAATGATTAGTTTTTAAAAAGATGGAGTTAAAAGCGAATAACGAATTTTTGTAGCTTGGTAAAATATGTCCTTTTCTTCAAAATAGAAAGATTAACATCAGAGATAGATTTAATTCTTAAGAATATGGTTTGCAAAAATTTTTTCTACGGCAAAAATTGAGTGACAGTTAAAACTTGTAATAACATGCAAAAACCACCTTTACCAACCCTTTCAAAGTCACCTCTTTTTGCGACTGAGGATTTTAAAAGAATTTAGTATCAACAGCCTTATAGATCTTGTAAAAACCTACAAAATTATTTGTTAGCAAACTTCCTAAGATAAAAAATAAAAAAGAGAAATCCAATTGGAAGCAAAATATTGTAAGTTAGCGGTGTTTTTAGTTATTGCCTTTATTCAGTCTTCTTTATTTATGTATTAGTAATAGATTCTAGAAGTTTGACTGGCTTAGAATGATTAGTTTTTAAAAAACTGGAGTTAAAAGCGAATAACGAATTTTTGTAGTTGGGTAAAAAATGCCATTTTTTCAGAATGGAAAGATTAGCATCAGAGACACGAAAAATGTTTAAATATGAAATTGGAGGTTATTTAAATTCCAAGAAAAAAATTTTTTCTACGGCAAAAATTGAGTGAATCGTAAATGAGTATATCGAAAAACATTGATTTTTTAGATAGGTATAAAACTAACACTTTCGATAGCGAATAAATCGAAAACTATTAATTTTATCAAAAAAATGTATAGCACAATTTTTTCTAGTTATGTGAACCGAACTTAATTCGAATTAAATTGTGTTTTCCTTTTTCAATTAATTTTACTAATTTTGCACTGACAGTTATTAATAAAACGTATATTTTAATACAAATCTATTTTTTATGGTGTTAATAACTAATTAGGCGGTTGCATTAATCCATCATAAAAATACCAGTAGTAAGATTAATTAAAATGCTTAAAGATAATGAAAATAATAAAGTACATAATTATTTTTAATTAGCAACATCATCATTATTTTTATTCTGACGCCCCTGAGAGAGAGAGAGAGATTTAGCGTTTTTATCCCAAATTTTCTGTTTATACACTTTTTCTACTTAGATTTTTAATTCGGAGTAATAAGCATCCTTGTCGTAGATTATAGATAAAAGGACATTTAGACTTTTTGATCTGGTTGGAACATCGGTCAACAATCAGTGTTGACTTCGGTTAAGTTTTGGATGAGTGTCCGCTTGCGAACACTGGCCTTGCCTTAATTTATTTATTTTTGGTATTACATGTTTTAAGTTTTAAAATTAGTTTAATATTTAAATAAAATACAATCAAACTTTAAAATATATCAGTAAAATTTTGTATTTTGACAACGGCATCCGATTTGGACGTCGAAACGTTAATAAAATTATTTTTTAAATTTAATTGTGGCTTATTTCCCAATCAAAATAGTTAATTAAAATATATATTTTTTTTATTTGCAAACTCGCATCAGCCTGTATGGCTATTAGCGAAAATGATAGTTTTATTAACAATAATAATAACTATAGAATATTACAATTCAATTTTATATAAACAGTTTATTGCTTTTAAGTATTGAAGGATCACTTTGGAACCGCACTTTGAGAATAGTATTTTCTAATCATCTGGGATTCTGAATTGAACTCTTTCCGCACTGTGTAACGGGCACTCCACTAGAAGGTGTTTTATTGTCAGAGGGGTCTCACAAGCATAACACTCCTGTTGAGGATCCCGTGTCATCAGATGTCCATGCGTGAGGCGGCTATGACCAAGCCGCAATCACGAGATGATCACTTGGGAAAAACGATTTGTGGAATTATTAGATCATCGTTGAAATGTTGGTTTTATTTCAAATAAATACTTCTGTTTTTCATGCCATCTGGTATTCCATATATAAACTATTTTGCTGTGAAAATATGATTTGAGATCTGACGCTGGAGTTTTTGGATAGATCCCTATAGTTGCGTCCTCTAAGGCTTCTCGAGCATGTTTATCTGCCAGTTAATTTCCAGCGATTAGAATATGAGATGAAACCCGCAGGAAAGCAACATTTTTGTGATTTAGATTGTGCAATTCTTGTCTTATGAGTTTGGCCACAGGGTGGGGAGAATAGATTTTAGAGATGATTTCTAAAGAATTTAAAGAGTCCGTAATTATGAGAAAGTTAATTTGAGAACTTTTTCTAACGGGACTTAGGGCTTTATATATCGCAAAGAGTTCTCCAGTTAAAATAGTGTTTGTCTGTTTAATTCATCACTTTGAAAGTGAGGAATTCTGGGCCTGAGTTATGTTTTCTGATTGAGCATTGCTTCGTGTAGGTATTATACTCAAAGGTGGTGGAAATGAGGCAGTGCATTGTGAAGCATTATGTCCTGCTTGCTTGCATTTATAACAGTTGTGGCTGTCTAGTGTTAAAAATAACCTATTTACTATTCCATCTTGTTCTATATCAACATATTCCCGTAAATTTACATTTTCTGGAGGCGAGATGTATATTTGTCTTCTGAAACTTAGTATATGACTGTAAGCTGGGTTAGTAGCTCCAATTCTCAGTTGTGTCATTGGCGATAACAATGTTAAGCCTAAATTTTGTAAATATCCTGTGATTTCTTCATTAGGAATTATCGGGCTTGCATTAGATACTAGTAATCTATCCGATGGGGGTAATTAATCTTCGAGCAACTAAATAAGTGTTATTGATTGTGATACTTCCGTTATTTTTAAGAAAATCTTCGACAATCTTTTTATCTCTCAAGTACATATATGCAAACTCGATTGTTAGATATTCGTGAACAGTATATTATATTATATGGGTTCACTATTGGTCCAATCTGTAGGAGATAGTCTTGGATTTTAAAACCATCTATTGATGTAAAAACTACGGCTTGATCTCTATTGGGTAGTAGATTGGAGTTCTGGGCTAACGCCGCTGAATATGATTTAATAGGATTATTGACGTTCTGTGACATGTTAAATATTATGAAGTAGGTAAATTAAATAGGTACTCACAAAATTTGTTATCAGCCAATGATAACAAAATCTATTATCACCCAATGAATAATAGATGTGTTGTTTTGCACTTCACTAATAAAAACTTGTGGAATTAAAATCAATTATAAACTAATTGTTATCTACGATAACGACTTTACTGTCCGAACGTTCGAACGAGACTCCTCGTATATATTTATTTATTTATTTCATTGAAATCATAATAATAGAAGTACAACTTTTTACGTACGTACAAAGTACACACACTCTTTTTTTTAACCAGAAAAACTTTTTTAACTTTTCGGTAGCATATTCATACATGACATTCTATTATCTACTTCTGGAATTTACCCTTTTGAAATACCCACATTCCCAGCAACTGCCATGCTTGGTTCAAGTGTATCGGGGCCCATTGTTCCCAATAATGGGCGCCAGTCTCTTCAGGACCCCTACAGTCGAACTAAAGCCACTTTCGCTTTGATGTTTATGACCCTCGTAAATCCATGTAAAGATTTTTTCTGGTGGAGCGTTAATTTGTCTCATTCTGAATAATATTGCTTCGACATGCTATAACACCGATTCTTGTGGAAATTCGTTTACTAGGTGTGGATATATATTTACTTTATGGATGTGGAGACCCAACAGGTGACTTGGATAATAAATAAAAACTTGTGATATAGTGGATATAATTTAAAGAAAGGAAAACTGCACATGCTACATATTGTATGTCCCTAAAGTTTTCGGAAAAAATACATATGTATTTTATTAACTAAATACAGGAAATTAAATCTACATATTATTTAAGGTTTATAATGTATTTTTATAGAACAGAAAGAGACTCGTGATCTTCGATGGCACGTAAATTTGTTCTTGGATGTGCAATAAGCCTTTGGACTGTTTCTAAATCGATCTCACGAAATTTTTGCAAAATTCTTCGCCTGGGCTGATCTTTATTTTGGGCTTACCAGCCATTAATATACACTTCTTCTTCTTCTTAACGTGCCCTATCAAGTCCCCTTGACGTTGGCGATTAACATGGCGAAACTGTCTCTGTCTCGAGCTATTCTAAATAGGTGTTCTGCTTTCTTTATTCCTGTCCACTCCCGGATATTCTTCAACCAAGAGGCCTGCTTTCTACCAATTCCTCTGCGTCCTTCGATTTTACCCATCATAATAAGTTGAAGAATATTATACCGGTCTCCCCTTACTACGTGTCCAAAATAGGCCATCTTTCTATATTTGATGTTATCAAGCAGCTCACGGGTAGCATTTGCTCTCTTAAGGACTGCCACATTTGTCAGCATAGCCGTCCATGGTATTTTTAGAATACGTCTGTGCAGCCACATTTCAAAGGCCTCCAAACGGTTAATGGTGGATATTTTTAATGTCCATGCTTCGACACCATACAAGAGGACTGACCAAATGTAGCATTTAATCATGCGCTTTCGAAGTTGAAGTTGCAAGGTATCATTACAGAAGAATGACCTCATTTTTAAAAATGTCGTGCGGGCTATCTCGATTCTACATTTTATCTCTTTATCTGGATCTAGTTGTTCAGTAATATGGCAACCAAGATATTTAAAACTGGGTACTCTTTGAATCATATGACCATCAACATATAACCGTGAATCTTGATGGGCCAAACGGCTAAATACCATGTACTTTGTTTTTGAACAGTTTATATTTAGGCCAAACTCTCTTCCCACTCTGTCAATGGCATTTAAAAGGTGTTGTAATCCATTCATATCATCACTTAAAATAACTGTATCGTCTGCATATCTGATTGTATTTATCAGAATTCCATTAACCTTCACACTATTCCACTTCACACACTCCATATACACTATTCGACTCAAAACAGCCCAAAAGGCCTCGTCTGAGGCACATTTGGAGGCACATATTTTGAGCAGTTAATCAATCTGTCGTTCTCTTGGCGTAATAGCATGACGCTAGGTCGTGCCAAAATATGATTTCATTACTGGGGTGATGGCATTACAGCGTATGGTGAGCAAATGGCACACCATACCAAAATTTCATCGGCAAATTTCACTTTTCCCTTAAGCCTAACTTCGTCCGGTACATCTTGTACATTGCGTGTATAAAATCCGTCGTTACCCTTCGTTTCGGAATTGGAAAAAGTAAAATACTTTTCATCACCCTTAACGAGAATTTTACCAGGAAAATGAATACGTCTCAATGCACGACTACATCTAGGAATTTTTTCTAACTGGGCTGGTGTGTACTTAGGAGCTTTTTTCTTTTATACCATTTTAAATTGTTTCTAGAAATTGTTCGTGATTTACTATCCTTAAAGTGTAAGTTAAAATATAAACCAATATGGTTTAAAAACAACCAATACCTACTTGTATAGTAGGTTACAAATAAGTCATTTGTCAAAAACAGGTGAGTTTATTAGCTCAACCAAATTAAGCTCAAATGCAGCAAACACCGGATTGCCAATATAAATACAACAGCAGGACATATATTTTAGTGCGGACATTAGCCTCTCCTGCCATCAACGCCAGGAGACTGCAATACTCGTGCAACAAAACCAACCTCTAATTTCGGAAAATCAAGCAGGGGCAGCTAATGAAATAAATTATTACAATGCGTACAAGCATCAATCAAATAACTTCAAATTCCAATTTCTCAAATGCAGAAGAGAATTCAAAAAATGCGTAAGCAATGGCGGATCTAGACATTTGCCTTGGGAGAGGAAATTTGCATTAGGGGAGAACTTCATATGAAACACCATTCAAAAGACATAAAAAAAGATAAGCACAAACTACATAAAAGACATAAATAATAATTTATATGCATTAGGTTCCCTTAATTTTCCTAACCAGCGTGTTTATTTGGTTGATTTTGTAGGTCTGTGGTTTAAGTTTCAGGTCAGCTAATTAGTCCAGAAAGCCACTCCGCATCCGCTAGGAAAAATAATCTAATTCGGAATTTTTGCACAATCTTACTCAAAAATGACCCCTTTTAACAAATTTGCATGTTGCCAGAACCAAAAGTTGGTCAAAAATTTTTTAAACGTTTTTTTTGTTGTTTTTCTAAAATTATTTTTTTTTGCATAGAACAAAATTTTTTTAGGTTTTTTGGATTATTCCAAACAGAAAAGGTCTTTAGTGACTTTTCTCCAAAGTTGATAGTTTTTGACATATAAGCGATTAAAAATTGAAAAATTGCAAAATCGGCCATTTTTAACCCTCAAAAACTATGTGAAAAACTGAAAATTTGAATGTGGCCAACGTAGGTAGATATTCTTTAAACATCGATTGATGAAATCCCGAAGAGTTTTTTGCAATACAATATCAAAAACCCCCTTGTTTTTTAATCGACAATCAAGCGTGCGCGACACTATTTTCCACCGTTGCATGTGTATACACTAGTATACAGTATGGTGCACATGAAAGGAATAAATTCGTTATTTCGTAAACCGGTGACTTTAAGGAAAAATCCCAAAACCGGTCGGTTTTTATTTTTGTTATGATATTGTGGTATATATAGTATACTAGTGACGTCATCCATCTGGGCGTGATGACGTAATCGATGATTTTTTTAAATGAGAATATGGGTCGTGTGCTGGCTCATTTGAAAGGTTCTTCAATTCTCTATTCAGTAATATAAACATGTACATAATTATTTATACAGGGTGTCCAAAAAATTTTTATTAAATTAAATCATTTGGCAAATTGACAAAAAAATTAAATTATTGGACACCCTGTATAAATCATTATGTAAATATTTATATTACTGAATAAATAATTGAAGAACCTTTCAAGTGAGCTAGCACACAACCCCTATTCTCATTTAAAAAAATCATCGATTACGTCATCACACCCAGATGGATGACGTCACTAGTATACCATATATGTCACAATATCATAACGATGGCTTAACTTGCACAGCGGCTAACTCCGTTTTTGAAAACTTTACAGGAACACAAAAAACCTTCTTAAAATCACAGAATTGGTATATTGGGTAACTCCTCAATTCACATAGTAAATAGTTGCGTTAAAAATGGACAACTACATCCTCAACATATTATGTTTTAACTAGGATATTTCTCAGAAAAAGTTATATTATTTCATTAAAACTACTTACCGGTAAAATGAAGTTAGCCGATTTGCAAGTTAAGCCATCGATAACTTAAAAATAAAAATCGACCTGTTTCGGGATTTTTCCTTAAAGTCGCCGGTTTACGAAATAACGAATTTATTCCTTTCATTTGCACCATACTGCATACACATGCAACGGTGGAAAATAGTGTCGCGCACGCTTGATTGGCAATTAAAAAAAACAAAGGGGTTTTTGATATTGTATTGCAAAAAACTCTTCGGGATTTCATCAATCGATGTTTAAAGAATATCTACCTACCTTGGCAACATTCAAATTTTCAGTTTTTCACATAGTTTTTGAGGGTTAAAAACGGCCGATTTCGCAATTTTTCAATTTTTAATCGCTTATATGTCAAAAACTATCAACTTTGGAGAAAAGTCACTAAAGACTTTTTCTGTTTGGAATGATCCAAAAAACCTAAAAAAATTTTGTTCCGTGCAAAAAAAATAATTTTAGGAAAAAAACGAAAAAAAACGTTTAAAAAATTTTTGACCAACTTTTGGTCCTTGCAGCATGCAAATTTGTTAAGAGGGGTCCTTTTTGAGTAAGATTGTGCAAAAAATCCGAATTAGAATATTCTTCCTAGCGAATGCGCAGTGGCTTTCTGGACTAAATATACTTTTATGTTTCAACAATTTTTTGCTTTAATTTTGTACCGTGTTAGGGGGTGCTCTTTTTCCCTCCCCGTAGATCTACCACTGAAGCAGATAGAACAATACAATAGTGAACGACGTAAAACAGAACAGGTACTAAATATAATTAAGTATTTTAATTGGGAAATAAGCCACAACTTAACTTGAAAAAATAATTTTATTAACGTTTCGACTTTAACTTCGAACGTCGTTGTCATAGTCTAAGAGCTGGGAGCGGATTTTGTGCGTGATAAGTAATATGGAAAAACTATACGGGGATATGTTGAATTAGTTGTGGACATGACTTTCACCAACGGCCGGAAACCAGAGTTGGGGCCGAGGGTAGTTATAAGGGGTCAAAGTCGCGGTTTTTATTATTTTTTTTATGACGCTCATGATCGAGATAGTTCACCAAAATTTGGGTATAAGTAGACCATGACATAAATAAAAAATGAATAACCATTCTCAATTTCGTTGCAAAACGAAAATACAGCCGAACCATATTCCAGTCCAATCAGAGAGTGCTGCAAGCACCTCTACCGGTTTCGAAACTTATTAGTCTCTCATCAGGAGGCACATATGCTGCTCTCCCTGATCCAACCAAAACAAACCCCAGCGTGCAGTCCCGAATTGCAACGAACGAAATGGCATAGATGCCCTAGCGGCAACTGCTAGCAAAAGACTAAGTTTTCACTCTAATGGCATATAGCATATCCCACCAGAATGAAAACAATGGGAACCTTCTCTGGTTACACCTCCGAGGCTTCTACAATTTGCAAGCCATACGGATGCTGAGACTAAGGAAGATGAGGGAATTCTACAATTTACAATTCACGTCCCATCTGCTCAGCGCGGTAAAGTTCCAACGAGACTGGTTCCCTTCATACCCCACACAGAGTAAATGTAAATAAAAAATGAATAACCATTCTCAATTTCGTTGCAAAACGAAAATACAGCCGAACCATATTCCAGTCCAATCAGAGAGTGCTGCAAGCACCTCTACCGGTTTCGAAACTTATTAGTCTCTCATCAGGAGGCACATATGCTGCTCTCCCTGATCCAACCAAAACAAACCCCAGCGTGCAGTCCCGAATTGCAACGAACGAAATGGCATAGATGCCCTAGCGGCAACTGCTAGCAAAAGACTAAGTTTTCACTCTAATGGCATATAGCATATCCCACCAGAATGAAAACAATGGGAACCTTCTCTGGTTACACCTCCGAGGCTTCTACAATTTGCAAGCCATACGGATGCTGAGACTAAGGAAGATGAGGGAATTCTACAATTTACAATTCACGTCCCATCTGCTCAGCGCGGTAAAGTTCCAACGAGACTGGTTCCCTTCATACCCCACACAGAGTAAATGTAAATAAAAAATGAATAACCATTCTCAATTTCGTTGCAAAACGAAAATACAGCCGAACCATATTCCAGTCCAATCAGAGAGTGCTGCAAGCACCTCTACCGGTTTCGAAACTTATTAGTCTCTCATCAGGAGGCACATATGCTGCTCTCCCTGATCCAACCAAAACAAACCCCAGCGTGCAGTCCCGAATTGCAACGAACGAAATGGCATAGATGCCCTAGCGGCAACTGCTAGCAAAAGACTAAGTTTTCACTCTAATGGCATATAGCATATCCCACCAGAATGAAAACAATGGGAACCTTCTCTGGTTACACCTCCGAGGCTTCTACAATTTGCAAGCCATACGGATGCTGAGACTATAGCAGATGCTTCCCTCATCTTCCTTAGTCTCAGCATCCGTATGGCTTGCAAATTGTAGAAGCCTCGGAGGTGTAACCAGAGAAGGTTCCCATTGTTTTCATTCTGGTGGGATATGCTATATGCCATTAGAGTGAAAACTTAGTCTTTTGCTAGCAGTTGCCGCTAGGGCATCTATGCCATTTCGTTCGTTGCAATTCGGGACTGCACGCTGGGGTTTGTTTTGGTTGGATCAGGGAGAGCAGCATATGTGCCTCCTGATGAGAGACTAATAAGTTTCGAAACCGGTAGAGGTGCTTGCAGCACTCTCTGATTGGACTGGAATATGGTTCGGCTGTATTTTCGTTTTGCAACGAAATTGAGAATGGTTATTCATTTTTTATTTACATTTACTCTGTGTGGGGTATGAAGGGAACCAGTCTCGTTGGAACTTTACCGCGCTGAGCAGATGGGACGTGAATTGTAAATTGTAGAATTCCCTCATCTTCCTTAGTCTCAGCATCCGTATGGCTTGCAAATTGTAGAAGCCTCGGAGGTGTAACCAGAGAAGGTTCCCATTGTTTTCATTCTGGTGGGATATGCTATATGCCATTAGAGTGAAAACTTAGTCTTTTGCTAGCAGTTGCCGCTAGGGCATCTATGCCATTTCGTTCGTTGCAATTCGGGACTGCACGCTGGGGTTTGTTTTGGTTGGATCAGGGAGAGCAGCATATGTGCCTCCTGATGAGAGACTAATAAGTTTCGAAACCGGTAGAGGTGCTTGCAGCACTCTCTGATTGGACTGGAATATGGTTCGGCTGTATTTTCGTTTTGCAACGAAATTGAGAATGGTTATTCATTTTTTATTTACATTTACTCTGTGTGGGGTATGAAGGGAACCAGTCTCGTTGGAACTTTACCGCGCTGAGCAGATGGGACGTGAATTGTAAATTGTAGAATTCCCTCATCTTCCTTAGTCTCAGCATCCGTATGGCTTGCAAATTGTAGAAGCCTCGGAGGTGTAACCAGAGAAGGTTCCCATTGTTTTCATTCTGGTGGGATATGCTATATGCCATTAGAGTGAAAACTTAGTCTTATGACATAAATAATTAAAATCCCCAGAGCCGGAAACCAGAGTGGGGAAGGAAGGTAGTTATAAGGGGTCAAATTCTGCGTGGCCGAGAAAGGGGTGGGGCAGGGGTGAATATAAAAAAATGTAAGGAGTTTTTTGCAACCTTCGTGATTGAGATAGTGCACCAAAATTTGGGAATAAGCAGACCATGACATAACTAAGTAATATCCCTAGAGGCAGAAACCAGAGTGGCGGACGAGGGTAGTTATAAGGAGTAAAAGTCGCGGTTTTTATTATTTTTTTTGTGGCGCTCATGATGGAGATAGTGCACCAAAATTTGGGAGTAAGTAGGATATGACGTAACTAAGTAAAATCTTCAGGGGCGGAACGCTGCTTGGGGTACAAAGGGGTGGTAGGCAGGGGTGAGTATAAAAATATATGGGGTTTTTTTTGCCGTCCATGATCGAGATAGTGCACCAAAATTTGGGAATAAGTAGATCATGACATTACTAAGTAAAATCTCCAGGGGCGGAACGCCGCGTAAGGGACAAATGTTGTGCCGGGTCACAAAAAAAATAATACACACTGCGAATTTGGCCCCTTAAAACTACCCTCATCCCCAACTCTGGTTTCCGGCTCTGGGGATTTTACTTAGCTAAGTCATGGTCTACTTATTCCCAAATTTTGGTGCACTATCTCAATCTAGCACGTCGCAGAAAACCCCTTATATTTTTTAAAATCACACCTACCCCCAACCCTTTATCGGCCACGCAGCGTTCCACCCCTGGAGATTGTACTTAGTTACCTCATGACCTACTTATTCCCAAATTTTGGTGCACTATCTCGATCATGAGCGTCACAAGAAAAATAATAAAATCGGCGATTTTGACCCCTTATAACTACCCTCATGCCCAACTCTGGTTTCCGGCTCTGAGGATTTTACTTAGTTATGTCAAGGTCTACTTATTCCCAAATTTTGGTGCACTCTCTCAATCACGAACGTCGGAAAAAAACCCCTTATATTTTTTGTATTCACCCCTGCCCCACCCCTTTGTCGACCACGCAGCGTACCACCCCTGGAGATTTTACTTATTTACGTCACCTACTTATTCCCAAATTTTGGTGCACTCTCTCGATCATGAGCGTCACAAAAAAAATAATAAAAACGTCGACTTTGACCCCTTATAACTACCCTCATCCCCAACTCTGGTTTCCGGCTCTGGGGATTTTACTTAGTAATGTCATGATCTACTTTTTCCCAAATTTTGGTCCACTATCTCAATCACGAACGTCGCAAAAAACGCTTTATATTTTTTATATTCACCCCTACCCCCACCCCTTTGTCGGCCACGCAGCGTTCCGGCCCTAGAGATTTTACTTAGTTACGTCATGACCTACTTATTCCCAAATTTTGGTGCACTATCTCGATCATGAGCGTCATAAAAAAAATAAAAAAATCCGCGATTTTGACCCCTTATAACTACCCTCGGCCCCCACTCTGGTTTACGGCCGTTGGTGAAAGTCATGTACACAACTAATTCAACATATCCCCGTATAGTTTTTCCATATTACTTATCACGCACAAAATCCGCTTCTATCTCTCCGACTATCATAATACAAAATACTAAATTTTATAAAAGTTATACTTTCAAAATTATATCGAAACTAGCCACATAATTAATGAGAATCTAACAATCAGCGAACAATGGGAAATGTGTAAAAATAATATTAAAGACGCAGCAAATAATATTCTAGGGACAGAAAAACCACCATCACGCAATGACTGATTCGATGCTAAGTGTGAGGACATTACAACAAGAAAGGACGATGCATATAAACTAATGCAGCAAAGAAGATCCCGAGAAAAACAACAAACATATAAAGACCTTAGAAGAGAAGAGAAGTTCATTCATAGAAGAAAAAAGCAAATTTATGAAAATAGAATACTGGAAGAACTTAATGCATTAAAAAAGGAAAATCAAACAAAAAAATTCTATAAAACTCTGAATAATGCAAGAAAGGAATTCAAACCAAGGCTAAGACTATGTAAGGATAAGGAGGGGCACATACTCAATACAAAAGAAGAAATATTGAAAAGGTGGGTGGAACACTATAAAGAACTACTTACTATCGAAGTAGAAGATCCAAATCAACCACCCTCAGGAGCAAGCAACAATAAACCATTAGAGCCTCCATCAATTCAAGAAGTACGGGATGCAATAAAACACCTAAAAATTAATAAATCTCCAGGAAGTGATGGTATACTCGCGGAAATTATTAAATATGGAGGTGCTACTCTGGCTAATCAAATATATAAAGTAATACTGAGAGCCTGGAATAAGGAACAAATCCCGGAAGAGTGGTGTATTGGAATTGTTTGCCCGCTACACAAATAGGTGATCAATTGGAATGTAGGTAGTATGAAGTAGGAATGACCCTCCTTAATACAGGTTACAAAATATTTTCGACTATCTTATATGGTCGCCTAAGTGCACATTCAGAGGAGTTTTTTGGAGAATATCAAAGTGATTTTAGGCCTGGTCGATCAAGAACAGACCAGATCTTTGTGATAAGGCAAAAACTGGAAAAAGCCAATGAATTCAATATCACACATACCTTCTTTTCGTAGATTTTAAATCGGACTATGATAGTGTCCTAAGAAATAAATTGTATGAAGCCATGGATGAATTCCACATCCCTGATAAACTAATAAGATTGGTTAAGGCTACAATGCGTAAATTTGTTTGCAAAGTCGAAATATAGGGCGAACAATCACAGGCTTTTGAAATGCATGTTGGGCTGCGACAGGGAGATGCGCTGGCTTGTCTCCTCTTCAACATAGCTCTGGAAAAGGCGGTCAGAGATGCCCGAATAGACAACAGAGGAAATATTTTTAATAAATCACCACAAATTTTGGCATATGCAGATGACGTGGACCTAGTTGCCCGCACAACACGCAAGCTAGAAGAAATGTATACCACCTTCTCAAATGCCTCAAAAAATATGGGCCTACAAATAAACGAGGAGAAAACTAAGATGATGGCATCAACACCCAACAATACAGCCAGAAACATCGGTCACCAATTCACGGTTGATAACTGTACCTTTGAAGTGGTGGACAAATTCACATACTTGGGCTCTCTGATCACCAAGGGAACGTAATGACGGAAGAAATCAAGCGAAGGATAATCCTAGCAAACGATTGCTATTTTGGACTGAGTAGACAGATGAGAAGCAGAAACTTAAGCCAAAAAACAAAAATAACCATATACAAAACCCTTATATGTACAACCAGTGTTGACATATGGATGAGAGACATGGACCATCTCCAAGGCAGATGAAAACCTTCTGCTTATATTTGAACGAAGGATCCTGAGAGGAATATTCGGCGGCATCTGTGAAAATGGTGTTTGGAGGAGGAGATACGAGGAACTACGAGGTATACCACAGATATAAACATACATTTCGTGGTAAAGGCGTAGTATCTCTTATAAGAATAGGAAGACTAAGATGGGCAGGACATCTAGCAAGATCACAGCAGAACAACCCCCTAGAAGAATCCTTATGTCACAACCTGTGGGAAGTAGAAATGGGGGAGGCCAAATCTGAGATGTAAGGATGGTGTAGACGAGGATGGGAGAAAAATAGGCGCAGCAACGGCTTGATGTTTTAGGTCATCTACACATCTCATGTGTGGTCTCCCTCTTTTTCGTTTGTATGTCCATGGTCTCCACTTTATAATAGGGAGTGAATACGATGGTAAAAATGTATAAGTAACAAATAATTGGTTAGAAACTAAAGAAAATAAACCTCTTTTTGTTGTTCCGAACAGATTTTAATAATAATCCAACAGGAAAAAAAATTAAAACACTGATTAACAGTAATTATCTTTCGTAATAAATTACATATGCAAATGCACTCCTCACCATCTCGTATATTTATTCCGGCGGCATTTACTTACACGTTTATAGGTACAAAACGTATTTCTTCTTATTTTACGTGGCAAGTGTCAACGGTGGCAGCGGCTCGGCAAAGCCACAAAAAGGCGCGACTACCTTCATTTGTTCTTATTTTGATAACGACCGTTAAGGCGTCGAGCGTAATTAGCTAAAAAATATTCGGCGGTTAAAAATACACTTCCTGGTAACATTTCTGTAAGTTAAAAGAAGATCCAATTAGTAAGGAAAGTGGTCTTTGATTTTTTATGGTTAAAAGATGTTAAAATTTCGTATAAACTTTTCGTTACTCGAGTGAGATCATGGTCTCACCTGGGAGGTCCCTTATTTTTTATCCTTTCCGTATCTTGTATTAAATAATCTTGTTTTTTCAATGATCCTATCTCTCTCATGCTATTCTATCTAACTAAATGCCCAGCTCTGTGATGACTACCGACTTAAAAGCGTGATCAATCATATCAGTAAAGCGTTTACCAAGAGCATTCATAGAAGAATATGTGATAAATGTGAGTCAAATATTGATCGCAGTTTGGCTTTCGGAAAGCACTTGAAGAGTACAGGGGAAAACAAGGAATGTCACTTTTTCATGAATTTTGGCTTTTCTCGCCATGTGGTAGCAAAAACTGAGTACATACTATCAACAAACCTATCGATTCAGGACAAAAACCAGAAAGATCAGTCTATATAAATTTTCTAAAAATTTGTATCCAGGTGAAGACCCAGGATTGACCGCACGCCACTGAACAAAAATAAGGAAAGTTAGCAGTTTTTTGGTGCATTATTAAATTAATAAGTTAATATAGATTAATATTATATTAAGATTATAGAATACAAACTGCTAGAATTCTGCTAAGAATCTCGTAATAGACCGTTCTTTAACGGTAAAATATTGCAAAACCTCTAAATTTTAAAGAACTGCTTGGATTGACATGAAATTTGGCATACACATAGCTAACAAGTCAAAGAAAAAAAGTGATATTGTGCCGATATGTGCTTTTGCCCTGGGGGTGGTTTTCACCCCCTTTTGGTGGTGAAAAAATATTCGTTTAAAGTAAGTCAGGAAATGAATAAACTGACTAATTTTAAGTAACTTTTGTTCTATAGAGTTTTTTCACTAAGTCAATACTTTTCGAGTTATTTGCCAGTGAATATGTTCATTTTTTCAACAAAATAACCACGCTTTTAGACGGTTTTTCGCAAATAACTCAAATAGTAAGTATTTTGTCGAAAAAACATTTTTAGCAAAAATATAGCATGTAAATAATTTAAAAAAAATGGTGTATATATCACGTCTCTATACCTAGTACAAGCAGAGTTATAGCTAGTGAAAAATAGGTTCATATTCGTCAAATTCCAAATGGAATACTTTAACGTCAAATAACCAAAAATGAAGCACATTTCGGGGAAAACTCATTACTTTTTTAAAGTGTTTATAAAAAGCTTCAATTTTGTTTTATATAAAAAATGTCTAGCGTCAAAAGTAAACAAGTTACACTCAAAATAAAGTTGGTCCCTTTTTGTTTTAGTAAAAAAATCGAGAAAATCACCCCTAATTAGTATCTTAAATGAACTTAATCGTTACGACTTTACAAGTTTCTTGACTCGTGTATGTATTGTTTATATGATCTGTAAGTTTCATTGGTTCAAAGTCCTTATTATTGAAAGGGCTGTAGTTAAAAGGGGTTGAACGAGTAACTGATCACGAATATGTGCAAATTTAGAAACACCAAATCTTAATCAATTTTTGTCTAACATAAAAACACAAGAATACATGATATTCAGAAAAGCAATGCTGACTTTTTTTGTTTTTCGAGATTTTTGGTATCTAACAATTTTTAAGTTATTTTGAAAAAGAGCATATTTTTCAAAATTAAAATTTTTAAAAATTTTATTTTGAAACCAAATTTTTTCAAAAATAGGCACTTTGAATCAATGAAACTTACAAATCGTATAAACACAACATAAGTAAAATAATTTGTGAAGCGGTAACGATTAATTTCATTTAACTTGCTAATTTGGGGGTGGTCTTCCCGATTTTTTTTTGATAAAACAAAAGGGACCAACTTTATTTTAAGCGTAACTTGCTTTAATTTAATGCTAGAAACTTTTTGTAAAAACAGAAATAAAGCTTTTTTCAAACACTTTAAAAAAGTTATAATGGGTTTTCCCCAAAAAGTGCTTAATATTTTGGATATTTCACGTCGAAATATTCTATTTGAAATTTGGTGAATATGAATCTATTTTTCATTGGCTAAAACTCTGGTTCTACGAGATCCAGAGACCACCATTTAACACCATTTTTGCTAAGAACGATTTTTTCGAGAAAATACTTAGTTTTTGAGTTATTTGCGAAAAACCGCCTAAAAATGTGGTCATTGTGTTGAAAAATGAACATATTCACTCGCAAATAACTCGAAAAGTGTTGACTTGGCGAAAAAGCTCTATAGAACAAAAGTTACTTAAAATTAGTCAGTTTACCCATTTCCGGACTTATTTTGTTATTCTTTTGTTCTTTTATGTGTTTATATATTTTTTGTTAATATCTTGCCTGTATATGTAATAGAACAGAAGATACTGAATTTTTTCTGTTGTGGTGGGAAGACTAATTTCAGGGCTATCTTGTGCAGTTTTTATTTTAAAATTTTGTTTATTGTTTGTTTTTTGTAACCAGTGTTCACAGCTATTTGCTTAACGATATTTAATTCTATCTCGAAGTTATTTTTTGACATAGGAATTTCTGTTAATCTATGTTATATGCTATGATATACCAATTTATGTTGTGTAGGATGGGATGCTCGTTTGCAGATTCGCGTAATACATGGAGCTGTAAGTGGGCTTATGGGGATCAGTCATCAAGAACCATCATGTCTGAAGTACTCTACTTGATAATGAGTTGGTATGGAAATTTTTGTCGCGAACTAATAATTTATTTTGCGAAAACAGTAGTTTTTATTCTTTCATTTAAGGGGGTAGGCGCAAAATCTATGGCCAATGATATACAGGGTGTCCTGAAAAGACTGGTCATAAATTATACCACACATTCTGGGGTCAAAAATAGTTCGATTGAACCTAACTTACCTTAGTATTAGTATAAATGTGCTAATAAAAAAGTTACAGCCCTTTGAAGTTACAAAATGAAAATCGATTTTTTTCAATATATCGAAAACTATTAGAGATTTTTTATTGAAAATGGACATGTATCATTCCTATGGCAGAAACATCTTAAAACAAAATTATAATGAAATTTGTCCACTCTATAAAAAATGTAGGGGGATTTTGTACCCTTAAACCCCCCCCCCCAAACTTTTGTGTACGTTCCAATTAATTCATTATTGTGGTGCCATTAGTTAAACACAACGTTTTAAAATAAAAACTTTTTTGCCTCGTAGTTTTTTTTTCGATAAGCCAGTTTTATCGAGATGCGGCTTCTCTTTCAATATATTTACGTAAAAATTTTATGGGGGATTTGTTCCTTTAAACCTCCCAAATATTTGTGTACGTTTCGATTAAACTATTATTGTGGTACCATTAGTTAAACACAGTGTTTTTAAAACTTTTGCCTCGTAGCATTTTTTTTATAAGTCACCTTTTATCGAGATGTAGCTTCTTTTTCAAAATATACCTAAAAATGTAAATTATAAATAAATTTTCAGATTATTAACAGTACTTAACCATATATGTGGTGTAGGTACCAAATATGTGGTAGGTTCGACAAATGTTCAAAATATCTCGATAAACACTGGCTTATCGAAAAAGTACTAGGAGGCAATAAAGTTTTAAAAACATTGTGATTAACTAATGGTGCCACAATAATAATTTAATTGAAATGTACACAAAAGTTTGGGGGGGTTTAAGGTAACAAAACCCCCATAAATTTTTTATGGGGTGCACAAATTTTACTTTAATTTTTTTTAAGATGTTGCTGCAATAAAAATGCCACGTGCCCATTTTCAATAAAAAATCTCTCAGAGTTTTCGATATATGTAAAAAAATCGATTTTCATTTTGTAACTTCAAAGGGCTGTAACTTTTTTGTGTGCACTATTGTACATAGGTAAGTGAGGTTCAATTAACCTGTTTTTGATCCCAGAATCTGTTTTATAATTTATGACCAATCCTGAGAAAATTAATAAATATTTTTGAAAAATTTAAACGCAGAATTAAAGATTACATTATTAATGAGGGCCGAAAGTCCATTAGAATAAACAAAAAGTTACTTTTGAATGAAATATTTGAAATTAAAAATCAACTAAATTTTCTCTTTTTTTCACGCATGTAACTTATTAAAATAAACAGTAGTTTTCAGGGACTTTCGGCCCTCGGTAATAATGTAATCTTTCATTCTGCGTTTAAATTTTTCAAAAATTAGTTTTCTCAGTATTCGAACAAAATAAATGCATTTAAATCGCATTGGACCAAGATTTTGCGCTTACCTCTTTAAAAAAAATTTCTAGGGATTAGAATATTTGTAGTCAAAGAGATCATTATTTCACTGTCACTCTTTAAAAACTTAGTATGTAATTTTGATTCATGTTATATTCACTGTAAGTGCCAAATAATTATTTCAATGCTGTTTTAAGGAGATATTATTTTGATGATTGTATACAGGGTGTCCAGAAACTCTACCGACAAACGAAGACAGGAGATTCCTCAGATAATTTTAAGATATTTTAACCCAATTCACCTAGTCCGAAAATGCTTCCTAAAGGAACTAGAGCTCTTTTAAGATGGCGTCTTGTAAGTAGTTTTTCTTAAATAACTCCAGAATGCTTCTATTGAGAAAAACGAAAATTGGTACACATATTTATATTCCAGAGATAAATCGACTCCATGCATTGCGAATTTCTAGTACTGGTCATAGGCGTCCGTTTTGGGTAGGGCAACAAATATTTTATCGCATAACTTTTTTATCTTTAACTTTTAAGCATTTTTGACTCTGGATTATTAAATTGTGAGATATTCTACAACTAAAAGGTACTCTTGTTTTACGTCGATAGGATACACCGTTTTCTAGAAAAATCGATTTGAAAATTATTCTTTTTTTGAATTTCCAAAAAAAAATTAAAAAAAAAACTATTTAGAAATCTGAAAACTGGTACGTTTAGTTATATTTCAGAGATGAATCGATTTCATTAACTGAGAATTTCTAGTACGGGTCATATGCGTCCGTTTTCGGTAGGTCAACGGTTATTTTATCGCATAACATTTTTGTCTTTCATTTTTAAGTATTTTTTACTCTAGATTATTAAGTTATGAGGTATTCTAATACTAAAAGTTACTCTTGCTTTAAGTTGATAAAATACACCGTTTTTTTGAAATTTTTTTCAATTTTTATTCAAATTCAAAAAACGAAAAATTTTCAATTCGATTTTTCTAGAAAACCGTTGGTCCTACGGACTTAAACGAAGAGTACCTTTTAGTACTAGAATACCTCACAATTTCATAATCCAGTGTCAAAAATGCTTAAAAGTTAAAGACAAAAAAGTTATGTGATAAAATAACCGTTGCCCTACCCAAAACGGACGCCTATGATCGGTACTAGAAATTGGCAATAGAGGGAAGCGATTTATCTATGAAAGATAAATGTACGTTTTTCTAAATTGAAGCGTTCTGGAGGTATTTAAGAAAAACTAATTACAAGAAGCCATCTTCAAAGAGCTCTAGCTTTCATTTTCGGACTAGGCGAATTGAGCTAAATTGTCTTAAAATTATCTGAAGAATCTCCTGTCTTCGTTTGTGGGTAGAGTTTCTGGACACCCTGTATATTTAGTTCCAAGCCGTAAAATATAACCTTATTAACAAACGAGAAGGTAATGTACCAGGAAGTTAAAAATGTATCCTATCCAAAAAACTCGAAAGAGAAAATGTATCCTTTTATTTTCCCAAAGAAACAGAAAGTATTACTTTGAAAACAACATCAAATATAATGTGACCATCAGTCTAACTTGAAGAAAAATTACATAACGTTATTTAGATAAGATCGTTCTAATTCCGTACGAGCCAAAAGATAACGAGCTTGACAAGGGGAGAGAATTTTGGTTTTTGTAAGCACCACTTACAATCATTCAATTATGTCAAGCGCAGACAAGTTAGAGGGCGTTGCGAGTAAAGTTTCATGAGCCACGACAAGTGTCAGCATGGGCGCCTAAGGCGAAAGGAGGAACTGCAGCAACAGAAACTTTTAATAGAACCTTTTAGCCTTCATAAAAATTTGGCAAAAACAAATCACTTAAAATAATTATTTCTCCAGTATTTTGGCACATTATAGTGTTTTGCTAAAAATGGCTTAATAAAGTGAATAATTGATGTTGAAATTTTGAATTTATTATATCACAGGTTAAATTTAGATTTATGCATTATACAATACATTACAAACAGATCTCCAGTTTTTTATATATTATGTACTCTTCGGGTGCCATTACAAAGTCTGTACGTATGTATGCTCCATAGACTTAATACATACATGTCCAAAAGTTTGGAATACGTACAAATATATTCTACGCTTATGGTGGTATTAAAACTGTTGTTGATATTCATTCATTCTAGAGCGTTTTTAAATAAAATTGATAAAAAATTTGAATGGTTTTTGTACCATTTTGGTCACATTCAACTGATTAACGTATTTACACATTATTTCAGTCTTTGTTTAAATTTGAATTAAGCCGTTTAAAAATGCCTAGAAACATCGTGATATCTCAATTTGACAGATCTAGAGTAATTGCTTTGTTACAACAGGGCTTTAGTCAATGTGATATCGTAAATATTGTTGATGTTACTCAGAGTGCTGTATCGAAAATTAAAAAAAAAATTGAAAATACAAATGACGTGAAGGATCGCCCCAGAAGTGGTAGAAGTCGATGTACAACAGCAGCACAAGATAGGATGATAACGCTGATAGCCCGAAGAAATCGTCTGGAGTCTACAAGTGGTATATCCAGAGAAATTGCTAGGCTTCAAGTACTGAATATTTCACGGCAAACAATAACACGCTGACTAAATTCGGTAAATTTGTATCGTAGAAGACCCTTACATGTTCCTAAACTAACCTACCGACACAAAATAGTAAGGTTGCAATGGGCTAGAGAAATGGTGCATCATGGTCCTAACAGGAATAACGTGATGTTCTCTGATGAATCAAAAATTGGCTTGGTTTCTGATTCGCGAAGAACACTGGTTTAAAGGGCCGCAGGACGACCAGCCCAAATTGAAACAGCCCAACCACGTGTCCCATTTGAAGGTGGCAGTATTATGGTTTTGGGTGGTATTATGACTGGTACACGGACGCTACTGCTGGTTCTGGAGAGAAGAGTCACTGGTGGTGTGTACATCGAGCAAGTTTCAAATCCTGTCGTGCGTCTATTCCGAGTGGCAGTAGGTGATGGATTTGTGTTTATGCATGACAACGCACCTCCCCATCGAACAGCAGCAGTACAAAATTTTCTGGAAGAAGAAGGAATATCTACATTACAGTTGCCCTCGAATTCCCCCGACATGAACGTAATTGAACATGCTTGGGACATTCTCAAAACATGCATTAAGAAGCGAAACAATCCCCCTATTACACTTTGAGAACTAAAAGATGCCGCTCGTGAAGAATGGGAGAGAATTGAGAATTCCGCAAGCCCAGCTCGACCAGTTAATCGGCAGTATGCCAAATCGCCTACATATATGCATATAGGCCAATGGAGGAAGTACTGATTATTAGTTTTATTAAAATTTATTTTTTCTATGGATGCTATACAATGTGCAACTTCTCTCACTACTTACATACATTCAAAATGAACAATTTCTCAGGCAGTGAGAAAAGTCGGCCATTGCAGTGAGAAATATTTTTTCTCACGGGTTCACCGCCGGTTTACATACATATGATCGCCATTTCCATGGTAACATGCACAATACAAACACAATTATTTTTGTCAAACAAAATGGGTTCAAACTTGTCAAAACTTATCAAAAATTACCTTTTAAGACTGTTCAACTGTGAATTATAATTTTAAAATAATTAAACTATATAAATATTAAGAATATTAAATACCTATGTGTATATATGTATTTTATTTCAATTTAGGCATATTTATAATATACCTAAAAGCACCTAAATTATTTAATTTTGAAGTTTGAACTATTGACAAAAACGCATCCATAGAAAAAGTACAGTGTCCAACACGAGAGAAAATGACAAATTTCTCTCTCGCTTGATTTGCGGCAACAAACTTCTGCGCTCGTGAGAAATATGTCTTTCTCTCTTGTTGTACAATATACTATTTATCTGTACCAATTTATTTTTGATTAAATATAAGTTGTACATTGTAAGTTTTTCAACCTAAGAGATTAAAAATCATTTTTTGCATATCGTTTATCTGGTTTTGAGATTTATTTAGTAGTGATGAGCATTGAAGCATAATGATGTTTAACTATTCAGAAAAGTTTATATGTATATAAAAATCAATAATAGAAATATTCCAATATTTCAAACTTTTGGACATAGGTACCTATGTGTATATTAACATAGACAGAGTGTCATGTTGAGCGAAGTGACGACGCCATATTTTTTTTGATCAGTGCTGCTTACACATAGTAAAACTGTGACAGAGTCAATCACATCATTTTTAAGTGGGGAGAAGTATGAAGAAGTTAGTTTCTAGATACAATCTGCTAGAAAGAGATAGCACCAAACTTAAGAGATCTTGTCGTCAGGAAGTGCGGAAGGTACGCTCAGTCTATGTTAATATAAAAGTCTATGGTATGCTCTACGTGAGCAGCCTTGCAAGCGGAAACAAACAGATTAGAGATAATCCCAGAAGCTCAATTCGGTTTAAGAGCAGAGCACTCCAGCGAGCTACAAGTACTCAGACTAACTGAGTACATAGCAGCTGGATTCAACGACAAGCAGTACACTGGAGCAGCATTCCTGGACGTAAGCAAAGCTTTCGACAGAGTATGGCATAAGGGGCTCTTATACAAAATGCGAGGTTATGGGTACAGCGGAGCGATGACGAGGCTGATCTCATCGTACCTAAATGGCCGGAGCTTCAGGGTTCGGATAGGACAAGTCCTGTCCGAGCTCTGAAGCCTGGAGGCAGGAGTGCCACAGGGAGCAGTCCTGTCACCTCTGCTGTACACAATATACACCGCTGATGTACCTAGAACACCAGGGACCCTTATGAGCCTCTACGCCGACGATACAGCGATAGCGGCCAAACACAGAAACGTAGACATAGCAGTGACCAACCTGCAAACAGCGTTAGAAGACATCGAGAAATGGAGTATAAAGTGGAAGATAGCCATCAACTCAGAAAAGACGCAAGCGGTACTATATAAGAAAGGAAGACAACAGCCAGAACAGCTGACGGTGCAGGACAACCCCATCGAGTGGAAAAATGAAGCTAAATACCTAGGAGTCATCATGGACAAAGGATTAACCTTCCAAAAACACGTAGAAGCCACATTCCAGAAGGCCAACATCGCGAGAGCAACATTAAGAGGACTCACAGGCAGAAAAAGTAAACTAAGACTAAAAACAAGGTTAAGATTAATAAACAGCATAATATTACCGGTATTAACATACGCATCTCTCGTATGGGGACAAGTATGTAACACCCACAAAAAGAATATTCAAGCGGTCCACAACAGCAGCTTAAGAGAAGCAGCCAGAGTCCCAAGATACGTAGCAGAAAGATTCCTGTTTAGAGAACTTCAACAGGTGAGAGTCACCGAAATGATGACAGATAAGGCAAGGGTCAAATTCGCGGAACTAGAGCACCACCCAAGTCACATACTGCGAGAGATGCTAGGGTATGACGCGTTCCACCGATGGAAGCACAGACGTCCTAAACAGCAAATAGTGGATTAAAGTGAATAGAAAAGTAAAAGTGATAGTAGTCAGTTCGTAGCTCTAAACTCCAAGTGGCGAAGAAAACACGCAACCCAAGCGTAGGTCCAACATCACGACCAGGTAAGCAAACCAGTTAGAAAATAGAGGAAAAGGCGTAAGCCAAACAAAAAAACACAAAAAAATAAAAAAGGCGTAGGCCACCAAAAAAATCACAAAAAAACAAAAAAATCATAAAATTCTTGAGTTCCAAGCCATTGGACTGAGCTCAGTGGGGCTTGGTACAATGACTTGGGACCCAAGCAAGCAATTTTAGTTCCCGCGGATAAGTAAGAAGATAAAGGCATAGAGCGCTTCATGCTGGCCTAGTTTTTGCATTCGATTAGGGTACCACGTTGAAATCTTATTACCCAGGATTCCATTGTGAAGAGCATTTGGCTACGATAGTTGTGCCCCCATCGCGCATCAGCGTGCTATGGGGGGGGGGGGAAGGGATGGCCTGAGGCATTGGAGCGAGGTGGGGTGATCCATGTTTTAAACTCGGGTCAAAACACCTCGCCCCAATGAATTGTTACACCCGAATGTACTTTTTCGATAGGGTGGACATCTCCCACAGGTCGGGTTGAATCAAATTGCTTGCTTGCTACGTGAGCAGTATTGTACTATGTGCATGATTGTCTATCTTGCAGCGCCGCAATCACAAGAAAGCGAGGGAAGTTTATTTCATCTGTAGAGGGAGTCGGCGCATCTTCCACCATTTGTTGTGATTCGATTAATCCTAGAATAACCAAGGAGGGTTAAAAAGTATCCACAACATTGCATTACATTCGATTTTCTAAATACCTTTGTTCCTAAAAATCTCAAATAATTAGTAGTTGTCGACGTACTACTGCCCTATTAGATGGCATAATTAGAATTTCCATAATTTAATTAATTTTCTCATACTTTTATAAAAACTTAACAGTGGACTATAAATAATCCCCTTGAATACCTTCAACACCATCCCAAAATGGAAAGGGACGATATCATTTCATGTGTCAAATTAGCAAAATCTAAAAGAAAAAAGGCCAATAAGTGGGCAAAAACAACCATAGTTTGTTCAAAATGCAAGTATGTAAGTATGCGGTAAGCACAGCAAGAAGTCAAAAATGTTTCTGTATCCTACGATGATGTCAATTCCACTGAAGCCGAAGTCTCCGGTTAAAATTACAAATTCGTATCTTTTAACTGTTCCATTAACGCCTAGGAATAATATAAAATTGTTATTTTTAAATTAGTTTAAATAAAGAAGCACGTTTTTGATTAATTTATGTGTGGATATTTATTGACCCTCCTTGGTCCTCGCTGTATCTACTAAAAAGTTGGTACTGCGAGGGTTAAGGGCTGCCCAAATCTTACGGGGACGTTCAGATTCGGCCAGGTTTGTCTATGATGTCCAGTAGACTATGATAATGCGAATCTGTCATACTTTCCCATTCTTCTCTCCATCGGGCATTTAAGTCAAAAATGGATTGCTGCAGCCCTTGAGCGGATTTTAGGGGAGGTAACCTAGATCGGAGACGGTTTGCAAGAATATCGGAGATGTCGTTGTGGACTAGAAGTTGACGACTGTCCATACATTTTGTTGTTATCTTTAACCAATGCATGGGTTACTAAGGGTACTACCAGTAATAATGAATGTAAAATATAACATTCGGACACCACACTGTATATTGAAAAGACACATTTGTAGTCTCTTCTTTTTCCTACATTAGGCCTGTTGGCCTGTTCTTAACCGATTTTGAGCTTGTATTCGTAGCTGTGATGTTGACTGCCAGTCTCGCCACCTTTGAGAAATCTCTGGCTATACGGACTATTCTCTCGCTGTCCATTCTCATCACATGCAGATTCCACTCTCGTTTTCTCTGTCTTCCCTATTTGTAGTCTGAATTACTTATTCTCAAACAAAAGTGTCGGCAGTAGCAAAAATAAATGAACTAGAAAAAGTATTAGAGTATTAGCTAAAATATTGACAAGATCGTTAAAACAAGCTCGGCTCGTTTCGAATTCAGCTCGGTTCGGCTCAAAATAAAAGTTGATTCGGCTCGAACCTCGGCTCGTAAGAAACAAACCGGCTTGAGCTCGAAGCTCGGCTCGTCAAACAAGACAAGCCGAGTTAAGTTCGAGCTTGTGACCGTGACTAATTATATGTTTTGCTTGATATTGGTTTATAGTCTGGGCTGATTATCGGAGAATAGGCCATTTTTGGGAAAAGTTATTTACCAACAATTTTATTGTTGGAATCGAATCTTATAATTGTATGTATTAATAATATAGATATGCAAAGAACGCGGATAGTGTGCTACTTTTTTTATAAACAAAATGGCGTCCGAAAATCGTGATTTTTTCAATTTTTGCTCTATAACTCCAAAGATTTTAACTTTAGACCAAAAACACTCAAGTAAAAATTCACCGCAATTAAATTCTGCATAGAGACGTGTTCTTTTCGATTTACTTCGACGAAAACTTTCCCCGGAAAAAGCGGGTTTTTCCAACAAAATCTTTAATTTTCAACTAAACTTTTAGATAAGTAGTTGTTAATCAATAATTAAATAACTTAGTAACGTAAAAGCCCTTTCCGTATATATTATAATTCCAGAAGCCGATGGAAATTGAACGAACAGTTTAGCAACAATTGAAATGTTAATTAAAAATTTACGGTCGCTATAATAACGACGACCATAATTATGATGCATAAGAATAACTATGATTTTTTCATAAAAAGACACTATACCTATCTAATGTACTTTACAGAATTGAAATTGGACTATTCAAGCGGCCTCAGGAATATTTTAAAATTATAAACAATTTTTTGGTTTATACACAAATAGAGTATCTCGGGAAATATTAAACTAAATTAAATTGTGAAAACGGTATTCGAAAGACAGCGGCAGGACGCTTCTTTTAAAAGAAAAAACGTTTAATTATGACGAGTGGTTCCTGAGATACAACCAGTCAAAGTTGACCGGAATTTAAGGCAAAGATATAAACAATAGGATAATAATTTTCAAACCATCACCTTTTTATTTTTGTCCTCTTTCTCCACACCAATTTTCATATCTTTAAAATCCTTATAACATATATTATTATAATAAAAACTATCGATAATACGTGTGAAAATTGCCAAAAATAGCAAAATTCCAATCAAAAATTAGGTTGGAGAAAATGTAAGTTCAAAATCGGTATACGTTAAAAAAATGCATTTTCTCGGCTTCTCATGGAGCAATTTCCTTCATTCTTTTTTTGTTCCCAAGTAACTCGAGTAGAGCCATCGAACTAATGCATTATTAAATGTCAAACTTGCTTTTGTTTTGTTATAATAAACTAATTTATTTATTATAACACAATATTTTAATTTGTTTAAATAAAAATTGTTTAAATAATTATACAGCTTTCAAATGAGAATATTTATGTTTTTAACTTTAAAAGGTACACTTGTAGTAAGTTTATCTAAAAAAAAGTCTACAACTGGAAAAAATATGTAATTTTCTGTTTTTATAAATGAATTAATCTATTATAACAAAACAAAAGCAAGTTTGACATTTAATAATGCGTTAGTTCGATGGCTCTACTCGAGTTATTAGGGAACAAAAAAAGAATGAAGGAAATTGCTCCATGGGAAGCCGAGAAAATGCATTTTGTTAATGTATACCGATTTTGAACTTTGAGGGTTACATTTTCTCCAACCTAATTTTTGATTGGAATTTTGCTATTTTTGGTAATTTTCACACGTATTATCGATAGTTTTTATTATAATAATATATGTTATGAGGATTTTAAAGATATGAAAATTGGTGTGGAGAAAGAGGACAAAAATAAAAACGTGATGGTTTGAAAATTATGATCCTATTGTTTATATCTTTGCCGTAAATTCCGGTCACATTTGACCGGTTGTAGCTCAGGAACCACTCGTCGTAATTAAACGTTTTTTCTTTTAAAAGAAGCATCCTGCCGCTGTCTTTCGAATACCGTTTTCACAATTTAATTTAGTTTAATATGTCCCGAGATATTGTATTTGTTTATAAACCAAAAAATTGTTTATAATTTTAAAATATTCCTGAGGCCGCTTAAATAGTCCAATTTCAATTCTGTAAAGTACATTAGATAGGTATAGTGTCTTTTTATGAAAAAATCGGAGTTATTCTTATTCATCATAATTATTGTCGTTATTATAGCAACCGTAAATTTTTAATTAACATTTTAATTGTTGCTAAACTGTTCATTCAATTTCCATAGACTTCTGGAATTATAATATATACGGAAAGGGCTTTTACGTTACCAAGTTATTTAATTATTGATTAACAACTACTTATCTAAAAGCTTAGTTGAAAATTAAAGATTTCGTTGGAAAAACCCGCTTTTTCCGGGGAAAGTTTTCGACGAAGTAAATCGGAAAAAACACGTCTCTATGCAGAATTTAATTGCGGTGAATTTTTATTTGAGTGTTTTTGGTCTAAAGTTAAAATCTTTGGAGTTATAGAGAAAAAATTGAAAAAAACACGATTTTCGGGCGCCATTTTGTTTATAAAAAAAGTAGCACACTATCTGCGGACTTTGCATATCTATATTATTAATACATACAATAATAAGATTCGATTCCAGCAATAAAATTGCTGGTAAATAACTTTTCCTTGTATTTTGCTAATTAGCCCAGAGTATTAATAAAGTGAATTTTTATGATGAAATTTTGAATTTTTTAAATGCTCGTGTTGTAATAGCAAAATTGCTGATATTTCGACAGTAAGTGTATTTAAAACAATGTAAATCGTCTTTGGTCATAAACAAGAACCAATTGTTCAGTCTGTATACGCTACGAATTCTAATGTGTGCGCGATAAGCAACAACCGAGAAAATCGACATGCAGACCACCGCACACTTCTAAGGCCAATAAATTACCGACGTAGTATTTTTTGTTGTAAAGATTTGTAAACAAAACCCTGATATTTAAATGAGCCGGTTCATGTTTGCAACTCGTAAATCTGAATCAATATGCCAATTACCATACGTAATTGGACGATAAAAATTATTTTTTCGTGTATAATTGAAGTTCATTACCGGTTTCATGTCTCGTGCCATTAAATCAGTTAGTGGTTAGGGCATTTCGATTCCGAATCGGTTTTTGTATGATTTTCACTGAATTTATGAGTATGAATGAAGGGGCAAACGAAGTAGATTAGTGTCAACATCCTACAAAGTTCCGGGACCGTAAATATTTGATTATAAAGCTTCTACGCGGCTTACAATCTTACGTTAGTTATTTAGTAGGTATGTGCTATATTATAATATTCTTACAATGATGGTTATTGGAACATAATATGATGATAAAATATGGAAAATGTTTAGTCTGGATAGGATTAGCAACACCCACAAATAACAAACAGGAACGGATAACAGAAGATATTTTACATATTAATGGACAGACGAAGAGCATCAAAAAGAAACAGGTACGAATCCCCAGCTATGAAATGTTGCTAAAAATTGAAGTATTTTATCCTGACTATCTAACATCTCACCTGACCAAGCAATGTACGGTGGACGCCTACGCAGAAATGCACGGCACCTTAAGAAGAAGAAGAAGAAGAAGAAGAAGAAGAAGAAGAAGAAGAACTGCACCCAATGCACGATTTTTTAATTTACATAAAAAGTAAAAAAGTTCACATCGAGTAACATGAGAACAACTTTACACATCACGCTGAACACGGATAGCAAATTACTAGAGTCGACCGAAGATAAACTGAAAGAATGGGGAAGGTATATCAAAGCGCTTTTTAACGTCATACGTGAAGAACCAAGAAGATTGGACAACAACAAAGAAGGACCAAAAATTCTGAAAATTGAAATTATAAATGCCATTAATCAACTCAAAACTAATAAGAGTCCAGGTCCAGACGTCCTAATAAGATAAGTACCATACTAATAAGATGTCCAGAAACGTTGAAAATGATGAGTGAAGAAAACATCGAAATATTTGTCCTTTTATTCAAATTCAATCGCAGTTATGATACAGGAAAAATGCCACAAATTTGGCTAGAATAAATATTCATGCCACTACCGAAAAAGCCAAACCCCCAACACTACTACGAGTGCCGTATGATGAGCTTTATTATGAGTCACGCAGTCCTATTAACCTATGGTTTGTTTTTAAACCAGGAGGAGTAATTCAAATTTACCTCCTCATAATGCTTGTTGTAATTGTTCCAACCGCAGGCAAGTTTACTCCACTGTTATCAAATTTTGGCACTAATGACAATTATAAAATTTTGACAGTATTGGCATTTCATAGGTTAATTAAGATATATTAGAGTTTTTTGTGTTTTCTGCGTTATTCCTTTAATTCTTAGATTTTTAGTCTGCTTCTACATAAAAAGCAGTTGTTTTTAAAGCTCTTTAGCGACGTATTAGTATAATATTATAATATTTATGGATTACTATCGAGGGCCGATATTATCAACCAAAAAAGAGGATGTATTTGGTGATTTTTCTAGTGACTGTTTTAGGTGTGAATCTGTCTGTTTTATTTCCTCCTCCTGGTTTAAAAACAAACCATAGTAACCGAATCTATAAAAAGTGCGAAACAATCATCGGAGACGATCAGTTTGGATTCAAAGGGAACGAGCACATGGAAACGGGAGAAACCCAGTTCAGAAGCCTTTAGATTTAGATAGTTCTGGCCTAAAAATTCTACGGCCAACAGAATGTTATATTTTTATGAAAAAGACTAAGTTTTCAATCTAATAGCACATAAAATAACACCAAAAATATTACTCTGCATCCCACCAGATTGAAAACAATGCGAAACAATCATCGGAGACGATCAGTTTGGATTCAAAGGGAACGAGAACATGGAAACGAGAGAAACCCAGTTCAGAAGCCTTTAGATTTAGATAGTTCTGGCCTAAAAATTCTACGACCAACAGAATGTTATATTTTTATGAAAAAGACTAAGTTTTCAATCTAATAGCACATAAAATAACACCAAAAATATTACTCTGCATCCCACCAGATTGAAAACAAGGGGAACCTTCTCTGGTTACACCTCCGAGGTTTCTACAATTTGCAAGCTTCTTACAATTTATAATTCACGTCCATCTGCTCAGCGCGGTAAAGTTCCAACGAGAATGGTTCCCTTAGTACTACTTAGTATAATTTTATGCTTCTTAGACTTCGAAAACACATTTGATAGAGTAAGAAACGATCTACTATTAGAACCATTGCAACAAGTAGGTTTAGATGGGAAAGACACTATAAAAACTACCTACTAAAAAAATAAACTAGAACCAGAATGCCAGAATTACGATCGAAGGTTCCACGTCTACCATGGGAGCCCATACCCAAGGGAAGGGGGACCGTGGCCCCCCTATCTCTTCAGGTGCTTTAAACTATATATGGTTGTCCAATGTATACAAAATATAATGTGCAACATCTTCACGTCTGCCCCCCCTAAAAATTTTTATATGGGCGCCCGTGACGTCTGCAGAAGTGGAAATTAGGAGGTGAGTTAAACAAGAATGTGTTTTGTCACCCCTGCCATTACTTAAATCTTTATCCCAAGTTTCTATTTAAAGGGGCATTGGAGGACTCCAATGATGGTGTCAAGGTGAATGGCGTAAACATCAACAGCATCGGATACGCCGATGATACAGTGTTGATTGCGAATTCTGACTTGGGTCTAAAACGACTCATCTACAGGACCAACTTAATCTGTGAACAATACGATATGTAAATTAACATTAAGAAAACCAAAATGATGTCAATACGAAAAAACCAGAATGTACCTCCACCTTGTACAATATAAAAGGGCACATTTTAGAACAGGTCAATAAATTTAAGTGCCTGGGGTATTGGATCGATAGCAGCCTAAATGCTGATCTAGAAATAAGATCGGGAATAGAACAGGCCAGAAAATCGTTACAAAAAATCAAAAGACTGTTATGTGATTCTCAAATAGTAGTTAAAATAACTGTGTCGGTTCTGTTTTAACATCAAATATCTCGAAAAATAATTACTTTATCGTTAGAAATAAGGCGCATATTATTTACATAGAAAGTATTCATCATCATAAGAGGCTCGACAATTTGTTGTGGATCTTGGCTTGCTCGCAAAAAAGTTGCCACTCTTGTCCATTTCTGGCAACTTTCTTCCATCTTCTGACCCCTAGAACCTTTAGGTCTTCTTCCACATCATCAATCCATCTTCTTCGTGGTCATACTCTACTTCTTGTGTCCTCTGGTTTTGAAACTGTTAATCTCTTCGTGTATTCGTGATCTGATATCCTAGCAATGTGTTTAGCTCATCTAAGTCTCTGCATTCTAACTAATTTCACAATATCTGGATCGGTGTGTGTGTATAACTGATATAGTTCAAAGTTGTATCTTCGACACCATAGCCGATTTTCATTGAGGGCCCCAAAAATCTTTCTAAGAATTTTTCTTTCAAAACTACCAAGAAGTTTTTCATCATTTTGAGATAAGGTCCACGTTTCAGCCCCATATATCAAAACCGGTCTTATATCAAAACCGGTCTTATTAAGGTCTTGTATATATTGAGCTTAACTGCACCTTTTATATTTTTATTTTTTTAATGTTTCTGGAGACCAGGAACAGTTCTGTTTGCTATTGCTATGTGTCTTTTTATTTCGTCGCTTGTCGTGTTTGTTGTGTTTACTAGCGATTTGAGATATGTGAATTCTTTGACTTGCTCAAAGGTATGGTTGTTAAATTATATTCTCTGTTGGATATTTTGGAAGCTTTTAGAAACCAGCATATATTTAGTTTTTTCCTCGTTTACCACAAGTCCTAATTCACTTGCCGCGTCCGCAAGCCTTGTAAAACACTACACCATGTCTCTCATATATCTGCTCACTATAACTATATCGTCAGCGAATCAATGCAAGAATTTGCGTCGATCTATTAAAAATAGTTTGATTCATTCTAATATTTAATTTTCTGATTGCCTTTTCCAAGGCAAAATAAAATAGGAGATACGCCAGCGCGTCCCCCTGTCTTAGACCATTATTAATATCAAAGAACTTAAGAGTTTTCTCCTTCAATTCTAACGCACGAGCTTACGTTTTGCATTGTTAGTTGGGTCAACTAACTTAGGTAGGATCCCAAAGTCTATCGTTGCATTAAATAATGCAGTTGTTTAACACTGTCATAATCTGCTTTAAAGTCGACGAAGAGATGGTGTGTATCGTTGTTATATTCTAGTAAGTTTTCTAGAATGAATCTGCCTATGCGCTTGAACTTTATGTATAGTTGACTTTGCAGCAGTAAATTCGCATTGCTATTGACCAACAATATCCTTTGTAAAATGTTTAACTCTTTCAAAAAATGCATTACTGAAGATTACATAAAAAGTATTAGGGAATCGACAAATTGTGCTAAAATAACAATTCCGCCAGTGGCTAGAATTTGGAAAAAGGGTCAGCCATTCACTTTCCGCTATCGTACGCCTCTGGTAGTAGACAGAAACGCTTATATTTAGCATAATTTAGTAGGTGTACCTATACTTCCTGCCAAGTATGACAAGGATAAATGTCAAATAGTTTTAAAGTACTGAGTTTAAAACTTAATATTTTGAGCCCATGATACAGTTAAAATATTTCCAATTATTATTAAGAGTAAACAGTAGCGATCAACAGGTAGCAAAAACGCGTTCCAAGATTGCGGCTGTAATTTTGAATATTTTTTCGAGATATTTGGCACACGTATTCGTAATATAATAAAAAATGGCGGTACAGAGCCCAATTTGAAAAATATATTAATATGTGGAAATTACTCTGTAATTAAATACAATATTAAAAAAACGAGCCTGTACCGCCATTAAGAAGAACAAAAAATACACATTCTTCAAATAAACTTTTTATCCGATGCCTAGATTTTGTGTCATTTTGGAACTACTAAAATTTTTTATTTCATTAGTAGTTCCAAAATGACACAAAATCTAGGCATCGGATAAAAAAGTTTATTTGAAGAAAGTGTATTTTTTTGTTCTTCTTAATGGCGGTACAGGCTCGTTTTTTAATATTGTATTTAATTAAAGATTAATAATTTCCACATATTAATATATTTTTCAAATTGGGCTCTGTACCGCCATTCTTTATTATATTACGAATACGTGTGCCAAATATCTCGAAAAAATATTCAAAATTACAGCCGCAATCTTGGAACGCGTTTTCGCTACCTGTTGATCGCTACTGTTTCCTCTTAATGAAACACCCGTATAACCACATATTCTATAGTATGGGCCATTCCACGAACATACGCCTGTTTCGGATTACTTCGACAACGAATATTTTACTGTGCAACATAAGAAGTACGAAAGTAAATGGCGCTAATAATTATTCCAATAAACAACAATGTAATTTGCAATTTACTTTCGTTCTTCTTATTTTGCACAGTAAAATATTCGTTGTCGTAAGTAATCCAAAACAGGCGTATGTTCGTGGAATAGGGTATACAGGCTTCTCACAGTAGCGTCTTAAATCATTTTTGTAAAAAATGTAGTTTAAATTATTAATGTTTTTAGAAACCGTTAAACCTAATAGGGAACTTGCACATTTTTTTATTACATAATAATGTTCATTTTTGTTTAAAAATGAGATTTCCAAAATTTCACGCTTCAAAAACTCATAATAACTTTGAAGTACAAATTTATAATCTTCAGTGTATTTAAACCATTTCAAACAACCCGTGACGTCACATCATTATATTTTATTTATGTTTATGGTTATATTTATATATTTTAATGACATTTATCGTATGTACTGTAATAATATATACCAGTTTGTTGGGAGTTTGACACAATTTTTGATGGAAAGCAACGAAGGTTTACTATGGAAAATAAAGAAAACCACTATAAGTGTTGTTTAGTGTCATTTTGTAAAAGTACAACTATTAAAATCCCCAATAAAATATTTACTGGATTACCAGCTGATAAAAAACGTAGTACAGTAGAACCCCGATTATCCGTGTGCGGATTATCCGGGATGCGGATTATCCGTGCTATGATTTTCTATTACTTAAATTGCATTTTTGAGGTTTTATCAAAATAGCGTCACTGAAAATCACTCGACGGAAACTCTATACGCGGAGAGGTAATGAAAGATTTATTTTTTCTGTTGTCTTTTTATGGTAGGGCTATATGTACATTTACAATAAGAAATAAATCCGTGCCAACGTCCGGTCCCGAGGAACACGGATAATCGGGGTTCTACTGTATATTATTTATTATTCATATTATGTACTTATTTATCTGCTTTATCTTCCCGAACTTCTCCAACGGAAAAATTTTCACCCTTTTGAAAATATGTGGCCACCATACACATATTTACTATACTTACCATAGGTAAGTTATCAGACTGGCCTTTAGAAAAACCCTCTTCGGTCATCTTAAAAAAATTGTCTTAAGTAATAAAAAGACTAAAAATTGTATTAACAAAAACACTCAAATATTAGTCATAAATAGTAACTCTAACGGCCCGTTTCACAAAGTTAAGTTAACTTGTGGTTAAGAGATAACCTCAAAATTACCCCAAAATATGCGTTTCAGTTTCATAATTGTTACCCTTCTGGGTATACCCATAAGGGTAACCCACTCCAACCTCTGGTTAAAAATTCTGTGAGTTAACCATACTTCGCCGTTGACCTGAAACTAAAACGCATATTTTGGGGTAACCTCTGGTTACAATGTTGCCAATCTGCGGATAATTATCCGATTTGCGTACCTTTTTGAGAGTTGTCGTATCTTCTTCGTATCTTTAAATCAATCGGATATTTGCGTATATTTTTCAGTGTATCTACAATCTACTAAAACTTTCTCATCCATATATTCTCAACACCAACAACACATTAATTTTGGTTCCACCCAAATTTTTATACCGGATGAATGTTAGTGACATCCGATAGGTACTTTTCATCTTTTGACAAAAGGGACATGTGCCAATTCTTTTGTGTAGAATTTAAATGCACAAGTGCGTCCAATTAAGGTATACTAATCCAATTCAAATTTCAAAAACCGTCTGCCGTCCGATTTTATTTATGAGTTTTTAGTTTTTAGTCTTTAAGCTTATCAAAGCTAATTCACGCACGATTTAGTTTTATTTTCATTTTATATAGTGCAGTCTAGGGATGGGAAAAACCTACCGATTATAACCTAAAACCGGTTTTTTCTCTGATATAATCGGTTTTTCCGGTTGTGTTTTGTCCCGGTTATAACCGGTTTTCTCTTTTTAAAGTAACAACCGGTGAAAACCCGGATAAGTGAAAAAATACTGAATTCAGAGAAAAAATAGAAAAATTTTTCGCCCCACGCTCGTAAATGAGAAATTTTAAGCTGACTGGAACCTATTGTACATAGGCTATGTCTATAAAAACCGAACACCGGTTTTTGGAACAACCGGTTTTTTTGACCGGTTATAACCGCCAGGTTAAACCTAGGTATTGATTTATTTATTATTTATTTTTCTAGTACCTAGTTTTACCTACCTCTACCGAAAGTATACTTTTCCGGACCTGATTTTAAAAGTTGCAAAGTTGTACTTTTGCTCCCTAGGGAGGAAAAGTAAAAGTGACGTCATGGTATTTCATTCATGAAATTTAACTTATTGACCAATATCTATTTTCTATTACGTAAGTATCTATACATTTTAACGTTTTTTTATAAAACACCCTGTATTTTGCAGAATGGTAAAAACAGTAAATTGTTATTTTGATTTAACAATGTTTACATTAATAATTTGACTTATATTTGACAGTTGACAGTTATATTGTACCTACTTGTTAAGTTTTAGTTTTAATAAATTTTGTTGGTTAGTTACATAAATAAATTAAGTAAAAATGAAAAATTACTTGTTATTAATTTGACGAAGGTGGAAAAGCCATATGTATAACATGGGAGTAAAGTGTATTTTCCTCCCTTGAATGATTACTGCCCTCCGCTACGCGTCGGGCAGTAAACTTCATTCTCGGGAGGAAAGGTAGCCCTCCCTTGTTATACAAATAGCTATTTCCACCTACCTCTACCGAAAGTATACTTTTCCGGACCTGATTGTAGGGAGCAAAGTTGTACTTTTCCTCCCTAGGGAGGAAAATATTTTTCCTCCCTAGGGAGGAAAAGTAAAAGTGACGTCATGGTATTTCATTCATGAAATGTAACTTATTGACGCCCTGTACAATATCTATTTTCTATTACGTAAGTTTCTATACATTTTAACGTTTATTTATAAAACACTCTGTATTTTGCAGAATGGTAAAAAACAGTAAATTGTTATTTTGATTTAACAATGTTTACATTATTAATTTGACTTATATTTGACAGTTGACAGTTATATTGTACGTACTTGTTAGTTTTAGTTCTAATAAGTTTTGTTGGTTAGTTACATAAATAAATTAAGTAAAAATGAAAAAATGACTTGTTATTTGAGGAAGGTGGAAAAACCATATGTATAACATGGGAGTAAAGTGCCTTTTCCTCCCTTGAATGATTACTACTTCATTCTCGGGAGGAAAAGTAGCACTTTCCTCCCTTGTTATACAAATAGCTATTACATACATGAATTAGGTAATCAGCTAGGACACGAGATTTTCATCTATAAGCGAAAAATTTTAAACTGTGAAACAGAGAATCCAGTAGATTAAAGGGCCGGTTGTTCGAACGCTAATCATAAATGGAATCAACTGATCATTATCAAATATTTAATTACTGTCAATGTCAACTTTGATTGGGTTGCTGAAAACATAATTGATTACAATTATGAGATTAATTGATTAATTAATCAATTACGTTAATAATTGTTACGTTAATTGATAATGAATAATTAATCAATCAATTAATTATGTTAATTATCATAATGATAATTGATTACAATCAAATGATTGGCGTACGAACAACGGATTTTGTTATTTGATGGTGGTTAAGGGGAGTAAAAGAATAACATTGGCAACATTGATTTTAATAACAGAATAATTTTTGACCTAGCATACCTTTTCGTGACAAATCGGATATTTTTCGAGCGATCATCGGATAATCTAGAGAAATGCGATTGGCAACACTATCTGGTTATCTCTTAACCACAAGTTATCTTTACTTTGTGAAACCGGCCGTAAATATTTTTAAAACTGTGTCAAAATAAATGCCAAACCTCCGTGACCCGTCAAAATAGCCCCGTCAAAATAGCCCCGTCAAAAAAGCCCCGTCAAAATAGCCCGAACACAAAATAGCCTCGACAAAATAGCCCGCAAACAAAATAGCCCCGATAAAATAGATCGCACACAAAAAAGCCCCGGTCAAAACAGCCCCGGCTAAAATAGCCCCGGCTAAAACAGCCTCTTATAAACAATTACATAATTATTTATACAAGGTGTCCAAAAACTGTTTTTTAATTTAAATTATTTGACAAAAAGGAAGAATGTATTTAATTTTAAATGCATTTTACTGTTGCCCGAAAACGGAAAAAAATGTTTATATCATAAATTAACATTGATTTTCGCTTAACTTAAATGTTCAAACTTCCAAGAGGCAGCAAAGACAGGACTCGAGTTCTCTGAAAAGACAATTTTTATTTAATGTGGTTAAGATAAACATCTGAATAGAGGATAATTACCATTTCCGAAAAAATGTATTTTTAAGGAATTATTTCATGATGAATTCTGAAGGGAGCTTTTTTTCGGGGCTATTTTGTCGGGCTATTTTGTCGGGGCTATTTTGTCGGCGGGCTATTATGCCGCGGCTATTTTGTCTGCAGGCTATTTTGTCGGAGCTATTTTGTGTGCGGGATATTATGTCGGGCCTATTTTGTCGGAGCTTTTTTGACGGGGCTATTTTGACGGGGTACCCCAAACCTCAATTGCCAACAAACCAAAATTTTTAATCGTCTTTAGGAGCCAAACGAAAGGAAAAAAACTTTTTTTTCTTTGATATATGTTTTAAATAATTATGTTATGTTGTTATTTATAGCATTTTTTTCGAATTAATAATTTTATGGAAGTTCCCTATTCTCGGGATAAACTTAATCTGCCATTTTTTTACAAATCATAGGTAAATAATTTTAGCATAGATAGGTACCATAGGTACAATATTAAAATAAAAAAGTCCTTTATGAATACATTGTTGTATTCCTGCTAGGAATGAATGAGAGGCGTGTTGCTGTCACCAGGGCACCTTTTATAGAAGGTCCGTAACTGGATTGAGACTTCTTTATTGTTTAAAAAAAAACATCAATAAAAACTTATACTGTGTTTTATTTGCACCTTGTAGTACAAACTACAACTTGCTACAACTTGAGTAAGTCTCTAACTGAATTGTTTACAACAAAAATTTAGTTTTTATTGTTTATTACTTTCATTCTACAATATTTACATTAACCACAATAACAAGTTTTCATAAACAGAAAATATAATGAAAAATAGGAAAAAACCTTATTCTAGAACGAGAATATTTCGATATTTTAAATAAGGAATCTTTTGTTTATTGTTTTCAATGGAAAATTTATGATAAACAATATTTTAAATGAATTTATACAGTATGAATAAAAAGTATCTAATGCAAAAAAAAAGAATGTGTGTGTACTATGTACGCACGTAAGAAGTTATACTTCTATTATATGATTTCTTAAAAATAAATATACTTTAGACAGTTTGTTTTAATTTTTTTAAACACGAAACTAATTTTGTGCTTACCGCTTTCAAAAAAATAAAAGAAAAGTGTAGGATTGCTCCGTACTCGAACTCAAGACCTCTCGATTTCTGGCCGAATGCTATACCAAATACGCTACGAGGACTGTGTCTGTATCGGTTCGGACGTACCTAATGACAATTCACGGTAACAAACAGACAAGGTGAAGTATAATAAATATACAATAAAATGTTTTAATAATACTCATCTTACTCCTGAGGAAGACAAATCCAAAGACGCAAAAATTATAATAAATATATTTACTAAAAACACTAATATATCCTTTTCACACCTTTTCTTGCACTGATATATTTATACATAACTTGAAAGATTCAGCAACTAAACGCCATACTGTCTGTGTGCGCATGTGCGCAGTATTATGAAATTTTACTCTCAATCGCGCCTAAAGCAGTATAACTTCAAAAATAACTTTATACAGTGTGAATAAAAAGTATCTAATGCAAAAATATGAGATATACAACAACATATTATAATATATTTCTTTTAATGCATAAGGCTTTGTTTTTATTTTTTATGTGTACTCCAAATATTTTAAAAATGTATCAACAACTTTTCTCTGGATATACTACTGCTTATTCGTGTTCTGTTAAAACAAAAATTCGATCCAGTTCCTAAAAGTTTCCTCGACTTTATTTTAAAGTAGATACATGTTAACTGATAGGGATTCATTGATTTTATGTCCATTTAAAACGACATTTTGAATACGGAAGGAATGAAGGGTAAAAGTAAGGTGCGGTTTAAGCCATTTTTACTGACTATCGTTCCTAAACAGTTCCACAAATATAAATTATTTAATGTAATACGTTTTTAATTACTTTGCCTAATGGTTGCATTTATACAGGTGATTAATAATATAATAGCTAGTGAATGTAATGTTTATAGCCTCATCGCATCTATACCGACTGTTTAGTATTTCATAATAGATACTCATATCTAGATACACGGTAGATATTTATGACCTATAATTGACCGTATATTGATCGAATCATTGACATCGAAAACTGTTAGAATATTTTTTTATCAAGTGAATTTTTCGAAAATATGACGTCAATTATTAAATTTATCATGATTTCTAAGAATTTCAACACAATTGAGTTAGAGCGTAGGCGCAAATATTTTACGGCTACCCCTACTTTTTCTTTCTTTACACGGCAAATTACGTATAGTAAAGTTCTCACTGGTATGAAGATGTAAACATTAGTTGACAATGACATTGTAATCATTAACATAGATATGGCTATTTCGTTCAGTTTTTGGATCTTTTTGGATAACCGTTACTTGTTTAATCGTTTAAATAATTAATTCAGTTAATTAATAGCATTCTTTTTTCACTAACTATATATTCAGTGATTACAATAATTTATATACTATACAATAAAAACTAGTAGTCGAGAAAAAGTGATTGTGATTTTAATAATATTATTGTTACTATGAAACGCTTAGATAAATTTTGAACATCTTTAGCAACAAAATTCTTGGATCATAGAATATACCCTGGTGTATTCGGTGCTTGGATCTTCCATAGATAATAAACAATAAATAACTTTTTATTAATTTCAAGCCTTAAATCAATTATTTATCAAATACACTACCAATATTGTTTAATAAACAACTCAAAAATTCCTGAAGCCGTGTCAAATATTGTTAGTAGCTTTGGTTGTCACTGTCTTGTCACCCATTCTGTTAGACTGAGTTAGTTGTATAAATAACAAAGATAGCGAATGTTGGATTTGGAAAATATAACTAAGGAAAATTTGATCATTTTTTTCGAATCCTGGAAAAACAAATAAATGTTTTTGAAAAATTTAAACGCGGAATGAAAGACTACATCATTACCTAGGACAGAAAGTCCCTTAGAATAAACAAAAAGTCTTCTGAATAAGATATTTAAAATTAAAAATCACACTCAATTTTCTCTTCTTTTTCACCCCTGTAAATTATTCAAATAAACATTATAGGAGTTTTCACCGACTTTTTACTCTCGTTAATGATGTAATCTTTCATTTTGCTTTTAAATAAAAAAAAAACGTAATTATCTTTTATACTACCACTAGCTCGTATAATATTACACAACCTTATATTTTTTAAGAAAGAAGATATCAGGAAGGATAATATAATATATAGAAATATATATAAAAATATTTCTATAGAGTTGAAACCACACCGAACCCAATCAATAATGTCAAATTCAAGATCCATATTTAGTTTTACCATAAAAATAGTATATTATTCAACGAGCATGTAATGATGGCTATTACTCACGATGATGAAGTTATTCATCAGAGTGAGTAATAGCCATTACATGCAAGTAGAATACTATACTTTTTCTACGACCTTTTTTTATTTGGATTAGTAGAAAAATATAATTATCAACTACTAACATTATTTAAAAGTTTTCACCCTATTCGAGAACGGAGCCAAGGAAGTTGGTCTTAAGGTCAACGAGGACAAGACCAAGTACATGGTGGTTACGGAGAACCCAAGACCAAGGGTTAGACAAAACGTAACAATTAATGAATACAATTTTGAAGTCGTCAAAGAATTTAAGTACTTGGGAGCGATCATAACATCTGAAAATAACTATGAAAAGGACGTGGCAGCCAGGATTATTGCAGGAAACAGGGCATATTACTCGTTAAGGACCCTACTTAAATCAAAAATATTCTCAAGACCAGCAAAAATAAGAGTATATAAGACAATAATTCGTCCCACAATAACGTACGGAAGCGAAACCTGGACTCCGAATCAGCGGGAAACAACAAAATTACTGGTACTTGAAAGAAAGATACTGCGGACTATCTATGGGCCTTGCAGAGAAGAGACAACAGGAGAATGGAGAAGAAGACACAATGATGAACTCCAGACAATATACGGAGTTGAAAACATAGTACGCTACATTAAATCAAACAGATACGATGGGCGGGTCACGTACTAAGATCAAGTGACGAAAGACTTCTAAACGCCACATTCTGAGAAAGGCCCGATGGAAAAAGGTCAGTTGGTCGCCCAAGAAAGAGATGGAAGGACGCAGTAGCCAGCGATCTACGCAAAATGGGAGTACAGCAATGGGAAATAGCTGCTCAGGACCGACAACAATGGAGGGAAATAGTAAACGCGGCCAAGACTCACATAGAGTTGTAGAGCCAAATGATGATGATGATGATGAACATTATTTAAAACGAAATATTTTATTTTTCATAAGAAAATATATTTTATATAACTATGGCAACACTGTTAGAATTACACTCGTTGGGCTCGTTGGGCTTATAAAACAATCAAACAGTTGTCATTATGTCATGGAATTGCGGTGTTTTTTAAAAATAAGACATATTTTAAGGCAATTACATGAAAAAGAATGTGTGCTCTCAATTAAAATCTATTGTACAATGAACAGTAAGGTAAAACAGAATTCATTAATATGAATTTCATATCCGTAAGACCTTTTACGAAATTAATACCGATTGTTTATTGTTTACCTTTTAATAACGTCAATCTTAAAATGTCAAATCTTGAAATTTAAACGTAAAAAATATACTAACCCATTGTTAAAGTTAAAAATCCTTTAAACATTTTTCAAATTTAATTGTTCACATAAATTACAATGATTATTTTAATAAATAAACAAGTTTAAGTAATTTTATTTGCTAATAGGTATATTAAAAGTGCCATGCACCACTTGAATCTAACTTCAACCCGTGAGTAATGACCCGCGAGTAACTTCAGCCCGTGAGTAATGAATTATTACTCACGGGTAAAGTAATGGTAAAGTTATTATCTATTCAAAAATAGAAAATAATGAGTATATTATTAAACGGTCGTAGAAAAAATATATTACACTATTTTTTGAGAAAATTAAATAAGTCACCCCTATAGGGTTAAAACCACCTCGAGCCAGCCAATAATTTAAAAGGTCAAACCGGCAACTGAGTGTATGTTCTCAAAAAAATTGATAGTGTGTAAAAAATGTTTTATTATCAGCTAAGTACTTTCATCACATAACGTGCCATCATCAGAGCTTCGTCCTCTTATGAAACCTTCATAGGAGAGCAATTGCTAAACGACATAATAATAAACATAGATCCTGGACAAAAGCCACAGATGTCGGGTATAACAACCACTTAAATTAAATAAATTACATCTAATTTCTTTTTTATTTTAAAAAGACATTTAACTGTTCACGTGGGCTTAAAATGGTTTGACTCAGCCATGTTGTCTTTTTAAAATAAAAAAGAAATTGAGATGTAATTTATTCAATTTAAGGGGTTGTTATACCCGATATCTGTGGCTTTTGCCAAGGATCTATATTTATTATTGTGTAGTTTAGCAATTGCTCTTCTATGAAGGTTTTATAAGAGGACGAAGCTCTGATGTTGGCACGTTATGTGTTGAAAGTACTTAGCTGATAATAAAACATTTTTTACACACTAACAATTTTTTTGAGAACATACACTCTGCCGGTTTGACCTACTTAGAAGTGTGTCTTACAGTCTTTTCCAAATAATTTAAAAGTCGGGATTTATACTTGAATTCACCCTGAAATCAATCAAACCATAGATAATTCGGGATCTGTACTTAGTTTACTAAGAAGTGTATAGATATATCGTCCTATTAGAGGTAAAACTCACTAACTACACTTTTCAGAAAGTGGAGAAAAATCGATTTAAAGGTACAAATTGTTTTTTAAATTCACCTCACTTGAACATTGGAATTTTTTTAATGCAACTTTTAAGAATAAATAAAAACAGGTATTTTAAGCCATGTTTCGTCACAGAAACTATGATATAATCAATATTAGATCAATTTTTGTAGTTGATTAGTTTTTCCACGAACACAATTATTGGATATTGATATCCTATTAGAAGTAAAACTCACTAACCACACTTTGTACTTGATGAGTTTTTCCATGAACACAATTATTGGATATTGAGAAGTTAATGAATTTGTCTTCATGAAGTATCATAACGTTTGGATTCAAAATGAAAGAAATAGATAATGAATAAAATGTTAATAAACATAAATAAGTTTATACAAAACAGCTTCCTCTATACAAAATCACATGCGATAGAAACAGAAGTAATGTTATTGTTAAAATATCAACATTCATTTTTAGGCATTTATGTTACCCTTTATGTAAGCTATCTGTTGCAAAGAAATTTAAACTAATATTCCTTTAATCAATCTCCGAACAGATAATGCACATACATATAATATATAGTCTCAACAATAAAATATAACACACAGGTCCCCTGCTTATTCGCAAAGTAGATTATGTTACACAATTTATGTAAGCTATCTGCTACAAAGAAATCATCTAGACTCATTTCTTTAATCAATCGCCGAATAGATAATGCACACAATTAAAAATAATACACAGTTATATTTACTAATGTATTGTTTAAAAGATCACTAAGTACCGATTCGGCACCCCAGATTGCAAGGAAAAATTCACTAAGTGCAATAATAAGTCTTAATGAGTTTTACCCTGAAACCGAAATTCACAATGATGCACTTAGTGAATTATACCATAAATTATCTCAGCAGTTAGAAGGGTTAGAGCCCCAGGTGACTTCTCCAGGGCTGGGCAGTACCGTCTTGAGTTCAAATTGATGAAAATGTCAAAATCTCAAAAAAGTGCACTTAGTGAGTTTTACCTCTAATAGGACGATGTGTATATTACGGTATACCTCAAAGTTACCACTCGCGTCACGATTTTTGATTGACGCCAAATACGATTTTAGTCCTGTCAAAATTCCATACAGAGCGATAAGATGTATTCACTTCAACAATAATAAACATTTTATTATTCATTGCAGTACTGTTTATTTTAGTTCATTTACTCACGGTTTTTGCTATAAATTTGAAAGAACTGCTTGGATTGACATGACATTTATCACACACATAGCTAACATGTCAAAGAAAAAAGTGATATTGTACCGATGTATGCTTTTGCCCTGGGGGTAGTTTCGTCCCTTCTCGGGGGTGAAAAATATACGTTCAAAATAAGTCCGGAAGTGGATAAACTGACTAATTCTAAGCAACTTTTGTTCTATAGCGTTTTTTTACTGTCAATAGCTTTCTAGTTATTTACAAGTGAATATGATAATTTTTCAACAAAAAAAAAACACGTTTTTCACGGTTTTTCACAAATAACTCAAAAAGTAAGTATGTTATCAAAAAAAAACATTCTCAGCAAAAATATACCGTAAAAAAAAAAGATAAAAAAATGTTGCATGTATGAGGTCTGTAGACCTAGTAGACGCAGAATTGTAGCTAATGAAATATAGGTTTATATTCGTCAAATTCCAAATCGAATATTTCAACCAAATCGTAAAATAACCAAAAAATGAAGGACTTTTTGGGAAAAACTCATTACAAATTTTTTACAGTGTATGAAAAAATCTTTATATTTTTTTAAAGTCTCTAGCATCAAAAAATAGCAAGTTACGCTCAAAATAAAATTAGTCGCTTTTTTTGTAAAAACAAATCAAGAAAATCACCCCCTAATAAGCATCTCAAATTATTAACAAATCTATTTGCATCTAATATTAGAACTTTAAACATTATTTACATAATCTGTAAGTTTCATCTGTTCAAAGTGCTTATTTTTGAAAAAAAATTATTTTAAAGAAAAAATTTTTAATTTTTAATTTTGAAAAAAAAATGCATTATTTTTCTAAATATTTTAGAAATTATTAGTGGTACCAAAAATATCAAAGAGTAAAAAATGTAGGTTTTACTTTTTTGAAAATTTTGTATTTTTTTTTCTGTAAGACAATAATTGGTTAAAATATGGCTGTTCAAAATTTGCATACACTCGTGATTAGTGACTCGTTCAAGCCCTTTCAAAAATAAGCACATTGAAGCATTGAACCGATGAAACTCACAGATCATATAAAGAATACATACACAAGTAAAGCTACTTTTGAAGCGGTATAACGATTAATTTCATTTGGGATGCAAATTAGGGGCGGATTTTCACGATTATTTTATATAAAAAAGGACCAACTCTCTTTTCAGGGTAACTTGCTTAATTTTGATGCTATAAATATTTAAAAAAATAAAAATAAAGCTTTTCCTAAACGCTTTTAAAAAGCTGTGATGAGTTTTCCCCAAAAAGTGCTTTATTTTTTGGTTATTTCACGTTGAAATATTCTATTTGTAATTTGACGAGTATGAACCTAATTTTCATTAGCTACAACTCTGCTTCTACTGGTCTAGAGACCTCATGCATGTACACCATTTGTTCACTTTTTTATAGGCTATTATTTTCGCTAGGGATGTTTCTAATGATAAAATACTTACTTTTTGAGTTATTTGCGAAAAACCGTCTAAAAATGTGTTTTTTTGTTGAAAAAAGAAAATCAGATTATCCATTTCCGGACTTTTTTTGAACGTATGTTTTTTCACCCCTGAGAAAGGGTGAAACTCACCCCCGAGGCAAAAGCACACATAGGTACAATATCCCTTTTTTTATGTGACATGTTAGCTATTTGTATGCTAAATTTCATGCTAATTCAAGCAGTTCTTTAAAATTTACAGGTTTTCTAATATTTTTTTCTACGAGCGTGCAAAAATGTCTACTTTCGCGCACGCATTTTAGATTAGAAAGTTTCACTTTTCCGAACGCGTGTTACTTTTCCGCACGCGTGTTACTTTTCCGCACGCGTGTTAATTTAGATATGTTAATATCTAATATTTAGATATTATTTACTAATTTATTTCAAATATATCTTATTGTGTTCCTGTTTTAATGAAATTAACGCGACAATTCGATGAAATAAAATTTTTTGCACGATTGATCATTTTTGACTGTTTACCGTGACAGATTTTACGTCAGTAGGTGACATTTACTAGCAACTCGACGGTAAGTAATCCAACTCGACGGTAAGTACTCCAACTCGACGGTAAGTAATTCACTTACCGTCGAGTTAAAAAATCTCTTAATTTTAATTTATTTTTTGAAAGAATAAAGAAAACTAACGAATTATTTATTAATATTGAAACTTATGGTACAATTTGTTAAATTATTTAATGAAATCCCACTTGTTTGGGCTGTGGTTTCACTTCTAACAGAAACTCCTGCAGAATCGCATACATTAGTAGTATCCAACATTTTTTCTCTTCAAATACGCGATCAAAGTTGAAAACTTGGAAATATCAATGCCATCATAAAGAAAAACGGTGGATTTAATCATTGAATATTCTGCCCAGAGGCTTCCAGGAGCTTTCAACTACATACGTCTTTGAACGAAATATGCCAATAGAGTCTGATCTTCGATTCTTAAATTCTTGCCTTCGCACCATTTTTTAAAACTTTGGTAGGTATTTTGATAACGGATTTTGGATTTTTCGGGAATAATTGCGGGACACCCTTCTTCCCAAGCCCGTTCAATTTCTTCAAATTCACTTTCGCTCATATTTTAATTTATAATAATCAAAATTGTACTTAAAATTATTGACAACTAAATAAAAACTCAATTCTCCATTGTTGTTATGCACCCTAGTTACTACCTAACAACCAAAGTATCTATTTTGATAAAATGAATGAAACTAGTCGATATGACGAAAATGTTTAATTTTATAATTTATAATGGTATCAATCGTGCAAAAAACGTTATAAGCATGTCGAACGTTAAGGGTAACCGATCTCAGACAATAATTGGAGGAGGAGCGGAGCGACGACTTTGTCTTCGATCAATTGTCTTCGATCGGTATAAAACCCTTACCGTTCTCCATACTTATATACTAATTTTGACATAATATTCGAAAGTCAAATCGGTAGACAATAACAGTCGTTTTGAATCATCGTCATGGAAACCAAGATCGTCGTCATGCTAACTAATTATATTGAAAGTTTGATTTTGACAACCTTGTCAAAGAATTAATTTGTGTATGTATTTTCGTATTAATTAAATTAATTGATTAAGATTTGGTAATTTTTTAAAGACTCTTAGAAAAAATATTGTTCCTAACTCTTGCAGAAAGTCTCTTTTCCGCACTCGACTGCTTGCCGAACTCCCGCTTCGCGTCGTTCGGCAAACTGCAGTCGCGTGCGGAAAAGAATGACTTTCTGCACTTGTTAGGAAAATAACTATACTGTCAGTTAATGGTCTATTTTGCCGCATACTGTAATTAGGGAAGTAGGAATTCAACAATATAGAAGTTTCCTATGGCCCGTTTGACGATTCGCCACCCTGTATGTAGAAAGTACCAGTTTCTATTCTAAATTGTTATAAAAAAAGACTAAATATCCCCAACGAATTCCACCGTCAAATATAAAACGGTATAGGCATTATAAAAAACTACCCTTTGCACTTTATAATGCTCTGACTTGAAAGCTAAAAGCTCCATGCAATAACATTAGAAAAGGATTATTTCCTGTTATTTCCTATTGAAACGGTGGTTAATCAGCATATAAAAGTCTGAAAGCAGAAAGAGCTTCATAGGAAAATGCTTTGGGACTTTTTGCTGTCTACTGAAAAACGACACGGGCACTAATAGAATTTTTTATTGGACGAAACTCCGGGATTAACGTTTAATCGGTTTCACTGCTACTTTTATTATTGGAAATGGTACAGTTTTATATTGTGTAGTTTTAAAAGTTCAAAATTGTATGTCATTGATAAGAAGACAAAACAATCTATTGTTAATCATTTTATCAGAAATGACCTGACTATCGCCAGTTATAAAAACAAAACAAATATACAATGTTTATGGAAATTGTAAAATACGGCGATAATTTATTTATTTGCAAATTGATATTTTTAAAATATAATATTTTTATAGATAATATAAATGCTACAGGGTAGGTTTTATGTCACTTTAGACGTATGTGAATTATAAATTTGAATTCTGATGTTACGGGTTTCTGATTGGACCACAACCGCAGGGCCCCCGCTACCATATGTGCAAAGTGTGCAATGTACACGGGCGCCATCCTTGGGGGGCGCCAAAACCCAGGGTCACAAATTGAAGAAAAAAAATTGCAAAAAAATCATTGTTAAACAAAAGTTGAGGAATTAAATAGGATTAGGTATCTATTATCTATAAATATACATGAAACATATTTAAATTAAGTGACAACGATCTTTTAAAACGTTGTTTTGTTAATAAAATTTTTAAAACGTTAATAAAATCATTTTTAGGTAAAATTGTGGCTTATTTCCCATTTGAATATACTTGATTATAAAAATGCCACAAGAAAATAGCTTCAGAACAACGTTGTTTTGTTCTTGAAGAACGACTGACAGATCAGGATAATAAGGATATAGACTCCAATCATTTGTTTTGAAAATAAAGCGTTAAAGTTATTTTCATTACTTGGTGATACTGACCATTTAAATATATTACCATATATTATATTTGAAAACAATTTTAATCTCCACCGTTTCAAACGTATGCATTTCACTAAGAATTCTTTTGACATTTCCTAATCTGTAGCTTTTGGCGAGGGATCTTTTTCAAAGTTAAAAATCATTTAACGGCAATTCTTCAAGAAAGATTGCCTGAGCTAGCAATATTAGCAATTGAACAAGAAATTTTTGATGGTATAAATTTTAGCGATGTAATTAATGCATTTGCAAAAGCAAAGTCTCGGAAAATATCGCTACTACAATTAAGAGCTATTTTTTATTTTTCTATTGTACCTATAGCCCAGTGAAATATAGCGATACCGTATAATTTTTAGGGTCACAAGGTAATTGTATGAACATTTGGATTTAGGTTCTACTTCCCTTCACTTCAAAGTTTGACTTGTGCCGTTGGTTACTTTTGCTTGGGAGGTGAAAGTTACCCCTTTTCGGGGTGCAAAAAAATATAGGTTTAAAATAAGTCCGGAAATGGATAAATTTACTAAAACTGACTAAAATTCTAAGCAACTTTTGTTCTATATAGAGTTTTTTGTAACTAAATCAATACTTTTCCGAGTTACTTGCGAGTGAAAATATTTAGTTTTCAACAAAATAAAAAACACCTTTTAGGCGGTTTTTTTGCAGATAACTCAAAAACTAAGTATTTTATCGGAAAATATTGCTATCAAAAATGTAGCTTATAAAAAAACGAAAAATATTGTACCTATATTCATGAATTCTATAGACCTAGTAAATTCAAAATTGAAGCTGATGAAAAGTACATTCTTATTCGTTAAATTGCAAGTCGAATATTTCTACGTGAAATATTTTAAAAATGAAGCACTTTTCGGGGAAAACCGATTAAAACTTATTATGACTTCTAAAGTTCAGTTTTTTGCCTTATTTCAAGCACCTACCAAAATACTAACCTACCTTCAAAGAAATAAATAAATAAACATGAACCAAAATGCCTTAAGGGGCGACAAAATCCTTTTTTGCACACAGGCGCCAGGAGCCCTTACGGGGGCCCTGCACAACCGAATAGCAACGGCACGACAGTTAGTCTTGGTCGTCCTTTGAGAAAGTCTCCAAACTGTCGTTACGATCTTTGTCGTGACGACCAAAGTCGTATGGTGTGAAAGGAGCTTTATTCTTTAAGTGCCGTCTCCCAATCGGTGGTTGGATATCATCATCACTATCTTGACTCTATCTACCGCCGCTCTATTTTATGGAACTGCATTTAAACCAGTCCCTTTAATTTTTTTTAACCATGCCACTCTCCTTCTTCTTATATTCTTCTTCTTATAGTCTTGTACCAGATATTGTAACTTTCTTATTTTTATTGTGATTATGATTTCGTGTTCTTTGCTCATTTCTCGCTATTCTTCCGTGTTTGTTTTCTTCTGTGTCCATACTAAGCATCTCTCTGCAACACCACAATTCAAATGACTGTAGCGTGTTTTTGCTTCAACATCAAGCTTTCAACTTGAAAGTTGAAAGTTTCAAGTACACATTTCAGTACTGAAAACGTGTAGCATCTGCAGTGTTGCCAACCGCTGAGTAAGCTTTTTTCTTCAACTTACCTTAAAAATTCCCACTTTTTTGAAAAAATGCCCTCCTTGTTTACAAAATTGGAGAAGATAAATGTTGAATAATATTCAAATATTTTGATTTTTTAAAAATATTTTACAATTTGAACTGGAGCAAAAATTCTCTTTTGAGTAAACTTTTTCCCTTTTTTTACTATTTATGTTGAAAATTCCCTCAAAAAGGGAAATTTCCCTCCGGTTGGCAACACTGAGCATCTGAGAGCTCGTACTCTCATTTCTCATCTAAGGTCCTTATAGGGCTTTTCATTCACAGTCATTTGTTTCGAGCTTCTGTCATGTGTCACATAATATTAATATATCTACGTCATACGTTATCGCTATATACCAATGATACAAACCAAAGACGTATGGCGTAGATATATTAATATTGTGTGACACATGACAGAAGCTCGAAACAAATGACAGTCGATGAAAAGCCCTATTGCAGAGAATTGGCTTCATTTTTACAAACTGATTTCTTGCTGTCCGTACAATATAGATACCGTTGCACGTCATTATCTACGTCAGAGATCTAAGTTAACATTGTTGCCCAATTACAAAAAATTCTTGAATTCGTTTTAAATGAAATAAGTGAAATGAAGTGGATTTACACAACAAAACAAATTAATATTCAACGTAAATAAATAAAAACATTAGAAATAGAAAACCAGAATTAAATTAAAATCTTTCTGTAAAGTAAATAATAAAAACAATAAATATAATAAAACAAATACTATAGTAAAAAATAAAAATAAATCTGAAGTTTCATCACCGCAACTGTCAAATAAATGCCAAAATGTCATATTTGTTCGATCGCAGTTAGAGTGTAATCCGAACAAGTGTGCTTTATAAAAACTCTTTATATTCCACTTATACAAATTAAATGAAACAAGTTATGGTATGTTTTTCTAAATTTAAATTACTGGAAATCTTCCAATATATATGTGTTACGTAGGGATGTCCACGAGTTACTTCACGCAAAGATCCCTGGTTCGAAATCAAATTAAAGAAAATAACTTTCGTTTACAGAAAATTACCCCTATTAAAAATACGCAAGTGTAGCTTAAAATAAAGTTTTTATTTGGATGTTATCCGAAGAATGTTACAAACTCGACTGACTTAAAAACATAATATCCAATATCTACACATTCCTTAAAACTGCAATACATTCTTATCGTTTCAATCTCAAGTGGGCAGGCTAGTAAGCCCATCATCCCTTCACCTTAAAACAACGAAAAACAAACCATATGGCTCGCCGTATGTATAAAGCAGAAATATCTTTTAAACACGGACACTGCCATATTTTATAATGACTCGACATTCTCCCACCTTGGGGAATTTGACAAAATTTCTCAAAAAATACAGAGTCACGAAAAATTACAATAAAATATCAAATAAAGTAAAAAGTAAAATATATCAAAAACAAACAGAGTCATGAAAAAATCAAGTCAAGAAAATGTCACTTGAATCTTACAGGAGTTTTAACTACCCGGCCACTTCGCGTACATCTTTCATTTAGATCGGGTGCTCTGCTTTTTGTCACTCCCGCACTTATTTCACTTGATTCTTCCTCAGCCTGGAGCTGACAACCGTTCTCTTGAGGCACTGTCTTTGGAGCCGCATCCCGTAGGGTAATGCCCTGGATATTCTCGCCAGCAGTAACTGCCTCCACGACTTCCACTGGGTAAAGCCTTTGCAACGGTTTCAGAAGTTGGCCTTGTGCTGTCGCAAGACGAACTAACCGCACCTGATTATCTCTACCGGGTAAAAGTTCAATAACTTTTCCTAAAGGCCACTGAAGACGCTTGATGTTTTCGTTGCCTACTAAAACGACATCCCCGATAGACACTTTAGACACTTTCGTCTTCTTCGTTCCCGCTTTGAGTTGAGCCAGATATTCAGCACGAAATCTTTTTCGCAAATGACTTCTCAACTCTTGCAAACGGCGTATTTTGCGTGTGAGAGAATTCTGCTCTAGCAAATCACAATCCGGCAACTCGTAACTGACTTGCTCACGTAAAAACATACCTGGCGTCAACGCGGCTAACTCAGTAGGATCATCCGAAATATACGTCAATGGCCGCGAGTTGACTATACTCTCACAATCACACAACAATGTCAATAAGTCTTCATAATTGAGAGACGCTCGACCCAAAACTTTTCGCAAAAGTCCTTTCACAATACCTATTAATCGCTCCCAAAATCCACCCCACCATGCAGCTGTAGGGGGGTTGAAACGCCACTTAATACGTTGTGTAGAACTATATTCCGCGATCATGTTCCAGTCCAATTGCTTAAGCGCGTTCTCAAGTCCCGTAAAATTCGTTCCATTGTCACTATAAACCGTTCTCGGGCGTCCACGCCTGGCAACAAAGCGACGGAAAGCTTGAATAAATGCATTTGTTGACAAGGAGGTAACGAGTTCCAGATGAACTGCGCGATAAACGGCACAAGTGAACAAACAAATCCATGCCTTCTCGCCCGATTTCAAGTAAAGAGGCCCAGCTAAGTCCACCCCGGAAATCTCAAACACTGCAGCATCTCGAACTCTATCGGCCGGCAATGAAGGCGTTTGTACTTCGAACGATTTCCCATCTTGTCTCTTGCACACACCACATTCTTTTAAAATGGACCGCACAATCCGTCTACCCCCTAAAGTCCAATATTTTTCGCGGAGCAAACTAAGCAGTCCCTGTGTACCAACGTGACAAGAGTTTTTGTGTAAGCTCAAAATCAACTTGCGCACTATAAAATGTTCACCCGGAAGTAAGATAGGCAGACGAAAATCTTCCGTGTCAATTCTCTCGGTAACGCGAGTTTTTAAACGTATAAGTCCAAATTCATCGACAAACGTGTTTAGCGAGGAAATTCGTTTCGTATCTGAACCGAACGCTTCTTTCTGCGCTAACTTCAACACAAACATTTCGGCTTTGTCGATTTCCTCCGCGACCAATTCGCCTGTAAGTTTTCCATTTGAATTTCTCGTATTGTAACAAAATCGTAGCGTCCAAGCCATCATTCTTAACAGTTTTGTGTACTGAGAAAAGTAACGCAGGTGCCAATCGTCGGACGTCATATTCAATAGTGACGAAATGGCTTTTTTCTTTTTCTCAGTGCCGACTTCTTCTTCATCAACCTCTACTTTTTGTTGGGGCCAATAATTTTCGTTTCTGTACAACCATTCCGGGCCCTCCCACCATCGAGATTCGAACAATTGCCGAACACCACAGCCTCTTGATGGAAGATCGGCAGGGTTGAGAGAACCAGGCACATATTTCCAACACTCAGCATTGGCTAAATTTCTAATCTCCTGAACTCTATTAAAAACAAAAACAGACCAGTCATCCTTACGTTGAATCCAAGAAAGAACCGTAGTGGAATCACTCCAAAAATAAGACTCAACATGCTGAGAAAATTGTCTTTTGACTGACTGATAACGTCTAGCACCAATAGTGGCTGCCAACAGTTCCAATCTAGGTATAGAAATCTTCTTCAAAGGAGCCACACGACTCTTAGCTGCTATAAGAAAAATCGAAACACCATCATTCCGAAGAACTCTCAAAAACACTACGGCTGCATAAGCTTTCTTACTTGCATCTGAAAAGGTGTGCAAACTCCAATGGTCAGCTTCAATGGGCCCAGCCTGGATCCAACGTGGAATCTCAATACTCGACAGTTCAGGAAGATGAGTAACCCATTGACAAAATTCCTCAGCCATGTCATTCTCGACTGGTGCATCCCATCCCAGGCGCTTTTCCCAAAGTTTCTGCAGCAACAGTTTAGGGAACAGAGATACTGGACAGGTAAAACCAATAGGGTCAAATATACTCTGAGCTACAGAAAGCATCAGTCTCTTAGTTATGGGTTCTTTTCCGACCACTCCCTGAAAAATTTCACCATTGATTTTTAGTGTGTCTCTTGAGGAGTCCCAGAGAAGACCAAGAACAGGGACAACTGTTTTTGTACTACCAGAAGACTCCCACCCTCTCAAATCCATCTTAGCTTCCTCCATGATGGCAGTTGCTTCTGATACGAACTTTCTCAACTCATTCTCATCAGTAACACTAGTCACACAATTATTCTCTTCGGGATTATTTACTATTTCGATCACACCCTCGTTCAACCACTCATTGAATATTAAATTATACGATTCAAACAAATTTGACTTTTTCAACTTATTTAAAGTAGTATCTAACCTTCTTCTAGCGACAACTAAATTATCTGAAATTAAAGGATGCTTGTTCAACCAAGGTAACATAACCTCATACCTACCTTCGTTGTCACATCGGATAGTCTCATAGAAAAAATTCTTAGCCTCCTTGGCCGCCACCTCTCGTGTCAATTTTTCTACAGGATCGGTTATCCCAATAATATCAAGCTCCCAGAGTTTCGCCACAGAAGAACTATCAACAAACAACGCAATCGACATCATAGATGTGCTGAAATTAGAAGCAACTGCCGGCACCTTGCCCATAAGAGTCCAACCTAACAAAGTTTCAACTGCTACAAGACCACACTGTAACTGATATTTCCTTCCTGTATACAATTTGCCTACAACATCAGCTCCTAACAAAATCTCAATTGGTGCTATATGTCCGACATCGCTGAGCGAAATATTCATGTCACTAAGTTCCTCAACCCAAGGGCCGTGATAAACAGGAGAGACATCTGCACAAATTTTTGGTTGATCTAAGGCATCAAATGAACAAGAGTAAGCTCCTTCACTCGCAGTTACCTTGTATAATTTATGTCGTTGTTCAGAAGTACTTTTACCGCCAAATAACGTATGTACGATATTTTCCGTTCCTTTAGCAGAAAAACCCATTTCTTGTGCGGTACGCTGTAAAATATATGTTCTCTGCGATCCAGTGTCAATAAGTGCCCTTACTTGTTTAGTACCATGTGCACTTCTTATGTTTACTCGCAGAGTTTGTAAAAAAACCTGTGTATTATTCAAATTCGCAAGCGTCTGATCCTCAGTCCTATTTTCTTCCGAGCGGCTGATACTTGAGGTCGATGTATCAATTTTGTTAACAGGTAAATCAGGACACATCAAAACAACATGGGATTTACAACACAAAATACAATTCAAACGTGCTCTACAGTTCTTCGAAGAATGTCGCACCTTCAAACATCGAAAACAGGCTTTCTTCTCTGACAATGTTCGTCGTTTCTGTTCCATAGACAATTTTTGTGCTTTAAAACAATTGATACTGTCATGCTGTCCTTCGCAAAAAATACACCTGTCAACCTCATAATTTACCAACCCAGCCGCGGTCGCTGATGGCTGATCAGTTCCTTGCTTTGGTAATTTTATATTCTTCTTTTCAACCAGGTTATTGGATTTATATTTATTTTCAGTCGATAAACCAAAACCTTCCGTTGCTAAATTAATTTTTTGTTCATTTTGAACTTCATTTTGTAGAAAACTCATTAGCCCACTTAATCTGGTCTCCAAAGTTGAAACTTCTGCAGATTCTTCGACATTGTGCATGGATACGGAACCAGAAGGCCTTAAAAACTGTGAAGATCTATGCCATAGTCTGATCATATCCTCCGGTAAACATGACTCAATAAGGGGATACAATATTGCCGCATATTTGTCAGCAGTTATGCCTAAGGTCTCAAGTGAACGAAGTTGACTCTCTATCATATCATATAGTGCAGAAACATTACAAGAACTACTAGAAACTCGACTCAAAATTAACTTTAAGAGTTCCCTAATATATACTTCAATCTGGAGATCCTCTCTGCCAAACCTAGACTTTAAACTCTTTATAATTTTTGAGTAATTATCGGCTACTGCAGGAAAACTCTCCACTAAACGTCTGGCCTTACTACCGTCTACAGTGGCTTGTCTCAAATAAGCTATTTTGTCGTTTAAATCAATCGATGGATCATCATGCACTACTCTGAACTGCGACCAAAATGGAAGCCAATCTATCAAGTCCCCAGAATATTTCTTGAATTCGATTGGAGGTAATTTAAAACTGCGCTTACCTTTTAGTGATGACTCTGAACTTATTAAACTGGGTCTGTCTTCAAATTTGTACTTCAGTTCATAGTAGCGTGTGCTGTATCTATCCTTTGCCTCCATCTCACTGATTAATTCTGCTTCGGAAGCCTTTTCGACCATAGCTTCAAATACCGCACTTTCCACGACACAAAGCTCATTGTACTTAACTTGTAAAAGTTCCCACTGTACACTAGTTTGTTGCCAGGGTCGAGTGTCCACCGTTTCAGATAACAAATTGTCCAAAACATTAGCAGCTGTCGTAAAAACAGTACGAAGCACTGCTCGACGTTTTGTTTCTAATTCTAATGCCATATTTCTCGCTTACAAGGGTAACAACTTCGGCCGAGCCTCACGACAAACGAATTTATTCGCCGGAAAAAAGTTTACACTAAATAAGCGGAAACAACTAACTTTTAAGCACACCCGTATATATTTAAGTCCTTATCGCGGTCGCCAAACGTAGGGATGTCCACGAGTTACTTCACGCAAAGATCCCTGGTTCGAAATCAAATTAAAGAAAATAACTTTCGTTTACAGAAAATTACCCCTATTAAAAATACGCAAGTGTAGCTTAAAATAAAGTTTTTATTTGGATGTTATCCGAAGAATGTTACAAACTCGACTGACTTAAAAACATAATATCCAATATCTACACATTCCTTAAAACTGCAATACATTCTTATCGTTTCAATCTCAAGTGGGCAGGCTAGTAAGCCCATCATCCCTTCACCTTAAAACAACGAAAAACAAACCATATGGCTCGCCGTATGTATAAAGCAGAAATATCTTTTAAACACGGACACTGCCATATTTTATAATGACTCGACAATATGTCTAATGGCTGTAATTCCAGTGTACTCGACTAAACGATTTTAAAAAGGAACAGACCTACCACTTAAATATTTCGTGTTGGTATCATGTGACGTCACGTACTATGACGCGGATGACCTGCAACGGTATCTATATTGTATGGAGTGTATTTCTAGCCTGGTCCTTATTTCTATTGTTTGATCCATTGGGGAGAACTCAACAAACATTAATTTTTAGTTTTAAGATTGTCATTTAAAAGATTTGCTCGTTAGTCTGCGACGATAATATAATTTTATCGTCTAGAGTACGCCAAAGAATTAAGTAAAACGTGTTTTTGTACCGTCTTGGACGATATAAAAGTCGGATCGAAAAGCCTAGTTGATTATTATTCTTGGAGCGTTGATCAAAGAATAATAAACTACAACGACGTATAAGAGGTGAGTTTATGTAGGTAGTATTTCCGGACCATTTTCCGCTGTCGTTTTGGCGAGCTGAGCGAATCCGACAGTTTTCCTCTTACCTATCTTTTTACATATCCTTATACGAGCGGTGATCGTATATCCCTAATATGTCTTTTCATCTGGCGAGCTGAGCGAGATTCCCTTTCTTCTCTTTCCTTATACATACATGTCGTATTAATAAAAGCAATTCCTATTTCACGCGATCGTCAAAATCATTCATTCATGTACAAAATATCGTCACATCGGCCCGAACAGAAAGCTCGATGCGTAGATTATAAATATATTTTATTAACGAAATTAACGAGTAATTAAGGCTAATTATCTTATCTTTTGAATGTTTTGATTCCAAATAAAAATGTCTTAAAAAGCGAATTTTTTTCTTCGACTGATTTAGTTACCTGCAGCAACAACGCGTTCTCGTCACAAGTGTAATATTTTGTGACTAGTTGTAAATAACCAAAGCACCGCCTCGGTGTTGTTTAAAATAAAAAACATATAATACTAGATACTTTCAACTACGTATCCGCAAATTGTCATCATTCCTTTATTATTCCACAAGGAAAGAGTTTTCCTCTAGTTGGCTTTATACAATATATTACAAAAACGACTAAAATCATTTATAAAAGGTATCACATAACTAGTTTTCAATCCAAAAAATGCGTATAACCTGATAAGATAATGCAAAGTTATTTAAATTTTGCCTACGGTTTTATAGTCCAGGGCGCATCTGTTTTGAGATGGACGTTGAGAGGTGCCTCAAATTTTTTTGCAGAAATTACTTGAAAATAAATCAAATAATAATATTTGAGTTATCCTCCCTCTCAAAAAGGTCCAGAACATTGTTTAAATAATCAAAATGTCAAAAATTGAAGGAAAAATTCGATTTTTTTCTTCGTTTTTTGATTATAACTTTAAGAGTATTCATTTCCGAGAAAAGTTGCACTGGCATAAAAGTTGCGTAATTAAATTTCCTACAATATAAAATTGGTTAAAAATTTAAAAATAGTTACCCTAGTTGCAAAATAGCAATAATTGCGAAAAAACCATACAAAAACAAGTATTCGCATTTTACGTTTTTCAACCATTTATGCTACACTTAGAACCTTCATATTTCACCCAGAAAAACTATATGATACAGTTAAACAGTACTGTAAATTTCATTAAGATCGGTTCAATAGATTTTGCAAAATACATTTTGCCATCCAGCTTTCGCAAAAAAATTCATTTTTTCAAAATGTTACAGGACTGAAAATAAAGCAGATAGCAAGTTGAATTTTTGTTTCCTTATAGAAGTGTACTGTATCTTTCATTTGCAATTTTCAAAATTAAAATCGATTAATTACCACGGCGTCAGAAAATTTTTGAAATAAACAATAATTTTTGGTGCTACGCGCAGGACAGCGGTGTTTGATTCACACAAGTTGATTTCCACCAAAATTTCTTCCAATCTTTATCTAATATATTATTTTCTTACTCTATATTTTGTTGTATTTTAATATTTTAATTCCACAAAAATCAAACTAATTTTATTATTGTTTGTGAAATATTGTTTAAACAATTGCATATGTTTAAAAATAATAAACTGTTATTATTTAAGTTAAAATATATTAACAAAGAAAGTTTTTGCTAATAAAAGTGTTATTTCAAAGGATAGAGTATGTGTTTTTATTTTGCAATAAACAATTTATTTATTTATATCCAAATGTAATAAAAATTAAAATGTATCAATCATTATCAAAGGTCATTGGAATGCCCAATCAAAACAAACTATCCGCTGTCCTGCGCGTAGCACCAATAATTAATGTTTATTTAAAAAAATTCCTGACGCCGTGTTGTTAATCGATTTTAATTTTGCAAAATTGCAAATGAAAGGTACAGTACACTTCTATACGCAAAAAATTTTCAACTTGCTATCTGCTTTATTTTCAGTCCTGTAACATTTTGAAAAAATGATTTTTTTTACGAAAGCTGGATTGCAAAGAAATATACAGTATTGTTTTACTGTATCATATAGTTTTTCAGAGGTCCTAAGTGTAGCATAAATGGTTGAAAAACGTATAATGCGAATACTTGTTTTTGTATGTTTTTTTTCACAATTATTGCTATTTTGCAACAAATGTGACTATTTTTTAAATTCTTAATCAATTCTATATTGTAGGAAATTTAATTACACAACTTTTATGTCAGTACAACTTTTCTCGGAAATGAATACTTTTAAAGTTATAATCAAAAAACCAAGAAAAAAATCGAATTTTTCCTTAATTTTTTGACATTTTGATTATTTAAACAATGTTCCGGACCTTTTTGAGAGGGAGGATAACTCAAATATTATTATTTGATTTATTTTCAAGCAATTTCTGCAAAAAAATTTGAGTCACCTCTTAACGTCCAAATGTACTAATATTTTTACAGATGCGCCCTGGTCTATTAAGAAAAGCTATAGGTTATACTCACGTGTTCTAACATGCTAACCACCAAAATACAATACTATAAAAATATATGGGTAAAAACCCTTAAAAATTGATCCGTCATGGAACTATAGATAAAATATGTGTACTTAAAAATGGATGTTCAAAATATTCCATGTAATATGCTCCAGGTACCATCTGAGCTCTAAATTGACTTGTTCACATGTTGACTGTATAGTGACAAGTGGGAAAGATAGCGGGACTCCTGAACGATGACATGACAGAAGTGACAGTTCCACAGAAAGTTGAAAAATTTAACCTGTCGATTTTGAAGACTCTGGTGTAAAGCTTGTTAAATTAAGAACAGTAACGACAATCACTCCACTGTGATAAATCATCAATTAAAATAAAATAAACTTGATGTTATAGTTATGAAAATGTATTCAAGTATGTTGTCAATGGAGGTAGTAGGCAAACCACATTACACCAAAAATAGAAAACTACAATCGATCATAATAAACCCTATTGTGATTAGACCCAGGATTCCTTTATTCTTTATTGAGGTTTTCGTAAAGTTTTTTTTCTTTGATCGGGCTAATTAGAGGAATAATCCCTCTAAAACTATTTCCCTTTATTTAATACTATAAGATAGTCATTGCTCTACAAATTTTCTTATTTGGTAATGTTAATTTCTCATAATTTATGAATTCATTAGCTGAAGAGAGTCGGCCAATTAAGGAATATAATCAGAACACGCCGCAGAAATAGCGTCGAATTTTTATTGAACGACCGACGGGTACTTTGTGCTGAGAATCTCTGTGCATGCAATTAAAGAAATGTATTGCATTTTCTGAATCCAAGAAACGAGTTTACATGTACATTCCGCTTTCTTTTATAGCATCGTAAGAATTAGGGACTTGGTTAAAATTTAAACGGAACATTTTTTTCTTAAATATCTACATGTTACAATTATTTAGTTCGAGATTAAAATGTTCTATTGATTGTATCGGTTTATCAATAATAAAGTAGAGCATTTTTGAGAGATCAACAACAGATGCAATTTTCACTATAAGGCAGTTGATGGAAAAATACAGGAGTAAAGAAACAAACGCTCATATGGTATTCATTGATCTTGAGAAAGCATATGATAGAGTTCCTCGAGAGATTCTGTGGTGGGCACTCAATAAGAAAGGAGTCCCTGGTGAATATGTAAAGATTGTGAGGGATATGTATGAGGGAGTAACGACTAGTGTTAGGACAGGTGTGGGAGAGACTGATAAATTTCATGTGAAAGTAGGATTGCATCAAGGTTCTGTGCTTAGTCCGTATTTATTCTCATTAGTTTTGGACCAGATAACAGCGAAAATACAGGGTAACATTCCATGGTGCTTAATGTATGCTGATGATGTCGTGTTAGTAGGAAATAGTGAAAGAGACTTAGAACAAAAACTGGAACAGTGGAGACAAGCTCTGGAGGAAAAAGGTTTAAAACTTAGTAGGACAAAAACAGAGTATTTGGAATGTTCATTTAAAGATGGAGCTACTACAAATAAAATGGTATCTTTGGATGGTGAAATGATTGTAAAAAGCAATAGTTTTAAGTACCTAGGATCGGTATTACAGAGTAATGGAGAAATAGATGGAGATGCATGCAGTAGAATTAGGGCTGGATGGATGAAGTGGAAAGAAGCGAGTGGTGTGTTGTGTGACAGAAAAATTCCAATGAAGCTGAAGGGAAAATTCTATAAAACAGCCATAAGACCAGCTATGATGTACGGAACTGAATGTTGGGCAGTGAAAAAGAAAGAGGAACAGCGAATGCATGTGGCGGAAATGAGAATGCTTAGATGGATGAGTGGAGTGACAAAGAAGGATAAAATTAGAAATGAGTATATTAGGGGAAGTCTAGGTGTGGCACCAATTGATGCCAAAATGAGAGAGCATAGGTTAAGATGGTTTGGTCATGTTCAACGTCGAGACGTTAACCACCCAATACGAAGAATAGCTGAAGTGCAGATTCCTGGAAGGAGTAGGAGAGGAAGACCAAAGAAGACCTGGGGGGAGACGATAAGGCAGGACATGTTGGTAAAGGGGATTAACATTGATATGGCCCAAGATAGAATTGTGTGGAGAAATGCAATTAGGGAAGCCGACCCCGCATAGGGATAAGGCAAAGAGAATGATGATGAAAGTAGAGCATTTTTGAAGTAATAACTTCTAGAGGGAAATATTAGAGATATAAGAAGAGATGTATAAGTAACAAAATGATAAGAGTAATTAAGAGTAAGTAACATTTACAACAACAATGTGAATTATGTCATCACTCAAAACAGAACATCAAAACCATTTACTACAAACGAGGGTCTGAGATAAGGAGGAGAATTACGTCCAACATTATTTATAATTTACATGGATAAGATAATTAAAGAATGTAAAGTAAAAGTGAAAAACATGCATGTGGGTTATAGAAATTTAGAGAGATAACTTCGTCATATTAGCCGAAAATGAGAAACAACTACAAAGAAATATAGAAATATGGAATAAAATACTAAAAAATATGGAATGAAATACTAAAAAATATGGAATGACAATTAATAAAAATAAAACAAAAGTTATGGTCATGGGGGAAAATGAAGAAAAAGAAAAAATAAACATAAAAATAGAAGAAGTAAATATAGAACAAGCACGGGCATTCCAATACTTAATACTTAGGAGTAGAATTAGACGACGTTCCCATTGTTTTCATTCTGGTGGGGTGTAGAGTAGCATTATGTTGCTTTATATGCCATTAGAGTGAAAATTTAGACTTTTGATAGCAGTTGCCGCTAGGGCATCTATGCCATTTCGTTCGTTGCGATCCGTGACTGCACGCCGGGGTTTGTTTTGGTTGGATCGGGGAGAGCAGCATATGTGCCTCCTGATGAGAGACTAATAAGTTTCGAAACCGGTAGAGGTGCTTGTGGCACTGTCTGATTGGACTAGAATATCGCGGGCTGTAGTTTCGTGTTGCAACGACATTGAAAATGGTTATTTATTTTCGTTTTTTTTTTACTTTGCAATAACCGGTTTTACCTGTTGTTTTTTTGTCTCGGTTATAACCGGTTTTTTCTTTTTAAGGTATAATTAATTCTGGGCTTAACGAGTCACCTTGTTTGACTTTTTAAAAATTTTACTGGTATAAACTGTGTTAGTTTCTCATTTATCTTTGCCTGTATTCGAATATGGAAGTAAATTCTTTCTATGGTTTTGTATAATATTGATTGATATAGTTCTTCTATATAGTAGGTGTAAGACGTCTTCGACTTGGATGCGATCGAAAGAATTTGTCAGGTCTATAAAACATAGATATGCTGATTTATTGTACTCGATGGCCTTTTTGTGTTTTGTTTTAGTACAAATACGGCGTCTACGCAGGATCTTCCGGATCTGAATTATTGTTGTTCATCTGATACAGTTGTTTGATTTTGTTGGTTAGGACTTTTGTGGTTAGCTTATGTGCGGTGTTCACTAGATTTATACCTCTATAATTATTGGGGTATTCTTTGTCTCCTTTCTTGTACATTGGCATCATTATGCTGTTTCTACATGGTGAGCCAACCAAAAAATGTTTCCTAACATGGAACCGTTTCTACATGTGTCTGGTATTTTGCAGTGCAGTATTAATTTTTGTATAAGTTTTGTCATCTCTAGGGTTATAATTATTTTTAGGAAAGTAATCAAGTTAATTAATTTTATATCTTCGTCATATTAAATAATTTCTGCCCTAGTAGTTTTGATATAATTCTAACTGAATTTCTTTATATTAATCCATTCAAAATACCCCTTCTCCGTATAAAAATATCAGGAAGCAATAAAAACTGCTGGTGGCTTTAAAAGTTGGTGTTCCCGACTTGTTATCCAATTTCGCTAAAGATCCAAACCGCAATACATCTCGAAAAGTCTTGCAGTAATTTACTGGCTGTCGAAAAATAGGTCTTTCCTTTTAATTGGACATCGAAACCCATGTTCAACTCTCGGCAGATAGCAGTGGCGGGGCAGTCATTTATTATTCTCTACGATTGATTCAATCAGGAATGCAGAAAGTGGTTTTCGACACGCGAATATCCAAACCAAATTCCGAATTAATAGCAATTTAGCATTTATAAGCATGCTTTTCATATTAAAGATCTCTTGTTGTTAAATAGTTGTTTGAGTGGTAAATTAATTGTTTGTTTTTATGTACATTTTATAGTCTTTAATTAATTAACATAGTATGTATAATAATTAATTAATATTAATAGTCTTAATTTTAAATCGAGATGTAAGAGCATATAAAAGAATATATTTAGATAAAAAATAAGTTAGATAGATAAAAATTGTTAGACTAAGGATATATTTATTTAATATGATTATTCAGTATTATCAGTAGCCATTAATATAATCAACATAACTTCCAAAAATAATTATGAATTGAAAGTTCTAAAAATAAAAATGTATACCATTTTTATTCAGTTGCAATGCGAAGGCAAAACAATCTTATTTTTCACTTAAAATACGGAGCGCAGTCCAGCACTCTGAATCGACGATTTTCGACTCTTGTTGGAGTCTCATCGGAGAGACGTAAGCCTGCTGCTCCATACTCTAAGTGACCACCACCGAGAGTTTATCCCCCACACCGCAACTGACGTGAATGGATGAGGTGACTAGCGTCATCTGGCAATTGAAAGGTAAGGTAAAGTTTTCAATCCTAATAGCGACGTTAATAATATTGAAAATCTTTTAGTAATATTTTTCAATATTATTAATGTTGCTATTACGATTGAAAACTTTATTTACACCTTACCTTTCAATTGCCAGATGACGCTAGTCACCTCATCCATTCACGTCAGTTGCGGTGTGGGGGATAAACTCTCGGTGTTGGTCACTTAGGACTTAGAGCAGGGGTGGGCAAAAGCCGGCCCGCGGGCCGGATCCGGCCCTTTAGCTTACTTTATCCGGCCCGTTGAGAAATCCAGCAAGCAATTTTTTTTAAGAGCATAGGCGCAATGCTTTTTAAATGCATTCATTTTTTTCGAATCCTGAGAAAATAAGTATTTTTGAAAAATTTTAACGCTGAATGAAATATTAAATTATTGCCGAGGGCCGAAAGTTCCTGAAAACTTCTATGTTTATTTTAATAAGTCACAGGGGTGAAAAAAAAAGAGAAAATTTAATGTGTTTTTGAATTTCAAATATCTCATTCAAAAGAAACTCTGTTTATTCTAAGGGATTTTCGGCTCTCGGTAATAATGTAATCTTTCATTCTGCGTTTCAATTTTTCAAAAGTATTAGTTTTATCAGGATTCGAAAAAAATGAATGCATTTAAAAAGCATTGGTCCGAAATTTTGCGCCTATGCTCTTCATCTCTTTTATGCGATTTTGTTGAAATCAACAGTATTAGTGTTCGTAGTGTTCAAAGAAATGAATCTCTATCTTCTGCTTTTCTTAAAAGATTTTCTGCATCTATGTTTAACACGGTCCAGGCGCGAATATTTTTCGGCCAGGGTATTTGTCGTCTACCAGGACTCTTTTCTTTCGATTTTACCCTAATCAGCTTCTGCAACAACTTACAACAGCGTACTTATATTTCTAAGTATTTGCCCTTTCTCTTTCTCCTTTTAATGATTTCTCACCATTTCGTTCGTAATATAATTCGTAATATAGTTCGTCTCAATAAACGAGAATAGAGTGAACATACCATTTTTATTATTATCCCGGTTTTTTTATAGGGTTCTCTGCCTTCCAGTTCCCAGTTTCCAGCTTCGTTTGTCCATCGTTGCGTTCGCCAGGGTGAAGGTTCCTTTTTGACATTACCTTCTGAATGCCACAGACCTAGGATTGTTTCGGCCCTCCTCTCTTCTTTCCCTTGGCGTCAATTTTAAAATTTGTTTTGAAAGCCTGTCGTCGTCCATTCTTTTTACATGACCACACCAGATCAGCTGAAAGAGCAGCTGTCTCCTTTGAATTTCGTCGATGATGGTTGACTTGGCATAACGTTTTACCATTCGATATCAGATTTGCAGATTGAATCTTTGGTTACTCAGAAATTTCCTTATATTTATAAAGGCTGCTCTTGAATTTCTGAATTTCATTTTTTATCTGGATCCTTGTTATGGCTTAATATAATGGACCACATTAAAAATTTCGTAGTTTTCCTGGGAACAAATGGTTCGCATGTACACACACACTTAACTATTCAATTTATTATTAGTATTATCCAGTGCTGTTTTTGTGACGGTACGCGCCGGTACGCCGTACCGGTACCTTTTGGGACAAAAACAAAAAAATATTGTGTTGGTAACTTTTAAGAAACCACAAGTTTGATAGGAGTAAAAAAAATCAGACAAATAATCTTTGTACTCTTTTTTTATCATTGATTTAGCTAAGTAGGGATAGAGATTTTTTATAGAGTTCAGGAATTTTTTCTTTGCTCCCAAATAGCTTTAAGTAGGGATAGCGGTTGTTGACAAAAAACCGGTTTCCGGTTATACCGGTTTTTTCACTTACGGTTCAACCTGGCGGTTATAACCGGTCAAAAAAACCGGTTATTCCAAAAACCGGTTTTCGGTTTTTTTAATCAATAGCAAATACTCGGTAGGGTACAATGTTACATTTTTATATTGCACTTTAGTTTGCTCAATTTTCCTCCTGAAAAATTCCCCAATCATTTTAACGTATAACAATTTTCCCAGGCGCTTTCACATTACCCTAAAATTGGGCCAAAGTACCCAAATCTGGCAACTCTGATTCGTCGCTCGTTAGTCGTTATAGACGGCGTCGGCGTGTATTGCGTTGTCAATTGGGATATTCAATTGGGAAATATCCAAATGCACTTTTATTTTACTTAAAAATAAATTTGATAACCCAATTCATCTTTTACTTCCATTATCATCAAAAAAAATTTAGTAGTATTTTTAATCTGTTTGTACATAATAATGCCTTTTAATTCCTAAGAATTAAACATTACAAATGGAGATTCCTAATCGGGTTTCGGTATTAACAATCATAAGACGTCCACTATACTGCTCGCGAAGTCAATCAGCGAGTACGAGAATGTAGACAAGCATCTCATGCGACTTCGCTGTGTCTCGGCCTACTTCCATTCGGTGGCGGTTTTTGCGACCAAGTCAAAGGAACCGAAGTCCTTATTGCCCGGCGTGAATGTGTTCCACGCGAAATAGAACGAGTGTGTAGTGACGGGTACTTCGGACTTCGCTTAACTTTCCCGAAGTAACTTCGCGAGAGTGTGGTGCTCGCTTATACAAGAGTCTCAAGTACTCAAGTATAAACAATTATTATAGATGATGGTTGGAATATCGATTTCAAGCAGATCACTTACAGTTTTATGTAAATATTATCATCTAAGCACGCACCACACTCTTGCGAAGTTACTTCGAGAAAGTTGACCGAGGTCCAAAGTACCGTCACTACACACTCGTTCAACTTCGCGAGAAACACATTCACGCGGGGCGATATCGACTTCTATTCCTTTGACTTGATCGCAAAAACCACCACCGAATGAAAGTAGACTGAGGTGCAGCGAAGTCGCATGAGGTGCCTGTCTACACTCTTGTACTCGCTGAACTTCGATCGACTTCGCGAGTAGTATAGTGAGCGTTTAACTATTTCCAAACTATAATAAAACTTGTTTCAAAATCTTATGTTTCACTTTCGTCCAGTTCTTTATTAGTAAATAAATTTTGAATTATGGTTGCTTAGGTTAATTACTCCGCATATTATTTATAATATGTACATATGGTTGGCATCAAAAAGAGATAGAAATCTCCTCATTTTTTCTCTGAAATAATTATTTTTTTTTAGAGGTAACTTATTCGGTTTTTCACCGGTTATTACTTTAAAAAGAAAAAACCGGTTATAACCGGGACAAAAAAAACAACCGGTAAAACCGGTTGTTGCGGTGGATTAAAAATCCGGTTTTAGGTTATAACCGGTAGCTGTTTCCCATCCCTATTAAGCCCTATTTGAGGCTTAGTTTAAAAAGTTTTCCCAGGGGCGGACCCCTTATAAATACCCCCCAGTTCCCCCGTAACATTGCGTACCGGAACCTATATTGTTACAAAAACAGCACTGGTATTATCTATTATTAACAGTCAAATGTCTTTGTCCAAATTCTTTAATATGATACTTATAGTATTGTTGTCAAAAAAATTTCTAGGGCAGAGAAAAACATCCACCAAAAACATTAGCGTGTGTGCAACGTACATACTGGGTATCTCCGGCCCGGGAAACATTTTGAAAATTTCATTTTGGCCCGCGCTTAAAAGTAATTGCCCACCCCTGACTTAGAGTATGGAGCAGCAGGCCCACGTCTCTCCGATGAGACTCCAATAATAGTCGAAAATCGTCGATTCAGAATGCTGGACTGCGCTCCGTATTCTAAGTGAAAAATAAGATTGTTTTGCCTTCGCATTGCAACTGAATAAAAATGGTATATGTACATTTTTATTTTTATATTAGTATTACTCCTATAGAGTAACTAGGTCCATTTTCCGCTGGAACTTTACCAAGCTGCAGACGGGGGTTGTGAATTGCATAGTGTAGAATTCCTTTCCTTTTGTCTTCACTGCAGCATCCATTTGGCTTGCATATTGTAGAAGCCTTGGAGGTGTCACCAGGGAAATGGACCAATAAGTTTTCGATTTAAAAATATTTTAGAAATGTTTTTATATTTTTCAATATTATTAATGTCGCTATTAGGATTGAAAACTTTACCTTACCTTACCTGAAAGTTCTAAATTTTGACCAAGTAAAAGTACAACCCAAAACGACTGATATACAATAATCACAAAAGCGTTAATGAAGAAAATAATACTGAGTTTTAATAATAAAAAGTACTACCAAAACACGTAGAAAAAGATACATTGATTGACTATCTAAAACAGTTTTATACAGAGGAATAACAAATAACACTAGAACCGGAAGCATCAGAAATTACTACAATACTCTGGGCTAATTAGCAAAATTCATGGAAAAGTTATTTACCAGCAATTTTATTGCTGGAATCGAATTATAAGATCCTATATATTAATAATATAGGTATGCAAAATCCGCAGATAGTGTGCTACTTTTTTTATAAACAAAATGGCGCCGACAAATCGTATTTTTTTCAATTATTGCTATATAACTCCGAAGATTTTAACTTTACAACAAAAACACTCAAATAAAAATTCACCGCAATTAAATTCTGCATAGAGACATGTTTTTCACGATTTGCTCCGACGAAAATTTTCCTCGGAAAATGCTGGTTTTCCTAACAAAAACTATAATTTTTAAATAAAGTTTTAGGTAAGTAATTATTAATCAATAATTAAATAACTTAGTGACGTCAAAGATTTATTGGTATAGATTGTAATTCCAGAAGCCGGTGAAAATTAAACGAATATTTTAGCAACAATTCAATTGTTAATTAACAATTTACGATCGCAATAACAACCAAAATAATCATGATACATTGATCAAACTTATAAAGAATATAAAGATGAGATGCTTGTTTAATATTTTATCGACAAAATATAAATTTTTCTTTTTTATGCATAATCTTTAAATTTTGAAAAAAAAATAGTTATAATACGTTGGTCTAATTAGTAAAGTACAAAGAAAGGTTATTTACCAGCAATTTTATTGCTTTAATCGAATTATAAGATCCTATATAATATTAATATAGGTATGCAAAGTCCACAGATAGTGTGCTACTTTTTTTATAAAAAAAATGGCGCCGACAAATCGTATTTTTTTCAATTATTGCTCTATAACTCCGAAGATTTTAACTTTACACCAAAAATACTCAAATAAAAATTCACCACAATTTAATTCTACATAGAGGCATGTTTTTCCCGATTTGCTCCGACGAAAATTTTCCTCGGAAAACGTGGGTTTTCCCAACAAAATCTCAAATTTTCAAATAAATTTTTTGTGCCAGTAATTATTTATCAATAATTATATAGCTTGGTGAAATAAAAGCTTTCTTGGTATAGATTATAAATTCAGAAGCCGGTTAAAATGAAACGAATATTTTAGCAACAATTCAATTGTTAATTAACAATTTACAGTCGCAATAACAACCAAAATAATCATGAGACATTGATCAAACTTAGAAAGATTATAAAGGTGTGATGCCTATTTAATATTTTGTTGACAAAATATAAATTTTTCATTTTTTTTGCATAATCTTTAAATGTTTAAAAAAAATTGTTATAAACAAATTAACATTTCTTAGAAATTGTTTATTATATTCTAATTTTAAAAAATACTTAAAATGCGTATTTCATAGGTCTTGAAAATGAATGCGTTTAAAAAATTTTCCAACTATTTGCAAAAAAGTTAGGAAACAGCAAAATAAATATACGATATCTCCATTGTTTATAATTTGTTTTAATTGTTTCAAAGCTTAAAAGTGAGTATATGGTACAATCTAATTACTCACAAAGAATGTCAAAAATTAGTGCAATGGTTATATTTTAATCAAAGATTAAAAATACTTTTCTTTGTAATTTTTAGCGCGAAAGTAGGCTTGATACAGAGCCGGAGATAAAATGTTCACTCAAAGCGACTGACACGCTTAAACTCACGCGAGTTGTGTATGTGGGCGGGTAGCTACGGTACTGTATTATTCTACTTTCGCGCGTGTAAATTACAAAAAAATATATTTATAATCTTTAATGAAAATATAACCATTAAGCTGATAATCGATATTGTTTTATAAATAATTAGCTTGTACTTTAAACTCACTTCTACGCTTTGAAAGAATTAAAAAAAATTATTAACACCGTAGTAATCGTATGTTTACTTTGCTGTTTCATAACTTTTTTGCAAATGGTTGCAAAAAAGTTTTAAAGCATTAATTTTCAAGATATTTGAAATGCGCGTTTTAGCTATTTTTTAAAATTATATTATAATAAAAACTTTCTGAGAAACGTTAATTTGTTTATAACTATTTTTTTAAACATTTAAAGATTATGCAAAAAAATAAAAAATTTATATTTTGTCGACAAAATGTTAAATAGGCATCTCATCTTTATAAGATTTCAAAGTTTGATCAGTGTATCATAATTATTTTGGTTATTATTGCGACCGTAAATTATTAATTAACAATTGAATTGTTGCTAAAATATTCGTTTAATTTTTACCAGCTTCTGGAACTATAATCTAAACCAAGAAAGCTTTCAAGTCACCAAATTATTTAATTATTGGTAAATAATTACTTATCTAAAACTTTATTTGAAAATTAAAGATTTTGTTGGGAAAACCCGCATTTTCCGAGGAAAATTTTCGTCGGAGCAGATCGGAAAAAACACGTCTCTATGCAGAATTTAATCACGGTGAATTTTTATTTGAGTGTTTTTGTTGTAAAGTTAAAATCTTCGGAGTTCTAGAGCAATAATTGAAAAAAACACGATTTTCGGGCGCCATTTTGTTTATAAAAAAAGTAGCACACTATCTGAGGACTTTGCATACCTATATTATTAATATATAGGATCTTATTATTCGATTTCAGCAATAAAATTACTGGTAAATAACTTTTCCCAAAAATGGCCTATTCTCCGATAATCAGCCCAGACTACAAATGAAGATGTTAATTAAGTATACAGGAATTTCGAAAACCACTTCAAAAGCTGAAGTGCAGAAAAGCTAAAGGTAAAGAGGGAATACCAAACAAATTACCGAAATATTGTGGAGCAGCAATGACAGAACAATTATAAACATTAATGAAGAATGGAGAACGAGCGAACTAATTTTACTGTTTAAAAAAGGAGATAAAAAGCAGCCAGAAAACTACAGAGGTGTCATCTTGTTAAATACTACCCTAAAACTTACAACTAAAATTCTACAGGAACAAATCAATCAGAGGATAAGTTTAGCAGATAAACAATAGGGTTTTCGTATTGGAAGATCATGTACAAATACAATATTCGTCATAAAGCAAATTAACGAGAAATCACTAAAGTATAATAGACCAGCATTTCTATGTCTGATTGACTTGAAGAAAGCATTTGACAGATTAAGACTCAAAGATGTAATCCATCTTCTGTAAGTATAATACGGTCCCCCTAGCCCCTAGGTATCATAAAAACTATGGAAACCATCTACCAAAACAACAAAATGAAAGTTAGAATAGATGAACAACTTACAGAACCTGAAAAAAAATCTTAAAACACATAAATTAATTTTTCCCTCTCCATTATTGTCACTCTCATTGACATGACAGCGCAAAGTAGTAGATAGGCAGGCATGTTCCGTCTTAAAAGACAAAGATACCTAGAGAGTAACAGAGTATGAAGTAGGTTCAGTATGATGATTTAGATGTTAGATGAAAAGAGATAGGAAATAGAGAATAACAGAAGAGGGCCCCAAACAAGTTTTTAACGGGAAAACAAGTTAAAAAAATACAGAAGATAATTATTAATAAAGTATGTATTAAAGAAAATTAGCCCAGTAAATGAACGGGAAATTCGGCAATACCGTGTAATTTTCAGGGGCAACTCCGAATTGCATGAAAATTTGGATCTAGGTTCTACTTACCCTCCACTTCAAAGTTGAAATTGTGCCGTTGGTTGCTTTTACTTGAGGGGTGACAGTCACCCCTTCTCGGGGGCGAAAAAACATACGTTCAAGATAAGACCGGAAATTGATAAATTGACTGATTTTGAGCAACTTTTGTTCTATAAAGTTTTTTTCCTTAGTCAATACTTTTCGAGTTATTTGCCATTGAAAATGTTGATTTTTCGACAAAAGAACTACGTTTTCAGACGGTTTTTCGCAAATAACTCAAAAAGTAAATATTTTATCGAAAAAAATATCCTTAGCATAAGTGTAGCTTATAAAAAACACAAAAAATGGTGTATCACTAAAGTCTATCAATCAAATAAAAACAAAGTTGTAGCTCATGAAAAATACGTTCTTATTCGTCTAATTCCAAATCGAATATTTCAAGGTGTAATCACCGAAAAGTTAGCACTTTTCGGGAAAACCCCATTTAAACTTTTTTAAAGTGTTTATAAAAAGCTTTGTTTTAATTGTTAACAAAAGTTTTAGCATTAACAATAAGCGAGTTACGCTCAAAATAAAGTTGGCCCTCTTTTTTTTGTAAAAAATCATGAAAATTTCGCCTTGTTTAGCTCCCCAAATGAAATTAATCGCTACCGCTTTACAAACAATTTACTTACCTATCTATTTTTTATATGATCTGTCAGTCTCACCGGTTTAAAGTGTTTATTTTTGAAAGGGTTATAATTGAGAAAGCTTGAATGGGTCACTAATCACGAGTGTATGCAAATTTTGAACAGCCATATCTTAACCAATTTTTGTCATACGGAGAAACAAAATGAAACTAGCATATTTATAATAGCAAAACCTACATTTTTTTTACTCTTTAAGATTTTTCTTATCACTAATACTTTTTAAGTCATTTTGAAAAAACGAAATTTTTCAAAAATTTTTAGAAATTTTTTTTTTACTATAAAACCAAATGTTTTTTAAAATAAGCACTTCAAACCAATTAAACCTAGAGATCATATAAACAATACACATACAGTTAAAATATATGGTAAAGCCAAACGATTAATTTCATTTAGGGTGCTAAATAGGGGGAGGTTTTCACGATTTCTTTTACAAAAAAAAAGGGGCCAACTTTTTCAGTGTAACTCGTTTATTTTTGATGCTGTAAACTTTTGTAAAAACAAATACTAAGCTTTTTTTCGATACTTTAAAAATGTTAATAAGGTTTTCCCAAAAAACTCTTCTTTCTTCGGTAATTTCGCGTTGAATTATTCGATTTGGAATTAGACGAATAAGAACGTATTTTTCATAAGCTGCAACTTTGTTTCTACTCAATTTGTAGACTTTACTGGTACACCATTTTTTTTCGATAAAATATTTACTTTTTGAGTTATTTGGGAAAAACGGTCTGAAAACGTAGTTTTTTTTGTCGAAAAATCAACATTTTAAATCGCGAATAACTCAAAAAGTATTTACTTACGTAAATAACTTTATAGAACAAAAGGTGCTTAAAATAAGTCAATTTATCCATTTCCGGCCTTATTTTAAAGACCCGTTTTTCACCCCCCGAGAAGGGGTAAATGTCATCCCCCAAGTAAAAGCAACCAATGGGACAAATTCTACTTTGAAGTGGAGGGTAAGTAGAACCTAAATCCAAATTTTCATGCAATTCGGAGTTGCCCCTGGAAATTACACTCCAACACGGTCATTTATTGGGCTAAATAAAATAAAATTACGTATTTTTATGGGAAATAAGCCACAATTTTACTAAAAAATGAATTTATTAACGTTTCGAAGCCCAAATAGGGTTTCGTTGTCAAAATACAAAATACTATTGTATAGTATTTTGTATTTTGTATTTTGACAACGAAACCCGATTTGGGCTTCGAAACGTTAATAAATTCATTTTTTAGTAAAATTGTGGCTTATTTCCCATAAAAATACGTAATTATAAAAATGCCACAAGGAAATAGCTTCAGAACAACATTAAAATAAAATATTTAGTTAAAAATATAATAGCAAAGATGTGACGTTTGTAACGTTACAACGTCACACATTAGTTAATTCTAACTGCAATTTTCATTACGCCACTGATTATGGCTCAATCCCATATAAACATAATGGTCCAAGAGCTGTGAGACATTTTTGAGTAGGTATTTTAGGCAACCTGAAAATTTTTCAGGTGACTCTTCCATGATAGCCTAATACAAAAATGCCGGTCTGGCTGGAGGGCAGCGGTTATTTTCCCCAAAAATCCCCCCCAAAGTTAAACAAAAGGGTAAAAATTGTTATTACAAAAAATATCGTTGACGTGACTTAAAGTAAATTTAAATATTCAAATATAAAGAAAATAAACAGGCCAGGCGATTTGAGGGCTATTTTAACTCTGCAAGATACTTGCATGGGCGCCCCAGGATTATTTTCAGGGGATGCATCTGAACTTCAGAAGATTTCATCTGAATCTGTACATACTAATAACGAGTATAAAATACACAACTATACATGCATAACTATGTACATTCCTTCCGGACAGGGAGGTGCAATTGTTATTTTAACGGGGTATTTTTTCATATTAAACATAAACATTCTAAAAAAGACAGTTTTTTTGGTGAAATTTTTCAACTGCCAGGTGATCAAACAAATTACGCGTGCATATAAATAAAAAGCGCTATAGGTAAGCAGCAGTGTGAGAAAGAGCGTATACCGATAGCTGTTTGCGTCCTCTGTTGTAGCTGAGCGAGTCCGTTCGATCGAGAAAAATCACGTGACCTGGCGATATCCATGTTGTTGTTCCTCAAAACGTTAGAGTATTTATTATAATATATTATAGTTTTTTAAGTAACTTTTTCTTAATTAAAGAAAAATAATACGTACTATACAATAGATTTTGCAAGTATGATAGAAAAAGACAAATTTATTATTATAAATATACAGGTAGAAAAGTATAAAACTATAAACTAAATTAATTCTGTGTCCGAATCTTGTACTTCTTCTTCAAACTCCTCAGCTGAGCTTAAATATTCATTCTCTTCTTCCTCGTCAGACACCCCTCGAGACTCAGATTCCTCTTCTACATGATCTGTAAATAGTTGTAATATGTACCTATTTAGAATTAATTAAAAATTAATTAGTAATTAACTAGTAGAGTTGCTACATATTCTCCGTCCTTTTATACGGAGTCAAAGCCTGGACAATCACGGGCGCATCTGAAGAAAGACTTGCCGTTGTTGAGATGTGGAGTTATTGAATAATGTATCGATGTTGAAAAATACTCTACACTATGAAGGAAAGAAACATGAGCTACTTTGGTCATACCTACACTAAGAAATAAAAAATGTGATGTGATTGGTTATATAAGGAAAAGTATTAAGCATTGGTAATTTTTATGAATATTTATTTTAGCTCATTTTTCTTTCCTTCATAGTGTTCAAATTTCTTTTGCCTTTTTCATCTTTCTTAATGTTTTCTTGTTTTTTAAGTGTTGTGTCCATGATATTTTTTACATTATTCGATAACACCGCATCTCAACAATGGTAAGTCTTTCTTCAGATGCGCCCGTGATTGTCCTTCTCAATTAATTAATCACTGATTAATTTTTAATTAATTCTAAATACATATTACAACTATTTACAGATCATGTAGAAGAGGAATCTGAGTCTCGAGGGGAGTCTGATGAAGAAGAACAGAATGAACATTTAACCTCAGATGAGGAGTTTAAAGAAGAAGTACAAGATTCGGACACCGAATTAATTTAGTTTATAGTTTTATATTTTCTACCTATATATTTATAATAACAAATTTGTCTTTTTCTATCATATTTACAAAATCTATTGTATAGTACGTATTATTTTCCTTTAATTAAGAAAAATTACTTAAAAAACTATAATATATATAATAATTACACTAACGTTTCGAGGCACAACAACATGGATATCGCCAGGTCACGTGATTTTCTCGAGCGAACGGTCTCACTCAACTACAACAGAGGACGCAAATAGCTATCGGTATACGCTCTTTCTCACACTGCTGCTTACTTATAGCGGTTTTCATTTATATGCACGCGTAATTTGTTTGATCACATGGCAATTGGAAAATTTCACCAAAAAAAACCTGTCTTTTGTAGAATATTTATTTTTAAAATTAAAAAATACCCTGTCAAAATAACAATTGCACCTCCCTGTCCGGAACGAATGTACATAGCTATGCATGTATAGTGTATAGTTGTATATTTTATACTCGTTAATAGTATGTACAGATTCAGATGAAATCTTCTGAAGTTCAGATGCACCTCCTGAAAATAATCCTGGGGCGCCCATGCATGTATCTTGCAGAGTTAAAATCGTCCTCAAATCGCCTGGCCTGTTTATTTTCTTTATATTCGAATATTTAAATTTACTTTCAAGTCATATCAATGATATTTTTTGTAATAACAATTTTTACCCTTTTTTAACTTTTGGGGGGGATTTTTGGGGAAAATAACCGCTACCCTCCAGCCAGACCGGCATTTTTGTATTAGGCTATCATAGAAGAGTCACCTGAAAAATTTTCAGGTTGCCTAAAATACCTACTCAAAAATGTCTCACAGCTCTTATACTATAATCTACCTCTTTCAAAATATTTCAGTGTAGATTGTTTTATTAGGATAAAATTGAGAATGTTTAACAAAAAGAATTATGTTAATAGCTTTCTAGAACCTGCATTTATTAGCGCAAGCACGAAAGTAAAATGTGGAACTTTTAATATTTTATGAACCATTTGTTCTCTCCAGCTCAACTGCTTTCCATAAAATTACACCCAGAACTTTCCGAGAAGTAATTCGGTGGCTGGATTGCGATATCGGCGTGTCCATCGTGCACTCCGCTGCAAAAAATAAGCTATAAAAACAGTTGAAGGCTTTGTTGCTTGGAACTTCTCGTACTTTACAGGGTTATTGTCCGCTAGTTTTAAAAGTTTTTTAGCTGAAAACAAAAAAATGCGACAGTCACGGGACGCCCGGCATACGTAACAAAATTGATGGTTTATTGAAATAGATTATAATTAAGGAAAGTCGAAAAATAAATATGCACTTAGAGATTTGTTAATAAAGTTAATCTTTCTTCTTCTTCGGGTGCTATGTCCGTTTATCGAACGTTAGCGATCATGTTGGCTATCATAACTTTATTCACAGCAGATCTGAAGAGCGATTCCGAAGTGTTACCAAACCATTGCCTCAAATTTCTTAACCAAGATGTTCTTCTTCTTCCTCGACTTCTTCTGCCTAATATTTTCTAGACTTTATCATTTTTACCAGTTCTCTGCCTTTCTTCATCCTGCTCAGAATAATATCATTACGCACCCTGTCCATCCAGCTTACTCTCAGCATTCTTCGATAGCACCATAATTCAAAGGATTCAACCATCTTAAGCAGTCTTTCTGTTAAGGTCCATGACTCAACTCCGTAGAGAAGAACGGAAAACACGTAACACTTTAAAATTCTTGTCCTAAGACTCAAATTTATGTATGTATGTATGTCAAAATAAAGTTAATACATTGTTTTATTGTTCGTAATATTCTAATTTTTTTTATTTATGTAAACTAACGTGCATGTGACATATATGCTCATTAGCACGAGTTACAGTTTACATGGTAATATATTGTTATGATCTGCTTCTTATTAATTTGATATTAATTATTATTTATTTGATTAATTATTTAATTGTCGCAAATCATACATAAAAAATGAATAAAAAATCTCAGGGTGCCTTTTTATAATATTAAAAAAAATCTAAATTATCTTACGTTATACTTATCTTCTCTCATGGGTTCAGTATCTCTTAGTTGATCATAATCGGGATAAAATAGGAAAAAGAAATAAAGCAAAAATATAAAATAAACATACAGAATTGTCTTTTATTTATCAAAATCAATACTCTAAAAATCTATCAAATCTAAAACCTGTGGACACAGATGTCCGAATGAAATTTTTACCACCTAAATTTATTCTAGTTAAAAAAAACAATTTATCGGTTTGTTCCCAATGACTTTGGTAAAACAAAATAAACAAAACCAATTTATGTATTCGCAAGATTAGCTATACTTCCTATTTACTTTTTGAAATATTGGAATTTTAATTCCTACGCTTTTTACTCAAAATTTTAGTTTCCGAACATAAAAATATCTTTCACATAAATTGACTGACCTTTTTCTTCACTCACTCTGATGTCTTCTCGTGACCCAAAACAGCTCTCCCTCGTTGACTATGTTAAAGGCTACTCATCAAAGCCCTCTCAGTTCTCCAGCTTCAAAACTATCAGCATACCAGCACCAATTCTCCAACAAGCCAGGCCTCTTTTGACCAGTACTCGATTCAAACAGAACTCCAAAAATTTTCTGCTCTCCTTCTCACAATAATACAGAATCAAAGAGGTATTTCGTCTCAATTTGATCTGTCTCTCGTTCCACTTTTCAGCACTATTCTCCACTATCAAACAACCACTGGTACTTGCTAACTATCTATCCACGAAAACGTCGAACTGCTCCTCAGCGATGCCAATAACATACTGCCTTCTTTTTCAAATTCACTCAACATTCCAACCACTTTTCCCCTTCCAAATTGCCAAGAATCAGAAACGTTTCTCTTTTCCATTCGACAAACAAACAGTCATTCTTTCAAAATTATTCCGACCATCTTAATTACTTTCGGGGAACTCTACAACATTTACTCGGGGTGAAACAAAGATATTGAAATTCCAAACTTTCTTTTAAACCATTTTTCTAGAAAATGATAATTACCTCTACCTGTAGATTCTACAGTTCCCGTAATAAACAATCTTTTTCCATTTTAAAACTAAATACATCGTCCTTTTCACTTTAATTATTCACAAAAGTCTTTAATGGTTCATCGGAAAGCTCATCAAAATAGAAATCCACTTACATCCAAACTAAATTCTAATAAATATTTACAGATCAATATACAGGGTGTATCAAATGTATGTGCCCGCGTTATTTTAAAAAAATTTCATTTAATTTTTATTTTGCCTTTTGATTGATAAATTGAAAACACAATAATATATTATAAATTACAAATAGTATAGTTAACATTATTTAACATAAGTAAAAAAAAATCAGTTAACAATAATTATATTTTGTTTAACATTTGATTCTTCTCGAGGAATTTGATAACCTTGTTGATTTGGTCTGTGCTGTTGAGGACATCTTTGAAGTTAGGACTGATACTTGGTACGAAGCTGTTGACGTTCATTGCCATAAAAAGGACAGTCAATAAGTATATGTCTGATTCGGAGAGTAGTATTGCAGTGTTGACATTTTGATAGTGGAGATGATGTCATCAAATAGCCATGTGTTAGACGGGTATGTCCTATACGCAGTCTCCGTATGATTGCCATGTTTTTCCGAGATAAACTAGGGCAGATAAATAGGTTCACTGAGGGCTTAATTTCATGCAGTGCTGAAGTAATTTTATTCCAGTGAATTTGCCAGGTGGATAGATTGTGCTTCTTCAGTCTGGCTTTTAGATCATTGCAGATTTGTACATTAAGTATGGTATCCATCGATGATGCAGCTTTTTTGGCAAGGCAATCGGCTTTTTCGTTACCACTAATCCCAACATGGGATGGTACCCATAATAAAGTGACTATCTTTAAGCACAAGTTTGAGCAAAAACTATTGGAAGATGTTAAAACAATGGGCTAAAATCTTATTAGAATATTTATAATAAAACACTCTGTATCTCGGTAAGGAGGAATATTTTATTTAAGAGTTTTAGGTTAAATCTTCGTATTTTGTGCTAAGGTTTGCAGTAACTATATGAACAAGTCTTAATGCAAGACCCTGTATATAGGAAATAACTTCATCTTAGTGTATGATAAGACATGGCCTCCTCACGATTCGCATATCGTCAGTTGCAACAAATATTAAAGATTAAAACCGTCTAATTTCTTTGTTATTAAAGATATTAGAGAAACTAAAAAAATAAAATGTTCACAAACTATGCGACTGTAACTTGTAAACACATGTTAAAGAACAATACCATCTATTTTCTTTGTTTATATTTATAATATGTCTATGTTTATAAAGATATCAGGACCATTCAAAAAACAAAATTTTCACAAAACATAAGATTCTATTACGGTTTCGATGCTAACTCACACTTGTACCTTGTTCTCCCTACAGGGTGTCTCAAACTTAACATAAGAAAACTATGTTTTTTTCTTCCACCCGGTATAAGTACAAAAAAGAAGTTTGAGTAAACCTTTGCTCAACCTGTTTAAATACCAAAGAATAATCTAAAAAAATAAAAAAAAAAGAATGTGTGTGTACTTTGTACGCACGTAAGAAGTTATTCTTCTATTATATAATTTCAACGAAGTAAATATACTTAACAGGTTATTTGTATTTTATTTAAATATTAAACTAACTTTTTTATCTACCACTTTCAAAAAAATTTTATTAAAACAACCAAAAATTAAAAAAAAAATATGAATCGTCCAGGATTGGAACCCACGACAGGTGCGACCTTCGAATCAGTGATCCAACGCTCTATCAACTACGCCAGCGAGCTTCTTTAAATGAGACGTAAGTTTCGGATATAATTACACAACACGGTGACAAATAGACATATAAAAATGTTATACCTACATATTTTATTATCTTACTACAGAGAAAGACAAATCCAAAAATTATAATAAATAATACATTTACTAAAAACACTAATATATTCTTTTAATGACTTATTTGCGCTGATACAGATACATACATATCTATCTTGAAAGATTAGCAACGAGCTATTACTGTCTGTGTGCGCATACGCGCAGATTTATGAAATTTTACTCTCAATCTCATCGCGCCTAAAGATGAATAACTTCAATTAGCGGAATCCGTTAATCTGTTCATGAAAAACTCAACTATGAAAATGAGCATAAGTTGAGGTGATGCATAACTTGTGTATTATATCGTATTTGCAAATAATATTATATGTGTATTTTTATCGTACTGTACAAGTCCATACGCTAAATAAATAAAAGTCTGTTTATTATTAATCGGACATCGTAAGTCCTAGGCTTTCACCTAACGTGATCTTTAGTAGAACTGGAAGTCGATATGTGCTTCTAGTTGCAATTTCTGGTTACAATATGTGTGGTCGATATGTGCTTCTAGTTACAACTATAAAACCAAAAGTCCGAGGTCAAATTTCTCACCTACACCATAAGCCAGTGGTGCTCAGACTTATAGGTACTGTGTGGGATCTACCACATAAACTGCAAGCGTCCAGCGATCGACTGCTAGTAAAAAACAACAGTTTTGAAAATAAAAAACTTTGTTGCACATTTCTATTTTATAAAAAGTTGTAACTTCAGAGAGTTGTAATTAAAGTCATGTTTTTCATCCTAATTTTATTTGGATGTTGATGCATGGCATTGCATAATATTCACAAGATTTTCATATGATGGTACGGAATTACTGAGGGCCAGATGCGAGCATGATGAGATATGTTCGTCAGTTAACCGATTATGATATGTACTTTGATTTCACTACCTTCATTTGGGAAAATGCAGACTCACACAAGTACGTTGATCCAAAGAATGCTATGAGCTTCAGAGCTATTTGCCTCAAAGAAGGATATTTGTTATACGGTATGAAAGACCAAAATTTCTTATCAGCCGCTCTGGACTTAAGGTTTATATAAGTATCCGAAATTATTTCCAGTGCCTCATTTTGGACGGAAATGATCTCCATATTGAAAGTAATTAATATCAGTGGCAATTTTTTCCACGTCTTCACAAGCAAATGGATTAGACATGGATGTTACAATATCTGTCAGTTTCTTAAAATCAGCCAAGCATCTTTCAAACTCGTCATGAATTACTTGCATCTCCGTCTCATAATAAATATAATTCAAATGGGCGGTTAACTTTTTTTTAACGATAGAAAGTTGTTTAAATCCTTTCTGTTCATTTGATTAATCAATAATAACAATTTGTTGACAAAGGAATGTACTGCGATCATCATACCGATAATTGTTATTTTTACCATGTAGTTCTAAACTAAGGAGGTTCAAATGATTTGCTAAATCTGATACGAAAGTCAGAACACTGAGCTTTTCGTTTTGAAGTAAATTTTCCTCTCGTTCTTCTAGAAAAGAAATTATTTCGGGACTAATTATTTCAACCATCTCACATATGTATGCAGAATAAATTAGTGTCCACATCTTTTTCATTTGTATTTTTTCCGTGAATCGCGATCGACTTCAAAAACTTTGGCGATCGACCGGTCGATCGCGATCGACTCTTTGAGCACCGCTGCCATAAGCTCTCATTCGATACCTCATTTGTCATTCTATCTGTTTTAATAACGGAGGAGTTATACTCGCCGATAATCAGACCGACGGATAGTCAGTCATGAAACTAGAAGTATATATTTTTTCAAAAATAAATAACCATTTTCAAGTTCCTTGCAAGATGAAACTACAACCGCATCATTATTCCAGTTCAATCAGAGAGTGCAGCAAGCACCTCTACCGGTTTCGAAACTTATTAGTCTCTCATCAGGAGGCACATATGCTGCTCTCTCTGACTCAACTAGGACAAACCCCGGCGTGCAGTCACGGATTGCAACGAACGAAATGGCAGGGATGCCCTAGCGGCAACTGCTATCAAAAAACTAAGTTTTCAATCTAATAGCACATAAAACAACATCCAAAAATGGTATTCCACATCCTACCAGACTGAAAACAATGGGAACCTTCTCTGGTAACACCTCCGAGGCTTCTACAATTTGCAAGCCATAACGGATGCTGAGACTAAGGAAGATGAGGGAATTTTACAATTTATAATCCACGTCCCATCTGCTCAGCGCGGTAAAGTTCCAACTTATTCGACAAAGAAACAACGACAACGAAATTGAAAATGGTTATTCATTTTTGATTTACATTTACTCCGATTGGAGTACGAAGGGAACCATTCTCGTTGGAACTTTACCGCGCTGAGCAGATGGGAAGTGAATTATAAATTGTAAAATTCCCTCATCTTCCTTAGTCTCAGCATCCGTTATGGCTTGCAAATTGTAGAAGCCTCGTAGGTGTTACCAGAGAAGGTTCCCTCAGTCTGGTAGGATGTGGAATAACATTTTTGGATGTTGTTTTATGTGCTATTAGATTGAAAACTTAGTTTTTTGATAGCAGTTGCCGCTAGGACATCCATGCCATTTCGTTCGTTGCAATCCGTGACTGCGCGTCGGGGTTTGTCCTAGTTGGGTCAGAGAGAGCAGCATATGTGCCTCCTGATGGGAGACTAATAAGTTTCGAAACCGGTAGAGGTGCTTGCTGCACTCTCTGATTGAACTGGAATAATGATGTGGCTGTAGTTTCATCTTGCAACGAAATTGAAAATGGTTATTTATTTTTTATTTACATTTACTCCGATTGGAGTACGAAGGGAACCATTCTCGTTGGAACTTTACCGCGCTGAGCAGATGGGACGTGAATTATAAATTGTAAAATTCCCTCATCTTCCTTAGTCTTAGCATCCGTTATGGCTTGCAAATTGTAGAAGCCTCGGAGGTGTTACCAGAGAAGGTTCCCATTGTTTTCAGCCTGGTAGGAAGTGGAATAACATTTTTGGATGTTGTTTTATGTGTTATTAGATTGAAAACTTAGTTTTCTTTTTATATATTTTTTCTCGTCTTGCTAAGGCGTGTCGAATAATATATCGCTTGTGCTATTTCCGCGACTTTAAAACAGTACTTCTGGTTGCAACTTGGAACCGGAAATCCGAGGTCAAATTTCTCACCTTTAATACCATCATTGGGTTATGTTTTCATTTGACACCTCATTTGTCATTCTATTTGTTGTAATAACGGAGGAATTGTGATTACGGACGGCAAGACAGACATGGATAATTCATGGTTTTCACATTTTTTTAAAATGAGTGAAAACAACAATAATTATACAATATTCATTTCTCCATATTTTTAGGGGTCGACAAGACAAGAATTCTTGTCTTGACAACAACTTCTTGTCTTGTCTTGAGAAAAAATCAAGAAAGTTAAAAACATCTTGTCTTGAAATTTTCTTGACAATTTATATCTTGTCTTGGCTCAAGAAATTTCAAGATCTTGAAATTTCTTGATTACCCGGTCGGGTGATTCCACGGCGACCTTTTTATTGCGTTGTGTGCTAACACGGCCTCCACTGCCACTGGGGGGAGTCCCTGATCTGCATTTGTTTCCTGACGAACCCAAAAATGATGTGTAGTTGCACGCTTACAATAAGCATTTTGCATGTTTTGCACATATTCTAAGCTTAGCTACCCAGGATTTCATAAAAATTGCTGAGCCAAATCGAAACAGTACAGATCGAACAGGATTTTGATTATTTGGAGGATGAGATCGAAGTAGAAAATGCTATAAATGCTACTACTTTAGATTTTAACTTTCCTGTAAGTAAAATTAAATACCTTGTAAAAAAAAATAAAAACTATGGGCAAATGCAATTTAAACTTAACAGTGCTTGCGAGGCCATAAATTGTAAGATGACTATGCCATAACTAGATGTGCCTACAAGATGGCATTTAACTTTCGAGATGCTAACATGGGGCTTAAATGTAAAAAATGCTTAAAACTATATTTTGTGACAACAACCAAAATATAAATAATTGGAAAATGTTAGATAAATAATGTTTCTGATCAGTAAATTTTTTCAGTATCTGACAAGGTTTAAAACACTTTCTTCAATTCTCGAAGGGGAAAAATGTTGCACACTCCCATTGGTGGTAATTGGAGTAAATTTACTTTTGGACAAACTGGAAATAGGGGCTCATGAACTTAATAATAAAATTAATAGAGACGCTACCGATGAGCACTTAATTTACTGCATTCAAGCTGCGAGAGATAAAATACTGAAACACTATAACAAAACTAATTGGATATACTGTATTGTTGTTATTGTGAATCCTCGCCATAAAGTAGAGGCACTTTCCTCTTCATCTTAGAAAAAGCTTCTATAATCAGAGGCAGTACAAAAATTTGAACAAATATTTGAAGCTAACTACTTTAATAAATCCCAGAATGATCTATAGAATCTAATACCAGAGCCAGTACTTAGTCTGAAAAAAGAAGATAACGAATTTGATTTAGATATTACTTACCTATTTAACTAAAGACATACAAATATCTGGGAATCTGGGTTGATGACAAAAATGTCCAAAGCAAAGAAATTAAAGTCCGAATTGAAACTGCAAGGCAAGCATTTATAAAAATGAATAAGACACTGCTTACAAACAAAGACCTTCAGTTGCCTCTCAGATTGAGGGCTTTAAGATGCTACATATTTCCTATATTACTATACGGAATGGAAGCTTGGACATTGAAGAGACAACACATAAGCAAAATAGAATCGTTCGAAATGTGGTGTTACAGAAGAATATTGAAAATTCATTGGGTTCAAATTATTACCAATGTTGAAGTGCTACGACGTTTAAATAAGGAGTTAGAAATTATGAACAGTATAAAATCAAGAAAACTGGAATATTTGGGTCACATTACCAGAGGAGAAAAATATGAGTTGCTGAGAATTATTATGCAAGGAAGGATCCAAGGAAGAAGAAGCATATGCGTCAATAAGACGCATCCCCTGGCTTGCCTAGAGAATGGTTTAACTGTAGTTCATTACAACTGTTCAGAGCAGCCAACAAAGTGACTATAGTCATTATGATATCCAATATGATATCCGATAGGAGATGGAACTTTAAGAAGAAGAAGACCTATTTAAGAAAGCTGATAATGATAACTTACAATCTTGGAAGTATGAAATTGAAAAATACTTAAATGAGCCTAGGTCAGAAGATTCTGAGAATATACATACTTGATTGGTGGAGAAGGCACGAAAATATCTACCCGTCATTATCGAAAATGACCAAAGGATTTTCTCGGAACGCCAGCAACATCTGTATCTGCGGAAATGCTATTTTCAAGAGCAACTTTAACAATAACAAAGCCAAAAAATCAGCTAGGCGTTGATTCCATAAGAAGTGTTATCTGCCTTAATTCATGGCTTATCAATTCCGATTTAAAAATATGCTAAATTGGTTATTTATTTAAAATAAAATCTAGTTTTTATTATTAGGTAGTCAAGATATTTCAAGATTTCTTGTTTTCTGGACAAGAAATCTTGGTATTGACATAAGATTTCTGGTCTTGTCTTGAAATCTAAATTTACTTCTTGTCTTGATCTTGTCTTGAAATCAAGACAAGATCAATAAAAGATCTTGAAATTTTCAAGAAGTTTGCGACCCCTACATATTTTAGATTTCTTCAATATTGGTAAGTGAATGAACAGCGAAAACTAATAATAATTATCCATTGGTCTAGAAACCATAAAAATAGCGACGTTCGTTCATGCATTACTGGCGAATAAACACATCTGCCAGACCGTCTGGGATATTTATAACGGCATGTAATATAGCTACCTATATCTATAGCCAAGACAAGGTGACTACCTTTTCCTGCTTTAATAGTACTGGCGCAAGATATCTAATTTAACAGAACTAATTTTGATGCTCCTGTTTTTTACATAAAAATAAAACCATATACAAAGTTTAACTTTAAATATAGAGCGTCCCGATTTGGTGTTAAAAGATCTCTTTTTTTAGTCCTGGTCCTCCGGAAGGAGTGTTATGATCACCGTGATGTCGTGTATTGTCCGTCTCCAAAGATATCTGTCTCTAGTTTTATACCGCATTTACACTCAGTCCTGTTGGACAGGAAATTGGGCAGGGAAGTGGGCAGCGTGAATGTGTAAATAGCTCACTCGTGCTGCTGCTGCTCATGCTACTGCCATTGCAAGGCGCTCCCTCAAAAGTCGGTTTTCGAGATGGAAGTCAAAGGACTGGCAGAGCGAGATCGAGTAAGTATTCACATTCAACTACTTTCTCTCTCACTTACCGCCGGCAAAGCGGCAAGTGAGTAAGGGAGCAAGACGATGCTGTCGTCACATTCCATTCTTGAGAGTCGTTCGGTAAATGAGTTGTGAGGACATTGGCGAGGACATTCACATCATGATGTGAACACCATACTCGCGTCGATATCGTATTTCGGGCAATATTTCCGGCAGCGGCTGCAGCAGTGGCAATGGCTGAGTATAAATCCGGCAATTTCTCTTAATTCATGCATAGGTCTTTTGCATGTTCCTGTAATTTGATTGATTCATCTTGTTCCCTCCTTATCTTCGGTCTTCTACCTTTCCTTGGATAGTAGGATATTTTTCCATATTTTCTGTGTCTACTCATCTTAAAATATCCCAAGTATTTTAATTGTTGGAGATGGACTTTGCTGGAGAGCCGTTTGCTGACCTTTAGCTCATTTAAAATTTAATTATTTGTCGTGTGGTCGATCCACGGAATTCGTAACATTCTTCTCAACAGAACATTTCTGTGGCATCTATCTTTTTCCTTTTCGTTTGTCTTAGGGTCCAAGATTCACATATTATGTATAACATACATAAAATTGGGAATACATACATATTAAGTAGTTAATCAACCTCATTTTTAGAGTTCGTTAAATTTGAGAGTCCTTCCATATTTTGACAATCTTTCCTTCATTCCTTCATTCCTACGGTGACTTTTGATAGATCATATCGTGGGCGTACTGGAAAAATCCACTAACTCCATTTTTTTCAATTTTGACATTTTACTACCATTAAATCCAGAAACATTAATATGTTAACAGGAAAACCCTAAATCTCCAAATTCGTCATCCACCGTGCTTAAATCGGCACATTCAATGACAAAGAAAATCAACTAACTCCATCTTTTTCTAAGTTTTCATGAACAAAATAATGTTTTTCCAAATATTTTTATGTACGTACATGTATGAGCACAACACCTGTGGTTAACATCCTTCAAAATCATATCCAGGTACCAAAAGTTGAATAGCTTTAGCCAGTATACCCGATTTTTAAGAGGTAATCAATAAGGTATAATAACGTTTAAATATGTTTTTCTCAAAACTTTACTTTTGTTTTATTTTTTCCTGCAGTGATCCTGTGTTTGTGATCAATGATCCCAGATATAAGAATGAGCTCACAACCTTAAACCGGTCAATTGTGGTTATGTGTTGATGATTGTTACGTAGTATATTCACGTCAATCAGTCACAAATATCAATAGGGCTTTTCATGGATTGTCATTTGTTTCGAGCTTCTGTCATGTGTCACATAATATTAATATATCTACGTCATACGTCTTTGGTCTGTATCATTGGTATATGGTGGTATATGCCAATAACGTATGACGTAGATATATTAATAATATGTGACAGAAGCTCGAAACAAATGACTGAATGAAAAGCCCTATTAACTCTTCTTGACTATTTGCAAGAACTTAGATTGTTTATTTTTTGGCCATTTATTGAGGTGTCTTTTTCGGAGAGAACGCTTTGCGATAATATATAAAACATAATATCGCACACCTAGTTCAATAGGGAACTTGCACATTTTTTTTTATTAGATAATAATGTTCAGTTTTGTTTAAAAATGAGATTTCCAAAATATCACGCTTCAAAAACTCGTAATAACTTAGAAATACATATTTAAAGTCTTCTGCGGTATAAAATAGTTCAAACGGCCCGTGACGTCACATAGTTTTGCATTAGTTTTGATTATGGTTATATTTCGCTGTGTCTAGGTACACGGTAAAATGTACGCAAATAAAAAAGTTAGGTAGACGCGAATTAAACTTCATCAAGCCAGTGACGTCATTATTTACATTTGGTACATGCTATTTTCATATGTTTAGTGTTTGTTTGATAGAAAAATATTTGTTAGGAGAAGGGAAGAACTATTCAGATGTTTCAAACTTAATTGTAATAAATCAATGTATATATATAAAAGTATATATTTAGGTTAGCAAAATAATTATATGTATTTAGTTGACATGACATGTAGGTACAAAATATTGTTAAAATAATTTTTATACGTAAGTGAATTATTATAATCAACTATTCTAAATGCAAAATAAGCCACAATTTAACTAAAAAAAATATTTTATTAACGTTTCGACGTCCAAATCGGATGTCATTATCAAAATAAAAAAATTAGTCAGATTAAATAAATTATAAGAAAAAATTTTTTACTAAGCAACAACATTTTTGTTTAATTTAATAATATTTTGTATTTTGACAACGACATCAGGTTTAGACGTCGAAACGTTAATAAAATCAATTTTTTAGTTAAATTTCGGCTTAGTTTCCATTTAGAATGGTTAATTACAAAAATGCCACAAGGATAATAGCTTCAGAACAAGTTAATTATTATTGTGAAAACTTTAGGTCTTCCTTTTATTTTAAACTTGGACGGTAATACTATTTCATTTAAAACTAAAAAAATATAATATATTAATTTATAGTCTCTTATCTTTTTCGTACTGTTTTAAAATGTTCTTAAACTCATTAAAAGAACTAAATAATTGTCCACACTCCATAGTTAATTTAAAAACAAACACTAAACAAATAAAAAATAAGAAATCACTGACACTCTAACTTTTTATTTGCGTACACGTTAGCGTATACCTAGACACAACCTTATATTTAGGTATATTCTTCTTCTCCTTCTTTAGTTTATTGGCCTCCACCTACTTGGGTATTTGGCCAGCTCATCGTCGTGGAATAAGTCAAAAATATTTATATTCTAATGACATATATCGTATGTCATTGTAATAATATATACCAGTTTGTTAAAATTGGAGTTTTATACTGTTTTTGAAGGAAATGAACGAAGGTTTACTATTGAAAATAAAACCATTTTGTAAAAATACAAATTTTCTATGAATAGTTTAAACGATCAAAAACACTTGTAACGTCACATAAATGTATTTTCTACTGACGTTTATAACGTCTAATTTAAAATTATGTTTGCTTTATTGAAAAAATTTAAATGTAAAACTTAGTGACGTCACGACGCGTTTTGGACCACCTGTTTTAATTTGAATTTTTAATCGTCTTTAGGGGCCAAACGAAACACAAACAAAACTTTTTTATCTTTGATACATGTTTTAAATTATGTTATGTTGTGATTTATAACATTTTTTTCGAATTTAAAAATTTATGCAAGTTCCCTATTGTGCCACAACTGCAAAAAATTCGAATTTTGGGTTAAGGCTGTAAAATATTGCCTATATAATGGCCTCTCTAATGCAATACAGCCTGAACTAAAATATTGTTTTGGATAAGTATAAAGTAAGTTACTTCGGTATTTCACTATAGGGTTTTTGGAGGCTTTGAAAATGCAATATGGCCATAACTGGGAGATGTGGCGATAATATACACTGCCACAATACAACCGATGTAATTCAATACGTTCAATACGGCCACAACTGCAAAAATCAAGAGAGATGTGGCGATAATATACACTGCCACAATACAACCGATATAATTCAATACGGCCACAACTGCAAAAATCAATTGATTTTTTCATTATATTGCCGCCGTATCTCCTAGGTATCGTTTTATAAATGACTTTCTTCACACTGCAATATCGCCATAACTATCAAAATAATAATAACGCTTTATTTTTAATAAATTGTAATAAGATCCAGCCAATAAGTATATAATTTGCTACCTAAATTGTAATTTTGAAGCCAGTCATTCTCAAAATAAATTATTTACAGGGCAAAACGCGTTTACTACAGAACGTTTTGCTCATTTCTCGAGAATATTGTGTTTTGCACTTGTGGCACTATTGAACTAGGTGTGCGATATGTAGGTTTATTCTTATAATGGGTTCTCTAGATTTGTCTACTACACTCAACGAAAAAGGTACGTAATATTAATAAAAATGTTAATTCAGACAACAAAAGCAATACTTAAAATTTGTCCAATTCTTGGTTTTATTGGAACAATAAAGCGATGTTCATCAATTCATTACTTTCGTTAGTTGATCCAGTGTATTACGTTTATTGAATGGATGAACATCCGTTTATTAATATATAATACTTTCAATATGTATACCATAATATTACTTTATTGATATTACGAACACTGTTCACTGAGTCAACGAACACTATTCATTGAAACAACAACGTCGTTAATTGACCGACGAAGACTATTCGTTGTGTCACTAACAGTGTTATTTCTCCTAACGTATACTGTTTCATGCATTCAATCAATTTCGTTTATTTCTACAATTATTTCCGTTTATTTTTACAATTAATTCCTTTCATTCCCACAATAAATACGGTTATTCCTACAAGCAATTCCTACAATCAATTTCGTTCATTCCTAATATGAACGTATTTTATATTAGGTAATAATTACTGAATGCGTTAGCTCAATGTATGATATTAATTGATTAATAATAATTTTGCAAATCCCCCTTTTTTGTCCTAAACCTAATGGACTTTACACTGTGTGATTTCGACTTTACACTGTGTGATTTCTCATAATATGATTTCACTTATACAGTGCGCTGGAATAAGTGTTACCCCCCCCCCCCTCCCTTATTAACTTATTTATTTTTAGCACATGGTTAGCAAAACGCTCGGACAGGTTGATTTTTAAAGTAATCAAAGTAGGTATATTATAACATCAATGTTTCGAACTTTACGCGATCCCCCTTCAGGTCCCTACATCATGTGATAGCTCATTTAAAAGCGTTTGAAATAGTGATTCCAAAAATGTATAACACTTTAATCCCCTTTGAGAGCGCAGGTGCAAAATTTCGATCGAATTCTTTTTAAACGCATTCATTTTTTTTTTGGAATCCTGAGAAAACTAATAAGTATTTTTGAAAAATGTAAACGCAGAATAAAATATTAAATTATTACCGAGGGCTAAAAGTCCCCTAGAATAAATAAAAAGTTTCTTTTGAATGGTATATTTGACATAAAAATCATACTAAATTTTCTCTTTTTCATCCCTGTGACTTATTAAAATAATCATTATAGAAGTTCTCAGGGACTTCAGACCCTCTATAATACTGTAATATTTTATTCTGCGTTTAAATTTTTCAAAAATACTGATTAGTTTTCTCAGGATTCGAAAAAAATGAATACGATAATAGACACAGGAAAACTTTCTTCCAGTACGGACTACACTTGGAAACGAAATGAAATTATTCGGCACTTCGGCAGAGCTAACAGCATTGTTTAACAAAGAATTCTTTTTTAAGCAATGGTAACAGAGAAGCTCGGGGTATCACGATAAGAAAAAGCCGTTACATTTTAAATGGCCAAGCAAACCTTATTGAAATCTGTACGTTGTCACGATAAACCAAGGTAACTGCTTATCATATAAGAAATCAAGAAAGTGTTTTGCTGTCAGAATTAATAATAGTATTAAGTATACGAAACTAGTTAGTATACGAAATTGAGTTTTATTGATTAATGTACTCTAGTTATTTTCACAATTATTATTCAATCATTGTGACAATAACCAAATACATTGATCAATGTCTAAAAGTTCGTTGAAACAAAAAATTAAATTGTTGTTACAACGAAATACTATTCAATAATCACTGTTAATCAACGAACTAAATTTTTTTGAGTGTATTTGTCTTGTATTCAAAAGGTTTTCTTGAGTACCTATACCTTTGGAAAATCCAGTTTGCTCCAGGGATATTTCTCTGTGTAGGAAAGTTTTCAGCCTTTCGTTAAAAGATACAGCATATGCAAAAAACAAGCAGGTTGGTTCGTGCTAAATTCGGTGTCAGGTCATTCGATGCTTGTATCGGTTTATTACATTAATAAACCGTAGGATTTCAATAGAAATTCAACCACAATTGTATGGCTTATGCCTTTGAGAGTACTGAAAGATGAAACCAAGGAGCGTAAAATATGTGAAAGCTGTGAGGTTTCCTAGGGAAATCTACGTGAAAATTTTTGCAATTCACGAATCTACACCTTCTACTTTGAAAAATTCATATCTTTTATTATAATAAGATTAAAAGCTTGAAACAGGTACATTCTTCACAGAAACAGGTCACGTATGTGTGTTAGTATTGGGAATACATACATATTAAGTAGTTAATCAACCTCATTTTTAGAATTCGTGAAACATGAGAGTCCTTCCATATTTTGACAATCTTTCCTTCATTCCTTCTTTCCTACGGTGACTTTTGATAGGTGACTTTAGAAAGGTGAGCAATATATAATGTACAACGTTTAGAAAAAAAAAATTAAAATGGAACAGAGTTATAGCGAGCTAAACGCAAAAAACGTGATTTAATTTTTTTTATTTTTAGGGCAAAATTGCGATTTTGACAATATTCCCCGACCTAAAATTTGAAATAAATTTCATTTTCGTTTCCAACACTGTCAAAAACATATTGCAAGACCAAAATTAGCAGTTCACCACTCTTGGTCAGTATCTAGAAAAATAAGGATTATTTTGGGGATTTCTAATGTCGATACTAAAAGTTGCACTATTTTTTTTTTCTATAAAACATTTTGATCTAAAACTTTCCAGTTCTTCACTCAACTTTTGCCATTAAACTTTGCAATGCACAAATCTGCACCTTTTACTTTAAAAAATTCATAACCTTTATCAGAATAAGACTGAAAGCTTGAAACAGGTACCGTTGTCTTCAGAAATGTTAGAACTATCTACTTTGAAAATTTTAGAGAAAAATAATAAAATGGAACAGAGTTGTAGCGAGGTAAACGCAAAAAACGTGATTAATTTTTATTAGTTTGAAGGTAAAATTGATATTTTGACAATGTTCCCCCACATACAATTCAAAATAAACCTCATTTTCGTTTTCAGCGCCATTAAAAACATACAGTATGACTAAAATTGGCCCTTCACCCCTCCGTGGTCAGTATCTCGAGAAATAAGCGTTTTTTGGGGTGTGCCGCTCGTCTATTTAGCTTTTTAATGGAGTACAAAAAATCGAAAAAATCGCGTTTTTTGCACTAAATTGTTACTATTTAAAAAAGGCTCAGAACTCTGCCGAAAAAGGCAGGAAACAGGTAGGTTTTCTGCGAATAGGTTTACAATAACTAGAAGAGTTGTCGGATACCTGGATAATTTATTGTCCAGAGAAAATCCTTATTTACCTGGACTCAAATATTCAAAGTTCTAAACGAAAATTTACCATTTTTTAAGTCCTTAACGAAAATTTTTTAGTCCTTGTAACACCAGGAGCGGAAGACAACAAATAATTTTTGAGAGATAAGAAAGAAGCAGATAATATGTCCACAGTGCACACTAAACTCCTGGACAAAATTAACGCACCACTTTAATTAATCTAAATATTTACAATATGAACACAAAATAAAACTAAGTTACATTGAAATAATAATAAACACCTACAAATAAGTCCAACATGACTTTATAATGACCTTGATTTGCCTTATAGTTTCTTTAAAAATTTGTTTTTGCCGGAAATGCATAAATAAGCTAGCATAACTCCAAATTGCAAAAAGAAAAAAATCAGTAAAGTAACACAATAAAATGCATCTGGGTCAACACTAATACCGTGTAGGCCCTCCTTTACTTCTTATCATTTATGAGTCAAAGCATGCTTGATATCAAATGTTCAACAAAAGCTTGCGGAATATTCTTCAATTCTTCAATAACGGCCTCAATGAGTTGGTTGTGATTGGCAATAGGGGGTCTACGACTTCGAATCTTTTTTTGAAATAGTCCCATAGATGCTCTATAGGATTCATGTCCGGACTGTTAGGTGACCACTCTAATAATTTAATATCAACATTATTTAGGTAGCCAATAACGTGTCGAGCCACATGAGGACGAGCATTGTCTTGCATGAATAAAAAATTAGGTCCAAGAAACGGAGCAAAAGGCATAACATGTTCGACAATAATGTTGTCTAAGTAATAATGGGCATTCATAGAATTCCCCCCCCCCTTCCCCAAACATTTTAGAGCCACCACCAAAAGGTACTTTAGGAGAGATATTGCAGCTGGCAAACCTCCTCGCCTTCGCCAGATACGCTTACGACCATCTGGAGCTTTTAGGCTTACTCTATTCTCATCGGAGAAAAGAACTCGTTTCCAATCATCGATGGTCCAATTTTGATGCAATCTTGCAAAATTCAATCTCTAAAGCCTGTGTTGTCTGGTAAGCAAGGGTTTTTTGGCCGGTCCTGTTGCTCAATTCTGCTTCATGTAAACGTCTTCTAACTGTTCGAGACGATATCGCGACATTTCGAACATCTACTAGTTCATTTTTTAGCAAATTGCTGCTTACTCTCTTATTTCTGAGAGCACGTTGTCTCAAAAAACGATCATCAATTTGATTAGTGCAACGTTTCCTTGTCCTGGTCTTCGATGGTACGATCCTGTTTCATTATATCGCCTCACCTTGCGACTGATGCTGGAATGATGTCTTCCTAACAAACATGCAACGTATCGCATTGAATATCCTTTTTAATCCTATTTTGTCCAGGAGTTTATTAACAAATTAAAACAAAATTTTAAATGAATTAGTTTTCTATCTATATTTTTAAAATTGCCAAAGTAGTAGTACAGATTAAGATAGTAAGCCCCTGCACTATAATTTTGATCCCATCAAGTCTGCTGGTGAATCAACTCGTTCAGTGTTCAGTACAAGTTCAAAAGCAAGGTTGCGTTGGGGTAGGTTATAGATTTATTTCAGCAATCTGGGAGACGGAATTCGTAAAGTTAAACCATAAATTTTGAGACAACATGGCAACTTCCAATAAACCACCATCAATGCCCGCTTTGATGGAAACTTTTTACTATGAAAACTTGAGGTAATTGCCCGCAATATGCATCTGGCGGGATCGTAAAATTAGTGATATATGAATGCGAATGGCATTTAACTACATTTTATTACCTATTTTACAATAACTGAAAATAAGTTTCCAGTTGAAACGATCATTCGATGGTTGGGTACAGAATAAGTTTCGATAAATGCAAAATAATGCACTGAGAATGAGAATTTATTTATCAAGGAGTCAACCTGATGATTACTAAGAAGAGTTCATTGAATCCCTTGTTCAATAACTAAACATTATTCAAATTGTAATATATAGGGTGTCCCAAAATTAGCGGTACGGTCGAATATTTCGCGAAATGAATATCGAATGGAAAAACTGAAAAATGCGTGTTTAATAGTCTTCAGAAATCTATCGAATGATACCAAACACGACCCCCCTCTCCACCCCCTGGAGTGATTTGGATTCCGCTCGTAAAAATAAGCAACTTTTAATTGAGACATTTTTTCGAATTGTGGATAGATGGCGCTATAATCAGCAATAAGAGTTTCTCGTGATACCCTAGGCCCTAGTAGACCCTAGGTAAATTATAGAAACGGTCTTATATCTCGCGAAATACACTTCCAAATAAAAAACCAAACAACACGTGTTTAATATTTTTCAAAAACCTATCAAATGACATTAAACACTACCCCCACTCCATACCCCGGAGGTGAGGTGGGGGATAACTCTAAAATCTTAAATAGGGTAACTCTAAATCTTAAACATAATCCCGTTTTTTATTGCAGTTTGGGATTCCTCATGAAAGAATAAGTAACATTTATTCGGAACATTTTTTTAGAACTGTTGATAGATGAGATGTAGCTAATAAATCGCATTTTTCCGATTATAGCGCCATCTATCAACAATTCTAAAAAATGTCGGGCGTCGCCTTTTCCTCCTAGTGCTTTGTTTTTTGTGCTCCGTTATTTAATTGATGTTTATTAAAAAAAAACAAAGTTCTCCATTTCAGTTAGTGATAGCGCTTAACTTTTTGTTAAATTTGTTAATACTTATGTACTAGACTAGTTTTGTTATAATCGGTACTTATACCCTGTTCCACGAACATACGCCTGTCTTGGATTATCGAGACAACGAATATTTTATTGTGCAAATTATGAAGAACGAAAGTAAATTGCAAAATACGTTGTTTTTTCTTGGAACAATTATTAGAGCCATTTATTTTCGCACTTCTTATGTTGCACACTAAAATATTCGTTGTCGCGATAATCCAAGACAGACGTATATTCGTGGAATAGCCCATACTAAACACATTGTTATAAAACCGTAGTTTTTAAAAACAATATAGGGTGAGGCAGATAACTGGCCTATTAGAAATATTTCGAGAACTAAAGGCAACAGAATCATGTAAATTGGAATGTAGGGGTTTTGAAGCATGATCTATTAAATTAAAATATTTCCATTTCTTTCCAACTTCCGGTTATACCGGAAGTTACTTATACCTTCGTTTTTTTTTAAATGGGACACCCTGTATATTTTTAGATTTTTGGATTCTTCTCAATATCTTCTTTCTTAAAATATGAGGTTTTGTAATATTATACAGGGTATTTTAAAAGATATTTACGTTTTTTTATTAATTTCGTAGCAACATTCACACCGTGTAGAATTGTAACAGTTTGACATTAAAAACTCTGCTTATGTTCAAGTGATTTTTAATATAGTCTATTATTCTTAAGAATCATTAGTATAGCTAATTTTGAAATTTTAATAACCAGGGTTGGTCGAAACTCGGAATGAATATTTTCTGAGTTTTCTTAAATGAAACACCCTGTATTTTAGTATTGTAATGAAATGATATTTCATGGTACTTTTTTATTTTATAAGTATTCCCTATAACTAATTGCTTTAACTTGTGAGTTATTGGTGATTCAAGCTAAACATTAATTGCAACAAAAAATACGTAAAATTTTATTACGTTGGCCGTGAAAAAATTCAATCACAAATAATTTTTCAGAAATAAATACATATTAATCCTGACTGATCCGTAAAATTACCAATAATGGTTTAGGTATCAAAATACCTACGTAGTTAAGGTTGTTGGTGCGATTAACAATTAAGCACAAATTAAAGCAGTTAGGTATAGGGAATGCTTAATAAATAAAAAATTACCATAAAATATCATTTCATTACAATACTAAAATACAGGGTGTCCTATTTAAGAAAACTCAGAAAATACTCATTCCGAGTTTCGACCAACCCTGTATACTAAAATTAAAAATTTAGCTATACTAATGATTCTTAACAATAGTAGACTATATTAAAAATCATTTAAAAGTAAGTAGAGTTTTATATGTCAAACCCCTACAATTCTACAGGGTGTGAATATTGCTACGAATTTAATACAAAAACGTAAATATCTTTTAAAATACCCTGTATAACATTACAAATACTCATATTTTAAGAAAGAAGACATCGAAGAGAATCCAAAAATGTAAAAATATACAGGGTGTCCCATTTAAAAAACGAAGTTATAAGCAACTTCCAGTATAACTGGAAGTAGCAAATAGATAAAAATATTTTCATTAAATAGATGACTCTTCAAAACCCCTTAATTCAAATTTTCATGATTCTGTTGCCTTTAGTTCTCGAGATATTTCTAATACGCCCTTTATTTGCCTCACCCTGTATAGTTATTTTCCTAACAAATGCAGAAAATCTTAAACATGAAGAGAAGTATCTTCCCAATGCAGAAAGTCATTCTTTTCCGCTCGCAACTGCAGTTTGCCGAACGACGCGAAGCGGGAGTTCAGCAAGCAGTCGAGTGCGGAAAAGAGACTTTCTGCAAAAGTTAGGAACAATATTTTTTCTAAGAGTCTTTAAAAAATTACCAAATCTTAATCAATTAATTTAATTAATATGAAAATACATACACAAATTAATTCTTTGACAAGGTTGTCAAAACCAAACTTTCAATATAATTAGTTAGCATGACGACGATCTTGGTTTCCATGACGATGATTCAAAACGACTGTTATTGCCTATCGATTTGACTTTCGAATATTATGTCAAAATAATTTTATTTCATCCAATTGTCGCGTTAATTTCATTAAAACAGGAACACAATAAGATATATTTGAAATAAATTAGTAAATAATATCTAAATATTAGTTTATTGCATGTATTATAATTACTTTAAGGCCATATTAACATATCTAAATTAACACGCGTGCGGAAAAGTAAAAACCGCGTGCGGAAAAGTAACACGCGTGCGGAAAAGTGAAACTTTCTAAACTAAAATGCGTGCGCGAAAGTAGACATTTTTGCATGCTCGTAGAAAAAAATGTTTATTTATCTATCTCTGTGTCTACCATATGTTTAGTTCACAGTGTAGCTTTTATAAATACTTCCAATAAAAAACCAGCATGTCAAAACGGTAGTTTTCATTTGATATGAATGGTTATACCTTCAGATTTTATAGCCTTAGCCGGACGTTCGATCGTATCGTGTTTAATATCTTCAAATTCAATTTAGTTCTATAAATTCTTCGATATGTTTTGCTCTTCTAAAAATGGACGATTTGATTCGGTTTCATTTTAAGACAACTTTATTTGGAGATGTAATTATCGTTAACGATTTCTTCGCTGGAGACAGATGTCATCTGCAGACCGTGTTATGAGATGGTAGATATGATTGTTTTCATTAAAATTATATAAGGATAACAAGCAAGTAGCGTTATATCTAAATAAGTATAATGTTATTAGAAATATAAATACATGCTAGATATAAATTTACCGATATTTGATGCATTATGAACATTTGAATTAGTCCAGTCGCACAGTGTGTCAATGAGCCTAGCTAGGTGGACAAAAGTCACATCCAAAACTAAAAGAATTATTATTTGAATATTGTAAACAACACCCCAAAACATGCTACTCTAAATTTGGTTATGTCTAACACATCCCATCGTTGAGTAATAGATCCCAAAAGTACGTATTCTCATTGTAATAGCAGTGGCGGCCGGTCAGGGTCAGCAGGGTCAACAGTGCCGACCCACACATTTATAGATATTATAGATTTTTTTAATATTAAATTTAATTAGAGTTTATGTAATTTTTTGTACCTTTGAAATAAAAAAAACTGTCAGATAATACAGACTAAATTTTATTCGTGGCTTTTAAAAGGATTCGACCAATCCGAGCGTTAAGTGATCCCTGCGCATTTTTAAACACTGAATGATCCGAGCAATTCATCTGACTGTTCGGCTAGCCGACCCCAGCTCCTCCGTAGCTTGACGATTTACACGTAAAACTCAACGAACAATACAAATCGATGAGCAACCAAACATATATTTCTCCGTAGGCATTAAGCGGCAGGTACGGCATATTTAAATCTGCCGGTTTCATTTGGAAGCATCGGCAGAAATTGTAAAAAATAATCACGCCGTTTTACGTCGTTTAATTGATATTGTAATTTTTTTGAGTTGTCAGGAATTATCATTTATTTATAGATATATAATATCGTATAATCGTTATATAATATAATTATAGATAACTAATAAAATTGTTTAAGAAATACGATTTGGATTGTCTAATGTGCTTTCTGATTCTAAGATATTTTACGGCATATCTAAAACAGTACAGAATGAACTAATATAATTAATTAGTTACATTTTAAATAACGTTATTGGATCTGAGCTTCAGAAAACCATTTGCTTTTCGCTAGAAATAGATGAAACTTCTGATTATCATGTCATTTACAATAATTATCAATTGTTGTCCGATACGAGTTACGTGGTAATATTTATGAGAGGTTTTAAGGTTTTACAGACGTGAGTAAAAGCTATAAGGCAGAATATGTTTTTGGTGTTTTAAAGAACAGATTAAAATTTTTTGATATCAAAAATAAATTGGTAGGGCAAACTGGGGCAAACTTGTGACGGCGCTGCCGTGATGTCTGGTGAATTGAACGGTCTCCAGGCAAAAGTTAAAACTATTGCACCACAAGCTTTATTTGCTCACTGTCATGGGAATAGAATGAATTTAGTTTTGCAGGATACGTGTAAAAAAATTAAGAATATCGTCTTTTCTTGCCAGTTTAGCTCGCCCAAACGGACTACTGTTTTAGAACAATTTGTTTCGAAAAAAATGCGAACAGTTTGTCAGACGCGATGAAATTTTAAACCTCGGTTAGTTTCCACTGTAGCATATTTTCGTGAACAGCCTTTGGAAGTTTTTTTAATTTATTATCGAAGACGACGATTTTGAAAGTTGTGATGTGATATCTTGATCCGTGAAGCAATCGGTTTGAAAACTTTGTTAAATGATTACTCTTTAAATACTCTTTTAAATATTTTTAAGAAAGTGTCTGCCCAAACCGATTTGTTATTCATTGTTGTTCAAAATCAGTCAACTAACATTATTTATTTCAAAGATAGAATAAGAAAACTGGTGCAAAATCTCAAAGATTTTCGTAATGATAGTAGTTTTCAATATATACGCAGTGACGTTTTGGGTTCGCTTGATATTTCCGAACCACCCCAAAAAAGACACAGGCATGAAACATATCTCGAAAAGTGAGTATATGTTGAAATTTTTGGATATCTACTATGTATTTAAATGAACGGTATTTCTCTTGCCTCAAAAGAATCAAAACATATTGTCGAAACACCATGAAAAAGAGAATGTCAAGTAAACCAAACAAAAAAATCTCCTATGATGATTTAAGCCTTTTAATTAGATGGTATGCCTATATGAGAAGACAAAAAGACCTTGCCGACTCTGTTTCTAAGGCTACGAGCCGCCACTGTGTAATAGAATAAATCAGTTGAATTCCGTACATCATTGCAATCGCACGAAATTAAAGTTTTCCTTAATTTTTAAAGATCAATTGGATATGAATGCACGCTGGCACATCATTTTTTTTTGTAGTAATAGCGTCCAAATTTACGTATTTTTATTGTAATAGAATAAATCAGTTGAGTTCTGTTCATTATTTTTTTCACACTAAATTAAATTTTTCCTTAATTTATATAGACTAATTATTGTTGAAGATGGATAATATTCATGCTAATTTTTTCTAATTTAATAAATATATCTGATAAACAAACAATATTAAAAAAACTGTATGATGAACGAAGGAATTTTCTTCGTATTGAATCTTTCAAATGATGGCAATGACTTGTACCCTTTTGTACCAGGGCTACATTTGCTATATGTACTGATAAAAAGGACTTATTATAACCAACACACTCGAGCACATTTGTTTTAGAGATTTGAAAATTTCTGTCTTGAATGGAGAGAACTATTTCTTAGCCATTTCATGGTACTGAAAGCCACTGTACATAAAATACTTATACATAGTATTAGACGGAGAGGCAGCGCTGAAAAATCTATTTGAATTTACTAAAGCTAGATTTTTCACAGTTGATTACTGTGAGTGTGTAGAGAAACATACTGCGGTCGGTCAAGCGAAACGTAGAACAGGGGTTACTGAGAGGGTATCAAAGTTGCTTTCCTACGAAGGTAATTATTTCCATTTACTAAGGCTGAAAATCGGTACACACAATCTAAATTAAATATAAATAAAAGTTATTATAGTCGATCAGCTGTATGACGGGACAGAGCCGGTCGGTCGGCCCCAATAGTCGATTGAGGAAATGAAGTATTTTGGCTCGCAATTTTTTCGTCCAGCATGGATTTACTTGAAATTTTCACAGAAGGTAGGAAATAGTCCAAGGATCATTTTCTATATCATGCCGCTATCATACGTTAAAACTTTGGGGGTGGGGATTTTTTATTACATTTTAACCATGCAATTCGATAGAAAAAGTAATTCTAAGAAAAAAAATGTTTTTTACATTTTCTTCGTAAAACTAATATTTGTCGAGTTATTCGCGCTTGAAAATAACAGTTTTTCGACAAAAAGAATCGACTTTTTTAGAGGGTTTTTTGAGAATACCTCGAAAAATATGCATTTAATCAAAAAAACTGTAGATATCAAAGTTGTATCTTTTAGTAACACAAACCAAACTCTTTTCCAATAATATCTTTAAGACCAATACAAACCGAGATACGGCATGTTAAAGGTTAGGCATTTTCGTCAAATGCATAATTTGAAATATTCAAAGCCATATAATGGGAAAAATTTGCATTTTTTGAGGAAAACCTAAATAATATTTTTTCAAGTATACAATTAGACCTTTCAACAAAAAAATAAAAAAAAGTTTCTGGCATGAAATTTAAGCGACTTATAATCAAAAAAATGTCGGTACCTGCTTTTCTCTACGAAAAAATCAGTGAAAACAACCCCCTAATTACCTTCCTAATTCAAAATTGGTCTTCACCTTTCTGTAGTTACTTTTATATTTATATTATCAATACGCTCAAGGAGTTTGACTTATTTAAAATGCCTAATTTTGGAAAAATATTATATCTCAATGTGTACTGATTTTCAGCTTTAGTAAATGGATTTAATTACCTTCGTAGGAAAGCAACTTTGATACCCTCTCAGTAATGAGACCCCTCAAAAATGATTTTGTAGGATTTTTAAAGAGCTATAAGACCGTGTAAATTAAATTCCGTAAGATACCTTAGTTTTTAATTGGGGCGGGTTTAAAGGACTCGAATAAGGGGATGTTTGCTGGTAAATAGAGGTTTTAAACAGCTATATCTGGCTAACTATTCACTATTATAATATATGTCTGAATTGCCAATATAAATGAGTGAGATTAAATAAATTATTAGAAGAATTTTTTTTGCTTAGCAACAACACTTTAGTTTATTTTAGTAATATTTTGTATTTTGACAACGGCACCCGATTTGGGCGTCGAAACGTTAATAAAATTATTTTTTTCATTTTAATTGTGGCTTATTTCCCATATAAATAATTAATCATAAAAATGCCACAAGGAAATAGCTTCAGAACAACATTAACTATTCACTGTAATGAAAATCTATGCACAGAGTAATTTTAGTCATTAAAAAAGCTACAATTTAGTATTTTATAATTTTTTTCAATACTTCAGTATTTTCGGAGATATTTTGAAGTAAAAGGTGAAAAATACCAAATTGCAAAAAAATCAGTTTTTCTTTTAAACTCCAATTTTTCCAAAATTAGGCATTTTAAATAAATCAAACTCCTTGAGTGTATTGATAATATAAATATAAAAGAAACTACAGAAACGTGAAGACCAATTTTTAATTAGGAAGGTAGTTAGAGGGTTGTTTTCACTGATTTTTTCGTAGAGAAAAGCAGGTACCGACATTTTTTTGTAAGTCGCTTAATTTTCATGCTAGAAACTTTTTATTATTATTTTTTGAAAGGTCTAATTGTATACTTGAAAAAAGATTATTTAAGTTTTTCTCGAAAAATGCAAATTTTTTCCATTATTTGGCTTTGAATATTTCAAATTGAGCATTTGACGAAAAAAGCTAACCTTTAACATGCCGTATCTCGGTTTGTATTGGTCTTAGAGATATTATTGGAAAAGAATTTGGTTTGTGTTACTAAAAGATACAATTGTGATATCTACAGTTTTTTTTTATTAAATATGTATTTGCAAAAAAACCCTCTAAAAAAGTCGATTTTTTCGTCGAAAAACTATTATTTTCAAGCGCGAATAACTCGAAAAATATTAGTTTTATGAAGAAAATGTAAAAAACATTTTTTTCTTAGAATCACTTTTTCCATCGAATTGCATGGTTAAAATGTAATAAAAAATTCCCACCCCCGAGATGGGGTGGCAATCACCCCCAAGGTTTTAGCGTATGATAGCGGCATGATATAGAAAATTATCCTTGGACTATTCCCTACCTTCTGTGAAAATTTCAAGTAAATCCATGCTGGACGAAAAAATTGCGAGCCAAAATGCTTCATTTCCTCAATCGAATATTGGGCCGACCGACTGGCTCTGTCCCGTCATACAGCTGACCGACTATAATAACTTTTATTTATATTTAATTTAGAATGTGTGTACTGATTTTCAGCCTTAGTAAATGGAAATAATTACCTTCGTAAGAAAGCAACTTTGATACCCTCTCAGTAACCCCTGTTCTACGTTTCGCTTGACCGACCGCAGTATGTTTCTCTACACAATCACAGTAATCAACTGTGAAAAATCTAGCTTAAAAAATTCAGCTGATTTTTCAAACAGATTTTCAAACAGATTTTTCTGTTCAGCGCTGCTGAACAGATTTAAAAACAGATAAAACAGATTTCAAACAGATTTTTCAGCGCTGCCTCTTGGTCTATATGGAAGTAATCAAATCAGCAGTAATTCCACTTGGAGCGCTTTCAAAATAAGCTCAAGAAGCAAGGAACAAAGATTGCCGCAAGTTCCGGGAACAATACATCTGAAACTGTTCACGTATTGCCACGACTACAGATTTACTTTCAACGTTGATCATAACATCTGATCCACCGATAAATAGCCTCAGAGAAATTCTAAACAAAAAAAGCTGGTCAATTGTACCCAGAGGTTTTAAAGTTGATTATAGCTCCTACAGTAGAGTCTCAACCTCTATCAAGTCTATTTCAAAATCAGACGAATATTTGTTTTTTATATTATTATATTTATGTATTTGTATTTATAATGTATTAAATATATAAAACCCTTTGTTTTTAATTTTTTTATTTATTTTCTAGGCTTCTAGACCTCTCTGATTCAGTTTTTAACTAATAAAAATTATTTATGTTATTATCTATTAGAATCTACTATTTGTAGATTCTAGATCATAATCATTCTTTTAACGAGCAGTTTCAAATCCTTCATATTCAAAATAAAGGCCTTAAGCTTAGTTTATTAAAAACTATGGAAATTAATAAATTTAAAAATAGAGATATAATTCTGAATGACCAACTTGAGACACACAGCTTCCCACTCCTCAACCTATTCAGTTAAAGACTTTAAAATGCAGACACATAGTATAATAAATCACTTGAGAAAGGCACTCTGCCGAAACAGCTGTATTGACGTAGTTATAATAAATTTTGTGGAGGTATTGAAAACAAAAGTTTTCAGTGTTTTATTGTTATATTTTCATGTACATATATTTAAAATATAGAAAACAAAAATTGTTATCAAAAACTGGGATAATATAGAAATATTTAGATACTATTTAAAGTAAAAATAACCAAATTCTACCCGATTTAAAAATACTACCCTGTATAAATTTCGAATATTTTTACTGCATAGCATAAAATATCTTTATATAATACCGAACATTTCTTCAATCCTTTATGAAATATGATATTATCATTATACATCCCATTACTTTGTCGGCATATGCCACGTTCGTAATAATCTCATACAAATTTTACTCTATTGTGATTTATCGTTATTATTTAATAAATCCCACAGGTTTTAAATATGTTTTAATGGAATCATGCACATAATTTTGAATGGGAATTTCATTAGCTGATTAATTTGTTTGTTGTGTTTGTGTTTTCTATTATTATAATATATAATATATAAATACTTCTTTATGGAAGTACTTTCTTAAGGAAGTTAAAAATACTACCAACATTAGTTGTGTGGGAAATTTGAAAAAAAAATTTATTTATCCAAAAGAAAATAGAATTTAGCATATAGGGTCAGAAAAAATACACTGAATGAATAGTAAATTTGATCGAACAATTAAAAAAGGGAAAATTAAGAGAGATTACTGAGATGCAAAATCAGATTAGTCAAATGTCTCTAAATATATAGTTGTAAATTTTACTAAGATTCTGGATCTCACATCTCTTATTCAGATTGTTATTATCACTTTTGCTGATAATATGTACCATTTTTAAGAAAGTTCTTTTGAATTTATTATTTTCTCTGGCTAATATTTTAGCATTGTTAAAATCTATCTTGTGGTCTAGATTGATTGTATGTTCTGCCAAATCACATGTACGTTTATTTAATGCGCAATCACTCTTATGGGAAATGATACGACTAGACAGATTTCTTCCAGTTTCACTGATGTAGGATGCTGGACATTCAGTACATTCAATGCGGTAAACCACATCTGTACTCTCTAATGTAGTTAAAGGTTGTTTGATTTTACTATATATAACTGACGTATAGTTTTGATGTTTTTATTAGCTATTTTGATGTTTTTAAATTCTATGAAAATCTTAGTGAGTTTAATGGTTAGATTTGGAATGTACGGAAGGGCATAAAACTAAACACTTGTCTGCACCGAGTTATTTTGAGCTGAAGGCACTATTTGTGATATGGTATTAATAGTGAGAATTTTGTTTCTATTAACAAAGGGAACATTAAAAATCAATTTTTAATCAGTCTTAGAGGATATGAATTTTTAACAAAAATATTACGTAGAATGTTGAGATCATGTTGGAGATAGTCAGGATGAAACAACCTTGTGACACGTTCTTTCATTGCTAGGACTAAATGAGTTTTCATCCTAGGAGGTTTCATCCTAGTTTTCACAACATTATCCTCACATATATGCAACCTCATGTCAAGTAAGGGCATGGATCCATCCGCCTCTTCCTTGCACGTGAACTGCAAGTGTGGGTTTTGTGGGTTGACGCCATTTAACGTAGGTTGTATTAGGTATGTAGGTAGTGCCAAGATTAAATCATCCATGTATCTCTTTATAAATGGTATTTCAAAATTAATTTGATGAAGACAATTTTTAATCAAATCGTTTATCACTAAAGACTTGTTTATAGTAACTGTCATTTATGACGTTGTATCAGACGATTGGAACAGAGGTATGATAGTACCTACCTATCTTTAAAAAAGGAGATCGGGAAGAGGGCGAGAATTACAGAGCAATAACCTTATTAAATAACACATATAAAGTTCTAGCAAACATACTAAACATGAGACTTAAATCATGCACTGAATGAATATTAGGACAATACCAGATACCAGACAGATCGACTATTAATTCCATTACACAGTGGAGCAAATAATTCAAAAATCGAGAGAATACAACAGAGAAATGCACCTAACATTCATAGATTTCAAAAGCGCGTTTGATAAAATTGATCGGAAGAAAAGAATGGAAGAGCTAGAGAATCTTGGAATCACAGCAAAATTAAGTCATATGCTAACAGTGAACCTAAAGAACACCACAGTAAAGATCAGTTTCAACAACTTCTAAGGAGATCAAAATAAACAAAGGCGTTAAGGTGATACAGTAGCGATCAACAGGTAGCCAAAACGCGTTCCAAGATTGCGGCTGTAATTTTAAATATTTTTTCGAGATATTTGGCACACGTATTCGTAATATAATAAAGAATGGCGGTACAGAGCCCAATTTGAGAAATATATTAATATGTGGAAATTACTCTGTAATTAAATACAATATTAAAAAAACGAAAAAAATGAAATAGACTATTTTCTCTCAAACAACAAAAGAATATTTGAAGACGTAACAACAATCAACAATGTAACAACGGGTAGTGACCATCGTATAGTTAGAGCAAAAATAAATATTAACATGAAAGAAGAGAGAAAAAGAATATTTAAAAAAACAAGGCGAATAGATGCCTTTTAAGTAAAAACAAATGAAGAGCAATTCCGAGAGGTCTTAGCGGATAAGTTCAAATATGATCCTTCACATAATCAAGATGAAATTGACGAAATTAACAAAAACATCAATAAGAACCTTCTCGAAGCCGGACTAAAGGTCGCAAAGAAAACAAGTACTAAAGAAGACAAAATAAGCAACGAAACTAAACAACTAATGACGGAAAGACGACAACTACTAACGCAAAACAAACGCCATACTCAAGAATACATAGAACTTAATAAAACAATTAGAAAAGAACTAAAACGCGACTTAAAAAAATGGAACGAGAACTTAATAGAGGGAGTCATTGAAAACAACAGAGGCTTAAAATGTCTAAGACCGGCACTGGGTGTTCAAAAAATCATCAAAATTAAAGACGCCAATAGTAAGGAAGAGAAGGACAAATATAAAATTACAAAAATAGTCGAAGACTTCTACAAAAGCTTGTACAGCTCGCAAAGCCAGCCTAATGAATCAACAAAGTCAACACGTCAAAAGAAAAATAAAAAACGTGGGATCAGAAGTACTACCAAATATAAAGGGATTCGAAATAGAAAGAGCTTTAAAAGAACTAAAAAATAATAAAGCTCCAGGACAGGACGGTATAATTGCCGAGCTCTTGAAAACAAGCAAAACAGTAACAATCCCTATACTAACAGAGCTATTTAATAAATGTCTCCATAATAGCAAGATCCCTAAAGACTGGAACGAAAGTCTAGTAATACTTTTACACAAAAAAGGGGACAAATGTGACCTACAGAATTATAGACCTATATCGTTGCTCAGTCAAGTATACAAACTATTCATGAGAATTATTAACAACCGGTTGACCTACAAAATGGACAATTACCAACCAGTGGAACAGGCTGGCTTCCGCAAAAGATATAGTACATCAGACCATCTGCTGACAATGAGAACATTGATAGAGAAGGCAAATGAATACCAACTACCCGTATTTCTTGCCTTCGTAGACTATGAAAAGGCGTTTGATAGTATCGAGATGTGGGCCATAGAACAAGCTATTAATAATTGTAGAATAGATTCGAGATATAGACAACTAATACATAATATATATGAAAATGCAACTATGATAGTACAACTAGACGAAAATACAAATCCCATCCCTATTAAGAGAGGCGTGAGACAAGGAGACGTAATATCGCCAAAGCTTTTCAACCTAGCACTAGAAGACGTCTTCAAAACGACAAATTGGTCAACCTATGGCATTAACGTTAATGGCAAGAAGCTAAACCACCTCAGATTCGCTGACGACATTGTGATTATAGCGAGCTCATTCGAGGAACTGCATATTATGATGGAGGAACTCGCAGGCAGCTCCCAATACGTCGGCCTGAAAATGAACTTGAAGAAAACAAAAATAATGACAAACACAGATGACCCCAGACGCATAACTATACATGGCAGTGAGATAGAAAAAGTCCAGGAATATATCTACCTAGGCCAAATCCTGAAACTAGACAAAGAAAACCAAAGTGCGGAAATTAATAGGAGAGCAAGACTAGCATGGGCAGGATTTGGAAAACTTGGTTGGATACTTGAGAACCGCAAAATACCTCAATATTTGAGGACCAAAGTGTTCAACCAGTGCATCCTTCCTATCATGACATATGGGTGTCAAACCTGGACCCTAACCAAGGCAAATATGAATAAACTAGCCACAACAGAAAGAGCTATGGAAAGAGCAATGTTAGGTATACGACTGTCAGATAAAAAGAGGAACGACTGGGTAAGATCAAAAACAAAAGTCGAGGACATAACAACAAAAGTTGCCAAACTTAAATGGAGCTTCGCAGGCCACACTGTTAGACAAAAAGACCAACGTTGGAATGCAACGATACAACATTGGGGACCTTACCAAAGTAAACGACCGAGAGGAAGACCACAGATGTGATGGGTTGATGATATTAAAAGAGTAGCCGGAACGAATTGGAAATATGTTGCTCAGGATAGAGACCGATGGAAGGAGTTGGGAGAGGCCTATGTCCAAACGTGGACGATAGAAGGCTAAGAAGAAGAAGATTAAAAAAACGAGCCTGTACCGCCATTAAGAAGAACAAAAAAATACACTTTCTTCAAATAAACTTTTTTATCCGATGCCTAGATTTTGTGTCATTTTGGAACTACTAATGAAATAAAAAATTTTAGTAGTTCCAAAATGACACAAAATCTAGGCATCGGATAAAAAAGTTTATTTGAAGAAAGTGTATTTTTTTGTTCTTCTTAATGGCGGTACAGGCTCGTTCTTTTAATATTTTGTTTATTACAGAGTAATTCCAACTTAATAATATATTTTTCAAATTGGGCTCTGTACCGCCATTCTTTATTATATTACGAATACGTGTGCCAAATATCTCGAAAAAATATTCAAAATTACATCCGCAATCTTGGAACGCCTTTTAGTTACCTGTTGATCGCTACTGTTTCCTCTTAAACAAGGTAACTATCTCTCCGACACTGTTTAACCTGATATTTAAAGTAATAATAATAGACCAGGACGTATCTGTTTTGAGGTTGATGTGAGAGGTGGCATTCGGATTTTTGCAGATAAAGTTAGGTAACAACTTCAACAGTAATAATTGACTTATGCTCCTTCTCAAATAAGCCCGGAATATTAATAAAAAAATTTAAATATTTAAAAATTTCGAAAAATATCGATTTTCTTCTACTTTCATTGCTTATAACTTTAAAACGATTCATTTTGGACCAAATTCGTAGCAAAAGAAAATAAAGATAATTGAATTTTGTATAATATACGACTGGTTTAAAATGTCTTAAATCATTACCCTTTGTGCAATAAATAGAAAATAAGGGGGAAAAAGACTGTTTTTATTCAATATTTTTCAACCACTTTGGTTGCACTTAGAACCTTCATAATTGACTTAGAAAATTCTTACAGCATACTTAAACCGTCCACCAAATTTCATTAATATCGACTTAATAGATTTTGCATAATAATTTTGCAATCTAATTTTTTTTAGAAGTTCAAATTTTTTAAAAACTTTCTGAAGAAAAAGTAGACCATTTAGAAGTTTGCTCATTTTTCTTACATATAAAGAGGTTCTCTACCTATCTAATACACCTTGCAGAATTAAAATCGGATTATTTAAGCGGCCTCAGCACTGTTTTAAAGTTATAAACAATATTTTGGCTTATAAACAAATACAGTGAGGACATTTGAGTTGGAAAAAATTCATTTTCTTGAGAATGGAAGACTCTGGAGATAAATTCCGAAACAGATCGATTTTTATTTTTAAATTATAATTTCTTGGCATAAATATCATACTAGTGACGTCATCCATCTGGATGTGATGACGTAATCTAAATATTGGAACTAATTAAATTCAAAAAAAAAATTTAATTCAAACCCTGTATAAATAGTTATGTTAATGTTTATATTAGTGAATACAAAATTGAATAGCCTTTCGATTGATCTATCACAGGGCACCTATTCTCATTTAAAAAAATCATCGATTACGTCATCACTCCAAGATGGATGACGTCACTAGTATGATATATATACCAAAAAATTAGAATATAAAAATAAAAATCGACCTGTTTCGGGATTTATTTCCAGAGACGCCTATTCTTGAGAAAATGAATTTATGCCAGCTCAAACGTCCTCACTGTATTTGTTTATAAGCCAAAAAATTGTTTATAACTTTAAAAGAGTGCTGAGGCCGCTTAAATAATCCGATTTTAATTCTGTAAAGTGTATTAGATAGGTAGAGAACTTCTTTATATGTAGAAAAATTAACAAACTTCGAAATGGTCTACTTTTTCTTCAGAAAGTTTTTAAAAAATTTGAACTTTTTAAAAAAAAATTAGATTGCAAAATTATTCTGCAAAATCTATCAGGTCGATTTAAATGAAATTTGGTGAACGATTTAAGTATGTTAACGATTAAGTAAGAATTTTCTAAGCGAATTACGAAAGTTCTAAGTTCAACCATAGCGGTTGAAAAACATTGAATAAAAACAGGCTTATTTTGCCCCCTTATTTAGTATTTATTGCTATTTTGCAGAAAGGGTAATAATTTAAGACATTTTTAACCAGTCGTTTATCATACAAAATTCAATTATCTTTATTTTATTTCTCTACGACTTTGGTCAAAAATGAATCGTTTTAAAGTTAAGCAAAGAAAATAGAAAAAAATCGATGTTTTTCGAAATTTATAAATACTTTAATTTTTTTATTAATGTTCCGGGCATATTTGAGAAGGTGCATAAATCAATTATTATTGTTGAAGTTGTTACCTAACTTTATCTGCAAAAATCCGAATGCCACCTCGCACATCCAAAAATAGACCTTTTTTCACAGATCAGCCCTGGTGTATAAAGGGGACAAACTTTGCAAACAAAACCTTTATTACATATCAACTTCAACTAATAGCATATGCAGATGATCTTGTCATCATAGCGAAGACGAAGATAGCACTTATAAAAACAGTTGCAAAATTAAATTAGAAAGTGAACAGCACATGCCTACAGAAAAACCAACACAAAACAAAATCCATGACGATAGGAAAGGACGACAAAACAACTCTAATATACCCTAGAAATATCTAATAACACAGAACCACAGGAACTGTATCCACCTTTAGATACTTGAAAGTAACAATAGGGAAATCCGGAAAAGAGAAAATGGAGGAAAGAATTCTGAAAGGCAAAAATGGAATGAGTAGAAATCTACGGAGACGCAAGAGTCTAAATAAGAAAATAAAGATGAACCTATATAAGATCTTAATAAGACCAGTTGTTAAATATGGGATGGAAACAACGACAATTATAACAAGAAAGAGGAAGATAACCATCTGAAATTCAAAAGAAAAATAATGAGAACAGTTAATATCGGGCCACAATGTAACAAGAGAGCGAGAAATAAGAATGAAAACAAATGCCGAAATTGAAGAAGAATTAATTAAAGGGAGATAATATAGTTAGATACATAAAATCTTCGCTTAGAATGGATAGGACATACACAGACACACCATATAGGACACTCAGATATGTTAAAAAAGATATCTAACTGGACCAGTGGCGGCTCGTACCACTTTAAGAAGGTAGTGCCACAACTCGGGCAGCCGCCAAAATTTTTAGTGACGGATTCACGATATTGTCAAAAAAAGGTATACTGACAACAAAAACTAAAAAAAAATATGCGCGGATATTTTTATCTATATCTTAAATTTATTGATCTGAGGTGCCAAGCAATTGTCCAACATTGATCAAAACAGTTCCGTAAATTAATTAATAATAAAAACCTCTTAAGCTACCACCAGCATTTACTGCTGATAGTGCTTGAAAATTGTTATTACGATTTAGTCTCTATTTACCAATTTATAAAAATAATACTATTTCATTATTCACACACATGCACAAATTTTTGTAATGTCACTTTTAAAGTTTACGATATATGAAGTTCATTCTTCTATTTTTTGGTTGCAAAGTTTTCAATGACTTTATAATTAAAATTATCAATACAATTTACAAAATGCTTTTCTGCAGATACCATACCTAAAGCACTAGGTTTCGATGTAAACATCGAAAAACAGCGTTCTGCTTCAGATGTTGATATAGGAATGGTAACTAAAATACTTAAAAGTTTAATAGTTTCTTCAAATGTGCTTTTTAAACCTTCCCTCTACAATAAAACCGATAGCGAAACAGCCCCAGAGGTAGTACTTAATTCGTCTCGCTAATACAGTACCTACTTCTAATTCAGTTTTAAACCGAGTTTTGCTTAAAAATTAAAATTGTCTCCATGGTTCATTAAGAAATGATTCGGAGAACTGATGCTTATAAGCAGAAAACTCCTCGGACATAAATAAATTAGAAGCAACTAAATGTCCGGAGAAGGTAGAACTTTGAAAGATCTGGTACTTTGAATAGTATGAACCATTAAGTATTTGTCTAATTCGGCGCTAAAATTGACCAGCTCCTTAAATATACCTCTATTTTCTGAATTTTCTTTTTCGTCGTGACCTCTTAAAGCTAACTCGAAAGCTCCACAACACCTTATAACATTTGTAGTTTTTTTTTTCTAGCGAAAAACCACCAAAAAATTTTTTAAAATACTAATCTTTATTGTCAATTAATAAATTAAACTTAATAAATAATATACTATTATTATTAAATAATAATACCCACGATCATGATGCACTAAAAGTTTAATTATAAATACAAAAACTTTTTAACAGAAAATATACATAATAAAAGCGACAAACCAGCACGTAAAGAAACTCAAAATAAATAGACCTGGCTTCATACCCTCGTGCCTGGCACAGAGATTCTAATGTTAAGGTATACTAATAGTCCAATATAGCTCTTTCTCTGTCACTTACATATAATGCTCGTAAAATCTTTCTCTCTTTACTCGTGCCAGTACTGACTTCGGCGCGAAGGAGATTCTCCTGTCGAATACTCTCCGCTGTCGGCAGGGATTGTATTGCGCCCATAGTTGCCATATTTTATATAATTTATGAAGATCAAAAGAAATACACACAAAAAAATTAATAGGAATTAAAAAGTTTTGAAGATAAAAAATATGTTTATGGATAGTTAGCAAGGTAGTGCCATGGCTCTATGGCACTACCTCACGGGCCGCCACTGAACTGGACACCACTATGGCCCAGGTGTAGAGGAAGACCTAGAGGATGACTGGATAATGTAAAAGAAGACATAGGAGCAATGAATCTTGCTCCTATGTCTTCCTCGTTGAAGAACGCAACCTCGTTTGTATTAACAGGGTTCACCAACGTGAAGGCGAGGTTGTCATTTGAATAGGAGATACTATTTGAGACGCATCTCTATTGAGACTCCTCTCTATCCCATTAAAACCCCACTGTTGGTCTAATAGTTTAATAGTTATTGTTGTTGTCTTTGATTATGTTTCAAGATTAGATATCTTGGAAAAATTTATAGATTTTAAAATCTCTTGACAGTTTAACCCTTAAACGCCCAACCTTTTTTAGGTTCCATGTACGCCCAAAAGTGGGTAAAAAATGTCCACCTCGAAAATAGCTAATATATTTATTGAGAGTTGTTGGAAATAGATTAAACTTAAGAATCTTATGCTTAATAAACACAGCATCTTCTAAAATATTAAGATAAACAATTTACAAACCTTACAACAACATTAAAATGTACATCAAAATTAACATACCAGTAAAAGCCAGTAATTCAGATTTGTCGATTTTTTTCACATTCTTCTTTCAGCCTCCTCATTAGCGGATAATTATGTCGATTATGTAACTAAACGTCGATAATTATATGTATTGTGTTCCTATCAACGAGAAATTATATAGAAACCTTTAGTAACAAGTTTTACCAAGGGTGTACTTTTTATGCCCACCCATATTTAACTCAAGATATTACTTTTATTTTCAAAAATATCGGTAAAACCAATTTAACATTCGATAAAGGGCTGTCTTTCTAACAATAAATAATTTTTGGAAAATTTTTAAACACGTAATAAATATGTTACAAGTGAATATGCATTAGGTGGACATTTTTTACCCACCCTTGGGCGTTTAAGGGTTAAAGTAAACCGTAGCCTGTCATCTTTATATCCTTATATTAGATCGTACAATGAAAAAATTAAGATGTTTTGACTGTAAAATAATAACTTGTTGATTTACCAATGTTTGAAAATAATTACAGTTACAAGTCTATTTATTTTAATCAACCAAAACAAATTTAAAGTAATTATAACATGTAGCATAGACACACTAAAATAATCGCTGCATCTTAGTCACGTTTTTGTATAGGTACATGAATTATTACTGAAATCGTTCCGTAGATTCCCAAACTGATATTTAACATACTTTTACAAAAAAAACCCATTATTAAGTATTCTCATCTAATATTAATTGAATTTTTCAGGGCTAAAATTTCTGAAAAGCCATCGTGGAGGCATCGGCAGCCACCCCCCTCGACGATCCACCCCTCTGGCAGGTCTCTGGCCTTCAGTTTTTAATTTGGCCACAAAGGCTGCGATCACCGCTAACGCCACTTGTGGGGAAAGGGGCCGGGAGGAGTTCTGTCGAATAGCGGATAACGGCAAAGGACGGTGCGGTATTTGCGACAATTTCAGCCCCGATCCCGGCAAAAGGCATTCTATTAATTTCGCTATTGATGGCAGTAATCGCTGGTGGCAGAGTCCTGCGGTGTATTATGGACCTCACTATGAATACGTCACAATAACAATCGATCTTAAACAGGTAAGTTGTAATGCTATTGTTTACATTCGAAAAATGAGTTTTGAGATATATATTTACTCGAAAATTTGTAACATTCGAATTACCACAAAAAGTTGGGGGTTGTATAACAAAAAAACTCCAACTAACTGTAGGACCCGATGGTTTAAGGCCTCGACTAGCTCAGTCACTCGGTACTCAGGTGTAAGTCGTCTTATCTTAATTGAAAAAGTGAACAATGAGTCTTGGAGGGACAAATAAAACTGTTAAATTACCTCATCATATTTATTTTACATTAGAGAAATAAAATGAAATTAGATTTTAATCAACAAGCAAACCCTGCCTGTAGTTTATGTAGCAAATGTATTTAAGTAGCAAATGATACTTGTGGCACTGTTGGACGTGGATGATGATGATGGACGTAGATCTAAGTATTTGCCATGTAAGTATCTTCAAGTAGAGGAAAGGCGCCTATTATGGAATACCATTTTGTTTTGGGGACATAAAAAAATAACTATATAGAAATGAAAACAGTTTAATGTTATGACAAATCAGTCAAACATTTACATATCGTAATTAAAAGAATTCTATGAAATATCTTAATTAACAAAAAAAAAATAAGCAAAAAAACAAAATCACATTTTAGTATCCAAATATGGAATAGGTACCCATATATGGAATACAAGCATAAATCAACATATATCAATAACAACAACAAACATAACATATATGAGATCAAATAAATTTAAATAAAAACGTTGTGAAAAATAAAAGAATACTTAATTCACTTGCAAAAATCACAGATCCATGTATCGAACTCTGGACCAGCACAATCATAATGAGCCCACTTACACTGAATCCGCTATTCCATAATTAGGCACCAACGACTGTCCATATTTGGATTTGTACATTAGTTCAAACTGTTTTCAAGTCGTAATGTTTTAATTACAGAAGGTCATAAAATATCAAAATAAAGATACTATTGATATACGCAATAGCATAACAAGTCTGTAGTCATGCATAATAACCAATAATACTCGTTGAATATATTTACCTTTGAAATTTTCTGCGAGACGAGAAAACAAAACGCGCCTGTCAGACACGTATCGTTCGCGCATCTGACACAGATGTGTAAATACGATAATAAAGAGAGCGACTGAAATAAAGGATGGTCTTGTAGTGCGCTTCCAACTTATATTTTCGGAGAAATCAAGGAATTCCATATTAGGGCACTATTCCATATTTGGTTACTTTCCTCTAGCATTGTATTCTTAAAGGAAACTTTCAATTTATTTCATTTATGGTATTCTTACACGTGTGTACCTCGTCGACGATGTGCTATTAAAAGATTTAGGAAGTCTGTCGTGTCCATATTGACAATGATATATCGAACTCATCTTCAACTGTCAACATTGGACCAAGAAACAAATTCGATATATCATCACTAACACCAACACGGCGAGCATGAGACTTTATGTGGGTCATTGTATTCTACTCCTCTGCCTTCTCCAGGCATACGGTACACTATCAGTAAAGAGGAATGAATTTCGGTATAAATGCTTTATTTTCTCATTTCTTTGGTTATAATTCAGGATCTACATACTAACCATTGTGAAGTTACTTTATATAAAAAAAACTGTCTCTGCTGACAGGCAAGTACAAGATTCTATTAAAGACTTAGCTTGTGGTGTGAAGGCTTCTTCCGGTGCTGTCCTAGGTTATCCACAGCCCCAGATCTTCTTCGGGAGGCGTCAGGTGGAAGTTTGATGTATTATGGTTGCCTCCGGAGCTATTTAACTGTTCGTCGAACCCATGGTTGACTGTCTTGAGGAAATGGTATTCTACTATTCACGATGTGGTTACTTTCTGAGGAACATTCTATTCTGTGGGCCAAAACAGCACGCTTTTCTCCAGGGTGCCTAGAAGAAAAATCAAGATGTAGATAACCCGCAGCATAAATTTATGAATGGCTCCTACCACCCAAGTCAACAAAACCTTAATATTCCCCACCAGCAGCACAGAAAATCTTAGAGGTGACTTCTAAACCAAACAGTAGACCAAAATGTTTTAATTTGAACACCCCAATTAGAAAATACAATTAAATAAATGAATAAAAATAAATTAATTTATGCCCAGTATTATAAAACATTTAACTTAACAAGTAAAATTTAGTTTAAAAGTAAAACAACTTATTCTACAGATTTGCGTATTATAAACGCAAAGTAAATTAACTCGGGTAGTAAATCTGCGAAATAAACTATTCTTTAGTTTTCTACCAAGTAAATTTTATTTAACAAGTAAATATGACAGTAATGACAGTTTCAACGTGTTTTCGGCTGCTGTGAAAATATAATATACCTAATATAAGTAAGGTTAAGTTTTAGATTATAAGGATTATAATAAGGTCTATAAATATTTTATTCATTGGTTAGTTATTTACTTGGTAGTTTTACTTTATAATACGGAATTTAATTAACTTGTCGATTTAGTAGCAGAGTAAATTTAACCCACAGATACTTATTTGATGATTTATTTGTCGTTTATAATACCAGCCATTAATATACTTAATATACTTAGGTAATATACTTATGGCTGGTATTATAAACGACAAATAAATCATCAAATAAGTATCTGTGGGTTAAATTTACTCTGCTACTAAATCGATAAGTTAATTAAATTCCGTATTATAAAGTAAAACTACCAAGTAAATAACTAACATAGAAAAAAGTGTTGTGTGATTTGGTAGAATGCGATCTTACTCTTTAAAAAACATGTCACGTATTTCAGCGCCATCTCAGCACCTGGTTAAATGGAAGGATACTACAAATCTGGCCTCCACATAAGTGGTCTGTAGCTTCGACATGATAGGTGTGAAATTTTAAACGTTCTTGTTGTTGATTGGATAGGAAGTGGCGTAATCTAGCCTCCATGCTAGGTACACCATAGCCTCCATACGGTACTTCCAATATTTAATATTTTATTCAGGTGGAAAATAAAGGTGAAACACAAACAACTTTTGTTTCTTACTTATTTATTTATAAAATAATGTGACATTTTACATAGAAATATGAGTATTTAATTTGGACTAAATAAATGTTTACTTGTTGAACTTTTCTATTGTCTGCACACAACAGCTGAACAGAGCCATTAGACCTAACAACAAAACGCGAAATAAAGTGTGTATTTTAAAACTGTTGGATAAACAGTACCTACAATCAGAAAAACTTACCTTTAAAAAGGTACTCGATTACAAAATATCAAAAAACACGACTGAATATCAGATCAGCTTTTTGTGGTGACACAAACACATCACATAACCGACCATATAAAATAACTGAACGACAACGAACGTCCGAACGAACGAACGAACGAACACGAACACTGAACACAGATTCACAGATAGCGCAGGATTTGTCAAAAGTCATGTTCCACCAATCACAAGGCCGACATCAGCGCCTCTGACTAAATGGAAGGAAAATAAATACGATTACATGTTTTTTATTAGAGTGAGCGGGGCATGATAACTAACCAATGAATAAAATATTTATAGACAACTATTTGTAGTTGATTAGTATAATTACAGATGGCGCTGTACAAAATATGTATAAGAAATAAGAAAAATATTAAATAAATTAGGTTAATTTTATTTCTGTCACTTCCTGAAGTGTCATCGCATGTTTTTTTAAATTAGAAATATATAAATTATTATCAAAACATGGACAAGGCTGAAAAGAAACGAGAGCGAGGAAAAAATTTCACAGAGCAGGAGAAAGAAAATCTTTTAGAAATTGTAAAACAATATTTGAATGTAATTGAAAATAAACTAACGGATGGCACAAGTGTAAAATTGAAGAATGAAGTATGGGAAGTTATCACCGAAGAGTTTAATGCAACGGCACAAAGTGGTATAAGAAATGCAGGCCAGTTAAGACTTCTTTATGATAGTATTAAAAAAAAGCCAGAAAAGATAAGGCCAATCAAAAAATGGAAATTTACAAAACCGGTGGCAGTTCAAATAAATTTCAAGAGTCAGATTCCATTGGGGAGAAATATTTATCTATGGCTAGTACTAGTGGAACGCAGCCAATAGTAAATATTTATGATAGCACCGCTCCATTTGATGAACTTCTTCGTAATGAAGGTGGGGTTGCACAAGTTGCTGAAGAAGTACATGATCAAGGTAGTCTTGAACAATGCACAGAAAATGAACCTCTTAAACTACCGGAAAAGTGTAAAAGACTTAATTATGTATCAGGAGTCCCGCATCACAAAAAAAATAAGTGTGAAGAAGGTTCAGAAAAGGAAAAAATTAAATTAAAAATTCTTCAAATTCGACAAGAAAAGGAAGAGTTAAGTAGATACATTTTAAAATTAGAAAAACAGAAACTAGAGTTGGCAGTTAAAGAAAAGATTCTACAACTAAGACATCAGTATGGGGATGAGTTCGAGAATTTAAAAAATTAATACCCGTTCTCCTAATTTTATTTTATTTTTTTGTAAATTAGTTATTAGTGTCATCTTTAGTTTATTTCGCAGATTTATTACCAGAGATTAATTGTGTTGACTCAAAGAGTGACTTGTTTTGAGAATTGTCAACACTTTTTTGTTAAATTAGAAATATAAGATAAATAAATAAAAAACTCATAATTCTTATATTACGTTTTATTGCAATGTAAATAATTTTAAAATAAACATTTTATTTAATTATTAAATGCAGTGCGAATGACAGCATTTCTTACAGCAAAATTATCTTGATTTCTAGGAACGTAGTTTAAATTTTGATCTTCTGCTTCTGTATTATTATTGTCATCTTCACTATCATTAACCACATCATTTCTTCTTCTATATATAATATGCAATACACAAATTGCCACTATAATTGGAATAGCTCTATTTACATTGACTCTTAGTCCTGTAGACAAACAAGGAAACCTCCTCTTTAAGACACCAAACATCCTTTCAATTGTGTTTCGTGTACGAATATGTGCAGAATTCTATTTTCTTTCAGCTGGTGTTTGTGGATCATGTAAGGGTGTTAAAATATATTTTCGGTATGGATAGCCACTGTCACCCAGTAAATATGTGTCACCAAACTCGTTGTTTTCAAACTGGGCTCTTATCAGAGAATTATTAAATACATGACTATCGTGGGAGGAACCAGGCCATCTAGCAACTACATCCATTACATTTAAATTTGCATCACAAACCATCTGTACATTTATTGAAAAATACCCCTTTCTGTTACGAAAAGTTTCAGCTGCGTTCCCACCAGGTGACTGTATTCGAATGTGAGTGCCATCAATTGCGCCAATAACATTTGGAAATCTGGCAATGTTGTAAAATTGTGCACAAATTTCACGTCTTTTGTGTAAAAGTCTAGGCATTTCAATAAATCTGGGTCGCAATCTTGCAATGGTGTAGCTAACTTTATGTACAATTCTAGAAACTGTAGCCTTTGTAACATTGAAATAGTCACCAATATTAATTTTAAAAGACCCACAAGCAAAGAAACGAAGTGTAATCAGCACTTGATTTACAGCAGATATAGATTTATTTCTAGCAGTCAGAGGTTTGATGTCGTCTTCTATAAATGTTAGAAGGTAGCGAACGGAATTTTTCGTTAATCTAAATCTACTCTTAAACTCTTCTTCAGTGTACGTGTTGATCGGATCTTGTCTAATTTTAAAAACTCGAGCCCTCCGCCGTCTTATTATTTGCTCTGGTTCGGACCGGTCACTGTCAACACTAGAGACAGTTGGAGAATTAACATCTGACACTGAGGATACTGAGGACATTTCTAAATATTTAAGTATGTATTTACAAACAGAAAATGATTATAATCCTTATAATCTAAAACTTAACCTTACTTATATTAGGTATATTATATTTTCACAGCAGCCGAAAACACGTTGAAACTGTCATTACTATCATATTTACTTGTTAAATAAAATTTACTTGGTAGAAAACTAAAGAATAGTTTATTTCGCAGATTTACTACCCGAGTTAATTTACTTTGCGTTTATAATACGCAAATCTGTAGAATAAGTTGTTTTACTTTTAAACTAAATTTTACTTGTTAAGTTAAATGTTTTATAATACTGGGCATAAGTATATTAAGTATATTAAGGGCCGGTTGTTCGAACGGTAATCAACAATGATTATTATCAAATATTTAATTACTGTCACCAACTGTCAATGTCAACTTTTTTTGGGTTGCTGAAAACATAACTGATTACAATTATGAGACTAGTTAATCAATTAACATAACAATTATTAACATAATCGATTAATAAATCTCATAATTATTGTAATTAATTATGTTTTCAGCAACCCAAATAAAGTTGACATTGACAGTTGGTGACAGTAATTAAATATTTGATAATGATCATTGTTGATTAGCGATCGAACAACCGGGCCTAAGTATATTAAGTATATTAAGATTATTAAGTATATGAAGTATAGAGAATCTACAACTCAGAGGTGGAACTTTCTTAATGAATCATCCTCTATAATGGTTTTATTGGTATACATATTCGAAATATAAATTTAAAACTATAAGAAAATTGGTGAAAAATACGTTCTTGAATATTGCTGAAGAAGCTTTTTCCTCTCTTTAGAAATAAGAGTTAATAAATTTCAGATTCATTACTAAAACGTAAAATTGTAGTCAAATAGCGCAAAACTATGTCCACATTGTGTCACCTTACGTTTTCATAATTGACCCTACAATGGACACAATTGTTCTCCATAAATCACTATGTGGAAGACGTGTCATTAGAATTAGGACATGCACGGGGGACAAAGACGCTCGAACAATGCCAAACAGTCTGAATAGCTGAGATTTGAAGTGGAGAATACCCGTAGAACTTCCACAGGCGGTTGGGGTTGGGGCGATGGGGTCAAGACTGGAAATAAAACTCGGATTTAAAATTTATTAGTTTTTTTTTGTAAGGATAACTTAAATTCTAATTCCTATATTACCCACATAGAGATTACGCTTTAGGTAAACTAATTTGTTAATTCTTCTTCTTCTTCTTGATGTGTGACGAATCCATGCCTATCCGTGACGAATGTTGGCGATCATCATGGCAATCTTCACCTTATCTGCAGCAACGCGGAAAAGCTGCACAGATGTTGTGTTGAACCAGGTTCTGAGGTTTTTTAACCAGGATGTTCTTCTTCTTCTTCCTGGACCTCGCTTTCCAAATATTTTTCCTTGGAGGATGGCTTGTAGGAGGGCATATCTGGATTCATTTCGCATAATGTGTCCAAAGTATTCCAACTTTCGAGATTTGATAATGGTCATTACATTACGTGTGGGATACTGGGTCACCTCTTTCGAGTTTTGTCCCCGTAGCATGCATATCTAGCCTGGACTTGGCTTTATCACTTTGAAGCTTCAAACTTTTACGGGCAAATTCGTATACCTTTTCTAATTTTTCTCTTAAATTTTCGATGTACGTCAGGGATGAACGTTCTTCTTCGCAGGGAGGCAATCTTCCGAAAATAAGATCTTGAGGAAGCTTCATTCTACCGGTGATCATCATAGATGGAGAATAACCAGTTGCTTCATGTTCAGAACTTCTGTAGGCTAACAGGAATAGAGGAATTAAAGTATCCCAATCTTTTTGATTATCAGCAACAAACATAGAAAGATATTGACAAATAGTTATATTGTGTCTTTCGATCATTTCGTCTGATTGTGGATGGAGAGGCGTTGTGCGAGTTTTTTAATAACCAAGATTTTCATTAATTCTTGCCATAATTCTGAATCAAAATTTCGTCCTTGATCAGAATGCAATTCTAAAGGAACTCCATGTCTTGATACGACGTATGTTGTAAATGCTTCGGCTACTGTAGTCGCTTCTTGATTAGGAAGGGGTGCAATTTCAGGCCGTTTTGAAAAATAATCCATTGAAACCAATAAGTACTTGTTACCTCTCTCTGTCGTTGGAAGTGGACCGAGAATATCAACTGCAAGTCGTTCAAAAGGCTCTCCGGAAAGATATTGTGCCATTTTACTACGACTTCTTGTTCTAAGGGCTTTTCTACCGTTACATAAATTGCATTTCTTACACCAATCTTCTACATCTCGGCGACAATTTATCCAATAAAATCTGTCTCGAACTTTGGCCAATGTACTTTTTACTCCAAAATGTCCTCCGGACAGGCTGATATGAAGTTGTTGCAACACATCTTTAATGTGTGATTTTGGCAGTATCACTTGTTGAAGTATACGTACTCCATCGGGACTTTCCTACTTCCGATATAACAAACTATTCGAAAGATGCAAGGATTCCCATTGGGCCCAGTACGCCTTTATAGTTCGAGTGTATTTAGATATTTCCTGCCAAAAAGGTCTTACTCCATTTTTAAGCCAATCTCGTATAACTCTTAAGTCGTTATCTTTCTTTTGACTCTTCTTAAGGTTTTCCAGTGAAGTCTGGTCATTATATTCTTGCTGTTCAACTGTCGTCATCTGCAGACTTACTTCTTGCAACGCCTCGCCGCTCGTGCGCGGACGCTACGTTGCTACACCGGCTGTCGGATGACAACAAAGGCGTAGCCCGCTATGCTCTAGTGGAGATGGGGGGTTCGTTGAGACTTCTCTTTTAACCTGAAATAGATATTAACTGGGCGCCAGGCAAGTTTGCCCCACGGCCCACGCTTAAAGTAGACTGCAACTCCAAACCTACCAAATTGTTGCAGTACCAATCATGTGGTTTATGGAACAAATGAAATTAAGCGATACCTCACGTAAAAATTATCTATTAATAATAATTAAATAAGTAATAAATAAATTTAGTCCGTAAACATGCAAAAATTAACAAAAAATAATAAACTGAATCATAATAATACCATAATATTGAACAACCACAACGATAACCTACAAAGTAACTAGATGCGCCAAAGTAAATAGGGCTTCTAGCCCTCAAAATTAACCGAAAATTATAAGCGTCGCATGAGCTCAGGCGCAACCGCTGTAAAACAAAAAAAAAAACAGTATAACAAACCGAAAACACACTATTAGGTACTATTTACAAATAAACTAAAATTAATAAAGGCTAATGAACATAAACGCATAAAAAAAATAAATTAATCAAAATCCTTATCTTAATTCTGTAGTGAGGTATCTAACGATGTATCCAATTCCAATGCGAAGAATAACCAGTAACATATCAACGACGTAAACAAACGGTTTCAAACACAACAAAACTAAATATTGAAAGAAGAAATTGGAAGTACTTAATTGGAAGTAAACGTAAATAAATCGGAATAAATGGAACTAAACGGAAACCCTAAAAGAGAAAAATAGTATTAGAATATCTACTTGTATTTACATTATCATATTCTATAAAACTAAATCTAAAATTACTAAGTTAACCTGAACTGTCAAAATGACGTCTACTACTACAGTAACTAATAAATTAACAAAAATAAAAACTAAAAACTGACTGAAATGACGTCAAAGAAATAATTCTATTTTAGTAGCAATGTCAAATAAGAAAAAAATGAAAACTGTAAATTAATGTAGATTTCTTCAAAATGACGTCAGAGCAGCGATTCAAATTCTATATCAATCAATAAATAAGAAAACAATAGAAGATCTTATACTAACCTTTGGCCAGAAGGGTTTTCAAGGGGGTACATTTACAAAAACTCTTCTACTTCCCACAGAGTATTTCCAACAATAACTAGGTACTATCTACCACTATCTATTTTGTGATTTAAGGCCTAATAACTGCAATAGAAAAATAACAACTCTCAGAGAAACGGATAAATAAAAAGCTAGGAAATCAAAAATGCACTTATTGCAGTGCTTAAGAAATCGAATTAGACATACCTGATGTTCTTTTCCTTCAGAATGGCTTCAAGGAATGGTCACGGCATCCATCTAAAATTGTGACTTGGAAATAGATCCCGTACAATACGGTGTGAACTTGACAACTACAGACAATGTACCTACAGCAACACTACAATATCCCAAGTTCAATTAACAAAAGTTCAGGCCGATATCCCCAATGAGGGTGATCTATCCAAGATCAATTGCCTGAAAACTTATGTTCCAAGTAGCACCCCAATTTTAGAATGGACTACTGTCAAGATGACGTACCGTAACGTATCCATGACAACCCTTGCCAAATTCAAAGTCTGCTATCTATTCGATTATTTATTTAAGAAAATAGGAGAAATGTGGGAAACAATATATGAGAGTGGAATAATCTTATTAATAAAAATAATATATAGATGATTAATTTTTAAAACGTAACATTCTTCGGTTACATTCTCTTTTTGTGCTAGCTGACATTAGCTTTGAACTTGTAATTCATTTAATGCATTTTGTAATTCTTGTAATTGTTTATTTAACACATTTTTCTCTTTCATTAGTTTCTGGCACTTGTTTTCCAGATTGGACTGTGCAGTTATTGCATTGGTTCGAATTACGTTACACTCTTCTTGCAATATTGACATCTGTTCTCTTAACCTTTCTATTTCATTTTTACTAATCGTTAATTGCTCCTTCAAATGAGTAACTTCAGATTCCAGTGTACTTTCTTCCTTTCTATCGTCAGCTGTAGGAAATCTGTTTCTTAGTGACCATCTATCATCATTTCTAGTGGAACTTTGTGACAGGCTTCTGGATGTCGAACTAGGCGACCTCCTAATCTCATTATTTGAATTATTGGATCGCCTGGAATTTATTTCTGCAATTATTTTGCAAATGTCCCATTCTTCCACAATTAAAACATCTTCTGTTCTGATTTTGAGATTGTTGTTGCATATTTTGCAGTAAGCTTAATATCTGGGTTAAAACTAGTTGTTAGTTATCTGTGGTAGTGACTTGCTTATTTTCTGTAAATCTTATTTCTTTTAATTGTGGAAGAGATCTGGAAATACTTTTCGCTGCTTTAAACTCCTGAGCTGAGATTAGTGCTCCATTTAGTATGTTGTGGTGCTGTAATCGAATACCCTGTTGCATTTCCATATCATGTAGTCCATCTATAAATGCCTGTATACCAATTTGTTCCAGAAAATCTCTAGATGCCTGAGGGTACGCCAAATGCAATAGTCTTTTAATATCGGCCTCAAATTCTTGCAGGCTTTCGTTGTATTTTTGATACCGAACCTTCAGCTGACTTTAAAAAACCTGCTTTAGATGCTGCTGGCCATATCTTGTCTCCAAAGCTTGTACAAGAGAGTCATAACTAGGTGAACCCTGGGGAAGAAATTTCAGGACGGTTGCTGCCTGTCCTCGGAGCGACACCACCAAGGAAGCTGCCATTTCTTTCTCATTCCACCCATTTGCTCTAGCTGCAGCTTCTAACTGAAAACGATAAGTTTCCCATGCTGTTTGACAATCGAATGTGGGTAGTTTTAAAATTTTGTGATTTATCATTGTATCAGGGACTGTGGAAGACGATGAAGCTGTTTGCTCTGGTTCTACATGAGTAACGGAAACAATATTAGACAAAGAAGCATGGGTATTAATCTTTTTTTCTAATTCAACTATTTGTCTTTCTACATTAAATTTCAAATTGTTTTGTTGTTGTTTTATTTTATTTTCTAAATCGTCTTGGTGCTGTACTAGTCTATGGTCTAAATAATTTTGTTGTTCTACTAGTTTATTTTCTAAATGGTTTTGTTATTCCTCTAATCTATCTATTCTACTAGTAATTTGACTTACCTCAAAATTAAAGTTTTCGTTAAGTTGAGATAAACTACTTATGATTTCTACCTCTACTTTTTTACGCCTCTCCTCCTCTTCTTGTCTAAGCTGTTTATCTTCCTCTTTTCAACTCCTCCATTTTTAAAAACCATGCTGGAGGTCCGGATGTTTCCATTTCTTTCTCAACGTTAGATGATCTTGTAATTACCATAAACAATTCTCAATATCTTCTTCAATATCTCTTGAATTCCACCGCTGTCACCAATGTTACACTTCTTGAAAATACTTTTATTCAACTTCAACAGAAATAATTACAATACAACTCTTTAACACAATCTGACAACTTTTAACTTTAAATACTCAATTACAGCTGAACTTTAAAAATGTCAAACACATAAATATGTTAATATAGATTCCTGACGTTCTAGACGTCACCAGACATTTCTGGGTTATTCCATGACATGGATCAATCTACGGAACTGTCATAACAATATCATCTTTTCTATGTATATGTTAAAAAGTGTAGGTGATAGATCACATGCGTATTCTAATTTCTTTGTTTATATCCATCCCAGGTATCATCAACGTTGGCGCCCAAATATGTGATAGTTTATAGTGAAGTATATTTCTGTGAGTGTCTGTAAATTGTATATTAATTGAAAGGATTTCTGTGCCTGCTTTATAATTTTTAAAAACTGCTCCGAAGGTCATACTATTATAATGTTTTAACAGGCCTTACGCAATAATTTCCATATAAATTACCCACATTTAAGCCACCCAGAATAATGGAACAATCGAACAATACTGAATTAATAAACCCTCAAAATATCCCTTCAGACCCGACTTTGAAATTATAGTACAATAGAACAGAAGAGACCGAGCCTAATATCAACCTCAAGTGCGTGATGTCTATGTTAGTTCTGGTTAAAACTTATAGTTTAGTTAGGAGTTTCGGCGGTTGTAGTGGTCGTGGAAGAATTTGCACAGGTTAAGGAGTTCTCAACTCACAACTACACTTCTAGTTCGACAACTTGTAGAGGAGCGGTTGCTGTTTGCAGAAGCATATATTCATTGGGTTACTGAAATATGTTGTTTGCAAAAATTAGCTATTGACGAATAACATAGTTGTAGTGAAGTTATATGAGATCGAATTATGATGAGAAATAAACGCAAGTTAAGCGAAAGTTTAACATGAACAATACAAACTTTTACCTTAATACGTAAACAATATTATCTAGACATACAAAAAAACTGTATAGTATACTGTTATGATCTGCTTTCTCTTACTTTTATATTAATTAGTATTTATTTAATTATTTATTCAATTGTCGCAAATCATACATAAAAAATTAAGAAAAATCTCAGGGTGCCTTTTTGTCATAAAAAAAAATAACTAAATTATCTTAGGTTATACTTATCCTTTCTCGTGGCTTCAGTATCTCTAAGTTGATCCTTATCGGGATAAAATGGGAAAAGGAAATAAATAGAAATACCATAAATAAGCATATACAAATACCTTTATTATCAAAAGCAATGCTCTAAAAATTTATCAATTAAATCCTGTGGGCATAACTGTCCAAATGAAACTTTTACCATATAAATTAATCTAATTCAAATAAATATTTATCGCTTTGTTCCTGATACCATTAATAAAACAAGCTAAACAAACAAATTTAGGTATTCGCAAAACTACTTATACTTCCTATTAAATTTTTGAAATGTTAGAATCTTAATTCATATGCTTTTACGCAAAAAAAATTAACTTCTGATTATAAAGAAAATCTATCACATAAATTATTGACTGACCTTTTTGATTCACACACAATGATGTCTCCTCTTGACCCAAACAGCTTTTCCTTGTTGATTATGTTAGGCTACCAATCAAAGCCCTCTCCGTTCTCAGCATCAATCCAGCAGCATACCAGCAACTATTTCTCCAAAACACGAGCCAGGTCTCTTTTGACCAGTACTCGTTCAATAAACTCCAAAACTCTCTCCTCTCTTTCTCACAATAATAATCTCCTGAGACCCAAGTATCTTTTTTACTTGGTGTCACAAATAATTTTAATAACTATAGTTCTTATAACTTACTCTCTTGGACTTTACAGAATCAAAGAGGTATTTCTTCTCAATTTAATTTGTCTCTCGTTCACTTTTGAGCTACTCTTCACTATCAAACAACCACTAGTACTTGCTTCTGAACTACTCACGAAAACTTTTGACTGCTCTTCTCGGATGCCGATCACATAATAATCTCCTTTTTCAAACTGTCTGAACATTCAAACTTCTCTCTCCCCATTCCAAATTGCCAAGCCAATCAAAAACATTTCTCTCTCCACATTCCTCTTTTTTCATTCGAAAAAACCCATGCATTCTTTCAACAAATACTTCTACTCATCATAATTACTTTTCGGGAATTCTACAAATATTCTTGGGCTTAAACAAAAGGACTTAAAATTCCAAATTTCTTTACCTTATTTTCCTAAAAACTAATAATTACAATTACCTGTGGATTTTGACTTTCCCGTAAAAAACAATCTTTTTAAAATTATAATCCGAAATAAATTGTCTTTTCACTTCACTTTATTCACAAATGTCTTTAATTCTTCAGGGAAAAACTCATTAAGGATAAACCCACTGCGTAAAAGCTAACTTCTAATAAATAGTTACAAATCAATATACAGGGTGTATCAAATTTATGTGCCCGCGTTATATTAAAAAAATAAAATTTTTATTCTATCTTTGATTGACAAAATGATACCCAATAATACATAGTTTCAAAAGTTATTTAAATCTTGCTCATTTTCATGGTTGATTTTTTCGTGAACCGATTAACGGATTCCGCTAAATTTTTTTTGTTATTTTAGATTTTTCTTTAGTATTTACACAGTTCGGCAAAGGTTTACCCAAACTCCTTTTTGAACTTATACCGGGTGGAAGAAATGAAATGTTTTTCTTATGTTAAGTTTGAGACACCCTGTAGGGAGGACAAGTTACAGGTGTGGGTGTACATCGAAATCGTATTGTAGTCTTAGGTTTTGTGAACATTTTGTTTTTTGAATGTCCCTGATATCTTAAGAAACAAAGAAAATAGACGGTTTTATTCTTTAACGTGAGTGTTTTATTTGACCAAAACAAAATTAACAACAAAAAATAACAGTAGTTAACAAAACTTTAAAAGCAGAAAGGCACATAATGTAAACAATACTGATCGACACCTATAAAGGTCGCTGCATATTATCATGCAAGTAGTGTTTCCAGAACGTACCGCAGTCTCCGAAAAACCTGATTTTACTGAAAGGTGTCTGCTACGATATGTTCCAGACAGTGTGAATTGTTCATTTAATTTGATTACTTTAGAAATTCAAAAATAAACTGAATACAAAAAAGGGATCATAAAAAGTATCAACTCAGATAGCGCAGGTAATGACAACTTGGCTTCGAACGGACCAATCACAGGGAAGCATCTTAGTAGGCCGCGCAGTAGACATCCATGTAAAACAAACTCATTTTAAATATTGAATGGGTTGCATAAGTCCATATTAAATGTAGTAATGAAACAAAGACTTACTAACAATCATTTAATTATACTTTGACGACCGGTTTCGATCTCTACATTATTCAGATCATCTTCAGGTCGGCGTTACAAGTAGTTAAATGCTACAATTAAAGAAAACCAGAGTTAGAACAATGTCTGGTTGCACAAATGTTAATAGAAAGCTAAACCCGAAAACATTTTTTGAGATAAAGGTTTGCAACTAATGACATCTCAGAAATTCGATACATACAAATGCACACTTATGAATAACAGATACTCATAAGCATGCATAAGCAAATAGATGCTTGCAGTTTATGAATATTTGCTGAAAAAAAAATTTTTTTAAATAAAAACTAATGAAAATATTAATCAAAATTAGATATGCTTCCAAAATTCAAAAAATAATAATAATAGATAGTAATATTGCTCTGATCTACTTACATGCCGTTACAAGGGATGCGTTGCCACTTAGTTGTTAACATGTTAATACGTCCAACTTATGCTAATAGATTAGCTGGGAGAGGTATAGGGCAAACAGACATGTTACGTAGGTCAAAACACAGTAAATTTTTGAAATTTAAATGGATCCTGAAGGGATCCTTAAATTTTGATGTATACTGATGTAATCTGATTTTGATGTATACTTACACCTGTACACCTCGTCCTCTCTACAGTGTGTTTCAAACTTAACATAAGAAAAACATTTATTTTCTTCCACCCAGTATACGTACAAAAAGAAGTTTGAGTAAACCTTTGTACAGTTTTGTAAATGCCAAAGAAAAATCTAAAATAATAAAAGAACGTAGCGGAATCAGTTAATCTGTTCACGAAAACAATAACTACTATTATATGAAAATGAGCATAATTTTAGGTGATGCATAACTTTTGAAACTATGTGTATATATTGTTTCAATCTTGTTTATCTTTTTCTCAGTATTTCGTGCATATACAAGTTTTAAGTTTTTTTTTTGACGCAATGTGTCAATTAAATTAAAAGAAAATTAAAAGATATTAAACACGATCAAATGTTATTTATTGTGTTGCTTTCTATACTTTTCTATTAAATTCCTATACTTTTTTTGGGAACTTTTAAAATAAAAAGTACTGTACCAATTGTTTTGAAAATTTTGATGAGCATTTACTATGAAACCAAGTACTTGTAAAACTGTAAAACAATTTTCATAAAAAATATTGAAAATTAAACGACTTATGCGTTATCTGCTAGCACCGTGAAAAAACATAGCTCCACTGCTGCAGTGATTGGGACTAATAGAGATTCTGAAACATAAAATTTCAAAGTGATTATTGAAATATAAGTTATTTCCTATACCATCTAGGATTTTTGAAAAATATTAAAATTTGGAAAAATGACGAAGTGTTGACATTTTTTTTTAAATTAGCTAAAACATTTTCAATTTCAAAAACCACCAAATTGCCATTTTTTATCCGATCAAAAAACTTCTAGTTGATGGTATAGAAAATTGCTTATATTTCAATAATACATAACTTTGAAATTTTATGTTTCAATATCTCTACTAGTCCCAATCACTACAGCAGTGGAGCTATGTTTTTATTTTCATCATGACAGTAGATGGCGCCTAAATCAGTTAATTTTTAATATTTTTTTATGAAAACTGTTTCACATGTACTTCTTTTTATAGTAAATGCTCATGCAAATTTTCAAAATAATTGGTACAGTATTTTTTATTTTAGAAATTCCCAAAAAAATATATGAATTTAACCGGGAGATACTAACAGAATTTCAACCACGATTTTCTGAGTACTGCCCTTTGCAATACTGGAAGGTTAGAACAGGCACTTACAATTTGTGAAAAAATCTATGGGTTTCCTGTGACATTTTCCTGCGAAAATTAGATTTTTCATGAAAAAAAAAATGGGGAGTTGAGATGAATTTGTGAGTCCTGCCATATTCATAGAATGACAGGATACTATCGATTTTATTAATAAAAATTTTTGGGCAGGAGGGTTGCAAAAGGACTAAGTGCGTAATAGATGTATTAAACATGTATTAAAAATAATGAAATTTTCATAATTTTCTCAGTCCTGCCAACTTAATAAATTAAACATAATTATTTCAAAATGATAAAAAAATGTTGTCATGACGCCTCCTAATGTTTAACTGCATTTGTCCCTTGAAAAATTCTGTGGAAACTTTTCACCCTGGTTCCGTGATTTTCTGAGTCATAAAATAAATTCTATTAAAAATAAATATGTTAAGTAGACATTATTCAAAATGGTAGGGTGTTTAATTACACCTTTTTTACTATACATAGTTAAAAAATATGTAAGAAAATTTTTAGAAAGTTTTAGACACGATTTTCTGAGGCATGCCATTTTGCACATATCTAAAGATTGTTAGTATAAATCTATTTACAAAGAGGCAGGATGGTTGTATAGTTATTTCGTATATAAAAATAAAATTTTAAGTCTGTAAAATTATTGCAGGTTGTGATACAAACATATTCATATCACCACAATTTTCTGAGTCATGCCATGTCGAGTATGCTTAAAAACACTAATCTAAAACCGTTTACAACGTGGCAGGATAACCGCAAAGATATGTAATACATAAAAATTTTACACAATACACACCTTTCAAATCTAATACCAAACTGTAACATCTTTATTTTAAGCGACTAAATCATATTTTTAACTAAGTAAACGCAATAAAAGTAATAGGAAGAAAATCAATAATTTTTACAATCTATTGGTTATAGTAGGGAATGTAACAGGGTGTCCAGAAACTCTCCTAACAAACGAAGACCGGAGATTCCTCAGATAATTTTAAGAAAATTTTTTACACATCTTTGTAATCTAATACCAAACTGTAACATCTTTATTTTAAGCGATTAAAGCATATTTTTATCTAAGTAAACGCAATAAAAGTACATAATAGGAAGAAAATCAATAACTTTTACAATTTATCGATTATAATAATAGGGAAAGTAATTATACAGGGTGTCCAGAAACTCTCCTAACAAACGAAGGCCGGAGATTCCTCAGATATTTTTAATAAAATTTAACTCAATTCACCTAGTCCGAAAATGCTTCCTAAGAAAGCTAGAACTGTTTAAAGATGGCGTATTGTAATTAGTTTTTTTAAAATAGCTCCCGAACGCTTCTATTTAGAAAAACTAAAGTACACCTATTTATCTTCCAGAGATAAATCGATTCCATCAATTGTCAATTTTTAGTACCGGTCATATGCTTCCGTTTTGGGTAGGGAAACTGATATTTTATCGCATAACTTTTCTGTGTTTAATTTTAAGCATTTTTGACACTGGATTATTAAATTCTGGGGTATTCTTGTACTAAAAGTTACTTCTTGCTTTAGGTCGGTAGGATACGCCGTGTTCTAGAAAATCCATTGAAAAATTTTTCGTTTTTTGAATTAAAAAAAAATAAAAAAAAACTATTTAGAAAAACGAAAACTGGTACGTTTATTTCTCTTCCAGAGATTTAGATCGATTTTATCAATTGTAAATTTCTAGTACCGATCATAGGCATCCGTCTTGGGTAGATCAATGGATATTATATCTCATAACTTATTGGTATTTAATTTTAAGTATTTTTGACGGTAGAGTGTTAAATTATGGGGTATTCTATTACTAAAAGTTACTCTTGCTTTAAGTCGGTAAATACACCGTTTTTTTAAATTTTTTTATAATCAAAATACGAAAAATTTCAAAATCGATTTTTCTGGAAAACAGTGTATCCCACTGACTTAAAGCGAGAGTACCTTTTAGTACTAGAATACATCACAATTTAATAATCTAGTGTCAAAAATGCTTAAAAGTTAAAGACAAAAAAGTTATGCGATAAAATAACCGTTGCCCTACCCAAAACGGACTCCTATTACCTATACTAGAGATTCGCAATTGATGAAATCGAGTTATTTCTGGAAGATAAAAAGGGGGGCCAATTTTTTTCTATCGAAATGGAAGCTTTCTGGAGATATGAAAAACTAATTACAAGGCGCCATCTTTAAAGAGCTCTAACTCCCTTAGGAAGCATTTTTGGATTAGGTGAATTGTGTTAAATGGTCTTAAAATTATCTTAAAAATCTTAAAACAGATTCCTAAGATCTGTTTTAGGAATCTTGTATTATATACAGGGTGTTTCATTTAAAAAAACATAATTTTGTGTCACCTTGTTAATACGGGTAGCCCTCTATATTAGAAAATATTTTTAAATCATTGTCCTATCTTTGCCTTACGTTTTACCTAAATAACTTTTTTTCGTATCTCTTAACTCGTAACAAACGAGTAATTGGACTTTGTCACACTAATGCTCCACTCTGTATACGAAATAACTATAAAACCATCCTGCCTCTTTGTTAATAGACTTATATTAAGATTCTTAAAACATATACTAAAAGGCATGACTCAGAAACTCGTGGTATTTTTCACGAATTTTCTTACAAATCTAGGACTCCTGCCGTCTGACAAGAATCGTTTAACCTTCCTGTCGAGTATCGAAAAAGTATTGATTGAATTTGAGTATTATAACTTTTTAAAGGCAGAACTTAAAAAATCACGTAATCAGCGTGAAATTTTTCCGCAGAATTTTCCACGGGACAAGTATACTTAAACATAGGAGACGTCATGCCAACATTTTTTTGGTCATTTTGAAATAAATATATGTTTAATTTATTTATTTAGTTGGCAGGACCCAGAAAATCATGAAAATTTTATTATTTTCCTTACATGTTTGTACTCGTATACATATATACTCCGTTAGTCCGTTTGCAACCCTCCTGCAAAATTTTTTTTCATAAAATCCATAGTATCCTGTCATTCTACGGATATGGCAGGACTCAGAAATTCATCGCAACACCCTATTTTTATTATTTGGGAAAATCTAATTTTTACAGAAAAATGTCACAGGAAAGTGGATGTTTCCACAAATTGTAAGTACCTCCTCTAATCTTCCAGTATTGTAAAGGACATGACTCAGAAAATCGTGGCTGAACTTCTGTGTAATATCTCTCGGTCTCTTAGGATAACCCCTTAAAATTTCACTTTATTTTTTATAGTTTTTTTGGAACCTAAAGCTAGGATTCCATGGGACGTGGCGTGGCACGCCAAGAAAAATAGAAAATATGTAATAGAATAAGATAAAAACTAAACAGGAATCAATGTAATGTGAAATGGCATTGTTTCCTTCAAAATTTGTGATTTACGATCCTTGGTCTAGGACCGAATATTTATGGTTGGCTCGGATCGGCGCGAAGTCTCCTATCGCTTGTCGGCTTGTCGGTAAATGAACACGGTTCAAAGGAAGTCAAAAGCTGGTACAGAGTAGGTACTTATCCCTCTAAACTAAACCTTCCAACTCGCCTAGGGACTGGTACGGTCAGTTCCATGGTAATTTTATTATGGAGAGGTCTAACGAGATTGTGTTGGAATTTTTATCATTGTATGAATTAACCAAGCGTACTAACATTTCGACTAGGGATGGCGGTTTTTGACAAAACACCGGTTTTCGGTTATACCGGTTTTTTTGCTTATGGTTTAACCTGGCGGTTATAACCGGCCAAAAAACCGGTTTATCCAAAAACCGGTTTTCGGTTTTTTTAAACCAATAGGTTACAATGTTACATTTACAATGCACTTTAGTTTGCGATACTCCACTCGACTCGATACTCGATATCAATATGATCAAAATTAGTACTATAGAAAGAACATCAATATCAATATAAATAAAACATAAATTTTAATAAAACCATTTTATTCTATTAATTATTATATTTATTTATTATTTTATTATTATTATTATATATTTATTGATTATTATTAAATATAATATAGCGTAAGATAAATATATACATATTGCAATAATATACAGTTTAACCCAATAGTCCTGTCGCCAGGGGGGTCCAACGGCCTCGTTAATTCAGATGGACTTACCCAAGTTTTTTTTATGTATTTTGACCCGTAGAACACGAATTTTTTGGGTAACAGTTGATCCGGATGTCGATAAGATTGTTATAGACCAAGAACTTGAGGAATCAAATAACAGCGATTTTTGGCAAAACAAAACAATATTTTGTATTTTTTGGGTCATTTTAAGCAAAAAATATTTCTACAAGTTTTTTAGTAGGATGCACAGTTTTCGAGATAAACGCGGTTGAACTTTCAAAAAATCGATAAACTGCAATTTTTAAACCCGAATAACTTTTGATTAAAAAATAAAATAGCAATTCTGCTTAGCGCCTTTGAAAGTTCAAGTCAAATTATGTCGGTTTTGATTATTTGCATTGCTAAAAATTTATTGTGTTATTGTTAAACAAAGCTACAAACAACTAGTGCGTGAGTGATGTTTCTATGATTTCTCATTTAAAATCGAACGAGTAGGTAGAATAGGTACTAGTGCAATCAAGACTATTTCTACGTTACATGCGTTAAAACGCATGTAAAAGCACGGGAAATCCTACGTGTTTATAGCTTTGTTAAACAATAAAAAAATAAATTTTTACCAATGCAAATAATCAAAACCGATATAATTTGACTTAAACTTTCAAATGCGGTAAGCAGACTTGCTATTTTATTTTTTAATCAAAAGTTATTCGGGTTCAAAAATTGCAATTTTTCGATTTTTTTAAAGTTCAACCGCGCTTATCTAAAACTGTGCATCCTACGAAAAAACTTGTAGAAATATTTTTTACTTAAAATGGCCCAAAAAATACAAAATATTGTTTTGTTTTGCCAAAAATCGCTGTTATTTGATTCCTCAAGTTCTTGGTCTATAACAATCTTATCGACATCCGGATCAACTGTTACCCAAAAAATTCGTGTTCTACGGGTCAAAATACATAAAAAAAACTTGAGTAAGTCCATCTGAATTAACGAGGCCGTTGTACCCCCCTGGCGACAGGACTACAACCATTTCAACTTATAAAAAATTTCCCAGACACTTTCAAATGGGATTTAAAAAAAATAATATCAACATAAATATTTTACTTAAAAATAAATTGGATAATGCAATTTATCTTTTATTTTTACTACCATCAAAAAAAATTATCATGTATTTCTTTTAACACGTTTATATATTTGTATAATAGGTACATTTTAACTACTTTAATACTTCCTGTATGGGTGTATCGTTTTAGAAACGTAGGGAAATCCTTGGAGATTCGTATTCGTGATCGGTAATTCGATATTCATAGTCAACCATTATTTTTGGTAATCAGAAAAAGTCATTCACCCACTTTCAATGTCAAGAGTCAAGTGTGAAAAATAGATGATGTTTGCGTCTACTTCAACCAGATCACTTCTTATGTAAATATTAGATATGATTACAAATACCTTTTCAACGAAATATTATAATAAAACTTAATTGTTTCTGGCTGATGTGAGTTTGCACTTTCAGTTTGCTTCTGTATTTATAAAATAAAATTTGAATTATGGTTTTGTTTGGAATACTTACTTGAGAATAATAATTATGATTGGGATCCAAAATAATACCTAACCTAATCCTAATCACCGTAAAGACCTAACAACCGGTTGTTACTTTAAAAAGAAAAAACCGGTTATGACCGGGACAAAAAAAACAACCAGTAAAACCGGTTACTGCGAAGTAAAAAAACCGGTTTTAGGTTAAAACCGTTAGGTTTTTCCCATCCCTAATTTCTACCGCAACGCTGGTGATGCACCCTCGATACTCGAGTGGACACGTTTCATCGAAATGGTCCGACCAAATTTATCAAAAAGTAAATAATTATTAATTTCAGAGTAACATGGCGCGCAAGCTGTACTCTCTTTTCTTCTTTTTCTTCTTATTCCTACTTTATAAATAGGCACGTGCCTGTTTACTTCGGTTTTTAGCCTCAGTTGACGTTGTCTGACCACATTTTCGTCGGCCGTCCCAATGATCTTCCGTTTGGCGATTAGTACTATTCTATTTTCTGTCATTCTTTCTATTTGTCGATTCCATTCTATTTTTCTTCTTTTGGTCTACATGTTTATTTCCTCTATACCACATCTCGCTCGTATCTCCTCACTTCTTACTCTGTCTTTTAGAGTTTGGTTTGTTATTTTTTGTAAGACTTTCATTTCTGCTGTTTCCAGCAGTCTTTTTGTTTTCGCCGTATCTGCTCTTGTTTCCGCTGTGTACTTACGCCATTATCGGTCTTATTGCTGATTTATATAACCTGATATCGTTTTCGTTGTGAGGTATTTGTTTCTCTAGATTGTGTTGTTCAGACCCTGCTTCTCTATTCGCCATGCTCACTTGTTTTTGTACTTCTTCCACTTTTCCGTAGTTCCGTTTCCATCACTTGTTCTATTATTTTGTTATTTACGACCAGGTTACATCATCTCGGTTCCGCTGATATCACTATCGATTTAGTTTTCTCTATTGAGATCTTCTTCTTCTTCTTCTTATGCAATCCACTAATGGATGTTCGCGATCACGTTTGACCATTTTTCTCTATTCTTTGTAGTATGTATTAGGTCTCCTATGTTTTTAGTCCTGTCCATTGTTTGACATTACGGAGCCATGACATTTTCTTCCTGCCCACTCCCCGTCTTCCTTCGATCTGTCCTTCAATTAACGTTTGCAGAAACTGGTGTCTTTCATTTCTAATTAGGTGCCCCAGGTATGCCGTTTTTCTCTGTTTAATTGTGCATAGCAGTTGTCGTTCTGTACCAATTCTTCTCAGGATTTCTTCATTTGTTATTCTTGCGGTCCAGGGAGCTTTAAGGATTCGTCGATACATACACATCTCAAATGCCTCTAGCTTATTCATTGTGTTTATTTTTAAAGTCCATCCTTCTATGCCATACAGGAGCACCGACCATATATAGCATTTTGTGAATCTTAGTCTTATGTTTAGGTCAAAGTCAGAGTTCGTAAAGACGTTTCTGAATTTCATGAATGCACTTCTGACCCTTTCTATCCGACATTTAATTTCCATATCCGACATCCAGTCTTCACATAGCCAGGTTCCCAGTTACTTAAACTTTCTTACGCGCTCTACATCTTGGTTGTTATATGCTAGTCTTGCATTTTGATGTTGACATAATTGACGGCTGATTATAAAGAACTTCGTCTTTTTTATGTTGATGCTAAGTCCCATGTTCTAGCTATGCTCTCCAATTTTATTAAGAAGGTTTTGAAGGTCTTCTATATTGTCTGCTATTAAGACCGAGTCATCCGCATATCGTATATTATTGACCCAGGTACCATTTACTTTGATGCCGCTTTCCCATTCCTCAAGAGCTTCCTGGAAGATACTTTCTGAATATAAATTGAACAGTAGTGGGGAGAGAATGCATCCCTGTCTTACACCTCTCAGAATTTTTTGAGCTTGCGTTGTTTCATTATCCACCTTGACGACAGCTGTTTGATTCCAGTAAAGAGCTTCTATGCAACGAATGTCTTTTTGATCTATGTCGAGTTGTTTTAGTATATGTACGAGTTTATGATGTTGTACTCGATCGAAGGGTTTTTCAGGCTATTGAGATCACCATGTTGTATATGAGCGCCGTGTCTTCGAATTCATTAATTAATCTTTGTAAGCCATCTTCATTTTCGGCTGTTATTATGACGTCGTCGGCGTAGCATATTATCTTTATTTCCTTTTCTCCCATTCCATATCCTCTTCTTTTTTAAATTTCTTTATGATTTCATCCATTACCATATTAAATATTATTGGGCTCAGCGAATCTCCTTGTCTAATGAAAGTTTCTCCAAGAATGTGGCGTTTAGAAGTCTTTCGTCACTTGATCTGCGTGATCTTTGCGTACGTGACCCGCCCATCGTATTCTGTTTGATTTAATGTAGCGTACTATGTTTTCATCTCCGTATATTGTCTGGAGTTCATCATTGTGTCTTCTTCTCCATTCTCCTGTTGTCTCTTCTCTGCAAGGCCCATAGATAGTCCACAGTATCTTTTTCTTTCAAGTACCAGTAATTTTGTTGTTTCCCGCTGATTCAGAGTCCAGGTTTCGCTTCCATACGTTATTGTGGGACGAATTATTGTCTTATATTCTCTTATTTTTGCTGGTCTTGAGAGTATTTTTGATTTAAGTAGGGTCCTTAACGAGTAATATGCCCTGTTTCCTGCAATAATCCTGGCTGCCACGTCCTTTTCATAGTTATTTTCAGATGTTATGATCGCTCCCAAGTACTTAAATTCTTTGACGACTTCAAAATTGTATTCATTAATTGTTACGTTTTGTCTAACCCTTGGTCTTGGGTTCTTCGTAACCACCATGTACTTGGTCTTGTCCTCGTTGACCTTAAGACCAACTTCCTTGGCTCCGTTCTAGAATAGGGTGAAAGCTTCTTTTGCATCTCTGGTGGATTGTGCAATTGTGTCCACGTCATCCTCAAAAGCTAATAGTATTTTTGATCCTTGGGCGGCAAATCCGTTTGTCAGCTGTGGCTGAGCTTTCCTTACTGCATGTTCCAGTGCGAAGTTAAACAGCAGGGGGGCGAGAGGATCTCCTTGTCCAATTCCGGTGTCAATGAGGAATTCCTCCGACGTGTTGCTGCCAACTCTGATTCGTGCGGAAGCGTTCTTCAATAATATCATCCGCAAGCTTACTAATACAAAGTGGGGAGCACAACCACACACTCTTCGCACTTCTACCTTGGCATTATGTTTTTCGGCCGCGGAGTTTGGAGCACCAGTATGGGCAAACTCTGCTCACGCAAAGAACGTCGACGTGGCTCTAAATGAAACGGTCCGTATAATATCGGGTTGCCTGAAACCGACACCTATCGAAGAGGTATACCCCATAGCTGGAATTGCTCCACCACCTATCAGGAGGAGGGTCACGTCAGAGGTAGAACAGAAAAAGCAGGAGACGGACCGAAGACACCCCTTATATGACCACCAAACTCAGCCAAGCAGACTAAGATCTCGGAAAAGCTTCCTGAAAACATCAAAATCCATTCCCGAAGCTCCAGAGATGCGACGAATACACCTATGGCAAGCGTCAGCTACGGCGACACATTTTCCTCCCTCAGAGGAAATGGCTGCTGGACACAATTTACCCTATCCGACTTGGAAAGCGCTAAACAGACTAAGAATTGGCGTTTCACGTTGTGCTAGTAACCTGAAAAAATGGGGATACCAGGAGGACGATACCTGCGACTGTGGCGCGGTTCAGACCAGCAAGCATCTACTATCATGCACAGAGATAAGAGAGACCTGCACAGAAGAAGACTTAATTATAGCAAATGACAAGGCCATTTATGTGGCCAACCATTGGAAATACAGAATTTAAAGTTGTTGGTGTTCCGGACACGGAAAGTAAGTAAGTAAGTCTATAGCACCGCAGCCAAGTAGTAAGTCAACCTTTAATTTTGCAGGTATATAAATAGGCCAGGGTAATAAGACAAAAATATACCCTGTTCGTGACACTTCAGCAGCCAGGGTACTGAAGCGTTTTTTCTACAAGTAATACCTATAGGAACAAATTGTAACTATTTCCTGTGTAGGATCTGGCGGCTATTTTTATTTATAAACAATTAACTGTCAAAAAATGGCATTTCTCCCTTTTTTTTTCAAATCAATGGAAAACAGTGAAACTTATGATTTTTTGTACAAAATATCTTTGAGATTATGTAAAAAGCTGCTTTAAAATGGCATATTATAAAGTTTGATATACTCATTTATTGTTAATATAATTGAGAAATAAGGTCGGAATTGCAAAAAAAAATATTGTAGCAATAACTGTTGTAAAAATTAGTGTACAGGTTTGAAATTTTTGTCAAATGAGGGTTCTTTGGTGCTTAATATGTGATAAAAATTTCAAAGTGATTTATTCAATTGTTTAAATTTTATTCGAATTGTTTTTCTCAGAAATTTTTTTTGCAATAACATAAGTCAGAAGAAAATGACGTTAGAACCATTCCACAGGTGTCAAATGGAAGAGCATGAACTATATTTCCAACTTGGTTTAAAAAAAGTGAATAAAAAATGCATTTATTAGTAACAAATAATTATGCAAAAGTATCGTAAATATTTCCTTATAAATTTTTTAATAACATTTTCCAAAAAAATTAACTTTTTTACCCTGTTTTAAGTGAACGACTAGCCAGTAATGTTATTTATATCATAATTAATAAAAAATTCTAATAAATATATATAATTTCTTATATAACAAAATAAAAAGTTTATAAGGAAAGATTTACGATACTTTTGCATAATTATTTATTACTAATAAATGCATTTTTTATTCACTTTTTTTAAACCAAGTTGAAAATATAGCTCATACTCTTTCATTTGACGCCTGTGAGATGGTTCTAACGTCATTTTTTTGTGACTTATGTTATTGCAAAAAAAATGCTCTCTGGGATAACAATTTGAATAAAATTTAAACAATTGGATGAATCGCTTTGACATTTTTATCACATATTAAGCACACGGTTATTAGACTTTATTACGGTAGTCTTGTCCGACGGTGGTAGGGAGACTTATATTTTTGACTTTACGTCACAAGAGTTTACATTCCCATATTTTTAAATTATTTTCGATCATTGAATGTGTGTTATTGTGTATATATGTGTATTATTTGTGTTATTATGAAATAATAAGACACATAGTACACATTTTATCTTATACCGGGTGGCGAATCGTAAAAAGGGCCATAGGAAACTCAATGTAAAGTTCTGAATTGTTGAATTCCTGCTTCCCTAATTATTCTACATCAAAAGTCATGAGAGAATACTTGTAGAGAATTAAAATCTGTATTAAAATCAAAAGTTAAAATTGTTCTACGATTTAAATGCATTCCAAAATTTTGAAAAATATGATACATTTGCCACAATAGGTATGCGTGTAAAAGTAAGGCCACACGTTACTATTTAACTGACAGTGCTCACACCATTGACTGAATAAAAAAATCTTTATTATTAATCCTTTCTCCGCAACTGAGGGTATCTTATCAACTGTATTGTTTTTAAACAATAGATGATAAAATAAAAATATTGACAGTTCAAAAATGTGAACATTATTGCATTGTGTGTGGCCTAAGTTTGGGCTGAAAACTAAAATGTATTACATTTTTACAAAATTTTGGAATATGTTTAATTACGTAGACCAATTTTAACAGTTATTTCCAATACAGATTTCAATCCTCTTCAAATAGTTTCTAATGTCTTTTGATGTAAAATAATTATTAGGGAAGCTGGAATTCAACAGTTCAGAATTTTACATTGAGTTAATGCAAAACCTTGACGCATGTCAAAATTCCCAATGTGTTTTAATTGTATTCATTTTTTTCGAATCCTGAGAAAACTAATAAATATTTTTGAAAAATTTAAACTCAGAATGAAAGACTACATTATTACCGAGGGCTGAAAGTCCCTGAAAACTTCTATAATGTTTATTTTAATAAGTTACAGGGTTGAAAATAAAAGAGAAGTGTGATATTTAATTTCAAATATTTCATTCAATAGAATCTGCTTGTTTATTCTAAGGGGCTTTCCGCCCTCGGTAATAATGTAATCTTGCATCCTGCGTTTAAATTTTTCTAAAATACTTGGTTTCCTCAGGATTCGAAAAAAATCATATTACGATTCAAATGACAGTAAACTCTCGTGACGTAATCTCACCCTTAATGTTCATTGGTTAGTCGATTTAGGCTACCGTAGTAATGTCTAAGAACCGTGACCCACACCCTTGTTTAAGTCCGGTATAACCTATTTTATGACTGTCAAAGTCATCAGAGACAAAAATATATTATTTTTTGATTTGTTTTGTGAGTAGATATACAATAAAAAAAATGTGTTTAAGAGGTATTGCGGCTAACGAGGAAGTTGATAATTTAATTAACATGATGGAAAATACACGAAAAAGGAAAACTTTCAAAGAAAGCATAAATTCTTTTTCAAACAAAGCAGAATAAAAATCCGGTTTCCTAAAGATGATGTAAGATTTTTAGAAAAATTAGTAGGTGATTCACTTATTGTGAACAAGCGAGGAGGAGGCTTATCCTCCACTCTACAAGAAAAATAAGGTCTTTATTTTCTATAATATGTAGAAAATCTCTCACAATATTCTTCAAAATATGCTGAAATTAACATATATTTACATTGCATTTATAAGTCAAATAAATAAAGTTTACTTTTTCTTCATTTTCCAATTTAATGTAAAGTTCTGTTTTATTTGAAGCCATTTTATGAAATGCTCAAATATAACATACAACATACGAAATAACGATTTATTACAATACAGCAGAAAATACAAAGTTCCTTTTATTCGAAGCCATTTTATGAAATGCTCAAACTCAACATACAATATAAGAAATAACGATTTATTAAAATATAGCAGAGAATACAACGACCATAGTCCATCAAAAAATTATGTAATCTACATATTTTTTGAGTTTATACGACTCACAAAGGGAAAAGCAACTGCGGGTAGTTCATCAAAAAATGACGGAATTTGGTGTATTATTTGTAGAGAAAAGTCAAAATTGACATATTTTACCCAATATATCGTTGTTTTATGCATTTGTGTAGAAGATTGCGTCGTTGCCAAACTAATATTTCGGAATAAAGTGGGAATACTTATAACTAACTTATACGGAGTTTATTGGTAACAAATTATTTTTGTATTATATCTACCTTATATTTAGAATAACTATTCTAGATATAAATACGGAATAACCTTAGAATACGAATGTTTTATTAGTAAGGCAGTATATATTTAACTTGACATGCCGCAAGAAAACAGTTTCAGAAGCTTACAAAAATTATCACATGATCGACATAAGCCTCCAAAATTCTTTTAAAATAGGTACCTATCACATTTCTCGTCTACACTAAAATAGATCAAAAATCCTTCCTATATCTCCCAATATACAGCAGCATTAGGCTGTTGTTTTTATTTTGTGGTATCTAGTGCACTTAAAGAGAGTTTTGTTTTTGTTTTCTAGAAGTTAGCTTAAAAAAATCTATCCACACCTTAGCGATATCGGTTTAACCGAAAACAAAAACACATCTTTGTTTACACACATTAGCCCCAGCTCTTGTGTGCCCTCGGATAGTATACAAACAAGTCTTATATATAATCCGAAAGGTAGTGACTCGTACACGATCCAGTGTGTAGGTTTACGATGAACTGAAATTTGAGCTAGGTTATACAGCTAAAACCAATTCATATATTTAAGTGATAATTTTCAGATAACTACATATTTGGATACCAAAAAATATTCCCTAATTTCTCAATAATTGCAAACTGTCTAGCTTTGGCTCCTAGTGCAAATATCTTCCGTGGAAACAATTTTACATAACAATGAAAAACGGAATAGTGTATTACATAACTAGTGAAACAAGGAGCCAAAAAATTGTGAACACGACCGAGTGCTCTATTCGTAGTGCAATAACTGAAGGTTTTCACCTCCGATTTCGTTGAACCTTCATCGATTTTCATGAAAATTGGTGAGTAGTTAGAGGATACCTCAAGAAACAAAGTGGCATGATGCTAACTTGCGCTTTTACCCTGGGGGTGGATGCCACCCCTTCCCGGGGGTGAAAATTTTTTTGTTATAAATAATACCACTAATCGATAGAAGGACAAATTATAAGCAAAATTTGTTACATAAAGTTATTAATATAAATCAATATTTTTTGAGTTATTAAAGATCAAAGATTTTATTTTTTCGTAAAAAAATGCATGTTTTAAAGCTGTTTTTCACGTATAACTCAAAAACTATAAGCTTTAACAAAAAAGTTATTATTAACAAAATTGAAGATAATAAAAAATTTAATAAACTCGTCACTTGAAGAACTAAACTAATGTTAATTCGTTATGGGTAATTTAATGTATATTTATTTCGACGAGTACTCAAATCTAAGTATTCACTCTTAAATAACAGCATTTTATGAAAACTATGCATTTTATAAAATATACCTGCTAAACACTTGTCAAAGTACTTATTATTAAAATTAGGCAAGTTATGATGAAAATAAGAGAATCCTTTTGATTCTTTTAGGAAAAAGTGAAAAATAAAACATACGCCATTTCCACAAAAATTAAAATTTATAGGAATCCTTACTGTAATTTCTTTATATTAGCATAAGTAATAATTTATACAATTTTGACCGGTTTAGAATGCATATTTTTTGAAAAAAAGTTATAATTTAAAAAAATAAGAATTTTTAAAATTATCGTAATTTTCATATTCTTTTGATAATAACTCCAAAAATACTCAATATAAGTAAAAAGGATATATAACCAAATTTTAGTTTTTTCTGTAATGAATGTTCTACCAGCGTTAATATTTTTATGTGGTAAAAAATAACCGAGACAGAAACGTTTAAATTTTGCTGCGAGAACCATGTAACCGGGGCCATTTAACCTTTTATTTTTAAAAAAGTAAAGGCTTTTACGATTAAATTCAATGCAGTTTATTAGCCCTTGGAATTAAGTTTCTAATTGTTTTCAGGTGAACCTGATATTGTAAAAATTAACGGAGTTATTTAAAAGAAAAACACAATAACATGATTTGGAAAAATATTTAAAAGATAAATTTTGAAAAATTTTTGGAGTTTAAATTTTAATGCAATCAAATTGTTCGGGGGCTCAGTTGATAGATATTTCTAAGTACTTTGACAAATGTTTAATAAGTTTATGTTATAAAATGCATAATTTTCCCGTTATTTAAGCTTGAATACTTAGATTTGGTTACTCGCCGAAAAAATATACATTCAATTAACTATAACTCACTTTTAGTTAACACTAAAAGGTTTTTCTAGAAAGGAGTTTATTTAATTTTTTATTAGCTTCAATTTTGGTAATAATAAATTTTTTGTTAAAACTTATAGTTTATGAGTTAGTTATCAAAAATCGATTAAAAACATGCATTTTTCTAACGAAAAATTAAAACCTTTGATCTTTAATAACTAAAGAAGTTTTGATTTACTTTAATAACTTTATATTACAAATCACCTTTGTTTCTTGAGACATCCTCTAACCACTCACCAATTTTCATGCAAATCGATGGAGGTTCAACGAAATCGGAGGTAATAGCTCATATCCACCTTCAGTGACTGCACTATCGAACGTGATTGAATTTAACTGAGAGATAGTAAAGTTAATACCATCTCTACAATAAGGGTACGCACATACCGATAGACCGAAGATTCATGGATGACACGGTGGAGGTCGCGGTCGCGATCACTACCTTGATGTCTAAACAAACCTCCATTCTCTTATGAGATCGCACATATCAAGGATGTTTCACCTGTTCACCCTCGCTACCTATCATCGCGGTTTACAGAGATGTCGATGACAGAACAAAATACTTTGTTTTACATCGCCATCGAGCTGTTGATAGCGTGGTAAATTACAAGTTTATTGGTGGTTTTTAAACCACGTCACATTTGCCGGATATACTGACTGGCGATTTGAAGACTTACAATAGTCTGGGTAGATTATCGGAGAATAGGCCATTTTTGGGAAAAGTTATTTACCAACAATTTTATTGCTGGAATCGAATCTTATAATTGTATATATTAATAATATAGGTATGCAAAGTCCGCAAATAGTGTGCTACTTTTTTATAAACAAAATAGCGCCCGAAAATCGTGTTTTTTCCAATTTTTGCTCTATAACTCCAAAGATTTTAACTTCACACCAAAAACACCCAAATAAAAATTCACCGTAATTAAACTCTGCTTAGGAACGGGTTTTACCCGATTCAGTTCGACGAAAATTTTACCCTGAAAATGCGGGTTTTTCCAACAAAATCTTTAATTTTCAACTAAAATTTTAGATAAGTAATTGTTTATCAATAATTAAATAACTTGGTAGTATAAAAGCTCTTTTCGTATAGATTATAATTCCAGAAGCCGATTGAAATTAAATGAACAGTTTAGCAACAATTGAATTGTTAATTAAAAATTTACGGTCACTATAATAACCACAATAATTATGATACATAAGATTAACTATGATTATTGTATAAAAAAACCACTGTACCTATCTAATGTACTTTACAGACTTGAAATTGGACTATTTAAGCGGCCTCAGGAATATTTTAAAATTATAAACAATCTTTTGGCTTATAAACAAGTAGAATATCTCGGGAAATATTAAATTAAATTAAATCATGAAAACCGTATTGGAAAAAATGCGGCAGGACGCTTCTTTTAAAAGAAAAAACGTTTAATTCTCAGTAGTGGTTCCTGAGATACAACCGGTCAAATTTGACCGGCATTTACGGCAAAGATATGAACAATAGCCATTAACTACCCGCGCATCAAGTTATAACATAACTACACGCGTGGCGTACTTTGTACGCCACAAGAAAATACACTTAAAAACAGCGGATTTGTTTAATTTTTTTTTTTTGGAAAAATACACTTAGTTGTTTGTTATAAACCTTATTCGGCATCAGTGAATACTTGGAGTTCCTTTTAAGTAAGCCAATTGGGATTTATAACTGGAATCATGGAATAACTGAATTCCATGATAAATAAAATTACTAATAAAAAAATTTTTTAAATGTGATTTTTTACAGGAGAAAAAGTATTGTTTATAAAGAAAAATATATTTTTTGCCATAATGACTAAAAAAACAATTAAAATATGTACTTATATTACGACTTATAGTAATATAATCCTGGGGTATATTGTCCACCACCGGAAACAACAATAGGTCTGGATCCCGCGTATGAAAAAAAAGTTGATTAATAGCAAGCTGAAAATTTGTTAATAGCTTAAGGGTGTCTAGTCGGATAAACTTTGATATATGGGAACACTGGAACAGGGGCAGTTTTAATTGTGGAACAGGTTAAAAATTTGGAACGGTCACACTACGAAAACGGCACATTTATTTTGTCCGACAGAACAGACTTAAACTGTCCGAACAGAGATTAAACTCTCATGCAAAAATCAGACTGCTATTTATCACCTGCCATAATTCCTGTCATTTGACATATTCTACATGTTCCACTCATTAAAACACCCATTTGGTGATAAATAGCAGTCTGATTTTTGCATGAGAGGTTAATCCCTGTTCGAAGAGTTTAAGTCTGTTCTGTCGGACAAAACACATGTGCCGTTTTTGTGGTGTGACCGTTCCAAATTTTTAACCTGTTCCAGAGTTAAAACTTCCCCTGTTCCAGTGTTCCCATATATCAAAGTTGGTCCGACTAGATACCCTTAAGCTATTAACAAATTTTCAGCTTGCTATTAATCAACTTTTTTTTCATACGCGGGATCCAGACCTACAAATAATAAAATGTAAACTACGATCTTTCCAGATCGCCGATTATAACGAAACTAAAACCAAATTGTAAAGCACATTCCAGTGATAGGTTAGAAAAATAAGCAAGGTCAAAAATTAAATTTTTAAATATATTTCCAGTAGAATTCTTATATCTGGCGTACAAAGTACGCCAGCGCGTGTAGTTAAAGGATAGGATCATGATTCTCGAACCATCACCTTTTTATTTCGGTCCACACCAATTTTCATATTTTTAAAATACTCATACCATATATTATTATAATAAAAACTATCGATATTACGAGTGAAAATTGCAAAAAATAGCAAAATTCCAATCAAAAATTAGGTTGTAGAAAATGTAATCTTAAAGTTCAAAATCGGTATACGTTGAAAAAATGCATTTTCTCGACTTCCCATGCAGCAATTTTCTTCATTTTTTTTTTGTCCCCAAGTAACTCGAGTAAAGCCTTCTAAATAACGCATTATTAAATGTCAAACTTACTTTTGTTTTGTTATAATAAATTAATTTATTTAGTATAACAAATTTTTTAAATTTGTTTAAATAAAGATTGTTTAAATAATTATACAGCTTTCAAATGAGAATATTTGTGTTTTTAACGTTAAAAGGTACACTTGTAGTAAGTTTATCTAAAAAAAGTCTACACCTGGAAAAAATATGTAGTTTTCTTTTCTTATAAATAAATTAATCTGTTATAACAAAACAAAAGCAAGTTCGACATTTAATAATGCGTTAGTTAGATGGCTCTACTCGAGTTACTTGGGAATAAAAAAATAATAAAGAAAATTGTTCCATGGGAAGCCTAGAAAATGCATTTTTTAACGTATACCGATTTAGAACTTTGAGATTACATTTTCTCCAACCTAATTGTTGATTGCAATTTTGCTATTTTTGGCAATTTTCACTCGTAATATCGATAGTTTTTATTATAATAATATATGTTATGAGTATTTTAAAAATATGAAAATTGGTGTGGAGAAAGAGGACCGAAATAAAAAGGTGATGCTTCGAAAATTATGATCCTATTGTTTAAATCTTTGCCGTAAATGCCGGTCAACTTTGACCGGTTGTATCTAGGAACCAGTTATCACAATTAAACGTTTTTTCTTTTGGAAGAAGCGTACTGCCGCTTTTTTTCCAATACCGTTTTCATGATTTAATTTAATTTAATATTTCCCAAGATATTCTATTTGTTTATAAACCAAAAAATTGTTTATAATTTTAAAATATTCCTGAGACCGCTTAAATAGTCCAATTTCAATTCTGTAAAGTACATTAGATAGGTACAGTGTCTTTTTATATGAAAATCATAGTTATTCTTATGTATCATAATTATTGTGGTTATTATTACCGTAAATTTTTATTTAACAATTCAATTGTTGCTAAACTGTTCATTCAATTTTCATCGGCTTCTGGAATGATAATATATACGAAAGGTGCTTTTACATTACCAAGTTATTTAATTATTGATAAACAATTACTTATCTAAAATTTTAGTTGAAAATTAAAGATTTTGTTGGAAAAACCCGCAATTTCCGGGGAAAATTTTCGTTGAATTAAATCGAGAGAAACACGTCTCTATGCAGAATTTAATTGCAGTGAATTTTTGTTTGGGTGTTTTTGGTGTAAAGTGAAAATCTTTGGAGTTATAGAGTCAACATTGAAAAAAACCCGATTTTCGGGCGTCATTTTGTTTATAAAAAAAGTAGCACACTATCTGCGGACTTTGCATACCTACCTATATTATTAATATATACAATCATAAGATTCGATTCCAGCAATAAAATTGCTGGTAAATAACTTTTCCTTGTATTTTGCTAATTAGCCCAGAGTACAAATGATCCACCACTTTTCACTTGAAGACGTGTAATTAGTGTCGTTACTACCGTTGCTCATGTTCATAAATTTATATTGCAAACAAGGTAACTTTCCCGGAACACTTGTCTGTCACCTCAGAAATCGCAAAGAAAACTAAAAAGAAGGTATCTTCGGTATGTTCTGCCCATCATTGATGTAAACCTCGACCACGACCGCGACCTCCACCGCGCACATCCATTTGTCTTTGCTATGTCTTATACCCTTAGTACTTTTTCTTTTGTAATGTAGAATTAGACATTTTATATCAAATCTCATTTAAAATTTATAGAAGCCAAACAAAAATTATTTACACACAAATAATATAAATGTGCAGTATGAAAAAGTTTTTAATTTACCTAATAATAGGGATTTGGAAAGAAGAAAGAGTGCCCGATGAATGGAAAATCGGGTGGATATATCCTCTTCTAAAGAAAGGTGACATTACACAATGCAACAACTATTCGCGGTGTGCAAGTACTTGGAAGGGATACGTGAAACGATCGTGCGCGAATAGCGGAGAAATATTGCAACTTTCTTAAATAATTCATATTGTCAATTGAAATTGTCAAATTGAAGTACATTTCATATCTACTGTCATTGAAGGAGAAAAAATATATGTTGCTCCACAATATTGATATGATATGCAATTATTATATAAAGGTAAATTTAATTAATTGTATCTTGCTTGCAGTACTGCATTTTAATAACTAATTTTATTTACTACATACAATTGTTTACATTTTCATCACATAACCTGAATCTTATTTTTTCTTCTTATTATTTTTTTGGGCTATGGCCTTGACAATTATGCAGCAACCAGGACTAACGTAATTGGTCAGTACAATTAAAAGTGCGAATAAAAGTGCAGAGCGTAGAAATAGGTGTCGCTTTGCGCAACTTGCACGGTCCGAAAAGTAACGTTATTAAACAGAATAAATTATTGAAATCATTAATCAGACACTGTTTTGAACAGTTTTATTCATGAAATAATCGCAACAAATTGCACTCGATCTCTAAAATTAATATAGAATTTTTGCCCTCGTGACACTTTGACATAATTTCTGTCAAAGTGTCACTCGGGAAAAATTCACTAATTTTGGAGGTCTTGTGCAATTGCTACTGCAAGTGCGAAAAGCTACTGAAAATTCCATTCGAAGAAATTTGCGATACATTTTTGAAAATTTTTATGGTTATAAGTTATTTTTCGGGTGTAACTACAATGATATTATGTAAAAAATTATATTGCCTCGTAGATTTAAAATGAGTTTATCTCGAAAACGGTTGTTTTTAGCTAGATGAATGAAGTATTAGTTTTTTAATTAAAAATATTAAAAAAATAAAAAATTTTATTCAAAAAGTATAAAGAGTGGGTAATAAGAAAAATTGAACATATTAAATGAGCGTTGAAAGGCGTATGGGGCGCCCTCTGGGTAATACATCATTTTTGGTGGCGAGTTTAGATTTCTTGTCCCAAAAAAACCCCACCAAATTTCGTGTTATTATCCCATGCGGGTTAGGAAATTTTCAAGAATAAATAAAATAAAAGTTTAACTTTGACACCCTATATTTCGGTTATTATCAACTTCCGTACTAAGGTAAGTTAGCTTAAATCGACCTATTTTAAACTCAGGAATCTAAGGTTAACTATATCCCATTCTTTACCAATCACCCTGTATAGATGCCATGATGGCATCAGAGCACCGAGTACAGAGCACAGTAGTAGTAGAGGAATACCACAAAACGATGGCTAGACAACATCAAAGCAAAAATGGGGAGAAACTAGCACCAAATAGAACAAAACAGAGAAGAACGGAGAAATCACGGGGAGGATTTGTCCAGGAGGGGGATTCAAACAGGCTGAAGAAGGCAAGAACTTTTGCTTAATAAACCACCCTAAAAATTTTTTAAAGCACACACATGCCGTGGTCTACAAAATCTAGACAGCGTATGTAATTTTTTTAAAAGACACACATATCCTAATAAAACCTAGAAAAAACCTAATAAAAATAGGTTATTCCCAGAATTTTTTGAAATAATCGTTTTTGAGAAGAATTTTGAGTGGAAATCGAAACCTCAAAAATATTAGTTAGTTAGTTAATTAAAAATGTAATTTTCATTACATCAATAATTGTGGCTTAATCACATATAAACAAATACTTAAAATAATATTAATGTATTTTGGTGATGCATTCAGAAATATTTTATGCACTTATTTCATCCTTGCATCATTTCCTCAGTGACAAAAGTAATGCAACTCGTCTAAGCGGATTACAGTGTGCATAAAGATAAAGATATATGGTAGTTCCGTGAATTGGGCCAGGAGCCACTCCCAATTTAAAAACGCTCGGAATTTGAACGTGCTTGACAAAGTAACTGGCAGATTTATATCTGTGCCTCTGAGTTGGATTTACCCTTGTTTATAAATAAGTCTTATTCATTTCTTAGCCTCTTGAGGATCTCAGATATGCATGGTATTCAGCAGTTGAACGCGTCGAGAAAAAATAAACAAAAAATACACCGGGAGTTGATAAATTACTTTTTGGGTGTAATTTGGCTGTTAACGGGATAATATGTTTCTTCCAGGTTGAAACCGCATGCTATTTAAATAATCTGAACACTTTATGGCGATCCAGCTAATTTATCAAAACCACTTTAGAATAAATGGCTTGTAACATTTTTTCAATAAATACAAATATAACTATAAATACAAAATATAAATTTCAATAAATCAAATATATGGGAGTACAAGGACAACAAATATTATTACAATTATTCAACAAGATATGGAAAGCTGAAAGAATACCAGAAGAACGAAAGATCTCGTTTGTACTACCCATATTGAAATCTGGAGATAAAAAGGAATGCAAAAATCACAGAGGCATAATGCTCTTGTGCTCGGCGATGAAACTGTACGAACAAATATTACAAGAAAAGTTGACAAAGATAATCGATACAACATTAGCAGAATCTCAAAGTGGCTTTAGAAAAGGATCATATCTTCACTATTAAACAGATCATTTAGAAAACGAAACTAAGAAGAGGAAAAGCATGTTTTGTTGGGCTGATTTTTATCCTTTAGCAATCTTAGCACATCTTCCAATCTTACACAATCGAAGACCTTAGTCAGATCTATAAAGCACATAAATGCAGGTGTATTATATTCCAGTGCTTTCTCAGCAATTTGTCTGGCTATGAATATGGCGTGGCGTCTATTGTGGACCTATTTTTCCGAAAACCTTGTTGTTCCTCAGTAATTGTGTGTTCTTCATTTACTTTATTGGCAAGTATTTTTGTTAAGAGTTTAAGAGTTGTGCTCAGCAAGGTGATGGTACGGTAGTTGCTAGGGTCTTTGCTGTTTCCTCTCTTGTGTATAGGTATTGTTATACTCGTTCTCCACTGGTCTGGTACACGCTGGCTACATATTATTTTTTTGAAAGAGGATATCTATGTTTTTGATTAAGGTTTCTCCTCCGTATTTCAGGAGTTCATTTGGTATCCCATCGGGTCCTGGTGCTTTTCTGTTTCCTAATTTACGTATGTTATTCCTTATTTCTTCTTTTGTGATTTCTAGTTCTGTGTCTATGTTGGATTCGTCTTCATTTCCTGTTTCTTCCAGGAAAAATATCGAATGTCTATATAAAAATACGACGAATTGTGTTATAACTAGAAACCTCAAGTCAAAAAATTTTATAACAAAAAAATGGTCTAAACAGAAAGGGGGACTAAGTCCAACATTGTTTACGTTATTTATGGACGAAATAATTAAAAGATGTAATCAGAGAACAAAACACCTATTTGTAGGATACAAAATTTGAATCGATTGAAATATCAGAATGTACTTGGAGATGACATCGTTATCATGGCAGCAAAAGAAAAGGGCCTTAAAGAAAACTTACAATCGTGGAATGAAATATTAGAAGAAAATGGTATGAAACTAAACCTAACAAAAACAAAAGTAATGGTAACAAAAGGTAATGCTTCGAAAACTTTGGTGTAAAAATAGAAGATTCAGGTCAATAAGATTTAGCAATCCATAAACGTATAGAGAGAGCAATAAATTCATTTTATGCAACTTTTATAGGAAAAAAGGAAATAGCGCAGAGTACAAAAATGAAAGTATTAAAGGCAATATATAGACCCATACTCACCTTCGGTTGCGAATAGTGGACATTAACAGAGAGGCAGACGAGCAGAATATAAGCGACGTAAATGAAGTACTTAAGAAGAACGCGAGGAGTCACCAGACATGACTGGGTAAGAAATGAGCAGATAAGAGAAGATCTGGAGCTGGAATCAATCTTAGAATTCATAGAAAAAAGACAAATCAGCTGGTGGAGACATTTACAAAGACTAGACAATAGAAGACCAGTAAAAATGATTTGGGAAGCGAGAGTAAATATCAAGAGAAAGAGAGGAAAACCAAGAGAAACATGGGACCAAGCTATTGGAAAAGTTCTGCAAAAGAGAGACAAATCCTGGAAAGAAGCAAAAGTCTTGGCACAAAATAGAAAATAGTGGCGTAAATTTGTACACAATATATAAGTTATTATTGTAATCCCGACACCAATATGGTAGAAGGGAATTTAATTACCTATATTTATATTTATATCAATCTATAAAAAATAATATATATACTTTCTAAAAAATTATAAAATTTTTAGTCTTTACTAGAAAGGCCGTATTTTCATGCGCTAATAGCTTACGGGTGTCTAGTCGAACAGGTTAAAAATTTGGAATGGTCAGACCACGAAAACGTCACATGTATTTTGTCCGACAGAACTTCCAATTGATTTGTTACCCTTTCATTAAACTCTCATGCAAAAATCAGGGCCCGGATTACGTACACTCGATACGCATCGTATCCGCCATGTTTTACTGTAGCGCCTTATGGGAAAATATGGCGGATACGATGCGTATCGAGTGTACGTAATCCGGGCCCAGACTGCTATTTATCACCTGTCATAATTCCTGTCATTTGACATATTCTACGTGTTCCACTCATTATAATTCCCATTTGGTAATAAATAGCAGCCTGATTTTTACAAGAAAGTTTAATGAAAGGGTAACAAATCAATTGGAAGTTCTGTCGGACAAAATACATGTGACGTTTTCGTGGTCTGACCGTTCCAAATTTTTGATCTATTAATCAACTTCTTTTTCATACGCGGGATCCAGACCTATAGTCTTTAGGTGCTGTATTTAAAAAACGATTTATTTCGTGCTAAATGCCCTAGTCTACATAGACGGAATGTCTGAGCATGTCTTGTCGTCTATTGCGCATGACTTTCTATCCTGATATTTTTGATATTTTGATATTTTTTGTTTGTTACAAAAATTTAATCCATGAACGGACAGGTGAACAGATATTCCCTGCTGTTCTTTCAATGTAAGATTTCTGTTCTGAGTTTCACCCCTTCTCGGGGGTGAAAAATATACGTTCAAAATAAGTCCGGTAATGGATAAACTGACTAATTCTAAGCAACATTCCTTCTATAGCGTTTTTTAACTAAGTTAATACTTTTCGATTTATTTGAGAATGAATTTCTTCATTTTGCAACAAAAAAAACATGTGTTGTTCTGAAGCTATTTTCTTGTGGCATTTTTATAATCAAGTATATTCAAATGGGAAATAAGCCACAATTTTACCTAAATTTACTATGGAATCTCGAGAATTTCAGTGCCACCGTTGCATTTGGTTGTCTTTTTAAAGACAGAGCACATGCTATGATTTTTTGTGTCGGATATTCTTGAGTTGGGATTGATTTCATGTAATCGAATGAACTATCTTTTAGTAAAGTCGTCCCAGGAACGCAACTCATCAATATTGGCAATATCATTTTAAAGTCGTCTACTTTAAAATGTATAATACGTGTCTGAATTGCCGATATAAATGAGTCAGATTAAATAAATTATTAGAAGAATTTTTTACTAAGCAACAACATTTTCGTTTATTTAGTATTATTTTGTATTTTGACAACGACACCCGACTTGGGCGTCGAAACGTTAATAAAATCATTTTTAGGTAAAATTGTGGCTTATTTCCCATTTGAATATACTTGATTAAAAAAAACATGTGTTTAGACGGTTTTTCCAAAAAAAGAAACCAACTTTATTTTGAGCGTATCTTGCTTACTTTTGATGTTAGAAACTTTTTAAAAAACAAAAATAAAGCTTTTTTGTACACTTTACAAAAATGGTAATGAGTTTTCTCCAAAAAGTGCTCCACTTTTTTGGTTATTTCACGTTGAAATATTCAATTTGGAATTGAACGAATATGAACCTATTTTTCATTAGCCTCAATTCTGCCTCTAGTACGTCTAGAAAACATCATACATATACATCATTTTTTTCACTTTTTTATAAGCTATATTTTTGCTTAGAATGTTTTTTTCGATAAAATACTTACTTCTCGAGTTATTTTAGAAAAATCATCTAAAAACGTGTTTTTTTGTTGTTGAAAAATTAACATATTCACTTTTCAATAGCTCGAAAAGTATTGACTTAGTAAAAAACGCTATAGAACAAAAGGCTTACAATTAGTCAGTTTATCCACTTCCGACTTATTTTGAACTTGCATTTTTCCATCCCCGAGAGGAGGTGAAACTCACCCCAGGGCAAAAACACACATCGGCACAATATCTATTTTTTTTTCTTTGATATGTTAGCTATGTGTTTGTGTATATGTCAAATTTCATGTCAATCCAAGCGGTTCTTTAAAATTTCGAGCAAAAACCTTGAGTAAATGTACTTAATGCTATTGATATTGCTTTCTCCATATTGTAGTTTAATAGTTAATCTTTAAAGCAATATTTCAGTAATAAATCATTTCACTTTTACGGCTAGTATATTATCAGCAACGATACACACAATTTGTCGTTTAGTTAAACCATAATATTTGACAGAAAGGTGAAGAATCTAGAATCTAGAACATAACTTAAACGCTCATATTTTTGGGTTAGTATAACAGTATAAAGAATCATCCGAGCGGTAAATTTTAAATTTGGTTCACCAAGAAAACAAATTTATGAGAAAAATTTCATTTATTTACGGTAATAAAGAAGTCGTGTCATAATATTTATTCAAAGGATGAGATAGCGATGTCGCTTCTAACAAATAACCCTATTTCGACGCTCATCTCGAGCACAAAACGGTTCTCACGCACTAACCGATTTTTCTTTTTCGTTGCGTACATCGAAGATGAGGGGAAAATGTGGATGGAAAGAATCCAAATCAAGACTTTTACGAGATGAGAGAGGCTTAAAGGAATATTATTCTTTTCGTTTTTGTCTTTTAAAAACACTGTTGTTCCAGTAATAATCTTTTGGTAAAAAATATCGAGCTCAATTTCCCTCACATGATGCATTATTTATTAATTATCTTGTTAATTTTAACAAGTAAAATTCTATTTTAGTTTATTAAATATCTCTCAAGATGTATATGAACATCCAGTAGTAGTAATTTTTATTTTTAAACGCTTTTCTTTACTTCAATAGTTTGCATCAAATCTTTAAACGTTAATTTGTCTGACTTTTCTTCAATGCAAATGAATGAAAATTTAAAGACATGTAAGTGACATTTTTAGCGAAAATCATGTTTTTCCATTAAACTAACACTATTATTGTTTAGAAGGTACTGCCAAAGTGTAGTAAGCCTAGAATTACTTTAAACATAATATATGTATAGGCTTACCACACTTTGGCAGTGCCTTCTGAACAATAATAGCGTTAGTTTAATGGAAAAATATGATTTTCAAAAATGTAACTTACGTTACTTTGCCAAAAATGTATCGATATGCATTCGCGGGAACAATACACGAATAGTCAATAAAAAAACATTTTATGTTTATTAATTATTGTTTATATACAATACAATACGAAACAAAACTTCAACCAAAACCCGAATTCAGAAAATTCGTGTTTTTATCGTAGTCTTAGAAAAACCACTGGTAAAGTGCCTTAAAACTAACTATTGTCTACCTAATTTTTAAAAATTACCCCCAGACCCCCGGTACCCCTCACCAAAAAAAGTTCATGGCCCCTCCCGAAAATCGGTCCTGGATCCGCCCTTGTAACACGCCGACTAAATGCGGTAAATTTGTATCGAAGAAGGCCCTTACATATTCCTAAACTAACCTACCAACACAAAAAGTAAGGTTGCAATGAGCTACAGAAATGGTGCAACATGGTCCTAACTGGAGTAACGTGATGTTCTCTGATGAGTCAAAAATTGGCTTGGTATCTGATTCGCGAAGAACACTGGCTTGGAGGGCCCCAAGACGATAAGCCCGACTAGAAACAGCCCAACCGCGTGTCCCGTTTGAAGGTGGCAGTATTATGGATTGAGGTGGTATTATGAGTGGTACACGGACGTTACTTCTGGTTCTGGAGAGAAGCGTCACTGGTGCTGTGTACATCGAGGAAGTTTTAAATCCTATCGTACGTCTATTTCGAGGGGCAGTAGGTGATGAATTTGTGTTTATGCATGACAACGCACCTCGTCATCGAATATCAGCAGTACAAAATTTTCTGGAAGAAGAAAGAATATCTACATTACAGTGGCTCTCGAATTCCCCCGATATGAACGTTATTGAACATGTTTAAGACATTCTCAAGACACGCATCAAAAAGCGAAACAATCCCCCAATTACACTTACACTTCGCGAACTAAAAGATGCTGCTCGTGAAGAATGGGAGAGAATTCCACAAGCCCAGCTCGACCAGTTAATCGGCAGCATGCCAAATCGCCTACAGGCATGCATACAGGCCAATGGAGGAAATACTACTTATTCATCATCATTCTCTTTGCCTTATCCCTATGCGGGGTCGGCTTCCCTAATTGCATTTCTCCACACAATTCTGTCTTGGGTCATATCAATGTTAATCCCCTTTACCAACATGTCCTGCCTTATCGCCTCCCCCCAGGTCTTCTTTGGTCTTCCTCTCCTACTCCTTCCAGGAATCTGCACTTCAGCTATTCTTCGTATTGGGTGATTAACGTCTCGACGTTGAACATGACCGAACCATCTTAACCTATGCTCTCTCATTTTGGCATCAATTGGTGCCACACCTAGACTTCCCCTAATATACTCATTTCTAATTTTATCCTTCTTTGTCACTCCACTCATCCATCTAAGCATTCTCATTTCCGCCACATGCATTCGTTGTTCCTCTTTCTTTTTCACTGCCCAACATTCAGTTCCGTACATCATAGCCGGTCTTATGGCTGTTTTATAGAATTTTCCCTTCAGCTTCATTGGAATTTTTCTGTCACACAACACACCACTCGCTTCTTTCCACTTCATCCATCCAGCCCTAATTCTACTGCATGCATCTCCATCTATTTCTCCATTACTCTGTAATACCGATCCTAGGTACTTAAAACTATTGCTTTTCACAATCATTTCACCATCCAAAGATATCATTTTATTTGTAGTAGCTCCATCTTTAAATGAACATTCCAAATACTCTGTTTTTGTCCTACTAAGTTTTAAACCTTTTTCCTCCAGAGCTTGTCTCCACTGTTCCAGTTTTTGTTCTAAGTCTCTTTCACTATTTCCTACTAACACGACATCATCAGCATACATTAAGCACCATGGAATGTTACCCTGTAGTTTCGCTGTTATCTGGTCCAAAACTAATGAGAATAAATACGGACTAAGCACAGAGCCTTGGTGCAATCCTACTTTCACATGAAATTTATCAGTCTCTCCCACACCTGTCCTAACACTAGTCGTTACTCCCTCATACATATCCCTCACAATCTTTACATATTCACCAGGGACTCCTTTCTTATTGAGTGCCCACCACAGAATCTCTCGAGGAACTCTATCATATGCTTTCTCAAGATCAATGAATACCATATGAGCGTTTGTTTCTTTACTCCTGTATTTTTCCATCAACTGCCTTATAATGAAAATTGCATCTGTTGTTGATCTACCCTGCATAAAGCCAAATTGATTCTCGGATATTTCGGTCTCTTCACGTATCCGTCTGTCAATTACTCTTTCCCATATTTTCATGGTGTGGCTAAGCAGTTTTATAGCCCTGTAGTTTGTACATTGTTGTATATCTCCCTTGTTTTTGTAAACAGGTACCAGTATACTGCTTCTCCATTCGTCTGGCATTTGTCCGACTTCCATAATTCTATTAAATAGACCTGCTAGCCACCTTGTTCCTGTCTCTCCCAATGCTCTCCATACTTCCCCAGGAATATCATCTGGTCCTACCGCTTTTCCTTTCTTTATTTTTTGAAGCGCTTGAGCCACTTCCTCGTTGGTTATTTTGGTGACCATTGCTGCTACTGTCTCCGTTGACTCTACAGGCTGTCTGTCAAATTCTTCATTTAATAAGCTGTCAAAGTACTTTCTCCATCTCTTTTTGACTTCCCTTTCGTGAACTAGTATTTTATTATTTTCATCTCGGATACATCTAATCTGATTAAAATCTTTTGCTTTCCTTGCTCTCTGTTTGGCTATTTTATATATCTTCGTTTCGCCTTCCCTGGTATCAAGTTGATCATATAGGTTTGAACACGCTTCTGCTTTGGCTTTTGCTACTGCTACTTTCGCTTCCTTTTTCGCCACCATATAGTTTTGAAGATCTGTGTCGGATCTGGTTTCTTGCCACTTTTTATATAATTTTCTCTTCTCTTTTATTTTTCCTTGTACTTCGTTTGACCACCACCAAGTCTCTTTATCCTCAAACTTTTTTCCTGACGTTTTCCCAAGTATTTCAATAGCAGTCTCTCTAATACTACTGGCCATTTTTCTCCAAATTGTATTAGGGCTTCCTTTCATGTTCCAACATATTTTTTCTACTATTCTTCTCCTGAATAGACCTTCTTTCTCATCTTTCAGCAGCCACCATTTGATTTTTTGTGGTCCTCTCCGATATTTTTGTTTAGTTTCGCTTTTTACTTCGATGTCCAGAACAAGCAGCTTATGTTGTTGGCTTACTGTCTCACTCACTATTACCTTGCAGTCCTTGCATTCACGTATGTCTTCTTTCCTTATCATGAAGTAGTCTATTTGGGATTGATGTTGTCCACTTTTGTAGGTAATAAGTTGAGTTTCTCTCTTTTTAAAGAATGTGTTAACAATCGCCATATCCAATGCTGTTGCTAATTCAAGCATGTCATCTCCAGCTTCATTTCTAGTTCCAAAGCCTAATCCCCCATGTATTGTTTCATATCCTGTCTTGGTTTGGCCCACATGTGCATTGAAATCACCTCCTATTATAACTTTCTCCTCTGCTGGAATATCACTCAGTACGTCTCCTAATTGATCATAGAAAGCTCTTCTTTCATTCTCACCCAGACCTGTTTGGGGAGCATACACACAAACAACATTCAATACCTCTTTATCAATTACAAATTTCACTGACATCATTCTATCACTCGTTCTTACAACTTCTACTACGTTACCTTTCATTTCACTATCAGCAATTATACCAACTCCATTTCTAGTGTTACTACTCCCTACATACCACAATTTGTATCCTTCACCTAGTTCTTTCGCCCTTTGTCCTTTCCACCTAGTTTCTTGAATACAAGCAATTTGAACTCTTCTTCGTTTGAGCGCATCCACTAACTCCAGACTCTTACCTGTAAGACTACCAAGATTCCAAGACCCTATCCTGATTTTTCTAACCTGCAATGGTGTTCCCCCTGAGATAGTCCTCACCCGGAGATCCGAACGGAGGCTCATTTTACTTCCGGAACATTTTACCTCAGGAGATGCCATCATTTCAGTATAAGTTTTTACTGCGTTTGGAGAAGGTCTTTTCATTATTATGGCCTGAAAAGATTTTTGGATATTTGATGCCTGAATGCCTTTTCTATCAGCACCATACCCTGCCCTGCACGTTTAGCCAATACACCACCAATGCAACCAAAGTGCAGTATTACCCCACACCCGCCTGCATTTTTCTGTATAGGCCAGGATCCCTACTGTAAGGACTGCCCTATAAGCCAATGTATTGTTGCCCGTATCCCGCCGCTAGGAGGCACGTACTTTGGTTATTTCGGGATACGAAATACTACTTATTAGTTTTATTAAAAATTATTTTTTTCTTTACTCATTTATTTTTAAATGTAAGTTATACTTTCGAAGTTGTTCACTCCAAGAGAATAAATAATTTTTGAAGATATTCTTCTTTAGCGGCGAATCGATTGAGGGTAAAATTGTACATTTACCGCGCGCCTGCGCACACTGACAGTATGTAGTTTTGACATTCATTGTTCATTGCTAATCTTTCAAGATAGGTATGTATGTATCTGTAACCGTGCAAATAAGTCATTAAAAGAATATATTAGTGGTTTTAGGAAATGTATTATTTATTATAATTCTTGTGTTTTTGGATTAATAAAATATTATGTAAGCATACATAATATGCTGTGTACATCGAGGAAGTTTTAAATCCTATCGTACGTCTATTTCGAGGGGCAGTAGGTGATGAATTTGTGTTTATGCATGACAACGCACCTCGTCATCGAATAGCAGCAGTACAAAATTTTCTGGAAGAAGAAAGAATATCTACATTACAGTGGCTCTCGAATTCTCCCGATATGAACGTTATTGAACATGTTTAAGACATTCTCAAGACACGCATCAAAAAGCGAAACAATCCCCCAATTACACTTACACTTCGCGAACTAAAAGATGCTGCTCGTGAAGAATGGGAAAGAATTCCATAAGCCCAGCTCGACCAGTTAATCAGCAGCATGCCAAATCGCCTACAGGCATGCATACAGGCCAATGGAGGAAATACTACTTATTAGTTTTATTAAAAATTATTTTTTTCTTTACTCATTTATTTTTAAATGTAAGTTATACTTTTCGAAGTTGTTCACTCCAAGAGAATAAATAATTTTTGAAGATATTCTTCTTTAGCGGCGAATCGATTGAGGGTAAAATTGTACATTTACCGCGCGCCTGCGCACACTGACAGTATGTAGTTTTGACATTCATTGCTCATTGCTAATCTTTCAAGATAGGTATGTATGTATCTGTAACCGTGCAAATAAGTCATTAAAAGAATATATTAGTGGTTTTAGGAAATGTATTATTTATTATAATTCTTGTGTTTTTGGATTAATAAAATATTATGTAAGCATAACATTTTTACACTATAATATGTCGTGTGCCGTGTTGTGTAATTATATCCGAAACTTACATATCTATTTCTAGTGCCTCGATGGAGTAGTTAGAAATGCGTTAGCACTGAGATTGGAAGGTTGCGGGTTCAATTCCCGGGCGGTTCATATTTTTTTTTATTTTTGGTTGTTTTAATAAAAATTTTTTGAAAGTGGTAGATAAGAAAGTTAGTTTGATTTTTAAATAAAATACAAATAACCTTTTAAGTATATTTACTTCGTTTAAATTACCTATTATATAATAGAAGAATATCTTCTTACGTGCGTACATAGTACACACACATTCTTTTTTTTGCATATCGTTTATCTGGTTTTGAGATTTATTTAGTATTGTTAAGAATTGAATCAAAATGATTTTTAACTATTCAAAAAAGTTTATATATAAAAGTCAATAAAAAGACGAAATATTCCAATATTCCAAACTTTTGGACATGTGTATAATGGAACCTTCCCTTCGTCTAACACGATTACGTATAACAAATTATAAATTTTCGTAACTTACTTATTCGTAATAAGCCCTAATCTTATACAGGGAACTTTAAGGATTTTGCTAACTTTTGTTTAATCTACTAATTATAGAATAACCCGTTTAATTGTGGAATTGTAGAACCTCGAACCAAACCCGCTGGATCAAAACGTTTCAACAAATACTAAGCTGATTAAGGTCCTAATCCCTCATACACAAGTGACACACTCTCCTATTTCCATTTCTGGAATGGCAAGTATGAAGCATTAGGCCTGCTTATCAGAGTCGGCTTCTTATTGTTATACAGTGATGAAGGCGCTAAAAACCGGCAAAATAACGCAAAAGATGGAAAACATAATACATTGTAAAATAAAAACGGATGGCAGTAAGTAGTAGAGGTGAGAAATATAAGTCTATAATTCTGCTTCTTTATACACAATTCTGCTTGCTCATTGGCAGATTGATACCTCTATGGAAGGTTGTCATCAACATATCTCATCAAGACACGAAATGCAGTACCTGGGGCATATGTTATGCGTAATGAGAGATACAACATACTTCAGTTGATTATACAGGGGAAAATCCAGGGCAAGAGAAGTGTTAGTGCAGTCACTGGAGGTGAATATGAGCTATTACCTCCGATTTCGTTGAACCTCCATAGATTTGCATGAAAATTGGTAAGTGGTTAGAGGATATCTCAACGAACAAAGGTGACATGGTGCCAACTTGCGCTTTTACCCTGGGGGTGGATGCCACCCCTTCTCGGGGGTGAAAATTATTTTATTAAAAAAAAACTAGTGTGACCAACTAGCCCGAAAAATCCGGGACATGGCCCGAATTACGAAGTCGTGTCCCGGCGTCCCGGACAAGGCTTCCGGGCCATCCGAATTTTCAACGTTTTGGTAAAATTCTATTTTGAAATTTTGAATACGCCATTCTTCTAAGAATTCACATGAAACTGAATTGGTTGGACGAAAAAATTCATGGTGGGTCACCGTCATTGTTATAAAGCAAATTTCAATGCAAGACAAATTGTATATTTTAAGAAACAAGCAATGTAAACAATGAATATATTTTCTTCGTTGGGGTCAATTTAAAATATTAATGGATTGATTTTTAAAGCTTTTCTTCTCATTTTTAAGTAAATTCAATCGTTCGACAAATATGATAGTAAGAAGTAATCAGCATAGTGATGTTCTGAAGCTGTTTTCTTGTGGCATGTTTGACAATTATATTTTTGATGGGATTAAGCCAAAATTGGTTGTAATGATACTTACATTTCTATATTCACCTAAATTTATATTTACCTAGAAATCCCACATCAGCTGATTTTCTAATTTTTCTTTTTTTTTAGAACGATTTCCCGATTGGAAGTTGAAACATCAAAAACTAACAAAAATGTAATAATTATCATTACAACCAATTGTGGCTTAATCCCATAAAAACATCATTGTCAACATAAAAATGTTAAATAATAAATAAAACGATGATATTAAGAGGAAACAGTAGCGATCAACAGGTAGCAAAAACGCGTTCCAAGACTGCGGCTGTAATTTTGAATATTTTTTCGAGATATTTGGCACACGTATTCGTAATATAAAGAATGGCGGTACAGAGCCCAATTTGAAAAATATATTAATATGTGGAAATTACTCTATAATTAAATACGATATTAAAAAACGAGCCTGTACCGCCATTAAGAAGAACAAAAAAAGTACACTTTCTTCAAATAAACTTTTTTATATGAAGCCTAGATTTTGTGTCATTTTGGAACTACTAAAATTTTTTATTTCATTAGTAGTTCCAAAATGACACAAAATCTAGACTTCGGATAAAAAAGTATATTTGAAGAAAGTTTATTTATTTGTTCTTCTTAATGGCGGTACAGGCTCGTTTTTTTAATATTGTATTTAATTACAGAGTAATTTCCACATATTAATATATTTTTCAAATTGGGCTCTGTACCGCCATTCTTTATTATATTACGAATACGTGTGCCAAATATCTCGAAAACATATTCAAAACTACAGCCGAAATCTTGGAACGCGTTTTCGCTACCTATTGATCGCTACTGTTTCACCTTAAGTTTCTACATACATATTAAAAAATGGCCCGATTTTCATTGAAAAGTCCCGGATTTCAGGTATTTTTCTAAGCCTTGTCCCGGATTGGACTGAATTGGAGTTGGTCACACTAAAAAAACCCATAATTCGATAGAGGGGCAAATTCTAAGCAAAATTTGTTATATAAAGTTATTAAAACAAATCAAAACTTTTTGAGTTATTGAAGATCAAAGATTTTAATTTTTCTTGAGAAAAATGCATGTTTTTAACCGATTTTTCATCAATAACTCAAAAACTATAAGTTTTTGCAAAAAAGTTAATATTACCAAAATTGAAGCTAATAAAAAATGAAATAAATCGTTTACTAGAACAACCATTTAGTGTTAACTAAAAGTGAGTTATAGGTAATTGAATATATATTTTTTTCGGCGAGTAAAAAAATCTAAGTATTCAAGCTGAAATAACGGGAAACTGATGCATTTTATAACATAAACTAATTAAACATTTGTCAAAGTACTTAAGAATATCTAATAAATGAGCCCCCGAACATGTTGATAGCATTAAAATTTATGCACCAAAACTTTTTCAAAATTTTTTTTTTTTTTAATTTTTCCAAAAAATGTTATTGTTTTTTTTTTATAACTCCGTTTATTTTTAAGATATCAGGTTTATCTAAAAACCGCTTGGAAGTTAATTCCAAGGGCTATTTAACCACGTTGAATTTAATCTTTTAGACCGCTCACTTTTTTAAAAATAAAAGGTTAAATGGCTCCGATTGCATATTTTTCACAGCAAAATTTAAGATTTAAACGTTTCTATCTCGGTTATTTATTATCCTATGGAAATGGTAAAACAGGTAAAATATTTTTTTGACACAGAATAAACTAAAATTTGGGTATTAATCATTTTTACGTATATTGAGTATTTTTAGAGTTGTTATCAAAAGAATATGAAAATTACAATAATTTTAAAAATTATGATTTTTTAAATTATATCTTTTTTTCAAAAATATGCATTCTAAACCGGTCAAAATTATTGAAATCATTACTTATGCTAAAATAAAGAAGATATTGTAAGGATTATTATAAATTTTAATTTTTGTGGAAATGGCGTATGTTTCATTTTTCACTTTTTCCTAAAAAATTCGAAAGGGTTCTTTTATTTTTATCATAACTTGCTTAATTTCGATGCTATTGACTTGTTCTGAAGCTCATTTAATAGGTACTCCGAAGTACGTTGACAAATAATTAGCAGGTATATTTTATACATTGTATCGTTTTCCCGTTATTTAAGCTTGAATACTTAGATTTGAGTACTCGTCAAAAAAATACACATTCAATTGCAAATAACTCACTTTGAACTAACGTTAGTTTAGTTCTTTGAGTGAGGAATGTATTCAGTTTTTTATTATCATCAATTTCAGTAATAGTAACTATTTTGTAAAAGCTTATAGTTTTTGAGTTATACGTGAAAAACCGATTTAAAACATGCATTTTTTTACGAAAAAATAAAATCTTTGGTCTTTAATAACTCAAAAAGTGTTGATTTATATTATTTACTTCATATAACAAATTTTGCTTATAATTTGTCCCTCTATCGATTTATGGTATTATTTTTAATAAAATAATTTTCACCCCCGAGAAGGGGTGGCATCCACCCCCAGGGTAAAAGCGCAAGTTGGCATTATGTCACCTTTGTTCCTTGAGGTATCCTCTAATTACTCACCAATTTTCATGAAAATTGATGGAGGTTCAACGAAATCGGAGGTGAAAACCTTCAGTGACTCCACTATGTAGGAAGGAGACGAATCTCGTGGTTGCGTAACTTGAGGGAATGATAAGGATGCACATCAACCGAACTATTCAGAGCAGTGCCATCTAACATCAGAATAGCCATGATAATTGCCAACCTCCGTCGCGGAGATGGCACGTGAAGAAGAAGAAGATGGAAAGTTGTCACTCCATCTTTTGCTATAATCCAATTACTACAAAAAAGGTAGGGGAAAATGTTTGGAGTTAAACATTCAGAAAGATCAGGAAAGCATATTTTCGCAACTTCGGTTTTATTGGCCATAACATGCTATAATATAAATTTTCATAAAAAAGTTTCAAACTGTTTTGGAGCAATAGCAGAGTATGAGTTAGTAGTAATTATACGAGAGCTCTAACATTATCGATTTGTATTCCGAGTGACACTTGACAGTTTTAAATTATGTCAAAGTGTCACGGAATGTTCATTTTTGCGTAGCAATGAAGGGCTTCTGACGCAATACTTGACGACGTGAAATTATCGAAAAAAATTCACAAGAGAATTAATATCACAACAGAGTGAGAAGAAATTGACAATAATGCGACAGTTTTTCGAAAACTTGTTGTCTCGCAATAGACACGGGAGCCCGGACGGCTTAAGTGACTATTGCCAGATGGAAATAAGTTTGAGAATAAAAATTGGAGCATTATTTTCTTATTTATTCTTATTTATTCTTATTCTTATTATTCTATACTAACGTGTTACATTCGACAGGTTATTTTTTAATACTTACATACAAAATTTAACTCTTTGTATGAAAACATTCAGTGACATTTATCCCAATTAATGTGACACACATTTTCCAACTTGTCAAAGTGAACAACACAGATTAGCAAATATTCAGACGAAGATATCAATAAATTATTATTTAAAATTATTTATAAATACAGTTTTATTCATGAAATAATCTTACCGAAGTAATAAACTCGAGCTTAAAGTTGCCGATTTGAGTTATCCTTGTGACAATTTGACATTAGATGTAGAAGTAAAAGTTTATTATGGTTCGTTTTCTTAAATGTGACAATTGTCAAAACTACTAAACTGGTATTTAAAAAGAAACATCATCATCATTCTCTTTGCCTTATCGCTATGCGGGGTCGGCTTCCCTAATTGCATTTCTCCACACAATTCTATCTTTGGTCATATAAATATTAATCCCCTTTACCAACACGTCCTGCCTTATCGTCTTCCCCCAGGTCTTCCTTGGTCTTCCTCTCCTACTCCTTCCAGGAATCTGCACTTCAGCTATTCTTCGTATTGGGTGATTAAGGTCTCGACGTTGAACATGATCAAACCATCTTAACCTATGCTCTCTCATTTTGGCATCAATTGGTGCCACACCTAGACTTCCCCTAATATACTCATTTCTAATTTTATCCTTCTTTGTCACTCCACTTATCGATATAAGCATTCTCATTTCCGCCACATGCATTCGTTGTTCCCCTTTCTTTTTCACTGCCCAACATTCAGTTCCGTACATCATAGCCGGTCTTGTGGCCAGTGACGGTTTAAGGCATCATGGGGCCCTAGGCGGCCATAAGAAGTAGGCCCCTTTATATCGACCATTTACTTAAAACAAATTTACATATATTTATGTTGTTTTGGGAAGTAGTTACTCCAAAAATAAATTACGACAATGTAAAAAAGATCATTTTTCCTTTTTTTACATTTCACAACAACTTCTCATTAGTATTCCATAGCTAATATGCCCAAGAAAAAAAAGGGATATTGTGTCGATATGTGATTTTGCTCTGGGTATGAGTGCCACCCCTTCGGGGGTGAATAAACATACATTCAAAATAATAGATAACTGATTAATTCTAAGTAACTTTTGTTCTATCGAGTTTTTTCACTAAATCAATACTTTTTGAGTTATTTGAGAGTGAAATGTTCATTTTTCAACAAAAAGAAACACCTTTTTGGACGGTTTTTCGCAAATAACTCCAAAATTAAGTATTTTTTTTTTTGAAAAAATATTCTTAGAAAAAATATAGCGTATACAGAATTTAAAAAAATGGTGTAGGTATGTATGAGGTATGTAGACCCAGTATAAGCAGAACTGGAGCTAATGAAAAGTAGATTCTTATTCGACAAATTCCAAATCAAATATTTCAACGTAAATTACCAAAATATGAAGCACTTTTCGGTGAAAAATCATCACAACTTTTTTAGTGTTAAAAAAGTTTTATTTTTGTTTTTTTTTTAAACAAGTTTCAAGTATCAAAATTAAGCAAGTAAAGCTTAAAATAATGTTGATTTCTTTTTTTGGCACAAAAATCTTGAACATTTATGAAAATCTTGAAAATACTTATAAGTATATTATTTATATGATCTGTAAGTATCAGCACCGGTTCACAGTGCTTATATTTCAAACCATTGGGATTTAAAGTAAAACAAAATTTTTGAAATTTTGAACAAAAAAATGTCTTTTTTTTTCAAAATAACTTAAAAATTATTAGTGGTACCAAAAATCTTAAATAGTAAAAAATATAGGTTTTAATTTTCTGAATATTTCAAATTTTTGCTTTTTTGGAAGATAAAAATTGGTTAAGATATGACTGTTCAAAATTTGCATACATTAGGTAGAGAATTTTTCATTTATTAAAAATTAATAAATGAAAATAGTTTCTATCCTTGTGGGATCGGTACTCACCGGAGGGACCGCAGACGTTCGGATACAGTTAGCGTCTTTTTGCAAAAACAAGACATTTACTCAACACACACACTACCCACTACACTAGGTACCTGATTGGAAACATTCACTGTACCATGCCAATGGCTATTAGTGGTCGAAGCATTAAGCTAAATAAATTAGGGGGTTATTTTCACCAGTTTTTTAACCAAAAAATGGGATCAACTTTATTCTGAGCGTATATTGCTTACTTTTTATGATAGAAATTTAAAAAAAAAAACAAGAATAATGCTTTTTTAAAACATTTAAACAAGTTATGATGAGTTTTCCATGAAAAGTGCTTCATTTTGTGATTATTTCACGTTGAAATATTCGATTTGAATTTGACGAATAAGAACCTACTTTTCATTAGCTACAACTCTGCTTCTACTGGGTCTACAGACTGCACACATACACCATTTTTTCAATTTTTTAAAAGCTATATTTTTGCTAAGAATATTTTTTCGATAAAATACTTACTTTTTGAGTTATTTGCTAAAAACCGTCTAAAAACGTGTTTTTTTTTTGTTGAAAAATGAAGATATTCACTTGCAAATAATTCGAAATGTATTGACTTGATATAAAAACTCTATTGAAAAAAAGAACTCTAAAGACTCTTAAAATTAGTCAGTTTATCCACTTCCGGACGTATTTTGACAGTATATTTTTTCACCCCCGAGAAGGGGTGGACTCAACCGTAGAGCAAAAACACACAATGGCACAATATCATTTTTTTATTTGACATGTTAGCTATGCTTATACGAAATTTCATGTCAATCCAAGCTCTTGTTTCAAATCCAAAGGTTCTTTAAAATCCGGAGGTTTTGCAATATTTTACCGTGAGTGAATGGACTGTAAGGCCCATCTGTGGGTAGCAATTAAAAAAAAACGTACCATACCAAAATAATTACCAGCATTTATCAAAATTTGCTTGCAAAATTGGTTACCAAATTAAAGGAATGATTAGAATTAGAACATGGAATATAAAAATGCCTTTGAAGATAATTGCTTAATTTATCTTGAAGTCGGTCGTATTTTTCTGATATTTGACAAAAGACAAAGCAAAAACGGAGTTTGATTGGAAATAATAAATAAACCATTTTCTTTTTTTTTTTTTGTCTCAGTTAGCCCTATTTGATTTTTTTACCATTGTAATTTTTTTTTAAATAACTGCTTAAATAATTAAATATTAATTAATGCATTTGTATGAGATGCGGGCCCCATCAAGTGCCCGGCCCCTAGGCGGCCGCCTAGTCCGCCTAATGGTTAATCCGGCACTGCTTATGGCTGTTTTGTAGAATTTTCCCTTCAGCTTCATTGGAATTTTTCTGTAACACAGCACACCACTCGCTTCTTTCCACTTCATCTATCCAGCCCTAATTCTACTGCATGCATCTCCATCTATTTCTCCATTACTCTGTAATACCGATCCTAGGTACTTAAATCTATTGCTTTTCACAATCATTTCACCATCCAAAGATACCATTTTATTTGTAGTAACTCCATCTTTAAATGCACATTCCAAATACTCTGTTTTTGTCCTACTTTTACACCTTTTTCCTCCAGAGCTTGTCTCCACTGTTCCAGTTTTTGTTCTAAGTCTCTTTCACTATTTCCTATTAACACTACATCATCAGCATACATTACGTATTTAAAAAGAAACAATCTACCTAAAAATTATTCCCACTATAATAATGCACAGTAGAATATTCCCACTATAATAATAATCTGATTGGACAGATTTAAACACGTGATGAAAAATCTGACTACACGATTGGAAGATAAAATCATTAAAAAATTTCCGCTGTAATTTTTAGTTTTATAGCTTTCTGTTGGTCAGAATTTCTATGAATGAAATAATCCCGTAAATTTTTCTGGGTGCTCTTTTGTATGAAATATTCTGGGCAAATTATCGGAGAATAGGCCATTTTTGGGAAAAGTTATTTACCAGCAATTTTATTGCTGGAATCGAATCTTATGACGTTATACAGAGTGGGCCAAATAAAAGGAGCCACCCCTATATTTGGCAGTATTTATTAGATTTTAAGAAAATAAAAAAAAACAGGTCAATTGTTGATCTAAGGGGGACACATTTTTACGATACAAATATCTGTCATTTGTCAACTCCCTCCCTTCCACGTCCCCCACCCCTTATTTTTAAATAGGGAATAGGGGTCGTGTGCTAGCTCATTTGAAAGGTTATTCAATTCTCTATTCAGTAATATCAACATCGACTTAAAAATATATACAGGGTGTCCAAGAAAAATTATTTTGAATTAAATTAATTGACACAAAAAGAAGAATGTATGTAATTTATTTAACTCAGAACACATTGTACTGCTGACAGAAAATCGAAAAAAATGTTTTTTGATAAATAGACACTGCTTTTTGCTTAATTTTAATGTTCAAGCTTCCACCCATCTGCCTCTTGGTAGGGTGAATATTGAATTTAAGCAACAAACAGTGTTTATTTATCAAATAGACATTTTTTCTGTTTTTTATCAGCAGTAGAATGTATTCTGAGTTAAATAAATTACATACATTCTTCTTTTTGTGTCAATTAATTAAATTAAAAATAATTTCTCTTGGACACCCTGTATAAATTTTTATGTCAATGTTGATATTACTGAATAGAGAATTGAATAACCTTTCAAATGAGCTAGCACACGACCCCTATTCCCTATTTAAAAATAAGGGTGGGGGAAGTGGAAGGGAGAGGGTTGACAAATGACAGATGTTTGTACCGTAAAAATGTGTCCCCCTTAGATCAAAAATTGACCTGTTTTTTTATTTTCTTAAAATCCAATAAATACTGCGAAATATCGGGGTGGCTCCTTTTATTTGGCCCACTCTGTATAATAATAATATAGGTATACAAAGTCCGCAGATAGTGTGCTACTTTTTTTATAAACAAAATGACGCCCGAAAATCTTGTTTTTTTCAATTATCGACGCTCTATAACTCTAAAGATTTTAATTTTGCACCAAAAACACTCAAATAAAAATTCACCGTAATTAAATTCTGCATAGATACGTGTTTTTCCCGATTTACTTCGACAAAAATTTTCCCCGGAAAGTGCAGGTTTTTCCAACAAAATCTTTAATTTTCAACTAAAATTTTAGATAAGTAATTGTTTATCAATAATTAAATAACTTGGAACTATAAAAGCCCCTTTCGTATAGATTATAATTCCAGAAGCCGATGGAAATTGAATAAAGATTTTAGCAACAATTAATTTGTTAATTAAAAATTTACGGTCGCTATAATAACCACAACAATTATGATACATAAGAATAACTATGATTTTTGTATAAAAACACACTGTATCTATCTAATGTGCTTTACAGAATTGAAATTGGACTATTTAAGCGGCCTCAGGAATATTTTAAAATTATAAACAATTTTTTGGCATATAAACAAATTTAATATCTCGGGAAATAATAAATTAAATTAAAATATGAAAACGGTATTAGAAAAAAAGCGACAGGACGCTTCTTTGAACAGAAAAAACGTTTAATTGTGATAAGTGGTTCCTGAGATACAACCGGTTAAAGTTGACCGGCATTTACGGCAAAAAGATACACATTAGGATCATAATTTTTGAACTGTCACCTTTTTATGTTTGTCCTCTTTATCCACACCAAATTTTATATCTTTAAAATATTCATAACATATATTAATATAATAAAAACTATCTATATTACGAGTGAAAATTGACAAAAATAGCAAAATTCCAATACAACATTAGGTTGGAGAAAATGTAATCTCAAAATTCAAAATCGGCATACGTTAAAAAAATGCATTTTCTCGGTTTCCCATGGAGCAATTTTCTTCATTCTTTTTTTGTTCCCAAGTAACTCGAGTAGAGCCATCTGACTAATGCATTATTAAATGTCAAAAATGCTTTTGTTTTGTTATAATAAATTTATTTATTTATTATAACAAAAATTTTTAATTTGTTTAAATAAAGATTGTTTAAATAATTATAAAGCTTTCAAATGAGAATATTTGCGTTTTTAATGTTAAAACGTACACTTGTAGTAAGTTTATCTAAAAAAAGTCTACAACTGGAAAAAATATGTAGTTTTCTTTTCTTATAAATAAATTAATCTATTATAACAAAACAAAAGCAAGTTTGACATTTAATATTGCGTTAGTTATATGGCTCTACTCGAGTTACTTAGGAACAAAAAAAGAAAAAAGAAAATTGCTCCATGGGAAGCCGAGAAAATGCATTTTTTTAACGTATACCGATTTTGAACTTTGAGATTACATTTTCACCAACCTAATTTTTTATTGGAATTTTGCCATTTTTGGCAATTTTCACTCGTCATATCGATAGTTTTTATTATAATAATATATGTTATGAATATTTTCTTCTTCTTCTTCTTCCTTCTTGTATGTAGGCTTTAAAGCCTGTTTCTTCTTCAATATTATCCTCCTAAATTGTTTAGGTTATCGCACCACCTTTTTCTTGGTCTGCCAATACTTCTTCGTCCATTTGGTGACTTATCTCGTGCTATTCGTACTATCTATGAATATTTTAAAGATATGAAAATTGGTGTGAAGAAAGAGAACAAAAATAAAAAGGTGATAGTTCGAAAATTATGATCCTATTGTTTATATCTTTGGCGTAAATGCCGGTCAACTTTGACCGCTTGTATCTCAAGAACCACTCATCACAATTAAACGTTTTTTCTTTTAAAAGAAGCGTCCTGCCACTTTTTTTCCAATACTTTTTACATGTTTTACTTTAATTTAATATTTATCGAGATATTCTATTTGTTTATAAGCCAAAAAATTGTTTATAATTTTAAAATATTCCTGAAGCAGCTCAAATAGTCCAATTTCAATTCTGTAAAGTACATGAGATAGGTACAATGTTTTTTATACAAAAATTAAAGTTATTCCTATATCATAATTATTGTGGTTATTATAGCGACCATAAATTTTTAATTAACAATTTAATTGTTGCTAAACTCTTTATTCAATTTTTATCGGCTTCTGGAATTATAATCTATACGAAAAGAGCTTTTATATTTACAATTTATTTAATTATCGATAAACAATTACTTATCTAAAATTTTAGTTGAAAATTAAAGAGTTTGTTGGAAAAACCTGCATTTTCCGGGGAATATTTTCGTCGAAGTAAATCAGGAAAAACACGTCTCTATGCAGAATTTAATTACGGTGAATTTTTATTTGAGTGCTTTTGGTGTTAAGTTAAAATCTTTGGATTTATAGAGCAAAAATTGAAAAAAACACGATTCTCGGGCGCCATTTTGTTCATAAAAAAAGTAGCACACTATCTGCGGACTTTGCATATCTATATTATTAATATATACAATCATAAAATTCGATTCCAGCAATAAAATTGCTGGTAAATAACCTTTCCTTGTATTTTGCTAATTAGCCCAGAGTATAAGTAATTTGAGTGGAATCGATTTTCATCCCTAAATAATACCGAAGTATTATTTAACCAATATTTTTGATACACCCTGTATATCCTTGAATTCTAATCATAATAAAAGGGTCGTATTCGATTAAATACAGCAGCCTTCTTGTTTTAACCTTCAAATAAAATAAATTATACAAGCCCCATCAAAGAAAATTCGGTAGAGGGCTGGCACCGTTTCTGATCTTTCTTCCACTTTTTGGTAGACGTCAATCTCAACACTAATTTATTTCATTGGAAATGGGATACGTAGCGCTATACCTCCTATACCACACCAGAGAAACGTTAAAGTGAGTTTAACCAGATTCCTTGAAAAGATCAAACAACCAATTACGCTTCAATTCTGTTTAATTATCGAGAGCATCGACCAGGTGTCACAGGTAGTATGTTGAGGTATTGAAATTCCTTTTAAACCTATTACGTATTTGTACAGGGTTGTCAATTATTATAATTTACTCACATTAAATATATTCTTAGAAAAATAAGACACTTCTCCAAGAAATTAACGTAAAAGTTGGTTAATTTTAATGTCTCGAATTTCCTAAACCTGTTGTCCGATTTAAGTGATTTTGTTTAACATGTTAAAGCCTTATTATTTAACAATATTGTTGCTAGATAGGTAAATTGTAATTGTATACCGTGTGTATCAATCAAACTGTGTTTTTTTCTCAAAGTTGACCACACCCTGTGGAATATTTATAAAATACTAAAATTAAAACCCAACTATAAGTCTCCGGTTTTCTTAACATTATGGTTTTTAATTCATTTGCTTATGTTGGGTAATGAAAAAGTTAGGTTGTTCAATATCAAATATTCATAATTCATATCCGATATTAAACAGTATATTTTTATCACCTTGTAGATCACATGAAATAATTTGTTATATTTAAACATGTGCGGGCTATTTAATTTGTTTAATTGTTACAATTCATAAACAATATTTTGGCAATGGACAATAATTGTGCTGACTAAATAAAAACTTTTGTTCTTTTGGTCGTGTGGGCTATGACCCAATTCATGTTGCCAACAAGAGAGAACATACATTTAGAATGATTCACTAGAGTCAACTCAACCAGGCAAGATGTGCCTTTAAATTAATTCCTTCGGGTAACTCCAACGAGTCAATATGTAGTTTCATCAAAAGAGTCTTACGTTAATTCGCATACGAGCCACGGTACAGCTACGTTCTCCCGGGGGCAGGCCCGGTCCCAGGGGTGGGCGAACTGGGCGGCTGCCCAGGCCGGCAACTTCAGGGGCGTCAAATTTTAGAGGACAGTCAATTTTTGAAATTGAAGAAATAATAGCTTAAGGTTTTAATATTATAAAAAATCAATATTATGAACAAGAGCGGCAAAAATGCAACTGTAAAAACGAGAATTAAGTAAGCGAAACAATAACAATTGCAAGGTTCGGAATTGCAATTCGACGGAAAATCGACAACACCGCCTTCTTCTTCATCGCATAAGAATAGTAGGATCAGAACTAAACCAAATTCACTGAAATTCACTTAAAATTAACTTTACTGAAAATTGATATAATAATTAGAAACATATGGCTGAAGCTTTGTCCAGCCACGCTAAGTCTCCAGCTCATCTACAGTTACAGCGACAGTGGGTAGAACTAGCAATTAGACTAGAATCGGGCAAAATCATAGATGAAGAAACACAAAAAATTCTAAATTCAGGAACTGGTCATTGGAAAAATGTAATACAACGACTTATATCTATAATACAGTTCTTAGCACATCAGTGTCATCCAATGAGGGGCGATTCTGATAAACATTTTCTTCAAAACAATGGTAATTTTTTTAAGCTTTTTGAGCTCTTTAAAAATTTTGATTCTCTGTTACAAGAGCACATTAGGAGAATAACTAATGGGGGTTACAAGCAGCATCACTACTTGGGAAAACGTATTCAAAATGAAATTATTCAGCTCCTCCATGACCAAATCTAAAATAAAATGTTCAACATTTTGAAATCAGCAAAGTATTATAGCATAATTTTAGATTGTATATCTGATATTGCTGGAGTGGAACAGATGACTATTGTTGTACATTTTGTCGATTTAGGTTCTTGTTCACAAAGTGTTAAAATTGAAGAACATTTTCTTGGATTTGTGCCTGTAGTGGAAACCACTGTCTTGGGAGTTACAGAGTCCCAGAATGAACTGGGAATACCTTTGGAAGATCTGAGAGGACAAGGGTATGATAATGGGGCAAGCATGGAAGAGAACTTGGGAGTTCAAAACAGAATTTTGAAAATGAATCCTACAGCATTTTTTGTCGCATATTCTAGCCATTCACTTAACTTAGTCGTGAACGATGCTGCTAAAGCCTCACAGTTTGCAGTTTCTTTCTTTTCCTTAGTGACAAAATTTACAACTTTTTCTCAGCATCTATTCATCGTTGGACTATGCTGAAAAATCATATTTCTAGACTAACATTGAAACCCTTGTCCGAAACTATATGGTAAAGTAGAATAATTTATGCAATTACTCCCATTAGATACCAAATTGAAGAAATTTACGATGCTCTTGTAGAAATCACTGTGTATAAAAACAACGATAAAATGGTGGCTCATGAGGCAAGCTGTTTGGCAAATCAAATCCGTGATTTTATGAGTATTGATATGGGAGCGTATTAAGCTATTAGTTTATTTAGAAAAATCGGAAATCCATTTTAAGTCTCTCGGAAGTGATTTAAAATTCCAGGGCTATTTGACAGACGCAAAAGGCCTCATCAAAGTTAGAAATTGAGAATCCGAAAAGGAGGCTGAAGATGAAAGTATGGACCTAGATCCAGAGACACGATATAAAGTTGACTTCTATTTAAAAATTATAGACACAACCGCTAATGCATTAAGTGATAGATTTCAGCAAATTAAGAGCCATGGTGAAATTTTTGAGTTTTTGGGTATACCAAGGGGGAGGGGCGGCGGTCGCCGATCTTGCCCAGGGCGGCAAAATCCCTAGGGCCTGGCCTGCCCGGGGGTTTTGAGGTACCCTAGTGTCAGTCTCTATCAACAAATTATAAAAGTGCTTTTGGTGCTTCAATAACAGTCGATAGATCTCCACTGAGCCCGAAGATTAGACATAGTCCTCCGAGCCGAGTCGACAATAGATTGTCTACATGATGGATATAATAAGCAAACGGAACTTGGAATTATGGAATTAGGATATATTTTTTTTTTGAAATCAGCTATAACGCTGCAAATGGAGAGATTTTTTTTTGCCCCGCTCCAAGGAATCTTGTAACTATAGTAGATTATTTACACTTTTCTACCAAACTTATACAACTCTTGTATAACTACAGGGTTATAAACTAATACTTCAATTATGGTCATAGAAGAAGATAATACAAAAGGGTGACCAATATAATTAATTCATAAACACATAAACACAATGCTATAATAATGAGAATATTAAATACAGAATAATTAATACAACGGTCTAATAATGGAAATCATTAATAACTTTACTTATTTCGAAATATTTCGCGTTTTTAAAACACGACCTTTATTATTAGCCTACATATATATGAGGTAATACAAACCGAGGTTACAAAACCTAAATATCGAGATTCTGCAAGAACAACAAACTCTATCCGGGTTGTTTGGATGAAATAAAATACAATTAAATATATCTACGTATATAATAAAAAAAAGATCGAGAGCTCGTCGCATGATCGATGCATGACTATAAATAATAATTCTATACTATTAATAATAAAATAACTAATAATACTATACGATTATAATAATAAGAGAATACAATAATAATAGAATACTTAACACATTGAAACATCTTTCCCACTCAATACCGTTTCCTTTACCTTTACCGAAACTGAACTTTAACTTGAATGTTGTTGATTTAAATTCTGATTCAGATTTAATTTTGATATTATTACCTAAGGAGTTGCAGTTGGAGGATTGATAAGTCGTTCAAAGACTAGTGTCTTCACATCACACCGTACATTAATCTATTATGTTATAAATACTTTATCATTATCATTGTTAGCGTTGCTGTACTGACGCCTTGTTTGGGCATTTCACCGGGCAGTATGTTTAATATCAAATATTCATAATTTATATCCGATATTAAACAGTATATTTTTATCACCCCGTAGATCACATGAAACAATTTGTTGTCATATTTAAATATGTGCGGGCTATTTAATTTGTTTAATTGTTGCAATTCATAAACAATATTTTGGCAATGGACAATAATTGTGCTGACTAAATAAAAACTTTTGTTCTTTTGGTCGTGTGGGTTATGACCCAATTTATGTTGCCAACAAGAGAGAACATACATTTAGAATGATTCACCAGAGTCAACTCAACCAGGCAAGATGTGCCTTTAAATTAATTCCTTCGGGTAACTTCAACGAGTCAATATGTAGTTTCATCAAAAGAGTCTTACGTTAATTCGCATGCGAGCCACATATCGGTACAGCTACGTTCTCCCGGGGGTTTTGAGGTACCCTAGTATCAGTCTCTATCAATAAATTATAAAAGTGCTTTTGGTGTTTCAATAACAGTCGATAAATCTCCACTGAGCCCGAAGATTAGACAAGGTACTTTAACAACTAGCCATGTTCTTCATCAATACAGGGTGTTTCTAAATAAGTGCGACAAACTCCTAAGGGGTAATTCTACCAAAAAAAATAATGACCGTTTACTTTATAAACATATGTCAGCAAATGCTTCGTTTTCGAGATACGGGATGTTGAATTTTTTCTTACAAACTGACGATCTATTTATTGGTCTAAAACCACTGGAGATATGCAAATGAAATTTGCTAGGTTTTAAGACGTAGTTATTACGCATTTTTTGACATACAACTTAGAATTTTATATTCACCATTGGCGTGCCAACGGGTCATATTACCCGGCATATCACCCGTAGGCACGCCAATGGTGAATATACAATTTTTAGTTGTATGTCAAAAAATGGCAACAACTACCTCTGAAAATCAACCAAATTTTATTTGCATATCTGAACCAGTTTTAGAGCAGTAAATAAATCGTCAGTTTTTAAGAAAAAATTTAACATCCCGTATCTCGGAAACGAATCATTTGCGGACATAAATTATAAAGCAAACAATCATTATTTTTTCATGCAAAATTACCCCTTAAAGTTTGTCGCACTTATTTAGAAACACCCTGTGTTGAAGAACATGGCTGGTTGTTAAAGTACCTAACTTTTTCATTATCCGACATAAGCAAATTAATCAAAAAAGAGAATATTAAGAAAACCTGGTGCTACAGTTGGGTTTTAATTTTTGTATTTTACAAGTGCTAGAATATTCCACAGGGTGTGATAAACTTTGAGAAAAAACACAGTTTGATTGGTACACCCGGTATACAATGACAATTTACCTGTCTAGCAACAATATTATTACAGCGATATTGTTAAAGAATAAGGCTATAACATATTTAAAAAAATCACTTAAATCGGACAACAGGTTCAGGAAATTCGAGACATCAAAAGTCACCCATTTTTTGGGGTGCCCGTTTACTCTGACGCGCAGTGTAATATATACAAAAATGTTTGTCCGACAAATATGTTAAACATTTTAAAAGTCCGACACTTAAAACATGTCAAATGGCAGGAATTCTGTTAATGGTAAATAGCAGTCTGATTTTTGCATGAGTTTAATAAAAGTGTAACAAATCAATTGGAAGTTCTGTCTGACAAAATACATGAGACGTTTTCGTAGTCTGACGTTCCAAATTTTTAACCTGTTCCACAATTAAATCTTCCCCGGTTCCAGTGTTCCCGTACATCAAAGTTTGTCCGACTAGACACCGTTAAGCTATTAACAAATTTTCAGCTTGCTATTAATCAACTTTTTTTTAGTACGCGGGATGCAGTCCTATACTCGTAACAACTTTTGCAATTTAATATGCCAAAAACATTATTTAATTTTTAAATTTAGTTAAATTTAAATAAACTTAAACTCAATTTCATTTCATATTGATACGGCAGTTAGTGTATTCGAAAGGAACTTATGTAAACCGAAATTATTTGAGTTCGGGAAAAAACCGATTCGAAAAAAAATTAATATCATTTCTCATTATACATAATATATTTTCGCTGTGGCCTATTATTCATAAAACGAATTTCCATTATAATCACCTTAAACGGGGGAAGAATCGTGCGACGGCCTGGCGACGTAAATTGGGAAGAGATCAAACACCAAAAAAGGAGGCAACCGAGCAAGAGCAAGGGGGAAGCCTCCTGACCCATTGGAGTGTAACAATTCGCATTCCTTACGTTTGAACTTTAAATTATCTCCCATCGTCTGCTTTGCTCTGCGGACTTTTTCTACTTAGTTCGGGGATTAACTGAAAAAAACGGTAGAAAAATTATTATCTTCGTTTCCCTTTCTGCGTACCTTCACTTTCAGGAAAATATTTTAAATTAATAGCAGAACATTGAAATACATTTTGAATATTTTTAATACTTGTAGGCTATTGATTATGTACCTACTTTAGAAAGGAACTACAACGTTAACGGAGTTTTACTGTTTCATATGGTCAATGGACCTCTACATATGAAAAAACCGCGGAGTGCTACCATTTAAAGGGGTGCGTTTTTGAGAAATGGGCATCCCTTGCATTAGGGTGAGTTCTATCCACTTTTGGTACAAACAAGTCTACAGAAAAATTGTTACAGATTAAAGTTGCTATCGAAATGTCACCTTTGAAAGTCAAAAGTAATTTTTTTACAAAAACAAAAAAAGCAAAAAAAAACTCGAAACAAAGCAATTTTGTTTTTTGCCCCATAACTTTTTTCCACGAGTATATAGGTATAGGCATTTTTTCACAGAAAAAAACTTCCTTCCATCCTCTTTAAAATGACGTTTGGTGGAAGTATTTAGGATTTACAGTTTCCGAAACATGATTTTTCAAAGTTCGACACTCACAGCGATTTTGAGCATTTTCCTAGTTATTTCGAAAACATTGTACTGTAACTTTTTTCTACGCAGCTTTAGGTAAAAGCAATGATACATTTAGTAAAAAAAAAAGTCGATGACCTTTAAAACGGTCTATTGCAGAAGGCTGTATGACTATTTTTAAGCAAGATATGGTTTTTGAAAATTTTATACTTTTAATGATTTTTGATATATTTTACGATTATTTTTTAATTTCTCATTATTTAGAACTTATTTTCTTATACATTTAGCAATAAAAATAAAAAATAAAAAAATAAAAAAGAAAGCTTATTTTCTTTAATTTAAAATGGTGTATTATAAATAATTCTAGGTCTATTATTAAACAAGATATGCTTTTTAAAAGTGTGACATATATACATTCAATATGTCCCACTAAGTTGGAACCATATAGAAAACTTTTTTATTATTAACTTTATGAAAAAAATATTTATAGAATGTTCTCCTTAGGCTAAACCCTAAGATGTAATCATCAGATATAAAGTTTTATCAATAGTATACAAGGTATGTTAAAAAATATGAATTTCGCTCAAGAGTAAAGTACCTTTATATTTCACAATATCGAAAAGTGTTTTTAAAAATAGTTATTTGGAATTCAAAATTATATTCTTCTAATTGAAGAAATTAACGATTTCAAAATTTTTCTTAAATTACGGATACCCTTGGATATCCTACGGATACCGTGTTTAAAAATATTCCTAGATTTTTTTACAATACACCATTTTAAAGTAAAGAAAATAAGCTTTCTTTTTCATTGCACAATGTATATACCTAAATGTGCAAGAAAAAAAGTTGAGAAATTTAAAAAATAATCGTAAAAAATATCAAAAATCATTAAAAGTAGGTATAAAACTTTGGAAGCCATAACTTGCTTAAAAATAAGTCGTATAGAAAGCCACTGCGAATCCGCTAGGAAAAATATTCCGATTGGGATTTTTTCCACAATCTTACTCAAAAAGGACCCCTTTTAATAAATTTGCATGTTGCCAGGACCAAAAGTGGGTCAAAATTTTTTTAAAAGTTTTTTATTTGTTTTTTTCCTAAAATTATTTTTTTGCATGGAACAAAGTTGTTTTAGGTTTTTTGGATCATTCCAAACAGAAAAGGTCTTTAGTGACATTTCTCTTATTTCTGTATAAATAATTATGTAAATGTTTACATTACTGAATAGAGAATTGAAGAACCTTTCAAATGAGCTACCACACGACCCCTATTCTCATTTAAAAAAATCATCGATTACGTCATCACGCCCAGACGGATGACGTCACTAGTATACCATATACATATGCCACAATATCATAACTTAAAAATAAAAATCGACCTGTTTCGGGTTTTTTCCTTAAAGTCGCCTGTTTACGAAATAACGAATTTATTCCTTTCATTTGCACCATACTGTCGGTGGAAAATAGTGTCGCGCACGCTTGATTAGCAATTAAAAAACAAAGGAGTTTTCAAAATTGTATTGCAAAAACTCTTCGGGATTTCATCAATCGATGTTTGAAGAATATCTACCTACCTTGGCAACATTCAAATTTTAAGTTTTTCACATAGTTTTTGAAGGTTAAAAATGGCCGATTTCGCAATTTTTCAATTTTTAATCGCTTATATGTCAAAAACTATCAACTTTAGAGAAAAGTCACTAAAGACCTTTTCTGTTTGGAATGATCCAAGAAACCTAAAGAAAACTTTGTTCTATGCAAAAAAAAATAATTTTAGGAAAAAAACAAAAGAAACGTTTAAAACATTTTTGACCCACTTTTGGTCCTGGTAACATGCAAATTTGTTAAAAGGGGTCCTTTTTGAGTAAGATTGTGCAAAAAATCCGAATCAGAATATTTTTCCTAGCGGATGCGCAGTGGCTTTCTGGACTAATAACCTTACAGGTCTGGATCCCGCGTTTGAAAAAAAAGTTGATTAATAGCAAGCTGAAAATTTGTTAATAGCTTAAGGGTGTCTAGTCGGATAAACTTTGATATATGGGAACACAGGAACAGGGGCAATTGTAATTGTGGAACAGGTTAAAAATTTGGAACGGTCAGACCACGAAAACGGCACATTTATTTTGTCCGACAGAACAGACTTAAACTCTCCGAACAGAGAATAAACTCTCATGCAAAAATCAGACTGCTATTTATCACCTGTCATAATGCCTGTCATTTGACATATTCTACATGTTCCACTCTTTAAAACGCCCATTTGGTGATAAATAGCAGTCTGATTTTTGCATGAGAGTTTAATCTCGGTTCGGAGAGTTTAAGTCTGTTCTGTCTGACAAAATACATGTGCCGTTTTCGCAGTCTGACCGTTCCAAATTTTTAACCTGTTCCACAATTAAAACTTCCCCTGTTCCAGTGTTCCCATATATCAAAGTTTGTCCGACTAGACACCCTTAAGCTATTAACAAATTTTCAGCTTGCTATTAATCAACTTTTTTTTCATACGCGGGATCCAGACCTATTATACAATAGACCATCTTAAAGTTAATTGACTTCTCTTCCTACTAAATGTACCATTGCATATATTGTACCTAGAAACGCGTAGAAAAAAGTTACAAAACAATATTTGCGAAATAATGGCAAATCTTGAAGAAAGAGCCTCCTTCGAAAAGATTTTCTTTTTTCGTAGTCTTCATATTTATGTATGTAGGTAACATACAAAAATATATTTTGATAATGAGCAGTGCAAAATTACTCAGAATTTCACATAATAGACGGTATCTACTTAATATAAAATTGGAACATGGACGGCCAAGGGGGGTCGCCTTTTACCCCAAATTCAGAAAATATTTTTTATTCCCGAAATATAGCGGAATTTTTTTATTACAAAATATGAGGATATTTAGAATGATATTAAAGTCCGATAAAAAAAAATGAGTTAAACATTGAAAATATTCCTGAATCTTAAAAGAAAAACATATATTGGGGTCAAAATTGACCCCTTGGTTATCCGAAGGTTAAAATCCGGAGCAAAAACCGTGAGTAAATGGATTAAAATCATAAATTTAAATAAACTTATAAATACTTTATTTTTTATTCCCAAAAAAATCACATTTTAAGTTGGTTTCTAAGAGGCAGAAATAAAGAAAATAAAAATCTACACCATCTAATTTTTTTATGTTCGCTGTTTCCCCGTTTCATTATATTTTCTTGAATAGTTATATTCAACAAAATTAAAATAGCAGTAGAAACTCACTTAACGCGATAAAAAGTTTTCCGGAAGTAAAACTCAGAAGTACTTCGCAAATAAAATGCTACAAACATTATTTCCACAACTTTATTTTTCACTAGTAAATATGAAATCTTAAAAAACTTGCAAATGAATCAAGAGGTAATTGCATCTCATCAGTAGCGCCTCTCAGTAGTTCTCTTTCGCCTCTGTGTTAGGGACTATTTATTTTCAGCCCCAAAGACAGATGATCTTATTGAGTAGGAATAATTCACATGCATGACCAACACAATGTAGTAATGTGACCAATTTCCGTAGTACTGATAGACAAGGACCAGGACGCATCTGTAAAAATAGTACATAGTACATTTAGATGTTGAGAGGTGACTCATATTTTTTTGCAGAAATTGCTTGAAAAAAGCTCATATTTGAGTTATCCTCCAACTCAAAAAGGTCCGATTGTTTAAATAATCAAAATGTGAAAAAGTGGAGGAAAAATTCGATTTTGGTTTTCTTGGTTTCTTGATTATAACTTTAAAAGTATTCATTTTAGAGAAAAGTTGTACCAACATAAAAGTTGCGTAATTAAATTTCCTACAATATAGGATTAACTGAAAATTTTAAAAATTGTCACCCTTGTTGCAAAATAGCAATAATTTCGAAAAAACCATAAAAAACAAGTATTCGCATTTTACGCTTTTCAGCCATTTATGCTACACTTAGGATCTTCATATTTCACCCAGAAAAACTTTATGATATGATAAAACAATACTGTAAATATCATTAAGATCGATTTAATAGATTTTGCAAAATAAATTTTGCAATCCAGCTTTCGCAAAAAAAATTCATTTTTTCACAATTGCAGCACGGAAAATAAAGCAGAGAGCAAGTTGAATTTTTTTTGCGTATAAAAGAATACTGTACCTTTCATTTGCAATTCGCAAAATTAAATTGGTTAACTACCACGGCATCAGGAGTTCTTTTAAATAAACATTAATTTTTGGTACTACGAGCAGGACAGCGGATGCGTTCGCTCTGATTGGGCATTCTAATGACCTTTGATAATGATTGATAAATTTTAATTTTTAGTACATTTCGAAATAAATAAATAAATTTGCTTATTGCAAAATAAAAACACATACTCTGTCCTTTGAAATAACACTTTTTGCAACTTTCGTTACGTTAACACGCAAAAACTTTCTTTGTTCATATATTTTAACTTAGAAAATAAAAGTATTATTTTTAAACATATGCAATTGTTTAAACAATTTTTCACAAACAATAATCAAATTAGGTTGATTTTTGTGGAATTAAAAAATGAACATACAACAAACCATAGAGTGAGAAAATAATATATTAGGTTAAGATTGGAAGTAATTTTAGTGGAAATCAACTTGTGTGAATCGAACACCGCTGTCCTGCGCGTAGCACCAAAAATTAATGTTTATTTAAAAAAATTCCTGACGCCGTGGTAGTTAACCGATTTTAATGTTGCAAATTGCAAATGAAAGGTACGGTGTTCTTCTATTTTTAAAAGAAATTTTAACTTCTAGCTATCTGCTTTTTACAGCTAATTATATCTACCACAAAAAGAAGTACATACTTTCCATGTCAATACTTTCTTTTCATCTCATAATATTATAAAAATGTTTGAAAAAGTGTTTGCATATTGCAATTATTGTATTGATGTATTGGTGTGGTTTAATATTTAATTAAAGATTATTATTTAATAATTAAAGTTCTAGTCTTATTTAATTAAAGCTAGATGATACAGTTCAGCCCTCAAAAATAGATTCGGTTTTTCACTTTCTACAAGAATATCCTAGCTAATATCTGGTATAAATTACGCAACAGGTGATTCTATTCCTAAATAACTTAAAGTAATATCGCCATAAACTACCAAGAAGTCATGTAGGATATAAAATTAACTATTAAGTTTTTGGAAAACTGCTCTTGAAGCACACATTAGGCCAGTGGTGGCACGTATTACTAGATGTTAGTATTGAGATGGAGAGAGGATACAAACTTGTTGATTATTTTTAGTAATTTGTTCCTCATATGGGAAAATACCTTTAAAGATATGAAAGCAGACAATAGGAAACTTGCATAAAATTTTAAATTTGAAAAAAATGCTATAAACCACAACAGAACATAATTTAATAGTTATTTATGTACCAAGTCAGTAAAGTGACTCTTTATCGAACGAGTCTGATATTATGAGCTGAGCGAGCCTAGCGATCGAGGCGAATAACAGACGAGTTCGATAAAGAGTCTTTACTGACATGGTGTTTATAAAATTTTATCGCTAATCATAAAAAACATTAAAACTTACTTAATTACATCCTAATGAAAAAAGAGTGTGTGTACTTGGTACGCACGTAAGACGTTATACTTCTATTATTATGATTTCAACGAAATAAATTTATTTTTAATAGTTTAATCGTATTTTTATTTAAATATTAAACCAATTTTAACACTTAAAATAAAATATCAAAAATTAAAAATACCGTTAATAGTTACGTTATGTTTATGAAGTGTAGCCTACCGTAGCGCAGTTCCTTTTCCCTTGAATAGTAGAAAATCTAAATAAATATATTTGCTAACAAATTATCATTAATATCTGTCACTGTCCTATATTTATACATATAATCCAATTAACAAAAACACCATTTCATAATATACAATTTGTATTTGGATTAATACAAAACTTAAAATATTTAAGAATTTTATTAATTTTAGACGAAATAAAAATTTCGTGTGACAGTAATGATGATGACGATGACAGAAAGCTTTGGCATGATGGCCGATATCGATGTTTAATCGATAGTTGTTATCAATATTGAATAAGTACCTAATTACTAAATCTGTAAAATTTTGATTTATGTTTTATGAATATAATTACAAAATACTACAGAATTTCAATTTCTGACATAAATTTAATTAACAACGTAAATTTTGTACAATATTTTGAATAATTAAAGTAAATAAATTTTAAGTTCACTCAAATAAATAATTAATCGATTACTGCTATCGACTACTTACATTCAACCTCAGTTTATTTTGATTAATCGCGTCAGGTAAAGTAAAATATATTCTTTCAGTACAATAAAGTGTTACTTTACTGCCGCAAATGGCGTCAAATAAGTACAATAATGAATGACTTTAGTGATGGTTGGCGATAAAATATATTATATCAAAGCAAAAAAGTGGTTTTTGTCTTTCGTTTGGCCCCTAAAGACGATTAAAATCGAGAGAAAATTGAAATTATAGCAGCCAGCCCAAAACGCGGACTCATTCGTCGTGACGTCATATCATTATAATGTTTGAGGTCCGTGCTATTAATTCATTACGTTTGATATTCGTTTACTTGTTATGGTGTATCTGTTTTATAAATCTTTAAATAGTAGCTGTGAACCATGGGTACAATAAATTTCCCAGGTATGGCACGTAATGTTCCAAAATCGGTCGCTTTCGCGCATGACGTAGTAAAGATCCTTCTTCACGCAATATTTGAATGTAGTTTTATAGGAAAGACTTTTTAATTTTAAATGTTTAATATAATTTGGCTAATATAATTATAGTAATTATAAAGAAATGATAAAGTTGTGTTATTATAATATTTAATAATAAAAAATATTTTGTAGCTAATTTAATTTTGTTGATTTTCGGGTAGTTATTTTAGCGAGGTTTTGAAACTGATATTTTAGAAACTTTTATTTTGTTAACACACATATCCATTATAATAATCATTTTTTAATTATTATTTGTTTATTATACATACGGGTTGATCAAGTGGTACTGCAGAGTTCGATATTTCAGTTGTTTAAAGATACAAAGTAATATCCACATAAAAATGGGTCGCTACATATTTTAAAACTATTTTCAAATATACAGGGTATCTCACTTCTTAATTTGTTGATGATCACTTTGTAATTTAGGTACTCAAAATTTGTAGCTACACTTGATTCCAGACTTGAGTACAAACACCAAACACAAAAACAAATACACGAAATCAAATAAAACTATGTAGACACTAACGAGTAAATGTTCTTAAATTAGTCTATACAAACTATAACACATATATACTATTCAAAAAACTGAAAAAAATCGCTAAAGACCAGTTAGTTATAAGAATTTTGCAAAATAATCCACATAATAACTACCATTATAAATAATGGCTCACAGGGATCTTTGCTACGTCACACGCTTGGCCTCAGCTGTCAAATATCAGGCGCAAAATTGTACCATGCTATGAACTATATATTATTTCATAATATTTGAATGTTTTTGTTAAGATTTTTTTTTAAATTGACCTAAGTTTTGACCGGGTTTTTCTAAAGGGCAGTTTGATAACTTGTCCATGGTAAATATGTTTCATGGTGGTCACATATTTTCCAAAGAATGAAAATTTTTCACAGAATTTATATTACATATTAAATTATTATTTTTATCTTTCACATCTATATACATTCTATATTCAAAAGTTCTATTTTATTTTTGTTCAAAATACACTTGATTTATTAAAAAACCTATTAAGCAGACAACAAATACTTACATTAAAATTAGCTTTGCATACATGAAGACCTCGAGAATTAACTAAAATATCTTTAATGTCCTTTCAACATACATGTAACCACTTTAACTCCGTTTCTTATCGACTGGTAATCTAATAAATATTTTACTGGGGGTTTAAATGGTTGTACTTTAATACAATGCTACTAAACAACACTTTTATAGTATTTACTTTTATTTTCCATAGTAAACACACACACACAATTCAAAACTATCTCTTCAAAAACTGTGTTAGACTCCAAAGGAAACAAAATGGTATATAATTTTAAATAAGACAGAATTGTCATTACAAAATGTTATGATATGACCCCACAAGGATTCGTGCTTCGTGCGCTTTTTCGATCGTTTGAAATGATTTAAATAAATAGAAGATTTTAAATTTGTTTTTTTTTTGTTTGTAAGTTATGAGATTTTGAGGCGTGAAATATTGGAAATCTTATTTTTAAACGAAACTGAACATTATTATGTAATAAAACAAAAATTTGCAAGTTTCCTATTATGATTGAATTTACATATTATTCAAAAACGTTTAGATCGTGTTATCATATTTATTTGTTTTTCGGGTATGTGCAGTCTCTTGTTTGACGACTCGTTTTGTAGTCCAGGGCCCAGGGTAGTAAGGTTTTTTCCATGACACTTGAGCAGCCAGGGTACTGAAGCATTTTTTCGACAGGTAATAGGTATTTGATAATTGCTATAAGAGCAAATTGTAACTATTTCCTGCGTAGGATCTGGCGCCCATTTTTATTTATAAACAATTTAGTGTCAAAAATGGCATTTTTCACTTTTTTTTTTCAAATCAATGGAAAACAGGGAAACTTATGGTTTTTTAGTACAAATATCTTCGAGATTATGGAAAAAGCTTTAAAATGACGTATTACAAAGTTTGATATACTCATTTATTGTTAATATAATTGCGAAAAAAATCGGAATTGCAAAAAAAAATATTTTCGCAATAACTGTTGTAAAAACTAGTGTACAGCTTTGAAATTTTTGTCAACTAAGGGTTCTTTGGTGCTTAATATGTGATAAAAATTTCAAAGCGATTCATTCAATTGTTTAAATTTTATTCAAATTGTTTATCCCATAGAACATTTTTTGCAATAACATAAATCAGAAGAAAATGACGTTAGAACCATTCCACAGGTGTCAAATGAAAGAACATGAGCTGTATTTTCAACTTGGTTTAAAAAAAGTGAATAAAAAATGCATTTATTACTAATAAATAATTATGCAAAAGTATCGTAAATCTTTCCTTATAAACTTTTTATTTTGTCATATAAGAAATTATACATATTTATTACAATTTTTTATCAATTATGATATAGATAACATTACTTGGTAGTTGTGCACTTAAAAAAAGGTAAAAGTTAATTTTTTTGAAAAAAGTTATTCAAAAATTTTATAGAGAAAAATTGACGATACTTTTGCATAATTATTTATTACTAATAAATGCATTTTTTATTCACTTTTTTTAAACCATGTTGAAAATGTAGCTCCTGCTCTTTCATTTGACAGCTGTGGAATGGTTCTAAGGTCATTTTTTCTGACTTATGTTATTGCAAAAAAAATGCTCTCTGGGATAAACAATTTGAATAAAATTTAAACAATTGAATGAATCGCTTTGAAATTTTTATCACATATTAAGCACTAAAGAACCCTCATTTGACAAAAATTTCAAAGCTGTACACTAATTTTTACAACAGTTATTAAGAAAATATTTTTTTTTGCAATTCCAACCTTTTTTCGCAATTATATTAACAATAAATAAGTACCTATATCAAACTTTGTAATATGTCATATTAAAGCTTTTTCCATAATCTCGAAGATATATTTGTACTAAAAAATACTAATTGGTAATAAAAAAGTTTCACTGTTTTCCGTTTATTTGAGAAAAAAGGGGGAAATGCCATTTTTTGACAGGTTATTGTTTATAAATAAAAATGGCCGCCAGATCCTATGCAGGAAATAGTTATAATTTATTCCTATAGGTATTACCTGTCGAAAAAAAGGTTCAGTACCCTGGCTGCTGAAGTGTCACGAACAGGGTATATTTTTGTCTTATTACCCTGTCCTATTGGGTTTATCTCATTGTTTCACTACAAATATATAGAGGTTGTGCCAACTATCTACTGGTTTTATTTTGTTACAGCCAAACTATGGAATGTATAAAAAAATGTTTATAACAAAACTGGTGTATATCAAAGATGAGTATAATTTAAAATTATTTTTGATTATACAGGGTCAGTCAAGTTGTGTTTTTAAATGGAACATTTTATTTATTAAACCATTTTTGAATAAAGTTTAAAAATTATGAAGTTTTTATAGGTCTAAAGTTAAGAATTTTCGAAATATTTATTTTTTTATTGATAAAATGGTATATTTAAACGGCTGTGGATTATGATTTCAATGCAATAAAAATGAAAATGATTTTGAAATAACTTAATATCTCTCACATCTAGTGACCACTGTCTTCAAGCACAAGATGTTCTCATTTCTTTAAAATGGAACACCCCGTATGCCTTTTATAGAAAATATTACAACTTTTCTTTTGGAATGAGGTTGTACATGTACATACATGCCTAGCATATTTCGTTTTGTAGATATTTTGAGATACCAGTAATAATGGGTCACAAGGCTCTGAAACTGTTTTCTTCCTAATTTAAATATTATGTTTATATGGGATTGAACCACAATTATTGGTGTCATGAAAATTATATTTTTAATTAACTAATGTTTCCGGAAATCTTCAATTGCCATCTCCGCGACGGAGGTCGGCAATCATCATAGCTATTCGGACTTTAGAGACGGCTGCTCTAAAAAATTTTATTTTATATACATCCGTACCCTTCTCTGAGGTTGCGCAGCCATGATATTCAACGTCTTCCTATGCTTCTTTTTCCTTGGATCTTTCCCTGGTTGGAGCAAGTTGTATCTCCCTCCACGTCCACGTGTTATATGTCCGAGATATTCCAATTTTCTGGTTTTGATTGTATTTATACTTCCATTTCTTTATTCATCTTTCTCAGAACCTCTTTGTTTGTGACGTGTTTTGTCTTCCACTCCGTAAAACAAAGTCGAGAAAACGTAACATCTAGCCAATCTTACTTACTTACAAACTCTTTCTCAAAAAAGATTATTTCCAAAATTCTGGGCAGATTGTATAATCTAGTTTTATTAGGTTATGTACCGGTTCGAAAAACTGACATACTTGACCTAGATTTTGTAGGTCACAGCAAGTGTGTAGTTTTTTTTTAGAATTTTTCATTATTACTAAAATTTATATATCGTTGGTTTGGAAGAAGAATGTCACAACTCAAAAATTGTCATTTTTGAGGTTTACCCTCTAACCAACTCTAAATGTTAAACTTTATTATGGGAAAAATTGTCAGAAGTTGCACTCATATAATTTCCGCTAGATGGCGACTTATGACAGTTTGACTTCGTCAAACCCAGGCATTACATTTTATGTAAGAGCGGCACAATAAGTTGTGTTTCAGTTGTTGTGGAAGTCACCACGTGTTTTTTGGAGAACAGTGTTACAAGTTTATTTTTTTGGGATTTTGAGTTTAATATTTAATGCAAGACAGTTACATTTCGTCTTAGGTAAGTATTCCTTATAGAATATGTGCGTATATATAGAATTATTATGAGCAATACAGTAACATTTCGAACAAATTTTGGAGAAAATTCTTCCAAATGCTATTTACAGGTAGAAAGAAGAGAACAAGAAAGGTCTTTCTATTTATATTTAAATGATAATAATGGGCTCTTTAATATTGTAAAAGATTTTACCTCTTATGTTTTTCATTACCAAAATTATAATGAAAACTAGCAGATTAAAATTTTAAAACGTCGCGTCGCTCCTGAAAATTAGAACTTTTCGACTGTGACAGTGTTCTTCCAAACCGACGATATCAACTGATAAAATTTTAAAATAACATCAAAAGCACAAACATTATGACATTCAATGTCAATATTTCCAGTTTCGTTTAAACAAATCATAAATTCAGTTTAAACGACAGTATAAAATTTCATTAAAAGACACTTTACTTAAGAATCCTTGAAGATGAAGTATGAAATCAAATAACGTTAATAGCCACTTTAAAGACCACTCTAACATAAGGTCTTCGTTTAGTAAAGTCGACTTTTTTGCATTATTATGAAATCGGAAGTAAATAAAATTACACCTGGTGAACGTTTTCCACGATTAATCAAATTTAACCCATCAAATCCTAAATTATTTTTTTTTGTTAAAATGGTGGTTTTTTACCAAGTTTAGTAAAAATACAAATAAGCAGAAAAACCTACTTAATAAATTTGTTGTGTTTATCGAACATACGACATTACTAGCTGTGACCATAATGGTAACACTAGGTCAAAATACTATAAAAATAGGGTAAGGAAAAGTATATTGGTGATACAAGTAATTTGGTGATAATTTTTAATCAGATTACCACACAGTTCCCTATGCAAGCACATTCATAGCACACAGCGCTAGTAAGTTGTTGCGAGTGTAAGCAGGACAAACATATATTACGATTTCGCAATGCGCGCACCCGCATTTAGTAAACATACTGTTTTGACCGTTGCGTTGTGCGACAGTCGACAATGGAGCAATTTCTTATTGATTGTGAGAGACGGTTACATATTTATTGGAATAATTGCTGTTTTTTTTGTAAAATTTTATAAAGCCATTCAATAAACTAATTATCAATAAAAAAAGCTGCATTGAATTCGTGATTCAGCCAAGGTAAGTTTAATTCCTTAAATTGCGGTTGTTTCACCAAATGTTCTAACCACTATCACCAATATACCTCACCGTGTCACCAACTTACCTAACATAAGTTTGTATGTCAATTTGACATTTTTACAACCAGTAATATTCATTTTTTGTTAAATTAACTCTTCTAGACAGTTACTTCCAATAATAAGTAACATAATAAAGCAAAACTTATTTCTTGCTTAGTTGTCTAATTCCTATAGGTATTATTAGTATATAGTGTCACAATTCATAGATTCACACGCATTCTCTCAAATAGTGTCACAATTTAAAAAAAAATAAAAACGGTTTTATTGCACCAACAGTTTAATAAAACTACAAAATCAAAAAGTGTTACGTTTATAGTTAAAGTATTTTTGTCGTTAGATGACACTAGAGTCATTATATGATTAACCAAAATCAACGGTGCACCGAACATAAACACTGTCACATATCGACTTGTGCAAGGCATTTGTCCATCTAAGATGCTTATAAAGCGTCGTTTGTCGAGTTAAGACAGTATATATGCGATTACTTTTACATTTTCTTTTTGCTGTATTTTTTGTTTATTTGTTATCAATTGTATATTTAAAGTTACATCATTAAAAAGTATAAGCCTGATAACCAAATAATAATAATGATATTATATTCGGTACTATTATATTCGGTACTAAGGACAGCCACTTTTGATAAATAATATTTCGTAAATTTTTCGTTGTTTTATCTGTATAGTGTCACAACTCAAAAAAAAATATATTTTTTTAATATTTATAGCAGAATTAATACACTATTTTGTAGAGCTTAAAAAACCTTTGCAACTGACTAAAATAGTTATTATACTAATTTTAACAGTTTTGAATTAAAACCCGGAAAAATACTAGCACAAATTCGTCTAGCAATAAACGTCGTTTTCTCAATTCTTTGATTTTTTGACTTATGACACTGTTTGAGCGAAGGTGCGATATGAAGTTGATGCGATAGTTACGACGACGACGTTATCCATCCATCTTGTCAACATAATACTTGTCAATTCCTTGTCAGTGTTTGAAACCAAATTACCTCTAGCTTGTTTGGACATAGTTTTTTTATTGACAAGTGAAATATCTTGTGGTATTCTGTTCTCTCTTATTGTTCCTGCGACACCATAGCCTTTTTGTTTTAAATACACCATTAAACTTAATTCGGATGAATGCGGATGATGTTGCCATAATAAGCCGGAACAAAAGGGTATTAAGCGAAAATGCTATAGAACTGAAACGAGAAGATGCTACGTTTGGTCTATATATAAATGAAAGCAAAACAAAATATATGGAGTGCATAAAATCGAACTAACATCAGAATCTGAAGGTAGACAACCATACCTAGGAATATGCCTCCAATTTTCGCTACCTATGCTCAATAATAAATGACAACAACATCAGTCAAGAAATACAAGCACGGATTCTTAGCGGTAATAAGTGCTTTTATGCATACAAAGACTTAACGAAAAGTAAGTTACTGAATCGTGAGTCTAAGTTTAGAATCTACAAAACAGTAATTAGACCAGTGGTCACATATGGATGTGAAACCTGGACTCTCTCAACCACTGATGAAAATCAACTGAGAATATTTGAGCTCAAAATACTAAGGAAGATATTTGGAACAAACCAATGCAGCAATGGTTCGTGGAGAATTAAAATGAAGCACGAACTGGATGAACTAATGCGGAGCGCAGATATTGTTAGAATTGTAAAGTTACAAAGACTAAAGTGGCTTGGTCACCTAGAAATAATGCCAGATAATCAAGCTGTAAAACTAATCCAGAGAAGTAACAATAAAACACTGAAACATTTGTTTTCTATACTTCCACAAAATTTAGTATAACTATGTGACTACAGCTGTTTCGGCACAGTGCCTTTCTCAAGTAATTTAGTTTACTATGTGTTTGCCTTTTTAAAGTCTTTAACTGAAGAGGTTGAGGAGTGGGGAGCTGTTTGACTTGAGTTGGTCATTCAGAATTATATCGGTATTTTTCAATTTATTAATTTCTATAGATTCTAGTAAAGATAGCTTAAGGCCTTTATTTTGAATATGCAGAATTTGAAACTCGTAATTAAAAGAATGATTATGATCTAGAAGGTGAAGTGCGTATGTAGAAGTGTCTGTTTTTCTATTGTTGAAAGCCCTTTTGTGTTCTGCTATCCGTTTGTCAAAGGTTCTGCCAGTTTGACCGATGTAAGTTTTCGGACTGTCACCACAAGTTAGTTTGTAAACACCACTCTGTAGTTGCTTTCTCTTTTGGCTCTTATTGTTCTTAATACATTTGCTTAAGTTGTTTTTAGTTCTGAAAGCTGGTGTTATGCCTTTCTTTTTTATGTATCTGGTTATTGTTGTTGTTATCTTGCCAGTATATGTGATAGAGCAGAAGGTACTGAGTTTTTTCTGTGATGGTGGATAGACTAATTTCAGGGCTTTCTTATGGAGCTTTTGGTTTAAAATTTTGTTAATTGTTTGTTCGTTGTAGCCGTTGTTTACTGCTATTTGCTTAATGATGTTCACTTCTGTCTCAAAGTTATTTTTTTACATGGGAATTTCTGTCAGTCTATGCGTCATGCTATGGTATGCTGCTAATTTGTGTTGTGTAGGATGGGATGATGAATTGTGTATAGTTGTGTCAGTATGGGTAGGTTTATGATAAACGGAGAACTCATGTTTGTTGTGTAGTCTGGTAATTGTTATGTCTAGAAAGTTTATGGACTTATTCTGTTCTGTTTCTATTGTAAACTCAATATTACTATGAAGTGAATTAATGTATGATAGAAAATGGTCCAGTTGCCTGTTAGTTCCTGTAAAGTAAAGCATATTAGTATATCATCCACGTATCTCCACCAATATAAGAACTGTTTAAATACGGGATGTTTAGAAATTGTTGTTTCAAGCTGGTTCATAGACTGATATCTGATAGCAATAGGCTGGTTCATATCTAATAGCAATGGGCTTAGAGGATTACCCATAATAACCCACACCTCAACCTCTCCAGTTAAAGACTTTAAAAAGGCAAACACATAGTAAACTAAATCACTTGAGAAAGGCACTCTGCCGAAACAGCTGTAGTCACATAGTTATAATAAATTTTGTGGAAGTATAGAAAACAAATGTTTTCAGTGTTTTCTTGTTCGATAAAATGAACTTCCATCAAGTAACGGTCAAATCCATCAATTAATCCAGAGATGGAAGCCCCAAGAAAACTGAACAAGAGGAAGGCAAGAGAAGGCTAAAGATGGATAGACGACGTAGAGAGGGATAATCATGAACATCAGGCAATGGCGAAGGAAGGTATCCGACAGGGCAGAATGGAAGAACGTTGTTAAGCAGGCTAAGACTCACATAGGGTTGTAGCGCCGTTAGAAGAAGAAGATTAAATTGAATCCAGTAAAAAGGTTATCTACATAGATTTGGTAAGGGAGATTTTTTGTTGTGGCAAAGTGTCCAACGTCGAGACAAGGGGAGCGGCTGAAATTCATATAGAATATCACACGATCCTAAGAATAAATAAAAAAATATAAAAAAAATTTTTTTTTCTACAACCGTGTTAAAAATGCAATTTTTAGCACTCCATACGAGCGTTAAAAATGCTACTTTAAGGCACTAGTGCTTTAAAAATTTTAAGGCACTGCAGTTCGTATTGACCGTATAGGCAATTTGGATGTAATGTCAAAAAAATATAAAAATGGAATGTCAGTCAAGTTCAAGTAAAAGTTTTTGTACATATTGTCCTGTAATTACGTTTGTAGAAAAAATATTGTATGACATGCGTGTTAAAAAGTACATTTTTAAGGCACTCATGTGAATTGCAGAACTCATCGCTCATTCTGCAAACTTTCACATGCGTGCCTTAAACGTGTACTTTTAACACTTACAGTAGGAAAAATAAAAGAATACCCATGAACGAACATATAAAACACCCTGTATTTTCCTGTCACCGTGTCAGACAAAAAATTGGCCAGCGCAAGTATATATATTATGTAATAATTATTGTCACATGTACTTGCAGTGGACAATTTTCTTTGTGACACGGTGACAGGAAAATACAGCGTGTTTTATATGTTCGTTCATGGGTATTCTTTCGTTTTTCCGACTGTATATCATAAATACCTATTAAGAAACGCTTTTCTTTAGTTACGAGTGAATAAAATTAAACACATTATAAAAAAATTAACTAAAAAGCAAAAAATAAAAAAAATTGAAAAAATCTAACAAATTCGTCACAGAAAGGCGTCTTCATCGAATAAACGGTTTTCGCACCACACTTTTCTTTAACGAATGTGTTAGATTTTTTCAATTTCTTTTATTTTATGCTTTTTAGGTGATTTTTTATAATATGTTTAATTTTAGTCACTTGTAACTAAAGAAAAGCGTTTCTTAAAAATATTTTTTTATAATTTTTTTATTTTTACTTTTTATTCTTACACTTTTCAAACATTAAAATATATCGTCATGTTTATTAAAATATGTATAAAACATATTATGTACAAACATGAAAAGTACACGGAATCGGCAAAAAATTTGAAACTTTATTGTTTATTTATGAAGCATAACGTAAACAATTTACGTAAAAAATGAAATTATGTATAGTTCGTATAATTAGCTACAATCTGTAAAAGTTAAAAGTTTCTTCATTGTAAAAAACAAGAGAATTTAAGCATTTTCCGTTAAAATCGTTTTTTTAATTAAACAATTAATAAACAAAAAAAATTTTATTGACTATTCGTGTATTGTTCCCGCGAATGCATATGTCTGCAAATTTTTAGTCATTTGCATTGAAGAAAAGGCAGTCAAATTAACGTCCAAAGATTTGACCCAAACGATTGAACTAAAGAAAAGCGTTTAATTAATTAATACGACAAAACGAATTCTAATGTTAATTGTAGCACAAAACGTCTCTACCGGTGGTTTTTCTAAGACTACTATAAAAACGTCAATTTTTTTAATTCGAGTTTTGGTTGAAGTTTTGTTTTGTATCGTATTGAAATTTGACACGAATAAACGCCGATTTGTATATAAACCAATATATATGAGCGTTCAAAATTTGAAACTTTATTGTTTATTTATGAAGCATAACGTAAACCATTAACGTAAAAAGTGAAATTATGTATAGTTCATTTCATTAGCTACAATCCGTAAAAGTTTCAAGTTTCTACATTGTAAAAAACAAGAGAACTTAAGCATTTTCCATTAAAATCGTATTTTTTTATCGCAATTTATAAACATAAAATTTTTTTTATTGACTATTCGTGTATTGTTCCCGCGAATGCATATGTCTGCAAATTTTCATTCATTTGCATTGAAGAAAAGTCAGTCAAATTAACGTCTAAAGATTTGATGCAAACTATTGAAGTAAAGAAAAGCGTTTAGTAAGAAAATAATTGTTGCCATTCGGCAATAGTCTCTCGGGCCCTGCGGACTCTCATGACTATTGCAAGGCAACAAGTTTTCGAAAAATTGTCGTATTATTTTCAATTTATTCTCACTCTCTTGTGATATTAATGTTGAGAATTACAATTTTATCTAAAAAAAGTGACGTTTCGATATTTTTGTTTACGTAAAATTTATACAAATTGGGTAAGGGCATTTGAGAACACTATCACCAATGTAAAAAGTTAGCAACAAAAGTTGACGTATTAAAAAAATTTCGACTCATTTAATCCTCTTAGAAACTCCATGTTGAAATTACCCGTCGCGGCGCTGGTCCACGCCCGCGATGAGATGAGACATATAAATTGCTTTCAGGACTCGCCGCACTAACGAGTTCGGGAACTGAAAACTTTCAAATCTCAGCCTAGATGCACTTCATAACTTTATGTTTCAAAATAATTTATTCTTCCGCCGCTACTTATAACTTCTCTAAATTGTGCGACTTTACGGGTTTTAGATGTTTTAGAGTACTTAAAAAATATTAAAGTCTTTTTTAATGTAATGAATAAAATTATGTAATGCAAATTGGAGAATTGAGGTACAATATGACGATGAACATATAACTAACAAAGGTAAGGTGATGTAGTGTATCAAAATTCACCGATATAACTATTCAGTTCAGTTTAGATTAGGTTGTATTTCATTTGAGTCAATGGTGCTTTCCATGCATATAAAAAATACTGTTCAGTGATGATTAACAATATTAGACCATTCATCCCTATTGACCCTCTTTTTCAAAATCTACCCTATGCTGAACCTGGCTTTTACTCTGGGGTGAAAACAACCCCATCTTGGAGACAAATTTTTGAAGTGAAAACTTCTTTAGGGACGTTGTGCGATTTTTGGATAGGGGAAAAAGCATTGAATTCGCGACCGTCATTGCGACCGTCATCGCGACCGTCATTGCGACCGTCATCGCTTATGCTATATATTATTTGTATGTATATATAAATTGTATAGAAGTATTTAAATTTAAAATTAATGTAAAACCAATTTTAGGATTGGGAAAAAAGATTTATTTCGCGACCGTCATAGCGACCGTCATCTCTTCGACGAAATAAATGTTGTACGTATCTATATTATATGTATCTATAAATAAATTGTATAGAAGTATTTAAAGTTAAAGTAAATTTAAAACCTATTTTTCGATAGGGAAAAAGGATATATTTCGCGACCGTCATCGCGACCGTCATCTCTTCGGCGAAATAAATTTTGTACGTATATGTATTGAAGTGAAAACTTCTTTAGGGACGTTGTGCACTTTTTGGATGGGAAAAAGTATTAAATTGGCGACCGTCATTGCGACCGTCATCGCTTCGAAGAAATAAATTTTTGAAGTGGAAACTTCTTGAGGGTCGTTGTACACTTTTTGGATGGGGAAAAATTATTAAATTAGCGACCGTCATCGTTTCGACGAAATAAATTTTTGAAGTGAAAATTTCTTTAGGGACGTTGTGCACTTTTTAGATAGGGAAAAAGTATTGAATTAGCGAACGTCATCGCGACCGTCATCGCTTCGGCAAAATAAATTTGTGAAGCGAAAACTTCTTTAGGGACGTTGTGCACTTTTTGGATGGGGAGAAAGTAATAAATAAGCGACCATCATCGCTTCGACGAAATAAACATTTGAAGTAAAAACTTCTTTAGGGACGTTGTGCTCTTTTTGGATAGAAAAAAGTATTAAATTATCGACCGTCATCCCGACCGTCATCGCTTCGATGAAATAAATTCGTGAAGTGAAAACTTCTTGAGGGAAGTTGTGCACTTTTTGGATGGGGAAAATGTATTGAATTATGGACCGTCATCGCTTCGACGAAATAAATATTTGAAGTAAAACTTCTTTAGGGACGTTGTGCACATTTTCGATGGAAAAAAGCATTAAATTAGCGACCGTCATCGCTTCGATGAAATCAATTTTTGAAGTGGAAACTTCTTGAGGGACGTTGCGCACTTTTTGGATGGGGAAAAATATAAATTAGCTACCTTTATCGCTTCGACGAAATAAATTTTTGAAGTAAAAACTTCTTTAGGGACGTTGTGCACTTTTTGGATGGGGAAAAATTATTAAATTAGCGACCGTCATCGCTTCGACGAAATACATTTTTGAAGTGAAAACTTCTTTAGGAACGTTGTACACTTTTTGGATGGGGGAAAAGTATTGAATTAGGGACCGTCATCGCTTCGACGAAATAAATATTTAAAGTGAAACTTATTTAGGGACTTTGTGCACTTTTTCGATGTAAAAAAATATTAAATTGGCGACGTTCTGCACTTTTTAGATAAGGAAAAATTATTAAATTAGCGACCGTCATCGCTTCGACGAAATAATTTTTTTAAGTGAAAACTTTTATAGGGACGTTGTGCACTTTTTGTATGGAAGAAAAGTATTGAATTAGGGCCGTAATCGCTTCGACGAAATAAATATTTGAAGTAAAACTTATTTAGGGACGTTGTGCACTTTTTCGGTGTAAAGAAGTATTAAATTAGCGACAATCATCGCTTCGACGAAATAAATATTTGAAGTGAAAACTTCTTGAGGGACGTTGTGCACTTTTTGGATGGGGAAAAAGTAGTAAATTAGCGACCGTTATCGCTTCGACGAAATCAATTTTTGAAGTAAAAATTTCTTTAGGGACGTATTGCACTTCTTGGATGGGGAAAAAGTATTGAATTTGCGACGTCATCACTTCTCTGAAATAAATTTTGTACATATATAAATTATGTGTATGTATACATAAATAGCATAGGGCATACGCATCGCGTATATCGTATATGATATAGGTATAGCACTTCTTTTAGGATGGGGTAAAAGCATTGAGCTCGTAATTTATATACTATAAGAAGTTTTCACTTCTGTCGGCACTCCCACGAGTGCTTTAATTTTTTTTAAATCAAAGTAACTATGAACGTCGATAGATTGACCAATTCTGAGTAAATTTTGTTCTATAATTTTTTTTTGCAAAGTTGATACTTTCAAAGGTATTAGCGATTAAAACTATGCATTTTTCATTGAAAAAACTCACGTTTTATAACCGTTTTTTCATGAATACCTTAAAAATTTTAATTTTATAGAAAAAATCAGTAAGAACAAAATTGCAGCTAATAAAAAATAAAGATTTGAGTCGAAAAGACCTATATAAACCCAATAAAAACTGAGTTATTACTCTTTAAGGATAGTTATTTTCGAAGAACCTCGAAATGGAGAACTTTTAATCTCAAATAACTCGAGTGTGGTGCAATTTTTTGGGAAAACTTAAGATACATCTTTTAAATTATTTCATTAAAAAACCTTTTGAATGAGAATAAAAGTTTTTTGCATACGAACTGACTGACTTATGACGAAAATAAAGTCGCTCCCTGCTTTTTTTTTTGAAATGTAAAAATTAAACCCTTGTCATTACAAGCCTAATAGAAATGAATAGCTTCCTACCTGAAAATAACTTTATTTAGGTATAGTTGATACGATTCTTGTGATTTGACCAGTTTGAAATGCTAAGCTTAGAAAAATAGTTGATTAAACCGAAAATAACATTTTTATAATTAAAAAAGGGCATTTTTCTTAAATAAATCTAAAAGTATGTATTCATAATATGAAAAAATGTTTCAAATATTAATTGCAGGAATTTTTTACTGAAAATTTTTATTATAGTTTTTGTATCATGAATACCTTTAGGTTTATTTAAGAAAAATGCACTTTTTTTAATATAAAAATGTCATTTTCGATTTAATCAACTATTTTTTCTAAACTAAGCATTTCAAACCGGTCAAATCACATGGATCGTATCAGTTCTACCTTTTTTTCATCTTTAAAGAGGGGGGGTCTGGAATCTTCAAAAGACATCTCCGTCCAGAACGTCGCCTGACTGACCTTAGTGCAGGATTCATTCTTCGTAGCCCCAGCCCAGCGATAGTTCCCGAGGTACTTTAAAATCACTCTCTCGTCGTCGAGGCTACGCCGAATGCCTACCTGCTAAACCAGACCCTCCTCTGTCATCCAGCGCTCCCAAACCAGAATGGCCGCTGCAAGGTCGACTTTACCTTCATTTATCCACAGACTGTAAGCAAGGATGCCCTTTCTTTTCCCCGTTTCCCCCTTTTTTTGGTCCCAAAATTGGGTTTTTGTTTGTATGTTTTTTTATTGTTAGTTATAGGTTAGTTATAGTAATAGTATGTTTTTTTATTGTTAGTTATAGGTTAGTTATAGTAATAGGTGAGTTAGTTTGTATGAGAAAGACTGTGGTAAAAAAGCCCTAACTCACCTATTCGCCCCTCATCAAAACTTATTCCCTCTACCTTCTACTTACAATATATTTGCCTCTCACCCTTATCGTTGGTACAGCTGTTTTTCCTCCTCTTCTTTCTTCTTGATCACTACACGGATATAGTTGTGTATACTAGTCCAACCAGATTTATTTTCAGTCATTCTCTCAATCATTTCTCGCACTGTCACAAAATTCACACCTGTCTCTCTTTCCATTCTGTTCCTTTCTATTATCCATCTGTTGCACTCTAGCATCGTATGTGTAACGGTGTCCGGGTGTATCAATTATACCTAAATCAAGTTAATTTCAAGTGATATGAGAAGCTTTTCATTTCTATTAGGATTGTAATGACGAGGGTTTTTTAATGAACTTTAAAAGATGTCCGTTAAGTTTTCTCAAAAAACTGCATCACATTCGAGTTATTTGAGATTGAAGGTTCTCTATTTCGAGGTTCTTCGACAATAACCATCCTTCAAGGAGCAATAACTCAGTCGTTATTGGGTTTACATAGGTTTTTCCGATGCGAATCTCTTTGTTTTTTAATTAGCTACAATTTTGTTTTTGATAATTTTTTCTATAAAATTAATAATATTTATGAAAAAACGGTTACAAAACGTGAATTTTTTCAATGAAAAATGCATAGTTTCAATAGCTAATAACTTAAAAGTATCAACTTTGCAAAAAAATTATAAATCAAAATTTACTTAGAATTAGTAAATCTATCGACTTCCACAGTTATTTTGATTGAAAAAAATTTTATCCCCTAGGTGGAGTTGTCTTCACCCCCAGGGTTTTGCCCGCTTCGGCGTAGGGTAGATTTTGATAAAGGTTATTAATATTACCTAAATCCAAATTTTCAGTAGTAATTGCGCAAGAGCTCTAAAATTATTTAATTTTTCCCGACTGACACTTTGACAGTTATAATTGCACGAGCCGAAGGCGAGTGAAATTATGTCCAAAAGGGTCACGAGGGCAAAAATTCTATATTAATTTTAGAGATCGAGTGCAATTTGTTGCGATTATTTCATGAATAAAACTGTTCAAAACCAAAATTTTATTGTAATTTATTTATGTAAGTACAAATTATTACAATTAAACACACAGTTGTTATTTGTTATATAGTTATTTTCCTAACAAGTGCAGAAAGTCATTTTTTTCCGCACGCGACTTCAGTTTGCCGAACGACGCGAAGCGGGGAGTTCGGCAAGCAGTCGAGTGCGGAAAAGAGGCTTTCTGCAAGAGTTAGGAACAATATTTTTTCTAAGAGTCTTTAAAAAATTACCAAATCTTAATCAATTAATTTAATTAATATGAAAATACATACACAAATTAATTCTTTGACAAGGTTGTCAAAACCAAACTTTCAATATAATTAGTTAGCATGACGACGATCTTGGTTTCCATGACGATGATTCAAAACGACTGTTATTGTCTACCTACCGATTTCACTTTCGAATATTATGTCAAAATAATTTTATTTCATTGAATTGTCGCGTTAATTTCATTAAAACAGGAACACAATAAGATATATTTGAAATAAATTAGTAAATAATATCTAAATATTAGTTTATTGCATGTGTTATAATTACTTTAAGGCCATATTAACATATCTAAATTAACACGCGTGCGGAAAAGTAAAAACCGCGTGCGGAAAAGTAACACGCGCGCGGAAAAGTGAAACTTTCTAAACTAAAATGCGTGCGCAAAAGTAAAAGTAAAAGCAAAAAGTTCTCATCCCTTCCATAATTTTTAAAACATTAATTGTCATTAATGTCGCTGAATGTATTTTTTTGTAGCAACGAAGGGCATCTGACGTAATATACTTGACGACGGGAAATTATCAAAAATGATCAGTTTAATTTAGATTTCTGTAGGTTTCTATTGGTCAGAATCTCCTATGAATGTAATAATCAAGGAAATCGACCTTGATTCTCAAAATTCTACGAGAAAATAGCTGTTGATTGGACTATACACATTGTGCCTATCTCTAATAATTAGAATAATCTCTAATAATTATCACGTGTATAAAAAATAATTACTTCTAAAGAATAATAAACAGTGAGATTAAGAAATGCATAGATGCTATAAATCCATTAAATCCAGCCCTGTTTGCTTACTTTAAGTGCTCTTTGGGAAATACTCTTGATGAAAGGGACTCATTGAAACGTGGGAACATTATACGATACGTCAAGCCTATATCTGACCATTATTGAACTCTTGAGTTCTATGCCACCACACAATTATTTATGGACGTAATAAACTTTTTATCAGCAGCAATACACTCTTATTAACCGTTAGACACTTTCACAGCTATATGGTTTTTATTGCTATCTGTAGCGAAAGTGCAACTCTTTGCTACCGTAAAACGCATAACATCAGAGATAAACTCTTATTTGAATGCTTTTTTGCATAATTTGACTCTTACGGCCGGTTTCACAGTTAACTTGTGGTGGAGATAACCAGAGGTTCCCCCATTATAATATATTGAGTTAACCTCTGGTTATCTCTTAACTTAACTTTGTGAAACCGGCAGTTACTGTTTAACTGATTATTAGTCACCAAGCCCTCCGTGCTCTTGATTATACTGCCGTGCTAGGCCCAAAGGCGGTAACTAACATTTCACAAAATGGTGGCAAAATCGATTTCAAAATTCAATGCTACAATTTTGGCCCGTTAGGGATTTATGGACTAGCTAATAGATTTAATGCATGGATATATGCCCCAGTTTATTAAAGGAACCATTAATTATATTTTAAAACAAAGTTTTATATAAAAAGAGGTAGATACCGCTAAAACGTTTTATCAAAACTTACTATAATACTAAGCCTATTAGCGGTATGTGGTTTACAGTTGTGATTGATATGAAATAAAAAGCTTTTCTGTATATTAAAGTTTATTAAATTGAAAGAATTAAAGTACTATTAAATGTTATTATTTTGTTGAGCCACGATATGACAACAACAAATTGACAATATTTAGTTGTCGTTATATCTGTTTTCTTTCAAGAGTCAATAAATACATATTGGTTCATTAATAATAATGTTCCATTTGTGATTCAATATAGACAATTAAATAGACAACCGAACAACATACCTTGTGTCTGGTACATACCGAAAAACCTATTTAGTATTACAATGGTATTACCTCATAATTAACATTTTTTATAAAATCTTTTATAGTGCGTCTAATAATTTAGGCGAAACTGTACTTATACTAGGAAAAAAACAGAATTAGTTTTAAAGAATTCTTGAACTGTGAATGTGATTGTAAACCATACTTTTCACTTTCTATTTTCAGCCCTTATATTCTTAGCGACAAAGGTTCGCTATTTATTTACGACATGTTATTATAGAGCTTTAAAATTTTTATGATAGCCGACACCTACCCTAATATTATTATGCATTGTTATATTATTGGGTATTTCACAATATCATATTGGGTATTAAAATACCATTACTTAATGTAATTAGGGCAAATTTTAACATTTTGTTAGTTGTATTGTACAAACTATATCTTATGATTAAAATATGATCACATTGTCTTTTGCCTATTTATAATAGCATTGTATAACTAGACTACTAGATATTGTCTAGTTAAACAATGATAATAGCTTGTATTTAAACAAAAAAAAAATGCAATCAATGGGAATGCTAATCCCATGTACGACCAACAAAGGGTTAATTACAGAAAACTTTAAGTATGAAACAAACCTTGCGCCTGTACAGGCTGAACATAATTTTTTTTCACCTCTTGTAATTACTTTACAATAAATTGTCCTCTTTCTATAATATTGTCTACAGTGGTTTCACAACTCTTACTCGACTCTACTTGATTTTCTAAAAAAAACAAAATATTTTGTCTCTTTTTCTAAAAATGCTTGCGGACAGCGTGTGGACATATTATTAAGTTTTTAAAACCTAATTAAAAAAAAAAGGAATATTTTTAAATGTGAAAATCTCTTACCGCCTAATTCAAGATATAAATCATCCACTTGGAGCAGAGTCATATTGTTTAGGACAACATAATTGGTTAATCCTTGAAACACTATAAACAAAAATGAAAATACATTTCAATAGATATAATAATCTCGAAAAGTTCTCATCATCCTCGCTAATTATTTCTTTTACTAACAAAACTGTTTTAACTAACACAATAATTTAACCTTGTAAAGTTAGGCCGAATTTACTTCGTAATACTAAGGCGATTTGGCGGTTTCTAAATGTAGGCGTAGCATTCTTTAAAGTAGATTAGCGGTAAGTGCAATATGCTAAGGTATATGGACGGCAACTGTAGCAGATACCGTCAAAACGCCATAGTATTTAACATTTACCGCCAAATGGCTTAGTATTTTAAGTGAAAAGTGTAGATACCGCTAACAAAATTGCAATTTTATTTAAAATATAATGCTTTTACAACTCCAAAGACTTTATACATATATACTAAATACCCTATTCTACCTAAAAATACAAAAATCTCATTTTCGATAAAAAATCAGTTACCGCCTTTGGGCTTAGCACGGCAGTATATTGCCAGGCAATAAGTTTTCGAAAAATTGTCGCATTATTGTCAATTCATTCTCACTCTCTTGTGATATTAATGTTGATAAAAAAAATAATAAATAATCATTTGATAGTGAATTTAATATTATACAAAAATAAATAAGATGTATAAAAATACAATTTGAATATAGTTTGAGAGGAATTTATTAACAACTAACGTTAAAAAGGCTATGCTTACATTTTTGTATCACGGACTCACCTTTAACGGAAGTAAAATAGGAAATGGACTCTTCCATGCGTGTCGTTTTCATAGACATAAGGTTTGTTTCAACCCGTCACGTTACCGTTCTTGAATGGTTACGAGTATGCGCAGTAAATAAAAATGTGTTATTGCGCATAATTTTACGTTATTGCGCATGCGCGTCGTAATGTGACGGGTTGGAACAACCCTATAATAAGTCGTTTTATGTTGATTATGCGTTGACGATAGTCATACAATAGATATTTCTGACTATGTTAATACAATTTTTGTATTAATTTGTTAGTTGTAGTAATATTGTTAATCTTATTGGAGGCTTTCTCATAGTCTATAAATGCGACGAAAATATCTTTTTCTACGGCCATGCTAAAACAGCCACTTCCCGCACGCATGTCGTTTCCGAAAGTTGCACTTTTCCCGCACGGTGTGTGGGAAAGTAAATTTTCCCGCACGGCGTGCGGTTAAGTAGAACACCTTGTAATATGGCATTATAATATACACTCACCGGCACAAAATCCCGCCACCCAAAATATTTGATTGAGTTTGATAATTTATAACTTTATTATTTGTACTCCAATTTTCAAGATTCTTGCACCAATTTGTAGGTACATATATTGGTATCGTTTGGTATTATTAAGGTAACACTAAAGTTTTGCTTGCATTGCATATACTGGGGTGAATGAAAGTGTTGTATTTCCTCCTAACTTTAAAACATTTTGTGGAAAAATGGAAGGGCTGGTTTTGTTTCATAGTCCTGTCATATTATCCCGGAGGCATCACTAAAATTTTGTTTTTTGAATTATCCGAATATCTGTTTTCTTGTAAGAGCTGTACCATTTTTTGTAAATAAAAACACTGATTGACTCATAAAATAGAGGTTGAATTGATAAGATTAGAATGGCCCGCATGCAGCCCAGATCTTAATCCTATTGAGTATTTATGGAATGAATTAAAAAAAAGCTATTCGCCGTCATCCTAGGCCTCCAGAAAATTTGGTACAGTTATGGCCCTGGTAGAGGAATATCGGGCTATTCCCGAGGCAAGGATAACACATCTTTATTCGATGCCAAACAGATTGCGAGCAGTCGTTGCTGCAAGAGGTGGACATACACGCTATTGAATTGTTGGTTTTGTTGTTAATTTTGTTTTGTTTTGTTAATTTTAGTGAGTTTGATATTTTTAATTAGAAAAACCTTCAAAGTAGCGTTTTTATTTACAGCTCTTACAATAAAAGAGATATTTGGATAATTCAAAAAACAAAACCTTAGTGATACTTCCAGGATAATACAAAAGGTGTATGAAACAAAATCAACCCTCAAAATTTTTCCACAGAATTTTTAAGTTAAGAGAAAATACAACGCTTACATTCATCCCCGTATAATATCATCTAAGCAAAAATTTTTTCTTACCTGAATAATAAAAAACGACGTCAATACATGTACCTACAAACTAATGCAAGAATCTGGAAAATCGGAGTACATTTAAGATAGTTATAGATTGTCAAACTTAATCAAAAATTTTGGGTGGCGGAATTTTGTGCCGGTGAGTGTATTATAATACATGCAATAAACTAATATTTAGATATTATTTACTAATTTATTTCAAATTTATCTTATTGTGTCCATGTTTTAATGAAATTAACCCGATTATTTCATTCATAGGAGATTCTGACCAATAGAAAGCTACAGAAATAAAAAGTGATAATTTTTGATAATATCCCGTCGTCAAGTATATTACGTCAGATGCCCTTCGTTGCTACGAAAAAATACATTCAGTGGCATTAATGACAATTACTGTTTTAAAAGTTATAAAAAGTGATGACTTTCAACCGTCAAATATTTATAACAACTGTGTGTTTAACTGAAATAATTTGTACTTACATTTTTAAATTACAATAAAATTTTGGTTTTGAACAGTTTTATTCATGAAATAATCGCAGCAAATTGCACTCGATCTCTAAAATTATTATCGAATTGCTTCACACGTGCCACTTTGACATAATTTCAATTCAAAAATTTCAATTCATAAATTCAATTCAATTAAAACTGTCAAAGTGTCACTCCGGAAAAATTCGATAATTTTAGAGCTCTTGTGCAATTACTACTGATTATTTCATTCATAGGAGACTCTGACCAATAGAAAGCTACAGAAATCTAAATTAAATCGATAATTTTTGATAAGTTCCCGTCGTCAAGTATATTACCTCAGATACCCTTCGTTGCTACGAAAAATACATTCAGTGACATTAATGACAACTAATGTTTTAAAAATTATAAAAGTGATGACTTTCAACCGTCAAATTAATATTTATAACAACTGTTTGTTTAATTGTACTAATTTGTACTTACATAAATAAATTACAGTAAAATTTTGGTTTTGAACAGTTTATTCATGAAATAAACGCAACAAATTGCACTCGATCTCTAAAATTAATATAGAATTTTTGCCCTCGTGACATTTTGACATAATTTCACTCGCCTTCGGCTCGTGAAATTAAAACTGTCAAAGTGTCACTCGGGAAAAATTCAATAATTTTAGAGCTCTTGTGCAATTACTACTGATAATTCGTTGAAATAGAATTATTTTGGCATAATATTCAAAAATCAAAGCAGTAGACTAACAATGGTTTTGAATCGTCATCATGGAAACCAATATCGTCGTCATGGTAACCAATTTTATTGAAAGTTTAGTTTTGACAACCTTGTTAAAGAACGTATTAATTTGTGTATTTTCAATCCCAAATAAAAATTGATATAACTCTATTTGATGTGGCTTTTTTTTCCAAACGTGCGGCCCTAGAAAAAAATATTGTTCCTAACTCATGCGGAAAGTGTCTTTCCCGCACTCAACTGCTCAACGGCAGTCTCTTGCGGGAAAGTATCACTTTCCGCAATAGTTAGGAAAATAACTATTTTGTTGATCTCTGTTCCGAAGCCATTACGAAAGTCAAACTGCCTATTACTCATATTCGCTTCACACTTTCTGAATATTCTTGCATCCGTAACCTAAAAATGTTTTCAATAATTATGACATTAATGTAATTAATCTATAGTCATTACACGGTTTGGGTTTTTTGGTTTTTGATAGCGGAACAAAAATTCGATAGCAGCCATCATGTAGGTATCTCGCCAGATTTGTATGCTGTTAAAGAGGATAGATATTGTGCTTAAATTATCTTCATCTATAAGTTTAATCACCTGGATGTAAACTTTATCTGTCCCAGGGGCACTGCCAGATTTTCTGTTGTTTATATCATGTTGGACTTCAAAAGATTATTGAAGCTTCCTTGCTATAAATATCAATTTGTGTTGGTTTCGTTCTTGTGTCCATGGAAAGATCTTCAATAGACTTGTTCATACTACTTGTTTAATTTTGATTGGGTTATTAATACGTTAAGGGCCGGTTGTTCGAAAGCTAATCAACAATGATCACTATCAAATATTTAATTACTGTCATAACTGTCAATGTCAACTTTGGTTGGGTTGCTGGAAACATAATTAATTATAATTATGAGATTAGTTATACAATTAACATAACAATTATTAACATAATTTATTAACTAATTTCATAATTGTAATCAATAATTATGTTTTCAGCAACCCAATCAAAGTTGACATTGACAGTTGTGACAGTAATTAAATATTTGATAATGATCATTTTTGATTAGCGTTCGAACAACCGGCCCTAAGGGCCGGTTGTTCGAACAATGATCACTATCAAATATTTAATTACTGTCACAACTGTCAATGTCAACTTTGGTTGGGTTGCTGAAAACGTAATTGATTATAATTATGAGATTAGTATTATAATTATTAACATAATTGATTAATTAATTTCATAATTGTAATCAATAATTATGTTTTCAGCAACCCAATCAAAGTTGACATTGACAGTTTAATTAAATATTTCATAATGATCATTTTTGATTAGCGTTCGAACAACCGGCCCTTATTGTTTTTGTCAACTTGTGCAATATTTGTGGATTGCGGAATTCAATTTTAATGTTGTAAAATGGGTGAAAACAAAATTCTCGTGTAAGGGAATAAAATATGCCAAATTCAAGACCCAAGTAATAAAGATAAACCAATCTACTGTCATTATAAATCCTTATCAGGGAAGACTTTTCTTGACATTTCGATATAACCACTTACATATTTATAAAAATATTGTACATAGTCCTCAGCTATATCCCTTCTTAGGCTATAGCGATTTACTACAATCCGAAGTTACATGAGTTATCTTTTTGAGTTCCACATAAGCCGAATGAAATGTTTGGTTTCTGACATATTCAAATTTGATTCATGCGAGATTTGTTTTATCCACTGAGATTTATTGAAAAAGTTTCAGACTATATTATTAAAATTAATGTGAATTCATCCATTTTATCAATAAAATCATTAAGTATCAACGTATCAAAGAAATAGCTATTTGTATCACAAGGGAGGAAAGTGTTACTTTTCCTCCCGAGAATGAAGTTTACTGCCCGACGCGTAGCGGAGGGCAGTAATCATTCAAGGGAGGAAAAGGCACTTTACTCCCGTGTTATACATATGGTTTTTCCTCCTTCCTCAAATAACAAGTCATTTTGTAATTTTTACTTAATTTATTCAAGTAACTAACCAACAAAATTTATTAGAACTAAAACGAACAAGTAGGTACAATATAACTGTCAACTGTCAAATATAAGTCAAATTATTAATGTAAACATTGTTAAATCAAAATAACAATTTACTGTTTTTTACCATTCTGCAAAGTACAGGGTGTTTTATAAATAAACGTTAAAATGTATAGATACTTCCGTAATAGAAAATAGATATTGTACAGGGCCTCAATAAGTTATATTTCATGAATGAAATATCATGACGTCACTTTTACTTTTCCTCCCTAGGGAGGAAAAATATTTTCCTCCCTAGGGAGGAAAAGTACAACTTTGCTCCCTACAACCAGGTCCGGAAAAGTATACTTTCGGTAGAGGTAGGTGGAAAAAGCTTTTACTGTAAGTTTAACATTATTAAAGTCTTCAATGAAAAAACAAAAATTTACATTTGGACTATCAGGAAAGTTTCATCTACCGGAATTGATGAACAGCATTATAAGTAGTAAAGAAAAAAATTATTATCGATGCTCTGAAGACTGATTATTTAATTACGGATCATTTGTGAACGTTCTAGTTTGCTAACAGAGAAACAATATTAACATTATAGATAAAAGGCATTTATTTAATTTTGATTCAGAGATCATTACCATTTTTCTATGGACCATTTCGAACTCTTTTGTTCTCATCAGCAAAGCATCTGTAATGATGCTCTGAATAGAAAAATAAACACCTTTGCCATTCATGCCAATTACAAAATATAATTAACATTAAGACGCTATAGCGACCTCTATTAACAAAATGTCGAAACCCAAAAGACTCCATTTTCAAACAAATAAATGTTTAAAAATAATAAAATCTTTGGATTTCTTAATTCGAAAACAGATTCTCTCTTGGGGGGGGGGGGCAGAAAATTCGGTCAGAAAAAAAAAATAAAAATACTAATATGCTGAAAAATAACACTAGCAACTTTTTCACGATATTAGACATAACATTTCCAACTTTTATTTTTTCGATGCACCCTAGTGTACACGTGTTTACGTGGAAAATAGGTAGACAAGACTGCCCATTTTCATCCACAACCACTGCTTGTGAAACCTGCAGATGTGACGACTACCTATATCGCAAGTTAAATAACAATTATGTATATTAGACAAGGCGAAAACGGCGGGTTCGTTAGAAAAAATATTCCCATGAGATTTTTTTGCATAATTGCATTCGTGAGACATCCCAGAATAAGGTTCAAGAAGTCGCCCACGTGAAAAGCGGTCCAATTTTTTTTAACAATTTTTTTTAATCAAATTGCAAAAATCAATATTTTTGGTCCGTATAAATTTTTGTTGGGATGGACCATTCTGGACAAAAAAGTTCTCTTGTGTTTTTTCTCTAAAGTTGATCGTTTTCGAGTTATAAACAATTTAAAATTGAAAAAAACTAAAAATGGCGATTTTCGAAAAAGGCTTAATAAATTGGTTAAAAGTTATTATTATGAAAGTCAGAAAGTGACTAAATCAAAGTTTATAGCATCCCCTACAAGATCCTGAAGAAAATTTGTCATAATTTTATTACTAAGCTTTTATTTTTAAGTAAAAATAATGAGCGCCAGCACGTATTAGACGGCCGTCTATGGTGAGTGCGAGAGAGATGCCATTCCGGGAGTCTAATGGGGCATCTTACTCTCACTCACGTTTACAGCCGCGTTAATAAGCTCTTACGGTTTATTGTTAATAATTAAAAATAACAGCTTAGTAATATATTAATTACACAAATTTTCTTCAGGATCATGTAGGGGGCTTTAAACTTTGAATTAGTCACTTTCTGACTTTCTTAATAATAATTTTTAACTGAGTTATTAAGTCTTAAAATTTTTGCCTTTTTCAAATTTTAAATTGCTTGTAACTCGAAAACCATCAACTTTAGACAAAAATTACAAGAGACCTTTTTTTGTCCAGAATGGTCTAAAAAACCTAAAAAAATTTATTCAGACCAAAAATAATAATTTCTGCAATTTGACTAAAAAAAATTGTTAAAAAAAAATTGGACCACTTTTCTCGTGGGCGACTTCTTGAACCTTATTCTGGGGTGTATTACAAATGTGATTATGCAAAAAAATCTCATAAGAATATTTTTTCCAATGAACCCGCCCTTTTCGCCTTATCTATATGGGTAAGCCTTTTTTATGTACTTAATTTTCTGTATAACAATTATTGACTATATAGAATTTAATTAAATGTCGCAATTATTTTGAACGACACCCTGTGATACAGTCCACAACCTCTGAAATTTTTTTAATAATTTCGCATAATATGTACATGTACATTCCTTAATTGTATGTAAACAAGTAATTGGATTTCGTAAGTCCTAGGTTTTCACCCAAAGTAATCGAAAGTAGAACTGGAAGTCGATATTTGAACGCTTCGTGTAACTGCGTCGATCGATATACGATTTTACTAATTTTGAGTCATATTGACTAAACTTTGAGTCATCATTGTTTAAACAGAAATGACTTCAAAACAGAAACTAAAGATTAAAACTCAACTTTTCAATACGCTTCGATTGATACATTTACTGATTCTGCGACTATAACGGCACTTCTAGAACTTTTTAAGCGGAAATGATATAAAAACCAAAACAAAAATTGTTTCTCACCTTGCTAAGACACGTCGAATGATATATCGCTTATACTATTTCGGTGCCTTTAGAACAGTTCATACGGTTGCAACTCTAAAACCAGAAGTCCGATGTCAAATTTTTCATCTTTAATACCACCCTTGGGTTATAAACTTTCATTGGACACCTCATTTGTCATTCTATCTGTATTAATAATGGAGGAGTTGTATTCGCTGACGGAAAGACAGATGAACAGAGAGTTATGAAACCGGAAGTATATATTTGTTCTCTTCTTGCGAAGTAGCGTCGAATAATATATCACGTGTACTATCCCTGGATTATAAGCTTTCATTCGACACCTCAATTGTTATTCTACCTATTATAATGACGGAGAAGTTGTATTCGCGGTCGGATAGACCGACGGACAGACAGCCTAGGTCAAATATCTCACCTTTGGTACCATTCTTGGATTATAAGCTTTCATTTGACACCTCATTTGTCATTCTAGCTGGTATATTGACGGAGGAGTTGTGATCACAGACAGACAGACAGACAGACAGACAGACAGACGGACAGACGGACGTGGATAATTCAAAGTTTTCACATTTTTTCACAATTGGGTGAAAACAATAAATAACCAATACCAAAAATTCTAGTTTGATCCTTTAAAGGCAAAGGTCATTGAGAAAAAAAAATGTGAAAAAAAAACCTATTCCCATCCTTCTAAGAATTGCAAGGAATAAAGGGTGATGAATGTAGAGACATGGGGAGTCTACATAGTTGCACTCCACAACATATCAATTCACCGAGGTAAAGATCAACAAATCTGCTTCCAAGTACTCGATACGTGAGTAAAACCGTAGGTAGATAAAAGGCATTATATTTAATTTCGATTCAGAGATCATTACCATCTTTCTATGGACCATTTCGAACTCTTTTGTTCTCATCAGGAAAGCAACTGTAATGATGCTCTGAATAGAAAAATAAACACCTTTGCCATTCATGCCAATTACAAAATATAATTAACATTTCATAAATTTTGTCTTCTTGACATTCATTGTTAGACCGTATTCTTGGAAAAAAACCGTCAGTGGTATTATAGTACATACTACCTGTGGACAAACCAATTGTAACATAATCCCATCAAAAATATTATTGTCAACATAAAAACGTTAAATAATCAATAAAAAGATGGTATTAAAGTTCTATATTTAAAAAAAACGGCCCGATTTTCATGGCAAAGTCCCGGATTTCAGGAATTTTTTTCTGCCTTGTCCCGAATTCGACTGAATTGGAGTTGGTCACACTAAGCATGAAGCAAATTTTCACCTCTATCAGGCTCACCCTACGTCTCAAAATCCGACTTCTGAAGTGTTATGTGTTCCTGGGTTTGTTATATAGAATGAAGGCGTGAACAATGACCGCACCATTAAGGAAAAAAGTAGAGGCCTTCGAAATGTGGGCTTACCGACGTATATTGCGTATATCCTGGACCGATCACGTGACCAACGAAGAAGTACTACGCCGGATAGGTAAAGAGAAAGAGGTAGGAATAACTATAAAGAAAAGAAAGTTGAAATACTTGGGTCACGTTATGAGGCACAATAAATATAGGGTACTACACCTAATTATCCAAGGAAAAATAGACAGCAGAAGGGGTTCAGAGAGGAGGAGACACTTGTGGCTTCAAAACTTGCGTCAATCCCAAGTAGCACAATAAAAACATTTTAGTTTTCTTTAAGGTTTATAAAGGTTTTATTGTGGTAAATAAGATAATGGTTTTAAAGTTACCTTGTAGATATACTGCCAGAACTTTAAAACTGTTAAGAATTTGTCACTTTTAAAGTTTTTAGTTTTAAAGTATCTAATAAGAGTATCAAATAAGACTAATTAATCTTAATAGATAATTTGTCTTATTGTAGTTTTAAAATTTTTAATTGTCAGTTCACTTTAAAACTAATCAGTTTTATGAAGAACTTGCGGACTGTTTGGTTTTATTAGATTCTAGTTTGTTACCTTTTAGTTTTATTGCAGTTTTAAAGATTCTCCTAATATGACTAATAAAACCTATTATTAAAACTACTTGATCTCAAGACTATTATGTCAGTAAAACGTATGCCTTAAAACTATTTTTTTAGTTTTCTTTAAAGTTGCTTTCTTAAAAGCAATTAGTAGAGTATATTAAAACCAAACGCTCTTAACTGGATCAATTTGGTTATCGTAAAGACTAAACTATGCTTCTTGTTAGAAACAATAAAACTAAACTCATCCCCCCTTATTTCATGTCCAAAATGGTCGGCCATTTGTTTTAGAGCGAAACAGCGGTATAGTAAGTAGTAAAAAGTGGAAGTACAGTTAGTATGGAAGAAATAAGTCGCAAGTACTTAAAATATAAACGGACTGGTCATTTTAATAGAAAAATACAACACACACAGCACTACGACGCCTCGATTTTAGGTCTTATTCACATTAAAACCGAGTGGCATTATTGACAGCAGCATTAAAACTAAACGGTTTTAATTCCAAGGCAACCTTGCTTTTATGTAGGATATTATGCTCTTGAAAAGGTATAAAATAAAATTATTTGATCTTAACAATTCTATGTCGATAGACCAAATAGTTTTATTTCAATTTCGGCCATATTGCTCTCTGGAGATGCTGAAAGCCATGATAGATTACAATATAAGGCTTACATAAAAATGATAAATAAGCGACTTAAAGACATAAATTCGATTTATTTTAACATTAAAACATTAAAATTGTAGATAAAATTATTTTTCTTTCAAATTAATATTTTTCGGATTTAATTTTTTTTATTATTTTTATTTTTTTTTAATCGCCAAAATTCAGAAATTTTAGGGCGCGTGAGTTATTTAGACCTATTTTTGTTAACATTATCAATAACGTTGGGTGCGCAAGTGTTTTTCTACCCTGACTGTCCGAAATAACCAAGCACTTTTTATTATTTTATGGTTACAAATACGTATCTACCTATCATAACACATGTAAAAATTTGTTGGCCTATGTAGAGTATATGGGTTTAAAGAATCATTTAATATGGTAAATTGTCTTTAAAAGTCTCCATTTACGAAACCTTTTAAGTTTGCTATAAAACTGCGTGCACTTAAAGTTTCTTTTAACATGGTTTTAAAAGCACCTTCACAGCAGCTTTAAAACCAGTTGCTTAAGAAAACAAAGTTTGAAGAAGGTTTTTATTTTTGGTTTTAATGACCTCTTTCAGAGTGGGACCTTTTATGCTGAAAGCGGTTTTATTGCAACCTTAAGGTTTACTTAAAAACCAAATTGTTTTAATGTTAGTTTTATTCTACAGTTTTAAAGCATCCGTAAAAGACTTAATAAACCCGTTCGGTGCTACTTGGGAATGGTTCGGATTGTCATCTGCTGAACTATTCATAACTGCCGTAAATAAAGTCAGAATAGCCATGTTAGTTGTCAATGTTCGGAACGAACAAGGCACATGAAGAAGAAGAAGAACAGTCTATATACACAACAAGTAGAAAAAATAAGTAAGGGCGTAAGAAGGGCTTACATTCACTCCCCTTTGCTGTTTAATATCTATGTAAAAAAGACCTTCAAAATGCACAGTAAAATAAAAAATATATCAAATTATATGGAACGTTCACATATATCTTGCGATATGCCGATGATACAACTATCATAACAGACAACATAGAAAAATTACAAGAGATAGTAAATAATAATTTAGTGCGAGAGGAATATACATACCTATGGCCAATAATAATGTATGGGAGCGAGACTTTTTCACTTAGAGTATGATCGCTAAAATTTAATGAAATGTTCGAAATGTGGTGTCCCAGAAGGTCCTTAAAACTCCATGAGTCGGCTTTATTACAAATGAAGAGGTCTTAAGAAGAACTAATACTCAAAGAGAGCTGCTAAACATAGTTAAACAGCGAAATGTCTCATATTACGTACGCCATACTTTAAGAGCTGACAGATATAATCTTTTAAAATTTAAGGTTGGCGCAGACCAGGTCGCAAAGGACACTTAACGGTTCAGAGACATAAGAAACTGGTGCGACACGCCGGATATTAATAAATACACTGGGGTGCAAAATTAACCGGACACCTTAAAAATTGGTCATTTTTGATGTCTCGAATTTCCTAAACCTGTTGTCCGATTTAATTGATATTTTAGTATATTTTTAGTCTTATATATTTATATATTTAGTCTTTATAGTCTTATTTTTATCAATATCGCTGTAATAATATTGTGGCTAAACAGGTATATTTTCATTGCATACCGGGTGTACCAATGAAACTGTGTTTTTTTCTTAAACTTCGCATCACCCGGTGGAATATTCTAGCATTTATAAAATACTCAAATTAAAACCCAACTATAGCCTTATGTTTTCCCAACATTCTGTTTTTTATTCATTCGCTTAAGTAAAGTCATAAAAAAGTTAGGAAATTTATCAACTAACCATGTTCTTTATGAATACTGGGTGTTTCTAAATAAGTGCGACAAACTTTAGGGGTAATTCTAGATGAAAAAATAATGACAGTTTGCGTTATAAACCTATGTCCGCAAATACTTCATTTCCGAGATAGAGGGTGTTAAAATTTTTGTTACAAACTGACGATTTATTTATTGCTTAAAAACCAATTGAGATATGCAAATGAAATGTGGTGGGTGTTAAAACGTAGTTGTTGTACATTGTTTGACATACAAGTAAGAATTTAATATTCACCATTGGCGCGCATACGGCTAATATAAGCCTTCATATTACCCGTATGCGCGCCAATGGTGAATATTAAATTCTTAGTTGTGTGTCAAAAAATGTGCAATAACTACTTCTTAAAGCCCACCAAATTTCATTTGCATAACTCAACCGGTTTTAATGCAATAAATATATCGTCACTTTGTAAGAAAACTTTCAACACCCCCTATCACGGAAACGAAGAATTTGCAGACATATCGTTGATAAAGTAAACTGACATTATTTTTTCATGCAGAATTACCCCTGAAAGTTTGCCAATTATTATTTAAAAACACGCCGTATTGATGAAAAACATGGCTAGTTGTTAAAGAATCTAACTTTTTTATTATCCAACATAAGAATGAATCAAAAAACAAAATGTTGAGAAAACATGAGGCTATAGTTGGATTTCAATTTCAGTATTGTATAAATGCTAGAATATTCCACAGGGTGATGCGAACTTTGTGAAAAAAACACAGTTTGATTGATACACCCGGTATACAATAAAAATTTAACTGTTTAGCAACAATACTACTACAGCGACATTGCTAAAGAAGAAGCCTATAATATATTAAAAAATCAATTAAATCGGACAACAGGTTTAGGAAATTCGAGACATCAAAAATGACCTGTTTTTAAGGTGTCCGGTTAATTTTGCACCCCAGTGTATTAAGAAAAAGCAGATAAATGACCTGTGAGCAATTTGGTATGACAATTAACATTAAAACAACGAAAGCGATGCCAATCCGAAATAACATAAACGTACCTCAACCTTGGACAATAAAGAGTCACATTTTGGAACAGGTCAATAGATTGAAGTACCTGGGATGTTGGATCGACAGCAGCCTAAATCCTGATCTAGAAATAAGATCTAGAATAGAACTTCGTCTCGATAATTATCTGACTCATTGTCTCCTCGGCCCCCTTTAGTCAAAAATGTTTGAATGTTGCATCTCCCTCTCGCCGACCGTAATGAACTTTACACCGTCAGGTTCCTCCGGGTAGTGATGTTGAAAAAGTAACTATTCGTTACAAAGTACTCGTTACTTACGAATATCGAAAGTAACGATTACTATACAGAGAGGCAAATCGTTACTTTGATTACTCTGATTACTTCGTACCAATCATATCAGAGCTAGTAACGACTTTATTGTATCTACTTTGATTACTTGTATTACTCTGATTACTTCATTACTTCATGCCAATCGTATTAGAGCGAGTAACGACTATTGTATCTACTTTGATTACTTTGATTACTCTGATTACTTCGTTACTTCGTACCAATCGCATCAGAGCGAGTAACGACTATTATATCTACTTTGATTACTTTGATTACTCTGATTACTTCGTACCAATCGTTACAGAGCGAGTAACGACTATTGTATCTACTTTGATTACTTTGATTACTCTGATTACTTAGTACTTCGTGAAGGTCGTTATTATATCGGAGTACCTATACAAAATACCTACCTACTGAGAAATACGATTCTCGATATGATTACCGGTACTGAAATGCAAAAGTAACAAAAGTAATCATAGTAATCAAATCATTTTTATCCCTTAAACAGATTGGTGAAGGTCGTTGTTATATAGGAATACCTATACAAACATACCTACTGAGAAATACGATTCTCGATATGATTACTGGTACTCAAATACAAAATTAACAAAAGTAGTCATAGTAATCAAATCATTTTTATCCCTTAAACACATCGGTGAAGGTCGTTGTTATATCGGAATACCTATACAAAATACCTACCTACGGAGAAATACGATTCTAGATATGATTACCGGTACTCAAATACAAAAGTAACAAAAGTAATCATAGTAATCAAAGTAACGAATACTGTAAATGATTACTTTATACAAAAGTAACGATTTGTAACGAATACTCGAAAGTAACTATAATCAACATCACTGCCTCCGGGAACTTCTATATACAACTCAAAGTTCTTCTAGCGCCTTCGCCACAAATCGCCTTCTGCGGGTATAATCTTATTTTAGGGCAGTCGAGAGGGTATTTGGTTCCGAATTCCATCCTACTACATCGATTTATTCGATATTTTCACAGTAAGTAGGGAATAGCTCAAGAAACAAAGTCTACCCTATTCTGATGTGTACTTCTATCTTGGGGGTGGTTCCCGCCCCTTCTCGGTACTGGAAAATTTGTTGGTTAAAATTCTGGAAAAATTCTAAGCAAAAACTGTTCTATAATTTTTTTTTGAAAACTCAATACTTTTTGAGTTATTCGTGGTTAAAAATTGGTCATTTTCATCGAAAAATGATACCTTTTTGGACGGTTTTTGGCGAATACCTTAAAAACTATGCGTCTAACGAAAAAACAAAGAGATTCGTTCTTTTATAAATCTTCTAGTTATGATACGAAAAGAGATTGATATTGATAGGTGAGAAGAATTTGTTTTTTTGGTGCATGCTCAAATCGGTGTATTCAACTTGAAAGAACAGAGAAACGGTCGATTTTAGGCGTATAATTATACTAATACCTTTTGTAGTGTTGCTTGAAAACAGCTTTAAAATGATCAATATTAAATGTCGATTACATTCAAACTAAGCGAGATGAGTTGCAAAAAAATTGATGACTAATATATTTTAAGAAAAATGAGAAGTGTATTTAACCCCTTATCCATGAGAATACAAATGCATCGTTTTCCTTCTACAATACTTTTTATTCTAGTGTTATTTCTATGTTCAAAAAGTTGGACGTGTTTAAACTGAATAATTTTGAAAAAAATAAGATCAAACTATAGAGCGCATTTTTAAATTTTCTTAAAAATCTTCCTTTTTCTCCATGTAACTCGAAAATGATAAGAGATATGAAAAAAAAAAGATCACACAAAAATGTAGGGTATTTTTAGATAAAAATTTTGTTTTTGTTTTGCATTACTGTATCTCTAATCATTTTTAAGTTACATGGAGACAAGTTTTTTAAGAAAATTTAAAAATGCGCTCTATAATTTGATCTTACTTTATTTTCAAAAACCATTCATTTTAAACCCGTTCAACATTTTAAACATATAAATAACACTATAGCAAAAGGTATTGTAGAAGAAAAACGATGAATTTAAATTCTGGTGGATTGGGATTAAATATACTTCTCATTTTTTCTTAAAATACATTAGTCGTCAATTTTTTTGCAACATATCTCGCGTACATTGAATGTAATCGACCTTTAGTATTGCTCATTTTAAAAGTCTTTTCAAGCACTACAAAGAGTATTGGCAGCATTGGACACCTAAAATGAACCGTTTCTCTGTTATTTCAAGTTAAATATATAAATTTGAGCATGCACCAAAAAACAAACTATTTTCACCTACCATATCTCCTTTGTATTACAACTAGAAGATTTACGAAGGAACAAGTCTCTTTGTTTTTTTATAAGCTACAAAAATATTTTTTATTTTTTTTTTAGTTAGATGCATAGTTTTTAAGGTATTTTCAAACAACCGTTAGAAAAGGTGTTATGTTTCAATGAAAATGGCCAATTTTCAATCACGAATAACTCAAAAAGTATTGAGTTTTCAAGAAAAAATTATAAAACAATTTTTGCTTAGAATTAGGCTCTCTAGCCACTTCCGTGGGAATTTTAAACAAAAAATTTTTGCACCCCCGAGAAGGGGTGGGAACCACCCCCAAGATAAAAGCTCACATCGGCATAGGGTAGACTTTGAATTAGAAGATAAATAGAGGATATTCGCAAAATTTTATTTAAATCCATGCGGTAGGATAGAATTCGGAGGTAATAATCTTGCTCCCATTGACTGGCTTATTTGAAATAATACTTGTTATAATATATAGATTGTTCAATAGCTTCTTTCTTCTCATACACTGGTAATAAGGTCTGTTGTAGGTACTCATTTTGATAAACCACATCACAATCTGAATCAAAATAAATCATTTTCAAATTTTCATCTAAATGGTACATGTTCTAAAGCATCCTCTTGATTTCATAGATGCTAAAATGTTTTTTACTTTTTTCAGACGAAATAGTTCAGAATTATAATCTTGAAGCTGCTTTTCAGCAGGTATTTCATAACAAAAATGGGACTCTGTTGGCTGCAGCCACTTAAATTTATACACATCTTACTATCACTACAGCTTGCTTCTATAGCAATACAAATTTTCATTAATGTAATATTCATCCTTAATTTGTCCAAATAACGGCTTGAAAATCTATTTGTTGTTATCACTATTTTCGCTTGGTCAGCTTAAATTCTTGATTTATAATAATATATTACATACCTAGCGGGAAAGTACTCTATTTCAGCCGAGCGGCAAGGTAGTTTACCGAGGTGCGAAGCACCGAGGTAAACTACAGACGCGAGGCTAGAATGAGTTCCCGCGAGGTTTGTATACTATTTTACTCACAATCGGTTAGTAGTTTATGGATTTCTAATACTCACAATCTACCAATAATAATTTCAAATTCACTATCAGACATTTTTGTAAAATAAACACAATTTGATTATATGTACAATTAATGGCGTCGTGTATCTAGTCCTGTCGCCAGGGGGGGTACAACGGCCTCCTTAATTCAGATGGACTTACCCAAGTTTTTTTTATATATTTTGACCCGTAGAATACGAATTTTTTGGGTAACAGTTGATCCGGATGTCGATAAGATTGTTATAGACAAAGAACTTGAGGAATTACATAACAGCGATTTCTCGCAAAACAAAACATCTTTTTGTATTTTTTGGGTCATTTTAAGCAAAAAATATTCCTACAAGTTTTTTCGTAGAATGCATAGTTTTCGAGATAACCGCGGTTGAACTTTAAAAAAATCGAAAAATTGCAATTTTTGAACCCGAATAACTTTTGATTAAAAAATAAAGTAGCAATTCTGCTTACCGCATTTGAAAGTTTAAGTCAAATTATATCGGTTTTGATTATTTGCATTGCTAAAAATTAATTGTTTTATTGTTAAACTAATCTATAAACACATAGTGTTTCCCGTGCCTAATACATGCGTTTTAACGTATGCTACGTAGAAATTGCCTCGCTTGCACTCGTAGCTACTCTACCTACTCGTTCGATTTTAAATGAGAAATCATTGAAAACATCACTCACATACTAGGTGTTTATAGCTTTGTTTAACAATAAAATAATAAATTTCTAGCAATGCAAATAATCAAAACCGACATAATTTGACTTAAACTTTCAAATGCGGTAAGCAGAATTGCTACTTTATTTTTTAATCAAAAGTTATTCGGGTTCAAAAATTACAATTTTTCGATTTTTTGAAAGTTCAACCGCGGTTATCTCGAAAACTATGCATTCTACGAAAAAACTTGTAGGAATATTTTTTGCTTAAAATGACCCAAAAAATACAAAAAGATGTTTTGTTTTGCGAGAAATCGCTGTTATGTAATTCCTCAAGTTCTTTGTCTATAACAATCTTATCGACATCCGGATCAACTGTTACCCAAAAAATTCGTATTCTGCGGGTCAAAATATATAAAAAAACTTGGGTAAGTCCATCTGAATTAAGGAGGCCGTTGTACCCCCCTGGCGACAGGACTAATCGCCTAAATGTCAGATTCAACAAACTTGTTTTGTTACCTAGCAACGATCTCACAGGTTACTTAAAATAATTCGTCTTATCACATAATGAAAATGGATACAGATGCTAGGTAGAAAAGTGACAGATACTAGCCGGGAAAGTACTTTCCCGGCTAGCTGGGAAAGTAAAGTAAATAATAAGTCGCTTCCTGATTACTTCAAAGGTTAGAAATCCATAAATTACTAACCGATTGTGAGTAAAAGTAGTTTCAGACTCTTATTCTTGCAAGAGATAGCAGTATGAATTCATCTAAAAAGAGTTTATTATTTACAATATGTACAAGATAGATTAAAAACATTAATATAACTAAAATAACTAAAAAATACAAACCTAAAAAGAGAATCAAAAACAATGCTATTTCTTACGCTATGAGTTTTTTGACAACTATCAAATAATTTACGAAATGTCAATCAAACTACAATTATAGAGTCATGCTACCTAAAACTATAAATAACTAATATAGTGTTATTTTTACAAATATTTATACATGTATCATCTTTTTAACAATTAAGCGACATGCTAACATTTCTAAGTAATTAATAAGAATAAGAGTTCTTAAATAATTTTAACAGTCTAATTCTCATAGATTAACTCCACAGAAAGCTATAAATTGTCTGAACCGCCCCTGAAATTTTCTTGCAGCAGACATTTTCTCTTTCTCCTTTTGTTGTAATTGCTTTTGAATGATGCTTTTATAATGTTGATGTACCTAATTACTAGACACGAATTGTTTTAAGAGTCTGTCGGATAATAAGCTCTTAAATTACCATTGCTAAGCATCAGATGATGGATTAAAAAAAATGAAAAATATGTTAACTTGTACATGGTTGGTATTTTCTACAAGAAAGGATAATTCGCTTTTTAAAGTTTGTCAGTGAATAATAAATTATTAATAGTTATCCATTCACATCTGTAGGAAATAAATTATAGAATATGTTTGAAAGAACTAGTTAATAGAAGTTAACTAGAGTTAAATGGTCCTAGAAAAATTTTTTCTTTTGTAAATCTATAAAAAATTAACTAATTGATGGATTCGACCGTTACTTGATGGAAGTTCATTTTATCTAACAATAAAACACTGAAAACGTTTGTTTTCTGTACTTCAACAAAATTTATTATAACTATGTGACTACACCTGTTTCAGCAGAGTGCCTTTCTCAAGTGATTTAGTTTACAATGTGTTTGCCTTCTTAAGGTCTTTAACTGAAGAGGTTGAGGAGTGGGGAGCTGTTTGTCTCGAGTTGGTCATTCAGAATTATATCTGTATTTTTTAATTTAATAAGTTCCATAGACTCTAATAGCTTAAGGCCTTTATTTTGAATATGCATAATTTGAAACTCTTCATTAAAAGAATGATTATGATCTAGAAGGTGAAGTGCGTATGTAGAAGTGTGTGTTTTACTATTGTTGAAAGCTCTTTTATGTTCTGCTATCCGTTTGTCAAAGGTTCTGCCAGTTTGACCGATGTAAGTTTTCGGACAGTCACCACAAGTTAGTTTGTAGACACCACTTTGTAGTTGTTATCTCTTTCGGCTCTTATTGTTCTTAATATATTTGCTTAAGTTGTTATTAGTTCTGAAAACTGGTGTTATTCCTTTCTTTTTTATGTATCTGGCTATTTTTGTTGTTATCTTGCCAGTATATGTGATAGAGCAGAAGGTACTCGGTTCTTTCTGTGGTGGTGGAAAGACTAATTTCAGGGCTTTCTTGTGGAGTTTTTAGTTTAAAATTTTATTAATCGTTTGTTCGTTATAGCCATTGTTTACTGCTATTTGTTTAATGATGTTCAGTTCTATTTCAAAGTTATTTTTTGACATGGGAATTTCTGTCAAAAACAGAAAACTAGCAACCTACCAACATTAGCAACAAGTTAGCAGCCTACTATAGCACGATACATAGACTGACAGAAATTTCCATGTCAAAAAATAACTTCGAAATAGAACTGAACATCATTAAACACATAGCACTAAACAATGGCTATAACGAACAAACGTTTAATAAAATTTTAAACCGAAAACTCCATAAGAAAGCCCTGAAATTAGTCTTTCCACCATCACAGAAAGAACCGAGTACCTTCTGCTCTATCACATATACTAGCAAGATAACAACAAAAATAGCCAAATACATAAAAAAGAAAGGAATAACACCAGCTTTCAGAACTAATAACAACTTAAGCAAATATATTAAGAACAATAAGAGCCGAAAGAGAAAACAACTACAAAGTGGTGTCTACAAACTAACTTGTGGTGACTGTCCGAAAACTTACATCGGTCAAACTGGCAGAATCTTTGACAAACGGATAGCAGAAAACAAAAGGGCTTTTAACAATAGAAAAACAGACACTTCTACATACGCACTTCACCTTCTAGATCATAATCATTCTTTTAATGAAGAGTTTCAAATTCTGCATATTCAAAATAAAGGCCTTAAGATATCTTTATTAGAATCTATGGAAATTAATAAATTAAAAAATACAGATATAATTCTGAATGACCAACTCGAGACAAACAGCTCCCCACTCCTCAACCTCTTCAGTTAAAGACCTTCAAAATGCAAACACATTGTAAACTAAATCACTTGAGAAAGGCACTCTGCCGAAACAGCTGTAGTCACATAGTTATAATAAATTTTGTGGAAGTATAGAAAACAAACGTTTTCAGTGTTTTATTGTTAAAAAAATTTAACTGAAACACGAATATCTAAACATTTCAAAATTTTTAATCCTGACGATATTATTAAAAAAACAAGTTTTAAACAAATTACAACAATTATCAAACGCCATTTTGGAGGGGATTTTAATTGTTATTTTGATTTCCCAACACATTCATCCAAATATACATCAAAGCAAAAAAAAATGAGACCTTAAAAAACTGACTACTCTATCCGCAACAACCGCGTTTTTGCAATTGAAAAAATGGTAATAGTTAATAAACAAATTAAATATCTCGTAAACTACTGAATATTAATTTATCAACCATTTTTTTGCTTTATACTGGTACCACACCGCAACTTTTTCTGCAAATTATAATGTTGTATAGTGCATATTTATAATGCGAATAATATTTTTTTGCAAATTTGTTTTTCGATCTTGATTTACAATTACACTGACCGGCACAAAAAACGGCCACCCCAAAAAATTGGAAATATTTGATGTCTTGAATTTCCTAAACCTGTTGCCCGATTTAAGTGATTTTTTTAATATGTTATAGCCTTATTCTTGAACAAAATTTCTGTAATAATATTCTTGCTGTACAGTTAAACTATCATTGTATACCGGGTGTACCAATCAAACTGTGTTTTATTCTCAAACTTCACCACACTTTATGGAATGTTCTAGCATTTATAAAATACTGAAATCAAAACTGAACTATAGTCTCAGGTTTTAATAATATTTTGTTTTTTGATTCATTCGCTTATGTTGGATAATAAAAAAGTTTGGTACTTTGACAACTAGCCATGTTCTTAATTAATACAGGGTGTTTCTAACTAAGTGCGGCAAACTTTAAGGGGTAAATCTGCATGAAAAAATAATGGCCGTTTGCTTTATGAACACATGCCTCAAATGCTTCGTTTCCGAGACACTGGATGTTGGTATATTTTCTTACAAACTGACGAATTATTTATTGCTCTAAAACCGGTTGAGATTTGAAAATGAAATTTGGTAGGATTTAAGATACAGTTATGGCATATTTTTTGACATGCAATTAAGAATTTTATATTCTCCATTGGCGCGCATACGGGTAATATGACGGGTAATATTAGCCGCATGCACGCCAATGGTGAATATAAAATTCTTAATTGTGTGTCAAAAAATGCGCAATACCAACCTCTTAAAACCTGCCAAATTTCATTTGCATATCTCAACTGGTTTTTAGAGCAATAAATAAATCGTCAGTTTGTAAGAAAAAATTCAACATCCCGTATATCGGAAACGAAGTATTTGCGGGCATAATATGTTTATAAGCAAACGGTCAATATTTTTTTATGCAATTATTCCTTAAAATTTGTCGCACTTATTTAGAAACACATTATTATTTATTATTCAACATAAGCGAATGAATCAAAAAGCAGAATGTTAAGAAAACCTGAGGCTATAGTTGGGTTTTAATTTCAATATTTTATAAATGCTAGAATATTCCACAGGGTGTGGTGAACTTTGAGAATAAAACACAGTTTGATTGGTACACCCGGTATACAATGATAATTTACCTGTCTAGCAAAAATTTTATTTCAGCAATATTGTTAAAAGATAAGGCTATAAAATATTGAAAAAATCACTTAAATCGGACAACAGCTTTAGGAGATTCAAGACATCAAAAATTACTCATTTTGTGGGGTGGCCGTTTTTTGTTCCGGTCAGTGTATTTAAATAAATAAAAGGTCAAATTTAATTTATTAAGTCTTGTGTGAAATATTGTTTCTTCAGCTTTGCAGAAAGAAATCGTAAGAACTTTCATAAAAACAAAAATTAGCGCAGCAATTAAAAGAGTAAATTTTGTGCAAAAATTTGTGCATTTTTAACAAAGATTCTTCATTTGAATTATACTTGCTTGAAAACAGCTTTTGTTATCGCCTAATAGGCCTGGATCACGCGTACCAAAAAAAGTTGATTAATAGCAAGCTGAAAATTTGTTAATAGCTTAACGGTGTCTAGTCGGACAAACTTTGATGTAGGGGAACATTGGAACAGGGAAAGTTTTAATTGTGGAACAGTTTAAAAATTTGGAACGTCAGATTACGAAAACGTCCCATGTATTTTGTCGGACAGAACATCCAATTGAATTGTTACACTTTCATTAAACTCTCATGCAAAAATCAGACTGCTATTTCTAACCAACATGATTCCTGTCATTTGACATGTTCTTTGCGTTCCACTCATTAAAATGCCCAGTTGGTGATAAACACCAGTCTGATTTTTGCATGAGAGTTTAATGAAATGTTAACAGATCAATTGGAAGTTCTGTCCGACAAAATACATGGAACGTTTTCGTAGTCTGACTTTCCAAATTTTTAACCTGTTCCACAATTAAAACTTCCCCTGTTCCAGTGTTCCCATACATCAAAGTTTTTCCAACTAGACACCGTTAAGCTATTAACAAATTTTCAGCTTGCTATTATTTAACTTTTTTTTGGTATCCAGGGATCCAGGTCTATAAACTTTGGTATGAAACTTGTTCCAACCTGTACGGAATTACATTTTGATTTTATTTTATTTTACTGAGCTTTAAAACGTTTAAGTAATGATCAAATCTTCAAATAGAAATTTCTATCACCAAACTAAAATTTATTAGCAAACGGAAACTTGTGTGTTTAAAGCATGAAGCACCAGTGTTGCCAATCGGCGGATAATTATCCGATTTGCGTACCTTTTTGAGAGTTGTCGTATCTTCTTCGTATCTTTAAATAAATCGGATATTTGCGGATATTTTTCAGTGTATCTACCATCGACTAAAACTTTCTCATCCATATATTCCCAACACCAACAACACATTAATTTTGTTTGGTTCCACCCAAATTTTTATAAATAGCCTATACTGGATGTTTAATAAACAACATATCAAAAAGTTCTACCCGAGAAGTGGGTGCTTCATTTTTTATTAAACAAATGAACTACGAAATTAGATGTTTTTTAAATAACTCCGAAAATATAAATTTTAGAAAAAAAAATTGACTTGACCATTGAAAAATTCAGCAAATCTTACAAAAAAACCTTATATAAAGAATATTCTAAAATTAAATCTGTATCTTCTATAATTTTTTTATTAAAGTCACCCTTCTCACAAACATTGGCGCACTGTAAACTAACGTACGGCGAAGTGCATGCTTGAGTTATTTTAATGTAATTCTTTAACTAATGGATCGAATGAAATTTTACAAATTAAACATGAAAGAGGAATAATTAAGCTATCTTATGGTTATAATAGAAAGAAATAAAATGTATGGGAATAACTACGGTGTGGGCGGAAAGTGAGCCTTATATGAATTTCGTTTAAAAATGATTTAAAAATGTGTAACTAATACAGTTTTTCTTATAAAACTCTCAGTTTTGCACAACTTACCTTTCAAGCATCTTGCTTAATGATGTTTCGACGTTTCGTTCAAAAAAATCTCAAAAATTTAATTCAAATGATATGACGTCTCAAAAAATGTAATTTTTGAAATCTTCGTAGTTTTATAGAATTACCACCACTTTAAGACGGTATTACTCAAGTTTGAACAGATCTATTAGAGTTTTATAAGTGTTTTTTAAAGCTTAGGATGTAATCTCTAAAATGCACTAAATTATTTTACTTTAGAAATGAAATAAACTATTTCTTTTTAAGAAAATTAAGAAAGATAACAAAAATGTAATACAAAAACCGAAAATTACCAGCTAAAAAAATGTTTGTACAAAGTGATCAAAACTTTTTTCTGTAAAACTTATCTAAAATACATTTAATAATAAGCTTCAACAATAATAAATGTTCAGCAAAAAAAATTTTTTAGCTCTTATACAGTATTTCTGGGTAACTTGGAACCTATAACTTTTTTATTATCAGTTTTACGAAAAAAAGTTATTGTTTATAAAATACTCTGCATCGTATGTAATCTAAGATACAATCATCAAATATCAAATTTAATTAATGTTATACGAGGTATGTAAAAAAATATTAATTTCACTCAAGAGTAAAGTACCATTACATTTCACATCACAATATCGAAAATTTTTATTAAGAAAAGTTGTTTATAATTAAAAAATTTGTTTTAGTGTTCAATTACATTCTTGTAATTAAAATATTCTGAATAATAAAGGCACTTAACTCTTAAGAAAAATTCATATTTTTTACATATCTCGTATAAAATTAAAAAAGTTTGATGTTTGATGGTTTTATCTTAGATTTTAGACCAGGGAGAGCATTTTATGAAAATTAACTTTTTTTCATAAAAGTGATAATAAAATAGTTATCATAATTCTAATAAAGTGATGATGAGTATCCGTAATTTGAGAAAAAATTTAAATTTTTTTTTCGATTAGAATGATGTAATTGTATATTTACACATAGCTTCTAATTTCAAACAACTTTTCATAATAACATTTTTTGATATGCTGGAATATAAAGGTACTTTACTCTTTAACGAAATTCATATTTTTGACATAACTCGTATAAAATTGATAAAATTTGATATCTGATGTATTAGATTTTTGACTATTCAGAGGATTTCATTAAGAATAACTTTTTCGTAAAATTGATAATAAAAAAGTTTTTCATGTGGTCCTAGCTACGCAGAGACACTGTATAAGAGCTTTTGTATAAGAATTTTCAAATTGTAATGCCATATTCGGATTCAGCATAATCAAAAACAAAATAGAAACATATTTGATCAAAGTAAAATGATGAATTTAACGATATTTTTAATATTATTTATACAAAACAATTGTTATTGTTTAAAGAATTAATAAACAATTAGCGGCCAAATAATCTGCAAGTAGAACTTTTTATTTTAACATGTATATAAACTAACAAAAAAAGTTTTAGAAAAATATAAGCTGGTTTGAGTTTTTCCGAAACAATGCATGTTTTCGTTCTAATTGCACTCCCCTAAAAGGGCCGGTTGTTCGAACGCTAAAAATGGAATCAACTGATCATTATCAAATATTTAATTACTGTCAATGTCAACTTGGATTGGGTTGCTGAAAACATAATTGATTACAATTATGAGATTAATTAATTAATTAATCAATTATGTTAATAATTGTTACGTTAATTGTTAATTAATAATTAATTAATCAATCAATTATGTTCATTATCATAATGATAATTGATTACAATCAACTGATTGGCGTACGAACAACGGATTTTGTTATTTGATGGTTGTTAAGGGGACTAAAAGAATAACATTGGCAACATTGATTTTAATAACAGAATAATTTTTGACCTAGCGTACCTTTTCGTGACAAATCGGATATTTTTCGAGCGATCATCGGATAATCTAGATAAATGCGATTGGCAACACTGTGAAGCACACCCTGTAAAATGTAGAATAAACATCGTAACGCTTTTAAGGAAACAATACAAATTATATAAGCAGTAAACTAGCGGAATAGTTTATCTGAGTTAAGTGAATATGTACGAAGATGCAAGATAAAGTAGAGTTTGATACTAATACCCTTGCGTTCCTGAACAAACTAAAACAATACGAATTGTTTTAGTTGTTGCATAAATGGTAGACCTGTTGAAATTAGAGTTTCTCTTAGATGCCATAAATTAGTTTATATAAAATAATGAGGTGGTTGATATTGTAAGAAATAATAAACAAAATTATTTTTACTGGAACTCTGGATTTTTGTACGATTATAATTATTATTATTCAAATAAATAAAGACGAGGTTAGTTCGAAACGAAAAATTAATAATTACACTTTTATAAAAATGAACTTTTTATAATACCAAGTTTTTCTTATTTCTTTTTCTTCTTCTTTTTGTATAGACATGACTCTGTCTGTTTTTTCAATGTACATCTAGTAAGTTGTCGTTCCATAGTTTTCGTGATTTTCCCACTGATCGTCTTCCTATTGAAAAACCGTCTCCCGCTGTAATTACTACTATATTTGTTGTCATTCGGCTCATGTGGTCATTCGATTCTATTCTTCTGTTTCTTACCCAGTTATTAATGTTATCCACCTTGCATATCTGTCGTATATCTATACTTCTAGCTCTGTCCCATAGAGTCATACTATCGATTTTTCGGAGGGTTTATATCTCCGCTGTTTCGAGCAATCTTTTTGTCCTCTCTGTGTCGGGTCATGTTTCTGCCGCGTATGTCATTATTGGTCTGACGACTGTTTTGTAAATTCTGCCTTTCATTTCTTTTCCGATATTTTTATTTCTCTATATTCTGTCATTCAGGAAACCTGCGGCTCTGTTTCCTCTATTCACTTGATCTTCCACTTCTGTTTCGAGCCTTCCGTAGCTAGATAGTGTGATGCCTGGATATTTAAACTCCATCACTTGTTCTATCATCTGACCTTTCAGCTCCAATTTACATCTTATTTGATTTGCTGTTTAATCCATGCATTTTGTCTTTTTTGGGGAAATGAACAAGTTAAATTTTCTGGCGGTTATGTTAAATTTGTGCAGCATACGTTGTAAATCATCTTCACTTTGATAGATTAGTATTGCATCGTTTTTCTGCCATTTTTTTAGTTCTTACATTTTTTATTATTTCGTCCATGGTTACGTTGAACAATAAAGGACTCAAGGAATCCCCCTGTATTATCCCATTGCCGGCTTCAATTGTGTCATAAGCGCATAACATAAACGGTAACCTCAAACAGATACTTAGTTCGCCAAATTTGTACATACAGTGCTCTAATAGACTTCTTAAAAGATTTCAGATTATATCACCATATATAAAAAATGTTCTAACATTGTTCGTTAAAAACAAATAAAGATTGTAACAACTGTATTTTTACCAAATTAATCTAATGTAACTTAGTGTATTTATCTCAAATAATGTAATACTACATACGTTTTTGTACCCGTGTACTTTTATTATTTGTTTTATTTCAACCCCATTTTCGCAATTCGGTTATTAAAAGATCCATCACAACCATAAACGCCTGTAATTCCGAAGTAAAACGGCGATGAAGCTTTGTTATGCTTTTAAACTCTTTTCGGATATACATTAGATGGATGATATCACGCAAGGCTTTTAGGATGGTTTAATTTACCGTCTTTATGTATTTTGCTGTCATTATCCAAACTGTTTGAACTTTGAGGATTAGGGTTACATCATATGCTTGCTGTTACGAACCTAAGCTTTTACAACTAATTTTAATTAATATCTACAATAACCATAATAATTTATTTATATAAATAAAGTTTTTACATCATATGAGCCATAAGTAAGTCATTACTGGATTTAGGCAAATATGCAAAAAAAATGTATGAAATATGCGCATAAACATGCAGCATTTTACACAAAAATATGCATGTTTGTTTAGAAAATTTGCATGATATAAGAAAAATATATAAACAACTCAGAAAGTAGTATCCATTTAATTAACAGGGATAATTAAAATATCTTCATATTTTATAGTAATTCATTTATTTATTTTACAAACTAAGTTTAGGTAATTAAATGTTTAAATATTTTAACAAATAAATGATATTACTTCGAATTGTGCTAACAGTAATTTAACAAAAACATGGCTTCTGAGTACATAAATGGAAAAACTTCTTTCTACATCAACTTATATAAAGACATAACTAGGGAGTTTTTAAAATTTACGACACTATTTGGTTTTAATTTAAATGGCTTGTAAAATGTCCCACCTAGTACTGAACTACTTATGTAAGAATCTGGTAGCTATTTGCATAAGAATTAAAATATTTAAATTAAATATATAAATAAATATCGGTGTAGGAATCTTGAAAATATCAAGATATGACTGTGAAAGACGGAAGATCTCCAAATATTTACAGTAGACTCTTGTTTTTCATATTTATCTAAGAAAAAACATGTATTGACTCTTCGTATAAACAAAACGAATAAATAGGTAAATAAAAAGAATTACGGAATCGGTAAGTCATGAAAAACAAAATAATAAATCAATCCCAATCGAACAAATGCCCCTCTTTTCCAAAAACTGTACAACAATTTATCAATAAACAACCTGTATAACATAACATAGGCTCTACACGCATCAAATCTAGATTGTACACTCTTACCACAATTGCAGGAAAAATATTTTTTGGGAACGACTTCCAGAATTGAAATTAAAATGTCAAACATTAGTTAGTTAAAAATCTAATTTCCATTACATCAATATTTGAGTCTCAATCCCATATAAACATAATACTTCAACTAAAATTATGATATACTGCCGTCCTAAGCAAGAAGGCAGTATCTCCAATTTTTACAATTTTCGAATACTCTTTTATATGGGTTCTTATATAGTTATTATTAATATACCTAAGGGAGCGTTCAAGTATTACGTAACGCGATTTTTGAAGATTTTTTACCCCCCCCCCCCCCCACCTACGTAACGCACTCTTATGGGCGTTTAACTATTGCGTAACCGCAATTTTTGAAGATTTTGAACCCCCCCCCCCCCACCTGCGTTATCCTAACAAAGTTAGAAAGCAGTAAGCCTTCATTCCTGGGTCTGGTAGACTATTAAAATTGCAGTAACTCAACTTGTTGTTAGGCATTACTTAGTTACAAGGCAGTAAGTATCTTATACAAGCCTAAAAGGCAGAATATCCTACAGAAAAAATGGAGATACTGCTTTTAATCTAGCAACTGCTTGATTGCTTTTAAGCGAAGTTGTAATAACATAGCTTGCTTAAAAGCAGTGACCGCCATTTTCATTAAAATTTATAAAAATATCTTATAAAAAATAAACTTATTCAATGATATGAAAAAGAACTACAACGCAGTTAAACAATTCCGGAATCCATAAATATTTTCATGGTGGCTCACGATGTTTATTAAAATCTGCATTATCGCGAAACTTACATTTGTGAAGATATTGCCTTCTTTCTTAAGATGGCAGTATAGGTATAATAGTCCAGGAACCGAAGCTTTTCACCTCGCAATTTTTACAGGATGGATCGATTTACTTCAAAATTTGAGAATAAGTAGTGGATAGTCCAAGGATCAAAATTTATATGCTGCCGAACGGCGCTTTTATCATGGGGGTGGTTACCACCCCATCTCGGGGGTGGGAATTTTTTGTTATATTTTTACCGCAAAATTTAATAAAAACATTCATTCTAAGCAAAAAATGTTCTACACATTCTTTAATAAAATTAATAGTTTTCAATTTATTCGCTATCGAAAGTGTTAGTTTTATATCGAAAAAATCAACGTTTTTCGATATATACTCATTTACGATTCACTCCATTTTTGACGTAGAAATTTTTTTTTCAAACCACTTTCTTGGGAATTTTTTTTTTTTTTTATTTAGCTAATGCCTCGACAACTAATGGCCATTGGCATGGTAGGTACGGTGATTTTGAACAGTTAGGTACCTAGTGTCATGTGTAGTGTGTGTGTTGAGTCTTGTTACTTTGCAAAGTCGACGTCATTGTCTTTGCAAAGAGACGCTAATTGTATCCGAACGTCTGCGGTCCCTCCGGTGAGTACCGATCCCACAAGGACAGAAACTATATTCATTTATTAATTTATAATAAATTTTCTTGGGAATTAAATAAACTACAATTTCATATTTAAAGATTTTTTCGTATCTCTGATGCTAATCTTTCTATTCTGAAGAAAATGGCATTTTTAACCAAACTACAAAAATTCGTTACTCGCTTTTAACTCCAGTTTTTTAAAAACTAATCATTCTAAGCCAGTCAAACTTCTAGAATCTATTAACAATACATAAATAAAGAAGAATGAATATGAGACCAATGACTAAAAACACCGCTAACTTACATTATTATGCTTCCAATTGGATTTCTCCTTTTTTTTTTCAAAAAAATATATTGATTTTTTAACCGTAACATTTTATTTTCTGTCTTAGAAAGTTTGGTAAAAAAGAATTTTGTAGGTTTTTACAATATCCATATGCCTATTAATATTAAATCTTTTTAAAGTCCTCAGTCGCAAAAAGAGGTGACTTTGAAAGGGTTGGTAAAGGTGGTTTTTGCATGTTTTGCATTACAAGTTTTAATTGTCAATAACTCACTCAATTTTTGCCGTTGAAAAAATTTTTGCAAACCGGTTTCTTGGGAATTAATAAGCTACCATTTCATATTGTAACATTTTTTCATATCTCTGATGCTAATTTTTCTATTCTGAAGAAAAGGCCATTTTTCCAAACTACAAAAATTCGTTATTCGCTTTTAACTCCAGTTTTTTTTTAAACTAATCATTCTAAGCCGGTAAAACTTCTAGAACCTAATAACAGTACATAAATAAAGAAGACCAAATAAGGTCAATGACTAATTTTAATTACGATGGTTATTAGGTGGTTGACTCCGATCACATTTTCGTTGAAAAAAATAGGGACTGACATTCTTTTCATTATAAGTCACTTAATTTTTGAGCTAAAGACTTTTTTCTATTTTTGGAGATAGATATTTTTAAATACTTTAAATTAGTTTGAAGAAGTTATCCTCGAAAAATGCATAGTTTTCCCATCTTTTGACTTTGAAACTACAATATTCAGCATTTGACGAAGAAGAGCTAACATATATTATAATAAAGTATACCTCGATTACTATTGGTCTTAAAGAAAACCAAAAATAACGGTTTTGTTAATTTTTTTAAAAGGTAAATATTTGTTAAGTAAAGTTGTTTTGATAAAACGAAAACTTTTGGGGTTATTAGCAGAAAACTTATTAAAAACATTGATTTTTTCGATATAAAACTAACACTTTAGATAGCGAATAAATCGAAAACTATTAATTTTATCAAAAAAATGAATAGAACGTTTTTTGCTTAGAATGAATCTTTTTACCAAATTTTGTGGTCAAAATATAATAAAAAATTTCCACCCTTGAGATGGGGTGGCAACCACCTCTATGGTAAAAGCGCTTTTCGGCATCTTATAGATTTTGATCCTTGGACTATCCACTACTTATTCTCAAATTTTCAAGAAAATCGATCCATTCTGTAAAAATTTCGAGGTTTTGTCCTATTTTAATCTTCATTACTTGGACTATAATAAAAAAATCATGTACTCATTAAGACGTTTAATCGAATGGTTCACAGTACAATTTCCCATAAAGTTCAATGATTTTGGTTACGTACCGCCCTTCTGTATCAGGTATTCTCATCTCAGCGCTCCTCATCTTCACAGCTTCGTGTGTGGTCCACTATGCAATGTCCATCGAAACCACATCGACACCGCGCTTTGACCGCTCACACAGAATAGTTCAGCGGAATTACACTCTTACCTGAATTTGCTTTTTACACGCCTGAAAATAAGATCGTTTAGCGGCAATTCAGCTCAAACTGGAAATAAATTTTCTATTTATTGTAAGTGTTTGTAAAATAGAAAATATGCAATTTATAGTCCAGAGAACTAAGCAAAAAAGACCCTTCTGGGGACTTTAAAAAATCCAGGTAAGTATGTGACTCAACTCAACTCAACAAATAAAAAAAAAGAAAAATGACTGGTTAAGCTGGAGGATATTGGAAAAGACAGCGGAAACCATCAAAATACAACAATTTTACAAAAAAGGCAGAGCAACAAACAATACGCCCAGCATTAAAACAAAGAGGACTAAAAACCAAAAAAGAAAAACCGTGTTTGAAGACAAACAGATCAGCAGAATATGGGAAGAATATTACGAAAAAATGCTATTGACTATGAAGGAAACACACTGCGACGAAGAAGTAAGGCCGTACAAGATAACGACGAAGTAGAAATTTTCACAAAAGAAGACGTACAAAAACAAATATTAAAAACCTAGAAAACGGAAAAGCAGCAGCAGAAAATGAAATATCAGTGGAATAAAATATGGAGGAAGACAATTACACAAAGAAATAAACCACCTAATACAACAAATATGAACAAAACAGACTACCTGCCGATTGGAACGCAGGTTTTGTAGTACCTACATATAAAAAAGGAGATCGGGAGGAGTGCGAGAATTACAGAGCAATAACTTTATTAAACATCACATATATAACATGCTAACAAACATACTAAACATAAGACTTAAATCATGCGCCGAATATTAGGAGAATGCCAAAACGGGTTCAGACCGGGTAGGTCGACGAATCAAGAGAATACAACAGAGAAATGCATCTAATATTCATGGATTTCAAAAGCGCTTTTAATACAATCAATCGGAGGAATTAATCATGAAGAGGACACATTTTGCAAACAAAAAAATTATTACAGATCAACTTCAACTAGTAGCCTATGCAGATGATCTAGTTATCATAGCCAAGGCGAAGATGACACTTATAAAAGCAGTTGGAAAATTATATAAGGAAGCGAAAAGAATAGGACTAGAGATAAACCAGCACAAAACAAAATACATGACGATAGGGAAGGATGACATAACAACTCAGCAATATTTTATAACACAGAACCATCAATTTGAAACTGTATCCACCTTTAGCTACTTGGAAGTAACGATAGGGAAATCCGGAAAAGAGAGAACAGAGGAAAGAATTCTGAAATGCAGAACAACATATGGAATGAATAGAAATCTGCTAAGAAGCAAGACTTTAAGTATAATATGAACCTATATAAGACCTGCTGTTACATGTGGGAAAATAGAGAACAGAAGAAAGAATTCTGAAATGCAGAACAACGTATGGAATGAATAGAAATCTTAGAAGCAAGACTCTAAGTATAATATGAACCTATAAAAGACCTTCATAAGACCTGTTGTTACATGTAGGATGGAAACAACGACGATTAACAAGAAAAAGGAAGATAGCCTTATGAAATTTGAAAGAAAAATAAAGAGAACAATACTGGGCCACAATTAACAAAAGAGGGAGAAATAAGAATGAAAACAAATGCCGAAATTGAAGAAAAATTAAAGAGAGAAAATATAGTCAGATACAGAAAATGTACCCAACGCAAATACGGGACATTTAGGCGTTCCGAGAGACTTTTTCGGGACGCCGGGACAAATCGTTAAAAAACGGGACAATCCCGTTTTTACGGGACGTTTGGTCACCCTATTGTAGACTTATAGGAAGAAAACCTACTTGTTTCCTGCCAAGAGGTCAGAGTCATTTTTTAATTACATATTGTTACAACAATATTAACAATTTGGTGCAAAAACACGCGATTTTTTCGATTTTTTGCACCCCATTGAAAAAGATTAAATTACAAAATTTGATTTTTTAGAACATTGAAAAAGCTTAAAATGGTGATTTTTGAAAGTTAAAAAGTCAATTTGTTGCTTCATAAATTGCAAAATAAGGTAAAATCGTTATTTATTAATAACTATTATTAAAATCAACCTAGAACTTTAAAATTTCACCGAAAGTTGTGTATTGGGGTACCTAACAAATCCTTAAAATTTGACACCGATCCATCAATTAGTTTAAAAGTTATGTTATTACGCTTGTTTATCCCAGAAACCTTTTTTTGCAATAACATAAGACAGTATAAGTAGAAGACTTATAGTATCAATATACAGCGTGTATAAGCCAAATGGAATAAATTTATGATTTCGTAAATAAACGATTTTGGAAATAACTATAGAAATAGGTCGACTTACTTTTAAATCATTATTTTTTAACGTAAGTATTTATCACACTATTGACGTCATACGTCTGGGCGTTTTGACATAATCAATGATTTTTTTAAATGAGAATACGTGTCGTGTGTTAACTCATTTGAAAGGTTATTCAATTTTCTATAAAGTAATATAAACGTTAACATATTTATTTTTACAGGGTGTACAAATGTTACAAATAAACGTTTTTTTCTGTTTTCTGACAGCAGTAAAATATATTTTGAAATAAAGAAATTACATACATTCTTCTTTTTGTGTCAGTTAATTTAATTTAAAAAAAATTTCGACACCCTACATAAATAATTGTGTTAAAATGTTGATACTACTAAATAAAGATTTGAATAACCTTTCAAATGAGCTAGCACACGACTCCTATTCTCATTTAAAAAAATCATTGATTACGTCAGCGTGCTCAGATAGATGACGTGACTAGTATTATGTATATGCCAAAAAATGATAATTTTAAAATTAAAAATTGACCTGTTTCGGGATTTATTTCCAAAATTGCTCTTTCACGAAATAATTAGATAATTTATTCCATTTGGCTTTTACACACTGTATATTAAAAAAGATAAGAAAATATTTATTATAGTCGAAAATACTATTACTAAATTATGGATATTTTTAGTTTATAAGCATTTAGAATAACCTTAAAAATTTTGTCAGTAGAAAAAAATAATATTTTTACATATTATTCGAAAAGTTGATAATTTTTCCACAAATTTGACAGAAACAGATGTTTATTCTGGGAATTAGAAGAAAACTTGAAATTAATTTTTTAATCCTGACTAATTTCTTTACAAGAATAAGTTTCATTTTAGAGATTAAAGTTTTACCACACAGTAGATTAATTAGAATTGAATCAAAAATTAGGATTTTTGTAAAAAAATATATTTTTTTAATTATTTAAACATATTACATTGTTTTCTAATTAATAATATTATTAAAACATTGCATATTTATACATAATATACGCAAAAAGTACACACAAATTAAAACAAAAAATGATTAAAATCTATCAACTAGAACCCGAGAAAAAGGTACTTAGTATTTTGTTAGTTAATAGTTTTGAACGTTTGAATTTTTAGTTCCCTCTTAACATGGTCCCAACTATTTTCCATTTTAGCCTCATTTTTGCAGTTACTGACAATGCTATCTAAGTATAATTTTATTCTAGATATATAATCATTCTAGAATAACATTGTTTGTGTTTAAAGTATAAACTTATCAGCTTTTTAAATATGGAGATATTTTTTTTACTCATAATAGCCTACAAGTTATTAATTAAAAATAAAATATTCTGAAATAAAATGATTGTTCTGCAATTTTGAGGGTGAAGTAGGTACCTACCCCAATACCCAATACACAACTTTCGGTAAAAAACCAAAGCTCGAGGTTAATTTTAATAATAGTTTTAATAATAGTCTGGGCTAATTATCGGAGAGTAGGCCATTTTTGGGAAAAGTTATTTACCAGCAATTTTATTGCTGGAATCGAAGCTTATGATTATATATATTAATAATATAGAGGTATGCAAAGTCCGCAGATAGTGTGCTACTTTTTTTATTAACAAAATGGCGCCTACAAAACGTGTTTTTTTCAATTTTTGCTCCATAACTTCGAACATTTTAACTTTACACCAAAAACACCCTAATAAAAATTCACCGAAATTAAATTCTGCATAAAGAAATGTTTTTCCCGATCTGCTCTGACGAAAATTTTCCTCGGAAAATGCGGGGTTTCCCAACAAAATCTTTAAATTTCAAATAAAGTTTTAGATAAGTAATTATCTACCAATAATTAAATAACTCGGTGACATAAAAGATTTCTTGGTTTGGATTATAGTTCCAGAAGCCGGTGAAAATTAAACGAATATTTTAGCAACAATTCAATTGTTAATTAATAATTTACGGTCGCAATAATAACCAAAATAATTATGATACACTGATTAAACTTTGAAATCTTATAAAGATGAGATGCCTATTTAATATTTTGTCGACAAAATATAAATTTTTAATTTGTTTGAATAATCTTTAAATGTTTAAAAAAATAGTTATAAACAAATTAACGTTTCTCAGAAAGTTTTTATCATATTTTAATTTAAAAAAATAGGTAAAATGCGTATTTCAAAGATCTTGAAAATAAATGCTTTAAAACTTTTTTGCAGACATTTGTAAAAAAGTTATGAAACAGCAAAGTATATATTTTAATTAAAGATTATAAATATTTTTTTTTGTAATTTACACGCGCGAAAGTAGACTAATACAGTACCGTAGCTAAATTTTCACTCGAAGCGACGACCGCCTCGCGACGTAGAAGTAGTATTTATATGCTGCGTGTCAATCGCTTCGAGTGAACATTTTAGCTCCGGCTCTGTACCAAGCCTACTTTCGCGCTAACAATTACAAAAAAAAAAACATTTTTAATCTTTGATTAAAATATAACCATTAAACTAATGTTTGATATTTTTTGAGAGTAATTAGTTTGTACCATAAACTTACTTTTAAGCTTTGAAACAATTAAAACAAATTATAAACAACGGAGTAATTGTATGTTTACTTTGCTGTTTCATAACTTTTTTGCAAATGGTTGGAAAATTTTTTTAAAGCATTCGTTTTCAAGACCTTTAAAATACGCATTTTAAGTATTTTTTAAAATTATAATATAATAAACAGTTTCTGAGAAATGTTAATTTGTTTATACCTATTTTTTTTAAACCTTTAAAGATCACCTAAAAAAAATGAAAAATTTATATTTTGTCGACAAAATCAAAGTTTGATCAATGACTCATGCTCATTTTGGTTGTTATTGCGACTGTAAATTGATAATTAACAATTTAATTGTTGATAAAATATTCGTTTAATTTTCAACGGCTTCTGTAGTTATAATCTATACCAAGAAAGCTTTTATTTCACCAAGTTATTTAATTATTGATAAATAATTACTTACCCAAAAAATTTATTTGAAAATTCGAGATTTTGTAGGGAAAACCCACATTTTCCGAGGAAAATTTTCGTCGGAGCAAATCAGGAAAACATGCCTCTATGTAGAATTAAATTGGGGTGAATTTTATTTAATTGTTTTTGGCCTACAGTTAAAATCTTCGGAGTTATAGACCAATAACTGAAAAAAACACGATTTGAAGGCCCCATTTTGTTAATAAAAAAAGTAGCACACTATCTGCGGACTTTGCATACCTATATTATTAATATATAGGATCATAATATTCGATTCCAGCAATAAAATTGCTGGTAAATAACCTTTCTTTGTACTTTACTAATTAGACCAGCGAATTATAACTATTTTTTTTTAATTTAAAGATTATGCAAAAAAACGAAAAATTTATATTTTGTCGATAAAATATTAAATAAGCATCTCATCTTTATTATCTTTATAAGTTTGATCAATGTATCATGATTATTTTGGTTATTATTGCGATCTTAAATTGTTAATTAACAATTGAATTGTTACTAAAATATTCGTTTAATTTTCACCGGTTTCTGGAATTACAATCTATACCAAGAAAGCTTTGATGTCACTAAGTTATTTAATTATTGATTAATAATTACTTACCTAAAACTTTATTTGAAAATTAGAGATTTTGTTGGGAAAACCCGCATTTTCCGAGGAAAATTTTCGTCGGAACAAATCGAGAAAAACATATCTCTATGCAGAATTTAATTGCGGTGAATTTTTATTCGAGTGTTTTTGATGTAAAGTTAAAATCTTCGGAGTTATAGAGCAAGAATTGAAAAAAATACGATTTGTCGGCGCCATTTTGTTTATAAAAAAAGTAGCACACTATCTGCGGATTTTGCATACGTATATTATTAATATATAGGATCTTATAATTTGATTCCAGGAATAAAATTGCTGGTAAATAACTTTTCCATGAATTTTGCTAATTAGCCCAGAGTATATTAACAAATAATAATTTTGCCTTATTTTGCAGTTTGCGAAGCAATACATTTACTTTTCAGCATACAAAAATCAATGTTCTAGAAAATAAAATTTTGGTAGTTTGTGTCAACTATCCACAAGGAAGAATTTCCTGTTGTCTTTCACCTCTTTCAAAGTAATGACCTAATTAATTATTACCTAGCAACCCACGTACCACGTGTGGGAGTCATATGTTGCCCTAAGGCCATATCCATAGGAATTATATCCATCCTTTGGATTTAATTATGTATACTTTTTTATAAAACATTTTGTCTATTTTTAAAAGGTTTTAACCGTGGTATTTTTGGGTGGCTCAGCATGTTTTTGTAACACTGATGATGCTCTTGTTACAGAGCGAAAACGTTTTGTTTTTATATTTATAGTCCTTTTAGGGGCTTTTTAAAGTAATATACCTTTTACCAAGACGAATTTTTTATTACATTTACTTTTTGTCAACTATTTCTTAGCTTTTTAATGCGGTGAATAAAATCTAAAAAATCACGTTTTTTGTTCCAAATTGTTAATACATAATTAAAAAACGGCTTCGAATTCTTAGCAGGGAACAGGTACGTTTTTTTCCTATAGGTTCACAATAACTAAAAAAGTTGTCATATAACTGGATTATTCTCGAACAGGGTCTTTTTTTGCTTATTTCCCTGCAGTATTACACTCTTATCTGAATTTGCTTTTTACACGGCTGAAAATAAGACCATTTAGCAGCAATTCAGCTCAAACTAGAAATAAATTTTACATGTATGTGTGTGTAAAATAGAAAATATGCAATTAGTCTCGAGAAAGGCATTCTCTATTTACTTCGTGTTTGTGTCACGGTTCGTAAAGTTAGTCATAATGTTTCTTCCTAACCATGTGTACAATTTCTACTATACTGAATAAATCGCGCTTCATAATAATATTTATGCAATAAATTTAAAAGATAAGCCATGCACATTTTATTATTATATAATTAAACACGCGAGGCAAAAGTTGGTATAAAGAAAATAAAAAGATAAAATAAAAGAAGCTTTTTTTTTATTATTTATTAAATTAACAATGCACCTTATCCTAAGACTAACCAGCATTTTACATTTATCTTAATCTACTACTGCACTGTCATAGGTATTTGTCCAGAAAGGCACTGCGCGTCCGCTAGGAAAAATATTCCGATTCGGATTTTTTGCACAATCTTACTCAAAAAGGTTACCCCTTTTAACAATTGCATGTTGCCAGGACCAAAATTGGGTCAAAAATGTTTTAAACTTTTTTTTTGTTTTTTTCCTAAAATTATTTTTTTTTTGGAAAAAACAAAGTTTTTTAAGGTTTTTGGATCATTCCAAACAGAAAATGTCTTTAGTGACTTTTCTCTAAAGTTGATAGTTTTTGACATATAAGCGATTAAAAATTGAAAAATTGCAAAATCGGCCATTTTTAACCCTCAAAAACTATGTGAAAAACTGAAAATTTGAATGTTGGCAAGGTAGGTAGATATTCTTTAAACATCGATTGATGAAATCCCGAAAAGTTCTTTGCAATACAATATTCAAAACTCCTTTGTTTTTTAATAGCTTGGATGCAAATATGGTGCAAATGAAAGGAATAAATTTGTTATTTCGTAAACCGGCGACGAAGTTGCGAAGTTATGATATTGTGGCATATATGGTATACTAGTGACGTCATCCGTCTGGGCGTGAAGACGTAATCGATGATTTTTTTAAATGAAAATAGGGGTCGTGTGCTAGCTCATTTGAAAGGTTCTTCAATTTTCTATTCAGTAATATAAACATTTACATAATTATTTATACAGGGTGTCCAAAAAAGTTTTTAATTAAATTATTTGAAAAAAAAAGAAAAATGTATGTGATTTATTTAATTCAAAATACATTTTACTGTTACCCGAAAACTAAAAAATGTTTATTTCACAAATAAACATTGCTTTTCGATTAAATTCAATGTTCAAGCCAGCTCCCGTCAGCCACCTGCCTCTTGGAAGTTTGAACATTTAATTTAAGCGAAAAGCAATGTTTATTTGTGAAATAAACTTTGTTTTCTGATTTGTGAAAGCAGTAAATTGTATTTTGAATTAAATAAATTACATACATTCCTCTTTTTTTGTCAAATAATTTCATTAAATATTTTTTTTTGGACACCCTGTATTAATAAATATGTAAATGTTTATATTACTGAATAAAGAATTGAAGAACCTTTCAAATGAGCTAGCACGCGAACCCTATTCTCATTTAAAAAAAAATCATCGATTACGTCATCACGCCCAGATGGATGACGTCTCTAGTATACCATATATGCCACAATATCATAACTTAAAAATAAAAATCGACCTGTTTCGGGATTTTTCCTTAAAGTCGCCGGTTTACGAAATAACGAATTTATTCCTTTCATTTGCACCATACTGTATACACGTGCAACGCTGAAAAATAGTGTCGCGCACGCTTGATAAGCAATTAAAAAACAAAGGAGTTTTGAATATTGTATTTCAAAAAACTCTTCGGGATTTCATCAATCGATGTTTAAAAAATATCTACCTATCTTGCCAACATTCAAATTTTCAGTTTTTCACATAGTTTTTGAGTGTTAAAAATGGCCGATTTCGCATTTTTTCAATTTTTAATCGCTTATATGTCAAAAGCTATCAACTTTAGAGAAAAGTCACTACAGGCCTTTTCTGTTTGGAATGATCCAAAAAACCTAAAAAAATCTTTGTTCCATGCAAAAAAAATAATTTTAGGAAAAGAACAAAAAAAAAACGTTTAAAAAATGTTTGACCCACAAACTTATTAAAAGTGGTCCTTTTTGAGTAAGATTGTGCAAAAAATCCTAATCGGAATATTTTTCCTAGCGGATGCGCAGTGACTTTCTGGACTATATTTCAAACAGTACACCTTGAATCTAATAATTATTGTTGCACACTTCATTGTTGTGACTAGGTTCACTACTGGAATTTAAACTGACACTGACATTACTATAAATTTATCACTATCACACATGTTCAAAAGGTTTGGTGCATTTGGCGAGTCTGCGGACTAGGTTTTGATTACCTAAAAGTTCACTAATTATCTAACACTTCCCTGTTTGTATGGTTGTGGAATCCGTTTCCGTGACCCTTAGCAATCTTCTTTAAATCTTCTTTAATTGCACCCCCAATTAGCATTCGAAATCAAATTAATCGTTACCGCTTCACAAATTACTTTACTTATGTATTGTTTACAAGATCTGTTATATTCATTGGTTCAAAGTGCTTATTTTTGAAAAGGCTCTAGTTCAGAGGTTCCCAACCAGTGTGCCGCGGCACACTGGTGTGCCCTGAAGTCCATGTAGGTGTGCCGCGAAATTTGATTATACTCACTACCATTATAGAGATTATTTAACCCGGCACCTGCCACGTGGCTTTGCAAGGCGCCAACTGCCACGTGGGGATCTCACAGCACCCCTTAACAATTTTCTGTGATCCACTTGTTTAAAAAAACAAAATAATGTGTTGAGTAACACAAGAATATAAATAAACATGTTTTATTAACTATTTAGCCACTAATATGTTATAAAAGTTGAAAAATAAAATGAAAAAGGTGTTATAAGCAAATTAGCAAGTACAAACCATAATAAATGAAGTCAAGTAAAATATCTAAAACAATTAAGATATAGTGAGTATAGAGTCTATATTAATAATTTAAATCAGTTATTTCAATACAAAATGTAAATTTGACCTGTTTATATCAAAAATACAAAAAAAATTTAAAACATAAAGTGCCAGATGATGACACCCCAATTCGACTTTAGAGCTATAAGTTCAGAATGACACTAAATAACCACTTTAAACACTACCACATATTATATACTATATAATATTATAGAAAGCTACTATGACGCACAGCTCGCGTACCAAACTTGAAATACCAAATATTTGATAAAAATATGTTATGGGGTGCTGGTAGATCCGCACGTGGCAGGTGCCGGGTTAACCAAGTGTGCCGTGGCTGAACCAGTTTGTAAGTTAGTGTGCCTCAAGATAAAAAAGGTTGGAAACCGCTGCTCTAGTTAAATGGGCACGAGTCACTAATCACGAGTGAAGGCAAATTTTGAACAGTCATATCTTAACCAATTTTTGTCTTCGTAAAAACAAAAAGTACAAAATACTCACAATAGCAAAAGCTATATTTTTTTACTACTTGAGATTTTTGGTACATATCACCAATAACTTAAAAAGGACCAACTTTTTTTCGGGCGTTAAATACTTAATTTTGATGCTTTTTGTACTTAAAAAAAAAACAAAAATAAAGCTTTTTTAAACACTTTAAAAAGTTGCGATTTTCCCAAAAAGTGCTTCATTTTTGGTTATTTCACAAAATCGTGGTTTGTCACGATTTGAAATTTGACGAATAAGAACTTACTTTTAATTACCTACAACTCTTCTCCTACTAGGTATATAGACTTCGTACATACATAGACGATTTTTTCACTTTTTTATAAGCCATATTTCTGCTAAGAATATTTTTTTCGATAAAATATTTACTTTTTGAGTTATTTGAGAAAAATTGTCTACAAACGTGCTTTTTTTTGTTGAAAAAATAAACATATGTAGTTATTTAGTTTATTAGTGAAAGAACTCTATATAACTAAAGTTGCTTAGAATTAGTTAATTTATTCAATTCCTGACTTACCTTGAACGTATATTTTTTTCATCCCGGGAAGGGGTGAAATTCACCCCAGGGCAAAAGCAGACGGCTCCACAATATTACTTTTTTCTCTGATATGTTAGCTATGTGTCAATCAAATTTCATGTCAATCCAAGAGGTTTTTTGAAAATTACAGCAAAAACCGTAAGTAAATGGACTATAAACTATTAGATTGAGTTTTTATAAATATGTATATGATAATATTTTATGATATATGATGATTTATATTTAATGTTTATCAAAAACTTTTGATATAGTCTGGGCTGATTATCGGAGAATAGGCCATTTTTGGGAAAAGTTATTTACCAGCAATTTTATTGCTGGAATCGAATTATAAGATCCTATATATTAATAATATAGGTATGCAAAGTCCTCAGATAATGTGCTACTTTTTTTATAAACAAAATGGCGCCCGAAAATCGTGTTTTTTTCAATTATTGCTCTATAACTCCGAAGATTTTAACTTAACAACAAAAACACCCAAATAAAAATTCACCGTGATTAAATTCTGCATAGAGACGTGTTTTTCCCGACCTGCTCCGACGAAAATTTTCCTCGGAAAATGCGGGTTTTCCCAACAAAGTCTTTAATTTTCAAATAAAGTTTTAGATAAGTAATTATCTACCAATAATTAAATAATTTGGTGACTTAAAACCCTTCTTGGTTTAGATTATAGTTCCAGAAGCTGGTGAAAATTAAACGAATATTTTAGCAACAATTCAATTGTTAATTAATATTTTACGGTCGCAATAATAACCAAAATAATTATGATACACTGATCAAACTTTGAAATCTTCTTTGAAATTTTGTCGACAAAATATAAATTTTTTATTTTTTTGCATAATCTTTAAATGTTTAAAAAAATAGTTATAAACAAATTAACGTTTCTCAGAAAGTTTTTATTATATTATAATTTTAAAAAATACCTAAAATGCGCATTTCAAATATCTTGAAAATGAATGCTTTAAAACTTTTTTGCAACCATTTGCAAAAAAGTTATGAAACAGCAAATTAAACATACGATTACTACGGTGTTTATAATTTTTTTTAATTCTTTCAAAGCGTAGAAGTGAGCTTAAAGTACAAGCTAATTATTTACAAAAAAATATCGATTATCAGTTTAATGGTTATATTTTAATTAAAGATTATAAATATATTTTTTTGTAATTTAAACGCGCGAAAGTAGACTAATACAGTATTGTATCTAAATTTTCACTCGAAGCGACGACCGCCTCGCGACGTAGAGTAGTATTTATATGCTACGTGTCAATCGCTTCGAGTGAACATTTTAGCTCCGGCTCTGTATCAAGCCTACTTTCGCGCTAAAAATTACAAAAAAACATTTTTAATCTTTGATTAAAATATAACCATTAAACTAATGTTTGATATTTTTTGAGAGTAATTAGTTTGTACCATAAACTCACTTTTAAGCTTTGAAACAATTAAAACAAATTATAAACAACGAAGTGTCGGTCTTGACGGTCCAGTTAGCTGGGGCTCAGTCGATCGACAAGTTTAGTGGATTTGCGATTTGCGGTCGCTGGTTCGAGCCTCAGCTAGGTCATGAAATTTATAAAAGGCCAACGCCGTAGTATAAAACTCAATAGAGTCTACGGCTTGGTCTGGAATAAACTGGCGTCTGATCGGCCTATGGAGGAGCGGTACGGGAAGGGATAAGGGCTTCCGGCTTGGTGATACTCCTCCATAGATCCCTACCGAAGGGCGTTGACGCCTAAGAACGGTGTATACATACATAAACAACGAAGTAATCGTATATTTACTTTGCTGTTTCATAACCTTTTTGCAAATGGTTGGAAAATTTTTTTAAAGCATTCATTTTCAAGACCTTTGAAATACGCATTTTAAGTATTTTTAAAATTAGAATATAATAAACAATTTCTGAGAAATGTTAATTTGTTTATAACATTTTTTTTTAAACATTTAAAGATTATGCAAAAAAAATGAAAACATTATCTTTTGTCGACAAAATATTAAATAGGCATCACACCTTTATAATCTTTCTAAGTTTGATCAATGTCTTATGATTATTTTGGTTGTTATTGCGACTGTAAATTGTTAATTAACAATTGAATTGTTGCTAAAATATTCGTTTCATTTTCACCGGCTTCTGAATTTATAATCTATAGGTACCAAGAAAGCTTTTATTTCACCAAGCTATATAATTATTGATAAATAATTACTGGCCCAAAAAATTTATTTGAAAATTCGAGATTTTGTTGGGAAAACCCACATTTTCCGAGGAAAATTTTCGTCGGAGCAAATCGGGAAAACATGCCTCTATGTAGAATTAAATTGGGGTGAATTTTTATTTGAGTGTTTTTGACGTAAAGTTAAAATCTTCGGAGTTATAGAGCAATAATTGAAAAAAATACGATTTGTCAGCTCCTTTTTGTTTATAAAATAAGTAGCACACTATCTGCGGACTTTGCATACCTATATTAATAATATACAGGATCTTATAATTCGATTCCAGCAATAAAATTTCTGGTAAATAACCATTCTTTTTACTCTACTAATTAGATCAGCGTATTATAAATATTTTTTTTTCAAAATTTAAAGATTATGCAAAAAAAAAGAAAATTTATATTTTGTCAATAAAATATTACATAAGCATCTCATCTTTATAATCTTTATAAGTTTGATCAATGTATCATGATTATTTTGGTTATTATTGCGATCGTAAATTGTTAATTAACAATTGAATTGTTGCTAAAATATTCGTTTAATTTTCACCGGCTTCTGGAATTACAATCTATACCAAGAAAGCTTTGATGTCACTAAGTTATTTAATTATTGATTAATAATTACTTACCTAAAACTTTAATTGAAAATTAGAGTTTTTGTTACGAAAACCCGCATTTTCCGAGGACAATTTTCGTCGGAGCAAATCGTGAAAAACATATCTCTATGTAGATTTTAATTGTGGTGAATTTTTATTTGAGTGTTTTTGTTGTAAAGTTAAAATCTTCGGAGTTATAGAGCAATAATTGAAAAAAATACGATTTGTCGGCGCCATTTTGTTTATAAAAAATAGCACACTTTCTGCGGACTTTGCATACCTATATTATTAATATATAGGATCGTATAATTCGATTCCAGCAATAAAATTGGTGGTAAATAACTTTTCCATGAATTTTGCTAATTAGCCCAGAGTAATATACAATGTGTGTTTTCATTGGGCAAGCGGACCCGCATTCCAACTAGAACCAGGGTCTGCTGATCTATCAGTACGCCACTGCGGTGTCCGCTGTGGATTAACTACGAAAACTTCTATTATCGGGCACTGCACCGTTGTCATCTTTGACCAACTTCACTGAAGAAGTGATCGGAGTAGAAATTTCTATTACAAATCTTTGTGGTTTATTTCCATATAAAATATACCACAAAAACTATATCGCAATAAAATAGTTTTAGGCCACCATTCATTGCGTATTTACGTCCACTTTTGGGGAACTATATATTACAGGCTAAGATATTATGACGCTTATTAGTCCGATCAGACGAATCCATTACCAACTATCAATTGCGCGTGAAGGCGAGGGAGTTAGAACTCACTACAGTGACAACGACGCAAGGTATCAGATATAGGAAGGTAATTTACACCGACATCACATCACAATCCCAAAGAGGAATGGGATCACGCTATATGTATCTTCGATTACCACGGAGGACAATCCCAATCCAAATTCATGTCTTAATTGGAACAATACCTTGCTATGATCCAATAATCCAGTATTAGATTATACACGTGTATTAGGTGTTAAATACCAAACGTACATGCATGTCTTAATGCACATAACACAATCTCACAATTATAAAATATAATGAGAATACCGGTTATAGGAAAATCCCGGTTTAAGTAATACAAATTTGAGGTCCCAAAACATTTTTACTAGCCACATATGTTCGGTTATTATATCCTGGTTATAGGAGTACTTTTGCTTGACACGAAGGCTATTCTAATAAGCGGGTTCGACTGTATGTATATTGCTTGTTATTTCCTGACCGTGAATTGTTAAATAGAAAGTTTATTATTTTCTGGGTTTGTCAGTCTGTTTAATAAATCGTAATTTATTTTGCTTAAACGTTTCGGCTACTTGCCATTTTCAATAGGCACTTTAATAGTGATTAAAACAATACACTTTCAACATATAAATTAATATTCACATAAAAGTTATATTTTAAAATTCACAAGATGCATGTTTCTCCTTCTAGGTGTGATCGCATATTCTCATCATCACATCTAAAATTACAGAGATGGCAAATAATGTGATAATTAACGGTATTATACGTTGCTGTGGCCCCAGCATAAGAGGGATTCTATGTTTCTGTACGATATGCAATTGATATTTTACACTCTATTTTATGTTTTCGTCTTTCTGTTGCCTCGTATCATATTTTTTGTTTACACTGCCTCGTCTCTTCTTTTACATGAAGTTTATTCTACGGGTTATGGTCTTATTATTATTGACAATGGACTATGGACTTATTATTGAAAAAGACTGTATGACTTGTACACACTTCTAAGTAGGTCAAACCGGCAAACAGGTGTATGTTCTCAAAAAAATTAAAAGTGTGTAAAATTTTTTTAATAATCAGCTAAGTACTTTCAACACATTACGTGCCATTATCAGAGCTTCCTAAAAGGACATTTAAGATAAGAGATTTTTTATAAACAAAAGATTGAAAAAACTTACGTCCTATTATAAATCCTTCATAGAAGAGCAATTGTTAAAAATCACATAAAAAATAATGGATACTGGGCAAGAGCCACAGATATCGGGTATAAAACCCTTAAAATTATAAAATTTCACATCTAAATTCTCTTTTAATTTAAAATTACAACATGGCTGACTCAAAGCATTGTGAGTTCACATGAACAGCTGAGGACTGTCATTCATTAAAATGATAAAGAAAGAACCACTATCTTATGCGCCCTATATATTGGTAAATAATAATTAAAATTAATAATTAAATTGAAAATGGTTAAAAAGCCATGTGTTGGTTAAATGAATTCTAAGTGAAGATACTAAATTTTAAAGTTAAATTTTCAAAATTACAATTATTAATATTGAAGTGAAATGTTAACGTGTATATAAGTTATCAAAATTCTTTTTAAAAACAAAATTGTTTTCGTTTGACCAAGTGTGGAAGAAGTTAGATGAAAACAAACCAAGGAGAAGTCTCATTTGTCAAGTTCAGAGTTTGAAAGATGTTATTTTATAATATTGTTTTTTTTTATTGGCTTTATAATTAGACCATGCGGCCAGAAACAAAGTAAATAGTACATACATAAACAATTTTATAAAAAAAAACAACTTTCAAACTCTGAACTTGACAAATGAGACTTCTCCTTGGTTACAAAACAACTAGCAAGCTGAAAATTTGTTAATAGCTTAACGGTGTCTAGTCGGAAAAACATTGATGTACGGGAACATTGGAACAGGAAAAGTTTTAATTGTGGAACGCCCCATGTATTTTGTCGGACAGAAGTTCCAATTGATTTGTTACCGTTTCATGCAAAAATCAGACTGCTATTTATTACCAATATAATTCCTGTCACTTGACATGTTCTTCGTGTTGGACTTATTAAAATGCCCAGTTGGTGATAATAACCAGTCTGATTTTTGCATGAGAGTTCAATGAAATTTTAACAAATCAATTGGATTTTTATTGTTAAGTCTTCTTTAACATTTGTTAGTTGATTTCTATATTTATTTTTTTTTTTTATTTTTTACATACAATAGTTCAGAAAAACTAGTTTCACACAAGTAACTATTGACCAATGGCATCAAAAACGGTTTACAGCAACAAGACCGAAATCATTAGACCGAAAGCAGTAGACCGAACTCATTAGACCGAAAAGCACTTTACCGAAAGCTCACTAGACCGAACAGCATTAGACCGAAAAGCAGGAGACCGAAAAGCATTATATTGGTAGGGGAGCCCAAGCGGGGATTTTTGTTGTTACTCGAGCGAGTCAGATTATCACGTGGGAAGAAATTTGCTACCCTGCAGATGTATCTCTACCATATATTGGCTCTTAACACAGGGGCGTTCGTTCAGGGTGCCCCAAAAAATATCTATCTTTAAAAATACTCGAAATTATCAGATTAAGATAAGGTAAGTTAAGTACATGCAAAAGAGTGTATATTTAAAAACTCTGACGATTTGAGCGGGGCGTAAGGAAATGGGTGAGTCAAAAAGTTTCACAAAAAAAGCGAATATTTCGCGAAATGAACGTCAGATCGAAAAACTAAAAACTACGTGTTCAATATTTTTAAAAAATCTATCGAAAGATACCAAACATGATATCCTACGGAGTGGGGTGGGGGGTAAATTTAAAATTTTAAATACAAATCCCGCGATATTTCGCAAAATAAGCATCAGATCGGAAAACTGCAAAATACACTTATTTAATATTTTTGAAAAATCTATCGAATTGTACCAAACACCACCCCCGCCAGAGGTGGGGTGGGGGTTTGTATAAAATGTTAAATAGGAGCCCCAAATTTCTATTGCAGATTTGAATTCTTTACGTAAAAGTAAGCAACTTTTATTCGAAACATTTTTTCGAATTATGGACAAATGGCGCTATAATTAAATAAAAACGATTGTTGGAAAAAAAGTGAATTAAAAAATGGAAAGTCCCCACTAAAATGGAAAGTTTTACTTAACTTTTTTTGGTTTTAGGACCTACTAATCACAACCCAATAGTGACTGCAAATTTAGCATACTTTCTTCCCCTACTATTATTGCTATTAGTTACATATTACAGGGTGCTCAAACAGGCTTGTAATCTGAGCAAGGGTAACATCAACCTCCCTTCACTCTTTATCCAGGCTTAGGACTGGCAGCACAAAGTACTGGCGAGTTTAAAAGTTGTTTTTTTTGCTTCGTTTTTTGTTTATTTTTTTGTTTTTATTTGTTTTTGGTTTATTTTTATTTATTATGTACAATACTAAAAATAAAGAATACTAGAAATAGTTTAGAGGTTGTTTTTTTGCTTTGTTTTTTGTTTATTTTTTTGTTTTTATTTGTTTTTGTTTATTTTTTGTTTATTATGTACAATACTAAAAATTAAATACTAAAAATAGTTAAGAGTTTTTTTGCTTTGTTTTTTGTTTATTTTTTTTGTTTTTGGTTTATTTTTTATTTATTATGTATAATACTAAAAATTAAATACAATATTAAAAATTAAATACTAAAAATAGTTTATAGGTTTTTTTGATAGTTGTTTTTTGTTTATTTTTTTGTTTTTATTTGTTTTTGGTTTATTTTTTATTTATTATTTTATAATACTAATTTATATTTTAGTATTATTTATAATACTAAAAATAGTTTAGAGATTGTTTTTTGCTTTGTTTTTTGTTTATTTTTTATTTATTATGTATAATACTAAAAATTAAATACTAAAAATAGTTTATAGGTTTTTTTGATAGTTGTTTTTTGTTTATTTTTTTGTTTTTGTTTTTTTTTATTTATTATGTGCAACACTAAAAATTAAATACTGAAAATTAAAGTTATGTGCAATCCCTCTTAAGTAATTAAGTATGTTACCATGAACATCAAAGTTACTGACAAGGCGTTTTAATCTGTCAGCTGAATCACTATATTTTCTCTGGCTTGTGGGTGGTTGTTCGCCAACTAAATATTGCTCTATCCTTAGTTCGTTTAAACTTTGTTCTCTCTGCAGTGCTTCTAAAAATTTCCAAATACTTGGATGATTTGCACAAATTTGGTTCTGAAAACCTCTATGCCATCCTTCCACCGAGTTATTTGTTTTCGGTAAATCGTCATTCACAGCTTCAAAACAATTCCACATACCATGGGGGAAAATAGGCGAGCGTCGTTGACGGCGTTGAGGGCGTCCAATCCACGTATCCTCAAAGTAATCTAGCACACCTTGAGCTTCTTCTGGAATAACATGTTCTTCGCACAACTGTTCAAATATATCCACTACGTTTACCTCGCTAGAGGTACCTCGGTTAGTAATTATTATTCTCCTAAAACTTGTCGCAATGGTGTTTTTATTGTGATAACATAATGGCTATTGTCATATTCCTTAAATTCGAATTAGAACCAAAAATTTACCCATATTTTTTTACTTTTCGCAGTAAAAGAGATAAGGCCAATGTAATTACAACTAAATGTTGTTTGGATGGTTTTAGGCCTGGATCCCGCGTATCAAAAAAAAAGATGATTAATGACAAGCTGAAAATTTGTTAATAGCTTAACAGTCTACTTGTACAAACTTTGATGTACGGGAACACTGGAACAGGGGAAGTTTTATTTGTGGAACAGTTTAAAAACATCCAATTCATTTGTTACCCTTTCATTAAACTCTCATGTAAAAATCAGACTGCTATTACTAACCAACATGATTCCTGTCATTTGACATGTTCTTCGTGTTCACTCATTAAAATAGTTGAGAGACTGATAAGTTTGTACACACTTGAATGAATGAAGGAAATGAAAATATAATAAATAATTATTTACACACTTTGACATACTATATTTTCATAATATTTATTTCAAATAATTATTTACACACTTTTACATAGTATATTTTCATTTCGTTCACCCATTATGTCCAATTGGTATTATATATTAAAATAATTATATATTATACAGGGTGTAACAAAAATACATGTCATAAATTAACCGCATATTTTAGGACCAAAAATAGTTTGATTTAACCTAACATACCTTAGTACAAATGTGCACATATCCAAAACTATTGTAGATTTTTTATTGAAAATAGACATGTGGCATTCTTATGGCAGGATTTTCTTAAAAAAAATAAAGTGAAATTTGTGAACCCCATAAAAATTTTATGGGGGTTTTGTTCCCTTAAACCCCCCCAAACTTTTGTGTACGTTCCAATTAAATTATCATTGTGGTACCGTTGGTTAACCACAATATTTTTAAAACTTTTTTGCCTCTTAGTATTTTTTCGATAAGCCATTTTTTATCGAGATACGGCTTCCTTTTGAATATGTTTTACATAAAAATTTTATGGGGGTTTTGTTCCTTTAAACCCCCCAAATGTTTGCATGCGTTTCAATTAAACTGTTATTGCGGTACCATTAGTTAAAAACAGTGTTTTTAAAACTTTTTTGTCTCCTAGTATGTTTTTTATAAGGCACATTTTATTGAGATGTGGCTTCTTTTTTAATATGGTTTAAAATATACCTAAAAATGTAACTTTTCGTATTATTACAGTCTCGATAATCGTACTTAACCATTATACAAAATATGTGGTGGATTTGACAAATATTGAAAATATCTCGATAAAAACTGGCTTTTCGAAAAAGTACTAGGAGGCAAAAAAGTTTTAAAAACATTGTGTTTTACTAATGGTACCATAATAATAATTTAATTGGGACGTGCACAAAAGTTTAGGGGGTTTAAGGGAACCGAACCCCCATAATGTTTTTATGGGGAGCACAAATTTTACTATAATTTATTTTTAAGGTGTTCCTGCCATAATAATGCCACATGTCCATTTTCAATAAAAAATCTCTAATAGTTTTCGATATATTGGAAAAAATTTATTTTCATTTTGTAACTTCAAAGGGCTATAACTTTTTTTATGTGCACATTTGTACACTATGTGCACATTATGTGTAAGTTAGGTTCAATCGAACTATTTTTGGTCCCAAAATATGTGGTTTAATTTATGACCTGTATTTTTGTTACACCCTATATATTAAAACAATTATATATTAAAATGCCCAATTGATGATAAACGCATTCTTATTTTTGTATGAGAGTTTAATGAAATTATAACAAATCAATAATTGGAAGTTCTGCCCGACAAAATACATGCAACGTTTTCGTAGTCTGATGTTCCAAATTTTTAACCTATTCCATAATTAAAACTTTTCCTGTTCCAGTGTTCCCATACATCAGAGTTTGTCCGACTATAAGCTTATAGACACCGTTAAACTATTAACAAATGTTCAGCTTGCTATTAATCAACTTTTTTGGTACGCGGGATCCAGGTCTATTATTAGAAACAGTTAAAATGGTGTTAACGTCACTCTACCATTAATTTATTTTTACCTTCACTAATTTGTTTAACGGATAAAAATTATTTCATATCAGACTGTACAGAGTAACAATTTACACAGTCTATACATAATACAAAATAATACAAAAAAAGTACAATATACAAAAAGACATTCAAGATCTTAGCATAATATACTTTCCTCCCCTACTATTAAAATGCCCAATTGATGATACAAGCATTCTTATTTTTGTATGAGAGTTTAATGAATTATAACAAATCAATAATTGGAAGTTCTGCCCGACAAAATACATGCAACGTTTTCGTAGTCTGATGTTCCAAATTTTTAACCTATTCCACAATTAAAACTTTTCCTGTTCCAGTGTTCCCATACATCAGAGTTTGTCCGACTATAAGCTTATAGACACCGTTAAACTATTAACAAATGTTCAGCTTGCTATTAATCAACTTTTTTTGGTACGCGGGATCCAGGTCTATTATTAGAAACAGTTAAAATGGTGTTAACGTCACTCTACCCTTAATTTATTTTTACCTTCACTAATTTGTTTAACGGATAAAAATTATTTCATATCAGACTGTACAGAGTAACAATTTACACAGTCTATATACAAAATAATACAAAAAAAGTACAATATACAAAAAGACATACAAGATCTTAGCATAATTACTGCAATCTTTCTTAATTTATGTACCATTTCGGTCTAATGCTCTTCGGTCTAGTGAGCTTTCGGTAAAGTGCTTTTCGGTCTAGTGAGTTCGGTCTACTGCTTTCGGTCTAATGATTTCGGTCTAGTTGTCGTGTACGATCAAAAACAGCATATCTTTTCGGGATAGCATTTAATACTCGGATTTACACCCGATTCAGAAGTCAATTAAGGATTTAAAACAGAACTGTCTTCTGTTAAATCGATAAATGTTTTCTGTAATTCCAAGTCATTTCAATTCTGATCCATTCAAGTTTATATTATATATTTATTAAATGTTTCTTGAAGAGATTCCAAGTGAAGAATTATATCATCAACCACATTTGGTATTTGAGATATTTCGTTTTCTTCAAAGAATGAGGACAGCGTAGGAAAAGCAGAGACAGTCTTCCCCTGTATTTGAGAACATAAAGGAACCAACTTTTTCTTGAAGGAGTTTATTTTCTCATTGGCTGTGAAGGGAATTGTGTTTACTCCCTGAAGACCCTGTATGCAACAAAAGAGTTTTGAATTTGCCACCCATATCTTCACACATCAAGGAGAATAATCTTGAATTAAGAGACATAGCCTTTATGAAAATAACTTTCACACACCGAGAGAAAAAAATTCTTGACATAAAGAAACTTTATTATTATTTAAGAAAGATCGACTTGGCATATTGCCTAAGAAATATATCTTTGTATGTAAGATATAATTTTCTAAAATATTTCAAATAAATTCTACTATAGCCAAAGAAATATATCTTAAACATGATTAAACTATCACTTTCTGGCAAACTTCAAACCCATTTATCAGAAAGAAATTACACTTGATGTTAATTAATTTTATTAGTCATAAAAATATATTTTCTACACATTAGAAAACTATTCTTTCTCAGCAATAATATTTCTTAGTAAGGAATATTATTATTTTACTATTAACAATTAATTTATTTAATGTTAAGAAATATATTTCGCAGAGATAAACTTATATAAATATTTAGAGTTAAGTTAATATTTCTTGAAAATAAAGTGATATTACATACGGCGAAATAAATCATTGTGTTAAGGTAAAATCATTATTTATTAATAAAACAAGATATAAAACGTTATTATTACATACAAATATTTTCTCCACTCTTAAACCACTGGCTTCTACACAACAATAAAAGGATGGAGAGGCAAATCCAAGTTCCTCAAATTTTCCTTCTTTTGTTAATAGCACTTTGTATATCAGCAATTCACTAAAACAAAATCGTTATGTAGAAAGAGTAAACTTACTTTAATAAAAATTTTTTTATAAAGATATAGATATTTATTTTGACAAATTTAGGAAATACAAAAAAAAAACAAATACACGGCCCCACATAAGAACTATTAATACTAATAATAATCAATCATATTTAGTTTAAACATGGCATTATTTAACCTACACATCTTTGTTTATTCTTTTCTTTTTGTTAATGGAATATTAATTATTTATCTGTATAATATTAAGTCACGCAATAAACATTGTTTAGCTAAAACAAAAGAGAAAATACAACCAATGTAAAACATTGAAGCAGACATAATAATATGTAATTTTCTTAATTTTTATAATCTAAAAGAGACAGCACACCTATTCATTAAGAAATTTTATTACGGGAAAGTATTATTAGTTTACATCTAAGTCATTTAATACATATCAACTAATTCACGGTTTTCGGGAATAACATTTCTTAACCATAAACATATATTTCTTATAGACTAACTGATTTCTTTATCTCAAATAAATTAACAGAAAAAATCCTCAGCGTTGCACCCGCTATGTTTGATATAGCGTTGTGTTGTATATTTTTATAGAAGACGATACATTCAAGAAACCTATTAGGTATAGTTGATACATAAGTATACACATTTTTAAAAAGGTACTTACATGTATGAAGTTCTACCATTTCTCATTTCTGGAAGGCCCCGCAGTTGGTTAATAACTCCTTTCTTAATATTGTTCTGAAGCTTTATATTATATCATTCTGTCCCACCTTTAAATTGTGGCATATTTCCCAGTTAGAATAATAAGCTCCTTTATTTCAGAGTCGTCCATCATTATACCTAAAAAGCATATAAAGATACTATTATGTTTCTTTTTGCGGATACGCAACAATATTATTATTACATCTTAAATTACTCAATTTACTTTTATTTAATACCTATATATGTACGTACCTTCAAAATATCCGTTAATTTTTAAAGTACACCAATAAATCCAACATCCATCTATATGAACATGAACATATCACGCCATCTTGACAAACACTGACGACTAATCATAAATAGTTAATCTGCGCAATTCTTTTGTGGAAGAAAATCTCTTTGCAAGTAACATTTCGGCATTAATGACAAAGTTTTTATTTTATAACCACAGTTACTACAGAGGGTATTTCTGAAGAATTATTTCTTGTGGTTTAAAATATTTATTTGATTGCAAGAAAATTTCTTGTTCACAAATATAAATATGGATTAACTTAACATTATATTTCTTATACTCCAAAATATTTGTAGTTTTCAATTTAAGAAATAAAAACTTTAGGATAAGAAAATTAAATGTAACCATTAATGCATTTCTTGGTATTGAAGAAATTATCTGTAAGAAATTATTGAGTTGTGTTTAAAAAACTCGTTTCTTTATATGTGAACCGGTATGTTTAAGTTAATAGGATATGTTAACTTTTAAGAAATATTGCTCAAAGAAATCGGTGTTTTAGGAGAAAAGAAATTGTTCCCTCGGTGCAGCATGTGATAAAACGGAGATCATATTTTCCGACATGCCTTTAGCAGTTAATTCTTCTCGGTGTATGACACAATGTGTACTTCGGCATTCAGGAGCAACTTTCTTTATTTTTGCTGCTAGCCCTTTCAATTTTCCTGGCATAGCTTTTGCTCCATCTGTACAAAAGCCAATACACTTTGATGAAGGAATACGTATTTTGAGCTCATACTCATTTATTGCATTAAAGATAAGTTCCACTGTAGTGTTTGATTCAAGTGATTTGCAGAACAAAAACTCTTTGAACGGTATGGGCCATTTCCACAGCGGCCGGTAGTAAAAGAGTCTCACCTATTATGTGAGGCTTTCCATCCTTTACCATTTTATAACTATAATCTTATAGCAAGGTAGAACGCCTTCATTAAGTTTATATCAGTATTTACAAAGCTAGTCATGAATTTATTTTCTTTCTTAAAAAAGTAGATTTCCTTTTAAAAAATTCGATCGGCAACCAAATCAGAGTGATTTGTGTGTTGATAACGTATAGAAGGCTTCATGCTTTGGTTCGAAAGCGTTTCGAAATAAGCAACACATTGAGGAATAGAATTGTCATTATTTTCTGTCCCAAACTTCACTATAAAACCGTACTGTGAGTAATCGCTTGTTTTAGCCACGCGACGCGTACAGCAAGAAACCCATTATGAACGGCCGGCACGGCACAGCCCGGCCCGGCACAGGACAGTCCAAATTCATTTGTATAGTTTTAAATGCAACGTAACCCATTATGAGCGGCCGGCTCGGCCCGGCACAGGCCAGCACGCAAACGGAACGGCCAAAATTCTCCGAGGAGAATAAAATCCGTTGAAGTCGAACGGCCAGTCGGCGCCAGTGCGTCATAATTGTTGCTAATAAGCAGATATATTGTTGATTTTTTAATTGAAAGCGCGTTGTTTCTTTTGAAATAAAATAATATGGAAGAACTTTTCATTGAGAGTGTCAGAGAATGCCCATTTTTGTATGATGCATCGGACTCAAGTTATCATGATAGTAAGAAAAAGGACAATACATGGCTACAAATATCCGAAAATTTTGATCAATGGACAGGTACGTACATTATCTTTTAACCATGAATTCGTTTTTTTAACATGATGCATATTCATTAAAATTGTGTAGTTTATGTCTTTTAAAAACTTTTATTTTACGATAGTTTTTAAAATATATGATCATTTTTCCGGTGCCGTGCCGTGCCGGCCGTTACAAATGGGTTTTTGGACGTGCCGGCCTGTGCTGTGCCGTGCCGGGCTGTGCCGTGCCGGGCGTTCATAATGGGTTTCTTGCTGTAAGCAAAGTTGAAATTTTCTTGCGTACCACCAGTGGTACGCGTACCACCGATTGGGAACCCCTGTTATAGACTATAGAGACACATATGACATAATGAATATATACATAGTTTAAGAACGTTTGTTTCATTATTCAATTTTTTCGAATTTTTCCTCTTTGTTCGTCACCGACCTCACCCGTGTGTTCGTGTAATTTTATTTGGCTCGCCCGCAGGAGGGTTAAATATTGAATCATTAACTTTTTACAATTAGTCTGGGCTGATTATCGGAGAATAGGCCATTTTTGGGAAAAGTTATTTACCAGCAATTTTATTGCTGGAATCGAATTATAAGATCCTATATATTAATAATATAGGTATGCAAAATCCTCAGATAGTGTGCTACTTTTTTTATAAACAAAATGGCGCACTAAAATCGTGTTTTTTTCAATTATTGCTCTATAACTCCAAAGATTTTAACTTTACAACAAAAACACCCAAATAAAAATTCACCCTGATTAAATTCTGCATAGAGACGCGTTTTTCCCGATCTGCTCCGACGAAAATTTTCCTCGGAAAATGCGTGTTTTCCCAACAAAATCTTTAATTTTCAAATAAAGTTTTAGATAAGTAATTATCTACCAATAATTAAATAATTTGGTGACTTAAAAGCCTTTTTGGTTTAGATTACAGTTCCAGAAGCTGATGAAAATTAAACGAATATTTTAGCAACAATTCAATTGTTAATTAATAATTTACGGTCGCAATAATACCCAAAATAATTACGATACACTGATCAAGCTTTGAAATCTTATAAAGATGAGATGCCTATTTAATATTTTGTCGACAAAATATAAATTTTTTATTTTTTTTGCATAATCTTTAAATGTTAAAAAAAACAGTTACAAACAAATTAACGTTTCTCAGAAAGTTTTTATTATATTATAATTTTAAAAAATAGCTAAAATGCGCATGCTTTAAAACTTTTTTGCAACCATTTGTAAAAAAGTTATGAAACAGCAAAGTAAACATACGATTACTACTGTGTTTATAATTTTTTTTAATTCTTTCAAAGCGTAGAAGTGAGCTTAAGGTACAAGCTAATTATTTACAAAAAAATATCGATTATCAGTTTAATGGTTATATTTTAATTAAAGATTATAAATATATTTTTTTGTAATTTACACGCGCGAAAGTAGAGTAACACAGTACTGTAGCTAAAATTTTCACTCGGAGCGACGACCGGCGGCGTGATGTACACTTTTAATAAATAATGCATGCTGCGTGTCAGTCGCTTCGAGTGAACATTTTAGCTCCGACTCTGTATCAGGCCTACGTTTGCGCTAAAAATTACAAAAAAAGGTATTTTTAATCTTTGATTAAAATATAACCATTGCACTAATTTTTGACATTCTTTGTGAGTAATTAGGTTGTACCATAGACTCACTTTTAAGCTTTGAAACGATTAAAACAAATTATAAACAACGAAGATTTTGTATATTTACTTTGCTGTTTCATAAATTTTTTGCAAATGGTTGGAAAAATTTTTTAAAGCATTCATTTTCAAGACCTATGAAATACGCATTTTAAGTATTTTTTTAAATTAGAATATAATAAACAATTTCTGAGAAATGTTAATTTGTTTATAACAATTTTTTAAACATTTAAAGATTATGCAAAAAAATGAAAAATTTATATTTTGTCGACAAAATATTAAATAGGCATCACACCTTTATAATCTTTCTAAGTTTGATCAACGTCTCATGATTATTTTGGTTGTTATAGCGACTGTAAATTGTTAATTAACAATTGAATTGTTGCTAAAATATTCGTTTCATTTTCACCGGCTTCTGAATTTATAATCTATAACAAGAAAGCTTTTATTTCACCAAGCTATATAATTATTGATAAATAATTACTGGCCCAAAAAATTTGTTTGAAAATTCGAGATTTTGTTGGGAAAACCCACATTTTCCGAGAAAAATTTTCGTCGGAGCAAATCGGGAAAAACATGCCTCTATGCAGAATTAAATTGGGGTGAATTTATATTTGAGTATTTTTGGTGTAAAGTTAAAATCTTCGGAGTTATAGAGCAATAATTGAAAAAAATACGATTTGTCGGCGCCATTTTGTTTATAAAAAAAGTAGCACACTATATGCGGACTTTGCATACCTATATTAATAATATATAGGATCTTATAATTCGATTCCAGCAATAAAATTGCTGGTAAATAACCTTTCTTTGTACTTTACTAATTAGACCAGCGTATTATAACTATTTTTTTTTTCAAAATTTAAAGATTATCCAAAAAAAAGAAAAATTTATATTTTGTCGATAAAATATTAAATAAGCATCTCATCTTTATAATCTTTATAAGTTTGATCAATATATCATGGTTATTTTGGTTATTATTGCGATCGTAATTTGTTAATTAACATTTGAATTATTGCTAAAATATTTGTTTAATTTTCACCGGCTTCTGGAATTACAATCTATACCAAGAAAGCTTTGATGTCACTAAGTTATTTAATTATTGATTAATAATTACTTACCTAAAACTTTATTTGAAAATTAGAGTTTTTGTTAGGAAAACCCGCATTTTCCGAGGAAAATTTTCGTCGGAGCAAATCGTGAAAAACATATCTCTATGCAGAATTTAATTGCGGTGAATTTTTATTAAGGTGTTTTAGTGGTAAAGTTAAAATCTTCGGAGTTATAGAGCAATAATTGAAAAAAATACGATTTGTCGGCGCCATTTTGTTTATAAAAAAAGTAGCACACTATCTGCGGACTTTGCATACCTATATTATTAATATATAGGATCTTATAATTCGATTCCAGCAATAAAATTGCTGGTAAATAACTTTTCCATGAATTTTGCTAATTAGCCCAGAGTAAATAGGGAATTTATTGATATTACTCCAAATTAGTTCAATCTAAATAATTCTTAAATTAGTCTAAAGCCCAAATAATAGTAAACGGAATGTTCCGCACTACTGTTTTCGTTGAAATTCCAGGGCAAGCAAATATCGGCGCAAATCGTGTTGCAAAAGGTCATCCTTTGTAGAACTCCCGCCGATCTGATTGGCTATTTATAATTCATTTAACAAACGAGGCAACAGTTAAACGCAATCTAGATAACCGCGAAACCGCAGAAAACATACACAGATCGCGCGAGCCATGAACCATTAATCACTGTATTCGCACGATATTGAAAAGAACACTCTCTCACTCACCCACTTACGCTTTTTTGGTTTTATAGCTTCATTCGTTGTCGGTATCTATCTTGTTTGAGTGCTCCAACTGGTGCTTGGTGCTTTATTTCCTTACAATTTTGCCTCTTGTTAGCATCCTATTAAAATTAATTACAATATGCACGAAATAGAACAACTACATAAAATGATTCAGACTTTATAAATAAAAAAATTATTATAATAGTTTAGGTGATATCGGCATGACCGTTGTTCATATCTAAAATAATTAAAAATACACACAAAAAAGATCAAAAAATAAATTATCAGATATAGCAGAAAAATAAAGAAGCAACATATTAGAGGGTATACACAAAGAAAAATATAGCACTTTTAACACAAACGAAATTATAAGAACTGGCCTTCTTCTTCTTCTTTAATCTGCCGTCACCCAATCGGTGGATGGATATCATCATCACTATCTTTACTCTATCTAGCGCTGCTCTGAAGAGTTCCATAGAACTGCATTTAAACCAGTCCCTTAAATTCTTCAACCAGGAAACTCTTCTTCTTCCTATGCTCCCTCTGTAACGTTTACATTTTTCTGCATGTAGAATAAAATGCGAGTTGGAAATGGGTCACATCAAATTGGGTTCCCAAAACCATAATAAATTTCCTTCGCGCCGAGAAGGCACTTGAACAAACTGTGTTTTTTAAATCTTATAGCTGATAAGTCTCAAGTGTCAATGATTTTGTGGGAATATCTCTTCATTTTCTCACAGATCTTAATTTAGCGTCGTTCCCACACTACGTGTATAAATTGGGGCATACATCTCAAACAAGCCCTGTTTTAGTTTGTTAGCCGTGCAATATGCATTCCGACGTCTATTTATTGTGATCAGTATTTAGTGAACTCATGCGTGAATTATGAGTTTTACGGCACGGCCAATTCTACCGTACCACCTAATAGTCTTCTTTGAGAACCATTTCTACCGCCCGGCCTTATCCTTTGGGACCAAAATTCAACAGTATAATACTGTTTAATATACATATATAAACAGCAATTGAAGGTTGATTAAGCAATTATCAAAACCTGTCTAAGGTAACGACAAAGTTTTATATAAATCATTGAGAGCTGCTCGTTTTAAGGCGCATTGTAGACTAGGAAAGGTACCATTAAAGCCATCAGAGGTCTCGATGAGTTTCATCAAAGTGTACAGTAAGGGAAAAACCCCTTACTGTATAATATAACATGTATCAAAAAATGTATATAATTATAAGTAATTTAGGTTGTTACAAAAAGATATTGTTTCTAAATATGCAAACAAAACGAAGGTTGATTAAGGCAGCTTTGTTTATGTAACCTCGTAGAGGCTCACGTATAGTTTACTTTTTAAAGTCCAAATTATAAGGAGATATAAATAGCCCACAGAGGGATTATCATTATCATTATAGTTCATATTGTTATTATCAAGATCGTTACTATGCTAGTGAGCCGTCCTACGAGAAGGTTGTCCTGAAGGAGCACCCCGCGAAAGAACATCTTAGTAACCTTATGTTGATTGATATTGTAAACCGTAAATAAAGTTATAAAGTTAGAGTCAGTGTTTCAACTCGACATTCCAACCCTACAAGATTATCATGGCAATCTACCAACGTAGCACCAACGTAACAAAAGTCCTGCAGGTGAACCTCCAGCATAGTAAAGCAACTTCGTCAGAACTTACTGATGCTATGAAAAAGATCGATGTAGTTTTGATACAAGAGCCTTGGGTTTACAACTGCAAAATAGGATGTATATAGGGCATTGGTCGATAGCTTATATATAGCCCATCTGCCAAAGTCCCAAGCAATTCAAAATACATCCGATGAAGAATCTTTGTTCCGGAAATTTAACGACGGTAAAGATGAACACCATAGAGGAAAGAATTATTATAAAGGAAATAATTCTCAGATCAGCATAACTTCCACATGGTAATCCCGAACAACCATCACCAAAGTTGTTCGAACAGCTAGAGAGAGATTGCAGGAAAAATTGACTCGAGGGTCTCTGGCCCGAGAGTTTATATGTCGCCCGAGGGTATAAACATCTAATAATGCACGTGGTGCATACAAAACTTTATGTCATACCGGTTTATTGCGTCAATTAAAGTTTTAATTTTATTTTATATTAATTAGAAGAAATATTATGTCGCAGGAGGTATTTAGCACCGTTGCTAGGAAAGTTATGTTGGTTAGCAATTTATTATTAACGTAAACAAAGTTTTTCTATGTGACATTGTCAAAAAAAAAGTCAGAAAAAAGTGATTGAGAATCTGTTACCGAAAAAATCCAAACAAACGTACGACAAGGAATACGCTAAATTTCAACAATGGATTGCAGAAAATAATACTGAATGCGTAAATGTTTGATTTTTGTTGTTTCCTATTGCAATAATTTCTTTATGCCCGCGTGGGCATAAAGTATAACATTATGCCCGCGCGAGCATAAAGTATACCATCATGTGGTTCGTAACTAAGTAATAAATACACAATATTAAACCGATATGACATAAAAAATTATAACCAATATAGTGCAGTCACTGAAGGTGGATAAGAGCTATTACCTCCGATTTCGTTAAACCTTTATCGATTTGCATGAAAATTAGAGGATAGCTCAAGGAACAAAGGTGACATAGTGCCAACTTGCACTTTTACCCTGGGGGTGAATGCCACCCCTTCTCGTGGTGAAAATTATTTTATTAAAAATAACCCATAAATCGATAGAGGAACAAATTCTAAGCTAAATTTGTTATATAAAGTTATTAAAATAAATCAAAACTTTTTGAGTTATTAAAGATCAAAAATTTTAATTTTTCGTGAGAAAAATGCATGTTTTTAACCGATTATTTATAAATACATAACTAAAAAATTATAACTTTTTACAAAAAAGTTATTGTTATCAAAATTGAAGCTAATAAAAAATGAAATGGACTCCTTATTAGAAAAACCGTTTAATGTTAACTAAAAGTGAGTTATAGGTAATGACTGTATATTTTTTTTCGGCGAGTAGCCAAATCTAAGTATTCAAGCTCAAATAACGGGAAAATTATGCATTTTATATCATACATTTTAAACCTTGGTCAAAGTACTTAGAAATGTCTATCAAATGAGCCCCCGAACAAGTTGATAGCATTAAAATTTATGCTCCAAAAATTTTTCAAAATTTATCTTTTAAACATTTTTCCAAAAAATATTATTGTTTTTTTTAATAACTCCGATAATTTTTACGATATCAGATTTAACTGAAAACCATTTGAAAAGTAATTCCAATGGCTATTAAACCACGCTAAATTTAATCTTTTAGACGCCTCACTTTTTTAAAAATAAAAGGTTAAATGGACCCGGATACATGGTTCTCGCAGCAAAATTTAAGTTTTAAACGTTTCTATCTCATTTCTATCTTGCGATTTCTATCTATCTTGAAATCATTAATTACGCTCATATAAAGAAACCGTTGTAAGGATTGCTATGAATTTTAATTTTTGTGGAAATGGCGTATGCTTTATTTTCACTTTTTCCCCAAAAATTCGAAAAGGTTTTTTATTTTCATGAGAACTTGCTTAATTTTGATGCTATTAACTTTTACTGGAGCTCATTTGATAGGTATTCCAAAGTACTTTGACAAGTGTGTAGCAGATATATTTTATAAAATGCATCGTTTTCCGGTTATTTAAGCTTGAATACTTAGATTTGAGTACTCGTCGAAAAAAATATACATTCAATTACTTATAACTCACATTGAATTAACATAGTTTAGTTATTGAGGTAAGGAATGTATTCAGTTTTTTATTGTCTTTAATTTTAGTAATTATAACTTTTTTCTAAACGCTTATAGTATTTGAGTTAAACATGAAAAATAGCTTTAAAACATGCATTTTTTACGAAAAAATAAAATCTTTGATCTTTAATAACTCAAAAATTATCGATTAATATTATTAACTTTATATAACAAATTTTGCTTAGAATTGATCACTCTATTAATTTGTGGTATTATTTTTAACAAAAAAAATTTCAGCCCCGAGAGGGGGTGGCATCCACCCCCAGGGTCAAAGCGCAAGTTGGCATCATATCACCTTTGTGCCTTGAGGTATCCTCTACCAACTCACCAATTTTCATGAAAATCAATGGAGGTTCAACGAAATCGGAGGTGAAAACCTTCAGTAACTGCACTAATAATTACCCGTGTTGAGCTGCCCCCCCCCCACTTGCAAAAATTAAAAAACAAATAGCCCTGATTTATGAGCTATTTATGAGCTCTCATATTCCGCAAACTAAAAATTTTGAGCTCGTTCCACTGAGCAGGAATTTAATACCCTAGTGGGGGGGGCTGAGTCAGCCCCCCCCCACTACTTAAAAATAGGAATATTGAATCGGTTTTTGCGGCAGAATTACGAACTATTTATGAGCTCTTGAAATTATATACTTTCGATTTTTGAGCTCATCCCCTTCACCCCCAAACAACCCTTTAATTGATTTAACTTAAGAGAAAGATGCTGAGAAAACTTAAAATATATCGTATTGCGGATATAATTCATATAGCTTATATACTCTAAGAATAAACTATCAAATCAAGAGCATTTCGATTATTGAGCTACAACCCCTTCGCAAGAAAACCACCCTATCTTCCCGGCTTAAGAGAAAGTTGTACTTAAAATGCATTAAACTAATTATTTGGCGACTACATAATTATCATTTAATAATTTATAACCTTCGAAATTACGCGCATTTAGATCAGTAAATTGCAATTTATTTTGTATAGTGCAGTCACTGAAGGTAAAAATCAACGATTACCTTCAATTTCGGTGAACCTTCATCGATTTTCACGAAAATTGGTCAGTGGTTAGAGGATACGTCAAGAAACAAAGGTGACATGGTACCACCTTGCGCCTTTACCCTGAGGGTGGATACCGCCCCTTCTCGGGGGTGAAAATTATTTTATAAAAAATAAATGCACAAATCAATAAAAGAACAAATTAAAAGCAAAATTTATTATATAAAGTTAATAAAATAAGTCAATACTTTTTAAGTTATTAAAGATCAAAGATTTTAATTATTTGTGAAAAAAATGCATGTTTTGAAGAGGTTTTTGTAAATCACTGAAAAACTTTAAGTTTTTACAAAAAAGTTAATAGTAGTTTAATTCGTATAGCTTATATTCTAAGAATAAACTCTTAAATCACGCGTCTTTCGATTATAGAGCTACAACCCCTTCGCAAGAAAACGACCCCATATTCCCGGCTTAAGAGAGAGTTGTTCTTAAAATAATTTAAATTAATTATTTGGCGACTACATATCGACTTTACATATCGACTAAATATACGCATCTCAATAATTGAATTGCCATTTTCTTTCTATAGTGCAGTCACTGAAGGTAAAAATTAACTATTACCTTCGATTTCGGTAAATCGCCATTTATTTTCACGAATTGACAATAACAACTTGGGGTTTTAGCCTGGGGTATATGTCACCCCTTCTCGGGAGTGAAAATTACTTTATTAAAAATAACCCCACAAATCGAGAGAGGGACAAATTGTAAGCAAAATTTGTTATATAATGTGATTAAAATAAATCAATACTTTTTGAGTTATTAAAGATAAAATATTTTAATTTTTGGAAAGAAAATGCATGCTTTAGAGCGATTTTTCATAAATGACTCAAAAACTGTAAGTTTTTACAAAAAAGTTTTCATCACTAAAATTGAAGCTAATAAAAAATATAATAAATTGCTTACTTGAAAAACCCTTTAATGTTAATTTAAAGTAAGTTATTGGTAAATAAATGTATATTTTTTTCAGCGACTGTTCAAATCTAAGGGTTCAAGCTTAAATAACGGGAAAGAGATGCATTTTATAACACTTAGGTACTAAATACTTGTCAAAGTACTTAGAAATACCTATGAAAAATAAGATCCAGAGAAAGTTGATAGTATCAAAATCCGCTCACCAATTTTCGTGAAAATGAATGGAGATTTACCGAAATTGAAGGTCATAGTTGATTTTTACCTTCAGTGACTGCACTATAGAAAGAAAATGGCAATTCAATAATTGAGATGCGTATATTTTGCGAGCTCATAAATTATTAAACAATATATAGTCGACAAATAATTAATTTAAATTATTTTAAGTACAACCCTCTCTTAAGCCGGGAATATGGGATGGTTTTCTTGCGAAGGGGTTGTAGTTCAATAATCGAAAGGCGCGTGATTTTAGAGTTTATTCTTAGAATATAAGCTATACAAATTAAACTACTATTAACTTTTTTGTAAAAACTTACAGTTTTTCAGTGATTTACAAAAAACTTCTTCAAAACATGCATTTTTTTCACAAATAATTAAAATCTTTGATCTTTAATAACTTAAAAAGTATTTACTTATTTTATTAACTTTATATAATAAATTTTGCTTTTAATTTGTTCTTTTATTGATTTGTGCAGTTATTTTTTATAAAATAATTTTCACCCCCGAGAAGGGGCGGTATCCACCCTCAGGGTAAAGGCGCAAGGTGGTACCATGTCACCTTTGTTTCTTGACGTATCCTCTAACCACTGACCAATTTTCGTGAAAATCGATGAACGTTCACCGAAATTGAAGGTAATCGTTTATTTTTACCTTCAGTGACTGCACTATACAAAATAAATTGCAATTTACTGATCTAAATGCGCGTAATTTGGAAGCTTATAAATTATTAAATGATATGTAGTCGCCAAATAATTAGTTTAACGCATTTTAAGTACAACTTTCTCTTAAGCCGGGAAGATAGGGTGGTTTTCTGGCGAAGGTGAAGGGGTTGTAGCTCAATAATCGAAATGCTCTTGATTTAATAGTTTATTCTTAGAGTATATAAGCTATACGAATTATATTCGCAATACGATATATTTTAAGTTTTCTCAGCATCTTTCTCTTAAGTTAAATCAATTAAAGGGTTGTTTGGGGGTGAAGGGGATGAGCTCAAAAATCGAAACTATATAATTTCAAGAGCTCATAAATAGCTCGTAATTCTGCCGCAAAAACCGATTCAATATTCCTATTTTTAAGTAGTGGGGGGGGGGCTGACTCAGCCCCCCCCCCCACTAGGGTATTAAATTCCTGCTCAGTGGAACGAGCTCAAAATTTTTAGTTTGCGGAATATGAGAGCTCATAAATAGCTCATAAATCAGGGCTATTTGTTTTTTAATTTTTGCAAGTGGGGGGGGGGGGCAGCTCAACACGGGTCTAATAATTTGGAGTTGCATTGCAGGTTACTCCAGGAATTGCCATTCATAACGCTGTGCTGCTCTGGTTTCAAAAATTCACTAAAATGCACTTTTTTCTCTACAGTTTGGGCTAATAATCAAAATAATGTATGATCCTTTTAATGTAAGTTAAATTTTGCAATGGCTAGTTCCACTGAAACCTCCCTCACACGTGAATCGGTGCAATTTCTTTTAAACGGCCTATATCTCAGCGTTCGCCATCGCGTCGGTTCGGTGTCCGCGGTCCACGTTGCGCGGGTAATCAGCGATATCAAAGAAATTGAGTTCCCGTTTGTGTTTTTATTGGACGTCCGTGTTTCTCCCTGATTTATGGTTCCGCAGACCGCCACTTGGAATGTTATTGTTTCAACAGGCGCACTCTGCATGGTAATACTGGTTGGTGATTGCTCGTTGGGTATGTTTACGCGAATCTTTTTGCTACCGTACGGGGTGATACGTTTTATAAATATTTTTATGACTACTTTTTGCAGGAATGTCGTATAATACCTTGACTTTAGAGTATAAGGAACACAGGCAATGAAGTCCTTATGAGAGTTTTTAGCGCGGTGATGCCGATTTTATCAAAAGGAATTTGTAATCGAACATTAGAAAGATTCAATTAAAATTGTTTTAGAAAGGCAACCTACAATTTTAGAATTCATTTGCGTTTAAGTTTATTTGATATACCTACTACAGTTATTACGCATACGAATCCTAAAATTGTAGATTGCCTTTCTAAAATAGTTTTAAATTAATCTCTCTAATGTTCGATTACAAATTAATCTTATTAATCTATGTTAATAAAATATATTTTAAACCTACGTATCGAACATTAGGTTCGGGTTGATGTGACGATACCTGGTACATACATGAATCAATACTACCGACGATCGCGTAGATTAGGAATGATTACATTTATTAATATGAAACGGACATATAAGGAGAAGCTCGCGAGCGGAAAAGACATGTAGGGAAATACGATCAACGCTCGTAAAAGGATAGGGAAAAGTAAAACCGTCGGATTCGTTCAACACACCAAAACGACGGCGGAAAATAGTCGGGATAACTCAACTCTTATACCTCGCTGCTGTTTATTATTCTTCGATCAACGCTCCAAGAATAATCATCAACTAGGCTTTTCGTTCCGACTTTTATATCGTCCGAGACGGTACAAAAACACTTTTTACTTAATTCGTTGGCCTACTCTAGACGATAAAATTATATTATCATCACATGCTACAGCCCTATAGAAGAGCTTTGACCTTCATAAGTATATTACGCTAGTCAGTTCTATCCATTGCCAACTGTTGCCACTTTGTTGTGCCTATTTTTCTACCATCCTCATTTACACCATCCTTCCATCTGAGTTTCACACCATCCTTCCATCTGACTTTTGGCCCAAACCCTATTTCTACTTCCCACGGGTTGGGAGATAAGGATTCTTCTAGGAGAGTTGTTCTGCTGTGATCTTCCTAGATCTTCTGCCCATCTTAGTCTTCCTATTTTTATAAGAGATATTACGTCTTTACCACCAAATATATGTTTATATCTGTGGTAAATCTGGTAGTTGTACCTCCTCCTCCAAACATCATTTTCACAGAGCCACCGAATATTCCTTTCAGGCTCCTTCGTTCAAATATAAACAGAAGGTTTCCGTCTGCCTTGGAGATGGTCCATATCTCTGATGCATATGTCAACACTAGTTGTACGTTGAGTCCGCGAGTCTTTACCCGTGCGTCATTAATACTTGACGAGATAAAACACATACTTTTTATCTAGCATCATTTTCTTCCATGCATGAAACTCATGACAAACCAGCTGCCGTTTGTTATTAAGTAACAACACATGTTATTTTTATGAACCATCTAGACTCAGTGCATTGAAAAGAGATAGGTACAAAAAAAGACGATTCGGTATGTTTTCATATTTTAAGCACAATTTGTTTGACGTTTCTGATTTGTTTAATTTTGTGGCTGTCAGTCAGTTGAACTTTTTGCGGTTTTTGTCGAATTTTTGCGTTTTGAAGTTTCTTTATATTACACAAACAGTTGTTTTCACAACTAATTTTATATTGGGCTTTGAAATTTTAAGGTAAATAATTATATTTAGGCAATTAATATTTAAAACATACAAAGCTAGCGTCATTTACACAGTAAGGAAATGACTGTGTTTAGATTTCCGTCAAAGTGAATAAAATAACAAAAATAAAATATGTTATTGGATTTTTTTATAAATTGTTTATTTATTTATTAATCAATAATAATAAAAGAATTTATTAAGCTACTTCAAATGTAGCTGTAATTCTGCGCAAAAATTTTGAAGCAAAACTTACATTTGACATTCTATATATTTGATAACGTCAAATTTTATAATAAAACCCGTAATCGGAACAGTAGCCACTTTCTGTCAGTTGTTGTTGCGTGAAATAGATTTCCGACTTATTTCGTATGCTTTAAGTGATGACGCACGGGTAAAGACTCGCGGGCTCAACTGTATAATGGTTTTGTATATGGTTATTTTTTTGGCTTAAGTTTCTGCTTCTTATATGTCTACTCAGTTCAAAATAGCATTTGTTTGCTAATATTACTCTTCGCTTGATTTCTTCCGTCATGACATGACGTTCTCATTGGTGATCAGGGAGCCTAAGTATGTGAATTTGTCCACCCTGAAATCAAGAATCTATAAGGCTAATAATCACATCAGTACAATGGTATAAAAAGAGCCAGGAAAATGGCTTGTTAAAATAGCCACAAACAAATCACTACATGGTAGATGTATCGGCCGAGCACGTAATAGATGAAGTCATATTCTTTCATGACATAATGGAGGCGACAACTGGCCAATGAACAAGCAAACTTACTTTATATATAAAGGAACAAGAACCATAATTATCCTATAATCTTCATCTGAAACTACTGGGGAAGCTAGGACAAATAATCCCCGGACAAATAATCCCGGACAAAAAATCTCCACAAATTATCCCTGGACAAAAAATCCCCGTACAAAAAATCCCCGGACAAATAATCCCCGGACAAAAAATCTCCACAAAAATCCCGGACAAATAATCCCCACAAATTTTTTTGGACAAAATATCCCCACAAAAAATCCCGGACAAAAAATCCCCAAGAAATATTTGCTGTCAAATACTTCTCTAAAAGTTTTCCTGAAATTTTAACAAATTTCTAGTTCCAATTCCATGCTGAAAACTTTATTTGTTTTATATTTTTGTTAACTTTATTTGTTTATACATGACAAAAAAGTGTGAGTTTTTTTAAAAAATCGTGGAAAATATGGGGAATGAGCTAATGCCCCGTTTTCATGTCAGGCGCTTAACGTGCGTTTTGATAACGCGCGATTACAACTACATACATTTTACTTGAGACCGTTCACATGCCAACGCGCGTCTTAATGACCTAAAGCGCGCGTTAGCATGTGAACGGTCTTCAGTAAAATGTATGTAGTTGTAATCGCGCGTTATCAAAACGCACGTTAAGCGCCTGACATGAAAACGGGGCCTTAGCTCATTCCCCATATCTTCTACGATTTTTGAAAAAACTCACACTCTTGTCAAGTAAAATTTGAAGTTTTCAACATGGAATTGGAATTCGAAATTTGCTAAAATTTCGGGAAAACTTTTAGATAGCTATTTGGCAGCAAATATTTCTTGGGGATTTTTTGTCCGCGATTTTTTGTAGGGATATTTTGTCCAAAAAAATTTGTGGGGATTATTTGTCCGGAATTTTTTGTAAGGATTTTTGTCCGGGGATTATTTGTCCGGGGATTTTTTGTCTAGGGATAATTTGTGGGAATTTTTTGTCCGGGATTATTTGTCCGGCACCCCCAAAAAGTTACATCGGTCAAAGTGCTAGAACCTTTAACAAACGTATAGCAGAACACAAAAGGCTTTCAATAATAGAAAAACAGATTCTGAGTACAGTGGAACCTCGATAAGTCGGATTAATCGGGACCGCGGCCGATCCGGGTAATCGAAAATCCGGGTTAGCCGGAGAATATGGTAAGAATTAATAAAACACTGTATACTTACAGGTAAACTCCATTATAATTGCGAAAACACGAAATACATATGGACAATACATCTAAATTACGTACAGTTGTATACAGTATTATTTATTTCTTGGTAAAAAACAGTAAAAGTGAAAAAATGTTTGTTTTGTCTGATGAAAATCGGTCTGGGTTAGCCGGACTTCCAGGTTATCGCAGGCCGACTTATCGGGGTTCCACTGTACGCACTTCACTTCACTAGATCATAAAGATTCTTTTAATGACCAATTTCAAATTCTTTATAAAGGCCTTAAGCTATCTTTGTTAGAATATATAAAAATCAATCAATTGAAAAGCCCAGATATAAATCTGAATGACTAACTTATCTTCAGCTAGTTAAAGACTTAAATGTACACGTAATAAAAATACATCACTTGAGAAACTCTGCCAAAACGGCTGTAGTGATAATAATTATAATAAATTTTGTGGAAATGTAGAAAACATAATTTTTCAGTGTTTCATTGTGAGATATATACAAGTCTATATAGAAATATAACATTTTTTTTTGAAATTAATGAATAACAGTACCTTCGGAAAACAGTTGCGCATCCATTAAATTTGCTTGTTTATTTCTTCAAGGAGTGACAAGCTTCTTCAAGAATCTGAAAGTAATTAACATTTCTAGCACTAATTAATGAGATAAATGTAGAGATTTATAAATTATCTACCTTTTTGTACTTGAAATACTACGTGAAGAGTGGCAGTGGCAGTTTGATGTTGGATAGCTAGAAGTAAGTTGTGTATTGTGTATTTATTCGAAATAAAAAATAGTAAAATACAAACATCTGCCATTAAAGTAAAGTAATCTAATAAAAAAGTATTATATACAGGGTGTCCAGAAACTCTACCGACAAACGAAGTCAGATAATTTTAAGAAAATTTAACCCAATTCATCTAGTCCGAAAATGCTTCCTAAGGGAGCTAGAGCTATTTGAAGATGGCGTCTTGTAATTAGTTATTCTTAAATACCTCCAGAACGCTTCTATTTAGAAAAACATAAATTGGTACACATATTTTTCTTCCAGAGATAAATCGATTCCATCCATTGCGAATTTCTAATACCGGTCATAGGCGTCCGTTTTGGGTAGGGCAATGGTGATTTTATTCCATAACTTGTTTGTCTTTAATTTTGAAGTATTTTTGATACTGTACTATTAAACTCTCAGGTACTGTAGTACTAAAAGGTACTTTTGCTTTAAGTCGATAGAATTCACCGTTTTCTAGAAAAATGGATTTGAAAATTTTTCGTTTTTGAATTTGAAAAAAGGAAAAATAAAAAAAAACTATTTAGAAAAACGAAAACTGGTACGTTTATTTATATTCCAGAGATGAATCAATTTTATTAATTGCGAATTTCTAGTACCAGTCATAGGCGTCCCGTTTGGGTAGATCAACGGTTATTTTATCGCATAACTTTTTGTCTTTAATTTTTAAGCCTTTTTGACACTAGATTATTAAATTATGAGGTATTTTAGTACTAAAAGGTTACTAAAGTTAAAAAAGTTAATAATTTTTTTTTAAATTTTTTTCAAATTAAAAAACGAGAAATATTCAAATCGATTTTTCTGGAAAACAGTGTGTCCTACCGAATTAAATCAAGAGTACCTTTTAGTACTAGAATACCTTAGAATTGAATAATCCAAAGTCAAAACTGCTTAAAATTTAAAGACAAAAAAGTTATGCGATAAAATAATCGTTGCCCTTCCCAAAACGAACGCCTATGATAGGTACTAGAAATTCGCAATCAATGTAGTCGATTTATCTCTGGAAAAGAAATATGCGTACCAATTTTAGATTTTCTGAATAGAAGCGTTCTGGAGGTATTTAACAAAAACTAATTACAAGACGCCATATTCAAAGAGCTCTAGCTCCCTTAGGAAGCATTTTCGGACTAGGTGAATTGGCTTAAATTGTCGTAAAATTATCAGTAGTAATTGCACAAGAGCTCTAAAATTATCGAATTTTTCCCGAGTGACACTTTGACAGTTTTAATTTCACGACCCGAAGGGGAGTGAAATTATGTCAAAGTGTAACGAGGGCAAAAATTCGATAATAATTTTAGAGATCGAGTGCAATTTGTTGCGATTATTTCATGAATAAAACTGTTCAAAACCAAAATTTTATGGTAATTTATTTATGTAAGTACAAATTAGTACAATTAAACACACAGTTGATATAAATATTTGACGGTTGAAGGTCATCAGTTTTATAATTTTTAAAACATTAATTGTCATTAATGTCACTGAATGTATTTTTTCGTAGCAACGAAGGGCATCTGACGTAATACACTCGACGACGGGATATTACCAAAAATTATCAGTTTAATTTTTATTTCTATTGGTCAGAATCTCCTATGAATTAAATAATCTGAGGAATCTCCTTTTTTCGTTTGTCGGTGTAGTTTCTGGACACCCTGTATAGGTAATATTAATACAAACATCTGCCATTAAAATAAATTATTCTAATAAAAAAGTATATAAGAACTAAAATTTAAATCCATTTGCATATTTGAAAAAAGCACAAAAGACTAGGTTTAATGGTTCGCCTCAATTTTTTGGACAGACAATTTAATGACTTTAATTTTGAAATTATATTGAGATTTTTAAAAACACTGAGATTAAAAAGTAGGTGTAATTAATTTTTAGTAATATAATATTAAAGTTAATGAATAAATTCTTATTTTAAAAATATTCAGTATTTATTTACTACATTGGACCGACCCATTTAATAATAACAAAAAAATCCAGGTCCGGATCAACAAAAAAATACACAGTAATTGTAACCTTAAAACAATACCCTGTATATTGAAATTATCAAAATCCTTTTGCACATTTTAAAAAACCACAAAAAACCCATAGGTCTGGATCCCGCGTATGAAAAAAAAGTTGATTAATAGCAAGCTGAAAATTTGTTAATAGCTTAAGGGTGTCTAGTCGGACAAACTTTGATATATGGAAACACTGTAACAGGGGAAGTTTTATTTGTGGAACAGGTTAAAAATTTGGAACGGTCAGGCCACGAAAACGGAACATGTATTTTGTCCGACAGAAGAGACTTAAACTCTCCGAACAGAGATTAAACTCTCATGCAAAAATCAGACTACTATTTATCACCATATGGGCGTTTTAATGAGTGGAACATGTAGAATATGTTAAATGACAGGAATTATGACAGGTGATAAATAGCAGTCTGATTTTTTGCATGAGAGTTTAATCTCTGTCCGGAGAGTTTAAGTCTGTTCTGTCGGACAAAATAAATGTGCCGTTTTCGTGGTCTGACCGTTCCAAATTTTTAATCTGTTCCACAATTAAAACTGCCCCTGTTACAGTGTTCTTATATATCAAAGTTTATCCGACTAGACACCTTTAAGCTATTAACAAATTTTCAGCTTGCTATTAATCAACTTTTTTTTCATACGCGGGATCCAGACCTACCAGTTTATAGATTCGCTTCAATGTTTTGCGCAGACAATTTTAATGACATTCATTTTGAAATTATATCGACATTTTTGTAGTTCTCAGTAGGGATGGCGGTTTTTGACAAAACAACGGTTTTCGGTTATACCGGTTTTTTTGCTTACGGTTTAACCTGGCGGTTATAACCGGCCAAAAAACCGGTTTTTGTAAAAACCGGTTTTCGGTTTTTTTAATCCAATAGGTTACAAAGTTACATTTATGTACAATACACTTTAGTTTGCGATACTCCATTCGACTCGATATCAATATGATCAAAATTAGTACTATCGAAAGAACATGTATTACTTTTAATACGTTTGTATATTTGTAGAATAGGTAGAATTGGAATCGGTAGAAATAGGTAGATTTGGAATCCTAATCACCGTAAAAACCTAATAACCGGTTTTTACTTTAAAAAGAAAAACCGGTTATAACCGGGACAAAAAAACAACCGGTAAAACCGGTTATTGCGAAGTAAAAAAACCGGTTTTAGGTTTAAACCGGTAGATTTTTCCCATCCCTAGTTCTCAGGATTTTTAAAAATTTCGACATAATTAATATATCACATTTATATTATACAGTGTGGATATTAAGTCTTACTCCACCTAGTAAACTCCGTTATTTAAGACAAATATGAAAAATGCTCGGACCCGTCAATCTTTATTTTAATAGAGGTATTTTATAACATAAAAAAATTGTCACCCCTTTCATCCCCTTCACCTGTCAGCTACCCCCTCAGATTTTTTAAATAGCAATGGGGGTCGTGCGATAGTTAGTTGGAAAGGATTTGAAAAGAAGAATTCAAAAATGTATAAGTTTGAAATTTTGTATGGTTTTATTTAAAATTATTACAAAAAATAATGTATTAAATTACATCTTTAAAATTAAAGGAACTGCCAAATTATCCTAAAGAAAATTTAAATTACTGCAGGAGATGCTCGAAATGTTCTCTATTTACTTCCTGGCAGAAGTAGATTCTTTGTTTCGTTGCCTCCCTAACCCTTTGTAGGGTCTGCATATCAATCCTATTACATTCTTCGATTATTCTTTGACGGAGTTCATCAAGTGACGTCAACTGGCTCCCATATAGTTTGGATTTAAGGTAACCCCATAGGTAAAAATCTAGAGGAGTAAGATCTGGTGATCTTGGTGGCCATTCAATGAATCCACCACGTCCAATCCGTCTTCTCGGATACAAATTATCTAAAAAATTTCGAACGCGAGCAGTGTAATGAGGCGAAGCTCCATCTTGCTGGAAAACAATATCTTGGGTGAATTCGCCCGGATTGTTTCTAACCACATCATTAATTGCAGGAATTATTTGTGTCGCCAACAGATTAAGATAGCTTTCCCCCGTTAAATTGCCTTCGAAAAAAAAAGTTCCTATAATGTGATCCCCTAGTATACCTGCCCAAACATTTAATTTAGTTGGAAATTGAGTATGACACTCTCAAAACAATCGAGGGTTTTCGTCAGACCAATATCTCACGTATTGTCGATGTACATGACCATTTAAATAGAATGTAGCTTTATCGGAAAAACAAATATGTCTTAAATAATTTGGATCTTATGAAATATTATTATCCATAGTTTCACAATATTGCAGTCGTCGATCTGGATCATCCTCTGTCAATTCGTGCACCATTTTCATCTTATAGGGATAAAATTTTTGCTTTTTTAAAATGTTTAAAACGGTCCTGTGACTTACTTAGCATTCGCGAGCAACATTTCTAGTTGAACTGGATGGATTTACTACAAATTGAGACGAAATATCTACTTGCTTTTCCTCAGAAATCTTTTTTCTACCATCCCGTTTCTTGTTTTCGACAGAACCAGTTTCAAAAAATTTGGTGACAAGCAGTCTATAGTAATGTCGATCATTTGGACGATCCGGAAAACGTTCATTAAAAATTCTTACAGCTTCATGGTAGTTACGGCCTGCTTCACTAAATATTAAAATTGCTTCACATTTGTCTACTAATATACGAGGTGGTGCCATTTTGATTGCTTTGACTTTTGAATACTAAAAATTTGCAGGTTACCACTAAAGCTCACCAAATCTGAAGTTCTTGTCAATATTCTTTACAATCAACAGTGGTAATTGCTTGGTTTTTATGACAGTTGTCAAAAACTAGACACGCCAACTAGATTATTTAAAAAATTGTTCTAACCACGATATCTTTAAACGACACAAAAGTATTTATTCTGCAAAAAAATAATTCGGTATAAACGTTCAAGAATTAAAATTAAATAAATTTTGTTATACCGAATGTCCCATATTAAAGCAAAACCAGTGTACCTACTTTTGTATTGTTGTATCGCAAAGTGTATCTCCAAACAATAAATCGTTATTAACAAAAAATATCCTTAAGGTTAAAGTAAAGTGTGATACATTTTTGAATTCTTCTTTTCAAACCCTTTCCAACGAACTATCGCACGACCCCCATTGCTATTTAAAAAATCTGAAGGGGTAGCTCTCAAGTGAAGGGGATGAAAGGGGTGACAATTTTTTTATGTTATAAAATACCTCTATTAAAATAAAAATGAAAAATTGGCAACACGGCAGTCAAAACGAAAACAAATATTGTATTTACCGTCTGCAATAAACTCAATTTTTGAGAGTTGAAACGGGAAATAAGTTGTTAAAAGTATCCAGTGAACAATATAAGACATTAAGTTAAGGTTAGTGATAATTAAAAACATTAAAATCGGTGAAATAACATCAAAATAGAACCAAGGACATACAAAAAGTAAGATCGCTAAAATTGTTAAGCCTGTTTAACAACAAAACGTAGACACGAAACTCTGGCCGATGAAATTGCGACGTTGCCGTTGTGAGTAGATTTTCCAGGTAACCACAGAAAATAACAACCGATAATAAATATACAAAATAAATACGGTAAACGCTGTCTTCTCTGCACTTTTGAGGTGGAAGACAGTGTTTGGCGCCGGAAAATGGAAAGGTATCTGGAAACTTTAGACAGTGATGACACACAGTCAGAAGGAGGGTCAAAAAGGAAGGACAGATATATGGATAACGAGGAAGATGATATTTTTAGAAAGAGCAAAAAGTTCTCGAGAACACCAACAAAAAATCAAGAGAAAAGAAATGAAGAAACAAAAATTGATCAATTATTAATAATGATGAGCCACCTCACCGATGACATTAAGGAAATAAAAAGAAATCAAAAAGAAAGCAAAGAAGCAATAGAAAAGCTCATTATAGAAAACAGAGCGCTGAGAAAAGAAAATGCGGAACTAAAACAAGAGAATATAGAAATCAAGGAGGAACTCAGAGAAATAACAAACCACATGGAAGTTATGGAAAAACACCGACGAATAAATAACGTAGTCATGAACGGTCTAAGGATAGACACATATGAACAAGCAGGGTTAAAAGAAACAACTAACAATTTCATCAAACAACACTTAGGAGTAGAGGTTAAAATAAGGAATGCTCACAAGCTAGGAGAAAAAACATGCCTCATTGAATTAGAAAACCAGGAAGAAAAAAGAAAAATAATGGAAAAAAGTATAAGTTAAAAGAAATAAGAGGGCTGAAGGTATATATTAACGAAGATGCAACCATAAGAGAACGAGAAATACAGAAAACAATTAGAAACATTGCTCAGGAAGAAAGAAACAAAGGAAATGAAGTCAAGATTGGAGTAAAAAAAATATGGGTAAACAACAACGAATGGAAGTGGAAAGACAAAGAAGGAAAAATGATCAAAACAACATCAAAAAACTAGCAGACAATTGTACCATGGGAATAACGATGACGACACAAGTACAGAAAAAGGATAACGATAATTCAAAAAAAGGACAAAAGAGAAAAAAAATGAAAACCGGACAAAAATACAAGAGAACATGTCGAAAAGAACACTTACTTTTAGGAACATGGAATGTAAGAGGCACATATAGAGAAGGTAAACTTAAACATCTAGCGAGAGAAATCGAAAAGTTCCAATTTGACATAGTAGCCTTGCAGGAGACGAAACAGCTGGGAAATGATATATTAGAAATAGAAGATACAGTGTTTTTTAATAGCGGCGGAAAGAATAGAACACTAGGCACAGGTTTTATGCTACGAAAAGAACTAAAGGAAGCAATAGTAGAATTCAAACCAATATCAGATCGAATATGTAGTATCAGGATCAAGGGAAAATACCAAAAAATCACTCTCATAAATATTCACGCACCATCTGAAGAAAAAGATAATGATGTCAAAGAATCTTTTTACAGTGAACTAAGTAGAACAATCGAAAGTATACCCAGATACGACATGAAAATTATTTTAGGCGACGCAAATGCCAAAATAGGGAAGGAAGAAGTATTTAGACCGACAATAGGAAAACATAGTAAACACAATGAAACTAATGAAAACGGACAGTTCCTCATAGATTTTGCAAGAGAAAAAAATATGATCATAATGAGCACATATTTCGAAAGAAAACAAATACACAAGGAAACATGGATATCGCCAGATAGAAAGACCAAAAACCAAATAGATCACGTGCTGATCGAAAAAGAAGAGCAGCAATGTATAAAGAAGATTAGAACACACAGAGGACCAGATGCCGACTCCGACCATTACATGGTGGGTATCAAAATGAAGCAACTGATACCTGAAAACAAAAACAAAATAAAAGAAAAGAAATGTATAAATAAACCAATTCGGTTTGCAACAAAAAAAGAGCAAGAAACATACAGAGAAACAATGGAAAGGGAACTAAAAAAGATACAAATAGAAGAACAAACGGAGAACAACTGGGAAATCATAAAGCAAGTAATGAACAAAGCAGCAAAAGAATGTAATAAACAAGAGATTAAAAAGAGGAAGGAGTGGTTCGACATAGAGTGCCAAAAAGAAATAGAAGTAAGACAATCATTAAGGATGGAAATGATCAAGAAAGAAACAACAGAGACGCATGATAGATATACAGAACAAAGACAAAAAGTAAAGAGGTTGTTGAGAGAAAAGAAGAGAAAACACTTAGATAATAAGCTAAAAGAAATAGAAGAGAACTACAGAAATAAAGAAATAAAAAACCTGTATCAAGGTGCCAGAAACGAGAAAAGAGGATACCAGCAAAAACCCATATTCGTTAAAAACAAAGCTGGAGATAATATAAGCGGCGAAGCAGAAATAGTAGAGAGATGGAAAGAGTATTTTGACGAATTACTAAATGGCAAGAATAAGCAAAACCAAAATGAATCCATAGAAGCAGAGACAGAAAATGAACAGTTAGAAGACATAGAAGATAATCCACCGAGCAAAGAACAAATCGAGGAAATAATTAGAAATCTTAAAAACAACAAATGGCCTGGAAGCGATAACATAACAGCAGAGATGATGAAATATGGTGGAAAATTGCTGAATGATTGGATACACAAAATCATAAAAGATATATGGTTAAAAGAACGAATACCAGAGGACTGGAAGGAAGCAATTATCTGCCCATTACATAAAAAAGGCGACAAAACAGAATGCAGTAATTACAGAGGAATAGCTTTACTAAATACCGTATACAAAATCCTAGGAAAATCAATAAAAGACAAACTTGAAAAAGAAGCTGAAAATATAATAGGCGAATATCAGTGCGGATTTAGAAGAGGGAGAAGCACAACGGACCAAGTATTCGTAATCAGAGAATTACAAGCAGAAAGCTATGAACACAACCTACCAACGATAGCACTATTCATCGACTTCCAACAAGCATACGATAGAATAAAGAGGAAGAAATTAAAAGAGGCGCTTGAGGAATTGGGAGTTAGCAGAAAGCTACGTAACATGATACATCTCACTCTGAAGAATACAGAAAACAGAGTCAAAATAAACAATCAATCATCAGAAAAATTTATAGTAAACGAAGGATTAAGATCCTCTGTCATCTTTACTCTTCAACTTATGCCTAGAAAAAATAATGCGAGAAGCAAAAATCAATAGAGAAGGACTCATATATCAAAGAAGACACCAAGTTTTGGCGTTTGCGGATGATGTGGTGTTACTGGCAAGAGGAAAAAAAGAGCTACAGGAGATGGTACAGAGAATAGTAAAAGCAGCGAAGAAAATGGGACTATATATAAATTCAACTAAAACAAAATGTATGGAGTGGACAGATGGTCAGTTTAGGAATGGTCAAAAGTTTAAAGTAGAAGTAGAAGAAGGAACATCATACGAATTCGAAATGGTAGAAAGATTTACATACCTAGGGGCAATAATATCACGTAAACCTATCATTAAAGAAGAAATACAAGCTAGAATAATGGCAGGCAATAGAAGTGTACATGCGCTTAATCTAATGTTGAAAAGCAAGTTTCTATCAAGAAGGGCAAAAGTACAGCTATACAAAACAACTATACAGCCAATAGTAACATACTGCAGTGAGACATGGACAATGACAAAAAATGAACAAAATTTACTGGAGATCTGGGAAAGGAAAATACTAAGGAAGATATATGGAGGAAAAATAAGGGACGGTTTATGGATAAGAAGATCAAATGATGAGTTAAAACAATTATACAACCAACCTAATATAATAGGAGTGATAAAGGCTCAGAGACTTAGATGGCGAGGTCACATTGAAAGGATGCCAAACACGAGGACTCCAAAAAAGGTACTAAACTACACTATAACTTCAAGAAAGAGAAGAGGAAGGCCGAAAAATAGATGGAAGCAAGACGTCGAAAAAGATTTGGAAAGAATGGGGCTAGAGGGCCAAAAAAGAAAAATGAGTGACAGGAAGGAATGGAGGAAAATCACATATCAAGCCAGAGAAAAGCTCAGCACATTAAGAAACGTGAAAATGAAGAAAGGAAAAAACAAACTTTTCAAGCCATGGGCCTCTAAGGCCTTTAGTGCTATTGTATATATATAAAATAAAAATTGACGGGTCCGAGCATTTTTCATATTTGTCTTAAATAACGGAGTTTACTAGGATGGATAAGACTTAATATCCACACTGTATATGAAATTAATTCGACATATTAATTTTATACTAGGTCTGGATCCCGCGTATGAAAAAAAAGTTGATTAATAGCAGGCTGAAAATTTGTTAATAGCTTAAGGGTGTCTAGTCATAGCTTAAGGGTGTCTAGTCGGACAAACTTTGATATATGGGAACACTGGAACAGGGGAGGTTTTAATTGTGGAACAAGTTAACAATTTGGAACGGTCAGACCACGAAAACGTAACATGTATTTTGTCCAACAGATCTTCCAATTGATTTGTTACCCTTTCATTAAACTCTCATGCAAAAATCAGACTGCTATTTATCACCTGTCGTAATTCCTGTCATTTGACATATTCTACGTGTTCCACTCATTATAATTCCCATTTGGTGATAAATAGCAGCCTGATTTTTGCATGAGAGTTTAATGAAAGGGTAACAAATCAATTGGAAGTTCTGTCGGACAAAATACATGTGACGTTTTCGTGGTCTGACCGTTCCAAATTTTTAACCTGTTCCACAATAATTAAAACTTCCCCTGTTCCAGTGTTTCGATATAGGCAGTGCCGGATTTAGGGTATTTGCGGCCCTAGGCCAAATTACCCCGAGCGGCCCCCGATAACTTCACGATTATGTAATTAAAGCATAAAGACTTGATAATAATAATAATATTTAAAACGTTTATTTCAATTTTACTTTTTAAAATTCGTAATACAAATAAATGAATAGAAATGCCTCTAATGTTCTATTTGAATACGGACATAAAGAGGTTGAAATGTATTTACTAATTAAATAATCTTGGTTTGCAAATTTGGCTAAAACCCCAAAACAGCTCTAACAATTTCTATATTTATAGAAATTTCGAAAACGAAAATTTATAGAAAGAATTCTGTATTTATAGAAGCCTTTGAGATGTTGGTTTTTCGAAGGATGCTAAAGATCTCTTGGACAGATCACGTGGCCAACAACGAGGTGCTGAGAAGAATGGAGACTGACAGAGAATTCCTAAATATTGTAAAAAACAGAAAAACGAGTTATCTAGGAAATAATTTACATAGGAGAAAGATACAACTTTTTACGACTCACAATGGAAGGGAAAGTAAAAGGAAGAAGAGGTTCAGGTGATAATGTGATAATGTTTGTTAATATACATTTCTTTATGAAATTATAAAAAGTTCTATCTTGTTTGATTTTTTCCATAAGTAAAAACTCCATTGACTCCACTAATTATAATATTAAGGTAAAATTTATTATCCCTATTTGTTTTAGATGAGTACCTTCCATAAAATTCACTTCGTTGCCTAGTAAAGAGAAATAATTTCACTCTAACCCCGCCTTTTTAATGTACCACAAGGTAAAGAGAATATTCTGTGAGAGTTTTGCCAATATTACCAGGTGATACTAACGTCCTCATTTGTTAGGATCATATATAACTTATGGATTCTGACATTAAATTGTTTATGTATGCAAATACGTGTTTGGATAGAACCTGCTACACTGTAGCTTGTGATGATAATATTTGAATAAGTTCTATCAAAGTATAGAAAATCTACTTAAATTATAATTTTCTTGCCTCATGTTGAAAAAATTGTGGTGGGTATTTCTTTAAAGTGTAATTTAAAAGGAAACGTGTTTTGGTCTATGCCAGATTTTATGTACCTATACAGGGTGTTTGGTAAAGAATGGGCCATAGCTTAACCTTAGATTCCTGAACTTAAAATAGGCCGATTTAAGCTAACTTACCTTAGTACAAAAGTTGATAATAACCTAAATACAGGGTGTCAAAGTTAAACTTTTATTTTATTTATTTTTGAATATTTCCTGACAGGCATGGGACAACAACACGAAATTTGGTAAGTGGTGCTGGTATTGTACAATCTACTAAATTATGTTAAACAAACGTTTATGGCTACTACCAAAGGCGTACGACTGGGGAACATGAATGGTTGACCCTTCCCAAATTCTACGCCACTGGCGGAATTGCTATTTTAGTGCAATTTTTTGATTCTTCAATACCTTTTATGTAAAAAACACACTCTTCATTCGTAACGATAAAGCCATTACTTTTCGAGATATTTGAAGCTAAAAACGAAGGAGCATAATACATTAATCAAAATAACTGTGCCTTTTCATTTTTAACTTCAAATATCTCGAAAACTCATGACTTTATCGTTACGAATGAAGAGTATATTATTTGTATAGAAAGTATTGGAGAATCTAAAAATTATGCTAAAATAGCAGTTTCATCAGTGGCGTAGAATGTGGGAAGGGTCAACCATTCACTTTCCCCTGTCGTACGTCTCTGGTATTAACCACAAACGATTATTAAACATAATTTAGTAGGATGTACAGTACCTACACTTTCTGCTAAGGACCATAAGGATATGTCAAATAGTTTTATAGTATCGGGCACATATAGTTCTTAAAGTTTTAAATAAAGAATAAATTATTAACAAAAAAAAAGAATACTTTAAAATAATTTGACATAACCGTGTGATACTTGGCAGAAAGTGTAGGCACTGTGCACCCTACTAGGTACATTATGTTGAATAATTGTTTCTGACTACTACCAGAGGCGTACGACAGGGGAAAGTGAATGGTTGACCCTTCCCAAATTCTACGCCACTGATGAAACTGCTATTTTAGCACAATTTTTAGATTCTCCAATACTTTCTATGCAAATAATATACTCTCAATTCGTAACGATAAAGTCATTAGTTTTCGAGATATTTGAAGTTAAAAATGAAAAGGCACACTTATTTTGATTAATGTATGATGCTTCTTCGTTTTTAGCTTCAAATATCTCGAAAACTAATGGCTTTATCGTTACGAATGAAAAGTATGTTTTTTACATAGAAAGTATTGGAGAATCAAAAAATTGCACTAAAATATCAATTCTGCCAGTGGCGTAGAATTTGGGAAGGGTCAACCATTCACGTTCCCCCGTCGTACGCCTCTGGTAGTAGCCAGAAACGTTTGTGTAACATAATTTAGTATAAAATACTTAATTATAATTTAGTAGATTGTACAATACCAGCACCACTTACCAAATTTCGTGTTGTTGTCCCATGCCTGTCAGGAAATATGCAAAAATAGATAAAATTAAAGTTTAACTTTGACACCCTGTATTTCGGTTATTATCAACTTTTGTACTAAGGTAAGTTAGTTTAAATCGACCTATTTTAAGTTCAGGAATCTAAGGTTAAGCTATGGCCCATTCTTTACCAAACACCCTGTATATACAGAGTGTCCCAAAAGTAGCGGTACGGGTGAAATGAACAACGGATCGAAAAACTGAAAAAAAAAACGTGTTCAATCATTTTCAAAAATCTATCGAATGACACCAAACACGACCCCACCCCCCTGGAGGAGAGTTTAAAACGGAAACCCCCCGTTTTTATTGCAGATTTGGATTCCTTACGTAAAAGTAGACAACTTTTATTCGAGACATTTTTTGGAATTGTGGATAGATGGCGCTGTCATCAGAAAAAACGATTTATCGTTATACCATAGGGCTTTTCATCGATTGTCATTTGTTTCGAGCTTCTGTCATGTGTCACAAAATATTAATATATCTACGTCATACGTCTTTGGTTTGTAACATTGGTATATGCCAATAACGTATGACGTAGATATATTCATATTATGTGACACATGACAGAAGCTCGAAACAAATGACTGTGAATGAAAAGCCCTATAGGTAAATACGGTCTAATATATCAAGAAATACACTTCCAAATGAAAAACCAAAAACACCTATCTAATATTTTTCAAAAATCTATCGAATGAAACCAATCATGACTCTCCACTGCAATCCCAGGAGGTAGAGTAGGGGATAACTTTGAAATATTAAAAATAGGGACCCCCATTTTTTATTGCAGATTTGGATTCCTCATGAAAAAATAAGTAACATTTATTCGAAACATTTGTTAGAATTGTTGATAGATGTCGCTATAATCCGATAAATACGATTTTTTAGCGCCATCTATCAACAATTCTAAAAAATTTTACGAATAAAGATGTTACTTATTCTTTCATGAGGAACCCAAAACTGCATTAAAAAACGGGGGTTCCTATTTAAGATTTTAGAATTATCCCCCACCCACCTCCAGGGCGTAGAGTGGGGAGTCGTGTTTGGTGTCATTCGATAGGTTTTTCTCAAGATATTAGACCGTTTCTATAATTGATGACCCCGGTGCAAAAACCAGCTAGGTGTATAGGTGTAGTTCTTGTAGTTTTGAGAAAAAGGAAATAAACGTGTAAGTCACGTAGTTTTATAAAATTTAATAATTTTATATTTTCTGTGGAAAACAGAAATTAAAGGCTTTTATATGTAATACTTTTCGAATTTGAATTTTTGAAAATACAGGTAAAATTTTTTTTTTAATTTCCACGTGCACGGTTGCTCCCAAAATCTAGAAAAATTGAAAATTTAAGGAAATACATCAGAAAAAAACTAAAAAATCAAGTAAATACAAAAAATAGTAGTATATTTTAAAGTAAAACATTACACAAATTATGTGATTTTTACATAAAATACAAAATGGCGGGTAAATATAGTGTATTTTAGTCATAATCACTATCTGCATCATTTTGTTCTCGTGTAATAGCTATGAAACTTAGATCTATTCTGAGCAACTCTCAGCTGAATTTACAACTAAGAATCAAGTTCCTAAAATGTTATGTGTATCCTGTATTACTATATGGATGTGAAACCTGGATCATGAAGGTTAACATGATGAACAAATTAGAAGCCTTTGAGATGTGGTCGTATCGTAGAATGCTCAGAATATCTTGGGTTCAACGCATTTCAAACAGAGAAGTCTTAAACAGAGTAGGTCAAGGCGAAGGTGACTTGATGAAGATGATAAAAAAGAGAAAACTTGAATATCTGGGGCATATAATGAGAGGTAGCAGATACAGGATGCTGCAGTTAATACTCAATGGAAAGATCGACGGAAAAAGAGGAATTGGTCGAAAGAAATATTCATGGCTCCGAAACCTTCGTCAATGGACTGGCTTATCAGCAGATCAATTGTTACATGCCGCACAAGATCGAGAACGATATCGGCAAATTGTTATGGAAGCTACCCACGCCTAAAAATTTGGGCACGGTACTTAAAGAAGAAGAAGAAGTAATAGCGTTGAAAAAAGGAAGATAATAAGCAGGAGGTACATATTTTTTACTATTGGCAATTAATTGGAAATACTGTTGTATTTCTTGCATTTAAGTGAGAGTTTTTCTTTATATGCCAATGGAATCATATTTAGGTCTATGAATGTACCTGGGTTTTTAAATAAAGGGTAATAGGTTACACTAGTAGGATTGTGAGATTCTGTAACGCACACATTTTCTGGCATTGTCGAATCATAAATAAATTCGGTACTTGGATTTTGTAAATGGTTTTTTCTTGACAACTGAAGTCTTTTTAAAGAGTGCCTCTAAAAATGAGATAACATCAAAAATCATTTCTTGTGTAACACGCTCAACAGCAAACTTTCTACCGTAGCTTACTACCATAGAGTACCACGCTTTAGGCAAATATAATATGTATTTTTTTGCACTTTTTTTGTTCTGTAGTACCAAAATCACGATCATATGGTAGAAAGCACGCTCTGGAAAATGATGTACTATTTTTAAAAATCGTTTATTATTAAATAAAACTTTTTGTTAACAAATGAACCATTACAGCATTTTGTTTTGCCCGGCGCAGTTGTCAGAAAATATATAAAGAGTTTTTACTTGGTCGCTTATATATTTTTTAATAAAATGCCATAAATACGAGGTAGTCTCTATGCAACCCTTTTTTGATATAGTTTCATCTGACTATCTGATCGAATAGTCGATTATACACGCAAATCTGCCGTGCATAAAATATCTCCCCTGTTGTTAAGACAGGTACAGGTAGATTTTGTTGGTAGTCAAAACAGATTGTTTCACTAAATGGGTCCACTCTTGCCAGCTCTGTTTTTTCTTTAAGATCATCATAAAAGGCTTGCGCTTTTCGCAAGTGAAATTCTTTTTCAACTTCCAACCTTTCAGGGCAAAAACCGGTCATGTGCAGCACCTAGCCGCTTTTTGCGATCAATAGGATCAATTTTCTCAATAAAATTACAAACCGCTTGGCGCAAGAATGGGTTACGTAAGGATAGGCATCAAACTAACTATACATTATACGTGGACGGCTCATGCAGCAAACGATACGGAGTATTTTTTTGAGTCAAAATCAGCGAAAATCTCATTTTAGGAAAAAATGGTCTTTAGCCGGTTTTTGCACCAAGCCCTTCAATTATACGTTAAGGAATCCAAATCTGCAATAAGAACTGGGGGTTTCTATTTAAGATTTTGTAGTTACCCCTCACCGCACCTCCATGGGGTGGAGTAGGGGTGGGTCGTGTTTGGTGCCATTCGATAGATTTTTGAAAACTATTGAACAAGTATTTTTCAGTTTTACGACCAGATGTTCATTTCGGGTAATATTCGACCGTTCCGTTACTTTTGGACACTTTATAAATATGTATAATATGAAACTCAAAGCTAAAATCAATATCAATAAAAGAATTAATATTAAAATTAAACTCACCATGCTTCCGGGTTGAACCGCGTTATTGGCATCTAGGCCGAGCTTTCGACGTTCTCTCTGACGTCATCTTCAGGGCTTCCGGGGTCTCAGTCTCCTGAGGCTCCAGACACTACACTCACTACTCACTACTCAAAACTCGATTTATTATTTCATATTTTATTTTATTTCGTATGAAGGTAATATTATGAGACTCAGTTATTTAAATGATTTTTAAATTAACTGCTGCAAAATTTAACAGACATAAAATACTGTAGGAACCTTTTTTATTGTTAATTTTATTTGTTGCTTTGCGTTTAACTATATTTTTCAATTTTTTGCAGAAAAGAAGTTCTTCCTCTTTGTTGAAGTTTGTGCGACGAAGTTTTTTAGATTTGTCCATTTTTACTAGAATTTATATTATATCAACTGATAAAATTATAAATTATCATAAAAGCCCGCAAAAATTACGCTATTTAATGTAATTATTTCCAGTTTAGTTCAAATAAATCATAATTCAGTTTAAACAACAGTATAAAATTTCATTAACAAACACTTTACTTAAATAATCCCTTAAAATGAATAATTATGAAATCAAATAATGTTAACAGCCACTTTAAAGACCACTTTAACATAAAGTCTCCTGTTAGTCAAGTCAACTTTTTGGAATAATTAATATGGAATCATCCGTTAGATTTCAGGTGTTTACTTTAAAAGCACTAAAAATACGCAAAATTTGCTTCCGATGCTTTTTAAATGCATTACTTTTTTTCGAATCCTGAAAAAACTAAGTACTAGATATTTTTGAAAAACTTAAACGCAGATTGAAATATTACATTATTACCGAGGTCCGAAAGTCCCTTAGAATAACCAAAAAGTTTATTTTGAATGAGATATTGGAAATTAAAAGTCACACTAAATGTTCTCTTTTTTTCACCCCTCTACCTTATTCAAATAAAAATATTATAGAGGTTTTCAGGGACTTTCGGCATTCGGTAATAATGTAATTTTGCATTCTGCGTCTAAATTGTTCTTCTTCTTCTTTCTTGTATGTAGACTTTAAAGCCTGTTTCTTCTTCAAGACTAGCCTCCTAAATTGTTTAAATTATCGTACCATCTTTTTCTTGGTCTGCTAATACTTCTTTGTCCATTTGGTGACAGGTGGGAAACTATGTAATGTAATGTTAATTTATACGTTTATAACGATAATTTCCACCTCCACTAGGTTCATCCCTTTTTGTTTTGCAATGTATTATGTTTTTTATCTTTTGCTCATCACTGTATACGCGTTGCGGGCGCGCTGTACTATTTATACATACATGCACATAATATACATATATATACGTACAGAATTAATTTCGGTGAAGCAATGACGGTCGCGAATTCAATGCTTTTTTTTTATTTATTTTTTTTTTTATTAGAAATAACCCGCATCAACCATAAAAGGTTATTAGCGGTGGTACAATGATACATATTAATTTGATACAAAACATGAACTATTTTACAAAGTTTTTTTTTACAGAGTTTTTACAAAGTTGATTTTAATTTATGGTTGTTCTGAAACGTAGTATTCATATTTGGTTATTTAATTTAGTTTCCTTTAAAAACCTAATGATTTTGTCACAATCCGCACTGTTTAACACACACTTTATATCACATGGTAGTCCAGTAGCTTGTCTTTGCAGATGATATAATGGACAGTCTATAACAATGTGACCTACAGTTATATTGGCGTCGCAGGTGTACCACATTTATTGATTTTTTTTAATTGAGGTTTTCTTGGGAAACATCTGTATCTTCGGAGTTATCACCTTCAGTTTGATCTAGATTTAGTTGACGACGCATTTTCTTCCTTCGTTTAATTCTAGATTTAATGCGTCTGTCTTCGAGTTTGGGGTAGATTTCTGTTAGCAGCATTGCCAATAGTCCTGTTATGTTTTTGGTGTATTCTTGTGCATACTTAATTGATTGGGGGAACCGTGTGCATCATCCAGAAAGCTGACTATCTCTGTATAGTTTAATTCAAACAGAGTTGAAGCTTTATCAATAAATTCCTTTGCAGGTTGGATAAGTGATTCAGTAGACACTGTTTCTCCAGTTTTTGTATCAGATTTAATGACTCTTGGCTGTTTTGTTGATCTTGCTTTAGGTTTTGTAAAATCTATTTCTGTGTTTTCTACCGGTGGTGTATCAAGTGGAGACGATATTTCAGAATGAGAACGTTTCGGTATAGTAATTTCTGTAGGGAGTTCTTGGGAGTCCATTACTTCACCAGTGTTTTCTGTTTGATTCTGGACAGAGTGATTTTTGTCTTCAGCTGTTGCATTACAGGAAGAAATAGAGTCTTGGTCAGTTTGGGATGTAGGTATGGACGGGTTTGACTGGATGGTCGTATAGGTACATGTCGAGGCGATATGACCAGATTGATGACAGAGATAGCAAGTGAGTCCATCAGAAAGAAAAATTCGGTAAGATGTATTATCGAAGTCAATGAGAATTGATTCAGGAATAACAAGATTGTCGGCAGGTGTATAGTACACCTGCCTACGAAAGCTTAATACGTGACTATATTGAGGATCTTGAATTCCCGCTCTTAAGAAATACATCGGTGAAAGAAGATGAAAGCCCTTCTCGGCAAGATATTTTTCGAGAATGTGATGAGGAATAGACGGACAGACACTAGACAGCAGTAACCTATTAGCAGGAATGACTAGTCTTTTTGCTCTGATAACATTATCTCCTATTTTTATACCTCCGTAGTCTGTTAAAAAAGTTTTAACAACTTCTTTGCTGGAAAGGTAGATGCAGATTCTACCGTTAGAAATTCGTGATGAAAAAAGTACATTTTTGGGTTGTACTAGTGATCCTATTGCTGTAACGTAGTCTTCTAATTTTAGTGTGTCTACTGCTGGGATAGTAACGGCTTGTAGTTTCGAAGGGAATGTAGCTGCTTTCTGTTGGGTAATTGTAGAGTAAGATGGTGTTTGTTGATCGGGTAACATTGGAGGACCCCTGTAGTCAGAAGTACCAGCCATCGGATAAAATTGTTAAATACTTTTTATTTTAATTTTCTTATTTCGTTTCATTATATTGTAATTGGGTCAGTACGACTCTGCCAATTACAAAGTATTTAACTTATCGAAGATAAGCCAAAAAACAACTTTTTGTTAAACACCTTTGAATTTACAAAACTGTATGACTGGATTGAAATTCTATAAGATTTTGATGAAACCGTAAATATATTGATAAAAGTACTTACGGCAATCAAATCACAACTAATAACTAAAGTACTGGTTATGTTTCTTATAATTAATTTAAAGATTTACTATGGTAAAGCGATGAAAAACTTCGAGACTAAATTTAGGTGTACTTAATCAACTAGGTTCAGGACCGCACCTCTTCAATGCTTTTCCCCATCAAAAAAGTGCACAACGTCGCTAAAGAAGTTTTCACTTCAAAAAATTAAATTAAATTGTTCTTTTTACACTTATATTTGTAACATTTATTTAACCTGGAGTTTATAAGCACTAATTAGTCTAACTTATTTAAAATAATCTGATTACCGCATTCCACACCTACAATTATGAGAAAAGTTAGTAGCGGTGGCGAGTTAGGTCCACGAGTATAAACTCTTCTCTCGCGGGATAAACTTTTCATTATATTCGAGAAACTAAGTAATTAACATAATCTAATTGAATTACTAAGTAGTTTTAAATGTTTTCAAGTGTCTTTGAGGGTTATAATTATACTGAAGTGTAAGCTGCAATTTATCTAAATGGATCTATCTCGAATGTAAACAAAACACGAAACTTCAAAGCGGCTTTGTAATAAAAATAAAGCAAAACTTTGCTCCGGCGTTTTCGTCTTTCATGTCGAAAGAGCCTTCTTGTTGCACTAGACAGTTTTATAAGGGAAACATTAGCCAAGATGGTAAACAAAAGAAAACTTTGATTAAAATTTCGAACAATAGGTGCGTCGGCAAGCTAACTTGATAGTTTAATTGTGTTTTGTAACTCTGATAAATACTTTTTCGATTTAAATGTTAAATTTTCTGATGAATATACATTTTGAATTTGCTGAGAGTGTTCGAAAATGGCTCAGAATTTTCATTTAGAAAAGGGTGGGTACGAGGGAGGCACTAGTTGCAACCCAGGTGCTACCCTAGAATTACTACGATCAAAGGAAATATACTATGTAATGATGTGCTTTATAGTATCAAAAAGCGTTCGATTATAAGTCGTTTTTTTTTATAAACAAGTGGATATTCGGCAACAGTTTTTGGAGATAACTTAGACGAATGTATATTTGTATATTTATAAAGAAAGTACCCCAAAACAATGTGGCTAATAAATCAACCGGAACCTTAATATTTTATATTATTTTTATTGTTCAATATAGTGAATTTTGTAGAAAGTTTTATTAAAATTTTTTTTCCATGAAATCACGGTTTAGCATCAATATCATAGGCGTGCGGTCCATGGAAGCGGGGGAAGCACCGCTTCCCTATACTTCCATATAAAAAATACATATATTATTAATTAGTATTTAATTATCAACAGTGTTTCCCTAATCTAAGTAATCTATTATGTAACTAATAGGCATTGAAACATTATTAAAAATTGATCGCATACGAACGGTCTCAAATAAGCACACAATTCAACGATTCAGTCCGGTCCTGACGGAAGCGCATCTCAAAATCGCTGCTTTCATGCATTTGTCCCGTTCAAAAATTGGTCAGGGTTTAATAACCTCACCCGCTAGTCATGTTCCTTTCACGCGAATTTTGATACGCCTGGAAGCGCTCGTCCGACCGCTTCCGATTCCGAAAACGAGAAGCGGAGTCTGTTACTGCTGCTATAAGTGGTAGGTATTTAGGTGCAAATGGCTCGATTTCAATTTTTTGCTTAATATTTTTACTAATATTTTATTTGACATTTTGAGATTTTTCCTTTTACTGATATTTTATAGTACCTACGACATTTTACAGACGAAGTCAAGTGACATTGCATTTTGTGTAAGACAATTTGATGACTTATGATGATTAAAAAATGAGCTGTTTAAAAATATTTGGGATAAAGCTGAAAATATGGGCTTCGAACCTAAAAGAAAAATAATGATGATTGATATTGTCGGCGAAAGAGAGACCTATCGACGATTATACATCGAAATTTTTGATAATATTCTACAACAAATGAATTATCACTTTGAAAATTTTAAAGAAATAAAATATGTAGAATTATGTAATTTTAATATGTCTAATTATAATTCATTAAAATCTCCCACAGAGGTATGTACCTATTTAATTCAGTACGATTAAATTATGATTTTTTTGATAATCTAGCTTTGCATTGTCAGTTAAATGTCATTTATAAAACACCTGAAATTAGTGATAAAAAGAAATACTTAGGAATCCGTTGAATTTTTTGAATACTACTGGTTTAAATCAGTCTCTGTGTGAAGTGGGCAAGTTGTGTGAATTAAGTAGTAGGTACTAACTATCCCAGCTACAAGTGCATCAGTTGAACGAAGTTTTTCAGTATTAAAACGCATCAAAAGTTTTACAATAAATTTTACAAGTGAAGACAGACTTTCCAAGTTAGCCCTACTATCCATTGAAAAAGAGTGCATTTATTAAACAATTATCAGAAAATCCAAAATTTTAGGACGATGTTATCGACAAAAAATTTGCATTGGTTGATAAGAGAATAGGACTCAAGTATAAGTAAATAAGTGTCATATTGTTGAAAGTTGTGTGTTATGGAAGGTGATTCGAAATCGGAATATAAAAACAATTTTGAATAGAACTCTTCTTTTTAAGTTTAAAGAAACCAAGCCTGGAGCAGGGACTCAACCCTGAGCAAGCAGTACAGATCGATGATAAGTCACTAGATATACGATATACTAAGTCACTAGAGTCACTAACCTGCATTGATCGGGGTAGGATTTCGTTTGTGAGTCCTTGTATCCAGCACTCCCACATAATAAGCACTTTGCTGATAGAGAGCCCATATAGCGCATCAGAGTGCTATCGGAGGGGAAGTGGATAATATGAAGCATTGGGGCCAGATGGAGTGACGCCCGCTTATAAGAGTAAATCCTCCTTGCCTCAATGAATTTGTATCACCCGAATCTTATTCTCAAGGCGTGTGCATGTCTCTCAGACTGGGTTAAACACTATACCTAATTTTTTGTAGTTCTTGTTTTTAGTCGATATAAGTTAACAGGTAATACATTAGGTATATACCTATTAAGTAGGTATATGTTTTGATCTCGACCCTCGTAAGAAAATATTTGTTAAACCCTAAATGAATCGCTTCCTCTTCCGAAAATGTCACCGCACGCCACTGATCAATATAGATATGATTAACATTGCATTTTATATCGGAAACCCATTTATTGCTTTTAAATATTATTTTAACATGTATAATGCCATCAAAGTAGAGATTAATATAAAATTATTTAAAGTGTTTACAATTTATTCCTACACGAAAAATAAATGTTCCGTTGTTAAAATTGATTTTAACCTAATACTCCAGTTAATGAGAGCAAAAACAGGATATTATCTCCAAATTCTATCCTACTGCATGGATTTTATTGAAATTTTGGGAATAGGCTCTACTTATCTCCTAATTCAAAGTCTATCCTATGCCGATGTTCGCTTTTATCTTGGCGGTGGTTCCCACTAGTGATGTAACGAATGTCATTTTCTGAACATTCGCGAATACGAATGCGAATATCTGCTACTGACATTCGCGAATACGGATGCGAATGCATTTGTTTCCTAAATTTATAATGAAAAGTTAAATGATATTGAGTGTAAATCAATCTGAATCTTAAGCTTTATTACATAGTACCAAATAATAAAAAAAGTGAAGGCTGATAATGTGATTATACAAGGTTAAGTTCTATCTATTTATTGCCCTTCATTTGTTCAAATTTAAACGTAGGCCTCCCCCATATTTTCCACTCTTCTCGGTTCAGTCGATCTGATCCCTGTGTATCTTTTTAGGTCATCCGACCATCTCGTCTGTGGTCTGCCCCTTCCTTTTTGTAGTCCCAAGGTCTCCACAGTCTCCAGTGAGTTATCGCTTCATTCCATCTTCCACCTCTTTGTCTGCTGTTGTGTCCTGCATATTTCCATTTGAGAGTAGCTGCATGTTTGAGGTTAGGTTTTAGGTTACGTTTTATTATTAAAAAAGATGAAAGGTGAATAGATTTTATTATCCTAATATTATCTTAAAATTATTTTTTTTCTGGTTTTCATATTCGCAAAACATTTGCACAAATTTCGCGAATGCGGATGCGAATGCGAATATGCAAAAACATGCGAATATTCGCGAATGCAAATGCGAATACGAATATTCGTTACATCACTAGTTCCCACCCCTTCTCGGGGGTGGAAGTGACTAAAGAAACTAATTCTAAGCAAAAACTGTTCTATATTTTTTTGAAAACTCAATACTTTTTCGAGTTATTCGTGGTTGAAAATTTGCCATTTTCATTGAAAAATATTACTTTTTTGTACGGTTTTTTGCGATCACCTTAAAACATATGCATCTAACGAAAAAATATACAAACATTTTTGTAGCTTATGAAAAATCAAAGAGATTCGTTTCTTCATAAATCTTCTAGTTACATATAATACAAAAAGGGATAAGGTAGGTGAAAAAAAAAAATTTTTTTTGGTGCATGCTGAAGTTTAACTTAAAATGACAGAGAAATGGTCGATTTTAAGGGTATAATGCTACGACTATCTTTTGAAGTGCTTGAGACCTTTAAAATAAGCACTGTTAAATGTCGATTACATTCTAACTAAAAATATTGTGAAAAGAATTAATAACTAATTATTTATTTTCAGATAAAATGCGAAGTATATTATTAACCCCTCATCCACTAGATTTAAATGCATCGTTTTACTTCTGCAATACCTTTTATTATAGTGTTATTTATATCAAAAATAAAAAACCAGTTTCAATTTCGTTGCAACACGAAAAACAGCGCATCATTATTCCTGTTCAATCAAAGAGTGCAGCAAACACTTCTACCGGTTTCGAAACTTATTAGTCTCTCATTAGGAGGTACATATGCTGCTCTCAACTCTCTGACCCAACTAGGACAAACCCGGCGTGCAGTCACGGATTGCAACGAACGAAATGGCAGGGATGCTCTAGCGGCAACTGCTAGCAAAAAACTAAGTTTTCCATCTAAGGGAGCGTTCAAGTATTACGTAACGCAATTTTTGAAGATTTTTTGACCCCCTTTCTCCCATCTAATGCACCGTAACGTTTTTATGCACCCCCTGCCCCCTACCTAAACGTTACGTAACACCCAAGTGACCATTTGAACCTAAATGGAAAACTAGGTTGCGAAAAGTACCGGAAACTCGGTAAAAGAAGTTTGTTATTATTTAAATCGCATTTGAGGTAATAATAACAACTTACAATCATCATCCAGCCTCAAAAGTCCACTGCTGAACATAGGCCTCCTCCCCTCGTTTCCAACCACGTCTATCCTGCGCCGCTCTCATCCAGTTTTTATTTAGCTTTCTTACGTCGTCTGTCCATCTTGTAGGCAGTCGACCGACGCTTCTCTTGACTTCTCTTGGCCTCCATTCCAATAACCTTTTTATCCACCGCCTACCTGTCATTCTGGCAATGTGTTCTGCCCATCTCCTCTTCAACCTGGCCATCCTTTTGATGACGTCAGTCACCTTTGTTCTTCTCCTGATTTCTTCGTTTTTGATTTTGTCTCGCAGAGTTATTCCTAACATTGAGCGCTCCATTCTTCTCTGCGTTACTCTTAGTTTGGTAGCCGAAGCAAGTGTTTCTGATCCGTACGTCAAGACTGGGAGGACGCACTGATCAAATACCATTCTCTTTAGGCATGTGGGCAACTCACTTTTAAAAGTTTCTCTCAGTTTTCCAAATGCTGCCTACCCAAGAACGATATTCTTCTGTTTAGTTCATGTGTCTGGCTATCCCTGTCAATCGTAATTTCATGTCCCATGACATGAAATATGTCCAAAACTTACAATAATAATCTTTTATTACTAATTTTACATTTACATTTACATTTTCCCTGCTTGACCCCATCCTTACATACATTTTTGGTTTCATCCTTTATTGTTCTTCTCATGCATTCTTCTATTTTATCTTTTTTAATAAAAACAAAATAAAATAATATATTTATTATTTCAACATTTTATTTTGCTTAGTAAAAATTTTTGTATAACAAATAATATACGATGTTGCCAGTAGTTTCGGAAAAATAGTGAAAAAAATGTGTAAAACTTTTTGTTCTTCAACACCCTGTATCGTGAAAACGCATGCCGTTACAAAAATTTTATACTAAGCAAACCCTAATTATTTTTCAGTTTTTAGAGATCGTGTTACCTTTTTCTGAAACACCCTGTATATAAAAGATGGCACTTATGGAATAAAATTTCTTCTGTCCTTGTTTTAATCAATTTTAAAAAACACTGAGACCCGTAGATTTTTAAACATAAATTTAAATGTACAGGGTGAAATGAATGCAAGCCTGCCGTAGTCCATAAGCTTTATTTTTTAACATCCTGTATATTTTTATATTTTTAAAAGCTGCTTAACAATCTGATTTCATGGTCTTTATGAATAATACAGGGTGATCATTTAAAATTATAATGTATGGAAACCACTTATGGAATAAAATTGTTTTTGTCATATGTCATTATTTTAGAAAATTATAAAAACGCTAGGATACGTCAACTTTTAAATTCAACTATGGACTATTTAAACATAAATTTGAATATACAGGGTGATTCACTTAAGTCTAGAATAGTCCATTATCTTTAATTTTAATTAAACACCCTGTATATTTTGGCTTTTAGAAGCTTATTAACAGCCTCATCTCAAAAATGTGTATTATGTAGTGTCTATTATGAATAATGCAAGGTGAAATTTTGAAATTATGTATAATTTTCGTCAAGATATTAATCACATAAAACTTTGAAGTTAATAAGTCAGGAATCACACTTTAAATAAGGGTATTATTATTTTTTAACTATCTATCAATTTTCTCAACTAAGTAGGTATCAATATATGTACTTAGTGGGTTTTGTATTTAATACTTTTATTTAAAGACATTTTTAAATAATTTGAAAATTTGCTTATTTAAAACATTAATGAATACCTACTGCAGAAAAAGATTTCAGAAAACATACATGATTTATGAACATGTAGTTCCCTCTGCAAGCTCTTAAATCCCATCTGTATCTTTTTATCTTTTGTTGTGGAGAAAGGTCCAGCTAATTATTGCAAACACATGTTACTGTGCTTCATCTGTGTTACAAATTTTAAGATTTTTTCACTTGAATAGGTACTATTGTCCTGTAGTCGGAACACGAGCAGAGCGTGAGGGTGCAACATATACAATTCAGGGGTCTATGTAAAACATAAAAGAAATTCCGTAGTTTTTTTTTCGTTTAAGTTAAAAAAAATGTTACTTAACGCGCTGTTCGAACCCTCCTCCCCCCATGTAACGCGCCGTAACGCATTACAAGACCCCCCTCCCCCAAGCTGCGTTACGTAATACTTGAACGCCCCCTAATAGCACATAAAACAACATCCAAAAATGTTATTCTACATCCTACCAGACTGAAAACAATGGGAACCTTCTCTGGCAACACCTCCGAGACTTCTACAATTTGCAAGCCATAACGGATGCTGAGACTAAGAAAGTCATCAATTTTTGCACCATATCTCACATAGTTTGAATGTAATATGTCGGTAAAGTCAGCAGCACCACTTCATAAGACCAAATTCAGACTAAGACTATATTTTATTGCTAATTTATTGCTAATTTATTACGCAAAGGAAAAATTTATTGCTGTAGCCGTTTCCGAGAAACAGTGGGTGCTGCTAGCTTTACGGTAAAGCTAGCAGCACCCACTCTATATCTCGGCAATGAAAAGGAGTACAGGTATCATTTTAACGGCATATTTTATTGCTATTTAATTGCTCTTGATTGGTATATTAACCAATCCTGAAAAGCTATCCCATCATCCCCTAGCGTAAAACTCACCCCCAAAAAGATGATGAAAATCGAAAATTCAACACCAAGGAATTAATTGCTAATTTATTGCTAATTTATTACGGAAAGAAAAAATTTATTGCTGTAGCCGTTTCCGAGAAACAGTGGGTGCTGCTAGCTTTACGGTAAAGCTAGCAGCACCCACTCTATATCTCGGCAACGAAAAGGAGTACGGGGATCATTTTAACGGCATATTTTATTGCTATTTTATTGCTCTTGATTGGTATATTAACCAAACCCAAAAAACTACCCCATCATCCCCTAGCGTAAAACTCACCCCCAAAAAGATGATGAAAATCGAAAATGCAACCCCAAGGAATTAATTGCTAATTTATTGCTAATTTATTACGGAAAGAAAAAATTTATTGCTGTAGCCGTTTCCGAGAAACAGCGGGTGCTGCTAGCTTTACGGTAAAGCTAGCAGCACCCACTCTATATCTCGGCAATGAAAAGGAGTACGGGGATCATTTTAACGGCATATTTTATTGCTATTTAATTGCTCTTGATTGGTATATTAACCAAACCCAAAAAACTACCCCATCATCCCCTAGCTTAAAACTCACCCCCAAAAAGATGATGAAAATCGAAAATTCAATCCCAAGGAATTAATTGCTAATTTATTGCTAATTTATTACGGAAAGAAAAAATTTATTGCTGTAGCCGTTTCCGAGAAACAGTGGGTGCTGCTAGCTTTACGGTAAAGCTAGCAGCACCCACTCTATATCTCGGCAATAAAAAGGAGTACGGGGATCATTTTAACGGCATATTTTATTGCTATTTAATTGCTCTTGATTGGTATATTAACCAATCCTGAACAACTACCCCATCATCCCCTAGCGCGAAACTCACCCCCGAAAAAATGATGAAAATCGAAAATTCAACCCCAAGAAATTAATTACTAATTTATTGCTAATTTAATACGAAAAGAAAAAATTTATTGCTGTAGCCGTTTCCGAGAAACAGTGGGTGCTGCTAGCTTTACGGTAAAGCCAGCAGCACCCACCCTATATCTCGATAATGAAAAGGGGCACAGGGCCCATTTCAACGACATATTTTGTTGCTAATTAATTGCTCTTGATTGATATATTAACCAATCTCGAAAACTACCCCATCATCCCCTAGCGCGAAACTCACCCCCGAAAAAATTATGAAAATCGAAAATTCAACCCCAAGGAATTAATTACTAATTTATTGCTAATTTATTACGAAAAGAAAAAATTTATTGCTGTAGCCGTTTCCGAGAAACAGTGGGTGCTGCTAGCTTTACGGTAAAAGCTATATCTCGGCAAGAAAAATGGGTACAGGGTCCATCTTGGCGACCAATTTTATTGCTAATTATTTTTAATAATTCTGTCAAAATTCCGTCATGTCAATTCTGTAAATATTCTGGACGCTACCGGAAAGCCTCTGGAACGAAAATAATAAACAAAAACCAAAAGTGGTCAACGAAAACACCATGGTTTACACTAGAGGTTAAATAAAACTTTCACCAAAAAAAAAAGAAAGCTTTCCTAAAATATAGGTCAGAAAAAACGAATGAATCATATGAAAACTATAAAAGAGTAAGAACTGAAACTCATCAATTGGTAAGAAAAACAATAACAGATTATACTGGGAAAGATTCACAAAAGGACTAGAGATGGATTTCTATGGACAACAGAAACAAGGCGCTTCATAAGACAACAAAGAAGCGAAATGAAAGAACTAGTTGAAATAGAACACATAAAAGAGGATACGTGGGTGGCCTTCCTGACAGAAATTTTTAAAAAAGAAAACGAAAAATCTTTACCAGAAACACCAAATAAAATCAAATACCAAATGAACTCTTATAATATGGTGGTGTACGTACAACAACTGCAACTTCTTATTCATAAAATAATCGCCACGAACAGAATACCAGATGAATGGAGAAGAGCGATCATGCTGAGGTTCTTCAAGAAAGGAGATAAGAAGGACCCCAATAACTATCGAGCAATAAATCTTTTAAATACAACACTCAAATTGACAACAAGAATTATAGCGACAAAGATAAACGAACGAATAACTCTGCAAGAGGAGCAGCAAGGATTTCGGACAGGAAGATCATAATGCACGGATATGTCTGTAAACCTGTATTGCCCCAGTTCCCAATATATCTTTTCATAACTGTAGCAGTTAGTGCTAAGTTTGTTCTAGTTTGCTCTGTAATTTTGAAGTTTGTTCTAAAAAAATAAAAGAGTTATTCAATATACAATGTGGCGCTCCAAGTTTACGTAAAGTTGTATTGCCCATATAGAACCCAAACGATTAGAGAAAATCTGAATAAACCACAAGTTAGTGCTAGGTTTGTTCTGCATTTTTGCCGAAGCGTGTAATTTGTTCTGTATAAACAAAAAATATATATAATATATAATGTGGCGCTCCAAGTTTACGTAAAGCTGTATTGCCCATATAGAATCCAAACGATTAGAGAAAATCTGAATAAACCACAAGTTAGTGCTAGGTTTGTTCTGGATTTTTGCCAAAGCGTGTAATATGTTCTGCATAAACAAAATAGGTTATACAAGATATAATGTTGCGCTACAATTTTGCCTAAAACTGTAGTGCCCCACAAACGTTTATGGAAACGATATGATTCGGGACTCGTATAGCACTGATCATTTGAAGAAAACTTGTTAGAAAAAATAGTCTCTAATCAAGAATAAAACAAAAGATTTGCTTTTTGTCTTGTTTGACCCCACCGCAGTTTTAAGATCATCGTAAATTCCCATTTATTGTTATTTCGTCGGCAGTGGGAAATATAATGTCCAATTGTTATTTCGTTTTCAGGAGGAACAAACTCAACAATGCCTTTAATTTGGTATGTTTTGTTTTTTAAGGTACCTAACTAACTGTTGCTGGAATGTCGGTTAACTCGACTAATGTACAATTTTCAAGACAAAAACATGAATGGGAGCAAAAAAATTGCTTGAAAACGTAGTAACAATTAATGTCTCTTCCACAAACGGAACACATAGATATGGTTACATTTAATGCATTTTACAAATTCTTGATTCCCTTCCTTGACAAATACTGTGTGTTATTGATAAACCGATTTTTTATTTATGCTGAAAAAGAATCATGTATTGCTGCTGTATTTGAAATTTCTCATTGTTTCAGTTTTCATTTTGTTATTATAACGCTTATGGAAAAATTTATCTGTATCCAGAAATTTAGTGTCTCATTATAAAAGTTATTTTAATAACAGCTGTAAAGCTGAATAATCCCTTGTAAATATAATACCTACTCTATTGTTGTATAGTTTTCAGAATTACCCAAGATGTCAGGACCGGCTTCCAAGTCAACTGTAGGTACATAATGGGGGCTATGCTGTATCATTTACGTAAACCGATTACGTACGGTAAACTCGAATTACAGGCTGTAATCTTGTGTGTAAAATCGGTATGCTGTATCAATGATATCCAAGGGGTTGCCTACCTTCGTATGTAATTTCTTTTAGGTAAACGCACGCGTAAACGTAATTTTAAACTTTTCTAAACAAAAATTACTTGCCGTTTAGTTTGGTTATGTGAAAATGTTTATGTTATATTAAAATATTAATAAATATTGTTATTTTTATTTGTGAAACCAAGTTGTTTGTGTGATAGACTTGTATTTGATATTTAGTTTAATTGGTTTAGTGTTTAGTTTTTAAGTGATTTTATAGTTGTTTAGTACTTCAATATATTATATCATAAAATGAATTTTTGTTTTTGTTCTAAGTAGCTTTGACTATTTCCTACTAACACTACATCATCAGGATACAGTAAGTACCAGGGAATGTAAAGTTGTGCTCACAACGAGGCGCCGACCCTCGCTCCCTGGTATCCCTCGTACCATATCATGGATCGCCGGATGCATTATGTTAAATGCAATGAGATCGTTCACGAAAATGAAGAGTAGTAGGATACTCTGTTCTAGGCGAGGATACCATCCTTTGGTCTCCTTAGTGAGTGCACCCTTACCCTGCTATGCCTGGATCCCACGTACCAAAAAAAAGTTGATTAATAGCAAGCTGAAAATTTGCTTTTCATCAATTGTTTCGAGTTCCTGTCATATTATAGGGCTTTTCATTCACAGTCATTTGTTTCGAGCTTCTGTCATGTGTCACATAATATTAATATATCTACGTCATACGTTATTGGCATATACCAATGATACAAACCAAAGACGTATGACGTAGATATATTAATATAATATGACACATGACAGAAGCTCGAAACAAATGACAATCGATGAAAAGCCCTATACACGGATTATACGGCATATGACAGAAGCTCGAAACAAATGACTGTGAATGAAAAGCCCTATAGCTTAACGGTGTCTAGTCGGACAAACTTTGATGTACGCAAACACTGGAAGTTTTAATTGTGGAACAGTTTAAAAATTTGGAACGTAGATTACTAAAACTCCCGTGTATTTTGTCAGACAGAACATCCAATTGATTTGTTACCCTTTCATTAAACTCTCATGCAAAAATCAGACTGATATTACTAACCAACATGATTCCTGTCATTTGACATGTTCTTCTTGTTCCACTCATTAAAATGCCCAGTTGGTGATAAACACCAGTCTGATTTTTGCATGAGAGTAATGAAATGGAAACAAATCAATTGGAAGTTCTCTCCGACAAAATGCATGGAACGTTTTCAAAGTCTGACGTTCCAAATTTTTAACTTATTCCACAATTAATACTTCCCCTGTTCCCATACATCAAAGTTTGTCTGACCAGACACTGTTAATCTATTAACAAATAATTTTCAGCTAGCTATTAATCAACTTTTTTTTGGTACGCATTATCCAGGTCTATGTAGTTCTCTTGTTTACTGATCCAAAACTAATGAGTATAAATAAGAACTGAGTACTTACTGTGCCTCTCCCATATTTTCATGAAGTGTCTAAGTAGTTTTATGACTCTGTAGTTTGTTCATTATTGTATTTTTTTTTTGTTTTTATAAACGGGTACAAATATACTGCTTCTCCATTCGTTTAGCATTTGTCCAACTTCCATAATTCTATTAAATAAACGTATTAGCCAACTTATTCCTGCCGCTCCTAATGGCTTCCACATTTCCCCAGAAATATCCTCCGATTCCTTTATTTTTTGAAGTGCTTGAACCACTTCCTCATGGTCAGTGCGAGTTGACAGTAAAATCAAGTAAGAAGTATATATCAGCACGTCTCGCAACAAGGATGAAAAAAAAAACAGTATGTTTAAGATATACTATGTGAAGACAGACACATGTCTCTGACTCATTAGCTATCATCAGTACAGTATAACCAAGTTTGAATAGGTCTGCGTTAACCTTTCCTTGTTTGAAAAACTCTAAACATTGATTGTTTGAAACTTTCCGCATTCCTTTCCTCAGGTAGCTGTAGCTTCCTCCTTGGATGTGTTAGTTGTTGCTCTGGAATCGTTAGGATCTTCTAACATTATTGTCACAAATTGGTTGCATTGCTCCTGTAGTGATCTTTTCCCACGCTAGCATACACCTCTAGTAGGTATAGCGGTATAGCATACAGAAATGTAGATAAACTGATAATGTTTATAGATTTGTAAACAAAACATCACTAAATGGTTGAAGTAGCTGAATTCTTAGTCTGTTATCTGTATTTTGAGGTTGCAGTCATTAAGTTAAGGGGTAGAATAAAAAAAACTCTGTAGACACATTAACGGACACACTTCACATGTAGTCACATCTTCTTAAGGAGTGACTTCATTAATATGCAGTTATGTCAGTGAATGTATTAATATCAAGCTTTCGCAAAATTTATTTGTTTCATCAAGTCTAAAATAAATTTATAATTCTTTTCTCAGTAAATACAATGAAATTAAGACAAAAAAGCATTGTTTAAAAGAAGCATAAAAACTTACAACATGAGCTTAGTCCATTAAATTTTAAACATTATCACTAAACATAAAAAATATAAGATTGTTAATCTAGTAGTAATTACAATGTTTTATTTAATTTTATCACAGTAATAGTTTTTGGCACTGAAATATCTCATAAAAACGGATTACTGTTGTCTCGTAATCCATCTCGTAACTGAAGTCACTCTAGATTTAAATTATGTCTTTCTGCCACAGCATTTAAATACATAAATAGCCGATTTACAAAATTCATCTTTTCAAAATATAAACATTAAACTTAAAAACAAGCAAATAGTTGGGTTAACATGAATTAACTGACAGTCAGGACATGACAGAACCCTAAAATAACATGATACGTAATTTTTTTGACACATCATACCACTTTACACACTTATGTTTTGACGACTGTAATCTGATGTACGTAATTCTGAACTTTACACATGTATGTAATCACTTTACGTAAAGGATACAGCATACCCCCCAATATTATCATCAGATCAAATAATCTGTACTAGGGTTCCAGCTTTCATTAATATGAGTACCCAGATATACAATATTACTTACTCGTTCAATTGAGTCATTACCGATTGTTACGTTATAGTTATTATTATTTACGGCTGCCTGTTTACTAATAACCATAAACTTTGTTTTTCTTGCATTGAGCTTGAGTCCATATATCGCGCAAAATGCCACCATTCGTTTCAATAACGCTTGAAGATGTTCAATTGATCCAGTCAGCAACAAGGTGTCATCTGCGTATCTGATATTGTTCATAAGCATACCATTAATGAGTATTCCCTCTTTTGCGTTTTCCATTTAAGATTGTTTCAGCGTAAAGATTAAACAACATTGGTGACAATATTCAGCCTTGTCGAACTCCACGCTTGATTTTTACTTCTTCAGAGCACTGATTCGCAACCCTAACACATTCAGCCTGGCCACCCAATACAAATTTGCGATTATTCTAATGTCCCTACCGTCCAGACCGGTAGTTTTGAGAATATGTAGCATTTTTTCATGGCGAACTTTATCAAAGGGTTTACACATACAAAATGTCAGAAATGTGGTGTGGCACTGTGTTTCAATAGAAATAATACTTAATTGTTTTTATAATTTTCATGTAAATTAACAATGTAGATTTTATATCCTTACTTGACCTTGTATGCACAATGTAGAATTTTGGCAACAAACTTGTTGTTGTCAAAAACAAGTGTTTAAAATTAAACTTAATTTTTTTTATTATTTTTTCATCATTTCTAAGCTTCCGCTAAAGGCCTTTTTTTGATATGTAACATCAACAAAAAAAATCATGCATTTAAGGGTTAAACCAATTTTATATTCTCCAATTTCTGAATGTGCACTTAGGCGACCATATAAGATACTCGAAATATTTAATATTATATAAAAAATATAATATTAAAATTAAATAAATAATAAAGAAATAAAAAAACAAATGGTACAGTGGAACCCCGTTAAGTCGGCCTCCGATAACCCGGAAGTCTGGCTAACCGGGACCGATTTTCATCAGACAAACATTTCAACAATAAAAACGTAATATTGACAACCGAAACTGACTGAAATTTTTACCAAGGAATGAACAATACTGTATATAACTGTACGTAATTCACATGTACTGTGCATTATGTATTTCATGTTTTTGCAATTATAATGGAGCTTATCTCTAAGGATACCGTATTTGATTAATTTTTACTATATTCTACGGCTAACACGGATTTTCGATAACCCGGATTGCCCGCATTCTCGATTAATCCGACTTATCGAGGTTCCACTGTAATCTTTATATACACAGCGTTTCAAAAGTATGGTAAAATATTTAAGGGGGCGTTTGTTTGGGTTTATTTTAAGAAGAAAACTTTATTTAAGATGCCCTAAACGTCTTAAATTCTGAGATATACGAACAATCTATAAATCCCTAGGGCGTTTCACTTAAAATAAGTAGGTTATTACAGCTTGAATTTGTTAATAGAACAATCTAAAATTCTAACCACCATGTACAAAGATAGGTATAGGAACCCTTAAAAAGATTAAAAGCTAAGTAAATTTTCCATACGATAAACTAATAAAATGTAGGGCGTTTAATTTAAAATAAATGATGATATATTTGTACTACTGTTTATGCTAGATATGTATGTCTGCCATGATTCTTGTTTGCTTTTTTAATTATTCTTCTTGCTTCAGCTCTACGTTTTTTGTACTCTGTTAATAGATCAATATTTTTGTATTTTTTGTAGCGGTTCCAAATTGTTTTACTTAATTTAATAGCGGCTTCACATTGTGAATTCCACCAGGGAACTGGTTTGCGTTTTTTTAAAAGTTGAGATTTACCTATGGTTATATTAGCCGCATCCAGTATAAGCTGATTGAAGCTCCTAAGTGTGTCATCAATGGAGTCTGAAATTTTAATCTGATCCATTCTGTTTGATACAATTCTCTCAAATTCAATCCAATTTGCCTTTTTTAATTTCCATTTTTGAGTTGGTATTGTATTTGTGTTTAAATTTACTGTGTGCTTTATTAAGATTGGGAAGTGGTCGCTACTATATAAATCTTTTAATGCTGTCCAGTCTAGTTGGGTGATCAATGAGGGTTCACATATGGAGAGATCAATGGCGGAAGAAGTTCCCGTAGCCATATTGAATCTTGTTGACGAGCCGTCGTTAAGTAGGCATAAGTTCATAGTGTTCAAAACGTTTTCTAACATATTTCCCCTCGTTGTTGTTTTATTTGATCCCCATGTAATATTATGGCAATTAAAATCTCCCGTGATTATTCGAGGGGAAGGAATTTGTTGGAGAAGATTAAGTAGTTCGGGTTTAGTCAGAGTCTTGTCTGGTGGAACATAAATGCTGCAAATATTTAACTTTAGAGGGGCAAGTATTGTTACAGCAACTGCTTCGATATTAGTTGTGAGGTTTATATTTTGAACAGGTATATTTGACTTTATATATAGAGCTACTCCTCCACTAGCGTAGTTCTGATTGGGTGGATTGGTGCAAAATCCTGTGTAACCTTTCCGGTTGTGTGTTGAGTTATTCTTGAAGTGAGTTTCTTGTAACGAAATAAAATCTGGTGCATATCCTGAGATAAGAAGCTGTAACATTGTTAAATGGGTGTAATACCCATTTAAATTCCATTGTAATATACTATTGAAAGTGATTTATTGTTTAGTTGAAGTACATGAATCACTATCGGGTTCAGATACTTCATGTTGTAATAGTCTTTCTAGCTTTTTGCGTAGTCGTGTGATTCGATTTTTTAATTTTGAGTCAGTAAAATGAGGATGAGTGTCTATGGGCCATTCCACGAACATACGCCTGTTTTGGATTACTTCGACAACGAATATTTTACTGTGCAACATAAGAAGTACGAAAGTAAATGGCGCTAATAATTATTCCAATAAAGAACAATGTAATTTGCAATTTACTTTCGTTCTTCTTATTTTGCACAGTAAAATATTCGTTGTCGAAGTAATCCAAAACAGGCGTATGTTCGTGGAATAGGGTATACAAGCATTTTAATAAGTAATGGTAAATCTGGTATATAATCCTTAACAATATTATAGACATCTTTAGCTCCGCATGTAGACATCTTTTGTAGCTAACATTATCATGATTAACCATGACAAAATCAGGTATGGTTATATTACCTAGGGGTTCTATGTATACTTGACGCCTAAAACTTAGTATGTGGCTATATTTAGGATTTGTAGCTCCAATTCTCAAACATGTTATTGGTGACATTAATTTCAAGCCTAGGTTCTGGAGAATATTAATTAACATTTCCTGCGGTATTGTTGGATGAACATTAGATAAGAGAAGACGTTCCGATGGAGTGACTAATCTACGTGCTAGAAGTACTTCATTATTTATTTTTATGGATCCTGCTTTATTTAGAAAGTCATCAACTACAGCTTTACTTGAAAGATAAACGCATACTCGGTTATTAGAGATTCTCGATGAATAAATAATATTTTTTGGTTGGACGAGTGGTCCTAGTTGCAAAAGATAATCTTGCAATTTTGCGCCATTAATTGAACTGAAGATGATGGCTTGTTCTTTCACTGGTAATTTTGGAGTAGTTTGTTGAGATGCAATAGTAGAGTACATTGGAGTGTTTTGAGAAGTGGTAGGAGTTTCCATTGTTGATAAAGTATTATTCATCATTTAATTTTACTTGAACGATTTATTATAAACATATTCAAGTACGGCCCTGGTTTTAATTGTTGTTAATAAAAAACCAGTCCGGTGTAGTGTTGATATGAAAATTTTATATAGATAGATTTCCAAATGAATATATTATTTCAATCTAATTAATGTTCTTCTACTCACGTTTTTGGGTCTTCTTATAACACTAACTTTATTGAACATGTATATCACTTTTCTTAATTTACTATTGTGAAAATACTGGTATAAAATTGCGAGTATATCGGAGCTGAAATTAAACACGCTTTGTGGTTCGGAATCAGGTCCGGTCTGTATTTTAATTTTCATTTCACTCTTTTATTATTTCACTTGCAATTTATTTTTTCTACGAGCGTGCAAAAATGTCTACTTTCGCGCACGCATTTTAGTTTAGAAAGTTTTACTTTTCCGCACGCGTGTTACTTTTCCGCACGCGTTTTACTTTTCCGCACACGTTTTACTTTTCCGCACGCGTTTTACTTTTCCGCACGCGTTTTACTTTTCCGCACGCGTGTTAATTTAGATATGTTAATATGGCCTTAAAGTAATTATAATACATGCAATAAACTAATATATAGATATTATTTACTAATTTATTTCAAATATATCTTATTGTGTTTATGTTTTAATGAAATTAACGCGAGAATTCGATGAAATAAAATAATTATGACATAATATTCGAAAGTGAAATCAGTAGACAATAACAGTGGTTTTGAATCGTCGTCATGGAAACCAAGATCGTCGTCATGCTAACCAATTATGCTTAAACTTTGGTTTTGACAACCTTGTCAAAGAATTAATTTGTGTATGTATTTTCATATTAATTAAATTAGTTGATTAAGATTTGGTCATTTTTTAAAGAATCATAGAAAAAATATTGTTCCTAACGCTTGCAGAAAGTCTCTTTTCCGCACTCGACTGCTTGCCGAACTCCCGCTTCGCGTCGTTCTGCAAACTGCAGTCGCGTGCGGAAAAGTATGACTTTCTGCATTTGTTTGGACAAACCTAGCAGGTGCATTTGTTCAGAATGTGCAATTAATTCAATGGGTCTATTGAATAAAAAGAAGTATTTGCTTTTACTTACAAGTATTTAAGTATTTACTTAATACTAATTGAATAAAGTCATTTCTTTAATGCTTTATTCAATTACCGTTAAGTAAATACTTAAATACGAGGAAGTAAAAGCAAATACTTCTTTTTATTCAATAGACCCAATTAATTGATTAAGATTTGGTCATTTTTTAAACGCTCGTAGAAAAAATATTGTTCCTAACTCTTGCGGAAAGTCTATTTTCCGCACTCGACTGATTGCCGAACTCCGCTTCGCGCAATCGCGTGCAGAAAAGTATTACTTTCCGCACTTCTTAGGAAAATACCTATAACATAACAAAAATTGTTAATTACTTTCAAAATTGGGATTTAATAAAGAATCCACACAGAAAAATATAATAATTAATTAATTCTAATACTCTATCAGTTTCTTTATTTTTCCCTTATTTATCTAGATATTTATTTAAAATAAATATGTAATGTTAAGTTAATAATACCAAATGAAATATAAAATTTCTTAAGCCGGCCCATTTCAATACTTATATTTACCTGAAATCCCTTTATTGTTTCGACTTTATCAGCGGGTTACTCTTAAATTCTGCATAAGTCAATTCTTAGAATTATTGTGAATGAGCTTTATAACAAAGTTAGCCTAATCAATTTTTTTTGGATTTTATGTTATGGGGCAGTACATTTAGGTAGAATTGGAGCAACGCATAATATCTTGTGTAACTGTTTTTGCGCAAATTTCACGCTTTGACAGAAATGCAGAACAAACCCAGCACTAACTTATTATAATATGGTCTATTTAGGTTTATCCATTTCACGAATATACGACTATTTTGGATTATCTTAACAACGAATATTTTACTGTGCAAAATATCAAGAACAAAACTAAATTGCAAATTACATTGTTGCTTATTGAAATAATTATTAGAGCAATTTACTCGGAAACGGCTACAGCAATAAATTTTTTCTTTCCGTAATAAATTAGCAATAAATTAGCAATCAATTCCTTGGGGTTGAATTTTCGATTTTCATCATCTTTTTGGGAGTGAGCTTTACGCTAGGGGATGATGGGGTAGTTTTTTGGGTTTGGTTAATATACCAATCAAGAGCAATTAAATAGCAATAAAATATGCCGTTAAAATGATCCCCGTACTCCTTTTCATTGCCGAGATATAGAGTGGGTGCTGCTAGCTTTACCGTAAAGCTAGCAGCACCCACTGTTTCTCGGAAACGGCTACAGCAATAAATTTTTTCTTTCCGTAATAAATTAGCAATAAATTGGCAATTAATTCCTTGGGGTTGAATTTTCGATTTTCATCATCTTTTTGGGGGTGAGTTTTACGCTAGGGGATGATGGGGTAGTTTTTTGGGTTTGGTTAATATACCAATCAAGAGCAATTAAATAGCAATAAAATATGCCGTTAAAATGATCCCCGTACTCCTTTTTATTGCCGAGATATAGAGTGGGTGCTGCTAGCTTTACCGTAAAGCTAGCAGCACCCACTGTTTCTCGGAAACGGCTACAGCAATAAATTTTTTCTTTCCGTAATAAATTAGCAATAAATTAGCAATTAATTCCTTGGGATTGAATTTTCGATTTTCATCATCTTTTTGGGGGTGAGTTTTACGCTAGGGGATGATGGGGTAGTTTTTTGGGTTTGGTTAATATACCAATCAAGAGCAATTAAATAGCAATAAAATATGCCGTTAAAATGATCTCCGTACTCCTTTTCATTGCCGAGATATAGAGTGGGTGCTGCTAGCTTTACCGTAAAGCTAGCAGCACCCACTGTTTCTCGGAAACGGCTACAGCAATAAATTTTTTCTTTCCGTAATAAATTAGCAATAAATTAGCAATTAATTCCTTGGGGTTGCATTTTCGATTTTCATCATCTTTTTGGGGGTGAGTTTTACGCTAGGGGATGATGGGGTAGTTTTTTGGGTTTGGTTAATATACCAATTAAGAGCAATAAAATAGCAATAAAATATGCCGTTAAAATGATCCCCGTACTCCTTTTCGTTGCCGAGATATAGAGTGGGTGCTGCTAGCTTTACCGTAAAGCTAGCAGCACCCACTGTTTCTCGGAAACGGCTACAGCAATAAATTTTTTCTTTCCGTAATAAATTAGCAATAAATTAGCAATTAATTCCTTGGGGTTGCATTTTCGATTTTCATCATCTTTTTGGGGGTGAGTTTTACGCTAGGGGATGATGGGGTAGTTTTTTGGGTTTGGTTAATATACCAATCAAGAGCAATTAAATAGCAATAAAATATGCCGTTAAAATGATCCCTGTACTCCTTTTCATTGCCGAGATATAGAGTGGGTGCTGCTAGCTTTACCGTAAAGCTAGCAGCACCCACTGTTTCTCGGAAACGGCTACAGCAATAAATTTTTCCTTTGCGTAATAAATTAGCAATAAATTAGCAATAAAATATAGTCTTAGTCTGAATTTGGTCTTATGAAGTGGTGCTGCTGACTTTACCGACATGAATGTAATCGACAGTTAACAGTGCTCGTTTAAACGTCTTTTCAAGCCCTACAAAAGGTATTCGTAGCATTATACCCCTAAAATCGACCATTTATCTGTTATTTTAATAGTCCGTTCTTTAACGGTAAAATATTGCAAAACCTCTAAATTTTAAAGAACCGCTTGGATTGGCATGAAATTTGGCATACATATAGCTAACAAGTCAAAGAAAAAAAGTGATATTGTGCCGATGTGTGCTTTTGCCGTGGGGGTGGTTTTCACCCCCTCTTGGGGGTGAAAAAATATTCGTCCAAAGAAAGTCAAGAAATGGGTTAACTGGCTAATTTTAAGTAACTTTTGTTCCATAGAGTTTTTTCACTAAGTCAATACTTTTCGAGTTATTTGGCGTTGAATATGTTCATTTTTTCAACAAAATAACCACGCTTTTAGACGGTTTTTCGCAAATAACTCAAATAGAAGTATTTTGTCGAAAAAACATTCTGAGCAAAAATATAGCCTATAAAAATTTTAAAAAGATGGTGTATATATTACGTCTCTACACCTAGTAGAAGCAGAGTTATAGCTAATGAAAAATAGGTTCATATTCGTCAAATTCCAAATGGAATATTTTAACGTGATATAACCAAAAATGAAGCACATTTCCGGGGAAAACTCATTACAACTTATTTAAAGTGTTTAAAAAAAGCTTCATTTTTGTTTCATAAAAAAAATTTCTAGCATCAAAATTAAACAAGTTACGCTCAAAATAAAGTTACTCCCTTTTGGTTTTGGTAAAAAAATCGAGTAAATCACCCCCTAATTAGTATCTTAAATGAACTTAATCGTTACGACTTCACAAGTTTCTTGACTCGTGTATATATTGTTTATATGATCTGTAAGTTTCATCGGTTCAAAGTCCTTATTATTGAAAGGGCTGTAGTTAAAAGGGGTTGAACGAGTCACTGATCACGAATGTATGCAAATTTAGAAACACCAAATCTTGGTCAATTTTTGTCTAACAGAAAAACAAAAAAATACATGATATTCAGAAAAGAAAATCTGACTTTTTGTTATTCGAGATTTTTGGTATCTCTAACAATTTTTAAGTTATTTTGAAAAAAACATATTTTTCAAAATTTAAATTTTTTAAAATTTTACTTTGAAACCAAATTTTTTCAAAAATAAGCACTTTGAATTGATGAAACTTACAGATCATATAAACACAACATAAGTAAAATAATTTGTGGAGCGGCAACGATTAATTTCATTTAAGTTGCTAATTAGAGGTGGTCTTCCCGATTTTTTTTTTGCAAAAACAAAAGGGACCAACTTTATTTTGAGCGTAACTTGCTTAAATTTAATGCTAGAAACTGTTTGTACAAAACATAAATAAAGCTTTTTTTAAACACTTTAAAAAAGTTATAATGGGTTTTCCCCAAAAAGTGCTTAGTTTTTTGGATATTTCACGTCGAAATATTCTATTTGAAATTTGGTGAATATGAATCTATTTCTCATTGGCTATAACTCTGGTTCTACGAGATCCAGAGACCTATCGCGTACACCATTTTTTTAATTTTTTTTATAGGCTATATTTTTGCTACGAACGTTTTTTTCGACAAAATACTTACTTTTTGAGTTATTTGCGAAAAAACCGTCTAAAAATGTGGTTATTTTGTTGAAAAATGAACATATTCACTCGCAAATAACTCAAAAAGTGTTGACTTGGCGAAAAAGCTCTATAGAACAAAAGTTACTTAAAATTAGTCAGTTTACCCATTTCAGGACTTATTTTGGACATATATTTTTTCACCCCCAAGAGGGGGTGAAAGTCACCCCCAGGGCAAAAGCACACATCGGCACAATATCACTTTTTTTCTTTGACATGTAAGCTATGGGTATGCCAAATTTCATGTCAATCCAAGCGGTTCTTTAAAATTTAGAGCAAAAACCGTGAAAGAATGGACTATAAGTTGAATACACCGATTTGAGCATGCACAAAAAAATCTTTTTTCACCTATCATATCTTTTTTTGTATTATAAGAAGAAGATTTATGAAGAAATAATTCTTTTTGCTACAAAAATTTTTTATAATTATAGTTTTTTTTTTCGTTACATGCATAATTTTTAAGGTATTCGCAAAAAACCGTCCGAAAAGGTGTCATTTTTCAGGCAAATTTTCAATTACGAATAACTTAAAAAGTATTGAGTTTTCAAAACAAAATTATAGAACAGTTTTTGCTTAGAATTAGGTTATCTAGCCACTTCCGTGGTTATTTTGACCAAAAAATTTTCCAGCTCCGAGAAGAGATGCGAACCACCCCCAAGATAAAAAGCGCCATAGGATATAGGGTAGACTTTGTTTCTTCAGCTATTCCCTATTTACAATGAAAATAGCAAGTAAATTGATGCAGTATGATGGAATTTGTAGCCAAATACCCTCACTGACCGCACTATAAAGCTTTTATAAATACATAATATAATATTTAAATATTGACAAGGATAACTTTGAATATAAAGAGCAGAAATAATGGCTGTAATATTCGCTTTTAAATATCAAACATCAAACATATAAACCATATTGAATTAGAAATATTTGAAAGCTTGTTTAAAATTACAGAATTTTATTAAACGTAATAAAATTGTTGACAATTTTGGTAAATGAGCGTGTTCGAAAGGAGAAAAGTAAACACAGTAAACAAAATGTGAATTCAGCGTAGCAGGTAAAAGATTTAAAAACAACTGATAATCTTCCACTTATCATTTGATGTTCTATTTGATTTCTAACTGCATTTGCTTTATTATTTTGTGGTGATTTTCCCATATATAGACGTCGATTATGCAGTTTAAAAATGTAATTGTGATCACGGAAATAACATTCCGTATATGCGTTTGGCACCTCGCCGCGCATTGGTTGAAATTAGACCGCGTGCTGCAAAGAACCAATAGAAAACTCCTAGGTGCCAAATACATATACGGAATCTTTAGATGCCTCCGGCTACGGCAGACATTCAAAATTACAAAGATTTGCATCAAGCTAAAAGTTGGTACTGATGTTCGGGACACTATTACCAAAGAATACATATAGACCTGAAAGTATATTTATATTCTTTGCTATTACAAATTAAATGTCAAAACTCTCCGTCAATCTCACATGAGCAAAAAAGTTATTTAAGTTATAAGGTTGCAATAATAGGTTTTTTGTGGGTTTGGCTTTTAGCCAATCTATCATTTTACTTGGCAAGACTTGAAGGCTCCTGCTTTCGACATCTAAGAGAACGGTTTAGCTTGAGCTCCAACCAACTTTTTAGAGTTGGCACAAATAAACTAAAAATTTCCATATCTTTATCCAATCTTTGATATTATACGACTGGTTGAAAACGAAAGTCAAATATTTGGTCTACAATTAAACATATCAAAGACAAAGATCATGATAGTGGATAGAAAACATAACAATCATCCAAACATAACCACAATTGATCGGTTTGAGGTTGTGAGCTCATACTTATATCTGGGATCATTAATCACAAACACAGGGTCACGTAGATGTAATATAGCAAAAATCGCCACAGCAAAAATGACCACAATATGGAAGGACTGTCAAATTTCAAGAGCGTTAAAGATGAGGTTGATCAACTGCTTAATATTTCCAATACTGACCTACGGATGTGAATCTTGGACCGTGAGAAATTCGGAAAGAAAAAGATAGACGCCACTGAAATGTTCTATTGGAGACGAATGCTACGAATTCCTTGGACCGACCATAGAACAAATAATTCAATTATATTATAAGAGAGCTAAAAGTTAGCCAACGACTCTCCAGTAAAGTCCAACAATTAAAATACTTTGGACATGTTATGAGAGCAAATACAGAAAACATGGAAAGGCTCATTATACAAGGAAAGGTGGAAGGCCGAAGATCACGAGGAAGATCCCCAACAAGATGGATCGATCAAATTACGGGAATATGCAAAAGACCTATGCATGAGTTAAAAGAAATGACCAGAGACAGAAATCTTTGGAGACGGACAATACACGACATCACGTCGACTACTACACTCCCTCCTGGGGGGTCAGGATTGAAGAGAGAGAGGTCCAATATTTGATGGAAGAGGGAACTTTAAGAACACTCTGTTTATTTCGAGATTCCTCATGATTTCAATAATAATATTAAATCAGTTAACACTATTTTCACACTAAAGGCACTAAAAACATTTTACATTATGCTATTTTCATGCTAAGCAAGAGCCATGCAAGACAGATCATGCAACTGCGCATGCCCGCTCGCTATTTCCATGCAATTGGTGTGCTAGACGAAAAATTAAAACATGTTCTATTTTTCATGCTATTTTGATGCAAGTTGTCAAATTTCATGTTGCAAATATAACAAAATTTACAGTTTAGGATAAAACTTAACCTTATTGTGTAAATTTAAATATTGTTTTCACCCAATTTTGAAAAAATGTGAAAACTTTGAATTATCCACGTCCGTCTGTCCGTCTGTCTGTCTGTCTGTCTGTCTGTCTGTCTGTCTGTGATCACAACTTCTCCGTCAATATAGCAGCTAGAATGACAAATGAGGTGTCAAATGAAAGCTTATAATCCAAGGATGGTACTAAAGGTGAGAAATTTTACCTAGGCTATCTGACCGTCGGTCTGTCCGACCGTCAATATAACTCATCCGTCCTTATACCAGGTAAAATGACAAATGAGGTGTCAAATGGAAGCTTATAATCCAAGGAAGTTACTAAAGGTGAGAAATTTGATCTAGGCTGTCTGTCCGTCTGTCTGTTGTCTGTCCGACCGCTACTATAACTCCTACATCCTTGTATCAGGTAGAATGACAAATGAGGTGTCAAATGAAAGCGTATAATCCAAGTATGGTAATAAAGATGAGAAATTTGACCTAGGCTGTCTGTGCGTCTGTCCGTCCGACTGAGAATATATAACTCCTCCGTCATTTTACCAGGTAGAATGACAAATGAAGTATCAAATAAAAGCTTATAATACAAGGATGGTAATAAAGGTAAGAAATTTTACCTAGGCTGTCTGTCCGTCTGTCCGTTCGACCGCGAATATAATTCCTGAGTCATTTTACCAGGTAGAATGACAAATGAGATGTCAAATGAAAGCTTATAATCCAAGGATGGTACTAAAGGTGATTAATTTGACCTAGGCTGTCTGTCCGTCTGTTTGTCCGACTGCGAATATAAGTCCTCCGCTATAACAGGCAGAATGACAAGAAAGTTGAGAAACTGGACATAGGACTTCCGGTTTTAGAAATGCGACCAGAAGTACTGTTTTAGAGTCACCTGAATAATACAAGTGATATATTATTCGACGCGACTTCGCAAGAAGAGAACAAATATATACTTCCGGTTTCATGACTGTCTGCCCGTATGTCTATCTCCTCCGTTATTAATACAGATAGAATGACAGATGAGGTGTCGAATAAAAGCTTATAACCCAAGGATGGTATTAAAGATGAGAAATTTGACATCGGACTCCCGGTTTTATAGTTGCAACCGTATGAACTGTTTTAAAGTCACCGAAATAGTTTAAGCGATGTATCATTCGACGTGCCTTAGCAAGATGACAACAAATGTAAAATTTTGGTTTTTATATCATTTCCGGTTAATAAGTTCTAACCAGAAGTCCAGAAATATTACATGTAACACATCAATCGAAGCGTATTGAAAAGTTGAGTTTGAATCTTTAGTTTCGGTTTTGAAGTCATTTTTGTTTAAACAATGATGACCCAAAGTTTAGTAAAAATGACTCAAAATTAGTAAAATCGTTTATCAATCGGCGCAAAGTTACACGAAGCGTTCAAATATCGACTTCCAGTTCTACTTTCGATTACTTTGGGTGAAAACCTAGGACTTACGAAGTCCAATTACTTGTTATTTATTGGAAGTAATAATAATTTGTGATTTGTACTTGAATATATTTAATGTTGGACTGAAATTTCCAAGTTAAATATTTAAAACTTAATGTTTTGATATATTTCTTTAGTTGGCAACAATGAAAGTGGTATCAAAAATTGCATGGCAATAGCTCTGATGTAAAAAGCTCAGGCTAGGCAAGAGATATGCCATACAAGACGGACTTGCATAGCATGAGACTTGCATAGCCTTGATGTAAAGCTTCTTTAAGAATTATTTCAATTATCACCAAAACCATACAGGGTGAGTCATGAGGAACTGTACATACTCCTACCTCATATAGAGGCCCCTATGGGGAATAACAAATGACCATTAAAAAGTGTCTGCTCCCATTGTTTAATAATATACAGGGCGAGTTTCGCATTTTGACAGAAATTTGTATTCGTCATAATTTTTGAACGGTCAGATCAATGTGTCTCTTATTTTGGTCATTCGTTACACTATTACTACCCAATCAACTGATTTAGTCAAACTAGAAAAAAGGTCCGGCTTTAAAAAATTAGTTCGTTTGGGTCTTAGAAAAAATTTCACCCTGTATACGCTTTTTGAAAACTCTAATATGAATTTTACAAATTAGACAAGTAGGCAATTAAAATGGCGTATTTATTTTTTTCCACACACGATTACTTAATTTTTTATAAAAAAATCAAATTTGACTATGAATTAAAAGTTTGGTAAAGTGAACCATAGATTTAAAAAAATTAACTTTTATTACAAAAATTAATTTTTTTTGAACAAATATTAAATTTATGTTACCACTTAATCAACTGATTTATTCAAACTAGAAAAAAATCAGGCCCGGATTTAAAAAATTAGTTCGTTTTGGTCTTAGAAAAAATTTCACTCTGTATACGCTTTTTGAAAACTCTAATATGAATTTTACAAATTAGGCAAATAGAAAATTAAAATGGCATATTTATTTTTCCCCGCACGAATAATTAATTTTTTATTAAAAAATAAAATTTGTCAAAATCGGAATTTTAACCACCTAAAAATAAAAAAAGAAATGAAAAGGTTTAACTCGCTACAACTCTGTTCCATTTTAATATTTTGTTTTCTGAAATTTTTACATTAAATCTCTTACCATTGTGAAGACTATGAAAATTGTTGTAGACTTTCAGTGTTCTTCTCGTAAAAGTTATGAATTTTTAAAAATAAAAGGTGCAGATTCGTGAATTGTAAAGTTAAATCGCAAAAATTAAGTGAAAAAATTTAAAATTGATCTACTGGATCACGTCTATGTTAAACTATAGCGTCCAAACGAAGTGTTATGGGGAGTTTAAGATCTAGGCGTGTTATGGAAAAAAAATGGTAAAAGTTTTAATTTTAAGAAAAACGTTGTTTCTGTAAATTAATTTTTGTAAAAAAAGTTATTTTTTTCAAATCTATGCAAAAACTTTGCCAAACTTTTTAAGCATAGTTAAATTTGATTTTTTAATAAAAAATTAAGTAATCGTGTGGGGGTAAAAAATAAATATGCCATTTTAATTGCCTATTTGTCTAATTTGTAAAATTTCTATTAGAGTTTTCAAAAAGCGTATACAGGGTGAAATTGTTTCTAAGAGCAAAACGAACCAATTTTTTAAATCCGGGCCTGACTTTTTTCTAGTTTGAATAAATCAGTTGATTGGGTGGTAACATAAATTAAATATTTGTTCAAAAAAAATTAATTTTTGTAATAGAAGTTAATTTTTTTTAATCTATGGTTCACTTTACCAAACTTTTAATTATTAATAGTCAAATTTAATTTTTTTATAAAAATTTAAGTAATCGTGTGGGGAAAAAAATAAATATGCCATTTTAATTGCCCATTTGTCTAATTTGTAAAATTCATATTAGAGTTTTCAAAAAGCGTATACAGGGTGAAATTTTTTCTAAAACCAAGACGAACTTATTTTCCGGGCTTGATTTTTTTCTAGTTTGAATAAATTAGTTGATTGGTTGGTAACATAAATAAAATATTTGTTAAAAAAAATTAATTTTTTTAATAAAAGTTAATTTTTTTAAATCTATGGTTTACTTTAGCAAACTTTTAATCCATAGTCAAATTTGATTTTTTTATAAAAAATTAAGTAATCGTGTGCGGAAAAAAATAAATATGCCATTTTAATTATCTATTTGTCTAATTTGTAAAATTCATATTAAAGTTTTCAAAAAGCTTATACAGGGTGAAATTTTTTCTAAGACCCAAACGAACTAATTTTTTTAAAGCCGGACCTGATTTTTTTCTAGTTTGAATAAATTAGGTGGTAATAGTGTAACGATTGACCAAAATAAGAGACACATCGATCTGACCGTTCAAAAATTATGACGAATACAAATTTCTGTCAAAATGCGAAACTCGCATATTGACGCTATATTATTAAACAATGGGAGCAGACTCTTTTTAATGGTCATTTGTTATTCCCCATAGGGGCCTCTATACGAGATAGGAGTATGTACAGTTCCTCATGACTCACCCTGTATAATTTGTGATGTCACGTTCATGTAATAGATTTTTATCAAGACATTTGAAGGGTCAGGTGGAAGAACGATGAATGTCTATCTGCAAGCATTTTCGGTTAAATGAGAACCAAAGTTACATATTCATTGTTTTCCCCGCTTGCGTCCAATCTTGTGACCTGATTTTAAGACGATTATGATCTTTATTTCCCCTTGGCCATTCACAGGTTGATAGTACTCTTTTTAAGCTAACATATTGCACAAAAATCGCAAAATGACCAAAAATTGACATTCATCGTTTTTCCCTCTGACCCTTCATTTCATTTAAATCATTTATGGATTCGACCGTTACTTGATGGAAGTTAATTTTATCTAACAATAAAACACTGAAAACTTTTGTTTTCGATACTTCAACAAAATTTATTATAACTATGCCACCACAGCTGTTTCGGCTAGTGTTGCCCAAATGCAAGACCAAGACGAGACTTAGACAGTCTTGGTCTTGGTCTTGATATTGTGCTTCCGGTCTTGGTCTTGCAGCAAGAGTCTTGCAAGTCTCGCAGTTGCCCATTAGCCTATTGCATATCTTAGAACAACGTAACAGAGAGGTACATTTTAAGCTTGAATATCACAGCGACACAGCCATAGTATTGACTAGCCAAATTAATAAATATCTAAACAACTGACACCGGGTGGAGTTTGAACCCACGATCTAAGTGATACCTGCATATGTTCTAACTAATGTTAAAACTACCTCTTAAACCCCACAAAATTTCATTTGCATATCTCAACCGGTTTTAGAGCAATAAATAAATCGTCAGTTTGTAAGAATAACCTCCCCTATTTGGGAAACACCCCCTATTTGGGAAACGAAGCATTTATAAAGTAAACGTTTATGAAGCAAACTGTCATTACTTTTTTGTGCAGAATTAGGTACCCATTAAAGTTGGCCATACTTATTTAAAAACATCCTGTATTGACGAAAAACATGGTTAGTTAAAAAAGTACCTAACTTTTTTATTATCCAATATAAGTGAATGAATAAAAAAACATAATGATAAGAAAATATGAGGCTATAGTTGGGTTTTAATTTCAGTATGCTATTGCATGCTTGAATAATAAGTTAGCATAATGCTAGAATATTCCACAGAGTGAGAAAAACCACAGTTTGATTGGTACACCCAGTATACAATGACAATAATTGACCTGTCTAGCAACAATATTATTACAGCAATACATATTTATAAAGAATAAGACAATATATTAAAAAAAATCACTTAAATCGGACAACAGGTTTAGGAAATTTGAGACATTAAAAATGACCCGTTTTTAAGGTGGTGCGTTAATTTCTTGGAGAAGTGTATATCGTTAAAATAATATTTCAGTATTTTGCTTACACGATATCCGGCATTATCTGTACTGTTGTCTCGTATCATTATCTTATACTTTTAAATAATAGCCGCGCTGTTTCGGCAAATTTTGTTTAGCAGAGTGACCTCATAGCACAGTCAGCATAAACAATACATAATAGTCTTACTATAATATATATAGGTCATAGGTACCGATAAAGTTTCTTGTGTTTGAATTCCTAGAAAACTAATGATGAAAAAATTAATTACTTATATATCCAGAGCGAAGAAGTGCGCTGCTGGGGGATAGAGTACATATTATACAAAATATTTTATTTTTACATTATAATAATGACCTCTGAGTATATGTTAAATGTGTCAAGTGTTTCTTTAATGGATTTTTTGATTCGCTATGTATGTTTATGATATTGTTCGTAATGCGCATAAATCCAATTTTTAAAATTTTTTTTATAATTTTTTTTGTTTCTGATAGAGTATCTAAGAATATAGCCGAACTTATATACTCCCTAAAACGACCCTCAGTTCTAACTGCAAGACGCAAGAGTCTCGCAGGCTTGGTCTTGTTCTTGCTTAAGTCTTGCACGGTAAGTCTTGGTTTTGGTCTTGCTAAAATTAGGCGGTCTTGGTCTTGGTCTTGTGAAAACGCAAGAACAAGACCAAGACTGCAAGACCAAGACCGATTTTTGGCAACACTAGTTTCGGCAGAGTGCCTTTCGCAAGTGATTTATTTTACTATGTGTCGGCATTTTAAAGTCTCTACTGAATAGGTTGAGGAGTGGGGAGCTGTTTGTCTGAAGTCAGTTCTTCAGAATTATATTTGTATTTTTCAATTTATTAATTTTCATAGATTCTAATCAAGATAGCTTAAGGCCTTTATTTTGAATATGAAGAATTTGAACTGCTGAATTGTGAAACTCTTCATTAAAATAATGATTATGATCTAGAAGGTGAAGTCCGTACTTAAAATCAGTTTTTCTATTGTTGAAAGCCCTTTTGTGGTCCGCTATATGTTTGTTAATGGTTCTACCAGTTTGACCGATGTAAGTTTTTGGACAGTCACCACATGTCAGTTTGTAAAGACCACTCTGTAATTGTTGAAGTTATACTCGTTTACCGGCGATATGAGGGTGAATTTTTATATGTTAAAACCTATGATCCCGGCGCATGCGCATTATAACTTTGTTCTGATTGGATGTTCAAATGACATGTCAAAAATTATTCAATATGGTGGCTGTGGCACAGCTGTAGTTAGATTATTTATGGTTGTTGCGTTTTTAAATTTGTGTGAAAAGAAACAACAAACAAAAGTTAGTTAATAGTTATACTGCCTTTTTAAATAGTTTTCATATACCTATATTTTTGGACTTTTGGACTATTTTGGACAAGGAAAACTCATTCTAATTTGGTAAGTAGTTTTTATTATAATCATATTGTAATTATACATTTGGATTAGGTTGAAATACAGTAGAGCGTCGATTATCCGAACTAATTGGGGGATATAGGTGTTCGGAAAACCGATTTGTTCGGATAATCGAACTACAATATATTGATACATATTTATAGTCATACACAGTGCTGTTTTTGTGACGGTACGCGCCGGTACGCCGTACCGGCACCTTTTGGGACCAAAAATAAAAAAAACAACCAAATTATAGACAAATTCCTGAATTTTTTCTTTGCTCCCAAATAGCTTTAAAACGCCCCTATTGAGGCTAAATTTAAAAAGTTTTCCCGGGGCAGACCCCCCTTATGAACGCTCCCCAGACCCCCCGGAACATAGCGTACCGGAACCTATATTATTACAAAAACAGCACTGGTCATACATATTTATCCACAAGTGAATAAAAGCCATATTTATATACCTACATATTTATTTATATCTTGATAATGACAACTAGCAACTAAACAAAAAAGTGCAGCCTTTGCAACAACATAATTATTTTTGGATACAATATTGAAGAAAATTGAAGATATTTTAAGCGTCAATTACTAACGCTTGCTCGGTATTCGAGTGCGGGTCGCGGGAGTCGATAGTTCGAATAAGCGGTCGTTCGGTTGATCGACGTTAGGATAATCGACGCTCTACTGTACATTTATTTTATCAAAAATGGGGATTTTAGAGAGAAATCCCAAATTAGGTCCGATTTTTATTTTTAAATTATGATTTTTTGGCGTAGATTTATTTATCTAGTAGGTATGTAATGCTTTGATTTACATACTTAATTTGATTACCAACAAAAGTTCTACCAATCTTCATCTAATATATTGTTTTTTTACTGTTTTGTTATATTTTAATATTATCTTCCACAAAATTTAAACTACATAATTTAATTATATTCAAAACAACTGTCAAACAGTAAAACGTTCAGTTACCCTATTTTTTCACCTGACAAATAATGTGGAATTGGACGAGTGAGTCTAGACTTCGATTACGAATCGAAGCGCCCCGAAATTCACGGGTTCGATTCCCGATGCAAGTTTTAATTTTTTTATTTTTTTATGCATTTTATGATTGTAAGTATATTTGTTATATAATTTTTTTTTCAGGAAATGCGTATTTAAAATTTTTGCCAACAATTATTATCGTTCAGAAATAATTTTTTCTTTGTGGCATTTTTCAATGTGTTTGTGTGCGTTTTATTCTTTTATTTTTTTAAATTTTTGGTATTGTCTTAAAAATCACATAATATGTAGTGGAAGTATAACTTCTTACGTGCGTACAAAGTACACACACATTCTTTTTTTTTTCTCTCTTGGCTCTTATTGTTCTTAAATAAATGTATTTGCTTAAATTATTGATAGTTCTGCAAGCTGGTCTTATTCCTTTCTTTTTTTTTGTATTTGAATATATTGGTTGATCTTGCCTGTATATGTGATCGATCAGAAGGTACTGGGTTTTACTGGGATGGTAGTAGATATACTAATAATTTCAGGGGTTTGTTATGGAGTTTTTGGTTTAAAATTTTGTTATTTGTTTGTTCGTTGTAGCCATTGTTTTACCGCTATTTGCTTAGTGATTTACATTATTTGCCGCTATTTGCTTAGTGATGTTCAGTTCTGTCTCGAAGTTATATTTCGACATGGGAATTTCTGTCAATCTATGTATTATGCTAGGATAGGCTGCTAATTTATGTTGTGTAGAATGGAATGATGAATTGTGTATAGTTGTGTCAGTATGGGTAGGTTTATGAAATACGAAGAACTTATAACTTATGTTTGTTTTACAGTCTGGTAATTGTTACATCTAGAAAGTTTATTGATTGATTCTGTTCTGTTTCTATTGTATAGTCAATATTAATATGAAGTGAATTAAGGTATGATAAACATTGGTCAAGTTACCTGTTAGTTCCTGTAAAGCATACTAGTATATCATCCACGTATCTCCACCAATATAAGAACAGTTTGAATACGGGATGTTTTGAAATCGTTGTTTCTAGATGGTTTATATAAATATATGATACCAATGGGCTTAGTAGAGGATTGCCCATGGTAAGTCCTACACTGTTGTTTGTGTACATTTGAGTATTAAATTCGAAGTAGTTCTGATTTATGCAAATTTCAAGAAGGTGTAAAATTTCAGATATAATGATCGGATTTGTATTATTATGGTCTAAATTATAAAATCTAAAAGATTTTCAACTAGAACAAAAGTTTCTGTTGTTAATTTAATTATTAACCCTTAACCTGTCATTCTATTTATATATGAGAAAAACGTTTCTGAAGAAATGACTGCTTTTAAACTAAGTAGTTAAAATACTCCACTTAAAACTTCTCTGAGAGAGCTAATACTAATTTTAATATTGTTCAGTATGAAACCCGTTTATAATTACAGAAGCGCAGGTGTAGGGAAAATAATATTTACCCGTTGCATTAAATGCAAGTGTCATTATAGAAACCGCAGTAGCCGCCTGTTCCACTTGTTTACTAAAATAGTTTACCGAAACAATAGGCTTTAATATTAACGTACTTTAAAAACACTTTTAATTTAAAAAGACCAAGTTAAATGTTATGTTTTTATGGTGTACGAATATTTATTCGAACATTTTAAAAACTATTGAAATATTTTTAATTCAGACAAGTTTAAGTCCATCTTTACAAGTTACTCCTCCAATTATATCATATATGCAATCAAAAAACGCTTTTTGGAACTACATAAAGTTAATAAAAAGATTAATTTTGTTTGAGTTAAAGCACATATCGGTCTTGAACATAATGAGCATGTTGATATGCTGGCGAAAAAAAGTGCAAAAAATGGTTTGCCTAATTAACATCCTGTAAGTTTTTGTGATGCAGTCTCTTATATTAAAATGAAATACCTCACAATTTGGAATGAATGTTGGTCACATCATACTTATACCAACTCTTCTAGGTACTGTAGTATACAAAAGAAAATACCGAATAGAACTTGGTTCCAGCCATATAATTATTCAAGAAAATACATCACAACTATAACACGTCTTCGTTTTGGTCACGCCTGTTATCCCACACACCTGCATAAAATTCGTATTCGAAAATGATCGATGTCCAAATTGTGATAAAAAAAGGTGATTTAGATCATATTATTTTTGAATGCCAAAAATATAAGAAAGAAACAGATCGGCAGCTACATAGACTTAAGATACCAGCTCCGTTTAATATCCTTAGTATCTTAGCCAATGGACAAGAGAGTATGTAGTCCAGCGTCATCTCAGATGGTCAACATGCAAGTTGCATGATCCAGACTAAAGCACACCCTCGTGCTGTTGCCGTCTGTAGCAGGGAGTGTGTTCTCAGAGTGTTGTTGCACAACTGAAGTGAAATCTCAGTCGATCTCCGAGTAGCTGGCAAAGATTGTGCCTTTATTTTGCTAAAAGAGCAATCAAGAGAGTCATGGGGCTCCCCCTAAAGGCGCTGGAAAATCAGAAATATCACGTTTCAGTGTAACATTTAACAGAGTCAGATGATCTACGATATTATGATGGTCGTAGACATTTACTTGTGCCTAATGAAAATAAGAAAAGAAGAAGATGTGCTGGGGAAGGGTGTTCACCTAATGTACGTATTACAAAATGTTTGAAATGTGACGTTGGGCTATGTATAGAACAGCGGTTCTCAATATGTGGTACATGTATGGTGGTACAAATTACCTATTATTTGCGGTGGTACGCAAAACGCAAAAACACAACCAAACAGCACCACTATTATACGAGGGTCGTTTTTTTTCAACCTCCGCTTGTCCATAAAAAATTCCCGTGAAGCGTTTCGCCATTGCGGTGCGCAGTGGGCGACAGCGCATCTCCCCCGCTACACTCTACATTAATCCTGACTTCCAGGCATCAGTCTGTACTGTGCTACACACGAAACAACATGGCCGCGACAATTAGATCTCCCGCCAAGTGTGAATTACGCGCTGTCATTCGCTTTCATTTGACACATCAAGGATGTGTCAAATGAAACTTGTGGAAATTCCATTGCCAACGATGTTAAAGTGAAGCGACGGTTGTTTCTCACCGCTTCATCAACACGTTGAACAAGCTCATCTGTAACGACAGAATTGCGACCTTGACCCCCTTCGTCATGCACATAATTTCGTCCTTCTTTGAATTTTCGGCACCATTCACGCACAACTCCATCACTCATAAACCCTTATCCGTACACTTGACACATCCTTCGATGAATTGCAGCTGCACTATTGCCTTCTGCCTGCAAAAAGCGAATGACAGCGCGTAATTCACACTTGGCGGGAGAACTAATTGTCGCGGCCATGTTGTTTCGTGTGTAGCACAGTACAGACTGATGCCTGGAAGTCGGGATTAATGTAGAGTGTAGCGGGGGAGATGCGCTGTCGCCCACTGTGCACCGCAATGGCGAAACGCTTCACCGGAATTTTTTATGGACAAACGGAGGTTGAAAAAAAAACGACCCTCGTAGTTAATTAGATTACCTAGCTAGTTTACCTCAGTTAGGTGGTACAAAAAAAAAGTATTTTGTGGTACATGACTCAAATAGGTTGAAAACCACTGGTATAGAATGTAATGAAATATTCCATACCAAGTAATTTTATATTACGTCTTAGGCTAGCGTTACCATATGGTAACAGTCCAACTTTTGTTAATAAAGTGTGTTCCTATGATTTTTTTTAATTTTCCGAAGATATAAACATCGTTGAACAATCTCCGGACATCATTAAGTTGGAGGGTCTGAGAAGTTAGCCACATTAGATTTTCACTGAACGTTGAATTTAAGTTTGACAGTGTTGCCATGTGATTATAATGTATAATTATGTTGCACGCTTTAAATATACAGTGAAAGCTTTGACTTTGAAAACTATCGTTTTCACATTATTTTATGGATTTTGCTATTTTTTCATTTATGTAAAACACGAACGAATAAATATTTGTTGTTTGTTTTGATATTAACTGCAGTTAATTATTAGAAATTTTTTTGTGGCAATTGCCCTGATAGGTTACCGGATAGATTTGGCAATAGAGTCAGAACGTCTAAATTTGCGTTTGCCAGATTGCACAGATGTTCCGCAGATATAAATTTATGACTTTATTTTTATTATATTATTATTTATTATTTGGAATGAATGTACCTGAATAGTTAGTTAATGAAAAGTCTTCACTTCGTCACTATACGTTATTTTGTGTTTATTGTGTGCCTTTTTAAAATAATAAAGTGCCTACAACTATACTGTACCACGTGAAAGTTTTTCACTGTTTAACTGTATTATTTATACAAAACGTATTTTCATATTATAGATAATAATAAACTAAAAGTATATAGTAAAATCTTAAAGCAGCAGAATTTTACTTATTTTACACTTTTTAACTTTATTATTTATATTAAAATCTTGGTATTTCGACGTAATTAGAGAAATTTAAAATTTTTTCTCGTTATTTTATCTACATTTAATGTTTTCCATGTTAATAAATTAATTAATAAAAATGTATCACATGCTCTTTTCCGATTTATTCTAGCTCTTTTCCGATTTATTTTAAAAACACATGGCAACACTGTCATGCCTTCATATCCTTATATCTGTAGCTAACTTCTCGGACCCTACAATTTAATGATGTCCCAATCTCCTTTTAGTCCAGAAAGCCACTGCGCATCCGCTAGGAAAAATATTCTAATTCGGATTTTTTACACAATCTTACTCAAAAAGGACTCCTTTTAACAAATTTGCATGTTGCCAGGACCAAAAGGTGGTCAAAAATTTTTTAAAAGTTTTTTTTTTGTTTTTATCCTAAAATTATTTTTTTTACATGGAAAAAAGTTTTTTTAGGTTTTTTGGATCATTCCAAACTGAAAAGATCTTTAGTGACTTTTCTCTAAAAATGGTAGTTTTTGACAAATAAGCGATTAAAAATTGAAAAATTGCGAAATCGGCCATTTTTAACCCTCAAAAACTATGTGAAAAACTGAAAATTTGAATGTTGCCAAGGTAGGTAGATATTCTTTAAACATCGATTGATGAAATCCCGAAGAGTTTTTTGCAATACAGTATTCAAAACTCCTTTGTTTTTTAATTGCTAATCAAGTGTGCGCGACACTATTTCCACCGACAGTATGGTGCAAATGAAAGGAAAAAATTCGTTATTTCGTAAACCGGCGACTTTAAGAAAAAATCCCGAAACAGGTCGATTTTTATTTTTAAGTTATGATATTGTGGCATTTATGGTATACTAGTGACGTCATCCATCTGGACGTGATGACGTAATCGATGATTTTTTTAAATGAGAATAGGGGTCGTGTGCTAGTTCATTTGAAAGTTTCTTCAATTCTCTATTCAAAAATATAAACATTTACATAAATATTTATACAGGGTGTCCAAAAAACTTTTATTAAATTAAATTATTTGACAAAAAAAGAAGTAGAAGGACACCATGTATAAATAATTATGGAAATGTTTACATTACTGACTAGAGAATTGAAGAACCTTTCAAATGAGCTGCCACACGACCCCTATTCTCATTTAAAAAAATCATCGATTACGTCATCACGCCCAGACGGATGACGTCACTAGTATACCATATATGCCACAATATCATAACTTAAAAATAAAAATCGACTTTTTTCGGGATTTTTCCTTAAAGTCGCCAGTTTACGAAATAACGAATTGATTCCTTTCATTTGCACCATACTGTCGGTGGAAAATAGTGTCGCGCACGCTTGATTAGCAATTAAAAAACAAAGGAGTTTTGAATATTGTATTGCAAAAAACTCTTCGGTATTTCATCAATCGATGTTTAAAGAATATCTATCTACCATGGCAACATTAAAATTTTCAGTTTTTCACATAGTTTTTGAGGGTTAAAAATGGCCGATTTCGCAATTTTTCAATTTTTAATCGCTTATATGTCAAAAACTATCATTTTTAGAGAAAAGTCACTAAAGACCTTTTCTGTTTGGAATGATCCAAAAAATCTAAAAAAACTTTTTTCCATGCAAAAATAATAATTTTAGGAAAAAAACAAAAAAAAACGTTTAAAAAATTTTTGACCACCTTTTGGTCCTGCCAACATGCAAATTTGTTAAAAGGAGTCCTTTTGGAGCAAGATTGTCCAAAAAATCCGAATTAGAATATTTTTCCTAGCGGATGCGCAGTGGCTTTCTGGACTATTTCGCTAAAATAAAAAAACACATTTCGCCTCTAAAGGGTTATACAGTGGAACCCCGATAAGTCGGCCCCCGATAACCCGGAAGTCCGGCTAACCCGGACCGATTTTCATCAGACAAACATTTTAACAATAAAAATGTATGTAATATAATATTTGAGAGATAATGGGTATTTGTGTAATTTGAACTGTTCGATAGTAAAAATGACTCATGGCACGCGGCGGCAGAGCGACGTGTATATTATCTCAGACTATCAAAAACAACAGTCACCTGTTATTCCTTTATTTATTTCCAACTGTCTTAGCATTGTTTAAAGACTATTTAAAAAATTCTTTTTCAAACAATGGTCTTTTAAACAATGAAAGAGCCACTGTTCTTACATAACATAACATCGTTCCGATGGCAGACGGAATTGAAACAACCGAAACTGACTCGAGTTTTTTTACCTAGAAATGAACAATACTCTATACTGTCTATCTATACTACACTCTATATAACTATAGGTAAGTTAGATGTGTACTGTGCATATATATTTCATGTTATTTCAATTATAACGGACTTTATCTATAAGTATACCGTATTTTATTAATTTTTACCATACTCCCCGGCTAACCCGGATTTTCGGTAACCCGAATCGGCCGCGGTCCCGATTAATCCGAGTTATCGAGGTTCCACTGTATTTATATTTCTTTATTAATATGATTTTCCCACCGAAACTAAATCTAGATTTAATGGTCAGTCCACAGACGGTTCACTAACCTGAATTCTTAATGTAAGTAAAACTCATCAAACTCTCGGTTCTGGTCTATTATCCATTCCTAATATTTCCAAATGTTGACAACATGTTGCTTCGCAGACTAATAAAGACATTTACAAGCCTAATGGTTTAAGGACCTTCTGAAGTCGGAATGGAATAATTAGTTTCTCTACTACCAACAGTCGTTTATGGGCTTTTTAAAAGCGGGTACCAATAATTAGATGCTAATGAAAATGATTTCCTGTTTTAATAATGAGAAAGTAATTTGTTTTTATGGGATAGACGTTAAAAATTTTAAAAATTTGAAGGTTCGTCAGTTTATTCTTAATTATTCTTGATAATTTTAAAATTTACTAAAGCCAGTGAACTGAGTTTTGATTTGTTAATACCATGAATAAAACCAGGTTTTAGGCCCGCATTCAATATAATATGTGTGTTTCCCTCAGTATTGGTGTGTTTTATAGATTTTATACTCTCGTCCTGCTAAGTCTATTTCACTCCACCTTTATCAAAAATCCACGTTGCGTCTAAATATACAAATGAAGCGTATTTTTTTAGTTATTATAGTTTCTTAAAAACCCGATTCATTTGTGAACGACACTAATTCTTTCACACAGTGCTTTTCTAGTGTCTTCCATTTTGGATATAAATATAATCTGTTTGAAAACTCTCCAAAGATTTACCCTGGAAATTTCGAATTTATTTCTGTCTCTTAATTTTTTAACACCGTCTCTACAAAAACATGTTCTTTCTTTGCACGCATTTTACAGTATGAGGCAAAATAAACAGTACTGAAATGAATATTGAAATGTTTATTATTATTTATATATTTAGTATTATACGTTACACAGCTTTCAAACATTATTCACGACGACGTTCCCGATAAAACAAATGTTAAAGATGTCCTCTGACACCAAAAAGATCTTTAATTCTAGTCCGCAATTCCGAAATGGCAGACGATGGATCTGTCTGACTTCTTCAGCATTCCCCATATGTACGCATCAGATGGCGTTAGATCTGGTGAGTAGTGATCATCCAAAATAATCGCGCAGTATTCGAAGAGACTCCTTGGCCGTGTGGCAAGTTGCCCCGTCCTGCTGAAACCATTGATGATTTTAAGCCTTGACCGTTTTCGCGACCTTTTCCGTATGACCGAAAATATCACTCCACTATCAAAACTAAGAACCATCCTGAAACACCTAACATCAACACGACATTCACATAATACGTTCTAACGACGTTCGAAAACCACTCAGTTCCTTTCGACACATGACATACAAACTTACTTCACACTTCCACAGGGATATTATTTGCTCCAACTGCTTTACTCTTCTTTATTTGTTGAAGTGGGCAACTAGCTTGGGTAACTTTCTCAGTTAATATTTTGGTAAGCATTTTTGGTATTTTGTCTGTTAGTTCTGATAGTTTTTGGTCAAATTCTTTATTTAATAAAATGCCTAGAAATTTTTCTATCTATTTTTGACTTACTACGCGCGTGTTAGGTCATTAAGACGCGCGTTGGCATGTGAACGGTCTCAAGTAAAATGTATATCGTCGGTATACTGCGAAAACCAGGTAAATGCCGAAATACCGAAACCGACAAAAAACGTTTTTAAAGTTTAGTGTTTTATTTTAAATTAAGAGGACAACTTGTGTTTGTATTCGGTATTCTAGTGAAAGATGCATATATCAGAAATGATATTCTATCATTAGTTTGAAAAAGTTAAGACACCTAACCGAATAAACCTAAATTTAAGATGGAGATGCGGTCACTTATCTGGTTTTACCTGAAAATCTAAATTAATCAGTTACCCCTAAAATAACACACTAATAACAAATATAATAAACCAGATATAATATTTTGTAGTTTTGTGATCGGAATATGAGGCTTAACTAGTTAATTGCAATGTTTTTAAGGAATTAATCGATAATTATAACATTTTACTGGTTTTCCCTGAACATTTTATTCAGAGCTGTTTGTAGTTATATGGATATTATTTACATAAAGTTTTATAGAAAAAACAAATTTATTTTGAACGTGTTATAGATGCAAGAAAATAATATTACTATGCGTATTACTCGTCAGATTAGTCACTGAAAGCAGGATCTGACAAGATGCCATTGGCATCGTAAAATACGATACCACCTGTTATATTCCTCCGGTATCACTCCCTTATCAAATAACTGTATCAAATCTCTGTTTTTTGCTATGCTAGTTGGCGAAGTTCTATCATAAAGTTGCTTAAGTTTTTATCGACTAACATGAGCATGCTTATGTTAGTCAACTTCCATACAAGAATGTCCCGACTCTAAAAATTTATGTTACGATACCGTCCTCCGCAGGTTTAAGAAAATACACTTATTTCACTTGCTTACATATTCTGGGACACATTTTGATAAGTAGTTGAGTATATAATGCTTTCTATTTCAGAACTTCCTCGTCTACCGTTAATTTCTGACCAGGCAAAACGGTCACCTACATTTGGTAATGCGGCTTCATTGGCACACAAATTGTAGACCCATAATTTTCGGGAAGAATATATGAATTGTCCAGTTAATCTGGAATCTGTAGTATACGCTACGAGCTTCGCTGGTGTCGCTCCTAGCGGTTACTAATTCAACTTTTACTGGTAATTTTTAAATTTATTATTTAATTATTATCGCTTAATATTTACAACGCAAAAAAGTAATTAAATTGTAATCGATTTTTTTAAGATTTTTCTAATCATTTTGACGTTCTATTGATAGAATATCAATTTCTTACTTCGGATACTTTGACAATAATCGTGTAGATGGCGCTAAGATTATAATAGATTATTTATAATTAGATATTACGGAACATTAAAAAAACTTAAATTCAGTATTTAAAACGTAAGTATATTTAAGGTAAAAATATATACCACAGCTTTGACCAACTAATATTGTTTATAATTAATGTTTTTAATTTTAATTTTAAATTAATCACTTTGACATTTATGTCAAATTTCCGGTAAAAGTTTACAAACTTGTCACTACTGGCGTTCGCGAATTTGTAAATATCCCCTCTACGTACGAGCTCACAGCGTGTAGCCTGTAGATCGAAAGTGATTGAAACAAAATTCCGTTGTTGATTCTAGCTTTTCTAATCATTTCATTTTTCGAGATTCCACACTTCTTTTTTTTTCTGATGTTGTCTGTAACTGTTTTCTAAAACCGGCTTCTTAGTTGGATTAGCCATATCAACATTGATCTTATTTAGGACAAAAAAGCTTAAATTATAGTCGTAGAAAATATTCTTCGGTATATAATTTCGCTAATACCTTCAAAGACTCAATATGAGCCTTCACAATTTTTCGGTTTTCATTGCTTGTTTTATTTGGCAGTATATCCTTGCCTCTTTTGCGTGTATCTACATAATAACATATAATATCAATTTTTCTTACAACATCTTGCACTAACGACGCTGATATACAAAGTGTCTTACAAAAAAACTTCTCACATACCTGACTTCTTGATCATTCAAAGAAACATAGTCATTACTATCGATTTTACCAGTCGATATGAATGAGAAGTTTTAATAAAATATACATGTAAAATGTATTAAAGACATTTATCACCTTTTTACTGAATATGGTATACAGCAGTAGAAATATATTGTTGTCCGGCAAAATAATATATGTGCGCTTACTTGGTTTTTCATGCAACAGAATTTTAATTTTGTGGAAGTAAGTAGCGATATATTGTTTTACTTGAAAAGAAAAGTTGGTTATGTGTAACTTATTTGTTTATCACACAAATTATCTGCTGAATGGTAAGTCGTATCATTTACTGGGTTTTGCCTGTATGTAGAGCGTAAAAAGCTGAGAATTTTGGTATACTTAAGGCTATGGGTACATAATTCGCAAATATTTTACGTGTATCCCTACTTTTTCTGTCTTTACACGGCAAATTACGTGTAGTAAAATTCACACTGGTGTGGATATGTAAACATTACTAGAATGCCATTCTACTTGAAAATGTCATAATTAATTTAAAGAGATGGCTTTTGAATGTTCTTGGATAACTGTTATTTTTATAATTGCAAATTATTAATTCAGTTAATAAATGTGATAATTTTTCACTAACTATGTTTTCAGTGATTGTAATAATTTATTTGTACAACAAAAACTAATAATCAATCGAGAAAAGAGGAAAAGTGTTAAAGTGATTTTTTAATAATATGTTGTTATTTTGGAACGCTTACAATTTTGAACATCTCTAACAACAAAATACTTGGATCACAGGATATATCTGATGTATTCTCTGCTTGGATCTTCCACAAATAATACACAATAAATAACTTTTTATTAAGTTCACGTCTTAAATCAATTATTTATCAAATACACTATATATATCAATAATATTTAATCAATTTCTCAAAATATTCCCGATGCAATTTCAAATATTTAAAATTGTCACTGATTGTCAGTGTCTGACTGACAATATATGCTGACAATATTATATTCGGTTGAGTGCGTTGTAAGACAAAGACAGATTTGGAAAATATTACCACGGCATTGTGTTCATTTTTTTCAAATCCTGAAAAAACCAATAAATATTTTTGAAAAATTTAAACGCAGAATGAAAGACTAAATTATTACCGACGGCCGAAAGTCCCTTAGAATAAATAAAAAGTTTATTTTGAATGAGATATTTGAAATTAAAAATCACACTAAATTTTCTCTTAGTTTTTTCACCCCTTTAACTTATTAAAATATACATTATAGAAGTTCTCAGGGACTTTCTGCCCTCGCTAATAACGTAATCTTTCATTCTGCGTTTAAATTTTTCAAAAATACTTATTAGTTTTCTCAGGATTCGAAAAAAATGAATCCCCATTTGAATAGCATTGCAGCCGAAAATACGTACCGATCCTCTTAACTCAATATTTTAAAAGTTGTCATTTACCTGATTTTCGCAGTGTACCGACGATATAGTTGTAACCGCGCGTTAAGCGTCTATCATGAGAATGGGGTCTTATGGTTTCCAAACGTGGACGTTTACAAAAGCAAACATGAACAAAATCATAAAAACGCAAAGAGCAATGGAAAGGCAAATGTTGCACATAAGACTCATGGATAAAAAGAGAAACGAGTGGATAAAAGAAAACCAAAGTTGGGGATGTTAGACAGTTGAGATTTGCCGGACACACTATAAGACAAAAAGAAGACCGTTGGAACAAAATTCTTATAAATTGGAGACAGTGGGAATATAAACGAAGCCAAGAAAGGTCATAAATGAGATGGGCAGATGATATCAAGAAGCACATGGGCTCTAGGTGCATAACTGTAGCCACAGACAGAGAAGAATGGAAAATGATTGGGGAGGCCTATGTCTAAAGATGGACCGAAGAAGGCTAGTTAGATAAATTAGACCTCTAATAATATCAGCCATATTTCGTCAAATGGTAATAAAACTTCTTTTTATATTCCAGCTCATTGTTTCTTCCACCATTTCATTTTTTGCGGTCCTCTTCAATATTATATTGTCAGTCAGCTTTCTACTTCAATGCTTAATACAAGACATGTGTGTTGTTGACTTAGCTCTTTTCTTGTCGTGAAATAATCTATTTTAGAGTGATTACCTTCACCTTTGTATTTGATATAGTCCTGTCGCCAGGGGGTACAGCCTGTTTTTTTCTGTATTTTGACCTGTAGAACACGAATTTTTTGGGTAACAGTTGATCCGGATGTTGATAAGATTGTTATAGACAAAGAACTTAAGGAATCACATAACAGCGATTTTTCGCAAAACAAAACATTTTTTTGTAGTTTTGGGTCACTATAAGCAAAAAATGTTTTTACAATTTTTTGTCGAAGGATGCATAGTTTTCGACATAAACGCGGTTGAACTTTCAAAAAATCGAAAAATTGCAATTTTCGAACCCGAATAACTTTTGATTGAAAAATAAAATAGCAATTCTGCTTACTGCATTTGAAAGTTCAAGTCAAATTCTATCGGTCAATCATAAGACTGATCGCCTAAATTTGGGTCTTCACCACCAAAACTGGAATATTAGGAATTGACAAAATGTGCTATTTTCAAAAAAGTCAGGATTTGTGTAAAATCAGATGACCCATGTAATCGTATGCTTAGAGGTCGAGGAACACAACCAAGAACGAAAACTGTCAGATCTGTTCACAAATATACAAGGGGAAGCGTAATGTTCTGGAGACGAATTGTTATCTGTAAAAAAACTCCTTTAATTTTAATCCAATCAACTTCAACTGCTCATAGGTATGTTGATAACCTGTAGTTAGGCTCTGGAGAGGTGCAACGGATGAAAATTTAATTTTATTGCATGATAATGGACCTCTACATACCATTAGAGTGACTACAGACATCATTGAAGCAGTAGGTATACCTTGTTTGGAGTAACCTGCTTGCTCACCAGAGCTTAATCCTATAGAGTATTTGTGGGAAATGCTTAAAAGAAAAATTAAAGCTCGCCGGGATAATCCACAAAACACCGCACGGCTAGTACAAGATGCCCTTAAAGGATGGAGCAACCTACCAGAACAAAATGTTGATAATTCGATTAGGAGCGTGCCCACGCAAACAGAAGCTTGCACAAGGACTAGAGGTGATAACACTGACTACCACAAAATACAGAAAAAACAAATAAAAACAATTTAAATATTATTCGTTTTACATTGAAGTTTTGTATGCTCCTCATCATCATTCTCTTTGCCTTATCCCTATGCGGGGTCGGCTTCCCTAATTGCATTTCTCCACAAAATTCTATCTTGGGTCATATCAATGTTAATCCCCTTTACCAACATGTCCTGCCTTATCGTCTCCCCCCAGGTCTTCTTTGGTCTTCTTCTCCTACTCCTTCCAGGAATCTGCACTTCAGCTGTTCTTAAATACGTTTTCTAAAATACGTTTTTATTGTTTGGATATACTGTAAAACTGTTTCATGCTCATTGATTAAATCACAAAAAAGAATATTGTATATTGACTTTTAATATTATAGTGGATGTTTGTTGGTTTGGTCATACTGTAAGAATTTGCTGGTTAATACCCATAATTACATAGGAATATTGTAGGTCATCTGTGTGTATGTGTGTGAGAGACAAGAGCCGTGTAGGTACCTATACTTAGACACGTTCGGTGGTTTGGTCATAATGTGAGGATGACCTACGGTCTTTATGATGTGTTTGATTTTTCATCTATTCGCAATAGGTCATCACGCGATATCTCGCATGTCTCTGTACATTGAGCAGCTTGGAAGATTGACCCTTTGTCCTGTTATAGCAGCTTCTGCTTCTGCATGTACAGTATGTGTAGGTACCTACATGTTTTTGTGTTTTGTATAAATATACCTATTTACGAATGTGTCTTCTAAAATTTAGGAATATATTAATTTTATAATACATTTCAGTATGTAGTAGTTTTCTTTACAATTTTTACTTACCTATTTGTTTTTTTTATACCTAATATCGCCCGTGTCTAGCAAGTGTCTGCGTAGGCCAGCGGTATGTGTATCTAGTTAGGGTCGTGTTAGTACTTGGTTCGATTCCGCCCTAAGGAAAAATGTTTTGTTTAATATTAATGGTTATTGACATACTTAGACTATTATAAAGACTTAAAAAATGATTAAAAATAATTAATCGGGGGTTGTGGCCCAATAACGTCACCCAACAAGTCCCGAGAAATCACCCCAATGACGTCACCCGACAAGTTACCCCAATGACGTCACCCCCACAAGTCGGAGTCACGCGGGCTACTGTATCGAGATGCCGACACGCACGTTGCTGTATCGCTAGGGTTCAAAGGTCAAAGTGTCCTGAAGTGGCTTCTCTTCTACTTTTCTCATTTCCGCGAGAAGTATTCTCATTTCCGCCACATGCATTCGTTGTTCCTCTTTCTTTTTCACTGCCCAACATTCAGTTCCGTACATCATAGCCGGTCTTATAGCTGTTTTATAGAATTTTCCCTTCAGCTTCATTGGAATTTTTCTTTCACACAACACACCACTCGCTTCTTTCCATTTCATCCATCCAGCCCTAATTCTACTGCATGCATCTCCATCTATTTCTCCATTACTCTGTAATACCGATCCTGGACACTTAAAACTATTGCTTTTCACAATCATTTCATCATCCAAAGATACCATTTTATTTGTAGTAACTCCATTTTTAAATGAACATTCCAAATGCTCTGTTTTTGTCCTACTAAGTTTTAAACCTTTTTTCTCCAGAGCTTGTCTCCACTGTTCCAGTTTTTGTTCTAAGTCTCTTTCACTATTTCCTACTAACACGACTTCATCAGCATACATTAAGCACCATAGAATGTTACCCTGTAGTTTCGCTGTTAAAGCTAATGAGAATAAATACGGACTAAGCACAGAGCCTTGGTGCAATCCTACTTTCACATGAAATTTATCAGTCTCTCCCACACCTGTCCTAACACTAGTCGTTACTCCCTCATGCATATCCCTCACAATACAGTCAAACCTGCCATATCCGGATCAATGTGGCGACAGACCGATCCGGATATGAAAAAATCCGGATATCAAGACCACTACTTCGTTTGCAGTCTCTGAAACGTTTTCCCGTTCATATATTCCAGTAATCAACACCGTCAATAACTTTCGTCGATAGACACGTTTTATAGATTCTATAATACATTATTTCGCCATCTTTTAGTTCTTCTTTTAGTGCGTTGTCCAACAGCAGGACTGCCTTTCTCGGTAGATTTCGGTAGATCCGGACGGCGCAGAACCGTCCGGATATGGGGAGGTCCGGATATGACAGGTTATGCTGTATTTACATATTCACCAGGGAATCCTTTCTTATTGAGTGTCCACCACAGAATCTCTCGAGGAACTCTATCACATGCTTTCTCAAGATCAATGAATACCATATGAGCGTTTGTTTCTTTGCTCCTGTATTTTTCCATCAACTGCCTTATAATGAAAATTGCATCTGTTGTTGATCTGCCCTGCATAAAGCCAAACTGATTCTCGGATATTTCGGTCTCTTCACGTATCCGTCTATCAATTACTTTTTCCCATATTTTCATGGTGTGGCTAAGCAGTTTTATAGCCCTGTAGTTTGTACATTGTTGTAAGTATATCTCCCTTGTTTGTGTAAACAGGTACCAGTATACTGCTTCTCCATTCGTCTGTCATTTGTCATACAAAATTGAAATTTTGTATGCTATTGACTTAACAACTACTTTCAATTTGTTTGTTAAATACTTTATTGTTTTATTTAATTGTTATGTATTTCTTATTAAATTACTTTAAAATAAATATTGTTTTACTTCGTGTGTTTGTTTTTTTAAATTCGCACGAAGTAGTAAGAAATATCAGATGATTCCATATAAGTTTGGGTGTGTGTAAGTACATTACATTACAGAAGAACTAAAAAGGGGTAACGATTATTTTTAATTAGGGGGTAATTTTCACTTTTTAGCAAAATTTTGCATCGGTGCAAGCTCAGAAAGTTATGCGATAAAATTAGAGGGTAATTTTTATGTTTTAGACAAATTTTGAAGCAAATTGTGAAAGCATCCACCAAAAAATATTTAAAGTAAAACCTTAAGACAGTTTTATCCGGCTATGAATACTCGACGTCACCAAATTACTTGTACAATATCCCCACTGAGGTTGATCTTCAAAATAAATTGGTAGTTTAGGTCGTTTTTATGTGAGACGGCAGTTGATTTATGGCCTAAATTATTTTTAATACTCACGTTAGTAGGTCTTTTTAACAACCTCATTTGCGTCTCAAAAAGTAGTCCAAACGTATACACGTATAGGGCAGAAAATTTCCTAAATAATGAGAAGTGATGCTGTGATAAGCATAAAGCAATCATTTATAGTTGTACATAGTTTCTCTTATCCGCCGGAAAACAAATGAGGCGAGTTGTAAAAATGTATTCAATTTATGTGAGCCACTTGGGGGTCGTAAGAAAGCTGTTTGCTTATACAGTTTCGGTATGAGAGATAATTTAAATAGAAATCTGAGCAATTTAGAGAATACCTAATAAAAAGGTATTAAGGTGTAGGTTTAAATTAAATCAGATTTTTACGTTTATTAAAATATTTTTACATTCGTTTTTGTCGCCACTGAAACAAGAGTTTTTCAAAAAGATCCATAAAGATACGTATCCATACGTGGGTGCTCTGTGCTCTTAGACGGAGAGGCAGCGCTGGAAAATCTCTTTGAATTTACTAAAGCTAGATTTTTCACAGTTGATTACTGTGAGTGTGTAGAGAAACATACTGCGGTCGGTCAAGCGAAACGTAGAACAGGGGTTACTGAGAGGGTATCAAAGTTGCTTTCCTACGAAGGTAATTAAATCCATTTACTAAGGCTGAAAATCAGTACACACATTCTAAATTGAATATAAATAAAAGTTATTATAGTGGGTCAGCTGTATGACGAGACAGAGCCGGTCGGTCGACCCCAATGAATGTACAGGGTTAATCACTATATTTTGACCCCCTTGTAAACTGCTTTATTTACAGAATTAGAAAAAACTGTAAAATACAATAGTTATTCGATTTTTTAATTATGATTTTTTGACATATATATTGTACTAGTCACGTCATCCATCTGGGCGTGATGACGTAATCGACTATTTTTTTTAAATGAGAATATGGGTCGTGTGCTAGCTCATTTGAAAGGTTATTCAATTCTCTATACAGTAGTATAAACATTAAGATCATTTTTTATACAGGGTGTCCAAAAATTTTTTTTAATTATTAATTAAACAATTAATTTAATTAAAAAAATTTTTTTGGACACTCTGTATAATTAATCATGTTAATGTTTATATTACTGAATAGGGAATTGAATAACCTTTCAAATGAGCTAGCACTCGACTCCTATCTATATATATATATATATATATATATATATATATATATATATATATATATATATATATATATATATATATATATATATATATATATATATATATATATATATATATATATATATATATATATATATATATATAGACTTTAGTTTTTTATTGAGGTTGCAGTCATTTATTTCTAAGGGGCAGGGTAAGAGAAACTCTGTGTTATAATCAAGCTTTCGCAAAATTTATTTGCTTCGTTAGGATTAGCTAAAATTATTATATAGTTATAAATAAATACAACGAAATGAAAGAACATTGTATAAAAATTAGTACAAAAACTTACAACGTGAGGCTTGTTCCTTAATTTGACATTTCTACAAAACATAAAATATCTAAAAAAATCTTTATCCTAATGGTTTTCAAGTTCCAATGTTTTAATTTTTACAATTCATGATAAAAAATATGATTTATTAATTTAGTTCTAAATTTGACTAATGCCAGAAAGACACTTAAATAATGTCAAAAAGACACTCGTAGGTATTTGTTTATTTGATTTTAAGTTGTTAAGAACTAGATTTTTGATTATTACTTGCTTGTGCATTTTAAAATTTTAGAAGTTATAGATGTATATACATATATATATATCGAATACCAAATACCCAATAACCAAAAATATATTAAATACCAAATGAATATGTAAATGAATGAATGAATACCAAATACCCATATATATGGCATTTATAGATTTTGAAAAGGCATTCGACTCTACAGAACACTGGGCAGTGAAACAATCACTACACAATAGCAGAGTTATTCTTCACTACACAATAGTATTCGATATATATATGTATATACATCTATAACTTCTAAAATTTTAAAATGCACAAGCAAGTAATAATCAAAAATCTAGTTCTTAACAACTTAAAATCAAATAAACAAATACCTACGAGTGTCTTTTTGACATTATTTAAGTGTCTTTCTGGCATTAGTCAAATTTAGAACTAAATTAATAAATCATATTTTTTATCATGAATTGTAAAAATTAAAACATTGGAACTTGAAAACCATTAGGATAAAGATTTTTTTAGATATTTTATGTTTTGTAGAAATGTCAAATTAAGGAACAAGCCTCACGTTGTAAGTTTTTGTACTAATTTTTATGCAATGTTCTTTCATTTCGTTGTATTTATTTATAACTATATAATAATTTTAGCTAATCCTGACGAAGCAAATAAATTTTGCGAAAGCTTGATTATAACACAGAGTTTCTCTTACCCTGCCCCTTAGAAATAAATGACTGCAACCTCAATAAAAAACTAAAGTCTACATATTGTCAGTCAATAATACCAAACTTCTTTATATATATATATATATATATATATATATATATATATATATATATATATATATATATAAAAGAAAGTCGAGGTTGTGTTAGTTACACCATTTATAACTTGAGAACGACTGAACAGATTTTTATGAAATTTTACATGTATATTCTAGCGGACTGGGAATAGGATAATATGGAGTTTCATACCCGTACGTCATAAGGGGGGTTGCCCCCCTGATATATTTTTTTAATTTTTGGAAAAACTGTTTTTTACCATTTTTATGAGATGTAGAAGCAAAAGATACATACAATCCTAAATTTTCAATTTTCTATCTCAGACCGTTATTTTTTAATAGCCATTTAAATATTTTACATCTATATATACAAAAGAAAGTCGAGGTTATGTTAGTTACACCATTTATAACTCGAGAACGACTGAACAGATTTTTATGAAATTTTACATGTATATTCTAGCGGACTGGGAATAGGATAATATGGAGTTTCATACCCGTACGTCATAAGGGGGTTGCCCCCCTTGATAGATATATTTTTTTAATTTTTGGAAAAACTGTTTTTTACTATTTTTATGAGATGTAGAAGCAAAAGATACATACAATCCTAAATTGTCAATTTTCTATCTCAGACCGTTATTTTTTAATAGCCATTTAAATATTTTACATCTATACAAAAATTCTCCGGTCGCAGTGTTTGTTACCATACTCCTCCGAAACGACTTGATCGATTTTTATGAAATTTTGCAGGTATATTCGACTGGACTGGGAGTAGGTTGCTGTCTATATTTCATACCCGTACGTCATTAGGGGGTTGCCCATGACGCAGTAACTCTCACAATAATGACGTGAAAAATATGAAATTAGGTAGGTAGACTGAATTCCGAGCAGAACCGTACTAAAATTTTTTCTCTAGCACAATCGGTGTCCTAAATACAATATCTCAAGCTGTAGCAATATTCTGAGGACAGAAGAAGAACTAGCGACAAATTTCATAGAAAAGAAGTGGAACAGTTTAACGTTGGGACTCAAATTGGGCAAAATATGAATTTTTAATTTTACGAAATTTTCAAAAAATATCTCTAAACGGAACCGTAAGCAGGAGAAAAATTCTGAGCACACGAAAAGAACAAGCAGCATTTTATAAAATTTAGTTAATTTTAATTCATTTTGTTTAATTTTATTTAATTTTATTTAATTTAGGTATTTTATTTATTTTCGTTTATTTTATTTTTTCATTTTATTAAATTTTATTTATTTTTATTAGACTATATTTTCTTTTATTTAATTTTATTATTATTTTTTAATTTATTTATTATTTTTATTTAATTTTTTTGAGCTTTATTTAATTGTATTTAAGTTAATATGTTTTTATTTATTTGTATTTAATTTTATTCAGTTTTAGGTATTTTTATTTACGTTTATTCAATTTTATTTAATCAACACCTATAGACTTGGAATCTCACCGAACCCAATCATAAATAGAGGGTTGTTTTGAATGTAGATATAATAAAGCTGTTATATTCATTATAAGATAAACAAATTTAAGATTGTAACAGCTGTACTACAAACTTTATTTTGTTACTTCTAACTAAACTTTATTATTTCAAACATCATGTGTAATTAATTAAAAATAATAATAAAACTTCATTCACATCGAGCATTTTTTGTTTATTAATTAGGAATTCCTTTTGTTTATTTTAAGTTTATTGTATACAAAAGTTTGTTTTTATCTATTGAGGCAGTACAAAGTTTGCCGGGTCAGCTAGTTCCCATTAAAAAAATAGTCGATTACGTCATCACGCCTAAATGGATGACGTCACTAGTACGATATATATGTCAAAAAATGATAATTTAAAAATCGAATAACTCTTGTATTTTAAATTTTTTTCTAATTTTGTAAATAAAGCAGTTTACAAGGGGGTCAAAATATAGTGAATAACCCTGTACATTCACTGGGGCCGACCGACCGGCTCTGTCCCGTCATACAGCTGACCGACTATAATAACTTTTATTTATATTTAATTTAGAATGTGTGTACTGATTTTCAGCCTTAGTAAATGGATTTAATTACCTTCGTAGGAAAGCAACTTTGATACCCTCTCAGTAACCCCTGTTCTACGTTTCGCTTGACCGACCGCAGTATGTTTCTCTACACAATCACAGTAATCAACTGTGAAAAATCTAGCTTTCGTAAATTCAAAGAGATTTTTCAGCGCTGCCTCTTGGACTATCTAGTGATGTTGATTACAGTTACTTTCGAGTATTCGTTACAAATCGTTACTTTTGTATAAAGTAATCATTTTTACAATATTCGTTACTTTGATTACTATGATTACTTCTGTTACTTTTGTATTTGAGTACCGGTAATCATATCGCGAATCGTATTTCTCAGTAGGTAGGTATTTTATATAGGTATTCCGATGTAACAACGACCTTCACCGATCTAGATAAAAATATAGAGTTCTCGCATTCAATCTTTGTTAATGACCTACATTACATATTTTACGTATACCATTATACCTCCCTCTGTTTCATCTTCTATCTTCTCCTCACCCTCACACCCTTAAAACGCTTCATAGCGATAACGATATTCGATAACACTCGTAAAATACCGGCCCCGTCCGTTACTCGCTGGGATACGATTTATTAGAAAGTAATCAAGTGTACTGGTTGTAGATACAATAGTCGTTACTCGCTCTGATACGATTGATACGAAGTAACGAAGTAATCAGAGTAATCAAAGTAACGATTTGTCTCTCTGTACTTTTATGTATTGGTACGAAGTAATCAGAGTAATCAAAGTAACGATTTGCCTTTCTGTATAGTAATAGTTACTTTCGGTATTCGTAAGTAACGAGTACTTTGTAACGAATAGATACTTTTTCAACATCACTAACTGTGCTCGGTGTAGCTGCTCACATGGATACGGCATGCGCTCCCCTACATATAAACCGCAAACCGGTTGAATCGAAGAAGGGTGAGCGGCGAGCACTAACGTTTCCACTATGTGGAGCTGCTACACCGAATACGGAGCACCCACGTATGGATACGCACCCACGTATGGATACGTATCTTTAGGTTTTGTGGTCTTTTTGTAACTGAATATAAATATCATTAAGTATATTTCTCGAATTTGCACCTATTGTGGTTTAGAGATGAAAGCTTTGACACAGTATAATGCTAAAACGATTCAGTTAGAGTCACAGTGTCACGGAATTCATCAAAAATTTTAGCCCTTTGCGCAGATGAATGACAGTTAACGGCATCCTACGTTTGCCGTGATTGGTCGTTACCGTCGCGCTTTCACCGTGATTGGTCGATATAGTGCGCATTCAAAATTTTATCTCAGGAGTGGATTGCAAAATTGGAACCGTCAAAATCGAGAGTGACCCTACTGATTCGTTAGCATTTTACTGTGGCTTTGACATAAACGATTCGCTGTGCTGAGGAAGTAAATACCAAAATATTCCAATATTTCAAGCACTGTCTAAAGCGCTGGTTTCCTCGAGAGCGGTGCCGACAGGCTGCGACCGTGACACTGCGATGAATGACGTCATAAAAAACTGTACCGTGCAAAATAATAGCGGTGATTTCCAAGGATGCGTTGGAAGCCACCGCTTGCTAAGTTTGCACATTCCATTGCCGCAGTGAAAAAGCTTGAATTGTTCACCGTAATCTGACGTAATTCGTCGCAGTGCTGCGGTCGCGGTTCGTCGGTGCCGCTTTCGAGGAAACCAGCGCTTAAGACAAGCGAAAATACTGTTTTAACTGATATTGCATTTTACATTAAGAGCGTAGGCGCAAAATTTCGTTGCAATGCTTTTTAAATGCAATTATTTTTTTCGAATTCTGAGAAAACTAATAAGTATTTTTAAAAAATTTAAACGCAGAATGAAAGATTACATCATTACTGAGGGTAGAAAGCTCCTTAAAATGAAAAGAAAGTTGAGTGTGATTTTTAATTTTAAATATCTCATTCAAAAGAAAAATTTTGTTTCTTCTAAGGGACTTTCTACCCTCGGTAATGATGTAATCTTTCATTCTGCGTTTAATGCAAACATTTTTCAAAAATATTTATTAGTTTTTTCAGCAAATTAACACCATGTCCGTGGTGATATTTTCCAAATCGAACATTCGCTATCTTGATCATGCAACGCACAGAATGTGGCAACAAGACAGTAACAAACAAGGCTACTAAATATTTGACACGGCTTCAGGAATATTTTGAGTTGTTTATTAAATAACATTAATAGTGTATTTGATAAATAATTGATTTAAGACGTGAAATTAACAAAAAGTTATTTATTGTTTATTATTTAAGATCCAAACACAGAATACACCAGGGAATAATATATGATCCAAGTATTTTGTTGTTAAAGATGTTCAGAATTTATTTAACAATATATTATTAAAATTACTTTATCACTTTTTCTCTTTTCTCGATTATTAGTTTCTATTGAATAGTATATATAAATTATTGTAATCACTATTATGAAACAATAATCCTATTAATTAACTGAATTAATAATTTAAGCGATTATACAAGTAACGGTTATCCAAGAACATTCAAAAACTGAACGCAATAACCATCTCTATGTTAATGATGACAATGTCATTGTCAACTAATGTTTACATCTCCATACCAGTGAAAATTTTACTACACGTAATTTACTTGTAAAGAAAGAAAAAGTAGGGATAGCCGTAAAATATTTGCGCCTACTCTCTTAATTATAAGAGTATACAATTATTAGTGTAAAAATAGAAGAAAATTACAAATTTGATTGTTTCTAAATTGTAGCGGTAAGTATAATATTGAAAACTTTCCAGAAACTTACCTTAAAAATTTCGAATGTATTTCTGTCTTTAAATTTTTTAACACCTTCTCTATAGATACCTGTTCTTTCTTTTCACGCATTTTAATAAATTATAATATCTCAAACTTTAATCTTACAACCATCAGGAAGATCTTCAATCTTAGCATGTGGTCTAGGTTTATATTGTGCGACCTCTACTACTAGTCTACTATTTACACTTTTCTATTTTCAAAGCCCACTAGAATTGTTCTAATACATAATGATCACATATATTATTATTAAAATTATATACAGTGCTCTGGAATAAGTGTTCACTCCCCCCATTAACTTATTTATTTTTAGCACATAAGCAAAATTCTCGGATAGGTCGATTTTTAAAATAATCATAGTATATTATAGTATTAATGTTTTGAACTTTACACGATCCCTCTTCAGGTGACAGTCATAACTTTGATTTTTTTAAATAGGAAAGTACATCATGTGATACCTCATTTAGAAGCTTTTGAAATACTGATTACAAAAATGTATAATACTTTAATACGTTTTAAGAGCGTAGGCGCAAAATTTCGGTCCAATACTTTTTATTTGAGAATTTTTTTTCGCACCCTTAGAAAACTAATGAGTATATTTGAAAAATTTAAACGCAGAATGAAAGAGTACGTTATTACCGAGGGCAGAAAGTCCCTTAGAATAAACTTTTTTTTTATTTTAAACAACACCGAGGCGGTGCCTTGGTTATTTACAACTAGTCACAAAATATTATATTAGACTAACGAGCAAATTTTCTTTAATGACAATCTTAAAACTAAAAACTAATGTTTGTTGAATTTTTTTTAACCAGCTTAAACCTAGCACTTAACACGCACATGACTCTACACTAACATTTAGGTAGGTACTATTTACACTAACTCGAAAGGTTTAGTTCTCTTGAGTCTTCTCACTATTACATGCTGGTCCAGGAGTTGAATAGCCTCTACGTTTGCATGGTTATGAAGTCTGTTTTTATGCTTCTTTGCGAATATTTTAATTACATCTGCCAGCATTTCCACACCTAGATCTATGTGTAGGTCGCTACTTCCTATGTACCAGGGAGCATTTACAATGTCTCTTGTTACTTTATTCTGAATACTTTGGATCATTTTGATATTACTCGCACACTCGCACTGGCACATCCCCAGATCTGTATGCCATATTTCCATACCGGCTTCAGTACTTGTTTATATACTGACAGTTCTGAATTTCGTTCGAGGAGCCAGTACAATTTTCTACATTTGATGTTCAATTCTATTTTTTTCTTTTTGATGTGTTCTTTAGTGCCATTTAGTACTATTGGTGTTTTATTTATTTTTTGTTGGCGAAATCTACATGTACTGATTTAGTCTCATTGAGTTTGATACGCCATTTTTTGGTCCATGCATTAACCTCATTGAGTGTCTCTTGCAATTTTACTTTTGCTTCAATTTCATCATCATCAACTGCTAATATATTTGTATCATCGGCAAACGTAGCAGTGGTGGTTGTATCTAATACTGGTATATCGTAGGTGTACAGCAGATAAAGTAATGGACCTAAAACACTACCTTGGGGTACTCCAGCACCAATTGTTCTCAATTTAGAGTAAGAGTCTTCATATTTTATTCTAAACAACTTTTGACTAATATACGATTTTAGTAATTGGCTATGTTCTTTAGATAAAATTAGATTCAGTTTGTATTGTAGCCCATCATGCCAGACTTTATGAAAAGCCTGGGCAACGTCCAGAAAAACTGCCGAACATACTTTTTGCCAAACAGATAAACAAAGAGTTTTTTTTAATAATATCTTTGAAATTAAAACCATACTCAATTTTCTCTTGTTTTTCACCCCTGTAACTTATTAAAATAAACATTATAGAAGTTTTCAAGGACTTTTGGCCCTCAGTAATAATATATTCCTTCATTCTGCGTTTAAATTTTTAAATGAATGCATTTAAAAAGCATTAGACCGAAATTTTACGCCTACTCTCTTAAAAAGTATTTATACATTTTGTAATCAGTATTTCAAAAGCTTTTAAATGAGGTTCCACATGATGTACTTTCCCATTTAAATAAATCAAAGTTGTGCCTGTCACCTGAAGAGGGATCGCGTAAAGTTCGAAACATTGATTTTATAATATACTATGATTATTTTAAAAATCGACCTGTCCGAGCATTTGGCTTATGTGCTAAAAATAAATAAGTTAATAGGAGCGGAAGGTAACACTTATTCCAGCGCACTGTATGTATATACAGTGAGCACGTAAAGGTTGGAATAAATTCATTTTTTGGTAAACGGGCAATTTTGGAAAAAAATCCCGAAACAGGTCGATTTTTATTTTTAAATTACGACTTTTTGGCATACATATCATACTAGTGACGTCATCCATCTGGGCGTGATGACGTCATCGATAATTTTTTAAATGAGAATAGGGGTCATGTGATGGCTCATTGGAAAGGTAATTTAATTTCTTATCTACTAATATAAACATTAACAATTTTTTTTCAATTAAATGAATTTACATAAAAAGAAGAATGTATGTAATTTATATACTTCAAAACACATTTTACTGCTGTGAGAAAACAGAAAAAAATGTTTTTCAAAAATAATCATTGCTTTTCGCCTAAATTAAATGTATAATCTGTCCAGAGGCAGGTGGGTGGCAGCTTTAATATTGAATTTAAGCAAAAAACAATATTTATTTGCCAAATAAATATTTTTTTCTGTTTTCTGAGAGCAGTAAAATGTATTTTGTCAATGTCAATTAATTTAATTCCCAAAAAACTTTTTTAGACGCCCTGTATAAATAAATATGTTAATGAATAAAGCATTGAATTACCTTTCAAATGATCTATCACACGACCCTTAATCTTGTTTAAAAAAATCATCGATGACGTTATAACGCCCAGATGGATGAGGTCACTAGTATGATATATGGCAAAAAGTCGTAATTTAAAAATAAAAATCGACCTGTTTCGAGATTTTTTTCCAAAATCGCGCCTTCATGAAAAAATGAATTTATTCCAACCTTTACTTGCTCACTGTATATAATAATAAAAGATAATTAGAAATCAGTTAAACCTATTTATTGAGTTCTAATACCAAAAACAGTATATCCATGACTAACTATTTTTGTACGCTGATTAGATCTATAGAGCAGGCATCATCCATTTTGTCACAATTCTATTCCTGATAAAGCTTGTAAGAGCTTTTAGCTCCTAATATATAATTCACGTTGTTCAGTGAGCGTAGTCTTCGTGTAAACCACCACGTTTATCGGAAATGGTTAATTACTGATAACATAACATATTCCACACCATCACAACATCGTTTATCCCTGATAGTCTAGTAAAATTGTATCAAAATATCTTTATAGATCGAGCTTAATCACTAATGATACCGGATCAGAACAGAATATTCCAAATGTTAAAAGCACCTAAATGATTTAATTTTGAACTCTTGACAAAAACGCATCCATAGAAAAAGTACAGTGTACAACACGTGAAAAAATGACATATTTCTTCCTCGCTTGATTTGCGGCAGCACGAGCCGAGAAATACGTCTTTTTTCTCACTTGTTGTACAATATACTATTTTATTTTGTTTTTATGATGCTGAATCCGAATATGGCATTACAATTTGAAAATTCTTATAAAGAAGCTCCTATACAGTATATCTGCCTAGCTAGGAACCATAATATGGGAAACTTTTTTATTATCAATTTTACGAAAAAAAGTTATTCTTCATAAAATGCTCTGCATAGTCTAGAATCTAGAATCTAAAACTCAACCATCAGAAATCAAATTTTATCAATTTTATACAAGGTATGTCAAAAATATGGATTGCGTTAAAGCGTAAAGTACCTTGGTATTCCAAAATATCAAGAATTGTTATTATGAAACGTTGTTTAGAATTAAAAACTATGTTTTAATATACAATTGCATATTTCTAATTGAAAAAAAAATTTTTTTCTCAAATTACAGATACGCATCATCATTTTATTACAATTATCATAACTATTTTACTATCAATTTGACGAAAAAAAGGTATTCTTCATGAAATACTCTGGTCTAAAATCTAAGATACAACCATCAGATATTAAAGTTTTTCAATTTTATACGAGGTATGTAAAAAACTATATGAATTTTGCTTAACAGTTATGTGCCTTTATAGTTCACAATATTTCAATTAGGATGTAATTAAACATTGAAACATAGTTTTTAATTCCAAACAACTTTTTTTTATAACAATTTTCCATATTGTGAAATATAAAGGTACTTTACTCTTGAGTGAAATTCATTAAATAATTGATATCTGATGGTTGCATCTTAGATTATGTATGATGCAAAGAATTTTATAAAGAATAACTTTTTTTCGTTAAACTGAAAATAAAAAAGTTATCAATAGGTTCCAAGTTACGCAGACATACTGTATAAGAGCGCAAAAAATTTTTGTTGAACATTTATTATTGTTGAAGCTTATTATTAAATGTATTTTAGGTAAGTTTTACAGAAGAAAGTTTTGATCTTTTTTTTGATCTAAGGTTTTGACCTAATATACACTTTTTTTGAGATGGTAATTTTCGTACTATTGTATAAAATTTTTTTATCTTTCTTAATTTTCTCAAAAAGAAACTGTTTATTTATACCCATACATTTTATATTTTTTTGTTATAACCATGAGATAGCTTAATTATTCTTCTTTCATGTCCAATTGGTAAAATTTCATTTGATCCATTAGTTAAAGATTTATATTAAAATAACTCAACCATGCACTTTACGGAACGCTAATTTACAGTGCGCTAGTGTTTGAGAGAAGGGTGACTTTAGCGTTATATATATAAAAAAAATTTAAATGAAATTTAAATTTAAAATAAAAAAAAGAATTTTTTAATGGTCAAGTCATTTTTTTTCTATTATTTATATTTTCGGAGTTATGTATTTAAAAAAACTGCTTAATATTCCCAATACTGACCTACGTCTGGAATCTTGGACCCTGAGACAATCGAAAAGAATAAAGAAAGACGCCACTGAAATTCCTTATACCGACCGTAGGACAAACAATTCAATTTTAAGATAGTTAAAAGTTAGGCAACGACTGTCCAGTAAATTTAATCTCCAATAATTAAAATACTTTGGACATATTATGGGGGCAAACACAGAAAACATGGAAAGACTCATTAGACAACGAAAGGTGAAAAGCCGAAGATCACGAGGAAGATCCCCAACAAGGTGGATCGATCAAATTACAGGAATATGCAAGAGACCTATGCATGAATTAAAAGAGATGACCAGAGACAGAGATCTTTGGAGATGGACAATAGACGACATCACGTCGACCACTACATTCCCTCCGGGGGGTCATGAGTTTTACACTGGCGGTAACAGCAACCGAGACCTCTATCTTCGAAGGCTGCTAAGCCGACACTGAGCAATGGGGCCGACACTGAGGGAGAGTTGATGTGTAAGGCAGTGTTGCCAGCTTTCTTCCAGCACGTCGCACTTTTTCTCAGTGGCATAGGTACCCTTTTTTTAAGAAAGCCCTCGTATGTAGTTTGTTTTCCAGCCTATTTCTTGACAGATATATTAATTCGTTCCAATTATTTCGTTTTCTCTTATTTTACTTACATGGATGTTTTATTTACAATAGAAAGAAACGAATAAAACAAGAAAGTTTTATTAAGAGGCTACATCAGCGCGTCATCAATATTTTTTTTTTCGAAATTTCTGGGAACTTTCAACAGTGCGCCAACAGTGCGTCGGTAGTACAACAATGACAGTGATACTACTATCAAAAGCGAAGGCACAGTATTGTGATAACAATAATGATTATACTCATAGGCTCGCTAAATGTTGCCAAGTCAGTCAAGTTCGATTTCTTGTTATAGATAATCGAATTTTAGTAATTCCAATGTGACACAAAATCTAGGCATGGGATAAAAAAGTTTATTTAAAGAAAACGTATTTTTTTGTTCTTCTAAATGGAGGTACAGACTCGTTTTTGTAAAATTTTATTTAATTATAGAGTAATTCTCACATGCTAACATATTCCTCAAATTGGGCTCTGTACCTCCATTCTTTACCGCCATTATAAAATATTCAAAATTAAAGCTGCAATCTTGGAAGAATTTCAAGAAATCGGAGTACAACTCTTTGCAGAAACAAGAATAATAAGCTGTTAAATGAACAAATAGACCAGGGCGCATCTATAAAAATATTAGTACATTTGGACGTTGAGAGGTGACTCAAATTTTTTTGCAGAAATTGCTTTGAAAATAACTCAAATGATGGAGTTATCCTCCCTCTCAAAAAGGTCCGGAGCATTGTTTAAATAATCAAAATGTCAAAAAATGAAGGAAAAATTCGATTTTTTTCTTCGTTTTTTGATTATAACTTTAAAAGTATTTATTTCCGAGAAAAGTTGTACTAACATAAACGTTGCGTAATTAAATTTCCTACATATAGAATTGGTTATAAATTTAAAAAATAGTCACCCTTGTTGAAAAATAGCAATAATTGCGAAAAAATCATACAAAAACAAGTATTCGCATTTTACGGTTTTCAACCATTTATGCCACACTTAGGACCTTCATATTTTACCCAGAAAAACTTTATGATACGGTAAAACAATACTGTAAATTTCATTAAGATCAGTTCAATAGATTTTACAAAATAAATTTTGCAATCCAGCTTTAGCAAAAAAAAATTAATTTTTTCAAAATGTTACAGGACTGAAAATAAAGCAGATACCAAGTTCAATTTTTTTTGCTTATAGAAGGGTACTGTACTTTTCATTTGCAATTTGCAAAACTTTTGCAAATCGATTAACTACCACGGCGTCAGGAATTTTTTTAAATAAACAATAATTATTGGTGCTACGCGCAGGACAGCGGATAGTTTGCTCTGATTGGGCATTCCAATGACCTTTGATAATGATTGATACATTTTAATTTTTATTACATTTCGATATAAATAAATAAATTTGTGTATTGCAAAATAAAACCACATACTCTATCCTTTGAAATAACACTTTTTTGCAAAAACTTTATTTGTTGATATTTTTTAACTTAGAGAATAAAAGTTTATTATTTTTAAACATATGCAATTGATTAAACAATATTTCACAAACAATAATAAAATTAGTTTGATTTTTGTGGAATTAAAATATTAAAATACAACAAAATATAGAGTAAGAAAATAATATATATTATATAAAGATTGAAAGAAATTTTGGTGGAAATCAACTTGTGTGAATCGAACACCGCTGTCCTGCGCGTAGCACCAAAAATTAATGTTTATTTAAAAAATTTCCTGACGCCGTGGTAATTAATCGATTTTAAATTTGCAAATTGCAAATGAAAGGTACAGTACACTTCTATAAGCAAAAAAAATTCAACTTGCTAATTTGCTTTATTTTTAGTCCTGCAACATTTAAAAAAAAATGAATTTTTTTTTGCGAAATCTGAATTTCAAAATTTATTTTGCAAAATCTATTAAACCGACCTTAATGAAATTTACAGTGATGTTTAAATATATCATAAAGTTTTTCTGGGTAAATATGAAGGTCCTAAGTGTAGCATAAATGGTTGAAAAACGTAAAAGGCGAATACTTGTTTTTGTATGGTTTTTTTCGCAATTATTGCTATTTTGCAACAAGGGTGACCATTTTTTAAATTATTAACCAATTCTATATTGTAGGAAATTTAATTTCACAACTTTTATGTCAGTACAACTTTTCTCAGAAATGAATAGTTTTAAAGTTATAATCAAAAAACCAATAAAATAATCGAACTTTTCCTTCATATTTTGACATTTTAATTATTTAAACAATGTTCCGGACCATTTTGAGTGGGAGGATAACTCAAATATTATTATTTGAGTTATTTTCAAGCAATTTCTACAAAAAAAAATTGAGTCATCTCTCAACGTCCATCTCAAGACAGATGCGCCCTGGACTAAAACCTCTCTGCAAAAACAACCGCAGAAATTTTATTATAGCACGTAATTTTATTAATATGTAGTTCGGTTACTTCTAATATCGTTATATCGAAAATTCATAAGTTATTTATTAAGCCTCTTAATACCTTATTACACTACACAAAGTTGTTTAATTCATATATCGTTGTAATCCCTCTAAAAATTATGGTCTTAAGTACTTATTTCCTAAATAAATTCATTCTCGCTGCGGTAGAACATTTCTCTAAGGATTATGCAGTATATTAATTAGTTTGACAGGTCTGGCAAACCCAAATCGATTTTCCTAGATAAATCTCGTTTACCAGACAATATGCCCTTTAATCTCGCCTCAACATTAGCTCCCATCGGCGATGTCTCAACTATTATAACCCAGGTAAATTTGAGGGCTTTGATATATTTAAGCAAGACGCCAGTTATTAGCACACACACAGTTGAATATGTAACATTATATGTGGGATAAACTGTTGCAGATATGGCTTCTGGATGGTATCTTAATGGTGATTGTGTTTATGTTTACGAACCCAGAAGAGTATAATTGTTGTTTAACTGTTTCCATATTTGCTTCCAGGTACAGTGTGTCAAACGTATAGTATTTCAAAATACCGGCATAATGAATAGAAGAAAAATGCTATATGTTTTGTTTTAAAACCGCCCTATAAACAATTATCCCTTGTATTTTGTGTTTGTAATATCATTCATTTAAAAAAAAAATTAAAATTTGCTTAGTATGGTTGAAGTTTTTGGTTACACTCTGTATACATGGCTCTTCTAATCTATTTATTTTATACGTAGTATATAATACACCTGCGTACACAAAAAGTCGATAGTTCTTCCACAAATTTTAAGATATCCTTGAATGTGTCTGATTGGACACTTATGACGAAATGCGTTTTACCCTTGATTTTTTTCGTTATGAACCAATGAGGAGAAAGAGAATCAGTCCGGTTTGAGAATATGAATCAAAAACATCCCACTCCCGGACTCAATTCAACAAGAATGGGCGTTGCCGTTACATTATCGGCTTAGAAATCAACAGTTTTGTTATTCCTGTTCGGATCTGTACAAATTTAAAAATATTTTGTTCTAAGTCGCCAGAAGAATTTCTTTATGGACGCTATTTAGAGAAAGAGAAAATGGCATAGAAGCCAAGAATGAAGTTGAATCTTGCCCAATTAGACCCAAAAGAGGAATCTCATATGAATCTCACCCCAATTGGTACCCGTAAATACGAACATACGTCAAGTAAGTACCCAATAGTGAATCAGAGGACTTTTCAAACGGCGTCCAAAGTTTTTTAAATGACAGAAAGGTCCTCTAGTCAGTGTAAGTATCCCTTGTTTATCTGGTAATGGTAGTTTAGCTCTTCTAAAAGCCTCCCATTCCTTAAAACGAATTCACGACCTGCTCACGGAATAACCAACTGATGCGCCAATCGCAAAAGAAGGTTTAAGTATATGTTCCTTCTTCTTTAGCCCCATTTCGACCCCCAATATCCATGTACTTACTTATATCCCTGACCCCATCAAAGCAGGCACTTAAAACGCTTTAAACGTAGGAAAGAGTTTGAAAATCTCACAATCGCCATAACTCCGCATGGCGATTGTAATGGCCCCGCAAATATTTAAGTGCTCGAAGTAAATTGTGCTAATGTGGACGTTTCGTCGCATAAATCGGACGCAAGAATTTTCGACGCACACAATGCACACGCTCCATCGGTAATCGTTTTCGAGCGAAGATCAAATGATTTGAGCATCGCGTGTTCACTGGTAAAAATTTGCGACGCAAATTCTTGCGACGAACCATTGGTTCAATACGCAAGAAAAATTTACCAATGCGGACGCGCCATAAGATTTTCAAATTCTTTCCTACGTTTAACAAACTATGCGAAAGGTAGGTACCTATTAGAGAAAATATTTTCTTTCTTTTTGAATGTCAGTAAAGTTCCTCTTTTATCTTCATATACGTACCCACTTCAGGCTCAGATAATTTCTCCATCTCTTTCGGCCTCTTAAGTGTTAATTGTGCTTTATCAAGCGATTCTAACTACTTTTACGCGAAGCAATAAAGCAAGTCGTAAGTGGTCTCTGAAGCACCTGGTGCCCAGGGTACCTACTGTTTACCTCGTCATTAAATTCATTAAAAAATTAGTCAAAAATCATTATTTGGGTGGTTTTTAGGGACACGAACGACGAATATGACATCGGAAGTGATCTACGGAGTACCTGGTGCCCAGGGTACCTACTGTTTGCCCCGTCTTGTGGAGTTTTCGGCAAAAAATTTATTAAAAAATTAGTCAAAAATCATTACTTGGGGGGTTTTTGGGGTCCCTGATGACGAATATGACATCGGTAGTGATCTCCGGGATATCTAGTACCCAGGATGCCTCGTCTTCTGGAGTTTTCGGCAAATTCATTAAAAAATTAGTCAAAAATCATTAGTCCGGAGATAAACAGTAGGTACCCTGAGCACCAGGTACTCCGGAGATCACTTCCGATGTCATATTCGTCGTTAGCGACCCAAAAACCTTTTATGTAATATCTACGACGTTTTCCGACAGACACCTGTTTATTCTCCTTGATTGTGTTATCCCCAAACTGTCCAAGTTCTCCAACAACATGTTTCTCTGATTCTGCAAAATCTATTTCTCCTCCCAACGGTATCAAAACAACACTCGTTCGGACTCTCTCCACAATTCAAATCTCCGACTCGTTTCAAAGTAACAATAGCAATCTTTAAGACCCAAAGATTTTTCTCATCGACTTTGTACCTCGTGCAAATTTTATGTTATACTTCTTTTTTTACGTACAGAAACTGGAATCTCTTCGGACACAAGGAGTTTGGAATTCTCGACTTGGTCTCGTTTCGCCTTCCACGATCCTGCTATCACCAACTTAACAAAACTTGCACTAATCTTGTAACACACTTCTTTCTTGATGGTAAAAACACAATGGTAAAAATTCGTTCATTAGCCAATCACACGCATTCATTTTCACCATACCGCTTGCTAGCCATCCCTACTTTATTTTCGTAAAAAACAACAATATTGTATACAAATTTGGTTTCTCCCAGATTTCTAGGACATAATCAGAATAAAATTCCTGTTTATTTACAAGCAAAAAACCCTCTATCTAAAGCCGCAAAAATTTGTTTATTAACCATTGACTTCGAGGAAAACAATACAAAAGGCATTGTCTATTTGTAAATTATCCTCTGTTCGTTATTTTAAATAATACATTAAAAATTTCTCCACACTAATCGTTCTTTTGAATTTCTTCTCTGAGAAACTAAAATGTTTATCAACCCAAATTGTTCTTAGAAACTAAATCACTATAAAAGTTCACTCTTCTGTGAAAACACTTCTTAATGCTAAATTATTTTATTTACAAATTTACCATATACAGGGTCTTAATTTATGGTCCCGTGATCTTTGACATAAAAATTATTCCATTTTTTAAATTTTAAAATACAAGAATATACAGGGTGTCCAGAAACTCTACCGACAAACGAAGACGGGAGATTCCTTAGATAATTTTAAGTTATTTTAACCCAATTCACCTAGTCCGAAAATGCTTTCTAAGGGAGGTAGAGCTCTTTGAAAATGGCGTCTTGTAATTAGTTTTTCTTAAATAACTCCAGAATTATTTTATTGAGAAAAACAAAAAGCGTACACTTATTTATCTTCCAGTAATAAATGGATTCCATGCATTGCGAGTTTCGCAATTAAATCGATTTAAAAATTTTTCTTTTATTAAATTTTGAAAAAAAAAACTATTTAGAAATCTGAAAACTGGTCCGTTTATTTATATTTCAGACATGAATCGATTTCATTAATTGCGAATCTCTATTACGGGTCATATGCGTCCGTTTTGGGTAGGTCAATGGTTATTTTATCGCATAACATGTTTGTCTTTAATTTTTAAGCATTTTTGACTCTATATTATTAAGTTATGAGGTATTCTAGTACTAAAAGTTACTCTTGCTTTAAGTTGGTAAAATACACCGATTTTTTTGAAAAAAAAAATTTTTTTTAATTTTTTTTAAAGTCAAAAAACTGAAAATTTTTAAATCGATTTTTCTACAAAACCGTGTGTCCTAATGACTTAAAGCAAGAGTAAATTTTAGTACTAGAATACCTCACAATTTAATAGTAATTCATTGTCAAAAATGCTTAAAAGTTACAGACAAAAAAGTTATGTGATAAAATAACTGCTGCCCTAGGTAGCCAAAACGGACGCATATGATCGGTACTAGAAATTCGCAATAGATGGAATCGATTTATCCCTGGAAGGTAAATATACGCACCGATTTTTGTTTTTCTAAATTGAAGCATTCTGGAGGTATTTAAGAAAAATTAATTACAAGACGCTATCTTCAAAGAGCTCTAGCTCCCTTAGGAGCTATTTTCGGACTAGGTGAATTGAGCTAAATTGTCTTAAAATTATCTGAAGAATCTCCTGTCTTCGTTTGTCGGTAGAGTTTCTGGACACCCTGTATATATTTGTTTAAGATACTCAACACCATAAAACAGAACAGAGAAGAGAAGCAGAGAGAGAGTCTACCAAAACAGAGGTTGTCACTATTGAAGAAGACCCTCATTCGGTTGAAGATGGATATAGTTTTTCCGAGACCATTTGTTTGCATTGGCCACTGTTACATGCCACACTCTGTATGAAAGTTATCTGTTCCACTCTGTATATGTTTAACAGAGGAATCATTACTCCTAAGAGTCTCTTGCCCCCTCGATTAATTAAATTATATGAAAACAACTTTAATTAAAATAATTTTATTTTTATTTCAGGTAAGAACACCAATATTCAACCGGTAAGATAAATATTTTATAATAATATAGTTCTTCTAGGGCCGTAACTACCATTGGGGTAACCGGGGCAGTGCCCCGGGGCCCCCGACCAAAGGGGGCCCCGTGCATAGATTTTAACGAGGAAAATAAAAATATGTATTTTAAAAGCCGATCCCAACGAAATATTTTCAAATGACACAATTTTAAAAAGACCGCAACATAGTTTTAATTTTTCACTGGGGAAATTAGTCTTTTAGACTAAAATGCAATTGGAACAGAACAGGGCCCCTGAGGCCTGAGCTAAGCTAGGGCCCCCTTAAGACCTTAACATAAAAATTTTAATTATCATTACTTAAATTAGTTATTTCGGCGTAATAAAACCTAAAATGCCATTGGAAGAGGGGGGCCCGGGCTAAGCTGGGGCCCCAAGACCTTTCGTAAACATATAAATTGTGACTGAGGAAATTAGTTATTTTGGCGAAATAAAAACTAAAATGCAACCGGAATAGGGACCCCAGGTCCCAGCTGCTTTGTCTTAATCAATTGACCCCAGACCACATCTTGGTACGTTAAAGGAACCACATATTGAAAAGAAAGGTATACATAAGATAAAATGAGCACATTAGGATCAGTCCCACCAGTACACTGACCAGCTTCACTGAGTGTGCTTGGCTTGGCTCACACTGCAGTAGCTTAAGGCACCTTAAGGTGCTTTTAAATCAAAGTGTAGGTACACGAACGAAGGAACGAATTCGTAGGTGTTCGCTTGGTTATTCGTTCGGTACAAAGTAAGACCATTTACATTGTAGCGAACGAACGCATTCGTTAATAGAGAGTTTTTGTTGCTACGTAACGTACGCATCTCCGTATACGTAAAGCAACTAACGTGTCGTAGAGGATGAATATTAAAATAGGTAGTTTTTGTAACTGCCTTAACGTATCGCAAAGCAAATCGTAAAGTCATTTTTAAATTCCGTTGACATTTAAAAAAATAAAACAATGTTCACACAATATACAATTAATATACAAATGTAAAAAAAGATAAATGAATGATGAAATTGTATGGTTTTAATTGCTTCTATTTAAATATAAAAATATTATTTTTCCTTAGGTTAAAATTGTTTTATTTTTGTTTATACCTACTTTTTAGTTGTAAATTATTGTATACCTACATCAGAATTCCAGTAGGTATAATGTAAATAGTGTGGTAATATTTATTTGAAAATTTTACTGAAACTAGGTCATTTGTTTATCTAGTTATTAATTGTGGTGATCACTGTATTTCTTAAATTAATACAAGATTTGTTTGTTTTGCTTTATTAATAGACAACTTAAAAACAATAAAATTTTAAATCTATTATGAAGCTCCAATTTCCAATTACAAACACAGAATAATTTTACTCAAATAGACTAAACCAATAACCAATATAACCTTAAAATGTTTATAAACAGGTAGTACGCTGATGAAATGTTCATTTGGTAGGTAATCGGGCAAGATCCTCGTGTGCATTCGGTGACTTTCGGCTCGATAGGGATGCGTATGAACCTAACGTACCAGCCCGTAACCTTAGGTAATACGTATCGCGATACGGGCGTTCAACCATCAATGCGCAAGCGTATATGTCAAAAAGATGCGTTACGTTTACGTATTTGTGTGCACAAAAACTCCCTAATAATCCCTCCGCAATGTCAGATACAGATGAAGCTGTAATCATTAGCGCTGCTTATTTTATAGTTATTGCAGGACATGCTGAAAAAAAAAAAGAAAGAAGAGGGTGTGACGTTCACATAGGAGGGAAAATGTGCTTTCAAGGGGTTAAATATCAAACATTTTTCCGGACCCCCCTTGCGCTGGGGGTAAATTCCACAGACCTGCCGGTAGGGGGCCCCCAGTTCGCCCCCGGGGCCCCCAACATCGTAGTTACGGCCCGAGTTCTTCCACTCTATATGCATGAACTTTTTCACGAATTACTTTTTTTACATACATACATGTAAAGTCAAACAATAAAGGAATTCACGTACTTTTGCCCTTGTTGCCATATTCTAATATTTGAAAAAATATATAGGGAATAAATTAGATCTTCTTCTTCTTCTTTAGTTTATTGGCCTCCACCTACTTGGGTATTTGGCCAGCTCATCGTCGCGGAATAAGGGAAAAACCCCTTATTCACTTACAATTTGGAGTTAGTATATTGTAAAATTGTATTCTTCTTCTTCTTCTTCTTCTTTAGTTAACTGGAAATTTTGGTTGGTGTGGGAAAAACATGATAAGATAAAAAAAATTCACGCTAGGGGTAACTGTCTATCAATAAATAATCTTCTTTTTCTTCTTTGATTTAGTAGAAATTTTGAGTTGGCATGGGACAAATACAACAACTAAACTTTCTTCAACGACATTAAACTTTTTTCTCTCAGGGGCAACTGCCGACTACTACACAATCTTATTCTTCTACTTCTTCTTTAGTTTACTGGCAATTTTGAGTTGGCATGGGACAAATACAACAAAGACACAAACTTTTTGCTTTTAGGGGCAACTGCCGACCATTACACAATCTTTCTTCTACTTTTTTTTGAGTTCACTGGCAATTTTGAGTTGGCATGGGACAAATACAACAAGACACAAACTTTTTGCTCTCAGGGGCAACTGCTGACCATTACACAATCTTATTCTTCTACTTTTTTTTGAGTTTACTGGCAATTTTGAGTTGGCATGGGACAAATACAACAAAGACACAAACTTTTTTCTATCAGGGGTAACTGCCGACCATAACACAATCTTATTCATCTATGTCTTTTTTAGTTTACAGGCATTTTTGAATTGGCATGGGATAAATACAACAAAGTCACAAACTTCTCTTATACAGGGGCAACACCTGACCATTACACAATCCCATGTTGTTGCCGCATATAGGTATAGTGAAAAGCCCAGGTGATTACAGAATGTTTATAAAGAAACAAAATATTATATTATTAGTTTACTTAAATCTGAATTATATTTTTGCGTGTACTTTTGACATATTTTTCAAATTATTTATTATTATTGTACAGGGTGTAACGAAAATACAGGTCATAAATTTAATCACATATTCTGGGACCAAAAATAGTTTGATTGAACCTAACTTACCTTAGTACAAATGTGAATATAAAAAAAGTTACAACCCTTTGAAGTTACAAAATAAAAATCGATTTTTTCCAATATATCGAAAACTATTAAAGATTTTTTATTGAAAATGGACATATGGCATTTTTATGACAGTAGCATCTTAAGAAAAAATTATAGTGGAATTTGGACACCCTATAAAATTTTTATGGGGGTTTAGTTCCTTTAAACCCCCCCAAACTTTTGTGTACGTTCCAAATAAATTGTTATTGTAGTACCATTACTTAAACACAATGTTTTAAAAACTTTTTTGGCTCTTAGTACTTTTTCAAAAATTCAGTTTTTATCGAGATATTTTAAAGATTTGTCAAATCCACCACATATTTGTATATGGTTAAGTACGATTATGGAGACTTGGTAAAAAATATGAAAATTTATGTATGATTTACATTTTTAGGTATATTTTGAACCGTATTAAAAAAGAAGCCATATCTCGATAAAAGTTACCTTCTTGAAAAAATACAAAGAGGCAAAAAAGTTTTAAAAACATTTTGTTTAACTAATGGTATCGCAGTAATAGTTTAATTGGAGCGTACACAAACATTTGGGGGGTTTAAAGGAACAAAACCCACATAAAATTTTTATGTAAACATATTAAAAAAGAAGCCGCAACTCGATAAAAACTGCCTTATCGAAAAAATACTAAGAGCCAAAAAAGTTTTAAAAATATTGAATTTAACTAATGGTACCACAATAATAATTTAATTTGAACGTACAGAAAAGTTTGGGGGGGGGTTTAAGGGAACAAAACCCCCATAAAATTTTTATGGGGAGCACAAATTTCACTATAATTTTTCTTTAAGATGCTCCTGCCGTAAGAATTCCACATATCTATTTTCAATAAAAAATCTCTAATAGTTTTCGATATATTCGAAAAAATCGATTTTCATTTTGTAAATTCAAAGGGCTATAACTTTTTTTATGTGCATATTTGTACTAAGGTAAGTTAGGTTCATTCGAACTATTTTTGGTCCCAGAATATGTGATTTAATTTATGACCTGTATTTTTGTTACACACTGTATATTTATATTCATTTATTTTATCAATTTATTTCCAATATTTTACTTTCCTCATAATTTAATTTTGTGTATATTCAAAAAATGTATTAAAAGTTTAATAAGAACCAACTGAGGTTTATAAAGAAGGGTTGTAAGGGATATGGGTGTTGGGCACCCATTTTTAGCTAATTCAGTATATAAATCAAAATTTTGCACAGCGTTAATGGGGCATTCAAGAATCACATGTTGTAAATCTGCTAATTGACCACATTCACAATAAGGATGTTCTACTATCCCCATTTTGAATAGGTGATTTGGAACTAAACAGTGACCTGTACGCATTCTGATAATAGTTGTTATATGTCTTCTATCTATGTAAGGGACATTGAGATACCAAGGACTATTTGTGAAAACTGGTTGTAGCGGTTGATACCAAATATCTTTATATTTAAAAGATTCCTTCCACTCTTTTTTAAATTTATCCCAGTACATTTTTTTTAAAAAAGAAAAATAGTCATCTTTCTCCACCTTTATGTTTACTGGACAATTGAGACAACGACCTACATTAGCAAGTGAATCAGCTTTAATATTCCCTAATACCCCGGAATGCCCTGGGATCCATGCAATGATAATATCTAAATTAATATTTTTTGCTTCTAATATAAGTCTTTTTGTCATTCCTGAACAACCATTTTAATAATTTTGAATAATTAATATTTTGAATAATTAGATCTTTTTGACATGCGAGCATGAGCTATTACAGTATTATAGGTATTTGTTGTGATTGTAAATGGTAACTGACGTCTGTCATAATATTGTAGGTTAAATATAATGTCAAATTATTATTCTCAAATTATATTTTATTTATTTAGTTTATATTTTAACGATAGTTTATTTTATAACCAACTTCAGTTTTCCTTCCTTATCCTTGATTGGTCGATTTGTAATAGTCTTGTTGTATGGTAGGTTTAGTTAGGCGTTATTTTAACAAATGTTGCTGGATAAATGGGCACAGCTCCCAAAATAAACAAACAACAATCTTACATCATAACCTTTTATAGGGCAATGAAAGTTTTGTACTGACTTATAGTACAGATAATAGTTATCTTTGTTTCAGATTCTTAAATACAAAGAGAAACAGTGTATTTTGGTAAATACATATTATATGTTTTTATTTGGCAACAGCGCTTTCCTGACGGTAGCAAAAAAACTTATATATTACGAGGAAAAATTTGTTGAATTTGTTTGCCGTCAAGTTTGTACGGGTGGGTTATGATGTCATTAAATCTATGACGTGTATTGTTAATAGTTTGACTTCTAGTTTAGGTCTCTTTTTGAAGTTATACTTCTTTACGCGCGATATGAGGGTGAATTTTTATATGTTAAAACCTACGATCCCGGCGCATGCGCATTATAACTTTGTTCTGATTGGATGTTCAAATGACATGTCAAAAATTATCCAATATGGCAGCTGTAGCGCAGCTGTGGTTTGGACGGTTGACAGTTTGGTTATGTATGGTTGTTGCGTTTTAAAATTTGTGGGAAGAGAAACGACAAAGGTTAGTTAATAGTTATACTGCCTTTTTAAATAGTTTTCATATTATATTTTTGAAGTTATACTTCAAAATGTTTTAATTTATATATGTATCAGTCCAGAAAAGGTGTGAAAAGAATATATTAGTGTTTTTAAATATATTTTTCTACAAACGTGTTAAAAATGCAATTTTTAGGACTCCATAGGAGCGTTAAAAATGCTACTTTAAGGCACTAGTGCTTTAAAAATTTTAAGGCACTGCAGTTAAAAGTGAATTGTCAAATTGGGAAACGTTTTGGTTCATTTTTGGTAATTATTGTTAATTTTTTGTATTGTAACTGTTAAGTAGGTATATTTATTTCGTTGAAATTATATTATAATAGAAGTATAACTTCTTACGTGCGTACAAAGTACACACACATTCTTTTTTTACTCACAGAAACTAGTATCGCAGAATTAAGCCGCTTGTCCATAGAAATCACAATAAGTTAAACAAGGATAAAAAATATGGCATGTCTTTGATACCTTTTTTACTATGGATTTTGACGTTTATCATTTTGAGTGACAGTGACATTAACGAATTTGTCGTGTTTATTTAGTTTATTTGCATGTATTGCTTGTTTGGTTTTATGAATCAATGAAGTTTTATTTATGTCTCAATAAAGTTTATTTGAGTACTAATACTAATATTAAATATTAGTAGTATCGTAGTGTTGATAACTCAATTTGTAAAAAATTTGCACCTGTATCACTGTTTTTCCCAAAGGCGCGATATATTAAAAATATTAATTATTTTTTATGTAATTCACTCGATAGTTTTGTATTTCTCAGCATTAGGTAATATTAAAAATCTTCTTGACAATATTAACATTGTTCTTGTTGAGACTTTTTTTAAAATTTATTTATTACCGTTCCATATTTATCTTTATAGGTAGGTACTGATAATAATCAGTATGATGTTCAAGCTGTGTAATGTTGAGTTCGTTAATCTCCTCAATAGTGAAAAAAGATTAAACACTTCAATTAAATAATTTTATAAAATACGCCCACCGGGATAATAGCCATTTCCTAATTATTACATTGACAGTACGTATCATGATATTATACATCGACGTACGTTTTACTTAATGTTTTTATTTAACTTTTTTAAAAATGAATGACATTTGGGCAAAGATAATTGGAACAACTATACAATTGTTGGACAGTGTTTGTTTTCCAAACCTCTGAGACCTCTATTTTGAGGTTTTAGATTGTCTAGATTACTTTTTCAAAATTCCATCATTAAATTTTATAATTTTAACTGTTCATACATTTTAAATTTTCATACATTTTAAATTTTCAGAACCAAAAATATTAACATTTAAGGGCATGGGCGCAGATATTTTACGGTTATCCCTACTTTTCCTGTCTTTACACGGCAAATTACGTGTAGTAAAATTATCACTGGTATGGATATGTACATACATACAGATTATTTGACAGAGACATTGTCACCATTAACTTAGAGATGACTTTTGAATGTTCTTGGATAACCGTTGCATATATTATTAATTCATTCAGTTAATTACTATGATATTTTTTTCAATGACTATGTATTCAGTGATAAAAATAATTTATAGGTATACTATGCAATAAAATTCCCAATTTAAGATTTGCTGATGACACTACACTTATAGCAGCAAATGAGCAAGAAATGTTTGATCTTCTGCGAAGAGTTGAGTACGAAAGCAATAAAGTTGGTCTGAAAATCAATAAAGCTAAGACAAAAATAATGGTGATCGACAGATTTGACACTATTCAACTGACTAACATATTACAGGAATACCAGATATAAACACCTTTGTCTACCTCGAGTCTAGTATAACTAACGATGGTAACTGTGAAGCAGAAGTTCGGAGACGTATTGGTATGGCAAAAAATGCGATGAGTCGCCTAACTAAAGTTTGGAAAGACAGATCTATCTCTCAAAATATCAAGATGAGACTCGTGAATGCCCTTGCATTCCCAATATTTCTATACGGAGCAGAGACTTGGACTCTTCGCGCATGCGAGCGCCAAAAAATTGATGCCTTTGAGATGTGGTGCTGGAGAAGAATGCTGCGCATAGCTTGGACAGCTCATAGGACAAACGTTTCCATTCTAAACCAACTCAATATTAAAAAAAGGCTGTCCACAATATGTCTGCAACGAATTCTGGAGTTCTTTGGTCACGTGGTTTGCAGAGGTGACGACAGTTTGGAAAGATTAATTGTTTCTGGAAACGTTCCGGGGAGAAGATCAAGAGGACGATCACCAACTAGATGGTCTGACCAAATAAAGCATTCAGCTGGAAACTCATTCTGCGAAGCACTTAGAGCAGCTGAAGATAGAGACCAATGGAGAAACATTGTAAGGAATATTGGAAGAAATCACGATCCTCAGTAATGGGAAAACGACAGGAGAGAGAGATGCAATAAAAACTAATACTTAATCGAGAAAAGAGGAAAAGTAATAAAGTGATTTTTTAATAATATATTGTTACTACGGAACGCTTAGATAAAATTTGAACATATTCTTTGCTTGGGATCTTCCATAAATAATAAACAATAGAAAGCTTTTTAAAAGCCAATACAATTTAAACGCAGAACGAAAGATTAAATTATTATCGAGGACCGAAACTCCCTTAGAATAAATAAAAAGTTTATTTTGAATGAGATATTTGAAATTAAAAATCACAATAAATTTTCTCTTAGTTTTTCACCCCTGTAACTTATTAAAATAAACATTATAGAAGTTCTCAGGGACTTTCGGCCCTTGCTAATCTTTCATTCTGTGTTTAAAATTTTCAAAAATACTTATTAGTTTTCTCAGGATTCCAAAAAATGAATCCCATTTGAATAGCATTGGAGCAGAAACTATGTACCGATCCCCTTAATGTACATAATACATAAGTAAATAATGTAATGCTACAGTATAAAGTAATGCTTAAGGTAACAAATAATATACAGAATTAGAAAAACTTCAGAAACCAAAAACTTCCAACTTTTGTTGAAGTTGGGAAGAAAACGGCAATGGGACTGTACTCGTTTAGTCTAATTGGACTTTATTGGTAAGTATATAGTGTCTTGTCATTGGATACTTTTTACTATAACCAAAAAACTCTGAAATAGTGTAAGCGATGAGAATAATTCCAGTCGAGTATTTCTTTAGTACCGCGATTGGTCTTAAAAGTAAATCTTAAAAGGATAATGAGAATGATTGGGCATTTGTACGTACCGTTAATTGGTAGTGGTTACCATAATGGGCATAAGTAGTCGACTCTTTGTTCAGGCTAATTTGCGCACCAATTTAAAATAATTTAGGATCGGACAATAGAATGCGTCGTAACAGTGAACCTGTTCGATACTTTTGCGTCGTGCGTTTTACCACAGACTTTCCCTTACATGGTACTAACGTGCTACTTCATTGTTCCACCTGATTAAAATTTTTTGTTTAAGAGATATTGAGACCAATCCCATGGTAAAACTTAGAGAATTTAATGGGCTTAAGGGATGATGAACCTTCGAATCAAAACAGATATTGTAACATTCGGAAAAGGCTACAAATTTTTGCGCTGCAAACACGCTGAAAATTCAAAAATAGAATGGGGTGAAAAATGTCTCATTTATAAGTCTAATCAGTTACATACAAAAAATACCTTACATACAAAATTTGACACACCAAATTAACTAATTAGCCCAGTAAATGAACGGGAAATACGGCGGTACCGTGTAATTTTCACGGTCAACTCCGAATTGCATGAAAATTTGGATTTAGGTTCTACTTACTCTCCACTTCAAAGTTGAACTTGTGCCGTTGGTGGCTTTTGCTTGTGGGGTGAAAGTCACCCCTTTTCGTGGGAAAAAGATATACGTTTAAAGTAAGTCCGGAAATGGATAATTTGACTAATTCTAAGCAACTTTCGTTAGATAGTTTTTTAAAGCTTTTTTTAAAAAAGTCCGTACTTTTCAAGTTATTTGCGATTGAAAACGTTAATTTTTTGACAAAAATAACACGTTTATAGGCGGTTTTTCGCAAGTAACTCAAAAAAGAAGTATTTTATAAAAAAATATTCTTAACAGAAATGTAGAATACAAAAAATCGAAGAAAATTATGATTTCGTGAAGCCCAGCAAAAGCAAAGCTGTAGCTCATGAAAAAAACGTTCTTATTCATTAAATTTCAAATCGAATATTTCAACGTAAAATAACCTAAAAAATGAAGCACTTTTCGGAAAAAACCCATTTGAAATTTTTTTAAATTGTTTAAAAAGCTTTTTATGGTTAAAAAAAGCTTTTTATGTTATTTTTTGTAAAAGTTTCTAGCATCAAAACTAAGCGATTTACGCTGAAAATAAAATTGGCCCTTTTTTGGTAAAAAATATGGGGAAAACCTCCCCCTATTTAGCACCCCAAATGAAATTAATCGTTACCGCTTTGGAAACAATTTACTTAAATTATGTATTTTTTATATGATTTGTAAGTTTCACAGGTTTAAAGTGCTTATTTTTGAAAGGCTAATAGTTGAAAGGGCTTGAATGAGTCATTAATCACGAGTGTATGCAAACTTTGAACAGCCATATTCTAACCAATTTTTGTCTATCAGAGAAACAAAATGAAACAAGCATATGCACAAAAGCAAACTCTACAGTTTTTTACTATTTGATATTTTTTGTATCGCTAATACTTTTTAAGTTATTTTGAAAAAAGAGCATTTTTCCGAAATTAAAAAAAAAATTACTATAAAACGAATTTTTTTCAAAAGTTAGCACTTTGAACCAGTTAAACTTACAGATCGTATAAATAATTTATGTAGGTACATAATAAAGTAAATGGTAAAGCGGTAACGATAGCGGTCAGCCTGAAACGGGAGAAAATTAACAAATATGTCCCTGTTTTTCCAAAAATTAACAAATATGTCAATGTTTCTCCAAAAATGTCATAATTTTATTAATTTTATTATTGCATACTAATGCAACAATCTGACTTTGTTGCACCAAGAGAGCAAGTAAAAAACGGAAATTCAACAACGACATTCACGTCATCTATACTAAATTTACAATCAAGATGCAGTAGAAATAAACAAACCAAGACACGTTAAATGCTACTAGTAGCACTCCCAAATCATAATTTACAATGTAATTTACATCGTAACTGCCAAATCATGATTTCCAAAGTTTATGCATTGTAAATTATGATTCGGGAGTGCTCCTATTAGCATTTAACGTGTCTTGGTTTGTTTATTTCTGCTGCATCTTAATTATAAATTTAATATAGCTATCTAGCGAAATAGCGAAGAGCTACAAGTCTCACTTTATTTCCTCAGACAAATACCAGTATTAGGAATATTGTAGTGTTGATAACTCAATTTGTGAAAAGTTTGCACTCGCGTCTGTGTTTCTCCAAAGGTGCAAATATGTACATTGTTATATTATCTAGGTACATCTTTTTTATATGAAATTTTTTGATAGGATGTCAAACTTCGCGGGAAATTAAAACAACTTTTTTCAGCCTCTTTTAACCTCCCAAATAACCCCCGGAACTTTATAGTTGTTTAATTTATTTTTATTTTGTGTATTAGACCCCCCCTTCCACTTTCCATCATAAAACTTCCAATATTTTTTTAATTAACATTGAGGTAATTTGCCTTGTCTAATTATACAGGGTGTCCCGAAAAGAATGGTCATAAATTATACCACACATTCTGGGGTCAAAAATAGTTCGATTTAACCTAACTTACCTTAGTACAAATGTGCTCATAAAAAAAGTTATAGCTCTTTGAAGTTACAAAATGAAAATCGATTTTTTTCAATATATCGAAAACTATTAGAGATTTTTTATTGAAAATGGACATGTATAACTCTTATTGCAGGAGCATCTTGAAACAAAATTTTAGTGAAATTTGTCCACCTCATAAAAAATTTATGGGGATTTTGTTCCCTTAAACCCCCCAAAACTTTTTTGTACGTTCCAATTAATTCATTATTGTGGTACCATTAGTTAAACACAACGTTTTTAAAAGTTTTTTGCCTCTTAGTATTTTTTCGATAAGTCAGTTTTTATTGAGATGCGGCTTCTTTTTCAATATATTTACGTAAAAATTGTATGGGGGGTTTGTTCCTTTAAACCCCCCAAATGATTGTGTACGTTCCAATTAAAGTATTATTGTGATACCATTAGTTAAACACAGTATTTTTAAAACTTTTGCCTCTTAGTCTTTTGTTCATAAGTCACCTTTTATCGAGATGTAGCTTCTTTTTCAAAATATACCTAAAAATGTAAATTATAAATAAATTTTCAGATTATTAACAGGTCTCTATAATCGTACTTAACCATATACAAATATGTGGTGGATTCGACAAATATTCAAAATATCTCGATAAACACTGGCTTATCGAAAAAGTACTAAGAGGCAAAAAAGTTTTAAAAATAATGTGTTTAACTAATGGTGCCACAATAATAATTTAATTGGAACGTACAAAAAAGTTTGGGGGGGTTTAAGGGAACAAAACCCCCATAAAATTTTTATGGGGTGCACAAATTTTACTTAAATTTTTTTTTAAGATGTTGCTGCCATATAAATGCCACATGTCCATTTTCAATAAAAAATCTTTGAGAGTTTTCGATATATGAAAAAAAATCGATTTTCATTTTGTAACTTCAAAGGGCTGTAACTTTTTTTGTGTGCAATATTGTATATAGGTAAGTGAGGTTCAATCAACCTATTTTTGGCCCCAGAATCTGTGGTATAATTTATGACCAATCTTTTCGGGACACCCTGTATAATTCAAATTAAACAATGTAGGTATACTCGTAGTACATTATTAATGATTCATGTACAAGTTTGCGCCGCAAATATTGCTCAACTAGTTGTAACAAGTTAAACGCTTTTAATGAGGTAAATAAATGCGAGCTTAATTTGAATTAGATTGTTAAATAACTAAATTTGAAATATATATTTTAGAGCAGTGCCCAGCTTTTGAAAATGGTAAAAAATGAAGAAAAAAAAATAGTTACAGGATGGAACTTATTGTAAAAGAAACAAAATACAGTGTGTCAAAGCCAAATGGAATAAATCCACAGTGTGGGAATTGGAGGAGTGCTGTCTCTGATTCAAGGAGGACAGGAACGAGTCCTTGGATATTTTAGTAAAGTGCTTTCAAAACCTGAACGAAATTATTTCGTCACGAGAAGAGAACTTCCAGCAGTAGTAAAATCAGTGGAACACACCGTGCCTCGGAGAGCACGTTAAGCCGTCGGTCCCCCTGGGCTAGTGTACATCGACACTAGTTACTTGAAACAGGGTTAAAGGTGTAAATGGCGCCGGAACTGTCCGAAAGGATCTCCCAGGCAAAAATGCCATACGATATTATTATTATCAATACCTCTATGGAAGGAAGTTTCTAATCCGAACCGACCATGCCGCCCTTAAATGGTTAATGCAGTTTAAGAATCCAGAGGGTCAGATAGCCAGATGGATTGAACGACTTTAAGAATACGATTGCAAGATCGAGCATCGGGCCGGATTTAGCCACAGGAACGCTGATTCCCTTTCTAGAAGACCATGCCCAGCGGAGTGTTCCCACCGCAACAGAACAGAATCAAGGAAGGCAGCAGTACTAAGAACAACGGTAGTCAACGAAGAGGAACGAAAGAGGAAAATCGTCGACCATCTTGGAAAGAAATATCAAGCCTAGGATCAGTAGTTAAGACGTACTGGGCCCAGTGGGACTCATTTATCTTGGAAGACAGCTTGCTTAAACGAGTACTGGAAAATGATGATGGTTCAGCGAGGAGAAACAGTTGGTGATTCCAAAGAGTAGAATAGCCGAAGTACTTCATCAGTTACACGACAGTCCATCAGGAGGGCACTTTGGTGTAAAGAAACCCCTTCAGAGAACTCGCTAACGATTTTATTGGATGAATAGTTCCGGCGATGTAAAGCACTGGTGCAAGAAATGTACTACCTGTGCTACGAGTAACGGACCTTACCGGAAGAGAAAGGCTCCTATGAGACAGTATAATGTTGGAAGTCCGTTTAAAAGAACAGCTTTGGATATTGCCGGGCCATTTCCAGAAAGTGAAAATAAATGCAAATACATTCGTCGTAATGGATTAATCAAAGGCTGTATCAGCCGATTTGGAGTGCCTCTGGAGATCCATAGTGATCAAGGAAGGAACTTTTAGAGCGATCTATTTCAGGAAATCTGCGATAGACTAGGCATGAAGAAGACAAGAACCACGGCCTATCACCCGCAATCGGATGGAATGGTGGAGCGTATGAATAAGACAGTCGGCAAGTATTTGACAAAGATGGTGTCCAATCAGCAGCGAGACTGGGATAAGTACCTTCCGTACTTCGCAATGGCCTATAGATCTGCTGTTAATGAATCAACGGGTCAAACACCAGCAAAAGTCCTATTTGGACGCGAGATGTGTCTCCCCTGTGATCTAGAGTTTGGATGTCGACCTTGAGAAGATGTGGCTGGTGAGGATTATGTGAATGAATTGCGAAGAAAAATAAACGATATACACGAGTTGGTCCGTTCCTATCTTCAGATCGCTAGCGACCGAATGAAGAAACGGTACGATACCCAAGCCGAGAAGGGATGTTTCAAGGAGAACGACAAAGTCTGGCTTTATAATCCAAAAAAGCGAACGGGTTGTTCTTCCAAGTTGCAGCAGTTCTGGGAAGAAACATACCTCATTGTAAAGAAGATTAATGACGTTATCTACCGAATAAGCAAGATTCCTGGGGGAAAGCCAATGATAGTCTACCATAACCGGTTGGCGCCGTACGAGGGAGACCACGACGTAGATGAAGAAATGGAAGTAAACCAACTCAGAGAAGTATTCGACCTCACGTTTGAGGAGTTCGTGGGGGCCTATGGAGGTACCGGTAAAGCGAGACATGGTGTGTTACCACTGAAGAAAAGCAAGATCTACTCGCACTTCCCGATGACTATTCACTGGCCCATACCATCCCGTCCAGTATCAGAGATGCACGAGGGTTGGCATTCGCCTTTCGAATAAAGTTTGGTCGAGTTGCAAAACTTCAATTCCAACTGCCAGCTTCTGGCAAAGCACTGAAACTCCAAGATGCATCACATTACCTATTCTATTTGGTAACAAAAAACACTGTCCATGACCAACCTACCTACCAAGATGTATGGGATGCATTATTTCAATTGAGAGAGCACGTGTTGGAGTCCGATGTGCAAAAGTTAGCCATGTTAAAGTTAGAATGCCGCCAATTATACTGAAGAGTTGTCCGAAATATGGTGGCAGAAATTTTTAGACACCGAGGTCCAGGTATTAGTCTGTTGCAATCCGCATAGTTACTGGTGCGGATCGAAGACCTTCCCTTGCCACTTTTATACAACTGGGAGTTGTAAAAGAGGGTCCAGTTGCAGATACCAGCATCCAGTTCCAGCCCCGATCAGGTTCCAGGAGGAACTATCTCTTAAGGAGGGGGCAATGTTACGAAAATTACCTGAATGACCCTCAATAGCTTTTTACGATCAAAACATCCGGCGTCAGAAGATTCGCGAAAGTTAGAAAAAGGTGTATGGTTGTTCGAGGGGATTCCGTAGAACCAGGTTTAGGGTTCGAGACTTTGCTACCGTTTTCGAGACCAGAGGCGTAGCAGTATAAAAGGCATCAATTTTGTTTTGTAGAGTCAGTTAATATTTTATCGTCGCGTTAATTATTGTTACGCCGTGACCGGGTTTTTGAAATGTATTATGTGTATATGTTACGGTCAATGTAATAAGTCCGGTCTGTATTAATAATAACCGGTCTGTATTAATAATAACCTTAGCAGTTGGTCAATGTGATTAATAATGTCTTTATAATTAGATTAACCGGTTATTATTAATACTATCCTAACAGCTCTGGTAAATGTAATAAAAACGCATTTTGTGCTTCGCTACTGTTTATTTATTAAACTTGGTAATAAAGTTGAACACTTAAACAGAACTTATTAATCAAAAGCCTATCTAGACATGTAATAGGTGAAAACAGACTCGAATTTAGTAATAAAGTTAAACGCCTAAACATAAATTAACAGTAGTAATAACCCAAGGACATTGATAATTGTTCGAAAAAATTTTATAACAGATTTCGAAAGCTTGTTGCTTGGAAACAGACCGACGCCGTAGGCGGAGGTCTGTTGCCTGTAAGCAACAAGCTTGAGAAAGTTGTTAAACAATTTTTGAGCATTTATCAATGTTCGAGGGTTATTCGGATAGAAAATTTTTTGCTGGTTATAAAAAAAAATACAGAGCAGAAACAATTTATTTAAATGTGCAATTAACAATTCTTCCACCGTCCGATTTCCATCTAATTCATATTTTCTATCATTGCAAAAGTCCATAAACGCTTTCCATACAAATTTTTTACTGTAAACAGTATTCTGTGGTATATTTGATTCGATAATTTCATTAATATTCTCATCAGTATTACAACCAAATCGTGACATTTTGAAATATTGAATATTTGAAATGTCAAAATCGAAATGAAACGAAATGTAGGTATCCATAGCTACATGATTGAGTGAAAACAGCCCATGGGATCTGTTTTCAGTATAATGTTGGTTTTATTGGTTGTATTCAATCAGATGACCACAAATTAATTGATTTCATTGGATTTCTAATTGAGCAAAAAACTTTCAATCAAAAAACCTAACTAGACTTATATTTGGTAACAAACAAGTAATAATAGACTTGTATTTGGTAACAAAATTAAAACACTTAAACAACATTTATCAACCAAAAAACGTATTTAACTAGACTTGTATTTGGTAACAAAGTTAAAACACTTAAACAACATTCAATAAAAAAACCTAATTAGACATTTAATAAGTAAAAACAGTTAAACACTTAAGGCGAAAGGCGCAAAATGTCGCCTGTTAAATAGTGTTAAAATTTTCAATGTTTTTTAAATGTATTCATTTTTTTTTGGAAACATGAGAGAAGTAATAAATATTTTTAAAAAATTTAAACTCAGAATGAAAGATTACGTTATTGCCGAGGGCCTTAAGTCCATCAGAATAAAAAATTTCTTTTGAATGAAATATTTGCAATTAAAAATAACTGTAACTTATTAAAATAAACATTATAGAAGTTTTCAGGGACTTTCGGCCCTCGGTAATCATGAAGTCTTTCATTCTGCCTTTAAATTTTTCAAAAATATTTATTAGTTTTCTAGGATTCGAAAAAAATAAATACATTTAAAGCACTTTGAACATTTTGTCAGGCGACTTTTTGCGTCTATGCCCTTAAACAAAATTATCAATCAAAAATCCTAACTAGACATGTAATAAGTATGTATTAACAAATTCGTATTTTGGCAATACATTAAGACAGTTAAACAGAACTTATCAATCAAAAAACCTAACTATACTAAATTTGCAATCAAGATGCAGTAGAATTTTACAAACCAAGACATGTTAAATAATATTAGGAGCACTCCCGAATCATAATTTACAATGTATAAACTTTGGAAATCATGATTTAGGATTTACAATGTATATGGGTGTACAAGTGTACATTGTAAATTATGATTCAGGAGTACTCCTAGTAGCATTTAACGTGTCTTGGTTGGTTTATTTCTACTGCATTTTGATTGTAAATTTAGTATAGACATGTAATAAGTAAACCCTCCACCCCACAAGCTTCTAAGAACTGATTGGTATTCAACATTTATCCCGTTTGCCGTTTGAATAGGGGTTTATTAATAATAACCGGTCAATGTGATTATTTCTGGTATATTTATTACTTTTACCTAGCTATTCGGGTTGTATTAATAGTAACCGGTAATTATTAATAATTCCCATTTAATCACATTTACCGTAACATATATATTTTTAATGAGTAAATAAATCATATTTGTAAATATTAAATAAATTAAATAGGTTAGAAAGTGTAAAATAAATTAAAAATTGTAGTTAAATTAAGTGTTAAATTGTAAGTGTTATAAATAAAAAATATCAAGTAAGTCTTTTGTTTATTTGATAATAATTAAAAGTCAATTCTTCGTGCATACAAAGTACGCACAGTCTTTTTTCTAATACAACTGCTTGATCAATTAAAATGAAATAGTACAATAGAACCATAAAAACAAATTTCTGGAATATTATTTCCCGCTTACTTTCGAATAATTCGAACGCCACCAATGGCCATTGTGCCTACTTTACAGCAAGGATCAGGGATCAAAAGCTCAATGCCAAGTCGTACAATGAAGAGAGCGTGACGTCACGATCTCTTACCGATGCACGCTCCGATGCGATTCCAGGATGTTGAATATTAAAATGGGAACCGGATAAGTGTAGGCTAAACCTGATAATTTATATGGAAATGTAATTGAAGGAAAAAATTGGGTCCATTGTTTCGAATGCTTTCGTAGAGTTACTGGAATTGAAAGATTTGAATAAAGCGTTTAGGAAAAGTAAGTTTGAAAATAAAAGAAATGAAGTGAAATAACAGTATTCTTACATTTTTACATTTCTCTGTTTTTGTACAAAATACATAAGGATAAAACATACCGAAGGAATGTATTATGAAATTGCATATAAATTAGTTGTAGAAAAAATGCGACCATTATAGTAGGGGACCCTTGGATACTAAATTTGCAGTTACTAAACCATCATGGGGACCTATTGGGTTGTGAAGATTAGGTCCTAAAACGAAAAAAGTTAAAACTTTAAAAAGGAGTAAACCCTGTAGTTGGCTGTATACCTTCCATATAACAACGTGGAATGAAGTAAACACATCTGTTGTATGTAGGCATATCAATTTATTAAAAATTCTTAAAATTTATCCACAAGGGAGTGGAAGTACAAAACGTTTTCGATCAAACCACAAAGTGGTTCACTTATTTCCAGGTTTACATTGATGATGGTCAGTTTGACCGAAAACGTTTTGTACTTCCACTCCCTTGTGGATAAATTTTAAGAATTTTTAATAAATTCATATGCCTATATACAACAGAAGTGTTTACTTCATTCCACGTTGCAAAAAAGTTAAGTTTTCCATTTTAGTGGAGGGTTGAGCGGGTACAAATTTTCAAGAATCGTTTTTTTTCCGATTATTGTGCGATCTATCCACAATTCGAAAAAAAGTCTCAAATAAAAGTTACTTATTTTTGCGTCCAAATCTGGAGTCCAAATCTGCAATAAAAAAATGGGGGTTCCTATTTAAGATTTTAAAGTAACCCCTCACCTCCACATCCACCTCCGTGAAGGGGCGTGTTTGGTATCATTTGACAGATTCTTGAAAAGTCTTAAACACTTATTTTTCAGTTTTTCGAATTCACGTTTATTTCGCGAAATATTCGCTTTTTTTGTGAAACTTAGTGACGCCCATTTCCTTACACCCCGCTCGCTTAAATCGGCAGGTTTTTGAAATATACATTGTTCTTCATGTATTTAACTTACCTTGTCTTAATCTGACGCATTCGAGTTTTTCCAAGGATAGATTTTTTTACGGACTGTCCCCAACGTACGTCCCTGTATTAAGAGTCGATATAATATGGTAGGGGTACATTTACAGGGTACAAGGTTTTTCCCCATGTGATTTTCTGATGCTCTCGAGTAACGCGCAAAATCCCCACTTGGGCTCCCCTCCCACTACTCTAAAGCTGAAATAAAAAGCAGAGAAGGTATCTCCAAGGAAAGGCATGGTTAAAAAATAAATTGATTCAAGAAACATACAGGGTTGCGAAAAAATCTGCCAACAAGACTATCTTTGAAAGGAATAAGTAAACTTAAAATTATGAAGTTTTGGGATACTAAATAGCATTATATTCTGCATGTTTTACAAGATAACCAAAGTGTGTATGACGTCATCGGTTCCAGTATCGCCGCCATTTTGAAGTTTTTGAAGTAGCAACGTAAGTTGAGTGATATGTCGAAAAAGCTTATTTCATCCACTTTTCAAAAATTATAGTAACTTAACGCAATAATTAATAATTAACCAAATAATTAAAGAAACTTTGCTAAAAGTATTAAACATGTAATTTTTAACCCATGGTATTTTACAACTCATAACACTAGTATACAATTAAACTAAATTACAAATGTTTCTTTACAGTAAGTGCTCAAAGTGTTGTCTATTTGTTTGTTGACAATGATACAATTTATCGTGAAAACTACGAATAGAATTATTGTTAATAATTTTTACAGTAATTAACTGCATTTCATGACGTATGCGATCTTTTAAATCATTTAGGTTCAGACCAGGGCGGATCTGTTTTGAGGTGGATGTGAGAGGTGGCATTCGGATTTTTGCAGATAAAGTTAGGTGACACCTTCAGTAATAATAATTGACTTATGCTCCTTCTCAAATATGCCCGGAACATTAACAAAAAAATTTAAATATTTAAAAATGTCGAAAAATATCGATTTTTTTTTCTATTTTCATTGCTTATAACTTTAAGTCGTAGGGAAAGAAAATAAAGATAATTGAATTTTGTATAATGTACGACTGGTTTAAAATGTCTTAAATTATTACCCTTTCTGCAAAATAGCAATAAATAGAAAATAAGGGGGCAAAAAAGACTGTTTTTATTCAAAGTTTTTCAACCACTTTGGTTGCACTTAGAACCTTCATAATCGCTTAGATTAAATTATTAAAACAGTCCTCCAAATTTCATTAAAATCGACCTAATAGATTTTGCATAATAATTTTGCAATCTAAATTTTTTTAAAAAAGTTAAAATTTTTTAAAAACTTTCTGAACAAAAAGTAGACTATTTAGAAGTTTGCTAATTTTTTTACATATAAAGAGGTTCTCTACCTATCTAATACACTTTACAGAATTATCGGTTATTTAAGCGGCCTCAGCACTGTTTTAAAGTTATAAATAGAGAGCGGATTTTATGCTAAATTCGCTTTATCGCATATTTGAGAACTTTACTAAATTTTGCATACTTTTAAAGAAACATGCATATTTTGTGCCTATTTAAAAACATATAAGTCCAAAAAAATTTTTTTAATTCGACACAAAATATTTCCCCGCACAGGCTGTTCTATCAATTCGAGAACTACCTGAAGAGAGACGGCTCATTCACTTGCCTTTTCATTTTTTCTTAGAAAATAGTTGATCTTTACACAAAGTACTTATAGTGCTTATAGTACGCCGTCACAACACCGTTATAAAATGATTGTAGGATGTTAAAATGATGAAGAATGGTTTACCGGGAAATCCGAATCTTATTTACTTTTATTATATTTATTTATTATCTTATTGTTAAGAGAATTTACACCTTTAACCATAGTTTTACGATTTTCTAACGGAAATTGAAATATTCATGCTTTAGATCAGATCCCGTCTATAAACGGCTTTAAAACTTTGGAGGACATATGCGAAATTTTTAATGGAAATTTTGAAATTGATTTTGGTGCATAATTCTCGGCTTTAACAAGTTATTTTAAATACGCCCCAATTACTTCTGTTGATGTTGAAAGGAGTTTTTCAAGTTATAAAAATATTTTATCTGATCAAAGAAAATGTTTCCTCGTAAAAAAATTGGAAAACACATTGTAGTGAATTATAATCGAAGATATAAATATATGTATAGTGATATTGTTATTTTATTTTAAATAGGTAGTATTGGTATCAGTTTTTGTAAAAAATGTGAATAAATTGCATATATAAAAAATAACGATTGTATTTGAAAGATAATAAATAAGATTGCCGCCCCCCCATAAAAGAACCCCCTAGAACAGAATAGAACAGAAAATTTGTAGTTTCTCGAAATGAGCATTTTTTTGAATTTTTGTGCATATCTTGCGGATATTTCGTAATTTTTTACTGCATATATATGCGCATATTTCATCAAAATTGATCGCATATAAATCCGTTCCCTAGTTATAAACAATGTTTTGGCTTATAAACAAATACAGTGAGGACGTTCGAGTTGGAATAAATTCATGTTCTTGAGAATGGGCGACTCTGGAGATAAATCCCGAAACACATCGATTTTTATTTTTAAATTATAATTTTTTGGCATAAATATCATACTACTGACGTCATCCATCTGGGTTTGATGACGTAATCTAAATATTGGAATTAATTTAATTCAAAATTTTTTTCAAAATTCAAATTCAATCCCTGTATAAATAATTAGGTACGTTAATGTTTATATTAGTGAATACAAAATTGAATAGCTTTACGATTGAGCTATCACACGGCGCCTATTCTCATTTAAAAAAATCATCGATTACGTCATCATGCCCAGATAGATGACGTCACTAGTATGATATATATACCAAAAAAATTAGAATTTAAAAATAAAAATCGACCTGTTTCGGGATTTAACTCCAGAGACGCCTATTCTCAAGAAAATGAATTTATGCCAACTCAAACGTCCTCACTGTATTTGTTTATAAGCCAAAAAGTTGTTTATAACTTTAAAATAGTGCTGAGGCCGCTTAAATAATCCGATTTAAATTCTGTAAAGTGTATTAGATAGGCAGAGGACTTCTTTATATGTAAAAAAATTAGCAAACTTATAAATGGTCTCCTTATTCTTCAGAAAGTTGTTAAAAAATTTTAACTTTAAAAAAAAATTATTGTAAAATAATTCTGCAAAATCTATCAGGTCGATTTTAATAAAATTTGGTAAACGATTTAAATATGTTGTAAGAATTTTCTAAGCGAATTACGAAAGTTCTAAGTGCAACCAAAGTGGTTGAAAAACATTGAATAAAAACAGGCTTATTTTGCCCCCTCATTTTGTATTTATTGCTATTTTGCAGAAAGGGCAATAATTTAAGACATTTTGAACCAGTCGATTATCATACAAAATTCAATTATTTCTTTATTTTATTTCCCTACCACTTTGTTCCAAAATGAATCGTTTATAGTTAATCGTGAAAGTTATAAGAAAAGAAAGTAGAAAAAAATCAATGTTTTTCGAAATTTTTAAATATTTTAATTTTTTTATTAATATTCCGGGCCTATTTGAGAAGGAGCATAAGTCAATTATTATTGTTGAAGTTGTCACCTAACTTTATCTGCAAAAATCCGAATACCACCTCGCACATCAAAAAATAGACGTTTTTTCACAGATCCGCTCTGGTCTAGTTAGTTTGTTGTCATTTAGGTCTGTTAATATAGAATTTTGCAATGTTTAAAATTGTTTTTTATCATTTCTTTTTAATAATATTGATAGAAAAAACTTTCTTCTTTCATAAGTTATCCATCAAAAACTATAATGTCTTCATTATTTTTGACTTGCCTATAATTGGGATACAAGTTAATTTTGGATAAATAAATAAAATAACTTTTGAACTATTAGACTGCTCGCTTTGAAATTTGGGTACATTTTAAGCAGCACAAGGCCCAACACTCCAGATTATAAGAACGTTCCAAGTTCATTTTAACAACGTTATGAACATTTATAATGAAACGAAATATCCGATTTATTTTGTAATTTTCTAAGCAACACATAAGCATAGAACATTAAAAAACACCATTTAAAAAATAATGTTTATATGACTTATCAGTTTCTTACTCTTCTTTTTTCAAATGCTTCATTGCTGATAGACGAAAAAAGTAAAAATTGACCGTTTTTGACCCTAAGTTGTTAATAATTAATTAAATCCAAAAAATTAACTGCAGGAAACTTATACACTTAATTTAATAATTAATTAAGTACAAAAAATTGACTGCAAGAAACTTACACACTTTATTCAAACACCAAGAATAATACAATACTTTAAAACTTTTACAACTTTAACAAAGTGACAATTATAAACGTCAAATACAGCTGATCTATTATTTGTCAACTTTCCATGTTATATTCTGTTTCTATCGGTACATTTTCTGACGTTCTAAACGTCACTAGACATAAAAATAAACATTGCTAAGTGAAGGGTCCAGGACTGTAATAGCTCAATGTTCCTATGTATCTAGTAGGGTGGCGGTTACCGTATACATTCTTGTTATAGAGGTCCGTTCCACAAAATATAACTGTCGTTTGTCTGGAAATTTCCCTAGTCTAAATGGTTTCGAAGATAATGGCCAAGAAAATAATTCTGCGAAGATTATATAACAATACTGATGAACCGAGTATTATAGGCCATTCCACGAACATACGCCTTGTTTTGGATTACTTCGACAACGAATATTTTACTGTGCAACATAAGAAGTACGAAAGTAAATGGCGCTAATAATTATTCCAATAAACAACAATGTAATTTGCAATTTACTTTCGTTCTCGTTATTTTGGACAGTAAAACATTCGTTGTCGAAGTAATCCAAAACAGGCGTATGTTCGTGGAATAGGGTATATAAAATGGTCAGAAATAAGTGAAACGTATGAAATCATATTTACAATACTTTGTAGAGAAAGAACCAGTAAGAAACAATTATGTTAATGTATGTATCACTGAATTTAATAAATGTAGAGAATTGATTAATCTTGCAAATTAGCTAGCGGGCGACCCATATTCTTATTTACAAACATATCGATTTCGTCATCACGTTCAGATGGATAACGTCACTAGTGTGTCACTAATAAACATGATTTGTACCCAAAAACCAAAATTTTAAAATCAACAAAATTTACCTGCTACCACCAAGTCGCTTATTCTTGAAAAAATGAATTTATTCCATAATTTTGCCCCCACACTATAGCATACGTCTTATTAAAATTGGGTAAAAATCAGTTTCTGCAAAACAAATTGTTATCACTAATGTTATGATGACGACTATCATAAACAACTTCGTTTCGATATACCTTAATAGAAAATTCCAATCTGCTATTTCCTGCAAAGCCATAAACCGATCACAAACAATGAAAACCAATTTTTGCTGAAATTTAATTTCCATATAAAGTATTACGACATACACAAATTCCCATTTTGGGAATTTACTTTAAACCGATGAATTGTTAGTTTATCAAAAAATAGCAAAATTTTTAATATTGGTTTTATTACAAACCCAATAATATTGTTTTTAAGTCAAGTTTAATTATATTTTGTATTGCATAAGCAAAAACACAAGTTTATTTTTAAAACATTTTTTACAACAGCAGGTTTTCTATTACATATATCAAGCAATACAGGGTGTAACAAAAATACAGGTCATAAATTAAACCACATATTCTGGGACCAAAAATAGTTCGAATGAACCTAACTTACCTTAGTACAAATATGCACACAAAAAAGTTACAGCCCTTTGAAGTTATAAAATGAAAATCGATTTTTTCGAATATATCGAAAACTATTAGAGATTTTTTGTTAAAAATGGACATGTGGCATTCTTATGGCAAGAACATCCTAAAGAAAAATTATAGTGAAATTTGTGCACCCCATAAAAATTTTATGGGGGTTTTGTTCCCTTAAATCCCCCCAAACTTTTGTGTCCGTTTCAAATAAATTATTATTCTGGTGCCATTAGTTAAATTAAATGTTTTTAAAACTTTTTTGCCTCTTAATATTTTTTCGATAAGACAGTTTTTATCGAGTTGCGGCTTCTTTTTTAATATGTTTACATAAAAATTTTATGAGGGTTTTGTTCCTTTAAACCCCCAAATGTTTGTGTACGTTCCAATTAAACTATTACTGCGGTACCATTAATTAAACACAGTGTTTTTAAAACTTTTTTACCTTTTTGTATTTTTTTGATAAAGCATCTTTTATCGAGATGTGGCTTCTTTTTTAATATGGTTCAAAATATACCTAAAAATGTAAATCATAAATAAATTTTCATATTATTACCAAGTCTCCATAATCGTACTTTACCATAAACAAATATGTGGTGGATTTGACAAATATTCAAATATCTCGATAAAAACTGACTTTTGGAAAAAGTACTAAGAGACAAAAAAGTTTTTAAAAAGTTGTGTTTAACTAATGGCGCTACAATAATAATTAAATTGAAACGTACACAAAAGTTTGGGGGGGTTTAAAGAACCAAACCCCCATAAAAATTTTATGGGGTGTCCAAATTTCATTATAATTTTTTCTTAAAATACTACTGCCATAACAATACCACATGTGAATTTGTAATAAAAAAATCTCTAATAGTTTTCGACATATTGGAAAAAATCGATTTTCATTTTGTAACTTCAAAGGGCTGTAACTTTTTTTCCGTGCACATTTGTACTAAGGTAAGTTAGGTTCAATCGAACTATTTTTGGTCCCAAAATACGCGATTAAATTTATGACCTGTATTTTTGTTACACCCTGTATATAGAGCAACTAATACATGAATTATGTGTGTCTTCATCACTATTTAATGTATAGAGTGAAGCCATTTTTGAAGAGGAATTACTATCTCAAAGTGAACGAATAATAATTAAGGGAAGATTTAACAACATAAGATATGCAGATGACACCGTGATTATGGCAAGCTCTGCTGAACAACTCCAATTACTGCTAAACAGTTTCTGTGAACAATATGGACTAGAAATGAATATAAAAAAGACCAAATACATGATAACAAAGAAAACAAATATATAAACAAACATACATTTCTAGGAAGCTGAATTTCAGACAATAATGATCAAACAACAGATATAAGGGCCAGGATAGAAATGGCACTAAATACAGATTACTGAAGGTAATCTTTCAAGGTAAAGTTTTCGGAAAGCGAGGAATTGGGAGAAGAAAAATATCATGGTTAAAGAACCTGAGGAAATGGTTCTCCACAACAACAACTAATCTATTTAAAGGGTCATATCAGTTAATAAAATAATTATAGCCAGAATGATCGCCAATATTCGAAACGAGGCACTAAAAGAAGAAGAAAAATTGTTCTCTTATTTGATTACTTCCGTTAATTAATTATTTATTTTTAAGCTACATAATGTGACAAGTAATATTTTTTCACCTACAAATTGTCATTATACTATATAAGTCTGGCTATAGTTCTGTCGAACGGAAACTTATTTGTTTATTTTTCGAGATTACTGTTTAACTTTCTGTTTTTCTTTTTTAAATTTATTTATTGCCGTTATAGGTATATCATTATATTACTAATAGTCTGTATAACGTTCAAGCGTTTTAATGTTGAGTCCATAAATAGTGAAAAAGATCAAACACTTCAATAAAATAACTTTAAAATACGGCCATCGGGATAATAGCCATTTTCTATTAATCGCATTGACAGTACATGTCGACGTACGGTTCACTTAACGTTTTGATTTAACTTGTTCGCAAATCAATCATTACGTTCGTGCAAAGATCCGCAACAACTTTAGATGTCAAAGTATGGTAAGAACTATTCTGCAAATTTGTGAAATATTATTTACTTATGTGTTTTAGCTCTAAAATGAATTTATTTTTATACGCCACTGGTACCAACCAAACGTAACATTACGAATGCAGCACGAGTACTTTGACGATCTCAAACGTAACGATACAATTTATATTTGTCTTTATGACCCGACGTTTCGTGGGAATCGTTCGGTTATCAGATAAATTATTCATTAATGCTATAATTACTTTGTTAACGTTTATTTGACGTGATAATACGACAGCCTGAAACCAATAGCTTTTTGTACAGGGTGTTCCAGATCGTGCAACATACTGTTCTGCAATTTAGTTTAAGTGAGTAATGGCACGTAGGTGTTACAAATATCATAGCTCAACATAAAATAAAGATATTATCGGGCTAATAGGGAACTTGCATAAAATTTTAAATTCGAAAGAAATGCTATAAATCGCAACAGAACATAATTTAAAATATATATCAAAGAAAAAAAGTTGTTTTTGACTTTCCTTACAGTTAACCTTTTGGATTAGGTCAAAACTTATCAAGTGCTGTTGATTGAACAGTGCAAAATGGTGTATACAAACTGAAATGTGGTGACTGTCCAAAAACTTACACACTGGCAGAACTGTTGACAAACGTATATCAGAACACAAACGGGCTTTCACTAATAGAATAGAAAGCATATTCTACGTACTCGGTTTAGACGTTCATATATTCTACGTTCTAGCATATTCTACGTTCAAGGTTTAGATATCTGGGAATAGATATAACCAGTTACGGAGATGTTGAAGAGAAAGTACGACAACAAAGCTTAAAAGCAAGTAAAACGGCGGGATCTCTTAATGACACAATCTGGAAGAACAAACACCTAAGACAAGACACAAAAGCAAGAATCTATAAAGCAGCAATTAGACCTATATTGACATACACGGCAGAGACAAGACCTGACACATCTAAAACGAGACGACTACTAGAAACAACAGAGATGAAAATACTTCGACGAATATCAGGGAAAAGTCTGTTGGATAGGCAGAGAAGCGAAAACATAAGAAGATCATTGATGTTCAAGTTAGATAAACAATGTTCCATATACTCTGCAGAAATGTTCGCAATTTATCAAGCTCTAGAATGGGCTGTCAACAAAAAAATTTCTAACAAGCAAGTTGTAATTATGTCAGATTCAAGATCTTCGTTATTAGCTCTAGAAAACACACGTAAACATTTATATAAAAATAGCCTTGTCGTCAAAATTTTAGAAAACCAACTAAAGCTACTGGAAAAACAGACTTCTGTAACTTTCGTCTGGGTAAAAGGACATATTGGTATTTCCGGTAACATAAAAGCAGATTTTTTTGCTAAAGAGGCAATCTTAAAAGGATCGGAAATAACTTGGCTAGATAGAAGCGATCTAACAGCTACTCGCAAGAAAAGTTTGAAACAAAATTGGGATATTGAGTGGCACGCTTTCTGCAATCGAAGCAACAATCTCTACACCAAAATTCATCCTAGTTTACCTACTGAGCCTTTTGCTATCAGAAGTTATCCCAATAGAAATATATATGCCATGTTTATTAGATGTCTCTTTAATCATGCCACTGTCAAGTCATACCTCTATACAGTGTGTCAATTTAAAAACTTACAATGGCTATATCTCACGAACAAAAGCTGATATCAAAAAATGCTTGAAATCGTTTCTAGGATAGTAAGGGGGAACTAAAATGACATGAAAGAGAACTCACCCCATCAACCCCCTAGGCCCCACACATCACAACCAAAAAAGTTTAAATTGCAAACCCCTACTTGTGATACATCATTGAAAAAGCTATAAAAAATGCTATCTAATGGTATACATAATAATTATACAGGGTGAAGCAATAATTGTGAAACTTTGGCTTAAATGAAAAATTTACTAAGGTTTTGTTGAATTACAAATTGATTAAAATTGTCTATTAAGTAAATATTTAATGGGAATTCCGTTGTTTGGTAAACAATAATACAGCCTATTTTCAAATTCTGCACGAAATTTGGCAAATGTTCTAGTAATAGGACGACATGCTTGAGTAATTCTTTCTCGCAATTCCCCAAGTGATGCAAGTTGAGTTTTATAAACAACTGATTTAAAGTAACCCCATAGAAAAAAGTAATATACTATCTTACTATAAAAAGTACTATCCAATGGTATAAATAATAATGATACAGGGTGTTAATATCAGCTGGCTTACTATGACTTTTGTATTTGTAATGCTATCTCCCGGACTATTATTTTAAATGGTAAATGTCCGCTCGAACTTTTTTTTGTTGAATTAAAACTTAATTTGCTATTTTTGCCTTAAATCAGTTGTTTATAAAACTTAAATTGCGTCACTTGGGAAATTGCGAGAAATAATTACTCAAGCATGTCGCCCTATTACTAAAAAAACATTTGCCAAATTTCTTGCAGAATTTGAAAATAGACTGTATTATTGTTTACAAAACAACAAAGTTTCACAATTATTGCTTCACCCTGTATAATTATTGTTTATACCATTGGATAGCATTTTTTATAGCCTTTTCAATGATGTATCACAAGTAGGGGTTTGCAATTTAAACTTTTTTGGTTGTGGTGGGTGGGGCCTAGGGGGTTGATGGGGGTGAGTTCTCTTTCATCTCATTTTAGTTTCCCCTTACTATCCTAGAAACGGTTTCAAGCATTTTTCGTTTTCAGCTTTTGTTCGTGAGATATAGCCATTGTAAGTTTTAAAATTGACACACTGTAGATTTAACCTATCCGAATCAGATCTTTGCGATTGCAATGGATATGTTGACGATATTAATCATTGGTTGTTTGGATGCAAACATAATGATGTTGCAATTAAGTTTTTGATGCACAATCTGGTTCAAGAAGAAATACCTTTCCCACAAAATAATGCTTCTCTTTTATATTTGTCTCGTAGAAATTCTAAAATTAAACAAATCATCTGGGAGTTTTTAAAAAGGACTAAGAGGAAAATTTAATTTGCACTGAATGAGTCCGGTTGAATGTGTTTAGCAATAATTATTGTTTTTTATGTTTATCCTTATTATGTAATATTGTCTCCCTGTGAAAGTTCATTAAGTAGATTTTGCAGGGAGGTAATAAGAATAGAATTGTATAAAAGTTTATATTGAAAAAATTAAAAAAAAAAAATTTACAAAAAAATATGTATACAAAAAAAAATGTATAAAAAAATTAAATCTTATTAAAAAAAATTAAATAAATAAAAAAAAAGTATAATAAATTGTAAAAAAATAAAAAAGAGAAAAAAAAAATAAAAACACAAAGAGGGTGTAAACCTCCGCGGGGTTGATCCGGGTTGAAGCCTTATCGCTGTGTAAAAAAAACATATATTTATTAGCATTTAGTATTAGTATTTAGTATTAGCATGTAGTTTTTTTTTGTCGATTTAATTATTTGTAAATTAATTTAAGTTGGTTAGGGCCATGAATGAGGAGTATACCTACTGGTCAATTAAATGTTTCCACTTCTACATATGTATGTATGTATGTGCGTGCATAAGTATTATATGTGCGCACATGTACCTAATGTATTATGTAATGCAATGTATTATATTTGGAATATTGTAGCAAACAGTAATTTATTATCTATCGTGGCTGAATGGATCAAGTAATCCAAAGCCAATAAGGAAGAAAAAAAAATCATACAATGTAGAAGACATAAATGGATGGGTGACAAAACGGAAACAGGAGTGGAACGAACACATTAGTAGAATGGCAGAGGATAGGATAGTACGAATAGCACGAGATAAGTCACCAAATGGACGGAGAAGTATTGGCAGACCATGAAAAATATGGTGCGATAATTTAAACAATTTAGGAGGCTAATATTGAAGAAGAAACAGGCTTTAAAGCCTACATACAAGAAGAAAGAAGAAGAAGAATATTCTACGTACGCACATCACCTTTTAGATCATAATCATCCTTTTAATATGAACAGTTTCAAATTCCTCACAATCAAAAGAAATGCCTTAAGCTATCTTTATTAGAATCTATGGAAATTGTTCAATTAAAAAAAATCAGATAATTCTGATTGAATAACTAAGACAAACAACTCCCCACTCCTCAACCCATTCAGTTAGAGACTTTAAAGTGCAGACACATAATATATCACTTGTGGAAGCCTCTCTGTCGAAACAGCTGTAGTGGCATTAACTGATAATAAATTTTGAGGAAATATTGGAAACAAAAGTTTTTCAGTGCTATATTGTTAGATCCAGTTTTACGTTTGGGAGATCTTCCAAAGGCCACAAATCGATTCGTGTTTGTTCATTGATCTTGTATTGGACGTGCCAATATTTACTTTAAATGTTTTAAGATCTCATAGAATTGTATATCAAGATTGTTTTCCTTCCAATCATCCACATTGAAGCCAATATTCATTATCAAAACGAGGTCAGTTAGCCTCGTTTGTCTATATCACCTGCCACTCATGCAGGCTTTGTTGATATTTGGGTCGCTGAGTGATCTGATTTAACTCTCAACATCTTACACGTCTAATAATAGGTAGTACATAATTCGTAAGGACTGCAAATAGGACAAAAAGTCAAGGAAGATAAAGATAAAAAATTTGGTAAAGAAAGATAAAAAATAATATATAAAAATAATGGAAAACGCAAAACCATATCAGAAATTTTAAGCGTGATGGTATTTTGCTTATAAAAAAACAGTTGAGGATGTTTAAAGCAAAACCGAATAAATCCACTAAAAACGATTTTTGGAAAAATAGGATTTTTCTGGGAAGCAAAAAGTAATTATGTTTTTGTTTACCTTGTTCGCAAATACTATTAGAGAAGTCATAATAAAACTTTTCCTACAATATAAATTTAAAAAAGTGATATTTAGTACAAAAGATAATTTAAACAAAAGTGGATTTATTTGGTTTTGCTTGAAATTACTGGATTTATTTAATTTTGCTCACAACTTTATTAGCAAGAATTAGCAAAAGTACTATTTTTATTACTAATACATAAATCAAAAACATATGGCGTTTAGTAGACTAACAGCACATCCAATAGTGCATTTAAAAATGAAGTGCAAACTCTTCTTCTAGACAGTCACACTCATTTCTTGGCCCTTCTTCTTCCTGAGGTACTTCCGTAGTATGTTCAACTTTATTATCTTCACATAAAAGATTCGTGTACCGCAAAAAAGTTTCGTCACTTTTCCACTCCTTTCCAAATTGTTTTTCCATAAGTTGTTGAACACTTTTTGGTGAAAAATTCTCAGGTTGACTTCGGATAGCAAAAATTTTTTTAATAACTTTCCCTTTTTGTAAATTGCGCTCCTAAGTTCAGATTGGGCTTCAAGCTTTCAGCATCGATAATGCTGAAAGCATGAAATAAAAATTGTAATTTCTTTAATTTTTTTAATCTGTGTCTTTTCCAAACAGATTCTTTTTAAGTCTGATATTCCAACAATCTTGTTAAGGTAATTTTGCAGAGGCGAATCAATCAACGACAAAATATCTGACGACCCATATTACATCGTCGCATCTCTAATAACTCCCTAATACCATCTATTGGTCGAATGAAATATTTGCATAAGAAGATAAAGTAAAAAATGCGTATTTTTGGATTTATTTGGTTTTGAACAAAAAGTGGATTTATTCGGTTTTGCATGAAAACATTAATATCACCATTAAAATTCAGTGGAATTTATTCGTTTTTGCACATATAAATTTTTATAATATGGTGTAATTTAACAAAATGAACCGATATTGTGTGGATGAAGTGGATTTAGTCGGTTTTGCTTGAAACCTCCTCAGTTGTTAGGTGGCAGATGATTTAATCTTTTTAATGTAGTGTAAATGTAATTAATAAAGATGGATTTTATATAAATTACATATTTTGCATAAATTCAAGCTTTAGTGTATATACATTTTTTTGTACATACAACTAATATTTTTTTATAAAAAACACAGTTTATGTTTCCTTTCGATTCAGAGACGATACACAATCTCTAGACAGCTGCTTCTGTCTTACAGACAGACAGCTTTTTGGTTTCACTCTGTTCCGTCTCCTTATAGTTTAGTTAATTTTAATTTTTTCGATTTTATTTTACGATGTACATTCATATCAGACCATTCTTAAAGTTTGGGTAAATTATTTTCCGGAAATCTCTTAAAAGATTAAAATACATTCATTCTTACCCATATTTCTGGGTAACATTTATCATAATCCTCTTTAGAAAGTAGGTATTTGGAAAGTTATGCAAGTGAAGCGATATTGTCAGCTCATGAGGACAGTGACGACGATTAGTTAATTACGTTTTTTCCAAAGTGAAATTTTGTAGGACAGATATAGACATTTTTTGTTTCCCCACAACCAGGGGATTTCTGGTCGAGACCCGTTTTGTAATTTTAGTAGTGATAGTAGCGAGCGAAAATTAGACCTGTAAACACGTATAGCAATCAATAAAGAGTTCTATCGAAAAGTGTTGTCGCATATTATTTTAATTTGCTAAAGTAATATTTTATAGCGACGTATACTCACGGTTAACTAATCGTGGGTCAAACACATATTATAATCGCATAAATAGTACATGTGATAGATAATATATCAATAGACGGGTAGTGAAAAGTTGAGAGTGAATCTTTGGTTCCGGTTTGGACATCATTTGCGGTTAAAAAGTTATGACCGAAAGTTTGTCAAAAATTACAGAATTATTGAAATCGTAATATATGTTTCACGAATAGTTCAAATATCGACTTCCTGTTCTGGTTCCGGTCACGTTGGGTGACAACCTAGGAATTACTAAGTCCAATTACTTGAGAGGTGTAAAATCAAAGTCGGCAATCTCCCATTTGCATAATTTTGGGAAACCGCGAAAAACTGTAGAAAGTAACAAAATTAACTTAAAACAATAAAACTGATGAAGAATTATAAAAAATGTTGTTTGTGATCGGATGTCCAGAACGAAGAGCTTAAGAAATTATTTCTTTTCTTTTTTTTTAATATTTTAGTTTGGAGATTGCCGTTTTTGTTTGCAATGTTTGGAGATTGACGGATATGAAAATGATCTATAAGGATATTGCCAGGTTTGAAACTAATAAAACATCAGAGAGCCGGTTACTTAGTCAAGAAAAATATATTTTATATTGAACAATAATAATTATTATGGATATGCATATTTACTTAAACCAAAATATCCGGGATTTCGGGTATATATTCACATGCAATCAAAACATTCACAAATAATGGTTGTCTTATTCGCTTCCTTGCCTTTGTTGGTGTAACAGGAGACGCATTAACTTCCATGATAAAAAATTAATACTTTTTTTTATAAATAAAACTAATTTCTTAGACACAATTAGGAAAAGTACAAAAACAATGTAACGACTCCCAAAACTAAAACAAATTGTAATAGCACGATATTACGGCAAATCTAACGATGTGTTGATCACGTGCGGGCGCTACTTGGTTCTTATTGGCCGCAGCGGAGGTTGCCGTGTTTGGTACGCACTCAGCTATGAATATTGCCGCTTTTGATCCCAATATGAATTTTTCACTGCGATTTTTATACAATTAACACCTCTTTTGGTTCTTATAAATAGTTTTATCTAACAGATAATAAAAAAACACAACAGATGGCGTCCCTAACTCAAAACATGAAAAATTGGAGATTGCCGCCTTTGATTTTACACCCCTCACTTGTGTTTTATGTATAAACATAATTTAAATTAAGTTTTGTGGCTTTGGCCTTGGTACTATTACCTTTAGTAGAATAACCAAAAATTCGTCAAAAATGAAGCGCATAAAAATATAATATAAACCCTAGCAACAATAGATATATTTGACAGATTTAATATCTTATTCTTCTTCTTCTTCTTACGGTGCCGTATCCTTAAGGACTTTGGCCATTACATTTGCCCATTTAATCCTATTTGCAGCCGCCCTGAATAGTTCTATGGAGGTCATATTCAGACGCGGATACAGGGGGGGGGTCAACGGGTCCATGGACACCCCTATTGTATTTAGTCTATAAGTATGTTTTTATTATTTATTATTCTTTTCTGTTAACTCTAAACTTGAAGCCATCAGTACAACACTAAATTATACGACGACCGCTTCCAAATAATTGAAAGAAGCCATAAAATCTAATAAAACACCCTTCTCCTTATCTGAAAAATAATCTGCAGGCGCATTTGTTTGGGTATCGGTGGAACCATAAACAACGGAGATATTTTTCTCAATTCAAAGAATAACAAAAATGATATTTTAAAATGCAAATACATTATACTGGGTATTAACCTTATCTCATGAAAAGTCACATTTCAAATTTGCGATGCAATAAAGATATAAAAATTTATATTTTACTAGATAATCCATGCGTACCTACCCATTGATGGTAGAAAGGTTAATCTTTATGGTAAAAAACGACCAGTGAGATTAATAGTCGTGAATTGTTATCAATCCTTTTGATACCGTAGGTATCTGGGATTATATAGTGTATTTTATCCTTAGAGTAAGTGTGAGTAGTATGGCTAAATCTGGAAAATATAATATTTGACTTATTTGAGGTAAGTCCTATTATGAATTTCTAGATCCGCGCCTGGTCATATTCGTCCATTGTCGTAGGTTTTTAAGCCAAGAGTTGCGTCTTCTTCCTGGCCCTCTTTTGCTATTGATTTTGCCTGCGATTATAGGTTGTAGTAGTTCATACTTTTGATTTCTTACGATATGACCAAAATATTTTGTTTTCCGTTCTTTTATTATAAGCATAACCTCTCTTCCCTTGTTTATCCTCCGCAACACTTCCGCATTTGTCGCATGACTCATGTAAGATATTCTGAGCATTTTACGGTAGCACCAGAGTTCGATTGCATGGATTCTTTTTTGTGTGACTTCTGTCATTCTCCACGCTTTAACACCAAAAGAGCAAGGTGGAGAAAACATAGCACGTAAGTATTCTAGTTCTCAATGAGATATCTAGCTGGCGATTGCATAGAACTTTTGCATTTTATAAAACACTGTAAGTGCCTTTTCCAGGCGTGTTCCGATCTCTAGTGAGTGGTCCCAAATTTCATCAAGGTTACTTCCAAGGTACGTTATTCTTGTTACTCTTTCCAGATCTGTTCCGTCGACATTGACCTTCACCCTTCTGATTTGGTGCTTGCTGATGACCATCGTTTTTGTTTTCCTTGTGTTTAATTTCATTCCAAAGGCTGTCGTTACTCGCTCCATAGGCAGTGCTTCAGCATTATCTGCCAGAATGGCAGATAATGAAAAAAATCTTGAAAAAAATGCTTATTTTTGGTCTTCTAAAGTGTACTAGTACCTTAAAGAAGGATATTGGTGTGATACTAAATAATTCATTTTAAAACATTTTAATTCATTTTTCGCTGCATTAGGTTTCTACTATTCTTGTTTCTTTGTTTCTTTATTATTTGTGTTCTCTTTGATTTCGTAACCTAAATAACCTAATATTAAGGTCACAGTTTTGTTACAATTCCAACGGACTAACATTATTATCCATTTCACGATAAACTTTTAAAATAAAATGGCACGGCAGTACCAAAGAAATGCATGAACCCATTACGATCGCCTGCAGTGATTGAGATTTCTATCAAAATATCTTATTGTTTTTGTTTACTAGTCGGTTTATTTATTTCACTTTATCATTCGTCGATAATACACTTAGCCATTGTTTAATGTAGTTATTATTTTTAAATCAGTAATTAATTACGAATATTCCACTTCTATAATATATATGGGAACAATATTAAATTATAATGAAGGATGCTGTTGTAAGAAATATACAGGGTTGGCACTTAAAAATGTGTACCCTGATATTTTGATATTTATTCATTGGATTTTGTGAAAAACAGCTAGATTTCAAAGAGGACATCTTTTACATATTTATCAGTTGTCAACAACTCCATATAAATTACAGGAACTATTTAAACTAGGAGGAATAAACTTAAAAGACAGATTCACACCTAATAATGCCTTTATCATCATCATCATCTTTTTTGGTGGCCTTTGACGGTAATCCAGTAATCAGTATCGGACAACTTATAAGACGTCGCTAAAGAGTTCTAAAACCGAAAGTTTTCTTATATAAATGCAGACTAAAAATCTAAAAATTAAAGAAATAACTCAGAAACTCAGGCACTAAGACTAAGTAAGTAGTTGCGTTTATTTCTTTGTTATATTTTATAGTGTTGTTTGTCTTATTGTTGTTGTAATTAATTATATACGTTGAAATCTGGAAAATGTTTCTTTGTTTTTTCCACAGCACACTACCTTTCCTTAACTTCGTTTACCGGTGACAATAATGGTTGTGTTTAACATTTACACGTTTCTTAAGATATCTCGAGATAGAAAAAAGGTATCGACATGCGGTTTTCGGTATTATGTTGCTAATTTGATCTAATTTTGTAATACAGGATTAAAAATGCATACTTATATTTAATATTTTCCAAAGAAAACTAGATTTCTGAAAATAATTAAATAACGCCTCCTAGCTTGCATATTACTTATTAGGCTATTTCGAAAATAAGACATTGACGAAAAATAGCTGTTTTCAACAAGACCAAGTATACAAAATTCGCGTGACCCGTCAAAATAGCCCGGTCAAAACAGCCCCGTCAAAAAAGTCCCTTCAAAATAGCCCGAACACAAAATAGCCTCGACAAAATAGCCCGCAAACAAAATAGCCCCGACAAAATAGATCGCACACAAAATAGCCCCGGTCAAAACAGCCCCGGCTAAAATAGCCCCGGCTAAAACAGCCTCTTATAAACAATTACATAATTATTTATACAAGGTGTCCAAAAACTTTTTTTTAATTTAAATTATTTGACAAAAAGGAAGAATGTATTTAATTTATTTAATTTAAAATGCATTTTACTGTTGCCCGAAAACAGAAAAAAATGTTTATATCATAAATTAACATTGATTTTTCGCTTAACTTAAATGTTCAAACTTCCAAGAGGCAGGAAAGACAGGACTCGAGTTCTCTGAAAAGACCATTTTTATTTAATGTGGTTAAGATAAACATTTGAATAGAGGATAATTACCATTTCCGAAAAAATGTATTTTTAAGGAATTATTTCATGATGAATTCTGAAGGGAGCTTTTTTTTTCGGGGCTATTTTGTCGGGGCTATTTTGTCGGCGGGCTATTATTCCGCGGCTATTTTGTCTGCAGGCTATTTTGTAGGTGCTATTTTGTGTGCGGGATATTATGTCGGGGCTATTTTGTCGGAGCTTTTTTGACGGGGCTATTTTGACGGGGTACCCAAAATTCGATTTGACAGAACCGGACTTACAGCCATTTTTTCATAAGAAGGTTCCCACTCACCCCCACCTCTTATTTACAAAGGTAGACTTACACTTGTGAAATCAAATATGCGCAGAATTTTATGAAGAATACGATGATTGGACTTCCAATGCCCTTTCAATAGGTAAATTTTGTAAAATTGTGATTTTTTAATTTTTGATATTCAATTACACCCTCTAGCGGTGGACCTACAATCATGAAGATAATTTCCAGGCTTTTCCCGAGGCAACTTTTGTTATAAATATTTTTTTCTCAAAGCTGTACTATAAACGGCTCCTGAGATATGGCCGAGAGCCATTCTTATTGGGACACCCGGTACATACATGACTGAGTATATTAAGGTTTTTATTGTGGAAAGAAGGATTTGAAAGTTTGTTGATTGTTCTTTAGTTGAATTAGGTTAACTTTAGTTGAATATTTATGATAATAATAATTTATTTATTTATTTATTTATATATATTTACGAGCAAAGCTCATTGCCATAAAACATTACAGAAGATATGAAGACTTAACAAAATATTACAAATATACGTAAAATACAATAAGATACAATAAACACTACGACAATAAAGCAAGTCAAAAAGTAAAAAATAACAGGTAAAGATATATAATCACAAGTTTAAAATATTCAAGAACATAAAACTAGAGGGTGCAATCCTTTAGCGTTTTTAAAAATCGCGAACTATCCGCAAAGAAATCCACACAATTGGAGCAAGCATTTGCCTGTCTAGAAACTCTCGAGATAAAAGAATTTGCAGTGAAGTTAGTTCTGCTGATGGGGAGTATGAAACGTAGATCTTGAACGTGTGATTCTGGAGGGAATATGTAAACCTACTTCCTCCAGGAGCTCAGGGCAGTCGTGAATTGAATTTATAATATTATACAACATGTACATGTCCTTCTTTTTCCGTCTGCTTGATAAGGTGTCAATGTTAAGTTCTAGTTCAAGATCCATATAATTCCAGTCTCTACGGTTTGTTTTGAATGCGACGAACCTAAGGAATAGGTGCTGGATCCTTTCAATCTTACAGTTGTATGTCTCATAGGCGGGTGACCAGACGCAAGATGGATATTCCACGATTGGCCTCACCATTGCACAGTACAACAGTTTAAACGATCTCAACTGCTTAAAGTCTTGGGAGCATCTTTTAATAAAACCTAACAGTTGAAGCGATTTTGAGATGATATTGCTTATATGAATATTGGAAGATAGTCCAGAGTCAAGTGTAACTCCAAGATCTTTTATGGATGTGACTGTTGTGATATTTATATCACCTATTTTGTATGTGAAAGAGATAGGACTTTTCGAACGCGTGAATGAAATGTGAAAACATTTGCAGGAGTTGAGAACCATGTCATTGTTGCTGCACCATTCATTCAACCGATTCAAATCGGACTGAAGCCTTAAACAGTCGAGTGGATTCCTAATAATAGTTAAGTACTTGCCATAATGAATTGGTTTTTCGTACAAACCTATTTTATTTATTCAATAATTTTATTAAAATTGTGCCAGAAATGAGAAATCTCCAGATTTCTAGAACCAGAAACCAGCCAGAAAGTCTAGAAAGGAAAATGAGAAATTGACATCCTCTTTCTCTATTGTAAACTGAATCTCCAGGATAAAACTGTTGAATGTGTTAAACAATTCATTTTTTATTTAGTCAAACTATGATGACAGCAAAGAATTATATCAATAGACAGATGTAGAAAAAAAGGAGGAAACATAAGGCATATTGAAACAAACCCAACTATAAAGAACTAAGGAAACACAGCTTTAGATTTAATTCGATTCAGGGGCCACCATCATGGTACAAAGACGCCAGGTACGATAGCCGGAATATCCGAAATTCGGATGAGTTCGCGCATGACGTCACAATGAGAGTGATTTTAAATATTCCCCATTTAAAACATTAGCGCTCGGAGCACAATTAGTCTTAAATTGGTCATAAAGAGTCATTTTAATAGATTAATATAATTTCTGTTTAACTATTTAGGATTTATTGAAATGTAGGTGTTTTATTATTTTGATTTAAAAAATTAATTAGCAATACAATGAACAAAAATAAATTTCTAAAATAAATTTGTGATGTATATTCAAAATATTTTTGTATTTGCCGCTTTTTAAATAAATTTTACGAGCTTGTTTTTGATTGGTTTGTCTTATTTGGGGCCAGTGTTAAGGAGGGGATCGAGCCATGGGCGTACATATAAAAATTTGTAGGGGGGCTAGACTTGAAGATGTTGCACATTACATTTTGTATATTTTGGATGACAATATATAGTTTAAAGCACCCGAAAAGCCATGGGAGCCACGCCCCCCCCCACCCATATATATGGGCGCTTATGAATCGAGCCTTCATTTAGTTGCACGTAAACAGATGAAAATAATTGATTATTAATGGTGTGAAACAAAATCACAAAACAAATAAAACACTAAGTTACAATTTTCTTTAATTTTCTCTTATGTCTCATATTTTCTTTAAGTGTTAAGTTTAATTTCTTAATCCTAAAATACATGCGCGACCGAAAAAACAGGAGTTTGGTTTTGTAATCACATTCAATCTGTTCAGACAAATCAAGTCTTTGAAAATAATTTTTCCCTGACTTTAACTGAAGTCCAGACCCATTAAAATGTTAAATATAGTATCTAGTTGATGCAATTTTACCACCAATTCTTCTGGAAGTTTCTTTAGGCGTTTAGGCCCCCTTCGGAGACTTGGTCAATCCACGTGTAAGTGGAAGATATTTAATTACTCTATTTTTACCTGTAGCGATTTAAACGAAAAAACTGCCATTTTTGACCCTTATTTGTTAATAACTAAATTTCCCGTCTGAACTGTGACGGGCATTTTTGTAGGTATTTATAATGTATTAGGTATATAGTACCCAAAAAACCCATTTGCAACCTGGCTGCTCAAGTGTCCCGACAAAAATCTTATTTCTCTGGACTAAAATGGCAGTAAGTATATACATGTGGCAGTATCTAAATAGGTACCTTTTTTATTGCCCAATGCCCAGCCGGGATGAAGTCACTGTAAGATGATATTTATTTTTTATCTAATAACGTCCAGTCGGAACTATTGATAACTGATACGTATTTATGTCAGAATTTTGTTTTGCGATAGGGCAAAATTTGATGAATAAATAATTATTACTTTGGTCTTCAATATAAAATACTTACCACAGCAATTTTGAAATTTGAACTATTTGGCATAGGAAAAATATTAAGTAGGTATATACCGACATATATAGCGTAAATTGTAATTAAGAACATTGGATATAATTTATATAGTATATCAAATCATCAATATTAATATTATACATAAATTATATAGTTATCCATCTTTAAATTTCAATCATTTCTGTAAAATTCAATAATTTGTCGACCGAATGAAATTTCAAAAGTAATTGTACATTATTTATTTATTAACGGCATCCATTTACAAAAGTTTTAAGAAAGCTGTACTTTATAAACAATAAATTTTAAACTATCAAACATCTCAGAATAATAAACTACAACAAACTTATTTTAAGATACCCTTCAGTTGTTTTTTAAATACACTAATTTTGGAGACAATACATTAAGGAGTAAATAATAATTCTTTCACACTCACAAGCCTACTAATAAACTTAAATCTCACAAAAATCTCCCCAAAAGCTAAAAAATCGATAAAACTTCCATATAAACGTATGTATTCCAACAGCGGCTACTCTCATTGTGACGTCGACAGAACGCGATCAGCTGATAGTCGCATGCGCAATATCGTACCTGGCGTCTTTGTACCATGGGCCACCATCATCGGTTGTCATATGTTTCTGCTTTTTAGAGTCATCAGAACAGCGTCTGTTGTACCCTGAAGCGAAATAAATCTGACTCTCAACTAAGCAAAATAATCAACAATTATTTGCTGCTGGACGCATTAGCAAAATCTATGTAAACGAAAGAGAAAATTCTCTTTTATGTCAGGATGGTGATAGGTCTGGATCCCGCGTATGAAAAAAAGTTGATTAATAGCAAGCTGAAAATTTATTAATAGCTTAAGGATGTCTAATCGGATAAACTTTGTTATATGGGAACACTGGAACAGGGGAAGTTTTAATTGTGGAACAGGTTAAAAATTTGGAACGATCAGACCACGAAAACGGCACATTTATTTTGTCCGACAGAATAGACTTACACAGTGGCGTGCTGGAACGTTTAAAGCGGCCCGGTGATTTTATAGAAAAGCGGCCTCCCATCCTCATTTTACCTTCTGTTTTGAGAATTTTTTAGTTGAATTTTAGTAAATCAATAATCCAAGATAGTACAAATTCAAGTACAGTGCAAATACTTTAATGTAACAATATTTAAATTAACATTTAAACGCAATAATCTAAACATTATTTTGCAATTATTTTATAAAATAGTTACATAACTCTCGATCAATAATTTCCGCATTAAAATAGATTTTTGAGCAAATTTCATCACTTTTAAGCTCATACAAAGCCAATACTTTTTTTTCTATAACTATTAGCATACAAATGTTTTCAAGTGATCTTGTGTTAAAGTAGGTACTTCTTAACCAATTTTTTATGTATTTCAACGTTTACAAGCTTCTTTCGCAAGATACTCGTGTCACTAAAAGAGTGAATAAATGCTTATATAGGTATGTACTATATTTAAATTTGGATAAGCACACTATTGTACTTATGCAAAACAGCGTATGCCTCATGAACATTTTTCAGTGCGTCACAAATGATAGAAAAAAAGGTAAGTCCGTGATAATATACATTTTAGTGACATGACATTTTAGTTAAATCTGACAGTTGTCACATTTTATTTGCAATTTGGCAAAAAACAAATCAATTGTGTTTATTGCATTTATAAAATGGCATTTTCTTTGATTTGTATAGTCTTATAAATTGTTCAGATTATATTCGTAGATATATTATATAATTCGCAAATTATTTTATTTTCGATTATGGCGCCGTCTATTGACAACTAGAATAAGTGTTATAAATGTCACCGACGATATGTAATCACCGACGTGCCTTTTTTCTGTCACATACAATTAAATGTGTTAGAAAGAAATCGAAAAACTGTGACGCACTGAAAGATCCTCATGAGAAAAAGCATAACAGCAAGCTATACAATCTTTACACTTTTTAGTACCACACGGAGGTGAATTTTCACGATATTAACAACACTGTCATGTGTTACTTCATGCTCATTATCACTCAGATTAATAATAATATCATCCTTCATATTTTATGTAGACTCAACATATTCATCACTAAATTATTTCAGTATTTTGCAAAATCCTATTTTTTAATACAATCAATTTATCAGAAAATTCACAAGTTCTTCTCTAATTGCAGTGGCAGGTAATATGGTAGAATAATGTTTCTTTTTAATTTTTCAGTAAATTATTTAAATGCCATTAAAAATACATATACCATTTTTCATTTTATCAAAATTTCTAGGATGTAGAGTGCTTATATCGTCATAAAATGATTTGTCTTGATCAAATCGTTTTTCGATACTTCCAATAATTCGGTCAAAAATTTGCAAGACGTTTTTCCATTTTTTATTCTGCAGAGTACATATTATATGTTTGAAGAAAATTGGAAAACCATAAATATACTACTTGTTTGTATGAAAATAAATATTATCTGTAGCAATAATTTATGTATATTATAATTTATATAGCAATAATTTATGTAAATAATTGTTTTTGAAATTAAAAAATATTTTTTTGTTACATCTAAATTTTTTTGTGAAAAAACCTATTTGACCGGCCTCAAGAGGCCGCAGCCTCTCGGTGATTGCACCGATTCATTTATATGGCCAGCACGCCACTGGACTTACACTCTCCGAACAGAGATTAAACTCTCATGCAAAAATCAAACTGCTATTTATCACCGGTCATAATTCCTGTCATTTGACATATTCTACATGTTCCACTCATTAAAACGCCCACTTGGTGATAAATAGCAGTCTAATTTTTGCATGAGAGTTTAATCTCTGTTCGGAGAGTTTAATTCTGTTCTGTTGGACAAAATACATGTGCCGTTTTCGTGGTCTGACCGTTCCAAATTTTTAACCTGTTCCACAATTAAAACTTCCCCTGTTTCCAGTGTTCCCATATATCAAAGTTTGTCCGACTAGACACCCTTAAGCTATTAATAAATTTTCAACTTGCTATTAATCAACTTTTTTTTCATACGCGGGATCCATACCTAAGTCATAAATTTTCTCAGTAACGCAGTTTCCAAAGTCAAATTTAAGTCAAAAATGAATAACCTTTTTCAATTTCGTTGCAAAACGAAAATACAGCCGCACCATAATAAAGTCCAATCAGAGAGTGCAGCAAGCACCCCTACCGGTTTCGAAACTTATTAGTCTCTCATCAGGAGGCACATATGATGCTCTCCCTGATCCAACCAAAACAAGCCCCGGCGTGCAGTCACCGATTGCAACGAACAAAATGGCATAGATAACCTAGCGGCAACTGCTATCAAAAGACTAAATCTTTAATCTAATGGCATATAAAACAACATATTGTTGCTCTACATCCCACCTGAATAACTAGAAGTAAAACTAGTATAGTTTATTGTTGTAGAAATTCGCGTATACTCAGTAATTAGTGAGCTAAGCTGAAAAGCATTAAAGATATCAAAGAGTTTTTTTGACTTATTAAATCAAATTGTGTTGGTCAGGATGGTGGAGGCCCACGAATCGAATTAAACCTAAAACTACTTTTTCTTATTTTGTTTTACTCAGCTCTGAGTAGGTACTAAGGATGCAGAATTATGTTTAATTTTCTTCTATATAAGCGGAGAGATGATGAACGCAAATTGTAGATTCTCTCATGTCCGCGATTTGCTTAATAAATTGTAAAAAGCTCAGACAATAGATTGTTACCCAGGATTTTGCATTCCGACCTATACAGAATTAGTACGAATATTCATCTAAATTCATGGTACAAAGACGCCAGGTACGATATTGCGCATGCGACTATCAGCTGATCGCGTTCTGTCGACGTCACAATGAGAGTAGCCGCTGTTGGAATACATACGTCTATATGGAAGTTTTATCGATTTTGTAGCTTTTGGGGAGATTTTTGTGAGATTTAAGTTTATTAGTAGACTTGTTATTGTGAAAGAATTATTATTTTATTAGTTTATTATTAGTTATTAGTTTATTATTCTGAGATGTTTGATAGTTTAAAATTTATTGTTTATAAAGTACAGCTTTCTTAAGACTTTTGTAAATGGATGCCGTTAATAAATAAATAATGTACAAATTACTTTTGAAATTTCATTCGGTCGAAAAATTATTGAATTTTACAGAAATGATTGAAATTTAAAGATGGATAACTATATAATTTATGTATAATATTGATAATTTGATATACTATATAAATTATATCCAATGTTCTTAATTACAATTTACGCTATATATGTCGGTATATACCTACTCAATATTTTTCCTATGCCAAATAGTTCAAATTTCAAAATTGCTGTGGTAAGTATTTTATATTGAAGACCAAAGTAATAATTATTTATTCATCAAATTTTGCCCTATCGCAAAACAAAATTCTGACATAAATACGTATCAGTTATCAATAGTTCCGACTGGACGTTATTAGATAAAAAATAAATATCATCTTACAGTGACTCAACCCCTGCTGGGCATTGGGCAATAAAAAAGGGGAAATGAATTTCTTATTTTTTAATAAAAAAGGTACCTATTTAGATACTGCCACATGTATATACTTACTGCCATTTTAGTCCAGAGAAATAAGATTTTTTAGGGACACTGAGCAGCCAGGTTGCAAATGGGTTTTTTGGGTACTAATATACCTAATACATTATAAATACAAAAAAAACCCGTCACAGTTCAGACGAGAAATTTAGTTATTAACAAATAAGGGTCAAAAATGGCAGTTTTTTCGTTTAAATCGCTATAGGTAAAAATAGAATAATTAAATATCTTCCACTTACACGTGGATTGACCAAGTCTCCGAAGGGGGCCTAAACGCCTAAAGAAACCTCTAGAAGAATTGGTGGTAAAATTTCATCAACTGGATACTATATTTAATAATTTTAATGGGTCTGGACTTCAGTTAAAGTCAGGGAAAAATTATTTGCAAAGACTTGATTTGTCTGAAAAAATTGAATGTGATTACAAAACCAAACTCCTGTTTTTTCGGTCGCGCATGTATTTTAGAATTAAGAAATTAAATTTAACACTTAAAGAAAATATGAGAAATAAGAGAAAATTAAAGAAAATTGTAACTTAGTGTTTTATTTGTTTTGTGATTTTGTTTCACACCATTAATAATCAATTATTTTCATCTGTTTACGTGCAACTAAATGAAGTCTCGATTCATAAGGGCCCATAGATATCGGTGGGGGGGCGTGACCCCCATGGCTTTTCGGGTGCTTTAAATTATATATTGTCATCCAAAGTATACAAAATGTAATGTGCAACATCTTCAAGTCTAGCCCCCCTACAAATTTTTATATGTACGCCCATGGCTCGATCCCCTCCTTAACACTGGCCCCAAATAAGACAAGCCAATCAAAAACAAGCTCGTAAAATTTATTTAAAAAGCGACGAATACAAAAAAAAAATTGAATATACATCACAAAGGGCCTAGCCGGGTAAGATGGTGAAAAGTGCCCCCAACCCAATTTAAATTCCATATAGGCCACTTTTTAGCACATATAGAGGAACTCACTTTCTGAAATTTTTAGCCCCCTAGGTGGTCACGTGACCCCCCTAGAGCCTAATTAGGCTTTTTATGTTTTTATTTTTTCTCTCAGCCGCATCAAGAGCTAGCCAAAAACTTTATTTAAAAAGTTGTAAGTTTCAAAAAGATCTAGATGAAAAAATTTTTTTTTATTTTTTTGGCGGGAAATTCGAATTTTTAGAACAATTTTAAACTTTTAAATACCTCTGAAAAAAAGCTAAGACACTCGTTTTTACGAAAATTAATTATAATGTGTATTTTTGAACAATCTTTCACCCTTAATTTTTTCAGATTTTTAAAATTGGTGAAACGTACCTTTAAAAATAAAAAACCGCATTTTTTCGGTTTTTTTTTCGTTTTTTGATACAATTTTATAAATATTTTTCAAAAAATTTAACACCGTCACTAGAATAGGTAAAAAACTGAAAAATAATTGGGGTTTGCTTAATAAAAATTTTTTGTAACGATATCCATTTTCAAGATACAGGGCGTTGAAGAAAACAAAATTTTACATATTTTTTACGATTTTGCCGAAACTAGTGGCAACATTGTAATAAAACTTGGCGGGTTTTAAGAGGTAGTTATTGTGCATGTTTTGACATACAACTAAGGATTTGATATTCATCATTGGCGCGCATAGGGGTAATGGTCTGAACTTTTCAAAGAAAAAAAGATAGTACCCCACTGACATATTTCAAATTAACAATCATTTTTGAATTCCTCGTTCAATTTTCAATAAAAAATCTATCTGCTCATTTTTTCACACGACGCGCTGTTTTGCTGCAAAAAATAAAATATCTTAACGCTTCCAAAGTATTTGAATTAATTTTGATAATAATGGATGTACGAGTTTATTATGTAGATGTAGAAAGTACTAGAAGTTCGAATACTTTGTAAGGGTTAAGATCTTTTATTTTTTTAATAAAAATGGCGCGTCGGATGAAAAAATAAGAAGATACATTTTTTGTCACAAATTCAACGAGAAATTCAAAAATGATTGTTTACTTTGAAATATGTCAGTGGCGTACTATCTTTATTCTTTAAAAAGTTCAGACCATTACCCCTATGCGCGCCAATTATGAATATCAAATTCTTAATTGTATGTCAAAACATGCACAATAACTACCTCTTAAATCCCGCCAAGTTTTATTACAATGTTGCCAGTAGTTTCAGAAAAATCGTAAAAAATGTGTAAAATTTTGTTTTCTTCAACGCCCTGTATCTTGAAAATCGATGGCGTTACAAAAAATTTTTATTAAGCCAACCCCAATTATTTTTCAGTTTTTACCTATTCTAGTGACAGTGTTACCTTTCTTGAAAAATATGTATAAAATTGTATCAAAAAACGAAAAAAAAAACCGAAAAAACGCGGTTTTTTATTTTTAAAGGTACGTTTCACCAATTTTAAAAATCTGAAAAAATTCAGCGTGAAAGATTGTGCAAAAATACACATTATAATTGATTTTCGTAAAAACGAGTGTCTTAGTTTTTTTGCAGAGTTATTTAAAAGTTTAAAATTGTTCTAAAAATTCGAGTTTCCCGCCAAAAAATAAAAAAAAAATTTTCATATAGATCTTTTTGAAACTTACAACTTTTTTAAATAAAGTTTTTGGCTAGCTCTTGATGCGGCTGAGATAAAAAATAAAAACATAAAATGCCTAATTAGGCTCTAGGGGGGTCACGTGACCACCTAGGGGGCTAAAAATTTCAGAAAGTGAGTTCCTCTATATGTGCTAAAAAGTGGCCTATATGGAATTTAAATCGAGCTGGGGGCACTTTTCACCATCTTACCCGGCTAGGCCCTTTATTTTAGAAATTTATTTTTGTTCATTGTATTGTTAATTAATTTTTTAAATCAAAATAATAAAACACCTACATTTCAATAAATCCCAAATAGTTAAACAGAAATTATATTAATCTATTAAAATGACTCTTTATGACCAATTTAAGACTAATTGTGCTCCAAGCGCTAATGTTTTAAATGGGGAATATTTAAAATCCCTCTCATTGTGACGTCATGCGCGAACTTATCCGAATTTCGGATATTCCGGCTATCGTACCTGGAGCTAAATTAATAATATACACAACTTAAAAAACAGACCAAGATGTGCAAAACTTAGGAAAGGATGTACAGATAGCAACGCATGGATAAAAATGATGATAAAAGCGAGGGCCCAATTAATATTGTGAAAAAATGTTAAAAACGGAACTAACATAACAAACTACGAATTTTCTCTGGACTATAATTTTAGTTTGTGTTATTATTTTGTCAGTATCAAGATTAGTAACGTTAACATTTTAATCGTAGCGTAATATGCTAAACATGTCAGGAAATAAACATCTTAATAAGGCTTGATTTAAATAACAAAACACAACCCAAAGCACTCAAAACTGTTAATCGAACTCGAGTTAAGAAATACTTGTGAAACATATAAAAGGAAGCAACATTTTACACTTAGATACATCAATATATATTCAGTTTTAGCTATAAGTAAGTGGTAAAATTAGTCTAGTTGTTTGGTCTTTAGAAATGGATAAAACTCTAACATTTTTTATGTCAGCGCACTCGCCATTTATTAGAAAAACTATAATATCGTCGCCTTAGTACTATAACTTGATAACTCCAAAATTGACGTTTTTGAGATAACTAGTTCACAAGATGTATTTTATTTGCCTCCATATTGTGTAAAAACTTGATATCTCACTTCAAACGGGTTAAGTATTTATTTATGATTGACGAAAGTTGATAAAACTCAAATGCCACTAATATTCAGTGCTAAAACTTGACAAGATAAGTTATCAAGCTATTATTTAATCGAAATAATCGTGAATACGACATACACTGAATGCTATAACTAGATAACTCGAGTTATCTAGTTTTAGCACGTGTTTCTCTGAAACCATTGAACTTACCACATAATTGCCATCTGTTTATTCGGTTCATTTTAATGCAAGAATTCGAGAATTATTAGCAGATCTGGCAACCCCCATGGCAGAGGGCTAATTTTCAACAAAATAATGTTTAAAATATTAGTTGTGTTAAAAAGTTCACTTATATGCGACTTAGCACAACATGCGACATTACCAAATGTTAACATTATGGTAGTGCTAAAAGTTGATAACTTTAATTTTTCAAGTTTTTTCCATATTCGAAAACAAATTTACACCATATTCCTAAATAGATCAGTTACCAAAAAGTTAAGGAACAGTATTTTAGAGCCGCAGAGTGAATTCCTTATTTACTAACATCATGGTAGCAGCACAAATATCTTTAAAATCTTTAAACTCGTTTATCTCAAAACTACTAATTTCGAGTTATCAAGTTATAGTATTAAGGCGACGATATGCAGTAGAACTCGCAAATCCAAACTAATTGGGGGACAACCTGTTCGGATTCCGAAAAGTTCGGATTATCCGAAAGTTAGTCTAACTATATATATATATATATATATATATATATATATATATATATATATATATATATATATATATATACATATACATATATATATATATATATATATATATATATATATAGATATATATATTGTTAAGATATGTAAAATTTGAATTAATATGGTTTCGATCTTAATATTTTAGAAAAGTTAAAACATATAATAAAAATATACCAAAATTCATTTCGAAGAAATGAAAGTCAATTATCTTTGGATGGCCGTAGGTAAACAAAATTTAAATAGGGATTAAGTATTTTCTTTGTACAGTTAGTATGATAAGAAAGTGGTTATGTGTTTGGACAATGAGACCGGGTTTCCCAAATGGACTTTTGCGGCGAGGGAACAATTGTATTTAGAAATTTAAATGAATGTAATCTTTGTTTAGATATTAAGAAAGGAAAAAAAAAAACCGATTGGCATGTAATTAGTTTTAGGAAATTTCTAATGGTAGGGAAAATTGGTGTTTGTTATCTGAAAGGTAGATGGGGATAAAATTGAGGAACTCGGATTGGTGAAGAAGGAAAAAGGAGGGGCTAGGTATGAAGAATGGGAGTTTAGCGAAATGTTAGAGGGTGGAAGAAGAGTCAGTTGTTAAATGATCGTTAAGTCGACTAGTGGTGATCTCTAAGAGTCTCCTGAAGTAGTAAGGCAGATAAGTGAATAGTTGTGAGTTTGTTGAAATAAGTGTCCTGACGGAAGCTCATCACGTAAAGCATTGTAAGTTATATGTTTCTACTTATATTCCAAGAGTCACCGTTGCATGCCGGAACGAGAAATAGATTCAGTTTATCGAGAGGAGAAAAGGCTAGCATTGTTTTTTGAAAGATACGTGCATCTGTAGGGGGTCATTAATGACAATAGGCTTGCAATAATTTGTTGCGAGATTGCTGACTACATAGGGGGCTGCTAAGAGTAAATTGTAGGCGACCAGAGACAAGAATTTGGACAACTCATCATCCGAGAGACAGTTTTATTTTTTTTGTAGAATTATTCATAACGCAAATTTCAATAAGTACTTTAGATAGTGGTAGGGTTATTTCAATAATCAGAATAGGAGATATTATTTTTAGAGGATATTTTGAGGGTGAATTTATTTCAATAGATGCTTTTGTACCATATATGTGTTTTATTCCGTTAATCTTTGACCTTATTTATCATATGTAAAGCAAAGGAGATAGTGAAGCACGAGAATATAAAACCCTGAGATTAGAGCATTAAATAGTGTGATTAAATCATAAGTGCATCATTAAAATTAAATTTAATTAATTAGTTAATTATCTAATCAATTGCTTTGAGCACACCGATCTTTGAATATCACAATAACTGGAGCCCAGAACGTGGTGGCTTAAAAATATCGCAGCTTTGCATTTGATGGTAGGGAAAGAGATAAGGAATAACTACAGGTGATCCAGAGATAATTTGACAATTTTTCCAGGTGTAAAAATAATTTTGATTTATGGATTGATCGTAGGTATTTGATATTTACTGCCATTGAATTATTTGATTTTTTTTTACCAATCGTACATTTGATATTTATTTTGAAATTTACTGATTGCATATTTGATATTTGTGGAGAAAATTTATTAAATTTGGGGAGAAATATTTGTCGTGTTCTGCAACTTATAGAGTGTTGTAAAATTTCACATTTGGCGTGGACAAAGAAAACAGTAACGAAAAGAAACAACATGTCGACCACAAGGAGGCAAAGCAAAATGCAAGAAAACAGAGAAGAGGAAAAAATTGTTGAAGAAGGATTGGATAATGAAGGAGATACAACGATTATGGAGAGAAAAGAACAGGAATTAACAGGAATAGAGAAACTATTGCAACTGATGCAACTCCAGTCACAACAAATGGATAGAAATCAACAGGAAACAAAAAGGACAATGCAAGAAAATCAACAGGAGTCAAAACGAGCCATGGAAGAAACACAAAGAGAAATATCACAGAGAATAGAACAGAAATTGGAAGAGAATGATGGCAAATTGGAAAAGCGTTTGGAAAAATATGAAATTGAAATGAAAGCCTGTTTAGAAAAAGTTAGAGAAGAAACAGAAAGGAAACTGGAGATGCAACGAGAAGAAATAGAAACTAAAATGAAGGATATTAAGAATGTGCAGAAGATGGAATTAGAACAGTTAGAAAGCAAATTTGAAAATGCAATACAAGAAGACAGGCGAGAAATAGAAGAAAAATTTAAGCAAAACGAAAAACAAATTGCGGAACTCAAGAATCAACAGAATTGTGGAGAAAGAAGGGAAATGATTATCCATGGTACAAGCGACGCGAAAATACAATTTGGCGGGGATATTAGAAAAACACACCCAGTACCATTTGTTAAAAATTTGAGAACCAAATTGCAACATATTAGATATTTTGACGACTGCAAAGAAACAATTAGAAACCATCTGAAAGAAGGAGCAGCGTTATGGTATGAAAGTAAAGAAGATGAGTTTGAAAATTGGACAGATTTCGAAAATAAATTTCTCAACTATTTCTGGGGGAAAGTTAAACAGAGGGAAATCAACCAAGAGCTACAGAATGGAAGATATCACGAGAAAATGGGAATATCGGAGGAAAGATATGCTTTGCAGATATATAACAATTCCAAATATCTAGACTACAAATACTCTACCGAACAACTGGTAGAAATGATAAGCAGACATTTCGAAGAAACGCTGGAGGACCACGTGATTTTGAGAAACTATCAAGATATTGATAGTTTGTGCCAATTCCTTCAAGTAAGGGAAGCAAAACGAAGAGAAATGCGAAACAGAAGACAACATGAACAATATAATGGACCGGCAAGAAGGTATCAATCAAATTATGACCAGAGAAACCGACATGCCCAATCAACAAACGAAGATAGGCCGAGAGAATACCAAAATTACAATAGACAACAAAATTATGATAACAGGAATCACGCAAAAAATAGAACATATGAAAATCACAACAGAAACAGAGATGCACAAAATCCTCCGACTAGGAATACGAACGAACAAAGGGACGGTAGAAACAATCAGAATTTCCAACGACAAAATAGAAGGGAGATGAATCATGTAACAATAGAAAACGAGGAAGAAGATATATGCAATGAATCCAGACAGGATTTTCAATAAAGCATCCACTGAACAAACATAAACAAAATTAAATTTGGACAGATTTGTGTATAAAATTCCTAGGGTTGCTTTAGTGGGTGCAAACAACAAAAAATTGACGACAGTAAATGAAGGTTTGGGAGTGCGGATCAGAGTGGGAGACAAATACTATATTATGCAATGTGTGGTGATCGAAGATTTAAACCATGATATGATAGCGGGAATTGATGAATTGAGTGAAAAACTTATCACCATAAATTTTTCGGAGAATAAACTGGAAATCAGAGCAGAACCAGACAACATAGAAGAAGAAACGGAAATAGAGAGGAAAATAATTGTTGAAAAGATAAATGAACAGGAAAAACATAAAGAAATCAATATGACTGTAGAGGAAAAACCGAAAGTACAAGAAAAAAATCAACCAGAAAAAAAAAGAAGGAAGAAAAAGAAGAAGAGTTCAAAAAGAAAGAAGGAAAACACGGTGGATACAAGAGAAAGACAGGAAATCGAAGATACGGAAGAATTGTCGGCAATCGACGATAAAACAGAAAGGAAGCAGGAAGAAAAGGAAGTTCTCATAAGAGAAATGAAAGCAGTAGAAACATGGTGCTCGGGATACCAAATGGAAATTGAAGATAAAAAAAAAACAGAAGAAGAAATAAAGGATGAGGACAGAGAAGAAATGGCAATAATGGACGAGAATCCAGAATTTTATGAAGAAATATTATGGACAGTGAACACATGCGAACAAAATGAGGATGAAAGAAAATTAAAATGTGGAGAAAATATGGAAAAGGAAGTAGAGAAGATTCTAGAAAGTTATGGAGATTTGATTAATGAAGAAAGCCGAGTGGCTAAAAATTATGAACATTCTTTTAAAGTTAAAAACTTAGAAAATTTTAAATCCAAGACATATCCAATCCCGTATAAATACAGGCAAAGCGTCGGACAGGAAATTGAAAAAATGATCAAAGACAAGGTGATAGAAAGATGTGACTCTCCATATATCAACCCGATAGTATGCGTTAAAAAATCGAGTGGTGATTTGCGATTATGTTTAGATGCAAGAAACATTAATTCACACACAATCGCGCAATAAGAAGCGCCTTTGAACATCGAAGCCATATTTGGACGAATCACAGGGTCACACATTTTTTCCAAAATCGATTTGAAACATAGTTTTTGGTTAATACCTTTGGCAGAGAAATGTCGAAATTATACCGCTTTTTCGATCGACGGAGTGGTATACCGATTTAGGGTGGTACCATTTGGCCTACAGAGTGCATGCGCTGCTTTGGTTCGCGCATTGAACACAATCTTAAATAGGCATGAAGAATTTGTTGTACATTACATAGATGATTTATTAATTTTCTCACCAGATATAACAAGCCATCTACGACATATTCACACTGTGCTAGAAGAACTGGATCAAGCGGGATTGAAATTAAATATTCAAAAGTGTCAGTTTTTCCAAAAGGAAATACTGTATTTAGGATTCAAATTAGACACAAAAGGGATTAGTCTTGCAGAAGATAGAATCGAAATTATAAATAACTACGCTAGGCCAACCAATTTAAAAACATTGCGGGGATTTTTGGGAATGGTAAACTATTTCAAAAAACTAATACCAGACATCAGCACAAAAGAAATACCGTTGATAGCATTACTTAAGAAAAATGTTAGGTGGAAATGGGGAACGGAACAAGAAATGGCTTTCAAAAATTTAAAAGGAGCTTTCTCCACAGCTGTAAGAGTACACCACCCAAGATATGATCAACCTTTCATTCTCCGGACCGATGCTTCCATAACAAAATTCGCAGGGGTGTTATCACAGATCCAAGACGATGTAGAGGTGCCAATCTGTTTTGTCTCCCGTGTAACCAAAACATATGAGAGAAAGTACAGCGTCACTGAATTAGAGTTCGCCAGTGTGTTATTTTGTGTAAATAAATTACGGTTTTACCTACTAGGGGCAAAATTCACCGTTGAAACAGACCATGCAGCTTTGGTACATATAATGAAAAATAGGCTGGTAAATAATAGAATTCATAGGGGCATTCTTTTACTTCAAGAGTATGATTTTGAATTTAAATATATCAAAGGAACTGACAATATCTTGGCTGATGCGTTGACGAGAGATGAACAATTCCGCAAAGAGGACCACAAAACTCTCCACGTTGGCATGAACATAATGAGAGAAGAAGCAGGCTTATTTTCTTTGGCTCAGATCAGGGAAAATCAGGAACAACTGGATGAAAGAGAAAAGCAAAGGGCCGAACAAGAAGATAACTTATATTTTAAGAGGGTCGATGGTAAAGAACTATATGTAATCACGGAACAGATGGCAAAAGAAGTTTTAGCAAAATTACACTGTGACAACGGACACATTGGAAGCAGGAAGGTGTGGCTTATGTTCAGGGAGAACTACATTTGTCGACAGGACTATACAATAGCCAAAGAGATGACTCGAAATTGCGAGACATGCCAAAAGTGTAAAAGTAAGAATTTCAAAAACGAAAACATCACAAAAAACGTCATAGCTCGGAAGAAACTGGATATTGTCGCCATTGATATGTTGAGCGATTTAATAACGACAACACAGAGGAATAAACACATATTAGTTATGGTGGATGTTTTCTCAAAGTATTTAAAACTGTACCCATGTAGAACCACGAAAGGAGCTGAAATACTTCGGAAGATAGACGATTTTATCGAAACAGTGGGAAGACCAGACAATATTTTGTTGGACAATGCGACATACTTTAGGAATGACCGTTTTAAAGGGGAATTAAGAGAGAGAGGCATAAATACAAAATTTGTAAGCATCCGACATCCACAGAGCAACCCATCAGAGCGTTTTATACAAGAAGTCACAAAATTTCTAAGAATTGCTGCGGAAGAACATCATCGACATTGGGACAGAAAAGTGTTTGAAATAGAGACGTATTTGAACTGTGCACCAAATACGGTTACCAAGGAGACGCCTTTATATGTAATGAAAGGAACAATGCCTACGAGACCGTGGGAAGACACCGCCCCCAGACAATACGAAGAAGTGATCGAGGTGGTTCAACGAAGATTGAGACGAAGTGGAGAGAAATATCTCCAAAGGCAAGAGAGGACCCGAAGAAGAAGGCCGGTTACATTCCAGAAAGGGGATAAAGTTTTAGTGAGGGCACTGAGGGTGTCCAATTTACAAAATGGTATTTGTGCTAAATTGATGCCGGTATTTGAAGGTCCATATAGGGTCAATACGGAAAATGGGGTAAATAGTTATGAATTAGCGCATATAGAGACAGGCAAGATACGGGGTATTTTTAACATTCACGACATTTATAAGTATCATGAGTAGAGTTTGGTAACATAATGGAATAATTTGATCCTAAAAAAAACTTGTGTCATTTAAATAAATAACAGAATTTTTTCGGCAAATCAAATGGCGGGGAGTTGTTAAGATATGTAAAATTTGAATTAATATGGTTTCGATCTTAATATTTTAGAAAAGTTAAAACATATAATAAAAATATACCAAAATTCATTTCGAAGAAATGAAAGTCAATTATCTTTGGATGGCCGTAGGTAAACAAAATTTAAATAGGGATTAAGTATTTTCTTTGTACAGTTAGTATGATAAGAAAGTGGTTATGTGTTTGGACAATGAGACCGGGTTTCCCAAATGGACTTTTGCGGCGAGGGAACAATTGTATTTAGAAATTTAAATGAATGTAATCTTTGTTTAGATATTAAGAAAGGAAAAAAAAACCGATTGGCATGTAATTAGTTTTAGGAAATTTCTAATGGTAGGGAAAATTGGTGTTTGTTATCTGAAAGGTAGATGGGGATAAAATTGAGGAACTCGGATTGGTGAAGAAGGAAAAAGGAGGGGCTAGGTATGAAGAATGGGAGTTTAGCGAAATGTTAGAGGGTGGAAGAAGAGTCAGTTGTTAAATGATCGTTAAGTCGACTAGTGGTGATCTCTAAGAGTCTCCTGAAGTAGTAAGGCAGATAAGTGAATAGTTGTGAGTTTGTTGAAATAAGTGTCCTGACGGAAGCTCATCACGTAAAGCATTGTAAGTTATATGTTTCTACTTATATTCCAAGAGTCACCGTTGCATGCCGGAACGAGAAATAGATTCAGTTTATCGAGAGGAGAAAAGGCTAGCATTGTTTTTTGAAAGATACGTGCATCTGTAGGGGGTCATTAATGACAATAGGCTTGCAATAATTTGTTGCGAGATTGCTGACTACATAGGGGGCTGCTAAGAGTAAATTGTAGGCGACCAGAGACAAGAATTTGGACAACTCATCATCCGAGAGACAGTTTTATTTTTTTTGTAGAATTATTCATAACGCAAATTTCAATAAGTACTTTAGATAGTGGTAGGGTTATTTCAATAATCAGAATAGGAGATATTATTTTTAGAGGATATTTTGAGGGTGAATTTATTTCAATAGATGCTTTTGTACCATATATGTGTTTTATTCCGTTAATCTTTGACCTTATTTATCATATGTAAAGCAAAGGAGATATTGAAGCACGAGAATATAAAACCCTGAGATTAGAGCATTAAATAGTGTGATTAAATCATAAGTGCATCATTAAAATTAAATTTAATTAATTAGTTAATTATCTAATCAATTGCTTTGAGCACACCGATCTTTGAATATCACATTAATATATATATATATATATATATATATATATATATATATATATATATATATATATATATATATATATATATATATATATATATATATATATATATATATATATAATCTTTAGACCTTCTACCCTCTCGGGTGTAGGTAAAAGTTAGTCTAACTAATAATTCAAATCTATCGTTGTCATTGATTTTGAGTCGCTGCACTTGTCTTACTCTCTATTTTTCCAAGCTCCATTACAAGATGACTTCCTAGAAATTGTATAATACCTTCCAGGATGTGAAAACGAAGAAGAAAGTGCAATTACAGCATGGATTGAAGCTGACGACAATGGGCACCAAGAATTTACGAATGAAGAGATTGTAAACTTGGTTTAACCTGAAGGCAATCCTAATGAAGGCGAAGAAAGCGAGGAAGAAGTTTCCCTGCCAGATCGAGTGTCACACGCAGATGTCACTAAAGCTCTGGATGTGGATGTACCTTACGTGGAGCAGAACTGTGCTCTATTCCCGGTCAATGTAAAGCGTAAATGGTTCAATATCGCTGCGTAAAGTCGCTACACCTCCATGCATCAGAAGAAAGTCATCGACTTCTTTAAAAATGCGCTTTAGTGCTGCCAACTAGGGCTAACAATATCGGAATTCCGGGATTCCGGACAATTTTTGTCCGGTATTCGATACCGGTATTTATAATACAAATACCGGTATTTCGGTATTAGCTTAATTTATAAAAAGTGAATTGATGCACAATAAACTTTCTTCTAAGATGTTTTTTGCTATTACAAGAAATTATTTTTGAAGATAAACAACCAATATCCTCGTGAAAAATATTTATTAAACACGTTTATTACACATACAAGTCAGGTATAGCGCTTTCTAAAAGCGTGAATGTCGTTAATTTAAGGCGAAGGGTTATATCAGCTTCTACAACCAAATTATTAAATCTCGTCTATAAAATACATAAAATGAGTTACCTATATAAAAATTCTTAAATATTTATAATTAGACTACTTTATTTTATAAATAAGCCGTAAGATTTATAGGTCTGGATCCCGCGTATGAAAAAATAGTTGATTAATAACAAGCTGAAAATTTGTTAATAGCTTAAGGGTGTCTAGTCGGATAAACTTTGATATATGGGAACACTGGAACAGGGGCAGTTTTAATTGTGGAATAGGTAAAAAACTGGAACGGTCACACCACGAAAACGGCACATTTATTTTGTCCGACAGAACAGACTTATACTCTCCGAACAGAGATTAAACTCTCATGCAAAAATCAGACTGCTATTTATCACCTGTCATAATTCCTGTCATTTCACATATTCTACATGTTCCACTCATTAAAACGCCCATTTGGTGATACATAGCAGTCTGATTTTTGCATGAGAGTTTAATCTCTGTTCGAAGAGTTTAAGTCTGTTCTGTCGGACAAAATACATGTTCCGATTTCGTGGTCTGACCGTTTCAAATTTTTAACCTGTTCCACAATTAAAACTTCCCCTGTTCCAGTGTTCCCATATATCAAACTTTATCCGACTAGACACCCTTAAGCTATTAACAAATTTTCAGCTTGCTATTAATCAACTTTTTTTTCATACGCGGGATCCAGACCTATTATTAATCAGAATTGTTTTTACATTTTAAGATCTATTTTTCATTTTTTTGTGTATTGTGGTGTATAAATTAGGCTCACTTATTTTCTGAATTATTAATAATAATTTCATTAAAATATTTGTCACAGTAAGGTAATATTTGTATTAATATATTTTAAAGTTAAATTAATTTACAAATAGCAAATTTCATAAGTAAAAGTACTATCCTATTATATGCAAACTTTATCCTAGAATCAAATATATAGTTTTTCTATTTGCACATTTTTTGTATCTATTTATTCCTACTTTCTATGTAATGTTATAAACATCTACTCATTTCAAAACAAAATTTAATAGGTTTCATATATTAACTAGTTTTGATGGGAAATAAGTCACAATTTTACTAAAAAAATGATTTTATTAACGTTTCGACACCCAAATCGGGTGTCGTTGTCAAAATACAAAAAATATTAATGAATTAAACAAAAATGTTGCTGCTTAGTAAAAAATTCTTCTAATAATTAATTTTTTCTACAACCGTGTTAAAAATGCAATTTTTAGCACTCCATACGAGCGTTAAAAATGCTACTTTAAGGCACTGGTGCTTTAAAATATTTTTAAGGCACTGCAGTTCGTATTGACCGTATAGGCAATTTTGATGTAATGTCAAAAAAATATAAAAATGGAATGTCAGTCAAGTTCAAGTAAAAGTTTTTGTAGATATTGTCCTGTAATTACGTTTGTAGAAAAAATATTGTATGCTATGTGTGTTAAAAAGTACATTTTTAAGGCACTCATGTGAATTGCAGAACTCGCTATCGCTCATTCTGCAAACTTTCACATGCGTGCCTTAAACGTGTACTTTTAACACTTATATCATAAATAACTATAAAAAGACAACCACATGCAATGGTGACAGTAAAATTCTCGCGCTACAGATTTCATAAAATTTCGAAACGTTAATAAAATCATTTTTTTAGTAAAATTGTGGCTTATTTCCCATCAAAACTAGTTAATTGCAGAAATGCCACAAGAAAATAGCTTCAGAATTTCATATATTATTTAATAACAAGTCGATATAACAACTAAGGATAGTATAAATATAACGTGTATATTTTTTATTCATAATACCGGTTTTAATACCGGGATCCCGGTATTTGAAATTTTAAATACCAAATACCGGTATTGTGATTTTGGCTCGGTATTGTAAGCCCTACTGCCAACGTCCTCGCAAATGTTAGAACAATATTTTTGGACATAAGTTGACTACAAGAAAATCAACGTAAGTTTCTGTTTAACCGTTATAAGCACTACATATAAAGTATGTATTCATTTTAAGTTTTAAATGTTAAAGTCCTATTAATTCTACATTATTCAATATTCTGGTATTACTCTGCATAATAAACATGTTTTTAAGTTTTTGTCTTGAATTTTTAAATATTTTTCACTTTCCGTTGGTGCGGATTTGCCGAATGTTCGGATTATCAGGGTTCGGATTTGCGGGGTTCTACTGTATTACTATAGTGCAGGGGTCACCAATTATGTTCTCTGAGGGTCCGTTTCGAGAATCTATGACACTTCCAGGGTCCGGATTTAATGTACCTATGTTTGGTTGTTCTGATTTGGTTTCTTCCAAATCCGCGGTTCTATAAGCAAATCAGAAGGGTGTCGGGTGACATTTTTGAGCAGAAATTGTTTCAATTTTTTTTAACAAATTCGATACATTACCGTTTTTGCTCCCGAAAATATGTTTTTATCATTTTTGGGTCTTAAACAAAAAAGATCTTGTGCTATTTTGTGAAAAGTGAGAAAATGAGCATTTTCGAGGCATGACAATTCATTTGTAAAGTATTGTTTTGAGGAAGTGCCTAAATTTAAGTTCAAACATTCAATTTCAAGATTCTGTTTTAAAAATTGTTGTAATGTTTATACCCCTATGCACGCCAATGGTGAATATAAAATTCTTAATTGTATGCCAAAAAATGCGCAATAACTACCTCTTAAAATCTACCAAATTTAATTTGCATATCACAAACCGTTTTAGAGCAATAAATAAATCGTCAGTTTGTAAGAACAATTTCAACACCCCCTATCTCGGAACCGAAGCATTTGCGGGCATACGTTTATAAAGCAAACTGTCATTATTTTATCATGCAGAATTGCCCCTTAAAGTTTGCCGTACTTATTTAAAAACACCCTGTATTGACGAAAAACAGGGGTAGTTGTTAAAGTGCCTAACTTTTTTATTATCCAACATAAGCAAATAAATAAAAAAAGAGAATGTTAAGAAAACCTGAGGCTATAGTTGGGTTTTAATTTCAGTATTTTTTAAAAGCTAGAACATTCCACAGGGTGTTCCAAATTTTGAGAAAAAAACACAGTTTGATTCGTACACCCTGTATACAATGACAATGTACCTGTCTAGCAACAATATTATTACAGCGATATTGATATAGAATAAGGCTATACCATATTAAAAAAATTACTTAAATCGGGTTTAGGAAATACAAGACATTAAAAATGACCCATTTTTATGGTGCCCGTTTTTTGTGCCGGTGAGTGTATATCAAAAAATTGTAATTTAAAAATAAAAATCGACCTATTTCGGCATTTCTTAAAAATCTAATAACTACTGCCAAATATCGAGGTGGACTCTTTTCTTTGGCCCATCCTGTATACCCACAGGGTATTCTCTCCATGTTCTTCCTCTTGATATATGTTTAATAGTTTGTTAAAATATTCTTGCTATGTTTGGAGCAGCTCATCTTCGTTGATTATTAATTCATCATTATTTTTCCTGAGTAGGTACAGACACGCTTTTGACTATTGTCAATTCCTTTCCATCTCTTCATAATGCTGTTGTCCGTATTTACTGTTTACCCTCTAATTAGTTTTCTTGTTTCTCGTCGTAGGTTGTATACTGTTCTTTACTTTCTGATGTTTCTTGTTGAAGTATAATGTTTCGCTTTTTTCTGTATATCTTGTAGTTTCTTAGTATTCTTGGTCAAACAATTTTCTTTGTTTTCGTCCTGCTTTTACTTATTATTAGTTCTGCTGTCTCTGTTATTGATTTTACCATTTGTTGCCATAGCCTTTCGACATCATTGCTCTGGTCATCATATATTTAGATGTATCATTTCCTGTAGGTAATTTTCTCGCATTTTCTCATTTAGCATTTTTAGATGTTAAAAATTAAAAAACCGTACAGTTTTAAATAATATCGCGTATAAAACTGGCCACATCATAAGTACTTAGCCTTCAAAAAAAAAAAGAAAATTTTGGAAAAGTGGTGATATATTTCCGAACGTAGTCTCCTTTTAGCTCGATACACTTGACCTAGCGACGCAAAAAGAAGTCGTATAGGGCCAAATCTGGAGACTAAGGTGGATGGAATAGCAGTTCGTAGTCCAATTTGACCAATGTGATCATAGCGACAGCGGAGGTGTGAGCCGATGCGTTGTCATGATGGAAGAGTTCTCTTTTCTTTCCCAATTGGGGCTGTTTTTCTGCAATTTGGAGTCGAATCGGCCCAATAATGCGGCATAGTAAAGCCCTGTGACCATTTTGCCCTTTTCCAGGAAGTTGATATAGATCATACTTTATGTATCCCAGAATATGGTGGCCATCACTTTCTGATTGGTCAGTCTTCGCCCTTTTCGAAGCACGTTTGCGGGGTGACGTCCACTCTATTGACTGTTCTTTAGACTCTGGTGTATACGGATGGAACCGTGTTTCGTCGACATTTATAAAACAACGTAGAAAATCATTTACATTATCCATAAAAATAGCCTCAGGCACTTCTATTAAGTGGTCTCATAGTTGCGATTTTTGTCCGGAGTAAGCAAACGCGGCACCCATCGCACCGACAGTTTCTTATGTATTAGTATCTCAGTTATCTCGTGCACTTTTAGTCCAATTTTGCCAATTCAAAATCATAGATTTCTTTCACGTTATCCTACGTGGTAGCCGTTTTCGCTGCACCTGAGCGTGACCTATCAAAAACCGACTTGCGATCACTTTGAAACTTGCTAAATTAAGTTTTGATGGTCGAAAACAAAAGTAGAATTACCGACCGATATTGCTCTTTTTTTCATTTTTCTAAAATCCCCAGACACGCCCGATTACACACGCGGTCAAAACAAAACTACGACTCCGATTCGGTTGAGATTTTGATATTGACCGTCTACAAAAATATATTACACGATAGTATATTTTTCTTACGATAGTCGCGCCATATAGCCAATCATGGAACACAAAATTTTACGAAAACCTCCAAAAAAAATAAAAGAAGGATGAAAATTTGGAAATAGGTAGTTGAAATTGTCTATTATTATATAAGAAAAAGTTTACAATTCTACATCCCCTCCATTTTAGAAAAATTGGGAAATACGGGGTGAAAAATATTTTCTCGTGGGTGAAAAAATATACGTTCAAAAGAGGCCCGGAATTGGATAAAATGACTAATTCTAAGCAACTTTTGTTCCATAGAGTTTTTCACTAAGTCAATACTTTTCGAGTTATTTGCGAGTGAATATGTTCATTTTTAACAAAAAAAAACACATGTTTATGGACGGTTTTTCGCAGATAACTCAAAAAGTAAGTACTCTAGCGAAAAAAATATTCTTAATAAAAATATAGCTTATAAAACATTGAAAAAAATGGTGTAAGCGTGAGGTCTGTAGACCCAGTATAAGCAGAGTTGTAGCTAATGAAAAGTAGGTTCTCCTTCGTCAAATTACAAATCGAATATTTCAATGTGAAATAACCAAAAAACAGGGCACTTTTCGCGGAAAATGCATTACAACTTTTTTAAAGTGTTTAAAAAAGGTTTACAGTAAAACCTCCGTTAACAGAAACCTTTTTAACCGAAACATCGTTTAACCGAAATGGCTAAGAGTTTCGATAATTTCGTCAATAAAAAGTGAATTTAAAAAAGCTATACAATTAAGGAAAATTAACATGTTTAGAGTGTTTTTTTAAGAAATCTTCTATTTTCTTTTGTGTTTTCTTTTGACAGCAATGTTTTGCAGCTATATCTCTCAGTACCATATAATTTGATACAAAAAGAATACAAAAACAATGTTATTTTTAACCGAAATTCTTGTTATCCGAAACGGCCTTCCCCCCATTTGTTTCGGTTAACGGAGGTTTTACTGTATTTTTATTTTTTTTAAAAACATTAAAAATAAGTGAGTTACGCTCAAAATATTGTTGGTTCCTTTTATTTTTTGGTACAAAAATCGCGAAAATCACCCCCTAATTAGCTTCCCAAATAAAATTAATCATAACCGCTTCATGAGTTACTTTACTTATGTATTGTTTATATTATCTATAATAAGTTCCATTGGTTCAAAGTGCTCAGTTTTGAAAAAAATTGGGTTTAAAATATATCATTTTTTTTAATTTTGAAAAAAAAATGGAATTGTTCATGGAATTAACTTAAAAATTATTAGTAATACCAAAAATCTTAAAGAGTAATAAAATGTACGTTTTGCTTTTCTGAATATTTTTCCTTTTTTTGTTTTCTTGTTATACTAAAATTGATTATGCTATGGCTGTTCAAAATTTGCCTAAACTCGTGATTAGTTACTCGTTCAAGCCATTTTAACTACAGCTTTTTCAAAAATAAGCACTTTGAACCGATGAAACTTACTGATCATATAAATAATACATAAGCAAAGTAACTTGTGAAGTGGTAATGATAAAATTTATTTGTGATGCTAATTAGCGGGTGATTTTCGCGATTTTTTTATCAAAAAATAAAAGGGACCAACAATATTTTGAGCGCAACTCACTTACTTTTAATGTTTTTACATTTAATGTACAAGTTTTTTTAAAAAACAAAAATAATCCTTTTTTAAACACTTTAAAAAAGTTAAAATGAATTACCCCGAAAAGTGCTCCGTTTTTGGGTTATTTCACATTGAAATATTCGATTTGGAATTTTATGAAGAAGAACCTACTTTTCATTAACTACAACTCTGCTTCTACTGGGTATACAGACCGCAAGCATACACCATTTTTTTAATTTTTTTTATAAGCTATATTTTTGCTAAGAATATTTTTTTCGCTGAAATACTTACTTTTTAAGTTTTCTTCAAAAAACCGTCCAAAAACATGTTTTTTTCTGATTATCGATTTCTGATGATCTGTTATATCGATTGATTCGTGTCTGTGATGTACTGTCCAAAATCGTTGGTGCGCCTCTGGTAAAAATTTTATAATAACACTAAATTTATATTAAAAAAGGTGTCAACCAACTGCTGAGAAATTGTGCAACCACATAAAATAATTTTGTGATTATTTAATTAAAAAGATATTTCTAACTGCGATAATATGTTGATGTGGATGCGGCCCATAAATTTATTAATTTAATAAATTGATACAGCAATCTAAGTCGATGTAACAATGTAAGAATAAAAGTTGAAAGGAGCTTTGAAGACTATTGATTTTGTATTAAAAATGTATGGTTTCCTTAAGCTAATTTTAACGAGAAATGTAAAATGCAACGTGATTCCCTATTAAAATGAAGAAAAGATAATAAGAACAGACAACAGTTATTGAACCTAAACCAATAAAATGTGCGTACGTGTGAGAAGTAAGGAGAAGTGTTAGTCTAAGATACGATATAAGGTCGATTTGCACCGATCTGTTGAATGTATAAAAATTGTTGGATATGTAATTTAGCATGTTAACAATTACAAAAAACAAGGGTTGCCTGATCTAATCTTGTTCTAACTATAATGAATTAATAATTAAAAATTACATTTTATTATAAATTAAAAAAAAATCGACCCAAACAGATATTATTTCAGATTTTTAGTAATTCTAGACAAGAAAGGTCTTTTGTAATTTGTCTCTAAAGTTGATCGTTTTCTAGTTATAAACAATTTAAAACTGAAAAAAGAACGAAAGATGACGATTTTCAAGGCTCAAAAACATAAGCGTAAAATATCATTTTTGAAATTGCGAAGTACCTAAATTCAAGTTCAAACCTTATTCTCTCAGTTCTTGATAAATCTTTTGGACTTATTTAATTCCTAAACATTTTTTTTAGTTGTTAATGCCCGTCTCCCCATAAGAAACCTTCCTCATTAACAATTAAAAAAAAATATGTTTTAGAATAAAACATGGCCAAAAATTCTTATCGAGACCTGATAGAAAAAGGTTTGACTTGAATTTATGTACTTGACGATTACAAAAATGATGCTATTTTAAAAACTCGTAACATGAAGTAAACCCACTTCTATATAAAAGGTATATTTAATAAAAATTTTAAAAATCCCAATGGATTAAATGAAATAGTTTCATTCAGAACATTTTCGGACCTATCAGTCCATCATCAGTGAATTCGTATAAACTTGCTAATTAGCCCCAGAACCAAACAATGGTTGTACTTTATAATTCAATCTACATTACAGTATTGTGAAATTGGATAGGCTAAACGCCGATGTTATAAGAATACCTCGGGAACATGGTGAGACTCTAAACGAGAACCCTAACGCGTATTTACGTTTCCGTGTTCATTTCAAGACGTTTAATTTTGAAATGCGCACTGGTTTGTAAAAGAACTTCGCGCCTAAAATTATCACAAATACGTGTTAAAAATAGATCCTATCTGCAGAATAACAAATTATCATTCATTGGATCTATGGAAATAAAACAATTTTGTTACCAAAGTTACCTTCTTTTTTTCTTTATAATTTTTGAAAAAAAAGTAGTGGCAAAATATCCTGTCAAAATAAACTATTACGATACGTATACATTTTGTAGTAATGCACAACAATATAGGTACTAAAAGTGTTATGTATATCAAAAACATATTTTAGTTACAGCTAAACAATTATTTTTCAGAAAACATATTTTTAGCTATTTTTAAGAAAGCAATATCAGAGGAAGAACAGGGTATATCAATAAACGGAAAGTTCTTGAAAAACATAAGATTCGCAGACTACACCGCTATTTTTGCAGACAGTTTAGAAGCACTGCGACGAGTAGTACCTAAATAGATTACATCAAGTCAGTATAAAATATGGACTACGAATAAACGTTAAGAAAACCAAGTTCATGATTAATTCTAAACAACATACAATAGGAAGGCTAGATATCGAGGGAAAACAAGTAGAAAGAGCGAATAACTACACATATCTGGGAACCTGGGTAACAGAAAACAACGACCAAGGTAGAAAAATCAGGACACGAATCGAAATTGCAAGAAAAGCATTTATAAAAATGAAAAAAATGGTTGTTAATCGAGACCTTTCTCTGGAGCTGAGAATAAGAGCCTTAACATGCTACCTGTTCTCGACTTTTTTGTATGGAATGGAAAGATGGACACTGAAAGTAGACAACATAAAGAAGTTGGAAGCATTTGAGATATGGTGCAATAGAAGGATTTTGAAAATACCATGGATCCAACGAGTTACGAATGCACCTTAAATAATTTACTTAAACTTAAATACACAACACGACCCTCAAAGCTAAGTTGATAAACAGCACGTGCAACGAATAATATACCTATTATAATAGTTCTATGCACTTGTTTGTAGAATTCCAACGCCACATGTTTCGGTACAAACCAGTGCACATTTCGGGGGTTGGCGCTTTCAAATCAACACCTTTTTGGAACTATAGTATTTTTACTACAAAAGCGATATTACGTAGGTCAAAATTTTTGACGTAAGAGTACTGTCAAAACATTAGATTGTGACTTTTCATTAATGCCATGTTAATTATAAACATGACAATAATGAAAAGTCACATTCTAATGTTTTGACAGTTCTTTTAATTTAAAAATTTTGACCTACGTAATATCGCTTTTGTAGTAAAAATACTATACGCTCTGAGCTTCGCTGGTGTCGCTCCTAGCGGTTACTAATTCAACTTTTACCGGTAATTTTTAAATTTGTTATTTAATTGTTATCGCTTAATATTTACAACGCAAAAAAGTAATTAAATTGTAATCGATTTTTTTAAGATTTTTCTAATCATTTTGACGTTCTATTGATAAAATATCAATTTCTTACTTCGGATACTTTGACAATAATCGTGTAGATGGCGCTAAGAGTATAATAGATTATTTATAATTAGATATTACGGAACATTAAAAAAACTTAAATTCAGTATTTAAAACGTAAGTATATTTAAGGTAAAAATATATACCACAGCTTTGACCAACTAATATTGTTTATAATTAATGTTTTTAATTTTAATTTTAAATTAATCACTTTGACATTTATGTCAAATTTCCGGTAAACGTTTACAAACTTGTCACTACTGGCGTTCGCGAATTTGTAAATATCCCCTCTACGTACGAGCTCACAGCGTATCTGTGAGCTCGTACGTAGAGGGGATATTTACAAATTCGCGAACGCCAGTAGTGACAAGTTTGTAAACGTTTACTGGAAATTTGACATAAATGTCAAAGTGATTAATTTAAAATTAAAATTAAAAACATTAATTATAAACAATATTAGTTGGTCAAAGCTGTGGTATATATTTTTACCTTAAATATACTTACGTTTTAAATACTGAATTTAAGTTTTTTTAATGTTCCGTAATATCTAATTATAAATAATCTATTATAATCTTAGCGCCATCTACACGATTATTGTCAAAGTATCCGAAGTAAGAAATTGATATTTTATCAATAGAACGTCAAAATGATTAGAAAAATCTTAAAAAAATCGATTACAATTTAATTACTTTTTTGCGTTGTAAATATTAAGCGATAACAATTAGATAATGAATTTAAAAATTACCGGTAAAAGTTGAATTAGTAACCGCTAGGAGCGACACCAGCGAAGCTCAGAGCGTATAGATATGTATCACCGTTTCGGTGTCCGTTTCAAAACCGCAATGTCTTGAAATGAACACGCAAACGGAAATACGCAACCCTAACAACCATCTTGGGCCAACGAGGTCTGCCAAGTGACTTCATGTTTTTTAACTACATTATATGGTATACAGCCAACCCAGGAACTACCCCTTTTAGTTGATATTTTTTACTTGTGTTTTTGAGCCTTGAAAATTGTCATCTTTTGTTCTTTTTCAGTTTTAAATTGTTTATAACTCGAAAACGATCAACTTTGGAGAAAAAATTTTTTCTCTTTAGAGAAAACGACGCGAAGCGGAGTTCGGCAAGTAGTCGAGTGCGGAAAAGAGACTTTCCGCAAGAGTTAGGAAGAATATTTTTTCTACGAGCGTTAAAAAATGCCCAAATCTTAATCAATTAATTGAATTAATTAAATATGAAAAAACCAAACCACAGTATAGGAGGAATTCCTCCTATACTGTGACCAAACTTTCAACATTGATTAGCATGACGAGATCTTGGTTTCCATGACGACGATTCAAAACCACTGTTATTGTCTACTGATTTGACTTTCGAATATGTCAAAATAATTTTATTTCATCGAATTGTAAGTAGTAATTGCACAGGAGCTCTAAAATTATCTAATTTTCCCGAGTGACACTTTGACACTTTTAATTTCACGACCAGAAGGGGAGTGAAATTATGTCAAGAGGGCAAAAATTCGATAATAATTTTAGAGATCGAGTGCAATTTGTTGTGATTATTTCATGAATAAAACTGTTCAAAACCAATATTTTATTGTACTTTATTTATGTAAGTACAAATTAGTACAATTAAACACACAGTTGTTATAAATATTTGACGATTGAAAGTCACCACTTTTATAATTTTTAAAACATTAATTATTGTCATTAATGTCACTGAATGTATTTTTTCGTAGCAATGAAGGGCATCTGACGGAATATACTTGACGACGGGATATTATCAAAAATTATCGGGTATAATATCACGACAAGAGAGTGAGCATAAATTGAAAATAATCTGACCGTTTTTCGAAAATTTGTTGTCTGGCAATATACACGAGAGCCCGCAGGGCTCGAGTGGCCCAATGACAACAAATTTGAGTAAAAATGAAGCATTATTTTCTTATGTATTCTTACTGTCCTGTGATATCCGTAAGATTATTTTTTAATACGTATATTATGGATATTTTCTTAAATGTGACAGTTGTCAAAACTAGGAAACTGATTGCCATTAAACAGAAACAATCTACTTAAAAAAGTTCTATCGGTCATTTTCTACAGTAGATAAATCTCAGTATAATTTTAATCTGATTGGACAGAATTAAACACGTGATCAAATATTTTACTATAGGATTGGAAGTTAAAATCAACAAAAAATAATCGGGTATAATATCACAAGAGAGTGAGAATAAATTGAAAATAATGCGACAATTTTTCGAAAATTTGTTGTTTGGCAATAGACACGAGAGCCCACAGTGCTCGAGTGGCTATTGCCCAATGACAACAAATTTGAGTAAAAGTGAAACATTATTTTCTTATTTATTCTTACTGTCGTGTGATATTCGTAAGATTATTTTTTAATACGTATATTATGGATATTTTCTTAAATGTGACGGTTGTCAAAACTAGGAAACTGGTTGCCATTAAACAGAAACAATCTACTTTAAAAAATTCTATCGGTAATTTTCTACAGTAGATAATTCTCAGTATAATTTTAATCTGATTGGACAAAATTAAATACGTGATCAAATATCCTACTATAGGATTGGAAGTTAAAATCATCAAAAAATAATCAGTTTAATTTTTATTTCTGTAGCTTTTTATTGGTTAGAATCTCCTATGAATGAAATAATCGCGTTAATTTTATTAAAACATGAACACAATAAGGTATATATGAAATAAATTAGTAAATAATATCTAAATATTAGTTTATTGCATGTATTATAATTATTTTTAGGCCATATTAAAATATATAAATTCAGTGCGGAAAAGTAATGCGAAAAAGTAAAACTTTCCAAACTAAAACGCGTGCGGAAAAGTAGACATTCTGTATATATTTTTTTTGGAATTTGTAGTGCTATAGTAAGTAAAAATAAATTATCGTTAATTCAGAAACTTTAAATGACCTGTTGAATTCAAATCTGATAGAATCTAACTGTAGTATTTAACCCTACAATTTTCAACATACCGCAAAGGTATCTCCTAATTAAATTTCCTTTTTCACGGCGTTATTTTTGTTTATTCTAAGCCATGGTATTATTATTTCTAATAATACTTAAGGTGCACATTTAAAACCGAGGAACGCACCATTATTACTCCACCCAAAGGTAGCTCGGTGGACAAAATTCCCATGAAGGTAACGTTTGGTAAATATTTCTTTTACGGAGCCGTCTCAGATGCATACCATAAAACTAATAGGCTATAAGTGTTACTCAAATATTTTTTATGCAGATGGCCTATACAGGGTGGAGTTTATTATTTGAAACGTCTGATTTAATTCAATTAATTATAGAAATGCTTGTTTTGAATGAGATTTAATGAATTTTATGCAACACATTCGCGGAGACGCTACAGATGTAGACCGGACATGCTACAGATGTAGACACATTTTCTTATGGAGTAAATGACTTCATATGCAGCCGTGCCCGTGAACAAGTTAACGTATAAGAACACAGACTGATAAGTCTGATGAGCCATTCTTTAAAGTTCCTCACTATAGAATCTCCACAAAATGCGATAAGGTTATTGGTTGCTCACAATTTGGATTTAAAGGCCTGGGTAGGAGGAAAGCAGTAGTTGCAACCCAGGTGCTAGCCCAGAACTGCTACGATCAAAGGAAATATTATGTAATGATATGCTTTATAGAATATGAAACAGCGTTCGATAGAGTACAACATCATAAACTCGTACATATACTAAAACAACTCGACATAGATCAAAAACATATTCGTTGGATAGAAGCTCTTTACTGGAATCAAACAGCTGTCGTCAAGGTGGATAAAGAAAAAACACAAGCTTAAAAAATTTTCAGAGGTGCAAGACAGGGATGCATTCTCTCCCCACTACTGTTCATGTATATTCATAAAGTGTCCTCTAGGAAGCTCTTGAGGAATGCGAAAGCGGCATCAAAGTAAATGGTACCTGGCCAATAATATACAATAAGCGGATGAATCGGTCTTAATAGCGGACAATATAGAAGACTTCCAAAACCTTCTTAATATTGGAGAACATAGCAAGTACATGGGACTTAGCATCAACATAAAAAAGACGAAGTTCCTTGTAATCAGCCGTCAATTATGTCAAAATCAAAATGCACGCTAGTCTTGCATTTTGGCCCTCTGTAATATCGTCATCTTTCATTCTGCGTTTAATTTTTTCAAAAATACTTATTGCCATATTGGAAAAAGGGGTGCAGAGGGGTTTCGCGCTGTATCTCCTAAACCAGCAACCATACAGATAATTAATTTAATTATACATAAAATGTAGCAAATTAAATTTTCTACAATTTTATATCTATTACTTTTTATCGTCAAGTGACCAACAAAAAAGTTATAAACAAAAATAAGAGAAAATTTTATAAGTTTCTTTTTGGAGGTTATAACTTTTTTTTCTACGAGCGTGCAAAAATATCTACTTTCGCGCACGCATTTTAGTTTAGAAAGTTTCAACTTTCCGCACGCGTGCTACTTTTCCGCACGTGTGTTAATTTAGATATGTTAATATGGCCTTAAAGTAATTATAATACATGCAATAAACTAATATTTAGATATTATTTACTAATTTATTTCAAATATATCTTATCGTGTTCCTGTTTTAATGAAATTAACGCGACAATTCGATGAAATAAAATTATTTTGACATAATATTCGAAAGTGAAATCGGTAGACAATAAGAGTCGTTTTGAATCATCGTCATGGAAACAAAGATCGTCGTCATGCTAACTAATTATATTGAAAGTTTGGTTTTGACAACCTTGTCAAAGAATTAATTTGTGTATGTATTTTCATATTAATTAAATTAATTGATTAAGATTTGGTAATTTTTTAAAGACTCTTAGAAAAAATATTGTTCCTAACTCTTGCAGGAAGTCTCTTTTCCGCACTCGACTGCTTGCCGAACTCCCGCTTCGCGTCGTTCGGCAAACTGCAGTCGCGTGCGGAAAAGAATGACTTTCTGCACTTGTTAAGAAAATAACTATTTCCGTTCATTTTACTGTAAAATTACATCATAGCGATTTTATAGAGGATTTATCAACGAACAATTTCCACCATAAAGTTGTTTCATTTTATTTACTTATCTAGGTTTTACAGCGCTCCAAACTTGACCAGATTCTCGAATTCTCGTAGGAATACAATAAAAACAAAACCGTGGGCTTACTTTTCTATCTATATATTTATTTATTATGATTTTAACATTCCTATGCTATTATTAAGCTATTTTTGACCCTTTTCCCGGCCACCTATGAGGTAGAGTCTGGAGGCGCGTTTTTTGTGTGGTATCCCCAATAGGCCTAATCCACGGACAATTACCAGACAAAATAATATTATTTATTTTTATATGTTGAAGAAGATCTATCATAGTTATTATTTTTTCATTTTTTTCGATGGTCCAGGCTGCGAGTCAAGATCTGAATCAGTATCCGAGGTGAATTTTTGTGGTATAATGAGAGTTAGAGTTGGCGTCATTGTCGGTAATTCATCTACCAATTCATTTTCTTCAATAATGAATGTTGATATGTCCACGACGTTGCTGCAACTCTCACCACCACAATAGAGGCACACTGCTGAACATTAGAGGTCTGCTTTTCGGCAACCATATGCAACTCCAGTTTCCATTGCGTCTGCTAAAGATGAATTTCATAAGCTCGGGGGTACTGGAGGCTTGGAAGTTTGGATTGGTATCCAAAATTTTCCATGCTTTTTCCAGCCTCATTTTTCTGGATCACAATGTTCACCGAGCCATGACTGAATCTGGTGATACACTCGGAGTCTGTGGAAAAGGGCTGCATCTTGTGTTGGAGGAAGTGAGAAGAGATTAAATGCATTTTTTCTCACTGTTTTAGCGAATAGTTTGTATCTCAGGGTTTCCAGAGAATCGTCTTTATTTCCGCCATATAAAGAGATGAAAAACGGTCGACAACAGTGAGTAAGATGGCTCGATTTTCCTACTGACAAATAATTTTCCCTAGAGGTTTCTTACAAATAAAATAACCACCACTCATGATGCGCTCTTACAAAATATACAAAATACTTATCTAATCACAAAAATATAAATTTTACCCACAAGACTCTCAATAGTATTATCTATAAAACTCAAAATACTTTTCACAATTTTTAATACGACTGCACGTGGGAAAATAGGTAGCACAACTGTAAGAATAAGTTAAGTAGAGCGGGACCGACTGCTATGCCACCTAGGATAAATTATAATATTAAAAGTAATAGCAGGCAGATATTCAGTCCGGTACGGAAGAAAAATGACGTAACTGCAAATTTTGTCAATTCCTGTTTATTGCGCAATTAACTTCTAAAATACTATGTAAAGATGATACAAATGCTTTTGTATCAAAATGCAAATACAAAAATAAGAGGTGGGCAAATACTTTTAAGCGCGGGCCAAAAAGAAAGTTTCAAAATGTCTCCCGGGCCGGAGACCTATACCCAGTATGTACGCTGCGCACACGCTAATGTTTTTGGTGGAGGTTTTTCTCTGTCCAAGAAAGTTTTTTGACATAAATACTATAAGTATCATTTTAAAGCATTTGGACAAATACATTTGACTGTTAATAATAAATAATAGTAATAATAATCAATTATTGTCTTAATCGTGTGTACATGCGAACAATTTGTTCTCAGCAGTGGCGGCTCGTGATTTTTACAATAGGGGAGGCTATACCTAACTGTAAAATATCTAGACAAATTTGCACTAGCAAAAAAATGCGCCAAAAAATGTAATTTAAGGCCCCATCTTTTGACCATTTTTATTTACATTTCATAATATCATCCTAATTCATAATTTCATGATATCATCATTTTAAAAATACTTAGTCTAATAGTAAAAGTTTAATACCAAAATTTGTGTCGTTTATTTGTTAACAATTCCATCTATTTGTAAATAGATACCTATGCATATCAAAATAAATACAGATTTGAAGTTTTGCAGTCCATACATAATGAAGCTTCAAATTTTTTAAGATACTCAATTGAATTTTTTTAATTCTAAACGCGGCCTACTGCGAATTCAAAAACACGATAAATTACCGATATTTTGCTTTGAGTTAGAGATATCGGAAAAAGTTATTTGAGCAAGTTGTTCCAAATATTATTATAACCCCACATACCAAATTTCATAACAAAATTCGCACTTTTAGATTTTTCATTATATTTAGTCAGGACCCTAAAATTCGTTGTCCCGAGACGCACCCAACCACCCAACGGAGCTGAGAAGCTACACTGCCTCCCTTGGTATATCTCCGGGCAACGTGTGATGGCGCCGTAGATGCCACTGTTTAGGAGACCGGGTCTCCTTAAACGCCTGCTGCGCTGCACGGAGCATTAGCAACGGAGAAAGCTGGGCTTCTCGGCTCCGTTCGTGCATCTCGGGATAACCCAGGGTCCTGCCTACAATAATATGTAATAAAACTGAGACGCGATCATGCGTTCTAATGCTAATGCTCCGTACGTATGGATAATTAGTGATAATATGGAATTTACACGTTGTATAATAGTGAGAGTAATTGTTGTTTTCGCGATTCATGATAAACAAAACAGTATAGAGTGTGTAAAAAATTTATGGGGAGGCTGAGCCTCCCTTGCCTCCTCTGACGAGCCGCCACTGGTTCTCAGTTAAATTACGAAATTTTTAATATGGTCCATTATATTAAGCCGTAACAGGGATCCAGATAAAAAATGAAATTCAGAAATTCAATAGCAGCCTTTTTGAAGATGAGGAAATTTCTGAGCAACCAAAGATTCAATATGCAAATCTGATATCGGATGGTAAAATGTTAAGGTCAAGTCAACCATCATAGTCGAAATTCAAAGGTGTCAACTGATCTAGCATGGTCATGTAGAAAAAATGGACGACGACAGGATGCCAAAACAAATTTTAAAATGAACGTCAAGGAAAGAAGGAAGAGAGGAAAGCCGAAAAAATCCTGGCTGGGTGGCATTCAGAAGACAATGTCGGAAAGGAACGTTCACCCTGGCGAATACAACGACGGACGAAGCTGGAAACTGGGAACAGGGAGGCGGAGAACCCTATAAAAAACCGGGATGATAATAAAAATGTTATGTCCACTCTATTCTTCTTTATTGGATTGTTAATGCTGACTTAATGAAAAAGTTGCAAGCTTTTGAGATGTGGCTTTTTAGGAGAATTTTGAAAATACCATGGACCGATCATATTACCAACGAAATGATGTTGCACAGAATGGAAAAGGAACAGAGAACTTTGACCATAATTAAAGGGAGAAGGACAGCAAGGAGAAAGGGCACATACTAGTAAATGATAAGTACGTTGTTGTAAGTTGTTGCAGCAGCTGATTATAAAGGGTAAAATGGAAGGAAAAGGGTCCTGGTAGACGACAAATACCCTGGCCGGAAAATATTCGTGCCTGGACCGGGTTAAATATACAGACGCTTTTAAGAAAAGCAGAAGATAGAGATTCATTGTTTATATGAACACTACAAACACTAATACTGTTGATTTCAACAAAATCGCATAAAAGAGATTAAGAGCGTAAGCGCAAAATTTCGGACCAATACTTTTTAAATGCATTCCTTTTTTTCGAATCATGAGAAAAGTAATAAATATTTTTGAAAAATTTAAACGCAGAATGAAAGATTACATTATTACCGAGGGCCAAAAGTCCCTTAGAATAAACAAAAAGTTTCTTTGCAATGAGATATTTGAAATTAAAAATCACACTAATTTTTTTTTTCTTTTGTGTTCACCCCTACGACTTACTAAAATAAGCATTGTAGAAGTTTTCAGGGACTTTCGGCCCTAGGCAGTATAATTTTCTCAGGATTCGAAAAAAATTAATGAATTTAAAAGCATTGCGCCTATGCTCTTAAAAAAAAGCTTGCGGGATTTTTCAACGGGCCGGATAAAGTAAGCAAAAGGGCCGCATCCGGCCCGCGGGCCGCCTTTTGCCCACCCCTGCACTATAGGGTAGTTGCGTCGTTACTGAAATACGCGCTATGTTAGTCCTTGTTTCAGATGCATAATGACACAACTGTAGATAGGGTTAAAAAAGGGAGGATTAAATTAAGGTAATGGAATTAGAACCAATATCGATGAAAATAAAAGCAATCGTTGTCAAAAAACAAACGCTATACCGATGCTCCTGGACGATTACTCTTCATTTAATCCCTATTTTAAATATTTAAAAATCGTTTTTTTGCTCTTCTGAAGAATTTTGCATTTTGCGGTTGCGTCATTCTTCTTCTGGACCGTTTGTCCTCAAACAACTTCTTGGGCCTTTGCTATGTATGCTTAGGGTTCTAAGTTTTATAGTGGGGAGGAAGGTCAAAATTAGAGTAATAATAGCATAGTAATGTTAAAATCATAATAAATTGTATGAATAAAAAAATGTTAAGATAGAAAAGTAAGCCTAACGTTTTGTTTTTATTGTATCCCTATGAGCATTCGAGAATCTGGTCAAGTTTGGAGCGCTGTAAAACCTAGATAAATAAATAGAATTAAACACCTTTATAGCGGAAATTGTTCGCTGAAAAACGCTCTACAAAATTGCTATAATATTATTTTATTGTAAAATGAACTGCAAAAAAGTTATAACCTCCAAAAGAAAAACTTCTCAAAAGGAATCCTCTTTGCACCCCTTTTCCAAGATGGCGGCCGGGGACAAGGATGGCGACCCCAAAAACTTGAACTTAAGCTTCTACTGATCCCCCTACATATTAAAAAAATAAAATTGACTCCTCTAACAAATGCAAGGTATGGCCTAAAAAATGTAACATTTCTATGGACTAATTAGTTTTCTCATGATTCTAAAAAAGTGAATACATTTAACACATTAAAAATTTTGAAAGGCGACATTTTGCGCTTTTCCCCTTTACTATTAACAAATTTTCAGCATGCTATTAATCAACTTTTTTTGGTACGCGGGATCCAGACTTAATAAATGAATCTAGTATCTAGTATATACCATTATATTTGTCAAGCAAACTTAAATAAATCTTTACTGCTGTAGCAGAATTATTAGAGATTAACAGCTTCAAGCTAATTACATTCAGGAAACATTATAATTAGTAGCAAATGTGCTTCCGTGGTCCATTCCTCGTCGATTTAGTTGGTTAATTACAATTTGATTTGATTTGAAATTATGTGTTAATAATCTTTTTTTTAATGATTTTTGATTGGTGAGAAAACAAGTTTTAAAAATGGTTTTATTAATTAGGATACCTCTTCTTCTTCAACTTCTTTTTTGACTCTACCCCTATTTATTGGATTTATCGTGTTTAAAATTATTCTTCGATTTTTACTTGATATATTCTTCTGTTTTTCATTTCCTGAATTTTCACAGTTTTCTCTACGTCACCTTTCCATCTTTTACGGCCGTTTCTCTGGTTGATAAGCACTCTGGAGTTCTAAACATCACAAAGTAACAAATAAAATATTTTTGTTTTGAACAGTTTTATTCATAAAATAATCTCACCGAATTACACTCGACGTCGTAAAAATTACCAATTTGTATTGCCATCATGACAATTTGACATAATTTCCCTGACAAAGATATCAATAAATAAATCACAATAAAAATTTTGTGTTAAACAGTTTTATTCATGAAATAATCTTACCGAATTACACTTAATTACTCTTAAAATTATCGACTTGTATTGCCCTCGTAACAATTTGACATAATTTCCGTCCCTTTCGAAATTAAAACCGCCAAAGTGTCACTCGGGATACAAATCGGTAGTCTTAGAGCTCTTGTGTAATAATAAACTGCTCGTCAAAAGTTAGGGATATAGAAAATTCTGCTGATTTTCATAGTTGATTTTTTCGCGAACAGACGGATTCCGCTACTTTTTTTATTTTAGCCTTTTCTTTAGTATTTACACAGTTGTGTAAGGGTTTACTCAAACTTATTTTTTTTTTACTTATACCGGGTAGAAGAAAAAAATATGTTTTTCTTGTGTTAAGTTTGAGACACCCTGTAGGGAGAACGAGATACAAATGTGAGTATACATCAGAATAATATTGTAGTCTTATGTTTTTTGAACATGCTGTTGTTTGAATGTCCCTGATATCTTTAGAAACAAAAAAACGCGTTTTAACCGAAACAAAAGTTTGAGACACCTTGTAGGGAGAAAAAGGCACAAAGGTGAGTATACCCCGCTATTATGTTGTAGTCTCATATTTTTTGAATATTTAATTTTTTTAATTTCTCTGATATCTTTAGTAACAAAGAAACAAGACGGTATTACTCTTTAATATGTTTTTCTATGTTTCACATGTGTGATGTGACGCTTGTCCTCAGTTAAAACACATATTAAAGAGTAATATCGTCTAGTTTCTTTGTTATTAAAGATATCAGAGAAATTAAAAAAATACAATATTCACCAAATATGAGACTACAACAAAATATCGAGGTACACTCACCTTTGTGCCTTTTTCTCCCTACAAGGTGTCTCAAACTTTTGTTTCGGTTAAAACACATATTAAATTACAAAACCGTCTATTTTTTTTTATTTCTAAAGATACCAGGGACATTCAAAAAACAAAATGTTCAAAAACATAAGACTACAATACGATTTCGATATATACTCCCATTTGTACCTCGTCCTCCCTACAGGGCGTCTCAAACTTAACATAAGAAAAACATTTCTTTTCTTCCACCCGGTATAAGAACAAAAAAAAGTTTGAGTAAACCTTTGCATAGCTGTGTAAATACTAAAGAAAAGTCTAAAATAATAAAAAAAAATAGCGGAATCCGTTAATCTGTTCACGAAAAAATCTACTATAAAAATTCAGCAGAATTTTCTATATCCCTAACTTTTGACGAGCAGTTTATAAGTGATTATTTAATTCATAGAGATTTTTATTAAAAGAGACCTACACAAATCAAAATTTCAGTGATTAACTTTTAATAATTTTAACTTCCAATCGTATAGTAAGATTTTTGATCACGTGTTTAATTATGTCCAATCAGATTATTATTATACTGGGAATAGTCTACTATAGATTATTCCCAGTATAATAATAATCTGATTGGACAGAGTTTTGAGAACTGTCACATTTGACTTGCATACTATCCGTTCACTTTGACAAGTTGAAAAATGTGTGTCACATTAATTGGGATTAATGCCACTGACTGTTTTTATATAAAGACTTGAATTTTATATGTAGGTATTAAAAAATAATCTTACGAATATCACACGACAGTAAGAATAAATAAGACAATAATGCTTCATTTTTTCTCAAATTTGTTGTCATTGGGCAATAGCCACTTGAGCCCTGCGGGATCTCGTGTCTATTGCCAGACAACAAATTTTCGAAAAACTATCGCATTGTTGTCAATTTATTCTCACTCTCTTGTGATATTATACCTGATTATTTCATTCATAGGAGATTCTGACCAATAGAAAGCTACAGAAATAAAAATTAAAGTGACTATTTCACTCATTTTAAAATTTTCACATAATCTGACCAATGACAAACCAAAGACAGCTTGTGTTATCGCGAAAACACCAACTGTCTTTCAATTCTGATTGGTCTATCAGCTTCGTGTTTTCAACGACGTAACCATGGATACCGATCGCAAAGCAAAGTTTGACGTTTGCCAAAAAAATTATTGTAGCTGTATACGTCAAAATGAGTCGTTTCGGTGGTACTTCAAACGAAGTTATAAACCAAAACATTGAAGAAAATATACCGAGTAACACAAGAAAATCTAAATCTTATATATGGAGACAATTTATGATGTTCTGTGTGGATCGCAACTACAAATTAGATGCAGAAAATAACAACGAAAGACTAGCATTCATTCTAAAAGACTGGGCCTTCAACTGTTTATTGTTATAGGTAAAAAATAATTATAACAAATTATTTATAGTTATAATAAATATTTCATGATTATGACTAATTGTGAATTATTCAAAAAATGGGTAGATTTGGGTTACCTAGATCAAATGTATTATTATTAAATTCCTTCCTCCCATTCTACTGAATTTTTGACCTATCACTTTGTTCGTGAAATAAATAGTCTAATAAAATACCACTCGTGATTTAATTTATCTTATAAGTCTGTCTTTTATTTCTAAACTCAACTGAGTTGCTTAAAGAAAACACCACTCGTCCTACGGACTCGTGGTGTTTTCAAGCAACTCAGTTTCGTTTAGAAGTAAATCGACAGACTTATCGCGAAAATTGACTCACTAGTGGTACAGTCATTCGGGGTAACTTTGATCCACTTTTTAAATATTTTTTTAATTTATTTTTACACTGACCTTCTTAATTGTTCTTTTATATTATATTATGATTGTGTATAGTTTGATAATGTCTTACAAGCTTAAAAATATGCCACAGTAGCAAGTATAATTCAGGAAAAAAAATTTTTGACATGGTTCAAAGTTAGACCCGCTATTGGTGTAACTTTGAACCATATCTACAATTATACAAAAAATCTTATATATTTGATGTTTTAAGCTATCAGGACAACTTTGCAAGAATGAATTAGGTTAGTTCGGATGTACAAAAATTACACAGTTGTTACACGGCACTAAAATATTTAGAGCAGGCCTGGTTGCCATTCTGTTCTATATGACTGTACATGGGTTGGTCCAACAATACTCAAAGACTAATTTGAAAATATTTATTAGGAAACTAAAGTTCTACAAAACAATACTACATAAAGATTACTCGTTAATTTACCAACAGAAATATTAAAGTTTTCACTCGATAGGCGAATCAAAGTTTCTTTAAACAGGTGGCACAAATAAACATATTGGTATTTGATTTGTGAAGATTGTTATTTTCAATGCAGCTCAAATGGAATATTCTTATGCACTTATTGCATTTTATACCTAATGAATGCATGGAAACATTGAAAGTGCAAAAATAACACAATCCAGAAGATATTTCTAGATTTTTAAAATTATTAGCTTCTGCCAGATCTCTCTTGCTTTGTATTTCACCCAAGGGGAATGATTGAGGGGAATGCGACGTCATTTTCTGCTGATTTTTCATTTTGTTTTCTGTCTTGCATTCCTTGCTTACTTCACTGCATTTTTTAACTTGATTTTCCTTCATTTCACTTACTATGTTTTCTTCTTCGTTACTGACGATCTGATCCTGGTCTGTCTTTTCTGTCACTACAATATCTACTGGCATATCGTCAATGTCGAAATTGTAGCCAATTGAGTCCTCGACTATAATCTCAGTCAAATTAGTTTCTTCCAAAATTTGCTGACCATGCAGATCTCCATAATCCAGCATCTGTTCTTGGTTTACCTCATCAACGTCTTCATTTTCTTGCACATTGTTCTCTGCAGGTATGTATTCTGCTTCTTCAGCAGTTCTGTTGGTCGTAATAGATCTACGACCCCCTCGTATTTTTGGTCCACCTCGTGTTTTTGGTCCACCTCTTGGTTTTGGTCCACATCGTGTTTTTAGTCCACCTCGTGGTTTTATTACACCTCGTAGGTTCGGTTCACCTTTTGTTGTAGATTTTCTAGTTGCTAGTAGTGAACCCCTGTTTTCATAATACTGATTCACTTCTTCGACTGAAACACTTTTGCCAGCAGTTATTGGAAGACAGAATTTTTTTGCCCTCGTAACGTTTTGCAAATCATTTTCACGAATCTTTTCTACATATAATTTAAATTCTTTTCCAATATCTTCATTAATTTTACCCATTGGTCGAGCATACAACGGAAGTTTTAGTAATGCCTTGTTTCTGTCAGTGGGATAAATTCCTGAAGCCTCAAACCCCTTTTTGAGATTCTGAGCTGCAGTGTCCTTTCCGAGGTCTAGAGTTGCTTTGAGAAGTTGGCAAAATACTGATTTTGGCATAGCTACTGTTTTTCTTCCTCCCTTGGTCGCTCTCCACTGAGTTAAAATTTGGCGCCAATATGTTTTAAGACTGGCAAAATACCCCACATCCAGTGGTTGCAGCAAGTGGGTAGAGTTTGGAGGGAAAAATATTAAAAGAACATTATGTTCCCTTGCAAGTGTTAATGTTTTTATTGAAATATGTGCTGACATGTTGTCGCCTATCAAGATCTTTCTACCTTCGTTTGTGTTGGCGTACGGTAGAAAATGTGTCTCAAACCAGTCATCAAATATAGAATTTTCAATCCAGCCTGATTTTGAGGTGTTCAACTTCGTACCAGTAGGTGCACCAAAAACCCAATCCGACCACTTCAGATTACCTTTCATTATTACATATGGAGGTAGAAACTCTCCATCTGCATTTGCACAAAACAGAGTGGTAAAACAAGACTTCGTTGAATTTACGATTCTCTCTGGATTCCTGCAACCTCTTCTGAATAAAAGTTTTCTTTTTGTTGGAACGTCGTGGAACCCTGTTTCGTCGTAATTGTAAATATTGTTGGGTGTGATATCAGAAACTTCCATCTCGAAGTTATCAAAAAATTCATTTATTACATCTTCATTTACTTGCGCCCTCCTTCTGGAAATATTCGTTTGAAACCGTTGAGCAAGTTCTGTGCGGTTTCTCTCCAAAAATAATTGACTCCAATCCCAGCCTGGAAAATTTTCCTTAAACTGTGATACTTTTCTCCCTTGAGAATTTAAGTAACTTTGAGCAATGCATCTCACATCAAACAAAGATATTGGAATTCCATTATCACTTAAAGAAATAACATGCTTGGCTATCGACTTTTCTTCTTCTTGAGAAAATACTGTAGGCCTTCCGACATTTTTTGAGTGGTTTCGTTTTAATTTATTTCGAATCGTATTACGCGGGATATCGTATTGTTTTGAGGCCTGTCTTTCACTCAGCATTCCACTTTTAACCTGTTCTAGTACTGCTTGTAGGTGTTCCTCTGTATATCGGCTTTTAGTTCCATACCGACGGACGCCAGCATGTAGACTGTGTATCTGTTTTCTCGGCATTTCGGGAAACCCTGAAATACAAAAATACAAAATTAAATTCAATAAATAAAATTTCCCGCAATTTTAAATCGTCAGGGTAACTTTGAACCAGTTTCAGTGTGGTGCAAAGTTAGCCTGAAATGATATAAATTCTCAGCCCGGCCAGTTTTTGCTGCAAAACGGAGATATTTTAATGAATCTTGAAGCTTTGATGTAACGAAAGTGATCCTAAATCATTAATAAAATAATTAAAATCCCCTGCATACTTACTTTTTCGACAGAATCGGTATAAATTATCACTTTAAATTACTGTTTACAACCCAGCACTTTACAGAACGTATACAAATTCAAGTTTGACACAATGTAGCATATCAGACGCCTTCAAACTTAACGGAAATGTCAATAAAAGAGACCTCTATTGCAATTTATCCAAATTAAATGGTTTTAACAGCAAGAATACTACTTATAACGTACACTTATATCAAAAAAAATAAATGGTTCAAAGTTAGACCCTGTGGATCAAAGTTACCCCGAATGACTGTATTACTATTGATAATTTTTGATAATATCCCGTCGTCAAGTATATTACGTCAGATTCTCTTCGTTGCTATGAAAAAATACATTCGGTGACATTAATGACAATTACTGTTTTAAAAGTTATAATAGTGATGACTTCCAACCGTCAAATATTTATAATAACTGTGTGTTTAACTGTAGTAATTTGTACTTATATAAATAAATTACAATAAATTTTGGTTATGAACAGTTTTATTCAAGAAATAATCGCAGCTAATTGCACTCGATCTCTACAATTATTATCGAATTGTTTCCCTCGTGCCACTTTTAAAACTGTTAAAACTGTCAAAGTGTCACTCGTGAAAAATTCGATAATTTTAGAGCTCTTGTGCAATTACTAGTGATGTTGAATAAGTAATTATTTGTTACAAAGTACTCGTTACTTACAAATACCGAAAGAAACGATTACTATACAGAGAGGCAAATCGTTACTTTGATTACTCTGATTACTTCGTTGCTTCGTACCAATCGAATCAGAGCGAGTAACGACTATTGTATCTACTTTGATTACTTTGATTACTTCGGTACTTCATACCAATCGTATTAGAGCGAGCAACGACTATTGTATCTACTTTGATTACTCTGATTAATTCGTTACTTCGTACTAATCGTGTCAGAGTGAGTAACGACTATTGTATCTACTTTGATTACTTCGTACTTCTTGAAGGTCGTTATTATATAGGAATACCTATACAAAATACCTACTGAGAAATACGATTCTAGATATGATTACCGGTACACAAATACAAAAGTAACAAAAGTAATTAAAGTAACGAATACTGCAAATGATTACTTTATACAAAATATCTACCTACTGAGAAATACGATTCTCGATATGATTACCGCTACTCAAATACAAAAGTAATCATAGTAATCAAATCATTTTTATCCCTTAAACAGATCGGTGAAAGTCGTTGTTATATCGGAATAGCTATACAAAATGCCTACCTACTGAGAAATACGATTCTAGATATGATTACCGGTACTCAAATACAAAAGTAACAAAAGTAATCAAAGTAACGAATACTGTAAATGATTACTTTATAATACAAAATATCTACCTACTGATAAATACGATTCTCGATATGATTACCGGTACTCAAATACAAAAGTAACATAAGTAATCATATTAATCAAAGTAACGAATACTGTAAATGATTACTTTATACAAAAGTAACGATTTGTAACGAATACTCGAAAGCAACTATAATCAACATCACTAGCAATTATTACTATTGATTATTTCATTCATAGGAGATTCTGACCAATAGAAAGCTACAGAAATCTGAATTAAATCGATAATTTTTGATAATCTCCCGTCGTTAAGTATATTACGTCAGATGCCCTTCGTTGCTACGAAAAAATACATTTAGTGACATTAATGACAATTAATGTTTTAAAAATTATAAAAGTGATGACTTTCAATCGTCAAATATTTATAAAAACTGTGTGTTTAATGGTACTTACATAAATAAATTACAATAAAATTTTGGTTTTGAACAGTTTTATTCATGAAATAATCGCAACAAATTGCACTCGACCTCTGAAATTAATATAGAATTTTTGCTCTCGTGACACTTTGACATAATTTCACTCGCCTTCGGCTCGTGAAATTAAAACTGTCAAAGTGTCACTCGGGAAAAATTCAATAATTTCAGAGCTCTTGTGCAATTACTACTGATTATTTCATTCATAGGAGATTCTGACCAATAGAAAGCTACAGACATGCAAATTAAGGTGATAATTTTTGATAATCTCCCGTCGTTAAGCATATTACGTCAGATGCCCTTCGTTGCTACGAAAAAATACATTCAGTGACATTAATGCCAAATGTTTTAAAAATTATAAAAGTGATGACTTTCAACCGTCAAATACATATTTATAACAACTGTGTGTTTAATTTCACTAATTGGTACTTACATATATAAATTACAATAAAATTTTGGTTTTGAACAGTTTTATTCATGAAATAATCGCAACAAATTGCACTCGAACTCTAAAATTAATATAGAATTTTTGCCCTCGTGACACTTTGACATAATTTCACTCGCCTTCGGCTCGTGAAATTAAAACTGCCAAAGTGACACTCGGGAAAAATTCAATAATTTTAGAGCTCTTGTGCAATTACCACTGATAATTACCCGTCGTCAAGTAGAACGGCAGATGCCCTTCGTTGTTACGCAAATATATTAAATAAAAATTAAGTGAAATTTATCACAATAATTAATGTTTTACAACCTATCAAAGTCAAAGTGAACAACATGAGCAGGTTTAGCAAATATTCAGCTAAAGATACATAAATCACAATAAAATTTTTGTTTTGAATAGTTTTATTCGTGAAATAATTTTACCGAAATACACTCTTAAAATTATCGATTTGTATTGCCCTCGTTACAATTTGACACAATTTTTCTCAACTTCGAAATTAAACTGTCAAAGTGTCACTCGGCAGCCAAATCGCTTGTCTTAGGGTTTTTCATTCAGTCATTTGTTTCGAGCTTCTGTCATGTGTCACATAATATTAATATATCTACGTCATACGTTATTGGTGATACCATTGATACAAACCAAAGACGTATGAAGTGCATATATTAATATTATGTGACACATGACAGAAGCTCGAAACAAATGACAATCGATGAAAAGCCCTATTGTGTAATAATATACCTAAGTGATTATTTAATTCATAGAGACTTTGACCAATAGAAACCTACACAAATCAAAATTTCAGCGATTGTTTCATTCATAGGAGATTCTGACCAATAGAACGATACAGAAATAAAAATTACAGCGACTATTTCATTCATAGGAGATTCTGACCAATAGAAAGCTACAGAAATCTGAATTAAAATGATAATTTTTGATAATCTCCCGTCTTTAAGTATATTACGTCAGATGCCCTTCGTTGCTACGAAAAAATACATTCAGTGACATTAATGACAATTAATGTTTTAAAAATTATAAAAGTGATGACTTTCAATCGTCAAATATTTATAAAAACTGTGTGTTTAATGGTACTTACATAAATAAATTACAATAAAATTTTGATTTTGAACAGTTTTATTCATGAAATAATCGCAACAAATTGCAATCGACCTCTGAAATTAATATAGAATTTTTGCTCTCGTGACACATTGACATAATTTCACTCGCCTTCGGCTCGTGAAATTTAAACTGTCAAAGTGTCACTCGGGAAAAATTCAATAATTTCAGAGCTCTTGTGCAATTACTACTGATAATTTTCCGTCGTCAAGCATTACGTCAGATGCCCTTCGTTACTACGCAAAAATGAACATTCAGTGACATTAATGACAATTAATGTTTTACAACTTGTCACAGAGAACACCAAGAAACAGGTTTAACAAATATTTAGGTGAAGATATCAATAAAATGTTAGTTAAAATGATTTAAAAGTTTTATTCATGAAATAATCTCAGCGAATTACACTCGATCTCTAAAATTATTATCGACTTGTTGCCCTCGTGACACTTTCACATAATTTCACTCCCTTTCGGGTCGTGAAATTAAAACTGTCAAAGTGTCACTCAGAAAACAAATCGATAATTTTAGACTTTAGAGCTCTCGTGCAATTACTACTGATAATAATGTTTGATAATTACTTACCCGTCGTCAAGTAGCGCGGCAGATGTCCTTTGTTTTTACGCAAATTTAATATTAAATAAACATTCAGGGACATTAATCACAATTAATGTTTTACAACTTGTCAAATTGAACACCATGAGCAGGTTTAGCCAGGGCCGCGTTTATGTCAATTGACGCCCTAGGCAATTCTCTTGTAGCCGCCCTTCAAGCATGTACCATTTTTGCGAAAAAAATTGCAGGAAGATTTTTTTATTTAAATTAGAATACATAAAACTTGGCATTCCAGTTCGATCACATCAGATTTATTTCTTGATTTTTCTTTGGAAAAATCATCTATAATGTCGTCATAATTTATCGCTTTTGTTACGTCACGTTCTATGGACAAAATCGACAAATTCTTAAGAAGTTCTTGCGTCATACTTGATCGGAAATTATTTTCATGACTATTTTTAATTCTTGACATTTTCGAAAATGACCTTTCAGCGGACACGTTGGTTGGCAACTGGAAGGCACAAATAAATGAGCAAAGCAATATCAAAATTAGAGAAAATATCTTTCAATCCACTCTTCTTTAAATATTTAGATTCGTCAATTATTGGTGATTGGTGATTTTATTGTGATATCCAAATGACCCCTTAAGTGAATACATTCATGTATGAATGATGTAGTGCAGTCAGTGAGGGTATTTGGCTCCGAATTCCATTCTACTGCATCAATTTAATTCATATTTTCACTGTAAGTAGGGAATAGCTTAAGAAACAAAGTCTATCCTATATCCTATGGCGCTTTTAACTTAGGGGTGGTTCCCACCCGTTCTCGGGGGTGGAAATTTTTTTTATCAAACTAACACCGGAACTGACCAGAGAACCTAATTCTAAGTAAAAACTGTTTTATAAATTTTTTTGAAAACTCAATACTTTTTGAGTTATTCGTGGTTAAAAATTTGCCATTTTCATTGAAAAATGACACTTTTCGGAGACTGTTTTTTCGGGATTACATACCATAAAAATTGTGCATCTAACGAAAAAAACTATATAAAACATTTTTGTAGTTTATGAAAAATCAGAGAGATTCATTTTTTCATAAATCTTCTAGTTTTAATAAAAAAAGAGGTGGTAGGTGAAAAAAGATTTTTTTGTGCATGCTCAAATCGGTGTATTTAACTTAAAATAACAGAGAAATGGTCGATTTTAGGGGTATAATGCTACGAATGCTTTTTGTAGTACTTGAAAAGACCTTTAAAACGAGAACTGTTAAATGTCGGTTACATTCAAACTAAGCGAGATATGGTGCAAAAAACTCGTGATTAATGTATTTTAAGGAAAAATGAGTATAAAATAAGAAATAGTGTATGTATATAAATATAAAAAAATGTATATCTAACCCCTCATCCACCAGAATTTAAATGCATCGTTTTCCTTCTACAATACCTTCTACTATAGTATTATTTCTATATTCAAAAAGTTGGACGGGTTTGAAATGAATGGTTTTTGAAAAGAATAAGATCAAGTTATAGATCACATTTTTAAATTTCCTTAAAATCTTCCTTTTTCTTCATGTAATTCGAAAGTGATAAGAGATATGTAAAAAAATACCTTACAAAAATGTAGGTTTTCTTTTGGATAACAATTTTATTTTTCTTTCATTACTGTATCTCATTATCATTTTCGAGTTACATGGAGAAAAAGAAAGATTTTTAAAAAACTTTAAAAGCGCTCTCTATAATTTGATCTTATTTTTTTCAAAAACCATACATTTTAAACCCGTCCAACTTGTTGAACATAGAAATAACACTATAGTAAGAGGTATTGTATGTAGAAGCAAAACGATGCATTTAAATCTGGTGGATGAGGGGTTAAAATATACATACTTCTCATTTTATCTTAAAATAAGTTAGTCATCCTTTTCTGTTGCACCATATCTCGCTTAGTTTAAATGTAATCTAAATTTAACATTGCGGTCGTTTTAAAGGTCTTTTCAGGCAGTACTTACAAAAGATATTGATAGAATTATACCTTTAAAATCGACAATTTCTCTGTTATTAAGTTGAACACACCGATTTGAGCATGCACAAAAAAATGTCTTTTCACCTACCATACTCGTATTTATGTTATCACTAGAAAACTTAAAATTTAATTTTTCATAAGCTATAAAAATGTTTTATATAGTTTTTTTAGTTAGATGCATAATTTTTAAGGTATTCGCAAAAAATCGTCCGAAAAGGCGACATTTTTCAATGAAAATGGCAAATTTTCAACCACGAATAACCCAAAAGGATTGAGTTTAAAAAAAATATGGAACAGTGGGCCCGCCGCCGCCTTTGCGGTGCTGCCGACGGCCCAATAATCCCTAAATTTACAACTTCTGTCCTTTTTGGATGAATAATGTTAATAAAATGCAATTTGTTTTCTAGAAATAAATGACAACTTATATTCCATTGATGGATGTACGATGTACTTAAATGTTATTAGATTTCAATTTTTATATACAAATATTTTTTGTACAGTATTTTTTCCGCCCTATCATAATTTGCCGCCCTAGGCAACTGCCTATATTGCCTAATGGATAAAGCAGCCCTGGGTTTAGCAAATATTCAGATGAAGATACATAAATATGTATATCACAATCAAATTTTTGTTTTGAACAGTTTTATTAATTAAATAATCTTACCGAATTACACTCGACCCCTTAAAATTACCGATTTGTATTGCCCTTTTGACAATTTGACATAATTTCTGACATAATGTGACATCATTTTTAACAAAATTAAAACTGTCAAGTTGCCACTAGGGATACAAATCGGTAAGTTTATAGCTCTTGTGTCAAAATTGTTTTAACATTTTTTTACAGCAGTGTTTTTTTTATTTGTATTATGGCTTGGCTTGGCCAATTAGCCAGAACGGCAGTGTTTAACATATTTTCTATATTATCCTCAAATCAATATTTCATGTACCTACATAAGATTTGTCGAACACACAAACAAATTTTAATTAACTTCTCTCTTACAGGTGTACCAGATAGCCTACGTTATAATTAAAATGGCGAATTCCCCACGACCAGGAACTTGGATTTTAGAACGTTCCATAGATGATCAAAATTACGAGCCTTGGCAGTATTTTGCACGAACAGACAAAGAGTGTCTCGAACGTTTCGGAATTCCAGCTACAAAAGGAAAGCCGCACTACTTTACCGACAACGAAGTGATATGTACTTCTTTCTATTCCAAGTTGACTCCTATAGAGAATGGAGAGGTAAGTTTAGAATCAGCAGAATAGTTTTCAAATCAATAGTCAATAGGAATTTAAATTTCTATTATTATCCTGTGTTTATCTTTCATATTTAGAAAACGTATTTTTAATAAAAAATAAGTAAAACATAAAAAATAAGTAAAATGCTAAAACCACCAAAATGAAAATATTTGGGTAAAAACTCTTTAAACTTAATGTTGTTCTGAAGCTTCCTTGTGGAAATTTTATAAACAACTATTTTCAATGGGAAATAAGTCACAATTTTACCAAAAAAATGATTTTATTAACGTTTCGAAGCCCAAATCGGGGTTCGTTGTCAAAATACAAAATACTACTAAAATAAACAAAAATGTTGCTAAGTGAAAAAACTCTTCTAATAATTTATTTAATCTGACTCATATTGGCAATATATTGGCAATTTAGACGTCTATTATACATTTTAAAGTAGAAGACTTTCAAATGATATCGCCAATATTTATGAGTTGCGTTCCTAGGACGACTTTACTAAAAGATAGATCATTCGATTACACGAAATCAATCCCAACTCAAGAAAATCCGTCACAAAAAATCATAGCATGTGATCTGTCTTTAAAAAGACAACCAAATGCAACGATGACAGTAAAATTCTCGCGTTAGAGATTCTATAGTAAATCAAGAGGGAAAACCAGGAAAAAACCTCGTGATAGATTAGAATAATTTTTTTACTTAGCAACAACATTTTTGTTTATTTTAGTGGTATTTTGTATTTTTACAACGAAACCCGAATTGGTTTTTTTGGTAAAATTGTGGCTTATTTCCCATTGAAAATAGTTGATTACCTTTAAACTTATATTACTATAATTATTAAAATAAACATAATATAACAGGGTGTTTGGTAGGTCTATGGAAATTTTTAAGGGATAATAGGGGACGCCATTTGCAACATTTTTTGCTAATAATGTATCGCTCAAACTGTTAAGGTTTCCGAAATAAAGTTAAATTTGTCAATATTCGACAACCGTCTATTTCACGTTGAAAAATTATATAGGCGTACTTCCTCCCTGTTTTACGAATGGAATAAAAACGTAAACCTACAACACTGACCCTTCGCATACAATTTCCATCAGCTATCGTCATTCTCCGAACTCATAACAAACAAAAAACAATCTACCTGCTATGCTAACAAACAATCTACCTGCTATGAAGTGGGATGTGTATACCTAGGCACATGCCGGTATTTTTACAACCCGGTTACTCATCGTAAATCAATCAGTTTAGCACTTAAAAATTTATACTTGGGGATTAGTACAGTTAAAATTGTTAGACAATTATACTATTAAGCAATATAATTGAAACTTTTTTCTACTTTTATTCTACTTTTATCATTAGCGGAACGTAATTCAAAATTATTCTGCAAATTACATTTGATACAATATTTGATTAAAATATCTCATTTTTGATGGTAAAAAATATATTAAATACATATATTAATTTGTCTGGACTAAAGGTGGTAAAAGATGGTCTGGAGTTATATTTTTGTTTGAATTTGCCGAGGGGCGATAGATAGATGGTGTCAACATTAACGGAGACAGTCACAGCAATAATGGTCACCAATATAATAAACGAGGAAGTGGCTCCAATCGCTGAATACGAATACGCCATCAGAACTGACATCCGGAGTACTTGGTGTCTAGAGTTACGTTATCATCTGGAGTTTCGAGGGATTTCGGCACTAATTTGATGCAAACAGACTACAGGAGGGGTTTTTGTGGTTGCTGTACACGAATACGCCTTCAGAACAAACTTCCGGAGCACCTGGTGCCGACAGTCACTGTTAAGGCACGTCATCTTCTGGAGTTTCGAAGGGTAGAGCACGGATCACCTGATGCCAAGGTCACCGCTAATATGTTATTTTCTAGAGTTTGGAGGGTTTTCCCTCAATTTTCCCTCAACCCCAAAAACTTCCTAGTAATCTATTTGCATTAATTTAAATCGGAAAACTCTCCAAGCTTCAGATTAGGTGCCTTAACAGTGAACCTGGACACCAGGTGCTTCAGTAGGCTGTTTTAATGGCGTATTCGTCTTCAGCGACTCAAAATACCACCGAGTAACAAAATCTTGCCCTTAATACACGTATTTTGACATGTTTATGCACTTTTGGATGCATTTTATGCACTTTAAGATGCAACTATGCATTTCCACCCATTTTTCTATAAGTAGTAGACTTTTTTCCTGAAATCATCCTGAACACAATGCAAAAGGTTGCAAGTCTCTAGATGCTGTATTTAAAAATCGATTTATTTTGTGCTAAATGCTCTGAGAGGTTCTTTTTGATGTCGCTCTTTTCGACGTAGGTTTGCTTTTGCTAACACTTATCTTTATACTGCTTCATTGATTGGGATGCAGTCGGAAAATATCTCTACTCGAATTTTTCATGTGTTTATTGTTTTTATGTCTAATCCCAACAAAACTAATAAGCCTACGGCCAGACGAGCGACAATTACAGCTTTGTAAGAGCAGTAAAATGAAGCTCGAAAAATGGGTCCTACAGTGAGTATAGTGGATCTTCTTCTTAATCTTTTGGCATCATAACCCTGGATGGGTCTTTGTCTGTCTGGCTATGTCCTTCTATTCAGATCTCTCTTGTGTCCTTCTTCTCCATTGTTTTATGTTCATGGTTTTCAGGTCGTCTTCCACGTCCGGCGCACATGGGTTCGCTTCCAACCCCTATAAAACCACTTTTATTGTACACGAGTTCGCTCCGAAACTCATACCCGAAAGTTAAGTTATGACCGAAGGGTTAGGTCTTCCTACCTGAAGCCGGGAGCGAATCCATGTGCAGCCTCCACGTCATCCAACCATCTCGTCCTGGGCCTTCCTTTTTTTCCGCCTTTCTTACCGGCTTCCACTGTAACATCTTCTTTGTCTTTTTCATGTCTTCTTGTCGCTGAACATGTCCATGACAGTCTTTGACTTTTCACAAATCTTACAATGTCATACCCTTCATTCAGTTCATTAACCTCATCGTTTCTTCTGATTCTCCATGTGCCGTGTTCCTCTTGCACCGGGCCATATACTTTTCTCAGTATCTTTCTCTCGAATGTCCTGAGTTAGGCTTCATCTTTTTTCGTCATTACCCAGGTTTCACAACCATAAGTTACTACGGGTCTAATCAAAGTTCTGTAGATAGTCATTTTGGTTCTTTTGTCTAATAATTTCGATGTTATCAATCTTTTATTAGCACAGTATGTACGATTTCCACTGAAAATACGTGCATTAATTTCGCTACTTGCGGAATTCTTCTGATTGATTTCTGTGCCCAGATATGTGAAGGCATCCACACGTTCAATAGTATAGTTGTCAATTGTTAAATTATTTTCAATCTCAGGTGCTCTTTTGATAGTCATGTACTTAGTTTTTGTTTCGTTTATTTTAAGCCTTCTTTTTTGTGCTTCAGGATCAATTTCCTTGAACGTCTCCATCATCTGCGTATGCAGTAATTTGTACTGTTTTGGTGTTTATATGGCCGGTTACATTGGTTTTTCTGATGACTGCTTCAAGAACTAGGTTGGACAGCATGGTTGAAAGTGCGTCTCCCTGTCTCATCCTCATGTTGATGTCAAACAGGGGAGACAGTTCTCCATCTACTCTAACTGCGGCTTTTGAACCTTGCAACGTCATTTTTATGAGGCTGATATATTTTTTTGGTATACCTAGATTTTGGAGGTCTTCCAGCATTTTGTCTCTTTTCACACTATCAAAAGCTTGTTTAAAGTCTATATACATATTATATAGTTCTATGTCGTATTCATAAGCTTTCTCTTGTATTGTTCTAAGTATGAATATGTTGTTTGTAGTGGCTTTACTTGGTCTGAATCCATTTTGATAAACCAATTCTATTTTTGGAGTATTCTGATAATCTGGTGTAGATAATGCCAGAAAGGATTTTGTTAGCAATGTAATTGGTCTGTAATTCTGGCATTCCCTCTTATCTCCTATTTTATGTATTGGCTGTAAAAGACCAACTGCCCATTCATCCGGCATTTGCTCCTTGGTCCATAAATACCAACTTTATCAGGTAATGGATTCTTCTCCAGAGTTAGGGTACTCCATATTTCAACAATTCTGCCGAAACTCCATCCGTTCCTGGCGCTTTACTGTTTTATAGTTTTTTTTATTATTTGAACTACTTCTTCATAACTCGGATTTTCAATGTGCTGCTCCGCCGTAAAATCTATTGTCTCGGTTTGATCATTTCCATTGTCTACATTTAGGTTTTCCTCAAAGTATTCTTTCCATCTCAATATAATTTTTTGTTTCTCTGTTAGTAGTTCTCCGTCCTTGTCTTTGCAAGTTGTTAATTTGTATAGTATAGTGAATCGCTGCAGAGATATTTACAGCTCTGTCTGGCTATCCACTATACTCACTGTAGGACCCATTTTTCGAGCTTCATTTTACAGCGTTGTAATTGTCGCTCATCTGGTCGTAGGCTAAAAGGATTTAAAATAAGGTTACGCTTCGTTGATTTTTTTTATAGTATAATTTCTGATAAATTAGTATGATTTCCATTAATTGAATGAATGGAACGCAGACAAAATTATTCAAATTGATTGTATTGTATAATTAAAGTTTAAAAAAGTGAGTTAATGTTCTGCAGGTGTTGATGTTACCGCATAAATTAAAACCATTTTTATGTATTTGTGGCCTCATTAAACTATCACTAGAACCATTACATGATAAAGAAGTTATTAATATGTAGATGCATCTTCGCAGAATAGAAGCATCCGTTCCAAGAATATTCTTTTCATGTTCGATTATAATTAATTGGTAAAAGTACCTTTAAACCAATTATATCTAACTAGATTAGCCGATCTGATTTAGATAAGATATCCTTTTAAATTCTTCATTTATAAGACCGATAATGAAGGTGATTTCTCATCTTCTTGGTAAAAATATGTGGAATAATATGCGAAATATGTCTTCTGATAAATTAACCAGCCAATATAACGTAGAATAACATAATTTATAACTTGTGAAGCTTTTAAATGAATTCTTACATGATGCAGATTACTAATGGTTGATCATTGATAAACCTTTAACAAAAATACACATAGTTTCAAAAGTTATGCATTAGATGCATCACCTAAAATTATGCTCAATTCCATAGTTGATTTTTTCGTGAATAGATGAACGGATTCCGTTAATTTTACACAGGGTTCTCCTTTTTTGAACTTGATACCGGGCGGAAGAAAAGACTTTTTTTATGTTAAGTTTGAGTTTGAGACACCCTGAAGAGAGGACAAGATATAAGTAGTATGAGTATACATTGAAGTCGTATTGTAGTCTTTTTGTGAACATTTTGTTTTCTGAATGTCTCTGATATCTTAAGAAACAAAAACAAAGAAAATAGACGGTTTTATTCTTTAATATGACGTGTTTTAATTGAAATAGAACCAAATAAACAGTAAAAAAAAGTTAACAAAACTTTAAAAACAGATAAGTCTGGGCTGATTATCGGAGAATAGGCCATTTTTGGGAAAAGTTATTTACCATCGAATCTTATGATTGTATATATTAATAATATAGATATGCAAAGTCCGCAGATAGTGTGCTACTTTTTTTATAAACAAAATGGCGCCCGAAAATCGTGTTTTTTTTTTAATTGTTGCTCTATAACTCCAAAGATTTTAACTTTAGACCAAAAACACTCAAATAAAAATTCACCGCAATTAAATTCTGCATAGAGACGTGTTTTTTCCGATTTACTTCGACGAAAACTTTCCCCGGAAAAAGCGGGTTTTTCCAACAAAATCTTTAATTTTCAACTAAACTTTTAGATAAGTAGTTGTTAATCAATAATTAAATAACTTGGTAACGTAAAAGCCCTTTCCGTATATATTATAATTCCAGAAGCCGATGAAAATTGAATGAACAGTTTAGCAACAATTGAAATGTTAATTAAAAATTTACGGTCGCTATAATAACGACAATAATTATGATGCATAAGAATAACTATGATTTTTTCATAAAAAGACACTATACCTATCTAATGTACTTTACAGAATTGAAATTGGGCTATTTAAGCGGCCTCAGGAATATTTTAAAATTATAAACAATTTTTTGGCTTATAAACAAATAGAATATCTCGGGAAATATTAAACTAAATTAAATTGTGAAAACGGTATTCGAAAGACAGCTGCAGGACGCTTCCTTTAAAAGAAAAAAACGTTTAATTATGACGAGTGGTTCCTGAGATACAACCGGTCAAAGTTGACCGAAATTTACGGCAAAGATATAAACAATAGGATCATAATTTTCAAACCTTCACTTTTTTATTTTTGTCCTCTTTCTCCACACCAATTTTCATATCTTTAAAATCCTCATAACATATATTATTATAATAAAAACTATCGATAATACGTGTGAAAATTGCCAAAAATAGCAAAATTCCAATCAAAAATTAGGTTGGAGAAAATGTAACCCTCAAGTTCAAAATCGGTATACGTTAAAAAAAATGCATTTTCTCGGCTTCCCATGGAGCAATTTCCTTCATTATTTTTTTGTTCCCAAGTAACTCGAGTAGAGCCATCGAACTAACGCATTACTAAATGTTAAATTTGCTTTTGTTTTGTTATAATAAATTAGTTTATTTATTATAGGTAACACAATATTTTAATTTGTTTAAATAAAAATTGTTTAAATAATTATACAGCTTTCAAATGAGAATATTTATGTTTTTAAATTTAAAAGGTACACTTGTAGTAAGTTTATCTAAAAAAAAGCCTACAACTGGAAAAAATATGTAATTTTCTGTTCTTATAAATAAATTAATCTATTATAACAAAACAAAAGCAAGTTTGACATTTAGTAATACGTTAGTTCGATGGCTCTACTCGAGTTATTAGGGAACAAAAAAAGAATGAAGGAAATTGCTCCATGGGAAGCCGAGAAAATGCATTTTGTTAACGTATACCGATTTTGAACTTTGAGGGTTACATTTTCTCCAACCTAATTTTTGACTGGAATTTTGCTATTTATGGCAATTTTCACACGTATTATCGATAGTTTTTATTATAATACTATATGTTATGAGGATTTTAAAGACATGAAAATTGGTGTGGAGAAAGAGGACAAAAATAAAAAGGTGATGATTTAAAAATTATGATCCTATTGTTTATATCTTTGCCGTAAATTCCGGTCAACTTTGACCGGTTGTATCTCAGGAACCACTCGTCATAATTAAACGTTTTTTCTTTTAAAAGAAGCGTCCTGCCGCTGTCTTTCGAATACCGTTTTTACAATTTCATTTAGTTTAATATTTCCCGAGATATACATATTCTATTTATTTATAAACCAAAAAATTGTTTATAATTTTAAAATATTCCTGAGGCCGCTTAAGTAGTCAAATTTCAATTCTGTATAGTACATTAGATAGGTACCTATAGTGTCTTTTAATGAAAAAATCATAGTTATTTTTATGCATCCTAATTATTGGTCGTTATTATAGCGACCGTAAATTTTTAATTTACATTTTAATTGTTGCTAAACTGTTCATTCAATTTCCATATACTTCTGGAATTATAATATATACGGAAAGGGCTTTTACGTTACCAAGTTATTTAATTATTGATTAACAACTACTTATCTAAAAGTTTAGTTGAAAATTAAAGATTTTGTTGGAAAACCCCGCTTTTCCGGGGAAAGTTCTCGTCGAAGTAAATCGGAAAAAACACGTCTCTATGCAGAATTTAATTGCGGTGAATTTTTATTTGGCTGTTTTTGGTATAAAGTTAAAATCTTTGGAGTTATAGAGCAAAAATTGAAAAAAACACGATTTTCGGGCGCCATTTTGTTTATAAAAAAAAGCACACTATCTGCGGACTTTGCATATCTATATTATTAATACATACAATAATAAGATTCGATTCCAGCAATAAAATTGCTGGTAAATAACTTTTCCTTGTATTTTGCTAATTAGCCCAGAGTAGATAAGCACATAACGTTAACAATTCTGGTCGACACCTTAAGAGTTATTTGTCGACCAAGTGAGCGGATGCACAACGCAATATAAGAGAGACGAGATTGTTTAATGGAGGCTCTGTGATGGCTTGAGTGAAATTTCCTTGAGAGTAAGTATAAGAGGAAAAGTGGGGGAATGGTGCGCACTCAAGCAGAAATCGATTCTGTTGTAAATTCTTTAAATCTATCATAACCGCTAGTATGTTACAGTAAGCTCTAATTATTCTACTTTTAATATTAAGTACTAAAGCAGAATATTAAAAAACGAAAGAAGTGCCTTTGCGCACGATTCCCCATCCATGATGGTAATCATGCGCACGGATTGGTAAATGGTGCGCACTGAAATTTTTTTTTTGTAAAATTCTTTAAATTCTGTTCTTTTTTGTTTTTCAGCAAATACAACATGTCTCTAGGTGCAGCTGATTTTTTGGTGGTGGAATGAAACTTAATTTTATATCATATAATTTGTCTTCATCGATAATATCTGACAAATCAGTGTCTGTTACATCAGACTACTCAGGTGTTAGCTCCTTTTGCACTCTCTTCTTGTTTTGTTTGCCTTTAGGTTTTTTTCTGTCTGGCGAGATATCTAGCGATTTTTTAACAAATCATTTTTGAACAGTAGCCTTTCTTGCTGCTTTCTGTTCCTCCTTTCTCTTAAGATTCACGTCCCTTAATCATCTTTTTTCCTTGGCGTTCTCCAATTTTATCTTCATTTTTGAGCTTTGTAAGCTTTTTCGATTGTTCGAGATTTTCTTTTAATTTCTGGTTTAACTCGTGATATATCAATATGAGTGGAATATAATTCTCTCCAGCACTCATGCAATAAACGGCCGTGATAGTTCTTACACTATCAACAAACAGAGCCTACATTTGTAGCTCTTCTAGGTACATAAACTCGTTCGTCTTTTTCTTGAAGTCGATCTTGAATGTCGAAAGCTCTTATCGTTTCCCTTATTTTTGCCGGCAGTTCTAATTGCATACAGAGGATTGAGTAAATCTTCGTTAGTATATGTAAGAATCATAGATTTTCTAGTGTAGTTTTATAGCTTCTGGAAAGGAAAATGGTACCACTTCATTGTTTGTGAGAGAATCATGCGCAATCGTGCGCACTATTACCCCCTTTGCGCCTTAAATAGCAAACGTCGTCACAAACAAAAAAATACTAAACCATATAAACCAACAGATGCACCAAGATGTACGGAAAGCAACATGATTTAAATCAATAGTAAGCTTAAAGCAACTTAATAAAACCTACGAACTTAGCATCTTAATTTTTGGAGCAGAAAAACTAAAAGAATTCTTGCGATTTTTAATAATCGGATCTCACTTAGTCCACGTGCAACATTCGACTGAAGATAATGGCGTCAACCGTTCACGAGATCATCCAAAAAGGTGTAGGACTTGTTAAGTTCTTAAAATCATCCACGGAATTTGAAATACAATGCAGCGCACGATTACCCGCTGCGCACCATTCCCCACTTTCCCTTATTTGGTGTCTACGTGGAGGCCCATTAAATAGTGAGAGGTACATTGCACAGATTTTCTTTCTTTGAACATTTTGTTTCTTTCGCACTATAAATAAAAAATAATTTTATCTTAGTATATAAGACATCGCCTCCTCACGGATCGCATGTCATCAGTTAAAACACATAATATTAAAGAATAAAACTGTCTAGTCGCTTTGTTAAAAGATTAAAGATATCATAGAAACTAAAAAAAAGAATGTGTGTACTTTGTACGCACGTAAGAAGTTATACTTCTATTATATGATTTCAACGAAATCAATATACTTTAAACAGTTTCTCTACTACTTTTCAAAATTTTTTATTAAAACAATACCAAAAATTAAAAAAATAAAAGAATAAAACACACACAAACACATTGAGAAATGCCACAAATGATTTCTGAACAATAATTGTTGCCAAAAATTTTAATTAAATACGTATGTTCTGAAAAAAAAATATAATAATATACTTACAATCATAAAATCTATACAAAAATAAAAAAATGATATAACTTGCATTGGGCTTGAACCTACTTCCCGTGTATCCCGCCGTACGAGAGTCGAAGCGGTTTCAAACTGCACCATATTCGCGTATACGTCATGTGGAAATATACACAAACTGAACAACTTTTTGACATTTTATTTATATGAATTTTTATTAGTTTGATTTTTGTCGAATTAAAATACAACAATATATAGAGTAAGAAAACGATACATTAGATGAAAATTTGTAGAAAGTTTGTTCGTAATCAGATTATGTAAATTAAAGCATTGCCTACTAGGGGTATAGCAAAAGGGGTATAGGTGGCTTTTCAAAACTATTTAAAAAGCCACTATAATTATAAATTTGATTTTATTTCTGTCCTCACAACAATAAAAACTAATGGTAGGGGAGCAAAGTATGCTAAATGTGCAGTCACTCGAGCGCTATGGGGACCTATTCGGTTGTGAAGAGTGGGTTCTAAAAGCAAAAAAAGTTAAGTAAAATTTTCCATTTCAGTGGGCGCTTGCTATTTTTTAATTTAATTTTCCATTTCCAACAATCGTTTTTTCCGATTATAACGCCATCTATCCATAATTCGAAATAATGTTTCGAATAATAGTTACTTATTTTTAGGTAAGGACTCCAAATCTACAATAAAAAATGAGGGCTCCTATTTAAGATTTTAAAGTAACCCCCCCACCCCACCTCCGTGGGGGGTCGTCTTTGGTGCCATTCGATAGATTTTTCAAAAATATTAAATAAGTGTATTTTACAGTTTTTCGATCTGATGTTCATTTCGCGAAATATCGCGGGATTCGTAATTAAAATGTTAAATTTAACCCCCACCCCTCTACGTGGGAAGTCGTGTTTGGTATCATTCGATAGATTTTTAAAAAGTATTGAGCACATATCTTTTAGTTTTTCGATCTGTCATTCATTTCGCGAAATATTCGCTTTTTTCTTGTGAAACTTTGGGACTCACCCATTTCCTTACGCCCGGCTCAAATCGTCAGATTTTTGAAATATACACTCCTTTCCATGTACTTAACTTACCTTATCTTAATCTGACAATTTCGAGTTTTTTTAAGGATAGAGTTTTTTTTTCGAGCCCCCCTTAACGAACTCCCCTGTGTTAAGAGCCAATATATGGTAGAGGTACATCTGCAGGGTACCAGGTTTCTCCCCATATGATAATCTGACGCGCTCGAGTAACTGCAAAAATCCCCGCTTGGGCTCCCCTACCATAATATAATATACAACATTTTTGTTTACCGATAACCTCCATATTGAACAATTATTGACAGATCATTTCAACACCCAATCAGAGCCCGTATAAAGACTAATACCAAACTGTCGGTGTGCGCATGCGCGCAGATCAATATAAATTCACCCTCAATCTCAATCGCGCTTAAAGAAGTTTAACTTCAACAAGATTTTCGGAAAATATGAGACTAAAACTTTTGTTTCTTAAACTTTTGTTTCAGTTAGAACACATCGTATAGAATAAAACCGTCTCTTTTCTTTGTTTCTAAAGATATCAGGGACATTCAAAAAAGAAAATGATCGCAAAATATAAGACTATAATACGATTTCCATGTTTGTATATACTCACACTCATACATTGTTCTCCCTACAGGGTGTCTCAAACTTAACATAAGAAAAACGTTTCTTTTCTGCTACCCGCTATAAGTACAAAAAACAAGTTTGAGTAAACCTTTGCCCAAGTGTGTGAATACCAAAGAAAAATCTAACAATAAAAAAATTAGTGAAATCCGTTAATCTGTTTATGAAAAAATCAACTATGAAAATGAGCATAACTCATTTTAGGTGATGCATAACTTTTGAAACTATGTTTACATAGCCCTGCTTTGAAGGAATGTAAACGCCTTGTGCATTTACCTAATTTCCCTCTAAATCTAGCATAGATAAGATTGAATTTTAAATTTATTGTTGAGTACATAAAAAAACTGGAAAAACAAAATTTGACTCTCTGTGAATAAGTGGATTTGATTAGTCATGTTAATAGGCGAAGCAATAAAGTACTAAAATCGGCCTTGACTCCGAAAAAGAAAACGACAAGACGGATTTTAATAATTCTTTTTGCACTCGATTCGTGAATGCTCCGGGAAACTTTGTGACCCCCGAGTCATGATATAATATTGAAAAACTGCATACAAAAAATGCATTCTTAAATTGCATCTCAAACAGACAACAAAAAAAAATTCAGAACTCGTCAATTATCGGCGTAAATGAGTTCAATTTTATTATTCTGAGGTTTTTGGGGTCGCTGAAAACGAATATGACGTCGTAAGTGATCTCCGGAGTACCTGGTGCCCAGGGTACCTACTGTTTACCTAGTCATTAAAATTCATTAAAAAATTAGTAAAAAATCATTACTTAAAGGTTTTTAGGGTCACTAACGACAAGCATGACATCGGAAGTGATCTACGGAGTACCTGGTGCCCAGGGTGGTACCTACTGTTTATCTCGTCTTGTGGAGTTTTCGGCAAAAAATTTATTAAACAAATTAGTCAAAAATCATTACTTGGGGGTTTTTGGGTCGCTGACGACGAATATGACATCGGAAGTGATCTACGGAATACCTGGTACCCAGGGTACCTACTGTTTACCCCGTTTTCTAGAGTTTTCGGCAAATTCATTTAAAAATTAGTCAAAATTCATTACTCGGGGGGTTTTTGGGGTCTCTGACGACGAATATGGATCTGAAGTGATCTCCGGAGTAGCTGATGCCCAGAGTACCTACTATTTACCTCGCATTCCGGAGTTTTCGGCAAATTCATTAAAAAATTAGTCAAAAATCATTAGTCACGAGATAAACAGTAGGTACCCTGGGCACCAGGTACTCCGGAGATCACTTCCGATGTCATATTTGTCGTCAGCGACCCCAAAAACCCCCTGAGTAATGATTTTTGACTAATTTCTTAATGGATTTGCCGAAAACTCCCGAAGACGAGGTAAACTGTAGATACCCTGGGCACCAGGTATTCCTGAGATCACTTCCGATGTCATATTTGTCGTTAGCGATCCCAAAAACCCCCGAGTAATGATTTTTGACTAATGTTTTAATAAATTTTTGCCGAAAACTCCACAAGACGAGGTAAGCAGTAGGTACCCTGGGCACCAGGTACTCCGTAGATCACTTCCGATGTCATATTCATCGTTAGTGACCCTAAAAACCCTCCCGAGTAATGATTTTTGACTAATTTTTTAATGAATTTTAATGACGAGGTAAGCAGTAGGTACCCTGGGCACCAGGTACTTCGGAGATCACTTATGACATCATATTCGGTTTCAGCGACCCCAAAAACCCGAGAATAACAAAATTGAACTCATCTCCGTCGATAATTGACAAGTTCTGAATTTTTTTTTATTGTCCGTTCGAGATGCACTTTAAGAATGCATTTTTTGTATGCAGTTTTTCAATATTATACAGGGTGTTTCATTGGGAAAGTAACATACGTTAACTGCAGAAAGAGAACACTTAGGAGGTCTCAAAAATACCATACTTAATGGGTCTTACTCCATTAATAACAAAGATACTGAGTGTTTTATCTATTTTGCCATTTTCTTAATTGGTTCATAACTTTTTAACCAGACTGTATATTTATTTTATATTTGGCACGCAAATATCGTTTAAGGTGTACAATAAATTATATTATTTACAATGGTAAAAAATCCAGGTCCGGATTAAAAAAAATTGGAAAAATATTCCAACCCAAAAACAACACCATGTACATTAAATTTTTTAAAATGGATTTTTCAGTTGAAAAGAGGATGAAAAACTAAATTTAGTGGTATACTTTGAATTTTTAGCAAAATGATTTTTCTGGTCAAATTTTGAATTTAAATTCTGAAATTATGTGAATTTCGAGAGCTCATAAGTAGAAAAAAATTGAAATAAAGCTTACAACTTGTCAACCGCACTGTATATTCATTTTATATTTAACACGCGAATATTCTTTTAGGTGTCCAATCAATTAATTTATTTACAAAAAAAAAATCCAGGTCCGGATTAAAAAAATATTGTATAAATGTTCCGACCCAAAAAAACACCCTGTATATTAAATTTTTTTAAAATGGATTTTGCATTTGAAAAGAGGCTGAAAACTAAATTTAATGGTATGCTTTGAATTTTCGGCAAAATAATTTTTCTGGTAAAATTTTGAATTTGAATTCTGAAATTATGTGAATTGCGAAGCTCAAAGTAAAAAAAAATTAAAATATGATTTAATTTTTATTAATACCATTATTTAATCTAAACTGGTAAAATATTAACATTTTGACACATAACAATAATTTTTGATGGTGGTAATTTTGAATAAGTACTTTAGTTTTGAATAGTTATGCTGCACATTTTCTCTGTTTTGTTATAATTTTTAGATACTTTGTTGATTAAAGTGATGTATTCTTTATTGACTCTTTATTATTTATTCATTATTTAAAGATGAATATTCGCCATAAACTATTTGTCACAGATAATAAAAAAACACTGAAACATTTTACCAATTTAGATTAAATAATGGTATTAATTAAAATTAAGTCGCATTTTAATTTTTTCTACTTAGAGCTCTCGCAATTGACATAATTTCAGAATTCAAATTCAAAATTTTATCAGAAAAATCATTTTGCGAAAATTCAAAGTATATCACTAAATTTAGTTTTTCATCCTCTTTTCAAATGCAAAATCCATTTAAAAAAAATTTAATACACATGGTGCTTTTTTGGGTCAGAACATTTTTACAATATTTTTTAATCCAGACCTGGATTTTTTATAATTGTAAATAAAATAATTGATTGGACACCTAAAAGAATATTCGCGTGTTAAATATAAAATAAATATACAGTGCGGTTAACAAGTTGTAAGTTGTATTTAATTTTTTTTCTACTTAGAGCTCTCGCAATTCACATACATAATTTCAGAATTCAAATTCAGAATTTGACCAGAAAAATCATTTAGCCGAAAATTCAACGTATACCACTATTTAGTTTTTCATCCTCTTTTCAACTAAAAAATCCATTTAAAAAAAAAATTAATATACAGGGTGTTTTTTGGGGTCGGAACATTTTTACAATATTTTTTAATCCAGACCTAAATTTTTTATAATTGTAAATAAAATAATTGATTGGACACCTAAAAGAATATTCGCGTGTTAAATATAAAATAAATACACAGTGCGGTTAACAAGTTGTAAGTTGTATTTATTTTTTTTTACTTAGAGCTCTCGCAATTCACGTAATTTCAGAATTCAAATTCAAAATTTGACCAGAAAAATAATTTTGCCGAAAATTCAAAGTACACCACTAAATTTAGTTTTCCATCCTCTTTTCAACTAAAAAATCCATTTTAAAAAAATTTAATGTACAGGATGTTGTTTTTGGGTCGGAAAATTTTTCTAATATTTTTTAATCCGGGCCTGGATTTTTTACATTTGTAAATAAATTAATTTATTGTACACCTTAAAGGATATTTGCGTGCCAAATATAAAATAAATATACGAGGTGATTAAAAAGTTATGAACCAAATAAGAAGATGGCAAAATAGATATAACACCCAGTATCTCTGTTATTAATAGAGTAAGACCCATTAAGTATGGTATTTTTAAGACCGCCCAAGTGTCCTCTTTCTGCAGTTAACGTATGTTACTTTCCCAGTGAAACACCCTGTATCATGGCTCGGGGTCACAAAGTTTCCTGGCGCATTCACGAATCGAATGCAAAAAGAATTATTAAGATCCGTCTTGTCGTTTATTTTTCGGGGGTTCAGTGCTTTATTGCTTCGTTTATAAGGAATCTTTTCAATAAAATTTAAAGGAACCGTAGGAAATAAATTGAAATCTGTTTTAAACAAAACCTCAGGGTTTTATAATAATAATAATAATAATAAATTGCCTTTACTTAGTCTGTAAAAATTTACAAACACGATATACATGAGGCGAAGTCTAGCTAGGGCTACTCCACTTAACCTCAAGTTTACAAAGTTAGTTTGAAATAATTAGAATGTAAAGTAATTTATAATTCGACATAAAAATAATAATATAATACTGAAATGATAAAAATAGTAATGTGGCTACTAGAAAAATAATATAAAGAAAATAATTTGTGATGTTATGTGATAAATGATAAGAATGATAAATAAAAACAAAAATAATGATAACAATAACGACAACAATATACTATATAATAATAAAACGTTACTGCGATTGTAGTAAAAATTTCTTATAATGCTGCTTCATGAATTCAAGAGATTTACCTCTTAAATTTATTGTTAAACTATTAAACACTAAAACAGCATTGTAAGTAAACGATCTCTGGAAAATAGCTAGTCTATATCTTGGCAGCATAAGACTATGAGGATATCTCATATTTTATTTTGGAAACAGTTGCGAAAGTTCATGAAGGTAATCCTGTGCTAGATTGTGAAATACTACCTTTTAATTAGAATGATGTGGATAGAACCAAGTTAATGAAAACACGCGGAAATCTGTAAAAAACATGACATAAGAAAACTGAAATGTAGCGAAGTAAAAGAAATAGTCAGCAAAACATTAAATAGAAAATTCAAAGAAATCGATAATACAACTAAAAGTACAGAAGAAAAGATATAATCCCTTAACATAATGATAAACAACATTAAAGACAATGTTTTGAAGAACGAAGAACGCAAGGATAAGACATGGATGACGACATAGATTCTGCAGCTGATGGAAGAAAGAAGGAAAAACAAAAACGATAACTCCATGTATAAAACATTACAACGAGAGATACAGAGAAAGATCAGATACGCCAAACAGAAAGTACTTGAGTAAAATGCCAAGAAATCGAAATTCTACAAAGTAAATACGACGACTTCAACGTGCATAAGAAGGTAAGAGAAATTACAGGCAAATGTAAAAACAGAAGAGTAAGTAAACTTGTTAATAACAATGGAGAAGTAATCGTGGACAAAGAGAGTATTGATAATACCTTGAAAAATTACATACGAAATATATTTTTTGATGAGAGGGAGAACCAGTCCCTAATACCTACTGAAACAAGATCACCTATATTAGTGGCAGAAATAAGAGAGCCATAATATCACTAAAATAAGGGAGAGCTCCAGGACCAGACGGAGTACAGTCTGAATTTCTTAAGCTTCTTGATGATGAATCTGTAAGAATATTATGTAAAATCTTCAATAATATCTATGACAGGCAATATTCCAAAAGATTGACTAGTTTCAGAATTTATTACGTTATCAAAGAAACAGGGAGCGAAAAATGCGGAGAATATAAGCAAAGCATATCTAAGCACCTTTAGAATAATACCTGTAGATTAATCAGCGCATCTCTCTTACCTACACGCCTCTCATGCATCCAAACTGTGTGTCTTGTATTATCTCTTCGCATAGCTTTTATATTCCGCGATGTATAATTTTAAGAAAAAGTTTTAATGCATGGCTCATTAGACTCATTAGCTTATTATATATTATATAATAAGCTAATGAGTCTAATGAGACATGCATTAAAACTTTTTCTTAAAATTATACAGAATTAAGAAAAAGTTTTAATGCATGTTTCATTAGACTCATTAGCTTATTATATATTATATAATAAGCTAATGAGTCTAATGAGACATGCATTAAAACTTTTTCTTAAAATTATACATCGCAGAATATAAAAACTATGCGAAGAGATAACACAAGACACACAATTTGGATGCATGAAAGGCGTGTAGGTACGAGAGATGCGCTGATTAGTCTACAGGTATTATTCTAAAGGTGCTTAGATATGCTTTGCAGACTACTAAAAGCCACAAAATTATGGATTTCTAATTTATTTCTTAGGGGAGTGCATATAGATTTTCACTTCGGAAAAAATCAAACAAGATACAACTTTTTGTAATTTCATGAAGAAATGTTTAATAAACAACATATTAAAAAGTTCTACTCGAGAAGTGGGTGCTTCATTTTTTATTAAACAAATGAACTACGAAGTTTGATGTTTTTTTAAATAACTCCGGAAATATAAATTTTAGAACAAAACTGACTTGACCATTGAAAAATTCAGAAAATTTTACAAAAAAAAAACCTTATATAAAGAATTTTCTAAAATTAAATCTGTATCTTTTATAATTTTTTAATTATAACGTTAAAGTCACCCTTCTCACAAACATTGGCGCACTGTAAACTAGCGTACGGCGAAGTGCACGGTTAAGTTCTTCTTAGCCTTCTATCGTCCACGTTTGGACATAGGCCTCTCCCAACTCCTTCCATCGGTCTCTATCCTGAGCAACATATTTCCAATTCGTTCCGGCTACTCTTTTAATATCATCAACCCATCTCATCTGTGGTCTTCCTCTCGGTCGTTTACTTTGGTAAGGTCTCCAATGTTGTATCGTGGCATTCCAACGTTGGTCTTTTTGTCTAACAGTGTGGCCTGCAAAGCTCCATTTAAGTTTGGCAACTTTTGTTGTTATGTCCTTGACTTTTGTTTTTGATCTTACCCAGTCGCTCCTCTTTTTATCTGACAGTCGTATACCTAACATTGCTCTTTCCATAGCTCTTTCTGTTGTAGCTAGTTTATTCATATTTGCCTTGGTTAGGGTCCAGGTTTGACACCCATATGTCATGATAGGAAGGATGCACTGGTTGAACACTTTGGTCCTCAAATATTGATGTATTTTGCGGTTCTTAAGTATCCAACCAAGTTTTCCAAATCCTGCCCATGCTAGTCTTGCTCTCCTATTAATTTCCGCACTTTGGTTTTCTTTGTCAAGTTTCAGGATTTGGCCTAGGTAGACATATTCCTGGACTTTTTCTATCTCACTGCCATTTATAGTTATGCGTCTGGGGTCATCTGTGTTTGTCATTATTTTTGTTTTCTTCATGTTCATTTTTAGACCGACGTATTGGGAGCTGCCTGCGAGTTCCTCTATCATAATTTGCAGTTCCTCGAATGAGCTCGCTATAATCACAATGTCGTCAGCGAATCTGAGGTGATTTAGCTTCTTGCCATTAACGTTAATGCCATAGGTTGACCAATTTGTCGTTTTGAAGACGTCTTCTAGTGCTAGGTTGAAAAGCTTTGGCGATATTACGTCTCCTTGTCTCACGCCTCTCTTAATAGGGATGGGATTTGTATTTTCGTCTAGTTGTACTATCATAGTTGCATTTTCATATATATTATGTATTAGTTGTCTATATCTCGAATCTATTCTACAATTATTAATAGCTTGTTCTATGGCCCACATCTCGATACTATCAAACGCCTTTTCATAGTCTACGAAGGCAAGAAATACGGGTAGTTGGTATTCATTTGCCTTCTCTATCAATGTTCTCATTGTCAGCAGATGGTCTGATGTACTATATCCTTTGCGGAAGCCAGCCTGTTCCACTGGTTGGTAATTGTCCATTTTGTAGGTCAACCGGTTGTTAATAATTCTCATGAATAGTTTGTATACTTGACTGAGCAACGATATCGGTCTGTAATTCTGTAGGTCACATTTGTCCCCTTTTTTGTGTAAAAGTATTACTAGACTTTCGTTCCAGTCTTTAGGGATCTTGCTATTATGGAGACATTTATTAAATAGCTTTGTTAGTATAGGGATTGTTCCTGTCTTGCTTGTTTTCAAGAGCTCGGCAATTATACCGTCCTGTCCTGGAGCTTTATTATTTTTTAGTTCTTTTAAAGCTCTTTCTATTTCGAATCCCTTTATATTTGGTAGTACTTCTGATCCCACGTTTTTTATTTTTCTTTTGACGTTCTCCTTTGTTGATTCATTAGGCTGGCTTTGCGAGCTGTACAAGCTTTTGTAGAAGTCTTCGACTATTTTTGTTATTTTATATTTGTCCTTCTCTTCCTTACTATTGGCGTCTTTAATTTTAATGATTTTTTGAACACCCAATGCGGGTCTTAGACATTTTAAGCCTCTGTTGTTTTCAATGACTCGCTCTATTAAGTTCTCGTTCCATTTTTGTAAGTCGCGTTTTAGTTCTTTTCTAATTGTTTTATTAAGTTCTATGTATTCTTGAGTATGGCGTTTGTTTTGCGTTAGTAGCTGTCGTCTTTCCGTCATCAGTTGTTTAGTTTCGTTGCTTATTTTGTCTTCTTTAGTACTTGTTTTCTTTGCGACCTGTAGTCCGGCTTCGAGAAGGTTCTTATTGATGTTTTTGTTAATTTCGTCAATTTCATCTTGATTATGTGAAGGATCATATTTGAACTTATCCGCTAAGACCTCTCGGAATTGCTCTTCATTTGTTTTTACTTTAAAGGCATCTATTCGCGTTGTTTTTTTAAATATTCTTTTCCTCTCTTCTTTCATGTTAATATTTATTTTTGCTCTAACTATACGATGGTCACTACCCGTTGTTACGTTGTTTATTGTTGTTACGTCTTCGAATATTCTTTTGTTGTTTGAGAGAAAATAGTCTATTTCATTTTTGGTGGTTCCGTTAGGTGCAACCCATGTCCACTTTCTGTTAGGTTTCTTTTTGTAGAAGGTATTCATAATATACATGTTTTCTTGTTCCAGAAATTCCATAAGTTTTTCTCCCCTTGTGTTTCTTGTGCCGAATCCAAAATTTCCAATCTTGCTTTCAGAGTCTTCAATCTTACTTCCAATTTTGGCGTTAAAATCTCCCATTATTATTATTTTGGATTCTCTGTTGGTGTCTATAGCTTTCTTAAGATCTTCGTAAAAAGTATTTATTTCTTCATCAGTTGCCTTTTCAGTTGGAGCATAAACTTGCACAATCTTTAATTTGGTTTTTGGATTTAGTTTTAAAATCATGTATGTAACCCTGTCTGAGATGCTGTCAATTATTTGAATTTGTGATTTTCTCTTCTTGTTGATTAAGAAACCTACTCCACCGTTAAGTTATTTTAATGTATTTCTTTAACTAATGGATCAAATGAAATTTTACAAATTGAACCTAAAAGAAGAATAATTAAGCTATCTTATGGTTATAATAAAAAGAAAAAAATGTATGGGCATAAGTACCGTGGGGGCGGAAAGTGAGCCTTACATGAATTTTGTTTAAAAATGATTTAGAAATGTGTAACTAATACAGTTTTTCTTATAAAAACCTCAATTTTGCACAACTTACCTTTCAAGTATTGTACTAAATGATGTTTCATCAAAAAAAATCTCAAAAATTTAATTCAAATGATATGACGTCTTAAAAAATGTAATTTTTGAAATCTTCGTAGTTTTATCGAATTACCACCTTTTTAAGACGGTATTACTCAAGTTTGAACAGATCCATTACAGTTTTAGAAGTGCTTTTTTAAAGCTTAGGATGTAATCTTTAAAATGCACTGAATTATTTTACATTTGAAATGAAATAGACTATTTCTTTTTGAGAAAATTAAGAAAGATAACAAAAATGTAATACAAAAACCGAAAATTACCAGCTAAAAAAATGTTTTTATAAAGTGATCAAAACTTTTTTCTGTAAAACTTTCCTAAAACACATTTCATAATAAACTTCAACAATAATAAATGTTCAGCAAAAAATTTTTAGCTCTTATACAGTAGTCTGCGTAACTTGGAACCTATTGATAACTTTTTTATTATCAGTTTTACGAAAAAAAAGTTATTCTTTATAAATCTGCATCGTATATAATCTAAGATGCAATCATCAAATATCAAATTTAATGAATGTTATACGAGGTATGTCAAAAAATATGAATTTCACTCAAGAGTAAAGTATCGTTAAATTTCACAATATCAAAAATTGTTATTAATAAAAGTTGTTTGTAATTAAAAAATTTGTTTTAGTGTTCAATTACATCCTTTTAATTAAAATATTGTGAATAATAAAGGCACTTAACTCAAAAATTCATATTTTTTACATACCTCGTATAAAATTAAAAAAGTTTAATATATGATGATTGTATCTTATATTTTAGACCAGGGAGAGTATTTTATGAAGAATCTTTTTTTCGTAAAAGTGATAATAAAATAGTTATCATAATTGTAATAAAATGATGATGAGTATCCTTAATTTGAGAAAAAATTGAAAAAAAGTTTTCGATTAGAATAATGTAATTGTATATTTGAACATCGTTTTCAATTTCAAACAACTTTTCATATTAGCATTTTTTGATATTCTGAAATATAAAGGTACTTTATTCTTTAACGAAATTCATATTTTTGACATAACTCGTATAAAATTGATAAAATTTGATATCTGATGGTTGAGTTTTAGATTTTTGACTATCCAGAGTATTTTATGAATAATAACTTTTTTTTGTAAAATTGATAATAAAAAAGTTTTCCATGTGGTTCCTAGCTACGCAGACATACTGTATAAGAGCTTCTGTATAAGAATTTTTAAATTGCAATGCCATATTCGGATTCAGTATAATCAAAAACAAAATAGAAACATATTTGATCAAAGTAAAATGATGAATTTAACGATATTTTTAAAATTAATAACGCAAAACAATTGTTATTGTTTAAACAATTAATAAACAAATAGCGGCCAAATCTGCGAGTAGAACTTTTTATTTTAACATGTATATAAACTAACAAAAAAAGTTTTAGAAAAATATAAGCTTGTTTGAATTTTTCCGAAACAATGCATATTTTCATTCTAATTGCACTTCCCTTTCCCCTATCTAACAAAAACCCATATCGATGATAAAGACCGGCTAATAATACAAAATGTGTACTGGAACCAATCAGCCACAACAAGAACAAATCTTTTAGATGAACCGATGGAAGCGATCCATACGTTAGACAAGGATGTATACTTTCACCTATATTATTCAACCTATATTCAGAGGAAATATTTAGTGAAGCCTTGGAAAATTGCAAACACTGAATACTCCTAAATGGAGAACGCCTAAACAACATCCGTTATGCAGATGACACCGTTATTTTTGAAGACAGTTTAACCAGTTTACAGCAACTAATAAACAAGGTAAATGAACCAAGTAAAAATTTGCACTTCAACTAAACATATCAAAAACTAAATTTATGATCATCAGCAAAAATAAAATTAGAGACGTCCAACTGCTTATCAAGAATACACCAGTGTACCGAGTAAAATAGTTTACCTATCTTAGAACAATAATAAACGAACAATGGGATCACTCACAAGGAGTAAAATGTAGAATAGAGAGGCTAGGAGTGCATTCAACAACATGGCCAAACTCTTTAAAAGCCACAACCTTAATCTGGAGATAAAAGTAAGGCTCCTACGATGTTATATCTTCTCAATATAACTACAGAGTTGAATCCTGGACACTCACTGAAGCGATGGAGAAAAAACTTGAAGCCTTCGAGATGTGGCTATACAGGCGAATCCTAAGGATATCATGGACGGACAAGATAACCAACAAGACCGTACTACGAAGAATGGGGAAAGGAAGAGAAGTGATGTATACGATTAAAGGGAGAAAGTTAGAATATCTCGGACACATAATGAGAAACAGTAGCACTAAATACAGATTAAGTAATACAGTGGTACCTCGATATACGAGCGCCCTAATATACGAGTGTTTTGAGATACGAGCCGCCGAGCGAGCGATGTTTTGCTTTGAGATGAGAGCAGAATTTGAGATACGAGGAACAGCTTTTAGTAAAATTCATGCCTCTTTTTGAATACCTATTTCTAACTTGAAGGAGGTGATAAATGGTATAATGCCAGCTAAGGGCGTTACAGTAATTTCCAAGCTCCGGACCTCTCTCCATGAAAAGATGGAGAAACTACTGATGGTGTGGGTGACAGAGAAGCAGCTTCAAGGAGGAACCTTGACACAAAGCATCATATGTGAGAAGGCACGAGCGATTTATGAAAGGGAGGAAGAAACAAACCTCTTTGGACAGTTTTTTAAACGAGCTGCAGATGAAAATGAGCAAAGTGTGACGAAAATAATGAAGACAACTCACGAAAATTGGCGCTTCCGTAAGCACCTCACTTTGTCTTATGTTTTTACAGAATATGTATGTATTTTTTGTTATTTATAAATAATGTTTCTTGTTGTAAAACATTTTTCTTATTTAAAAACACTTAACAAAAACAACTAATGTGGTTTTTTCGGGACTGGAACGGATTAATAACATTTCAGTTAATTTCAATCGGGAAAATTGCTTTGACATACGAGCAATTTGACATACGAGCATGGTTACGGAACGAATTACCCTCGTATGTCGAGGTACCACTGTATTCAAGGCAAAGTATTCTGAAAGCGAGGAATTGGGAGAAGAAGAATATCATGGTTAAAAAACCTGAGGAAATGGTTCTCCACAACAGCAACTAATTTATTTAAATCATCATTAATAAAATAATTATAGCCAGAATGATCGCCACTATTGGAAACGAATAGGCACAAAAAGAAGAAAACCTTTTAACATAAACAAGTTTTAAAATGCACCAATAACTTCTGTTGATGTTGAAAGAAGTTTTTCGATTTATAAACATTTATAGATTGAAAGCATAATATTTTAATTGCAAATGTTGAAACAGAAATAATAATTGTCAATTGTTTTGTTAGCGATATAACACTATACTAAATTTACAATCAAGATGCAGTAGAAATAAACAAACCAAGACACGTTAAATGCTACTAGGACAACTAGGAGCCCTCCCAAATCATAATTTTACAATGTATAAACTTTGGAAATCATGATTTTTGATTTACAATGTATACAGGGTGAGTCACCTCTAACGGGACCGAAGATTACAGCGAAATGGTAAAAGATTTGAAAAAATTTTTAAATTAGTAGTTTGTAGGTTGATAAAATCTACATTTTAAAATTATTTTGAAATATACAGTGTCCCAACAAATGGCGGCGTATCAAAGTTATATTTTTTCTTATGGGACACCCTGTATTTTATTGCATTTTTTATTTGTCCGCAAAAAAATAAGATATAGTTTCATAAGACTTTCCTATACCTATTGAGTGTTCTGAGTTATGGTGACTTTTCTTAAAATGTAAAGTTTTAAAGGAAGGCTTATTCTCAAGTTATTTAATAAATTATGAAAAAAATACTTTTACATCTAAATAGCAGGATATTGGTTGAATGTATTCCATGATTAATTATTACACAATTATTTACAGGGTGTTCAAATTTATAGTTTCATTATTGGATTATTCAATGTGTCATATGAGGCTTATTTTAAATGGCACTTGAACATTTTCCTATAGAACATTGTTTACACTAAAGCACAGTTTTGGAAATATTGACGAAAAACGTAAAAAACTACGAATTTTCCGATTTCTCCCCTCTCCCCCCCCCCCCCACACCGGAGTCAAAATGGTGTAACTTTTTCCTGAACAATATGTGAACCATATAGAACAATTTTGTGTTAAAGGAAAACTGTTACTTTGGATGTCTGGGTTAGGCCTTTTTTTGGACCAATTATACTATACTACCTCCGTAACAGAAACACTCAAACCACTTGGAGAAAAAACAAAATCTTGGATGACAGTAGAAATTCTTGAACTTATGGAAGAACGAAGAAAACATAAAACAAAAGACCCGAATAAATACAAAGAAATTCAGAGAAACATCAGAAATAAAATTCGAGAGGCGAAAGAGAAGTGGCTCTCCGACAGATGCAAAGAAATAGAAGACCTGGATAAAAAGTATGACAGCTTTAATTTACACAAAAAAATCAAAGAAATGACAGGTTCTAGAAAAAGCACAAGAACGAATACCCTTAAAAATGATAAAGGGGATATTATTACTGACGTGAGTGAGAGATTGTGTCAATGGACCAATTACATCCAACAACTCTTTAATGATGAAAGAGGAGAACTGTCATTAGAAATCACAGAGGATATCGGACCACCAATATTAAGAGACGAAGTCCTCTATGCCATTAAAAATACGAAAGAGGGTAAAGCTACTGGACCAGTTGATGTGCCCATCGAATTATTAAAACTTATTGATGAAGATTGTATTGATGTAATGGTTGAACTCTTTAATCTAATATATCAGACTGCCACAATCCCCAAACAATGGCTGCAATCGACCTTTGTAGTAATTCCCAAAAAGTCAAGTGCAATAACCTGCTCGGATCACAGAACAATATCTTTAATGAGTCACACACTTAAAACATTTTTGAAAATAATACACAGTAGAATTATTGTTAAAACTCTCGAATATGAAATCAGTGACACACAATTTGGCTTTAGAAATGGTATGAGCACACGAGATGCTTTGTTCGGCTTGAATGTGCTGGCCCAGAGATGCATGGACATGAATCAGGATATGTACTTATGTTTTGTAGACTTTGAAAAGGCATTTGATAAAGTTCAACATAAAAAGCTTGTAGATATATTAAAAAGCAAAAATATTGACAGTCGTGACATGAAAATTATATCTAATATATATTGGAATCAAACTGCCAAGATAAGAGTTGACAACCAGGACACCCAAGATATCAAAATACAGAGAGGAGTCCGTCAGGGTTGCGTGCTGTCTCCACTACTTTTCAATGTCTACAGTGAAGCGGTATTTCAAGAAGCGCTCTCAAATTCAATAGAAGGTATATCTATCAATGGAGAAGTTTTGAACAACTTACGTTTTGCAGACGATACAGTAATAATAACAGATAACAACAATGATTTACAGAACGTAATGCAACGCCTTAATGAACGCTGTCATGAGTACGGACTGAAGATGAATTTAAAGAAAACTAAATGCATGATCATACTAAATCAGCACACGTAAACATCCAATTAAGTATTGAAGATACTGTGATTGAGAGTGTGGATAACTACAAATACTTAGGAACATGGATAACATCAAATGTAGACCAAACCAAAGAAATTAAGACACGTATTGAAATAGCACGTGCATCATTCATTAAACTTAAAAAGTTACTTTGTTGTCGGGATATAAGGTTAGAACTACGCCTAAGGATGCTTCGATGTTACGTGTTCTCTACTCTTCTTTATGGCTTGGAAGCGTGGACGTTGAAACAAGTCCATTTGAATAAGTTGGCCGCCTTTGAATTTTGGTGTTACAGAAGAATCCTACGAATATCATGGATTCAAAGAATGTCGAATGTGGAAGTAACTAGAAGGATAGGAAATCAACCGGAAATAATACTAACTATCAAAAGACGAAAACTTGAGTACTTGGGACATGTGATGAGAGGGCAAAAATACGCATTATTACAACTTATTATGCAAGGCAAAATCCGAGGAAAGCGAAATGTGGGAAGACGAAGAACATCCTGGCTTAAGAACTTACGGGAATGGTTCGAATGCAGTAGTGCAGAGATATTTAGAGCGGCAGTCAACAGGGTCCGCATTGCCATGATGATTCCCAACCTTCGATAGAAGATGGAACTTAAAGAAGAAGACTTCCGTAACTTTGGAATCGTTCATTTTGAAAAGATGCATAGGGCCTTTTTTATTTCAAATTTAATGTAGAACATTTTTGTGTAGAACGTAATGAACCGCATGGTTTTAGAAATATTGACGAAAAACATAAAAAACTACGAATTTACAAATTTCTCCCCTCTCTCCCCCCAAACCCTACGCTCAAAATGGTGTGACTTTTTTCCGAACATTATGTGAACCATATAGAACAATTTGGTGTTGGAGGATAACTTTCACTTTGGATGTCTGAGTTTGGGTCTAGTTATACCATACTATAACCCACAATCTACAATTTTACCAAAACGCTTTTATTACATTAAAGTTATCCCTTATTTAAGTATTTTTAGATGCAGAGTGGCTCAAGTAACCAATGCTTGAGCCACTCTGCATCTGAAAATACTTAAATATGGGATAACCTTAATGTAATAAAAGCGTTTTGGTAAAATTGTGGGTTGTGGGTTAGGCCACTGTTGCTCAGCGCCTCATATATCTCCAAAAATAAAAACACATCACTAATATTACCGTAGCCGCAATTTTGGATTAATCTCATGAAATTTATCACTAATTAAAGTTATATCTGCTCCCATCAATTCTCGAAGTAAACTGTGAGAATTGGAAACAGATAAGGTTTAATGAAGCGAGTCAGAACTAACTATTACAATGTGAAAAAATACTCGTTATAGGAGGTTTCACTATAGGACGAAGAGGTTATAATCTATAACGACTTCAATCGTTAGTTATTATTAATTGCATTTTGCTTCAATGAATTACTCTGTAATCTATTATGGTTTTTTATATCGTGATGGCTATATTATTTATAAACTTTATTAGTCCGTTCGCTGACGATAAAATACAGGGTGATTGATTAGTGGGGTAAAACTCAATAGATTTGCTATAGTAATAGATAGCAATAAAAGTTAAAAACAAAAATTGTAGCCAACTTTGAGCTTCACATTACGAAATTAGTTAAAATGTTACAGGTTATTCAATAACACAATGGCAGACCAAACTAATGTTTTTTTTTAATGGAAAACTCTATATTTTATTTCATATTCGAAATCCTGTTAACTTCTCCATCACAGAAATATAAAGGTTTGTTATGTTATATAGGGTATTTACAAAGTTATAACCAATTTTGTATGAAAATCGTAACAAATTCAACTCCATGTATAAATAAAAATAAGCACAACAGCAATGGTTTATTATTGCCATATTTTTTTATTTATTGTCAAAATTTTCAAGAATTATTGACATTGCTAATTTTCTTTATATCAAATGCAGGGTGAGTCAAAACGCAAGTACATTATTTTCTCAGTAATGTTAAATGGAACACCCTGTATTTTATATCATTATTGAAAAGTAACATTACCGTACTTTAATTTTTATATAACATTCCCTATGTCCAAATTTATTAGTTTTCAGGATATTTTCATTTTTCAGAGCAAAGTTTCAAAAAGGTGTCTACATTTATCTAAATTTTAAGTAAGCCATGACTGAATTGACAATTGACGATTACTGATTATCAATCCGGTAATCAATGTAACAATCTAGCAAATAAAGAAATAAAAATAATTTATTATTAATACATTTTACAAAAAAAAAACACAACCACAACATGCAACATTTTTGAAACAATTAAAAACTACTTTTGTATGTAAATGTAACAATGTAACATGTAAAGAACGAAAAATAATTTATCAGTAATACATTTTACAAAAAAACATGTTTGAAAAAAGTAGAAGCTACTTTTAATAAAATATTTTTAATATTTAATTACATAAGGTGTTCAAAATTACCTCCTAATACATTTATGCACGCCTAAAAACGATCATTGAATGAGCTACTTACTCTACGAACTATTTGTAAATCAACACCTCGAAATACACTTTGTATTCTAATTTTCATCTCATCCTTTGTTGTGGGAGGTATTTTATAAACTTCATTATTAACCCAACCACAAAAAAATCAGTCCACTTTATTACATTCTGGTGATTTGGGTGACCACGCTACTAGTCCATTGAAAAATGAAAATATCTCGAAAATTCATAAATTTAGACATAGGGAATGTTATCTAAAAATTAAAGTACGGTAATGGTACATTTTTGTTTATTTAGCGTATGGCAATTTGATACACAACATTATCACACATATGTTATAGTCTAACATCTAATAATCTAATGTATTAATATATTCAATCGACGCTGGTGTTGCAGAGGCGAAGTCCAGAGGATCTCCATCATACTTTCTCCGAGGGCATTCGGCAATCATATGCTGGATGGTCTGTTTCTCGGCGCCACAGTCGCACTCAGCAGAGGTTCTCATTTTCCATTTATAAAGGGAATCTGCGCAGACTCCATGACACGTTCTTATCCTGTTAAGAGTTGACCATGATTTTCGGGGGAGGTCAAAACCTGGTGGAGTTTCTGTGATGCATGGTGTGTTTCTCATTATTAGGTTCGGTCTGTCGCTCTGCATGTTCTTCCACTCTGAGTTCACTTGGAAATTGTTGGAACTCAAGTTTATTGCATCTCTAGTCGGAGGTTTTCTGGAGCGCAATCGATGTGAGTTAGCGTCGGCGACATATGTGTGTATAGGTAACTGCGGGTTGTTAAGCAGCTTTTGGAATTCTCTAAGCAGAGCATGCTGACGACGAAGGTTAGGTGGAGGTATGTGGCTCAGTAGTGGAAGCCACTCCACAGGTGTAGACTTGATCGTTCCAGATATGAGACGCATGGCGACATTGAGCTGAGTATCTATAATTTTTGTGTGAACGCTGTTCAGCCAAACAGGGGAGCAGTATTCAGCTGCGGAGTATACGAGTCCAAGGGCTTAACACCGAAGTGTACGATCTGGTAGGGGGCATATCAGCTATATACATACTAAATAGCAGCGGTGCAAGTACGGAGCCCTGGGGGAGGCCGTTGTTAAGCGTTCTCTGTTTGCTCACTGTAGTTCCCATGGTTACACGAAAGTTTCTACTGCTCAGCATAGTATTTATGAGTCGGGAGGTTGCTTTGCAGGGGATTATTTTCAGGAGCTTATAGATGAGGCCATCTTTCCAAACCGTGTCATATGCAGCCGATAAATCGATGAATGCCACAGACGTCTTCAGTTTTCTTTGGTAACCTGCCTTTATGTAGGTAGTTATAGAGAGCACTTGGTCAGTGGTGCTTCGTTGAGGCCTGAATCCTGCTTGTTCAATTGGTATTTTTTGAAGTAGCTTTGGGCCGATTCTGTTCAGGACCCGTCTTTCGAGGAGCTTGTAAGCTGAACTGAGTAAAGCGATGGGACGGTAACTCGCTGGGTTGTCTGTTGGTTTTCCAGGTTTTAGAATGGCTATGATTTTTGTTTGTTTAAAGATGTTTGGTAGGTTACCTGTTTTGAGTATATCTGTATAGAATTTAGACAACCAGGTTTTTGCAAATTTCCCACAATGGATCAGGAATTCGGGAGGTATACCATCTGTACCAGGAGCTTTGTTAGGTTTAATGTCTTTGATGGCGTTTGAGACTTCTTCTGGAGTGAACGGTGCGGAGTACTCTGTATCTGATGGACAGGTAGCTTTTAGATGTTTAAGCACCCTTTTTATAGTAGTGGTAAACTTTTTATCACATGCTCCTCTGGAGGTGGCAACTATATGTGATGCAATTTTATTAGGGTTGAAGTCGTGGATTTGTCGTGTTGCCAGTTTGTCACTTCCGAGTTTTCTTAGGAGCGACCACGCTTTACGGCTAGACTTTTTGAAATCTAACCATTCGACTTCATTTGTCCATTTCTTCCTTCTTGCTACATCAAGGCTCAGGAGAAGTTCGTCCGCAATGTCGCTTTCACCGGTTTCAAGATATTCTTCGTAGAGGTTTTTGGCTTTCCTCACTCCATCCTGGTATGTATTGCTTACGATGGCCCCTGGGAATGTGTTTCTTTGCTGTAGCAATTATTGCCCCTCTAAACCTTTCATAATTTTTGTATGTTGGTGGAATCCATCGTAGGATTTTATCGAGTTTGTTGGTAAAGGCGGGCCAGTTACCTTTGTTAAAGTTCCAGCGTGGTCGTGGAATGGTTTTGATTAGTGGTATTTGGATACCAATCTCAATAATGATCGGTCTGTGCTGGCTATGCGGGAAGTCATGAAGTACTCTTCTCTTGGTTGGTAAGGGGTAGCTTTTCTGGTTTTTGCTCACAAAACATAAATCTGGATTGTACTCTTGTTTCCATGCCGCCGATTTAAAAGTGCCCCGGTCTTTGGCATCGAAGACGTGATGTAGGTGGTTACTCTCTGTCCAGTCTAGCAGTGTCTCCCCGTTTTCATCGTTATTTCTGTATTTCCATTCTTGATGATGGCTGTTAAAATCACTTAAATAGATGGCGGGATGGGGCCTTATGTCTATGACGTGGCTTGGCCATGTAATACTTGGGGGTTTATAAACATTTGTCACTTCCATTTCACCTATTTTGGTAACGGTCAAATGTATATTATCTTGCATGGTGGAAGATATGAGGTGAGCGATTTCTACGGAGTTTTTTACGTAGTTGGCGGTACCATAAGCATGGTGATAGGTTGCCCCCAGAAGATCATAGCCTGGAATTTTGCCTCTACTTGCGAGTTGTTGTTCGTTCGCAGCATGGGTTTCCTGTATGACTACCAGGTCGATGTCGTTAGAAAGTAGTATGTTTGGCAGCATTTCGCTTTTGGATCGACTAATGCCTTCAATATTTATCTGACAAATCCGGACAATGGGTCCCAGAGTTCTAGTCGCTTGGTTCTCATAAGAACCATTTCTTGGTTGGGCGTTCATGTTTGCAGTTGTGTATTGGCCAGGAGATCGTTAGATAGTTTGGCCGCCTGTTCGTTCTAGCTCATTTAGTGTTAACCAGAGGGCACGTGCAGAATTCTTCTGCGGACGCGAGCTAGTTTACCCTCCAAATGGTACATTTAAAATTACTGAGGGAATAATGTAGTTGCGTTTTGACTCACCCTGTATTTGATATACGCCTGCTTTATAGACTTTGAGAAGGCCTTCGATAGAGTCCGACACGACCGACTGAGACAACTTCTAGTCGAAAAGAACATTGATGAAAAAGATATTAGAATAATAACTAATTTGTATTGGAATCAAACAGCACGAGTCAAGGTAGATGATGAAATGACTGAGGAGATCAAAATATGTAGAGGAGTAAGACAGGGGTGTATTCTGTCTCCTCTTTTGTTTAATTTTTATAGCGAAGTCATATTTAAAGAAGCTCTGTCGGACGTTAGTTGTGGTGTAGTGATCAACGGAAATACAATCAATAATTTGAGATACGCTGACGACACAGTGATATTAGCAGACAATCTTACAGATCTGCAACGACTGATGGAACGCACTAACCACTACTGCAACAGCTACGGACTTACATTAAACCTCAGAAAAACTAAATGGATGGTAATAACAAAAGATCCACACGCCAGGAATGATTTGGTTGTCAATAACACGGTTATAGAAAGGGTATCCTCCTATAAATACCTTGGAGCTTGCCTGGATCATACAGGCGATCAAACAAAAGAAATAAGAGCAAGAATAGAAATAGCTAGATCAGCATTTAACAAGATGAAAATATTTCTCTGTAGTCGTGACATAAATCTTGATCTGAGAGTGCGTATGCTGCGGTGTTATATCTTCTCCACTTTATTATACGAAGTTGAGTCATGGACCATCAAGATGGGCAGCATTAAAAACATTGAAGCTTTTGAGATGTGGTGTTACCGTAGAATGCTACGTGTATCTTGGGTGGACCAAGTGACGAATGCCGAAATTTTACGTCGGATCGGAAAAGGATGTGAAGTTGTACTTACTGTTAAAAGAAGAAAGCTTGAATACTTTGGCCATTTTATGAGAGGTGACAAATACTCGCTGCTGAGACTGATCATTCAGGGTAAAATCAGGGGTAAGAGAAGTATCGGTAGGCGCAGAATATCTTGGTTAAGAAATCTGAGGGAATGGTTCGGCTGCAGTTCCATCGACCTATTTAGGGCAGCCGCCAGTAAAATAAGAATACCTGTGATGATTTCCAACCTCCGATAGGAGACGGACTTGAAGAAGAAGTATTTGATATAAAGAAAATTAGCAATATCAATAAATCTTGAAAATTTTGACAATACATAAAAAAATATGGCATGAATAAACCATTGCTGCTTTGCTTATTTTTATTTATACAGGTAGTTGAACTTATTACGATTTTCATATAAAATTGGTTATAACTTTGTAAATACCCTGTATAACATAACAAACCTTTATATTTTTGTGATGGAGAAGTTAACATGATTTAGAACTTAAAATAAAATAGAGGGTGTTCTATTTAAAAAAACATAAGTTTGGTCTGCGACTGTGTTATCGAACACCCAGTAATATTATAACTAATTTTGTAATGTGAGGCTCACAAGTGGCTAAAAATTTTGTTATTAACTTTTATTGATATCTGTTACTATAGTGGATCTATTGAGCTTTACCCCGCTAACCAATCACCCTGTATTGCAAAACCTACAAATTTAAAAGAACCGCTGCTTAGATTAACATGAAAATAGACATATGTAACATGTCAAAGAAGAAAAGTGATATTGTGCTGATGTGTGATTTTGCCATGGGGGTGAATTTCACTGCTTCTTGGGGGTGAAAAAAATATACATTCAAAATAAGTCCGGAAATTGATAAATTTACTAATTTAAGGCAACTTTTATTCTATAGCATTTTTTCAGTAGGTTAATACTTTTCGAGTTCTTTGCGAGCAAATATGGAAAGTGTTAAAACAATTAGCTAAAATTATTTTATGAAAAAACAAAAGATGTAGATCTTTGAAACACACTCAGTGATCAAAAGATCCACAGGTACTGGTTTAACGACCACTCGTACGAAATCAAACAAATGAAATAGAGAATGTGGAAAAATCCCCTTACGAACAATTCACACATCCACCATTTCGGTCTGGGAAAAATTTTTTGAATAGAATCATAGATCCAAACACCAGTTCTTAGAAATGTGTTTCGCCCTCTTCAACCTCTCTGGGCTCATCGGTAAAGATGAGAAGTTGAATATCTTTAGACACATTCCAATCAAAAAACAACATTCGAGTCCTAGACATAGCAGGAGCGTAAATCTACGCCCAACCTGAAAATGACAGTCTCAAGTGTTAATTCCCTAATTACTTTAGAGTAAGTAAGATAATGTTTATGAAAAAACAAAAGATGTAGATCTTTGAAACACACTCAGTGATCAAAAGATCCACAGGTACTGGTTTAACGACCACTCGTACGAAATCAAACAAATGAAATAGAGAATGTGGAAAAATCCCCTTACGAACAATTCACACATCCACCATTTCGGGCTGGGAAAAATTTTTTGAATAAAAAAGCAACGTCTTTTTACCTAAAATTATTTTAGAATATGGTTTAAGGTTAAATGTGGTATTTGTTTTAGGTTAAATCTTCGTATTTTGTGTTAAGGTTTCTCCAGTTACTATGTATGAACAATTCTTAATGAAACACCCTGCATAAGTGAAATAAAGTTACTTGTGAAAATAGAGACTCCAAACCAACTGTCCTAAAAAGCAACGTCTTTTTACCTAAATCAGAATTATTGAGCACAGAAAAAACAAACTTTGAAACCCTTCTTATTAAATATTTAAAACATTTAGGCGTGACTTTAGTTACAGCAAGAAGCTTTAAAAAGCACTTAAATAAAATTCGGAAAGAAAAGAGAAAAAGATATACCTAGCCCAGAAGAGGACTCTAAGATATTAGTGACCCTGTTAAGTCTAGAAATAAGAAAAAAGTCTAATCCCTTTTTGTTACTACTTTTTTAACGTATATCATACATACTTATAGTAGATAAACAATTTCACAAAATATACTAAATTTACAATCAAGATGCAGTAAAAATAAACAAACTCAGACACCTTAAATGCTACTAGGAGCACTTCCGAATCAAAATTTACAATGTATACAGGGTGAGTCACCACTAACGGGACGGAAGATTACAGCGAAATGGTACAAGATTTGAAAAAAATTTTAGTGCTTTCTGTAAGTGTGTTGGATATCATATTTTAACTAAATTTTCTTAACGCATAAACCTTCTTCTACTTCTTCTTCGTCTAGCCATTCACGTCCACATCTGAACATAAGCCTCTTTAAGTCTTCCTTTTCATTGTTTTTTGTTGTACGCTACTTGTAGCCAATTTTTCCTGGCAGTTCGTTTCAGATCATCTGTCCATCTCATAGGAGGTCTGCCTCTGGGTCTTTTGTGTTGGTATGGTCTCCAGGTTAGAATTGTTCTGTGCCATTTGTTTAGATCGCTCATTAGTCCATTAAAATGTTACATTTTTTAGGCCGTACCTTGCATTTCTTAGAGGAGTCAATTTTATTACTTTAATGTGTAGGGGGGATCAGTAGAAGCTTAAGTTCAAGTTTTTGGGGTCGCCATCCTTGTCCCCTGGTCGCCATCTTGGAAATGGGGTCCAAAGGGGTTTCGCGCTATATCTCGTAAACTACCAACCCTAGGGAAAATCTAATTAAACATAAAATGTAGCAAATTAAATTTTACACAATTTTATTTCTATATATTACTTTTTATCGTCAAGTGACCAAGAAAAAAGATATAACCAAAAATATGTAAATTTTTTTTAACAAGTTTCCTTTTGGAGGTTATAACTTTTTTTCAGTTCATTTTAAAATAAAATAACATTATAGCAATTTTGTAGAGGGTTTTTCAGCGAACAATTTCCACTATAAAGCTGTTTAATTCTATAGGTTTTACAGCGCTCCAAACTTGGCCAGATTCTCGAATGCTCATAGGGATACAATAAAAACAAAAATTATGCTTACTTTTCTATCTATATATATTTTTTATTCGTACAATTTATTATGATTTTAACATTCCTATGCTATTATTAATCTGTTTTTGACCTTTCTTCCCACTATAAAACTTATAACTCGAAGCATATATAGAAAAGGCCCAAGAAGTTGTTTGAGGACAAATTCGCCGCTTCAGAAGAAGAATGACGCAACTGCAAAATGCAAAATTCTTAAGCAGAGCAAAAAAACGATTTTTGATATCAAAATCATAAAGTATGATAAAAATTAGCCATTCACCACACCGTGGTCAGGATCTCGAGATATAAGCGTTTTTTGGGGTGTGCCGCTTGTATATGAAGTAACATAACTTTTTTCCTATTATATATTTTGACTTAAGATTTTCCAAAAAACTTCTTCATGAACTATATTTTATTGTTGTGTTGGTTAAAATTATAAACTAAAAAGTTTGTCACTCAACTTTTTTAAGTAAACATGAAACTAACGAAATATGATGACAAAATGTTAATAAATTAACAACTCCTTTTTTAATGTGTTTAAACATTTTGGACAAATTTCATTGTTATCTACATACCTCAAAGATGACACAGTAAAATTTTTAAAAGGAAATATTTACACGGACCAAAGATACTGCGAGGTAAATTTGAAAAATCATCAAAATTGATTTTTGGCATTTTTGTATAAAATTTATTTTTTAACATGTTCCACCAACTCTAGATAAAAATAAACTTCATATTCGGATTCAGCGACCTCGAAAACATAAAAATAGACCAAAATTGATCATTCACCTTAAATTTGATTTTCGTGGTTGGCATAACGGTTAATGTCGCTCGTCTAATATATCGATAGAAAAGCATTATTTTTTTACGAGAATTCGAGAATCTGGTCAAGTTTGGAGCGCTGTAAAACCTAGATAATAAATAAAATTAAACAACTTTATAGTGAAAATTGTTTATTGAAAAATCCTCTACAAAATCGCTATGATGTTATTTTATTGTGAAATGAACGTAAAAAAAGTTATAACCTCCAAAAGGAAATTTCTTACAAAATTTTCTCTTATTTTTGTTTATAACTTTTTTGTTGGTCACTTTACGATAAAAAGTAATAGATATAAAATTGTATAAAATTTAATTTGCTTCATTTTATATATAGGGTGTCCCAAAAGTAGTAGAACGGTCGAATATTTCGCGAACTAAACATCGGATCGAAAAACTGAGAAATACGTGTTCAATTATTTTCAAAAATCTATCCAATGACATCAAACACCAACCCCCACTACACCCCCTGGAGGTGGGGTGGGGGGTAACTTTAAAATCTCAAATGGAAACCCCTAGTTTTTCTTGCAGATTTGAATTCGTTACCTAAAAGTAATCAACTTTTATTCAAGACATTTTTTCGAACTGTGGATAGATGGCGCTATAATTGGGGAAAACGATTTATCCTGATACCATAAGTAAATTATAGAAACGGTCTAATATCTCGAGAAATACACTTCCAAATGAGAAACCAAAAAACAGGTTTTTAATATTTTTCGAAAACCTATCGATAAACACCAAAAATGAACCTCCAACCCACCCCCTGGAGACGGGGTGGGGGTAAACTTAAAATCTTAAATAGCAACCCTCACTTTTTATTGCAGACTCGAATTCGTCATGAAAAATTAAGCAACATTTATTCGAAACATTTTTTAAAATTGCTGATAGATGGCGCTAATAAATCGTATTTTTCCAATTAAAGCGCCATCTATCAACAATTATAAAAAATGTTTCGAATAAATGTTGCTTAGTTTTTCATGACGAATCCTAATCTGTAATAAAAACTGGGGTTGCTATTTAAGATTTTAAAGTTACCCCTCACCCCAAATCCAGGGGGTGGGTTGGAGGGTCATGTTTAGTGTTATTCAATAGATTTTCGAAAAGTATTAAAAACCTTTTTTTTTGGTTTATCATTGGAAGTGTATTTCTCGAGATATTAGACCGTAATTTACCTATGGTATCAGGATAAATCATTCTCCCAATTATAGCGCCATCTATCCACAGTTCGAAAAAATGTCTTGAATAAAAGTTTCTTACTTTTACGTACCGAATCCAAATCTGCAAGAAAAACTAGGGGTTTCCATTTGAGATTTTAAAGTTACCCTCCACCCCATTTCCAGGGGGTGTAGTGGGGGTTGGTGTTTAATGTCATTGGATAGATTTTTGAAAATGAATGAACACGTATTTTTCAGTTTTTCGATCCGATGTTTAGTTCGCGAAATATTCGACCGTTACTACTTTTGGGACACTCTGTATAATTCAATTTTCTGTAGGGTAGCTAGTTTACGAGACACAGCGCGAAAGCCCTTTGCACCTCTTTTTCCAAGATGGCGGCCGGGGGACAAGGGCCTCAACCCCAAAAACTTGAACTTAAGCTTCTACTGAACCCACCTACACATTAAAAAAATAAAATTGACTCCTCTAAGAAATGCACACTAAATGTAACATTTCAATGGACTACATAGCTACATATCCAGAGTATTCCCATTCCCATTTCAATTTTAATGATTTTTGTACCACATCGGTGACTTTGGTTTTCTGTCTTATCCATGTGTTTGTTTTCCTGTCCTTAAGTGATATGCCAAGCATTGCTCTTTCCGTCGCGTGTTAAGTGAGTCTGAGTATGTTCATATTCTTTTTTGTGATTGTCCATGTTTGTGCCCCATATGTTAATATCGGAATAATGCATGCATCAAAAACTTTAGATCTAAGATGTAGTTGAATTTGCTGATTTCTGAGTATAAACTTATAAACCCATAAACAACTTTATGGTGCAATTTGAGGGACTAAACTGCCGACTTCCGTTAATTAAATGCCAATTTCCCAGCCTCAGTATTGCACTTTTTTGACGTCTTCATACTTCATGCAGCATAAAAATAAAATTCGGATGAATATTTTACCTATTTCAAAGCAATGTTCATGTGACGCCCACACTTTAATAGCATACACTTTTATACTAAATACGATTGACAGGTCGATTAGTGAAACTATTATAAGGCATAATTGAATATTTGCTGAACCAGAGCCGCAAGCTGAGGTCTTTGGGACAATGAACGCATACAACAACTTATTCCGTTCTTCTCGGACATTTAAAATTACTTATAACTTTAAATAATTTTAAGGAGATACTGTTATTTTATTGTTAGAAATGCAATGGGAACCAGGGAGGCACTTTTTGCGCTAAACATCCTATTACAGAAATGCCATGATTAAAGAAAAGATATATTTGCATATTTCGTGGACTTCGAAAAGGCATTCGATAAATTCCAGTATGTAAAATTAATGCAGATGCTGAAAAATATAGGAATATATGACAAAGATATTCGCATTATTAAAAATTTGTACTAAAATCAAACTGCTGTCTTTTTTGTTGGTTTAATTGGAGATAACTATACCGACAAAATATCCATATAACGAGGAGTCAGACAAGGTTGCATTTTGTCGCCAATATTATTTATCCAGCTTTCCTTTTGCTTCTTTCGCGTTTTATTTCTTAACCCTTAAACGCCCAAGGGTGGGTAAAAAATGTCCACCTAATGCGTATTCCCTTGTAACATATTTATTACGTGTTTAAAAATTTTCCAAAAATAATTTATTGTTAAAAACACAGCTTTTTATCGAATGTTAAATTGTTTCTACCGATATTTGTGAAAATAAAAGTAATAGCTTAAGTTAAACATGGGTGGGCATAAAAAGTACACCCTTGGTAAAACTTGTTACTAAAGGTTTCTATATAATTTCTCGTTGCTAGGAACATAATCCATATAATTATCGACGTATAATTACATAATCGACATAATTATCCGCCAATGAGGAGGCTGAAAGGACGAATATGGAGAAAATCGACAAATTTGAATTACTGGCTTTTACTGGTATGTTAATTTTGATGTACACTGTAATTTTGTTGTCAGGTTTGTAAATTGTTTATATTAATATTTTACAGGATGCTGTGCTTATTAAGCATAAGATCCTTAAGTTTAATCCATTTCCAACAACTCTCAATAAATATATTAGCTATTTTCGAGGTGGACATTTTTTACCCACCCTTGGGCGTACATGGAACCTAAAAAAGGTTGGGCGTTTAAGGGTTAAATAATAAGGCTTAATGGGAGATCGAAAATCGTTGTTCTCCATATGCATAATTTTTTCAAACACACCAACGTTAAGCATCTGTCAAAAATATACTAGTAGCTGCATCGCGCTAAAATTTGACTTCTTCAAGTGCCTTATCAGAATTATCCGACGTTCGTGATCACCATTGCGAAGGCTTCTCGGTCTTCTGTAACGTCGAATAATTGTCGTGCATTTGATATTTGAGTCCATTCACGAAAGGTTTTTAACCAAAAAGCTTGATTTCTTCCTCCACTCCTACAGCCCTCTATTTTGTCTTTGAAGATCAGTTGTAGTATTCTATATCGATTTCCCCTCACTATATATGTGATCCCAGATAAGACATTTTCTGGTGTTTAATAGTCTTTTAGGCTAAGGCTAGACAAGCGACAATTTACGGCGCCGTAAGAGCCGTAAAATGAAGCGCGAAGATGGGTTCCACGGTGAGTGTAGTGGATGGCCAGATTAAGCTGTAAAATATCGCGCAGAAACATCTAGTGGGCCCATCTTCGGCGTCGTGTCGCAAACGAATGGACCTTGGTCCAAATTTGTAGCTCATCTAGCCACAACAACGACCAAAACACTGTATTTACATCTCGCGACACGCCGTAATTTACATCCTTGTCTGGCCATGCTTTTTACTGCAGCTACTGGCTCTTTATTTTACAGCACTTACTGCTTTTACGGCACCGTAAATTATCGCCTATCTGGACTTAGCGAAAGGACACACGGGCGATAATTTACGGCGCCGTAAGAGCAGTAAACCTGACGATGCATTTGACTAACCAATTGTAGATGAAATAGTGAGTTAGTCAACCAATGCCTCGTCAGGTTTACTGCTCTTATCCGTAAATTACCGTAAATTATCGCCTGTGTGGCCTTAGCCTTAGCCTAACAGTTTTCTATCTTTATTGAGCCTCCGTAGTACTACCTCATTAGTTTTTCTTGCTGTCCAAGGTATCTTCAGCATCCGTCTATGAATTCACATTTCCGATGCTTCAATTCTGTTCATGGTCAATACTTTTAGTGTCCACACTACAGACTCCTTTGCAGATGATAAAGCGATAATGGTCAAACACAAAGACCCAGTCATAGCCGCAAGAATTCTCCAACAACATCTAGTGAAAATACAGGACTGGACAAGAAACTGGAGAATCAAAGTCAATGAAGTAAAATCAGTGCAGGTTACATTTACCAAATGCAGAGGTACAGTGCCACCTGTTACACTAAATGGACAAGATCTGCCTCAATCTGACAGCGTTAAGTATTTAGGGATGCACTTGGATAAAGGACTGACCTGGAGAAAGCACATTTTTAACAAACGAAAACAACTTGGCTTAAAACTCAGCAAATACTACTGGCTATTGGGAAGACAGTCAAAGCTTAGTTTAAAAAACAAATTATTGGTGTATAAAGTAGCCTTAAAACCAATATGGACATATGGTGTACAACTATGGGGTACGGCTGCAAACTCAAACATAGAGATATTGGAACGCTTTCAGTCGAAGGTACTACGGACGATAACAAATGCACCTTGGTTTATACCTAACAGAGAAATCAGAGACGATCTTCAAGTAGCCACAGTAAAGGAGACAGTGAGTGAATACAGCAGCCGCTATTTGGTAAAATTAGAAAACCACCCTAATAATCTTGCACTAAACCTGCTGGATAATAGTGAGCAGACTCGGAGACTGAGGAGGCACAAACCACTGGAGCTACCACATAGGTTCTAAGCAGCAGTGAAGTGAAGTGTCGTACAGTGCAGTGCAGTGAACTACTTACCCTTTCAGGGCACAGTTCAATAATTTAAGAGGCTAGTGGAGTCTTTGTTATCATTGGATAACAAATCCAAATTTATACTTACACCCCTTTGAACAAACAACTAACATGCTTATAATTTTTTTTTGTTTATTGATTGCATGTAGTGAATAACCTATAATAAAAAAAAAACACTACAGACTAAACTACAGACCAAACATAGCGCTTAACTATGCTTTGTCTTAGCTCTGAACTGAGATGATCCTTGTAAAGAAATAACTTCATTTTTATAAACGTAGTTTTAGTCATTGCTATTTTGCGTTTTATTTCTATGCCTAGATCTAGTTTGTCCATTCTTACAGTTACCAAATAATAAATATGTCCGTTTGTGAACTTTTTCAACTTGGACTTCATCCAGCAGAATTTGGAGACCTTCACAGACATGTACCCCCAGTACCCCTAGAAAGGGTCAGACTTTCTAGTCTAATTTTTGGAGAAGCAGTGTACAAACCAGACCAGCAGATATTTACGAGTAAAAAGATGATGTTTGATTAAATGAATATTATCAGGTATACAGGGTGTCCCCGAAAATAGTGCGTTCCTTAAATGTATAGGTAGAAGGTGCAATGTAGAGCAAAAAAGTCTTATAACATTTTTGAAGTTATACTTCTTTAGGCGCGATTGAGAGTAAAATTTCATAATACTGCGCGCATGCGCACACAGACAGTATGGCGTTTAGTTGCTAAATCTTTCTAGTTATGTATAAATATATCAGTGCAAGAAAAGGAAAATATATCAGTGAAAAGAAGATATTAGTGTTTTTAGTAAATATATTTATTATAATTTTTGTGTCTTTGGATTTGTCTTCCTCAGGAGTAAGATGAGTATTATTAAAACATTTTATTGTATATTTATTCACCTTGTCTGTTTGTTACCGTGAATTGTCATTAGGTACGTCCGAACCGATACAGACACAGTCTTCGTAGCGTATTTGGTATAGCATTCGGCCAGAAATCGAGAGGTCTTGAGTTCGAATCCAGTGCAATCCTATACTATTTTTTTATTTTTTTGAAAGCGGTAAGCACAAAATTAGTTTGGTGTTTAAAAAAAATTCAAACAAACTGTTTAAAGTATATTTATTTTTAATAAATCATATAATAGAAGTATAACTTCTTACGTGCGTACAAAGTACACACACATTCTTTTTTTTTTTTTCTAAATTCAACCGTTTGACCAAAAAACGAAAATACATTTTGATATGCCAATTGAAGTATGACAACAACGCGCTAATAGACAGTCACAATTAAAAATAGTAGGTTTGTAGGTCAATTGTATCTGGAGATAAAGTAATGTAAATCAACCCCTTCTGCAGGGGTCTAGTGTTTACATTTTTTTTCACCCTATCCGTGGTCGTCCCCTCACATCAAACAAACCAAGAATTTGGTTTATTTGATGTTATTGACATTGGATATTTTGCAAAATTATTGGTTATCTAGTTTTATTCTATACCAAAAGAACGGGTATTTCTTATTTCTTAACAAGTAGTTATTTTGGGCATTAAACACATATTATATCAGTTACTTTGTAAAGGATACAGAACGGGTAAAGGGTGCAATATTTTATGAATTACCCAGAGCACTAAATGGAGAGGCCTATAAATTTCTTGTAAAATATTTTGCCGGTAATTCTTGAAGTGCATTTGCAAACACGACGTATGTGGTTTCTTCACGACAGAGCCCCATAGCTGTGAAAAATCTTCTGGATACCACTTATCCTCATCGTTGAACTGGTAGGAATTAACTCATTCTGTGACTACCAAGTAAGGCGGCACCTACATACATTGGATCCATATTTTTCCAATCCGACGTCGGATTAAAAAATAAACCCATAGTATTAAATGGCGGCGCCTACATTGAATCCGTTTTTCTCCGATCCGATCCGATCCGATATCGACCGACGTCGAACTGCTTCTCTGCTGTAGCTTCTCCTATCAATTGCCCGATATCGGGCGATTTACGGATCTAATGCAGGTGCCGCCATTTAATACCATGAGTTTGTTTTCAAACCGACGCCGACGTCGGATCGGATCGGATCGGAGAAATACGGATCCAATGTAGGTGTGGCCTAAACAAACTACTCATAGTCCGAGCATAATGTAAAAAACTAAATTAGAATTATTAAACGTTGTCTGTTGTATATAATTTCCACTGTAAACTATGTGATTTAGTTAAAACCCCTTGTATTCAACACCTTTAAAGCTTAATAAATACATAATACTAGTTTAGTAAAAAGATAAAATGTTTCTTATTAATTGTAAGTAATTGGCATTTTATCAATTCGCTTAAAATTATTCCATATTTCAATAGATTTCAGAAAAACATAGGTAATACACATAATTTTTCCTATGTGCATTTACATTTTAGTAATTAAACCATAGTTACTTAAGTAAAAGTTATAATTTATGTAAAATTTTGAGCCTTAGTGATAAAACCTTACTTAATTCAGATAATAGCAAAAATGACACATTATTAAAGCAAGACATAATAATTTTGCAGGTAGGTACCTACTGATGTCAACAACCCCAAAAATTACACCTCAAATACTAAATAAACAAGGTTTTGGATTAGGTTAAATTTCCACAGTCACATGTTCTTCTACAACATATTGCCATGTTAGTACGTAGTTTAACGGTAAAATATTGCAAAACCTCTAAATTTTAAAGATCCGCTTGGATTGACATGAAATTTGGCATACATATAGCTTTTCAAAGAAAAAAAGTGATATTGTGCCGATATGTGCTTTTGCCCTGGGGGTGGGTAATATGTTCATTTTTTCAACAAAATAACCGCGCTTTTAGACGGTTTTTCGCTAATAACTCAAACAGTAAGTATTTTTCGAAAAAAATTTCTTAGCCAAAATATAGCCTGTAAAAAATTTAAAAAAAAATGGTTTATATGTTACGTATCTATACCTAGTAGAAGCAGAGTTACAGCTAATAAAAAATAGGTTGATATTCGTCAAATTCCAAATGGAATACTTTAACGTGAAATAACCAAAAATGAAGCACATTTCGGGGAAAACTCATTTCAACTTATTTAAAGTGTTTAAAAAAAGCTTCATTTTTGTTTTATAAAAAAAATTTCTAGCATCAAAAATAAACAAGTTACGCTCAAAATAAAGTTAGTCCCTTTTTTTTGAGAAAAAATTCGGGAAAATCACTCCCTAATTAGTATCTCAAATGAACTTAATCGTTACGACTTCACAAGTTTCTTGACTCGTGTATGTATTGTTTATATGATCTGTAAGTTTCATCGGTTCAAAGTCCTTATTTTTGAAAGGGCTGTAGTTAAAAGGAGTTGAACGAGTCACTGATCACGAATGTATGCAAATTTAGAAACACCAAATCTTAATTAATTTTTGTCTAACAGAAAAACAAAAAAATACATGATATTCAGAAAAGCAATGCTGACTTTTTTTGTTTTTCGAGATTTTTCGTATCTCTAACAATTTTTAAGTTATTTTGAAAAATAGCATATTTTTCAAAATTAAAATTTTTAAAAATTTTACTTTAAAACCAAATTCTTTCAAAAATAAGCACTTTGAATCGATGAAACTTACAGATCATATAAACACAACATAAGTAAAATAATTTGTGGAGCGGTAACGATTAATTTCATTTAAGTTGCTAATTAGGGGGTGGTCTTTCCGATTTTTTTTGCCAAAACAAAAGGGACCAACTTTATTTTGAGCGTAACTTGCTTAAATTTAATGCTAAAAACTTTTTATACAAACAGAAATAAAGCTTCTTTTTAAACACTTTAAAAAAGTTATAATGGGTTTTCCCCAAAAAGTGCTTAATTTTTTGGATATTTCACGTCGAAATATTCTATTTCAAATTTGGTAAATATGAATATATTTTTCATTGGCTATAACTCTGGTTCTACGAGGTTTAGAGACCTAAAGCGTACTCCATTTTTTTTTACTTTTTTACAGGCTATGTTTTTGCTAAGAACGTTTTTTTCGACAAAATAGTCACTTTTTGAGTTATTTGCGAAAAACCGTCTAAAAATGTGGTTTATTTTGTTGAAAAATGAACATATTCACTCGCAAATAACTCGAAAAGTGTTGACTTGGCGAAAAAGCTCTATAGAACAAAAGTTACTTAAAATTAGTCAGTTTACCCATTTCCGGACTTATTTTGGACAAATATTTTTTCACCCTCAAGAGGGGGTGAAAGTCACCCCCAGGGCATAAGCACACGTCGGCACAATATCACTTTTTTTCTTTGACATGTAAGCTTTGCGTATGCCAAATTTCATGTCAATCCAAGCGGTTCTTTAAAATTTAGAGCAAAAACCGTGAAAGAATGTACTATGTCATTTGAATTTATGAAAATAAAAATTCACTTATATGGAGAACAATGTAATTTTTTTCTTGGAAACGGTTAACTTATAGGACTTTTGGTTATAGGACTATATGTTATAGGACTTTTTTGTTCTAAATAATTGTGTATTATATCCATACCTTAAAGGAACACACTATTTTCGGGGACACCCTGTATAATCCACCTTGTAGACGACCGCTAAGGTCTGTAAATTATGCCTCCAAATGTAGTCGATCAATCAAAACTCATTACCGTGTATTAAGCAGTTACAAAATGGATCACTGTTGAGTCTAATAAAAAAATACATCCATGTAGAATCATATCTTAATGCCAAGTCATCTGAACCACTGACAAGAATCAATTATACCGTAATCGGAGAATCAATTTGAGTTCCAATGTAATTGTAATTGGAGGAATTCCTATTGGTTACACAACGGTGAGAAACGTATTTTTAACTCGATTGTATTTAGATAGAAAACAAGTTATATTAGTCGCAAAAGAAAATAAATAGCTTTTGAGACAGGAGTATTAAAGATAATAGTAAAATAACAGCACAAAATAACTCGGTTCTTTACAAATTTCTGTGTGGAGTTTATTACAATATTTTTTGTTATCTCTACAAAACTAAATTTGTCTTGTGTTTGCATGTCTACAATTTTGGAAAGTCAAAGATTTGGATTACAAGTAAATATATCAAAAACCAAATTTATGGTCATCAGCAAAAATAAAATTAGAGACGCCCAACTGCTTATCAAGAATACACCAGTGGAACGAGTAAAACATTATACATATCTTGGAACAATAGTAAACGAACAATGGGATCACTTACAAGAAATAAAATGTAGAATAGAGAAGGCTAGGAGCGCATTCAATAACATGGCCAAACTCTTTAAAAGTAACAACTTTAATCTGGAGATAAAAGTAAGGCTCCTACGATGTTATATCTTCTCAATATTGTATTACGGAGTTGAATCCTGGACACTCACTGAAGAGATGGAGAAAAAACTTAAAGCTTTCGAGATGTGGCTATACAGGCGAATCCTAAGGATATCATGGACGGACAAAATAACCAACGAGACCGTATTACGAAGAGTGGGGAAAGAAAGAGAGGTGATGTATACTATTAAAAGGAGAAAGTTAGAATATTTCGGACACATAATGAGAAACGGCACTAAATACAGATTACTGAACGTAATCCTTCAAGGTAAAGTATTCGGCAAGCGAGGAATTGGGAGAAGAAGAATATCATGGTTAAAGAACCTGAGGAAATGGTTTTTCACAACAACAACTAATCTATTTAAAGCATCAGTTAATAAAATAATTATAGCCAGAATGATCGCCAATATTCGAAACGAATAGGCAATAAAAGACGAAGACAATTTGGGACCGAATATAATCCTCTCTAAAACCTCTTTTTATTTATGAACAAATAGAATATGTACGTAATTATTAATTTTTATATACAGTGAGGATGTTTTAGTTGGAATAAATTCATTTTCTCGAGAATGGGCGACTCTGGAGACAAATCCCTAAACACGTCGATTTTTATTCTTAAGTAGTAATATTTTGGCATATATACCATACTAGTGACGGCATCCATCTGGGCGTGATCGATGATTTGTTTAACTGAGAATAGGGGTCGTGTGATATCTCATTCTAAAGGTTATTCAATGCTACATTTACAAATATAAACATTTTTTTTCTTCATGTACCATGTCCTTTCAGAACGTTGGTTACCATCATAGCTATCCTAATTTTATTCACTGCCACCCTAAATAGCATGCTTGTATCAACACCATACCAATCTCGTAAGTTCTTCAACCATGAGGTTCTTCTTCGTCCTGGACCGCGTTTGCCTGCTATTTTTCCTCGCATAATATTTTGTAGCAACCTATATTTGGGACCTCTCATTACATGTCCGAAGTACTCCAGCTTTCTCTGCTTGATGCTTTTTATGATCTCAGTAGTCTTGCTGCGACGTTCTAGTATTGTGGAGTTTCGAATCTTCTCCACCCAGGAAACTTTTAAAATTCTTCTATAGCACCACATTTCGAAAGCCTCGAGGCGATTTAGATCGATTTTATTCACAGTCCAGGACTCGACACCATAAAGTAAGACCGAGAACACGTAGCAGAGAAGCAGGCGGATCCTCAATGCCAATTTTAGGTCTCTGTTACATAACACCTTGGACATCCTTCTAAAAACGGCTCTAGCCTGCTCTATCCTAGATCTAATTTCGCCGTGACTCTCTGGGTTACAATTTATTTGCTGTCCAAGGTAAACGATTTTATCAACTTGCTCAAGTTTGGTATTATTTACATATATAGACGGTTTTACATGCTGCTGTTTACTTATTACGAGTATTTTGGTTTTCCGTATGTTCAGATCCAGACTAAGAGATTAATAGAATTCATTAATAGAATTAGAGAATTTCAGATTAATATTCAAAGATTAATAGAATCAAGCAGAAATGTGAAGAGACAATGGGAAACAAACAATTCGGTTTCAGAGAAGGATTGGGAACAAGGGAAGCTTTGTTCTCAATGTTAACATTACTTCAACAATCATGGGAAGTACAGAAACCAATTTACGTCTGCTTTATAGATTTTGAGAAGGCGTTTGATAGAGTTCAACATAATAGGTTGTTTGAATATCTAGAAATGATTGGAATAGACGATAAAGATCTGAGACTTTTACAACATCTATATTGGTATCAAGAAGCTTCTATTCTGGTAGACGGCAAAGAAACAGACAAAATTTGCATTCAAAGAGGTGTCAGACAGGGTTGTGTGTTATCTCCAACCTTGTTTAACGTATACTCAGAAATAATTTTTAATGAAGCCTTGGAAGGACAATGTGGAGTTCGAATCGTGGGAGAAACTATTAACAACATCAGATATGCAGACGACACCGCGATCATGGCTGAAAATATCGAAGATCTTCAATTCCTTATAGATCGAGTCACTAGAGAATGCTCCAATAACGGACTTAACATAAATGCAACAAAGACAAAGTTACTTGTGGTTAGTAAACAAGACGTCGGCCCTATGCAACTAATTGTCAATGATGAATCAATAACAAAAGTTAACCATTTTAAATACTTAGGATGTTGGATAAACGAGACACTAAATCCGGATGAAGAAATTAAAACTCGTATAGAAATTGCAAGAGGAGCATTTATGAAACTTAGATCTATTCTGAGCAACTCTCAGCTGAACTTACAACTAAGAATCAAGTTCCTAAAATGTTATGTGTATCCTGTATTACTATGTGGATGTGAAACCTGGATCATGAAGGTTAACATGATGAACAAATTAGAAGCCTTTGAGATGTGGTCGTATCGTAGAATGCTCAGAATATCTTGGGTTCAACGCATTTCAAACAGAGAAGTCTTAAACAGAGTAGGTCAAGGCGAAGGTGACTTAAGGAGGGGGTATGGTTTGAAATCAACATATCAAGCACATTTTTGTGAATTTTTTTCGAAGCTATGGTAGAATTATTTTATTTTTAAATTAAATAAGCATATTAAGTACAATTCAAAGAATATGTTAGAAAAAAATTCAATCCAAAATATTGAAAAATAATCCATTGGTGACAAATTTTGACAGGCAGCTCACAAAAAATAGATTTTGCGGTGGACATCAAAACTCGACACTCGATCATACGAAACAAAAAATTCAAAAACATTTTATTAGCTTATGAGTTTCACGAGGTCAGAACATCGAGTTTTTTTATTTTTAATGATTTTTGAATTTTTGGTATCACTCAGAAATCAAAAAAATTAAATTTTTGGTAAAAATTTTGTGAAAATCAACAGATTTATTATTGTTGAACAAAAAATAAGCAAAAAAAGAAAAATATCTCGACGTTGTTACCTCATGAAATGTCTAAAGAAAATCTGTGCAAAATATCAGGTAGATCGGCCTAGTAGTTTTTCAGTTACAATGTCCACCGCATTTGAAAAAGCAGTTTTGAGAAAAATGCGTTTAAGGTTTTGACAACTGCATCTTCATCTTCTTATTTGTCTGCCAAATCGTAAAGTGATGCACATTGGAATATGTTTTTTGAATCCAGGAATAATCTAAAAAAGAGAAGGCGAACAGTTGTTTAACGTTTCTCACTACGCTCAAGCGTGCTGGCGCGAAGTCGCGGCAAAGCGAGTCGAAGGTAGGGATATTCAACACCCTGTATCTCTGGTAATTTTACTCCGATTATTTTGAAATTTTCAGAGTGTATTCTTGAAAGTATGCACTTTTATTTGAAATAATAAAAAAAAATTAAATATTTCAAACCATACCCCCCCCCTTAATGAAGATGATAAAAAAGAGAAAACTTGAATATCTGGGGCATATAATGAGAGGTAGCAGATACAGGATGCTGCAGTTAATACTCAATGGAAAGATCGACGGAAAAAGAGGAATTGGTCGAAAGAAATATTCATGGCTCCGAAACCTTCGTCAATGGACTGGCTTATCAGCAGATCAATTGTTACATGCCGCACAAGATCGAGAACGATATCGGCAAATTGTTATGGAAGCTACCCACGCCTAAAAATTTGGGCACGATACTTAAAGAAGAAGAAGAAGATCCAGACCTGCCTACCTACAACTCTCAACGACACTATCAAGTAGTATTTGCAGATCTTCTTGACTAGAAGCTAGAAGTAGTGTATCGTCCGCATATCGCAAATTATTTGATGACTTCACCGTTCACAAGTATTCCTTCTTGTTTTTCAGAAAGAGCTTTTCTGAAAATTCTTTCGGAGTAAACGTTGAAAAGCAGTGGTGACAAGAGGCATCCCTGTCGTACTCCTCTTTTAATATACAGGGTAACATTAACATAATTATTTATACAGGGTGACCAAAAAAATGTTTTAATTAAATTAATTGAGACAAAAAGAAGAATGTATATAATTTGTTTAATTCGAAATACATTTTACTGTTCTCCGAAAACAGGAAAAAATACTAAAAGATGACTAAAAATAATGGACAAGAAATTATACAAGAACTGCAAGAGGAATTCCAAAAATGTGGAAAACCATAATATCTAAGACCACTGTAATCAAATCAAAACCAGAAAAGGGCAAAAAATCACTTACAATACGCTATCAACCGAAGTCAGCTGAACCTTGTTTTTTTTTTCAAGGTAATTACTTCCTTGTCCTCTCTTTATCCGGGTTTGGGACTGGCAACATAATTGCTAAACTAATCAATCCACCCAGTAGTCATGTAGGTAGATATATCAAATTAATTTTATTAATTATAATCATACACATAATTTTGGGTGCATGTCAGCTGAAAGGATTGCGTGTATTCTACGGCAGAACCCATAATGAAAGAATCTAGAGTCGAAGAAATCTCTAGAGCTATCCATAAACTTAAAAATCACAAAGCCAATAACCGACACTATATTCAGAATGTTTGAAAATGGAGCAGACATTTTGGTACATGCCTTTCCATGTTCCAGAGAAAAAAAGGGTATTTGACAACCTCCTGTTAAGAGAGTGTTATAAGGGTGACTATTTTACTACTAGACTGTTTTTAACTGATAAAACGTCATAGCAACGCATCGTTTCCTACTGACAAAACTCCTTAGGCTAAGGCTCCACGGGCGACAAATTTACGCTAGCAGTAGCCGTAAAACGAACTTAAGGTTCCGCGGAACGGAATAGGAATAGCGAACTGAACCGACCACAGGACTTGTGAGTAGTCGGTTCAGTTCGGATATTCCTATTCCGTTCCGCGGAACCTTAAGTCCGTTTTACGTCTACTGCTAGCGTAAATTTGTCGCCCGTGGAGCCGTAGCCTTAGCGACGTGATTTCTCAGCGACAAAATTCACGACAGCGACAGTTTCATTCAAGTTCGTTGCCTTTTGGTAATTTTCGCTTATGAAATTTTGACAAAATCACTCGACTGACGTCTCGTGATTTAAGTCAAAATTTAATTCGCGAAAATTGCCAGGCAACAAACTTTCATACCAGTCGAAAATATTGCCGGCAAAATTTTCTCTCTTGTGATATTATATACGATAAAATGGATTGCACAAAATATACAATTATATCACTTATCAATACAGCATTACAAAATATTTCCCTAATACTACTGAAACAATCTTATTTATTTTTTTTGTTTTTTTGTTTATTTAGCGTATGGACTTTCACAGTACGATAAATACACGCAAATACTAAAATAGGATGACTGATCTCAAAATATATCGCTATACATTATTTTGTTAAATTTGTTTAATGAAAAAAATTTACAATCTTAATCATTTCAATCCTTTCATTGTGTAGGTCCGAACCTTTCACCCCAGGGGGCGTATTGTATAATCGAATTTTTGAACTGGGGTTGAGGAAACATCAGATTGACGTAAAGAGTATTACTTCATGAATAGATTTTGTTTTTGTACAGAAAGAAATTTTTGAAATAGAGATAGCTGACAAAATTTACAGTTACAGTTTTCGAGGATCAGCCTTAAGCTGCTGCATATGACACCCACATATAGATAAAAAATACTACTTGTACAAAGGGTACTGTAATTTCTTAGTCATTGATTAAGAAATTCTTCTACTGAATAATATGGTCTTTCAGGTAGGTAGGCTTTTTTCATTTTAAGGAATTTGGAGAAAGATGCAGCAGATGTAGAGGGAGATGGTTGTACAGTTTGGGGAATATAATATAGATTTCTTTACTAACTCCGAGAACGGGGTCGGTAAATAGACGTCAGAGGTAGAATTTCTCGTAAAATAGTCTTGATTTGGTCTTGCTGGAAAGACATGTAGATGTTTAAGAATTAAGCAAACAGTTTCTAAAATATATAAAGAAGGAAGAGTTAAAATTCTGTGATCTTTGAAGTAGCCTCTGCAATGTGTTATTTTTTGTAATTTGAAAATAGCGTCGAGTTGGGCAGCTTACATAACCAAACAGGCAATACCAGAACCCCAAAAAGGGAAACCATATCGAAGATGCGACTCGAACAAAAAAAAATATTTACTTTTCTTAACAAATCAATATGAAGGGATCATTTAAGGTATCTGTCTAAAAAAAATACCAAGAAATTTTACAGAACCAACGGTACTGATCTGGCTGTTATTAAGAGGTAAGGGTTGAAGAGCTCCTTTATAAGATAATGCTACTTTTTTATCTACATTAAACGAGAGCAAATTAGAGTCGCACCAGGTTTTTATTGTAAGTAGATCAGAACTTATAGTAGCATGGTATTTTATACACACACACTAGTTGTGTGAGGTATTATTTTTTAATCGCTAAGAAATATATTAATTACATGTATTAGAGTAGTAAAATTTAAGACTGTTTTTTTGCTTCTTAAAAGAATGTTTTTTCTATTCTCATACTATAATAAATTTACGTGCATAGAAATCGGCCCACTTAAAAATTTGGTATTTCCTAAACCTGTTGGCCGATTTAAGTGACTTTTTGAACGTATTATAGCCTGATTCTTTAGCAATACCACTGTAATAATATTTTTGCTAAACAGGTAAATTTTCATTGCATACCGGGTGTACCAATTAAACTGTGATTTTTTCTCAAAGTTCGCATCACCCTGTGGAATATTCTAGCATATATAAAATACTGAAATTAAAACTCAACTATAGCCTCAGGTTTTCTTAACATTTTATTTTTTGACTCATTCGTTTATGTTGGATAATAAAAAAAGTTAGGTACTTTAACAACTAGACATATTATTGACAATACACGGTGTTTATAAATAAGTGCGACAAACTTTAAGGGGTAATTCTGCATGAAAAATAATGACAGTTGGCTTGATAAACGTTTGTCCGCAAATTTTTCGTTTCCAGAGACGGGATGATGAATTTTTTCTTACAAACTGTCGATTTATTTATTGCTTTTAAACCAGTTGAGATATGCAAACAAAATTTGGTAGGTTTTAAGAGATAGTTATTGCGGATTATTTGACATAAAATTAAGAATTTAATATTCACCATTGGCGCGCATACGGGTAATATGACCGATCATATTACCCGTATGTACGCCAATGGTGAATATTAAATTCTTAATTTTATGTCAAATAATCCGCAATAACTATCTCTTAAAACCTACCAAATTTCATTTGTATATCTCAACTAGTTTTAAAGCAATAAATAAATCGTAAGATTGTAAGAAAAAATTAAACATCCCGTATCTTGGAAACGAAACATTTGCAGACATACGTTTATAAAGCCAACTGTCATTATTTTTTTACGCAGAATTACCTCTTAAAGTTTGTCGCACTTATTTAGAAACACCGTGTATTGATGAAGAACATGTCTAGTTGTTAAAGTCCCTAACTTTTTTATTATCCAACATAAACGAATTAATCAAAAAACTAAATGTTAAGAAAACCTGAGGCTATAGTTGGGTTTTAATTTCATTTTATAAATGCTAGAATGTTTTACAGGGTGATGCGAACTTTGAGAAAAAACACAGTTTGATTGGTACACCCGGTATATAATGAAAATTTACCTGTTTAGCAACAATGTTATTACAGTGATATTACTAAAGAATCAGGCTATAACATGTTCAAAAAATCACTTAAATCTGCCAACAGGTTTAAAAAATATGAGACATCAAAAATGACCAAATTTTTAAGTGGGCCGATTTCTATGCACGTAAGTTTATATCAATTATGATGTCACTACCTGTATCATAATGAACTTCATTATGATACAGATTTTCATTAAGATACAGATTTTTAACCAATAGAATCGCGATAAAGGTGGTACACGCGCAGTGACCAATGGCGAGTCAAATACATACGCTTTGACAGTTCTCAATACGTAAACAAACCGTCAAACTGACAAACTACTGAATTTATTTGTGTTACAAAATTAATAAATTTGAATGTATTTTTTGTTGTGAATGATCATAGAAAAAATAGTGTATACAACTTGCATTTAATTATCATTATGAAGCTCGTACTCTATACGAAACTCACCGCATACGGCTCGTTTCATAACCCTCATACTCGCTCCATAATGACCATAATTAAGTGCTCGTTGCATAATATACTATTATACCACTATTGATCAATATTAAAACAAGTAGATTACAGAGTTAGTTCTAGGGAAAAAATTTCAATAATTAAAAAAAAAAACTCAAACAGAAGTAAAAATTTCAAGTTGTATACTGGTATGAAATTATTTATTAAAAAACTTTATAAAATGTCGTGCAAAACGTTTTCGTTCTAATTCAGAACTTCTTCAGTGCGTTCTTAATTAGAACGAAAACGTTTTGCACGACATTTTATGAAGTTTTTTAATAAACAATTTTATACCAGTATACAACTTGAAGTTTTTACTTCTGTTTGAGTTTTTTTAAACTATGGTATACAGCCAACTGTTGAAATTTTCCCATTGATTTCAATAATTTTACTATAGTGGTGGAAACAAAGGTTGAACCTTGCAAAATGGACACAAGTCCGGTTTTATTTTTTTTCTGGTATATCAAGGGGTGCTTATTATAAGACTAACTTTTTCTGAAAAAATTTCGCCCCGGAACCTCCCTTTTCACCCCTTTAAAGGGGGTAATTTGTGGTTTTTGCGGAACGTAACCCTTCCTGTAACTTTTACAAAAAATTTCTTCTATAGAAATATGAAGAGGACTATATTTTCTACGATTTATTTCCAACACCATCTCTCTATCATCCACCGTTTAGCAGGGGTGGCGCCCTAAATTTGACAAGTTTTTAAAAAAGATGTTTTTAAAAAATATATATTTTTCCCTAACTGTAACGGAAATTAAGAAGAAATCCTGCGGCTATTATTCACAAATAAGTGACTGATTTTTTGGTATAGGTTTGACTTAAGGGTAATTGCCCTTTTTTTAATTACAGGGTGTTACATTTTAAAAAACCTCTTTTTATACCATCTGAACCGTTTATGCTAGAGTAAAAAGACTTTCAGCGATTACCCATGTACTGGTGCTATTTACAAATGTGTATAATGCACCCCCATCTTTTCCCTGGAACCACCCCAAAAAAAAAAGAAGAATTAATAAATAAATTGATTTTATTGGAATCCTTCACACACAATGCCCTTTATTAATATGCTTCATATATCATTTTGTGGACGTTATTATTACCCATGCATGGACACCAAAAGCAATTTCCTAGTGCAACCCCTGTAGCAAAAAAAAATAAATAAAATGGGGGGTTGAAATTTTTTTTTGTTTTTTGCTTTTTGATCCATATGGGCACATGCTTCATCAAGAGTGCTTTTCAATAATATATATGGTTATTGCAACATCTCTGCGAAAACCACCCCTATTCTTGAAAATATACTGCAGAAACTACCCCTATCCCTTGGCGAGCATGTTTTTACGATTTTCTCATTACCTATGTGTTCTTTTTAAACAAAACTTATACAAGGTTAAAGACCACTATTTACTCTAAAAATTATGTCCTATTCATTTTTTCGTATAAGCAACCGTTACGGCACAGTGGCGCCGTAAACCTCATATATGCTTTGGCGGGCTCCAGTTTTTGTCTTTTTTTTCGTCATCTGTTCGTTTTATTGATAAAGTACTTATGCAAAATAAAATAACACAGTGTAATCTACAAATTATGACTTATGCACATTTTACATTCTTTGCTCCCCAAAGCCACAGTGGTGGCCCAAAATAAATTTTTGCATATTTTCGCCACCTACATGCATTTTATTGCATTAATGCTACCCTAACAGCACAATATTTACCCTTAGGTGGTCGCTACGCAGTGGCGGATCCAGGGAGGGGTGATGGGGTGATCACCTCCCCCCCCTCTAAAACCAAGTGATATTATATTCAAAGATTATAAAAATATTCATTTATTTTTATAGAAATTTAACCAATTGGCACCCCCCTCTTAACGATGCTGGATCCGCCACTGTCGCTAAAGCATAAAAAGTCATTCTTATAAAAATAATATTAATATAATATAAGTATTTCTATAAAAATAAATGAATATTTTTATAATCTTCAAATATAATATCACTTGGTTTGAGAGCGGTGGGGGTGATCGCCCCCATCACCCCTCCCTGGATCCGCCACTGCTTAGCGACCACTTAGGGGTAAATATTGTGCTATTAAGGTAGCATTAACGCAATAAAATGCGTGTAGGTGGCGAAAATATGAAAAAATTTATTTTGGGCCACCACTGTAGCTTTGGGGAGCAAAGAATGTAAAATGTGCATAGGTCATGATTTGTAGGTTACACTGTGTTGTTTTATTTTACATAAGTACTTTATCAATAAAACAAACAGATGACGAAAAAATAAACAAAAACTGGAGCCCGTCAAAGCATATATGAGGTTTACGGCGCCACTGTGCCGTAACGGTTGCTTAAACGAAAAAAATGAATAGGACCTAATTTTTAGAGTAAATAGTGGTCTTTAACTTTTTATAAGTTTTGTTTAAAAAAAATGAATAGGTAATGAGAAAATCGTAAAAACATGCTGGATAAGGTATAGGGGTAGTTTCTGCAGTATATTTTCAAGGATAGGGGTGGTTTGCGCAGGGATGTTGCAATAACCATATATATTTTTGAAAAGCACTATTGATGAAGCATATGCCCATATGGATCAAAAAGCAAAAAACAAAAAAAATTTTCAACCCCCCATTTTATTTATTGTTTTTGGCTACAGGGGTTGCACTAGGAAATCGCTTTTAGTGTCCATGCATGGGTAATAATAACTTGCACAAAATGATATATGAAGCATATTAATGAAGGGCATTGTGTGTGAAGGATTCCAAGAAAATCACTTTATTTATTAATTCTTCTTTTTGTTTGGGTGGTTCCTGGGAAAAATGGGGGTGCATTATACAAATTTGTAAATAACACCAGTACATGGGTAATCGCTGAAAGTCTTTTTACTCTAGCATAAACGGTTCAGATGGTATAAAAAGGGGTTTTTTAAAATGTAACACCCTGTAATTAAAAAAAGGGCAATTACCCTTAAGTGAAACCTATACCAAAAAATCAATCATCTATTTGTGAATAATCTCCGCAGCATTTCTTTTTAATTTCCGTTACAGTTAGGGAAAAATATATTTTTTTTAAAAACATCTTTTTTAAAAACTTGTCAACTTTGGGGCGCCACCCTTGCTAAACGTCGGATGATAGAGAGATGCTGTCGGAAATAAATCGTAGAAAATATAGTCCTCTTCATATTTCTCTAAATGAAATTTTTTGTAAAAGGTACAGGAAGGGCTACGTTCCGCAAAAACCACAAATTACTCCCTTTAAAGGGGTGAAAAGGGGGGTTCCGGGGCGAAATTTTTTCAGAAAAAGTTAGTCTTATAATAAGCACCCCTTGATATGTCAGAAAAAAAATAAAACCGGACTTGTGTCCATTTTGCAAGGTTCAACCTCTGTTTCCTACACTACTATGATAAAAGATAGTTCAAAACTGTTAAATCTTTTCCAGATTCACACATCTTTAATCCAGGGACGACCAGGTGCAAATGAAACTAGTCCTGAGCTTTCTGAATTTACGAAAGCTCGCTTTGTTCGACTTCGACTAATTGGCCTTCGAGGAACACAAGAACCGATGCCGCGGTGGTTGGCGCAGGATATATGGAAAGAAAAGCGACTGTTTTACTCTATCAGAGATATCAGCATTGGGGGCCAATGTGTTTGCAATGGTCACGCGGAAAATTGTCGACACAACGTTGCATCTGGAGTGAGTATTTTATTCTTTAAAATATGATTATTATTCTAATCTCGTTATTTTGTAAATCAAAAATATGTAAACCCTTCAATATAATATTTATTTTACTTACGTGTATCATTTATTTTCATATAAAAAGAACATTATTTGCTATTAACAGTTCACAACTAGCAGTGAATTTTTAGAAACAGAAGAATTTTCTGACAGAAATTTTAACCAAGTTTTATTTAAAGTCCGATGTGTTTCTTTTATCAATTTCAAAGGAGTAACAAAGCAAAAAACGTCAGTATCGTAAGATATTTATAATTAGTCCAGAAAGCCACTGCGCATCCGCTAGGAAAAATATTCTAATTCGGATTTTTTGCACAATCTTACTCAAAAAGGACTCCTTTTAACAAATTTGCATGTTGCCAGGACCAAAAGGTGGTCAAAAAATTTTTAAACGTTTTTTTTTTGTTTTTTTCCTAAAATTATTTTTTTTGCATGGAAAAAACTTTTTTTAAGATTTTTGGATCATTCCAAACAGAAAAGATCTTTAGTGACTTTTCTCTAAAAATGATAGTTTTTGACATATAAGCGATTAAAAATTGAAAAATTGCGAAATCGGCCATTTTTAACTCTCAAAAACTATGTGAAAAACTGAAAATTTGAATGTTGCCAAGATAGGTAGATATTCTTTAAACATCGATTGATGAAATCCCGAAGAGTTTTTTGCAATACAATATTCAAAACTCCTTTGTTCTTTAATTGCTAATCAAGCGTGCGCGACAATATTTTCCACCGACAGTATGGTGCAAATGAAAGGAATAAATTCGTTATTTCGTAAACCGGCAACTTTAAGGAAAAATCCCAAAACAGGTCGATTTTTATTTTTAAGTTATGGTATTGTGGCATATATGATATACTAGTGACGTCATCCGTATGGGCGTGATGACATAATCGATGATTTTTTTAAATGAGAATAGGGGTCGTGTGGTAGCTCATTTGAAAGGTTCTTCAATTATCTATTCAGTAATGAAAACATTTATATAATTATTTATACAGGGTGTCCTTCTACTTCTTTTTTTGTCAAATAATTTAATTCAATAACATTTTTTTGGACACCCTGTATAAATAATTATGTAAATGTTTATATTACTGAATAGAGAATTGAAGAACCTTTCAAATGAGCTAGCACATGACCACTATTCTCATTTAAAAAAATCATCGATTACGTCATCATGTCCAGACGGATGACGTCACTAGTATACCATATATGCCGCAATATCATAACTTAAAAATAAAAATCGACCTGTTTCGGGATTTTTCCTGAAAGTCGCCGGTTTACGAAATAACGAATTTATTCGTTTCATTTGCACCATACTGTCGGTGGAAAATAGTGTCGCGCACGCTTGATTAGCAATTAAAAAACAAAGGAGTTTTGAATATTGCATTGCAAAAAACTCTTCGGAATTTCATCAATCGATGTTTAAAGAATATGTACCTATCTTGGCAACATTCAAATTTTCAGTTTTTCATATAGTTTTTGAGGGTTAAAAATGGCCGATTTCGCAATTTTTCAATTTTTAATCGCTTATATGTCCAGAACTATCATTTTTAGAGAAAAGTCACCAAAGACCTTTTCTGTTTGGAATGATCCAAAAAACCTAAAAAAACTTTTTTCCATGCAAAAAAAATTATTTTAGGAAAAAAACAAAAAAAAACGTTTAAAAAATTTTTGACCACTTTTTGGTCCTGGCAACATGCAAATTTGTTAAAAGGAGTCCTTTTTGAGTAAGATTGTGCAAATAATCCGAATTAGAATATTTTTCCTAGCGGATGCGCAGTGGCTTTCTGGACTAAATGGCCTACTTATAATTCATAGAAACGCCAATTTTTTAAAGGAAATTTTGACCAAATTTTACTTACGTCCAATGTGTTTTTCTTTGTGATCGTAATACAATATTAGTCTGTATTACATGATTTTTACTGCGAATTTTAGTTCGTATTAGATGATACGATATTAGTTCATATTAGATGGTCTTTACTACAATCAGAGCGCTTGTATTAAGTTGAATCAAGAATTTTCGGCTAAAGTTTCTATTAAGCGTGGTGTCAGACAGGAATGTGTTATGTCACCGACATTATTCAATGCCAACACCGAACCAATTTTTGAGTAAGTGTTAAATAAACGTCGCGAAGGTGTTAAAATCGGTGGTGAAATTATTAAGAACATCAGAAACGCAGATGACACCGTCATAATAGCAAAGTCTAGAAGACCTTCATACTTTGTTGAACGCTGTAAACAACGAATGTACTGTAAAAACCTTAACAATCAACGCAAAGAAAACAAAATGGATGGTGGTCGGAAAAATGGAAAAGGTATCAAAATCCTGGAAAGGGTGGAACACTTTGGATATCTGGGTAGCTGGATTGACTGCAGGGTTGAAAGTGATGAGGACTTTCACGAAAAAGCTTTATTAGCTAGCGTTCTGTATTGTGCAGTGGAAGTCTGTCATTGACCACACGTCTAAGAGTATCGAAGTGCTACATCTGGTCCATTTTGTTCTATGGATGTGGCAGCTTAACAACAAAAATGAAAAATGTTAACATATTAGAAGCGTTAGAGTTGTGGTATTACCGTCGCATGCTCAGAATCCCGTGGACAGCACACATAACCAAAGAACGTGTTCTCGAGATCAGGCCCAAAAAGCGGGAATTGGTCAACATCATAAACATGAGAAAGATTCAATACTTTGGTCATATAATGAGAGGACCTAAATATCGCTTACTCCGGTTGTTCATTCAGGGCAAAATCGAAGAAAAACGCTGGCTTGGAAGAAAACAATTGTCCTGGCTGCGTAACATTAGACAATGAACGAAGTTATTCCGCTGTAATTATCTGGATCATCTAAGATCAGAATAGCCATGATGATTGCCAACCTCCGTCGCAGCAGCAGCATCTAAGATCAGAATAACCATGATGATTGCCAGTCTCCGTCGCGGAGATGGCACGTGAAGAAGAAGAATTACCTGGATCGGTTTTTAGTATTTTTTGTAAATTGCTATTGTTATGCTTGTTCTCCATTCCTTTGTTATGGTCATCATCATCATCTAGCCGTTATCGTCCACTGCTGAACATGGGCCTCCTCTAAGTTTCTCCATGTCTCCCTGTCTTGAGCTACTATCATCCAGTTCCCGGCAGTTCTCTTTACATCGTCACTCCAGCGCGCCGATGGTCGACCTCAGCTTCGTTTGTCCTCCTGCGGTCGCCATTCCAATATTCTTCTAGTCCACTTGTCGTTCGGCGTTCTGGCCACATGACCTGCCCATCTCTATTTCATTTTTGCTACATGTTCTACTGTTTTTGATTTTTGTTCTTTACCTGCTGGTACTATTTGGTGCCGAATTACCAAAAGAATGGAAATTATCTATCATGTCAACCATCCACAAAAAGGGCAGCAAGGATCAATGTGAAAATTACAGAGTAATTGCGGTAAACAGACAATAAGTAGGATGTATGGGAAACTTATTAAGAACAAAATAGAAAATTACTATAGAGATTACGAAGCAGAGGAGCAAGCTGGTTTTAGAGCGGGCGGTCCACAGTAGACCACCTGTACTATATTACGCAAGTTATTGAGAAAAAAACAGCCGTCAATAAAGAAGTTCACCTGCTGGTATACGTAGACTTACAAAAAGCATATGACAGTGTGCCACTCAGCAAACTGTGGTCAACACTACATCAAACCAACATTAAACATGGTCTTATCAAAGCAGTCCAAAGTCTGCATAATGGAACGACTGCAAAAATTAAAACTGGATCAAGAATGTCTGAGGGATTTAAAGTCACGAAAGGACTGAGGCAGGGTTGCTGTATTTCGCCTACCCTTTTTAAAATGTATCTGGAACAAGCACTCAAGCTGTGGAAAAGAAAATGTAATGGCATGGGAATCCCTCTCAATGACGACAGAACACTATACACTTTATGTTTCGCTGATGACCAAATTCTGATTGCTCAGGATCATGACGACTTGAGTTAAATGACGCGGAAGCTAATAGAAGAATATAACAAATGGGGTTTCGAAGTCAACATTAAGAAAACTGAAGCCATGTGTATTAGAGAAACAAAGCAGTCCATTACATTAGACGATGGGGTAGAAATTAAACATGCGGTGAATACAAGTACCTGGACATGAAGATCACTGGACCAGACAATATCTAAAGCGAACAAACAGCTCATAATATACAATAGCATACTTAAAAGTATAATCACATATGGCAGTGAAGTTTGGCCACTGAAACAAAGAATGGAGAAAATGTTACTAGTAACAGAAATGGACTTCTGGAGAAGAGCAGCAGGCAAATTAAGAAGAGATCGGATACCAAATGAGAGAATACGAGAAATGATGGGAGTCACACATACAATAATTAATGACATAAGAACAAAACAACTAGTATGGTACGGCCATGTACAGAGAATGCCAGATGACAGGATCCCTAAGCAGTTTTGGCATGGACACCACAAGGGAGAAGAAAAAGAGGAAGGCCGAGAAGAAGCTGGAGGGAGGGAATTGAAAAAAGGAAAGAGAAATCCCTCCTGGTCTACGGTTAAACAGAGAAGAATGGCGGTTAGGAGTCGGATGGCGTCGGAGAACGCTGTAAACCGATAGTAGTAGTATTATTTGGTACCTGTGGTGTATGTGTTTGGTATTTCTTTGGGTCTTTGGTATCTGTTATGGTACCATATCTTATTATTTTTTTTAATATCTTTGTCAATCCTGTCATGATTTCTGGGCTACGGTACTTATAAATTATAATTTCCAAATAACATACGATTTTGCGAAGTTTATGTACACAATGCAAACTTTTTGTCCTGGAATCTGATTAATTTATCTCTATAATCAGACAATGCATTTTATTAATTCTAAGAAGCACTGAAACATTTTTTAAAAGCCTATAAATTACATGCTCCGCAAAAAATAGCCAACAGTAGTCTCGAACATATCATACTAATTCGTTAATTTAGTAATTAATGAAATAATACCAACACTCAATGTTCACAGCTATGTTGGCCTATCCATATCAACTGCAATCAAACTATTTCAATTTTTTGCAATGACGAATTACACTATCAGTTTGATAAGTAGGTAAGTATATCTATCGATATCTAGATACGGCGCGGTGTTATGATTGATTCTACCTCAACCTAAGTGCAGTATAGAAACTAAATAGAAAATGTGTTCTCAGTAGTAATTGCAAAAGAGCTCTAAAATTATTGAATTTTTCCCGAGTTTTTAATTTCACGAGCCGAAGGTGAGTGAAATTATGTCAAAGTGTCACGAGGGCAAAAATTCTATATTAATTTTGGAGATCGAGTGCAATTTGTTGCGATTATTTCATGAATAAAATTGTTCAAGACCAAAATTTTATTGTAATTTATTTATGTAAGTACAAATTAGTACAATTAAACACACAGTTGTTATAAATATTTTACGGTTGAAAGTCATCACTTTTATAATTTTTAAAACATTAATTGTCATTAATGTCACTGAATGTATTTTTTCATAGCAACGAAGGGCATCTGACGTAATATACTTGACGACAGATATTATAATAATAATAATAATAATAATAAAGGTCTTTATTTTTCCTTCAAGTACATACAGTACACAAAACATACAGAATATAAATGCATAATATAACAACAAGAAAGAAAAAATGCCGAAGATCAGTTGGTACTGATTTCAAGAAATCAGCACCTCTGCTTTTCATCTTATCAAAAATTATCAGTAGTAATTGCACAAGAGCTCTAAAATTCTATATTAATTTTAGAGATCGAGTGCAATTTGTTGCGATTATTTCATGAATAAAACTGTTCAAAACCAAAATTTTATTGTAATTTATTTATGTAAGTACAAATTAGTACTGTTAAACACACAGTTGATATAAAATATTTTACGGTTGAAAGTCATCACTTTTATAACTTTTAAAACAATTATTGTCATTAATGTCACTGAATGTATTTTTTCGTAGCAACGAAGGGCATCTGACGTAATATACTTGACGACGGGATATTAAAAATTATTACCTTAATTTGCATTTCTGTAGCTTTCTATTGGTCAGAATCTCCTATGAATGAAATAATCACTTTAATTTTTATTTCTGTAGCTTTCTATTGGTCAGAATCTCCTATGAATGAAATAATTGCGTTAATTTCAATAAAATATGAACAAAATAAAATAAATTTGAAATAAATTAGTAAAAAATATCTAAATAATAGTTTATTGCATGTATTATATTATAATGTCATATTACAAGGTATTCTACTTGCCCGCACGCCGTGCGTAAAAGTGCAGCTTTCGGAAACAAAATGCGTGCGTGAAAGTGCCTGTTCTAGCTCGGCCTTAGAAAAAATAATATAATTTGCACGTGGAATATAGGACTGCCACTGATTATTGGGCATGCTGCTTATCTAAAAGTTCAGCGCACGACATGACGTGTGCGATGACAACATTTTTCTGCCGACAACAACTACTATCCTCATTAAATTAATAGTTGCTCAACTTTGTGAAATTTCAGGTGAGCACTCGTGTCGGTCGACAGGAGACAAAAAGACCGAAAAATACCCCGCAGTAGAGTCAGACATACCATAAAAGTCGATCGCAGCGCCAATGCCTTTCCGAGAATTGTAGTCTTGCCATCTTTATTTGGTATTATTCGATAGTTATCGTGTGGGAAAGCCATCAATCTAAGGGTTATACCCATCGTACCATCGATGACCATAATTGCCGGGTTGTTCTTACTTGATAAACATGAGAATGGTAAATAAGATTTATTCATTTTTTGTTTTCATATAGTTTTTGCTTTATTTTGTTGGATCATGCATCTAAACAATGGAGATGCACAATATATTTAACAAATAAGCAGTGCTGTGTGTTGGAAAGTGAACTCGTTTTAGAAAGCAATCGGTTATGCCACTTTTGATTATTATTCTGTATAAACCTTGTTATATGAAGAAGTGAACTAATATTAGTCAGAGTCAGAATTTAAGTAAGTATTGTCAGAATTGTTTATGTTTCTGCCTGATACAGAGCGTTTACTTTCTAATTAGATATACCACATTGAAGGAAGCGCTGAAATCGACAACATTGCTTTTTCTAAAATTGATATTTTCGTAACCCGTGTTGAGCTGCCCCCCCCCCCCACTTGCAAAAATTAAAAAACAAATATCCCTGATTTATGAGCTATTTATGAGCTTTCATATTCCGCAAACTAAAAATTTTGAGCTCGTTCCACTGAGCAGGAATTTAATACTTTAGTGGGGGGGCTAAGTCAGCCCCCCCCCCACTACTTAAAAATAGGAATATTGAATCGGTTTTTACGGCAGAATTACGAGCTATTTATGAGCTCTTGAAATTATATAGTTTCGATTTTTGAGCTCATCCCCTTCACCCCCAACAACCCTTTAATTGATTTAACTTAAGAGAAAAATGCTGAGAAAACTTAAAATATATCGTATTGCGGATATAATTCCTATAGCTTATATACTCTAAGAATAAACTATTAAATCACGTGCATTTCGATTATTGAGCTACAACCCCTTCGCAAGAAAACTACCCTATCTTCCCGGCTTAAGAGAAAGTTGTACTTAAATGCATTAAATTAATTATTTGGCAACTACATATCATTTAATAATTTATAAGCTTCCAAATTACGCGCATTTAGATGAGTAAATTGCAATTTATTTTGTATAGTGCAGTCACTGAAGGTAAAAATCAACGATTACCTTCAATTTCGGTGAACCTATCGATTTTCAGGAAAATTGGTCAGTGGTTAGAGGATACCTCAAGAAACAAAGGTGACATGGTACCACCTTGCGCCTTTACCCTGAGGGTGGATACTGCCCCTTCTCGAGGGTGAAAATTATTTTATAAAAAATAACTGCACAAATCTATAAAAGAACAAATTATAAGCAAAATTTATTATATAAAGTTATTAAAATAAGTCAATACTTTTTTTAAGTTATTAAAGATCAAAAATTTTAATTATTCGTGAAAAAAATGCATGTTTTGAAGCGGTTTTTCGTAAATCGTAAATCACTGAAAAACTGTAAGTTTTTACAAAAAAGTTAATAGTAGTTTAATTCGTATAGCTTATGTTCTAAAAATAAACTCTTAAATCACGCGCCTTTCGATTATTGAGCTACAACCCCTTCGCAAGAAAACCATCCCATATTCCCGGCTTAAGAGAGAGTTGTACTTAAAATAATTTAAATTAATTATTTTTCGACTAGATATCGTTTAATAATTTATGAGCTCGCAAAATATACGCATCTCAATTATTGCTAAATCTCAATTGCCAGTTTCTTTCTTGTATAGTGCAGTCACTGAAGGTAAAAATCAACTACGACCTTCAATTTTGGTAAATCTCCATTCATTTTCACGAAAATTGGTGAGCGGATTTTGATGCTATCAACTTTTTGTGGAGCTCATTTTTGATAGGTATTTCTAAGTACTTTGACAAGTATTTAGTACCTAAGTGTTATAAAATGCATCTCTTTCCCGTTATTTAAGCTTGAATCCTTAGATTTGAACAGTCGCAGAAAAAAATATACATTTAATTACCAATAACTTACTTTAAATTAACATTAAGGGTTTTTCAAGTAAGCAATTTATTATATTTTTTATTAGCTTCAATTTTAGTGATGAAAACTTTTTTGTAAAAACTTACAGTTTTTGAGTTATTTATGAAAAATCGCTTTAAAGCATGCATTTTCTTTCACAAAAATTAAAATATTTGATCTTTAATAACTCAAAAAGTATTGATTTATTAATAACATTATATAACAAATTTTGCTTACAATTTGTCCCTCTCTCGATTTGTGGGGTTATTTTGAATAAAGTAATTTTCACCCCCGAGAAGGGGTGACATATACCCCAGGCTAAAACCGCAAGTTGTTATTGTCAATTCGTGAAAATGAATGAAGATTTACCGAAATCGAAGGTCATAGTTGATTTTTACCTTCAGTGACTGCACTATAGAAAGAAAATGGCAATTCAATAATTGAAATGCGTATATTTTGCGAGCTCATAAATTATTAAACGATATGTAGTCGCCAAATAATTAATTTAAATTATTTTAAGTACAACTCTCTCTTAAGCCGGGAATATGGGATGGTTTTCTTGCGAAGGGGTTGTAATAATCGAAAGGAGCGTGATTTAAGAGTTTATTCTTAGAATATAAGCTATATGAATTAAACTACTATTAACTTTTTTGTACAGATATTGTAACATTCATGATTCATGTCTAATCCATAGACGTCAATTACAGTCATATAAAAAACAGCTCCTGAAAATTACTATTTAAATAGTGAAATAATATATTTTGGGATTGTAAAACTCGATCTATTACATCCTTAATAGTTTTTTATTCCCCGTGACCAAGAAAAACCTAGAAGTTAATTGTATTTGAATTTATTTTACCCCATTTGGGGTTTCCGTTTGGAGACGTCAATAATTGGAAGTGACAAAGTGTTCAGTTATTAAAAACTTTAAAATTTAATATGGACTATGCAGGGAGACCTCCAGATAAACCTCCAGATAATAACAGGATGGATCAAGATGATAATATAGAGAAAAGTAACATCAATGTAAATAACACATGGGACGGTAAATTAAAAAATAAAGGAGAAACTGTAAGTAATAAATCTGATATTTCTACAGACAATATAAGAGAACATTGCCTATATCAGAGCAGTGACGTAGGACCTTTCCATATATATATATATATATATATAGAAAATAATACTCCGAACTTTAAAGGTCAGATTAATGCTATCAAAATTGGCGACATTATACTCTCTAATTTTTCGAATTTAGATAACAAAATTACTAGTATTGATTCAATAGGCAAGAATAGAATTAGAATTAAATTTAAAGATTATCATTCAGCCAATTTTTTAATCAATCAAAAAACTTGCTCATTGTTTACAAACAACAATTTAGATGTTTACGTTCCGAAGTTTATACTCCATAGACAGGGTATAATTAGGGACATAGATATAGAATTTTCAGAAGAATATATCAAAAATAAAATTAAACAATACGATATGCACTGTAAGTTCGAAGTAGTTTCGGTTAGAAGAATAAATAGAAAGGTAGAGAAACATATCGAAGATAAAACAATAATAGACAAAGTTCCAACAAAATCATGTATTGTTAATTTTAAAGCACAAACTCTTCCTAAATATATCACAATTAATAAAGTGATCAAAGACGTTGAACCCTATGTTCAAAAAGTTCTATTATGTTTCTCTTGTCTACGTTTTGGACACCTTGGATTTAATTGTAAAGCACGTCCCAGGTGCAACAAATGTCATGATTTCCATAATACAAAAGATTGTACAGTAAATGAATATACTCCAACTTGTTTCAGCTGTCAAGGTAATCATTTGACTACACACCTAAGTTCATGTCCTGAATTTTCTAGACAGAAACAAATTAAGAATACGATGTCATCATTAAATCTAAATTTCTTTGATGCATGTAAACAAATTCCGAAAGTTTCATATGCCAATATTGCTGCCAGAAATAGTAGTTCTTCCTTGCCAACCAATTCTAATCAGAATGAGCAATCTTAACAAGTAATTCCAAATCAATCAGCTTCATCCGCAAAGAAATTCTCCTCACAAATGTTCTTCAGCAGTAATAACCCAGAAAAAATAAATTTTAAGCGACACCGGCCAAGTTCTCCCAATACTTTGGAATCAGCTAGAAAAGAAATACTTTCTCAAGAAAATATTCCTAGACAAAAAGGTGGTATTTATAATACGTCTAAATATACAGAGCATACACATACAACAAACTTGAAAACACAAGAAGTACCATCACAATTAAATAATGTAATTTTAGAATTGGTTCTTAATATAATTAGTTCATTAAAACTCACTGAAAATTTAGACAAATCAAAAACAGAGATTATACAACAAATTAATAGATACTTAAGTACGGCAGCGATCTCACAAGAAGACTTACTATCTCAAACATCATGTCAGACACAACTAACCCTTTAAACTTTTTACAATGGAACTGTCGCTCAGCAGTTTCTAATAAACCAAATTTAGAAGCCTTACTTATTCAAAAAAATGTATATGTGGCCATGTTATCAGAAACATGGTTTAAACCAGAAAAATTTTATAACTTCTCAGGATATAATTGCTTTAGGTCTGATCGCCCTGATGGGTACGGAGGCACAGCAATTTTAATTAAAAATAAAATAATTACAGAAGAGATAAATTTATTGGATAATTATAATTTTACTTATACTTGCATGGCTGTTAAAATTTCGTGTATCAAGAAACCAATACATATAATATCCGTATATAAAGAACCCGGTATTAGAGTAACGGTTGAAGAATGGGTCAATTTTTTTCAAAACATTCCTTCTCCATTCATAATTGGACGGGACTTCAACGCTCACAACATGGCATGGGGTTGCGAAAATAATGATACTCACGGTAAAGTTTTATTAGAGGCGATAGAACAATGTAATCTATTATACTTAAATGATGGTTCTCCAACTCTTGCACTAACTTCCAGCCCATCAGCAATCGATATAACAATATGTACCCAGGACATTGTATCTAAATTAACTTGGTCTGTTATTCAAGATCCACATGGTTCTGATCATCTACCCTTGATCATAGCCTTGGAAAACTCGGAACAAGCAATACAACCTGGTGACAATACACACAAAAGATGGAATTTACATAAAGCAGATTGGAATTTGTATTCATCGAACTTTTATTCGGGAAAACAACCACAAACTTATGAAGAATTAGTTACCGAAATAAACCGATGCGCAACCATTTCAATTCCAAAATCATACAACAATAACAAATATCCTACAAACAAGATACCAAAACCATGGTGGGATAATAACTGCGAATCAGCTGCAAATAACCGCAAAACAGCATATAGACATTATAAAACAAATCCTAATCTTCACAATCTAATTGAATACAAAAAATTAGATGCCTTAGCAAAGAAAACTTTTAAAATTAGAAAAAAACAAACTTGGATAAATTACTGCGAAAGCTTAAACTCCAACACTCCAATCAGCGACGTCTGGAAGAAAGTAAATCGCTACAAAAACCGAAAGCAGTCCAATCAACTTCCGATAAACACCGAAGCTGCATGGATAGAAGAGTTCCATTTCAAGATTTCACCTCCTTGGGTTCCAAGTCAGATAAATGAAGCTACAGTTACCGTACCCAGAGAAAACTTCAATCTAGAGAAACCATTTGAATTATGGGAATTAAATCATGGACTCAAGCAAAATAATAGTTCATCTCCAGGGATGGACTGTATATCATATTCTATGCTATATTTTCTACCTACAGAATATAAAATATTATTACTACAAATTTTTAACACTATATGGCAAAACAAAAATTTAATTCCTAAAGCATGGAAGGACTATATTGTATTACCTATAAAAAAGCCAGGAAAGCCAGATAACAAAGTTGAATCTTACAGACCTATATCTTTAAGTTCCTGTATACTAAAAACTCTAGAGAGATTAATCAAAAATCGGCTTGAATACTGGCTTGAGTCCGAAGATATCCTTCCCAAATCTCAGTACGGCTTCCGAAAATCCAGGTCTACACAAGATGCTCTCACTTCCCTAGTCTCTTCTTTACAGGTCAATTTTACAAATCAGGCGTCGACAGCTGCAGCATTTATAGATGTAACTTCAGCGTTTGATAACATAAATTTAGATATTCTTTATAAAAAATTAGTAGATCTTGGAATGCCACTTAAAATTTCAAATTTCATTGTATCCTTGTACAAGAATAGATGGACTTACTTAAAAATAAACGAGAACCTTTTACCACCAAGGTTAACGAGTATAGGTATACCACAGGGTAGTATTTTAAGTCCACTTCTCTTTTCATTGTACAATATAGATTTAGAACACATAGTACCTCCACACCCTAATATTTTACAATTTGCAGATGATGTTGTGTTGTACACCTCCCATTCTTCTCTAGACATTTGTAGACGTCAACTTGAATTTACATTAGATTGTGTAAAAAATGATTACCATTCTCTAGGCTTATCCATATCAACCACAAAGACTGAAATTTGTTTTTTCTCCAAAAAACGCCAAATTCCTCAAGGCACCTTCAAATTAGGTAGAATAGAATTTCCGATAAAAAATTGTGTTAAATATCTTGGGACGTATTTGGATCGTAAATTGTTATGGAAGGATCAAATTCATTCTATTATAAAGAAATTAGAAAATTCTATGAATATCCTCAGAGCTTTTTGTAGAACCGGTTGGGGAGCTGACCCGAATATTGCATTGCTATTCTATCGCTCAATGATTCGACCAATTTTCGACTATAGTTGTCATTTATACGGGTCTGCGTCAACAGGATATCTTAATAAAGTTGAAATCCAAAGGAATAAATGTTTGAGACTCTGTCTCGGTTACTTAAAATCTACTCCTATTTCTATTATTGAGATTGAAGCTAAGGAACCACCACTTACTCTACGTAGACAGTTTTGTACAGATAAGTTTGTAGCTAGAGCTATCTCAAAAAACGTCAGCTACTTAAGGACTATTCGTAACTTGAATATATTAGATTTAAGCCATAAATATTGGTGTACTAAAAAAACCCCCATATACGTTGAAAGCTACAGGAAGTTGACAATGAATGAAAACCAAATGTACAAAAATAAAATACCTTTAATTTACACTAAACCTCCTGAAACTCTCTTTTCCAAGGTAATACAAACAAACTACATGGATTCAAACCTTCCAGGCAATATTATCAACAAAATAATTAAAGACAGGTGGCCTATGTTTCAATATATTTTTACTGACGGCTCCAAAATTCAAAATAAAACCGGATGTGCAATATATCATTGGAATTCTGAATACAAAGAATCATGCCGATTGCCTAATGAAGCTTCAATATATACTGCCGAATTATCAGCTTTATTACTTGCGTTAAAATATATAGCCTCTGTTGGTATGGACAATTATATCATTTTCACCGATTGTAGAAGTATTGTGGACAAACTCACTTCTATCCAATCGACAAAAAATCTAAACCACATTGAGATAGAAATTAAGAGTCTATATTATGATTTTACTTCCTCGGGCAGTTCAATTATTATTTGTTGGGTGAAAGGACATTCTGGAATATTAGGAAATGAAGAAGTCGACAAATTAGCTAAATATGCAGCTTTAACCAAACAAAACATAAGCAACATACTTCTACCAGTAACCGATATAGATAATATCAGTAAAAACCATTGCAAACAAAATTGGCAACGTGTATATAACCAAAGTACAACGGGAATAAATTTTAGAAATTGCCAGCCACTAATTCCCAATGAGAGATGGTTTAAACAAGAATCAAATAGGCTATTTATAAAAACAATAAATAGAATGAGGTCAAATCACGCACTAACTCCAGCATACAAACACAGCATAGGTATCAGTGATAACATAACCCATATTGCGCCTGTGGTGGAATGGGAGATCTACAGCACCTCATATTGGAGTGTGGACTGTACAGACAAAATATTAAAGTAATGTATGAAAAGTTAATTGATCTAAATTGTCCTTTACCTGTCAATTTAAACGAAATTATTTTTCCAAAAAATAAGCAGACGTTACAATGTCTTTACGAATATGTAACGTCCTGTAAATTTAAATTTTAAATAGGCTTAGATAATAAAATTATAAAATTGTAAAAATATCACACAAAATTGAAAAATGTATCCATTAAGATAGTATAACACTCTGTAAATTTAGATAATAAGTAGGCTTAGATATTAACTTAAAATTTTTATTGTAATACCATACAAAAAAACACAAATAGTCTGGCTAATTGGCTCTGTCAAAGCCATTAATAAAAAAAAAAAAAAAAAAAAAAACTTTTTTGTAAAAACTTACAGTTTTTCAGTGATTTACGAAAAACCGCTTCAAAACATGCATTTTTTTTTTCACGAATAATTAAAATTTTTGGTCTTTAATAACTTAAAAAGTATTGACTTATATAACTTTATATAATAATATTTATATAATTTAATAACTTTATATAATAAATTTTGCTTTTAATTTGTTCTTTTATTGATTTGTGCAGTTATTTTTTATAAAATAATTTTCACCCCCGAGAAGGGGCGGTATCCACCCTCAGGGTAAAGGCGCAAGGTGGTAACATATCACCTTTGTTTCTTGACGTATCCTCTAACCACTGACCAATTTTCGTGAAAATCGATGAAGGTTCACCGAAATTGAAGGTAATCGTTGATTTTTACCTTCAGTGACTGCACTATACAAAATAAATTATAATTTACTGATCTAAATGCGCGTAATTTGGAAGCTTATAAATTATTAAATGATATGTAGTCGCCAAATAATTAATTTAATGCATTTAAGTACAACTTTCTCTTAAGCCGGGAAGATAGGGTGGTTTTCTTGCGAAGGGGTTGTAGCTCAATAATCGAAATGCACGTGATTTAATAGTTTATTCTTAGAGTATATAAGCTATAGGAATTATATCCGCAATACGATATATTTTAAGTTTTCTCAGCATTCTTCTCTTAGTTAAATCAAAAGGGTTGTTTGGGGGTAAAGGGGATGAGCTCAAAAATCGAAACTATATAATTTCAACAGCTCATAAATAGCTCGTAATTCTGCCGCAAAAACCGATTCAATATTCCTATTTTTAAGTAGAGGGGGGGCCCCCCCCACTAAAATATTAAATTCCTGCTCAGTGGAACGAGCTCAAAATTTTTAGTTTGCGGAATATGAAAGCTCATAAATAGCTCATAAATCAGGGCTATTTGTTTTTTGATTTTTGCAAGTGGGGGGGGGCAGCTCAACACGGGTATTTTCGTATGTATTTAATAAAGCAAGTAATTTCGCAGTTCATTTGTTGAATAAAAAATTAAGCACCAACTTTTGGAGAAAAACTTTTTGATATGTTGTTTATTATGCTTTTCTTAATGAAATTATAAAAAGTTCTATTATATCTTGTTTGATTTTATCCGTAAGTAAAAAAGTCAATTGACTCCCCTATTTAATTAGACTTCGTTGCAAAATTTCAATATTTATAAGCTAATAAATAAATCAAATAGATTTTTTGTATGGGCCATTCCACGAACATACGTCTGTTTTGGAGTACTTCGACAACGAATATTTTACTATGCAACATAAGAAGTACGAAAGTAAATGGCGCTAATAATTATTCCAATAAACAACAATGTAATTTGCAATTTACTTTCGTTCTTCTTATTTTGCACAGTAAAATATTCGTTGTCGAAGTAATCCAAAACAGGCGTAAGTTCGAGGAATAGGGTATATCGTCACATATTGATTCAATTTTCAACCCTTTGAAACTATTGAAGTTGGGAAATTTAGCGATAAAAATCTATAAATTTACATTCTATTTATTGTTTCTCACCTTTAGACGTATCGGACGAGTTTGGCAACTACCACTCAGTCAGTTACAATTTTAGTTGACATACTCCTCTGATACGTCTAAAGCTGTTAAACAATAAATAAAATGTTCATAATTAATAGGTTTTTATCGCTAAAATTCCCACCTCTGCTAGTATCATTCCTTTTTTTCTCACAACTTAATATGTTTTCCATCTTTTGCGTTATTTAATAAAATCATTGTATTAGTATGGTAAAAGTGACACGTTCCCGATAAAACAGATGTTAAATATGCCCTCTGGCCAGGTGCGCATCTACGGGGAGAGAAAATGAGGAAATTTCCCAAATATATTAGCTGACATAAAACCGAAACCACAGAAAAACAAATTCAACCCAATAAACACGCTAGTTAGGAAAATTAAGTAAATTTAACTACAAGTTGATCTAGACGGTCCAGTTAGCTGAGGCGCAGTCGATCGACAAGTTTAGTAGATCAGCTAGGTCATGAAATTAATAAAAGGCCAACGCCGTAGTATAAAACTCAATAGAGTCTACGGCTTGGTTTGAAATATACTGGCGTCTGATCGGCCTATGGAGGAGCGGTACGGCAAGGGATAAGGGCTTACGGCTTGGTAATACTCCTCCATAGATCCCTACCGAAGGGCGTTGACGCCTAAGAACGGTGTATATATGACTACAAGGTAATATTTATGTCTTATCTTATGTAATCTGAGTTTATCTTTTTATGTCTTTTGCAGATATCGAGTATTGTAATTTATTAAATCTTGCTTAAGTGTACTTCGCTCTTAGAGCATCAGGAGCATCTGAGATAACCAAAAAAAGCCATTGTAAAGATTTTAAGAATTTTTTTGTTCTGATTTTTTTATTTAATAAATTTTGCATTTCAGCATCCTGAATGTGAATGCAGTCATCATACGTGCGGACCAAATTGCGAGAAATGTTGTCCTATGTACAATCAACGCCAATGGGGTCCAGGATCCGCTAGAGATGCTAGACAATGCTTGCCTTGCAACTGTCACGGCCACGCTACAAGTTGCCACTATGAAGAAGATGTTGATAGATCTGGTCTTAGTATGGATATCCACGGAACGTATCAGGGTGGAGGAGTATGCAACAACTGTACGGTAAGGCTTTATTAAAAATATCTATTTTGAATTTGTCACTATAAACCTTAAACCTTGTCATAAAGCGTAAATTTAATAGGTGCCTAAATCAATGAGGGTTTGTAGCGTAATACTGTATTTCAAAGGCTAACCGAGTACAGCACTCTGGTGCCGTAGTATAGGAACATCTGTAAATATGCGTACGGGAACACTGCAACAGGGGAAGTTTTAATTGTGGAACAGGTTAAAAATTTGGAAAGTCAGACTACCAAAACGTCCCATGTATTTTGTCGGACAGAACTTCCAATTGATTTGTTACCCTTTCGTTAAACTCTCATGTAAAAATCAGACTGCTAAATAATTGCTCACGCAATGAATTGGTGCAGTACTTTTTATGTTAGAAATTCCCAAAAGAGTATATGAATTTCGTACTTTTACACTAACGTATGTCCCTAAAGTTTTCGGAAAAAATAAATATATATTTTCTAGTTGTAAATTAAGTTTATTTTAATAACTAAATACAGGAAATTAAGTCTACATATTTAAGGTTTATAGTATATTTTTATAGAACAGAAAGATGTCAGTGATCTTCGATGGCACGTACATTTGGTCTTGCATGTGCAATAAGCATTTGGACTGTTTCTAAATCGATCTTACGAAATATTTGCAAAATTCATAGCCCTAGCTGAACTTGATTTTGGATTTCCTAGCCATTATTATACACCATTCGACCCAAAACAGCCCAAAACTCTTATATAAGCCTCGTCGCCTGAGGCACATTTGTAGGGTTATCGCTCTTGGGAACAAAATTTATATTTTGAGCAGTTAACCAATTTGTCGTTCTTCTGGCGTAATAAATATCATGACGCTAGGTTGGACCAAAATATGATTTCTTCATTAGGGTGATGAGTATTTATAAATTAAACAAGCTTTGTAAGACACCTGTCAACGTAAATGTCAGCATTGAGAGCTTCACCGCGAACACGCCCAACAAACGGTTGTGTAACACCAGCTTCTGAGATGGCACACCATACCAAAATTGTATCGGCAAACTTCACTTTTACCTTAAGAGTAAACAGTAGCGATCAACAGGTAGCAATAAAATATAACTTCGGGAGATAGTATCATAAACTTTGGCAACATTGGTAATCTTTGACATTATGTAAGATTAATATTATTGACAATTTAACTCATAGGCGCGCTAAATGGAAGTAACCGAAAACAATTTTGTTATTAGTAAATAAATATTTATAAAAATAAACCCAAATGGGTGAAAATTTTATGTTAACATAGGTATTTGTACGAAAAAATAATAATAAATAATAATTACATTGTGAAGCGAAACGAGAGCAGTATTATTTTATTTAGTTCATAGAGCGCCAAAGGCACTCTAGAACACCCTTTAACCCTTCTTAGGGTCCCATCAGAGGTGCATATTTCATTCTCTTTGAACTACTAAAATTCGGGCTACCGTTATCGGTTCACAACGAAATGATGGCATGAATGCCGTGGCGGTATCTGCTAAAGACGAACGAAAGTTTTACTTCTAATATTAACAATATCAAAAATAAAATAAAACTTAGAACTAGTCTTCTGGTTAAACCAATCGTGGCTTGTGGCTTCTAAAATTTGCAAGCCAACGAATTGCCGGAGCTAAGAAGGCCGAGGGAAATCTACCAAGTTAAGTCGTACTGCATGGAATGATTACCTATTTATTATTTTGATTAGTTCTACTCGTAATCTGAGTATTCGGAACTAAGCTTTGTTGGAATTTTACCGTGCTGGACAGGCGGGAAGTGAGATGCAGCCTGATAGATCTTCCTCGGCATTGTTAGCTCCTGCACTTTTTATAAAAATACACTTTCTCAAATTTTTTTATCCGATGCCTAGATTTTGTGTCATTTTGGAACTACTAATGAAATAAAAAATTTTAGTAGTTCCAAAATTACACAAAATCTAGGCATCGGATAAAAAAGTTTATTTGAAGAAATTATATTTTTTTGTTCTTCTTAATGGCGGTACAGGCTCGTTTTTTAATATTGTATTTAATTACAGAGCAATTTCCACATATTAATATATTTTTCAAATTGGGCCCTGTACCGCCATTCTTTATTTTATTACGAATACGTGTGCCAAATATCTCGAAAAAATATTCAAAATTACAGCCGCAATCTTGGAACGCGTTTTTGCTACCTGTTGATCGCTACTGTATCACCTTTAGCAAAAATAAATTTTTTCGGGTTCAAAAATTGCAATTTTTCGATTTTATGTTCAACCGCGTTTATCTCGAAAACTATGCATCCTACGAAAAAACTTGTCAGAACAGTTTTTGCTTAGAATGACCCAAAAAATACAAAAAAAATGTTTTGTTTTGCGAGAAATCGCTGTTATCTAATTCCTCAAGTTCTTTGTTTATAACAATCTTATCGATATCCGGATCAACTGTTACCCAACAAATTCGTGTTCTACGGGTCAAGATACATAAAAAAATCTTGGGTAAGACCATCTGAATAAAGGAGGCCGTTGTACCCCCTTGGCGACAGGACTATGAATATCTACCTAAAAAAAATTGGCATTTGTACTGTAGTCAGGATTTCTGTACCTAAACATAGATTTATTACGAATTTCATTTTCATGGGAAACAACTTTTCACACTTTTTTTTATGTATGACAACAGTAGATTACTTCTCATAGGTACTTACATTGTTAAAATTTGTGGTGGCTCCAATTTCGATGTTCTCATAATTTTGGCACGGCTTTTAATGGACTTTTTCTTGGAATTATTCGCTTTATTTGTCGTTTGATTAACTTTTCAAATTTCGTTAAACTATTGATAATATGTTAAAAATAAAATATCCTCCTAAATCTTTATACTCGCATTAGAATTCGAAATGTTTTTACGTAAAATATACTTACCTACCTACATAGAACTGAACTAAAACACAATTAACAACAATCTATTATTTCAAACAGGCCAACAACTTATACAACAACAACAAAAATATAATAAATAACTATCAACAAACACTATTTTCCTATGAAACAACTATAACGAATTCTTAAATTAACACACTACTGCACTGGACTGATATCAATAAAGATGACAGAACAAATTAGAGAAAATCTGACGCAGGTTTGTCAAAATGACACTGATAATTTCTCTATGTTTCCTAATTAGTTATTTAGTTATAATATGTTCGATTTCTTGTTAGAAATAAAAAATTTTAGTAGTTCCAAGATTACACAAAATCTAGGCATGAGATAAAAAAGTCTATTTGAAGAAAGTTTATTATTTTTTTCTTCTTAATGGCGGTACAGGCTCCTTTTTTCAATATTTTATTTAGTTATAGAGTAATTTCCACGTACTAACATATTTCTAAAATTGGGCTCTGTACCGCCATTCTTTATTATATTACGAATATGTGTGCCAAATATCTCGACAAAATATTCAAAATTAGAGCCGCAATATTGGAACGCGTTTGCTGCTACCTGTTGCTCGCTACTGTAGCCTCTTAAACCTAAGTTCGTCCGGTGCATCTTGTACATTGCGTGTATAAAATCTGCCGTTTCTCTCCCTTTGGGAATTGGATAAAGTAAAATAGTTTTTGTCATCCATAATAAGAATTTTACCAGTAAAGTGAATACGTCTGAAGCATGGCAACATCTAGGATTTTTTTTCTAACTGGGCTGGTGTGTACTTAGGAGCTTTTTTCTTTTATATAGTTTTAAATTATTTCTAGGAATAATAATTATTATAATATAAGTACAACAATTCTTGTTCTACTTACAGTAATTCGTGAAACATTATATCTTCGGCCAACATTTCGCCAAGACTTTCCTAATGGGTTCTCCATATTCTGAATTAATCTTTGTTTCCGAGCAGGAGTTAAAACTCTTTGTCCTCCACTTTTGGGCAAATTAAGGCATGGTATACCATTTTCTTACAATATCTCTCGTTACTCAAAACTTTTTGAGCACTAAAAATTCTTACAATATCGAGTTTTGGTGCATGTCCAATTGGGTGGAACGAAAAAGGTCAAAAAAATAAAAGAAAAGAAAAATTCTTGTTGCTATCGTTTAAAAGTTGTGTCAGGTGATGAAAACAATTGGTGCGAGAGCATTTTGAAATAAAAAAATATTCTTGTTCTCATGATCATTTTTCAGTGCGTCACAGTTTTTCGATTTCTCTCTAATGCATTAAGTTTGATGAGACGGAAAAAGCGGTAGCTCCGTGATTAAACACAAAAATAATGCAGCATTACAATGGTTATATACATAAGATGTCTATTCCTAACCTACGTTTGATTCGTTGATATTTAGAATGCGCGTTTTTTCTAGCCAATCAAATACACGTATTACGAACATTTGACGAAAACTTAGTCCATTTTGGCCATTTTTTAGAAGTGTCAAAGAGTCAAGTGACGTTTATTATTCAGGTCAGTATTTTGTGTACCTGTCATTTTGAAATTTCGAATTCGATTTCCCTTGTGTTTCACAACGTTTTTGTGCATTATTTTGTGTTTTGGTTTAGAATTTAGTTCGTTAAAAGTTAGTCATTGGCGTGAGGAGACTAGAGACATTCGAGATGTACCAAAGAGTGCTAAATATCTCATGAGTAGATAGAATAGCCAACGTGGAAGTAATGAGACTTACGCATAAGGAACGAGAAGAACTAACAAATAAGAAGAAAACTGAGATATATGGGACATGTGATGAGAGAAGTATATCTAATACTCCAGGTCATTATGCAAGAAAAAGATCCATAGTAAGAAGACGTAACTCATGGCTGAAGAACCTTAGGAACTGGTTTGAATGTAATAACAATGAATTATTTAGAGCTGCGGTTTCAGAAATAAAGATCTCTCTGATGATTGCCAACTTTTGAAGCGGAGACAGCACCTAGAGAAGAAAATAAAAACAATTTATGGATAGTTTTGTGTAATTTTTTAATGTTTCCATATTTATAAATTTAATTAACAATATTGTTTATTTTTTAATTTTATTCCCCTTTATAAAAAATACCTACGACACGTTAACATATTGTGTAAAAATCAAATCTACTAAATTACTAATTAGTTTAATTCCACAAGCTTTTCACCTATGGCTAAGTATTCTTGTTCTCATGATCATTTTTCAGTGCGTCACAGTTTTTCGATTTCTCTCTAATGCATTAAGTTTGATGAGACGGAAAAAGCGGTAGCTCCGTGATTAAACACAAAAATAATGCAGCATTACAATGGTTATATACATAAGATGTCTATTCCTAACCTACGTTTGATTCGTTGATATTTAGAATGCGCGTTTTTTCTATCCAATCAAATACACGTATTACGAACATTTGACGAAAACTTAGTCCATTTTGGCCATTTTTTAGAAGTGTCAAAGAGTCAAGTGACGTTTATTATTCAGGTCAGTATTTTGTGTACCTGTCATTTTGAAATTTCGAATTCGACTTCCCTTGTGTTTCACAACGTTTTTGTGCATTATTTTGTGTTTTGGTTTAGAATTTAGTTCGTTAAAAGTTAGTTTTGTATTTTGGTTTAGAATTTAATTCGTTAGAAGTTAGTTTATACTCCAGGTCTTTATGTAAGAAAAATATCCATAGTAAGGAGACGTAACTCGTGGCTGAAGAACCTTAGGAAATGGTTTGGATGTAATAACAATGAATTATTTAGAGCCGCGGTTTCAGAAATAAAGACCGCTCTGATGATTATCAACTTTTGAAGCGGAGACAGCACCTAGAGAAGAAGATAAAAACACAGTTTATGGATAGTTTTGTGTCATTTTTTAATGTTTCCATATTTATAAATTTAATTAACATTATTGTTTACTTTTTAATTTTATTCCCCTTTATAAAAAATACCTACATGTCAACATATTGTGTAAAAATCAAATCTACTAAATTACTAATTAGTTTAATTCCACAAGCTTTTCACCTATGGCTAAGTACGATTCTGGCATCTGTCAGATTCGTCAATAATTACATGAAATAAGTCTCGACACACCCAATACAGTATATGACGTCATAATTAATGACGCACTGAAAAATGATCATGAGAACAAGAATATCTTGAGGTTCCATATTGGATTTGAAAAATGAAAAAACAAAAAATTTATTTTTGTCGAAAAAATCAATATGGCTCTGATCAAATTTCAATGATCGTGTTTTACCAACTAATTGTGACATTCTAAAGTGCTTTCTCTTTATTCGTAATGAACTTAAGTTGACAAATAATAATAGAGATCCATCTATCGCTGACGTCTTGAATGCCGTTGCAACGAAAGTAGAACAAATATGAATAAAAGCTTCTATTTCTAACGTTATCACATAAGTGCATTCAAGATATGATTAAACTTATTTATACAGAGTATTAAAATCTTAAGCGATAGGTAGACAAAAACTCAGCAAGCATCTGATTCATAAATAGAAAAGATTTGCCAGTTTCGAAAGGACTGTAAAAAGTTATTGAGTATCGCGTCTTGCAAGTGCAACATGACTGGAACTGTGTGTGTGTGGGTGTACTTATGATAAAATCAAGAAAGTACCACAAAATGAGCAAATTTTTCTTCAAGATGAACGATCCTGTCGAAAAATGGCAATTGGACCAGTGGATATTGCAGCATCTGCAGCAATAAGGAAGAAAATGGAAAGAACCATGAAGGCAAAGGCAAGTTCTCAAAAATATAATACTGACGAAATTGTTCTTAAAGCATGTACCGTTGATTGCTCTAATCCTTTTATAAGTAGCAGCTTGTCTGACTTAAATTCTTCTGATGCAGATGATCATGAAGAAGAATTCATTGCTCCTTTGTCAACAGTTACAGTCCAACCATCTACGTCACAAATACTGCGGCACTTCACTTCAATGGCTAGTATGCTTACTTCATTGCAATGAGCTACCTCTACGTCATCTAATTCAACAGTTAGATGGACACACCAGTGGACCACTTGGTTTTTCAGGGCCAATAGGGAAACTTCTGGAACGCTGTAAAGAGAAGGCTGTTGTCGATTTTGTCTCAATAGAAAACAACCTAGCAATATTATTAGAAACCACAGACCTTAGTACCGATCAGAAGTACTTGTACCAAATCAGTCAAGCAGTTGCTGCGGGAAAATGTCCTAATGATTTGAGCCTTCAAAACCCTGGGAAAATATCACACGCAAGGTGGCTGACAGTTGATAATCGGTTGCTTCGATGGTATTTTGGAACTGAATGTCTCAGCCCCCAATTAATTATGTTAGTAAGTTTCATCCAAAAAGTGTGTGCACCAGTTTGGTTTTATATAAAACTGTATCCTAGCTGTTCTGATGGTTCAAAACATTTATGGCGAATGATCATTATTCACGATTTCGACCAGTTGACCAAAGAAAAATTGTCGATGCCGTTATCCAAATTAATGCTTATTTTGCCCATCCCGAAAATGTATTACTCGGTATGATGAAAGATGAACTAAAACATATACGGGAGCTAGGACTACGCAGAGTGCCGAAAGCTAGAGAAAGTCAGAAAGAAAAAAATCCGGAGATTCAAAATACCAACATTAAATTTTAGTGCTGCATATTGTAATGACTTAATTTCTATTTCTGGATTCAAAGTTACGGCTCCTCCTTTGCTGAAACATATTTTCAATGAAGATGTAAGGGATATGATTGATTCTGGGAATTACAACAACATAGAGGTCTTAAACTGCCATTGTCATACAAAATCCGTGAAAAGAACTGTTAAGTTAGTAACTGAAGCATCAGCTGCTGTTTGTGGACCAGAATCAAGGGATGGCTTTATTCGTTCAAGGTTGCAGTCTAGAAATATTATGCCATTTTTTAAAACAAAATCAGACTATCAATCTTAAAATGTATATTGTATCATAAAACAATTATTTAGATTCAAAGAACTGATAAAAAAATAATTTTTTAAATTTTATTTTTTTTTGTTATTCCCAAAAATTTTAATTTAATATGGAACCTGAAGATAGGATCCAATACGAAAAAGATTTCTTACAGTTTTATTATACATCGAAACACAACTTTTTCGCCCTAACCCCATAAATAATAATGACTTCGAATTTTTCGTTCCACCCTAATGTCCAACTAAACGATAAATACTTTGACGAATATTAAGTTTGTACGACATCTTAACGAACCGTATTTGTCAAAACTGAAATTGTTGATATAGTTTAAGTTTTTTTTTTGAAAAATGGCTTTGGCAGAGCCAAATTAGCCAGACTTGTTTGTGATTGATTGCAGATTCATAGTCATAAATTTCTTATAAACATAAGTACATTCTAATAGTTTAAGTTGTTTACTATATTTGGTTTCCAATGGCAACTTGATCCAATGATTCCTACCAATAATACTTTTAAATCAAAATTTTCCGAAAACTTTAGTGACATACGTTAGGATAGCCCCTTAAGTTAATTAAATAATAAGAAAAAAAATTGTTTGAAACCTACAAAGCCTATACAAAATCTAGAGAATTCACACAAAATTATATTAAAAAGGTTTAAAACGCTCTTGTACTCTCATGTTTTACCCAAATTTTTAAAATATATCACCTCGGCTTTAACTCAATTTGTCCTAAATGTTTCCCAGCTATGTATGCATCAAAGTACGTGTTTGTGTACGTCGTGATGCATTTTATTTTAAAAAGTATGCAATTTTTCTCGATGGAAAAGCACTCTAAATTGCTATAGAGAATATGGCAAGATTTATTCTCAATTTTCGTTCCACTATCACTCAATATTTTAATGCTCTCTTAAAAGCAGAGGATGTAGCATATATCCTAGAAAACTTAGAGGGTTTAGTAAGAACTAAAAGTTTTCGCAGTAATAAGAAAATATACAGGGTGTAACAAAAATGCAAGTCATAAATTAAATCACATATTCTGGGACCAAGAATCGTTCGACTGTACCTAGCTTGCCTTAGTAAAAATGTGCACATAAAAAAAGTTACAGACCTAATGAAAATCGATTTTTTCAATATATCGAACAGTATTATAGATTTTTTATTGAAAATGGACATGTGGGATTCTTATGACAGGAACATCTTAAAAAAATATAGTGAAATTTGTGCACCCCATAAATATTTTATGGGGATTTTGTTCCAATAGACCCTCCCTCCCAAAGTTTTGTGTACGTTCCAATTAAATTATGATTGTGGTACCATTAGCTAAAAACAGTGTTTTAAAACTCTTTTGCCTCTTAGTACTTTTTCGACAGGAACATCTTAAAAAAAGTATAGTGAAATTTGTGCACCCCATAAATATTTTATGGGGATTTTGTTCCAATAGACCCTCCCTCCCAAAGTTTTGTGTACGTTCCAATTAAATTATGATTGTGGTACCATTAGTTAAACACAGTGTTTTAAAACTCTTTTGCCTCTTAGTACTTTTTCGACAGGAACATCTTAAAAAAAGTATAGTGAAATTTGTGCACCCCATAAATATTTTATGGGAATTTTGTTCCAATAGACCCCCCCTCCCAAAGTTTTGTGTACGTTCCAATTAAATTATTATTGTGGTACCATTAGTCAAACACAATGTTTTTAATACTTTTTTGCCTCTTAGTACTTTTTCGATAAGCCAGTGTTTATCATAAGCCAGAGAAGGCAGATCCACTACAGATGCGATCCACATAATTACACAAACAATCGAAAAATGCCACGAACACAACATAGAACTCCACATCCTCTTCGTAGACTTCAGACAAACCTTTGACTGTATTGGAAGAAATAAATTATTTATTGAAATGAAAAATCAAGTTATACCAGCAAAGTTAATGAGATTAACAAAAAGACTATGGATGGATCTCAAGCTAAAGGATGGAATAAAACAGAGGAAGGTAGCACAGAATAAATTTCAATAGAAATAGGAGTGCGACAAGGTGATTCCCTGTCAACCACAAACCACATTATTCAACATAGCAGTAGAAGGAACAGTCAAGGCCAGCAAAATTAAAGGAACTATAGCCCACTCCTCAACACAAATAGTTGCATATGCAGATGATAATAGTTCTTATGGGAAGAGAAAAGGAAATATTAAAAGTAGTAGCAATCCTGGCAAATGAAGCACGGAAAAGAGGTCTAGAAATTAACTAAGGGAAAACAAAATATCTACTCTCCTCTAGAAGAGAAGATAACAGGACGAGAGAAATCAAAATACACTTTTGAAAGAGTTCAACAATTTAAATATTTGGGAGTAATAGTGAATGGCCAAAATAAGAGAAGTGAAGAAGTAACGGAGCGAATACTAGCAAGCAACAAAACATACTGGAGATATCATAGACTAATGAAGGACAAGAACTTATCCAAAAATACAAAACTGAAAATATACAGAGTTGTAATCAGACCAGTAGTTACGTACGCAGCTGAGACAATCTGCCTCGCGGAAAAAGCTGAAGAAAATTTGAGAATAAGCGAAAGGAAAATCCTGAGACGGATTATGGGACCGATAAGAATGGACAACGGAGAAATGAGAAGAAGCATGAACCATGAACTAAGAGACATAATGAAGGGAGAGAAGATATAGTTATAGTTATTAAAGCGCAGATACTGAGATAGCTGGGACACATAGAGAGAAGGGAAAACGACCTAGTGATTAAGAAGATCGCCAGAAGGAAACCAGATACTGAAAGACCAAGGAGAAGACCCAGAGAGGGATGGGAGGACCAGGTCATGAGATATATCAAAATTCTGGAAGTGAGAAGCTGGAGGGAACTATGCACATATCGAAATGAGTGGAAGAAAATTGTAACGAAAGCCAAGTCATACAACAAACTTTGACAACACACAAGTGGAATGCGGAGTGATTCACCGCAATAAGCGAATCAGAGAGCTCTAAGTAAGAGCGGCAAACATTCCATCCGGAATGAAAAGCCCTGATGGTGAGTGTTTATCGAGATATTTTGAATATTTGTCGAATCATAATCTGAAAATTTATTTATAAATTACATTTTTAGGTATATTTTGAAACATATTATGGTAGGGGAGCCCAAGCGGGGATTTTTGCAGTTACTTGAGCGCGTCAGATTATCATATGGGGAGAAACCTGGTGCCCTGCAAATGTACCTCTACCATATATTACCTCTTAACACAGAGAAGTTCGTTAAGGGGGGCCCGAAAAAAAATTTATCCTTAAATATACTCGAAATTGTCAGATTAAAATAAGCTAAGTTAAAGGCATGCAAAACAGTGTATATTTCGAAAATCTGACGATTTGGGCGGGGCGTAAGGAAATGGGCGAGTTAAAAAGTTTCACAAAAAAAGCGAATAATTCGCGAAATGAACGTTAGATCGAGAAACTAAAAAATACGTGTTCAATATTTTTCAAAAATCTATCTAATGATAAAAAACATGATCCCCACGGAGAGGGGTGGAGGTAAATTTAAAATTTTAAATACAAATTCTGCGATATTTCGCAAAATAAACATTAGATCGAAAAATTGTAAAATACACTTAATCACAATATTTTTGAAAAATCTATCGAATGGTACCAAACACGACCCCCCACGGAGGTGGGGTGGGGGGTTACTTTAAAATCTTAAATAGGAGCCCCAAATTTTTATTTCAGATTTGGATTCTTTACGTAAAAATAAGCAACTTTTATTCGAAACATTTTTTCAAATTATGGATATATGGCGCTATAATCGGAAAAAACGATTGTTGGAAATGGAAAATTAAATTAAAAATGGAAAGTCCCCACTAAAATGGAAAACTGAACTTTTTTTGCTTTTAGGACCTACTCTTCACAACCCAATAGGTCCCCAAAGCGCTCGAGTGACTGCACATTTAACATATTTCGCTCCCCTACCATTAAAAAAGAAGCCACATCTCGATAAAAGATGGCTTATCAAAAAAATGCTAAGAGGCAAAAAAGTTTTAAAAACACAGTGTTTAACTAACGGTACTACAATAATAGTTCAATTGGAACGTACACAAACATTTGGGGGGTTTAAAGGAACAATACCCCCATAAAATTGTTATGTAAACATAATAAAAAAGAAGCCGCGTCTCGATAAAAACTAGCTTATTGAAAAAATGCTAAGAGGCAAAAAAGTTTTTAAAACATTTTGTTTAACTAATGGTAAGACGATAGTAATTTATTTAAAATTGAAACAGACTGTATGACTTGTACACACTTCTAAATAGGTCAAACCGGCAAACAGGTGTACGTTCTTAAAGAAATTGAAAGTGTGTAAAAAAAATTTTAGTAATCAGCTAAGTACTTTCAACATATAACGTGCCATCATCAGAGCTTCGTCCTGTTATAAATCCTTCATACAAGAGCAAAAATTGTTAAAAATCACATGAAAAATCATGGATACTGGGCAAAAGCCACAGATATCGGGTATAAAACCCTTAAAATTAAAAGTTTTTCACATCTAAATTCTCTTTTAGTTTTAAAATTACAACATGGCTGCGTCAAACCATTGTGAGTTCACGTGAACAGCTAAAAAATCAGGTGAAAAAAAAATTTTACACACTTTCATTTTCTTTGAGAACATACACCTGTTTGCCGGTTTGAATAGTAATTTAATTAGAACGTACACAAAAGTTTGGGGGGGTTTAAGGGAAGAACCCCCATATAATTTTTATAGGGTGTACAAATTTCACTGTTATTTTTTTTAAGATATTCCTGTCATAACAATGGCAGACGTCCATTTTCAATAAAAAATCTCTAATAGTTTTCGATATACATATTGAAAAAAATCAATTTTCAGTTTGTAACTTCAAAGGGCTGTAACTCGTTTTATGTGCACATTTTTTGTTGGTTGAAACTTTTGTTTGTTTTCCTACTAGGTGCAGATTATGCAGATTCTTGGTAAATCGATGTTTACAATGTGTGACAATTGTACACTTTGTGTTTCTTCATTTGTTATGTTGTTTCCACTATAGTTGTAAATAAAACACATATGTTATATGTTACAGGATTTCACTACGGGTATTAACTGCGAAAAATGCCTCCCAGGATATTACCGACCAACTAACACCCCACCTGACGCACAAAAACCTTGTATCCAGTGTAACTGCGAAGTGTCTGGTGCTGCTAGTACTTGCGTACAATATGGAGAGACAGCCGGAAAATGTATGTGTAAGGAAGGTTATACTGGAGAGAAATGTGAAACCTGCGATGTTGGTTATACAGGTTTTCCCGACTGTCAACCATGCCCTTGTGATGCCAAAGGAGTTAAAGGAATCGACAAATGCGAAGAAGGATGTATTTGTAAGGTAAGAATCGTATTTATGGTATTTATTATATTTAAGACCCGCCAGTTATGAGCCTGCAGAAGGATATTAAGAATAAGTTGTGTGAGTAGTCACGAATGTCGAGGTGTTGAGAAGAATGGGAAAAGAAAGAGTGGTTTTGAATATAATTAAAATTAGAAAACTGCAATATCTGGGACATGTCATGAGGGGGAATGTTATAACTTGTTGCAATTAATAATACAAGGAAGAATGCAGCGTAGAAGGAGTCGCGGAAGAAGACGTATCTCCTTTAAACAATTTGAGAGCTTGGTTTAAGTTCACTTCTTCTGAGTCTTAACTCGACAAAGGACGCTTTATACACATCTTAGATCGACAAATGCTTTCCACAAGTCTATATGTGACACTATTTGTGTTCGGTACGTCTATTTTGGTAGTCGTTGATTTTTGATAATCGTATAATGGCACTAGTGTCATCTAACTATAAATACTTGACCCACAGACGTGACACTTTGTGAGATAGGAGTTTATAGTATTATTAAACTGTTGGTGCAATAAAACCGATTTTAAAATTTTTTGAGTTATGACACTCTTTAAGCGGAGGTGCGATATAGTACAAGTACATGAGCTATGCCACTAACGACAATCATGTAGAATTGTAAATAGTTTACCTTATATTTTAAATTCCCCTGTATATCATTTTTCTTAATTATTAGTACGAGAACGGGATCAGAGTCTCACACATATGGACGTTGGCCCAGATGTGCAGAACGAATTGGGGATTACGGCGACGGTAGCGGACTACTTTTAACTTTATAGTGAACCAAATTTTATTACTAATAGGGATCGAAATTTATTGCAGTAGAATTTTAATAGTTTCGGATTTTAAGCATGAAGAGGGGAAGACAGGAGACTGTTTTGGTTGTAGAGTCAGTCGATTCTGAGATTCGAACTTAAGAGGTTGTATTTGGGATAATCGTAAGGACGTAATATTGACAAGCCGGTCATATATTAAGTAGATAATCGAGAATGTTTCAAAGGCACTTTCTTTTGTGAGAACTCGTAAAGTTTTAGTCGCAATTACACGATCACTTCTATATTTCGTCAATTTAATAGTATCAATAATTTAGCTATCTATTTTATTAATTAAAACTGTTAAACATCAAACGGACTTTTATTACGATTGTCTTTAAAGAATCCCTGCAATCATGATTATTCAATAGAATTGATAATATAAAGAATTTAGATTACACGTAGCTCATTTTTCAGAAGAAAAAATCTTTAGCAACAATGGTAATTATTATTTTAAATATAATTTTTTAAATCTGTAGTTTATGAAATTTTTGTTCGTTTTTTAAACTTTTTTTTTTTCGTTTTTAGGAAAATGTTGAGGGCAAATATTGTGATAAATGCAAATCAGGGTATTTCGGATTAAGAAATGACATCGAAGAAGGCTGTCTACCGTGCTACTGTTCTCAAGTAACAACTCTATGTGAATCGGCATTGGTTAAGAAACAAACAGTAAGTTCAAAGAACACTAAACCATTTTATATCCTTTTATTTTCTTACATTGTCTAGATTTTAAGCCTAATTAGATTTAAGAGAAATAGTCTGGACAGATTATCGGAGAATGGGCTATTTTTGGGAAAAGTTATTTACCAGCAATTTCATTGCTGGAATCGAATCTTATGATTGAATATATTAATAATATAGGTATGCAAAGTCCGCATATAGTGTGCTACTTTTTTTGTAAACAAAATGGCGCCCGAAAATCGTGATTCTTTCAATTTTTATTCTATAACTCCAAAGGTTTTAACTTTACACCAAAAACACCCAAACAAAAACTCACCGTAATTAAATTCTGCATAGAGACGTTGTTTTCCCGATTTACTTCGACGAAAATTTTTCCCCGAAATGCGGAAGTTAAAATTTTAGATAAGTAATTGTTTATCAAAAATTAAATCCCTTGGCAATATAAAAGCTCTATTCGTATAGATTATAATTCCAGAAGCCGATGGAAATTGCATGAACAGTTTAGCAACAATTGAATTGTTAATTAAAAATTCACGGTTGCTATAATAACCACAATAATTATGATACATAAGAGTAACTATGATTTTTGTATAAAAAGACACTGTAGCTATCTAATGTACTTTACAGTATTGAAATTGGAATATTTAGACTTCCTCAGGAGTATTTTAAAATTATAATCATTTTTTTAGTTTATAAACAAATAGAACATCTCAAGAAATATTAACCTAAATTAAATCATGAAAACGGTATTGGAAAAAAAGCGGCAGGACGCTTCTTCTAAAAAAACGTTTAATTGTGATGAGTGGTTCCTGAGATACAACCGGTCAAAATTGACCGGCATTTACGGCAAAGAAATAAACAATAGAATCACAATTTTTAAACCATCACCTTTTCATTTTTATCCTCTTTCTCCACACCAATTTTCATATCTTTAAAATACTATTAACATATATTATTATAATAAAAACTATCGATATTACGAGTAAAAATTGCCAAAAATAGCAAAATTCCAATCAAAAATTAGGTTGGAGAAAATGTAATCTCAAAGTTCAAAATCGGTATACGTTAAAAAAATGCATTTTCTCGGCTTCCCATGGAGCAATTTTCTTCATTATTTTTTTGTTCCCATGTAACTCGAGTAAAGCCATGTAACTAACGCATTATTAAATGTCAAACATGTTTTTGTTTTGTTATAATTAATTAATTTATTTATTATAACAAAAATTTTTAATTTGTTTAAATAAAGATTGTTTAAATAATTATACAGCTTTCAAATGAGAATATTTGTGTTTTTAACGTTAAAAGGTACACTTGTAGTAAGTTTATCTAAAAAAAGTCTACGACTGGAAAAAATATGTAGTTTTCTTTTCTTTTAAATAAATTAAACTATTATAACAAAACAAAAGCCAGTTTGACATTTAATAATGCATTAGTTAGATGGCTCTACTCGAGTTACTTGGGAACAAAAAAAGAATGAAGAAAATTGCTCCATGGGAAGCCGAGAAAATGCATTTTTTTAACGTATACCGATTTTGAACTTTGAGGTTACATTTTCTACAACCACATTTTTTATTTGGATTTTGCTATTTTTGGCAATTTTCACTCGTAATATCGATAGTTTATGTTATAATAATATAATGTTATGAGTATTTTAAAGATATGAAAATTGGTATGGAGAAAGAGGACAAAAATGAAAAGGTGATGGTTCAAAAATTATGATTCTATTGTTTATATCTTTGCCGTAAATGCCGGTCAACTTTGAACGGTTGTGTCTCAGGAACCACTCATTACAATTAAACGTTTTTCTTTTAGAAGAAGCGTCCTGCCGCTTTTTTTCCAATGCCGTTTTCATGATTTAATTTAATTTAATATTTCCCGAGATATTCTATTTGTTTATAAGCCAAAAAATTGTTTATAATTTTAAAATATTTCTGATGCCGCTTGAATAGTCCAATTTCAATTCTGTAAAGTAAATTAGATAGGTACAGTGTTTTTTTATTCAAAAATCATAGTTTTTCTTAGGTATCATAATTATTGTGGTTATTATAGCGACCGTAAATTTTCAATTAACAATTCAATTGTTGCTAAACTGTTTATTCAATTTCAATGGGCTTGTGAAATTATAATCTATACGGAAAGAGCTTTTATATTACCAAGTTATTTAATTATTGATAAACAATTACTTATCTAAAATTTTAGTTGAAAATTAAAGATTTTGTTGAAAAAACCCGCATTTTTCGGGGAAAATTTGTCGAAGTAAATCAGAGAAAACACGTCTGTATCCATAATTTAATTACGGTGAATTTTTATTTGGGTGTTTTTGGTGTAAAGTTAAAATCTTTGGAGTTATAGAGCAAAATTGAAAAAAACACGATTTTCGGGCGCCATTTTGTTTATAAAAAGTAGCACACTATCTGCGGACTTTGCATACCTATATTATTAATATATACAATCATAAGACTCGATTCCAGCAATAAAATTGCTGGTAAATAACTTCTCCTTGTATTTTGCGAATTAGCCTAGAGTAAAAGTGTTATTTCCAAAATTTCACATATTTTACTTAGTCATACAGGGTGTTAGTAAATAAGTATGAAAAATTTTAAGGGCTAATTCTACATGAAAAAAAATTGCCGGTTTGTTCTATAAACATATGTCCGCAAATGCTTCGTTTTCGAGATACGGGGTGTTGAAATTTTTATTTCAAACTGCCAATTTATTTATTGCTCTAAGACCAGTTGAGCTATGAAAATGAAATTTGGTGAGTTTTAGGAAGTAGTTATACATACAATTGAGAATTTTGTATTCATCATTGGCGCGCATACGGGTAATAGTCTGAATTTTGTAAAGAAAAAAATAGTACGCCACTGAGATATTTCAAATTAAAAATTATTTTTAAATTCCACGTTTAATTTTTGATAAAAAACCTTGCCTTTTTTTCATATGATGCACCGTTTTTATACATAAAAATAAATTCTTTGCGTATTTTTCATTTCTTAATACATCAAGAACTATCCAATACAATAATACTAAACTCGAACAATAACAGAAAATATTACTAATAAGATTTCACCTAGGTGCAAAGCTGCAAGAAATGTTTAAAATGATCTCCTTTACAGGTAACAGAATAATTGTATATTCATCATTGACGCGCGTACGGGTAGTCGTCTGAATTTTTTGAAGAAAAAAATAGTACGCCACTGAGATATGTCAAACTAAAAACCATTTTTGAATTTCTCGTTCAATTTACGACAAAAAATCTTTCTTGCCTTTTTTCATACGAGGCGCCTTTTTTATACAAAAAAAACATCTTAACGCTTACCAAATATTTGAGGTAGTTTCCATATGCATAGAAACTTAGTTCAAATACTTTGTAAACGTTAAAATGTTTTATTTTTTGCATAAAAACGGCGCCGCATATGAAAAAAAATGAAATAAAAATTTTTTGTCGTAAATTGAACCAGCAATTTAAAAATGATATTTAATTTGACATATCTCAGTGGCGTACTATTTTGTTATTTTTTAAATATACAGTTTAGTTTTCTTTCTATGACTTTTCCTTTCTTAAGTATCCCGTTTTGCCCCGGTCTCCCCTACTTAACTTATCTTATGGTATTCTGACCATTACGAATTTTTCTAAGGATAGATTTTGTTTTTCGGACCCACTTAATGAAATCCCCTGTATTGAAAGCCAATATATGGTAGAGGTACATTTACAGGGTACAAGGTTTCTCTTCATGTGATAATCTGACGCGCTCGAGTAACTGCATAAATCTTCGCTTAGGTTCCCTTGCCATAATAAAAATATTTTACCATCGTTTAAGGATACTGCAAAATTAATATAGCCTGATTAGGTATATATACTACGCTATTTTTACCAATGTTGACAAAATAGCACGCCATTGTTATGTAATTTGTGTTAAACACGACCTTCTTAATTCAAGCTTGGTTCAATAATTTAAATCAAATATTTAAACACTTTCCCCCGTAAACTACTGTTTAAATTAAAATTATACGGTTTATTCCAAAACATGAAGCGCACAAAAGCCCAAGCAAACTTCATTGTAACACAGGAAAATCTAATTGCGACTTTCCACGGACAGCGTACCAACAAAGGGCGTCGGTGGGTCTACTTCTTTGTTAAAGTAATGAGCTGAAATAAATTTCGAAATACCTCTTTCATCTCTACCAACTATAGTTTGAATATTAAACGGTTGTGTGTTCTATTTTTAAGTTTTAGCTTTTCTTAGATATTCTTACATACGATATTAAAAATACTTATACAGTGAGCACGTAAAGGTTGGAATAAATGGATTGTTTGATGAATGGGTAATTTTGGAAATAAATCCAGAAACAGGTCGATTTTTATTTTTAAATTACGATTTTTTGGCATATATAGCATACTAGTTACGTCATCTATCTGAGAGTCTGATAGCTCATTTGAAAGGTTTATTCAATTCTCTATTCAGTAATATAAACCTTAACATAATTATTTATACAGGGTATTCAAAAAAACATTTTTAATTAAATTAATTGACACAAAAAGAAGAATGTACGTAATTTATTTACTTTACAATACATTTTACTGCTGTCAGAAAACAGAGAAAACAGAAAAAAATGTTTATTTGAAAAATAAACATTGCATTAATAATAGCTATTTGTATGACAAGGGAGCAAAGTGCTACTTTTCCTCCCGAGAATATAGAGAAATTTACTTCCCGAGAAGTTTACTTCCCGACGCGTAGCGGAGGGCAGTAATCATTCAAGGGAGGAAAAGGCACTTTACTCTTATGTTATACATATGATTTTTCCACCTTCCTCAAATAACAAGTCTTGTTTTCATTTGTAATTAATTTATTTATCGCCAACCGTCACTAAAGTCATTCATTATTGTACTCATTTGACGCCATTTGCGGCAGTAAAGTATCACTTTATTGTACTGAAAGAAGAATTTTACTTTACCTGCCACGATTAATCGAATTGAATGTAAGTGGTCGATGGCAGTAGTCGATTATTTATTTGAGTTAACTTACAATTTATTTACTTTAATTATTAAAAATATTGTACAAAATTTACGACATTGTTAATTAAATTTATGTCAAAAAGTGAGTAGTAGTATTTTGTGATTATATTCATATAAAATAAATCAACAAAACTTTACCGATTTAGTAATTATTCAATATTGATAACTATCGATTAAAAATTGAAAGCGGCCATCATGCAAAAATCATCTGTCATCACTGTCATTAAATGTTTATTACGTCTACAAGTAAAAAAATTCTTAAATTGTAAATTGTAAGTAAGTGTTAAAACCAATATCAAATTGTTTGCGATAAAATTTTGTATGCACCACGTCAGTGAAGACTCTTTATCGAACTCGTCTGTTACTCGCCTCGCTCGCTTCGCTCTCTCTGCTCATAATATCTGAATCGTTCGATAAAGAGTTACTTTACTGACTTGGTACATAAATAACTATTATGTATCTAACAAAATTTATTAGAGAACTAAAACTAACAAGTAGGTACAGTATAACTGTCAACTGTCAAATATAAGTCAAATTATTATTAATGTAAACATTGTTAAATCAAAATAACAATTTACTGTTTTTTACCATTCTTCAAAATACAGGATGTTCTATAAATAAACGTTAAAATGTATAGACACTTACATAATAGAAAATAGAATATTGTATAGAGTATAGGGAGTCAATAAGTTATTTCATCAATGACATACCATGACGTCACATTTACTTTTACTCCCTAGCGAGTAAAAGTACTTTGTCTCCCTAGGGAGGAAAAGTACGCCTTTGCTCCCTGCTATCAGGTCAGGAAATTACTTTCAATAGAGGTAAGTGGAAAACATTTTTCCTGTTTTCCGACAGTAATAAAATGTATTTTGAATTAAATAAAATACATACATTCTTCTTTTTGTCTCAATTATTTTTATTCATTTTTGTTTCTGGATACCCATGTTGTTTTGTATGCCACTAGAGTGAAACCTTAGTCTTTTGCTAGCAGTTGCCGCTAGGGCATCTATGCCATTTCGTTCGTTGCAATCTGTGACTGTACGCCGGGGTTTGTTTTGGTTGGATCAGAGAGAGCAGCATATGTGCCTCCTGATGAGAGACTATTAAGTTTCGAAACCGGTAGAGGTGCTTGCTGCACTCTCTGATCGGACTAGAATATGATGCGGCTGTATTTTCGTTTTGCAACGAAATTGAAAATGGTTATTCATTTTGAATTATGTTACTATTTATATTACTGACTAGAGAATTGAATAATCTTTCAAATAAACTGTCACACGACCCCTATGCTCATTTAAAAAATCATCGATTACGTCGCCACGCCCAGATGGATGACGTCACTATTATGATATATATCCCAAAAAATTTCAATTCAAAAATAAAAACTTGTTTCGGGATTTACTTCCGAAATCGCCCATTCATGAAAAAATGAATGTATTCCAACCTTCACGTGCTCACTGTATCGTTTTAAGCAAAAATAAATTTATTAAAAGTTAATAATTTACTATTTTATAGATTTTTGACGTTGCAACGATAGACCAAAGATAGGATGTTCTGTATTCAATATTTTGATAATAAATGGTGGTTTTGCTTGTTTTCGATTCAGAGGGTTGCACACCCGCTGGACAGGCTGTTTCTACCATTTCAGGCGTCCTCAGCAGCGTTCGTTAGCGTGCACTCCTCTGAATAGAAAAATAGCTGGACCATCAATTTAAAGGGAATCTGAAAGATAATTCAAATTCCCCATTAGGACGCGATACAGCGACATCTCATAACAAATTGAAGAGTCTCAGATGCAGAATCCACCAATTTAATAAAAATTAAAATGGTAAATAGTAATTTAAAACTGAGACTTTTCGTGTTGAAAGTTCTTTCTGGTACATCCTTAATCTGCGACTTTTTCAATTAATAAGACCGCAGACGACGAATATAGAAAACGAAAAGGAAACCATCACATTCCGTTTTCATTCGTCTAGGAAAAAAGGACAGAAGAGGAACTTTCAGTACTCAAATCCGAGTAAAGATAGAAAAATAATAAATGATGGTTTTGCTTGTTTTCGATTCAGAGGGTTGCACACCCGCTGGACAGGCTGGACAGGTTTCTACCATTTCAGGCGTCCTCAGCAGCGTTCGTTAGCGTGCACTCCTCTGAATCGAAAAATAGCTGGACCATCAATTTAAAGGGAATCTGAAAGATAATTCAAATTCCCCATTAGGACGCGATACAGCATCTGGACGCCTGAAATGGTTGAAACTGTCCAGCTGGTGTGCAACCCTCTGAATCGAAAACAAGCAAAACCATCATTTATTATTTTTCTATCTTTACTCGGATTTGAGTACTGAAAATTCCTCTTCTGTCCTTTTTTCCTAGACGAATGGAAACGGAATGTGATGGTTTCCTTTTCGTTTTCTATATTCGTCGTCTGCGGTCTTATTAATTGAGAAAGTCGCAGATTAAGGATGTACCAGAAAGAAATTTCAACACGAAAAGTCTCAGTTTTAAATTACTATTTACTATTTTAATTTTTATTAAATTGGTGGATTCTGCATCTGAGACTCTTCAGTTTGTTATGAGATGTCGCTGTATCGCGTCCTAATGGGGAATTTGAATTATCTTTCAGATTCCCTTTAAATTGCTGCATCTGAGACTCTTCAATTTGTTATGAGATGTCGCTGTATCGCGTCCTAATGGGGAATTTGAATTATCTTTCAGATTCCCTTTAAATTGATGGTCCAGCTATTTTTCGATTCAGAGGAGTGCACGCTAACGAACGCTGCTGAGGACGCCTGAAATGGTAGAAACAGCCTGTCCAGCGGATGTGCAACCCTCTGAATCGAAAACAAGCAAAACCATCATTTATTATTTTTCTATCTTTACTCGGATTTGAGTACTGAAAGTTCCTCTTCTGTCCTTTTTTCCTAGACGAATGAAAACGGAACGTGATGGTTTCCTTTTCTTTTTCTATATTCGTCGTCTGCGGTCTTATTAATTGAAAAAGTCGCAGATTGAGGATGTACCAGAAAGAACTTTCAACACGAAAAGTCTCAGTTTTAAATTACTATTTACTATTTTAATTTTTATTAAATTGGTGGATTCTGCATCTGAGACTCTTCAGTTTGTTATGAGATGTCGCTGTATCGCGTCCTAATGGGGAATTTGAATTATCTTTCAGATTCCCTTTAAATTGCTGCATCTGAGACTCTTCAATTTGTTATGAGATGTCGCTGTATCGCGTCCTAATGGGGAATTTGAATTATCTTTCAGATTCCCTTTAAATTGCTGCATCTGAGACTCTTCAATTTGTTATGAGATGTCGCTGTATCGCGTCCTAATGGGGAATTTGAATTATCTTTCAGATTCCTTTTAAATTGATGGTCCAGCTATTTTTCGATTCAGAGGAGTGCACGCTAACGAACGCTGCTGAGGACGCCTGAAATGGTAGAAACAGCCTGTCCAGCGGATGTGCAACCCTCTGAATCGAAAACAAGCAAAACCATCATTTATTATTTTTCTATCTTTACTCGGATTTGAGTACTGAAAGTTCCTCTTCTGTCCTTTTTTCCTAGACGAATGAAAACGGAACGTGATGGTTTCCTTTTCTTTTTCTATATTCGTCGTCTGCGGTTTTATTAATTGAAAAAGTCGCAGATTGAGGATGTACCAGAAAGAACTTTCAACACGAAAAGTCTCAGTTTTAAATTACTATTTACTATTTTAATTTTTATTAAATTGGTGGATTCTGCATCTGAGACTCTTCAGTTTGTTATGAGATGTCGCTGTATCGCGTCCTAATGGGGAATTTGAATTATCTTTCAGATTCCCTTTAAATTGCTGCATCTGAGACTCTTCAATTTGTTATGAGATGTCGCTGTATCGCGTCCTAATGGGGAATTTGAATTATCTTTCAGATTCCCTTTAAATTGCTGCATCTGAGACTCTTCAAAGTGTTATGAGATGTCGCTGTATCGCGTCCTAATGGGGAATTTGAATTATCTTTCAGATTCCTTTTAAATTGATGGTCCAGCTATTTTTCGATTCAGAGGAGTGCACGCTAACGAACGCTGCTGAGGACGCCTGAAATGGTAGAAACAGCCTGTCCAGCGGATGTGCAACCCTCTGAATCGAAAACAAGCAAAACCATCATTTATTATTTTTCTATCTTTACTCGGATTTGAGTACTGAAAGTTCCTCTTCTGTCCTTTTTTCCTAGACGAATGAAAACGGAACGTGATGGTTTCCTTTTCTTTTTCTATATTCGTCGTCTGCGGTCTTATTAATTGAAAAAGTCGCAGATTGAGGATGTACCAGAAAGAACTTTCAACACGAAAAGTCTCAGTTTTAAATTACTATTTACTATTTTAATTTTTATTAAATTGGTGGATTCTGCATCTGAGACTCTTCAGTTTGTTATGAGATGTCGCTGTATCGCGTCCTAATGGGGAATTTGAATTATCTTTCAGATTCCCTTTAAATTGCTGCATCTGAGACTCTTCAATTTGTTATGAGATGTCGCTGTATCGCGTCCTAATGGGGAATTTGAATTATCTTTCAGATTCCTTTTAAATTGATGGTCCAGCTATTTTTCGATTCAGAGGAGTGCACGCTAACGAACGCTGCTGAGGACGCCTGAAATGGTAGAAACAGCCTGTCCAGCGGATGTGCAACCCTCTGAATCGAAAACAAGCAAAACCGTCATTTATTATTTTTCTATCTTTACTCGGATTTGAGTACTGAAAGTTCCTCTTCTGTCCTTTTTTCCTAGACGAATGAAAACGGAACGTGATGGTTTCCTTTTCTTTTTCTATATTCGTCGTCTGCGGTCTTATTAATTGAAAAAGTCGCAGATTGAGGATGTACCAGAAAGAACTTTCAACACGAAAAGTCTCAGTTTTAAATTACTATTTACTATTTTAATTTTTATTAAATTGGTGGATTCTGCATCTGAGACTCTTCAGTTTGTTATGAGATGTCGCTGTATCGCGTCCTAATGGGGAATTTGAATTATCTTTCAGATTCCCTTTAAATTGCTGCATCTGAGACTCTTCAATTTGTTATGAGATGTCGCTGTATCGCGTCCTAATGGGGAATTTGAATTATCTTTCAGATTCCCTTTAAATTGCTGCATCTGAGACTCTTCAAAGTGTTATGAGATGTCGCTGTATCGCGTCCTAATGGGGAATTTGAATTATCTTTCAGATTCCTTTTAAATTGATGGTCCAGCTATTTTTCGATTCAGAGGAGTGCACGCTAACGAACGCTGCTGAGGACGCCTGAAATGGTAGAAACAGCCTGTCCAGCGGATGTGCAACCCTCTGAATCGAAAACAAGCAAAACCATCATTTATTATTTTTCTATCTTTACTCGGATTTGAGTACTGAAAGTTCCTCTTCTGTCCTTTTTTCCTAGACGAATGAAAACGGAATGTGATGGTTTCCTTTTCGTTTTCTATATTCGTCGTCTGCGGTCTTATTAATTGAAAAAGTCGCAGATTGAGGATGTACCAGAAAGAACTTTCAACACGAAAAGTCTCAGTTTTAAATTACTATTTACTATTTTAATTTTTATTAAATTGGTGGATTCTGCATCTGAGACTCTTCAGTTTGTTATGAGATGTCGCTGTATCGCGTCCTAATGGGGAATTTGAATTATCTTTCAGATTCCCTTTAAATTGCTGCATCTGAGACTCTTCAATTTGTTATGAGATGTCGCTGTATCGCGTCCTAATGGGGAATTTGAATTATCTTTCAGATTCCTTTTAAATTGATGGTCCAGCTATTTTTCGATTCAGAGGAGTGCACGCTAACGAACGCTGCTGAGGACGCCTGAAATGGTAGAAACAGCCTGTCCAGCGGATGTGCAACCCTCTGAATCGAAAACAAGCAAAACCATCATTTATTATTTTTCTATCTTTACTCGGATTTGAGTACTGAAAGTTCCTCTTCTGTCCTTTTTTCCTAGACGAATGAAAACGGAATGTGATGGTTTCCTTTTCGTTTTCTATATTCGTCGTCTGCGGTCTTATTAATTGAAAAAGTCGCAGATTGAGGATGTACCAGAAAGAACTTTCAACACGAAAAGTCTCAGTTTTAAATTACTATTTACTATTTTAATTTTTATTAAATTGGTGGATTCTGCATCTGAGACTCTTCAGTTTGTTATGAGATGTCGCTGTATCGCGTCCTAATGGGGAATTTGAATTATCTTTCAGATTCCCTTTAAATTGCTGCATCTGAGACTCTTCAATTTGTTATGAGATGTCGCTGTATCGCGTCCTAATGGGGAATTTGAATTATCTTTCAGATTCCTTTTAAATTGATGGTCCAGCTATTTTTCGATTCAGAGGAGTGCACGCTAACGAACGCTGCTGAGGACGCCTGAAATGGTAGAAACAGCCTGTCCAGCGGATGTGCAACCCTCTGAATCGAAAACAAGCAAAACCATCATTTATTATTTTTCTATCTTTACTCGGATTTGAGTACTGAAAGTTCCTCTTCTGTCCTTTTTTCCTAGACGAATGAAAACGGAATGTGATGGTTTCCTTTTCGTTTTCTATATTCGTCGTCTGCGGTCTTATTAATTGAAAAAGTCGCAGATTGAGGATGTACCAGAAACAACTTTCAACACGAAAAGTCTCAGTTTTAAATTACTATTTACTATTTTAATTTTTATTAAATTGGTGGATTCTGCATCTGAGACTCTTCAGTTTGTTATGAGATGTCGCTGTATCGCGTCCTAATGGGGAATTTGAATTATCTTTCAGATTCCCTTTAAATTGCTGCATCTGAGACTCTTCAATTTGTTATGAGATGTCGCTGTATCGCGTCCTAATGGGGAATTTGAATTATCTTTCAGATTCCTTTTAAATTGATGGTCCAGCTATTTTTCGATTCAGAGGAGTGCACGCTAACGAACGCTGCTGAGGACGCCTGAAATGGTAGAAACAGCCTGTCCAGCGGATGTGCAACCCTCTGAATCGAAAACAAGCAAAACCATCATTTATTATTTTTCTATCTTTACTCGGATTTGAGTACTGAAAGTTCCTCTTCTGTCCTTTTTTCCTAGACGAATGAAAACGGAATGTGATGGTTTCCTTTTCGTTTTCTATATTCGTCGTCTGCGGTCTTATTAATTGAAAAAGTCGCAGATTGAGGATGTACCAGAAAGAACTTTCAACACGAAAAGTCTCAGTTTTAAATTACTATTTACTATTTTAATTTTTATTAAATTGGTGGATTCTGCATCTGAGACTCTTCAGTTTGTTATGAGATGTCGCTGTATCGCGTCCTAATGGGGAATTTGAATTATCTTTCAGATTCCCTTTAAATTGCTGCATCTGAGACTCTTCAATTTGTTATGAGATGTCGCTGTATCGCGTCCTAATGGGGAATTTGAATTATCTTTCAGATTCCTTTTAAATTGATGGTCCAGCTATTTTTCGATTCAGAGGAGTGCACGCTAACGAACGCTGCTGAGGACGCCTGAAATGGTAGAAACAGCCTGTCCAGCGGATGTGCAACCCTCTGAATCGAAAACAAGCAAAACCATCATTTATTATTTTTCTATCTTTACTCGGATTTGAGTACTGAAAGTTCCTCTTCTGTCCTTTTTTCCTAGACGAATGAAAACGGAATGTGATGGTTTCCTTTTCGTTTTCTATATTCGTCGTCTGCGGTCTTATTAATTGAAAAAGTCGCAGATTGAGGATGTACCAGAAAGAACTTTCAACACGAAAAGTCTCAGTTTTAAATTACTATTTACTATTTTAATTTTTATTAAATTGGTGGATTCTGCATCTGAGACTCTTCAGTTTGTTATGAGATGTCGCTGTATCGCGTCCTAATGGGGAATTTGAATTATCTTTCAGATTCCCTTTAAATTGCTGCATCTGAGACTCTTCAATTTGTTATGAGATGTCGCTGTATCGCGTCCTAATGGGGAATTTGAATTATCTTTCAGATTCCTTTTAAATTGATGGTCCAGCTATTTTTCGATTCAGAGGAGTGCACGCTAACGAACGCTGCTGAGGACGCCTGAAATGGTAGAAACAGCCTGTCCAGCGGATGTGCAACCCTCTGAATCGAAAACAAGCAAAACCATCATTTATTATTTTTCTATCTTTACTCGGATTTGAGTACTGAAAGTTCCTCTTCTGTCCTTTTTTCCTAGACGAATGAAAACGGAATGTGATTGCAAGTAAACCTTTTCGTTTTCTATATTCGTCGTCTGCGGTCTTATTAATTGAAAAAGTCGCAGATTGAGGATGTACCAGAAAGAACTTTCAACACGAAAAGTCTTAGTTTTAAATTACTATTTACCATTTTAATTTTTATTAAATTGGTGGATTCTGCATCTGAGACTCTTCAATTCAATATTTTGACTTTTTCTTAAAACCTTCCATAACATTTCATAGTACTAAATCCATCTCATTTAATATGTAGGCCACATTAAAAGTAGCAAATCCATTTGATTAGACATGTAAGAACACAGTAGCATATACAGTCCCCCCTATAGCCAAAAGTCCCCTCCCCACCCTCGTATCTTTTAAAAAGGACGCAGGCTTCTCAAATAGTCTCAAATAGGCATTTTGTAACTCTATTGTAACGAAAACTAAAATGGATCAATGGGAAATTCTTAGATAAGTAGCTACTTACTTGATAATCCTGGTTTTGTAAATCCTATCTTCTTCTTCTTCCAGTGTATCTTACCTTCTTCTTTTTCACGTGCCTTGTCCGTTCCAAATATTGGCAATTAACATGGCTACTCTACCGTTATTTACAGCAGATCTAAATATAAATAGCAAGTTTGGAACCACGAGAAGGGGTCCACCCTTCTGCTGTCTATTTTCTCATGGATAATTAGCTGAAGCAGTATATATTTACTATACCTCATAACGTCTTCAAGTATTCCAACTTTATTTTCTTTATAGTTTTTGCTACATCTCTTTCCTTGCCTGTCCGGCGTAATATCTCCACGTTGGCCACGTGCTCAGTTCAGGATATAGGTAATATGCATTGGTAAGTCCACATTTTGAAGGCCTCTTCTTTTTCTTGTGTCATTCCCATCGGAGATTAGAAATCATCAAGGGTATCCTGACCTTGTGTACGGCTGACCTAAAGAGTTCGTTTATGGTGCAGCCAAACCACTCTCTCAAATTCCGCAACCATGACATTCTTTTACGGCCTAGATTCCGTTTGCCTACTATTTTCCCTTGCATTATATTTTGAAATAATGCGTATTTATGTCCTCTCATCAGGTGACCCAAATATCCCAAGCCATAATATAGACCCAGACAAACAGCTACAGACAAACAAGGGTGGAGGCAAAAAATAAAGCAGGCCAAGGCTCAATTTGCACTGTAGTGCCGTAGAAGAAGAAGAAGAAGAAGAAGAAGAAGAAGAACATAATATAGACCCAAGACCTCTACTTTCTTCATTAATGTTGCGGTCATTGTTTACGCCCCCATTCCATATACAGTAGAACCTCCGTTATCCGGGGTAATGACGGGTTTGGTGGTGCACGGATAATCGAAAATACCGGATAATGGAAATATATTATTTTATTGACTTAATGTGATAAATAAGAAGTACAATTAAAAAAATGTATCCGAAAAATCACTTTTATTAAAAAACAAACGTTTTTTCACATATGTATGTACTTACATGTGTATATTAAATTATGGTATGTAGTATGTATATTGTATAAAACACTTAAAAAAATAAATACATAAATAAAAAATAACATAAAAAATTTGCTTTTTTCACCCCGGTTAATTGGAACCCCGGTTAATAGAGCCCCGGATAATTTGGGTCCTACTGTAATTAAACCGGAAATATATAACATTTGAGAAGGCGGATTTTGAGAGGGGGGTGAGGCTGTAAACGATGGAAATTTTCTTCAATATGGACAATGGAAAAAATACATAATTACCTTTTTCTATAAAATTATCTTTTTTTATTAATATTTAATTTTTATCAGTAATTATATTTAATTGTCCGCTATTTTTATCTTATTTAAAATTTTAGGTAAATTCCCTTAAAGAATGGATGATAACCGATTTAAAAGTAACAAAAGTGGTAAAACCAAACTGGAACGGTCAAAGTGTTTTTTCGCTGGGTAACTACGGAGACTTTTCAGGGAATAGCGGTGACGGAATGGGGACAAGATCTTTTTACTGGCTGGCACCTGAAGAATATTTGGGTAACAAACTCGAGGCGTACAACTCCAACTTTCTATTCAAAGTTCAGTGGGTGGTGATGAGGGGAGACACCAGTGGCGAGCCGACTAGGGGGCCGAATATTGTTCTTATAGGTAAGTAAACATGATTTAGAAAGAAAATAGATTAGTGTTAGGTTAGATTAATAAAAATAGTTTACAGTATCTATAGAATTTAAATTTAAGTTAAAAAAATTGGACAAAATTTAAACTGAGCCTTGAACCGAAAATAAAAATAAGAGTTCCACTACAAAACGCAGATCAATTAGATAAAGAAGCAGAATTGTTGGTGAACAATACTCAACAAATTAGTCCAAATTAGTCCAAATTCTAAATACAAAAAACATAGACAAAAGGGACTTACAAATAAATATTATCGAAAGATCGCTAGAAGCAAAGGAATTCTCTGCAACTGTCTTCCTTAATGCAGTACGGGTTTTCGATAAACTTTAGTATGCAGACTTAACATAAATATTATATTAAAAAGTTATTTGCCCAAACTAAAACTGTGTGTTGTGTGCTCACAACTACAGTCGTACACAGTGGCGGATCCAGAAATTATTTTGAGGGGGGATCATGGATCTTGAGGGTGATTTAATTACTTTTATCTGATGCAAGGTCACTTAGTCTTACCACCCCTAGGATAAGTGGTTTTTCATTTATTGGGCCTATATGGGCCTAATTTTTTTTGTTTGATGGCTCTCGGTTTTTCTTTTTTTTTATGATTATTGAATTGATTTTTTGATTTTCGTCTGGGGGAGGGGGCAGGACCACCGTGACTTGGATGCGCCACTGGTCGTACATATATGAACGGCATTTTCATAAATGAACGGCAAACCTAAAATAAATTAGAGCAGGTATTCCATAAGGTAGTCTGTTGAGTCAGGTCCTATACTTACTTTACATGTGTGATATACCTGCACTGGAAGACAACACAGTTGCCACCGTTGCTGCTGACATGGCTATCCAAGTAGTGGCGGCTATTGAAGAGGCGACCAACAAGGTCCAAAAGGTTACCCAAATCCAAAAAATTGACACAAATTCATGAACAAATGCAATATGTATATACCAGATATAATCAATAATCAACAATTAATCAAACATTATTTAAGTATAACATTATATGCCAAACTGTGCGGAAGGCTCACCTCAAGAAAAAAGGGAAGAACTAAATATAAGGTATAAAAAAATGTATTAGCTAGTTGGAAGAAACTCCAATCTGTCGATCCATAATAAGTTACTACTTTACAAACATTGAGACTTGTATAGACTTGTATGGATACCCACTATAAGGGTTTAAGCAATATAATAATAATACAAAGATTCCAAAACAAAATATGTAAGTACCGAGAAACATTGTAGATGCTCGTTGGTACGTAGCAAACAGTGACCTCTATAAGGACCTAGGAATGGAAACTGTCGAATCATCAAGAAGATTACAGGAAATCACAAGTAACCAATTCATAAGCACGAGAATATTGAGGCAATCCAGCTCCACTATACTACTGTGTAACCTAGAAGATTAAAGAGGACGAAGCCTTTTGAACTAGTTCGAATGATAGTCAAAAGCAGAGCATAGTGCTTGTGAGCTTGTGCATGTTAGAATAGTGGCACTAATTTGTTAGTTTAGTTTAGTTAATTTAGGTGAAATTAAAATTGCTTCATTGCCGATTGTAATTTTGACAAGCGTGGTATACAATAACGACATATTCAAAGACAATTTTCTTCTTATAAAGGTGCCTATCTGTTAGAGATGTTGGCGACCGCATTGACCCATCTTATTCTATTCACAGAAGCTCAAATAGATCAATCGACGTTAGACTAATCCATTTCCTAATATTGGCCAGCCAGTATATACTTCTACGTCCAGGTCCTCTCTTGCCCTCAATCTTGCCTTGTAGAATCAACTGTAGAAGTCGTATTCTTTACGGTATTAATAGAACCTCTGCTTCAGCCCACAAATTAAAAAATTTGAACGCATTACGTTCAACGCCCGTAATTCTTCTTCTTCAGCTAATAAAATATTTCTCGTTTCAGCTATATGAAACAATCCCTCGACCATTCGACCTGTCCACTGTCTAATGTTACGCAGCCAGGACAGTTTTATTTTTTCCACCCAGCGTTTTACTTCGATTTTGCCCTGAATGATCAACCCGAGTAAGCTATATTTAGGTCCTCTCATTATATGACCGAATTATTGACCCTATCTCATTTCTCTGATGTTGATCAATTCTCGCTCTTTGAGCATGGTCTCCAGCACACCTTCGTCGGATATGTGTGCTGTCCACGGGATTGTGAGCAGGCGACGGTAACACCACAACTCAAACGCTTCTTGTCTGTTTAGATTTTTCATTTTTGAAGTTATACTTCTTTACCGGCGATAGAGGGTGAATTTTTATATGTTAAAACCTATCAGCCCGGCGCATGCGCATTATAACTTTGTTCTGATTGGATGTTCAAATGACATGTCAAAAATTATCCGATATGGCAGCTGTAGGACAGAGGACAGCTGTGGTTTGGAGGTAAAGGTAAAGGTAAACAAATGTATAATATATTAGTTTTATTGTTGTGAGGACAGAAACAAAAAAGTTTATAATATTGTAGTGACTTTTAAATAGTTTTTAAAAGCAACAGGTACGTAATAATTGTTAATGTATCATGGGTATAAACCTACCTATTTGATCTGCCAAAATACATAGTATGTAATACTTTTATTTATATAATTTGATTACCATCAAAATTTCTATCAATATTCACCTAATATATTGTTTTCTTACTCTATGTTTTGTTGTATTTTTTCAATTCTAAATCATTTCAATTCAAAATTAAAATAATTTGATCAATTTTCAAAATATCAAAATATCAAAATATCACAAGTTTAATCCGTTTAGTTAGTCGATCTTCGTAAATAATGATACATAGTGTCTGTGGCTAAGCGTTGAAGGCGAATAAATTCCAATACCAACCGTGCTTATCAGCGCTGGTTCGAGTCCCAATAGAACCTTTCTTTTTTGTTTTTTTTAATACATTTTATGATTGTAAGTATATTTATTATATAATTGTATTTTCAGAAAATACGTATTTAGTTAAAAAAAATTTTCGACAATTAATGTTCAGACATCATTTGTGGCTTGTTTAATGTGTTTGTGTGTGTTTTATTCTTTTATTATTTTAATTTTTGGCACTGTTCTAATAAAAATGTTTGAGAAGTAGTAAGTATAAATTAGTTTAATATTTAAAGAAAATATAAATAAAAAGTATATTAATTTCGTTTAAATCATTTAATAGAAGTATAACTTCTTACGTGCGTACAAAGTACACACACATTCTTTTTTGTTGTCCAGGTTTTACATCCATAGAACAAAATGGACAGCACTTCAATAATCTTAGACGTATGGTCAATGACAGACCTCTACTGCACAATACAGAACGCAAGGTAATAGAGCTTTTTCGTGCAAGTTCTATTTTGGTAGGAATTTCCTCATCACTTTCAACCCCACAGTCAATCAAGCTACCCAGATATCAAAAGTGTTTTCCAGGATTTCGTTATCTAATTTTAGTACTGAGTCTTCGATATTAATTTTTCCAACCACCATCCCTTTCGTTTTCATTGCATTGATTGTTAAGACCTTTGCAGTACATTAGTATTTTACAACGCCCATACTGCAAGTGCTTAATTCAATCATGTTTTTGCTTATACTTTGATTATTGCTAAAATAGCCAGAAAATATTACTATTATAATAATAATATAATATAATAATAATGGAGTTTATTTGTAGCAAATAAATTGTACACATAAAATAAACTCAGTTCCTCACTGAAGTTGTATGTACAACTTGTGCGTGAGGGTTAAATTTTGATTATAAAACAACACTAAATAATTTTAAAATTTACAAAAAGGAATAAAAAATAGTCTTTTTGCTCATCTGTCTTCAAATTTGGGCTGCTCTTCTCACTAATTCAGTTACTGTTAAATTTTGTTTATCGGACCTACGAAAATCTCATAAAATTTAAAAAAAGGATTGCGAATAATTTTGATGGGCTCCTCTGGCGAGACTTCGTCTTCTATGAGAATTACCATGACTTTTGATTCTGTTTTATCCATTTTTACAATAAATTTTACGATTTAAACACTTAGAAGTGACGTTTCAAATAAATCATTTTTTTTTTATTGTAATATTATTATTGTAATATAATAATATTATTGTAATTTACAATCTCACAATAAATTGTTAGATTTTAGGTCGAAACTGATTCATAAATTTCATTTGTTTTAGGAAATGGGATGAAGATAGGTTACGGTGACGATATTCACACTTCATCCAAGATGACATTCCAATTAAAACTTAACGAAATAGGCTGGTATCACATTCCACAAAGTATTAGGGACGTTACAAAGATTGATGGTACTGTTTACCATGGTGCAGTAGTGACCAGAAATGAATTTTTGAAATTACTCAGCAATGTTTCTAATGTTTTACTAAGATCTACATTTCACACTGACCAAATTGAATCATTATTGGAAGAAGCTGCGTTAAATATTGATGATGATGAATATAGATACAGCAGTGTAGAGCGTTGTTCCTGTCCTTCTGGTAGGTACTTGTATATATTTATGTGTTTTACCCCAAATATAATAGTTTTTCTATTATTTTACATAATTTTAGATTAATTACTTTACAGTGAAAATAACATGAAATACAAACTAAATAAGATTTATTATAATAATAGTCCAGAAAGCCACTGCGCATCCGCTAGGAAAAATATTTTAATTCGGATTTTTTGCACAATCTTACTCAAAAAGGACCCCTTTTAACAAATTTGCATGTTGCCAGGACCAAAAGTTGGTCAAAAATTTTTTAAACGTTTTTTTTTGTTTTTTTGCTAAAATAATTTTTTTTTACATCGAACAAAATTTTTTTAGGTTTTTTGGATCATTACAAACAGAAAATGTCTTCAGTGACTTTTCTCTAAAGTTGATAGTTTTTGCATTCAAAAAGCACTCATCAGCACTCACTCATTTTTAGCACTCAAAAACTATGTGAAAAACTGAAAATTTGAATGGTGCCAAGGTAGGTAGATATTCTTTAAACATCTATTGATGAAATCCCGAAGAGTTTTTTGCAATACAATATTCAAAACTCCTTTGTTTTTTAATTGCTTATCAAGCGTGCGCGACACTATTTTCCACCGTTGCGTTGCATGTGTATGCAGTATGGTATGGTGCAAATGAAAGGAATAAATTCGTTATTTCGTAAACCGGCGACTTTAACGAAAAATCCCGAAACAGGTCAATTTTTATTTTTAAGTTATGATATTGTGACATATACGGTATACTAGTGACGTCATCCATCTGGGCGTGATGACGTAATCGATGATTTTTTTTTACCCCTATGAGAATAGGGGTCCTGTGCTAGCTCATTTGAAAGGTTCTTCAATTCTCTATTCAGTAATATAAACAATTACATAATTATTTATACAGGGTGTCCAATAATTTAATTTTTTTTTCAATTTGCCAAATGATTTCATTTCATAAAAATTTTTTGGACACGCTGTATTTAATAATTATGTACATGTTTATATTACTGAATAGAGAATGGAAGAACCTTTCAAATGAGCCAGCACACGACCCGTATTCTCATTTAAAAAAAATCATTGATTACGTCGTCACGCCCAGATGGATGACGTCACTAGTATGCTATATATGTCACAATATAATAACTTAAAAATATAAACCGACCTGTTTTGGGAACTTTCCTTAAAGTCACCGGTTTACGAAATAACGAATTTATTCCTTTCATTTGCACCATATTGTATACACATGCAACGGTGGAAAATAGTGTCGGGCACGCTTGATTGGCAATTAAAAACCAAAGGGGTTTTTGATATTGTATTGCAAAAAACTCTTCGGGATTTCATCAGTCGATGTTTAAAGAATATCTACCCACCTTGGCAACATTCAAATTTTCAGTTTTTCACATAGTTTTTGAGGGTTAAAAATGGCCGGTTTCGCAATTTTTCAATTTTTAATCGCTTATTTGTCAAAGAACTATCAACTCTAGAGAAAAGTCACTAAAGAGCTTTTCTGTTTGGAATGATCCAAAAAACCTAAAAACATTTTGTTCCATGCAAAAAAATAATTTTAGGAAAAAAACAAAAAAAAAACGTTTTTGACCAACTTTTGGTCCTGGCAACATGCAAATTTGTTAAAAGGGGACCTTTTTGAGTAAGATTGTGCAAAAAATCCGAATTAGAATATTTTTCCTAGCGGATGCGCAGTGGCTTTCTGGACTATAAATAAATCAACAATCGATCAATCAAAAACAACTTGCTCCTCTACTCAATTGAAGTTGTCTATTACAATTGAAAACTCTTCGCTGTCAGTTACTGTTCCTATTTGCTATTGGTAATTTAGCCCATTCCATTGTCGGATGTTTCTTAGTCCTGATAGCCTTTTCCTTCCTAGTCATCTCTTTCTCTCGATCTTTCTTTTCACTATTAGTTGAGCATATTGGTATAGTATTTTTACTACAAAAGCGATATTACGTAGGTCAAAATTTTTGACGTAAGAGAACTGTCAAAACATTAGAATGTGACTTTTTATTATTGCCATGTTTATTATAAACATGGTAATAATGAAAAGTCACATTCTAATGTTTTGACAGTTCTCTTACGTCAAAAATTTTGACCTACGTAATATCGCTTTTGTAGTAAAAATACACTTATTATTTCTCAGTATGTGGCCTAGATAAGTATGTTTTTCTAACTTTCACTGTGTTGAAAATTTCTCTTCTTCTTTACATGTCATCTCCAAGACGAAGGTTGAATATCATCATTGCTATTCTAACTTTTGACACTACAGTCCGAGACACTTCAGTTGAGCTGCATCCAAACCATTATCTGAGATTTCTCAGCCAGGACATTTTTCTTCTACCTACTCTGCGCCTTCCCTGAATTTTCCCTGCATTATTAATTTTAGGAGTTCATATCTGTCACCACCTGTTATAAATATGGCCCAAGTACTGCAGTTTTCTTATTTCGATGGAATCCAGTATTTCCCTGCTATTTTCTATTCTTCTTTGTACTTCTTCATTGGTTATTTTGTCTCTCCAGGAGATTTTCAGCATTCTTCGATATGTCCACATTTCAAATGCTTCAAATCTATTGATACATTGTTTATTAAGAGTCCATATCTCCACACCATAAAAAAGAACAGAAAATACATAAAAAATAAAAGTTCTCGTTTCATGCCTATTCTATGCGGCACTTCATTGTTTGAGGTATGCGATGCCATGGGCATCGCATACATATAAAAAATTCTAGGGGGGGCAGACGTGAAGATGTTGCACATTACATTTCGAATACTTTGAATGACAATATATAATTTAAAGCACCCGAAAATCCAGGGGTGGCCACGGCCCCCCTGCCCATGAGTATGGGCGCCCATGTGCGATGCCCTTAAAATCTTGAGTAATTCTCCGTTAGGTCCACATTTTAAAGGCCTCTTTCACAGGCCATTTCTCCTATTCTGCTGTTATAAAGCTGATGATGGCAATAATGTCGAAACGTGTCCCTAATTTTATTGAATAAAAATTTGTTTTAAATTTGGAATTTCACGTAGAGATTAGTAATCGTTATTGATTTAATATTTGATCTAGGAATATCTTGAACAGAGTCGGATATGTACAGCATCCCCCTATAAGCAATAAGCCTTTTGCATCTTAAATTCGTTCGGGTATTAATTGCCGGTTTTAACTCTTATCCTAAACAGTAGAAGATGAACTAACTGACTATGAAATATTGCCTCCCTGTGAAATTTTATTAAGTAAATTTTGCAGGGAGGTAATAAGAATAAAATTGTATAAAAATTTTTATTAAAAAAATAATTAAAAAAAAATGTGTACAAAAATAAAAAAAGACAAAAATAACAAAAAATATTAAAAAACAAAAAAGGCAACAAAACAAAAAAGGAAAAATTAAATCAAATAAAAAAGGAGTATAATAAATTATAATATACAAAAGAGAAAGAAATTAAAAACACAAAGAAGGTCTAAACCTCCGAGGTGTCGAACCGGGTTGAAGCCTTAGCGCTGTGTAAAGAAAACTTATATATTTATTAGTATTTAGTATTAGCATGTAGTGTGTTAGTTAATTTCATTATTTGTAAATTAATTTAAATTGGTTAGGGCCATGAATGAAGAGTATACCTGCTGGGCAATTTAATGTTTCCACCTCCTTTTTTGTATTTTTTTGCTTTTTATTTATTTCAGTATCTACCTATGTATGTATGTGTGTGCATAAGTATTATATGTGCGCAGATGTATGTAATGCTATTATATTTGGAATATTGTAGCAAATAGTAATTTATTATCTATCGTGGCTAAATGGATCAAGTAATCCAAAGCCAATAAAGGAAAAAAAAACTAACTGACCCAATTGGAACTGGGCGATTCAGGGGATTTTCTGAGTCTTCTATTGTTCAACTATTGATCAATCATCTATTGATCATGGATGAAATAATAAAAAAGTAAGAACTAAAAGGATACCAAATGGAAGAAAAACAATTTAAAATAATTTGCTATGCAGACGATGCAATACTAATCTTTCAAAGGGAAGATGATATACAACGTATACTGCACCAATTTAATATAACTGCCAGAAAATTTAACATGTTAATTTCTCCAAAAAGATGCATGGTTATAACAGCAAATCCAATAAGATGTAAACTAGAGCTGGAGAGTCAAATAATTTAACAAGTAATGGAGTTTAATTATCTAGACATCACACTAGCTAGCTACGGATAGCTCGAAACAGAAGTGGAAGATCAAGTGAATAGAGCAAATAGAGCCGCAGGTTTCCTGAATGACACAATATGCAGAAATAAAAATATCGGAAAAGAAATGATGATAGAATTTACAAAACAGTCATCAGACCAATAACGACATATGCGGCAGAAACACGACCTGACACAGAGAAGACAAAAAGATTGCTCGAAAGAGCAAATTTTGATTTTGTAGGATTTTTGAAGAGTTATAAGACTGTGTTAACTAAATTCCGTAAGATCTCTTAATTTTTAATTGGGGTGGGTTTAAAAGGCTCGAATAAGGGAGTGTTTGCTCGTAAATAGAGGTTTTAAACAGCTATATCTCGCTAAATGTTCACTCTAATGAAAATCTTAGCACAAGGGAATTTTACTTATTAAAAAAGCTAAAATTTAGTGGTCCATGATTTTTTTCGTATCTCCAGTATTTTCAGAGATATTTTGAAGTAAAAGGTGAATAAAAAAATATGAAAAAAAATTTTTTAAGAAACGCTTTTCTTTAGTTACGAGTGACTAAAATTAAAAATATAAAAAAATCAACTAAAAGCAAAAAATAAAAATAAATTTAAAAAATCTAACACATCCGTCAAAGAACAGCGTGGCGCGCGTTCATCGAATAAACGGTTTTCGCCCCACGCTTTTCTTTAACGAATGTGTTAGATTTTTTCAATTGTTTTTTATTTTTTGCTTTTTAGTTGATTTTTTTATAATATTTTTAATTTTAGTCACTCGTAACTAAAGAAAAGCGTTTCTTAAAATTTTTTTTTTCATATTTTTTTATTTTTTACTTTTTAGTCTTACACTTTTCAAACATTAAAATATATCGTCATGTTTATTAAAATATGTATAAAACATATGATGTACAAACACGAAAAGTAGTTGGAATCGGCCAAAAATTTGAAACTTTATTGTTTATTTATGAAGCATATCGTAAGAAATTAACGTAAAAATTGAAATTATGTATAGTTCATATAATTAGCTACAATCTGCTAAAGTTTCAAGTTTCTTTATTGTAAAAAACAAGAGAATTTAAGCACTTTCCGTTAAAATCGTTTTTTTATTTAAACAATTAATAAACAAAAAATTGTTTTATTGACTATTCGTGTATTGTTCCCTCGAATGCATATGTCTGCAAATTTTTAGTCATTTGCATTGAAGAAAAGGCAGTCAAATTAACGCCCAAAGATTTGACCGAAACGATTGAACTAAAGAAAAGCGTTTAATTAATTAATACGACAAAACGAATTCTAATGTTAGTTGTAGGACAAAACGTCTCTACCGTTGGTTTTTCTAAGACTACGATAAAAACACGAATTTTTTGAATTCGAGTTTTGGTTGAAGTTTTGTTTCGTATCGTATTGAAATTTGACACGAATAAACGCCGATTTATATATAAACAAATATATGAGCGTTCAAAATTTGAAACTTTATTGTTTATTTATGAAGCATAACGTACACAATTAACGTAAAAAGTGAAATTATGTATAGTTCATATCATTAGCTACAATCCGTAGAAGTTTCAAGTTTCTACATTGTAAAAAACAAGATAATTTAAGCATTTTACATTAAAATCGTTTTTTTTTATTTAAACAATTAATAAACATAAAAAATTTTTTATTGACTCTTCGTGTATTGTTCCCGCAAATGCATATGTCTGCAAATTTTCATTTATTTTCATTGAAGAAAAGTCAGTCAAATTAACGTCAAAAGATTTGATGCAAACTATTGAAGTAAAGAAAAGCGTTTAAAAATCAAACTGATTCTGGCAGATTTTTCACATAGGTATACCATTTTCATTTACTAGAGAATATATTTTTTCTTGACAATGACCTTTTAAATATGCTGATATTACATTTATATTGAGTTCTCGAAACAATAATTAGAAAATTTATTATTGGGACCGTGCAAGTTCGGCAAAGCGACCTCTATTTCTACGCTCTGTACTTTTATTCGCACTTTTAATTATATTGGCCAATTATATTAGTCCTGGTTGCTGGATAATTGTCAAGACCATAGTCCAAAAAAATAATAAGAAGAAAAAAATAAGATGCAGGTTATGTTTAGCAAACGTAAACAATTGTATGTAGTAAATAAAATCCGTTATTAAAATGCAGTACTGCAAGCAAAATACAATTAATTAAATTTACCTTTATATAATAATTGCATATCATATCAATATTGTGGAGCAATATATAATTTTTCTGAGTCAATGACAGAAGGTATGAAATATACGTAAATTTGACAATTTCAATTGACAATATGAATTATTTAAGATAGTTGCAATATTTCTCCGCGACTCGCGCACGGTCGTTTCTCGTTTCCCTTTCCAAGTACTTGCACACCGCATTTCTAAATCCGTTTTTCTCATTTTAGGTTACACCGGATTATCCTGCGAATCTTGTTCATATGGCTACGTTCGAATTCTGCCTAACATGACGACAACCAACATCGAGCAAAGCTTTTGCGTCAAATGCGATTGTAATGGTCACTCTCCATCCTGCAACTCTGATACAGGAGAATGTTCCTGTCAACACAACACTATGGTAATTTCGTAAAACATGTATTATGAAATTGAAAGTGGTTACTTGGTTAAGCGACAATACGTTCTGAAATGCAATATAGTCTGGTTTGAAAAACCGGAAATAATTTTCTCTATTTTTTACCTGTAAAGAATTTTTTATGTATAGTTTGTAACTTAAATTAATTAGTAAATAAAAGTAAAATAATATACCTCATTCCACGAATATACGACCCTTTTGGATTATCGCGACATCGAATATTTTACTGTGAAAAATATGAAGAACGAAAGTAAATTGCAAATTATATTGTTGTTTATTGGAGTAATTATTACAGCAAAATACTTTCGTACTTCTTATGTTGCACACTAAAATATTCGTTGTCGCGATAATCCAAAGCAGTCGTATATTCGTGGAATACACCATAGTAACAAGATTTGATAGGTCCGGGCCCTCGGCAAAAATAAACGTAAATGTTATAGAACTATATTTTATAATATCTGGCTTATTATCTTTTTTAGATCAGATTTTAAACATGGAAAAACTACTTTTCCACATCCTGCCTCCTTCACGAATTTGCAGTTCTTTTTTATACTGTAAACTAGTTTGTTGTCCTGCCGTTGAAATTTTTTCTAGAACTTGCTGATTTGTGAGTTGTGCTAAACTACAACTTTTATCAGTCCATACTGTTTATGCATAATCGTTTAGTAATACTGCTTAAATTGTAAGGTTTTAACCACATAGATTCTCTTCTTCTTAACGTGCCCTATCAAGTCCCCTTGACGTTGGCGATTAACATGGCAAAACTGTCTCTGTCTCGAGCTATTCTAAATAGTTGTTCTGCTTTATTTATTCCTGTCCACTCTCGGATATTCTTCAACCAAGAGGCCTGCTTCCTACCGATTCCTCTGGGTCCTTCGATTTTACCCATCATATTAAGGTGAAGAATATTATACCGGTCTCCCCTTACTACGTGTCCAAAATATGCCATATTTTTGATGTTATCAAGCAGCTCACGGGCAACATTGACTCTCTTAAGGACTGCCACATTTGTCAACATAGCCGTCCATGGTATTTTCAGTGTACGTCTGTGCAGCCACATTTCAAAGGCCTCCAAACGATTAATGGTGGATATTTTTAATGTCCATGCTTCGATACCATACAAGAGGACTGACCAAATGTAACATTTAATCATGCGCTTTCAAAGTTGAAGTTGCAAGTTATCATTACAGAAGAATGACCTCATTTTTAAAAATGTCGTGTGGGCTATCTTCATTCTACATTTTATCTTTTTATCTGTATCTAGTTGTTCAGTAATATGGCAACCAATATATTTAAAACTGGGTACTCTTTGAATTATATGACCATCAACATATAACCGTGAATCTTGATGGGCCAAACGGCTAAATACCATGTGTTTTGTTTTTGAACAGTTTATGTTTAGGCCAAACTCTCTTTCCACTGTGTCAATGGCATTTAAAAGGTGTAATCCATTCATATCATCACTTAAAATAACTGTATCGTCTGCATATCTGATTTTATTTATCAGAATTCCATTAACTTTCACAGCCCATTCCAAATTATGCAGCGCTTCCTTAAATATTCTATCTGAATATAAATTGAATATCAGTGGGGATAGTATACAACCCTGTCTGACATATCTTTGTATTTTGCATATTTCTGTTGATTTTCCATTTATGCAAGCTGTCGCTGGTTGACGCCAGTATAATTTTTCTATGATTCGTACATCTTGACTATCAACTCCTTTATACTTTAATATTTTAATTAATTTGTGATGTTGTACTCGATGAAAGGTCTTCTCATAGTCAGTAAATACAGCAAAGACGTCTTTCCTTTGATCTCGGCATTTCTGCAATAACACATTTAGTGCAAAGAGTGCGTCCCGGGTTCCCAGTCTATTTCTGAAGCCAAATTGTGTTTCATCCTGGTCTTCTTCACATTTATCTCTGATTCTACTGTGGATGATACGTAGAAAGATTTTCAAAGTGTGGCTCATAAGGCTTATTATTCTATAATCGCTACAGTTTTTCGAACGTTGTTTTTTTGGTAGGGTTATGAATTCGGACTTTAACCAATCTTCAGGGATATCACCAGTCGAAGAAACATCATTGAAAAGTTTGACTAGTATTCCAATGTTTTCGTCATTTATGAGCTTTAACATTTCTGTAGGTATGTTGTCAGGACCAACAAGGTTGTGTTCTTGTTTTTTGCCCATTTTATAGCATGTAGTATTTCTGATTTTAGTATTTCTGGTCCTTCACCTTCATCTAAAGTTTCAAGTTCTTCGGGTCTATCATCATTATACAGAGCATTTATATAAGTATACCAGGTAGTTCGAATTTCGTGTTCGTCTATTATCATTTTTCCCGACGAATCGGTTATAGTATGTGAGTTTTCTTGTGATAAAGACCAGCTACTTCTCTAACTTTTTTAAACATATTAAACGTATTATAATAATGAATGGGTTGCATGTGTGAGTCCATACTATTGTAGTAAAGAAAAAAGAGACGTTCTCACAAACAATTTATTTTACAACTGACGACCGGTTTCGCTGTCTACAATATTCACAGCATCTTCAGGTCACGGTAAAAGTAAAATTAAATGCTACAAATAACAAAAAAACCAGAGTTAGTTAAGTGGTCTGGTTGAAATCAAAGGGTAAAGATCAAGCCAATATTAAAGTATATATATTCATGCATACATATAAATACTAAAATTTATTTATTTATATATATATATATATATATATATATTTATTTATATTTACGTACATTTTAGTATTTATATGTATGCATGAATATATATACTTTAATATTGGCTTGATCTTTACCCTTTGATTTCAACCAGACCACTTAACTAACTCTGGTTTTTTTGTTATTTGTAGCATTTAATTTTACTTTTACCGTGACCTGAAGATGCTGTGAATGTTGTAGACAGCGAAACCGGTCGTCAGTTGTAAAATAAATTGTTTGTGAGAACGTCTCTTTTTTCTTTACTACAATAAACGTATTATGTTTTTCATTTAACTTTTCTAATTCCTTGCATTTATCCTCCATCCATTTTTCTTTAGCTACCTTTATTTTTTTGTTTAATTAGTTTCTGTTTTTCTTTGTATTCTGTCTTGTTATCTTTCAATTTTCTTCTCTGCTCCATCAATTCCAGGATTTCATCAGTCATCCATTGTTGTTTTTTGCCTCTGCATCGTTGTTGTATATTTTTCCATTACTTTCCAGGTAAAATCTTTAAACGTGTTCCATATCGCCCAAAACATTTTGCGTGCAATACCTTGTGTCTGTTTATTTTGCTATAGTATTTAGTGGCGGTTATAACGTAAAATGTTTTGTGTGTTTTGCAAGTTTATATTATAAAGTTTACCAATCTGGCGATTGGTAGAAAAGGTTTATAGACCAGGGCGCATCTGTAAAAATATTAGTACATTTGGACGTTGAGAGGTGACTCAAATTTTTTTGCAGAAATTGCTTGAAAATAATTCAAATATTATTATTTGAATTATCCTCCCTCTCAAAAGGTCCGGAACATTGTTTAAATAATCAAAATGTCAAAAAATTAAGGAAAAATTCGATTTTTTTCTTCGTTTTTTGATTATAACTTTAAAAGTATTCATTTTCGAGAAAAGTTGTACTGACATAAAAGTTGCATAATTAAGTTTACTAAAATACAGAATTGGTTAAAGATTTAAAAAATAGTCACCCTTGTTGCAAAATAGCAATAATTGTGAAAAAACCATACAAAAACAAGTATTCGCATTTTACGTTTCTCAACCATTTATGCTACAGTTAGGACCTTCATATTTCACCCAGAAAAACTTTATGATACAGTAAAACAATACTGTAAATTTCATTAAGATCGGTTTAATAGATTTTGCAAAATAAATTTTGCAATCCAGCTTTCACAAAAAAAATTCATTTTTTCAAAATGTTACAGGACTGAAAATAAAGCAGCTAGCACGTTGAAATTTTTTTTGCTTATAAAAGTGTACTGTACCTTTCATTTGCAATTTGCAAAATTAAAATCGATTAACTACCACGGCGTCAGGAATTTTTTTAAATAAACATTAATTATTGGTGTTACGCGCAGGACAGCGGATAGTTTGCTCTGATTGGGCATTCCAATGACCTTTGATAATGATTGATACATTTTAATTTTTATTACATTTCGATATAAATGAATAAATTTGTTTGTTGCAAAATAAAAACACATACTCTATCCTTTGAAATAACACTTTTTGTTAGCAAAAATTTTCTTTGTTCATATATTTTAACTTAGGGAATAAAAGTTTATTATTTTTAAACATATGCTATTGTTTAAACAATATTTCACAAACAGTAATAAAATTAGTTTGATTTTTGTGGAATTAAAATATTAAAATACAACAAATTATAGAGTAAGAAAATAATATATTAGATAAAGATTGGAAGAAATTTTGGTGGAAATCAACTTGTGTGAATCGAACACCGCTGTCCTGCGCGTAGCACCGGTTAATGTTTATTTAAAAAAATTCCTGACGCCGTGGTAGTTAATCGATTTTAATTTTGCAAATTGCAAATGAAAGGTACTGTACACTTCTATACGCAAAAAAAATTTCAACTTGCTATCTGCTTTATTTTCAGTCCTGCAACATTTAAAAAAAATGAATTTTTTTTGCGAAAGCTGGATTGCAAAATTTATTTTGCAAAATCTACTAAACCGCTCTTAATGAAATTTACAGTGTTGTTTAAATATATCATAAAGTTTTTCATGGTAAAATATGAAGTGTAGCATAAATGGTTGAAAAACGTAAAATGCCAATACTTGTTTTTGTATGTCTTTTTTCGCAATTATTGCTATTTTGCAACAAGGGTGACTATTTTTTAAATTTTTAGCCAATTCTATATTGTAGGAAATTTAATTACACAACTTTTATGTCAGTACAACTTTTCTCAGAAATGAATAGTTTTAAAGTTATAATCAAAAAACCAATAAAAAAATCGAATTTTTCCTTCATATTTTGACATTTTGATTATTTAAACAATGTTCCGGACTATCTTGAGTGGGAAGATAACTCAAATATTATTATCTGAGTTATTTTCAAGCCATTTCTGCAAAATATTTGAGTCACCACTCAACGTCCATCTCAAAACAGATGCGCCCTGGACTATTATATCAGTAATGCGGCGCCAAAAGCGTGAGTTTTTAATTTTTTTTGGTACTTTTAGGCCATTGGTATTGCTTTTAGGCCATTGATACAAAGTCTTTTGTTAAAAACCACACATTTCGAGAAATGTGCTTACGAGGTATTGCTTGTAGGCCATTGATATTTATTTATAATTTAATTTTATTTATATGGTGTGTATTATTACTTAGTTTTAAAATGTATAGGGAGAAAAATGTGAACGTTGCGCTCCTGGTTTCTACGGCAATCCAATCCGGGGCACTCCCGATGACTGCAAAAAGTGTGCCTGTCCTTTAGAGAACGACGAGAACAACTTTAGCCCCAGCTGTCAACTCGACTACTATGCCGAGAGGGAAGAAGATGAGGGCAATTACGTCTGTACTCAATGTCCGAAGGGATACACGGGGGATCACTGTGAAATGTAAGTTTTATGGTTTTTTTATAGAAGTACGAAATTCCTTTTTTTAAGGAACCTTATGAAGTAGACTGCAGTGAGAATCTGTAAAGTAGGTATACGGTACGTGTAGTCTTTGGTTGCTTTTTATGCTGTAGTGACATGTATTATACTGAGTGTATTATAATATAATAGTATGTAGTGTAGGAAACAGGTTGAACCTCGCAAATTGGACACAAGTCCGCTATTATTATTTTTTTCTGGTATATTAAGGGGTGCTTATTATGAGACTAACTTTTTCTTAAAAAATTTCGCCCCGGAACCCCTTTTTCATCCCTTTAAATGGGGTAATTTGTGGTTTTTGCGAAACGTAGCCCTTCCTGTACGTTTTGCAAAAAATTTACTTAATAGTAAAATGAAGTCGACTATATTTTCTACTAAGTATTTTCTATGGGAAATAAGCCACAATTTTACTAAAAAATGAATTTATTAACGTTTCGAAGCCCAAATCGGGTTTCGTTGTCAAAATACAAAATACTATTAAAATAAACAAAAATGTTGTTGCTAAGTAAAAAAATTCTTCTAATAATTAATTTAATCTGACTCATTTATATTGGCAATTCAGACGTATATTATACATTTTAAAGTAGAAGACTTTAAAATGATATCGCCAATATTTATGAGTTGCGTTCCTGGGACGATTTTACTAAAAGATAGTTCATTCGATTACATGAAATCAATCCCAACTCAAGAATATCCGTCGCAAAAAAATCATAGCGTGTGATCTGTCTTTAAAAAAACAACCAAATGCAACGATGACAGTAAAATTCTCGCGTTAGAGATTCCATAGTAAATCACGAGGGAAAACCAGGAAAAAACCTGGTGATACTATCCCGACATCGTAAGTATTTGGTCTTACATTTAATTTACCTTTAAAAAACTAATACCAAATTCTGACTTTAATGTGTTTAAATTATAATAATTTAAACACATTATAATAATAATTTAAACACATTAAAGTCAGAATTTGGTATTAGTTTTTTGAAGGTAAATTAAATGTAAGACCAAATACTTACGATGTCGGGATATTATCACGAGGTTTTTTCCTGGTTTTCCCTCGTGATTTACTATAGAATCTCTAACGCGAGAATTTGACTGTCATCGTTGCATTTGGTTGTCTTTTTAAAGACAGATCACATGCTATGATTTTTTTGCGACGGATATTCTTGAGTTGGGATTGATTTCATGTAATCGAATGAACTATCTTTTATTAAAGTCGTCCCAGGAACGCAACTCATAAATATTGGCGATATCATTTTAAAGTCTTCTACTTTAAAATGTATAATATACGTCTGAATTGCCAATATAAATGAGTCAGATTAAATAAATTATTAGAAGAATTTTTTTACTCAGCAATAACATTTTTGTTTATTTTAATAGTATTTTGTATTTTGACAACGAAACCCGATTTGGGCTTCGAAACGTTAATAAATTAATTTTTTAGTAAAATTGTGGCTTATTTCCCATAGAAAATACTTAATTATAATAATGCCACAAGAAAATAGCTTCAGAACAATATTTTCTACTATTTATTTCCCGACAGCATATGTCTATCACCCACCGTTTAGCGGGGGTAGCGCCCCAAATTTGACAAGTTTTTAAAAAATATGTTAAAGATAAAAAATGATCAAAAATTGATTTTGGGCCACCACTGTGGCTTTAGGGTGCAAAGAAAGTAAAATATGCATAGGTCATAATGTGTAGCAGACAGTGCGTTCTTTTATTTTCAATAAGTACGTTATCAATAAAATGAATGGGTCACGGAAAAAAAAAACAAAAACTGAAGCCCGCCAAAACATTTTTGATGGCACTGTGGCGCCACTGTGCCGTAACGGTTGCTTATACGAAAAAAATACATAGGACCTTATTTGTAGAGAAAATAGTGGTCTTTAATTATGTTTATGTTTTGTTTAAAAAAATGCATATGCAATGAGAAAAGCTTAAAAACATGTTCGCCAAGGGATAGTGGTAGTTTCTGCAGTTTATTTTCAAGAATATTGGCAGTTTCTACAGGTATGTTGCAATAACCATATATATTTATGAATAACCCTATTGATGGAGCATATGCCCATATAAGTCAAAAAGCAAAAAAAAAATTTTTCAACCCCCATTTTATTTTTTTGCTACAGGGGTTGCATCAAGAAATCGCTTTTGGTGTCCATGTATGGGTAATAAAAACGTACACAAAATGATATATGAAGCATTTTAATAAAGGGTGTGTGAAGGATTCCAAGAGAATCAGTTTCTTTTTTAATTCTCCTTTTGTTTTGCGGGTGGTTCCGGGGAAAAATGGGGGGCATTATACAAATTTGTAAATAACACCAGTACATGGATAATTCATGAAAGTTTTTTACTCTAGCATAAGCGGTTCAGATGGTATAAAAAGGGGTTTTTTAAAATGTATGTATATACACCGTTCTTAGGCGTCAACGCCCTTCGGTAGGGATCTATGGGGAGTATCACCGAGCCGCAAGCCCTTATCCCTTGCCGTACTGCTCCCTCATAGGTCGATCAGATGCCCGCATATTCCAGTCTAAGCGCCAGATTCATATTTAGAATTTTATACTGACGCGTTAGCCTTTTTGTTTTTTCCGATGGCCTGGCTTGGGCTTGAACTCTCGTACCTCACGGCGAAGTGAAGTGGGGGTCAGCCGCTAGTCGCACTGAGCTATCCGATCGATTTTTTAAAATGTAACACCCTGTAAAAATGAGCAATTGCCCTTAAATAAAACCTATACCAAAAATGAGCCACTTATTTGTGATTAATTACCGCAGGTTTTCTTCTTGATTTCCATTACAGTTAGGGAAAAATAATTTTTTAAAACATATTTTTTAAAAACTTGTCAACTTTGGGGCGCCACCCGCGCTAAACGGTGGGTAATAGAGATATGCGGACGCGAAATAAATAGTAGGAAATATAGCCCTCTTCATTTTACTATTAAGTAAATTTTTTGCAAAACGTTCAGGAAGGGCTACGATTCGGAAAAACCACAAATTACCCCCTTTAAAGGGACGAAAAGGGGGTTCCGGGGCGAAATTTTTTAAGAAAAAGTTAGTCGCATAATAAGCACCCCTTGATATACCAGAAAAAAAATAAAACCGGACTTTTGTCTATTTTTTCCAAGGTTCAACCTTTGTTTCCTACACTAATGAGGCAGTATAATATTTCTTTTCATACATTATACTAAGGATTTCCACAGTTTTCACTGTATTCCTTCACTAATCCGTTTTCTCCAGTTCTTTCTGTTTTGCCAGTCCCCTTCCTGTAGATTTCTTCTTTCCATTGCTTCGTCCATTTTATCTCTGAAAGATCTTCGGGGTCTGCCTCTCTTTCTTCTTCCTATCGGGCTCGACTCTGTTATTCTATTGGGCAGTGCCTATCTCGGCCCAAGAAGCAGTTAGGTCTTTTAAAAATGTCCCAAGTTGGAACAAAGATTAATACTGCCCGATATAAAATATACCAGCTCGGCTCATGGGAAAAATTTAAACAAGATTGCCTTCCTTACAATTGGTAATCTATTTTTATTTTAAAATGGATAAAAACCTGAACCTTTACCATAATAAATAGAAGCTAAATTAGGTATAATTTCAAGATAAAAACGTAATTGCTTTTGACTACATGAGCAGTGGTGTAGCAGATACCCAAATAGTCAATATGGCTCAAACATCTAACCAAGCTTTATCCCACGTATCAGTAGCGAAATCAATTCCACGGCCAACATTTCCGACCAAGAGAACCTGTTTCTTAAATTCGCAAAGAACCCAAAATTTCTGGACACTATTAAAGGAAGGGGTATTGAGGATAGGATGTTTTTCTATGTTAATAAGAAATTTTCTCTAATCTATAATTCCAAGATAAAATTATTATTATACCTAGTAGAATGGTTTATACCTATGGTATTATACCTATTCTAATGGGATACTACTACCTACTTGTTAATCTTCGTGTCGACCTGGGGGGTTTTTTAAAATGTACCTGGGGTATCATAAAAGACAAAAGGATTATAGTGAGCCGAGATGGGAATACCCCATTCTATTTATCCAACGATTTTGGTCTGCTCTTCTGAAATGTCCGTACCAGGCGAACCTCTTCAATTGTATTGTGGGTATATGTGTTTGTCTATGCGTGTGATTATGCCTATATTTGAGTTATATAATATAACGTAACAGTTTTTAGGCTCTTAAGATAGATAGAAAAATTATAAGATGAAGTAGTATTGAAGAAAAATAATATGTTATCACTATTACAGTTGTGATGATGGATTCTTTGGAAACCCAATGGAAATAGGCAATAGTTGTCAACCTTGTGATTGCAATGGAGGGCCTTGTGATAGAAAAACTGGTCAGTGCCTTAGTTGCAGAGGAAATACTGAAGGTATATGACATTTTCCACTACTTATTCCCTTATCCTGACATCCTAATATACACATAAATAAGCAATTGCATTTTGTTTTTAGGTTGGAAATGTGAGAAATGTAAACCAGAACATTATGGAGAACCGTCACAATTTAATTGCAAAGCCTGCGAATGTGACCCAATCGGGTCCGTGTCAAGGCAATGCTATAATGTAACGGGACAATGCGAATGTAAGGAAAAGTTTATAGGAAGAATATGTTCGGAATGTGAGGTAAATTATTAATTTTATTTTGACTTTGTATTGTTGCATCGTTGAATGTATAGTTTTAGTTTATTACTTAATGCATACCAAACAGTACCTACTTGTCTGCTGTCACGTCGTCATCGCCATAACTACAACCTAAAAAATATAACTTTGGTTGATCCTTAAGTAATTGTAAATGGATACAAAGTAAATTCCTGCCTTTAAAATATGATAATTTGAATAAAACTGCTTTAAAGTTTACAATAAGAAAGCTATCCTCCTCCTAAGTGCCTTCTCTATTGAAGTTGGCGATCAATATGGCAAATTTCTCTCTGCTCTGGGCTTGATGAATTTAGTCATTTCCTCTTGTGTGGCTCCAATCTCTGATGTTTCGGAACTAGGATTTTTTCATTCTTCCTATACCTCTTTTACCTTCGATTTTGTCCTCTAATATTACCTGGAGCTGCTCAAATTCCCTATGGCATATTATGTGTCCTAAATATTACGTCTTTTTAATTTTGATTGTATTGACCAAAAGAAGAAATGTGTTCATTATTTCCAGTACTTCTTCATTCATAGTTCTGCTGGTCCATATAATTCTTAGCATTCGGCGGTACATCAATATTTCGAATGAATTAGGTTTGTTGACGTCATACTGTTTTAATGTCCAGGTCTCACAGCAAGATAGTAATAGAAACCACACATAACACTTTAGGTTTCTCAATCTTATTGTGACTGATAACTTGGGGTTACAGAGTATTTTACGCATGTTCATAAAACCAGACTATTTCAATGCATCCTCTAATGTTGGGTGTAATTTGTTCATGGGGATCTTGTGGAATACCATGATTTTGGTTTTGGAAAAGTTAATGTCCAAGCCCAGCCTGTGACTTTCTTCTAATAATATGTTCATCCATATTTTTAGTTGGTCTTCTGTTTCCGTTAATACTACCGTGTCATCGGCATATTTTACATTGTTAATGATGATCTCATTGACTCTGGCACCTTCAGGGCGACCTTCAAGAGAAGCTCTGATATATGTTCGGGATAGATATTCAATAATAGAGGGGACAGAATGCGCCCTTGACGAAAGGTATAGGGTATTAGAAAAGCAGAAATTTACGTTTAATGCATGCAGTTTTTAGATGAAAAACTTATTAAAGAATTAGCAGAAATATTATAGGCAGATTTAAGAGTCCCTTATCCAAGATCACGGATGAGGTCTACAACGGCATCCATGGTGGAGAAGAAATAATGGGTGGAAGGTGTGGAGGCAAGGAGATACCTTGTCGCAAAAATTATTTAACAGTCATGGAGTACCTACGCATTTAAACAATTGCTGTAGGACTCAAAAGGTATTAGCATCAATGGAAGGATATTAAATTATCTCCGATATGCCGATGGCAGGGTTCTTATAACATGCGACTTAGGGAAAGCTGAAGTTGCTACAACAACCACAGCAAGTAACAGAGAGAGTCTGTTCAAAGAGAAACTATGGAAAAACAAAACTGATGACCCATAGAAATTGAGAAATCACCCATAGAATTTGTAGAAAGATATGTGTCTTTGGGTCACGAAATAAGGTTAACGCAAGATATCCGAACATGCGAGCTACTTAGAAGAATAAGTTTAGGTTAGGCTGCATTCGAAAAAATGAGAAACTCGTTTAAAACAAACATATCCCAATCCATTTAAACAGGAAAGCTATTTACCAGTCCGTTCTACCAGCCCTCACATACGGAGCTTAAACAGGAAAGCTATTGTTATGATCTGCTTTCTATTACTTTTATTTTAATTGAGTATTTATTTAATTAATTATTGAATTGACGCAAATCATACATAAACAATTAATAAAAAATCTCAGGGTGCCTTTTTGTCATAAAAATTAACTAAAATTATCTTAGGTTATAATTATTCTTTCTCGTAGCTTCAGTATCTCTTAGTTGATCCTTATCGGGATAAAATAGGAAAAGGAAATAAATAGAACAATGCTCTGAAAATCTATCAATTAAATCCTGTGGGCATAATTGTCCAAATGAAACTTTTACCATATAATTAATCTAATTTAAACAAATATTTATCGCTTTATTAAAACTAATAATTACAACTACCTGTAGATTTTACCTTCCCGTAACAAACAATCTTTTTAAATTATAATCCGAAATAAATTGTCATTTCACTTTACTGTATTTACAAATGCCTTTAAGTCTTCAGGGAAAAACTCATTAAGGAGAAACCCACTGCGTAAAAGTTACCTTCTGCTAAATAGTTACAAATCAATATACAGGGTGTATCAAATTTATGTGCCCGCGTTATAATTAAAAATTAAAATTTTTACTCTATCTTTGATTGATAAAGTGATACATAATACTATTTACCAGTCCGTTCTACCAGTCCTCACATACGGAGCAGAGACCTTAACTCTCACGGAATAATTGAGAAGGGCACAAAGAAAACTAGAGAGATCAATGCTTGATATCGAACGCTTGATGAGTGGAAGATATCTAACGTATGATTACAAGGCAAAAATAAAGATAGACGGGACATGTTGCAAGAATAAAAGACGACAGATGGACAAAAAAATGAAGCCGAAGAATATTATTTTCACCTGTTTTTAGGGCTGTAATGGCTATAAATAAACACCCCAACTGCCTGTATATAAAAATTCCCAACATCTGTGTTATTATCGAGGCAAGTGCTGTAATAAACTCGCCGCCTGCAATAAACTTCTTCTTGTTTATTTATCGACCGATATTGAATATTGTAGGACATTTACAATTTACGATGGCGAAATCTCCCCTTATTCAGGTCGACCATCGACACTTAATAAACTACGTAAGAGGCATCAACTCGTTTCAATATTATTGTTGTCTGATATAACGTAATCCGCTTATAACGAGGTAATTAGTCCGTTATTTCAGCTCTAGTTATAGAGGGAGTCTACTGTATATGTTTTTAACTTAATATTAAACAAATATGTAACTTCTTTCTAACTCTTTTAGACAATTTTTAATATTTATGTTTAATTTTCAGACAGGTTTTGGAAACGTAACTGCGTTGTGTGTGCCCTGTAGCTGTAATGCAATAGGTTCACTTTCGGAAATATGCAACACGCATACCGGCATCTGTGATTGCAAACCAGGAGTAGAGGGTTTTCATTGCGATGCCTGCCAGAACCTCTTTTACGGATTCTCTGAGATCGGCTGTAAACGTAAGTGGAATGAAATGTATATTGCATGCCTTTATTTTAGTATTTATTCAACTGAATACGAATATATTAGGTATTTGAAATTCATAAAATATTATTCCGTTACACTTGTTTGAGATAGATATAGAAATGGCAAAAATGTATGGCGTGTAATTGCTGAAACTGACTATCAGTACGCAAGCTCTGTCCATAACAGGAATATTTTTTGTTACAGTTGTTTTTATGTGACATTTAGTTTCTATTTATATTCTATTTCTTTGAGTCCTGAAAAATCGTGTTAAAGATACTTTTATTTTATTTCTAAATTGGAAAAAAAGGCAACATTTTTTAAATATTTTTTCTACAACCGTGTTAAAAATGCAATTTTTAGCACTCCATACGAGCATTAAAAATGCTACTTAAAGGCACTAGTGCTTTAAAGAATTTATGGCACTGCAGTTCGTATTGACCGTATAGGCAATTTTGATGTAATGTCAAAAAAATATAAAAATGGAATATCAGTCAAGTTCAAGTAAAAGTTTTTGTAGGTATTGTCCTGTAATTACGTTTGTAGAAAAAATACTGTATGATATGCGTGTTAAAAAGTACATTTTAAGGCACTCATGTGAATTGCAGAACTCGCTTCGCTCATTCTGCAAACTTTCACATGCGTGCCTTAAACATGTACTTTTAACACTTATATCATAAATAACTATTAAAGAGAAACTACACTCACCGGCATAAAATTCCGCCACCCAAAATTTTTGATTAAGTTTGACAATTTATAACTTTATTATTTATTGTGCTCCGATTTTCAAGGTTCTTGCACCAGTTTGTAGGTACATTTATTCGTATCGTTTGGTATTATTCCGGAAAAAAATTAATGCTTTCATGGCATTATACAGGGGTGAATGGAAGTGTTGTATTTACTCCTAACTTTAAAAAATTCTGTGGAAAAATGAAATAGGCGATTTTGTTTTATATAGCCCTGTTATATGCCGGAAGCATCACTAAAATTTCAAGTTAGTATCCTATAATTCTGCAGTAATTTTATCTGATTCATTATCTGTGCTTACTTCTATTCAAACACCTTAACTACCTTGTAGTACTTCTAATCCATACATTTTCTTAATAAAAAAAATCTTATTTGAAATTAATAAACACACCCAAAAAATACAACTTATGTGGATCAAAGCTCAGGACTTGCACATAATGAACACGTAGAAGAACACTTACGCATAATGGACATGTAGACCAATTAGCTAAAAATATGGATGAACCAAATATCAGCCCTGCATTCTGGATGCTTTTGCTTGTTTAAGAACTGAACAGATGAAGAACTGGAAAACACACTGGGAAAGGTACTATAACATATCAACAACACAATACAGTTTGATACAACCGATTATTCCGGAAAAACCTTGGTAAAAGAATTTCACCCTCCCTCGCAAATACATATCCATCATCAGTAGAATTAGATTTGGACATGCATGTTATCCTGCACATTTATTTAAAATAAACATATTAGATTCAAATATTTGTCAAGAATGTGAGGTTAAAAGTGACTTGAACCACATATTTTTTGAATGCAAGAAGTATAAACAGCTAACCAATCACCTAATTAAAAGAATTATAGACCAGATCATCCCATTCCCTGTAAATATTCTCTTTATTCTGTCACTGAATAAAAAGAAAATTTTTGACTGTTTGGTATCTTTCTTGTCGGATAGTAAAATATTATTGTAATTAGTTCTAGGTATTTGTAAATTATATTAAAAAAAATATTAAAAAAAATTTAAAAAAAAATAATAAAAAACATAAAACAAAAAAAAAATAAAAAAAATAATTAAATTAAAAAAAATCTACTATCTAAAATAATCTAATAACAAAAAAAATACAAAAAAAATAAAAAAAAAATTAAGAAAAAAAATCACTAAGAGGATTTAAACCTCCGAGGGGTTGAACCGGGTTGACATCTTATCGTGGTCACAAAAGAAAAAAAAAACAAAAAACAAAACAAAAAGAAAATAAAAAAAAATACAAAAAAGAATGCATTTATTTTAATATTAACATTAATATTTTTATTTGTAAAATGTATACACTATGTGTTCTTGATAAACATTAAGTAGTATAATATATTTATTAACATAGTGTGTACATTAGCTATGATAAGTAGGTAAATAAGAAGTAAAAAAATGTAATATTATTATAATAACCATGTTTCACTAATTGGCAATATCTTTAATAGGTACATTTACTTTTGATTGAGACTGGCTGAATGACTAAAGTCCAAGCCAAAAAAAAAAACTTTAAAAAATTCTGTGGAAAAATGGAATAGGCGATTTTGTTTTATATAGTCCTGTTATATTATGCCGGAAGCATCACTAAAATTTTGTTTTTTGAATTTATCAGAATACATCTTTTCTTGTAAGAGCTGTAGGATTTTTTGTAAATAAAAACACTTATAAAATAGAGGTTGGATGGATTAGATTAGAATGGCCCGCATGCAGTCCAGATCTCAATCCTATTGCACATTCATGGGATGAATTAAAAAAAGCTATCTCTAGGCCTCCAGTAAATTTGGTACAGTTGTGGGCTTGGTAGAGGAATATCGGGCTATTCCCCAGGCAAGGATAACACATCTTTATTCGATGCTAAACAGATTGCGAGCAGTCGTTGCTGCAAGAGGTGGATATACCCACTATTGAATTGTTTTGTTTTGTTGTTAATTTTGTTTTGTTAATTTTAGTGCGTTTGATATTTTTAATTAAATAAACCTTCAAAGCAGTGTTTTTATTTGTAGCTCGTACAAGAAAAGAGATATTCGGATAATTTAAAAAACAAAACCTTAGTGATACCTCCAGGATAATACAAAAGGAGAAACAAAATTAGCCCACCAATTTTTCCACAAATTTTTTTAAAGTTGTTAAGAAAAACCAACGCTTCCATCCACCCCCGTATAATGCCATCTAAGCAAAAAATTTGTATTACAATAATAATAGTCCAGGGAGGATCTGTTTTGAGATGGACGTTGAGAGGTGACTCAAATTTTTTTGCAGAAATTTCTTGAAAATAAATCAAATAATAATATTTGAGTTATCCTCCCTCTCCAAAAGGTCCGGAACATTGTTTAAATAATCAAAATGTCAAGAATTGAAGGAAAAATTCGATTTTTTTCTTCGTATTTTGATTATAACTTTAACAGTATTCATTTCCGAGAAAAGTTGTACTGACATAAAAGTTGCGTAATTCAATTTACTACAAAATAAAATTGGTTAAAAATTTAAAAAATAGTCACCCTACTTGCAAAATAGCAGTAATTGCGAAAAAACCATACAAAAACAAGTATTCGCATTTTACGTTTTTCAATCATTTCTGCTACACTTAGGACCTTCATATTTCACCCAGAAAAACTTTATGATACAGTAATATAATACTGTAAATTTCATTAAGATCGGTTCAATAGATTTTGCAAAATAAATTTTGCAATACAGCTTTCGCAAAAAAAATTCATTTATTCAAAATGTTACAGGACTGAAAATAAAGCAAATAGCAAGTTGAATTTTTTTTTGCTTATAGAAGTGTACTGTACCTTTCATTTGCAATTATCAAAATTAAAATCGATTAATTACCACGGCGTCAGAAACTTTTGAAATAAACAATAATTTTTGGTGCTACGCGCAGGACAGCGGTGTTCGATTCACACAGGTTGATTTCCACCAAAATTTCTTCCAATCTTTATCTAATATATTATTTTCTTACTCTATATTTTGTTGTATTTTAATTTTTTAATTCCACAAAAATCAAACTAATTTTATTATTGTTTGTGAAATATTGTTTAAACAATTGCATATGTTTAAAAATAATAAACTTTTATTATTTAAATTAAAATATATGAACAAAGAAAGTTTTTGCTAATAAAAGTGTTATTTCAAAGGATAGAGTATGTGTTTTTATTTTGCAATAAACAAATTTATTTAATCGAAATGTCATAAAAAATAAAATTTATCAAATATTATCAAAGGTCATGGGAATGCCCAATCAGAGCAACCTATTCGCTGTCCTGCGCGTAGCACCAATAATTAATGTTTATTTAAAAAAATTCCTGACGCCGTGGTATTAAGCGATTTTAATTTTGCGAAATTGCAAATGACAGGTACAGTACACTTCTATATGCAAAAAAATTTTCAACTTGCTATCTGCTTTATTTTCAGTCCTGTAACATTTTGAAAAAATGAATTTTTTTTACGAAAGCTGGATTGCAAAATTTATTTTGCAAAATCTATCAAACCGATCTTAATGAAATTTACAATATTGTTTTACTGTATCATAAAATTTTTCAGGGTGAAATATGAAGGTCCTAAGTCTAGCATAAATGGTTGAAAAACGTAAAATGCGAATACTTGTTTTTGTATGTTTTTTTCACAATTTTTGCTATTTTCCAACAAGGTTGACTATTTCTTAAATTTTTAACCAATTCTATATTGTAGGAAATTTAATTACGCAACTTTTATCTCAGTACAACTTTTCTCGGAAATGAATACTTTTAAAGTTATAATCAAAAAACCAAGAAAAAAATCGAATTTTTCCTTAATTTGTTGACATTTTGATTATTTAAACAATGTTCCGCACCTTTTTGAGAGGGAGGATAACTCAAATATTATTATTTGATTTATTTTCAAGCAATTTCTGCAAAAAAATTTGAGTCACCTCGCAACGTCCAAATGTACTAATATTTTTACAGATGCGCCCTGGTCTATAATAACAAACGACATCAATACATGTACCTACAAACTGATGCAAAAATCTTGAAAATACGAGTACAAATAATAAAGTTATAGATTGTCAAACTGAATCAAAAATTTTGGGTGGCGGAATTTTCTGCCGGTGAGTGTATTATATTTATGGTAGGTATATATTTTTTTGCAATTTAGTTGTTTTTCATTACTTAGTATGGTATAGTTAGACCCAAACCCAGACATCCAAAGTGAAAGTTATCCTCCAACACCAAATTGTTCTATATGGTCCACATAATGTTCAGAAAAAAGTCACACCATTTTGAGCGTCGGGTTTGGGGGGCAGAGGGGGGAGAAATCTGCAAATTCGTAGTTTTTTAAGTTTTTCGTCAATATTTCTAAAACTAAGCTGTTTAGCATGAACAACCCTCTACACCAGCGTTTCCCAAATGTTGGGTCGCGACCCGGTACCGGGCCACGGACTCAAAATGCCGGGTCGCCTCGCCGTTTCACATCTTGCTTTTTAATACCGCGCTCTGACTGACGCAGGCTTCTCCGAGGATCAAAGCTGTAGCACCACAATGTGTTTGGGTGCATTGTAGCACCCACAGAGGCATTAGCTGTCAAAAAGATGCCACCGTTTTTAACCAAATCTATGCAAAAGTGTGTAAAACTTATCTTATAAATCATGCCCACTGAACTCAAGAGTATTCTCTGCTTTGTGCAAAGAAATGGGAAGTGAACATGAACATCTCCTTTTACACTGCGAAGTACGTTGACTATAAAAAGGAAATGTTTTAAAAAGACATTGAATTGAATGAAGAAATTTCAATGTTCTCAGAACAACATCCACCAACGGCTAGGGATACAATATTTCAATTTAAAAACAGTTTTCATGATGTCAATTAGTTAATCAAGGCAATCTATCTTTGTGATATTTTTGACCTCTTGAACAATTTAAATATGACCTTACTAGGTAGCAATGTAACAGTATTTAAAGTACAAGAGAAGGTGGAAGCTGTAACAAAAAAAACTTAATTTGTGGACACGCCGCGCGGAAGCAGAAAATTACAAAGCTAACATAACTACAAAAAGAGTATAACGTGAATTCATTGCCGGGTGATATTCCAGCGGCTTTCAAGGAACACCTGCTAGGACTGGAGGCAAATCTAAAGGAATATTTTCCCCCCATCCACAGCAACAAAGCATGGATAAGAAATTCATTTATAATGGACGTAGAATCCGAGACAGGACTTCCGGATTTAGCTATTGAGTCAGTAATTGAACTACCGTGTGATTAGGGCACTCAAAGACATATTTGACAAAATACCACTGATAGGTTTTTGGCTGTCTTTATAAAATATTATATATTTTTAAAAGCGATAAAGTTTCTAATTCCTTTTGTTACGACCTATAAGGGCGAGGCAGAGTTTTCAACACTAGTTTTGCTCAAAAATAAATATAGGAACCGTTTAGAAGTGAAACCGGACCTGAGGATAAAATTAACATCTTTTTCTCCAAACATGAAGATTTAAGTTAACCAGAAATAACTGCATACTTCTCAAAAGTAAACAGGGGATGCAAAAAAAATAGTGGGTCACGAAGGAGAAGCACAAAAATAACTGGGCCACGGAAAAATAAGTTTGAGAAACGCTGCTCTACACAAAATTGTTCTACATTAAATTTGAAATAAAAAAGGCCCTATGCATAACCCTTCTAAAATGAACGGTTCCAAAGTTACAGAAGTAGTATAGTATAATTGGTCCAAAAAAGGCCTAACCCAGACATCCAAAGTAAAAGTTTTCCTTCAACACCAAATTGTTCTATATGGTCCACATATTGTTCAGTAAAAAGTTACACCATTTTGAGCGTCCGGTTTGGGGGGGAGATGGGGGAGAATTCGGTAAATTAGTAGTTTTTTTATGTTTTTCGTCAACGTTTCTAAAACTATGCTTTAGTGTAAGGACTGTTCTATAGAAAAATGTTCTACATAAAATTTAAAACAAAAAGGTTTGTATACATAATTGTTATAAAATCAACGGTTCCAGAGTTACGGAGGGTGAAAAGTGGAGGTTTTCGATACTTTTTATATTCACCGATTTCTCCCCCCTCTACCCCCCAAACCCGACGCTCAAAATGGTGTGACTTTTTTCTGAACATTATGTGGACCATATAGAACAATTTGGTGTTGGAGGATAACTTTCACTTTGGATGTCTGGGTTTTTGGTATAGTTATATCATAAATATTGCCCAAAAAATATAAAAAGTATGGAAAACCTCGACTTTCACCCTCAGTAACTCTAGAACCGTTGATTTTATAACAATTGTGTATAAAACATTTTTTGTTTTAAATTTCATGTAGAACACTTTTGTGTATAACATTGTTTACGCTAAAGCATAGTTTTAGAAATATTGACGAAAACTTAAAAAAACTACTAATTTACCGGCTTCTCTTCCATCTCCCTCCCAAACCGGACGCTCAAAATGGTGTAACTTTTTACTGAACAATATGTGCACCATATAGAACATTTTGGTGTTGGAGGAAAACTTTTACTTTGGATGTTTGGGTTAGGTCTTTTTTTGGACCAGTTATACTATACTACCTCCGTAACTTTGTAAACATTCATTTTAGAAAGATTGTGCATAGGGTCTTTTTTATTTCAAATTTAATGTACAACAATTTTGTATAGAGGGTTGTTCATGCTAAACAGCTTAGTTTTAGAAATATTGGCGAAAAAGTTAAAAAACTACGAATTTACCGATTTCTCCCCCCTCTCCCCCCCAAACCCGACGCTCAAAATGGTGTGACTTTTTTCTGGACATTGTGTGGACCATATAGAACAATTTGGTGTTGAAGGATAACTTTCACTTTGGATGTCTGGGTTATGCCATCTTTTGGATCAACTATACTATACTAACTGCAAAGGGCGTCTTCCAAAAGATGCGTTTTAATTTGGGAGACACCTAGGTACCTGTAACCATTATTTTTAATTCCAACGGAATTCAATTCGTGAGACTCAAAACTAATAAATAAACGTCAATTTGTCGAGGAATTTCGCCGCGCTATAGAGATGGGACGTGAATTGCAAATTATAGAATTCCCTCATCTTCCTAGCTCCAGCATCAGATTGGCTTCCATTTTTAGTAGCCACGGAGTTGTAACCCGAAACTGGTCCCAATAAGGTTTTTAATTTAATATTATTTTATATTTTATTAAACTGAAAACGTTTGACTTGTATCTTAGACCAGGGCGAATCTGTAAAAATATTAGTACATTTGGACGTTGAGAGGTGACTCATATTTTTTTGCAAAAATTGCTTGAAAATAACTCTTCTTCTTATTAAAGTTCCGCTCCTATCGGAGATTGGAAATCATTCTGGCAATTATAATTTTGTTGGTTACGCGCCGGAACAGTTCAATTGAACTGCATCCAAACCATTCACGGAGATTGCGTAGCCACGAGATTTTACGTCTTCCTACGCTTCTTCTGCCTTTGATTTTGCCCTGCATTATATTCCTTAATAGTTCGTATTTTTCATCTCTCATGATATGCCCCAAGTACTCCAACTTCCTGATTTTTATCGAATTTAAAACTTCGCATTGTTTTCCTAGTTGTTCGAGCACTTGTGCGTTTGTTTTACGATCTGTCCATGATATTTTCAGAATACGTCTATAACACCACATTTCGAATGTTTCCAGGTTTTTAATGTGGGATTATTTTAGTGTCCATGCCTCAACCCCATACAAAAGGGTGGAGAAAATATAACAACGAAGCATTCTTATCCGGAGCGTTATATTGATATTATGATTACAGAAAAGTTTCCTCATTCTGTTAAAAATGGATCGTGCAATTTCAATGCGGCATCTTATTTCTTTTGTCTGATCAGTATCTTCTGTGATCCATGCTCCAAGGTATTTGTACGAAGATATTTGCTCAATTTCTGTATTATCCAGTACTAGTCTAACTCTGATGTTTTGTGCTTTTGTAAATACCATGAACTTGGTTTTCTTCAAATTTATTTCTAGTCCATAATCGTTGCAATGTATATTTAGTTGTTGAGCAAGGTGTTGCAATTCTTCTAGTGTTCCCGCTAAAAGTACGGTATCGTCAGCATATCTTATCTTATTAAGTGGCTCACCGTTTATTATTAGGCCCTCATTGACTTCGGCCAACGCTAATTCTGAGATGGCTTCACTATATAAATTAAATAACAATGGTGATAAAATACACCCTTGGCGCACCCCACGACGAATCTGGATATCCTCAGTCAGTTCATTTTCAACTTTCACTTTTGCTGTCTGATTCCAATAGAGGTTACATATAATTCTAATGTCTCTACTGTCTATGTTTTTATTTAACAAAATTTCTTTAAGACGACTATGCTGCACTTTGTCAAATGCCTTCTCAAAATCAATGAAACAGGCATATACTTCCTGATTCATATCTAGGCATCTCTGCGAAAGAACACTTACTGCAAACAGTGCGTCCCGTGTTCCCAGACCTTTCCTAAATCCCATTTGTGTATCACTTATGCCTTCGTCTAATTTCTTATGTATTCTATTGTGAATCACTTTTAAAAACAATTTCAAGACATGACTCATTAAGGCTATGGTGCGATGTTCATTGCACTCCTTTGCATTGGTTTTTTTGGGTAGCAGTATAAATGTCGATTGGAGCCATTCTTTAGGTATTATACCTGTTATATATATGGTGTTAAATAAATCCAAAAGAAGGTCAATAGATTCAGTATCCACAATTTTGAGTAATTCGATAGGAACTTCATCAGGCCCGGGAATAACTCGGAACTCATAACCCGAAGACCCGGGAAGACCCGAAAATAACTCATATAAATAATATTTGAGTTATCCTCCCACTCAAAAAGGTCCGGAACATTGTTTAAATAATCAAAATGTCAAAAAATTAAGGATAAATTCGATTTTTTTCTTCGTTTTTTGATTATAACTTTGAAAGTATTCATTTCTGACAAATGTTGTAATGATATAAAAGTTGCGCAATTAAATTTCCAACAATATAGAATTCGTTAGAAATTTTAAAAATTGTCACCCTTGTTGCGAAATAGCAATAATTGCGAAAAAACGATAAAAAAACAAGTATTCGCATTTTACGTTTTTCAACCATTTATGCTACACTTAGGACCTTCATATTTTACCAAAAAAAACTTTATGATATAAGAAAACAATGCTGTGAATTTTATCAAGATCGGTTAAATAGATTTTGCAAAATAAATTTTGCAATCCAGCTTTCGCAAAAAAAATTATTATTTTTTAAATCTTGCAGGACTGAATATAAAGCAGACAGCAAGTTTAATTTTTTTACATATTAGAAGAATACCGTACTTTTAATTTGCAATTTGCAAAATTAAAATCAGTTAACCACTACGGCGTCAGAAATTTTTTTAAATACACATTTCTTTTGGTGCTTCGCGCAGGACAACGGATAGTTTGCTCTGATGGAGCATTCCAATGATAGTATAGTATAGTTGATCCAAAAGATGGCATAACCCAGACATCCAAAGTGAAAGTTATCCTTCAACACCAAATTGTTCTATATGGTCCACACAATGTCCAGAAAAAAGTCACACCATTTTGAGCGTCGGGTTTGGGGGGGAGGGGGGAGAATTCGGTGAATTCGTAGTTTTTTAAGTTTTTCGCCAATATTTCTAAAACTATGCGGTTTAACATAAACAACCCTCTATACAAAATTGTTCTACATTAAATTTGAAATAAAAAAGGCCCTATGCATAATCTTTCTAAAATGAATGGTTCCAAAGTTACGGAGGTAGTATAGTATAACTGGTCCAAAAAAAAGGCCTAACCCAAACATCCAAAGTAAAAGTTTTCTTCCAACACCAAAATGTTCTATATGGTCCACATATTTTTCAGTAAAAAGTTACACCATTTTTAGCGTCCGGTTTGGGAGGGAGATGGGAGAGAAGCCGCTAAATTAGTAGTTTTTTTTAAGTTTTTCGTCAATATTTCTAAAACTATGCTTTAGCGTAAACAATGTTATATACCAGAATGTTCTAAATAGAATTTAAAACAAAAAATGTTCTATACATAATTGTTATAAAATCAACGGTTCCAGAGTTACGGAGGGTGAAAAGTCGAGGTTTTCGATACTTTTTATATTTTTTGGGCAATATTTATGATATAACTATGCCAAAAACCCAGACATCCAAAGTGAAAGTTATCCTCCAACACCAAATTGTTCTATATGGTCCACATAATGTTCAGAAAAAAGTCACACCATTTTGAGCGTCGGGTTTGGGGTGGAAAGGGGGGAGAAATCGGTGAATATAAAAAGTATCGAAAACCTCCATTTTTCACCCTCCGTAACTCTGGAACCGTTGATTTTATAACAATTATGTGTAGAACCTTTTTTGTTTTAAATTTTATGTAGAAAATTTTTCTATAGAACATTCCTTACGCTAAAGCATAGTTTTAGAAATATTGACGAAAAACGTAAAAAAACTACTAATTTACCGATTTCTCCCCCATCTCCCCCCCAAACCGGACGCTCAAAATGGTGTAACTTTTTACTGAACAATATGTGGACCATATAGAACAATTTGGTGTTGAAGGAAAACTTTTACTTTGGATGTCTGGGTTAGGCCTTTTTTTGGACTAACTATACTATACTACCTCCGTAACTTTGGAACCGTTCATTTTAGAAGGGTTATGCATAGGGCCTTTTTTATTTCAAATTTAATGTAGAACAATTTTGTGTAGAGGGTTGTTCATGCTAAACCGCTTAGTTTTAGAAATATTGACGAAAAACGTAAAAAACTAGGAATTTGCAGATTTCTCCCCCCTCTCCCAAACCCGACGCTCAAAATGGTGTGACTTTTTTCTGAACATTATGTGGACCATATAGAACAATTTGGTGTTGGAGGATAACTTTCACTTTGGGTGTCTGGGTTTTGGTCTAACTATACCATACTATGACCTTTGATAATGATTGACAAATTTTAATTTTTAGTACATTTCGATATAAATAAATAATTTGTTTATTGTAAAATAAAAACACATGCTCTGTCCTTTGAAATAACACTTGATTTGGCAAAAACTTTCTTTGGTCATATATTTTAAGTTAGAGAATAAAAGTTTATTATTTTTAAGCATATGCAACTCTTTAAACAATATTTCACAAACAATAATCAAATTAGTTTGATTTTTTTGGAATTAAAATATGAACATACAACAAAATATAGAGTCAGAAAATAATATATTAGATAAAGATTGGAAGAAATTTTGGTGGAAATTAAATTGTGTGAATCGAACACCGCTGTCCTGCGTGTAGCACCAAAAATTAATGTTTATTTAAAAAAATTCCTGACACCGTGGTAGTTAATGGATTTTAATTTTAACAATTGCAAATGAAAGGTACGGTATTATTATATACCTAAAAAAAAATTCAACTTGCTATCTGCTTTATTTTCAGTCCTGCAACATTTTGAAAAAATGAATTTTTTTTGCGAAAGCTGGATTGCAAAATTTATTTTGCAAAATCTATTGTACCGATATTAATGAAATTTACAGTATTGTTTTACTATATTATATAGTTTTTCTGGGTACAATATGAAGGTCCTAAGTATAGCATAAATGGTTGAAAAACGTAAAATGCAAATACTTGTTTTTTATGGTTTTTTCGCAATTATTGCTATTTTGCAACAAGGGTGACAATTTTTAAAATTTTTAACCAATCCTATGTTGTAGGAAATTTAATTACGCAACTTTTATATTGGTACAACTTTTCCTTTTCCTTCATTTTTTAATCTTCTCCTTCTTAAAGTGCGACAAACTTTAAGGATTAATTCTGCATGAAAAAATAATGAGAGTTTGCTTTATAAACATATGTCCGCAAATGCTTCGTTTCCGATGTTGAATTTTTTTTTACAAACTGACAATTTATTTATTGCTCTAAAACCGGTTGAGATATGCAAATGAAATTTAGTAGGTTTTAAGAGGTATTTATTTCACATTGTTTGACATACAATTAAAAATTTTATATTCACCATTGGCGTGCATACAGGTAATATGACCGGGTAATATGACCCGTATGCACGCCAATGGTGAATATTAAATACATAATTGTATGTCAAAAAATGTCAAAAATGGGACATAACTACCTCTTAAAACTCACCAAATTTCATTTGCATATCTCAACCGGTTTTACAGAAATAAATAAATCGTCAGTGTGTAAGAAAAAATTCAACATCCTGTATCTCGGAAACGAATCACTTGCAGGCATATGTTTATAAATCAAACGGTAAATATGAAGAACATGGACCTAACTTTTATATTATCCAACATAAGTGAATGAGTCAAAAAGCAGAATGTTAAGAAAGGCTAAGGCTACAATTGAGTTTTAAATTTAATATTTTTTAAATGCTAGAATATTCCACAGCGTGTTACGAACTTTCAGGAAAAATTACTATTATTGTATTATTGTTACACCCTGTATACAATGACATTTACCTGTTCAGCAACACTATTACTACATCGATATTCTTAGAGAATAAGGCTATAACATATTAAAAAAATCACTAAAATCGGACAACAGGTTTAGTATCTTCTAGACATCAAAAATGACCCATTTTTAAGGTGTCCCGATTTTTTTGGCCAGGAGTGTATTTAGATGGGAAATAAGCCACAATTAAATTGAAAAAATAATTTTATTAACGTTTCGAAGCCCAAATCGGGTGTCGTTGTCAAAATACAAATTACTACTAAAATAAACAAAAATGTTGTTACTAAGTAAAAAATTCTTCTAATAATTTATTTAATCTGACTCGTTTATATTGGCAATTCAGACGTATATTACACATTTTAAAGTAGAAGACTTTATAATGATATCGCCAATATTTATAAGTTGCGTTTCTGGGACGACTTTACTAAAAGATAGTTCATTCGATTACATGAAATCAATCTCAGCTCAAGAATATCCGTCACAAAAAAAATCATAGCATGTGATCTGTTTTTAAAAAGACAACCAAATGCAACGATGACAGTAAAATTCTCGCGTTAGAGATTCCATAGTAAATCACGAGGGAAAAACAGGAAAAACTCGTGATACTATCCCGACATCGTAAATATTTGGTCTTACATTTAATTTACTTTCAAAAAGTAATACCAAATTCTGACTTTAATATGTTTAAATTATAAATAATATTAATAATACATAGATATACAATATGTAATACTAAAATATAAAATATATACTAACTCGATATGTTATTGACTTACTAATCGTGGTATTTTCTTTCTATTGACTTCCTCTTTCAGTATGGGTAACCACATGCTACTGCATTCTACCGAGGAATTTGCGACACAATTTGGTTTCATTTAGCATAATTAGAGCCGCTTCTTTGATTTTTCTCTTTTTACTATCTGATTCTTTCAGGACAATATTTGAATCTCTCCACTGAACTCTATGTTCATTATCCCATGCGTGTTGACATATTTGAGATCTATCAAATTCTCTATTTTTAATATAAGACTGATGTTCACTTATTCTAACGTTTAATGTTTCACCTAAATAAAATTGTTCGCATTCACAAAGTATTTTATAAATGCAATTCTTTGTTCTTTCTTTTTCATTGTTAGGTTTAGTTTTAGATAGAATAGATCTCAATGTGTTTGTTGTTTTGAATGTTGTTGAAATGTTGAATTTATTTCCTATTGTTTTAAGTTTCTCGGATAGTCCTTTTATATTATATGGTATTGATATTTTCCTCGTATTATTTCTTGTGAATGTTGTAGGATCCCGTTCTAAGTTGTTCTGTTCCATTCGATACAATCTTGACAATTCTTTATTTATAAACGATAAAGGATAATCATTTTTTAATAAAACAGATGTTAACAATTGTTTTTCTTCTAAAAATGAATTTTCGTTAGAACAAGTAATTTTCCATCTAAATAGTTAATCATAAAAATGCCGCAACGAAATAGCTTCAGAACAACATTTTATTTATTTGTTTCCCATCCTGTATTCTCTTCCTTTGTTGACACTTTTGATGATTTCATTCATAATTAAATCGAATAGCTACTATATCAAATTCTTTTTTCAAGTCAATCAAACAAACACATTATTTCTTCTATCGATTCATTAGTTCTTCTAAAATTTTAGATATAATTTTAGGCTAGTATTTAACAAGTTAATACCTCTGTATTATTTTGGCTGTTTTTTATCTTTTTTTTTTAATATTAGAATTAGTCCGATAGTTCTCCATTCTTTCGATGTTTTATTGTGTTTTATTAATTTTTAAGTTTATTTGTTTAAGTTTAAGTTTAATTAGTTATTACTTTTTTTACAACATTATTTACTCATATTACAGCTTTTCAAGTGTTTTTTAAACTTCCTATGTATTTTATTAGCTTCTTCTTCATTTATGATCATTTCGGGTGTTTCCGGTTCTAGTGTCATTTGTTTTTCCTCTGCATAGAGCTTTTTTAGATAGTCAATCCATGTATGCTTTTCTATGTTTTTTGGTTCTATTAGTTCCTTTACCCTCATTCTTTAATTTCTTATAAAGCGCCATATTTCCTTCTGCGGACCATAGAAATCATGTTCCTTTCCACCGAAAAACATTCCAAGTGATCATTTTTTTCTTTACAAGTGCGTGTGTTTTGTTTCTTATTGTCTTGTAATCAAATACGGAACTTGAGATATAAAAATATAATACATGTTTCTAACAAAGTAAAATAGTGCCTTTAAATATTAGCTGTTCTGTTTTGGAAATTACAATTAGTGTGGTAAAATATGCAGCATCAATATATCTGCTGCTATGACTTGAATATATGCAAATGAATCACCAACTTGGATTGGAATATGCTAAAGTGTAATTATGAACGTGGTTACTGGCTTGGATTCGCGCTTAGTTCATATTATTCCTGTCTTTGGATGAAAAATACAGCGATTCAGATTAGCGATGTGGGAAAATACAGTTGCTAATATCTTTATAGTAATAGAGAGATTAGAATATATAATGTGGGAAGCAACAATTAACTTAAGCGTGTAAGATGTTTTTTTTACTACGGAACTTAAGATCTTTATCAGTTAATTATTTATAGTGATTTAATAGAACAGTTTGCGTAATCTTGTAAATAGTAATCTGTTAATTCAAGTATCGGCTGCTTTTCTGTTTTAAACTATATTTATTAAAAAAACATATTTCAAGAAGTTTTTTCATTTTTAATTTTTCCTTTATTTTTAAAATTCTTCGTATCTGCTCTTGCTACCTATTTTATAAAGAGCGCAAGAGCAAGAACGCGTAGCAGAACACATAGCCAGAATGACAGATGACCGATGGAGAAAGAGGGAAAGAGGTTACTGGAATGGAGTCCAAAGGAAGACAAGAGAAGTGTCGGCCAACCACGTTCAAGATGGACTGACGATTTAAGAGGGCTCAGTAAAAACACGATGAGTGAGGTGCAAGAGAGATGGTGTTGGAAACACGAGGAAAACGCCTATGTTCAGCAGTGAACTTTTGAGACTGGAAGATAATACAAGAGAGCAAGAGCACAGAGAGAAGATAAGAAACCCCCGCGAACAACCTCTGGTTGCCTGTGCTGTCAGTGTCTGGAAAGGTGGGGGAGTACCGCGCACTTAAGCGGAAAAAGTGATTACAAGCAACTAAAACTGATTTTGAAAATAAAATTTGCATTGGCCTTTTGGGTATGGTATTGGCCTCAAATTGGCTATGCTCAATTCCGTTCTATTCCAACAGTTTAATAATAATTCCAACAGTGTAGGGTAATATCGCGCGTTAAATTTATGATAGATTCTATGCTTTTTATGTAAATATGCATTGAAAAACACAAAATATGTATTTGCAAACTGTTTATTAAGGAAAAACAAATTTTTAAACAGACAAAAAACTTAAATATTTAATTCTTTTTATAAAAAGACACTTTAAGTAGGTACACCTTTTTCATCTCTGGAAGATGTGGAACAAAAATCGCATTTAAAATTGGTAGGTGAATCCCCTCCGCTACATTACTTATGTATGCATTGACCACATCCCACACAGCGGAACCAAATTTCTTTATTTTGATCGAACTCTCCGCAGATTATACATGTGTCTTCCTGTTCCATGGGAGTATCAACTATATCATCATCATCAATTACATCTGGCATATCAATATCGGATTCATCTGTCTCACTTACAAATCTATGTAAAGTAAAAAAATAAACAAATAAAATATTATAAACTATTTTACCATATAACTCAACACGGGGAAAAACCGCGCATCTGCGCGATATTACCCCTTACGTATATTTTCCAAAGAAGAATTAATATAAAAAAGTGGGACGATTAATGTAAGATAAAGTAAGGTTAAACAAAGGCTAAACCACCATAGATTTACACAAAATCAAAAACAACTAAATAAGTTCAACATTTTGGCTTACCTTGCTTAATTTGTCGTAGCCAAATATTATAACGGCCACGCTGCAAACAGATAAATGCGTAGTAGCGCCACGGGTGTGAACTTTACAGGACTTGCAATAATCGACAGTATTTCGTTAGTTGACTGCTAGAGATCAGCACTAGCCAAAATTTTATAATAATTCTCAGAGAGCGAAAAACATGGTGCGCGGTATTCCCCCGCGCGCGGTATTCCCCCACCTTCCCCTATACCTCAGTAACGTTTCGTATATCAGACAGCTCCTTAGAAGGCAGTCTATCCACCTGCAATTTGTGGCCTCTATTCCTTTTACATGAATTTTCCTTATGATTGCTGTTAGCAAACTTAATAAAACTACTGATTACAGTAATTGTAATCCTACATGGTAAAGTCTATCGCCATCTTCTCTTCTTCTTTTTCTTCTTTTCAGCTGCGCGTCTGCTGTCGCCGTTTCAACCATGGGTGTGGACAACTGCACCCATTTCAACCGCCAAATACACTCATGTTTAATTCTTGAAACGTGTTAACACTTTCAACCTTGTCCTGTGCTTCAGTCGGTAATATATGTACATACAAAGTTTTGATACGGGTCATCAAAGTCCATTTCTTTTTGCATATTGTCTTAGATATAGGTTCCTGGTTAGTTCTTGTCCATAACTCTTGGTTTGATATGCGGTTTGGCCAGTAAATGTTAAGAATCTTGCTTAGTCATTTATTTATGAACATTTGCATCTGTCTGATACATTTTCTTGACACTTTCCAAGTTTCTTCTTCGTATAGTAGCACAATTTTCACGTTGCTGTTGAATAATCTTATCTTGGTTTTACTTGTCATCTGACGTGAAGACCACATTTTTCTTAAAATATTAAATGCGTTTTGAGCTATTCCCATTCTCCTTTTTACGTCCTCCTCCGTCCCTCCTTTTTTGTTCAAATTACTACCCAAGTAGTTAAATTTCTCTACCGTTTCTAATTCCGTACTTCCCAGCGATATTCCCATTTCTCTTGGTGTATTAATTTTCATTATCTTAGTTTTTCTTAAGTTTATGTTAAGTCCAACCTTCTTCCCTGCCTCTGCTACTTTTTCAGTTTTGCGTTGCATGTGTTGTTTTTTTTTTCTGTTAAAAGGCATACATCATCTGCAAATTCCAAGTTCTCAAGTTGGTTAAAAACATTCCATCTTATTCTAGTCCTGTTACTAGTAAATACTATCAGGAATAACGTCGGAGAAAGCACACAGCCTTGCCTTACTCCTGTACCAATATCTATTTGTTCTGTTAACTTCCCTTCGTGGGCTATGCGTTCTGTGGACCCTTTTTAGAACAGTTTTATAATTCTGATATACTTGGGAGTCATTTCGTATTTCTCTAGTAATTTCCACAAGGTTTTGCGATATAGACGATCAAACGATTTCTAGAAGTCTATATAAAGTTCACATATTTATTTTAAGTTTATTCTGTCACTCTAATGATTGCTCTCTATATTCGTTCTCATCGTACAAAGGTAGTCAATGCAGGATCTTCATGCCCGGAATCCAGCTTAGTTTTCTCTTATAACTTTATCAAATTCCTTCTTCATTCTTTCAAGCATTATTCGGAATTTTTACAATTAAGCCTTGCGTCTTGCGTCCATTCTCTGGGTAGCTCTTCGGTTCTCCAAATTTTATTTAGAGGTATGTAGAGTATAAAGGTGGACGTTTCGATGTCTGCTTTGATTAACTCAGCAGAAATATTGTCTATTCCGACAGTTTTTCCTCTTTTAGTTGCATCATTTATCTCTTCATGGGTGAATTCTTCGGTGTTCATGTTCATTGGGTGTCTGTTAGGTTCCTCTTCTATTTCGTTTGTTACATTCTAGTAAGAATTTGTTGTTTTGTTTTGAGTACAGCACCACCTTTATCTTTTATTTTAGTGGTACCATTTCGGCTTGTTCTTGTCAAGGTTCTTGTGATGTACAATTTTTTTAGGTCGTTTACTCTTGCCACATTTTTAGCTTAATTAATGAAGAAAGGATATAACATGGTTTTCTACTACATAATGTGGAATTTTACTTCTTTAATAAACTTCTTTTAAGAAAAAACATAAAAAGATGTATAGATTTAACAAACTCTTAAAAAGAGACTTATTTTTACAAAAATAGATTGTTATAAACAAGAAACTATTTCAAAAAATCATATTAACAAGAAGACGATTTCTTTCTTCTGGACTGGAGCACAATAGAGAACACACAACTTACATTGTAATCTTTAATTTTATGGATGTAGTGTCCGCAGTCATATAAACCCAAACAAACAACACATCTTTAATTTTGGTAAATCATAAAAGTACTCATCTACTATCTTGGTGGTGATGTCTTCCAATGTATTCGGCTTCCAGTTGGGTTTCTGGTCTTTGTCAATTAATAAAGCTCTGACACCTTCGAAGAAATCATTATTTTTCAAGAAGGTCAAGCACATATTGTATTCCATGTGAAGACAGTCGTCGAGGTTATAGTGTTGTCCTAATTCCAACATTTTTAAAGACACCTTAAGACTAGTAGGAGACATTTTTCTCAAAAGTGCTAAAGTTTCTTGTGCCCATTTGGTGTCATCATTTTCCAATTTAGCTACTATATTTTCCATACTAGAAGCTGAGAAATAATCATCTATTTTGTCTATGACTTTTTCTAATGAAAACGGTGGTATTTCCTTCTTGGAAAACTTGTTTAGAGTATTTTGTATATCTTTATCAGTTCTACACTTGTTCAACAAGGCTTCTTCTAACTGAGGAAGATCTTTACTGTCACATATATGGGTAGCAATTCCTGCTTTGAGTATATCAGATCCCTTTAATCTTTTGCCAGTTAGTCCTAGATACCATCCGAGCTTGCCTGAGAGTCTAGGTAGGAAGTGTGATCCCCCAACATCTAAAATAAAGAGATTTTGATTTAGTTCATAAATCTTGAAAATTAAGGAAAATAAATTGCTTGACAAAATTGTCCTAATTGAAAACCTATATTGGGATCAAATGGCGTCAATCAAAATAGACAATCGTCTAACAGCAGAAATGTCAATCAAAAGAGGAGTTCGTCAGGGCTGTATACTTTCTCTACTATTATTTAATATATATTCCGAAAAGATCTTTCAAAATGTCCTCGAAAATATTAAAGAAAGAATAAAAATCAAACGGAGAATACGTAAACAACTTTGACACTTAGACACCGTTATTCTTGCGGACGTTGCTGAGGGTTTGCAACGACCCTAACCAGGGAGGGAGATAGCTTGGGGTTGAATATAAACACAAATAAAACAAAAGTAATGGCTGTTACACGTGCATCAAATATATATAATGGATTTCTACGGCTGTCGCCGCCTCTCCATACCCAGCTTCCAATTTTTTCTAACGTAACATATCTTCATCTAATTGCCTCGAATCCATTGCCTCCTGAATGTTGTCCCTCCAGCTTCTCCGTGGTCGACCTACTCTAATATTTTTCTCGGCCAGCGAGTCTCATTCATTATTTTAACGTGACCGAACCATGTCAGCTGTCTCTTTTCAATATCTTCTATTATAGTTTTTTCCACCTTCATATGTTCTCTAATTGTTTCATTTCTTACATGTTCTAATCTCGAAACTTGACAACTTCTCCTCAAAAAGTTAATTTCTGTACTAAGTAGCTTCCTTTTATTTCTTGCACTTATGTCCCAAACTTCTGCACCGTAGATTGTAGCGCTCTTCATTATACTTTCATATATTCTTCTCTTTGTTTCCTTCCTGATATCTGTGTCGCATAAAATTGAATTGAAGGAACTAGTGATGCTTCTACCTTTATTGGTCCTATGTTGTATTTCACCTTCACTATTTCCTTGTTTGTTATATATAGCTACCAAATATTTGCATTGGTTCACACCAACAATATGTAGTCCATTCTTTCACGGTTTTTGCTCTAAATTTTAAAGAACCGCTTGGATTGACATGAAATTTGGCATACGCATAGATAACATGTTGAAGAAAAAAAGTGATGTGGTGCCGATGTGTGCTTTTGCCCTGGGGGTGAGTTTCACCCCATCTCGGGGGTGAAAAAATATATGTTCAAGATAAGTCCCGAAATGGATAAACTGACTAATTTTAAGTAACTTTTGTTCTATAGAGCTTTTTCGCCAAGTCAACACTTTTCGAGTTATTTGCGAGTGAATATGTTCATTTTTCAACAAAATAACCACATTTTTAGACGGTTTTTTGCAAATAACTCAAAAAGTAAGTATTTCTAGAAAAAACCGTTCTTAACAAAAATATAGCCTATAAAAAAGTAAAAAAAATGGTATAAGCGTTAGGTCTCTGGATCTCGTAGAACCAGAGTTAGAGCCAATGAAAAATAGATTCATATTTACCAAATTTCAAATAGAATTTTTCGACGTGAAATATCCAAAAAAGTAAGCACTTTCTGGGGAAAAACTCATTATAACTTTTTTAAAGTGTTTAAAAAAAGCTTTATTTCTCTTTTTACAAGAAGTTTCTAGCATTAAATTTAAGCAAGTTACGCTCAAAATAAAGTTGGTCCCTTTTGTTTTTGCAAAAAAAAATCGGGAAGACCACCCCCTAATTAGCAACTTAAATGAAATTAATCGTTACCGCACCACAAATTATTTTACTTATGTTGTGTTTATATGATCTGTAAGTTTCATTGATTCAAAGTGCTTATTTTTGAAAAAATTTGGTTTCAAAGTAAAATTTTTAAAAATTTAAATTTTGAAAAATATGCTTTTTTTCAAAATAACTTAAAAATTCTTAGAGATACAAAAAATCTCGAAAAACAAAAAAAGTCAGATTTGCTTTTCTGCATATCATGTATTTTTTTGTTTTTCTGTTAGACAAAAATTGATTAAGATTTGGTGTTTCTAAATTTGCATACATTCGTGATCAGTGACTCGTTCAACCGCTTTTAACTACAGCCCTTTCAATAATAAGGACTTTGAACCGATGAAACTTACAGATCATATAAACAATATATACACGAGTCAAGAAACTTGTGAAGTCGTAACGATTAAGTTCATTTAAGATACTAATTAGGGGGTGATTTTCTCGATTTTTTTACTAAAACCAAAAGGGACTAACTTTATTTTGAGCGTAACTTGTTTAATTTTGATGCTAGAAATTTTTTTTATAAAACAAAAATGAATCTTTTTTTAAACACTTTAAATAAGTTGTAATGAGTTTTCCCCGAAATGTGCTTTATTTTTGGTTATTTCACGTTAAAGTATTCCATTTGGAATTTGACGAATATGAACCTTTTCATTCATTAGCTATAACTCTAGTTCTACTAAGTGTATATAATTTCTTACAGGCTATATTTTTGCTAAGAATGTTTTTTCGACAAAATTCTTACTATTTGAGTTATTTACGAAAAACCGTCTAAAAGCGTGGTTATTTTGTTGAAAAAATGAACATATTCACTGCCAAATAACTCGAAAAGTATTGACTTAGTGAAAAAACTCTATAGAACAAAAGTTACTTAAAATTAGCCAGTTTATCCATTTCCTGACTTTCTTTGGACGAATATTATTTTACCCCCAAAAGGGGGTGAAAACCACCCCCAGGGCAAAAGCACATATCGGCACAATATCACTTTTTTTCTTTGACTTATTAGCTATGTGTAAGCCAAATTTCATGTCAATCCAAGCGGTTCTTTAAAATTTAGAGGTTTTGCAATATTTTACCGTTAAAGAACGGACTAATGTCCTTGTTCCAATGGTAGGTTTTCAATGTTTTCGTTTCCCACTATGAAGTATTCTGATTTGTCCACATCTATTACGAATCCTGCCTGTTGGTAATGTACATTTAGCTTCCGTATCATATAGCTTAAGTTATCTTGATCTTGGGCTATAACAACTTGTTCGTCCGCAAAGTATAATGTAAATAGGGAGTCATCTCCCACTTTCAGTCCCATCGGTTTTACTGCTTTTGTCCACCTCTGTAAGGATTGGTCAAGGTATATTTTAAAGAGAGTGGGAGATAGACAACATCCTTGTCGGAGGCCTTTTGAAGTATAAAATGCCTCAGTGAAATTTTTGCCGTTTTTGATTCTGGTGATAGTGGTCTCATATAACATTTTAGTTGCTTGTACGAGTTTTCCATCGATACCGATGTCTTTCATTGACTTCCATAGTTCTATTATGGTGATACTATCATAGACTTTTTCTAGCTCGATAAGAGCGAAGTGGGTTTCCTGAAAATACGTGGGTTACGTGCATCAAACGCCGACATTAATATTTGTATCTCTAACAAACAGACAGAACTCGTATAAAGATTCCAGTATCTTGGTTGATAGATAACAAACGATCTTGACCACGAGGTCGAAATACGTGCTCGTATAGGGTATGCTTGGTCCGCTTATCAAAGAATGAAAAAATTCCTAATAAACTCTACCTTATGGATATGCGATACAAATTTGTAAAACATTCCTTTATTCCATATTGCTATACGGAGTGGAAACATGGACTCTTGGAATTACAAGTATGAGGCGTATAGAAGTCTTTGAGGTATGGGTTTTTCGAAGGATGCTGAAGATATCTTGGACAGAGCACGTAACCAACAGCGAGGTGCTGAGAAGAATGGGACTGAGAGAGAACTCCTAAATATTGGAAAAACAGAAAACGAGTTATGTAGGACATATTTAAAGAGGAGAAAGATGCAACTTTTTACTACTCATAATGTAAGGGAAAGTGGAAAGAAGAAGAGGTCCAGGATGAAGAAAATGCTCCTGGCTGAAGAACTTAAGAGACCGCACAGGCTTGGACACACATTCGATACTAAGAACCGCTCATGATAGAGGCGATTCGCTGTAGTTATAGCCAACCTTCAGTAATGGAGAAGGCATAATTGCTGGAACATTTTTTATGGAACAAATTCAAGTAATTTTAGTAGGTATGTAATATAACTCTGACTAACTATGGCCTGGCTAGCTTAGGCGGTAGCATATCTGACTTCCACGCAGGTAGGCTGCGGTTCGAAACCCAGCACCAGCGAAAACATCTAGACATTTTTAAATGTCTATAGGCCCCAGGTCTTTATATCCTTGATATTATAATATATTTAACACATTAGATCAAACAAAGTGACAAAATCGGCAATTCAAAATTGTTGCCATGTATCTACCATAACATTGGACAAATTAATATCCCTATATACTAACGATGTACCATGAATGTGATTTAATGCTTGAGAAATGTTATCTATCCAGTCCCACAAAAGGGATCCCTCAAACATATGCAGACAAAATCAGCCAAAGTGATTTGTGATATCTAATGAAAGGTTGTACGAAGCTGGATTTGGTGAATATAATGATAATAGCACCACGATAGGTACTTTTAGGCGAGCGGCACACCCCCTAATTTGACGAAAAACAGGAGTTACCGATGAAATTTCTTAAATATCTTCTCAGAGTAAACATTGAACAACAAAGGTGACAGAACACATCCCTGTCTTTCTCCCTTCTCAATATTGATTTTTCCAGATGTTTCGCTTTTTATTCTGATTTTAGCCTTTTGTTCTTGGTAGAGGTTTGAAATGATCCTTAAGTCTTATCGTCGATATTACATGACCTTAAAATTTCTATTGGTTAAAACACAAGCATAGATTATGGACACTACATGTCCTACAAATTATAGATCAGATCTTGTCTTACCTGGGAAAAATCCAATCTGTGTTTCTGGCATGGCAAATATTGACCTTTCTGTAGCTACCCTATATCTGCCATGTACTGACAAACCAACTCCTCCACCCATGACGATCCCATCGATAAGCGCAACATAAGGAATTTTATAGGAACCGATTAAAGCACTGGTAGAATACACAGCCTTGAACATGTGTCCTAAGTTTTTTTCTCCTCTCAGGCGAGCCTCAAACACGGATCTTATATCACCACCAGCACAGAAAGACTTCTCCCCCGTACCTTTGATTAACACTAAAGATTTCTTGCTTTCCCAATCTTTTAGTACTGGTTTGATGGTCTCCATCATGGATAGGGTGAGAGCGTTCAACGCTTTGGGCCTGTTAAGCACTAGGACACCCTTATCGTTCACATTTTTAACGATAACCTCACTTGTTTGGGACGACACATTTCGGCTTATTGAGGTTAATAAGAACTTTACACTTTTTACTACCGAACGGGGTTGTTTAATCATATTAATCTAATTTGAGAGACAAATATATTTTTAATTTGAGTGAACTTAACGGTGACTTTTATTTCGAGTGAATTACTTCGCTGTTGACAAAACGTTTTTAAACGTTAAATATCCTCTTAAACGTTTTAAATATCTAATTATAATAATAAGCCAGTTCTTTAGTTTTATCTACCTACATAATTTTTTGTCATTTTTTAAAACTAATACTAGTTATTATAGTAGATACTAGATAATTCAATAATTATGCTCCAACTGTCACTCTTTTCCTCCTTAACTCGAAAAATATCAACCGCACGAAATAATTAGTGAAAAAGAAATTATACCCCAATAAATGACCGTTTTGGAGTGTAATTTCCAGGGGCAACTCCGAATTGCATGAAAATTGGATTTAGGTTCTACTTACCCTCCACTTCAAAGTTGAATTTGTGCCGTTGGTTGCTTTTACTTGGGGGTGATATTTACCCCTTCTCGAGGGGTGAAAAACGCGTGTTTAAAATAAGGCCGGAAATGAATAAACTGACTTATTTTAAGCACCTTTTGTTCTATAAAGTTTTTTACGTAAGTCAATACTTTTCGAGTTATTCGCGATTTGATATGTTGATTTTTCGACAAAAGAACTACGTTTTCAGACCGTTTTTCCCAAATAACTCAAAAAGTAAATATTTTATCGAAAAAGATATTTTTAGCAAAACTGTAGCCTATAAAAAAACGAAAAAAATGGTGTACCTGTAAAGTCTACAAATTGAGTAGAAGCAAAGTTGTGCTCATGAAAAATACGTTCTTATTCGTCTAATTCCAAATCGAATAATTCAACGCGAAACCACCGAAGAAAGAAGCGTTTTTCGGGAAAACCTTATTAACATTTTTAAAGTATCAAAAAAAATCTTATTATTTGTTTTTTACAAAAGTTACAGCAGCAGAAATAAACGAGTTACGCTGAAAAAAAAGTTGGCCCCTTTTTTTTGGTAAAAAAAATCGTGAAAACCTCCCTCTATTTAGCACCCTAAATGAAATTAATCGTTTGGCTTTACCATCTATTTTAACTGTATGGGTATTGTTTATATGATCTGTAAGTTTGATTGGTTTGAAGTGCTTATTTTTGAAAACATTGTTTTATATTAAAAAATATTTTCTAAAAATTTTTGAAAAATTTCATTTTTTCAAAATAACTTAAAAAGTATTAGTGATAAGAAAAATCTTAAGAGTAAAAAAATGTAGGTTTTGCTATTATCAATATGCTAGTTTCATTTTGTTTCTCTGTAAGACAAAAATTGGTAAAGATATGGCTATTTTGCATACACTCGTGATTAGTGACCCATTAAAGCTTTCTCAATTATAACCCTTTCAAAAATAAACACTTTAAACCGGTGAGACTGACAGATAATATAAAAAATAGATAGGTAAGTAAATTGTTTGTAAAGCGGTAGCAATTAATTTCATTTGGGGAGCTAAACACGGCGAGATTTTCCTGACTTTTTACAAAAAAAAAGAGGGCCAACTTTATTTTGAGCGTAACTCGCTTATTCTTAATGCCAAAACTTTTGTTAACAATTAAAACAAAGCTTTTTATAAACACTTTAAAAAACTTTAAATGGGTTTTTCCCGAAAAGTGCTTAATTTTTCGGTGATTTCACCTTGAAATATTCGATTTGGAATTAGACGAATAAGAACGTATTTTTCATGAGCTACAACTTTGTTTTTATTTGATTGATATACTTGACTGATACACCTTTTTTTGGGTTTTTTATAAGCTACACTTTTGCTAAGGATATTTTTTTTCGGTAGAATATTTACTTTTTGAGGTATTTGCGAAAAACCGTCTGAAAACGTAGTTTTTTTGTCGAAAAATCAACATTTTCAATGGCAAATAACTTGAAAAGTATTGACTTACGTAAAAAACTCTATAGAACAAAAGTTGCTTAAAATCAGTCAATTTATCCATTTCCGGTCTTATCTTGAACGTATGTTTTTTCACCCCCCAAGTAAAAGCAACCAACGGCACAATTTCAACTTTGAAGTGGAGGGTAAGTAGAACCTAAATCCAAATTTTCATGCAATTCGGAGTTGCCCCTGAAAATTACACGGTATCGCCGAATTTCCCGTTCATTTACTGGGCTATTATAGGAAATCGCATTTTTAACAATTTCAGTCCTACTTTTTGTCGAAAAGTTGAAAATGGTGGAGATATTGAGCAAAAACAGTTCTCCCGTAAAATCAAGATGGCGGCTAACGCAACGGCGGAATTCAGTCGCGATTTTAAATTTACACTACTATTGACCCTCCTCCCCCCTAAAGATTAGAAAAATAAAATATTGGGCAGCTCAGCATGCATAGCGAAATTCTACCCCGACTGGATTAATACGAGATAATTCTAGAAAAAAGTTGAAAAAACACTATGTGTTAGATGATGATCAATGCGGCTTCAGACCAGGCCGGAGTAGCATCTAATCTTCTGTGACAGCCTAATGCGACAAGTCACGAAGTCTGTCCGAGACATTTGTAGATTATGTTAACATTAAATGACGGTTAATAAATAATATCATTTTATTTTTTTATATCTTTTTGTAACTCAAACACTACTTGACCGATCTACCTGGAGTTTTGTATATATTTTCTTTAGACATTTCGTGACGTACGTTGTCGAGATATTTTTTGTTTTATGCTTATTTTTTGTTTAACAATAACAATTTTGTTTAACAATATGTTGGTTTTCACCCTCTTTAGGCAAAAAAAATCGTTGTTTTGAGTTATGAGTGATACCAACTCCATTGTTTTTGAGGTGTCTTTAAAAATTTGCCACCGTTGGCTTATTTTTCAATATTTTTTCTCGATATTTTTTGACCTGATTATTTATTGACAATTATGTAATATATACATGATTATATTTGACAATAATTATTACTTGGGTGAAGGTTGACCAGGCACGTAGCTAGGAAATGTGCTTGAAATGTGAAACACAACTCAAATTTTTTGTCCGATTGGGCGGTAAGGTATTAAAAGAATATTCAGAATAAATTTTAGACCCATATGCAAAATTTGAAAAAAACTATTTTAATCCTAGAATACTAATACTCTTAAAATATACGACGCCGAATTATTTTCTGCGAAATTTCTGAGCAACGGAAACTCCTAACAACTTGGGTTCCAGAGTTCTTTAGTACTAGAGTAACGTTGGTGTATAAACGTCAGTTAAATTTTGTGTGAATTAGGTACCCTGTCGTAAATATTACGACCCTTTAGTGTTAACAATAGTAACATAAGCCGTCTATGTACAAGCAGAAAGATTGCTATGCTTTGAGATTCATTTTCCAAATATATGATTGATGCAAGTCCCTATTTTGGCAAAAACTTCGATACCGGAGGATTGCCTCTTACAAATTTTTATGTGAAGGAATTGACAAAATCGGTACATGGTAGCAATCGTAATATTACCAAACATACGATACTGTGTGTTTGTTAAGGGATAATAAACATAAGTACTATCAATCATATGTGATATATTTCCATAATTCGCGCAAAACAAATAGGAAGCCAGTTTTCCACTCTCAGTTTATGTTTTATTTGGGCAAAAGCCTTGCTGAGTCATAGATGCGCAAAAGATTAACCATATTAAACTTAGGGCGCAATATTCGACAGGATATAAACGAAATCCTAAATATACAATCAGTTTCTCAACCGAATAATCCTATTGAAAGAAAACGGACAGTATGCTACGATGCTAGTTATGCCCTAGCCGTCTAAGAAGAATGACAACAAACTTTTGTGTACAGTGTAAACGAGCAATCTGCGGACAAATATTTCTAAATTTAAAATATTTTTTCTACAACCGTGTTAAAAATGCAATTTTTATCACTCCATACGATCGTTAAAAATGCTAATTTAAGGCACTAGTGCTTTAAAAAAATTTTAAGGCACTGCAGTTCGTATTGACCGTATATGCAATTTTGATGTAATGTCAAAAAAATATAAAATTGGAATGTCAGTCAAGTTCAAGTAAAAGTTTTTGTAGATATTGTCCTGTAATTACGTTTGTAGAAAAAATATTGTATGATATGCGTGTTAAAAAGTACATTTTTAAGGCACTCATGTGAATTGCAGAACTCGCTTCGCTCATTCTACAAACTTTCACATGCGTGCCTAAAACGTGTACTTTTAACACTTATATCATAAATACCTATTTTCTAAAACCGTGTTAAAAATTCAATTTTTTAGCACTCCATACGAGCGTTAAAAATGCTACTTTAAGGCACTAGTGCTTTAAAAATTTTAAAGCACTGCAGTTCGTATTGACCGTATAGACAATTTTGATGTAATGTCAAAAAAATATAAAAATGGAATGTCAGTCAAGTTCAAGTAAAAGTTTTTGTAGATATTGCCCTGTAATTACGTTTGTAGAAAAAATATTGTATGATATGCGTGTTAAAAAGTACATTTTTAAGGCACTCATGTGAATTGCAGAACTCGCTTCGCTCATTCTGCAAACTTTCACATACGTGCCTTAAACGTGTACTTTTAAGACTTATATCATAAATAACTATTAACCATGTAAAACTTACATTTTTAAAAAAAATTTCAAATTACTTTTACTAAGTGCAAGATAGAATGTACGGAATCGGAATGTAAAACAGAATCCTATATTTTGTTAGTACTATTAACTTAGTAGTCACTAACATCATCAGGAACGCTAAAATGATATTAAAGCTACAATGATGAAATTAGGTATTAAAAACAACTTACTAGGGTAAGATATAATAACATCTACATATATGACGATGACGACAATCTCACCCTAGTAAGTTCTTTTTAATACCTAATTTTACCATTGTATTTTTAATATCATTTTAGCGTCCCTGGCGATGTTAGCGACTACTAACGAAATATAGGATTCCATAGAAAAGAAGAATACTATCGTTTTTGGTAAATCTGATGTTTAAATTGGATATAAATTGATTCGTACACTGAATAAAAATAGAAATAATGCTAGTAAAAAATAATAGTAATTTCGTTTACTTTTCCAAAAAAAATAAAATAATGACTTGGGGAAAACTTGCTGCCTTGGTAGTTGGTACCAAAGCCGAGACAGTTTTGGGAGGGATCCGGACCCCATGGACCCCTCCCTTGGCTACGTTCCTGAGGTTGACCTATATCCGGAACCCGTACTATTACAGTATCAACAATAGTTTATATAACAATAATAAAGAAACACATTATCAATATTTTCTTGTTTTTTATTATCAAATAATATTTTATACTAAGTCAATCTTATATTCATTACATTAATAATTTTCTCGAAATAAATGAGCAGGATGAAAATTTAATTAGCGGCGAACATTCAACGTTAAATGAACTTCATAATGAGAAGGTATCATTATGAATCTTATATAACTATAAATATATCTGTAACGAACCTGTTAAAATGAACAGTTTCTTCTTTCAGGTATAGTTACAGTTACTTTGAAACTTTGATTAATTAAAATCTTATATCGGATCATTTATTTTCTGTAATGTGATATTAAGTTCGAATAATAGACCAGTGCAAATAGCAAAAAAACAATAAAAAATTAAAAGCAGGATAAGACCAATTCCAAATGAAAGTACACATATTAGATAACATGTGGAACATTTTTCACCAAATCTGGATGAGGGGAACATGGGTTGGGGGAGCGCTTTTAGGGGTGAAAACGGTTAATTACGATTTGCGGCAAAACGGCACATCCTATCGAAAAAAGTTAAATCGCAAAGTTGTAGGCAATAAAAAGATCTACAAGTTTTGTAAATAAACATTTTTCGCATAACCTCAAAATATTCGAGAAAATTGGAAAATTCGATGTTTTTGATTTCATTTTTTTCTCACTGAAAAAAAATTTTTTTTTACCAAATATGGTGGAAACTTACCTCTTTATGTCCCAAACACGCTGTAATTTTTGTGTATAAAAATATTTTTTAAAACTCTTGTTTTTATGTTTAAGGGAAAAGGTAAGCATTTTTTCAATTGAAAAATCTCCCGAAATTTTTTTAGCTTTTTTAAAGAAGTTGGCATTTTTTTTGTTTATTGAAACTTCTGATGGTGTAAAAAAATATATACGTTGCTGTGGAAAATTTTGTCACAAAAGGCAAAAATCGGAAATTTATTTTCAACCCCTCACCATTTTCAGATTCTCAGACGTAATGTAAGTTGCATAGCGAGTAGGTGCAGCCCAGCTAGACGCAGCGCCGCGCCGCGCCGCGGCCATTATGTGTACCATGATGACACTTACAGTGAATCAAACGTACGTGTTAAACATAATTTTGTGAAAAGAATTTAGTGACAAATTTATTTATTTTAAAGGAAATTGTGGAATCTACATAAAAAGGTAAATACTACCTGTGTCTTATTTTCAATTTAATATAGACGAATAAAATGTAGACGAAGACCATGATGGTCTAGAAGATTTGGAGGAAACTGCAGAATCTGTAAGCATTAGCGAATGTGACGAAGAAATGCCATCAAAGAAGCAAAAACTTAATTAATTGATGAAAAATTGGCCATTAAAATTATAATAATTACTTTCTTTTGTATTAAATAAACTTTTTCGTTAAAAAAGTTGTTGCGACTTTTAATTTGGTTCATGAGAAAAAAGTTAAAAAAAAATGTAGTTTATAGGTAAGTAGGCCGACTTTAAAAAAAATATAGTTTAAAAAAAATAAAAAACACGCTTTTAAAGCACTAAAAATTTAAAAATAACTTTTAAAATTAAAGCTAGTAATATTTTATTTTTAAATTTTTAGTGCTTTAAAAGCGGGTTTTTTATTTTTTTTAACTATAATTTATTCACAAAATTAAAAATCACAGACAACGGCATTAGTGTATTAAATTTTTAACAGATGTTCGTTGGTTCCTGCTCGCTATGCAACTTATATTACGTCTGAGAATCTGAAAATGGTGAGAGGTTGAAAATAAATTTCCGATTTTTGCCTTTTGTGACAAAATTTTCCACAGTAACGTATATATTTTTTTACACCATCAGAAAATAGAGGTTTCAATAAAAAAAAATGCCAACTTCTTTAAAAAAGCTAAAAAAATTTCGGGAGATTTTTCAATTGAAAAAATGCTTACATTTTCCCTTAAACATAAAAAACAAGAGTTTTAAAAAATATTTTTATACAGAAAAATTACAGCGTGTTTGGGACAGAAAGAGGTAAGTTTCCACCATATTTGGTAAAAAAAAAATTTTTTTTTTAGTGAGAAAAAAAAATAAAATCAAAAACATCGAATTTTCCGATTTTCTCGGATATTTTGAGGTTATGTGAAAAATGTTTATTTACAAAAGTTGTAGATCTTTTTATTGCCTACAACTTTGCGATTTAACTTTTTTCGATAGGATGTGCCGTTTTGCCGCAAACCGTAATTAACCGTTTTCACCCCTAAAAACGCTCCCCCAACCCATGTTCCCCTCATCCAGATGTGGTGAAAAATGTTCCACATGTTATCTAATATGTGTACTTTCATTTGGAATAGGTCTCATCCTGCTATTAATTTTTTATTTTTTTGGTCCATTTTAGAGCTATCTGCACTGGTCTATAAGTTCGGTTTTTATTCAATAAGTAAAATACATTGACGTGTCAAGAGAATTACATCTTAATAAGGAAATTAATTCTTTCGTGATAGTAGAAAAAGTTATATTAAAGGAGGCAAGTATGCTAAAATTGCAGTTACTCGAGCTTTATGGGGACCTATTGGGTTGTGAAGATTAGGTCCTAACACCAAAAAAAGTTAAGTTAATTTTTCCATTTTACTGGGGACTTTACATTTTTTAATTTAATTTTCAATTTCCAACAATCGTTTTTTCCGATTATACCGCCATCTATCCATAATTCGAAAAAATGTCTCGACTAAAAGTTTTTACGTAAGGAGTTTCTACGTAAGTTTTTACGTAAGGAATCCAAATCTGCAATACAAAATGGAGGCTCATATTTAGGATTTTACAGTAACCCCACACCCCATCACCGCTAGTGGGGGCGTTTGATGTTATTTGATAAATTTTTAAAAAATATTTAACACGTATTTTTTAATTTTTTGATATGATGTTCATTTCGCAAAATATCTCATGGTTCCTATTTATAATTTTAAAGTTATTCCTCACCTCTCCGTGGGGGGTCGTGTTTGGTATCATTCGATATATTTTCGAAAAATATTAAACAATTTTTTTTCAGTTTCTCTATCTGACGTTTCGCGAAATATTCGCTTTCTTTGTGAAACTTTGTGACTCGCCCATTTCCTTATCTCCCGCACAAATCGTCATCTTGTATCGTCAACAACCACTGTTCTGAATGTACTTAACTTATCTTATCTTAATCTGACGATTTTGAGTTTTTTTAAGGATAGATCTTTTTTCGGACCCCTCTTAACGAACACCCCTGTATTAAGAGCCAATATGGTAGGGGTACACTTACACAGTACAAGGTTTCTCCCCATGTGATTTTCTGACGCGCTCGAGTAACTGCAAAAATCCCCGCTTAGGCTCCACTATCATTATTAAGATCGGCGATTAATAGTTTGACGAGTCTGCCTGTTTTTCTTTGTTCCATTGGGCCGGTTGTTCGAACGCTAATCAACATTGATCACTATCAAATACTTAATTACTGTCACAACTGTTAATGTCAACTTTGGTTGGGTTGCCGAAAACATAATTATTGATGACAATTATGAAATTAGTTAATCAATTATGTTAATAATTGTTATGTTAATTGACTAACTAATCTCATAATTACAATTAACTATGTTTTCAGCAACCCAACCAAAGTTGACATTGACAGTTGTGACAGTAATTAAATATTTGATAGTGATCAATGCTGATTAGTGTTCGAACAACCGGCCCTTAATGTATACTGCAACAATTTATCTGTCAATTCAATAATGAATTTTAACGCTCTTTTTTCTTAGTTTCTATTTACACTTACCTTAATTCATTTCTACTTAACACTATTTACACTAAAACATAGTTTATGACTGAATGAACGATTTAAAATTTTCCTATTTATATATTAGTCCTGTCGCCAGGGGGGGTACAACTGACTCCTTTATTCAGATGGACTTACCGAGTTTTTTTTACGTATTTTGACCCGTAGAGTACGAATTTTTTGGGTAGTAGTTGATACGGATGTCGATAAGATTGTTATAAACAAAGAACTTGAGGAATTACATATCAGCGATTTTTCGCAAAACAAAACATTTTTTTGTATTTTTGGGGTCATTCTAAGCAAAAAATGTTTTTAAAAGTTTTTTCGTTGGATGCATAGTTTTTGAGATAAACGCAGTTGAACTTTAAAAAAATCGGAAAATTGCAATTTTTGAACCCGAAAAACTTTTGATTAAAAAATTAAATAGCAATTCTGCTTACCGCATTTAAAAATTCAAGACAAATTCTATCGGTTTTGATTATTTGCATTGCTAAAGATTATTTTTTATTGTTAAACAATGTTATAAACACATAGTGCTTGAGTGATGTTTTCAACGCATCTCTCATTTAAAATCGAACTAGTAGGTGCACCTACCAACAGGCTATTTCTACGTAGAAAATACTATATGTTTATAGCGTTGTTTTACAATAAAAAAATTAACTATTAGCAATGCAAATAATCAAAATCGATAGAATTAGACTTGAACTTTCAAATGCGGTAAGCAGAATTGTTATTTTATTTTATAATCAAAAGTTATTCGAGTTCAAAAATTGCAATTTTTCGATTTTTTGAAAGTTCAACCGCGTTTATCTCGAAAACTAGGCATCCTACGAAAAAACTTGTAAGAACATGTTTTGTTTACAATGACCCAAGAAATACAAAAAAAAATGTTTTGTTTTGCGAAAAATCGCTGTTATTTAATTTCTCAAGTTCTTTGTTTATAACAATCTTATCGACATCCGGAACAACTGTTACTCAAAAAATTCGTGTTCTACGGGTCAAAATGCATAAAAAAACTTGGATAAGTCCATCTGAATAAAGGAGGCCGTTGTAACCCCCCCCTACCCCCCCCCGGCGACAGGACTATATATTTTCATTCGTTCTGGAACTCCCATCGAAGCCGGATCTGCTTCTCGAAATTTCCAATTAATGTACTAGAATTGAACATGCAGGACCATTTCATGACGTCACGCAGATACCAGCTTCTTGAGTCTTTCTAGAAAAAACTGGTCGGTTTACCGCTGGGGTGGGGGAGACTGGCGTCAGTGTTGTTTACATGGGTCTGAACGACAGTTAACGTAACAATATTATCATTACGTGTTTTCTTCATCGTCCTACAGAAAATGATTTACGTGATTAATGATATACAGGATATCTATTTCTGACCATATTAAGTTTGTTATTATTTATAACGTTCTTAGTATTTTCATTAGTCCAATTTCTAGCATTCTCTCCCTAGGTTTACTGTGTCGAAAGCCTTTTTCAGATCAACAAAACATAATATGATCTATTTTATTCTATAATAGATAGTTTGCTTTTAATTATGTGGCTATGTAGGCTTCGGAATATGTTCTTAATCTAAAGCCTTGTTTAAGTAGATATTAGGTTTATATAAGATTAAGCCACAATTATTGGTGTAATGAAAATTATATTTTTAAATAACTAAAGTGTGACGTTTCAATTTCCACTCCAGAAATCGTGGCCTGGACATACTTGGTCTAGATCTTGTAGGCCACAGCATGAGGGGTACATTTACTTTGTGGATTTTTGCAACTCCGTATAAGTGTGGTGGCCGCCTGTAGTAAGGTGTTAGTATTCTTCTTTGGTAGTCTGTCAGATATTCCTTTTTCTTCAGCCTGTTTGCATCTACTCCTGAACATAGGCCTCCCCATGAGTTCTCCATTATTATCTGTTTTGTGCTATTTGGTGCCAGTTTCTCCCCATTTTTGTTTTGAGTCATTTGTCGTCTAGCCATTGTTTGTGTGGTCTTCCTCTATTATTACTGTGCTCGCGTGGTCTCCAATGTACAATGTTTCTCGTCCACCTTTCAATGTTTTGTCGTGCACTCAACAAAAAAGGTACGTAATATCAATAAAAATGTTAATTCAGACAACAAACGCAATACTTAAAATTTGTCCAATTCTTGGTTTTATTGGAATAACAAAGCGATCAATTCATTATTTTTGTTAGTTGAGCCAATGTATTACGTTTATTGAATGGATGAACATTCATTATGTATACCATAATACCACTTTATTGATATTACGAACTCTGTTCATTGAGTCAACGAACACTATTAATTGAAACAACAACGTCGTTAATTGACCGACGAAGACTATTCGTTGTGTCAGTAACAGTGTTATTTCTCCTAACGTATTTCGTTTATTTCTACAATTATTTCCGTTTATTCTTACAGTTAATTCCGTTCATTCTCACAATAAATACGGTTATTCTCACAAGCAATTATATTCATTCTTACAATCAGTTTCGTTAATTCCTACTATGAACGTATTTTATATTCATATTTACTGAATGCATTAGCCCAATGTATGATATTGATTAATAATAATTTTTTAAATCCCCCTTTTTTGTCCTAAACCTAATGGACTTTACACTGTGTGAATTCTCATAATATGAGACATCATATCATGATTTCACTTATACAGTGCGCTGGAAAAAGTGTTACACTCCCCCCCCCCCTATTAACTTATTTATTTTTAGCACATAAGCAAAACGGTCGGATAGGTTGATTTTTAAAATAATCAAAGTATATTATAACATCAATGTTTCGAACATAACATGATCCCTCTTCAGGTGACAGGCATAACTTTGATTTTTTTAAATGGAAAAGTACATCATGTGATAGCTCATTTAAAAGCGTTTGAAATATTGATTCCAAAAATGTATAACACTTTAATACTTTTTGAGAGCGCAGGTGCAAAATTTCAATCTATTTCTTTTTAAACGCATTCATTTTTTTTGGAATCCTGAGAAAACTAATAAATGTTTTTGAAAAATTTAAACGCAGAATAAAAGATTACATTATTACCGAGGACTGAAAGTCCCTTAGAATAAACAAAAACTTTCTTTTGAATGGTATATTTGAAATTAAAAATCATACTAAATTTTCTCTTTTTCACCCCCGTGACTTATTAAAATAATCATTATAGAAGTTCTCAGGGACTTCAGGCCCTGGATAATACAGTAATATTTATTCTGCGTTTATATTTTCAAAAATACTAATTAGTTTTCTCAGGATTCGAAAAAAATTTAAAAAGAATTCGACCGAAATTTCACGATAATAGACACACGAAAACTTCCTTCTACTACGGACTACACTTGGAAACGAAATGAAATTATTATTCGGCACTTCGGCAGAGGTAACAGCATTGTTTAACAAAGAATCATTTTTTTAACAATGGTAACACAGAGAAGCTAGGGGTATCACGATAAGGAAAAGCCGTTACATTTCAAATGGTCAAGCAAAACATTTATGGTCTCAACAACTACGTTTATTGTCACCATGAACGCATTGATTGTGGATATTAAACGCAGTAGTAGATTGATTAATGCATTCGTTGTCACAACAATCAGCTTACATCTATACAATAATCATATATTACTCTATATTAACAACATTTGTACATTGTTTTAATGAAATCTGTACGTTGTCACGATAAACCAAGGTAATTGCTTGTCATCTACGAAGTCAAGAAAATGAGTTGCTGCCAGGATTAACATTATTTATTAAATATACGAAACTAAGTTATTGGCTGAATAAATTGACTGTTATTGATTAATGTACTCTAGTTATTTTCACAATTATTATTCAATCATTGTGACAGTAACCAAATATTGAACCATTGAAATAAAAAATTAAATTGTTGTTACACCGAAATACTATTCAATAATCACTGTTCAATAATCAATATTACGAACTAAATTTTTTTGAGTGTGCCACGTGTCCTACTTAATTTCATTTCATTTGCGCAATTCTTCCAATTACATCTGTCACTTTCGTCCTGTTTCGCATCTCCTCATTTCGTATAGGTATTATGTTCCCTCAGAGATACTCCCAACATAACTCGTTCGATCTCACTTCCATCTCGATTTCGATATCTTGATTTGTCATCACTTTTGTTTTATTTAAGTTCATTTTTAAACCGACTTTTTCAGATTCTTTTTTAGCTCCTTTAGCATAAAGACTAGTTCTTTTCTATTGTGGCTTTTAAACTGTTGCATATAAAACTAATTTTTTACAGAATTTGCTATTAAATTTTCAGCACAGCTGACCCTTTTAAGTAAAAGCTTTCATCCCGAATCCGAAATAGGTAAACTTTTTGGTATAAATAAAGGAAAATAAAATACGTTGCTATAATATATCCCGAAATAATTAACCCTCCAGTATAAAACCGAAACATACAAAATATTATGACCTGTTACCGCCCCACAACAAGCGCAGTCTCGTCTACCCATGGAAAATGAGAGAGCCTTTTTTCTGTAAGATTAACATATAATAAAATCACATTTCGTATGCGACTCGCGGCATTATGCTAAAACACACCAACCGCATTACATTAACATTTTGACAAAAAAACATTTCGCACCCTTCCACAAGTTCGACTTAATTCTCCTTCGCAGAATTATTGTATCCCATCAGACCGTCTAACAAATTTAACTTTATAAATGGATTTCCAATACATAACCAATAACATTCCCTTTAACATGCGAATAGATAGGCCTGGATCTCGCGTACCAAAAAAAAGTTTATTAATAGCAAGCTGAAAATTTGTTAATAGCTTAACGGTGTCTATTGAGAAATTCACACCGAGAATGCAGTACGGCTAAGATAGGGCAATACATTTCTAATGCGGAATAAACGCACAGGGTTGTCGGTCATCACCAGTTGTTGACTGCTCTCTCAAGAGCGTCGCACGGTCGCACAGGAACTGTCGCAACGCTGAATGCGCATTCCTATCTTAAACGTACTGCAATCCCAGTGTGAATTTCACGTTAGTCGGACAAACTTCGCTGTATGGGAACACTGGAATAGGGGAAGTTTTAAATGTGGAACGTATCATCCTGACAAGTTTATGATTGTCAAAACTAGCAGGTTTTTTTTAAGTTTATTTAATAGCAAACTTTATATAATATCATGGGTGTTTTTAATCAATGATAATATATAAAAAAAAATGTGCGACAAACATGTTGGGCAAACAAGTCCGACGCGTAGAAGCTGTCAAATGACAGGAATTATGTTGGTGGTAAATAGCAGTCTGAATTTTGCATGAGAGTTTATTTAATGAAAGGGTAACAAATCAATTGGAAGATCTGTCCGACGTTTTCGTAGTCTCAAGTTCGAAACCTGTAACCTGTTCCACAATTAAAACTTCCCCTGTTCCAATGTTCCCGTACATCAAAGTGTGTCTGACTAGACACCGTTAAGCTATTAACAAATTTTCAGCTTGCTATTAGTAAACTTTTTTTTAACTTTTTAAAAACGAAACTGCTTATTTATATTTTTCTTTTATACCATATAGACAAGACGAAAACGGCGGGCCCGTTGGGAAAAATATTCCCATGAGATTTTTTTGCATAATCACATTCGTGAGACATCCCAGAAAAAGGTTCAAGAAGTCGCCCACGTGAAAAGTGGTTCAATTTTTTTTAACAATTTTTTTAATCAAATTGTAAAAATCAATATTTTGGCTCTGGCAAATTTTTTTAGGTTTTTTGGACCATTCTGGACAAAAAAGGTCTCTTATAATTTTTCTCTAAAGTTGATATTTTTCGAGTTATAAGCAATTTAAAATTTGAAAAACGCGAAAATGACCCTTTTTAAGACTTAATAACTCGGTTAAAAATTATTATTATGAAAGTTAGAGAGTGACTAAATCAAAAGTTAAAGCCGCTACATGATCCTGAAGAAATCTGTGTTATAAATGTATTACAAAGCTGTTATTTTTAATTAATACCAATGGGCGGTTAGATCGTATGACGCGGCTGTAAATGTGAGTGCAAGTAAGATGCACAATTGGACTGTCGGAATGGCATCTCTCTCGCACTCAGCATTTACGGCCGCCTAACACGTGCATGGCGCTCATTATTATTACTTAAAAATAACAGCTTAGTAATAAAATAATGACAAAAATTTCTTCAGGGTCTTGTAGGGGGGGGGGCATTGAACTTTGATTTATTCACTTCTGACTTTCATAATAATAACTTTTAACTGAGTTATTAAGCCTTTAAAATCGCCATTTTTCGTTTTGTTCAATTTTAAATTGCTTATAACTCGAAAACGATCAACTTTAGAGGAAAATTATAACATACTTTTTTATCCAGAATGGTCCAAAAAACCTATAAAAAAAGTGCCCGGGCCAAAAATACTGATTTTTGCAATTTCATTAAAAAAAATTGTTAAAAAAAATTTGGGCCAATTTTCACGTGGGCGACTTCTTGAACCTTATTCTGGGATGTCTTACGAATGTGATTATGCAAAAAAGGCTCATGGGAATATTTTTCCCAACGAACCCGCCGTTTTCGCCTTGTCTAATACTCTATATTTATTAGAGTACCTACCTACAAAATGATAGCGTTTCATATGGGTAATCTCAGATGCATTGTTGGAATATTTTCCTATCGTCGCCCGTTGGTACTTTAGTACCTGGGTTAACAGATTACTTGATTCGTTGTCGACAATAAATTCACTCATTTAAACTTTTTTTTTTGGTACGCGGGATCTAGGCCTATTACACTCACTCGAGGTTTTATTTAAAACAAGTGGGAGGATTTTTGTAAAGATGAGAGATCCTTTTGTTGTTGATACTTATAACTGCTGTAACATTCTCCCATTGACGAGCACCGATATTTTATTAGTACTTGCAATTTCCTATACTCTTTAAAGATTTAAATTCGTTCCAGTAATTTACTTTACTTTAAACAAAATACAATTTTTAATAACATTTTTAGCTGGTTACTTATTTCTTAGTTGACCAAATGGTGAAATTGATGACCTGCGGCGCCAGCGTCCATACAATGATAAAGGTATCTTCGAAACATTCTTCCACATTCTGAAGAATTTTCGGAGTGATTCGTAGGCATTCGTTGACATTTCGTTGATGTAAATCTTCTAAATGACGTTCTATACATTTTCAATACTATAAGCTAAGGCAAAATTAATTATGTCTTCCATAGGCGTGACCAGGGGGTTGGGGGTTATAACCCCCCCTCCCATTGGGATGTACTGTCAGCTCTATACGCTTAACATCATGATCATCATCACGTAGCGCTACAACCCTGGGTGGATCTTGACTGACTATACAACTTTTTTTTCCAATTTGTTCAGTCTTCCATCAACCAAGGGTCAAATGAAATGTTCATTTTCCAGAGACCTGCTTGGATGTTATCTCTCCATCGCATTCTGGGACGTCCGAGTGGTCTTTTGCCTGTAGGAATATCCTCCCATACCAGTCTTACAAGTCTCTCGTTATGAAGTCTGTGCAGGTAGCCCGACCATCTTAGTCGCTGTGATTTAATTTGTTGGACAATATACGCTTAACACCATTATGACTATTCAAAGGTGTTGCTGACAAATCAAGCCAGTTTGAAGTTGTAACCCCCCTCGTCTTAAGATTATCCTAGTTACGCCGCTGATGTCTTCCAGTAATTGTAAATACATTTCGCCAGCCAAATTGGCAGGTAAAAAAAATAGTCCCACCAGTCGTCGATCACCAAAAACACCAGATCATACATTTAATTGCTGTTGCTGTGTATGCATCTCGTGAAAAATCATACGGTTTTATTTAGGTCCTTCTTCAGTATGTTTGCACCAACTCCTCGACAAAGGTTTAGCCATAATTTCTCCACATTTCTCTGTTTTGTGCTATTTGGTGCCAATTTCTCTCTACTTTTGCTTCGATGTCGTCTAGCCATCGTTTTTGTTTTGTAGTCTTTCTCTACTACGACTGTGTTCGCGAGGTCTCCAATGTACAATGTTTCCCGTCTACCTGTCATTGTTTTGCCGTAAAACGTGTCTCCTTCCAATTCTTCCAATTACATCTTCCACCTTCGTCCTGCTTCGCACGTCCGTGTTTCGTATAATATTATGTTCTCTCAGAGCTACTCCTAACATAGCTCGGTCAAGCTATGTTGGTAGTATCGTTTCATTATTCAGATTAACACGTTCAGTGCCACATGTATTCAACATGGATACACGCCTCACACTGATTTAGTGGCCACGTGTATCCAATGTGGATGCACATGAAATTTTGTATTTTGAGCCGTGTACATCCGCACCAGATACACACCGTCTAAATATCTTTATGGGTGCTTGTAAGTAGTGGCCTACGAAATCCAAACCTCTGATTGGCCTGCAGGTACTGCGATGATTTTTGCCTAGACATATTTTTAAACAAAATAAAGGGAAATGAAACAATTTATTAATTTTATAGAGAAAAAAATATATAAGTATAATAAAACATTTGTGGGTTAAAAAACAAATGAAAAGATAGTATTTTTCGATAAAATGAACGAAATGAAACTGTTTCTAGATACATAAAAACGTGTGGCCGGATACATGTGGCCGCGTGTGTCCAATGCGGTTACATACTAAAAATGACGTCATATAACAATCAAATCATGTTTTTACAGGTTTTTCTTAAACTGGCATACTAAGACCATGTTTTATATTTGTTTTCTTCATTTTGACAACTTCGGCCTGTGGAACCCTATTTTTGTGTTACCATGGTGGCACTCAATGTGTTATTAACAGAAGTTGTGACGGTTTATAGTTCTATTTATGAAAAAGTGCATTCATTCATTTGACAAAAAAACATTTATACCCTTTCACGTCCTACATAATTCTCCTTTGGAGAATTTTTGTATCTTATCAGACCGTCTGACAAATTTAACTTTATAAATTGATTTCCAATACATAACCAATAACATACCCTTTAACATGCGAATAAAATGTTCCACTCTTGCTTGGCTTTACACCTACTCGAGGTTTTATTTAAAACGAGTGGGAGGATTTTTGTAAAGATGAGAGATACTTTTATTGTGGATACTTTCTTATATGTAACTGCTTTATTATTCTCCATTATATTTACGTGCAAAGATATGGTATAAAAATCTAAAAACCCTTTGACAATTCATTATATTTGATCATTTTTTAATGATTTTAACTTCCAATCGTGTAGTAAGATTTTTCATCATGTATTAGTCCAGGGCGCATCTGTTTTGAGATGGACGTTGAGAGGTGACTCAAATTTTTTTGCAGAAATTGCTTGAAAATAACTCAAATAATATTATTTGAGTTATCCTCCCACTCAAAATGGTCCGGAACGTTGTTTAAATAATCAAAATGTCAAAATATGAAGGAAAAATTCGATTTTTTTATTGGTTTTTTGATTATAACTTTAAAACTATCCATTTCTGAGAAAAGTTGTACCGACATAAAAGTTGCGTAATTAAATTTCCTACAATATAGAATTGGTTAAAAATTTAAAAAATAGTCACCCTCGTTGCAAAATAGCAATAATTGCGAAAAACAAACATACAAAAACAAGTATTCGCATTTTACGTTTTTCAACCATTTATGCTACACTTAGGACCTTCATATTTTACCCAGAAAAACTTTATGATATAGTAAAACAACACTGTAAATTTCATTAAGATCGGTTTAATAGATTTTGCAAAATAAATTTTGAAATCCAGCTGTCGCAAAAAAATTCATTTTTTTTAAATGTTGCAGGACTGAAAATAAAGCAGAAAGCAAGTTGAATTTTTTTTGCTTATAGAAGTGTACTGTACCTTTCATTTGCAATTTGCAAAATTAAAATCGATTAATTACCACGGCGTCAGGAAATTTTTTAAATGAACATTAATTTTTGGTGCTACGCGCAGGACAGCGGTGTTCGATTCACACAAGTTGATTTCCACCAAAATTTCTTCCAATCTTTATCTAATATATTATTTTTTTACTCTATATTTTGTTGTATTTTAATATTTTAATTCCACAAAAATCAAACTAATTTTATTATTGTTTGTGAAATATTGTTTAAACAATTGCATATGTTTAAAAATAATAAACTTTTATTCTCTAAGTTAAAATATATGAACAAAGAAAGTTTTTGCTAAAAAAAGTGTTATTTCAAAGGACAGAGTATGTGTTTTTATTTTGCAATAAACAAATTTATTTATTCATATCGAAATTTAATAAAAATTAAAATGTATTAATCATTATCAAAGGTTATTGGAATGCCCAATCAGAGCAACCTATCCGCTGTCCTGCGCGTAGCACCAATAATTAATGTTTATTTAAAAAAATTCCTGACACCGTGGTAGCTAATCGATTTTAGTTTTGCAAATTGCAAATGAAAGGTACAGTACACTTCTATAAGCAAGAAAAATTTCAACTTGCTATCTGCTTTATTTTCAGTCCTGTAACATTTTGAAAAAATGAATTTTTTTGCGAAAGCTGGATTGCAAAATTTATTTTGCAAAATCTATTGAATCGATCTTAATGAAATTTACAGTATTGTTTTACTGTATCATAAAGTTTTTCTGGGTGAAATATGAAGGTCCTAAGTGTAGCATAAATGGTTGAAAAACGTAAAATGCGAATACTTGTTTTTGTATGTTTTTTTCTCAATTATTGCTATTTTGCAACAAGGGTGACTATTTTTTAAATTATTAATCAATTCTATATTGTAGGAAATTTAATTATGCAACTTTTATGTCAGTACAACTTTTATCGGAAATGAATACTTTTAAAGTTATAATCTAAAAACGAAGAAAAAAGTCGAATTTTTCCTTCATTTTTTGACATTTTGATTATTTAAATAATGTTCCGGACCTTTTTGAGAGGGAGGATAACTCAAATATTATTATTCGAGTTATTTTTAAGCAATTTCTGCAAAAACATTTGAGTCACCTCTCAACGTCCAAATGTACTAATATCTTTACAGATGCGCCCTGGTCTATATTTAATTCTGTCTAATCGGATGAGGTAAACATTATAACGGGAATATTCTACCTATATTATTATACTGGGCATATTTTTAGGTAGATTGTTTCTGTTTAATTACAACGAGTTTCGTAGCTTTGAGATCTATCACATTTAAGAAACTGAACCATAATAAACTTTTTGTTCTGAATATAATGTCAAATTGTCACAAGGACAACACAAATCGGCAATAAACAATCTCGTGGCGATTGTCAGGCAACAAGTTTTTGAAAAATTGTCGCATTATTGACAATTAATTCTCACTCTCTTGTGATATTAATGTTGATAATATTTGGTATAAAGGTTTTGCATAATAATGCTGCAAAGTTTTCAACTTTATTATACAGGGTGGCCAGAAACGTGAAAACGAACATTATCGAACCAGAGACATTATCAGGAACTACGACAATATTTTTGAAAACCTAGGTCAATTTTTGATTCTTGTTCTTCTTCTTCCTCTTTATAAGCAATTCTGCTTGTTCATTGGCGGATTGATACCTCTGTGGAAGGTTGTCACTCCATCTTTTGCGCGGTCGGCCGATACTTCTTCTACCGATTGGGTAGAGTTTTTGGCAAATTTTTGATTAAAGAGGGATATTTCCGGTATTTTTGATTATTTTACTTTCAACCCTAAGCCAAGAGAGAAGAATCGCCCCGACGTTTTTAATGGGAGTCAAATAAGATATCGTTAGAAAACACTTGTAATTCGCTATTACCAGAGAACGGCAGTTCTCGTCAGTCATGCACAATACCCCTAGTTGTTCTAGTATTTCTCCCTTGGTATTGTTTATTACGGTAGTACGGTATCATCAGCGTACGTGATGTTGTCTTTGCTGGTGCCGTTAATCTGGAAATCACCTTGGACCTAATCTAATGTTTCTCTGAATATCTTTAGATTAGGGATGGGAAAAACCTACCGGTTTAAACCTAAAACCGGTTTTTTTACTTCGCAATAACCGGTTTTACCGGTTGTTTTTTTGTCCCGGTTATAACCGGTCTTTTCTTTTTAAAGTAAAAACCGGTTATTAGGTTTTTACAGTGGTTAGGATTAGGTTAGGTATAATTTTGGATCCCAATCATAATTATTATTCTCAAGTAATTATTCCAAACAAAACAATAATTCAAATTTTATTTTATTTTATAAAATACAGAAGCAAACTGAAAGTGCAATCTCACATCAGCCAGAAACAATTATTAAGTTTTATTATAATATTTCCTTGAAAAGGTATTTGTAATCATAATATCTACATAAGAAATGATCTGCGCAAACATCATCTATTTTTCACACTTAACTCTTGACATTGAAATTGGGTGAATGACTTTTTCTGATTATCAAAAATAATGCTCTGACTATGAATATCGAATTACTGATTACGAATATGAATCTCCAAGAATTTCGCTACGTTTTCAAAACGATACACTCATACAGGAAGTATTAAATGAGTTAAAATGTACCTATTCTACAAATATACAAACGTGTTAAAAGTAATACAGTTCTTTCGATAGTACTAATTTTGATCATATTGATATCGAGTCGAATGGAGTATCGCAAACTAAAGTGTATTGTAAATGTAACTTTGTAACCTATTGGATTAAAAAAACCGAAAACCAGTTTTTCCAAAAAGATGCGCCCAAAAAGATGGTTTTTTTCCAAAAACCGGTTTTTTTGGCCGGTTATTATACCGTAAGCAAAAAAAACCGGTATAACCGAAAACCGGTATTTTGTCAAAAACCGCCATCCCTACTTTAGATTCAGTTTTATATCTTCGAGATTCAGCGATAAGATAAAAATACAAAAGTCGTCGGTCCTTTGTTATTTACAAGAATAAAAACCGCTAAACGCCGTAAAAATGAGTGGCGCATACAATATTCCAGCTACAAAAGAGCTGATATGAATATTACGTGGCGCGAAAATGTATTTTCATTTTGATGGAAAATAAACGTCTAGTTTTATTTTGAAAGATTTTTTTCATAGTATTTGCTAAATTTTAAGTAAAACGCGCCACAAAAGAGCCTCAAAATGCAAACTGTATCAAAGATACTCTTTTGTGGCGTGTTTTATTTCAAATTTAGCAAATATTATGAAAAAAATTTTCAAAATAAAACTAGAATTTTGTTTTCCATCAAAAGGAAAATACATTTTGTAGCTGGAATATTCTATGCGCCACTCATTTTTACGGCGTTTAGCGGGTTTGTATTCTTGTATATTAGTCCTTAAAATTTTTAAATTCGGATCAGTACTTTATTATTTGACTTACCAAAAATACATTTTCTAATTAACATTTTTACCTGGTTATTTATTTCTTAGTTGACCAAATGATGAAACTTATGACCTCCAGTGTCCCATATAATGATAAAGCTTTGTTTGAAACTTTCTTAGATATATTCTGAAGCAAATTTAATGCGGAGTGATTCGTTGACGTAAATCTGGTAAGGATACGAGTGGTGTTCTATAGATTTTACTTTTTAGCTTTATCCACAAAAATATTAAAAGTAGACATATCTGGTGACCGAGATCATTCGACGCTACCTCTCCTCCCCATTTGATGCAGGAAATTTTTGTCTAAATATTAGCGGACAATGTTGATCATTTTCAATATATGTTCATGTTGTGTTGTGTAATAATGTTCATTTTGTGTTATGTATTATGTATTGCATATGTATTGTGGATGATTGAAGACGGGCGTTTCATATTTTCTCAAGCACTATTGTTGGTATATTCTTGTTGTTCACTTCTTCTTTAAGTATTTACAACCAAAGCCTGCTGCATTTTGCCGATGGGTTTGCTACACAGTTTTCTTCATTTAGTAGGGTCAGGGGCTGCTTCTTTGATTTTTTTCTTTTTCATGTCTGTTTCTTTTATGTTTACTAATGCATATTTCCATTGTACCTACTCTGTGTTCGTTGTCTCCGGCATGTTTGAATATCAGTGATTTGTCGAAATCCCTTTTTTATGTACGTTTCACTAAGAGTCGGAATAAACGAACTGTCATTACAATCAACTGTGGCTTCTTCTTTTTATTGCACCGTGTCAAAGATGGTCAAACCATCTCAGGTCCTTCAACCACGAGTCTGGCTTCTTCCTATTGATCTTTTACTCTGTACTTTACCTTCCAATATGACTTAAAGTAGTTCATATATTTCCCCTCTGAACACATGCCCAAGTCTGGCTAATCCCATATATATTTTTTAATTTCAAGATTCAACTTTTATAATACCATTCATCATCATTCTTTTTTCCTTATCGCTATGCGGGGTCGGCTTCCCTAATTGCATTTCTCCACACAATTCTATCTTATGCCATATCAATGTTAATCCCCTTTACAAACATGTCCTGACTTATCGTCTCCCCCCAGGTCTTTTTTGGTCTTCCTCTCCTACTCCTTCCAGGAATCTGCACTTCAGCTATTCTTCGTATTGCGTGATTAACGTCTCGACGTTGAACATGACCAAACCATCTTAACCTATGCTCTCTCATTTTGGCATCAATTGGTGCCACACCTAGACTTCCCCTAATATACTCATTTCTAATTTTATCCTTCTTTGTCACTCCACTCATCCATCTAAGCATTCTCAATTCCGCCACATGCATTCGTTGTTCCTCTTTCTTTTTCACTGCCCAACATTCAGTTCCGTACATCATAGCCGGTTTTATGGCTGTTTTATAGAATTTTCCCTTCAGCTTCATTAGAATTTTTCTGTCACACAACACACCACTCGCATCTTTCCACTTCATCCATCCAGCCCTAATTATACTTCATGCATCTATATCTATTTCGCAATTACTCTGTAATACCGATCCTAGGTACTTAAAACTATTGCTTTTCACAATCATGTCACCATCCAAAGTTACCATTTTATTTGTAGTAACTCCATCTTTAAATGAACGTTCCAAATACTCTGTTTTTGTCCTACTAAGTTTTAAACCTTTCTCCTCCAGAGCTTGTCCCCACTGTTCCAGTTTTTGTTCTAAGTCTCTTTCACTATTTCCTACTAACACTACATCATCAGCATACATTAGGCACCGCAGAATGTTACCCTGTAGTTTCGCTGTTATCTGGTCCAAAACTAATGAGAATAAATAAGGACTAAGCACCGAGCCTTAGTGCAATCCTACTTTCACCTGAAACTTATCAGTCTCTCCCACACCTGTCCTAACACTACTCGTTACTCCCTTATACATATCTCTCACAATCTTTACATATTCGTCAGGGTCTCCTTTCTTATTGAGTGCCCACCACAGAATCTCTCGAGGAACTCTATCATATGCTTTCTCAAGATCAATGGATACCATATGAGCGTTGGTCTCTTTATTCCTGCATTTTCCATCACTTGCCTGACAATGAAAATTGCATCTGTTGTTGATCTGCCCTGCATAAAGCCAAATTGATTATCGGATATTTCGGTTTCTTCGCGTATCCATCTATCAATTACTCTCTCCCATATTTTCATGGTGTGGCTAAGTAGTTTTATAGCCCTGTAGTTTGTACAGTGTTGTATGTCTCCCTTGTTTTTGTAGACAGGTACTAATATACTGCTTCTCCATTCGTCTGGCATTTGTCCAACTTGAAGATCTATGTCCGATCTGGTTTCTTGCCACTTTTTATATAATTTTCCCTTCTCTGTTATTTTTCCTTTTACTTCATTTGAACAGCACCAAGTCTCTTTATCCTCAAACTTCTTTCCTGACGTTTTCCCAAGTATTTCAATAGCCGTCTGTCTAATAATATTGGCCATTTTCCTCCAAATTGTGTTAGGGCTTCCTTTCATGTTCCAACATATTTTTTCTACTATTCTTTCCCTGAATAGACCTTCTTTCTCATCTTTTAACATCCACAACTTGATTTTTTGTGGTCCTCTCCAAAATTTTTGTGTAGTTTCGCTTTTTACTTCGATGTCCAGAACAAGCAGCTTATGTTCTTGGCGGCTGACTGTCTCACTAACTCCTACCTTGCAGTCCTTGCATTCACGTATGTCTTCTTTCCTTATCATGAAGTAGTCAATTTGGGATTCATGTTGTCCACTTTTGTAGGTAATAAGTTGAGTTTCTCTCTTTTTAAATAATGTGTTAACAATCGCCGTATCCATTGCTCTTGCTAATTGAATATGGCGATTGTTAACGCATTCTTTAAAAAGAGATAAACTCAACTTATTGATTTTATAATACCATTACAACTTACAACTACCTCTCCATCTCTAGATAAATTGAGATCCTAGTTTGAAAGAGAATTACTGAATGAAAATCACGTGAGTGCTTTCAATAAATAATCTGGTCAAGTATTTTTTATTTGCTTTGCCTTTGCATTTGCAACAGACACAGTTTGTGCTGAAGCACGAGTGAGTGTAGCTTCAATATGCGAGTTGATTTGGTTTTGTTGTTTACACGTGAATGAATTATGTGGGATGGTACACTACTATCGGCTTGACTTTTTAATGTAATTACAATGAAAAACACATATTTATGTGTATGTAGATGACATAGGAATACAAGCAGTTGTAATAGAATTTGTATTTCATTGTAAATGAAAATAAACAAACATTGCTGCTGAAATAATTAACTCTTAATAACGAGTGCGGTCTGAGCCTTATACTTTTCCCAACAAACAAATTCCCAATTTTGTTGAAAACAATACAGTGATGAGCGCGCTAATAACCGGCAAAATAACGCAAAAAATGGAAAACACATTACCTACGTTGTGAAATAAAAAGATATGAAACTAGTAGGGGTGGGAAAATATTGGTAGAAACCTATAATTTAATTTAAATTACGTTACTACTATCGAGACTTTCCACTTTTGGAGATAAGCCTAAGAGCTGGTAGATTTCAGTCATAAATTGTACGTATAACGTTCTTTTTGGAGTTGATACAGGACAAATACAACAATTTGGAGTTGATATGGGACAATTACAACAAAGGTAAAAACTATTCTAGCTCAGGAATATCTGCCGACCATTACACAATCTGCTTTAATAAATCTTTAATAAGCTTGAGTTTTATTTCGAAGATCGTTTATTATGGACCAAATTTCTTTTGCAATGCTTTTAGAGTTTCCCAGACGATTTTTATAGTAGGCTTTTTTAGCTGATTTGATGAGTTTTAGATTAGACCAGGGTAATAAGCTAGAAGTTGACCATGTTCGGGACACTCAAAGATCCAGGTAGCTGACTACTTTTTTAGTTATTGTAGACCTATAGGAAGAAAACCTACCTGTTTCCTGCCTAGAGTTCGCGTCCGTTTTTTAATTATTAACAATTTAGTGCAAAAATCGCGATTTTTTCGATTTTTTGCACTCCATTCAAAAGCTAAATAGTTGACATAAAATTACAAAATTTAATTTTTTAGAACATTAAAAAACCTTCAAAATGCCGATTTTTGAAAGTAAAAAAGTTAATTTGTTGCTGCGCAAACTGCAAAATAAGTGAAAATCGTTATTTGTTAATAACTTTTACTAAAACTACCTTAGAACTTTAGTGTTTCACCCAAAGTTGGGTATTGGGGTACTTAACAGCCCTCAAAATTTGAGACCGATCCATTAATTAGTTTAAGAGTTATTCTAATTGTTTATCCCAGAGACCTTTATTTTGCAATAACATAAGACAGAACATAATGAAGATAGGGCAATTCTGCGCATGCCAAATACAAATGAAAGTAGAAAACTGATACTATCAAAATGTACTAAAAAACGATAAAAAGATTATCTAATATAGTCAAAAATCCTAATGCCAGATTTGTGAAATTTTGTAGTTTAAAAACATTTAGAATAACTTTAAAATTATTGTCTGTAAAAAAATTCATTTTACATAATATTACAAAAGCTGGTATTTTACACGAATTTTTAAAAATGTAGTTTAACTGGTGACTAGTCATGGTAAATGAAGGGGGAGGTGGGAGCCGACAAATGCACAAGTTCAAAAACTAAAAAAAGCAACTTAAAACTACTATCATTTTCTATATCTCGGGATCTACTGAATATATTTTGATCATTCCTTTTTTAATTTGTATGTAATTTTTCTGTACATTACAAATATGTAATTTTTCTAGACATTTATTAATTAATAAACAGTCTAATTTGTTTAAACAATTTTTGAAAAAATAATTTTTTCCCAAAAATCCATGATTTTAATCATACTATCGCTATTAATCATAGAAAAAGTTAAGGTATACTTTAATAAATAAATTATCTTCAATAAATAATTATATAATAAAAATCATTTATTTAATTAAGTGTACTTTAACTTTTTTTGTGATCATTAATGATACTATGATTAAAAAAATAGATTTTTGTAAAAAAATATTTTTTCAAGAATTGTTTAAACAAATTAGACTGTTTATTAATTAATAAATTTATAAACAAATTGCATATTTGTAATGTACGTAAAAATTACATACCAATTAAAAAAATAAAGATCAAAATCCATTGAGTTGATCCGGAGATACAGCAAATTTATATTCGTTTGAAATTGCTTTTTCGGTATTTTAACTCGATGGATTTGTAGGTTCCCCCTAGTAATCGTTTGCACTACATTTTTGAAAAATCGTAGAGGGTGCTGTGAAGGTATAATGTTTGTGCAAATTTTTTAAGAAAAAACACAAATCCCCTTCTTTAAAATGGCATTAATGAGATTCCTTAATTATTATAAACAAATTAGCTGTGAATTAAAAAAAACATATGGCTTACTTTGTCCCAAATGAGCCCAGGCTAAATTTTTTTACATATTAATTCGTGTTAAATACTATCTTTTCGAATATAGAAAAATATTGTTTCTACGGACAACATTTTTAAAGTTATTCTAAATGTTTATAAACTACAAAATTTTAAAAATTTGGCAGTAGGATTTTTTACTATGTTAATCATTTTTTATCTGTTTTTTAATAGATTTTGATACTACTTTCATTTGGCATACTCAGAATTGCTCTATCTTCATGATTTTCTGTCTTATCTTATTGCAAAATAAAGGTCTCTGAGATAAACAAATAGAATAACTCTTAAACTAATTAATGGATCAGTCTCAAATTTCGAGGATTTGTTAAGTACCCCAATATACAAATTTGAGTGAAACACTAAAGTTGTAAGGTAGTTTTAGTAAAAGTTATTAACAAATAACGATTTTCACTTATTTTTGAAGTTTGCGTAGCAACAAATTAACTTTTTAACTTTCAAAAATCGGCATTTTGAAGGTTTTTCAATATTCTAAAAAACTGAATTTTGTAATTTTATGTCAACTATTTAGTTTTTGAATAGAGTGCAAAAAATTAAAAAAATTCGCGATTTTTGCACTAAATTGTTAATAATTAAAAAACGGACGCGAACTCTAGGCAGGAAACAGGTAGGTTTTCATCCTATAGGTATACAATAACTAAAAAAGTAGTCAGCTACCTGGATCTTTGAGTGTCCCGAGAAAATCCTTATTACTCCGGACTAGATAGGTTACCCTGTACTTGGTGATATATTCAGTAATATTCTTAGCTGATATGAGGACACCTTTTAAAGCGGGTTACAGCGACCAAAGATACAGCGAGGTAAAGTTGAAAAATCATCAAAATTGATTTTTCGCCTTTTTGTATCAAATTTGATTTTTGAACATGTTCCACCAAATCTAGATAAAAATAAACTTCATATTCGGATTCAGCGAGCTCGAAAACATTCACCTATCATGGTCGCTTTTTTTCGATTTCTAGGCCTCAAATTAGGGGTGTGCCGCTCGCCTACTATGATCAGCTTCCACTTCAGCTGGACCAATTCCATAGGCATCGTTAAATTCGAGAAGAATTTTGCGTAGTTCTTCAGTCTTAGTAGGTATTCCTTCGGAAACCAAAAAGAGTTTTACGCTTGTGTTGGTAGTATATCCATCATAAATTACTGAAGCAGGTTGGTCGTGTAGAAAGGCAAAACGCAGTTTAATTGCTTTTAAGATATCCGGTTTCATTAATATTGCTTGAAGATATCGACTGTTATTGTTATCTAACTATTGGGTCATCTAACTCTTGAAGGTGTTAATGGATCCACATTTATGGATGGTTCCAAAGTATATTTCCTAATAATATTGATATGGGAACAAAAAGGATCTTTAGATTTGCAAATTGCGATGGCCTGCTTGTCTGTAAATATATTTATGTTTTCTACTTTATTTTTGTTGTTGCTTGAAATCGTTATTGGATTTTCCAAGCTAAAGGAGCTTCTGATGTTCTTCGGATTCATATTTACCTCAGAAGATGTCGTTGGTTCGAAGTAAGAGAATCTGTAGACCATTTAATGTTTACTCCAGGTGCCCAAATTTCCTTACTAAATAATAAGTCAATAGATGTTTTAGATTTTATACATAATATTTTGAATGAGGAACCAGTTGCTGTGTTGGCATCTTTAACGAGGGTATCCAGTGCCGGATTTACCACTAGGCCGACCAGGCCGCGGCCTAGGGCCGCAAGCAAAAGGGGGCCGCAGCGTTTTATAAAAAAAAACTTTTTTGGTAACAATGCATTCATGAGTGTATCTACTTCAAGAAGGGCCGTGTTGGAAAACATTGTCAAAAATAGCAATACCGAAAAGAAACCCCTTCCAAAAAGAGTAAACGTTACACGACGGGCTATCAAATGGCATGCTGTAAAACCTATTTTACTTAACTACTGGAGCTACTACGATGCAGTAAAAAAATATCAGTCGATACAGGGGAAACAAATGTGAGCTGAGCTGAGCTGAAGCTAATGGAATCAGTAAACAATTTTTCAAATTAGAGAATACTATTCTACTTAACGTGTAGTATGATATTTTACAACGTTTTAACAAGAGTAGCAAAACATTGCAAAAGATTGCTACAGACTTTTATGTGACTTGCAACATATAAAATCTCTAAAGGAGTATGTATTTAGTCTGAGAGATAAGTTTGAGTCCTATAAAATAAGAAGAAAAGAGTTGTCTAAAAATTAAACCTATATCCTTGAAATAAAAAGACGCCCAAAAAGAAAAGCTCTCCCTGGCGAAGACAAAGAAGATGAATCCATTGAACCTCATTTTAAAGACAAAGAATCAATTAAAACTAACAAGGCAATTCATACATTTAATGTTGTAATTGACAGGCTTTATTCAGAATTGAATTAAAGGTCCGAAGTTTATTTCAGTCTTAATGAAGAATTTGGATTATCAGTCAAATTTGTAAACCAAGATTGTTTAAGTAGTCTTTCTTAATTAGTTAATTAATTAATATTTCAACCTATTTATGTACCGTACTCAAATAGAAAACAGGATGGATAACCCCAATACACAAAAAGGGTAACAAGAAAGACTGCAAGAACTATCGCTGTATTACTGTAACCAGCACCTTTAGCAGATTATATGAAAAAACTAACTTTAATAGAAAATGAATATGCACCTTTAGAGATCGAACAACAAGCAGGATTCTGAGCAGCAAGATCCTGCATCGAACACATCTTCCCGCTCAACCAACTCAACGAAAAAAAAAGTAGCCAGGGACAGAGAAATACATCTACTATTCGTCGATCTAACTAAGGCATATGTTACCGTACCACTTTGTAAATTATGGCAAGTCCTGGAAAAATCCCCTATTAATATAACTTTAATAAAATCAGTGCCAAAATTCTATAACAACATTCATAGTCTAGTAAAATAAAATTCCACTACATGTAAATCACAATGTAAATTCGTACAGGTTGAAACTAATTTTATATCAAAGTTTAGGTGGGTACAAAAGATATTTTCAAGAAAGTATCCAAATCATACAAGGGGATCATTGTTTAAATAATTAAAAAGGGGTCATTTTTGCAAAAAAATTACTTTTTTAACTGCTGAGGTCATTCAACTACTAATGAAATTCTATATGATTTTTTTCTGCAAATTTCAAGGGTAAATCTTTTACATAAGACCTACTAAATTAAATTTGACCCCCTATTTATTTAAATAATTATATATAAAACTTTAAAAACAAATTTTCAAAAAATTATTTTTAGCGTTTTAAATAAAGACTATAAAATATCTTATTTTACAGGAGAAGTTGGGCTATGTTATCAGTATTAATAAGAAAAAAATCGGGCTAAAAATATTAAATATTTTTTGAGATATTGAATTTGTTTTTTAAATGTTACTCTATTTTCAATTGCAAAAACGCGGTTGTTGCCAAAGAAATATTCACCTGTATTAGATGTCATTATTTTTATTTTTATGTATATTTTCGATAAATGTATTGATAAATTAAAATTTCAGTTAAACTTCCCCCTAAAATGGCATTTGAAAATTATTCAAATTTGTTTATAATTTGTTTTTTTAATAACATCGCGTGGATTAAATATTTTAAAATGCCGTTTCGATAATTGGGTTCCTGGGAATTTTTCACTAATTATCAAAGTTTTTTGTCTTTTTTTCTTCTTCTTTTTTCTTTCTTGGAGTTTTATGTATTAAGGGCCCTTTTAGGGTTAAGTTTCATTAAGAATGTCGAATCTGTAAGTTGTAGATTCTAGACCTAAAAATATTAAGATTGGTCTAAAATCACTTAAATAAAATGTGGCTACTTACTGAGTTATAGGGTGTTTTATTTAAAAATTATTTTTACCAAGTACTTTCAAACTAATTGGCGTATCCTTATCATACTTGGCAGAAAGTGTGGCTACTATACAGTCTACTAAATTGTGATAAACAAAAGTTTCTATCTACTACCAGAGGCGTACGACAGGGGATAGTGAATGGTTGACCGTTTCCAAATTCTACGCCACTGAGGGTATTACTATTTTAGCAAAATTTTTCGATTCCTCAATACCTTCTCTGTAAATAATATACTATTTATTAGTAACGATTAAGTCATTAGTTTTCGAAATATTGGACGTTCAAAATGAAACGGCATAGTTATTTTGATTCATTCATTCATTCATTTTAAACTTCCAATATCTCGCAAACTGATGACTTTATCGATACCAATAAAGTTATTTACACACAAAGTATTGGAGAATCGAAAAATTTCGCTAAAATAGTAATTCACTCAGTGGCGTAGAATTTGGGAAGGGTCAATCATTCACTATCCCCTGTCACACGCCTCTGGCAGTAGCTACAAACGTTCATTAATCACAATTTAGTAGGGTGTATAATAGCCACACTTTATGCCAAGTATGATAAGGATACGTCAAATAGTTTTAAAGTACTTGGTAACAATAAGTTTTAAATTTTTAAATAAAACCCCCTGTAACTCAGTAAGTAGCCACATTTTATTTAAGAGACTTTAGGTAAATCTTAATATTTTTAGGTCTAGAATTTACAACCCAGAGATTCAACATTCTTAATGAAATTTAACCCTAATATGGCCCGTAGTAATATAACTCCAAGAAAAAAAGAAGTAGAAAAAGAACGACAAAAAAATTTATTAATTAATAAAAAATTCCCAGGAACCCAATTATCGAAACGGCATTTCAAAATACTTAATACCCGCGACGTTATTAAAAAAACAAATTATAAACAAATTTGAATAATTTTTAAATTCCATTTTAGGGGGGAGTTTAATTGAAATTTGAATTTATCAATACATTTATCGAAAATATACATAAAAATAAAAATAATTGGATCTTACGCAGGTGAATATATCTTTGGCAACAACCGCGTTTTTGCAATTGAAAATATAGTAACATTTAATAAACAAATTCAATATCTCAAAAAATATTAAATATTTTTCAACCACTTTTTTTTGCTTAATACTGGTAACATAGCGCAACTTAGTCTGTAAAATAAGATATTTTATAATGCTTATTTAAAAAGCTAAAAATAATTTTTTGCAAATTTGTTTTTAAAGTTTTATATACAATTATTTAAATAAATAGAGGGTCAAATTTAATTTAGTAAGTCTTATGTGAAAGATTTACCCTTAAACTTTGCAGAAAAAAATCCTATAGACCTTCGTTAATAAGTGAATTACCTCAGCAGTTAAAAAAGTATTTTTTTTGCAAAAATGACCCCTTTTTAATTATTTAAACAATGATCCCCTTGTATGATTTGGATACTTTTTTGAAAATATCTTTTGTACCCACCTTAACTTTGATATAAAATTTGTTTCAACCTGTACGAATTTACATTTTGACTTACATATAGTGTAATTTTATTTTACTAGACTAATAAGGAAATTAATTCTTTCGTGATAGTAGAAAAAGTTAATTGGGCAAGTATGCTAAAATTGCAGTTACTCGAGCTTTATGGGGGGACCTTTGGGTTGTGAAGATTAGGTCCTAAAACCAAAAAAAGTTAATTTAAATTTAAATACGAATTTAAATTTTGACTTTTTTTTATTTTATTAGGCTATCAAGCAAACATAAAAATCAACAACAGATTATCCGATAGCTTCATGGTGAATAAGAGACTACGACAGGGATGCAGCTTATCGCCAATACTGTTTAAAATCTATATAAATGAGGTCTTGAATAAGTGGCGGAAATCATGTTCTGGAATGTGGTTACAGCTAAACGACGACTCAAGACTCAACATCATACACACTGCATTTTGCTGACGATCAGGAGGTGATTGCCCAGGATAAAGATGATCTAATATTTATGACAAACCGGCTGTTTCGAAAATACCAAAAATAGGGCCTATACGTTAATATAGAGAAAACGAAGTATATGTGTATAAGAGGACAGAAAAATGAGTTACAACTAGAGGATGATATGGTTATCGAGCCAAGATCTGATTATGTATACCTTGGAACGAGAATCCAACAAAGTGGAAGGGCAGAATTCGAAATACAGGAAAGAATTACGAAAGGAAAGAAAGTAATAGGAGCTTTGAACTCACTACTTTGGTCAAAAACCATATCAAAAGAAAAGAAAACACAGCTATATAATAGCATCTTTAAAAACGTGGTACTATATGGATATGAAACCTGGCAACTGAATAAGAGAACAGAACAGAAGTTGCTCGCACTGGAAATTGACTTCTGGCGAAGATAGAGTCTAACATATAACGAATGAACGATTACGAGATAGTTATTATAACTAAGAAATCAAACATAATAGAAGAAGTCCAACAAAAACAACTTTGTTGGTATGGCTATGTACAAGTAATGGAGGAACATTGACTCCCAAAGCTGATAATGGAATGGCAACCCCCGGAAAGATGGAAAAGCGGCAGACCGAAATCTACCTGGATAAGTGGAATCCAGAAAGCATTGTCTGAGAGAGATCTACGACCACGAGATTGGACAGATCGACGCGGCTGGAGAATAGGATCCGGAAGACGCAGGACGCTATAAACCGGTGTTATATAAATACTCAGATAGAACACTAGTGGCATTTCTATTTATTATTTATGTTATGCTTTGCATGTTGTACCAATTTTAAAAATAAAATTAAAATAAATGTTATGTATTGATATGAAATGTACTTTATGCTTTAATCACATAATCTTGAAGTTATCAGGGGCCGCTCGGGGTAATTTGGCCTAGGGCCGCAAGTCCCGGCACTGGGTATAACATCTAATCCTTGATGCCTAACTTCTCTTTAATATAGTGAACTACTTGTATCGGGGTGTATATTGGGGTTAAGTTGCTAATAACGACAAAGTGACATTTATTTTCGGCAATTTTTACTTTTTCACTGGACTAGCTTCGAAATGTTGAGGGTCTTCAGTTTGGGTACTTGAAGTTTACATATACAATATCCATTTATTTATGTCATACTCCAATAGATTATATTATACAACACAACGAGCAAGTTGATTTTAACACAACTAATAAAATACAAACAGTAAAATAAAATAAACTTAACCAACATTACTAAAATATCATCATCAATATATTTACATAAAACTGTAAAAGGTGCGAATACCATTAGTTCAGCAGGCGAATAAATGTAGAAGAAGATAAACCGTATATAATTGATAACATTAAATATTTCAACTTGTTGGCAAACAAATATCATTCTCATATTAGACCAAGAAAGAGGGTTATAAATATTATAGCTAAAATAGAGTATTGGGATGATATGTGAATGTGAAGGCTCTTCATAAGAGCTTAAGGCTCTACCAAGGTTCGATAGATTGTCAATTTCGTTTTCTGTCTATTATCTTTAGACCATAGTAGAGAATTTAGAATGTTTACCGTTTTTTCCCTGCTGCGTTCTGTTTTCGATGTTTCTTTTGGGAGTGGTGCCTTCTTTTGATTTTATAGATCCGAGATACTTATATTCTTTACATGTTTTTTTGGTTCTAATTTCTAACTTTGGATCTTCTTTATCATCCCCTATTTTAAGATACCTACTCTGTCTTTGACATATTCATATTGAGGCCCCATTTTTCATATTCTTTCTTTAGTTTTCTAAACATGTAGTCAATGTCTTCCTTATCATTCGCTACAACTACCTGATCATCTGCGAAAAACAAAGTTGTTAGATATTTACCACCGCCTTTGTTTATTCCCATTCCGGACCCGGATACTTGTTTCCTCCACTGCTCAAGCGATGATTGAATATATACTGTAAGGCCGATGCCGCACTGCAGGAAGTTTGGTAGGATGGTGGATGGTAGATACCAGCCAAGCAATTTGATTTAACCCGACCTGTGGGAATGTCCACCCTCTCGAAAGAGTACATTCGGGTGTAACAATTCATTGGGGCGAGGTGTTTTGACCCGAGTGTAAACAGGGATCACCCCACCTCGCTCCAATGCCCCAGGCCATCCCTTTCCCCCCCATAGCACGCTGATGCGCGATGAGGGCACAACTATCGTAGCCAAATGCTCTTCACAATGGAATCCTGGGTAATAAGATTCCATGTGGTACCCTAATCGAATGCAAAAATCTTAGGCTCAGCGTGATGCGCTCTATGCCTTTATCGTCTTACTTACTTAACCGCGGTACTAAAAATTGCTTGCTTGGGCCCCAAGTCATCGTGCTGAGCCCTATTGGGCTCCGCCCAATGACTTGTTGCTCGAGTTTTTATGTGTTTTTTATGTTTTTTATATTTTTTTGGGGGCTTACGCCTTTTTATTTTTTTATATATATTTTTTTGGGGGCCTGCGCCCTTCTATAATTTTCTAAAATTGTCTTACCTTGGAGGTGATCGTGGTGTTGGATCTCCGTATGTAACGCTATCTTCGGCACTTGTTTTGAGCTACGGACAGACTACTATCACTTTTCACTTTTGATCACTTTATTCCACTATTTGCTGTTTCGGTCTTCTATGCTTCCATCGGTGGAACTCATCATACCTTAGCATCTCTCGCAGTATATGACTTGGGTGGTGCTCCAGTTCCGCGAATTTGACCCTTGCTTTGTCTGTCATGATTTCGGTGACTCTCACCTGTTGGAGTTCTCTGAACAGGAATCTTTCTGCGACGTATCTTGGGACTCTGGCGGCTTCTCTCAAGCTGCTGTTGTGGACCGCTTGGATCTTCTTTTTGTGGGTGTTACATGCTTGTCCCCATGCGAGAGATGCGTATGTTAATACCGGTAGTATAATACTGTTTATCAATCTTAACCTTGTTTTTAGTCTTAATTTGCTTTTTCTGCCTGTAAGTCCTCTTAGTGTTGCTTTTGCTATGTTGGCCTTATGGACTGTGGCTTCTACATGTTTTTGGAAGGTTAATCCTTTGTCCATGATGACTCCTAGGTATTTAGCTTCGTTTTTCCACTCGATGGGGGTGTTCTGTACCGTCAGCTGTTCCTCTGGTTGTTGTCTTCCTTTCTTGTATAGAACCGCTTGTGTCTTTTCCGAGTTGATGGCTATCTTCCATTTTATACTCCATTCCTCTACTTCTTGTAGTGCTGTTTGCAGGTTGGTCACTGCTATATCTACATTTCTGTGTTTGGCCGCTATCGCTGTATCGTCGGCGTATAGGCTCATAAGGGTACCTGGTGTTCTAGGTACGTCAGCGGTGTATATCGTGTACAGCAGGGGTGACAGGACCGCTCCCTGGGGTACTCCAGCCTCCGGGTTCCCGAGTTCGGACAGGACTTGTCCTATCCGAACCCTGAAACTCCGGCCGCCCAAGTACGATGAGATTAGCCTCGTCATAGCCCCGCTGTACCCGTAGCCCCTCATTTTGTATAGAAGCCCCTTATGCCATACTCTGTCGAATGCTTTGCTTACGTCCAGGAACGCTGCTCCAGTGTACTGCCTGTCGTTGAATCCAGCTGCTATGTACTCGGTTAGTCTGAGTACTTGTAGCTCGCTGGAGTGCTCTGCTCTGAATCCGAATTGAGCTTCTGGGATAATGTTTAGTCTATTTGTTTCCGCTTGCAGTCTGCTAAGAATGATTCTTTCCACTATCTTGCTGATCGCTGGAAGTAAGCTGATTGGCCTGTAGTTCTGCGGGAATGTGTGGTTCTTACCAGGTTTTGGGATCATAATGACGTGGGCCATTTTCCACCTGTTCGGGAATATCTTGAATCTTAGTATCGCGTTCACTATGTTTGTGAAGTACACTATAGCTTTTCTGGGCAAATACTTTAGGGCTCTGTTTGTTATTTCGTCTGGACCAGGTGCTTTTCTCGGTGAACTGTTTCGGATGTGTTCGTTGATTTCTTCCGGTGATGTTGGGGGAATGGTGTCCTCTGGGTCTTCTGGTCCTTCTTCGTGTTCTTCGACTTCTTCCAGGAAGTCGTCGTCTTCGTCTTGGTGGTAGTTTAGGTCGCATTCTCTTTCGAGTGTAGCCCTCATCGCCTCTACTTTATCCTCTATGGTGTATACCATGTCGTCTCTTCCATGTAATGGGGGGATGGGTTTTCTGTCGCTTCTCAACATTTTTTGGAGCTTCCAAACGTTTTTCATGTTTGAGTCTAGTTCTTCCATCTCTTGTACAAAGTTGTCCCATTTTTTGCTGCGGTGGAGTTGTAGGGCCGTTTTGACCTCTCTGTTTAAAATATTTGCCCAGGATTTGTCTACTCGATTTCTTGTTCTTCTTGCTGTTTGTTTTGCTCTATTTTTTTCCCTTATCAAATCTTGTGTTTCTTGTGGAATATCTTTGAACCTTCCCATGTAGATCTCGACTTCTTCCTCTGTTGTGCTGCTTCTGATTGCCTCTTGTATGATGTTTTCGAGCTCTAGGACTTTTCCTTCTATTTCTTCTGGATTGTTTATCACTGGCACTATATTTATTCCTTCACTTACTAGTCTTTTGTAGTTTGTCCACTTTATTTTCTTTTTTGTTCTTTTTGGTGGGTTTGTCTCTTCCCATGTTCCGATCTCTAGTAGGATGGGGTGGTGGTCAGTTGATCCTTCGTCCAGCGTAATTAATTCTGATTGCAGTCCTAGGTTTTTGGCCACAACTATGTCGATATGGGTTGGAAGTCCATTTCCTGGGTAGTGGGTAGGTTCTTCTGGGCCCATTGCTATTGTGTCTTCATTGTTTTCTATGTATCTATTTAGTAGTCGTCCGTTTCGGTTCGTAGCTCTGTCGTTCCAGATGGGGGATCTTGCATTCAGGTCTCCTATTATGATGGATGATTCGGCGATGTTTAGGTAGATACCAGCCTGGAGACTATCCAGCTACTTATACCACGAATAACAAAACGACGGTAGCCGCAGTGGCCTCCCACTACTATCTAACCATCCGGTGGTTCGCCAGGCGTCTATCCACCCAAATAAGTCGTGTTTGATATTCCATCCGGGTAGCCTGGCCATGGACGAAAGCGTAATATGTTCTGTGTATAAAAAAAATGGCAATTTGGGACTCAGCAGACCCACTATGTGACGAAACATGGCTTAAAATATCTGTTATATTTATTCATTGCAGTTGCATTAAAAAAATCCAATATTCAAGTCAGGTCAATCTAAAAAATAATTTTTAAATACCTACAGTCGATTTTTCTCCACTTTCTGAAAAGTTTAGTTATTGAGTTTTACCTCTAATAGGACGATATGCTAAAAAACAAATCAAATTTAACGTAACAAATGAAACAAACGATTCCTCAGCAGTCAGTTGGATACTGACTTCTGACCTGACTTCATTTCACTCTTTCACTCCGTCCAGGATGCAGCGCCCCTCCATCATCCACCTTTAAAATCCACCCTCCAAGCGACCACCTAGCATCCTGCAGTGTGGCATCGGCTTAAAGGTCCGAACCGTTGTTTAAGCCCCTTTGTTATTGGAAATAAATTTCAAATTAGAAAATAAATAGTATAATAACTTTTTTCTGTTCTCATACTATAATATAAATATTAATTATGATGTCACTACCGGTATCATAATGAACTTCATATAACTTTTTCATATAACTTTTTCATATAACTTTCATAATAACTTTTTTCTGTTCTCATACTATAATATATTAATTATGATGTCACTACAGATTTTCATTAAGATACAGATTTTTAACCAATAGAATCGCGATATGGCATGCGACCAATGGCGAGTCAAATACATATGCTTTGACAGTTCTCAATATGTAAACAAACTGTCAAAGTGACACTTAATTCGTAATGAAGCTCGTACTCTATACGAAACTCGCCGCATACGGCTCGTTTCGTAACCCTCATACTCGCTTCATAATGATCATCATTAAATGCTCGTTGCATAATATGTTATAAAAGACTTAATATAAAAGATCCTAAATTATTTAATTTTGAAGTTTGAACTCTTGACAACAACGCATCCGTAGAAAAAGAACAGTGTACAATACGTGAGAAAAATGACATATTTCTCCCTCGCTTAATTAAGTAAGCAATTAAGAGCAATTAAGTAAGTAAGTAGCAATAGTAAGTAATTAAGATCTGTAAGTATAATAGTCTAGGCGCCAGAGGGGTCACCGTGTCATATTCAATTCTGATGGACAAACTCAACGGTTTCTTATGGATTTTTGGCTGCTGATTACGAATTTCGAGGGGGGATTTCGATCCGAGTGGTCAAAAAATTGTTATAAACAATTTAATTGTTTATAAATTGTTTATAAGGCTCTGGCTCATAAACTAAAAGAGATAAAAAAAATGTTTCAAATAAAATTTGTTCCTTAATAAAAAACGAAGAAAAAACCATTTACTAAACTTAAATCTAATAATTAGAACTCAAGATATTGTAAAATTAGTGCACAATGCAAATTGCAAATTGCAAAATAAGTATTTTTCGAAGCTTTATAGATCGTAACTCGGCTTCTACGCATGCAAATAAGTCATAGAAGATGTCGTTTTAAAGCTTAATTAACAGGCTTCCAAACAAAGTTTGTTAACTTACTTGATCTTCATTTGTTTTAAAGTTATACCCGTTTGAAATTACAATTTTCTTAAAAATGTTGTACATTCATTTGGTTATAAGGGTTTCAAGCAAATTTGAGCTATAAACATTTATACTTTAATGAACAATAATGATAGAAAAACTCAAAAGGAACAATTTGAGGTTATGAAAATGTTCATAAGTTTATTTTTGGCCAAGATGTCAATATTTAAATGGCGCGCGCTATGAGGCGCAAGATCGGCTCACCGCGTAAAGGTTCACGCGCTAACTTCTCGATGCAAATTATAATTTCTATGTATACATACGTTATCTTCATTTTTCATTTTTGAAGATCCTAATAAAATTTGATCATATAATTCTTATAATTAAATCATCATACTGTACCTCTTTTCACCTTTCATTCTATTTACATTGTCTTCTATTTTTTGCACTAAATGAGAAAAAAACATTAAAAACTAATATTTCAGAAGTATAACTAAAAAGTAATTTGATATTATTTATTAATACTATTTTTACAAACATTTTTTTCATGCATCTGCAAATCTGCATAGAGGTATACAGGGAATATCAGCTTTTTTACATCTGCATAAGTTCTTAGCGAAATTTTAACAGTTACATGGTGGTACAAGTCTGTTCTTGTAGGCAGTAAAACTAAAACTTTTTGAGGCTTCAGAGTCTAATTATCTTTATGATATCCATATAAAGTGGACCTAGTTCTTTTGCAGCATCATCAAGGCCCGTCAATTGTGTGTATGCCGCCACATCATAAATGCTCGTTTTATATGCAATGATGATGCTGCAAAAGAACTCGATCAATTTTTATATCGATATTACATATTGGCTCATTTTCATGCGTAGAAGCCGAGTTACGATCGATAAAGCGCCGAAGAATACATACTTACTTGACTGTGAGCCAATCTTGCGCCTCATAGCGCGCCATTAAAATATCGACATCTTAGCCAAAAATAAACTTACGAACATTTTCGTAAGCTCAAATTGTTCCTTTTGAGTTGTTTTATCATGATTGTTAATTAAAGTATAAATGTTTATAGCTCAAGTTTGCTTGAAACCTTTATAAACAAATTAATGTACAATTTTTTTAAGAAAATTATAATTTCAAACGGGTATAACCTTAAAACAAGTGAAGATCAAATAATTTAACAAACTTTGTTTGGAAGCCTCTTAATTAAGCTTTAAAAGGACACCCCATAAGGCTCATTTGCATGCGTAGAAGCCGAGTGACGATCGGTAAAGCTTCGAAAAATACTTATTTTGCAATTTGCAATTTGCATTGTGCACCAATTTTACAATATCTTGAGTTCTAATTGTCAGATTTAAGTTTAGTAAACGGTTGCTTCCTCGTTTTTTATTAGGGAACAAATTTTATTTGAAACATTTTTGTTGTCTCTTTTAGTTTATGAGCCAGAGCCTTATAAACAATTTATAAACAATTAAATTGTTTATAACAATTTTTTGACCACTCGGATCGAAATCCCCCTCGAAATTCGTAATCAGCAGCCAAAAATCCATAAGAAACCGTTGAGTTTGTCCATCAGAATTGAAAATGACACGGTGACCTCTATTTGGCGCCTAGACTATAATATACTTACAGATCAAAAGGAAAAAACACTCGCAATATGAACGCAGACATATTTCTCATGAGCGCAGAAGTTTGTTGCAAACCGCAAATTAAGCGAGGGAGAAATATGTCATTTTTCTCACGTGTTGTACACTGTTCTTTTTCTACAGATGCGTTGTTGTCAAGAGTTCAAACTTCAAAATTAAATAATTTAGGATCTTTTAGGTATATTATATGTCTAAATTGAAATAAAATACGTATACATCCAGTACTTTCGGATTTTTTAAGAAGTGAGAGTTTTTCATAGGGGTGGGATGTAAGTATTTAATATTCTTAATACATATTTACATAATACATACTTTATTTATTTTAAAATTATAATTAACAGTAGTTATATTTCAACAGTTTTGAAAGGTAATTCCTGGTAAGTTTTGCTTCAACACATTTTGTTTGACAATAATAATTGTGTTTCTATTGTGCATGTTACCATAGAAACGGCGATCATATACATACATATATGGAAAACCGGCGGAGAACCAGTGAGAAATTATTTCTCACTGCAATGGCCGATTTTTCTAACTGCGTAAGAAATTTTTCGTTTTGAATGTATGTACAGTCGGAAAAATGAAAAAATACCCATGAACGATCACATATTTTGTATTTGCTATCTTTTTCTATAACAAACGTTTGTTATTTATAGAAAGAGACAGCAAATACAAAATAAGTGATTGATGTGATTATTCATGGATATTCTTTCATTTTTTCGCCTGTAAGTAGTGAGAGAAGTTGCACATTGTATAGCATCCCTAGAGAAACAAATTTGGACATGTTAATCATGTCTACAGCGATAGCTGACAAAAACTTTCAATGACTCACATTCATTTCACTTCCCATTTCTGTTTTTGTTTTGATTATTTAAAATTTTATTGGTGTAATAAACTACATAGTATATTAATTCCTGGTCTATAACTCCCGTGAAAAGGAAAAACCTAGTAAAATGACTTACTAGGTTTATGCTTAGTATCAATTGTGTGAAACCCCATGAAGCTCTTTATCGACTGGTACTTAAAACTTGTAAATACTTGCATTTTTAAGAAAGTTATTTCAGATGGAAAATCCTAGCAAAATGGTAATTTCAATAAATTTGGTTGGAAAAACCTAGCATCTTGTTATTTTTTTAGAATAAACATAGCAACTTATACAGTGAACGATACATTTCTACTTATTTCAGAAGGAAAAATATAACAAAGGCTTTTACTAAATATTTCCTTTGAAAAGTGTATATATAAATATTTTTTTTAAATTGGAAGTTCCTAATAACATACCTTACCATTTTTAAGCCGAAAGACAAAAACGTCATATTTCTAAACAAAAAACTAGCAAAGTCATTTACTAGATATATCCATATTTTTTCCGGTCATTTAAACTCGGCGAATTATTTTAAAGTGTGTATGCTAGGTATTTCCAATTTAATTCCGCTTTGGCGCGAAAACGAAGGATCTTTTACTATGTTCTTCCAATGCACTTCGTTAAATTATTCAGTCTGTCGAGCCAGTCTCAACTGTGTATACCTACATATACTCGTCTGGTGGTGAATTTGTTTTAATCTAATTATATAAAGTTTTGAAAACTATGTCTAAAAGAAAAAACATTATAATGGCTTTGGCTAAGGAAAATAAAGTAGTTTGTGTTCAGGAAGTGGGTGATCTTGAAAAGCGGTGAGTATTAGTTTTTACATTACAAACAAAGTACAATTTTGTTTGTTTGATTTTCAAAAAACAAACAATCAGTAAAATGGTAGATAATTCAAAAGAAATGCTGTAACGAATGCATTCTTTTTGTTATAGGTATAGTGAACTTGCGTCCTTTGGTCAAGATTGTTTGAAATCGATACAAGATACTGTGAAAGACGATTATTTGGTTGATAACCTGATGATGGACGGCTTACAAAATCAAAAGTAGGTTTCTAGATTTATTTATACGGACTTCTGATTATAAAATTAACATATTCTGAATAAATCAACATTTCTTGAAACAAAAAATAATATGAACCGACTTATTTATTACTGTAAAAGGTGATAGGTTACAACAAATTAATTTAGTTGATATTTAGAAAATTCGCATGTCAGCTGATTGTTAATAAATATTTAGGTTACCATTACTTATGTAACAAAAATCGTTATATTTGTGTGCAGTGGATATTCAATTACCAAAACATTTTTCTATTGACTATGTTTCGTGGAAATTATTTTAATTATCTTGCTCATATTCGTATACTAAAAAGTATTTCTTAAACACATTGTGTATTTATAGCAAATGTAGCAATTTTTAATTCTAAACTTCAGAAGTTAAAATATGTGTATTATCATTATTTTTAGAGTAATTTATAAACAAAAATCAAATAAACTAAGCATAACAGTTTATTCAGAAGAGCCTTCGAACTCAAAAGCTTTTGGTTTGGAGTATTATTACAATGATAATAATAATATGGACGTTTGTCGCTAGCATTTTTGATTTTTATTTTTTTATTTTTAGTGATAATGATAACCCCTCTACTAATGAAAACCATTTTTATGATATTCAACCAATATGTTTAGTAAGAGATATTAGGAAGGAAGAAAACACAAAAGTTTATACCGAATTAAAACCGCTACCATTAATTGATGGAACAAAGGATGGTAGTCAAAATGATACGGATGTTAATAATGAATGTCACAAAGAAAAATCGGTTGATGTTATAGACGTTTGTCAGCATAATAAAGGTTACTAAATAAAATATTAATTATTATAAACAATTAGACCAAACTTATACTTTTTAGATGACACAGTTGACGATGACTCAGATTTAGACCCTAGTTATGACCCACAAGAATCTGAAGAAATAAGTTATGAGACAAAGAAAAAAAGGAGAATAGCAAAATTTTTTCAAACTGAAAATGAAAAAAGTGTAGTTGGCACTGTTATGGAAAATGAAGGTTTAGTAGATAAACAATTGAAAGATATAAACCAGGAAACTCTGCCAGGTAAAAATGCTTTGTATTTTGTGTTTCACATGAATTAACTAATATCTACGTTTTTTATAGAAGCACAAATCAGTGATAAAACCGATGAAGGATACGAGAAAAACAGAAAAAAAAGAGCAAGAACAGCGAAAGAGCAAATTGAGAGGCATCTAGAAAAATATCAGTTATTAGAACCATGTAATTGTAAAAAAAAATGTAGAGAATTTTTATCAGAAGAAAGAAGACAAAATATTTGCCAGTCATTTTGGAAAATGAGTTTTGGCGAGAGAAGTCAATATTTTAATGCCAGTATAAAGATTGGGGGTATTAAGAGAAGAAAAGTAGATAGTGAAAATAAACGTCAACACGTCCTTACATACTCGTTGCTCAAGGATGATGGTATTGAAATGAATGTGTGTAAGCAAATGTATTTACATACACATGGAATGAAAACTGATGGTATGATAACGGACTTCAAAAACAGATATAAACAATCTATGGGGTTAGAACTGGTTAAGGATAAACGAGGCTCGTCTGTTCCATCTAACAAGAAGGATCCCATTCTAATAAGAAACCATATTGAATCTTATAATCCGCAAATATCACACTATAAATTGCAACATGCTCCCAATAGAAGATATTTATCTCAAGAGCTATCTATTACTGATATGTGGAAACATTTTTGTGAAACTCATGAAAAAATATCTTATGACAGATATAGAACTGAATTTAATTCACTTAACATTGGATTTGATCAACCAAATCAAGATGAGTGTGACATTTGCGTACATCAAAAAGAGCACAAAAAAATATGTACAATTCCAGAGACTTGTGATCAATGTAATACGTTTAATGATCACCATATGGCATATATTGCTGCCAGAAAAGCGTATGATAATGACAGACAGCACGACTATCCAGACTCATTTAAAGTTTATTGCGCGGATATGCAAAAAGTGTTACTACTTCCAAAGTTATCTTTAAAAAAATCTGTCTTTGTTAGTAAATTAGTTGTGTTCAATGAAACTTTTGCTTCGTTAACAAAAGATGAAGAAAATATTTGCGTTTTGTGGCATGAAGCTATAAGTGGTCGCTCGGCGGAAGATGTGGCATCAGCATATTGCGGGCTTATTCAAAGATCCTCAGTTAACGTAGAGCACTACGAATTTTGGTGTGACAACTGCAGTGCCCAAAATAAAAACTGGAAATTATTTACGTCATTTGTGGTAATTGTCAATTCTAACTGGGGTCCAAACAGTATTACTTTAAAATACTTTGAAGCTGGGCACTCTTTTATGAGAGCCGACAGTGTCCACGGAAACATTGGCAAGCTATGGAAAAAGAGATCCAACATTTATGAAATGAACGACTTAAATGAGCTAATATTAAAAGCCTCTAGAAAAAATAAAACCTTACTAATGAAACATGATGATTTTTATCGCTTTAAAGACGGTGTAAAACAAAGAACAAAAAAAGATGAAAATTTCCCAAAACTTAACGTGATTAAAGTAGTACAATTTAGAAAAGGGTCAAGACAAATGTTTTATAAGAAAAGTCATACTGAAAACGAATTTATTAATTTTGACTTTTTAAAACCTAAATTTAATCTGGAAATGCCTGAGAGCAAAACTGAAGATAGGGGTGTAAATGTTCAAAAAAAACAAAAAATAATTACAGAGCTTCTTCCTGCAATGCTAAGCCAAAAAAGATTCTTTTGGGAGAAACTACCTGTTTCTGAAACATCAAATGATTTACTAAATAATCGAGTTTAGTTTTTATTATTTTTGTTTGTTTTATGTAATTAAATGTTGAATTCAAAAACTTTTTGTAATTTTTCTAATAAAATATATGTAAAAATTATAACTTTACCTACTTTTTATTTTTAAAAACCAAAATGTACCTAACTACTTGATTTTACATAGTTTTAAAGCAATCATAAAGTATCATATTAGCAAGTGTAATATAGTACCTACTAGTTTTTTCCTTGGCAAAAATAGTATGAATTAGGAACTAAGTAAGCATACTAGCTTTTTCCGCAGCAAAATCAATATTTCTTTGCATTTCAAAAATAGTAAGTGACATAGAATTAAAAAAACTGCAAATATTTGGAAAAAACTAAGTTACAGTTACAGGGACATACACTTGAAATCCACTGAACGAAAAAAAAACAAAAAATAATATAATTCTATTAAACGGCGATATACTTTTCTTTCTTTTCGTTTCCTGAAAAGTTATCAAAACTCAGTTACTAGGTTTTTCCTTTTCACGGGAGATAACACATTATATACGAGTCAAACCTACGCATCCATCTACTATATTTTAACATTTTATTAGTATTTACATGTCTTCAACTAAAGTGATCTTGGAAATAAAAAGCAAATTAAGATACCCAATTAGCCAGAATATTAAGCAATCAAACTGATCTAATAGCAATAATTAAAACAGCAAAAACGTTGTAAACTCTAATCTAGATAATAATCTGGTGATTATACTTATTAAGTTCATAAAGTGATTGAGATATTCCTATTTAAATACTTTGTGGGAATCTCTCACGAAAAATAAAATATACTTATAGTAATAAATGATTTTAAAAGAAACGTAAGTAAAAAAAAATTTACTATTAGGTACATAAATACAGTGCTTTTCAGATAAAACCATCAACTTTAAATAACTTTTGAACCACTGATTTAAAAAAAAAAACGCAAAAACACGTCAAATAATACTTGAAGGGGAAGACATTATGTCATATTTAAGCTTGCCGGGCAGCACTCTCTAACCCCCCGTATCATCCCTTATTTTTTTTTAATTATTTCCACCTTTTTTTATTTTATATGTGGATTCTCCTCTTTGTACTGATTTCAAAAATATATAACACTTGATGCTTAAAGTGATTAGTTTATGAGAAAAATAAATACAAAAGTAAGAAAACTGGATTGAATAAAAATTATTTTTTTGACAATTTTATAACATTTAAAATGAAAATTTCACTACCAAAAATTTTAACAATAATTATTCAAAAATGTTAACAATAATTATTCAAACTTTGAAAAGTGATTTTTAATAATTATTGTTAAAATTTTTGGTAGTGAAATGTTCATTCTAAATGTTTGTATCTATTAAAATTGTTAAAACAATATTTTTTTTCAATCCAGTTTTCTTGGTTTTGTATTTATTTTTATCATAAACTAATCACTTTAACCATCATGTGTTATACATTTTTGAAATCAGTACAAACAGGAGACTCCAAATATAAAATAGAGAAAGGTAAAAGTAATTAAAAAAAATTAAGGGATGGTACGGGGAGTGAGAGGGTGCCTTTCCCGGCAAGCTTAAATATGGCATAATGTCTCCCCATTCAAGTATTATTTGACGTGTTTTTACTTTTTTTCTAAAAATCAGTGGTTTAATAGTATATTAAGTATGGAGAACGGTAAGGGTTTTATACCGATCGAAGACAATTGTTTGGAGGAGGAGCGGAGCGACGACTCCAATTATTGTCTGAGATCGATTACCCTTAACGTTCGACATGCTTATAACGTTTTTTGCACGATTGATACCATTATAAATTATAAAATTAAACATTTTCGTCATATTGACTAATTTCATTCATTTTATCAAGATAGATACTTTGGTTGTTAGGTAGTAACTAGGGTGCATAACAACAATGGAGAATTGAGTTTTTATTTAGTTGTCAATAATTTTAAGTACAATTTTGATTATTATAAATTAAAATATGAGCAAAAGTGAATTTGAAGAAATTGAACGGGCTTGGGAAGAAGGGTGTTCCGCAATTATTCCCGAAAAATCCAAAATCCGTTATCAAAATACCTACCAAAGTTTTAAAAAATGGTGCGAAGGCAAGAATTTAAGAATCGAAGAAAAGACTCTATTGGCATATTTCGTTCAAAGACATATGCAGTTGAAAGCTCCTGGAAGCCTCTGGGCAGAATATTCAATGATTAAATCCACCGTTTTTCTTTATGATGGCATTGATATTTCCAAGTTTTCAACTTTGATCGCGTATTTGAAGAGAAAAAATGTTGGCTATAGGCCTAAGAAAGCGAGCATTTTTACACGGGAGCAATTTGAAAAATTTCTGATGGAAGCACCGGATGAAGAATTTCTAGTTCACAAGGTAATATAAGCTAGTTTAGGTAAAAGAAATACTCTAATGAAGATTTTTTCATAATTTGTAGGTCGCAATGATATTGGGAATATCTGGTGCCTGTAGAAGAGAATGATTGTAAAAGTACCCAATACAAAAACGAACATTCAGCGTACTTTTACAGTCGTTAATAAACCAGACGATAAAATTCCATATTTAGAAATTCTGCAAAATAATTTAACAAATTGTACCATAAGTTTCAATATTAATAAATAATTCGTTAGTTTTCTTTATTCTTTCAAAAAATAAATTAAAATTAAGAGATTTTTTAACTCGACAGTAAATGAATTACTTACCGTCGAGTTGGAGTATTTACTTACCGTCGAGTTGGATTACTAACCGTCGAGTTGCTAGTAAATGTCACCTACTGACGTAAAATCTGTCACGGTAAACAGTCAGAAATGATCAATCGTGCAAAAAAGGTATTTAAGGTAGATAATTTTATCTGAAAAGCACTGTATGTATATTCTATAATTACTGCAAAACAAAAAAAAATTCATAAAAATAAAAATTTTCTGAAACTTCTTTTTTATTTTGTAATATTTACAATCTGTCCTTCTTAACTAAGAACAATAGGTAAATTATGTGACAAAAATTGAAAATTTGACCAGTAGAGGGAGATCCAGTGATAAATATAAATCCACTCTCTTTACATATACTCCATCTAATTTACTTACCGTTGCACGTCATCCGCGTCATAGCCCGTGACGGCACATGATACCAACACGAAATATTTAGGCGGCAGGTGTGTTATTTTTTAGAATCACTTTGCCGAGTACACTGGCATTACAGCCACTAGACATATTTTATTATATACAGTCGGAAAAATGAAAGAATACCCATGAACGAACATATAAAACACGGTGTATTTTCCTGTCACCGTGTCACAAAGAAAATTGCCCAGCGCAAGTACATGTAACAATAATAATTATTACATGTATTACTTGCGCTGGCCAATTTTTTGTGTGACACGGTGACAGGAAAATACAGCGTGTTTTATATGTTCGTTCATGGGTATTCTTTCATTTTTCCTACTGTACGCGTAGAAATAATATTTAAAGATTTCTATTAATGTCAACTTAAAGAAATACACAATAATATGTTTCATTTAATTTGTATAAATGGATTATAATGCGTTTTTATGAAGCACATTTGTTCGGAATACACTGTAACTATAATCGAACGCAGGTGATATTTTGGCATAAATTGGTAACATTTATTTGACAGTTGAGGTGATGACACTTCATATTTGTTTATATTCTTTACCATAAGTATTTGTTTCATTATATGTATTTACTGTTTTTATTATGTACTTTAACGTAATATTATAACTTAATTCTAGTTTTCTATTTCTAAAGTTTTTATTTATTTACATTGAATATTAATTTGTTTTGCTGTATAATCCACTTCCACAAAAGTTGTGTGATGTATTTGATTTAAAATGAATTCAAGAATTTTTTGTAATTGGGCAACAATGTCATCTTAGATCTCTAACATAGATAATGACGTGCAACGGTAAGTAAATTAGATGGACTGTAAATTCAATTAAAACAAGTTAACATAAGTTTAGTTATCACAGATTATTCGAATCTTCTTGCTAGGTGCACTATTTTGAATCTCTTCAAGCGTCATACATCATTATGGTCATCAGTGAGGTTGTTGACTACCTTGTTTGGATGAGATTCTAGTCTCTTGGACTATTTTTTGTAATATTCTGTTACTACTTACTACTGTTTTTATGGATGGCACATTGAGGTCTTGCACTATCACATAGTTTGGCACCTATCAAGGGCATTCAGCATTGCTCCAAGGACTTTGTTCTGGAACCTCTGTAGTATATCTAGGTTTTTTTGACTGGCTGTCCCCAAAGTTGGATACCGTAGGGCCACACTGGTTTTAATATAGATTTATATGTCAGCAGTTTGTTTTCAAGAGATAGTTGAGATATGCGACCGATGATCCAGTACATTTCTCGGAATTTTATTCCTAGTTGTTTTCTTTTTGTGAAAATGTGCTTTTGCCAAGTTAATCTCCTTTCAAGGTGGATTTCTAGGTATTTCACAGTATCGGTTTGTGGGAGTGGGAGTTGTGTTTCGTTCAGAGTTACAGATGGACATGTTTGTTCTTTCATGGTGAATGTTATATGGGTGGATTTACTCTCATTCGCCTTTATCTTCCATTTTTTAAGCCATCTTTGGATAGTGTTAAGGTCTTTTTGAAGGGTCCTGGATGCTGTGATAGGATGATTATGGTGAGAGGCTAGTACAGCGGTGTCATCAGCAAAAGTTGCACATGTTATGTTACTTGTCAGTAGGTGTACAGCAAGTACAATATCGGTCCCATGACACTTCATTGTAGTACTCCGGCTTTTATTGGTCTTAGGCTTGTGTATTAATATGTGATTTAATTTATGACCTGGCTTTGGTTACACTCTGTATATTATGTCACCGATACATTTCAACAATTTGTAATTAGGCATATAAACCCATACAGTGGTTGTTCTGCATGAACTAATTTCTCAATATCAATGACGTAAGTTCAATTAATATCGTTATCTTTTCACCGCTAACAGGACTCGACAGGCGGCGCGTAGAGTGCCTGTTAGACCAGGCTGTATCGACGCCCCCGTTAGGTAAATTATTCCGATTCGTTTTTTGCACAAATTTACTTAAAAAGAGGTCCTTATAACAAATCCACAGGGTTCCGGAAGGTACCGCGGTCGGAAATTGTTTAAACAATTTTTTCTAAACAAATTTAAAAAATCAATTTTTTCACTTCGTACACATTTTTTTGGAGTCTTTGGGTCATTATGAGCAAAAAAGGTCTCTTGTGATTTTTCTCTAAAATTGATTATTGTCGAGTTATCCGCGATTTAAAATTTGAAAAACGCGAAAATGGCTATTTTCAAGACTACTTAATAACTCGGTTAAAAATTATTATTATGAAAGTCAGAAAGTGACTAAATCAAAGTTTAAAGCCCCCCCCCCCTACATGATCCTGAAGAAATTTGTGTCATTAATTTATTACTAAGCTGTTATTTTAATTAATAACAATAACCGCTAACATAGTATTGAGGCGGCCGTCAATGTGAGTGCGAAAGGATACACCATTCCGGCAGTCCAATGGTGCATCTTACTCGCACTAACATTGACGGCCGCCAACAGCTTAGTAATAAATTAATGACATAAATTTCTTCAGGATGATGTAGGGGGGCTTTAAGATTTAGTTACTTTTTGACTTTCATAATAATAATTTTTAACCGCATTAGTAAGTCTTGAAAATGGCCATTTTCGCGTTTTTCAAATTTTAAATCGCGTATAACTCGACAACAATCGATTTTAGAGAAAAATCACAATAGACCTTTTGTCTTTGTGGCTTTTCAAAAAAAGCCATAAAAAAATAGCTTCAGAACAATACTGAAATACTTTGCCAAAGAGTAAGTTCTCACTTTTTGAGTAAGTTTGTGCAAAAAAATCGAATCGGAAAAATTTACCTAACGGGAGCGACGATATAGCATGGTCTATGTAGGTTAAAATTTTCGATAAACCAGCCCACTTGGGTCAATAACATCGAAGTGATACCACCAATAGAAATATTTATCGGGTTTGTACACAATTTTTAAGTAAATGTTTATCATTTTTAATTGAACCGAGATCATTTTCTATTTATAAAGATTTCTTTTCGTAATTGAAGTACTTTTCGAGAGGTTGAGAACAGACAAAACACATGCCAATACAAGTGTGCTTGTGTAAAAATGTAATTGACGAAACGTGAAACTGGTAATACAGTCCTGTAGTCGTGGATAAAACTAGGCCAAAATAACATCAGGAATAAAAATAATCCCGATCGTAACATTAGAATGCGATTTACAAGAAAACAACATCAGAACATCAAATCAATATCTCTGTATATCTCGCAAACTATTTCAGTATTGTTCTGAAGCTATTTCTTTGTGGCTTTTTTTGAAATTTTTTTCAGAGTGTTAAAAATATGAAATTTGATTTTCGGTGTCAAATTGGCATCATTTTTTTGTTCCTTTATGATGTCTGCTGGAACTGAACGCATTTGCCAAACTCCACCTATTTTGATTTTACTATATCTGTGACGATAATGCGGAGTCATAATAATTATTACATTGTTTATTTTAATACTAAATATTAAGTTTTATAATATATATAACATAACTCTTATATCATAAACGATATGCAACATATGAAAGTGACTTTTGAATTTGTAGCTAAAAGGTTGCATTGCCAATTATTACAACCCCCTCTGTGGCTCAGTGGTAAGAGCGCCTACCTTTGGATCGAAAGGTCCGAATGGTCGTGAGTTCGAATCTCACCAGGGTCAGAAATTTTTCATTTATTATAAATTAATAAATGGAAGTGGTTTCTGCCCTTGTGGGATCGGTACTCACCGGAGGGACCGCAGACGTTCGGGTACAATTAGCGTCTCTTTGCAAAGACAGTGACGTCGACTTTGCAAAGTAACAAGACACTTACTCAAAACACACACTACACATTACTCCCCTGAGTTAGTGATAAGTTATAGTCCAAAAAATAAATTATGAAATTGACTGGCCAGTTGGTTGTGAAAACCAGTGCAAATAAAACACAAAAACACACACACCAATTATTACATATGCATAGCTACATTACAAGTTTGAAGTACCTTTGTAGCTATATAGCTAAGGTGTATAGTAAGGTATAAATCAGATTATCAAATAGTTTGCTTATTTACAATAAAATGTAATAAAATTTCTTAAATGTTAACGGAAAGTAAGAACGTATAAAATGCTTCCAAAAATATTAAAACTTAATCCTGAGTGAACGAAATGTTTCTGCTTCATTGTGAAAATATAAAAACAAGTTTTAATTTTAATCAAACATAGTCGTTTGTCGCTTTGACAGCACTCTATAATGGAAGGGGAACTAAGTATGCTAAATTTGCAGTCACTCGAGCGTTATGGGGACCTATTATTGCGTTGTGATTATTAGGTCCTAAACAAAAAAAAGTTAAGTAAAATTTTTCATTTTAGTGGAGACTTTCCATTTTTTAATTTAATTTTCCATTTCCAACAATCGTTTTTTCCGATTATAGCGCCATCTATCCATAATTCGAAAAAATGTCTCGGATAAAAGTTGCTTATTTTTACGTAGAGAATCCAAATCTGCAATAAAAATTTGGGGCTCCCATTTAAGATCTTAAAGTAACCCCCCACCCCACCTCAGTGAGGGTCGTGTTTGGTACCATTCAATAGATTTTTCAAAAACATTTTGAAAGTGTATTTTGCAGTTTTTCGATCTGATGTTCATTTTGCGAAATATCGCGGGGTTTGTATTTAAAATTTTAAATTTACTTTAGTTTTATTGGATAGATCATGTTTAGTTTTATTGGATAGATTTTTGAAAAATATTGAAGACGTATTTTTTAGTTTTTCGATCTGACATTCATTTCGCGAAATATTTGCTTTTTTTGTGAAACTTTTTGACTCATCCATTTCCTTATGCCCCGCTCAAATCGTCAGATTTTTGAAATATACACTCTTTTGCATGTACTTAACTTACCTTATCTTAATCTGACAATTTCGAGTATTTTTAAGGATAGATTTTTTTTGGGCCCCTCTTAACAAACTTCTTTGTGTTAAGAGCCAATATGGTAGAGGTACATCTGCAGGGTACCAGGTTTCTCCCCATATGATAATCTGAGGCGTTCGAGTAACTGCAAAAATCCCCGCTTGTGTTCCCCGATCATAACTTTTTTCATAAAACTAAAAATAAAAAAATAATAGACTTAATAATAAAAGTTAAAAGAATTATTTGTATACACTATATAAACTAACTCCGCAAAAATCGATCAATAAAACTGTGCTAAAATGTAATTTGGGTTTTTCAAAACAGGAATTAAAACAATATCCCCTAATTTGAGGCCATATTACAAAACTATCTGTATTTCATTTTCTGATATCTAAAACATATTTGACATTTTATAAACAAAAGCAAAACCTAATTTTCCGTAAACGTCGCTGGTAATTCCTTCAGAAAATATGAAACGTCTGGCACGTCCGGAAGACATCATCTGACGTGTAACAAACGCAAAAGGAAGAAAATCGTGAAAAAAGCAGCCAAAAATTCTGTCAATCTAACTGTCATCTACTAAAAACTGAAAGTTTTACTCTGAAAGCAAAAAGTTTGTGTCTTTGTTGTATATGTCCCATGCCAAAAAAAAAGTAGCAGAATAGGATTGTGTAGTAGTCGGCAGTTGCTCCTGAGAGAAAAAAGTTTCTTTTTCTTCTTCTTCCTTTATTGGGTTATATCCCGAGAAAAAAGTTTAATGTCGTTGAACAAAAAATTTAGTTGTTGTATTTGTCCCATGCCAACTCAAAATTTCTACTAAATCAAAGAAGAAAAAGAAGATTGTGTATTGATAGACAATTGCCCCTAGCGTGAAATTTTTTTATCTTGCCGTGTTTGTCCAACACCAACCAAAATTGCCAGTTAACTAAAGAAGAAGAAGAAGCAAATTGTACAATGTACTAACTCCAAATTGTAAGTGAATAAGGGATTTTTCCCTTATTCCGCGACGATTAGCTGGCCGAATACCCAAGTAGGTGGAGGCCAATAAACTAAAGAAGAAAAATGAACAAGTGGAGAATTAAAATGAATGAGACAAAATCAGTCCAAGTGAATTGAGAAGAGACCAGTGTCCCGCAGTTTCACTTAATATTCAACTTCCTCACTCCTCTAGCACCAAATACCTATACTAGGCATACATCTCGACTCGGAAAGAACATATTCTTAAGAAGCGGAAACAAATTGATCTAATAATGAAAGATCGAAACTGGCTAGTCGATAGGAAATCAAAAATGATCCTAGAAAATAAAATCCCTGTCTACAAAGCTATCATCAAACCAATCTGGACGTATACAATCCAACTCTGTGGATGTGTTAGCAAGTCAAATACGTCCATAATTCAAAGAAGCCAATCGAAAATACTTTTAACGATAACTGATACACCCTGGTATGTGTCAAACCTAACGCTTCCTAAGGGCCTTAGAATCCCGTTCATACAGGATGTGATCACTAAATATAGCACGACGCACCATGAAGGACTGAAATCACACATTAACCCTCTATTTCAACCTGAATAGAACATAAAGTCAATAGGAGACTCAAAAGGATCTGGCCAGCTGACCTGAGAAACGGTTAAAGTGGTCTTGTCACTGGAGAAGACCTCACCAAGGCGATAGGAGCCCTTTGCTCTACAGCCTTCAAATTATCTTATAGATGTGTTGTGATTGTTAAAAATGTGACTTAACAAAAAAAATATGGAGCAGACTTAATTGGACACTGTGGAAAACTTTTTTATTTTTAATTTTATGAAAAATGTTACTCTTTAAAAAAAGTTCTGAATGGTTAGTCCGTTCTTTAACGGTAAAATATTGCAAAACCTCTAAATTTTAAAGAACCGCTTGAATTGACATGCAATTTGGCATACACATAGCTAACAAGTCAAAGAAAAAAAAGTGATATTGTGCCGATATGTGCTTTTGCCCCGGGGGTGGTTTTCACTCTCTTTTGGGGGGTGAAAAAATATTCGTCCAAAGTAAGTCCGGAAATGAATAAACTGACTAATTCTAAGTAACTTTTGTTCTATAGAGATTTTTCACTAAGTCGCTATTTTTCGAGTTATTTGCCAGTAAATGTTCATTTTTTCAACAAAATAACCACGCTTTTAGACGGTTTTTTTGCAAATAACTCAAATAGTAAGTATTTGGTAAAAATGGTGTATATATCACCTCTCTATACGTAGTAGAAGCAGAAGGTTCATATTCGTAAAATTCCAAATGGAATATTTACTTTAACGTGAAATAACCAAAAATGAAGCACATTTCGGGGAAAACTTATTAAAACTTCTTTAAAGTGTTTAAAAAAAGCTTCAGTTTTGTTTTATCAACAAATTTCTAGCATCAAAAGTAAACAAGTTACGCTCAAAATAAAGTTAGTCCCTTTTTTTTTGGTAAAAAAATAGGGAAAATCACCTCTAATTAGTATCTCAAATGAACTTAATCGTTACGATTTCACAAATTTCTTGACTCGTGTATGTATTGTTTATATGATCTGTAAGTTTCATCGGTTCAAAGTCCTTATTTTTGAAAGGGCTGTAGTTAAATGGGGTTGAACGAGTCACTGATCACGAATGTATTCAAATTTAGAAACACCAAATCTTAATCAATTTTTGTCTAACAGAAATACATGATATTCAGAAAAGCAATGCTGACTTTTTTGTTTTTCGAGATTTTTGGTATCTCTAACAATTTTTAAGTTATTTTGAAAAAAATCATATTATTCAAAATTAAAATTTTTTAAAATTTCACTTTAAAACCAAATTTTTTCAAATCGATGAAACTTTGAATCGATGAAACTTACAGATCATATAAACACAACATAAGTAAAATAATTTGTGGAGCGTTAACGATTTATTTCATTTAAGTTGCTAATTAGGGGGTGGTCTTCCCGATTTCTTTTGCCAAAACAAAAGGTACCAACTTTATTTTGAGCGTAACTTGCTTAAATTTAATGATAAAAACTTTTTATAAAAAAAGAAATAAGTTTTTTTTTAAACACTTTAAAAAAGTTATAATGGATTTTCCCCAAAACGTGCTTAATTTTTTGGATATTTCACTTCGAAGTATTCTGTTTGAAATTTGGTGAATATGAATCTATTTTTCATTGGCTATAACTCTGGTTTTACGAGGTCCAGAGGCCTAACGCGTACACCATTTTTTACTTTTTTACAGGCCATATTTTCGCTAAGAAAGTTTTTTTCGACAAAATATTTACTTTTTGAGTTATTTGCAAAAACCGTCAAAAAATGTAGTTATTTTGTTAAAAAATGAACATATCACTCGCAAATAACTCGAAAAGTGTTGACTTGGCGAAAAAGCTCTATAGAACAAAAGTTACTTAAAATAATTAGTCAGTTCATCCATTTTCGGACTTATTTTGGACTTACATTTTTCATTCCCAAGAGGGGGTGAAAGTCACCTCCAGGGCAAAAGCACACATCGGCACAATATCACTTTTTTTCTTTGACATGTAAGCCATGCGTATGTCAAATTTCATGTCAATCCAAGCGGTTCTTTAAAATTCAGAGCAAAAACCGTGAAAGAATGTACTAGGTCTATTATAACATAGAATGGAATCATCAGATATTAAATTTTTTAGTAATATGCGCGGTTTTTGACCGGCAAATATTAGATAGAAATTCAGCCACGCTTTTGTGAGTCCTGCCCTTTGAAATACTGGAAGGTTAGAGGAGTTACTTATAATTTACAGGAATGAATATGAATTTTATGTTTATAATTTTTAACAAACCTCGTACATGGCTGAAAAAATTGCACATTTTTGATGATTGGATTTGAACTTTTAGATTATGCAGAACTTTAATAAAGAATAACTTTTTTCAGAAAACTAAAAAAAATTAATAGATAATAAAAGTTAAAAGACTTACAGTTGAGTCCAAGAGTCTTTACCCGTGCTATTACCTGGCGAGATAAAACACATACTTTTTATCTAGCATCATTCTCTTCCACGCATGAAACTAAAGACAAACCAGCTGCCGCCTGATATTAAGTAAAGACATGTTATTTTTATGAACGATCTAGACTCAGTGCATTGAAAAGAGATAGGTACAAATAAAGACGATTGAGGATGTTTTTACATATTCTAAGTACAATTTCTGACGTTTTGGTTTGTTTACTTTTGAGGCTGTTGGTTTGTTAAATTTTTTGCTGTTATTTTGTCAAATTTTTGCATTTTCAAGTTTTTTATGGTATACAAACACTTGTTTTCACAACTAATTTTATATTGAAATTAAAAATTTTATGATAAGCTTATGATATTTTACGATAAATTTTAACAACGTACAAAGCTAACCTCATTGTTGACACAGTTCAGGCATGCTTGTGTTTAATGTTCCGCCAAAGTAAATAAAATAACAAAAAGAAAATGTTATTGAATTTTTTTTATAAATTATTTATTTATTTATTAATCAATGATAATAAAAATAATTGATTAAGTTACTTCAAATGTAGCTGTAATTATGTATCAAAATTTTAAAGCAAAACTTAAATTTGACATTTTATTTATTTGATAACGTCAAATTTTACACTAATCCGTGATTGGAATAATACCCACTTTCTGTCACTTGCTGTTGCGTTTAGTAAATTTCCGACTTATTTCGTATGCTTTAAATGATGACGCACGGGTAAAGACTCGTGGACTCAACTGTAATTGGACACGCTGTATAATCTAACTGCGATAGAATCGATCAATGAAACTGTGTTAAAATGTAATTTGGGTTGTTCAATGAGTTAAAAAAATATTCTCTATTTTAGGGCATCTTACAAAACTATCTGTATTACATTTTCTGATATCTAAGACATATTCGACAATTTTATAAATAAAAGCAAAACCTAATTTTCCGTAACGTCGCTGGTAATTCCTTCAGAAAATATGAAACGTCTGGCATGTCCGGAAGACATCATCTGACATGTAACAAACGCAAAAGGAAGAAAATCGCGAAAAAAGCGGCCAAGAACTCGGGCACAGGCTGTCGACTCGTAATCCCCTGAAAATCCCCACCGGTTCATGAATTATCTAGGTAGTGGTCGCTGCTTCTTTTAATTTCGGCTTAATTCGAGATGAGAGCCATTAGAGATGGATAGAGTTACTACATTTAATGAAAAACTGCTACTTAAATACATAATCAGTAACATTTTTAAATTTAAACAAGGATTACATGTACGACGATCTACAGTATATTATGGCAATAAAATTAAAGGAGAAATTTGAATAGTGGGGCTTGGAAATTAATGTGGAAAACTAAATACCTACCTAGTCCATTCTTTCACGGTTTTTGCTCTAAATTTTAAAGAACCGCTTGGATTGTCATGAAATTTGGCATACGTATAGCTTACATGTCAAAGAAAAAAAGTGATATTGTGCCGATGTGTGCTTTTCCCCTGGGGGTGACTTTCACCCCCTCTTGGGAGTGAAAAAATATATGTCCAAAATAAGTCCGGAAATGGGTAAACTGACTAATTTTAAATAACTTTTGTTCTATAGAGCTTTTTCGCCAAGTCAACACTTTTCGAGTTATTTGCGAGTGAATATGTTCATTTTTCAACAAAATAACCACATTTTTAGACGGTTTTTCGCAAATAACTCAAAAAGTAAGTATTTTGTCGAAAAAAAAACGTTCTTACCAAAAATATAGCTTATAAAAAAGTAAAAAAAAATGTTGTACGCGTTAGGTCTCCGCATCTCGTAGAACCAGAGTTATAGCCAATGAAAAATAGATTCACATTCACCAAATTTTAAATAGAATATTTCGACGTAAAATATCCAAAAAATTAAGCACTTTTTGGGAAAAACCCATTAAAACTTTTTTAAAGTGTTTTAAAAAAGCTTTATTTCTGTTTTTACAAAAAGTTTTTAGCTTTAAATTTAGCAAGTTACGCTCAAAATAAAGTTGGTCCCTTTTGTTTTTGCAAAAAAAATCGGAAAGACCACCCCCTAATTAGCAACTTAAATGAAATTAATCGTTACCGCTCCACAAATTATTTTACTTATGTTGTGTTTATATGATCTGTAAGTTTCATCGATTTAAAGTGCTTAATTTTGAAAAAATTTGGTTTTAAAGTAAAATTTTTTAAAATTTAAATTTTGAAAAATATGCTTTTTTTCAAAATACATAACTTAAAAATTGTTAGAGATACCAAAAATCTTGAAAAACAAAAAACGTCAGATTTGCTTTTTTGAATATCATGTATTTTCTTGTTTTTCTGTTAGACAAAAATTGATTGAGATTTGGTGTTTCTAAATTTGCATACATTCGTGATCAGTGACTCGTTCAACCACTTTTAACTACAGCCCTTTCAATAATAAGGACTTTGAACCGATGAAACTTACAGATCATATAAACAATATATACACGAGTCAAGAAACTTGTGAAGTCGTAACGATTAAGTTCATTTAAGATATTAATTAGGGGTTTACTTTATTTTGAGCGTAACTTGTTTAATTTTAATGCTAGAATTTTTTTTATAACACAAAAATGAAGCTTTTTTTAAACACTTTAAATAAGTTTTAATGAGTTTTCCCCGAAATGTGCTTCATTTTTGGTTATTTCACGTTAAAGGATTCCATTTGGAATTTGACGAATATGAATCTATTTTTCATTAGCTATAACTTTGCTTCTACTAGGTGTAGAGACGTGATATATACACCATTTTTTAAATTTTTTTACAGGCTATATTTTTGCTAAGAATGTTTTTTCGACAAAATACTTACTATTTGAGTTATTTGCGAAAACCCGTCTAAAAGCGTGGTTATTTTGTTGAATAAAGGAACATATTCACTGCCAAATATCTCGAAAAGTATTGACTTAGTGAAAAAACTCTATAGAACCAAAGTTACTTAAAATTAGCCACTTTATCGATGTTCTGACTTTCTTTGGACGAATATTTTTTCACCCCCAAGAGGGGGTGAAAACCACCCCCAGGGCAAAAGCACATTTCGGCACAATATCACTTTTTTTCTTTGACTTGTTAGCTATGTGTATGCCAAATTTCATGTCAATCCAAGCGGTTCTTTAAAATTTAGAGGTTTTGCAGTATTTTACCGTTAAAGAACGGACTAACCCATAGGAGCTGAGTTATCCAATATCGAACTAGAGGATAATGAAGAAATCACTTACCTGGGAGTAGTCTGCGATAGAACAGGAAAAGACGATGAGGAAATAAAGAAAAGAGTAACATAAGTTAGAAGTCTAACAAAAAAACACTGAAGACGTTTGTTTTCTATACTTCCACAAAATATATTACAACTATGTGACTACAGCTATTTCGGCAGATGTAGTCGGTTATCCACCACCACAGAAATAACCCAGTACCTTCTGCTCTATCACATATACTGGCAAGATAACAACAAAAATAGACAGATACATAAAAAAGAAAGGAATAACACCAGCTTTCAGAACTAACAACAACTTAAGCAAATATATTAAGAACAATGGGAGCCGAAAGAGAAAACGACTACAGAGTGGTGTTTACAAACTAACTTGTGGCGACTGTCCGAAAACTTACATCGGTCAAACTGGCAGAACCTTTGGCAAACGGATAGCAGAACACAAAAGGGCTTTCAACAATAGAAAAACAGACACTTCTACATACGCACTTCACCTTCTAGATCATAATCATTCTTTTAATGAACAGTTTCAAATTCTGCATATTCAAAATAAATGCCTTAAGCTCTCTATGTTAGAATCTATGGAAATTAATAAATTGAAAAATAAAGATATAATTCTGAATGACCAACTCGAGACAAACAGCTTCCCACTCCTCAACCTCTTCAGTTAAAGACTTTAAAAAGGCAAACACATAGTAAACTAAATCACTTGAGAAAGGCACTCTACCGAAACAGCTGTAGGCACATAGTTGTAATAAATTTTGTGGAAGTATAGAAAACAAACGTTTTCAGTGTTTTATTGTTAGATAAAATAAACTTCCATCAAGTAACGGCCGAATCCATCAATTATAAGCTAGAAGAACAACTGGCTTTGAACAAATCAAAGAAGGAGGAGAAACATTAATAATGTGTTCAATGTTTGTTTGACAAGAGGCGTTACCCCCTCTCAATGACGTAATGTAATAATAACCATAATGCACAAAAAATATATATTATGTTTTGTGGCAAATAGATTTTGTCTGATGCCATGATCTCGCACACACGCGCGCACTCACAATAAAGATGACATTGCAGCCTTAAAGAACTACAGACCGATTAGTTTGCTCTCGTTTCATCAATCAGCCAATCGCGTCCACTACTGGACATAGGCCTCCCTCAATTATTTCCAGTGTTCTCTACACTGGGCCGCTTGTAGCCAGTTTCCCACTACTCTTTTTATGTCGTCGGTCCAACTAGTCGGTGGGCGTCCTCGGCTTCTTTTATAGTTTCTGGACCTCCAATTCATGCTTCGTCTTGTCCACGCAAAACAGCAGAATACACAACCAAGATTACAGTCGAAAGCTTACAGGACGACTCCACAAGATACCTATTCCAAAAAAGACTAACGGAAAAAGCAGCAACATGTATAAGTATCACAGAAAGTGACGGAGTCGAAGAAAGCTGGGCAAAAATTAAGTCTAATATCTTAGCCTCAGCCAAGGAAGTTCTTGGTGAAAGAAACATTAATAAAAATAAATCGCTTCCAAGACGAAGAACTCCATGGTTTTGTACAGAAGTGAAGGAAAAATGTAAAGAAAAGAAAAAAGCTTACATGCATGTCAACTAAAACACAAGAGGCATACGATAATTACAAGACTATAAAAAACGAAACACATTCAGTAGTAAGAAGAATAAAAAATGATCACTGGGAACATTTTTCGTAAAAAATGGAACATGATTTTTATGGTCTCCAAAAGGAAATATGGCGCTTTATAAGAGATCAAAGAACAGAGGTAAATTAACTAGTAGAACCAAAATACATAGAAAAGGATACATGGATTGACTATCTAAAAAAGCTCTATGCAGAGGAAGAACAAATGTTGCTAGAACCGGAAACACCAGAAATTACCACAAATGAAGATGTTAATATAAGTGCACAGGAAGTACGAAAAACACTCGAAAAGCTGAGGAACAGAAAAACTGCAGGTAAGGATGGAATACCAAACGAATTACTGAAATATTGTGGAACAGCAATGACAGAACAATTAACAACATTAATTAAGAAAATCATAAAACACAATAAAATACCGGAAGAATGGAGAACCAACGAACTAATTCTACTATTCAAAAAAGGAGATAAAAAGCAGCCAGAAAACTACAGAGGTATCAACTTGCTAAATACTACCCTAAAACTTACAACTAAAATCTTACAAGACGTAAGGAATCAAAGGAAAAGTTTAGCAGATGAACAACAGCGTTTTCAGGGAAGTCCCTCTAGATATCATAAAAACTATTCGGAACATCTACCACAACAACAAAATGAAAGTCAGAATAGATGGACAACTTACAGAACCTATAGATATAGGCAGCGGAATAAGACAAGGAGACTCATTGAGTCCTATGCTTTTCAATTTAATCATGGATGAAATCATCAAAAACGTCAACAAAGGAAGAGGATATCCAATGGGAAACAAAGAAGTAAAAATACTCTGCTACGCAGACGACGCAATATTGATAACCCAAGATAAAGATATTCTGCAAAGATTAGTCCACAGATTTAACAAAAGAGCAAAAGAATTCAATATGACAATTTCATCTCAGAAAACCAAAACAATAGTAATCAGTAAAGAACCAATCACATGCAAAATAGAAATTGATGATATCAGTATTGAACAAGTAATGGAAGTAAAACATCTTGGAATTACATTGTCAAGTTACGGAAACCTAGACAAAGAAGTGAGAAATCAAGTACAAAAAGCAAGTAGATTGGCAGGATGCCTTAATAACACTATATGGCTTAATAACACATATTAACACTGAGATGACGTCAAGAATTTATAATGCCAGTGTAAGACCAATAATAACATATGCATCAGAAACAAGACCCGATACAGCCACAACACAAAGACTACTGGAAACGGCAGAGATGAGAGTACTGAGAAGAATTACAGGTAATACACTGAGAGATCGAAAGAGGAACGAAGATATTAGAAGACAATGTAACGTACAGTGTATAAACGAATAAACACTAACTAGAAAAAAGAATGGAACAACCACATAACCAGAATGGGGGACACATGTAGGCAAAACAGCACGAGATAAATCACCAATCGGTAGAAGAAGTATCGGCCGACCGCGCAAAAGATGGAGTGACAACCTTCCACAGAGGTATCAATCCGCCAATGAACAAGCAGAATTGCTTATAAAGAGGAAGAAGAAGAAGAAGAAGAAGAAGAAGAAGAAGAAGAAGAAGAAGAAGTCTTGTCCACCGTCCATCTTGTGTTCTAGCTAAGTACCCTGCCCAGTTCCACTTAAGCGTCGTGTTTCTTTCGATGACGTCTTGAACGCCTGATCTTTGTCTGATTTGTTGGTTTGTTATGTGGTCTCGAAGGCTCACGTCCAGCATTGCACGTTTCATGGCTCGTTATGTAATTTTGAGTTTACTCGCGGATTTTTTCGTCAATGTTAAAGTCTCTGCTCCATAAGTTTGTACGCGCAAAACTCATTGCTCGATACATACAAAGTATTCATGAAGATAATAACAAAACGGCTTGTGAACAAACTAGATAGTTACCAACCTTGCGAATAAGCTGAGTTCCTCTTCAGAAATGGAACAAAAATAATCATTATGAGTTGTTAAAATGCTAATAGAAAAGTGCACAGAATACAACAAGCCTATTTTTCTTACATTCGTAGACTATGAAAACGCATTTGATACTATACGCTCTGAGCTTCGCTGGTGTCGCTCCTAGCGGATTACTAATTCAACTTTCACCGGTAATTTTTAAATTTATTATTTAATTGGTATCGCTTAATATTTACAACGCAAAAAAGTAATTAAATTGTAATCGATTTTTTTAAGATTTCGTTAATCATTTTTACGTTCTATTGATAAAACATGAATTTTTTACTTCGGACACTTTCACAATTATCGTGTAGATGACGCTAAGATTAATATATTAATTTATAATTACATAAAAAACGTAAGTATATTTAAGGTAAAATATATACCACAGCTTTGACCAACAAATATTTTTTATAATTAATGTTTTTAATTTTAATTTTAAATTAATAACTTTGACATTTATGCCAAATTTCCGGTAAACGTTTACAGACTTGTCACTACTGGCGCTCGCGAATTTGTATATATCCCCTCTACGTACGAGCTCACAGCGTATAGATCATCATAAAATGCTTCGAGCATTGGCTGACTGCTTCACTGACTACAGATATTTTGCCTTGATTAAGAATATCTACGAAACTGCTACAGCTTGTATCCGACTTCATGAAGATACTTAAAAGTTCCGAATAGAACGTGGAATTAGATAGGGTGATACTATCTCCCCGAAATTATTTACAGCTGTACCTACTCGAATATATTATGTTCAAGTGAGTGGATCGAGAGGATCCATTAATTACGGCTGATTATGAAAGGTAAAATAGAAGAAAAAAGGGGTCCTGGTAGCCCACAAATATCCTGGCTAAAAAACATTCGCGACTGGACCGAATTAATCACACAGATGCGTTTCATAAAAGCAGAAGACAGAGACGAATTTGTAATAATTATAGCCAACCTTCATTAATGAAGTCGGCACTAGAAGAAGGATCGAGAGAATAATATTAGTCCAGAAAGCCACTGCGCATCCGCTAGGAAAAATATTCTAATTCGGATTTTTTGCCCAATCTTACTCAAAAAGGACTCCTTTTAACAAATTTGCATGTTGCCAGGACCAAAAGGTGGTCAAAAATTTTTTAAACCTAAAATAATTTTTTTTTGCATGGAAAAATTTTTTTTAGATTTTTTGGATCATTCCAAACAGAAAAGGTCCTTAGTGACATTTCTCTAAAAATGATAGTTTTTGACATATAAGCGATTAAAAATTGATAAATTGCGAAATCGGACATTTTTAACCTTCAAAAACTATGTGAAACACTGAAAATTTGAATGTTGCCAAGGTAGGTAGATATTATTTAAACATCGATTGATGAAATCTCGAAGAGTTTTTTGCAATACAATTTTCAAAACTCCTTTGTTTTTTAATTGCCAATCAAGCGTTCGCGACACTATTTTCCACCGACGACAGTATGGTGCAAATGAAAGGAATAAATTCGTTATTTCGTAAACCGGCGACTTTAAGGAAAAATCCCGAAATAGGTCGATTTTTATTTTTAAGTTATGATATTGTGGTATATATGGTATACTAGTGACGTCATTCGTCTGGGCGTGATGACGTAATCGATGATTTTTTTAAATGAGAATAGGGGTCGTGTGGTAGCTCATTTGAAATGTTCTTCAATTCTCTATTCAGTAATGTAAACATTTACATAATTATTTATACAGGGTGTCCTTCTACTTCTTTTTTGTCAAATAATTTAATTTAATAAAAAAAATTTGGACACCCTGTATAAATAATTATGTAAATGTTTATATTACTGAATAGAGAATTGAAGAACCTTTCAAATGAGCTACCACACGACCCCTATTCTCATTTAAAAAAATCATCGATTACGTCATCACGTCCAGATGGATGACGTCACTAGTATACCATATATGCCACAATATCATAACTTAAAAATAAAAATCGACCTGTTTCGGGATTTTTCCTTAAAGTCGCCGGTTTACGAAATAACGAATGTATTCCTTTCATTTGCACCATACTCTCGGTGGAAAATAGTGTCGCGCACGCTTGATTAGCAATTAAAAAACAAAGGAGTTTTGAATATTGTATTGCAAAAAAACCCTTCGAGATTTCATCAATCGATGTTTAAAGAATATCTACCTGTCTTGGCAACATTCAAATTTTCAGTGTTTCACATAGTTTTTGAGGGTTAAAAACGGTTGATTTCGCAATTTTTCAATTTTTAATCGCTTATATGTCAAAAACTATCATTTTTAGAGAAAAGTCACTAAAGACCTTTTCTGTTTGGAATGATCCAAAAAACCTAAAAAAACTTTTTTCCATGTAAAAAAAATAATTTTAGGAAAAAAACAAAAAAATCGTTAAAAAAATTTTTGATTACCTTTTGGTCCTGGCAACATGCAAATTTGTTAAAAGAAGTCCTTTTTGAGTAAGATTGTGCAAAAAAACCGAATTAGAATATTTTTCCTAGCGGATGCGCAGTGACTTTCTGGACTATATGGGAATTAATATAAATGAAGAGGACCTGAACTACCTATTTGCCAATGACATCGTTTTAATACAATGCCTTATTAACTCTATCGATGATATGGTTAATAAAGCTACAAAAATGCTGGAAACGTTCTAGACCTGGATCCCGCATACCAAAAAAGTTGATTAATAGCAAGCTGAAAATTTGTTAATAGCTTAACGGTGTCTAGTAGGACAAATTTTGATGTACGCGCACACTGGAACAGGGGAAGTTTTAATTGTGGAACAGTTTAAAAATTTGGAACGGTCAGACCACGAAAACGGCACATGTATTTTGTCCGACAAAACTTCCAATTGATTTGTTACCCTTTCATTAAACTCACATGAAAAAATTAGACCGCTATTTATCACCTGTCATAATTCCTGTCATTTGACATGTTCTTCGTGTTCCAATCATTAAAATGTCCAGTTGGTGGTGAACACCAGTCTGATTTTTGCATGGGAGTTTAACGAAATGGTAACAAATCAATTGAATGTTCTGTCCGACAAAATACATGGAACGTTTTCGTAGGCTGACGTTCCAAATTTTTAACCTGTTCCACAATTAAAACTTCCCCTGTTCCAGTGTTCCCATACATCAAAGTTTGTCCGACTAGACACCGTTAAGCTATTAACAAATTTTCAGCTTGCTATTAATCGACATTTTTTGGTACGCAGGATCCAGGTCTATTCTATGAAGCATCAAAAACAATTATTTGTCTTAAAATTAACACCTCAAAGACAAAATGTATGACCAACCTTGTAGTCAGTGATAAAAATTCAAATTGAAAGCCATAGTATCGACCAAGTAATAGCTTACAAATATCTGGGACATGAGATTCGCTTAGGCCGAGATAATCAGACAAATAAAATACAAAGAAGGATAGGTCTTATATGGGTTGCCTCTGGTAGATTGAACAACATTTTCAAGTCTCATATTCTAGTTTGTTTGAAAAGAAAGGTTTTTGACCAATGTGTTTACCGGTTCTTACATATGGTACGGAAACACTAACTCTGACAAAAGGAACAATAAATAAATCTTACCATCAGAGATAAAGTACCTACCAAACATAGACAGAAGAAGAAGAACAGGAGGATCTTTTTATTTTTATCCAATGCACAAGTCCTCCGTTTTCTTTTTATTAACTTCTGGGCCCCATATATCATACTCTTCAATTAATTTTCGGGCCATATAGTTTAAATCGTTAAAATAACTTTTATAATACCAAAAAGAACATGTCGTAATATAACCGGTTAGCATCCATCTCTTTTAAAGTCTCCTGGACTTAATTCATTAGGCTCATTTATAATTGTTGAAAGAGCAGGAAAGAGCCTTAAAAACTGAATAGTAATGGAAGGAAAATATGATGGGGAGGAGGATTATAACATATTTTAATATAATGATAAGGAACGACGTATTTTTTAAATCGGACTATCCAATTATCGGTGACTATAATATGCTAAAGTTAAGAAGAAGTAAATATAGTAAGTAAATATAGCAACAGTAAAAGTAACTAATAGAGTATAAATATGGTCTTAAATATAATAATAAAGAAAGCAGAGGTGGCAACTTATCAATCAAAAAATTAAACACAAAGATGGAATGGTGGAATACAGATATATATGAAGAAATGAGAAAACGGAAAAAGATATAAAAATAGTACAATAGTACAAAAACGAAACAAAATAAAAAATAATTCCAAAAACAGAGAAGCATAGTAAAAGAAGTAGTAAGAAAAGACAAAAAAATTATTTGGAAGAATTTTGGTGAATCACTAAAGTAAAATTACGAAGACAACAGTAGTTTCTGGAACAAAGTAAGAAGTTAGAGAGGAAAGAAAAGAGAAAAACTCAAAGGAGTCAGATAAAAACATAACCAAATAAAGAGAGATACATAATTATTAGAAGTTAAGAGTTATGATCAAGCAAAATATTTGGGCGAAAAAAGAAATAGAGAAACAGAGTTAAAGAGAACCATGGAACAGAGAGCAGCAAACGAGAATTAGAAAAACAAATAGGAGAACCCATGTTCGAAAACTATTAAGATATGTGCCTATCATCATTAGTCTTCAGGCTTCATACAAAAATAATAGAAATAAAGCTAAAAACAACTTCTTTATATCTCATATCTTCTGCCATTCTAGCACATTCTGGTAATGGAGCGCCAATAGTAGCAACAATATGGTCCGTGTATCATGTGGGAGATATACCTCGACTTCTTTTACCATCTCCCCTTCCCTGGATGCTAATTTTCCCAAAACCATTTCTTCGAAGCACATGTCCAACATAGCTCCTATTATTTGTTCTGATATTTGTGGTGTTAGTCTTTTCTTTATGATTAGCTGAGCTGGTTCAGTGTAGATTCATTTGTTCTTTGCCCATGGTATTCTCAGCATTTGTTTCCAGCAGTACATCTATATTCTAAGGAATATTTACACTTGTCCAAGAAATTAACGCACCACCTTAAAAATTGGTCTTTAATGTCTCGAATTTCCTAAACCTGTTATCCGATTCAAGTGATTTTTTAACATGTTTATAGCCTTATTCTTTAACAATATCGCTGTAATAATATAGTTTTACCGGTTTTAAAGCAATAAATAAATCGTCAGTTTGTGAGAAACATTTCAACACCCTCTATCTCAGAAACGAAGCATTTACGGACATACGTTTATAAAGCAAACTGTGATTATTTTTTCATGCAGAACTACCCCTTAAAGTTTGCCATACTTATTTAAGAACACCCTGTATTGACGAAAAACAAGGCTAGTTGTTAAAGTACCTAACTTTTTCATTTTCCAAATAAGCAAATAAATAAAAAACAGGATGTTAAGAAAACATGAGGCTATAGTTGGGTTTTAATTTCAGTATTTTATAAATGCTAAACAATTACAGAGGGTCACGCGAACTCTGAGAAAAAAATCGCAGTTTGAATGGTACACCCGGCCGACAATGACAATTTACCTGTCTAACAACAATATTATTACAGCGATATTGTTAAAGAATAAGGCTATAACATATTTAAAAACATCACTTAAATCGGACAACAGGTTTAGGAAATTCGAGACATCAAAAATGACCCATTTTTAAAGTGGTGCGTTAATTTCTTGGACTAGTGTATATGTTATAGTCAACGTCCGAATTTCAGGCATTCCTAGGTTTGACTAGGTAATCCTCAGCTCTGACTGACGGTCTTAGTCAAAGCCCGAAATAAATTACAATTTCGGCCTTTGACTAGTCAAACTTAAGAGAGACTAAGTTGGTCAGCCAAAGGTCGAAATTTAATTTTATGAAATCGGGGTTTGACTAGTCAAACCCCGATCTAGCTTAAATTATCGTAATTTATTAGATTTGGTTTAATAAGACGTCATTTTTTTATTTTAATGTTTTTATTTTTATATTGTCTTAATTAAAATAAAAAAAATTAGTGTTTATTCTCACATGTTGAGACATTATGACATTTAGATTTGCACAATACGTTAGACCTTTTCACACTTACATAATTTTGAAAAGCATTTCTTATTGCAGTAGCATTTTATAAAGACTTGTAATCCAAATTTAGAATCTTTTGTACTAATTTCTCTTAGAGACAGCTTAACGTCTGAAACATCTTCGAAATTAAGAAAATTCTCTTAACATTCTCTTATTTGATTTCTTAAAAAAAGTGTGTTTATTCTTCCGTATTTCATACCAACTCTATATACCGTCAATTGTTTGATACCCAAAATATTTCGAGCATCTCCTTTGGCTGTATCAAAGCTAGGGATCGGTATTGTTACAGTTTTTTCGATCGAAATTGAAGGAATTTTTTTTCACTTAATTGTTCCATAGCATTAGACTGGGCATAAAGACCTTTAATCGCGTTTCCTTTATTTATTTTAATCTTTTCTGTGTGTGCACAACGCATGCATGTAACTTTTCTTTCAAAACCTTCATAGTATGCACCAAGTGTGCTGTCAGCGTATACAACATGTACCATATACCACCATATACCATATACAATATATAACATATACCACCTGACTACAAATTATGCACGTAAGTGCGTCAGAGCTCTCTTTTTGGCAAATACAACAAACCACATCTGAAGAAGTAATCTGAATTGTTTGACCATTTTCTTCCTCTCCTAGTGACGACGCGCGACGGTCCAGGGGCTTCGTTAGTATTATGGTGATCCTTAGTTTTTTCTCCGATTGCAATATCTTCTTTCACAGTTGACGATAAAACAATGGCGGTTTATATGTGTTAGTACAAAATAAGAAAAAATAAACACACTTGTTCAAGAAATCAAATAAAATAATGCAAAGAGAATTTACTTAATTTCGAAGATGTTCCAGAAGTTAAGCTGTCTCTAAGAGAAATTAGTACAAAGGATTCTAAATTTGGAGGACAAGGCTTTATAAAATGCTAATGTAATAAGAAATGCTCTTCAAAATTATGTGAGTGTAAAAGGTCTAACGTATTGTGCAAATCTAAATGCCATAATGCCATAACATGTGAGAATAAACACTAATTTTTTTATTTTAATTACGATAATATAAAAATAATAAACATTAAAATTAAAAAATGACGTTTTATTAAACCTAATATAACAAATTACGACATTTTAATAGCTGATCGGGGTTTGACTAGTCAAACCCCGATTTCATAAAATTAAATTTCGACCTTTGCCTGACCAACTTAGTCTCTCCTAGGTTTGAATCGTCAAAGGCCGAAATTGTCATTTATTTCGGGCTTTGACTAAGACCGTCAGTCAGACCTGAGGATTGCCTAGTCAAACCTAGGAGTGCCTGAAATTCGGGCTTTGACTATAACATATACACTAAGGTAACATGCTAGTGATATGTAAACTGGGGATTTATTTCCTCAAATATTTTGCATTTTTTGAGCTTAGTAAATAAAAACATTTGTATTTAACTCCATACTGAGCATAAAAATACGAGCACCCTAATAACTAAAAGGCTGAAACGGGTCATTAAGCTAGAAACATGGACGTCAGAGTAAAACACACTCATTTAATCCCCAGTAACTTGTACAGACACGTGCCTAATGCCCGCAAACGTTGCAAGCATAAACTTCCAGACAAAAATAACATAATAAAGCTCCGATATATAAATTTGCAACGTGAATTCAAAATAATATTCGTTGAACATTAATTATTCAGGTTCAAAGTTGATGAATAACTACACGTTAATGTGGTATGGGAGGTGGGAAAGCTTATATTAAACGACCTGTTATTTTTTATAAAAGTTTATACAAAAATAAACCGCAAAAATAAATTGTGACTAATGAAGAGATAATACCAGGATCGAAATATCACGTAAGGCTTTTATGACCAGTTTTATGTAACAGAAACCTGTCGATGAAAATTCGCAAAAAGGTCCTGAACTGTTATGTGTGGTCTATCCTATTGAATGGATGTGAGACATGGACATTAAAAACCACAATGCTAAACAAATTAGAAGCATTCGAATTGTGGTGCTATTGACGAATCCTAAAGATATCGTGGGTTTCGCAGTGAAGATCCCCTTCGGGTCATGAAATTAAAACTGTCAAAGTGTCACTCGGGAAACAAATCGATAATTTTAGAGCTCTCGTGCAATTACTACTGAAAATTTTGGGAAAATGCGCTTTTTTCAAAATAACTTAAGAAGTATTAGTGATACGAAAAATCTCAAAGAGTAAAAAAATGTAGGTTTTCCTTAATAAACAATACTATACTAAATTTGCAATCAAGATGCAGTAGAAATAAACAAAGCAAGACACGTTAAATGCTACTAGGAGCACTCCCAAATCATAATTTACAATGTATATACATTGTAAATCCCAAATCATGATTTCCAAAGTTTATACATTGTAAATTATGATTCGGGAGTACTCCTAGTAGCATTTAACGTGTCTTGATTTGTTTATTTCTACTGCATCTTGATTGTAAATTTAGTATAGCTTAATTTTGTTTTTCTGTAAGACAAAAATTGGTTAAGACATGGCTGTTCAAAGTTTGCACACACTCGTGATTAGTGACTCGTTCAAGCACTTTCAACTATAATTCTTTCAAAAATAAGCACTTTAAACCGGTGCAACTTACAGATTATTTAAAAAATACATAGTAAAGTAAATCGTGTGTAAAGCGGTAACGGGTGTGCTAAACGGGGGGGGGGGGGGGAGATTTTTTACTTTTATAAAAAAATAAAACTTTAAAAGAGTTTTAGTGGATTTTTCCCGAAAAGTGCTTTATTTTTTATTTATTTCACATTGAAATATTCGCTTTGGAATTTGACGAATAAAAACGTATTTTGCATGAGCTACAACTTTGCTTTTGCTATGTCTATAGACTTCACGAATACACAACTTTTTTAGTTTTTTCTATGCTACATTTTTGCTAAGAATATTTTTTTGATAAAATACTTTGAAAAAATTACAACAAAAGTTTTGACAGTTTTGTGGTTTGAAAGAAGTTAGAATTTTTAAATGTCAAAGTTCTAAAAATTGTAGAATAGAAATGAATTCCAGTGACAAAGAGTTACAGTTTTTTTATTTGTTTATCGTAGATAAAATATTGTATAAAAATGTGCGTGAAGTACATTTTGCGAACTTACGCGATGTATAGCACTCGCTCCGCTGTCGCTCGTGCTCTAAACATCGCGTGCGTTCGCAAAAAGCATACTTCACGAACTGTTTCATAATTAACTATTATTAGAGCACGAGCGACAACGGAGCGAGTGCTATACATCGCGTAAGTTCGCAAAAATAACTTCACGCACAGTTTCATATAGAGTTGCACAAGTTTGACTTAAATGTTTGAACTTGACTTGAGTTTGACTTAATTTCAAGTCAAACTCAAGTCAATCCTTCTGACAAATAATTCAAGTCAAGTCAAACTGGTCAATCGTACAGGTTTGAAAATTCAAAATGTTTGTCAAACTAGTTTGAAAGAGTTTGAAAAATAATTTATTTAGTAGATATACTTTTTTGTCGAGATTGACATGTTAGTTGCCAATTAAGATAAGAAAATTAATAATACAATGAGTGCCACATAAAAGTATCTTGATACAGGAAGCGATTATAATCCAAATAGGGCAAATTTTTTGAAAATGATTCCTGTATGCTTAGAATTGCTTGCTGGCAAGTTTCGTTTTATCGATATAACTTTTTTATATTTGAGTGTTACTAGATTAAAACAAAGAATTCGTTGGATAGTTTTTTTATCATACCAAGTATAATTTAATCTACTTTGGAAGCTTTCAAGTATTACGTAACGCAAGTTGGGGAGAGGGGGAGTCATGTAAAACTTTACGGCGCGTTATACAGGGCGGGCAGGAGGGGGGTTCGAACAGCTCGTTACGTAACATTGTTTTTAACTTACAAAAAAAACTACGGAATCACAATTTCCCAACTTTTTAACTTTCGTTTATATTTTACATAGAACCCCTGGATTCTATTATATTGCCCCTCACGCTCCGCTCATGTTACAATAGGACAATAGTATTCAAGTGAAAAAATCTTAAAATTTGAAATAACAGGTCAAGCACAGTGACACGTGTTTGCAATAAATACCTTTCTTCACAACAAAAGATGAAAAGTTACAGATTGATGGGATAAAGAGGTTGTGAGAGCTTCAAAAATTGCGTTTCGTAATAATTAAACGGCCCCTTTAACAAAAACTTATGAAGGAACAACAAAATATTATATTTTTGATAGAGTAGATTTAATGAATTTTTTGCGACTTTGCAATGTCGTCTTAAAGAATTAATAGTTCACTATTTGTCATTTTATAACGCTGTTCTTTATTTTTACATAATACAAGTATGCACTTTTCAATTTCCATTGTTTTGAAATCACCTGCCGCAATATCAAATAAATCAGTATATTTATTTTTCTTAATTAATTCTGCTTCGACTACAAATTTTTTTCTCTTAATTTTTGCAGTGGGAATACCTTCAAAATCAGACTCAATTTGATCTGCTACTTATTCTGAGCCGAAAAATGTTCAGGTTAAGATATTATTTTACAAAGCACACACTTCAAAACGAACGTAATAAACAAGCCAAGCATATACTTCTTAATAATATGAACTACAAACTAATTTGCGGAGTAGCAGAGTACAGATTCAGACCTATCCAAATAAGTCAAAACAAAAGTCGGTACGCTCTTAATTAGAATTGGAAATGAACACGTTGCGCAATATGATATTCAAACTTCAAACTATTTGAATAAGTTTGATTTCAAGTCAAACCTAAAAGGGGTGATACACACGCGAGTAAGTAAGAACTTACGGCTCGCGACCTTTTTCGCGCGTGTATCACCGCAAGTACGCGTACTTTAAGTCCGCCGAGTAAGTACGCCGTCGATCCAACAAGTTTGAAATCTTACTCGTAACCCGTACGTGTATCACTGCCACGAGCCATGAGCCTCGAGCCATCATGTTATTGCGTTTATAGTTACACTTATATTTTCACTAATTATGCAAATTGCCTAGAAATAATTCAATCGTCTATTGTTGAAAGGAGACAAGTTACATTTTATAAGTTTTGAGAAAACCGTAAAACACTATTTTAAGCTATACTAAATTATTTTGATTATTTGTTTTTGAGTAAACCTAATTATTTATAGGCTGTTTTATCCTCCTGATGAAAATATTACCATCTTATCTATGATATTTTGTTTGTTTATGCCTACCTTGTATTAAATTAAAATAGATCAAAAACAAGTGCTATGCCATCATAATTTTGACAGCTTACCACACTTATAAAAAATCAAATTATTCTTCTATTTAACAAAACCTGATCAAAAAAATAATCAAACTCTACTAAAAAACATAAGATTTCAGCAAAATTAGGTACACAGAAAATAAAAAATTTAAGCACGAGGACAGTTTCTAAATTTTTTGCTACCGACGGCGACCGCGATCTTTAAAACCGCGTACTTTAAGTCTGCCGTGTATCACCGACGGCGAGCCGAGTAAGTCCGCGATCTTTAAACCCGCGTACTTAAAGATTGCGTGTGTATCACGCGCTAAGATATCGAAATCAAGTCAAGTCAAAAGTCAAACTTTTTTACAAAAAAAGTTTGGTTTTCAAGTCAAGTCAAGTTTGTTGAATAAAATCAAACTAGTTTGACTTGATGAATTTCTAGTTTCATACAATATTTTATCTACGATAAACAAATAAAAAAACTGTAACTCTTCGTCACTGGAATTCATTTCTATTCTACAATTTTTAGAACTTTGACATTTAAAAATCCTAACTACTTTCAAACCACAAAACTGTCAAAAATTTTGTTGTAAGTCATTGCTCATATTGTCTTCACCATGACAACGCGAAAGTTAAGGATATTTGATAATATGAAAGTGTGCCAAAAAACCATTGAAAGTGTGCGAAAAAGTAAATCCCATTTAAAATACATTGTTACTTCACGCACACTTTAAATCCTTCACGCACTGCTATCTATAATGACAGTTTTCACAAACTAAAAACTTATACATAATATGACATAGTGTAGATAAATAACTATTATGAACACTATCTTTATGTTGTAAAGGAACGCATTAGTTAGTTTTCGTGATGAGAAGCGTAAGAATGAGCTTTTAATGAGATCGTGCAGGTTACTCGATAAATATCCTCCACCTCTTTTGGTACAAACACGAAACAATTCATTTTTGCACGGGTCCCAGCAGCCGTAAGCAACAAAACATTAAAGAACATATTTAACATTACATTTGTCTAGACCACCCATGGAAAAACTCAACACCCAAAAGGATTAACTTAATGCACGTGCTCCTGAAATAATAATAGCGATGGCTATGTTACAGTTTATAGAGAATTAGCAGGCTTAGAAAGCTTTAGCAGTTATTAAGTGAAAATAAATGAAATTATAAGTGAATAGGGTTTTATGTTTTATGCTGATTATGAACAGTTATATTTAAAGTTTTTCCATATTTCCAGATGTTAGGAAACTGTTCCATGAACAATTTCCTTACATCATTGTCTCTTTTTCTACATTTTCATTTAGGTCATGATCTTGTTCCGATAATAATTCTTTAAAATAGTCCAAATTTCTTTATACCCTTCATCATTTTCTGATACTTTTCCATTTTTATCTTTTATGCCTTTTATCTTTCCTTTAAAGGTTTTGTTCTGCTCGCTAATTTTCTTATAGAATGCTTTTGTATTTCTGTTCTTACTTTCTTTTTCTATTTCTTCTATCTTATCATCTAACCAGGCACGTCTAATTTTCCTTATTTTTTTCTTACATTAAGTCCTTATAGGTACTAGTGTATTCTTCCCTATAATCCTGTCTCTTTGTTCTTCTCCACATTTGTCTCATTTTAGCATGTTATGGCATTCGTCATTTATATATGTATATACACCGTTCTTAGGCGTCAACGCCCTTCGGTAGGGATCTATGGGGGAGTATCACCGAGCCGCAAGCCCTTATCCCTTGCCGTACTGCTCCCTCATAGGTCGATCAGATGCCCGCATATTCAGGTCTAAGCGCCAGATTCATATTTAGAATTTTATACTGACGCGTTAGCCTTTTTGTTTTCCGATGGCCTGGGCTGGGCTTGAACTCTCGTACCTCACGGCGAAGTGAAGTGCGGGTCAGCCGCTAGTCGCACTGAGCTATCCAATCGACCTTCATTTATATATAAAAAGAAAAAAAACATAAGAATCAGTCAAAATGGCATTCAATCGCAAACACAATTTTCTTTGATGCACCAACAACCAACAGATAATGATAATGCTCCTACTTGTTCGAACTTGCACTTGAACTTGTATTGTTTTAACTAGTCTGTTAAGCCCGCGGCCAACTAACCAGCGAACCAAAACGAATAGAGCAGCGCTGCAGGTGGGACTCCGGCTTTACTGACAATACAATGAGGTTATTTCGTGGAACCTTAAGTTGCAAACTCTGTATCAGAAAAGGGAAAAGGGGACATCCATAAACTAGGTCGTTGAGAAGGGGGAGGGGGGGCTTGCTTATTTCGACGAAATACGACAGAGGGGTGGGGGGTATGAGTGCACATTCGACGTCGTTTAATATATTGGTATATTTAAATTTGCCGCTATTGTCTCTATAACTATAATTTTTTACTAGCTCTTACCAGCATTAAAGTATCAGATATTCATATAAAAACGTATAGTTTTTGAAATGAAATTGAAAATAAAACAAAACGTGTACGAATAATCTTCTCTATTCTTTCTATATTCTTTCTAAATTCATATTATTTGACACACCTCGTATAAAATTAACAAACTTGGAAAACTGATGGTTTTATCTTGAGGTTTAGACCATGCACAGATTTTTATGAAGAATAAGTTTTTTTCCTAAAATTATTAATAAAAGAGTTATTACATGTCTAATAAATAAAAATGATGTTTTTTTTTCACGAATGTTTTTCAGAAATTTTTTTTCACGTAGAAGGCTGTTATTGCATATTTGAATATGGTTTTTAATTACAAATAACTTTTCATAATAAAATTTTTTGATATTTTGAAGTATAAAGGTAGTTTGCTCTTGAGCGAAATTAATATTTTTTGACATACCTCGTATACTGTTGACAAAATTTGATATCTGATGATTGCATCTTAGGTTTTAGACTATGCAGAGCACTTTATAAACAAAAAAGTTTCTCATATGGTGCAAAGTTACGCAGACACCCTGTATACAGAACAACGTCTGGAAGCAAACAATATTAAATTGTTAATTTATTCATTCTCAGGATTCGAAAAAAGAATGCATTTAAATAGCATTATACCAAGATTTTGCGCCTACCCCTTAATTGTTCTTGTTATGATACATTCGCAAATAAAGTTTCAAGGTTTTTTCGGGGGGTCGTGAACTGCAATGACGACGTCGACATGGGGGGGGGGGGGGGTTCGTCTGTAAACGAGGAATTACGACGGAGGGGGGGGGGAGGGTATTAAAAGTTCAAATTTTTTACGACGTAGTTTATGGATGCCCCCAAACCTTAAATAATCAACCATATCTTGCAAGGCTGCGAGGCCCTCTGATCTCTGAGGCAAACACTTTTTGGAGACAACGAAGTGACTCAAAATACTTGTGACAATAAGCCAACTGGCTGCAGTAGTTAAGATCCGTTTGTAACCGACGGCTTCCAAAAAAAAATCAATTAAAGTTATTGAATTACAAACGAGAGAAAATAATTCGTTTACGGTGCAACCAAGCAACTCTCTTAGATTTCTCACCATGGCATTCTTCTGCGACCCGAATTCCTATTTGGGCCACGATATGATAAATAAAAAACTACTGAAATAAATATGCTAGGATAAAATTTATGGGAAACTTGATCGAGTCAGAAGATAAAAAATATCATTGCTAAAAATGTAAAACTTTTAGTACCTAGTATAAAATTAGCTCCAGACCATTTTTGTGGGCTGCAGTGTGTAAGGTGATGATCATGCAATCATTATTTGTAGATGTTATAGAACGACACCATTCCCAAAGAATAATATTATTTGGAAAAGTATTGTGTCTACACAAATATTTTATTTTGTATGTATTATTTCACCAATTTTGAAAAAAAAATGTGAAAACGTTAAATTATCCACGTCCGTCTGTCCGTCCGTCCGTCTGTCTGTCTGTCCGTAAACTCAACTCCTCCGTCGTTATACCAGGTAGAGTGACAAATGAAGTGTCAAATGAAAGCTTATAATCCAAGGATGGTACTAAAGGTGAGAAATTTGACCTAAGATCTCTGTCCGTATGTCCGCCCGACCGCGAATATAACTCCTCCGTCACTATACCAGGTAGAATGACAAATGAGGTGTCGAGGATGGTACTAAAGGTGAGAAATTTGACCTAGGACTTCCGGTTTTAGAAATGCGACCGGAAGTACTGTTTTAAAGTCACCGAAATAGTACAAGCGATATATCATTCGAAGTGCCTTCACAAGATGAGAACAAATGTAAAATTTTGATTTTTATATCATTTTCGGTTAACAGGTTCTAACCGGAAGTGCCATATTATAGTCGCAGAAATACACGTAAGCCATCAATCGAAACGTATTGAAAAGTCTAGTTTGAATCTTTAGTTTCTGTTTTGAAGCCATTTCTGTTTAAACAATTATGACCCAAAGTTTAGTAAAGATGACTCAAAATTAGTAAAATCGTTTATCAATCGACGCAAAGTTACACGAAGTGTTCAAATATCGACTTGTGGTTCTACTTTCGATTACTTTGAGTGAAAACCTTTGACTTACAAGTCCAATTACTTGTTTATTGTATTATTCTTGAGATTTTTAACATGTAACCCTATTTATGTATACCTATTTATTTTAATTACTTCGTTCATTGTTTATCTTAAATATCTCCCTGAAGTTTCCCACGTTAAAATTGTCAACTTATGCACATTTTATAACAACGTGAATGGTTTTTTGATAACCACAACAATAAATTAGAATAATATATTATAAGTAAATCATGACATAAAATAAGTCTTCAAAAGCCTTTTCGAAATCTAGGAAATAGGCGTAGGTATATCTCTTGAATGACGTAGAAGGATCCATTATAATAAAGATCCGAAGTTTTTACTTCATTGTCAAATAAAATCATGATACATACCTCATTTTGTCATAATAAATTTTCCAATTACAAATACGAAAGTTGTATTATTATTGTTCAAAGCAAGCACCCACGGCTACCTGATTAATGCGGCCGTTATATATTTGACACCTACTACGGCACCTCATCAGCTTTAAACCAATTAGTTCCAATTAATGACAATAATTAATTCATCAGAATCGGAAAAAACACGTTGTGTACAAACACGTCATATTTGCCGTTGGGGAAGGATTGAGTTATTTGGTTATGTCTAAACTCTAAACGATTAATTACATAAATCTGGAACAAAAATTGGTAATTAGATATACCATGAATTTTCATAATAAATGACACAGTTGAGAAGAAAGAGTGAAACAATGAGAAAGCTTTTTTACTACAAATACTTTATCCTTGTGTCCTTCTATTCATAGGAATTGTTTCCCACCTTACAGTTTGACAATTAAAAGTGGGACCAGTGTTAGCGCACGATCTTTAGATTGTGATTAGAGAGATATCGCAAAGGCAAACGTTAATAGCGTGTCAAGACGTAAATAACGGATAACGGTCTATTTCAACACAGGCATCAAGAGAGTTATCGCAAATGTTCTGGGGGCGGGGCTTAACGTTATTATGACAACCGACTTTTGGGATTAAAATGTAACCTAGAAATTATTGTTGAGGAATACTGTAATTGTTTTTTTATTGAAAAATGAATATGAATATTGAGCAGGTCGACATGCATTTTAATTTTACAGATTTAGGCTCAATCTTTTCACCTCCGGATAACTAGTTATCGGGAAGTTTATCTGACAGATCAGCATGTAATATGCCAGATCAACTTCCCGATAACTAGTTATTCGGAGGTGAAAAGACCAGGAACATAAATAATCAGTATAACAATAATTTAAAATATCTCACTTACTAATATCATAACCACAAAAAGAAGTATATTAATTGTAGACAAAATAAGAACGCAACATGTCTCTCAACATAGGAAACAATATGATTCATAGTTTTTAGTTTATAAAATTTGTATTCTCTAAATTATTTTTATGTTTCATCCCAAAGGTCAAATTAGCGTTAACGTTATTACCGTCCCTAATTTCGACCTAAATAGCAGGACACGTTATCCGGTATTAGTGTAACATTCTCTCTGCGCTTGCGTACAGGTCAAAATAGCGTAGTCCGCTATTAGCGTGCGATAAAAATGCCTTTGCGATATCTCTATATTGTTTCCTTCGTGATTTGTATTATCTAGGTCTAATTTTTTTCCAGCTAATTTTATTTTCGTAAACTAACATTACGTAAGAAACGTAAAACATGTTATCTTGGACACATATTTAGACACAGGTATAGTTTCCTTCAACCTATTATGGAAGGGAAAATAGAAAAAAAAACGCGGCCCGGGTAGACGACAAATGACCTGACTACGCAACATCAAAGAATGGACAAGATTAGCCTTTCAAAGTCTAATAAGAAAAGCCAAAAATATACAAGACTGCAGAAGTCATCGCCAACATTCGCTAAGAAGGCGGCACCCAAAGAAGACAAGTAGGTATTTACATAAATTGATAAGATATGTAAAAGGATGATCCGGTGAACACACTGAAGCATTTTACATGTCTGCTCTAAAGGGATCAAGGAAAGAGTATCTACTAAGATACTGGGGGTCGAAATGGGGCTAGTAGAAGGAACAGACACATAAACCTTCATGCATACGACAGCTCATTTTTTGTACGGTGGCGGGTCGTAGATTCGTTGGGAGGGGTAGGAGGGTTTAAAGAAGACTAACTACATAACCAAATAAGCAAAGGATACTTACACAGACTTGAGGACTTTCCTACTATTTAAACAAATTGGGACGCCGTTTGAAAAATCCTCAAATTCTCATATCGAGTACTTACTGGAAAGCAACTGGGGGACATTCATCGTAGATTCCTCGTTGGGGTTATACTGGGCTACTTATTTACCATTATTGGCTTCTATGCCATATCATTTTCTTCTATTCTAAAACTTAATTCGCTTGTATTAGATATCTGTTAATAATTTTTTTTTTAAAAAGAGGGTACAGAAATAAAAATGTGTACATTTTATAATGTTTATTTAAACCTTACTTTGAGAATAAACATATTCTCAAAAAAGAAATGAATAATAAAAAACAAATACATGATTTTACAATTCTTAACCTTATTTTTAGCAGTGTACCAAAACAAAAATTTGACTTATGGCTGTCAAAAGTCACTGCCATTAAATTTACTTTACATAAAACTTTCCATGGTGAAAACAAATTATTTAAATATGTAAAACCTTTACCAAATTAATATTCACTTGTGAATTATTTAAAATAAACATTATCCATACCTTAAAACAAAAATCCATGGCACACGTTCAAACACTTATCCAAAATTTTCCATTCTAAGCGGGGCTGGGAGGGAAGACATTCAATTTTGAACCAAACAGGACACAGGACAAAATTGATACCAAATCAAATATAATCGGGGTACTTCAATACAGGAATATTACCATAACATTATAAAAACAGGAAACCAGGAAACCACGCACTCTTTTTTACCGGCAAATCAAACTGCGTAACAATAAAACTGTTTCACAATAATATATCCACTTAAAATGCTGTGAAACTATTGTAATAATATTCCTTGACAAGTTATAAATCCATCAGTTCTTCTACCATAAAAAGAAAACCATTTTAAAAGCCGGCAAAGTGCGTTTCTTTGTGAGTCTGTTGAGTTCTAACAAAAAAAGATATGTTCTACTCAAACATACTTTCAGAACTAATCTTATTTTCGGCGGCGTGCCTAACCTTCCGAAAATTCTCCTACGTGCGCTGAGCCGAAGCATTTCTCGACGGAGATATTAACCAATCGCCAACTAAAACTCAAGGATCTTTCAAAATTCAGACCAATAATATCATAGGGTTTTTAGCGCTCAAACTAAGGGAAATATACTGGGACTTCTCGAGGATTCATTCTACAATAATGAATGTTTATACAAGTAAACAGGAAATTTCCTAACGTTTACAATGTTGTGAAATATTTTGAAATATTTCGAACAGGAGCGGCTTAGGAAATTTTAAAGATATGTATATAAACTCGCCAAAATATTAGAAAAATAGATATTTTTCTTGGGATAGGATATAAAATTAATGGATATTTTTTATAAAACATTGTAGTAGAAATGCATCTGCTACAACACAACTGATAAAAACAATACTCACCATTTGCTGTTGTCGTCTCGTGATCTGGGGCTCCAGTCACCTCTGCTCTCTTCCATGCACCAAAATAGCAACTTTTGACAATTTCTGTATCACGCCGATGATTGATTTAGTCGAAATTATTGATATTTGCGGGCGGTACGAATGGTCCGATGTATGTTATCGCCATTTTCGAATTGCCAGTACCTCTTGAGCATATGCGCAGTAAAAGTTCTTTCGTACCCTATACGTAGAAATTACAGCTGTCTGTTTTTGAAGTTTAATTTAAATTAAAATTGTATACCACTTTTATTCAGTTGCAATGCGAAGCCAAAACTGTCTTAATTTTTACTTATACTGGCCACTCACTTACGGATATCGAAGAGGCCGTGGCATGCAGGCCAGGACTGAAGGCCCTTATTTGAGTAGTTAAGTTAATGAACTGCAGTTGAGACGCCACACACATGCAGCTTTGTGATCGAACGTGCCAACGCCTTTACGAAATGTGGTGTATGTGATGATTTTGGCTCAAATTAACTGCCTGTCAGTCACCCGACCTCTTCGATATCCGTAATGCTGGCCACTCACTTACGGATATCGAAGAGGCCGAGCGACTGACCGGCGGTTAATTGAAGCCAAAACCACCACATACATGCAGTTTTCGTAAAGGCGTTGGCACGCTCGATCACAAAACTGCATGTGTGTGGCGTCTCAACTGCAGTTCATTAACTTAACTACTCAAATAACGGCCTTCAGTTCTGGCCTGCATGCCATAGCCTCTTCGATATCCGTAAGTGAGTGGCCAGCATTAGGTTAGAGAGCGCGGCCAGTACTCTTATCGACGATTTCACCTCTTGTGAGAAGCTCTTAAGAGAATGCATAGGCTGCTATCTCTACTCCGGGTAAAAATTGTCGACATTTATTATTAGTCCCCCATTGCAACTGACGTGAAGGTAGTAGGTGCGTAGCGGCATCTGCTAAATGAACGTTTTTCAACCTAATAAAAATATTTATAAAATATTTATAAAATATTTATAAAATATTTTTAAAAGATATTTAATTGAAAAACTTTTTGGACCATTTTCCTGGTGACACCTCCATGGCTTATAAAAATGGCAAGCCAGATGGATGCTACATTGAAGACAAGAGGAAGTTCTCAAAAGTTGCAATTCACAACACCGTCTACAGCTTGGTAAAGTTCCAACGGAAAATGGACCTAGTTACTCTCTAGAAGTAATACTAATATAAAATAAAAATGTATACCATTTTTATTCAGTTGCAATGCGAAGCCAAAACTGTCTTAATTTTTACTTAGGTTATAGAGCGCGGCCAGCACTCTTATCGACGATTTCACCTCTTGTTAGAGGCTCTTCAGAGAATGCATATGCTGCTATCTCTATTCCAGGTAAAAATTTTCGACATTTTAGTCCCCCCATTGCAACTGACGCGATAAGAGTGCTGGCCGCGCTCTCTAACCTAAGTAAAAATTATGGTAGGGGAGCAAAGAGTCACTCGAGCGCTTTGGTGACCTATTGGGTCGTGAAGAGTAGGTCCTAAAACCAAAAAAATTTAAGTAAAGTTCTCCATTTTAGTGGGGACTTGTACATTTTCATTTAATTTTCCATTTTCAACAATCGTTTTTTTAGATTATAGCGCCATCTATCCATAATTCAAAAAAATGTCTCGAATAAAAGTTACTTATTTTTACGTAAGGAGTCTAAATCTGTAATCAAAAATGGGGGCTCCCATTTAAGATTTCAAAGTCCCCTCCCCCCCCCTCCGTGGGGGTCGGGTATGGTGCCATTCGATAGATTTTTTAAAAATATTGAGTGTATTTTTCAGTTTTTCGATCTGATGTTCACTTCGCGAAATATCGCGGGATTCGTATTTAAAATATTAAATTTATCCCCCACTCCTCTTCGTGGGAAGTCCTGTTTGATATCATTCGATAGATTTTTAAAAAATATTGAACACGTATTTTTTAGTTTTTCGATCTGTCATTCATTTCCCGAAATATTCGTGAAACTTTGGGACTCACCCATTTCCTTACGCAACGCTCAAATCGTCAGATTTTTTAAATATACACTGTTTTGAATGTACTTAACTTACCTTATCTTAATCTGACGATATCTAGTTTTTCTAAGGATAGATTTTTTTTCCGGCCCTCCCTTAACGAACTCCCCTGCATTAAGACCCAATATATGGTAGAGGTACATTTTCAGGGTACAAGGTTTCTCCCCATGTAATAATATGACGCGCTCGAGTAACTGCAGAAATCCCCGCTTGGGCTCCCCTACCATTAAGACAGTTTTGGCTTTGCATTGCAACTGAATAAAAATGGTATACATTTTTATTTTTTATTTTATATTAGTATTACTCCTATAGAGTAACTAGGTCCATTTTCCGTTGGAACTTTACCAAGCTGTAGACGGGGTTGTGAATTGCAACTTTTTAGAATTCCATCTTGTCTTCAATGCAGCATCCATCTGGCTTGCAATTTTTAGAAGCCATGGAGGTGTCACCAGGAAAATGGTCCAAATATTTTTTCAATTAAATATATTTTAAAAATAATTTATAAATATTTTTATTAGGTTGAAAAACTTTAATTTAAATATTTAGCGGCAAAAGTGATTTGCACTAACAACCAGTTTTCTTTAGTCTGTGCAAAATTAATCAACCTCGACTGTGCAATGGAACACCTCGACTTACTATTTTGATTTTAGGCGTCTAAAATTCCCCGTTCTTTTAAAATAGTGCTAAACACATCGCAAAATGCCAAACATATCACAAAAATCCTAAGTGGTATAATTTCTAAGCAGTCGAGGCAATGAAGCAATGAATGAAGTAGTGCGCACAGTTATTGTTAAAAATCGTCATCTTCCGGATTTTCGAACGTTTTTGGCACTGAATTCATGCAAATAGATTACTAGGCGGTTCTTGGGTCGCTGAATACGAATACGTTATCAGAACTGACCCCTGGACGACCTGATGTCCAAAGTCACTGCTAAGGCATGTTATCTTCTAGAGTTTGGACGGTTTTTGGGTACCAGCTGCACCGGGGGTCAGATCTGATGGCGTATTCTTGTTTAGCAACCCCAAAAACACCCCGAGTAATCTGTTTGCATCAATATAGTGACGAAAACCCTCGAAACTGCAGATGACGTGAGTTAGCATGTTATCTTCTGGAGTTTGTCGGATCTTATGGCGTATTCTTGTTTAGCAACCCAAAATAGTGGAGCCACTGAAGGTTTTCACCTCCGATTTCGTTGAACCTTCATCTATTTTCATGAAAATTGGTGAGTAGTTAGAAGATACTTCAAGGAACAAAGGTGACATGATGCCAACTTGCGCTTTTACCCTGGGGGTGGAGATGCCACCCCTTCTCGGGGGTGAAATTTTTTTCAATTAAAAATAATACCAGAAATCGATAGAGGATCAACTTCTAAGCAAAATGTGTTATATGAAGTTATTAACATAAATCAATACTTTTTGAGTTATTAAATATCAAAGATTTTATTTTTTCAAAAAAAAATGCATGTTTTAAAGCTGTTTTTCACGTATTACTCAAAAACTAGAAGCTTTTGTAAAAAAGTTACTATTACCAAAATTAAAGATAATAAAAAATTTAATACACTACCTACTTAAAGAAATAAACTAATGTTATTTCAAAGTGAGTTATGGGTAATTGAATGTATATTTTTTTCGACGAGTACTCAAATCTAAGTATTCAAGCTTACCAACGGGAAAACGATGCATTTTATAGAATATACTTGTTAAGCACTTGTGAAAGTACTTTGGAATAACTATCACTATCAAATGAGTTCAAGTAGAAGTTAATAGCATCAAAATTAAGCAAGTGAAAAATAAAACATACGCCATTTCCACAAAAATTAAAATTTGAAGCAATCCTCACAAGAATTTCTTTAGGTTAACATAGTTAATGATTTCAACAATTTTGACCGGTTTAGAATGCATATTTTTGAAAAAAGATATAATTTAAAAAAATCAGAATTTTTAAAATTATCGTACTTTTCATTTTCTTTTGATAACTCCAAAAATACTCAATATACGTAAAAAATGATATATCACTAAATTTTAGTTTTTTCTGTTCCAAATACCTTACCGATTTTGCTATTTCCGTAGAGTAAAAAATAACCGAGATAGAAACGTTTAAAATTTCAATTTTGCTGCGAGAAGCATGGAACCGGGGCCATTTAACCTTTTATTTTTAAAAAACTAATTTAATAATTACTAACTTTTAATAGCTCTTGGAATCAACTTTTAATTAGTTTTTAGGTGAACGCGATATCTTAAAAATTAACGGAGTTATTTATAAAAAAACAAGAACATTTTTTGGAAACATTTTTAAAAGATACATTTTGAAACATTTTTGGTGCATAAATTTTAATGCTATCAACTTGTTCGAGGGCTTATTTGATAGATATTTATATGAACTTTGACAAATGTTTAACAAGTTTATGTTACAAAATGCATCATTTTCCCGGTATTTAAGCTTGAATACTTAGATTTGGGTACTCGACGAAAGAAATACACATTCAGTTACCTATAACTCACTTTTAGTTAACATTGAAAGGTTTTTCTAGTAAGGAGTTTATTTTATTTTTTATTAGCCTCAATTTTGATAATAATAACTTTTTTGTAAAAACTTACAGTTTTTGAGTTATTTATGAAATATCGGTTAAACACATGCATTTTTCTCACGAAAAATTAAAATCTTTGATTTTTAATAACTCTGATTTATTTTAATAACTTCATATAACAAATTTTGCTTAGAATTTGTCCCTCCATCGAAGTGTGGGGTTATTTTTAATAAAACAATTTTCACCCCCGAGGAGGGGTGGCATCCACCCCCAGGGTAAAAGCGCAAGTTGGCACCATGTCACCTTTGTTCCTTGAGATATCCTCTAACCACTCACCAATTTTCACGCAAATCGATGGAGGTTCAACGAAATCGGAGGTAATAGCTCATATCCACCTTCAGTGACTGCACTAAAAAACGCCTCTAGTAATCTGTTTGCATAAATTTAGTGCTGAAAACCCTCGAAACTGCAGATAACGTGAGTTAGCAGTGAACCTGCGCACCAGGTGCTCCGATGGTCGATTCTGATGGCGTATTCATCTTCCGTTGAATTATATTCTATACTTTGACATGTTTATTCAGTTTTAGATGCATTTTATGCACTTTAAAATGCAACTATGCATGTACATAGACTTTTTTCTTGGCATCATCCTGAACATAATGCAAAAAGATGCAACAGGTTTAGGAAATTCGAGACATCAAAAATGTCCCAATTTTGAGATGATGCGTTAATTTCTTGGAGAAGTGTAGTTAAAAAAAGTAATTAGTTTCATTTTAAAGATAAAGACTTAAGCTGTATGTAATTATTACCACGGTTTAATTGTTTTTCATTGATTTTGTTCTATCACCCATTTCTTATCTATCCCGCTTAGATCTTAATTTTTCTTTCCCATAATAATTATTAAAAAAGATAAATGATAGTACTACGTGAATATGATTCAGGTTCGATTACCAGTAGGTGGATTTAATTCCAATTCCATAAAAACTATTAAATTCACGTGTGGTCTCTCTGCAGGCTCGAAATTCATTTGTTAAGGCCACTGCATGTCAAATGAACCACTGATATGATAATTGACACTTATTTATTCATTTTATTATGGTAACATTAGCTGGAAGTGGCGATAAAATCATGACACTTCTTTAATTTACTTTTTAAATTGCTGTTTACTAGATACCAAGGAAGGAAATGTGAGTTTCCATTTTAATAATCGATTAATATTATGCATCTCGAGAAAATCAAATACTAATTTAAAATATTATCTCACAGAAAATATCTACTTTACGAGTATGCGATCCTAGAATCGGTATTTGAAAAATTATACTCATCTTAGATTCATATTTTCAAAAGGTATTTCTAATAGTTGTTTTGCAATTCCACACTTTATGATCGAGAGTACCGATAAATTATCTTATCTTCTTTTACTTAGTAGTTTCTGTCTAACTATTCTCATGTTATCTTTGGTCTTGATATTCGTTTCATTCATTCTTTATTTAAATTGAATAATATTAGACTTATATTTTGTACTAATACATTTTTCTTATATACTTTCATGCAAAACTCAACAACAGATCGCATTGGATAAACTGAAAGATTCAATGATACAAGCAGAAATAATTAATGAAATAAACACACAAATTCAAATATTGACGACAAACATTACCGAAGATCTAACACCAACATGGAATACGGTTACAAGTGCTGTAACAGACATCATGAAAAACAACTTGGGGTACAAACCAAAGAACAAGAATCAAAAATGGATGACAGAAGAAATACTATTACTAATGGATGAACGACGACGACACAAGAATGACCCAGATGGCAGCAATATGTATAAAAACATTAACAGGCAAATAAAAGCAAAGATAAGAATAGCAAAAAATGAATGGCTTAAGCAACAAAGTATCGATCTAGAACATTTACAACGACAGCGCGACGACCGGAATTTACATAAAAAGCTTAAGGAGACTGCTGGAATATACAGAAAACAAAGACCAACTACCATAGTTAATCAGGATAACCAGATAGTGCTAGGTGAAAATGAGAAAATTCATATATGGGAAAACTATATCCAGGAGCTCTTTCATGACGAAAAACCCATGAGTGAAGTTTATACAGACAACCAGCTGACTGGCCCTTCAATCACTAAAGAGGAAATAGAAAAGGCAATATTATATTCAAAAAACAATAAGGCACCTGGACCAGATGAAATCCCTTCAGAAATACTCAAACTACTGGATGAAAGGGGAATTTCAGCACTACATAAAATATTTAATTTTATTTATGAAACTGGTTGCTATCCTCAACAGTGGTTGCTCTCTACATTTATTCCCCTACCCAAAAAAGTCAATGCAAAAAGATGTGAGGATAACAGACTCGTTAGCATGATTTTTTTTTTTTGAGTGAATGAATTTGATGGCCTTGGCCGAGCCAATTAGCCAGACATTTTGTTATTTTAAAAACAAACAAATTTGATTTTTCAATCAGAGGAATTTTTTCTGTATTTCTAACTCTAAATACATAACAAACTAACATTATTATCTACAATTATTATCTAAATAATACTCTGTTTTGGTTGTTCATTTTTTTTGTAAATTTTTATTTTTTTTGTATTTTTTTTGCATTTTTTTTTATATTGTTAATTTGTTTTTTTTTATTAATTTTTTTATTGTTATTTTTTATAAATTGTTTTTTTTACTACGCTAAGACGTAAACCCGATTCATCCTCGCGGAGGTTTACATCTTCTTAGTTTTTTTTTTACATTTTTTAACGTTAGCATGATGAGTCATACTTTAAAAATATTCTTAAAAATACTACATCAAAGATTATACAAAAAATGCGAATGGGACATCAGTGAATCTCAGTTTAGGTTTAGGCGAGGTTTAGCAACAAGAGAAGCAATAGTAGCAACACAGGTGTTGGTCCAAAATTGTTACGATCAGAGGAAGGACGTATTCCTGTGCTTTTTAGATTACGAGAAAGTGTTTGATCGTGTCCAACATCACAAGTTAATGCAGATCCTCAAGAAGCTTGATATAGACCAAAAAGACATAATATGCATTGAAAACTTGTGCTGGTACCAGGCAGCACAATTAAAAATACACAATTCTATATCCAGACGCATACATATAAGAAGGGGTGTTCGGCAGGGATGTGTGCTTTCCCCTTTTTTATTTAACATTTATTCGGAAGCCATATTTCAATAGCCCTTGGAAGATGCAGAGATGGGAATCAAAGTGAATGGAGTATTGATCAACAACATACGATATGCTGATGATGCTGTCTTAATTTGTGACAACATAACAGATCTTCAACAACTTGTCATTATAATCGGAGAATACAGTAAGCGAATGGGATTAGAGATTAATACCAAAAAGACCAAATTCCTGATCATCTCCAGAAACTTGGATGCATTTGAAAACTCCACCATAACACTGAATACTAAGTCCATTGATATAGTGAGCAAATTTAAATACCTGGGAACGTGGCTTTTTGAAGACTGGGCATCGGACAGGGAAGTAAAATGTCGCATTGAGCAAGCTCGACAAGCTTTCCTAAAATTCAGGAAGGTACTGACCTGCTCAGAGTTCGACCTTACACTGAGACTAAGGTTTACTAAATGCTACATGTGGTCGGTGCTGCTATATGGCATAGAGGGCTGGACACTCAAAACGAGGGATATAAACAGATTAAAAGCCATCGAAATGTAGCTTTATCGTCGTATCCTAAAGATACCATGGACGGCGAAAGTCACAAATGTAGATGTCCTTAAAAGAATCAACCAAGAACGCCAGCTTTTCGAAAACTCAAGAAAAGAAAACGGCGTATTTGGGTCACATCATGCGAAACGAAAAATACCAGTTCCTTCAACTTATAATCCAGGGTAAAATTGAAGGCAAGAGAGAATAGGACACAAGAAAATGTCCTGGCTCCGAAACATAAGGCAATGGACAGGGATTAACGACATACAATCTCTGATACACATTGCAAGAAACAGAGAGTTAATAAAAAATGTGATGGCTAACATCCATTAGTGGATTTGCATTTGAAGAAGAAGAATACATTTTTAATCGTGTATATTGAATGTGTAAAAAATTATTATTCTACGGCTACGACTACGGAGGAAACACACTGCGACGAAGAAGTAAGACCAATAGTACAAGATAATGACGAAGTAAAAACTTTCACAGAAGAAGTAAAAAAAATTAAAAATATCCGAAACAGAAAAGCAGCTGCAGAAGATGAAATAGCAGTCGAATTAATAAAATATGGAGGAAGAGAATTACATAAAGAAATAAATAAGCCAATACAACAAATATGGACAAAAAACACAATACCAGACGATTGGAACAGAGGTTTTTTAGGACCTATCTATAAAAAAAAGGAGTGCGTTGAAGAGCAATAACCTTATTAAACACCACATATTATTATTAAGTTCTAGCAAACATCTAAACATAAGACTTAAACCGTACGCTGAACGAATATTAGAAGACTACCAGATAGGCCAGGGTATTAAGACAAAAATATACCCTGTTCGTCACACTTCAGCAGCCAGGGTACTGAAGCGTTTTTTCGACAGGTAATACCTATAGGAACAAATTATAATTATTTCCTGCGTAGGATCTGGCGGCCATTTTTATTTATAAACAATTAACTGTGAAAAAATGGTATTTTCCCCTTTTTTTTTTAAGTCAACGGAAAACAGTGAAACTTATGATTTTTTAGTACAAATATCTTCGAGATTATGGAAAAAGGTTTAAAATGACGTATTACAAAGTTTGATATACTCATTTATTGTTAATATAATTGCGAAAAAAGGTCGGAATTGCAAAAAAAAAATATTTTCTCAATAACTGTTGTAAAAATTAGTGTACAGCTTTGAAATTTTTGTCAAATGAGGGTTCTTTTGTGCTTAATATGTGATAAAAATTTCAAAGCGATTCATTCAATTGTTTAAATTTAATTCAAATTCAAATTGTTTATCCCAGAGAGCATTTTTTTGCAATAACATAAGTCAGAAAAAAATGACCTTAGAACCATTCCACAGGTGCCAAATGAAAGAGCATGAGCTACATTTTCAACATGGTTTAAAAAAGTGAATAAAAATGCATTTATTAGTAATAAATAATTATGCAAAAGTATCGCCAATTTTTCTTTATAAACTTTTTGAATAACTTTTTCCAAAAAAATTAACTTTTTTACCCTGTTTTAAGTGCACAACTACCAAGTAATGTTATCTATATGGTTCTTTTCATGAGCAATTTTCAGTGCGTCACAGTTTTTCGATTTCTCTCTAACGCATTAAATTGTATGTGACAGAAAAAAACGCACGTCTCTGATTACATTTCGTCGGTGACATTTATAACATTTAATCTAGTTGTCAATAGATGGCGCTAATAATATAATATTAAATAATATTATATTATTCTATATAAAAAAAATTTAATCTCTACAATTTATAAGACTATACAAATCAAAGAAAATACCATTTTATAAATGCAATAAACAAAATTGATTTGTTTTTATACCAAATTGCAAATAAAATGTGACAACTGTCAGATTTAACTAAAATGTCATGTTAGAATAAATGTCATAAATGTGTATTTATCATGGACTAACCTTTTTTTCTATTATTTGTGACGCATTGAAAAATGCTCATGAAAAGAACCATATCATAATTGATAAAAAATTGTAATAAATATGTATAATTTCTTATATAACAAAATAAAAAGTTTATAAGGAAAGATTTACGATACTTTTGCATAATTATTTATTACTAATAAATGCATTTTTTATTCACTTTTTTTAAACCTAATTGAAAATTTAGCTCATGCTCTTTCATTTGACACCTGTGGAATGGTTCTAACGTCATTTTCTTCTGACTTATGTTATTGCAAAAAAATGCTCTCTGGGATAAACAATTTGAATAAAATTTAAACAATTGAATGAATCGCTTTGAAATTTTTATCACATATTAAGCACCAAAGAACCCTTATTTGACAAAAATTTCAAAGTTGGACACTAATTTTTACAGCAGTTATTGCGAAAATATTTTTTTTTGCAATTCCGACCTTTTTTCGCAATTATATTAACAATAAGTGAGTATATCAAACTTTGTAATACGTCATTTTAAAGCTTTTTCCATAATCTCGAAGATATTTGTACTAAAAAAACCATAAGTTTCCCTGTTTTCCATTGATTTGAAAAAAAAAAGTGAAAAATGCCATTTTTTGGCACTTAATTGTTTATAAATAAAAATGGCCGCCAGATCCTACGCAGGAAATAGTTAAAATTTGCTCTTATAGGTATTACTTGTCGAAAAAACGTACCCTTCAGTACCCTGGCTGTTCAAGTGTCATGGAAAAAACCTTGACTAAGAACAGGTTCAGACCGGGGAGATCGACAATTATTAATTCCATACATGCAGTAGAGGAAATAATGCAAAAATCCAGAGAATATAACAAAGAAATGCACCTAATCTTTATAGATTTCAAAAGCGCTATTGATACAATTAATCGGACGAAAATGATGGAAGAGCGAGAGAATCATGGAATCCCAGTCCGACACTGTTTAATAACTTCCTGATATTGGAAGTAATAATAAGGAGTAGGCCTGGATCCCGCGTACCAAAAAAAAAGTTGATTAATAGCAAGCTGAAAATTTGTTAATAATAGCTTAACGGTGTCTTGTCAGACAAACTTTGATGTATGGGAACATTGGAACAGATGAAGTTTTAATTGTGGAACAGGTTAAAAATTTGGAACGTCATACTACGAAAACGTCCCACGTATTTTGTCGGACAGAACTTCCAATTGATTTGTTACCCTTTCATTAAACTCTCATGCAAAAATCAGACTGGTATTTATCACCAACTGGGCATTTTAATAAGTCCGACACGTAGAACATGTCAAATGACAGGAATTATGACAGGTGATAAATAGCAGTCTAATTTTTGCATGAGAGTTTAATGAAAGGGTAAGAAATCAATTGGAAGTCCTGTCCGGTAAAATACATGGGAAGTTTTTGTAGTCTGACGTTCCAAATCTTTAACCTGTTCCACAATTAAAACTTCCCCTGTTCCAGTGTTCACATACATTAAAGTTTGTCCGGCTAGACACCGTTAAGCTATTAACAAATTTTCAGCTTGCTATTAATCAACTTTTTTTGTTAGGCGGGATCCAGGCCTAGAGGACAAACTTCAACTAATAGCATATGTAGACGATCTAGTCATCATAGCGAAGACGAAGATGACACCTATATTTATATTCACCGTTTTTAGGCTTCAACGCCTTTCCGGTAGTGATCTAAGAAGGAGTATTATCCCTTGCCATACCGCTCCCCCATAGGCCTATCAGACACCAGCTTATTCCAAACCAAGCCGTAGATTCTTTAGAATTTTAGACTACGACGTTAGCCTTTTTAGTTTTCTATTCAGCGGCCGGGGCTCGAACCTCGATAGCATATTTCGGTTCAGCTCAGCAACACAACTCAGAAATATCTAATGACACAGAACCACAAGTTTGAAATTGTATCCGCCTTTAGTTACTTGGGAGTAATAATAATGAAAACTGGAAAAGGGGGAACTGAGAGAAGAATTCTAAAAGGCAAAAAGACATATAGAATGAATAGAAATCTGCTGAGAAGCAAAACTCTAACTATGAGAACAAAGATGAGGAACCTATATAAGACCTTAATAAGACCTTTTGTTTTATACCGGATGGAAGCAACGACCATTAAGAAGAAAGGAAACCTAGCATTCTGAAGTTTGAAAGTGTTTTTTTTACAAACAATAGTACATTCTTCATTCTGCATTAATTATTATTTGATAGATGTAAACAATTATAAATGAATATGCCTTTTTAAAAACATGAAATTTTGAGGTCATACGAAGAGAATGAGATTAACCCTTATGACAAAGTACCTGTACAGCCTTTTAAAAAGGACATATTTTTCTCAAAAGGGATAAACAAATAGAATTGTTTAAGACCGTAGGCGCAAAATTTTGGGGCAATGCTTTTTAAATGCAAAATTGTATTCATTTTTTCGAATCCTGAGAAACCTAACAAGTATTTTTAAAAATTTAAACGCAGAATGCAAGATTACATTATTACCGAGGGCCAAAAGTCCCTAAAAACTTCTATATTGTTTATTTTAATAAGTTACAAGGGTGAAAAAAAAACGAGAAAATTTAGTGTGATTTTTAATTTCAAATATCTTGTTCAAAAGAAACTTTTCGTTTATTCTTAGAGACTGTTGACACTCGGTAATAACGTAATCTTTCATTCTGCGTTTGAATGTTTCAAGAATATTTATTAGTTTTTTCAGGATTCGAAAAAAATGAATGCATTTAAGAGGATGGGTACGTATTTTCGGCTGCAATGCTATTCAAATGGGGAGAAAACTAATAAGTATTTTTGAAAAATTTAAACGCAGAATGAAAGATTACATTATTGGCGAGGGCCGAAAGTCCCTGAGAACTTCTATATTGTTTATTTTAATTAAGTTACAGGGGTGAAAAACTAAGAGAAAATGTAGTGTGATTTTGAATTTCAAATATCTCATTCAAAAGAAATTTTTATTTACTCTAAGGGACTTTCGGCCCTCGGTAATAATATAGTCTTTCATTCTGCGTTTAAATTTTTCAAAAATATTTATTGGTTTTTTCAGGATTCGAAAAAAATAAACACAATGTCCATTGTAATATTTCCAAATCTATCTTTGTCATACGACGCACTCAGTCGAATATAATATTGTCAGTCAGACAGTGACAATCAGTGACAATTTTAAATATTTGACATGGCATCGGGAATATTTTGATTTGTTGATTAAATAATATTGATACATAATATAGTGTATTTGATAAATAATTGATTTAAGACGTGAACTTAATAAAAAGTTATTTATTGTGTATTATTTGTGGAAGATCCAAGTAGAGAATACATCAGGATAATATATTCTGTGATCCAAGTATTTTGTTGTTAAAGATGTTCAAAATTGTAAGTGTTCCGTAGTAACAATATATTATTAAAAAATCACTAACACTTTTCCTCTTTTCTCGATTGAGTATTAGTTTTTGTTGTACAATTATTACAATCACTGAATACATAGTTAGTGAAAAAATTATCGCATTTATTAACTGAATTAATAATTTGCAATTATAAAAATATCAGTTATCCAAGAACATTCAAAAGCCATCTCTTTAAATTAATGATGACATTTTCAAGTAGAATGACATTCTAGTAATGTTTACATATCCATACCAGTGTGAATTTTACTACACGTTATTTGCCGTGTAAAGACAGAAAAAGTAGGGATATCCGTAAAATATTTGCGAATTATGTACCGATGGCCTTAAAAAGTATTGGCCCGATTTAAAAAGCATTGGCCCTTCTTTTGCGCATATAGTAAATACACAAAAACTCTTATTATGAAATGCGTTTTAAATAGTTTTATTGTTTATTTTAATAATTTTAAACAATTGAAGAGAATGCTTATTTTTGGCTTTAATTTGCAATATTTTTTTGTTTATAAACATTTTTTGTCTCTGCCGTCTGGTAATAAAAACCATGACGCAGTAAAAATTTCGATAGCCACGAGAATGCACGCCTTTTCTATTGACTTCCCCCAGATATTCCAGTTAAAAATTTCGGCCCTGTCACTTCTTTTCCTATAACGCGGACAAAAAATAGGAAATAGAAACCAAAATACAGTAGAGGACGAAGTTAAAAAAGTTAAACTAAAAAGGGGTAGTTCCCTGGATTGGCTGTATACCTTATAGTTAAACAAACTGGAACATGAAGTAAAAACCACTTCTATGTAAAAGGTATATTTACTAAAAATTTTTAGAATCCCAATGGATTCAATAAAATGAGTTCATCAGAACGTTTTCAAACCTATCGGTCCATCATCAGTGATTTGAATACTTGCAAAATAGCCCCAGAACCAAACAATGGTTGTGATTATAAATAAATCTACATTATGTTGAAATAAATTTAAAATGGCTAAACGCCGATGTTCAAGGATTAAACCTCTGGGAACATGGTGAAACTCTACCCGAGGACCCAATCAACCATCTTCGGTCAACGATGACTCTCGTTAGTCATCGTTGACCGAAGATGGTTGATTGGGTCCTCGGGTAGAGTTTCACCATGCTCCCAGAGGTTTGTTCCTTGAACATCGGCGTTTAGCCATTTTAAATTTATTTCAACATAATGTAGATTTATTTATAATCACAACCATTGTTTGGTTCTGGGGCTATTTTGCAAGTATTCAAATCACTGATGATGGACCGATAGGTTTGAAAACGTTCTGATGAACTCATTTTATTGAATCCATTGGGATTCTAAAAATTTTTAGTAAATATACCTTTTACATAGAAGTGGTTTTTACTTCATGTTCCAGTTTGTTTAAAAAAGTTAAATGCTTGGACAGATTATAGGTGTCCAATTAAAAATAATAAGGAGGGAACAGAAGATGAAAAAATTCAAGAAATAATAATGAAATCGATAATATGCGTACCCCCGCGTACCAAATTAAAGATTATTAATAGCCAGCTGAAAATTTGTTAATAGCTCAATGTCCAACTGGTCTATTATTTGACAAATAATGGCATTAGTTCGAAGTCTATTAAGTACGACATAGCGCCCAAGGGCGTGTTATTGAAAAATAACGCCCTAGGGCCTATTAAATTTAAATAACGAGTTAAATACTGTCAAGTTGACAAATAAAACTCTAAGTAAAACTATGGTTACCACAGTTACGTTACGACTATTTCTGGTAAATGTACTTACTTGAAAACTAATTAATTCAAAATTAATTCAAATTTTTTGCATATAAAGGCACCACGGGTATTATAATAATACCCGTCTACGGTCAACGTATATACCTCGGACCGAAGGCCTTCGGTCTATACACCATTGACCTTAAGCGTTATTATCCTTAAATACCCTTGGTACCTTAATAACGATGTCGAGGCGGACAAACTTTGATGTATGGGAACACTGGAACAGGGGAAGTTTTAATTGTGGAACGTGATTTTAATTGTGGAACGTGTCATTCTGACAAGGTATTATTGGTTATTATTGGTAAAACTAGCAGGCTGTTTTTAAGTTTATTCAATAGCCAGCGTTATATGTAATATATGAAAAAATGTTTGTGCGACAAAACTGTTGGTAATATAACAGGGATTATGTTGGTAATAAATAGCAGTCTGATTTTTGCATGAGAGTTTCTCTCATAATCATACATCTCCAAGTGGAGCAAAGGGCACCTTGCGGTGTTTCAAGTAGCATGAGGAATGATGGTGAGGTTGCTAGTCCCACGCATCATCTGTTGAGTTCCGTCCAATTTTGTTTACTAGTTTTCTCCATTCTCTTCTGTTTTTTGCTATCTTTTTTGCATCGTTCCATGTTAAATTATTTTCTTTGAGTTCTTTCTCCACGTATAAGATGGTCTACCCATTCTTCTTTTGCCTTGAGCATTGTAATGTAGAGCTTGTCTAGCAATATTTGTTGCTGGTTTTCTTAAGGTGTGTCCTATCCACTTCCATTTCCGTTTTTTTATTGTATGTTCTATCCTTTCTTCATTTGTTATTCTCCACAATTCGTCATTAGTAATTTTGTTTGGCCAAAATATTCTCAGTATAATACGTAGGCACCTGTTAATGAAGGATTGTATTTTCTGAAAGAATTTTTTATGGTGTTTCCATGTTTCTGCTCCATATAACAGGACAGACTTTACATTAGTTTCAAATAATCGTAGCTTTGTTCTTCTGCTGATGTTTGTCGAGGCCCATATCTTGCGCAAATAGTTGAAAGCGTTTTGTGCGAAGCTTATTCTTTGTGTTATGTCCTTTTCTGTGCCTCCTGTTGTGTTTTGCAGACTGCCCAAATAACAGAAATCTTTTACTTCTTCTATTTGTTTCCCTTCCAAATATATATTGTTTCCGTTCGTTTCCCCATTTGATAGTATTTTCGTTTTTTTGGGATTTATGTTTAAGCCGGTTGTTTTTGCTATGTTGTTTAATCTGGTGATTTTGTTTTGCATGTGTTGTCTGTTTGATGTTATGAGACATATGTCGTCAGCGAACTCTAGATCCTCTAGTTTTGTAAATGGTGACCATTGTATACCTGTTTTTTTATCTTCAGTTTGTTTCATTATCCAATATATGACTATTATAAACAATGTCGGTGACAAGGCACAGCCCTGTCTTACTCCTTTTTTGATGCTTATTTGTTGGGATAGTTCCCCTTCATGTTCAACTCTGGCAAAACATTCGTCGTAGAAAAGCCTTATTACTCTTATATTTGTCTGGTATGCCAGAGTTTTAATATCCTCCACATAATATTACGATTTATTGAATCAAACGCTTTTTCGAAGTCTACAAAGTTGATATAAACTTCCTGATTCATTTCCGCTGATTGTTCCAGGATGATTCTTAGGCCTTAGGGTATTTATATGATCAATACAGGACCTGTTCGGTCTGAATCCTATTTGGTTAATTCTTAATTTTTCATTTATGGGATCTTTAATTCTCTCCAATATTATTCTGGACATGAGAGTTTAATGAAAGGTTAAAAAATCAATTTGAAGTTCTGTCCGACAAAATTCATGGGACGTTTTCGTAGTCCGACGTTGGAAACCTGTAAGATATAGACAATTTCGAACGTCGGACTATGAAAACTTCCCATGAATTTTGTCGGACACAACTTCCAATTGATTATCACATTCTTTAAACTTAACATACACATATTATCTTTCATTAAACTCTTTAAACTTAAACATTTTTTCATATTATACATAATATTATAACTTTGGACACGTCAGGATGACACGTTTATCACATTCCACAATTAAAGATCCCTCTGTTCCAGTGTTCCCATACATCAAAGTTTGTCCGACTCGACACCGTTAAGCTATTAACAAATTTTCAGCTTGCTATTAATAATCTTTTATTTGGTATGCGGGATCCAGGACTATTGGTAAATGACTGATTTCTGATTTGATTAGCCGATCATCAGTACTTAGTACTTGTAGCAAATTTTCACCTGTTTAAAAAGGCTTATCACAGTAGATTCTTGTATTTTCCATTGGAGTTACTTAACTTCGAAGGCACATTACTGTCCTTATGGACCAAATGGCAATCTTCGGTAACCGGGGCGGCACACAAACATAGTACCTTGATGAGATAAGGAACCGCGAGCGAGATCCGCGGTACTCACAGTACCCAACTCACGCGATCTTCAATCTCATGATTGTCTCTCGGTTTTAGTTTAATCTCGAGTTTTACAGCTGCAAGTCACGAGTTGCTCGGTCGATTTCATCTTCCGCGATCCGGTGTTCGCGCGTTGTGGATAAATAGTGCGTGGATGTTTCGACGCTTTTTGTTCAAGTGGTGGGCAATATTGGATTTACAGTGTACTTTAAGGTTACAGTCAATTGCAATTTTTTTTAATAAGAAAAATACAAAAATATAATAATATGTAGATTCTTGTATTTACAATAAAATTGAAACAAATCAATTATAGTTCAGAGAAATAAGGAAAAAGATATACTGTTGGTGACACAACCCCCTCCAGGCCGAAACCAAATTTTTTGAGTAGTATGGACATCTATAATAATAACCTAAACTTACGTACATAGAAATCGGCCCACTTAAGAATTTGGTCATTTTTGATGCCTCGTATTTCCTAAACCTGTTGGCTGATTTAAGTGATTTTTCAATATGTTATAGCCTGATTCTTTAGCAATATTGCTGTAATAATATTGTTGCTAAACATGTAAGTGTCATTGTATACCGGGTATAACAATCATAGTGTGTTTTTTCTTCAAATTTTGGAACACCCTGTGGAATATTCTAGCGTACATAAAATATTGAAATTAAAACTCAACTGTAGCCTTAGGATTTCTTAACATTTTGCTTTTTGATTCATTCGCTTATGTTGGATAATAAAAAAGTTAGTTACTTTAACAACTAGACATGTTCTTCATCAATACGCGGTTTTCTAAATAAGTGTGACAAACCTAAGGGGTAATTCTGCATTAAAAAATAATGACAGTTTGCTTTATAAATATATGTTCGCAAATGCTTCGTTTACGAGATACGTGATGTTGATTTTTCTCTTACAAACTGACGATTTATTTATTGCTCTTAAACCAGTTGAGATATGCAAATGAAATTTGGTAGATTTTAAGAGATAGTTATTGCCGATTTTTTTATGTAAAATTAAGAATTTTATATTAACCATTAGCGCGCATACGGGTAATATGACCGATTATATTACCCGTATGCACGCTAATGGTAATATAAAATTCTTAATTTTGTGTCAAAATATCCTGTAGTATCTCTTAAAACCTACCAAATTTCGTTTGCATATCTCAACTGGTTTTAGAGCAGTAAATAAATCGTCAGTTTGTAAGAAAAAATTCAATATTCCGTATCTCGGAAACAAAACATTTGCAAACATACGTTTATAAAGCAAACTGTCATTGTTTTTTCATACAGAATTACTCCTTAAAGTTTGTCCCACTTATTTAGAAATACCGTGTATTGATGAAGAACATGTCTAGTTATTAAAGTACCTAACTTTTTATTATCCAACATAATCGAATGAATCAAAAAGCAAGACGTTAAGAAAGTCTAAGGCTCCAATTGAGTTTTAATTTCAATATTTTATGTAAGCTAGAATATTCCACAGGGTGTTCCAAACTTTGAGAAAAAAACACACTATCATTGTTACACCCGGTATACAATGACACTTACATGTTTAGCAACAATATTATTACAGCGATATTGCTAAAGAATCAGACTATAACATACTGAAAAAACCACTTAAATCGGCTAACAGGTTTATGAAATACGAGGCATCAAAAATGACCAAATTTTTGAGTGGGCCGATTTCTATGCATTTTACTGGAGCATAATTATTACTTATGATAATTAGACTTACATTAGATAATTACTTACATTAGATATAATTACATAATTGCTTACATAGATACACTTACTTAATATATACATAGATACACCATAGATATTACTTACATAATTAGATACATAATTACTTACATTAGATAATTAGACTTTCGTAGATATTTTTTACCTTAGTTTTCTTCTAGCTGCGGCCCTTGTGTCTATACTTTTTTTGTCTGATGGGTTCGACAGACAATCAATTCTTTTCTTTTTTTTTTTCGGGCTCTTTCGCATTCTTCGTCGAATTTTTTCCTTTATGTTTTCTTCTTTCTTTTAATAGATATCTCTGCTGCTTCTGTAATAGCTTTTTTATGAAGTGCCATTGCGGATCTACGTCTTCACTTTCATTTTCTTTTGTTTCCAAAAGACCTATTTCCTGAAACCTGTTTCTTATTTCTAGTTGGTATTGTCTATCTTTATCTCCTTCTTTCGGTTTCTCTACATTACACTTTCCGATCTTTGTCTGTTTATCCAGTGTTTGTGTTGAAATTCTTGTTCTGAGCTCACGAGAAAATGGTCCGTGTCACTAGCTGGCCCTCTCGTAGTTCTTACGCTTATTATGCTGCTAGAATGTCTCGAATAAATCAATACAATCTATTTGATTATGTGTTCTTACATCATTTTATCTTTTTGTTGCCTTGTGGATCTTTTCTATATACATACTGTTATTTAAAAAAATCCACGAGGAATATAAAATTCCCTTAGCTGGCTGTATACCATAAATCACAAAAATACTAGATCCTTTGTAAACTGTATATTTAAAATTCCCCGAATAAGGGTAACATTACATCACAGAACGTTTTCAGATAAAACAATCCATCATCAGTGTTAATCTTCTTCTTCTTCAGGTGCCATCTCCGCGACGGAGGTTGCAATGATCATGGCTATTCTGATCTTAGATGCTGCTGCTCTGAATAGTTCGGTTGATGTGCATCCGTACCATTCCCTCAAGTTACGCAACCACGAGATTCGTCTCCTTCCTACACTTCTCTTGACCTGGATTTTCCCCTGTATAATCAACTGAAGTATGTTGTATCTCTCATTACGCATAACATGCCCCAGGTACTGCAGCTTTCGTATCTTGATGGTTTCCAATATTTCCAGTCTTTTGTTGACTCTTCTCATGACTTCGTTGTTTGTTATATGCTCGGTCCACGATATCTTCAGGACTCTTCTATACACCCACAGTTCAAATGCTTCCAACTTTTTAGTAGTCGATGCGTTAAGTGTCCATGCTTCTATCCCGTAAAGCAGAGTCGAGAAAATATAACACCTTGCCAGCTTAACTCTCAAGTCTAATTTCAGTTCTCTTGCACAAAGTACCTTTCTCATTTTATTGAAGTTTGTTCTTGCTTTCTCTATTCGAACATTGATTTCTTTGGAGTAACCGTTTGTGTGATTAATTATTGTGCCAAGATAGTTGTAGTTTTCTACTTGTTCTAAAGTTTTACCTTTAATTGTCAGGCTTTCATCATTATTTTGGGTTTTTGATATCCTCATAAATTTAGTTTTCTTGATGTTTATTGATAATCCATATTCTTCTCCACACTCAACTATCTTGTTCATTAGCTTTTGGAGGTCTTTAAGGTTGTCTGCTATTATGATAGTATCGTCCGCATATTTATTGTTGTTAATTGGCGTTCCATTTACCTTTATTCCTGCTGTTTCTCCCTCAAGAGCTCTTTTCATAATTTCTTCAGAGTATGCATTGAATAGTAGTGGTAATAATACACACCCCTGTCGCACTCCTCTTTTAATTTCGAACTCTTCTGATGTGTGTTCGTTAATGCGTATGTGTGCTTGCTGTTTATAATATAGATTTGTTATAATTCGAAGGTCATTGTATTGTAATTGTTTTGCTTTGAGGACGTCCATTAGCTGTTTGTGGAGGACTTTATCGAAAGACTTGTTGTAATCTATGAAACAGACGTACATATCCTGGTTCACGTCCAAGCATCTCTGGATTAGTACGTTGAATGTAAAGAGAGCTTCACGGGTACCTACGCCTCTACGGAATCCAAACTGGGTTTCTTCAATATCCATATCAAGTGTTTGGTAAATGCGTTTATGAATGCTCTTTAAAAACATTTTAAGTGTGTGAGACATCAGGCTTATGGTGCGGTGGTCGGTGCATTCTCTAGCATTTTTCTTTTTTGGGAGACAAATAAATGTTGAGGTCAACCATTCATTGGGTATGTCATTCATTTTCTATTACTTTAAGGATATCATTAGGCAGTTGATCTGGGCCCGGACTTTTTCCGTTACTGGTGTTTTTTAGTGCATACAATATTTCTTACTTTGTTATTTCTACACTTGTTTCTCTGTTTTCGAAAGATATGTCTTGTAGGTTTCCTCTTTCGTCGTCGAAAAGCTCTTCCATATATTCTTTCCATCGTTTTAGCTTTTCGTCAGTCGTTATAATAGTTTTTCCATTTTTGTCTAAAAGAGTTGTGTTGTGGTTTCTTTTTTGCAGCCCTGCCATTTCTTTAACCTTTTTATGCAGGTTGAATAGATCGTATTTGTTCTGAAGATCTTCTATCTCTTTACATTTTTCCTCATAGTAAGTTTGTTTTGTCTCTCTTATCCTTTTTCTGATTTCATTGTTAATTATTTTGTAATTGTGATTGTCCTTGTTCTTGGCTTGTCTTCGTTAGTCCATCATGCCGAGTATCTCGTCGGTCATCCAGTTGTCTCTTTTTCTTATCGGTTCTTTTAATATCTCTTCGCATGGAACAAGTAAGCAATTTTTTAGTGTTTCCCATTGATGGTTTATCTCGTAGGTGTTAGTATCTAATTTATCAAAGTTTTCGTATATTTTTTGTTGAAGTTTGTTTTTTATATCAACTTCTTTCAGTTTTCTAGCATCTATATTTGGAGTTCTTTGGGGTTTTCTAATACGTTTAAGCTTAAGCGTGACATTAGCGATTAGTGGGTTATGGTCTGATGTGACATCTGCTGCTGGATTTGTTTTAACGGATTTGATGGTGTTACGATATCTCTCTTTAATCAGTATATAATCGATTTGATTTCTTACCACTTTTTCCGGTTTATCTGCTGGTGAGCGCCATGTATATAACCGTCTCAAAGGTAATTTAAAGAACGTGTTTGTGATTATTAGATTTTGTTCTTGGCAGAATTGTATTAGACGATCACCTCTATCGTTAAGTTCCCCTAGTCCTTGATCTCCCATTATTGTTCCAGCACTTCCCTTGCCGACTTTTGCATTAAAATCGCTCATAACCACTGTGATTTCCCTGCTCTTTGTCATTTTCAGTGCATCTTCAATTTGTTGGTAGAATGTTTCTACTTCATCTTCTGTTGCATCCGTCGTTGGTGCATATACTTGGATCAAATTTAGTTTCGTGTGTGATGTCCTTATTTGTGGTAGCATCACTCTTTCTGAGATTGGGACAAAACCCTCTATTGTGTATCAGTGTTAATAAAAGTCAATAATGTGCATGCCTGAACCACCAAAATGTTTTGTTTTTGGTAAAAACCCTTTAAATGTTTAAGATTGTATTATTGTGTTATTATATACTACATATTTTTAATAATATTTAGTGATGTGGCAAATATTCCTGGATATAATCCAGGGCAACACAGGACTCTTCCCACGTGGTTGGAATTTAAGGATTGAAACCTCACATATAGGAATTCGTTGCCATTCAATATGTGAGGTTTCAGTCCTTAAATTCCAACCACGTGGATAGAGTCCTGTGTTGCCCTGGGTAATATCCAGGAATATTTGCAACAGCACTAAATATTATTAAAAATATGTAGGTAGTATATAATAACAATTTTCAACATTTAAAGGGTTTTTACCCAAAACATTTTAGTGGCTCAAGCATGCACATTATTGGCTTTTATTAACACTGATGGCGGATTTTTTTAATCCGAAAACTTCCTGTGATGTAATGTGACCCTTATTTAGGGAATTTTAAATATACCTTTTATAAGGGATCTAGTATTTTTTTAATATTGTTATTTTAAACTCTGCTAAAAGGACTAGTTATTTAATTGTTTAACAATTGCAAATGTTCCATCAAATCAATATTTAAATTGTATATAATAATTGTGTACCGTGCATCCCTATTATTAAATGCATGCTCCACATGATATCTTCATTAGTTTACTGTTGATTTTTTGTCTTCGCGCCATTAATTCTGTACAATCCAGTAACCCTTGGTTGAACGTAGGAGACATTAGGCGACAGAAATGTACTTCCGTAATTTTGACTCTGTCTAGAACGCCTTTCTAAACTAAATTTAAATACTTCTACGAGGTAGTGCGCTTTAGTACATTAGTTAATTGAGATATTACGGCTTAAAACGAATGTCGTAGATAAATCAACGTTTTTAAACGACTGTCGTTTTCTACTTCTTCAAGGTGTTGTGTCTATGTTTCACGAAAATACAAGCAATGATTTATGAGCATGTTAAAAAATATATAATAATTATTATCTTTTTTTATATAAATATTGATATCACAATTATTTAATGGGGTATTGATTTAATATCAAATTATTTCTAGATTTATTAATAGGTGTTATTTAAACACATTTTAAATATGCTGTGAGTTAAAAAAAATAGAAATAAGATAACCAGTAAAAATACAGTCAAGGTTGAAGTATGTGGGACCAAAAAATCAGTAAAAAGCAAAAAATCAGGAAAAATCATGAAAACTTACTACTGCTACTACGTGTCTACTCTTCTATTCCTTCGCTCCAACTTTATCTCAGTCTGCCTCGTTTTCGCTTTACATCTGGTTACCATTTTAGTATTTTCTTTCGTATTTGTTGTTCATCCATTATTTGTATGTATATGTCCGAATCAGACAAGTTGTTTTGTTAATAAGTCATTTGTCATTGTTCGTTTGATTCCCATTATTTCTCTAATGCGTTCGTGGGTAATAATTTCTCTTCTAGATCTTCCTGCTGCTTTTCTCCAAAAATCCATTTACGTTGATCTTAGCGTTGAAATGTTTTTTCTTTTTGCGGCCAATACTTTTCACTATGGTCTCATATATCCTCTTTTTATTTTCTGAGCTGATGGATGGGTCCCATAAAAAACTGCTTAACACTGTGATGGCTTTTCTACCTGCAGTAGAAATATTGCTACCTTTCGAGCGAAATATTGATACCTAAATACACTGTAATTTTTTGGGTCCACCGTGTTTCACTTTGGTGCAGACATAAATTGAACAATTCCTTTAGGTTGTTTAAAAGTCTGTCTCCTTCAATCTTTACGGCTTCAATAAAGATATTGTCTTCTATACCAGAGCTTTATTTCTATTCATTTTTCTCAATGCGTTCCTGATTTTGTCTGTTGATATATCAGGCATCAATTCCGATCCTTGGTTGACTAACCTTTTTCCTGAATCTTCTAGTGGCTCATCATGGTTTTGTTGGGTGTTGTATAGAAGTACTCTGTATAGAAGTCTTCTACTACCCTTAATAATTCATCTCTGGTGATGATGATATTTCCATCTCTATCCTTTAATTTCGTTATTTCTTTTTTGCCGTTTGTTAATTGTCTTCTTAGAACTTTGAGGCTCTTGTTATCTTCAATTTTTTGTTGAATTTGTTCGTTTTTATATTTTTGGTTGTCCGTCCTAATAGATTTTTGTATTCTTTTACTTATCTCTCTAAGTTCATGTTTACTTCTATTACTTTGCATTTTTCTCCGCTCTTCCATTAATGCTTGTGTTTGGGGGCTTATTCTTTTGTTATGTAATATCTTTTGGAAGTGTATCTTTTGGCTCTCTTCTATAGCTTCTATTATAATGTCATTAAGGGTGTTAACATTTAGGTATGTAGTCATATCGCTTTCGAGAATGCTGTGGATATGTTCTTCAAATGCATTTATATTTTTAGGTTCGGTCCAGGTAGTTTTGGACTTCTTTTTGATCATGCGGTATCTCTCCCAAGGTCTATTTCTATCGAGGCTTTTTCCATTCTGTGGTCGCTACCTGTTGAAAACTGGTTTAGAACTGTAACGTCTTTAAAAATTTGCTTCTTGTCGGTGATTATAAAATCGATCTCGTTCCTAGTTTTTCCATTTGGGCTTTGCCACGTCCATCTACGATGTTCTTTTTTGTAGAAGAAGCTGTTCATTTGGAATAGATTTTTCTCCAGCAGGAAACTAAGTAAAGTTTCACCGCGTTCGTTTCTATCTCCCAAACCAAATTTTCCCAGTAATGTTTCTGTATCGTCTGCCTTTCTCCCCATTTTAGCGTTAAAGTCACCGCATATTATGGTATAGAGTGTTGTTGTATCATTTAAGGCTAGAACAAGGTCGTCGTAGAATTCCTCTACTTCGTAGTCCGCATGGCCACTTGTTGGGGCATACACCTGTACGATTTTTAAGGCATACCGTTCATTTAGTTTTAAGGTTAAAGAAGCTACTCTAGTAGAGAAACTTTTTACTGATATGATGTTGCTTTCATGCTTTCTATGTACAAAGAAACCAACGCCTCCGTTGTTTCAGTTTCACTACCACCTGATAGAATAATTGACCTGATTTCAGCTTTTTCAGGCTTTCTCATCTCTGTTTTACCTCGCTAACGCCTATTGGCCTGTTCTCCTTCAATGCACAAGTATTTGGTTATATTGTTATTGACTTCTAGCCCCAATATAATCATACTCATTTAATAATTTTCGGGCCACCTAGTTTAAATCATCATAATCTTGAGCCACTATTACTTGATCGACTGCAAAGTTTAGCGTATAAACTGTTGGTGAGAGATACCCCCATTATTTCCCCCCATTGATACCCCCATACCCCCATGTTTCACAGTTTTGTTTCTATCTTTTTAAAGCACTTTCGAGGTATATTATAAGTAAGTGAGGGACAGGTAACATCCTTGCTTCAATCACTTTGATGTTACAATTCCTGTTGTTATTTGTCTCCCTGTTTTTATTTTTGTTATGAGTTGACTGTATGATACTTTGACGGATTTTATGATTCGTGCTGATTTCGTTAATATTCGTGCTTTCCATTGGTTGCCTCAGCTTCTTCAGTAGATTGCTATCGGACCCTTTTCGTAGGTCGACGAACACCTTATGGATTTCTTGGTTGCCTCCCATCTTTTTTCTATTATCTATTTAAGAAGAAAATGTAGTCAATAAATAGTGAGTCGACCTATACGAAATCCTGCTTATTCTTCTGCTTTAAAAACTAAATGTTAAAGGGCATATATCTATTAATCGCACGTAGATATTATTTCCAAAAATCCAAAAATTGTCACTGCCTAAATCGAAACTATGGCATGTGAAACAAATGAAGAAATATGAAACGACGAGCTTTTACGAAATAAAAATTGCATTATTAGGCGAAGCAATAAAGCACTAAAATCGGCCTTACCTCCGAAAAAAAAAACGACAAGACGGATCTTAATAATTATTTTTGCATTCGATTCGTGAATACACCAGGAAACTTTGTGAACTGGAGCCATGATATAATATTAAAAAACTGCATACAAAAAATGCATTCTTAAAGTGCATCTCAAACAGACAATAAAAAAATTCAGAACTCGTCAATTATCGGCGGAAATGAGTTTAATTTTGTTATTCTGAGGTTTTTGGGGTCGCTGAAAACGAATATGACGTAGTAAGTGATCTCCGGAGTACCTGGTGCTCAGGGTACCTACTGTTTACATCGTCATTAAATTTCATTAAAAAATTAGTCAAAAATCATTACCCAGGGGGTTTTTAGGGTCACTAACGACGAGTATGACATCGGAAGTGATCTACGGAGTACCTGGTGCCCAGGGTACCTACTGTTTACCTCGTCTTGTGGAGTTTTCGGCAAAAAATTTATTAAAAAATTAGTCAAAAATAATTATTTGTGGGGTTTTTGTGGTCCCTAAAGACGAGTATGACATCGGAAGTGATCTCCGGAATATCTGGTGCCCAGGGTACCTCGCCTTCTGGAGTTTTAGTCAAATTCATTAAAAAATAAGTCAAAAATCATTACTCAGGGATTTTTGTGTCGCTGACGACGAATATGACATCGGAAGTGATTTACGGAATACCTGGTACCCAGGGTACCTACTGTTTACCTCGTTTTCTGAAGTTTTCGGCATGCATTTAAAAATCAGTCAAAAATCATTACTCGGGGGGTTTTTGTGGTCTTTAACGACGAATATGACATCGGAAGTGATCTCTGGAGTACCTGATGCAGGGTACCTACTGTTTACCTCGTCTTCTCGAGTTTTCGGCAAATTCATTAAAAAATTAGTCAAAAATCATTAGTAACGAGATAAACAGTAGGTACTCTGGGCATCCGGAGATCACTTCCGATGTAATATTTGTCGCCAGTGACCCAAAACTCCCTGAGTAATGATTTTTGACTAATTTTTTAATGAATTTGCCGAAAACTCCCGAAGACGAGGTAAACAATAGGTACCCTGGGCACCAGGTATTTCTGAGATCACTTCCGATGTCATATTCGCCGTTAGCGACCCCAAAAACCCCCCGAGTAATGATTTTTGACTAATTGTTTAATGAATTTTAATGACGAGGTAAACAGTAGGTACCCTGGGCACCAGGTACTCCAGAGATCACTTATGACGTCATATTCGTTTTCAGCCACCCCAAAAACCCCAGAGCAACAAAATTGAACTCATTTCCTCCGATAATTGACGAGTTCTGAATTTTTTTATTGTCTGTTTGAGATGCACTTTAAGAATGCATTTTTTGTGCAGTTTTTCAATATTATAGATCCGTCTTTTCTTTTTTTTTCGGAGGTTTAGTGCTTTATTTCTTAGACTCTATTACATTATATTAAAATTGATAGGTACATCTCTAAAAGAGCTCCCCAAACATTACACACGTTTTTATCTTATCCAGCAAGCTTTTAAAAATTTAATATTCAAATATCCAACAACCCATCAAGTCGTCACTGATGCTTCCAAATGTGATGAAGGACATGCTGCAGCCTATATTTGCGAAACTATCAAGTCCAGCAGCATACGGATGCCGACAAATTGTTGGATATAAACTTTTGGCAATTCTCCAGGCAATGAAAAAATGTGGTTTTATCCATGCAAGCAAATTTGTTATTATCACAGATTCCGTGAGCACAATTACGTGCAATAAGGCAGCTATATACAACTCGAGCTATACTTCCAATATCAAAGAATAATTCTCCTATCTCCAGCCTCAAAACATATATTTTCTTCATCTGAGTACCTTTTCATATGGGAATAAGTAGCAATGAGGAAGTGAATTTCTTGACAAGCAATGCAATATTCGACCAAAGTGTTGCTATCATAAAACAAATTCCTTGGACTGATCACAAAGTAAACATCAAAGGCCACATCTACAGAGGGTGCTAAACTCCTTGGGATCACACTGCCACTAAACTTAAAGAATTCCCGGTCAAGTAGAAACCGCACTCATCTTACCAAGTAATAGAAAAAACAAAGTCATCATCAACCGAATTCGAATAGGACATACTCTATTTTCGCACAAATATTTATCTTTAACAAGGAGGCTGCTCCGATGTGTACAAAGTGCAACACTCAATTATTATCAGTGAAATATATAATTATAGAGTGCCCAGTATACCAGAACGAAAGGATCTCGTGTGCCCTTAGTGGCAATTTGAAAAATGTAGGTACTGACGTCTTTACACCTTTGGAAATAACATCTTTATTGAATTATTTCAAAATAACCAAACTATATACCAATCTGTAAAGTATTAGATATTATATACATAAAAAAGTGATATTACGCCATTAGTTATATTAAATAACAAATTTAGAAATAGTCCCAATCATTTTATATAAAATATATTCAAAACCATAATATAGATAACTAGATTTTTAGCAATCTTGGAAAACATAGTAATCAGTGTTTTTTAGTCCTAAAATATATAAAAAGTTGCAGTTCATTAAAAGTGCTTGATGATAATAATTATTGATTTCAATATTCTAATATTACTTGACCTAATTTTAGCGCTTCAGTTGAAAAATACACTCATGTCAAGTTTTGAACCCATCAAAATAATCAAATTGATGCTACAAAGTAAATGTTTGAAAACACTTCACTCCCAATGAGAATAATAATTGTAAATAAAGTTGTAGCTATATTTTAAGCAGAACCTCTTTCTTCTTTACATTGCTCTATCAAGTCCCCTTGACGTTGGCGATTAACATGGCGAAACTGTATCTGTCTCGAGCTATTCTAAATAGTTGTTCTGCTTTCTTTATCCCTGTCCACTCCCGGATATTCTTCAACCAAGACTGCTTTCTACCAATTCCTCTGCGTCCTTCGATTTTACCCATCATAATAAGTTGAAGAATATTATACCGGTCTCCCCTTACTACGTGTCCAAAATAGGCCATCTTTCTATATGTAATGTTATCAAGCAGCTCGCGGGCAGCATTTGCTCTCTTAAGGACTGCCACATTTGTCAGCATACCCGTCCATGGTATTTTCAGTGTACGTCTGTGCAGCCACATTTCAAAGGCCTCCAAACGATTAATGGTGGATATTTTTAATTTCCATGCTTCGACACCATACAAGAGGACTGACCAACTGTAATATTTAATCATGCGCTTTCGAAGTTGAAGTTGCAAGTTATCATTACAGAAGAATGACCTCATTTATAAAAATGTCGTGCAGGCTATCTCGATTCTACATTTTATCTCTTTATCTAGTTGTTCAGTAATATGGCAACCAAGATATTTAAAACTGGGTACTCTTTGAATTATATGACCATCAACATATAACCGTGAATCTTGATGGGCCAAACGGCTAAATACCATATATTTTGTTTTTGAACAGTTTATGTTTAGGCCAAACTCTCTTCCCACTCTGTCAATGGCATTTAAAAAGTGTTGTAATCCATTCATATCATCACTTAAAATAACTGTATCGTCTGCATATCTGATTGTATTTATCAGAATTCCATTAACTTTCACACCCCATTCCAAATTATGCAGCGCTTCCTTAAATATTCTATCTGAGTATAAATTGAATAACAGTGGGGACAGTATACAACCCTCTCTGACACCTCTTTGTATTTTGCATATTTCTGTTGATTTTCCATTTATGCAAGCTGTCACTGTTTGACGCCAGTATAATTTTTCTATGATTCGTACATCTTGACTCTAAACTCCTTTATCCTTTAATATTTTAATTAATTTGTGATGTTATACTAGATCAAAGGCCTTCGCATAGTGAATAAATACAGCAAAGACGTCTTTCATTTGATCAGTCTTCTGTCATAATTGCTAATTGCTAATTATTTTGTTTATATGGGTTCGTTCCTTTATATGGGTTCATCCTCCATAAATTGTTATGACTTATTTCCTTTCCAGCTACTTTTGTATGTAGTTTTTTATGACATCTTTCGTTTTTGTTTAATACACCCACAGGGAGCGATTATTATTACTATAATTGGATCACAACATCTGATTAGTGTATAGTTATTTTCTAACTTACATTAGTGCAGGGGTATATAAACTTGGAACTCACTCAGTACTCTTCCTTACGTACTAACGAACTTATAACTACACCAAGCAGCACAATGCTCTGACTGCTTTTAAAATCAATCAAATCCCCAACTCAAAAGGATTCCTCCTCTCTTGAGTTTTCCTGTATGGTTTGTGTTTCGAAAAGCTAGATGGCCTCGATGTTCACGATTTGGTGAAGTCTCTGCTCGTGACTTTTGACAAATTTTACTATTGTTTGGGCCACAATCTCTATCCCTATATTTATGTCTCTTCGCTGTTCTGATTATGGGAGCATTTACAATCTTCCTGAGCATTTATTTTAAAATCTTAATTTAATCTCTGTATCATTGTGATCTTCTCCTACTGCTGAGATGGCAGTGTCGTCAGCAAAGGTAGCAGTTGTATTGTTTTCTCAAATAGGAATGTCGCTTGTTTATGTAAGGTACAGTATCGGGCCGAGTAGACTTCCTTGTGGCACTACTGGCATTTCTTTGAGGTTTTAATATGTATATTCTTGTTTTATTCTAAATACCCTCTCTGTAATATATGATTCCAATAACAGTGATAATTCTCTTGGTGGTGTTAATTTCAATCTATGCCCAAATTCTTCATGTTAAACACTTCTGCTGTATCCAAGAAGATTGTAGAACATAATTTTTTCTCTTCTATTGGTATTTCCATTAGATCAGGTATTCAATGGACCTAGTCCATAGTTGAGTGCTTTTCTCCAAATTCCAAATGCAACTCCAAGTTGATGAGTTGGTATAAATTATCTTTCCTCTATGATTGGTTTTATTTTTTAAGTAGTATTTTTTCACATAATTTTGGAATAATAATTGGTAATAAAGAGATAGGTCTATAGTATATTTCTTACATTGATTTGTAATGCCCCCAAAAATTTGATCATTGCAGGCTATCATTGCAAATCTTTAATTTTGGACCACTATAGACAGATTTTCCAGTCTCTAGTATGTTCTTTTCTGTCCTAGAACCAAGTTCATCTAAAAGATAGATTCCTTAAGAGTCGTCCTATAACATTATTTACCACATCATTGTGTCTTCATGTCCATCTGAGAATGACTATTCACGTATGTGTTGCTCTTGCAAGCACGGTACTGATCCATGTGTGTCGCCATTGGTCATATCATAATATATGCTGTAATCTACAGGTGCATAATATGTTGTTTACAACAAACAAAATATAGTTTAGAGAAAACTGTCTTAGAAGTCAACAATCTCTAAGGTGTTTTGAAATGTTGGATCTAGCAGGGGAGCATTGTAAGAGAACTATAAAAATGTCAACTCTTCAGCTTTTTCTGTTGTAATTTTTAAAAACATTTCTAGGTCGTTTTTTAAATATCAACCACTGTTTTTAACTTGAAATCATTGAATTTTTATTTTGTATACACCCTACAAATGAAGTCATCAAAAATACCTTATCAGTTGATATCTAGTATGTACTTTAGATAATTTTTAAGTAGTATATGCGTAACGTGTGCGTTTATATGCAGATAAAAGTTTTAAATCAGTATTTTTATAGGCCAATCAAATTTTGCTGAGAATGTCAATTTTGGGGCGGAAAAAAGATATAAAAAAGTTTGCCACTTCTACCCCCGGACAGCCATTTTACAAAATATATCCGCTCTCAGCACAAGCTCCGCCTCCTACGCATTCGCCATCCAGAACTGTAAGAATCCTACCCGCTATCAACACATCTTACTAAAATATACCCGACTCCAGCACATTTGATGCCATTTGAACTATTATGCAGTAATCCTGAGTGTGGTCGTCAGTTTGTTGGTGGTCATCCTTTCACCTAAATACGTATGAAAAATGTATTTCGATTTGTAGTAGGTTCAGTTCGGTAGTTCGGTTCTACTCCTAGGGCGAGGTCCGGAACCTTAAGGAAAAAGGCGGGGGGGGGGTTTGTCACCCCCCAACCCCCCGTTACGCCTATGAGCGTATCTTTTCGTGACAAATCGGATCTTTTTCGAGCGATCATCGGATAATCTAGAGAAATGCAACACTGGTTGCAAGGTTGGCAACACTGATTTCAATGTTCTTTTGAATAAGATATTTGAAATTAAAAATTACACTCAATTTTCTATTTTTATACCGCTGTAACTTATTAAAATAAACATTATAGAAGTTTTCAGGGACTTTCGGTCCACGGTAATAATGTAATATTTTATTCTGCGTTTAAATTTTTCAAAAATACTAATTAGTTTTCTCAGGATTCGAAAAAAATGACTGCTTTTAAAGAGCATTGCAAGCAAATTTTGCTTCTACTTACTAAAATTATTTTTATCTGTAAGTTTTAGTGCACGTTTTAATGCAGGTTAAGGAATAAAAATTTTATCAAACCATAAAACTGCATTATTATTCCCTCCGAGATTTCCTCTCTGGGTAAATTTAGAAAAATGTCCATTTTCCATTGGAATTTACCAGCTGAACCAGACGGGGTCGTGAAATGTAACTTTTTGAATTCCCTCTTATCTTCTTCGCTTCAGCATCCATCTGGCTTGCAATTTTTAGAAGCCATGGAGGTGTTACCAGGGAAATGGACCAATAAGTTTTCAATTAAAAATCTTTTAGTAATATTTTTAATATTTTTCAATATTATTAATGTTTCTATTAGGTTGAAATCTTACTTTGCCTTTCAGTTGCCAGATGACGCTAGTCACCTACTCCATTAACGTCAGTTGCAATGCAGGGATAAGCTTTCGGAATTTTGTCACTTCGGTCAGAGAGCAGCAGACCTATGCCCCTCTAATGATGACTCCAAATAAAGTCGAAAATCGTCGATTTAAAGTACTGGTCTGCGCTCCCTGTTCTAAGTGAAAAACAAAACATAGTCCATTCTTTAACGGTAAAATATTGCAAAACCTCGAAATTTTAAAGAACCGCTTGGATTGACATGAAATTTGGCATGCACAAAATGCACATAGCTAACAAGTCAAAGAAAAAAGTGATATTGTGCCGATATGTGCTTTTGCCCTGGGGGTGGTTTTCACCCCCTCTTGAGGGTGAAAAAATATTCGTCCAAAGAAATTCAGGAAATGGATAAACTGGCTAATTTTAAGTAACTTTTGTTCTATAGACTTTTTTTACTAAGTCAATACTTTTCGAGTTATTTGGAAGTGAATATGTTCATTTTTTCAACAAAATAACCACGCTTTTAGACGGTTTCTCGCAAATAACTCAAATAGTAAGTATTTTGTCGAAAAAACATTCTTAGCAAAAAGATAGCCTGTAAAAAATTCAAAAAACATTGTGTATACATCACGTCTCTACACCTAGTAGAAGCAGAGTTATCGCTAATGAAAAATAGGTTCATATTCGTCAAATTCCAAATGGAATACTTTAACGTGAAATAACCAAAAATGAAGCACATTTCGGGGAAAACTCATTACAACTTATTTAAAGTGTTTAAAAAAAGCTTCATTTTTGTTTTATAAAAATTTCTAGCATCAAAATTAAACAAGTTACGCTCAAAATAAAGTTAGTCCCTTTTGGTTTTGGTAAAAAAATCGAGAAAATCACCCCCTAATTAGTATCTTAAATGAACTTAATCGTTACGACTTCACAAGTTTCTTGACTCGTGTATATATTGTTTATATGATCTGTAAGTTTCATCGGTTCAAAGTCCTTATTATTGAAAGGGCTGTAGTTAAAAGGGGTTGAACGAGTCACTGATCACGAATGTATGCAAATTTAGAAACACCAAATCTTAACCAATTTTTGTCTAACAGAAAAACAAAAAAATCATGATATTCAGAAAAGCAAATCTGACTTTTTTTGTTTTTCGAGATTTTTGGTATCTCTAACAATTTTTAAGTTATTTTGAAAAAAAGCATATTTTTCAAAATTTAAATTTTTAAAAATTTTACTGAAACTAAATTTTTTCAAAAATAAGCACTTTAAATCGATGAAACTTACAGATCATATAAACACAACATAAGTAAAATAATTTGTGGAGCGGTAACAATTAATTTAATTTAAGTTGCTAATTAGGGGGTGGTCTTCCCGATTTTTTTTTTGCAAAAACAAAAGGGACCAACTTTATTTTTAGCGTAACTTGCTTAAATTTAATGCTAGAAACTTTTTGAAAAAACAGAAATAAAGCTTTTCTTAAACACTTTAAAAAAGATATATTAGGTTTTCCCCAAAAAGTGCTTAATATTTTGGATATTTCACGTCGAAATATTCTATTTGAAATTTGGTGAATATGAATATATTTTTCATTGGCTATAACTCTGGTTCTACGAGATCCAGAGACCTAACGCGTACACCATTTTTTTACGTTTTTATAGGCTATATTTTTGCTAAGAACGTTTTTTTCGACAAAATACTTACTTTTTGAGTTATTTGCGAAAACCGTCTAAAAATGTGGTTATTTTGTTGAAAACTGAACATATTCACTTGCAAATAACTCGAAAAGTGTTGACTTGGCGAAAAAGCTCTATAGAACAAAACTTACTTAAAATTAGTCAGTTTACCCATTTCCGGACTTAGTTTGGACATATATTTTTTCACCCCCCAAGAGGGGGTGAAAGTCACCCCCAGGGCAAAAGCACACATTGGCACAATATCACTTTTTTTCTTTGACATGTAAGCTATACGTATGCCAAATTTCATATCAATCCAAGCGGTTCTTTAAAATTTAGAGCAAAAACCGTGAAAGAATGGACTAACAGTTTTGCCTTCGCATTGCAACTGAATAAAAATGGAATTTTTATTTTATTTTTGTGTTGATTTCGGTTAGGGATACTTACAGTTCTGGATGACGTATGCGTAGTAGGCGGAGCTTGTAATTTTATGGTACATGACTCAAATAGGTTGAAAACCACTGTTCCAGAGCTAAAGTAAATGGTTTGGGTGAGATATAATCTCCTTGTCTAACCCCTCTCTGTAGTTTTATTTTTTCTGTTTTCCCTTCTGTTTTGCAAATTGCAAATTGATTTCAATTAAACTCAATTAACAAAATAAACTAGCATGTAAACTGATTCAATATCAGATAGAGTCAAAGTTTTTCAGAAAGATCAATTGATCTATTATAGAAAAAAATACACAAAATATCCTAATTAATTAACTTAATTTCAATGAAAACAACTTTCGTGTTAAATATACAAAACTTTGTTTCAGTCCAAATATTCCCGCGTTTTAAAGACGACAAATAATATTTATTAAATATCTATAAATCTAGCTAGAAATTGTAATAATATCGATGTATTGGCATTGTATTTTATTTCTTTCAAACCACACAATTGTAACGATGATACCATTATTACATTTAATACAGATATAAATGCAGATAAGAAAAAATATGCCATCAAACGGATATGACATAGTTTTAGATATTTCAAATAAAATAGACAAAGTGAATTAATCGTTTATCTAACGAAAATTTAAGATCAAAAGTGTTTGCAATTATTAAAATTATTTTCTTTAATGTGTGTTACAAAATATTTTCCACTTTTAGTTTTACCATTTTTTTAAACATTTTAACTTCTGTTTTTGAAGAAGCAAAGCTCTTGGATTGTAGAATAGCCTATTAAATGCTAAAAGTAGGAAGACGACGAATAAAACAATATCTAAAAATAAATACTTATCCGCCATAGTCATCATTAGTAGCATACGATGTTCATCATCATGGCATTTACACTCCTAGCGGAGTGATTGCCGCCCTCTTTGAGCTCTTCAGATTCGTTTGTCGCGGTGAATCAATCCGCATTAACATTTTGGTTTTACAATAATTGGTTGAGTGACTTGGCATCTTCCAGGGCCCCCGTCACCGGGCGTGCAACGCGTGCGACGCACGCGGGCGTAACCCCAAAGGGGCGCCAAACCGAAGGTTTTGTAAATAAGAAATACCTATTTATTTTAAATGAGACACCTAATCACTTTTTATATACAATTTTAATTATTTCATGAACAGCTAGAGAAATCTCAAAAATCAAATATTGTGTTACTACTGAAAAAATAATTATTCCTGTCCTGAAATGTTGAACTTACTCCGTCAAAAATATAAATATTATAATTTGTTGTTCCTTCATAATTTTTTTCTTTGAAGTAGATTGAATTACGCTTGGCATACCATCCAATCGATTTTATGTTGTAAACTATAAGCCGATTTTATGTTGTAAACTAAAGCGACACTCAAAATAGTCAAATAAACATCAAACCACACTCCTTGACGAGTAGAAACATAAATTAAAACCCATAAACGCAACTTGCTGGATCAAGCAGTTTTACTGGTATAAAGTGAATCTTTTACTCGAATTTATGAAAATTACCCTTAAGTAAACAAATACTCTATGAATTATGATTATGTATTTGACTTGAGAATCTTTTCCCTTCTCGTATATACGTCTATTAGTCACAAACATTATTTACTGTTACTGGTGAACGGGTGCTTTCCTGCAGTGAAAGGTTTAAAATTTTATTTTATATTGGCGTTAATAAAATTATTACCTACGACTAGGTATTATTGCAAAATCCGTTGGATTTGTTCTGCCCTGATTTTAAACTGTTGTTTTCGTGTAAAAAATATTGGACAATCTTTTTTATTTGGTGTTATTGTAAGTGGTGTGGAAATTAAATTAATTTTGAAAATGGTAAATATCATAATCATTGCATAGAATAATAATAATTCATTTTAAATAGTTATAATCGGGTTTCCTCTAATAAAATCCACAATTTACAATTTATTTTGAAAAAAAAAAGAAAATAATTAAGTCATTGTGTCTGCGTAACTTGGAACCATATGGGAAACTTTTTTATTATTAATTTTACGGAAAAAATTTATTCTTCATAAAATGCTTTGTATATACCTAGTCTAAAAACTAAAATGGAACCAAATATAAAATTGTGTCAATCTGATGAGTATCAAAAATATGAATTTCGATCAAGAGTACTTTATAATTCACAATATCAAAAATTATTGGAATTAATTAAAAACTATGTTTTAATATGCAATTACATTCTTTTAATTGAATTTTTCCCCAAATTACAGATACCCAACGCCCTTTTCATTTAGTACGAATAATGCTATAACTCTTTTATTGTTATTGATTAATTAATTAATAATAATAAGAGAGTTGTCACATTATTTGTAATAACAGAAAAGGGCTAATTATTAATAATAAAAAAATATCACATTATTTCTAATAAATGAAAAGGCCGTTGTTGAAAAGTACAGTTAATGTAGGATAAAAAGTTCCTTCTAAAAAACTTTGCCTGGTCTAAAATTTTTTCAATTTTTATGAGATATATGTAAAAAAAATATGAGTTTCGATCAAAAGTAAAGTACCTTTCTAGATCACAATATTTTAGGCCTTTAGAACACAAGAGGTATAAGTAACAAGTTTTGAGAAAACAATGTTCAAAGTTTTAGACAAATTTAAAAAATCTAGGTATAGTCAGTTCGCTAAACTCAAGTCACAACTGGCTAGTGATTCTAGTAGGTAATTTTTTTGTTTATTGCCATGGCAAAATTACTAACTATTTAGTAATTATTATTAACTATTTAGTAATTAATTTTTTGCAAATTTTACTAAATACATAGGCGTAACCGGGGGGGTTTTGGGGGTTGTAACCCCCCCCCCCCATTGGGATGTACTTTAAGCTCTCTACGCTTAACACCATAGCCCTCAGAGACCTTCCAGTAGTTGTAACCCCCCCCTTTCAGGTAGTTGTAACCCCCCCCCCTTAGGACCATCCTGGTTACGCCTATGACTAAATAGGCACAATTACTTACTAAAATCACTAGTCAGTTGTGTCTGAGTTTAGTGAACCGACTATAGGAACTACTTAGCATGTTTTCAATGACATGTCATTTTTGATTGTTAGTTATGTAGAAAGTTTGAAGCCACCATGTTTTGTAAGTGTTTGGGAGTCCATTTTTGTATTTACAATCTGATTTTATAAAATTGTCACTTATACCCCTTGTGTTCTAAGGGCCTCATTTCAATTAGAAGGATGTAATTGCATATAGAAACATAGTTTTTAATGCTGAACAACTTTTCATAATAACTTTTCAATATTGTGAAAACTAAACGTACTTTGCTCTTGACTGAAATTCATATTTTTTTACATACCTCGTATAAGATTCATAAAATGTGATATTTGATGGTTGCATTCTGAGTTCTAGACAATGCAGAACTTTTTATGAAGAATAACTTTTTCTCGTAAAAGTAATAATAAAACAGTTTCCCATATGGTTCGTAGTTATGTAGACACCCTGTATAAAATTTGTTTGAAAACTTTGAAATGACAAAATATTATTATTTATTTACTTAAATGTATATTTTTAATTTAATATGCAGGTGCTTCATTAATGTTGCAAAAAAATTTAAGGGGAAAGGCGCAAAATATCGCCTGTCAAAATTTTCAATGTGTTTTAAATGTATTAATTTTTTTCGAATCCTGAGAAAATTAATAAGTATTTTTAAAAAATTTAAAGGCAGAATCAAAGATAACACGTTATTGCCGAGGGCCGACAGTCCCTTAAAATAAATAAAAAGTTTCTTTTGAATTAAATATTTGCAATTATTAAAAATCACACTAAATTTTCTCTTTTATTTTCACCCCTGTAACTTATTAAAATAAACATTATAGAAGTTTTCAGGGACTTTCGGCCTCAGTAAAAATGTAGTCTTTCATTCTGCGTTTTAATTTTTCAAAAATATTTATTAGTTTTATATAGTAGATTTAAAGGGCGCTAATCGGCCTTGCGGGGGCCCTGGCATCTTCTACAATTTGTCCCCATTCGTTCCTGTTTTTGCTTATGGTTACTCATTCTCTGACTCCCATCTTCTTAAGGTCCTCCACTATCTGGTTCTCCCATCTAGTTTTGGGTCTTCCTCGTGGTCTGCCTGATACAGGTCTCCAGCATACGATGTTATATAGGGCAAATATCGCAGTGGTTAAAACAAAGGATAATGCAGCACCAAAGTGACTGCTAGTGCTAGTCAAAAGTCCCCTCACCCCTCGTATCTTTTGAACGGTTATACTTATAGTAGTTAAATTTGGAAGAAGGAAATAAGTGGATGAAGGCTTCTCAAATAGTTATAACAGGTGACAGATGACGTTTTTTTAATTCTCTAATTGTTTTTTCTCTAGTTGTGAAAGTCAATTTTTTTGACAAATAACCAAAGGTGAACGTTTTAATCTTTTTAGTTAAATGCGAAACTACAATTTTATATTTATTCATCAAAATCAACTTAAATCCAAACCAATTTTTATGATTGAATAAGTATTTACAATACCTTTCAAACGAGATATCACTTGCCATAAGTTCATATTATGGCTGTTATGACTATTTGAGAAGCCTTCGACTGTTTATTTCCTCCCTCAAAATTTCACTATTATACAGGGTGTTTCATTAATAATTGTCCATATAGTAACTGGAGAAACTTTAGCACAAAATACGAAGATTTAACCTAAAACACTTAAATAAAATGTGGTTCCTTACTGAGTTGCAGGGTGATTTATCTAACAATTTAAAAACTATTTGTGCTCAGCATTTTAAAACTATTCGACATATCTTTTTCGTACTTGGCAGGAAGTATAGGTACTGTACAAACTACTGAATTATGTTAAAAAAACGTCTCTGGTTGTTTCCAGAGGCGTACGACGGGGGAAAGTGAATGGTTGACCCTTTCCAAATTCTACGCCACTGGCGAAATTGCTATTTTAGTTTAATTTTTGGATTCTTCAATATTTTCTATGAAAATAATATCCTCTTAATTCGAAACGATGAAGTCATTAGTTTTCGAGATCTTTGAAGTTAAAAATGAAACGACACGATTATTTTGATTAATGTAGTGTGTCGCTTCATTTTTAATTTCAAATATCTCGAAAACTAATAATTTTATCGTTACGAATAAAGAGTATATTATTTACGTAAAAAGTATTGGAAAATCAAAAAATTACACTAAAATAGCAATTTCGTCAGTGGCGTAGAATTTGGGAAGGGTCAACCAGCCACTATCCCCTGTCGTACGCCTCTGGTAGTAGCTAGAAACGTTTATTTATCTTATTTTCGTAGGGTATACAGTACCTACTCTTTCTGCCAAGTATGATAAGGATAGGCCAAATAGTTTTAAAGTACTGGCTACAAACAATTTTTAAATTTTAATCATATGAATCATATCATAAATTAATCAAAATAATTGTGCCGTTTCATATTTAACTTCAAATATCTCGAAAACTAATGACCTTATCGTTACCAATGAAGAGTATATTATTTACCTATAAAGTATTGGAGAATCTAAAAATGGCACTAAAATAGTAATTCCTCCAGTGGCGTAGAATTTGAGAAGGGTCAACCATTCACTATCCCCTTACGTACGCCTCTGGTAGTAGCTAGAAACGTTTGTGTAACATAATTTAGTAGGGTGTATAGTAGTCGCACTTTCTGTCAAGTATGAAAATTATATGTCCACCCTATATAACACCCTGTAACTCAGTAAGGAACCACATTTTATTTAAATGTTTTAGATTAAATCTTCGAATTTTGATATAAGGTTTCTCCAGTTACTATATGGACAATTATTAATCAAACACCTTGTAAGTATAACCGTTCAAAAGATATGAGGGGGGAAAGGACTTTTTTCTACAACCACTCTATTCAAATAGTTATTTATGAAACAGTTCGTGAAGTATGCTTTTTGCGAACGCACGCGATTTTTAGAGCACGAGCGACAACGGAGCGAGTGCTATAAATCGCGTAAGTTCGCAAAAAGCATACTTCACGAACTGTTTCATACAATATTTTATCTACGATAAACAAATAAAAAAAGCTGTAACTCTCCGTCACTGGAATTCATTTCTATTCTACAATTTTTAGAACTTTGACATTTAAAATTCTAACTACTTTCAAACCACAAAACTGTCAAAACTTTTGTTGTAATTCATTGCTCATATTGTCATCACCATGACAACGCGAAAGTTAAGGATTGTCACCATGACAACGCGAAGGTTAAAACAGTGCGAAAAAGTAAATCCCATTTAAAATACATTGTTACCTCACGCACACTTTAAATCCTTCACGCACACTTTAAATCCTTCACGCACTGCTATCTATAATGATAGTTTTCACAAACTAAAAACTTATACATAATAATATGACATAGAGTAGATAAATGCACTTTTCTGTACAGTTTTATGTTAACAAAGTTGATATTTTCTCACAGTATAAGATATATGACATTAGTGTGCAAAAAAGTGACGTTTGTGTGCCGGAATAGTATATTATGCAGAAAGGTACTACCTAATTTCTTACGAGTTTGAAAAGTTGCGGTATGATCACAAGCGAGTACCGCAATTCAAACGAGTGAGAATTTACCTTTCTGCACGTGCAACACACCATACTTTTTCTACAAGCACAGTTTTTGCTAAAAATAAAAATCGCAATTTCCAAACGAAGCTTTATTATAATAATAAATTATAAATTTTAAACTGTATTTAATTAATACTAATCAATTTAAATTCCTTATACCTCAACAAATGACACAGAAATCAGTTAAAAAGTTAATGCAGTGTCTTAATTTGTTTGAATTTAAACTATTTTAAATAATTATTGTAAAATAATGTCACATTTGACGTTATATTTATGCAGTCACCGATTTCCACCATACCTACTTCATTCGACGTATCTTGCTGAGGTTTCTAAATCTTTATTAGTTAATTGATAATTATAAAATGTTTATTAAGAATAAAATTGTAAAATAAAACAGTTGTAACATCCATAATTTAATTTCTATTCGATAATAATTAAGTATAATCATTGTCTTACAGGTTATATATTTGTCTACACTTTAACCATATATGTAAACAGAATATATAACGTTACTCAGAATGAGGTAGTCATTTGTAAAATACCAAATTAAAGTTCAAAAATAATGTGAAAGTAGCGAATTTTGCAGATTTCTCGGACATGAATTAAATCGGTTCTTTTTTGAAAAGCACTATCAAATCTAATATCTTAAATAATAAAACCCTTTCATCAAAACATGTTATAATCATATTTATGATTTTATTATGGAATGTAACGGTACTGTGCAGAAAAGAACTTTCCGGCACAGAAACGTCACTTTTCTGCACACACTTATGTCACATATCTTATACTGTGAGAAAATATCAACATAAAGCTGTGCAGAAAAGTGCATTTTGAAATTAGTACCTTTCTGCACGTGTTGCACAATATACTATTGACTAGCACTGTGTATACAGAAACTTTACAGTTATATTATCACTTAATTACATAACAGTTCAATTTAAATCTATTATTTAATTTAAACTTTAATACAGCATTTTCTTAAATATGATTTTAAAAAATTGCAATTGACCTACTGGTTTTTACAGAACAAATGTTTTCAACTATGAAATACGTTAAAAACCCGTTAATACGATTATAATGAAGGAAGAACTGTTCGCGATAGTGTTGTTTTCATTATTTTTCAATTGTCATGGTTACGAAACAATCAAAAGTGTCAGTGTTAATCCCAATGAATTATTTACCATTTTTGAACCCATATATGACAAAAATTTAAGTATACTGGAGAACTCTGACGATTTAGAAAATAGATACTCAAAGAAACTTCTAAAAAGAATAGCTCGATGTAAGCGGTATGATCAATATTACCAGCAGCAACCTAATTACCGACATGTGTTTAATTACCAGCCAAGTTATGATGGAAATTCTTACCAACTAAATCCAAAAATTATTCCACCACGATATGTAATACCACAGCCACAATATTATGTGCCAACCAGATGCAACTCATACTGTCTGCCTTGCCCTACGTCTACGTGCGGAAGAAGATGTCCTTTCATATATCCTACCCCACTTCCTTTTAAAACAACACATACACCAAAAATGACAACTCGAGCACCGCATACAATACCCACAAAACCTCGTACTTCTTCAAAAACCACGACACGAACATCTTCAAAAACTACTTCAAGGTTTACCTGGCGACCCAGTTCAAGAACAACTTCCAGATTTACATCAAAAACCACTCCAAAAACCACGACACGAACATCTTCAAAAACTACTTCAAGGTTTACCTGGCGACCCAGTTCAAGAACAACTTCCAGATTTACATCAAAATCGACTCCAAAAACAAAATCAACGACGAGATCAAGACCTACCTCAAAGGCCACCTCTAGATCCACAGCAAGAACAACTTGGAGAACTACGTCGAAGACTACTTCAAGAACGACACCGAAATATAAGGGTACGATAAGATTTTTTTCTGCTAGAAGCAAACCTACCACTTCTAGAAATGCTCTCATTGTAGTACTAAAAAACCGTAAGTTTGAAATTAATAGTAATGGGCTATATTTCCAAGTAAAACTACTTACAATGGCTAATAAGCTTTGCTATACTAAATTGCTAACATTGCATGCGTTAAGAATTTACGAAAAAGTTATACCTTCAATATTTTAAATTTCAGTAGTCAGGGGCCCATAGATAGATATATTTAAAGAAGTGGCCTTCTGGCCTATTCCACTGCGACCTTTTCAGATCTATTGTAGTTCTCTAGTCCTAGATAACATTATCTAGCCTGACCTTTAATAGCTTCGAGTGCCATTTGCACATTTGCCAGACTGTCACATTGACATAGAATGTGCTCTGCTGTTTCTTTTTCCAGGTGACAGAATCTGCACAGGTCATCAACTGACAATCCCATCAGCTTCAAGTGCCTATTTAGCTTACAGTGCCCTGTTGGCAGACCTACTATGGCTTTGACTGTTTTCCTGTCTTTGGCTTATTAGGTCTGCCGTAAATTTTGGCGAATGTTCTATTCCTGGTGAATTCCTCCAATATTCCAAAGATTTGTGAGCTACCCACTTTCTTGCAGCCGTTCTTGTTATTGCCTTTGCAATGCCGTAGAAGGGTTCCGGTTCCATTTCCATTTCATCTGCTTTTTCATTGCCCTTATGACCCTCGTGGCTCGGTACCCAGGCTACCGTAACCTTGCTACGGTCTCCTAGTTTATTTAGGGCACACACACAATCCCATACTAGCTTAGAATTTACCTCTACAGAATTGAGTGCTTTAAGCACTGCCTGACTCTCTGTGAAGATGGCAACTGGTCCCTACTATGCCGGCTCCCACACCTTCCGATGTTTTTGACTCATCAGTGTACCAGGTAGCAGCAGCTTGTATGGGTACACCTTCCTTCCAGTCTTCCCTGCCTGGTATATTAATGGTGAACTTATTGCCAAAGCTATATCTCGTAGCTGTTGCATCGATAGGCTGCCCCATCACGATATCGGCTTTTAGTTCCTCAAGACATGAAGTGGTGGTAGATTTAGCAGAACTTCCAACGCTGATATAGCCTATACGCAGGCATGCTAGCCTTTGTATGTTACCTAGCAGCCTTATTGCTCCCACTTGCTGCGTCTTTGTCCACCACGTTAGGGGTCCATACTGATCGAATAAATTTTATCACTATATGTCTATCATCTACGTACATGACTGTTATTGGTACAGTGAAATAATAAAATAATAGTACCAAGTTTCTGATGTCAAACTCTTATAAATGCCTTCTGAAAATGAATGACGAAGACAAAGAGATCCTAATTGTCAGCATAGTTAAAGAGAACAGTGCTTCTCTCGTAACCAGTCCTTTTATAAATTTAAACTAGATTTCAGCTATATTATTATCTTCTTCCAGTTGTTTTGTATAGTCTTCCTCGTATTATTTTCAGGAATGTATTAAACGTGTGGCTTATTAGGATAGTGTTCTATTCTAGAAACATTCTATCTTTAGTAGTGTACGAGAGTGGATAGCAACCATTCTTGAAAGATTACTCCTGTTATGTAGATCCTGCTGAACAGGTCAAGAGTACATCCTACTCGTATAGGGTTTCATTGTCAATGGCCTTAATTAGCTCAGCGGGTATCTCACCTGGGGCTACTGCTTTTTGTTCTTTGTATTTCTAAGCGCTTGTTCTTGCTCTTCTCCAAGTTCCATCTTCTATCGAAGGTTGGAAATCATTATGGCTAATGGCTAATATTAGCTCGTCTAGCAGAATATTCTTCGTCTTTCCACATTTCGCTTTTTTTCGAATGTTGTCTTGCATAATAAGTTGTAATAATGAGTATTTTTGTCCTCTCATCACATGTCCTGAATGCTCAAGTTTTCGTCTGTTGATAGGTAATATTATTTCCACTTCATTCGTAGGATTCTTCTGTAACACCAAAAGTCGAAGGTGGCAAATTAATTTATATGCACTTGTTTTAGTGTCCACGCTTCCAAGCCATAAAGAAGAGTAGAGAACATGTAACATCGAATCATCCTTAGGCGCAGTTCTGTCATGCCTTAGGCATGACAGCATTCGTTAAGGTGTTACATTAAGTTCCGTAAATTGTTTTTATTCGTCATTATTACTGTATCGTCTGCAAAACGTAAGTTATACAAAATTTCTTCATTGATCTATATTGAAATATTCATAACATAAGAAAGTAACATTTTATATTTGTTTTGGAAAGGATTGTAAAACAGATATAAACTAGGTATGGTAATATGTATCTTAAATGTTGAACATATCTTATTTTTATATGTCCTTATTTTGTATGTTTTTTTTCTATAGCTATTTTACTTGTAAAGCAAATGTTTTTAAGACAAAGAAACATTCTTGTTAATATAAATCAAGTCTCTCATGAAAATTGACTGGCAATCATTTTTGTAAACTTCGTATTGAAAAATTATATTATGTCTGCATTATGTTACGTAAGAGATTCCCAGAAATAAAAATAAATACTTTTGCAAGCATTTCAAGAAGCATTTGGCAGAAAATTCAATTTTCGAAATTGCCAAAGAATATCACTTTTCTTCGCTTTACTGATATTTATTTCATTAACCTCTCTTGACAACTATTTTTTCCTATACTAATACTTTGCCTAGTAATAGCTTAGCTGAACTTTTTAACTATATTAATAATATATCCAACATTTTTGTCTAAATATAAGTGTTTAGTACCTACCAAAAGTTAAGTAGAATTAACTTTTGATTTAATAATTTGGGGTGTTAATTATTATTATCGACAGAGCTCGAATTTATAGACAACAAAAATTGACGAAAAATTTATTTTTGTCCAGCGGTTCTCAATAGGGCAATGTACCTACCTATATACTGTACCGCAGCCAACGTAGCCAATTTAATTTGAACCTAATATTTATTATAATTCGCTGTAAAACGAAATGAAGAGACATAGTGCGGCAGATTAGTGCAAATATTATAAGAATTGTGCATTTAATGATAGAAGCATATAATTTGGACCACATATACTACACATATAAAGGTTCAAATTTAGATAGGAGGCCATCTCAGATTTTGCCTTTTACAAAAATGGCGAGGATTCAAAATGGCGACTATACATATGTGACTAATAGCACGATAACTTTTGAACTAGACTTCAGATTTCAACCAAATTTGGTATATAGGTTCTTTTTTTGATGTATAAGATCGAGGTCTTGAACCGGAAGAATCGGTTTACCAGAATTTGTGTTTTTCCTGGTTTTTATGTAAAAATATGTTTTTTTTTTCAATTATTTCACCCTGTATGTATTAATTTTTCAAATAGTTAATACGGCCATTAAAAAGAGCGTAAAAATATTTTTTAGGAAATATTTTTAACTTTTTAGTTATGTTAATTACCATTTATTAAGTGCAAAACGTATCTTCACAAGTACCTATATGCGGCAGATTGGTGCAAATATTTTAAGAATTATTGTGCATTTAATGGTAGAAGCATATAATATGGACCACATATACTACACATATAGAGGTTCAAATTTAGATACAAGGCCGTCTCAGATTTTGTTCCTTTTACAAAAATGGCGGGCATTCAAAATGGCGACTATACATATGTGACTAATAAATAGCACGATAACTTTTGAACGAGATGTCGGATTTCAACCAAATTTGGTATATAGGTTCTTTTTTTGATGAATAATATCAAGGTCTTGAACCGGAAGAATCGGTTTACCAGAATTTGTCTTTTTACTGTTTTTTTTTATGTAAAAATATGTTGTTTCTTTTTCAATTCTTTCACCCCGTATATATTAATTTTTCAAAAAGGTGATACCGGCGTTGAAAAGAGCGTAAAATTTTTTTTTAGGAAATATTTTGAACTCTTTAGTTATATTAATTACCATTTAATACATGCATAACGTATTTTCACATGTAGGTACCTATGTGCGGCAGATTCGTGCAAATAATTATATAAGACTTATTGTGCATTTAATGGTAGAAGCATAAAATTTGGACCACACATACTACACATACAAAGATTCAAATTTAAATATGAGGCCATCTCAGATTTAGTCTTTTACAAAAATGGCGGGCATTCAAAATGAATCTGCCGCCCATAGGTACATGTGAAAAAAACCAGAAAAAAAGTAAAATCCTGTATAAAAGGTATATTTAAAATCCCTCAAAAAGGCCACATCAAAATCACAACATAACTAGTTTTCGACTGGTTTACCAGTCATCATCAGTGTTTACGTGCAATGTACATGCTAACCACCAAGATATTGTTTGACAAAAATATGTGGGTCAAAGCCCAGTAAAAGTTGTCCGTCAAGGAAACATTGGTTTAAAATGTTACATCAAACTAGGATGTTTAAAATATTTGGCTAATCTGCCCCAGGTAACATCTGAGCTTTGGATATGACTTGTTCACATGTTAAAAGTATGACGGCAAGTCTTGAACCGGAAGAATCGGTTTACCAGAATTTGTGTTTTTACTGTTTTTTTATACCTTTTTTTACCTTTTATACAGGATTTTACTGTTTTTTGTATTATATGGTATACTATACAGCCAACTACAGGAAAACTTTTTCCTTGTGGATTTTTTTTCATTTATTAAATGGTAATTAAAACAACTGAAAAGTTTAAAATATTTTCTAAAATATATATTTACACTCTTTTCAATGGAGTTATTACCTTTTTGTAAAATTTATATATACAGGGTGAAAGAATTAAAAAAGAAACAACATATTATTACATAAAGAAACAGTAAAAACACAAATTCTGGTAAACCGATTCTTCCGTTTCAAGACCTCGATCTTATACATCAAACAAAGAACCTATATACCAAATTTGGTTGAAATCTGAAGTCTCGTTTAAAAGTTATTGTGCTATTAGTCACAATGTATAGTCGCCATTTTGAATCCCCGCCATTTTTGTAAAAAGCAAAATCTGAGATGGCCTCATATCTAAATTTGCACCTTTATATGTGCAGTATATGTGGTCCAATTTATATACTTCTCTCATTAAATGCACAATTGTTTCACATATCGGCTGCACTAACATTTTCTTATATCAGTTTGTTCAGAGAGGACCATAAACGCCCTTACGTACATTTCACTCTCATTAGATATCTTCAGAGGGGTATATATGTCTACCTCTGAACGAACTGAACTATACCCAGCCTCCCAATATCGAATTACAACAAATAAATGTACCAATATTATATAAAAATCGTAACAACTCACTGTATAAATAAAATAAGCACAAAACCAATGGATTATTGATGCCATATTTTTTTCAACAAAGTACAAAAAACTCGAAGAAGAGGGAAGACCTCGAGACCACATTTGTGAAATATGGATACTTCTCTTCATGCCATATTTTTTATTTAATTGTCAAAATTTTCATAAATTATTGATGTTGCTAATTTTCTTTATATTAAATGCAGGGTGAGTCAAAACGCAAGTATATTATTTTCTCAGTAATTTTAAATGGAACACCCTTTATTTTATATCACTATCGAAAAGTACCATAGGCGTACTTTAATTTTTATATAACCTATAAATGTCTAAATTTATTAGTTTTCGAGATATTTTCATTTTTCAGAGCAAATTATTAATTACGGGCCTAAATATTTCCAAATTTTAAGTAAGCCATGATTTAATTGTCTTAAACTGACAATTTACGATTACCGATTATCAATCTTTGAATATGTAACAATGTAGCAAATAAAGAAAGAAACATAATTTATTACTAATAAATTTTACAAAAAAAAACACAACCACAACATACAACATTTTTGAAACAATTGAAAACTACTTTTGTATGTAACTGTAACAAATAAAGAAAGAAAAATAATTTATTAGTTATAAAATTTACAAAAAAAGACACAAACACAAAATACATTTTATCTACTCTATGTCATATTATGTATAAGTTTTTAGTTTGTGAAAACTGTCATTATAGATAGCAGTGCGTGAAGTGTTTAAAGTGTGCTTGAAGTAACAATGTATTTTAAATGGGACTTACTTTTTCGCACTGTTTTTGACACACTTTCATATAATCAAATATCCTTAACTTTCGCGTTGTCATGGTGATGACATAATGAGCAATAAATTACGACAAAAGTTTTGACAGTTTTGTGGTTTGAAAGAAGTTGGAATTTTTAAATGTCAAAGTTCTAAGAATTGCAGAATAGAAATAAATTCCAGTGACGAAGAGTTACAGTTTTTTTATTTGTTCATCATAGATAAAACATTGTATGAAACTGTGCGTGAAGTACTTTTTAAAACGCATACTTCATGAACTGTTTCATAAATAACTATTGTGAAAACAATTAAAAACTACTTTTGTATGTAAATGTAACAGTATAACAAATAAAGAACGAAAAATAATTTATCAGTAAACAATCACAAAAAAAAACAAACACAAAATACATTTTTGAAAAAGTTAAAAAGTACTTTTAATAAAATGTTTTAAATATTTAATTACATAAGTTGCTCAAAATGACCTCCTAACACATTTATGAATGCCTAAAAACGGTCATTGAATGAGTTACTTACACTATAAAGCATTTGAAAGTTTACACTTCGAAATACACTTTGTATTCTATTTTTCATCTCATCTCTTGTTGTTGGAGGCATTTTATAACCTTAATTCTTAAAGTAACCCCAAAAAAATCAGTCCAGTTAATTAAATTCTGATAATCTGGGTGGCCACGCTACTGGTCCATTAAAAAAATGAAAATATCTCGAAAACTAATAAATTTAGACATAGGGAATGTTGTATACAAATTAAAATACGGTAATGGAACTTTTCAATAGTGATATAAAATACAGAGTGTTCCATTTAAAATTACTGAGAAAATAATGTAATTGCGTTTTAACATACCCTGTATTAGATATAAAGAAAATGAGCAATGTCAATGATTTTTAAAAATTTTGACAATAAATAAAAAATATGGCATCAATAAACCATTGCCGTTCTGCTTATTTTTATTTATACAGGGAGTTGAACTTGTTACGATTTTCATATGAAATTGGTTATAACTTTGTAAATACCCTGTATAACATACCAAACCTTCATATTTTTGTGGTGAAGGAGTTAACAGAATAACAATCGAATCCACCAGCTTTCATTGAGATGCATTCAACTGCAAAAATTTGGAGGTAGGTAGGGTTTGGGCTTTTTTACTGATTCATTGCCTCGCCCAAATGAGGAGCTATTACCATTTAATTTTAGATAGACTACACCACTTTGATATTAAAAAAATTTATTTTATTTTTATAAACTGACGCTAACGCGCCTCTGATGTTGAGCACATAAGTATCCATAACAATTAGTTAGAAATCCGTAACAGCATACATAGTTATCTCGCAAATATGTATACACAGGCTTGCAACCAGCCATAAGGTTGTCGCTGTCCTTTAGTATGGATAAAATACATGGCACTTAAGCTACAAGGAAAGTAGAATATAAAGTTGTTTATGTGCCACTTTAAGATATTTTCAGAGGAAATCTTAAGTGTTTCTCCCGCACAATGTAACGAAAAAAGAGAAAAGTTGTTTGAAACAGTTTAGTTTTAATATTAAACGTAGTTAGTTTAATAATTAGATTTTTCAAGCAACACGTTTCAGAAAAAATATAATATCGAAATAGTGTACTTGAATATTATAAATTATAAACTAGTTTAATTCTATTTTACTTACAAAAGAATAAACTAAGTATAAACTTAAAAACTTATGCGTTTAAGAGAATATATATTTTATAACTTCGTTTTTCTTCACCATTTATACCAGCAGCGGACACCTACCAATAGTTGGTCCAATAGTTGGTCACTGTGCATAACTCTGCCTATTGGAAATAGAACAAAAAAGGGATATTTGGATTAAATACGTGGAAAAAACTTTTCAAGATGTACGACGTAACCCTGACACAATAAACATCATTTGCGAATCTGGACCTCCACTTACAGTCGAAGAAGTAAAGTATGCCATCAAAAGAACCAACGATGATAAAGTAGTAGGCCCTGATAATTTTCATTCAGAATTCTTAAAACTTATGGACTACGATGACATAAAATGGTTGACAAATATATTTAGCAATTATATGACACATTATATGGCAGAATTTCCCAAAAATGGCTAAAATCTACTTTTATAAATCTTCCAAAAAAACCCAATGCGAGAAAGTGCGAAGATTATAGAATTATAAGCCTTATGAGCCATTGAGCCTACTTCAAAAATTGTTCTAATAGACGAGCGGCAGCAACCCCTAAAATCACGTTATACCGACCACGAAAATTAACTTTCAGGTGAATGACCAATTTTGGTCGTTTTTTATGTTTACGAGGTAGCCCAATAAATGACCGTTTTCTAGTGTAATTTCTAGGGGCAACTCCGAATTGCATGAAAATTTTGATTTAGGTTCTACTTACCCTCCACTTCAAAGTTGAATTTGTGCCGTTGGTTGCTTTTACTTAAGGGGTGACATTTACCCCTTCTCGAGGGGTGAAAAACGAGTGTTTAAAATGAGGCCGGAAATGGATAAATTGACTTATTTTAAGCACTTTTTGTTTTATAAAGTTTTTTACGTAAGTCAATACTTTTCGAGTTATTCGCGATTTAAAATGTTGATTTTTCGACAAAAAAAACTACGTTTTCAGACCGTTTTTCCCAAATACCTCAAAAAGTAAATATTTTATCGAAAAAAATATTTTTAGCAACAGTGTAGCCTATAAAAAAAAACAAAAAATATGGTGTACCAGTAAAGTCTACAAATTGAGTAGAAGCAACGTTGTAGCTCATGAAAAATACGTTCTTAATCGTCTAATTCCAAATCGAATAATTCAACGCGAAATCACCGAAAAAAGAAGCGTTTTTCGGGAAAACGTTATTAATATTTTTAAAGTATCGAATAAAAGCTTATTATTTGTTTTTTACAAAAGTTTACAGCATCAAAAATAAACGAGTTACACTGAAAAAAAGTTGGTAAAAAAATCGTGAAAACCTCACTCTATTTAGCACCCTAAATGAAATTAATCGTTTGGCTTTATGTTTAATTTTGGAAACATTTGGTTTTAAAGTAAAAACAAATTTCTAAAAATTTTTGAAAAATTTATTTTTTTCAAAATAACTTAAAAAGTATTAGTGATAAGAAAAATTTTAAAGAGTAAAAAAATGTAGGTTTTGCTATTATAAATATGCTAGTTTATTTTGTTTTTCCGTAAGACAAAAATGGGTTAAGATATGGCTGTTCAAAATTTGCATACACTCGTGATTAGTGACCCATTCAAGTTTTTTCAATTATAACCCTTTCAAAAATAAACACTTTAAACCGGTGAGACTGACAGATCATATAAAAAATAGATAGGTAAGTAAATTGTTTGTACAGCGGTAGCGATTAATTTCATTTGGGAAGCTAAACACGGCGAGATTTTCATGATTTTTTACAAAAAAAAAAGAGGGCCAACTTTATTTTGAGCGTAACTCGCTTATTTTCAATGCTAAAACTTTTGTTAACAATTAAAACAAAACTTTTTATAAACACTTTAAAAAAGTTTAAATGGGTTTTTCCCGAAAAGTGCTTAATTTTTCGATGATTTCACCTTGAAATATTCGATTTGGAATTAAACGAATAAGAACGTATTTTTCATGAGCTGCAACTTTGTTTTTGTTTGATTGATAGACTTTACTGATACACCGTATTTTTAGGTTATTTTATAAGCTACACTTTTGCTAAGAATGTTTTTTTCGATAAAGTAATTACTTTTTGAGTTATTTGCGAAAAACCGTCTGAAAACGTAGTTTTTTGTCGAAAAATCAACATTTCCAATGGCAAATAACTCGAAACGTATTGACTTACGTAAAAAACTCTATAGAACAAAAGTTGCTTAAAATCAGTCAATTTATCCATTTCCGGTCTTATCTTGAACGTATGTTTTATCACCCTCGAGAAGGGGTGACTGTTACCCCCCAGGTAAAAGCAACCAACGGCACAATTTCAACTTTGAAGTGGAGGGTAAGTAGAACCTAAATAAAAATTTCCATGCAATTCGGAGTTGCCCCTGAAAATTACACGGTATCGCCGAATTTCCCGTTCATTTACTGGGCAAACATTTTGTCATCAGATTTCGTTAGTTTCATGTTTACTTAAAAAAGATGAGTGACAAACTTTTTAGTTTATAATTTTAACCAACACAGCATTAAAACATGAGTCATGAAGAAGTTTTTTGCAAAATTTCAAGTCAAAATATGCAATAGGAAAAACGTTATCCGACTTATAGACGAGTGGTACTTCCCCAAAAAATAGATTTTTTCTCGAGATACTGACTACGGTGTGGTGAATGGCTAATTTTGGTCATGCTTTATGTTTTTGATGAAAATGAAAATGATTTTTATTTTAAATTTTAAGGGGGGGACATTGTCAAAATCGCAATTTTACCCTAAAAATAAAAAAATGAAATCATGTTTTTCTTAAAATTAAAAGTTGCACCATTCATTTCTATCAAACGTTTTGTATTTTGTACTCTATATTTTAATATAAACTTTAGTTTTCATTCATTATTTGAATACTTTTGTACTTTTTAAGAGCGAAGGTGCAAAATTTCGGTCGAATTCTATTTAAATGGATTCATTTATGTTGAATCCTGAGAACGAGGGCCAAAAGTCCCTTAGAATAAACAAAAGTTTCTTTGAAATAATAGATTTGGAATTAAAATCATACTCAATTTTCTCTTTTTTTTTTGCCCCTGTAACTTATTAAAATAAATATTATAGAAGTTTTCAGGCACTTTCTGCCCTCGATAATAACGTAATCTTTCATTCTGCGTTTAAATTTTTCAAAAATACTTAATATTTTTCTCAGGATTCGAAAAAAAAATGAGTGCATTTAAAAATAATTCGACCGAAATTTTGCGCCTAAGCTCTTTAAAAGTATTAAAGTATTATACATTTTTGTAGTCAGTATTTTAATAGCTTTTAAATGAGCTGTCACATGATGTACTTTCCTATTTAAAAAAATAAAAGTTATGGCTCTTACCTGAAGAGGGATCGCGCCAAGTTCGAAATATTGATGCTATAATAGACTATGAATATTTTAAAAATTGACCTGTTCGAGCGTTCTGGTTATATGCTAAAATTGAATAAGTTAATAAGGGAGTAACACTTATTCCAGCGCACTGTATAAAAAGTCTCCAGAGATCCTTTATGCACTTACATTTAAAAAATTTACTGTGTACACAGATCCTTTACACTGTAGTAACTTAGAAAATATTAATTTTAAAACGTGTTTGACTTGTTTGAAAGATTACTAGGTTCTAACAACTTACTTTTAACACAAAAAACATATTTTGAAAAAATTCTCACATAGACCCTTCATGCACTTATGTCTTCATATCATAAAAAAGCTTATTTTTCCTTTTTTCAGCAATATCAAAAAAGTACCATATTATATCAATCGGTTTTAAAACGTCTTGCGACGTTGTCCGATGCCTAATTTCCATGACACTCTATCATCCCATTGGCCCTCTCTAAGATCTCTTGCGCTCATCGCCTTCGTTACTCCCTCTCTCCAAGATTTCTTGGGTCTTCCTCTCTTTCTGCGGTTTGGTGGTACCCATTGCATAATTATTTTAGGGAGTCTTGAGTTATCCATCCTCTGGACGTGTCCGTACCATATCAGCTGTTTTCTTTCTATGTCTGTTGTTAGAGAGCCGTCAACCCCCATTCGCTGTCTTATCTCATCATTACGTATTCTCTTTCTGCGTGACACTCCTACTGATCTTCTAAAAGCGTCCATTTCTACTGCCTCCAGTTTTCTTCTGTTGTTTTCGGTTATCCGCTAAGTTTCTGCTCCGTACAATAGACTGCTTTTAATAAGAGATTCGTAGATATTGTGTTTTCTTCTTTTTCCTATTTCATGATTCCACAGTACGCTGTTTAGACAACCTATTGTTTTTCTGGATTGTGTTATTCTTCTCTTTATTTCTTCATCATCTATCCCCGTTGTGTCAAAAACGATTCCTAGATATGTGTAATGGTCGCAGGGCATGATGATTTCTTTCTAATGTGATGTTCGATAGTTCGGTACCTATTGGCAGGTATTTTGTTTTTTCTGTATTAATTTCTAGTCCCCACTTTCTATATTCTTCTTGTAATTTCCTTGCCATGTACTCTAAATCATCTTTATCGTTTGCTAATAACAACCTGGTCATCAGCAAACTGCAATGTATTTAAGCAAATCTCTCCAAGGTCTACGCCCATGCCTCTGCATTTTCGTTTCCACTCTTTCAATGCTTTTGCAACATATATTTTAAATAAGGTCGGTGATACACAACACCCCTGTTTCTGTTTCCAGTTTTTATTTGTGATGTTGACCCTTCATACAAATTTCTTAAGGCTTTTATTAAGGTGACACTAATATTCGTCTGTCGTAACACGTTCCAGAGTTTGTTTACAGGAACTGTATCGTACGCCTTCTGCAAGTCAATAAACATGAGATGGGTTTCTTGATTTGTGCTTAATTTTTTTTCTATTAGTTGTTTGAGGCAGAAGATATTATCAGTACAGCTTCTTCCTGTTCGAAAACCGGATTGTTCTTCTTCCTCTTGGTCTTTGTACTCCTTCTCAATGCGGTCTCTAATTATTCGTCCATACAAACGGCTGAATGTACTAGTCACTGATATCCCTCTGATACATACCATCCTGAAAAGATGTACCATGATACATCCCTGAAAAGTACCATATTACTTATGAAAAACTATATATGCCATATTAGATTGCAATTTTGTTAATGCATTTTTATTTTTCGCTATTCTTGATACGCCATTGATAGATAAATATTCTAAAACTAAAACCAATAGTAGGTAATGAAAAATTATTTTAAATAATCGATTGATTATTAATTGATATCACTTTCAATATAACGTTTCATAAAGGCAATTAATAACATTATCGATTATTTAATCAAATAAAATTGAAATTATTTTTTCTCATCTACGATTTTTTTTTTCAATTTTACTATAATTTTATGGCTGTGGCGTGATAACCCCACTCTCCAAGATTGGGAACACCGGCCAAAACTGAAATTTCATTTACGCTTTTGATCATTTTTCACTATTGGAAAAACAATTTCGGTAACTCTTTTAGTTCAAGATCATCTTCAATAGGGCTTTTCATTCACAGTCATTTGTTTCGAGCTTCTGTCATGTGTCACATAATATTAATATATCTACGTCATATGTTATTGGTATATATGTTACCGTTAAAACCCGATTTTAGTTAAAACCCGAATTTACTAGGAAAAACTAGTTTTAACTTAGCGCTTTAGACAATTCTAGTTTTAACTAGTCAAAACTAGATTTAACTGCTACATTCAGTTAAAACTAGAAATCCCGAACGGATTTCATTTAGAGTAGATTATACTAGTTCAAAGTAGTTTTTTGGAGAGCAGAGATATAAGAACGTGAAAGAACGTGTTTTGGAAATGATTTTACAAATGGAAGAGACAGCGAAGAAAGAAAGTCACTACAATGTTGTGACCAAAAGCATATATAATAAATTAATGGTCGAAGTACAAGATGCGGAACTGTCTGCCAAGAAAACACCATTACAAAACCAAAGACTAACATGATTTAGAATTGTTGAAGTTGGCGAAATAAAAAAGTTAGCTTCAAAAATAAAATTGATCCCATCAAATATTATGTACCTGTCGAAGCCCATGTTGCTATTTTTCATGGAAATCGGGATAGGTTGAAGACTGAAACCGCCAGGAAATAAGCAAATATAACTTTTTCTTGATATGATCAATACTTTTATACCAATGTGTGAAACCTGCCAACGGAAGAAGAGTAAAAATATAAAAACAAAAGGTAAGAGGTCTTGTGTCCAAACCTATATTGAATTCAGAAATGAATAGTCGCTGTCAGGTAGATTTGATCTATATGCAATCACAAGAGAATCGCATATAAACTACTCTAAATGAAATCCGTTCGCGATTTCAAGTTTTAACTGAATTTAGCAGTCAAATCTAGTTTTGACTAGTTAAAACTAGAATTGTCTAAAGCACTTAGTTAAAACTAGTTTTTCCTAGTAAATTCGGGTTTTAACTGAAATCGGGTTTTAACGGTAACATATACAATGATACAAACCAAAGACGTATGACGTAGATATATTAATATTCTGTGACACATGACAGAAGCTCGAAACAAATGACAATCGATGAAAAGCCTTATTGAAAAATAATAAATCCTTGAAATTTTGATACCACCCAAGGATAAGTTTTGATACAAAAAAAGAAAAAAAAGTGATGGCCGGCATTGAATGTATCATAGTACATAGTACATCCTGTATAACGAGTTTTAATATCTGCCCACTATTCTAGTGCATACAATTTCTACTAACGATAGCATTGTTGTACTCAGCATCTAAGATAAGCGTTAATTTTGCAAGAAGTGAGGTTCAAATTAATATTATATTTCAGGAAATAATGTAATTTTAGATTACTTAATTACAAATTTTGTTTAAAACCGTTGACCTAAGTAAGTATTCATGAAGTACAAGTCCATATTTTTATTATCTTACCATTTTATACGGATTAATGTAATCATAATATGTTTTGGGTTATGTTATTTTCTATAACTTTGACTTTGTATTTTTAACAACCTGATCTTCCGAGTCACTTAACTGGAAAATTAATTTTCTTATTTTTTTAGATATTGCATATTATTTGAATTATGTTGATAGTAATATGGAGAAAACCTACTTACAGGGAAGTAAACAACTTTGATATTCTTCTTCAGGTGCCATCTCCGATACGGAGGTTGGCAATCATCATAGCTATTTTAATTTTTGAGGCAGTAGCTCTAAATAGTTGTTTTGAGCTGCATCCAAACCATTCTCTCAGGTTCTTCAGCCATGAAATTCGTCTTCTTCCCATGCTTTTTCTGCCATCTATCTTTCCTTGCATTGTGAGTCGTAGGATGCCATACTTCTTGCCCCGCATCACATGTCCGAGATACTGTAGCTTTTTTTCTTTAATTGTAAGTTCAACTTCCTTCTCTTTGCGTATTCTTCTCAGTACTTCATTGTTCGTAACTCTATCTACCCAGGAAACCCTCATAATTCTTCTATAGGTCCACATTTCAAAGGCGTTAAGTCGTCTCATTGTCTCTACATTTAACGTCCATGATTCCACTCTGTAGTATAGTACACTGTATAGGTACGTAACATTTTGTTAGGCGTACTTATAAGAGCTAATGTTAAATCTTTGCTACATATTACCTTTTTCATTTTTATAATAACTTTGATATAAGATGGTATAAATTAAAAAAAAAATGAAAAAAGTGAAATTTTCCAAACGGATTCCAATTTCATCAGAACGTTTTGAGGCTTATCAGACCATTATCAGTGAAAACATAGCTAACAGTTAAAACCAGCAACTTAAAAAGGTGTAATAACGTTTGAATTACGTTTTAAATGTGTTAAATTATGTAATGTGATTTTACAGGCTAGTTTAGAACTGGCGTACAATCAAAAGTATGTAGGCTGATTAGGGTAGTTTTTAATTGAAACCAGGCAAAATTGAACAGGGAGAATTTATACCTTAAGATGAATAAGTCTGATGCCATTTGTACTGAAACTCTAGAAAAACTGCTCAATTAGGGATTATGTATGGGTTGAAAGTTTGATACATCAGTGACAATATGGACAGAATAGGAGTCTGTTATGACGGGGTTCTCTACGAAAACTGACTGCATCATCTTGCTCAGAGTGTGGAGTACGTTCTGAATAACGAAGCGGTGATGCTGGGTATATTTCTTGATACAGAAGAAGTTTTGGTACGGTTCGGCTGAAAGGAATAGACGAAAGAAGCAACTTAACTGGGGGATACAGTGTTACCACAGGTAGCCAGGAGATGTCCACAAGGGGGAGTCTGACCTAGTCCATTCTGGAATCTGACCATAGATGGGTTGATAGCTAAACTAAGTCCTGGCATGTCCTGAGCTAGGGGGATGATCTGGTCATCTTGACCCACTTATGTCATGCAGTAAATAGTGTTAGGTAGACTTGCCTTGGAATTACAGTGTATAGGAAGCACAACACAGGTTGCAGCTGTATTTTAGGCAGCTATCTATGTATATTGAATTGCACAAGAACAATAAACATGAGAGCTTTCGAACTTAGCGGATCAGTATCTGCGCAGATAGTCAAGCCGTTGTTAATTCTCTTAGGAGCCCTAAAATAGATTCTAACCTAGTGCCAATTGGAGGAACGTAACAGTGTTAAACTAGCGTCGTACCGGTCCACCAGACTTGTATAAGATGGTACAGAATTCTGGAATGGATAGGTGTCATGAATAAATCAACGATGTACAACGTACAATAAACCACTTGGCTGAAGTATGACCAGTTTCAGTAAAAAAAATACGATCAAATTCGAACAATTACACTTCAGTAATGCATAATAAAATACTTTCCTCTTCTTCTTCTCATAGCACTATACATTCATCTATTTGCAGCCGTTATTCTCCCTTTTATCTCTACCTTCTTCTTCTTCTTCTTCTTCTTCCTCTTTATAAGCAATTCTGCTTGTTCATTGGTGGATTGATACCTCTATGGAAGGTTGTCACTCCATCTTTTGCGCGGTCGGCCGATACTTCTTCTACCGATTGGTGATTTATCTCGTGCTATTTTGACCACACGTGTCTCCTCCATTCTGATTATGTGGTTATTCTATTCTTTTTTCTATTTAGTGACCATTCGTTTATACACTCTACGTTGCATTGTCTTCTAATGTCTTCACTTCTTTTTCGATCTCTCAACGTATTTCCTGTAATTCTACTCAGTACTCTCATCTCTGCCGATTCTAATAGTCTTTGTGTTGTGGCTACGTCGGGTCTTGTTTCTGATGCATATATCATTATTGGCCTTACACTGGCTTTATAAATTCTTGAGTTCACCTCAGTGTTAATATGTCGGTTTCGTCTTATAGTGTTATTGGGACATCCTGCCAATCTCTTTGCTCTTTGTACGTGATTTCTCACTTCTTTGTCCAGGTCTCCGTAGCTTGACAATATAATTCCAACGTATTTTATGCCCATCCCTAGTTCAATACTGACACCATCAATTTGTATATTACATCGGATTGGTTCTTTACTGATTAGTGATTACTATTGTTTTAGTTTTCTGAGATGAAATTGTCATATTGAAGTCTTTTGCTCTTATGTTAAATCTGTGGACTAATCTTTGCAGACTATCTTAATCTTGGGCTATCTTGGGCTATCTGTTCCGTGATATTCGCTTCGGTGATTGTCACTCCGAGATAATATATAATACGTTCTACTCTTTCAAAGTTAGGGTCTATGATAACATTTTGCCCTATTCTATCTCGTCTCGTTTGTCTGTTAATGCGCGTATATTTGGCTTCTCTTCATTGACCCTTAGACCAGCTTTTTTTGTCTCTACCTCTAATTTATTGAAAGTCGCTTTCACGTTGGTGACTGTGCTTCCCACAATGTCAATGTCATCTGTGTATGGTAGTAGTAATTTTTTGTCCATTTACTGTCAGTAACGTTTGTCAAACAAGCCCTCGAACAAGTTGATAGCATTAAAATTTATGCACCAAAAATGTTTCAAAATGTATCATTTAAAAATTTTTCCAAAAAATGTTACTTGTGTTTTCGTAAATAACTCCGTTAATCTTTAAGAAATCAGGTTCATCTAAAAACTATTTAAAAGTTGATTCCAAGAGCTATTAAAGAACGTCAAAATTAGTCTTTTAAACCTCTTAGTTTTTTAAAAATAAAAGGTTAAATGGCCCCGGTTACATGGTTCTCGCAGCAAAATTGAAATTTTAAACGTTTCTATCTCGGTTATTTTTTACTCTACGGAAATAGCAAAATCGGTAAAGTATTTGGAACTGAAAAAAATAAAATTTAGTTATATATCATTTTTTACGTATACTGAGTATTTTTAAATTTTTAAATTAAAGTACGATAATTTTAAAAATTCTGATTTTTTTAAATTATATCTTTTTTTTCAAAAATATGCATTCTAAACCGGTCAAAATTGTTGAAATCATTAACTGTGTTAACCTAAAGAAATTATTGTGGGGATAACTACAAATTTTAATTTTTGTGGAAATGGCGTATGATTTATTTTCCACCTTTTCCTAAAAAAATCGAAAGGGTTCTCTTATTTTCATCATAACTTGCTTAATTTTGATGTTATTAACTTCTACTTGAGCTCATTTAATAGGTATTCCGAAGTACTTTGACAAGTGCTTAACAAGTATATTCTATAAAATGCATCGTTTTCCCGTTATGTAAGCTTGAATACTTAGATTTGAGTACTCGTCGAAAAAAATATACATTCAATTACCCATAACTCACTTTGAATTAACATTAGTTTAGTTCTTTAAGTGGGGAGTGTATTAAATTTTTTATTATCTTTAATTTTGGTAATAATAGCTTTTTTAAAAAAGCTTCTAGTTTTTGAGTAATACGTAAAAAACAGTTTTAAAACATGCATTTTTTTTAAGAAAAAATAAAATCTTTGATATTTATTAATTCAAAAAGTATAGATTTATGTTAATAACTTTATATAACAAATTTTGCTTAGAAGTCGCCCCTCTACCGATTTCTGGTATTATTTTTATTAAAAAAAATTTCACCCACGAGAAGGAGTGGCATCCACCCCCAGGGTAAAAGCGCAAGTTGGCATCGTGCCACCTTTATTCCTTGAAGTATCTTCTAACTACTCACCAAATTTCATGAAAATCGATGAAGGTTCAACGAAATCGGAGGTGAAAACCTTCAGTGACTCCACTATTATATTGTAATAAATTTTAAATAACGCTCTAGACCAGCGGTGGGCAAAATCCGGCCCGCGGGCCGGATCCGGCCCTTTCGCTTACTTTATCCGGCCCGTTGAAAAAAAAAATTACCAGGATTTTTTTTTATCTCTTTTATGAGATTTTGTTGAAATTACCGGTATTAGTGTGCGTAGTGTTCATATAAATAATGAAATATATAAATAATAGAGAGTATAATAATTTCGGACAGCTGTAACCGTTTTACTACATAGAATTGAATGGGCACTATTCTCACACTTCGAGGCAGTGATGTTTTGGTTTCAGCCAGCTTATTTGTCGTCTACCAGGACCCCTTTTTCTTCAGTTATTTCCAATTGCAGATTGAGTCTTTGGTTACTCGGAAATTTCATCTTCAAAAAGGCTGCTCTTGAGTGCCTTATTCTTGATCGAATTCCTGATTTAGCATTTAACTCTTTACTCTTCCGTAATACAGAATCCGTTTGTCCACTTGTTCAATATCTTCATTTTTTATCTGAATCCTTGTTATGAATAATACATACTTGTTTAAAAATTACGTGACATATTTTACTGGGCACAAATTGTTTGCATGTACATCCCAGTAAGACAACTTATTATTACTATTATTATCTATTATTTACAGTCAAATTTCTTTGTCCAAATGCTTTAAAATGATACTTATAGTATTTTTGTCAACGATCGAAAACATCTGCCAGAATAAAAATAAAAGTGGAAGGTGAAATAACTGACCCAATTGAAGCTGGCATCGGGATAAGGACAGGGGGATTTCCTGAGTCCTTTAATGTTCAACCTGATCATGGATGAAATAGTAAAAAGAGTAAGAACTAAAGAAGGATACCAAATGGCAGAAAAACAACTTAAAATAATCTGCTATGCAGACAATGTAATACTAATCTCTCAGAGTGAAGATGATTTACAACATATGCTGCACCAATTTAATATAACCTCCAGAAAATTTAACATGTTAATTTCCCCAAAAAAGACTGAATGCATGGTTATAACAGCAAATCAAATAAGAGGTAAATTGGAGCTGGAGGGTCAGATAATTGAACAAGTGATGACGTTTTAGGCATCACACTATCTAGCTACGGAAAGCTCGAAACAGAAGTGGAAGATCAAGTGAATAGAGCAAATAGAGCCGCAGGTTGCCTGAATGACACAATATGGAGAAATAAAATATCGGAAAGAAGTGAAAGGCAGAATTTACAAAACATTCATCAGACCAATAATGACATACGCGGTAAAAACACATGACACAGAGAGGACAAAACGATTGCTCGAAACAGTGGAGATGAAAACCCTTCGAAAAATCGATAGTAAGACACTATGGGACGGAGCTAGAAGTACAGAAATAGAACGGGGATGCAAGGTGAACATTAATAACTGGATAAGAAACAGAAGAGTAGAATGGAATGACCACATAAGCCGAATGATAACAAATAGAGGACAGCGACAGACGGTTTCCCAATAGGAAGACGATCAGTGGGAAGACAATGAAAACAATGGAACGATAACTTACTGGAGGTACATTGAAAAATCGGAGGAGTCCTGTGTATACAAAGAGACAAAGAAGAAAAATTTTTATCAAAAAAATTTCTTGGCAAAGAAAAAATTCCACCAAAAACATTCGCGTGTACACAGCGCAGACTACGTACGTGATATTATATAGTCCTCCGGCCCGAAAAACATTTTGAAAATTTCATTTTTGCCCGCGCTTAAAAGTATTTGCCCACCCCTGCTCTAGACTCTAGACTACATGGGCGAATTTCAGGAGTAATTATTTACAAAAAATGCTACTCTATCAACATCGTAAGCACTCTACTGTAAATTGCAACGATGTAAGGAGTTTGTTGCTATCTTATTAGGTTACATTTATTAATGTAGCATGTAAAGTATCTATGTAATAAACATTTTTATTGTCCGTCTTGTAAGTTTTCTTGCGGTCATCTCAGTACGAGAATATTCCCTTTCATCTGTTGGAAGAATATTAAATGCACATGTAACACAGACATATATAGACTGTATTCAGTCGCTGATTTCCGTATAGTAAACTATTCATGAAATATGGAGCGTGTTCATCTTAAATGCTGTGTACATTGCCCGAGTAGGCTCTTACTTTAGCATAAGATATTTCTCACGGACAATCAGAAAGTAATTTATAAATGACACAATCAATAACGTACTGGGATATAATGACAAAATGTTGAAGGAATTTATTAGTATTAGTGTAGTTGTAAGGCGAGTAATTTCCATATGGTATCTGTTTTGTGAAAATATTTATGACAATAATTACTTAGTGGAAGTAACCTTGATCAAGATTTGTTACATTTTTTGCTGGAAGAGACTCACCGGATGTTGTGATATGTTGGATGAAATAGTGTACATATCTCGTCTATTCTAATGGTGAACTATTAACATATTAATAGTAATCTATTTGGTACAATATTTTTGCCATGGGATTTTTACAAGGAGACCCAATCTCAATGTAAAGAAAATAAATACCAATGTTGAAAATCGATGAGCTCGGTCATATAAAGTTTCAAAAGCTGTTAAATATTATTTTAGAATGCACTAAATTTTCATTTACCTAAGCCTTTTAGTTCAGAGAAATAAGGAAAAACAATATCCTGTTGGTGACACAACCCCCCCCCCCCCAGGCTTAAACCAATTTTTTTGAGTGGTATGGACATCTATAATATTAACCTATATTTCGCTTTTTTCGTATATTACCAAAAAGTTAAGCATTTTAAACAAATTTGAGAGTAAGAATCTCATAAATCATATAAAAAACTTTAATACGGCGTTCGCTAAATATCTCTATCCTTATTAGTTGCTTAGAAAATTACAAAATAAATCATAAATTTTGAGTTGTTATAAATATTCATAACTTATGTAAAAATTAACTTAGAACCTTCTTATTACACGGAATGCTGAGACTTATGGTGCTTAAATCATACCCTAAATTTCAAAACAATTGGTCAAATAGTTTAAAAGTTATTTAATTTGTTTATCCCAAATTAATTTTTTTTTGCAACATTATAAGTCAGAAAATGATGAAGTTACAGTAATACTTTAGATAATTTATGAAAGAAAAAGATTTACACTATTAATTTAATTAAAACAAAATGGCAAAAATAATTCTAAATATTGCAAAATTATTTTGCAAAAACATGTGAATTAAAAAGGGGGGCTAACTTAGTCCCTAATTGTCCTAGGACAATTGTTTTTCTTTTTAAATGTGTATAAAAATTCAGTCTTTCTGTGTTGCAACAAAAATTAATTTGGGATAAACAAATTAAATAACTTTTAAACTATTTGACCAATTGCTTTGAAATTTAAAATATAATTAAGCACAAGAAGTCTCAGCATTCCGTGTAATAAGAAGGTTCTAACTTAATTTTTACATAAGTTATGAACATTTATAAAATCTCAAAATTTATGACTTATTTTGCAATTTTCTAAGCAACAAATAAGGATAGACATATTCAGCGAACGCCATATTGAAGTTTTTTATGTGACTTATTCTCAAAATTGTTTAGAATGCTTCACTTTTTAGTAATCGACGAAAAAATCGAAAATTTACCGTTTTTTGATTTTCATTTGTTTATAACTATGTATATCATCAAGATCGGCTGCAGGAAACATATAGGTTATTAATATAGATGTCTACACTACTCAAAAAATTTGGTTTCGGCCTAAAGGGGGATGTGTCACAAGAAAAATCTTATTTCTCTGGACTATTTTGTCTGGCCTTTGTCCATTTTGAATGGGGTATTAGCCCCTTCTTATGCGAGGCTATTAGCCCCTTCTTATGCGAGGCTATCAGCTTCCTCATTTCCTGCGATTCCCTTATGACCTGGCACCCACATCAAAGTTACTTTGTTGCGTTCCGCCCGTTTCTTGAGGGATTGTTTACAGTCGCATTCCAACTTTGACTCACAAGTAAATGACTTAAGAGCCTCTAAGGCAGATTGGCTAGCTGATAAAATAAACTTTTGCCCTACGAGTGTCTTGGTTGTGACATTCTTAGGCACTAGTATCTGCTATGGCGTCTATGGCATGTATACGCAGAAGGGAGGAAGGTTCAGCATCGCCTCTAAAGCTGCAGTGGGGCATGTTGACATTGCCCCTGTGAATCCCAGACAAGCTAGCCGCTGCACTATTTGCAGCTTGACGTTAGCTGTTGTTTGTTGTGTTTTGGCCACCATAGGAGTGATGCGTATGTGACCATCGGCCTAATAATCGTTTTATATGACCATAGAGTCGTTTTCGGTTTTAGGCCCCAAGTCTTTCCAAATGTCTTGCGGCAGGTTCAACTTGCCACAGGGCTCTGAATAAGATTTTTTAATATGGCTGTTCCAGGTGAGTTTTTGATCTAGGGTTACCCTTAGACATCAATCAACGGTAATAGTTTAATGTGATGTACTTCCATTCATAATTGGAGCATGTACGTTGTATTTACGTCTCCTTGTCAATAGTTACCATGATCATAATTTCTGTCGAACTATTTTAAAAACTGTTAGTTCAGTATAGTTTATTAATTTAATATAGACTTTGAGGAAATGGGGAAAATTTGGAAAATGGGAATAGGTATACCTTATATAATAAAACAAAATTTAGACCAAACAAAACAGCATAATCAAGTATTTTTCCTTTTTCTTCCTTTCCATAGTTGAAAAAGCCGAAAAAGAAAAATTTTGAATTTTTAAACTCACTTACTATTTAAAAATATAAGATATGACCCAAACATAACGGAGTCTTTGGTAGGTATTTAATGTAATGCCCATTTCCCAGGATTCTCCAGCCAGGATATACGTCTACATCTAGGGGTCGCCAACTTCTTGAAAATTTCAAGATCTTGTCTTGGATCTTGTCTTGATTTCAAGACAAGAAGTAGTTTTAGATTTCAAGACAAGACAAGAAATTTTATGTCAATACCAAGATTCCTTGTCAAGAAAACAAGAAATCTAATAATAAAAACTAGATTTTATTTTAAATAACAAATTTAGCACATTTTTAAATCGGAGTTGATAAGCCATAAATTAAGGCAGATAACACTTCTTATGTCTAAAATAGCCTTTCCGCAGGTACATACAGGGTGAGTTTTTAGTGCGGGATCGGTCGATAACTCCATTATGGTATAAAATATCGAGAAAAGTTATTTAAAAAAAATGTAGGCAATGATACTCTCCACGCTTGGAAAATATGTCCATTTCTACAGGGTGATCAGTAACTGCGTGGTATATCAAACATATAATTTTTTAAATGGGACACCCTATATATTTTTTCATATTTATATTCTCCTCATAATTCTTGTTCATATAATATATGGTTTTGCATTACTATACAGAGTATTTAACAAGTTATGACCATTTTTATTTCGAAATCACTGAGATTATCACCCTGTATATAAAGAAGTAATTCGTAGACAATAATTTGTTTTATGTAATAAAATAAACAATATACTGTAGTTTTTAAATTAAGTCCAATTCACATCATTGACGAATATTTGTATACAGGGTGAACTACAAAACCAAATTACGATTATCTCTATTTTTTTAAGTGGATCACCCTATATTTTATTTTTCAACATTATTGTATTTAATATACTCTTTCATTTTCATATAGCATTCCCTATATCTAAACTGATTAATTTACGAGATATTTTTAGTTTTCTTCAAATTTCGGGAATACATTCAATTTTTCTAGTAGAAATAAGTTAGTATTGAGTGATAATTAAACAAAATTATTTTTATTAGATAAATAACTAACATAAAATATAAACCATAGCAATATGCAGTGAATATACCAATAAATGTGATATTAAGAAATTATCATATTTCCCTAATATACAAGAATCGTAAAATTCCTACAAATAAAACTTTGTCTTCTATATAATAATATAACAAGATTATTTTTGTTCAATAAATAACTTACATGAAACATAAATCAAAACAATATACAACTGATGTAACAGTTTTTAGATTGGTATATCAACAGCATTCTAAGCCAAGAATTTTTTAGTAGAACATTCATTTTTATAAGCACTTTTAAACTACAAAACAAAATTACGATTTTCTCATTTTTTTTAATAGAACACCCTATATTTTATTTTTTTGAAATATTGTATTTATGATACTCTTTCATTTTTATATAGCATCTCCTATACCTAAACTTATTAGTTTCTGAGATATTTTTAGTTTTCTTCATTTGCCGGGAATACATTCAATTATTCTTATAAATATAAATAACAAACAAGTATTATGTAATAATATAACAAATATTTTCATTCAATAAATAACTAACAAAAAAATAATAAACCATAACAAAAATTTAATGAATGTACCAATTAATGTGATGTTAAGGATATAAATCTAAAGTAAATGTTGAAAATGACCACTTTCAACGTCTATGCAATTTTGTAACCGATATTCAAATGACCGAGACACATTTCTAACATTTTTGTAAGTCAATATTATTAAAAGCTTCTTTTATTCTATTTTTCATATCATCAAGCGTTGTTGGATGCTTCTGGTATACAAGGTTTTTTATATAGCCCCACTTAAAAAAAATCAATTTTGGAAGAACTGGAGCATCGTCGTATAAAAACCTCAACCGTCAAAAAATGTGGACCAATCACATAATCTCTAACAATATCACCTTAAACATTTATAGATCACCTAGTTTGAGTATTAACAAAGTAGGGATTTCTTGATGCATATTAATGAAATTTAATATGAAAATTATATTATTAATAACTGCGGGTCACAATCTGCTATTAGGAATGCGTTACTAAAAACTTCTTGGCTTAGAATGCTTTGATATAATAATCTAAAAACTATTAAATTAGTTGTATATTGTTTTGATTTATGCTTTGTGTGAGTTGTTTATTAAATAAAAATAATCTTGTAATTTTATTATACACAAGATACCTATATTTTTTTTGTAGGAATTGTATGATTCTTGTATATTAGGGAAATATGATAATTTCTTAACATCACATTTATTGATAGATTCATTGCATATTGCTATGGTTTATATTTTGTGTTAGTTATGTATTGAATAAAAATATTTTTTTTTTAATTATCATTCAATACCAACTTATTTCTACTAGAAAAATTGAATGTATTCCCGAAAGTTGAAGAAAACTAAAAATATCTCCGAAAGTAATAAGTTTAGATATAGGGAATGCTATATAAAAATGAAAGAGTATAATAAATACAATATTTTTGAAAAATAAAATATAGGGTGATCCATTTAAAAAAATAGAGAAAATCGTAATTTGGTTTTGTAGTTCACCCTGTATACAAACATTCGTCAATGATTTCAATTGGACTTAATTTAAAAACTATAGTATATTTTTTTATCTTACTACTTAAACAAATTATTGTCTATGAATTACTTCTTTATATACAGGGTGTTAATCTCATAGGGATTTCGAAATAAAAATGGTCATAACTTGTTAAATACTCTGTATAGTAATGCAAAACCCTATATTATATGAACAAGAATTATGAGGAGAATATAAATATGAAAAAATATATAGGGTGTCCCATTTAAAAAATTATATATTTGATACACCACGCTGTTATTGATCACCCTGTAGAAACGGGCATATTTTCCAAGCGTGGAGAATATCATTGCCTACATTTTTTCTAAATAAATTTTTTCGATATTCTATACCGTAATGGAATTATCGACCGATCCCGCACTAAAAACTCACCCTGTATGTGGCTGGCGTTCCGAGAAAATCCTTTGCCATTTTCGATAATGACGGCTAGATATTTTCGTGTCTTCTCCACCAATCATTTAAGTATTTTTCAATTTCATACTTCCAAGATTGTAAGTTATCATTATCAGCTTTCTTAAAAATGGGTAAGTAATATCTAAATCAAATTCGTTATCTTCTTTTTTCAGACTAAGTACTGGCTCTGGTATTGGATTCTATAGATCATTCTGGGATTTATTAAAGTAGTTAGCTTTAAATATTTGTTCAAATTTTTGTACTGCCTCTGATTATTGAAGCTTTTCCCAAGATGAAGAGGAAAATGCCTTTACTTTAAGGCGAGGATCCAGATAACAACAATACAGAGTTTTGTTATAGTGTTGTTTTGTTATAGTATTTTATCTCTCGCTCCGATGCTCATCGGTAGCGTATCGATCAATTTTATTATTAAGTTCATGAGCCCATATTTTCAGTTTGTCCAAAAGTAAATTACTCCCATTACTACCAATGGGAGTGTGCAATATTTTTTCCCTTCGAGAATTGAAGAAAGTGTTTTAAACCTTCTCAGATAATGACAAAATTTACTAATCAGAACCATTCTTTATCTAACATTTTCCAATTATTTAGATTTTGGTTGTGGTCACAAAATATAGTTTTAAGCATTGTTTACACTTAAGCCCCATGTTAGCATCTCAAAAGTTGAATATCATCTTGTAGACACATCTAGTTCTGGCATAATCATCTTACAATTTTTGGTCTCGCAAGCACTGTTAAGATTTGCCCTGAGTTCTTGATTTTTTTTCAAGGTATTTAGTTTTACTTACAGGAGAGTTAAAATCTAAATTAGTAGCATTTGTAGCATTTTCTACTTCGATCTCATGCTCCAAAGAATCAAAATCCTTTTCGATGTCTAAACTGTTTCGATTTGGCTCAGCAATTTTTATGAAATCCTGGACAGCTAAGCTTAGAATATGTGCGAAACATACAAAATGCTTATGGTAAGCATGCAACTACACATCAATTTTGGGTTCGTCAGGAAACAATGCAGATCAGGAACTCCCCCCAGTGACAGTGGAGGCCGTGTTAGCACGCAACTCAATAAAAGGGTCAACGTGGAATCACCGGGCCGGGTAATCAAGAAATTTCAAGATCTTGAAATTTTGAAACTTGAAAAACTTTGAAACTTGAAACGTCAAGACAAGATTTTTTAAATTTCTTGATTTTTTCTCAAGAGAAGACAAGAAATTATTGTCAAGACAAGAATTCTTGTCTTGTCAACCCCTATCTACATCCAGGGCCTCTCTTGCCCTCAATCTTGCCTTGTAGAATGCACTGTAGTAGTCGGTATTTATCATTACGCATAACGTGGCCGAAGTAAGCCAATTTTTTGTTTTTTACGGTGTTAATAGTTTCTTTGTTTTTTCTTAGCTTCTGGAGAATAGTTATTTTGGTTGTGTGGTCTATATGAGACCCTCAACATACGTCGGTAGCACCACATTACAAACTTCTCTAATCGTTTTATGGCATCTTTTGTAAGACTCCAGCTCTCTACTCCCTAGAAGACACTAAAGACGTAACATCTAAGAACCCCTATGCGTATATTGATACCTAAAGATAAGTTACAAAGAATCTTCCTAAGGCTGTTAAAAAAGCTTCTGGCTTTTTCAATACGAGTTTTTATTACGTAGTTATGATCCTTGGTATCCTTAATATTGCAGGCTAAATAGCATATTTCCTCTACTCTTTCTAACGATCATTATTTTTGTCCTCTTGCAATTTAGTTTTAGGCCGTATTTGTTACATGTTTCTACAACATTATCCGTCATCCTTTGTAGCCCCTGCGCACTATCTGCCAGCAATACTGTATCGTCTGCATATCTAGTATTGTTTATAAGTTGACCATTTACAGCAATACAATCTTCTGATTCGTCCAAGGCCTCTCTAAAGATGTTTACAGACATATGCTGATGACAGTATACAACCTTTCTAACTCCTTTTCCGATTGTGAAGATTTTGTGAAAAATTGTGAAGATTTCGGACAATTAATTTTTGAATCGCACTGTTGCTTTTTGTTGGAGATATAGGTACGTTTAATGGTAGGGGAGTCCAAGCGGGGATTTTTGCAGTTACTCGAGCGCGTCAGATTATCATATGGGTAGAAACCTGGTACCCTGAAAATGTACCTCTACCATATATTGGCTCTTAATACAGGGGACTTCATTAAGGGGGGTCCGAAAAAAATCTATCCTTAGAAAAACTCAAAATCGTCAGATTAAGATAAGGTAAGTTAAGTACATGCAGAACAGAGTATATTTCAAAAATCTGACGATTTGAGCGGGGCGTAAGGAAATGGGTGAGTCCCAAAGTTTCACAAGAAAAAAGCGAATATTTCGCGAAATGAATGACAGATCGAAAAACTAAAAGATACGTACTCAATATTTTTCAAAAATCTATTGAATGATACCAAACACAACTTCCCACGGAGAGGGGTGGGGGGTAAATTTAATATTTTAAATACGAATCCCGCGATATTTCGCGAAATGAACATTAGATCGAAAAACTGAAAAATACACGTATTCAATATTTTTGAAAAATCTATCGAAGGCCACCAAACACGACCCCCCACGGAGGTGGGGTGGGGGGTTACTTTAAAATCTTAAATGGGAGCCCCCATTTTTTATTGCAGATTTGGATTCCTTACGTAAAAATAAGTAACTTTTATTTGAGACATTTTTTCGAATTATGGATAGATAGTGCTATAATCGGAAAAAACGATCGTTGGAAATAGAAAATTAAATTAAAAAATGGAAAGTCCCCACTAAAACGGAAAACTTTACTTAACTTTTTTTGGTTTTAGGACCTACTCTTCACAACCCAATACGTCCCCAAAGCGCTCGAGTGACTGCAGATTTAGCATACTTTGCTCCCCTACAATAAGATCAGTCTTACATCCATACCATGAGTCCTGATGCTTTTAGGATATTGATTAGTTTCCCATGTGGGACTTTATGAAATGCCTTCCCAAAATCAATTAAACATGCATACATATCGCAGTTGACATCCCTGTCAACGTAGAACTGTAGCACGCCCTTAAAAATCATGATTTACGTTAAAATTGGAAAAAAACTCAAATAACGAAAAAAATCTGGATAATATAATAGACATGGATCCCGCGTACCAAAACAAGTTGATTAATAGCAAGCTGAAAATTTGTTAATAGCTTAACGGTGTCTAGTCGGACAAACTTTGATGTATGGGAACACTGGAACAGGGGAAGTTCTAATTGTGGAACAGGTTAAAAATTTGGAACGTCAGACTACGAAAACGTCCCATGTATTTTTTCGGACAGAACTTCCCATTGATTTGTTACCGTTTCAATAAACTGTCATGCAAAAATCAGACTGGTGTTTATCACCAACTGGGCATTTTAATGAGTGGAACATGAAGAACATGTGAAATGACAAGAATCATGTCGGTTAGTAATAGCAGTCTGATTTTTGCATGAGAGTTTAATGAAAGAGTGACAAATCAATTGGATGTTCTGTCCGACAAAATACATGTAACGTTTTCGTAATCTGACGTTCCAAATTTTTAATCTGTTCCACAATTAAAACTTCCCCTGTTCCAGTGTTCCCGTACATCAAAGTTAGTCCGACTAGACACCGTTAAGCTATTAACAAATTTTCAGCTTGCTATTTATCATCATTCTCTTTGCCTTATCCCTATGCGGGGTCGCCTTCCCTAATTGCATTTCTCCACACAATTCTATCTTGGGTCATATCAATGTCAATCCCCTTTACCAACATGTCCTGCCTTATCGTCTCGCTCAGGTCTTCTTTGGTCTTCCTCTCCTACTCCTTCCAGCAATCTGCACTTCAGCTATTCTTCGTATTGGGTGATTAACGTATCGACGTTGAACATGACCAAACCATCTTAACCTATGCTCTCTCATTTTGGCATCAATTGGTGCCACACCTAGACTTCCCCTAATATACTCATTTCTAATTTTATCCTTCTTTGTCACTCCACTCATCCATCTAAGCATTCTCATTTCCGCCATATGCATTCGTTGTTCCTCTTTCTTCTTCACTGCCCAACATTCAGTTCCGTACATCATAGCCGGTCTTATGGCTGTTTTATAGAATTTTCCCTTCAGCTTCATTGGAATTTTTCTGTCACACAACACACCACTCGCTTCTTTCCACTTCATCCATCCAGCCCTAATTCTACTGCATGCATCTCCATATATTTCTCCATTACTCTGTAATACCGATCCCTGGTACTTATATTGCTTTTTACAATCAGTTCACCATCCAAAGATACCATTTTATTTGTAGTAACTCCATCTTTAAATGAACATTCCAAATACTCTGTTTTTGTCGTACTAAGTTTTAAACCTTTTTCCTCCAGAGCTTGCCTCCACTGTTCCAGTTTTTGTTCTAAGTCTCTTTCACTATTTCCTACTAACACGACATCATCAGCATACATTAAGCACCATGGAATGTTACCCTGTAGTTTGCTGTTATCTGGTCCAAAACTAATGAGAATAAATACGGACTAAGCACAGAGCCTTGGTGCAATCCTACTTTCACATGAAATTTATCAGTCTCTCCCACAACTGTCCTAATACTAGTCGTTATTCCCTCATACATATCTCTCACAATCTTTACATATTCACCAGGGACTCCTTTCTTATTGAGTGCCCACCACAGAATATCTCGAGGAACTCCTTCATATGTTTTCTCAAGATCAATTAATACCATATGAGCGTTTGTTTCTTTACTCCTGTATTTTTCCATCAACTGCCTTATAATGAAAATTACATCTGTTGTTGATCTGCCCTGCATAAAGCCAAATTGATTCTCGGATATTTCGGTCTCTTCACGTATCCGTCTATCAATTACTCTTTCCCATATTTTCATGGTGTGGCTAAGCAGTTTTATAGCCCTGTAGTTTGTACATTGTTGTATATCTCCCTTGTTTTTGTAAACAGGTACCAGTATACTGCTTCTCCATTCGTCTGTCATTTGTCCAACTTCCATAATTCTATTAAATATACCTGCTAGCCACCTCGTTCCTGTCTCTCCCAATGCTCTCTATACTTTCCCAGGAATATCATCTGGTCCTACCGCTTTTCCTTTCTTTATTTTTTGAAGCGCTTGAGCCACTTCCTCGTTGGTTATTTTGGTGACCATTGCTGCTACTGTCTCCGTTGACTCTACAGGCTGTCTGTCAAATTCTTCATTTAATAAGCTGTCAAAGTACTTTCTCCATCTCTTTCTGACATCCCTTTCGTGAACTTTCAGCTTGCTATTAATCAACTTTTTTTTGGTACGCGGTATCCAGGACTATAATATATATTCTTCTACTTTGATTCAAATGAACACATGAAAACAAGCGAATTTAAAAATGAAAAGTAAAATCTTTATAAATTACACAACGTTTGAATCTTTCTGATAAGTCTAAACACGCGATTCCGTTACACTTCCTGGTCTACTATTGCACGAGCGTTTATCGCATTTTTGCCGTTTCCTTGTGAGAAAAATAAGCCTTTTGTTCTGAGACTCATGCTGCGCTCGCTAACGGAGAGTGATCAATCAAAAATACATTGCCCTAATGAATGGTCTTGTTTATTTACAATTTTAATTTGGATCATTCATTTGTTGGGGAGTAACAAATTGATAGCCAGAGGCGCTGGGTTGAATAAGGTTTATCGACAACAAATTCTTGATACGAGAATTCTGCATTAAACATTAGTTAACTAAAATAGGTCAGGCAAGCAATATTTCACGTAAATTAATAAAAACTGTTGGGTACTAACTGTTACCAAAGTATAAGTTAATTAATGTGGATGGAAAGACATTTATAAAGTCACTATTTAAACAATTAGTTTGTGAAGGTACTTTGAACTAGTAGTCCTGTCGCCAGGGGGGGTACAACGGTCTCGTTAATTCAGATGGACTTACTCAAGTTTTTTTTATGTATTTTGACCCGTAGAACACGAATTTTTTGGGTAACAGTTGATCCGGATGTCGATAAGATTGTTATAGACCAAGAACTTGAGGAATCAAATAACAGCGATTTTTGGCAAAACAAAACAATATTTTGTATTTTTTGGGCCATTTTAAGTAAAAAATATTTCTACAAGTTTTTTCGTAGGATGCACAGTTTTCGAGATAAACGCGGTTGAACTTTAAAAAAATCGAAAAATTGCAATTTTTGAACCCGAATAACTTTTGATTAAAAAATAAAATAGCAAGTCTGCTTACCGCATTTGAAAGTTTAAGTCAAATTATATCGGTTTTGATTATTTGCATTGGTAAAAATTTATTTTTTTATTGTTTAACAAAGCTATAAACACGTAGGGTTTCCCGTGCTTTTACATGCGTTTTAACGCATGTAACGTAGAAATAGTCTTGATTGCACTAGTACCTATTCTACCTACTCGTTCGATTTTAAATGAGAAATCATAGAAACATCACTCACGCACTAGTTGTTTGTAGCTTTGTTTAGCAATAACACAATAAATTTTTAGCAATGCAAATAATCAAAACCGACATAATTTGACTTGAACTTTCAAAGGCGCTAAGCAGAATTGCTATTTTATTTTTTAATCAAAAGTTATTCGGGTTTAAAAATTGCAGTTTTTCGATTTTTTGAAAGTTCAACCGCGTTTATCTCGAAAACTGTGCATCCTACTAAAAAACTTGTAGAAATATTTTTTGCTTAAAATGACCCAAAAAATACAAAATATTGTTTTGTTTTGCCAAAAATCGCTGTTATTTGATTCCTCAAGTTCTTGGTCTATAACAATCTTATCGACATCCGGATCAACTGTTACCCAAAAAATTCGTGTTCTACGGGTCAAAATACATAAAAAAAATTTGGGTAAGTCCATCTGAATTAACGAGGCCGTTGTACCCCCCCTGGCGACAGGACTATAGTGGAAACACAGAAAGAAAGGATTTAAAGAGTTTTAAACCCATGCAGGGCCGCCGAGAGGGGGGTACAGCCGGTACATTTTACCGGGGCCCGGAAATGTAAGGGGCCCAGCGTCGACCAGACCAAAGATGTAATTTTTTCCGTTTTTTTGCTTTTCACTTTATGTGCATAATGCATTTCATTAATATTCGGCTATTTAATATTATGATCTTTACCTCTATTTTGAAATATATTTTATTGTTTTATTCTAAAAAGGGCGCAAGAAGAGTGAGATTTTTTAATGATTTGCGTGGCCTAGAAATAATACGACTGATTATTTCATTCATAGGAGATTCTGACCAATAGAAAGCTACATAAATAAAAATTAAACTGATAATTTTTGATAATATCCCGTCGTCAAGTATATTACTTCAGATGCCCTTCGTTGCTACGAAAAAATACATTCAGCGACATTAACGACAATTAATGTTTTAAAAATTATAAAAGTAATGACTTTCAACCGTCAAATATTTATAACAACTGTGTGTTTAATTGTATTAATTTGTACTTACATAAATACATTACAAAATTTTGGTTTTGAACAGTTTTATTCATGAAATAATCGTAACAAATTGCACTCGATCTCTAAAATTATTATCGAATTTTTGCCCTCGTGACACTTTGACATAATTAAAACTGTCAAAGTGTCAGTCGGGAAAAATTCGATAATTTTAGAGCTCTTGTGCAATTACTACTGATTATTTCATTCATAGGAGATTCTGGCCAATAGAAAGCTACAGAAATCTAAATTAAACTGATAATTTTTGATAATTTCCCGTCGTCAAGTATATTACGTCAGATGCCTTTCGTTGCTATGAAAAAATACATTTAGTGACATTAATGACAATTAATCTTTTAAAAATTATAAAAGTGATGACTTTCAACCGTAAAATATTTATAACAACTGTGTGTTTAATTGTACTAATTTGTACTTACATAAATAAATTACAATAAAATTTTGGTTTTGAACAGTTTTATTCATGAAATAATCGCAACAAATTGCACTCGATCTCTAAAATTAATATAGAATTTTAGAGCTCTTGTGCAATTACTACTGATAATTTTTAGCCAGACAAATTATTTCACCGTAAAATATTTAATATTATCATAAATTGTAAAATGTAATAAGCAATTTAACCAGAAGATTTAATGCGGAAAATAAAACTTATTCGCTATTTAACATTTTATGGACATTCCGATATGAACATGACGACAATATTAAGAAAAAAATTGATATATTATATATGTATTATGTATTATCTTGTGCGAGTTTTATAAAGAAGATATCAGTGAAGAATCGATAGATGCAATTTTTCATTGGAGAGCGATATACAAGGATAATGTTGGTGAATCCCATTTTTCTCCAAAGATTTACTTAATAAAATTATTAAACATCTCAATTTGGAATCATTTCCTAGCGTCGTTGTTGAATTAAGTGGGTAGGTGCAAAATCTTGGTCCAATGCTATGTATTTAAATGCATTTATATTGTTCGAACCCTGAGAAAACTAATAAATATTTTTGAAAAAATTAAACGCAGAATGAAATATTACATTATTACCGAGGGTCGAAAATCCCTCAGAATAAACAAAACGTTTCTTTTGAACGAAATATTTACAATTAAAAATTACACTATTTTTTTTTCACCCCTGTAACTTATTAAAATAAACATTATAGAAGTTTTCAGGGACTTTCGGCTCTCGGTAATAATATAATCGTTCATTCTGCGTTTAAATTTTTCAAAAATGCTTATGCCCGATTTCACCAACGATACCTAAATATTTAAGAATTACCTAAGTGGGTTTAGGTACTTCCTAACTAGTATTATTAGAAATAATTAGTTTTTTCAGCATTCGAAAAAAATGAATGCATTTAAATAGCATTGGACCAAGATTTTGCGCCTACCCCTTTAAGAATATTTTGCACATTACCGGTGACAGTCGCTGAAGAGGAAAGATCCTTTAGTTGTCTTTCTCGCTTATAAATGCTATGAGATCTACAATGAAACAGGATTGGTTAATGGGGCATGGGGCTATGAACTTATAGCACCTTCGTGCATTGAGAATGGCTTAAAAAAATCATGCGATTTTTCGAAAATTATAGACATCTTTGCCAGTCAGAAATTTCAAAAAGCACCTGTATTATAAAAATTTTCACTATTAGTATTTTATCAAATTTCTACAATTTTATTATCACATTTATATAAAAATTAAACAATTTTTTTCGCTCTTCAGTTTTTGCCAGAGGCCCGCTTTTCACTTCATACCGGGGCCCGCTCATCCCTCTCGGCGGCCCTGAACCCATGAACATACATTTTAGATTTAACAGTAAATATCCGATCATTAGATTCGTCTTCTTTTTCTTTTTTTTGTGTAGACATGGTTCTGTATGTTTTTCAATGAGCCTCCAGTAAGGAGTAAGGTTGTTCCATCGTTTCGGTGGTCTTCCCACTGATTATCTTTATATTGGGGAACCGTCTCTCGCCGTCTGCACTACACTTAATGTTCTCCACCTTGCATATCCGTCGTATATCTGTACTTCTAGCTCTGTCTTACCATCTATTTTTCGAAGATTTTCTATATCTGCTGTTTCTAGAATTATATTTTTGTCCTGTCTGTATCAGGTCATGTTTCTGTAGCGTATGTCATTATTGGTCTAATGACTGTTTTGTAAATTCTGCCTTTCATTTTTTTTTCCAATATTTTTATTTCTCCATATTGTTTCATTCAGGCAACCTGCGGCTCTGTTTACTTTATTCACTTGATCTTCCACTTCTGTTTCGAGCTTTCCGCAGCTAGATAGTGTGATGCCTAGATATTTAAATTCCATCACTTGTTCTATTATCTGACTCTCCAGCTCTAATTTAAATCTTAGTAGATGTAAATGATAATATTATAATCGTTAGATTAGTCATGCAAAAAGGACTGTCAGATGTGTTTGGGGCGGAGATGTGTTTTATTAAGCAATAAATATGACTGAAAATGACAAAAAATCTTAGAATAGACATGTTTATTTATCTAGCGTTGGATGAAACTGCTTTTAACAAAGATTTGTTACATGAGATGGCATCTTTGAATTTAGTGCTACTGGAACTTATATAGAAGAAAAGGACAATTCGTTTTTCGCAGTATATACGACAAGACGATTTCTTTCGTCCATCCATACATTCCACATGATGCTAAAGATTTTGTTTGAAAAAATTGCACCACATATTAATGGATTTGCCTTTAAGTTTAAGTGAAGAAAGAAGGAACTTTGAAGTGCAGCAAATTCTTCATAAATCTGTTCAGGAGGAGTATGCTTCTGCCCTGGAGATAATGACCATAGTTCGAGCAGGTGATACAGGTTGGGCAATCATCAATATATGGTGGCATAAAAGAACAAGGTTTGTGGCGCAGGCGTTACAACTTTGAGTTGTATATAAATTTTGGAGAACCTGACGTTGTACAACTCATTAAGGTAGCACGCCTTAGTTGGATAGGTCATGTAATCAGGCGAGAGGAAGATGCCATAGTCAGAAAAGTTTTTGACCGAAGAGGGTCGATAGTACAACGAGCAAGAGGAAGACCGAGACTTAGGTACTAAGACAACATAGAAACTAATTTAAAATCTATTGGAATTAGAGCATGAAGAAGAGTTGCCAGAGACAGGGGCGAATGGAGGATTGTTCTGAAGAAGGCTTTGGCTCATAAAGAGCTGTAACGCAACCGATGATGAATCATCAGTATTCGAAATGAAAACAACTAAAAGCATTTTAATCGCGATTTTCAAACGGATACCACTTCTCTAAGCTTGTGCCTTGTGCCCTTTGGTAAATATTTATTTCGTTTTTTTTTTTAAGTTATACTTCTTTATGTGTCTATTATAAAGTGTCATATACATATAAATGCTCGATCAGATTTAAATCTGATATGGGTCATGGCTATATGGTGGCCAATATAATTTATAAATTGAATCTCATCAATGTAAGTGTATGTGTCAGCTGCACCGAGAGAAAAAATTCTTGACATAAAGAAACTTTATTAATATTTAAGAAAGATCGACTTGGCATATTGCCTAAGAAATATATCTTTGTATGTAAGATATAATTTTCTAAAATATTTCAAATAAATTCTACTATAGCCAAAGAAATATATCTTAAACATGATTGAACTATCACTTTCTGGCAAACTTCAAACCCATTTATCAGAAAGAAATTACACTTGATGTTAATTAATTTTATTAGTCATAAAAATATATTTTCTACACATTACAAAACTATTCTTTCTGAGCAATAATATTTCTTAGTAAGGAATATTATTATTCTACTATTAATAATTAATGTATTTAATGTTAAGAAATATATTTCGCAGAGATAAACGTATATTTAGAGTTAAGTTAATATTTCTTGAAAATAAAGTGATATTACAAACGGCGAAATAAATCATTGTGTTAAGGTAAAATCATTATTTATTAATAAAACAAGATATAAAACGTTATTATTACATACAAATATTTTCTCCACTCTTAAACCACTGGCTTCTACACAACAATAAAAGGATGGAGAGGCAAATCCAACTTCCTCAAATTTTCCTTCTTTTGTTAATAGCACTTTGTATATTATCAGCAATTCACTAAAACAAAATTGTTATGTAGAAAGACTAAACTTACTTTAATAAAATTGTTTTTATAAAGATATACGTATTTATTTTGACAAATTTAGGAAATATAAAAAAAAACAAATACACGGCCCCACATAAGAACTATTAATACTAATAATAATCAATCATATTTAGTTCAAACATGGCATTATTTAACCTACACATATTTGTTTATTTTTTTCTTTTTGTTAATGAAATATTAATTATTTATCTGTATAATATTAAGTCACACAATAACCATTGTTTAGCTAAAACAAGAGGGAAAATACAACCAATGTAAAACATTGAAGCAGACATAATAATATGTAATTTTCTTAATTTTTATAATCTAAAAGAGACAGCATACCTAATCATTAAGAAATTTTATTACGGGAAAGTATTATTAGTTTACATCTAAGTCATTTAATACATTTTAACTAATTCACGGTTTTCGGCAATAACATTTCTTAACCATAAACATATATTTCTTTTAGACTAACTGATTTCTTTATCTCATATAAATTAACAGAAAAAATCCTCAGCGTTGCACCGCCATGTTTGATATAGCGTTGTATTGTATATTTTTATAGAATACGATACATTCAAGAAACCTATTATAGTTGATACATAAGTACATATACACATTTTTAAAAAGGTACTTACATGTATGAAGTTCTACCATTTCTGGAAGGCCCCGCAGTTGGTTAATAACTCATTTCTTAATATTGTTCTGAAGCTATATATTATATCATTCTGTCCCAGCTTTAAATTGTGGCATATTTCCCAGTTAGAATAATAAGCTCCTTTATTTCAGAGTCGTCCATCATTATACCTAAAAAGCATATAAAGATACTATTATGTTCCTTTTTTAACCATTCGGATACGCAACAATATTATTATTACATCTTAAATTACTCAATTTACTTTTATTTAATACCTATATATGTACGTACCTTCAAAATATCCGTTAATTTTTAAAGTACACCAATAAATCCAACATCCATCTATATGAACATGAACATATCACGCCATCTTGACAAACACTGACGACTAAATCATAAATAGTTAATCTGCGCAATTCTTTTGTGGAAGAAAATCTCTTTGCAAGTAACATTTCGTCATTAATGACAAAGTTTTTATTTTATAACCACAGTTACTACAGAGGGTATTTCTGAAGAATTATTTCTTGTGGTTTAAAATATTTATTTGATTGCAAGAAAATTTCTTGTTCACAAATATAAATATGGATTAACTTAACATTATATTTCTTATACTGCAAAATATTTGTAGTTTTCAATTTAAGAAATAAAAACTTTAGGATAAGAAAATTAAATTTAACTATTAATGTATTTCTTAGTATTGAAGAAATTATCTGTAAGAAATTATTGAGTTGTGTTTAAAAAACTCGTTTCTTTATATGTGAACCGGTATGTTTAAGTTAATAGGATATGTTAACTTTTAAGAAATATTGCTCAAAGAAATCGGTGTTTTAGGAGAAAAGAAATTGTTCTCTCGGTGTGGCATTCACCTAATCACCTCCACAAATTCGGTATGTCCTTTCCAAGAAATACCACTCCCTAGCACTATGCTGCCCCCATCAAAACTAACGCTCTGTATGACGTTACAACTGGCATACCATACCGTTCACCATACGCGAGATTGACAAAACTTCGTCTATAGAAGAGTTGGCGAACGCGAACGGTATGCCAGTTGTAACGTCATACAGAGTGTTAGTTTTGATGTTGGCGGCATAGTGCTAGGGAGCGGTACTGCTTTGAAAGGATATACCGAACGTGTAGAGGTGATTGAGTGAACGCCAGCTGACATATGCATTGAAAACATTTTAGAAGAACATGTTTTACCATTTGCCAGTCACATTGAATATGACATATTATTCGTGCTAATGCACGATAATGCACGTCCTCGTATTGGCCATGTCGCTAGAATAGTGAATATTCATATTGATGAGAATTAAGATTCGATTTAAAAAATTTTCCACGATATAGCCCATATCAAATTTAAATCCGATCGATCAGTTATATGGGATTTTAATGCATCACAAATAAATAAAAAAAAAATAATATATAAAAAAACACATAATAAAATAATAATAACAAAAAAATAAATAAATAAAAAAATAGAAACAAAAAGAAAATAGAAAGGAAAAATAACAAAAAAAAAGTAAAAACGAGGAAGACGAAAAGACTCAGATACAAAGTTTACTGTAATAAAAAAATTAAAAATAATTGAAATAAAATAATAAACAATATTTTAAATCTAAGACTTTTCGTCAAAAGAAACTGCTTTCCCTTTCTGGTTACATCCTGAATCCTCGGCATTAACAATTCATAAGCACGGGGACGACGAATATAGAAGAAAGTAAAAAGGACAACGGTCACGTATCTACTCCCTTTTCGTCTAGGAAAAATTGCCGAAAGACAGTTTCGAGTACTCAAAAATCTGAGTAATTATGAACAAGGGGGAAAGGTAGTTTTTGTTCTATTTAATTCAGAGTTGGACCACCATCTCCAGATAGCTATTTCTACATCTCATGCACCATCCCCCTTAAAAAAAGTGTTTACCACAAATTAAAATATATAATAAAAAACACAGTAAAATAATTAAAAAGCAAAATAAAAAAAACACAATGTATCTATAAAAATAATATTGTAGTATGTAGGTACTTAGTTATGAGATAAGAAATTTATGACTATGAATATGCAAATAATCACAAACAAGTCTGGCTAATTGGCTCTGCCAAAGCCATTTTTTCAAAAAAAAACATCACAGTCGGAAATAAAATCATATTCCTAGGACACTAGTAGGTTAAGGACTATAGGTGTGGCACCAAGCGATGCCAAAATGAGAGAGCATAGGTTGAGATGGTTTGGTCATGATCAACGTCGAGACGTTAATCAACCAATACGAAGAATTGGTGAAGTGAAGATTCCTGGAAGGAGTAGGAGAGGAAGACCAAAGAAGACCTGGGGGAGACGATTAGTCAGGACATGTTGGTAAAGGGGATTAATATTGATATGATTCAAGCTGGAATTGTTTGGAGAAATGCAATTATGGAAGCCGACCCCGGATAGGGATAAGGCAAAGAGAATGGTGAGGTCTAGTAGGCTAAGGACTGCAGCACAAAAAAATTCACTTCACATGATAATTTCAAAATACACAAATTTGAAATAATATATGTTCTTATTTTTAATTATTGCTTCATTTCATAACACACTTGCCATTAAGAATTAAGTAATTACCTATTTAACTGTAGAGTTCTAATAACGACTCATAATTAGAAAATAAATCTGTTTTGAATGCAACATATTTCATATTATAATAGATCGTGCATGTTATGGGAATTACATGGGAGATTAACTGCCAATACGAGAGATTAGCCAACCTATTCATGTTCGGTTTATAGAAAAGCGATTTACAGAATAAAGTCATGTTAAAGGACTTTTAATACCTTGGCTGCAATCATGGACCATGGACATTACGTTACAAACTAAAATATAAATATTTACATTTTCTGACAAATTCTGAGGGGACCACTTGCCAAAAGTTACGGTTGTGCCAAAAATTTTAAAATACTTTTATTAATTCATGTTACAGCTGCAGTTTAATGTTTTGTAATTTTATGTTTATTGTCATTTTTTGCATTTGTTATGCCTTCTGTTGTTCAGTTCATTATTTTTATTGTCTAAAATATAGAGAAAAAGAAACATGTCGATTTCATTTGAGATGAGAGTATGTTCAATATCGAAATTTAAATCACTCAATGTTACAATAGTCGAGGAAATGAAGCATTTTGGCTCGCAATTTTTTCGTCCAGCACGGATTTACTTGAAATTTTCACAGAAGGTAGGGAATAGTCCAAGGATAATTTTCTATATCATACCGCTGTACGCTAAAACCTTGGGGGTGGGTGCCACCCCATCTCGGGGGTGGGAATTTTTTATTACATTTGAACCATACACATCGATGTAAAGATTGTTTCTAAGAAAAAATACTTTTTACATTTTCTTCGTAAAACTAATATTTTTCGAGTTATTCGCGCTTGAAAGTAACAGTTTTTGTCGAAAAAATCGACTTTTTTAGAGGGTTTTTTGAGAATACCTCGAAAAATATGCATTTAATTAAAAAAACTGCAGATAACAAAATTGTATCTCTTAGTAACACAAACTACATTATTTTTCTATAATATCTTTAAGACCAATACAAACCGAGATACGGCAGGTTAAAGGTTAGCTTTTCTCGTCAAATGCATAATTTGAAATATTCAAAGCCAAATAACGGGAAAACTTTGCATTTTTCGAGGAAAACTTAAATTATCTTTTTTCAAGGATATAATTAAACCTTTCAAAAAATAATCATAAAAAATTTCAAGCATGAAAATAGAGTGACTTATGATCAAAAAAGTCTGTACCTGCTTTTCTCTACGAAAAAATCAGAGAAAATAACCCTATAACTACCCTCCTAATTAAAAATTTGTCTTCACCTTTCTGTAATTCCTTGTATATTTGTATTGTCAATACACCCAAGAAGATTGACCAATTCAGAAGGCCCAATTTTAGAAAAATTGGATTTTAAAGAAAAATTGATTTTTTCAATTTCGTATTTTTCACCTTTTACTTCAAAATATCTCCGAAAATACTGGAGATACTAAAAAAATGATAAACTACTAAAGTGTAGCTTTTTTAATATCTAAAATTATATTGTGCATAAATTTTCATTACAGTGAATAGTTAGCGAGATATAGCTGTTTAAAACCTCTATTTACGAGCAAACACCCCCTTATTCGAGCCCTTTAAACCCACCCCAATTAAAAACTAAGGGATCTAATGGAATTTAATTTACACAGTCTTATAGCTCTTCAAAAATCCTACAAAATCATTTTTGAAAAAACTTTTTACCGCCAAAAATAAAGGAGCTATGTTTATAAAACGAATTATTTTTTTTTTTTCGAAATATTCGAATAGTCCTCTTATGGAACATTTTCAATGCATGTTTAATAATACCACAGAACTGGTTCGTATACTGGAAGATGACTTAAAAACTATTTGTATTTGTACTTCCACATATTTGTAAATTCGTATTTTTGTGTAAATAAATGTTTTTGTAATTCTTTAATTCTACTTTTTTTTTCTGTATAGATCTATTAAATTATCTACTTATAAAAATTGTAATGTTCTTAAGGGTTGAAATATTATGATATATCCTAAATCATAAAACAATCATTATTTTTATCCAATCAAAACCAAATTTTACCCATATTAAAGTTAACAATGTTTTTATATAATTTTTGACAATAAGGGGTAGTTTACACCCCTAAATATAATCGACGCCCTTGAGCATGTTATAGAATATGAAGTACAGGGTGAGATCATCCTAATCCCAAATTTGTATGTAAATCGATGCAAGCCGAAATTATTCTTTTTTTTAATCCCAAATTTTTGTACAAAAAGATGCTGGACGAAAAAATTGCGAGGTTTTGCCATTTTTTCAGTTTCATTTCCTCGACTAAAAAGAATCTGAATAGATACATTAATACATTCTTCTACTTTTTTTGACATCATAACCCTGGATGGCTATTTGCCTGTCTGGCTCTGTCCGTCTATTCAAATTTCTCTTGTACATTTCCCCACTGTCGTGGTTTTCAGGTCGTCTTCCACCTCATCCAACCATCTCGTCCTGGGCCTTCCTTTGTTTAGCTTTCCTACCGACTTCTGTTGTAATATTTTCTTTGTTTTTTATCCCAGCCATGACAGTATTGGACTTTTCACATATCTTACAATATCATACCTTTCATTCAATTAATTAGCCTCGTCGTTTCTCCTAATTCTCCATGTATCGTCTTCCTCTTGCACCGGGCCATATACCATTCTCAGTATCATTCTCTCGACTGTCCTGAGTTGGGCTTCATCTTCAAATTACATTTAATTATATTACCATTATTACTAAGGAGATATTATCTCCAGATGATGATTCTCTTTGCCTTATCCCTGTGCGGGGTCGGATTCCCTAATTGCATTTCTCCACACAATTCTATCTTGGGTCATATGAATGTTAATCCCCTTTACCAACATGTCCTGCCTTATCGTCTCCCCCCAGGTCTTCTTTGGTCTTCCTCTTCTACTCCTTCCAGGAATCTGCACTTCAGCTATTCTTTGTATTGGGTGATTAACGTCTCGACGTTGAACATGACCAATCCATCTTAACCTATGCTCTCTCATTTTGGCATCAATTGGTGCCACACCTAGACTTCCCCTAATATACTCATTTCTAATTTTATCCTTCTTTGTCACTCCACTCATCCATCTAAGCATTCTCATTTCCGCCACATGCATTCGTTGTTCCTCTTTCTTTTTCACTGCCCAACATTCAGTTCCCTGCATTATAGCCGGTCTTATGGCTGTTTTATAGAATTTTCCCTTCAGCTTCATTGGAATTTTTCGGTCACAAAACACACCACTCGCTTCCTTCCACTTCATCCATCCAGCCCTAATTCTACTGCATGCATCTCCATCTATTTCTCCATTACTCTGTAATACCGATCCTAGGTACTTAAAACTATTGCTTTTCACAATCATTTCACCATCCAAAGATACCATTTTATTTGTAGTAACTCCATCTTTAAATGAACATTCCAAATACTCTGTTTTTGTCCTACTAAGTTTTAAACCTTTTTCCTCCAGAGCTTTTCTACACTGTTCCAGTTTTTGTTCTAAGTCTCTTTCACTATTTCCTATTAACACTACATCATCAGCATACATTAGGCACCATGGAATACTACCCTGTAGTTTCGCTGTTATCTGGTCCAAAACTAATGAGAATAAATAAGGACTAAGCACCGAGCCTTGGTGCAATCCTACTTTCACCTGAAATTTATCAGTCTCTCCCACACCTGTTGTAACACTAGTCGTTACTCCCTCATTGCATATCTCTCACAATCTTTACATATTCGCCAGGGACTCCTTTCTTATTGAGTGAATTTACACAATCCCTCGAGGAACTCTATCATATGCTTTCTCAAGATCAATGAATACCATATGAGCGTTGGTCTCTTTATTCCTGTATTTTTTCATCAGTAGCCTTACAATAAAAATTGCATCTGTTGTTGATCTGCCCTGCATATTGCTGGATATATAATCTCCATCTACTGATAAAAAGTAATCTATGAACGTCGTAGTCTGACGTTCGAAAACTTTAACCTTTTCCACAATTAAAACTTCCCCTGTTCCACTGTTCCCGTACATCAAAGTTTGTCCGACTAGAGACCGTTAAGCTGTTAACAAATTTTCAGCTTGCTATTAATAAACCTTTTTTTCGTACGCGGGACCCAGGCCTTATTTCCATGTTTCAATTTCTTTTGTGGATGTAAAATACCTGGTATAAAATAGCGTTTATACAATCATCATTATGGCAAAGCACTTTCTAGATGAAAATATGTAATATTTCTCTTATTAACTGTACCACCCATGTTGTAAATATAATGATTTTTAATATTGTCTAGTAATCATACATACTTACATACATTCCGTGAGGAAGTTGCATGCATCTTCAATTAGGTGAGATTAGCCGCTACTTACGTGAATAATTAGATTTTACTTGGCATTAAATAGATTTAATTTATGTGTACAATATTGTAGTAATTCATGTTTATAATAGAATTAAAGGTAATAAACGTAATCATTGAAGACACGCATGTGCGGGGGCGGCTTTACCTATTGTGCAGGGTGTGCGGTGCACACGGGCGCCGGGATATTGGGGGCGCCGAGGGCCAAAGAGCGGCCCTTTACTTTGTTTCAACATAGGTAACATATGCTTTAAAACGATTAATGAAAAATTACATTGGCACTTAAGCGAGATTTATAGAGTGCCGCCTGCCTGACTGTCCTTCCAACGGACGGACGGCTCCATTTACGGAGGAACATCTTGAGGCAAATGAAAACCAAGGTAATTCTACACCAGAATTCCTCTCTTCAACGTAGTCACCGATATTCGCTTCGTTCTTGGTAGTGAAAGACGACGAAGAACCTTCTTGTGCCGAAGCGTTCCGGAGAATATACTTCGACTTCAAGATGATATAATTAATGATCTTGCGTTATGACCATAGATTTTATCCGACAAACTTCTTCTTCTTCTTATGCAATCCACTAATGGATGTTCGCGATCACGTTTGACCATTTTTCTCTATCCCTTGCAGTATGTATTAGGTCTCCCATGTTTTTTAGTCCTGTCCATTGTTTGACATTACGGAGCCATGACATTTTCTTCCTGCCCACTCCCCTTCTTCCTTCGATCTTTCCTTCAATTAAGGTTTGCAGAAACTGATATCTTTCATTTCTAATTATGTGTCCCAGGTATGCCGTTTTTCTCTGTTTAATTGTGCACATCAGTTGTCGTTCTGTACCAATTCTTCTCAGGATTTCTTCATTTGTTATTCTTGCGGTCCAGGGAACTTTAAGGATTCGTCGATAGATCCACATCTCAAATGCCTCTAGCTTATTCATTGTGTTTATTTTTAAAGTCCATCCTTCTATGCCATATAGGAGCACCGACCATATATAGCATTTTGTGAATCTTAATCTTAGGTCTAGGTCAAAGTCAGAGTTCGTAAAGACGTTTCTGAATTTCATGAATGCACTTCTGGCTCTTTCTATCCGACATTTAATTTCCATATCCGACATCCAGTCTTCACATAGCCAGGTTCCCAGGTACTTAAACTTTCTTACGCGCTCTACATCTTGGTTGTTATATGCTAGTCTTGCATTTTGATGTTGACATAATTGACGGCTGATTATAAGGAACTTTGTCTTTTTTATGTTGATGCTAAGTCCCATGTTCTCGCTATGCTCTCCAATTTTATTAAGAAGGTTTTGGAGGTCTTCTATATTGTCTGCTATTAAGACCGACTCATCCGCATATCGTATATTATTGACCCAGGTACCATTCACTTTGATGCCGCTTTCGCATTCCTCAAGAACTTCCTGGAAGATACTTTCTGAATATAGATTGAACAGTAGTGGGGAGAGAATGCATCCCTGTCTTACCCCTCTGAGAATTTTTTGAGCTTGCGTTGTTTCATCGTCCACCTTGACGACAGCTGTTTGATTCCAGTAAAGAGCCTCTATGCAACGAATGTCTTTTTGATCTATGTCGAGTTGTTTCAGTATATGTACGAGTTTATGATGTTGTACTCGATCGAAGGCTTTTTCATAATCTATAAAGCACATCATTACATCTTTCCTTTGATCGTAGCAGTTCTGAGCTAGCACTTGGGTTGCAACTAGTGCTTCCCTGGTACCCAGGCCTTAATGTGAGCCAAATTGTGAGCAACCAATAACCTTATCGCATTTTGTGGAGATTCTGTAGTGAAGAACTTTGAGGAATATTTTTAAAGAATGGCTCATCAGACTTATCAGTCGGTGCTCTTGACACTTTGTTGCGTTGTTCTTTTTTGGCAAAGGGATAAAGGTAGATACAAGCCATTGGACAGGGAATTTTCCTTTTTTATAGATTTGGTTGAAAAATCTTTGGAGTATCGTAATTACCTCTTCATCTAACAATCTGAGTAACTCAACAGGAATTTTATCAGGTCCAACTGCTTTCCCGTCTTTCGAGGTATTTATTGCTCTAGTAATTTCTTCAATTGTGATCTCGGGACCAGATAGGTTGTTAATATCTATCACTTGTTCCTGAACGAGTTCTATCTCAGGCCTCTCGTCTGCAAAGAGAATTTTTTTTTGATGTATTTTTCAAACACAGGATATTTATTAATGGAGCGGGAACTAGTACAAGTAAAACAGAGTTCCTATCCTTCAAATAGTTCGAAAAGATCTTTTTCAAATGCAAAAATTTTCAAAAAAAACTACGAAACAAAAAACGAAAACTGGTACGTTTTTTTCCAGAGATTAATCAATTTCATCAATTGCGAATTTCTAGTACCGGTCATATGCGTCTGTATTGAGTAGGTCAACGGTTATTTTATGGCATTATTTTTTGGGTTTTTAATTTTGAAACATTTTTAATACTAGATTGTTAAATTTATCAGGTATTCTAGTACTAAAAGTTACTCTTGATTTAGGTCGGTAATTTTGATCAAATTCAAAAAACGAAAAAATTTCGAATCGATTTTTCTACAGAACGGTGTATCCTACCGACTTAAAGTAAGAGTAACTTTTAGTACAAGAATGCCATACAATTTAATAATCCATTGTCAAAAATGCTTAAAAGTTAAAGACAAAAAAGTTATGCGATAAAATAACTGTTGCCCTACCAAAAGAGGACGCATATGACCGGTACTTCTTCTTCTTCTTGTGCCACTCCTATCGGAGATTGGAAATCATCAAGGCTACCCTGACTTTGTTTACAGCTGACCTAAAAAGTTCATTAGTGGTGCAGCCAAACCACTCTCTCAAATTCCGCATCCACGACATTCTTCTACGGCCTGGATTCCGTTTTCCTTCTATTTTTCCTTGCATTATATTTTGAAGTAATGCATATTTATGACCTCTCATCAGGTGACCCAAATACTCGAGTTTTCTTCGTTTTATCGTTAATAAAATTTCTGGGTCTCTTCCTATCCTTCGTATTACTTCAAGATTTGTGATTCTTTCAACCCAACTTATCTTCAGCATTCGACGGTAGCACCACATCTCGAAACTTTCAATATTTTTTATGTTGTTCTGTTTGAGAGTCCAGGCCTCTACACCGTATAATAGCGTGTTAAATACGTAGCCACTTAGCATTCTTAATCGTAGAGGGATGCTTATATCTCTGTTGCAGAAGAATTTTCTCATCTTTATGAAGGTGGCCCTGGCAATTTCGATACGTCTTTTTATTTCATTGTTTTGGTCTCCAGTTTCGTTTATTAAAGTTCCCAAGTATTTATAACTTGATACTTTTTCAATTTGAATGCCGTTTATACTAATATGTGCTGGTTGTGTCATGATTTTACTGAAGACCATATACTTGGTTTTTTTGATATTAATGTTTATGCCATAATTGTTGCAAGCAATATTTATGTTTGTAAGTAATCGTTGTAATTCTTCTACTGTTCTTGCAACTAGTACAGTGTCGTCTGCGTATCGAATATTATTTACAACCTCTCCATTGATTACGATTCCTTCATTTGCTTGCAAAAGGGCTTCCTGACAGATGCTTTCACTATATACATTAAATAGCAGTGGTGACAAAATACATCCCTGTCTTACTCCTCTACGTATTTCTATTGCTTTTGATATCTCGTTTTCTATTTTGATGTTAGCTTTCTGATTCCAATATCAGTTGAGAATTATTCGCAGATCTTTATGATCTATGTCTTTTCTTCCAAGAATGTCTCTTAGCCTATCGTGGCGTACTCTGTCAAACGCTTTTTCAAAATCGATAAAACATGCATGTACTTCTTGATTAACGTCTAGGCATCTTTGTGTAAGAACATTCAAACCGAAGAGAGCTTCTCGAGTACCTAGTCCTTCTCTGAACCCCATCTGTGTATTACTAATATCTGACTCCAACTTTTGATAAACTCGGTTGTGGATGATTTTTAGAAATATCTTTAGTAGATGGCTCATTAAAGATATTGTTCGATGTTCTGAACATTCTCTTGCATTGGATTTCTTTGGCAGTGTAACGAATGTAGACAGCAGCCACTCTTGAGGTATAATACCAGTATTGTATACTGTGTTAAACAAGTGCAATATTATACCTATTGATTCATCATTCAAGAGCTTAAGTAATTCAGTAGGAACCTCATCGGGTCCATTTGCCTTTCCAGTTTTGGAATTTCTAAGTGCCATTTCTACTTCACATTTTAGGATTTCAGGTCCCGTTTCACCATTTACCTTGTCAATGTTATTTCTGTTGTCCTCAAACAATTCTCTTATGTATTCACTCCATCTATTAATTTTTTCTGTTAAGTCTACAATAATATTTCCGTCTTTGTCCTTAAGCAAACTTATTTGATGTCTTCTTTGGGTTCCTGTAAGTTCTTTTACTTTTTTATGTATATTGAATGTGTCATACTTTCTTTCATAGTCTTCCATTTCTACACATTGTTCTTTAATCCATGATTCTTTGGCCTTCTTTATTATTTGCTTTATGTTATTATCAACCTCTCTGTATTTTTCTGAATTATTCTTCAATTTGCGTCTTTCATCCATTAGTTCTAGTATGTCTGGTGTCATCCACACCTTATGTTTCTTTGGAGATTTGGTTAGGTGTTTCTTTCCCGTAGTTCTTATTATAGTGTTTATATACTTCAGCTTTTCATCTATGTTGTCTGTTCTGCGGATTTGGTTTTCTGCTACACTGAGGTCGGTGTTGATTTCTTCGCGCACTGTTTGTCGTCGGTGTTCACTTTTAAGCTGACTTAAGTCTAACGTTGGGATGATGGTTTTTCTCATTTTCTTTGGTCTGACCGGTACTAGAAATTAGCAATTTATGAAATAGATTTATCTCTGGAAGATAAATAGCCGTACCAGTTTTCGTTTTTCTAAATAAATGTGTTCTAGAGGTATTTCAAAAAAACTAATTAAAAGGCACAATATTTTCGGAGTAGCTGATTTGGGTTAAACCGTAATATTTTGAGCCCATGAATCTACAGTTAAAATATTTCCCATTATTAATGAAACACCCTGTATTGTTTTGTTTTATTTCATTATCTTTTATTTTGTAATAATATTGACGATTTGTGTAATTTCAGCAAACCCTATTTGTTGTTGTTTTTTTCCTACTTTTTGTACCTACGCTTTGTCCATAAAATTGTAAAATTTTCAGTGAAAATAAAGTACATATCACAATTCTATACACGCGTTTTTGCTGCTTTTGTTGAACATTTTTTTAGCACTATCCCATATTAGTCGTGGAAAAGGGCCCCGCGACAAACTATGATAGGGGGCCCCTGTGGGGCTAGCTACGCCACTGGATTGGAGACGTCACTTAAAGAAAAAGAGGATGAGTTAAAGAAGTTTCGGCATCGCCTGGTCAAATGTATCGAGCTAAAAGCAGTCTATTTTGAGAAAAAATCGCCACTTTTGCAGAAATTGTTGTTTCTTCTTAGTAGGCTAAGTACATACCGGACCACCCTTGTATCTGAAAAGTCATGTTAAATGATGACGTTGATTGCATCCTTTGACATTGATGTAATAATATACATACGTAATAATATTAAGACTTTTAAAAGGTAAATGCCAACAGAAAGTATAGTGTTCAGTGTTCACTCAATGTATAAAATAAATATGTGTAGCTTTTTTAACTGTTACTGCTAATAGCAACTATTACGTGTAATTATTTTTAACAAGCTTAGAGATTCGTTTACGGTTATACTTACAGTTACATTTAAGTACAATTAATAGGTCAAAATCTGAATAAACTTTTATTAAAATTAAGCCTCGATAGCTACACCAAACTTTTATACTTATGAACTGAATACAATCGATCACAACAAACCGTTTCATGCAGTTGTATATACATACTTCATGTCTTGTTATAACTCTTAACTCTTTTTAGTTTGAAGGAGCGTTCGTTATCTGATGGCATGCACTTTTTAGTGTCCTGTATCTTAAAAGGAACATTACCTTGCCGTTGTAGCGATTGAAGATCTGATATGCTTTCACACTGCGATTATATCGATGAGATATTAGATTTGTATTAGGCGTGGGATCAATCGATAGATGATACTTTCAAAGTTCAAGCTGCAAGTGTGTCACTTCTTCATTTCGCAGTAATCTGGTTTTAACATTTACTGCAAGATTTGGTATTTACTTCATTGATGATTTCAATGACAAATTACTTGATTTCCAGTAATTATGTTACAAGAATAAAAAACGGGGTAAAAATGAGTGGCGCACTCCATATTTCAGCTACAAAGGAGCTGATGTGAATATTATGTGGCGCAAAAATGTATTTTCATTTTGTTGTAAAATAAAATTATAGTTTCATTTTGAAAGGTTTTTCCATAGAACCGTTTAGAAGTTATCGAGCTCCAAAATTATAATCCACTTAACCATTATCGCCGAAATAGTCTAGTGGTTACGAGAATTAAATAACCTTTCAAATGAGCTAGCACACGACCCCTATTCCCTATTTAAAAATAAGGGATGTGGGAAGTGGATGGGAGGGGGTTGACAAATGGCAGATGTATACACCATAAAAATGTGTCCCTCTTAGATCAAAAATCGACTTGTTTCGGCATTTCCTTAAAATCTAGTAACTACTGCCAAATATCGAGGTGGATTGTTTTCTTTGGTCCACACTGTATATATTTTACGTGAAACTTTTAAATTTTCCATTTGCAGCCTGTGCTAGCCGTCAGCTTGTATGTAAATTGTAATATACAAGAATTATGTTTTGTTTCAGTTAACAACAAAACTATCGGTATGTTAAATATCGGATGTTGTGTCTATAATTTTATAAGTAGTAATTGTAACTGAGCATAACAAATCTATGGGGATTAACACCTGCATAATTTAAAACTTGGATGCAGCAAATTACAGCGCCATAACAAGAGTGTTAATTATACGAGATGAAAAACGGTGTAGCGTCTGATATAAAAACCAAGATAATTTGGTAACGAGGATTTGACATGCTTGAAATTTCATTTCAAATACGAATTAATCATACAATTTAACAACAATTTGAAAATTTAGAATAAGGTCATATCCTCGTAATGTCAAGACGTCAAGAAAAAAGGACGAGCCAGAAATAATATCATCCGCAAACTAATTAATACAAAATGGTGAGCACATCCACACGCTCTCCGCACTTCTGCCTTACTATTATGTTTTTGGTCGCGATGTTTGAAGCACCAGTGTGGGAAAACTCTGTCCACGATAGAAACGTCGAAGTTGCTATAAAAGAAACGGTTTGTACAATATCGGGTTGCCTGAAACCGACACCTATGTAAGACCGACACTCTACCCCATAGTTGGAATTGCTTACCACCTATCAGAAGATAAGTCACTTCAGAGGTAGAACCAAACAAGCAGTAGACGGTTCGAAGACATCCCTTGTATGACCACTAGACTTAGCTAAGTAGACTACGATCTCGGAAAAGCTTCCGATCAAAGCGCTAGAAACGCACCGAATACACCTATGGCAACTGTTATGGAAAGTAACACATTTTGCCACCTCAGAGGAAATGGCTACTGGACATAATTTGCCGTATCCGACATGGAAATCGCTGAACAGACTAAAAACTAAAAAAACCGGCGTTTTGTTGTGCTAGTAACCTGAAAAAATTTGAACACCAGAAGGATGATACTTCTGACTGTATCGCGGTTCAGAATAGTCACTATCCACTATCATGTGCTAAGATAAGAGAAACCTGCACAGAAAAAGACCTAATTTTAGCAAATGACAGGGTCATCTATGTGTCCAACCATTGGAAGTACAGAATTTAAAGTTGTTGGTGTTCCGGACACGGAAAGTAAGTAAGTATATCCTCGTTACAACAATCAACAGATTGACTCATAGTATGGTATAGTTAGACCCAAACCCAGACATCCAAAGTGAAAGTTATCTTCCAACACCAAATTGTTCTATATGGTCCACATAATGTTCAGAAAAAAGTCACACCATTTTGAGCGTCGGGTTTGGGGGGGGGGAGGGGGGAGAAATCTGCAAATTCGTAGTTTTTTACGTCTTTCGTCAATATTTCTAAAACTAAGCGGTTTAGCATGGACAACCCTCTACACAAAATTGTTCTACATTAAATTTGAAATAAAAAAGGCCCTATGCATAACCCTTCTAAAATGAACGGTTCCAAAGCTACGGAGGTAGTATAGTATAATTGGTCCAAAAAAAGGCCTAACCCAGACATCCAAAGTAAAAGTTTTCCTTCAACACCAAATTGTTCTATATGGTCCACATATTGTTCAGTAAAAAGTTACACTATTTTGAGCGTCCGGTTTGGGGGGGAGATGGGGGAGAAATCGGTAAATTAGTAGTTTTTTTAAGTTTTTCGTCAATATTTCTAAAATTATGCTTTAGCGTAAGGAATGTTCTATAGAAAAATGTTCTACATAAAATTTAAAACAAAAAAGGTTCTATACATAATTGTCATAAAATCAACGGTTCCAGAGTTACGGAGGGTGAAAAGTGGAGGTTTTCGATACTTTTTATAATTACCGATTTCTCCCCCCTCTCTCCCACAAACCCTACGCTCAAAATGGTGTGACTTTTTTCTGAACATTATGTGGACCATATAGAACAATTTGGTGTTGGAACATAACTTTCACTTTGGATGTCTGGGTTTTTGGTATAGTTATATCATAAATATTGCCCAAAAAATATAAAAAGTATCGAAAACCTCGATTTTCACCCTCCGTAACTCTGGAACCGTTGATTTTATAACAATTGTGTATAGAACATTTTTTGTTTTAAATTTCATGTAGAACATGTTTGTATATAACATTGTTTACGCTAAAGCATAGTTTTAGAAATATTGACGAAAAACGTAAAAAACTACTAATTTACCGACTTCTCCCCCATCTCCGCCCCAAACCGGACGCTCAAAATGGTGTAACTTTTTACTGAACAATATGTGGACCATATAGAACAATTTGGTGTTGAAGGAAAACTTTTACTTTGGATGTTTGGGTTAGGCCTTTTTTTGGACCAGTTATACTATACTACCTCCGTAACTTTGGAACCATTCATTTTAGAAAGATTATGCATAGGGCCTTTTTTATTTCAAATTTAATGTAGAACAATTTTGTACAGAAGGTTGTTCATGCTAAACCGCATAGTTTTAGAAATATTGGCGAAGAACTTAAAAAACTACGAATTTACCGATTTCTCCCCCCTCTCCCCCCCAAACCCGACGCTCAAAATGGTGTGACTTTTTTCTGGACATTGTGTGGACCATATAGAACAATTTGATGTTGAAGGATAACTTTCACTTTGGATGTCTGGGTTATGCCATCTTTTCGATCAACTATACTATACTATCACTGCAAATTGTGATTGTAAGCAGATTGTAAGCAATTAATGAATGTAAAATTGAATGTAAGCTGAACTTAAAATTAAATATGCAACTCGTTGTCTACTTCTACGCAACTTCTTGATCTACCTCTGTAACACTTAAAACTTAAAATACATAGCAGAAACTAGATTATATAGCCACACTGCGTCAAGGGTGCATTCTGTCCCCTCTACTATTTAATGTATATGCCGAACATATCATCAAAGCTTCTCTTAACCCGGGCCCGGGAGCGAATTTACAAAACCTATACTATTTCAGTCATGGGGGCGACTGAATTCGAGTAGGTTTTGTATGCAGAATATTAGTTACATCTCCTATGCTATTTCGGTCCAGAAATTAAATGTATCGGTGTAGGATTTGTAAGCGAAATTTTTGATTATTATTGATCAAATGTCTATACTGTTTCAGTCATGTAAGTAAAACTAATCAAATATTTACTCAGTGGATTTATTATTATATAATAAAATTTAGATATGTTTTGAAAATTGAAATGAATAATATATATTTGGATAATATTAAAAATTAAAAACAAATGAATAATTACTAATATACGAATATATACAGTATGTCCCTGTAAGTTGGAACCATATGGAAAACTTTTTGAAGTTATACTTCTTTAGGCGCGATTGAGAGTAAAATTTCATAATACTGCGCGCATGCGCACGCAGACAGTATGGCGTTTAGTTGCTGAATCTTTCAAGATATGTATAAATATATCAGTGCAAAAAAGGTGTGAAAAGAATATATTAGTGTTTTTAGTAAATGTATTATTTATTATAATTTTTGAGTCTTTGGATTTGTCTTCCTCGGGAATAAGATATTTTATAATAATAGTAAGTATATTTAAAGTATTTTTGTATTAAATTTGTCAGTATTTATGAGAAATCTTGTAAGCTGTCAAAGCAAAAGGGATATAGCTCAGTGGTAGAGCGTGTGACCGGAGATCAAGAGGTCCCGGGTTCAAATCCCGGACGATTCATATTTTTTTTATATATTTGGTATCGTTTTAATAAAAAAATTTTAAAAGTGGTAGGTAAAGAAAGTTAGTTTAATATTTAAATAAAATACAAATATCCTGTTAAGTATATTAATTTCGTTGAAATCATAATATTAGAAGTATAACTTCTTACGTGCGTACAAAGTACACACACACACATTCTTTTTTATTATTGATTTTACGAAAAAAAGAAACATATTCTTCATAAAAAGTTCTGCATGGTCTAAAACCGAAGATGCAATCATCTGATATTACTTTTGCATTATTACATCTGTTATTACTACTAGTAAGTTTTATTAATAGTATATGAGAAATGTCAAAAAATATGAATTTCTGTTACGAGTAAAGTATCTTTAGAGAAAAAATTTATTTTTTTTTCAATTAGAAGAATGTAGTTGCATATTAGAAAATTATTTTTAAGTCCAAACAAATTTTCGTAATAACAATTTTCAATCTTGTGAAATATATAAAGGTACTTTACTCTTGAGACAAATTCATATTTTTTGACATCTCTCGTATACTATTGAAAAAGCTTGATATCAGATGATTGCATCTTCGGTTTTAGACCCTGCACAACTTTTTATGAAGAATATATTTTTTTCGTAAAATCAATAATAAAAAAGTTTTCCATATGGTTCCAACTTACAGGGATATACTGTATATATTCGTACATTAGTAATTATTCATTTGTTTTTAATTTTTAATATTATCCAAATATATATTATTAATTTTAATTTTCAAAACATATCTAAATTTTATGATATAATAATAAATCCACTTATAGTCCATTCTTTCACGGTTTTTGCTCTAAATTTTAAAGAACCGCTTGGATTGACATGAAATTTGGCATACGTATAGCTTACATGTCAAATAAAAAAAGTGATATTGTGCGGATGTGTGCTTTTGCCCTGGGGGTGTCTGTCACCCCCTCTTGTAGGTGAAAAAATATATGTCCAAAATAAGTCCGGAAATGGGTAAACTGACTAATTTTAAGTAACTTTTGTTCTATAGAGCTTTTTCGCCAAGTCAACACTTTTCGAGTTATTTGCGAGTGAATATGTTCATTTTTCAACAAAATAACCACATTTTTAGACGGATTTTCGCAAATAAGTCAAAAAGTAAGTATTTTGTCGAAAAAACCGTTCTTAGCAAAAATATAACCTATAAAAAAGTTAAAAAAATGGTGTACACGTTAGGTCTCTGGATCTCGTAGAACCAGAGTTATAGCCAATGAAAAATAGATTCATATTCACCAAATTTCAAATAGAATAATTCGACGTGAAATATCCAAAAAATTAAGCACTTTTTGGGGAAAACTCATTTTAACTTTTTTAAAGTGTTTAAAAAAAGCTTTATTTCTGTTTTTACAAAAAGTTTCTAGCATTAAATTTTGGCAAGTTACACTCAAAATAAAGTTGGTTCCTTTTGTTTTTGCAAAAAAAAAATCGGGAAGACCACCCTCTAATTAGCAACTTAAATCAAATTAATCGTTACCGCTCCACAAATTATTTTACTTATGTTGTGTTTATATGATCTGTAAGTTTCATCAATTCAAAGTGCTTATTTTTGAAAAAATTTGGTTTCAAAGTAAAATTTTTAAAAATTTAAATTTTGAAAAATATGCTTTTTTTCAAAATAACTTAAAAATTGTTACGAGATACCAAAAATCTCGAAAAACAAAAAAAATCAGATTTGCTTTTCTGAATATAATGTGTTTTTCTGTTGGACAAAAATTGATTAAAATTTGGTGTTTCCAAATTTGCATACATTCGTGATCAGTGACTCGTTCAACCCCTTTTAACTACAGCCCTTTCAATAATAAGGACTTTGAGCCGATAAAACTTACAGATCATATAAACAATATATTATACACGAGTCAAGAAACTTGTGAAGTCGTAACGATTAAGTTCATTTAAGATACTAATTAGGGGGTGATTTTCTCGATTTTTTTACCAAAAACAAAAGGGACTAACTTTATTTTGAGCGTAACTTGTTTAATTTTGATGCTAGAAATTTTTTTATAAAACAAAAATGAAGCTTTATTTAAACACTTTAAATAAGTTGTAATGAGTTTTCCCCGAAATGTGCTTCATTTTTGGTTATTTCACGTTCAAGTATTCCATTTGGAATTTGACGAATATGACCCTATTTTTCATTAGCAATAACTCTGCTTCTACTAAGTGTAGAGACGTGATATATACACCATTTTTTTTAAATTTTCTACAGGCTATATTTTTGATAAGAACGTTTTTTCGACAAAATACTTCCTATTTGAGTTATTTGCGAAAAACCGTCTAAAAGCGTGGTTATTTTGTTGAAAAAATGAACCTATTCACTGCCAAATAACTCGAAAAGTATTGACTTCGTGAAAAAACTCTATAGAACAAAGGTTACTTAAAATTAGCCAGTTTATCCATTTCCTGACTTTCTTTGGACGAATATTTTTTCACCCCTAAGAGGGGATGAAAACCACCCCCAGAGCACATATCGGCACAATATCACTTTTTTTCTTTGACTTGTTAGCTATGTGTATGCCAAATTTCATGTGAATCCAAGCGGTTCTTAAAAATTTAGAGATTTTGCAATATTTTACCGTTAAAGAACGGACTATTAGTAAATATTTGATTAGTTTTACTTACATGACTGAAACAGTATAGACATTTGCTCAATAATAATAACAAATTTCGCTTACAAATCCTACACCGATACAGTTAATTTCTGGACCGAAATAGCATAGGATATGTAACTAATATTCTGCATACAAAACCTACTCGAATTCAGCCGCCCCCATGACTAAAATAGTATAGGTTTTGTAAATTCGCGGCCCGGGAGCAGTCGCGCTCACTTCTGTAACGTAAGTAGTCGCGCGTAGAGAAAAAATCTCACAATATAGATTTAAATACGAACAGGGACCCACACAACAGGGAATGCCAACCTCAGTAGAGAAGGCACTTAGGAGGAGGAGGAGATTATATAAACTAGATTAACTATACTAAACCAGATTTTTGGTTTTGGTTATTAAAGCAAAATAAGACAATTTTATTTTAATTATCAATTTACTATTTCCAGATTAAACAAATTTTACTTGTCTGTATATCAATGTAATTTCTTGAAACTTAATAAAAGATCAAACCGGGCAGATAGGAAAATATCAATTTATATTTAAATACTCTCATTTCTTACGTAACAGCAATTTATAAATTCTGAATTAGGAACCAAATGATTCATAAAAAAGCAATTTGCCGGCAATCTTAAAATGCATATCGACAACTCTATTATAGTCCTCCATTAAGATACGTGGAATAAATTGTAGGAGCTGAATGGATCATAAAAGGGGGCGTAAGGACTGTACAAAGTTATATTATCTTACCTGTGATAATTATAGTAGGCTGATCAACCAAAGTTGGTCTGATTCTGGTCATTAATATAAAACGACATAAAGATAATAGAAACAAAACATCATATTATCTTTGATTGTATCTCCAGTTATTGTTCCTAAAGGCAATACCAACTGAGGTGTTTATATATTTTGAACTTTTTGAAAACTTTAACAAACATGTATACCTAAATACAGTGCACTGGAATAAGTGTTATGGTCGAAGCGAAGATACGGTGGGATATGCGCATTTTATCAATGAAATTCGATATTTTTAAGACATTCCAGAAGCCGCTACAGATAAAATGTTTTAACAACCTATTAATCATTCAGAATTACTCGACGGATATTAGTACAGTTAAAATAATTAAGACGATAACCGGACAATAATGATTTAATGAGTGAAATTTTAAAGTTTTTTTACCTTAGTGACCAAAAAAGCAAGACCATTAGCAGAACCCAATTAAAAATTATTTTGCACATCATATTTGAAACATTGTTTGGTTGAAACATCTCATTTGTGTTGGCATAAAAATATATTAATTTGTTTGGACTAAATTACAGTTGTGTTTATCTTAAAAAGAATATGTTACTATCAACATTCACACAGCGTTTCCAAACTGAATTTTGTTATTTGAGTGGAAATATTCCCAGCGATCTCCGAGGGTACAATACTTCTTCAGGTAACAGGCATAACTTTGTTTTTTTTAATGGGAAAGTACATCATGTGACACCTCATTTAAAAGCTTTTAAAATACAGATTACAAAAATGTATATTACTTTAATCCTTTTTTAGAGCATAAGCGCAAAATTTCGGTTGAATTCTTTTTAAACGCAATAATTTTTTTCGAATCCAGAGAAAACCAATACGTATTTTTGAAAAGTTTAAACGCAGAATGAAAGATTACCTTATTACCAAAGGCAAAGAGTCCCTTGGAATAAACATAAAGTTGCTTTTGAATGATATATTTGAATTTAAAAATCAGACTAAATTTTCTCTTTTTTTCACCCCTGTGACTTATTAAAATAAACATTATAGAAGTTCTCAGGGACTTTCGACCATCGATAATACCGTAATATTTCATTCTGAGTTTAAATTTTTCAAAAATACTTATTAGTTTTCTCAGGATTCGAAAAAACTGAATGCATTTAAAAATAATTCGACCGAAATTGTGCGCCTACTCTCTCAAAAAGGATTAAAGTAATAGCTATTTGTATAACAAGGGAGGAAAGTGTAACTTTTCCTCCCGAGAATGAAGTTTACTGCCCGACGCGTAGCGGAGGGCAGTAATCATTCAAGGGAGGAAAAGGCACTTTACTCCCATGTTATACATATGGTTTTTCCACCTTCCTCAAATAACAAGTAATTTTTTCATTTTTACTTAATTTATTTATGTAACTAACCAACAAAATTTATTAAAACTAAAACAACAAGTAGGTACAATGTAACTGTCAACTGTCAAATATAAGTCAAATTATTAATGTAAACATTGTTAAATCAAAATAACAATTTACTGTTTTTTACCATTCTGCAAAATAGAGGGTGTTTTATAAATAAACGTTAAAATGTATAGATACTTCGTAATAGAAAATAGATATTATACAGGGCGTCAATAAGTTATATTTCATGAATGAAATACTATGACGTCACTTTTACTTTTCCTCCCTAGGGAGGAAAAATATTTTCCTCCCTAGGGAGGAAAAGTACAACTTTGCTCCCTACAATCAGGTCCGGAAAAGTATACTTTCGGTAGAGGTAGGTGGAAAAATACATTTTTGCAATCAGTATTTCAAAAGCTTTTAAATGAGGTGTCACATGATGTACTTTTCCATTTAAAAAAATCAAAGGTATGCCTGTCACCTGAAGAGGGATCGCGTAAAGTTCGAAACATTGATGCCATAATATACTATAATTATTTTAAAAATTGACCTGTCCGAGCGTTTTGCTTATGTGTTAAAAATAAATAAGGTAATAAGAGGGTGTAACACTTATTCCAGCGCACTGTATAACAAAACTAAGAGGCTCTTAGAAGAGAGTGTACCAGATTTATAGTTTTTTGTTGTGAGACAAATGTGAAAAGATTGCTAACATCAAATGAAAACATGGTAATGTTTGAATGAAGCTGGAGTTTATTGACAAGATGACTAGTGTTTTTGATTGAAAAACGAGGGGTGAAATTCGTCATGTTGTTAATGAGATTAAAGTATAAATTTTGAAAGAATGGAAACTGGAGTGTTTATGAAGCTAACAACTGGACGAATGGGGATGCCTTCTTTGTGTATCTAAGCGTTCGTACATATGGGCACTTGTTTTTCAGTTATATGTAAATTAATAATTTGCCGACATAACGGAACTTGTTCAACTGTTTGTAATTTTATTTTTGAAGATTTTGTTCGCCTTTTATTAGGAGTGACAAAACCGGATATACTTCCTGCTGCATTTCGGGGCTCTCCTTCCCAATATTTTTGGTCCTACACTCAGAAACTCATGAAAATGCAACCCACAAATCTCAGATTATTTACTATTATTTTTTCAGTCGGTTTTTAGCAGATGCTTCTCTTTGAGCGAATTTTAACACATATTTTATTATTTCACGAGCTTGAGCATTCAAAATTTTTCGCTTCACTTTATACTGTTGATCCATTTTTAGATTAAATGAACAGTTAGAAAATTTAAAATCACTATTATTAATAATGAGATTTTACACAAAACTTGTCAGCGTCACGAATCGGCCTATAGTAAAACTATCCACATAAACAGCTAAGAAGTTGTCGATCAATTGAGCTTTTTCGGCCGTAATTTGAAATTTGCTAGGGCGCCCAGTATGTTCATGTCTATTTCTATTTCGGTTCACCTGTATGTACTTCAAATTGTAAAGAAGAGTCACAACAGGATGAGACACATAATACCACAAATTAGAAGAACTCGTTCTTCTTCTTCAGGTGCCATCTCCGCTACGGACGTTGGCAATCATCATAGCTATTTTAATTTTTGAGGCAGTAGCTCTAAATAGTTGTTTTGAGCTGCATCCAAACTATTCTCTCAGGTTCTTCAGCCATGAAATTCGTCTTCTTCCGATGCTTCTTCTGCGATCTATCTTTCCTTGCATTATGAGTCGCAGGATGCCATACTTCTCGCCCCGCATCACATGTCCGAGATACTGTAGTTTTCTTTCTTTAATTGTAAGTTCAACTTCCTTCTCTTTACCTATTCTTTTCAGTGCTTCGTTATTCGTAACTCGATCTACCCAGGAAACCCTCATAATTCTTCTATAGGTCCACATTTCAAAGGCGTTAAGTCATCTCATTGTCTCTACATTTAACGTCCATGATTCTACTCCATAGTATAGTACACTGTATACGTAACATTTTGTTAGGCGTACTTTAAGAACTAATGTTAAATCTTTGCTACATAGGACCTTTTTCATTTTCATAAAATTAGAACGTGCTTTCTCGATTCTGACTTTGATTTCTGCAATGTAGTCATTATTTGCTTTATGTTATAAGTGTTCCTAGGTAAGTGTACTTTTTTACTTTTTCGATCTGCTGGCCCTCTACCCTCTACTATCAAGATTTCGTTATTATTATGGTTGTTTTTACTAATTTTCATAAACTTCGTCTTTTTGATATTGAGAGAGAGTCCGTACTCCCTACTACACCTTACTATTTTACTCATGAGTCTTTGCAGGTCTTGTAAACTATCGGCTATTATTACTGTATCATCTGCATATCTGATGTTGTTAACTAAAACTCCTAAAAAATTTCAATACCGATTCGGATCGATTGGCAGATACCGGTGGTTACATATAGTCCAGACATCAAATAAAGATCAACATTGGTTAAAGAAAACAATATCAAGTTACGTCTACATGCGCTTGCTTCTCGCATTTAATAATGTTTACCGCACTTACATAATAAACGTCAGGAACAAACAATTTCGGAACACGACTTATAAACTCCAACAAGAATGTAACTTTACCATGCAGAAAAACTTTTGTTTACAAGTTATATACAAATTTTCCCTTAAAAGTTAAAGTTTTACTCTTGGGTTGAACTGTACTTGGAATATAATGTTATGCTCTGTATTTCTCTTTTTAATTAGATTGATGAGCAAATTCTTAATTTAATTAATTACTCAACTATTTTAATTGCTGCTTATGTAAAACAAAACCAAATTAAAATTAAATTTTCTAATAAACTTTATTCTCAGGGCTATTTTATTTTTGATGCTTTACCTTTGGTTTGTGGCTTCTGGTATCTCTAGTTGCTTACTCCGTCCAGGACAAAACAGGGAAATTAAACACACTCAATGCCATATAAATGTTAAAAATATTATTTATTTATCCAAGATACCATAAACATAAAATTTTAAAATATGCTAAAAATTTAGATTTGTTGCAACTCTTTCTCATCTACTAAATTAAGTTTTAATTCTGATATCTCCTCTGTTTTAACAAAAAAAATTGTTTTAATAATTCGTTATTTATTCTTATATATATATCAATCGGTTTTAAAACGTCTTGCGACGTTGTCCGATGCCTAATTTCCATGACACTCTATCATCCCATTGGCCCTCTCTAAGATCTCTTGCGCTCATCGCCTTCGTTACTCTCTCTCTCCAAGATTTCTTGGGTCTTCCTCTCTTTCTGCGGTTTGGTGGTACCCATTGCATAATTATTTTAGGGAGTCTTGAGTTATCCATCCTCTGGACGTGTCCGTACCATATCAGCTGTTTTCTTTCTATGTCTGTTGTTAGAGAGCCGTCAACCCCCATTCGCTGTCTTATGTCATCATTACGTATTCTCTCTCTGCGTGACACTCCTACTGATCTTCTAAAAGCGTCCATTTCTACTGCCTCCAGTTTTCTTCTGTTGTTTTCGGTTATCCGCCAAGTTTCTGCTCCGTACAATAGACTGCTTTTAATAAGAGATTCGTAGATATTGTGTTTTCTTCTTTTTCCTATTTCATGATTCCACAGTACGCTGTTTAGACAACCTATTGTTTTTCTGGATTGTGTTATTCTTCTCTTTATTTCTTCATCATCTTTCCCCGTTGTGTCAAAAACGATTCCTAGATATGTGTAATGGTCGCAGGGCATGATGATTTCATTATTTTCTAATGTGATGTTCGATAGTTCGGTACCTATTGGCAGGTATTTTGTTTTTTCTGTATTAATTTCTAGTCCCCACTTTCTATATTCTTCTTGTAATTTCCTTGCCATGTACTCTAAATCATCTTTATCGTTTGCTATAACAACCTGGTCATCAGCAAACTGCAATGTATATAAGCAAATCTCTCCAAGGTCTACGCCCATGCCTCTGCATTTTCGTTTCCACTCTTTCAATGCTTTTGCAACATATATTTTAAATAAGGTCGGTGATACACAACACCCCTGACGTAGACCTTTATTAACCAGGAAGCTTTGCGATAATCTGTTTCCAGTTTTTATTTGTGATGTTGACCCTTCATACAAATTTCTTAAGGCTTTTATTAAGGTGACACTAATATTCGTCTGTCGTAACACGTTCCAGAGTTTGTTTACAGGAACTGTATCGTACGCCTTCTGCAAGTCAATAAACATGAGGTGGGTTTCTTGATTTGTGCTTAATTTTTTTTCTATTAGTTGTTTGAGGCAGAAGATATTATCAGTACAGCTTCTTCCTGTTCGAAAACCGGATTGTTCTTCTTCCTCTTTGTCTTTGTACTCCTTCTCAATGCGGTCTCTAATTATTCGTCCATACAAACGGCTGAATGTACTAGTCACTGATATCCCTCTATAGTTTTTTATTCTTACAAAATTTAATAAACTTTACTTTTCTCTTTTTGAATTGATTACCTATTTCTTCTTTAAAATTTGGACTGTATAATTATGTTATAGAACTGTTCAATACAAAAAATTAAGCAAATATGGTGTGGATCTAAACAAACTTTCTCCGATTCACAAATGATTTGACTAACCTTTTTGTTTCTTCTCTACTTCTTTTCCCGGATTGCGTCGTCCTCGATTGCGTCGTCCTCGAGTCCCACACGTACTCTTAGGATGTTGCGAAAGGTCCCTCTCGTCCAAACTGCTTCACAAACAAACAAACAGGACTCGCTCGAATTCTCGATTCAGTTTTCTCTCTGCTCGATATCTTGTGCAAATAGATACCAATCGGCTACTCGTTCTAGACAGAAACAGTAATCTTCCTCGGACACAGGAAAATTATCTTCTCAAACCGGTCAACGATTTCGTTTCAACTTGATTCTGCTCGCAAAGGCCAATTTCACCACTTTACACTGACTTCTCACTTTTCAAAAACTGGACTGATGTCTCCAGATACCCATTACACAGTCCTATTTTTTCTCTCGTCAAAATCAGACGCAACACTCTCATCCCTTCCATCCATCATTTTCCACCAATCACAAAACATCCTTTCTACCCAATACACCCATATTATCATTTCTTAAGAATCGATTTAATTTGTATGCAACTTTCCAATTTGTTAAATTCTGGGAGACATCATTACTTTCGTTGCTAAACAAAAAGCCTCACATTCTAAACTAAATACATTTGTTTACCGCTTAACCTTCTTCGAATTTTTTTTATCAAATGTCTTATTGTCCATTGCAAAGCGAAATAAACGGTATTGTCTCATCTTGACCGCACCATTGTTTAAGTCCGTTCAAACACCCATTAAGAAAACCACCTTCTTAACGATTTCACTTTTCCGCGAAAACACTGATTACCAACTAAATTATCCTATTACAATTTTTTGTCATATACAGGGCGATGAAAATCTATAATTTCGTGGTCTCTGATATAAATTTATTTACTAAATTTTTCCCAAAAAAATTATACAACAATACACTGATCAAAATTACAAAGGAGCCACTAACCTAATTTAATGTAAATTGTTTATTGCATTAGGTATCAGCTTAACGGAGCCTTTATGTTTACGTCCACCGAGTAGACACATACACTTTTTATAAATGAAAGAAGAAAAAAACAAAAATGTATAAACATTTTCAATTTCTTTGCAATCCGAAAACGCAGCAACATTATACTCTAGTTAAATCGGAGAGTGCAGGAGAAGTCTATACCGGTTTCGGGGATTTTCCCCTCGTCAGTAGTCCCATATCCTCTTCCCTCCAATTTAACCAGGTACTTCGCTTTGGGCCCTTCCGAATTGCAAAGAAAGAAATGCCGAGGATATCCTAGAGACATCTACCGAGAAACAAAATAAGTTATCAATCAAGTAGCACAGAAAACGACAATAAATATCGTTCCCATACCACCAGATTGACAAACAGGTGGAATTTTCTCTGGTTACTACCTCCCGTGATTTTCAAAAATTATAAATCATACGGGTGCCGAGACGAAATTAAGATGAGGGAATTTTGAATAATTCACGTCCCATCTGTTCAGCGTGGTAAAAGATCCAACGAGAAAGATTCCTTAGTATTCCACAAAAGAGTAAATGAATTAAAAATGTATAAATGTTTTCAATTTCTTTGCAATCCGAAAATTGGATTTAAATTGGATCCTGGTTAAATTGGAGAGAAGAGGATATGGGACTACTGACGAGGGGAAAAATCCCCAAAACCGGTATAGACTCTTCCTGAATTGAAAATGTTTATACATTTTTAATTCATTTACTCTTTTGTGGAGTACTAACGAATCTTTCTCGCTGGAACTTTTACCACGCTGAGCAGATGGGACGTGAATTATTTAAAATTCTCTCATCTTAATTTCGTGTCGGCACCCGTATGTTTTATTATTTTTGAAAATCACGGGAGCTAGTAACCAGAGAAAGTTCCACCTGTTGTCAATCTGGTGGTATGGGAACGATATTTATTGTCGTTTTCTGTGCTACTTGAATGATAACTTATTTTGAAAAAAAAAACAAGTTTCTTAAAGTTGTTAAGAATTAATGATGGATTTTGATGTGCTTGGAAGGCTCCGAAGGCGCAGAGTGTATCTCACAGATATTCAAATTGCTATGGCAACAACTTTAATTCAAGAAGGTTACGGTCAAGACGCCGCCCGTACAGCAGAAATGTTAAATTATTAGTCGTGCTGCGATAAATAGAGCCTGGATCAGGCATTAAGGGCCGGTACTTTGCATGACAAAATTCCCCTAACGGGGGTTTAATCGGGACAGAAAGTACCGGCCCTTAATGTATGGAGTTATTAGAAGACAACCTAAAACCCACTTTACACCAATAGTAAATTGATGAAGAAATTGACAAAGTTCTTCAAGGTTAAATTTGACGTGTACAGAACACAATTTAACATCCAATTTTGCCGTGAATAAAAAGAAAATGAAGAAATTTGACAAAATAAAATATGTCCTTTAATAGGACCTGTTCTATATAAAATTCCTTTGTTTTCTTTTGATTCACGGTAAAATCATAGAACACTTTAGGTGATCTGTGTGTAAAATTGGATGTTAAATTGTGCTTTGTACCACAAACTATACATTTTGTACACGTCAAATTTGACTTTGAAGAACTTCGTCAATTTCTTCATCAATTTATTGTCGGTGTAAAGAAGGGTATTGTTGGTGTACACAATACGCATCGTGTAGGGGCGACTACAGCTAGTAAGAATCGACTTTAATAACTATGGGCCATCAGCATCAGAGATCGTCGAACTACAAGAGTAAATACTCAAACTCAATCAAACGTAATCGGCTTCACGAACATGGGTTGAATGCAAGAAGGCCAGCTAGAATACCTCGTTTGACTCCTGCACATGAATTGAACACATGAATTGAACACTTAAATGAATTGAAGAACACATGAATTGGACCAGGCACAATGGAGTAACGTGATGTTTACTGACGAGTCCAGATTTCTTTTAAATCATGTTGATGAACGTGTTATGAGTCTGGAGAAGACTAGGCGAGCGCTTTTTGGATTCCACAATTCAAGAAACCCAGGTTTTTGGCGAAGGTTCAATTATGGCTTGGGTTGTGATAACTTTGAATGGCTGCTCTGACCTAGTAGTTAATCGACAAGGGGCGTAGACGACAGAGCGGTACATTAACGAAGTTCTTGAACCAAATGTCCCATTTGCTGAAAATATGGGTCCAGAATTTACCCTTCCGCAAGATAATGCGAGACCGCACGTGGTCAGGATAGTGCAAAAATATTTGACTATCCACAATATTCACGTTATGAAGTGGCCAGTAAGGAGTCCAGCTTTAATTCCCATTGAACAAATTTGGATACACACGGGAAGCGCTTGAAGGATCGTCAACCACTAAGAGACCTACAACATGTCGAGGAAGTTCTTGTGGAAGAATGGGAACAACTAGATTAATAAACTATTCGAAATGTGATTGAAGCATGCCTGGACGTTGTACAGAGTTCGGCGAGTTACAGCTTGTCCACATGAGGGCGGTTTGCCAACGTCGACGTCGCGGTTTACCTGAAAAACCCAACCGCCGTGGTTCAAGTTGCCAAGGAACAAATGGAATCGTACACATGCAACCGCTCCGTCGTCAAACCGCGGCGGTTGTAAGTTACGCTTTGTCCACATGAGGGCAGTTTGCCAAGGTCGACTGGGCGGTTTACCTGTTTTACTTGACCACACCCTAATGCCGCCTTTGAAGTTACCAAGGAAAACAGGTAAACCGCGCAGTCGACGTTGGCAAACCGCCCTCATGTGGACAAAGCGTTAACTAGGGGAGGAATAGGACCACCAGTCAACCGCTCTCATGTGCACGATACAAACGTCGGCTAACCGCGGCGTCAACCGCTGTCAAACCGCCCTCATAAGGACAAGCGCTTGGAGGGGCCCATACACACAATTTTTAGCAACGCTGTTTTTATTTTATATTTTTTTCGCAAGAAAATTTACAGGTCAGTAACAAAAACTTCGCTATATTTATAGCGAAAAGAAGGAGATGTCAGAAGAGCAGATCGTACAAGGTAGTTATCCAAGATTTCGGATTGGAGCCCAATGGGAAATAGAAGAAGAGGTAGACCCCGAAGATCATGGAGGGATGAAGTGGACGAGGCCATGGAAAGACGATACCTTAGAAACGGAGAAGAGCAGAACAGAAACGACTGAAGACGTTGGCTGAAAGAAGGAAGGCGGCGACAGCTATAAAAAACCTTACATACAGGGTGATTGATTAGTCTGGGTAAAGCTCAATAGATCCGCTATAGTAATAGATAGCAAAAAAAGTTAATAACAAACATTTTAGCCACCTTTGAGCTTCACATTACAAAATTAGTTAGAATGTTACAGGGTGTTCGGTAACACAGTGGCAGACCAAACTTAAATTTTTTTTAAATGGAACACCCTATATTTTATTTTAAATTCGACATCCTGTTCTTCCCCATCACAAAAATATAAAGGTTTGTTATGTTATACAGGGTATTTACAAAGTTATAACCAATTTTATATGAAAATCGTAACAAGTTCAACTCCCTGTATAAATAAAAATAAGTAAAACAGCAATGATTTATTAATGCCATATTTTTTTACGTATTGTCAAAATTTTCAAGAATGATTGATACTACTAATTTTCTTTATCAAATACAGGGTGAGTCAAAACACGCAAGTACATTATTTTCTCAGTAATTTTAAATGGAACACCTTGTATTTTATATCACTATTGAAAAGTACCATACTATACCTTATTTTAATTTTTAGATAACATTCCCTATTTCTAAGGTACATTCCATGTCAAATCACTCATGCAAAAAATTTTGACTCTCCGATTTGTCTGAAAATTGGTATATAGCTTCTGCGGGACGTAAAAATAAGATATTTAAAGTCAAAAAATCTTCTTCTTCTTCTTTCTCAAAATGTTATTTTATGCGATTTTACAGTGATTTGGTGTTTATTTAAACAAATTTGCATTTTCTGTCGTAAAGTATCAATGAAAAACATAATATTTTAATAGAAAGAACTTAAAAATGTCATTATATGGCATTATAACAAGTTATTTTGAATCAAAACAAGTTTTTGATCAATTTTTATAGTGTAAAAAACGTTAAAATACCGTTTTTTACATTTTCCTCCATTCCCAAAACACATTATCATCGATTTGGCTGAAAATTTGCCCACAGATAGCCAAAAGATAGGACTTTAAGTGGTTAGAAGGATTTAAATTATATTTCAATACCAAAAAAGTTACATGCAGTAATATCAGACTCAAAAGTATATATTAGTCCAGTCGGGATAGCATTTGACCTTGAATGCCGAGCTGCCCAAAATTTTATTTTTCTGATCTTTAGGGGAGTCAATAGTAGCCTAAATTTAAAATCACGAATGAATTCCTCCGTTACGTTAGCCGCCATCTTGATTTTAAAGGAGAACCTTTTTTGCTCAATATCTCCGCCATTTTTAACTTTTCGACAAAAATAGTAGGAACTGAAATTGTTCCAAATAAATCGTATTTACAATTATTACAATTTCTTTTTAACAATTTTTGTCGTGAGGTCGATATTTTCGAGTTAATTGTACTTACAGTAGACGCCTATATTTTTGACTATAATATTGAATGTAACTTTTTTGGTATTGTAATATAATTCAAATCCTTCTCACCACTTAAAGTCCTACGTTTTGTCTATCTGTGGGCAAATTTTCAGCCAAATGGATTCTGATCTATTTTGGGAATGGAGAAAAATGTAAAAAACGGTATTTTAACGTTTTCTACACTATAAAATATAATCAAAAGCTTGTTTTGAATCAAAGTAACTTGTTATAATGCCATATAATGACATTTTTGAGCCCCTTCTATTAAAATATTATGTTTTCCATTGATACTTTACGATAGAAAATGCAAAATTGTATAAATAAACACCAAATCACTGTAAAATCGCATAAAATAACATTTTGAGAAAAAAAGAAGAAGAAGATTTTTTGACCTTAAATATCTTATTTTTACGGCCCGCAGAAGCTATATACCAATTTTCAGACAAATCGGAGGTCCAAAATTTTTTTTGCTCCAAAATTGAGTGATTTGAAATGGAATAAATAAAAATAACCCCTAAATTTATTAGTTTTCGAGATATTTTCATTTTTCAATGAGCGTGGCCACCCAATTCCCTAGTAGCGTGGCCACCCAAATCACCAGAATTTAATAAACTGGACTAATTTTTTTCTGGTTACGTTAATAATGAAGTTTATAAAATACCTCCAACAACAAGGGATGAGATGAAAAATAGAATACAAAGTGTATTTCGATGTGTTAATTTACAAATGCTTCGTATAGTACGTAGCTCATTCAATGATCGTTTTTAGGCGTGCATAAAAGTGTTAGGAGGTAATTTTGAACACCTTATGTATATAGCTTCTAATTTTTTCAAACATGTTTTTTTGCAAAATGTGTTACTGATAGATTATTTTTCGTTCTTTATTTTACATTGTTACATTTACATACAAAAGTAGTGTTTAATTGTCTTCACAAAATGTTGTATTTTGTGTTTATGTGTTTTTTTGTAAAATTTATTACTAAATTTTCTTTCTTTGTTTGTTACATTTACATAAAAAAGTAGTATTTAATTGTTTCAAAAATGTTGCATGTTGTGGTTCTGTGTGTTTTTTTTTTGTAAAATGTATTACTAATAAATTATTTTTATTTCTTTGTTTGCTACATTGTTACATTGATTACCGGATTGATAATCAGTAATCGTCAATTGTCAATCCAGTCATGGCTTACTTAAAATTTAGACAAATTTAAACACCTAAAATAATTTGCTCTTAAAAATGAAAATGTCTTGAAAACTAATAAATTTGAACATAGGGAATGTTGTATAAAAATTAAAGAACGGCAATGGTACTTTTTAATAGTGATATAAAATAGAGGGTGTTCCATTTAAAATTACTGAGAAAATAATGTACTTGCGTTTTGACTCACCCTGTATTTAATATAAAGAAAATTAGCAATGTCAATAATTCTTGAAAATTTTGACAATAAATAAAAAAATATGGCACTAATAAACCAAATTACTGTTGTGCTTATTTTTATTTATACAGGGACTTGAACTTGTTACGATTTTCATACAAAATTGGTTAGGTATAACTTTATACATACCCTGTATAACATAACAAACCTTTATATTTTTGTGATGGAGAAGTTAACAGGATTTCGAATATAAAATAAAATATAGGGTGTTCCATTTAAAAAAAACATAAATTTGGTCTGCCACTGTGTTATCGAACAACCTGTAACATTCTAACTAATTTTGTAATGTGAAGCTCAAAGTTGGCTACAATTTTTGTTATTAACTTTTATTGCTATCTATTACTATAGCGGATCTATTGAGCTTTACCCCACTAATCAATCACCCTGTAGATAGATAGATAAATAAAAAAGATATACATACTCATAAAAAGAATTAGCTTAAACCTACGAACATCTTTATAAGTGGCAAAGTGGCTCCTTTTTCGTTTTGATCAGTGTATTTCTCAGCATTGGTTTCCACTTTACTCTTGTTTCCTACACATCTTTTGTTTAAAGATCGATAATACTGATAAATGAATTATGTAGTGAATACGGTTAAATTTAAAAGCTGTCCAGGTGTACATAGTAGTGTAGTTTTAACACTATTAGAAACAATAAAGGTATTTCTCTGCAAGCGCACAGCCCAACATACAAGGTAATTATCCCGGAATTTCCATTCAGACCGTTGTCGGTCGGAAGATTGCAGATAGCAGAGGTAAATTGTTACGTTATTTATCGTAGGGATGCATCGATAATATCACAGGCTCAAGTATCGTTACTGACATTTATTCATACTGAATTCTTATAATAGCAAACTCATATTCTTTAAACTATTCTTAACTGTACTAATCTACAAAAAATATCCTATTCTTTATCCTTATGCTAACAATAAAACACTGAAAACTTTTGTTTTCAATACTTCCACAAAATTTATTAAAGTTATACTTCTTTAAGCGCAATAGACGGCCGGAGGAGTGATGACGTAGAAGTGTCAAATTTTATTGACATATATGTCAGATTTTGTCCAAACATTTCCAAACAAACGTTGTTTAGTGTGGCAAATTTGTATTTTTTTATTGTTTTTTCAGTTTTTACAGCGAATATTTCCGTTTTGCAATGTCAGTATTGTTATAGTTGCTACAACAATTTTACAAAGTTTGTGTAAATAATAAAGCATGATGTTTTATATGAATAGCAATAAAATGTATGTATGGGTGAAGTAAGGTTAGGAGACCGAATTAGGATAGTGAAATTAAAAAAAAACACTATAATTAAACATAAAAAATAGCACAGGAAGCAAAATTTTAACTTTATACTAATTAAAAAGTCTTGAGATTCGGTAAACCAGGGTTTACCGAATAATAACCAGATAGGGCTATCTTTTCAACGTGCTTACAATCTTTGTTTGGAAAGTGATTGTCTGATATAACGAGATCCGCTTATAACGAGGTAATTAGGCCGCCATTTCAATTCTCGTTATAGAGGGAGTGTACTGTATACTTTTTGTGTCTTTGGATTTTTCTTCCGATAAGTATTAAAATATGATTAAAAGAAGATTAAAAAGCAATCTTAATATTATTTGTACAATCTGTCAAAATAATTCATATTGCTATCAATTTTACGGCCATAGCAGACTGACGTACACGGTTGCCTCCCGATAATCGTAGTCAAGCAGTGTTTACTGCGGTTATATTTTGGATAGGTGACCGCTTTAGGAACACATCATGTTGTTGACTTGCTTTACGTTTTTTTAATATTTGATATTATTTTAATAAAAATTTCTGGAAAGTAGTAAGTATTAAAATTAGTTTAATATTTAAATAAAATACAAATAAACTGTTTAAAGTATATTTATTTCGTTGAAATCATATAATAGAAGTATAACTTCTTACGTGCGTACTAAGTACACACACATTCTTTTTACAAATTAATGTCACTATAGCTGTTTCGGCAGAGTGCCTTTCTCAATTGATATATTTTACTGTGTCTGCACTTAAAGTCTTTAACTGACGAGGTTATGGAGTGCGGAGCTGTGTGACTTAAGTTGGCCATTCAGAATTCTATCTATATTTTTTAATTTATCAATTTCGATAAATTCTAATAAATATAGCTTAACACCTTTATTTTGAATATGAAGGACTTGAAACTCTTCTTTAAAAGAGTGATATGAACTAGAAGGTGAACTGCATAATGTACAATCTGTTTTTTCTATTATTGAAAGCCCTTTTGTGTTCTGCTATGCGTTTGTCAAAGTTTCTGTTAGTTTGACCGATGTAAGTTTTTGGACAGCCACCACATGTCAGTTTGTATACACCACTCTGTAATTGCTTTTTCTTTTGGCATGTGTTTTCTTTCCTTTGCTTGTTTTTCGCATTCTCGTATTCCTAGGTCTTTCAAATCCTGGTTAATACCATCAATCCACCTCTTTCTAGGCCTAAATATTTGAAACGGTCCACTCTTTCAAATATTTGCCCACTAAGAGATATGTTGCCTTTCGTTTGTACTTTTTCCCGAGTTTTTATCATGTACCTACTTTGTCTTTGAGACATTAACTTCTAGACCCATAGTCTGTGCCGCTTCTTTAAAATATGTATAAATTTTTTCTAGGTCTTTTAATGTCCAGCTGATTATGTCTATATCATCTGCGTAGGCAACGACATGATTGAGCTTTGTAAATATTGTACCATCCCTATCTATAGGAGTTTTCCTGGTTACTTGTTACAACTCGAAGGTTAAAAAGTGTTGTTGACACTGCATCCCCTTGTGTTAGACCTTCATTAATGTTACTAAATTCATCGGACAGTTGATTTTGGATCCTTACTTTTGCTTTGGTGTTGGTTAGGCATAGTTTTACTAATCTGATTAGTTTTTTTGGCACATTTAACTCTTGCATTACGCTTTATAATTCCTTTCTAATTATTGAGTCATAAGCTTGTTTGAAATCTACAAATAGATGATGTAGTTCGGTATTCCGCTCGTAGAATTTTTCCGGCGTTTGCCTTACTGTAAATATTTGGTCTATAGTTGACCTGCCTTTCCTGAATCCTCCTTGATAATCCCCTGTTGTTTGTTCCATTATATTATTTAGTCTTCCTTCCAATATTTTGCTAAATATTTTGTATCCAACGTTGAGTAGTGATATTCCCCGGTAATTATTGCAATCTAACTTATCTCCATCAAATCTCTTATCAAAAAACAGTTAGAAAGATCTGGACAAGAAAATATCGGTCAAAATCTAGATATCATGAATTCCGCCATGGTCACCATAGCAAACGAAGTTTTGAAACCAGAAAAAGACCCAATAAAGAAAAAGGATTTGATGACCGATAAAATACTAGACCTTATTCAACAAAGAAGAAATTGGAAAAGCAAAGACGAGATTCGGTATAGAGAGATATATCGACAAATAAGATACGAGGTTAAGCGAGCAAAAGAGGACTGGATGGAACAAAGATGTCGTGAAATGGAAGCACTACAAAGAAAACATGACGAGTTTAATATACATAAAAAGCTTAAAGAAATTACCTACACTCAGAGAAAAAGAGCTCCTCACTTTATGAGAAACTCCAAAGGTAAAATAATTCTTGACTTGGATGAAAAAAAGGAAGAATGGACTAACTATATAAAAGAGCTCTTCCTGGATACGAGGCCACCACTTAACACCACAAAGTATGCGAATACTGGTCCTAGTATTTTAAAAGCGGAAGTAGAGAAAGCCATCAAACAGAGCAAAAATGGGAAATCTCCAGGCCCTGACCAAATACCATCAGACTGGCTCAAACTTCTGGATGACGACAATGTTTCACAACTAACAAACATTTATAACCATATATACGAGACTGGCATGATGCCACAGATATGGTTAGAGTCCACATTTATTCCACTCCCAAAAAAGCCTAATACATCATCATGTAAAGACTTTAGACTAATTAGTCTCATGAGCCACTCTCTCAAGCTACTTCTTAAGATAATTCTTAATAGAATCAAGCAGAAATGTGAAGAGACAATGGGAAACAAACAATTCGGTTTCAGAGAAGGATTGGGAACAAGGGAAGCTTTGTTCTCAGTGTTAACATTACTTCAACGATCATGGGAAGTACAGAAACCAATTTACGTCTGCTTTATAGATTTTGAGAAGGCGTTTGATAGAGTTCAACATAATAGGTTGTTTGAATATCTAGAAATGATTGGAATAGACGATAAAGATCTGAGACTTTTACAACATCTATATTGGTATCAAGAAGCTTCTATTCTGGTAGACGGCAAAGAAACAGACAAAATTTGCATTCAAAGAGGTGTCAGACAGGGTTGTGTGTTATCCCCAACTTTGTTTAACGTATACTCGAAATAATTTTTAATGAAGCCTTGGAAGGACAATGTGGAGTTCGAATAGGGGGAGAAACTATTAACAACATCAGAAATGCAGACGACACCGCGATCATGGCTGAAAATATCGAAGATCTTCAATTCCTTATAGATCGAGTCACTAGGGAATGCTCCAATAACGGACTTAACATAAATGCAACAAAGACAAAGTTACTTGTGGTTAGTAAACAAGACGTCGGCCCTATGCAACTAATTGTCAATGATGAATCAATAACAAAAGTTAACCATTTTAAATACCTAGGATCTTGGATAAACGAGACACTAAATCCGGATGAAGAAATTAAAACTCGTATAGAAATTGCAAGAGGAGCATTTATGAAACTTAGATCTATTCTGAGCAACTCTCAGCTGAACTTACAACTAAGAATCAAGTTCCTAAAATGTTATGTGTATCCTGTATTACTATATGGATGTGAAACCTGGATCATGAAGGTTAACATGATGAACAAATTAGAAGCCTTTGAGATGTGGTCGTATCGTAGAATGCTCAGAATATCTTGGGTTCAACGCATTTCAAACAGAGAAGTCTTAAACAGAGTAGGTCAAGGCGAAGGTGACTTAATGAAGATGATAAAAAAGAGAAAACTTGAATATCTGGGGCATATAATGAGAGGTAGCAGATACAGGATGCTGCAGTTAATACTCAATGGAAAGATCGACGGAAAAAGAGGAATTGGTCGAAAGAAATATTCATGGCTCCGAAACCTTCGTCAATGGACTGGCTTATCAGCAGATCAATTGTTACATGCCGCACAAGATCGAGAACGATATCGGCAAATTGTTATGGAAGCTACCCACGCCTAAAAATTTGGGCACGGTACTTAAAGAAGAAGAACTTATCTCCCTTCTTATGCATAGGGCATATCACCCCAATTTTCCATTGTTCCGGCATTATTTCTTTGGTCCATATTTCTAGTATTAACTTTGTTATTTCACTCTGTATTCTATGTCCTCCATATTTTAACATTTCTACAGTTATTGTATCGCATCCTGGGGCCTTGTTATTTTTCATTTTTTTTATTACGTCTTTTATTTCTGCTTCTGTTGGTGCATATTGATCTACTTCAGTCAGCCTCTCCTACCAATCTTAGCTCTTCTATTTCGTAACGTTGATTTTGTTTATTCAACAGTTCTTTAAAATGTTCTCTCCACCGTTTTAGCACTCCTTTTTCGCCTGCTATTAGGTCCCCATTTTTGTCTTTGCATAATTTTGTTCTTGGTTGGAAACCTTTTTTTAAAGTTTTATTTCCTTATAGAATAAGTTCTATTTCATGTTTTTGTTCATGTTCTTCTAGCTTTTCAATTTTTTCTTTATTGTGTTTCCTCTTTTTAAATCTTAGATGTTTTTTTTAATTGTCGTCTTCTTGTAGTATATTCCTCTTTGGTTTCTACCGTACTGTTGTTCAGTATTTTAAGCCTAGCTTGGTTTTTTTTGTTCCATTAGTCTCTGAAGCGCGTGATACACACGCAAACTTTAAGTACGCGGGTTTAAAGATCGCGGACTTACTCTGCTCGCCGTCGGTGATACACGGCAGACTTAAAGTACGCGGTTTTAAAGATCGCGGTCGCCGTCGGTGGTTTGTGCTATTTAGGAATTTTATCGTATTATATACTTCGTATCGTATCCTATCGTGTTATATATTTTTAATACTAATAAAAAAGACGAAATCGAAAAGTGTGGGTAACAAACAAAATATCATAGATAAGAGGGTAATATTTTCATCGGGAGGATAAAACAGCCTATAAATAATCAGGTTTACTAAAAAACAAATAATCAAAAATAATTTGGTATAGCTTAAAATAGTGTTTTACGGTTTTCTCAAAACTTATAAAATGTAACTTGTCTCCTTTCAACAATAAACGATTGAATTATTTTTAGGCAATTTGCTTAATTAGTGAAAATATAAGTGTAACTTTAAACGCAATAACATGATGGCTCGAGGCTCGCTGCTCGTGGCAGTGATACACGTACGGGTTACGAGTAAAATTTCAAACTTGTTGGATCGACGGCGTACTTACTCGGCGGACTTAAAATACGCGTACTTGCTGTGATACACGCGCGAAAAAGGTCGTCGAGCCATAAGTTCGCGTACTTACTCGCGTGTGTATCACCCCTTTGACAGTCTTTGTCATACCATCTTAAAAAAAATGCTATTAGACTCTTATAATATACTATTTGAGTTTGAGGAGAAAAAAAACTAAACAAAACAACTCTTTTTATAAAAATTAATCATTTGGTCACTCTGCCAAATATTTATAAAAAAAATACACAAACTTTCCCTTAAATCACCTATTCATCTGTTTCCAATCCAATATCATCAGCATTCATACTTGTTCGTTTGTCCTCAGATTTTTGTAGAATTCATGACAGACCGGCGCCGGCGTAGTGTGTAGTCTTTATAATTTAATTTTTGAATATAAGCTATTCATCATATCCAAAAAAGAAGGCTAAAAGGAATTACAACGTTAAAAGGGTTCAAAATTGTTTCATATGTTCAATGGTCTCCCAACTCCACGGTTTTTTCGGCTCCGGAAAAAACCGCGGAGTGCTACCACCTCTACTATTTTCATCTATTTTTATTTCACAACGCATTATGTTGTCCATCTTTTGCGTTATTTTGCCGGTTATTACCGCGTTCATCATTGCATATTTGTTTTTAAACCCGATTTAATAAATTGTTATTCTCCTCTTATCGTGTCTTATTTAAAATAAACTTATTTTAAATCAAAATTGTAGTTAATTGTAGTTGTAGTTAATGTAGTAAAAATAGTAGTAAAAATGAATGAGTGAAACAGAAGAAGAGAAAAAGCATAAGTCTAATGACTGTAATGAACTTTTACTTAGACTCCTATTAATCTATTTCCCAACACTGCACTGATAAAAATTATAATTTAATTAACAACAAATTTAAAGCAATAAATAGAAACAAATTGAGTAATCAGAATGAAAACTGTAGATAAAAACTTTAACTACTAACAATTTATTGTATTCAATATTTCGAAATCTAGTCGACCTAGTTTTGAAGAAACTGTAAAAATCTTTATCAGTACCACGGTAATACCGATCTAATCTTATTTTTTTAGTATGAAGGGCATTGGTCGATTGTAGATTCCAGATAGAATAGTATCGATTTTTAAATAATTTTTTAGTTGTCAACCTTATATCGATATATTTTAACGCATACCTTTCTGTAATAATAATGTCTAATATTTATGCGTAATATTTGTCTATATACGGAGTGTCCCACGTTATTGTTAAGATGCAGTAATTCTCTTATTTTCCGAAAAAGTAAAAAATAAAACAAAAACCTCTGTAATTTTCATTTCAAAACCTTTCTAAAGGAGTTACAAAAATTTCCTCCCAAGTTTTTTTATATCTCTTTTTAATATGTAGGTATTTTAAATACATTGCTACTTTATTTTATAGTATATTGTGCAACAAGTGCAGAAAGGTACTCATTTCTCACGAGTTTGAAAAGTTGCGGTACGAGCGCAAGCGAGTGCCGCAATTCAAACGAGTGAGAAATCACCTTTCTGCACGTATTACATACTATACTTTTTGTACAACCACAGTTTTTGCTAAAAATAAAAATCACAATTTCCAAACGAAGATTTATTATAATAATAAATTATAAATTTTAAACTGTATTTAATTAATACTAATCAATTTAAATTCCTTATACCTAAACAAATTACACAGAAATCAGTTAAAAAATTAATGTACTGCCTTAATGTGTTTGAACTTAAACTATTTTAAATAATTATTATTATAAAGTAATGTCACATTTGACGTTATATTTATGCAGACACAGATTTTCAAATATACCTACTTCATTCGACGTATCTTGCTGAGGTTGCTAAATCCTTATTGGTTAATTGATATTTATAAAATGTTTATTAAGAATAAAATTGTAAAATAAAACAGTTGTAACATTCATAATTTAATTTCTATACGATAATTAAGTATAATAACTGTCTTACAGGTTATACAGGGTGTCCAGAAAAGATTGGTCATAAATTATACCACAGATTCTGGGGTCAAAAATAGATTGATTGAACCTCACTTACCTATATAAAATAGTGCATACAAAAAAAGTTACAGCCTTTTGAAGTTACAAATTGAAAATCGATTTTTTTTCATATATCGAAAACTCTCAGAGATTTTTGATCGAAAATGGACATGTGACATTTTGTATGACAGCAACATCTTAAAAAAAAATTAAAGTGAAATTTGTGCACCCCATAAAAGTTTTATGGGGTTTTGTTCCCTTAAACCCCCCCAAACTTTTGTGTACGTTTCAATTGAATTATTATTGTGGCACCATTAGTTAAACACAATGTTTCTAAAACTTTTTTGCCTCTTAGTACTTTTTTGATAAGTCAGTGTTTATCGAGATATTTTGAATATTTGTCGAATGCACCACATATTTGTATATATATGGTTAAGTACGGTTATAGAGACCTGTTAATAATCTGAAAATTTATTTATAATTTACATTTTTAGGTATATTTTGAAAAAGAAGCTACATCTCGATAAAAGGTGACTTATAAAAAAAAGACTAAGAGGCAAAAGTCTTAAAAAAACTGTGTTTAACTAATGGTACCACAATAATAGTTTAATTGGAACGTACACAAACATTTGGGGGATTTAAAGGAACAAAACCCCCATAAAAATTTTACGTAAATATATTGAAAAAGAAGCCGCATCTCGATAAAAACTGGCTTATCGAAAAAATACTAGGAGGCAAAAAAGTTTTAGAAACGTTGTGTTTAACTAATGGTACCACAATAATGAATCAATTGGAACGTACACAAAAGTTTGGGGGGGTTTAAGGGAACAAAATCCCCATAAATTTTTTATGGGGTGAACAAATTTCACTATAATTCTGTTTTAGGATGTTCCTGCCATAAGAATGATACATGTCCATTTTCAATAAAAAATCTTTAATAGTTTTCGATATATTGAAAACAATCGATTTTCATTTTGTAACTTCAAAGGGCTGTAACTTTTTTTATGAGCACTTGTACTAAGGTAAGTTAGGTTCAATCGAACTATTTTTGACCCCAAAATGTGTGGTATAATTTATGACCAATCTTTTCGGGACACCCTGTATATTTGTCTACACTTTAACCACAGATGTAAACAGAATATATAAAGTTACTCAGAATGAGGTAGTCATTTGTAGAATACTAAATTTAAAGTTAAAAAATAATGTGTTAAATTAGCGAATTTTCCAGATTTCTCGGACATGAGATGTAGTTAAATCGGTTCTTTTTTGAAAAGTACTATCAAATCTGATATTTCAAATAAAACAATTTCATCAAAAGATGTTATAATTATTTTCGTGGAATGTAATGGTACTGTGCAGAAAAGAACTTTCCGGCACAGAACCGTCACTTTTCTGCACACTAACCTCATATATCATATACTGTGAGAAAATGTCAAGTTTCTTAACATAAAACTGTGCAGAATAGTTATTTATGAAACAGTTCGTGAAGTATGCTTTTTGCGAACGCACGCGATGTTATACATCGCGTAAGTTCGCAAAAAGTACTTCACGCACAGTTTCATACAATATTTTATCTACGATAAACAAATAAAAAAACTGTAACTCTTCGTCACTGGAATTCATTTCTATTCTACAATTTTTAGAACTTTGACATAAAAAAATTCTAACTTCTTTCGAACCACAAAACTGTCAAAACTTTTGTTGTAATTTATTGCTCACATGTCATCACCATGACAACGCGAAAGTTAAGGATATTTGATTATATGAAAGTGTTCCAAAAAACAGTGCGAAAAAGTAAATCCCATTTAAAATACATTGTTACTTCACTCACACTTTAAATCCTTCACGCACTGCTATCTATAATGAAAGTTTTCACAAACTAAAAACTTATACATAATATGAGATAGAGTAGATAAAAGTGCATTTTGAATAGTGGTTGTAGAAAAAATATATACTATGGTCATTGTAGACAACAACAACTCATATTCCGATTTTATGTGTACTAAAAATTTCGAAAAAAAATTCAAGTTTCTCAGTGTTTCAAGCCATTTAGCATGACTGTTTTTATAAGGATAATAGAACTTACATACAAGTTTTGGTTTGTCCGTTTGCATTGATGTTTGTTGTCTTTATTTCAATTTTTTCCGAAAATAATGTTCATGCGTTCTTCGCCTTTTGTCAGAGAACCAAAAATGCTTGCGACCTTCAGAGTTCAACCTTCTACAGGCAAAGTCATGTTAACATTTTTTTTTCTACCATTTTTCTACCCTTACTCGTATAGTTTATGTAATCTAGAGTGCAGATCAGTATCAGTATCATGAATAAAACTATATTTATAAATAATGTTAACTAATATTTTATTGATATCTTTGTCTGAATATTTGCCAAACTGTGCTGTTCACTTTGACAAGGTGAAAAATGTGTGTCATATTAATTGGGATAAATGTCACTGAATGTTTTTATACAAAGACTTGAATTTTGTATGTAAGTATTAAAAAATAATGTATCGAATATCACACGATAGTAAGAATGAATAAGAAAATAGTGCTCCAGTTTTTTTCAAACTTGTTTCCATTCGGCAATAATCACTCGAGTCCTCCGGGCTCTCGTGTCAATTGCCAGGCAAAAAGTTTTTTAAAAATTGTCGCATTATTGCCAATTTATTCTCACTCTCTTGTGATATTAATGTTGAAAACGTTATTTCACGTAGTATCAAAAATCATGGCTGCCATGAACAAATGGACGGTGCTCTATTGAACTAATAAAAACATTACTTCTCCTCGTAACATGCAATAAATAAATACTTTAATTATATTCATATAGAATGTCTTCCGACTTGATTAATGGTATATCGGCAGCCCGCAGGGATATAAATAAAACACCGCCACAACTTTCGTCCAGTTACACTGACATTGGCGATATTTGTAAGAAAGAGGTACAAATCTGTGGTAATAACAACAAGCGGCCATAAATTGTTTCGATTCGATTAGGAAACAAGTGGTGACAACACGGTAATAAATAAGGAACGAAGTGGCTTCGCGATATCTCATTTTTATAGTTTAATACTTGTTTGACTTGCATTTATCCTGTTAAATGCTCTTTAGATATATTACATATATATTCCGTGACCATCAGACAACCTATGGCCTAAATTGTATGTTATTACTCAAGAGGGAGCAAACTTATTGACAAACTGTCGAGAACCGAAGCAAAGAAAACCTTTCTGATTCAATGCAGAAATACGAAGAGATACCCACAATCGCACACGTATCTACCATATCTTACAAACCATGGGCACCCTATCCAACAAACACATATTCTTCCAACTTGAACCTCTCCTACTCTCTACTATTTTGAATCAGCTTCTAGCTGATCAAAAGCTATAAAGCTTCTCTAATTAAAAAATACACCCTCTTTCTGAAGTAATCTGTGTCTCATCTCCAAAATAAATTAAACAATCTAGGGAGTACTCCTTTCAGTCGCTTTCCATTTCATGATAAATGCATAAAACATTTCACAAACACCCAAATTCCCTTCTTCTTCTTCTTCCTTTTTTTTTGGGTTTCGATTTTTTTTTAATCATTTACCCAGTACATGTTATTGGTTATGCGCGTCTTGCTCAAGGCAATGCACAACCAGGTGTCCTGTCAACTTCAGATCTATTTTTTTTTTGGTCCTATGTGGTCCTTGTCCTTCTTCTTGTTTTTCTGTAGATAGAGGGGGAAAAGTGTTACAACATTTAAGGTTAACTTAAGACTTTTCTCGTTTGGGGGTAGCTTCCAAACATTTTCACATAGGTTTAGGGCTGGCTACCTTCGGTTAGGATTAAGGATTTTAAGGATACAAATATAATTTTTGACATTTTAGGAGATTCCCTGTATTTTCTGAAGTATTTATTTATTGTTATTGTTATTATTATTATTTTTTGAAAATTCTATAGATCTACTTGAAAAAATTTGATAAATTTATTGATTATCTTAATAACTTTATTCGAGGGTTTATATAAAATGCTCTGTAAAGATATTGGACTGTCTATTCCAGCTTTTATTAGTTCTAGATACAAATCCATATCTCTATGTTTATTTATGGGGCACTCAAAGATGATGTGTACCAATGTTCCCATAGTACCGCATTCGCATATCGGTGTTTCCGTTTTGCCTATTTTGTGGAGATAACAAGGAGTTTTGCAATGTCCACTTCGTAAACGATTAAGGTTAGTAATATTGTTCCTACCCAAATATCCACATTTGTTATACCAAGGTTTTATAGGGAAACTACCCTGCAGTCCATAATAGTCCGGATATTTACCTTTAATTTGGGAATACCAGTTATTGTAAAATTGAGTCAAGATGTTCTTTTTTGTAACACAAAAGATATCTGCGCTGATGTTTTTTACATCATATGGTACTCTTAATTCTCTCCCAATATTGGCCAAGCTATCTGCCACCTCGTTGCCTTTAATCCCCTGATGTCCCGGTACCCATTCTAATCCTATTGAAAATCCCATATTATTTGCATCTACCAGTAGTTTTTTGGTCATTATAGTTACATAATCCATTTGGTCCCATTTGTGACTAGATATTTTGGATAAGGCACTTTTTGAATCTACAAAGATCACTGCTTTCATGATTTCCTTTTCAATACATACCGACATGGCTTTGTATACCGCTATTATTTCAGTTGTGCAGATTTGTGTATAGTTATGGAGTCGTGACGAATATTTATAATTGATGCTTGGGATGTAAATTCCAAATCCCGATTGATTTGTTTGTGGGTCTATTGATCCATCTGTATATACGTGGGTATGATTATTATATATTCCACCATATTTAGCTATGAACTTTTCGTTCGATTCAATTTCATATTTTTCAAATTCTAGACTTTTAATTGTAATGGGGTATAGAAGAGTTTTTCTTTCTACCTCATATATAGGATTGATTTTATATCTAATTATGTTTTTTGTTTTTTTGAGTATATTTGTATATGCTAGTGAGTAATCTGGTATGACCTTGTTCCTCCAGAATCTATTGTTTGCATTTATTGCTTCATTTAGCTTATTTAGACTCTTTACTATGATATTGTTTTTTTCCGGCATTTGTTTGAGTATATATTTATGTGCTAGTATCTCCCTTCTAACTTGTAACGTTGTTACTGAACACTCTGCTTGCAATATTAAGATGGGTGTAGAACGTAGACAACCCGTTACGATTCTCAAGGCAACATTCTGTACTTGTTCCAACCTCATCATCAAACTTTTACTGCAGGGGTTTAAAAGATTGGCTGCGTAATCTAAATGAGATCTAACTATTCCTTTGTATAAACTCAAAAGAATGTTCGGGTCAGCTCCCCATTTTGTACCACAAATTGCTCTCATGACATTTATTCCTTTGTTTGCTTTAGTTATCATGTCGTTAATTTGAATTGTCATATTCAAATTGCACTGTAAATGAAATCCCAGATACTTTATTTCATTTTTCCATGGAATTTCCATATTTTGATATATCAAATGTGGGAAGTTATAAGCCTGACTTCTTTTTCTAAATATTATTGCTTTTGATTTGTGTGCTGAAATTTTAAAGTTGTGTTTCTCAAACCACTCCTGTAAATTTATTATATGGGTATTTAAGGAATTAATTAGCTTGTATATATCAGATCCTTGCACCAGAATTACAAAATCATCTGCATATTGAAAACACTCCATCTCATGGTTAATTAAATCATGTAGGGATCTAGTATAGAGATTGAATAATATTGGACTGAGTGGAGACCCTTGAGGCAATCCAGTGGATGCTTGCATTGGGCCTAATATATTATTTGATTTGTCTTTAACGTAGATATTTCTGTTGAGCAAAAATTGCAAGATCAAGTTTGCATAAGTTATTGGGATGTCATACTTTAATAAGTATTTATATAGCAAATATATATTGACTGTATCATATGCCCTACTGATATCCAAAAAAATTCCTATTGTATTTAAATTTTTACTAAATCCAGTTCTAATATAATTAATTGTTAAAGCTAAGTTATCGTTGCACCCTTTGTTTCTTCTGAAACCTAACTGCTTAGGGCTTAGTATCGATTTTTTTTCCGTTATTTGTTCTATTCTTAATTTAATTATATTTTGCAAAATTTTGCCTACACATGACTCTAGAGCTATGTTTCTATAATTATCCTCACATAAAGGGTCTCTATTAGGTTTTAAAAAGGGAATGACAAGGGTGTTTTTCCATTCTTGTGGAAAACCTGTGTTTCTTTTAACTATTTGATTAAATATTTTTGACAATGCATCTAGCGCCACCAGGGGAAGTCTGTTTATCATGCTATATGTTACAAGATCTAAGCCAGTAGCCTTATCCTTTTTATTTATGACACTTATTATTTCCTGCCTTGAAATGTCCTCCACATCCTCGTTAGTTAGGGTAACCGTGAACTCAGGATCTGTTATGTCAATTGCCAAATTATTTAATATGTTCTGAGCTATGTTTTTGTTGGGAAGTTTAGCAGGGATTACAGCATTTTGATATGTGGAGAATAGCTTAACTGTTCGCCATATTTCAGATAGAGGTGTGTCCCTTGTCAATCCATTGCAAAAGCTTTTGAAGCTATTTCTTTTTTTTTGTTTTAAATATTTTTTTACTGTATGCAAATATTTTTTTGATTTCAATATAATTTTCATTGCTTGCTTCTTCCTTATATTTTTTAATTTTTTCTTTTCTTGTTTTTATTAAATTAGAGCATTCCTTATCCCACCAGGGAGGGCTTTTCTTTTTTCTTATAGATTTTTCTGTTTTCAAGAGAGGTATTTCCTCATCACTCACCATTTCCATAATTTGTGTAAATGAATTATAGTCTTCACACCCATTCTTCATCAAGTCTTCTATTTTTGAAGCATAATTCTCCCAATTGACATTCTTTGTATTTCTTTTATGACTTTTTTGTGTTACTATATTTTCATTTACAATTGCGATTTTGCAAGAAGTTGGAAAATGATCACTGCCTCCAGAATCCTCTAACACATCCCATTGGCATATATTTGCAATTTCCGAGGAAATTAGTGTTAGGTCTACCGCTGAGGCATTCTGTCCAGGTAGGGTAATCCGCGTGGGTCTCCCATCATTGCAGCAAACTAGATCCAAATCCTCTAAGGATTCAGCAATGATTCTTCCATTAACATTAACAGACACTTGACTTCCCCAAAGTGCATTATGTGCATTCATATCCCCCATTAAAATTTTATTTCCCCTGATTTTATTTATGCGTCCAACCCAACTATTTAAATTTATTTTTGCCCTAGGATGGATATAAATGTTAATAACTGTAATGTCCCAATCTATTATTTTTGTTGCTAAAATTTGAATTTTACTAACATTGTTATTATACCTATATACTATTTTGTGATCCAGACTATTATGAACCACAGTAGCTAGGCCACCATAACCATCCCCTCGATCCAACCTATGTATTTCATATCCTCTTAGATAGAAGTGATGATTATTTTTTAGCCAAGTTTCATTTAATAGAATTAATTTGGGTCTATGTTCGCTTATGAAATATTTCAGACTGTTATAGTTACTGCTTAAACTTTTTATGTTCCATTGGATAATAAGTGGATTCTTGATATCCATCTAAATCTAGCAACTTTTGGTTCGATGAGCTTTCATGTATAAATAGCTGGTTCAAGTAATTGATTATATGTTCCTTATGTTTCCAATCTAGTTTTTTTAATATCGCATTCAGTGTTTTTTCTGTGTCCCTCTCTAGTTGCTCTGTACGGGAACATCCAGGAGTCTCATTGTTTACTGCACGAGCTCTCTCTTCGCTTCTCCCATTTGGAGATAATAAATATTGATTGTGTACTTCTTTATTGTATGTCTTATTTGTTTCATTAGCCTTTCTTTTATTTTTGTTTGAGTTATTCTCAATTTTTCTACTAAACAGGTGTTCAGGGTTACTCTTTACATTTTCTATCCATCGCATATTGATGGGAATTGTCTCTAAATTATTTGTTTGAGTTTTATGTAATGTTGGGAATTCCTCCTGGCTCATTCTGAATATATTATTCTCTTGCGATTTTCTAGTAGAAACATAAGGAAATCTCTCGCATGCCTCGTAGTATGAAAGATTGTCCAGAGACATGACAGCCTTAATATTCCGCTGTCTCACATACTCTGGACACTCCTCATAGGTACTTATATGAAAGCTGCTATTACAATGTAAACATTTCATCGAACAATCCCCTTCATGTATTTTTTCCGCGCAGTTTTTGCATTTTTCTCCCCTTCTACAAAGATTTTTTGTGTGTCCAAAAAGAAAACACCGATAACATTGAACCACTGGTATCATGTATGGTTTTACCCTAAAAGGGATCCCATATATATTCACTTCCTTCGGGATTACTTTTCCCGAAAAGGTAAATGCGACCGTTTCTGTATCAATATATTTCTCCTTGTCATATTTAGACCTTCGTTTAAATCGTCTTATTTCTAGTACTTTAATGTTGACCGAAGCCAATCCCGAAAATTTGATTAGATCTGCATCAGATATACTAGTATCTACATTATTAACGACTCCCCTACATGTTACGTTATTTGCCGGAATAAACAATTCATATCCATCATTTCTGACCACGTCATTTAAAACAAATTTATTAGCATCCTCCCATTTCTTGAAAGCAACGCTAATTCGGTTTTTTCCTTTTTTGCTAAGTTTAAGTACATTCTCGATTTTTTTGTCATTGATGTATTTTGCTAATTTCAAAAAACTATAATTACCGACGTTATCGCCTTTTGACTCCATAAATACCTCAAAGGGACCGGTATCAGTGTACTGATAATAGAAATGTTTTTTTCCTTTTTTTATTTCATTGTTATTATTAGTGATTGAATTAGCATTGCTATCAAGCAATGGTGTATTATTTAAACTACTATTATTTTCAGTGTTTTCTATATTATCTAACATCTCCTCATCACCGGGGGGGATAGCCCCCCCCCCCGTAGTATCCCCCATAATTAACCCTGTAATGCAAAGCTGTCTCTTTTTTACCTAACTAGATAATGTATAATTTATTTTATTCAAAGAAAGTACAGGAAATTTAGGAATTCAACAGATAGGAAATTTGTTAGTTACCTCTATTATGTAGTTCCTATTTTGTTTTTGCCGCCTGCGTTTTTTTTGAATTATCACTTCCACACTGAACTGTCACACAACCGAACGTTAGGAAAGCTCATACAGAAGTCCCCCACCCAAATTCCCAGAAATACCCTGAAACTTCTATCACTCGGACCTTCTTCTTCATCTTCTTCTTCTTCTTTGGGTCGTGTCTGTATTCAGACGTTGGCCCTCATTATGTTTACAACTTCCTGAAACCTTTCTCTATCGGCTGCTGCGGGAAATAATTCTTCTACTGTGGAACCACACCATTGTCTAATATGACGCAGCCATGAAAGTTTTTTTCGACCAATCCATCTCTTTCCCTCCACTTTTCCTTGTGTTATAAGGCTAAACAGATGGTATTTAGGTCCTCGAATTATATGGCCGAAGTATTCTGTTTTTCTCCTCTTTATGATGCTTATGAGCAGACGTTCTGAATTTATCATTTGAAGAACATATTCATTGGAAGTGTGCGAAACCCACGATATCTTTAGGATTCGTCGATAGCACCATAATTCGAATGCTTCTAATGTGTTGAGCATTGTGGTTTTTAACGTCCATGTCTCACAACCATACAATAGGATAGACCACACATAACATTTTAAGACCTTCTTGCGAATATTCATCGACAGGTTTCTGTTACATAACACTGGTTTCCGGGTCATAAAAGCCTTACGTAATACAGGGTGAGTCATGAGAAACTGTACATACTCCTACCTCGTATAAAGGCTCCTATGGGGAATAACAAATGACCATTAAAAAGTGTCTGCTCCCCTTGTTTAATAATATACAGGGCGAGTTTCGCATTTTGACAGAAATTTATATTCGTCATAATTTTTGAACGGTCATATCGATGTGTCTCTTATTTTGGTCAATCGTTACACAATTACCACCTAATCAACTGATTTATTCAAACTAGAAAAAAATCAGGTCCGGCTTTAAAAAATTAGTTCGTTTGGGTCTTAGAAAAAATTTCACCCTGTATACGCTTTTTGAAAACTCTAATATGAATTTTACAAATTAGACAAATAGGCAATTAAAATGGCATATTTATTTTTTTCCCCACATGATTACTTAATTTTCTATTAAAAAATCAAATTTGTCAAAATCGGAATTTTAACCTAAAAATGAAAAAAAAACAAGACGAAATCACGGTTTAACTCGCTACAACGTTCCATTTTAAATTTTTTTCTGAAATTTTTACAGCACATATCTCTTACCATTGTGAAGACTAAGACAATTGTTGTAGACTTTCAGTCTTCTTCTCGTAAAAGTTATGAATTTTTAAAAATAAAAGGTGCAGATTCGTGAATTGCAAAGTTAAATCGCAAAAATTAAGTGAAAAAATTTAAAATTGATCTATTTGATCACGTCTATGTTAAACTGTAGAGTCCCAAAGAGAAGTGTTATCGGGAGTTTTAGATCTAGACGTGTTATAGAAAAAAAAATGGTGAAACTTTTAATTTTAAGAAAAACGTTGTTTAATTTTTTTATTTTTATGGTAAAATTGCGATTTTGACAAATTTGATTTTTTAATAAAAAATTAAGTAATCGTGTGGAGAAAAAATAAATATGCCATTTTAATTGCCTATTTGTCTAATTTGTAAAACTCCTATTAGAGTTTTCAAAAAGCGTATACAGTGTGAAATTTTTTCTAAGCCCAAACGAACTAATTTTTTAAAGCCGGACCTGATTTTTTTCTAGTTTGAATAAGTCAGTTGATTAGGTGGTAATAGTGTAACGATTGACCAAAATAAGAGACACATCGATCTGACCATTCAAAAATTATGACGAATAAAAATTTCTGCCAAAATGCGAAACTCGCCCTGTATATTATTAAACAATGGGAGCAGATACTCTTTAATGGTCATTTGTTATTCCCAATAGGGACCTCTATACGAGGTAGGAGTATGTACAGTTCCTCATGACTCACCCTGTATTTTGATCCTGGTTATTATCTCTTCATTAAAGTCACAATTTATATTTAACCAGCTGCTAAGGTATTTGAAATGATTTACCCGTTCTATCTCCTGTCCATTAATAGATAGCAGACCTTGATCTATATTAATCTTTCCATCTGCCATCCCATTTGTCTTTGAAATGTTGATTTTAAGGCCTCTCCGATAACTGTCTTCAATGAATAGATTTAGTAGTGTCTGAAGATCTTGTAAATTTTCTGCGAGAAAGGCTGTATCGTCAGAGTATCTAATATTGGTGATTACTTCAGAGTACTTAGGTTTTCATGGACCTAAGTCGGATTAATACCCTCTTTTAAGGATTATTCTGTATGCAATTTCGTAGCCGACATAGAAAACACACTATCTTACTCTGAAGCCAATGACCTTCTTGAATTAAAATCATCTACCAACAACATTCTCACCAACTTCTCACATAAACTTCCCTACGCTAGCTCTGATATTGATCTAATTTACAAAAAAAAAAAGGTCCACATCCTTAAAATAACACACTGATCTGATGGTATTAGTGACAAAAGCAATTCTACCGTCCTGTAGAGAGAGCAATACATAAATTATTTGAACCAACAACTCTTAGATGATACTTTATATTATCAGCTAGTTCATACTTTGGTATGCAACCAAAGTCTACAGAAAACAAACCCACACCAGCAGATATTTAAATTAGCACTCCACTCCAACCACAACGTAAACATCAAGAAAGGAATTTTCAAATCCCTATTAGGGGAAATTAGAACGAAAACATGCATTGTTTCGGAAAAATTCAAACAAGCTTATATTTTTCTAAAACTTTTTTTGTTAGTTTATATACTTGTTAAAGTAAAAAGTTCTACTCGCAGATTTGGCCGCTAATTGTTTATTAATTTTTTAAACACTAACAATTGTTTTGTATAAATAATTTTAAAAATATCGTTAAATTCATCATTTTACTTTGATCAAATATGTTTATATTTTGTTTTTGATTATGCTGAATCAGAATATGGCATTGCAATTTGAAAATTCTTATACAGAAGCTCTTACACAGTATGTATGCGTAGCTAGGAACCACATGGAAAACTTTTTTATTATCAATTTTACGAAAAAAAGTTATTATTTATAAAATGCTCTAGATAGTCAAAAATCTAAAACTTAACCATCAGATATCAAATTTTATCAATTTTATACAAGTTATGTCAAAAATATGAATTACGTTAAAGAGTAAAGTACCTTTATATTCCAGAATATCAAAAAATGATATTATGAAAAGTTGTTTGAAATTAAAAATTATGTTTAAATATACAATAAATCATTCTAATTAAAAAAAATTTCAAATTTTTCTCAAATTACGGATACTCATCATCATTTTATTACCTACAATTATGACAACTATTTTATTATCACTTTTACGAAAAAAAGTTATTCTTCATAAAATGCTCTCCCTGGTCTAGAATCTAAGATACAACCATCAGATATCAAACTTTTTTAATTTTATACGAGGTATGTACAAAAATTTGAATTTTTCTTAAGAGTTAAGTGCCTTTATTATTCACAATATTTTAATTAGAAGGATGTAAATTAGAACACTTTTCGATATTGTGAAATGTAAAGGTACTTTGCTCTTGAGTGAAATTCATATTTTTTGACATACCTCGTATAAAATTAATTAAATTTTATATTTGATGATTGCATCATAGATTATATACGATGCAGAGTATTTTATAAAGAATCACTTTTTTTCGTAAAACTCATAATAAAAAAGTTATCAATAGGTTCCAAGTTACGCAGACATACTGTATAACAGCTAAAAAAAAATTTTTTACGGAACATTTATTATTGTGAAGCTTATTATTAAATGTTTTTTAGGTAAGTTTTACAGAAAAACGTTTTGATCACTTTTTATAAACATTTTTTTAGCTGGTAATTTTCAGTTTTTGTATTACATTTTTGTTATCGTTCTTAATTTTCTCAAAAAAAAATTGTTTATTTCATTTCTAAAGTAAAATAATTTAGTGCATTTTAAAGATTATATCCTAAGCTTTAAAAAAGTACTTATAAAACTGTAATAGATCTGTTCAAACTTGAGTAATACTAGGCCAGGAACCGAAGCTTTTCACCTCGCAATTTTTACAGAATGGATCGATTTACTTGAAAATTTTAGAATAAGTAGCGGATAGTTCAAGGATCAAAACCTATATGATTTCGAAAGGCGCTTTTACCCTGGTGGTTGCCACCCATCTCGGGGGTGGAAATTTTTTATTATATTTTGACCGCAAAAGTTAATAAAAACATTCATTCTAAGCAAAAAATGTTCTATACATTTTTTTGATAAAATTAATAGTTTTTGATTTATTCGCTATCGAAAGTGTTAGTTTTGTATAGAAAAAATCAATGTTTTTCGATATACTCGTTTACGATTCACTTAATTTTTGCCGTAGAAATTTTTTTTTAAACTAAGTTCTTGGGAATTATATAACCTACAATTTTATACTGAAACATTTTTTCGTATCTCTGATGCTAATCTTTCTATTCTGAAGGAAATTGCATTTTTTACCAAACTACAAAAATTCGTTATTCGCTTTTAACTCCAGTTTTTTTAAAAACTAATCATTTTAGGCGAGTCAAACTTCTAGAATCTATTATAAATACATAAATAAATAAGAATGAATAAGGCCAATCACTAAAACACCGCTAACTTACATTATTATGCTTCCAACTGGATTTCTTCTTTTTTTTTTTTAAAAAAAATATTGATTTTTTAACCGTAACTTTTTTATTTTTTATCTTAGAAAGTTTGGTAAAACATCATTTTGTAGGTTTTTACAAGATCTATAGGCCTATTAATATTAAATCTTTTTAAAATGCTCAGTCGCAAAAAGAGGTGATTTTGAAAGGGTTGGTAAAGGTGGTTTTTGCATGTTATTACAAGTTTTAATTGTGAATTGCTCACTCAATTTTTGCCGTAGAAAAAATTTTTGCAGACCAGGCTCTTGGGAATTAAATAAGCTACAATTTAAGTATGTATTAAACATTTTTTCGTATCACTAATGCTAATTTTTCTATTCTGAAGAAAAACCCATTTTTTTTCAAACTACGAAAATTCGTTATTCGCTTTTAACTTCATTTTTTTTAAAACTAATCTTTCTATACCGGTAAAACTTCTAGAACCTATTAATAATACATAAATAAAAAAGACCAAATAAGGTTAATGACTAATTTTAATATTAAGGTGGTGATTAGAGGCAGTGGCGTAGCGTGAGTGTCGGCCGCCCGGGGCGGAAGACAATTTTGCCGCCCTCTTATTTAGGTTTTTTAATTTATTGTATACTATACATTACATACATTAATTATAGAGAACTTTTCGGTGAGAAAAGTCATCATTATTTTGCATTATACTGATTGGATTTTAAGTTTTACAATCACGTTTATTTACAAAAATTATTTTACTTTAACCAATTAGATACATTGATATAGCTTAGTACCTATCACTTAAGATTAGGTACACCTTGACGATCAACAAAATTAAATAAAATCAATTTTTAATTAGAACTAGAAACGATACTATGGGCCATTCCACGAACATACGCCTGTTTTGGATTACTTCGACAACGATTATTTTACTGTGCAACATAAGAAGTACGAAAGTAAATGGCGCTAATAATTATTCCAATAAACAACAATGTAATTTGCAATTTACTTCCGTTCATCTTATTTTGCACAGTAAAATATTCGTTGTCGAAGTAATCCAAAACAGGCGTATGTTCGTGGAATAGGGTATATATAATGTTATATTTTTAACTTTATTGAAAAGTAATATGAGTATTTGTTAGAATTAAAAACAAAACTTCCGTCTTCAATTAAAAATTTATACGTCTACTTTTTTAAGAGCAAAGTCTTTTATTGCACCGTCAATGTCTATTGTATCACACACCTCTTTCTCAATAGACAAAATAGGCAAATTAGTACTTAGAGTACTCATTGTCGATGTTAAATATTTTTTAATCAATTTCAATTTTGAAAAACTGCTCTTACAGCTGGCATTGCTTATAGCAACTGTGAACAATATTCGGAATATTATTAAAATATTGGGCAGAGTATCTTCCAGCTTGGATTTAACAATAAATATAAATAATTCAAATGAGTCTGCATTAATAAATTTCGTTGCCTGTAGCAGCAACGAAAATCCGCAGTCGTTAGTTTTTATAGCTTGAAACCTGCTCGTCAATTTCGTCAGATGCGTAGTCTACATTCTACATTTCTACATTCAGTGTTGTCTGGATCTAATAATATAGGACGTTAGATAAACAAACTTATCTGTTAAATTCTGTAGCTGTTGAAACCGCTCACGAATTTCTAGAACAACTCTATCTAACGAAGAAAACAGCTTTCGTCTCAACTCCTTTTCATAAGAAAAGTTAGCACCTTTAGTTCCGGCATCAAAAATATGCTTTCTTGTTATGCGCCTTCGAGGATTTATGGAAATTCCAAGTTCTTTACACATATTTTTGCATAACCTACAGCGCCATTTGCCCATTCCTCTCTTTTCTCTGTCAATATCTTATGAGCGCACAATCTTATATGTCAAGCCCCCTTGTTTGTAAATATTTTTGTGCATCATTCACTTCATGTAGCACCAGTTGCCACAGGCCCAAAAAACAAAGAAAGGAAAATGACTGCATCGAAACTAGTAAAGCACCTGCATCTGTCCTAGTATTTAAGCTTTCACCTGCCTCTGTCAGTTTTTCCAAAGTGTCGAGAATGTCTTTGTAATGATGCCATGTCACATTTACGGCATCGCCTCTTGCACTCCACCGCGTGTCTGGAATCCTTCTTTTGCCTGTAGCTGCTATCAGAACTTCCCAACGATGTGTCGATGAGGGAAAAAAAGAATAGGAACGTTCTAAAGTGCCGAAAAAAGTTGTGATGATTGTTAGTCACAAACGAGGAATTCCCACAAGTCATATAGACGTTGCCAGTCGCTACAAAATATCATTCAATGCAAAGGAATTCCCCGAATTCGTCACAAAATAAGTAATGAAAAATTCCGTGCTCCTTTCAATCGGTCCGAATTTGTAGTTGCGATAAAAATATAAAATGGTTCAAATATTTAAAAAATATTTTTATTATTTATTGGTAAATTTTGCCGCCCCCTAACAAGTGCCGCCCGGGGCGGGCCGCCCCTACCGCCCCCACTACGCTACGCCACTGATTAGAGGGTTGCTTGCGATCACTTTTTCGCTGAAAAAAATGGGGACTGACATTCTTTTCATTATAAGTCACTTAATTTTTGAGCTAGAGACTTTTTTTTATTTTTTGGGGATAGATATTTTGAAGTACTTTAAACTAGTTTGAACAAGTTGTCCTCGAAAAATGCATAGTTTTCCCGTCTTTTGACTTTGAAAGTACAATATTTAGCATTTGAGGAAGAAAAGCTAACATATAATAAAGTATAGCTAGATTACTATTGGTCTTAAAGAATATTTAAAGAGAAGGTTTTGTGTATTTTTCCAAAAGGTACATTTTTGTTAAGTAAAGTTGTTTTGATAAAACGAAAACTTTTGGAGTTATTAGCAGAAAACTGATTAAAAACATTGATTTTTTCGATATAAAACTAACACTTTCGATAGCGAATAAATCGAAAACTATTAATTTTATCAAAAAAATGTATAGAACATTTTTTTCTTAGAATGAACGTTTTTACCAACTTTTGCGATTAAAATATAATAAAAAATTTCAACCCGCGAGATGGGGTGGCAACCACCCCCATGGTAAAAGCGCCTTTCGGCATGATATAGATTTTGATCCTTGAACTATCCACTACTTATTCTCAAATTTTCAAGCAAATCGATTAATTCTGTAAAAATTGCGAGGTTTTGTCCTATTTTAAGCTTCATTACTTGGATTATACCGTCTTAAAGTGGTGGTAATTCTATAAAACTACGAAGATTTCAAAAATTACGTTTTTTGAGACGTCATATCATTTAAATTAAATTTTTGAGATTTTTTTGAAAGAAACATCATTTAGTAAGATGCTTGAAAGGTAAGTTGTGCAAAATTGACAGTTTTTTTAAGAAAAATTGTATTAGTTACACATTTTTAAATCATTTTTAAACAAAATTCATGTAAGGCTCACTTTCCGCCCACACCGTACTTATGACCATACATTTTATTTCTTTCTATTATAACCATAAGATAGCTTAATTATTATTCTTTCATGCTCAATTTGTAAAATTTCATTTCATGCATTAGTTATAGAATTACATTAAAATAACTCAACCATGCACTTCGCCGTACGCTAGTTTACAGTGCGCCAATGTTTGTGAGAAGGGTGACTTTAGCGTTATAAATAAAAAATTATAGAAGAAACAGATTTAATTTTAGAAAATTCTTTATATAAGTTTTTTTTGTAAAATTTTCTGAGTTTTTGTCAGTTTTGTTCTAAAATTTATATTTTGGAGTTATTTAAAAAAAACATCAAACTTCGTAGTTCATTTTTTGATATGTTGTTTATTAAACATTTTTTAATGAAATTACAAAAAGTTCTATCTTGTTTGATTTTTTCCGAAGTGAAAATCTATATGCACTCCCCTATATATGATACAGCCCTAGACACGTGCTCCAATGAAAATGCATTTCAGGAAGAAAAAATACCTACTAACAAAGATTATGACTAAAAATGATTTTCTGTTGTCATTTATAAACAAAGAATTCTACAACATTGAAGAAAAGAAACAACAAAACACCACAAGCATTCCAGAGACACTCACAAGAAGGGACTCGAAAGATGACCGCAATACCATATATAAAGGAATTATCAAAAAAATTGAAAAGGATAGGAAACATCACAACAACATTCAAAACAACTAACACTTTAAAATCTATCCTGGCCAACAACACACAAGAAAGATCCAAAAACTGCATCTATAAAATACCTTGTGAATGCAAGACTGCAAGACCACAAACGAAGACAGGAAGTTCCTCAGATAATTTTAAGACAATTTAACCAAATTCACCTAGTCCGATAATGCTTCCTAAGGGAGCTAGAGCTCTTTGAAGATGGCGTCTTGTAATTAGTTTTTCTTAAATACGTAAGAACGTTTCTAGTTAGAAAAACGAAAATTGGTAATGCTGTTACAAAATCTCGTGAACCTAATTCATTTATTTGGTGACGTCAATATACGAACGAAACGATTGAATCCGACATTACTGAAAATATCAGGGTGCAGATGGGACCCTGTCGCGCAATTCGCAGCAAATAAAATAGTCGTATGTTTTTAGGCTTCATTTTATTTCGGTTATACATACGCATTTTCAAGGTTCACGAGGTTGTGCACCAACTCTACACATATTTTACTTCCAGAGATAAATCGATTTCATCCAGTGTGAATTTTTAGTACCAGTCATAGGCGTCCGTTTTGGGTGGGGCAATGGTTATTTTATCGCAAGTGGTACTTTCCTGAGTGGTAATCGAAGCTTTAAACATTAGTTAATTAAAGATGTAATTTTTATTATACCAATAGTGGTGGCTCAATCCCATATAAAATAATACTTAAATTTTATTATTTTATTTTTTTGTGTGGTTACTGAACCCAGTGTTATATTTGATTAGGTACATATTTTTATAGTCTTCGGACCATTAATTATTAAATTCCCAGAATTATTAACCATTTTATCTTTTAAACTATCATCAGATTTAACACATATTTTTTGTTCTAACAGGTTTTATTTAAAAAAAAAACACATTGAACATTAAACCTTCATTTATTTCAAATTTAAAAACAGTTTAGTTCGTATTATCTCTTTATATTCAAGCGCTTATGGTACATTATATTTTCCGAACACGGAAATTCAGCATTTAATCTATGTACTAGACAACATTTCTCTAAGTACAAGCCTTCGAGATACACAATGTGGTCTAATGTGTGTAAACCACATCTGTGTAGTAGCTGGATAAACGGTTTAAGCGAGCAAAGTTAAAACCCTTGTATAGATTGTCTTCAAAAACATGTCTTTAACAAAAAATGTTTTATTTAGTTTTTGGTTTAATTTATCGAATATTTATATACTCGAACACATAAACTTATGCTGTGCATCTGAAGTCTGTCCTACAGTCCTACTTTATTTTCTGAACCATTAAACTCACCTATTAGTGGAGTCACTGAAGGTTTTCACCTCCGATTTCGTTGAACCTTCATCGATTTTCATGAAAATTGGTGAGTATTTAGCGGATACCACAAGAAACAAAGGTGACATGATGCCAACTTGCGCTTCTAATGTGGGGGAGGATGCCATCCAGGGCCGTCTTAAGCACACACGGCGCCGGGGTGCGAGACTCATCTTTGCGCCACGTTTTGTCAGAAGATTATAATATAGGTTATACGTACGCAAAAATAAAATATAATTATGTTTGCTTTCTTTGTTTATATTTTAAAAAGCATGTTTTGAGTATTCAAAAAAATCAATCTTATAACATTATAGGATAGTACATTATAGTATATACAGCGTGTCCCAAAAGTAGCGGAACGGTCGAATATTTCTCTAACTAAACATCGGAGCGAAGAACTGAACCTTCGTTCAACCTTCTTTGAACTTTCAACTTTCGTTGAACCTCCATCGATTTTCATGAAAATTGGTGAGTAGTTAGAAGATACTTTAAGGAACAAAGGTGACATGATGCCAACTTGCTCTTTTACCCTGGGGGTGGATGTCACCCCTTCTCGGGGGTGAAATTTTTTTATTAAAAATACTACCAGAAATCGATAGAGGGACAACTTCTAAACAAAACTTGTTATATAAAGTTATTAACATAAATCAATACTTTTTGAGTTATTAAATATCAAAGATTTTATTTTTCTTAAAAAAATGCATGTTTTAAAGCTGTTTTTCACGTATTAATCAAAAACTATAAGCTTTTGTAAAAAAGCTATTATTGCGAAAATTAAAGATAATAAAAAATTGAATACACTCCCTACTTAAAGAACTAAACTAATGTTAATTCAAAGTGAGTTATGGGTAATTGAATGTATATTTTTTTCAACGACTACTCAAATCTAAGTATGCAAGCTTACATAACGGGAAAACGATGCATTTTATAGAATATACTTGTTAAACACTTGTCAAAGTACTTCGGAATACCTATCAAATGAGCTCCAGTAGAAGTTAATAGCATCAAAATTATGATGAAAATAAGAAAACCCTTTCGATTTTTTTAGGAAAAAGTGAAAAATAAAACATACGCCATTTCCACAAAAATAAAATTTGTAGTAATCTTTACAAGAATTTCTTTAGGTTAACATAGATAATGATTTCAACAATTTTGACCGGTTTAGAATGCAATTTTTTTTAAAAAGATATAATTTAAAAAAATCAGAATTTTTAAAATTATCGTACTTTTCATTTCTTTTGATAAGAACTCCAAAATACTCAATATACGTAAAAACTGAGATATAACTTAATTTTAGTTTTTTCAGTTCAAAATACTCTACCCATTTTACCCTTTCCGTAGAATAAAAAAATAACCAAGATAGAAACGTTTAAAATTTTGATTTTGCTGCGAGAACCATGTAACAGGTGCCATTTAACCTTTTATTTTTAAAAAAGTAAGAGGTTTAAAGACTAATTTCGACGTTTTTTAATAGCTCTTGGAATCACCTTTTAATTACATTTTAGGTGAACCTGGTATCTAAAAAATTTACTGAGGTATTTACAAAAAAACAATAACATTTTTTGTAAACATTTTTAAAAGATACATTTTGAAACATTTTTGGTGCATAAATTTTAATGCTATCAACTTGTTCAAGGGCTTATATTTGATAGATATTTCTATGAACTTTGACAAATGTTTAATAAGTTTATGTTATAAAATGCATCATTTTCCCGGTATTTAAGCTTGAATACTTAGATTTGGGTACTCGACGAAAGAAATATACATTCAATTACCTATAACTCACTTTTAGTTAACATTGAAAGGTTTTTCTAGTAAGGAGTTTATTTGATTTTTTATTAGCCTCAATTTTGATTAAAATAACTTTTTTGTAAAAACTTATAGTTTTTAAGTTATTTATGAAAAATCGGTTAAAAACATGCATTTTTCTCACGAAAAATAAAAATCTTCGATGTTTAATAGCTCAAAAAGTTTTGATTTATTTTAATAACTTTATATAACAAAATTTCCTTATAAATTTGTCTTTCTATCGAATTGTTGGGTTATGTTTAATACAATAATTTTCATCCACGAGGACGGGAGGCATCCACCCCCAGGGTAAAAGCGCAAGTTGGCACCATGTCACCTTTGTTCCTTGAGACATCCTCTAACCACTCACCAATTTTCATGGAAATCGATGGAGGTTCAACGAAATCGGAGGTAATAGCCCATATCCACCTTCAATGACTGCACTATTATACAATTTACTATTTTTATTGAGAATGCACCACAACTTTTCTTTAAAATGAGTACATTTTAAAATAACCTTATTTTAAAGTAAAATTGTAGCTTCCTCCCAATAAAAATAATAAACTGTATTAAGATGGCACAACAAAATAGCTTCAGAACTATTAGGCCTGGATCCCGCGTACCAAAAAAGTTTATTAATAGCAACCTTAAACAAGTTTATGATTGTGAAAACTAGCAGGTTGATTTTCAGCTTATTCAATAGCAAACTTTATATACCGGGTGGTGAATTCGAAAACGGGCCATAGGAAACTCAATGTAAAATTCTAAATTCTTGAATTCCTGCTTCCCTAATTATTTTACATCAAAAGTCATGAGAAACTATTTGTAGAGGATTAAAAGCTGTATTAAAAATAAAAGTTAAAATTGTTCTACAATTTAAACAGAGTCCAAAATTTTGAAAAATAGAATACATTTGCCATACCTAAGTAAGTGCGTAAAAGTAAGGCCACACGTTACTATTTCTGACAGTACGTAAACTATTGACTAAATAAAACATCTTTCTTATTACTACTTTCTCCTCAACTGAGGACATCTTTTCGACTTTATTGTTTTTCAAATAATAAAAACGATAAAATAAAAAAAAACTGACAGTTCAAAATATTGTTAATATAATAATTTCATTGTGACCGAAAGCAACCTTATACACATTCTTGCACTGTGTGTGGCCTAAATTTGGCAAATACCTTGATAAAATTTATTATATTTTACAAAATTTTGGAATGTGTTTAATTCGTAGAACAATTTTCAAAATTGTTTTCAATAAAGATTTCAATCCTCTACAAATAGTTTCTCATGTCTTTTGAGGTAGAATAATTAGGGAAGCAGGAATTCAACAGTTTAGAATTTTACATTGAGTTTCCTATGGCCCGTTTTCCAATTCACCACCCTGTATATGTATAATATATGAAAAAATGTTTGTCCGACAAGTATGTTGGGCGCCAGTAAGTCCGGCGCGTAGAACATGTCAAATGTCAGGAATCATGTTGGTGATAAGTAGCAGTCTGATTTTAGCATGTTTAATGAAAGGGTAACAAATCAATTGGAAGTTCTGTCCGTCAAAATACATGGGACGTTTTCGTAGTCTGACGTTCGAAACGTGTAACTTGTTCCAAAATTAAAATTTTACTTTACTTAGTTTCCTGATCAAAAAAAACTATTCCAAATAAACAGCTTCTTCTACAAAAAAGAACATCATAGATGGACCTGACAGATTCTGAGTAGTAAAACTAGGAACGAGATTATAATTATTACTGACACGACACAAATCTTTAAATATGTTAAAGTTCTAAACGAGTTTTCAACAGGTAGCGACTACAGATGCTAAAAGCCTCGATAGAAATAGAGCGTGGCAACGAGAGATACCACATAATCAAAAAAACTCTAAACCTACCTGAACAGAGCCTAATAATATAAATGCATTTGAAAAACACACCAAAAGCATTTTCGAAAGCAATAAGAATAACAGACCTAAATATCAAAACTCTGAATGGTATTATAATTTATAATAGAAGCGATAGAGGAAAGCCAAAAGATACACTGCCAAAAGAAATCATATAACGAAAGAATAATTCCCCAAACACAAGCATTAATGGAAGTGGGGATAAAAATGTAAAGTAATAGAAGCAAAGAACACCATGAACTTGATGAAGAGATAAGCAAACGAATTCAAAAATCTATTCGAAATTGATGACTGATATATTTACAGCTTAAATAAGAAACGTCCTGAAGAAAATTAAAAGAAATAAAATAATATCGTTATAGAAGCTACAAAGATTAGAGGACACAGATTTTAAAATGACATTCTTTTTTATTCTTGTATCAGGAGTTTTTCAGTTCAAGTTATTTATAAATTAAATGTATGAAGTTAAAAAATTTAATGTTTCTCAATTACACGTTAAGCTTTATAAATGGTCGCCTTTGTCGCCTTATCTCCCAAATGATCTAGTGTCCACCGAATGTACACTAGATTTTTTTTCTATTCGAAATAGATTGAAAAAAAAATATTGGTATGGCCGGTTAATGAATTCGCATTGCCCGTTGCCAGATCAAATTAAGCGTCGTAACCACTACAACTACAAAACCATTCCGGGAATAATCGTTAATTTTATTATACTTTTGTAGCTTAATAACTTCTAAACGGCTTAACCGATTTTGATCACTAAACATGAGTTTAAAACGTATTGACAAGTAGTATCTGATGCATCTAAGGTCAAGTATGATAACTGAAGCTATTACAGGAATTATTGAGCTTGAAAAACAGTTTTTCCCATAGGAAATAGATTTGATCATACTTATGAAGCCTATAACTTGAAAATTCGAATTTTCTCTGATATAAGGTATACACCGTTAGATGCGCCTAGAGCCCTTCTACAAACGCTCAGTTATTGGCGCAATTCGTAGGTTGAAATTTTAAGTAATTGTCGAAGTTTAGTTTTTCAGTTTTCGGCTATACTGAGCGATGTGTATGTCTAATCCTGACGACTTAAACAACATTTGAAAGCTTAACTCAACACTATTGATTTGGTGTATTTGCGGTTCTCCTGTCTCTTCTTGAACCGAAGATATACCCCCAAAAAATATGCCGTTTTGTACCTACCAAGTCCTATAGCTGGCTTATGGGTGCCTGACCGCCTCTTCTAAAACAGAAAAAAAAATTCAGATCGGTTTAACTTTTCCACATATATACATACATACATACATACATACATACATACATACATACATACATACATACATACATACATACATACATACATACATACATACATACATACATACATACATACATACATACATACATACATACATACATACATACATACATACATACATACATACATACATACATACATACATACATACATACATACATACATACATATTACATACATACATATCCATAGACATTTTCCCTTTTTTAAATAGAAATTGAGTCATATTTCTGACCTCGGTAACTTTTGATCGGTATAACCGATTTTCAAAATTAGACATGCGTTGGAAAGGTAATGATCAGTGCTATCACAAGCCATAAAGGTCGGACTTAAATTTTCGAAATTTTTGGGAGTTTTAGGAACGAGAACGAAAAAGAGACCTTTAATAGGAAAGGCCGTAAAATCCAAACCCTTGGACCAAAATGGATGGTTGACATATGGATGGATGAGTCTTTTCCTGAAATTTAAGATGGGATTTAGCTCAATTTTCAATTCAGTCAGATTTAGAAAATCGAAAATTTCGTGTATATAATAGTGTCGCGTGTAGGGGGGTTGTGCGCCACTGGCGAGAACTGTCGTTCTCTTGGGATATATATAATATAATCGTTAAACTGCTTCCATGTATATTCTCGATTTACTCCGCCTCTGCCTCAGATCGGTACCTATTCATAATAATAATTCAATTAATCGAGGTTATGTTTCGTATGAAAGGGATTTTGTACCGATGTATTGTGATTTCTTTCATTGTCGTTGGTGTCGACAGATTTTGATTGAAAATTACTGCGGGTGTGATTGATGATTTTGTCTAGTCATCTGATGGTTGATGGGTTAACAGATATTGTACATGGTAAGAGTGACAACACTTTCATTACAGCGTATCTAAAATATTGATTGTCGTCATTTATTGACGGTGAGCTATGGTAAAACATAAATCGAGCCAAAAATTAAAACATATTATATTTCTGGATATACAGAGTGAGTTTTATGTATGGAACGCCTCAGTTATCTCAGAAACGGCTTGTACGATTCTTATAGATTTTCATGTGTAAAGGTCTTCTAATGCGGCAGATAATATACTGGTATTTACATTGTTGTCAGATCTTCAATTTTTCTGGAAATCTAATGAACTTTCTTATTTCAAATGGAACAACCTATATATTTTTTGCGTTTTGAAGTCCTTAATAAATACTGATTATTTTTCATGTAATATTCCCTATACCTAAATGCCGTAATTTCGAAGTTATTGCTATATTTATTAAAAAATGACGATTTTCAAGGCACAAAACCCCTTGTAGTGAACCCCTCTTTTGAAGTAAACAATATAATGTTTGAAATTACGAAGTGCCTAATTTCAAGTTCAAATTTTCTTCTATCAATTACCGATAAGAATTTTTGGCATGTTTTATCCTAAAATATTATTTTTTAATAATTGTTTATCAAGCGCTAATGAGTGGACGGGCGATCGGGCTGTATTAACAACTAAAAAACAATATTTTAAAATATTTTAAAACGCAATATGCAAAAAAAACTTATTGGAGACTAATAGAATAAGGTTTGAACTTTCTTCTATTTTATTTAGGAATAAAGCCGCAATTTAAGGTTGAAATTAATTTATTTGACGTTTCGACTTCCACTTCAAAAATCGTTATCAAAATACAAAACAGTAATAAATTAAACAAATTTTGTTTTGAAACATTATATAAATTTAGTATTAATACCTATTAATATTGACAATTCAGGCATGTATTATACATTTTATAGGAGACAATTTTAAAATTATATTGCCAATATTTATTATTATAAAAATAATATTCTTTACTTGTGCTTTTGACCCTTAAAAATTTGGTCGTTTTTATAAACTAAAAATTTTTTGGTTTTTATAGTTTTAAAAAAAAACTTTTTTAAGTTTTTTTAGTTTTACATTGTTTATAACTCGAAAACGCTTAACTTTAGAGAAAAATTAAAAAAGACCTTTTTTGTTTCCAACGATTCAAAGAACCAAAAATAATGTCTGCCGAAAAAATTGCTTTCTATAATTTGCCTTAAAAATTTATTTAAAATAAATGTAGAAATAACTCCGAAATTACGGCATTTACGAAAATACAACTCCCAAGTATTTGAAGATTTCTATTGGTTGTATAGTGATATTATAGTTTTATAGTAGTTACTTATGTATATTTAAGTAATAAAAATTTAACAAGCAGGTCTAAGAATTTTTGGAGATGTGTGTATAGTTCTAGATAAAAAATCCATATAATTTAAACGATTTTATCAAGTATAGTATTTTATAGCTTGCGTTGTTTCTACTAATATCTACATCATTTTCAATTTCATTAATTAGTAATCACTATCTTTACGATTATCCGAAGCTAATAAATATCTGAAGAATTTTAATATACATTAAATAAAAATAGTAGTGGCTAATGCAACGTTTCTAGTAAAATATTTTGAAAATAACAGGTTTATAAATACTCAATACGTATTAGAGAGTTAAGGAAGATTCATATTTATCCGTTCGGGCACGTAGCGTTTCGTTTCCGAAAAATATTAATTTAATGTTTTTAAATATGAACAATTCATACTGTCCGGAGCGTATAGTATCAGACAACTCTTTGTAAAATCAGGTTTTTATATTTTTCGGAGACTAAACGCTACGCGCCCGAACGGCTAATATGAATCTTCCTTTAACGTGGTATTATAAAGTACAATTTATGTCATTCAAAATGGTATAATTATTAAACGCTTTTCTTTAGTTCAATCGTCTGCGTCAAATCTTAAGGATTCTTCATATTATCATGCACTCATCGTTTCATGCACGTAGCGTTTAGTTTCCGAAAAATATTGATTTTAATAGTTTTAAATACTGTTCGGAATTCATACTGTCCGGAACGTATGGTATCAGACACCTCTTTGTAAAATCAGGTTTTTCGGAGACTACGCTACGTGCCGGAAACGATGAGTGCATGATAATATGTAGAATCCTTTAGACGTTAATTTGATTGCCGTTTCTTCAATGCAAATGAATGAAAATTTGCAGACATATGCATTCGTGGGAACAATACACGAATAGATAATAAAAAAAATTTATGTTTATTAATTGTTTAAATAAAAAACGATTTTAATGAAAAATGCTGAAATTCTCGTGTTTTTTACAATGAAGAAACTTAAAACTTTTACAGATTTTAGCTAATTATATGAACTATACATAATTTCACTTTGTATGTTAATTGTTTACGTTATGCTTTATAAATAAACGATAAAGTTTCAAATTTTTTGGTGATTCCGACTACTTTTCATGTACGATATATGACGATATATGATATAGGTATATGACGATATATTTTAATGTTTGAAAATTGTAAGACTAAAAAGTAAAAAAAAATATATAAAAAAAAAACTTTTTAAAAAACGCTTTTCTTTAGTTACGAGTGACTAAAATTAAAATTATTATAAAAAAATCAACTAAAAAGCAAAAAATAAAAAAAAATCAAACTCGAAGGATTATTCGAAAAAACTGTTAGACAGATTAAATATACAAAAATCTAACACATTCGTTGAAAAATTGAAAAAATTTAACACATTCATTAAAGAAAAGCTCGTCTTCATCGAATAAACGGTTTTCGCCCCACGCTTTTCTTTAACGAATGTGTTAGATGTTCTTCACTCATTTCCTTCAATTATTTCCGAATTACAAATTTATCATTTTTCATAATTTCGAAATTTCTTGGAAAATTAATTTTCCTTGTTCAATAATGCAGTTTTCATTTCGTTGTCATCATTGTTGTTCACAAAGTTCCCTAAGGCTATTACGAATCGAATGCAAAAGTTTCACTGCGATTCATCCAACTGCAAAAATTTGCTGGGTTTATGGTTTCATTTCCTCGCCTATATACAGAAAATCGCCAATTTATTTAAGATTAATTTCAATTTAATCTAATATACAATATTATAAATATAAAGTGATAATGTAAGCTGAATACTGTGGGCATTAAGGGGATAGGCGCAAAATATTGGTCCAATGCTATTTAAATGCATTCATTTTTTTCAAATCCTAAGAAAACTAATAAGTATTTTTGAAAAATTTAAAAACATAATGAAAGATTACATTATTACCGACGGTAGAAAGTCCCTGAAAACTTCTATAATGTTTTTTTTATTAAGTTACAGTGGTGAAAAAACCCACAGGGGTCCTGTGGTCTTCTTTTTCTTGTCGTTTTTATGTGTTTTGTGTCCGTGCATCGAGAAAATGGGCCCCTCTGGTCCGGGTTTTTAAGAGAGCCGGCGCAAAATTTCGAGCCAATGCTTTTTAAATGCATTCATTTTTTTCAAATCCTGAGAAAACTAAGTATTTTTGAAAAATTTAAACGCAGTATTATTAAAGATTACATTATGACCGAGTCCCTGAAAACCTTCTATAATGTTTATTTTAATAAGTTACTTAATAGGTGAAAAAAAAAAGAAAATTTGGTGTGATTTTTAATTTCAAATATTTCATTCAAAAGAAACTTTTTGTTTATTCTAAGAGAATCTCGGCCCTTACACCTTAGACCTTCTTAATAATGTAATCTTTCATTCTGCGTTTAAATTTTTCAAAAATATTTATTAGTTTTTTTCAGAATTCGAAAAAAGTGAATGCATTTAAATAGCATTGGACCAAGATTTTGCGCGTACAAGCAAAGGTTTAATTGCGTTGAAAATTGTTTATAGAGCCTAAAATGTCACAATAATTAATAAATTTATTTCAAACCAATACCGTATTAGTCACTACCACTAGATCTGGATTTTATCTCTGATTGAGAGAGTTCACATTACAATGATAGATTACGGTGCAGTCGAAAGAACCTGTGTTGGGTGTTATGTAATAAACTCGAAAATTACCTTCACCTTTTTCGAATGACAACTTTATTCTAACAATAGAAAAGAGAAGTCGGACGTTTATATCTACCTACACTTAAATATAGAAGTACAAAATTGGCTCAAAATAGAGAACTAAGTAAATGGTCTTGTGTCTAAAATTGTCTGTTTGTAAATTTGTATATCTCATCGTTTTATCTCGCATTTTAGAGGATGTTGATGTGAATGTTCTATCAAAATTCTTGCGCTCGGATATAGTTGAAGATTTAATACCTAAATATCTCCTGTGGCTAATAGAATAAAATACGAACAAACATTTTTTACTTAGCCATGTACACAAAAAGCAACCAGAATGTAAGCAATGGCGATTATTTTACAGATGTTTAACCTAAATCTGACAGAGAATACATCGGAGAATAGGCCATTTTTGGGAAAAGGTATTTACCAGCAATTTTATTGCTGGAATCGAAGCTTATGATTATATATATTAATAATATAGGTATGCAAAGTCCGCAGATAGTGTGCTACTTTTTTTATAAACAAAATGGCGCCCGAAAATCGTGTTTTTTTTTTAATTTTTACTCTATAACTCCAAAGATTTTAAATTTACACCAAAAACACCCAAATAAAAATTCACCGAAATTAAATTCTGCATAAAGACATGTTTTCCCGATCTGCTCCGACGAAAATTTTCCTCGGAAAATGCGGGTTTTCCCAACAAAATTATTAAATTTCAAATAAAGTTTTAGATAAGTAATTATCTACCAATAATTAAATAACTCGGTGACATAAAAGCTTTCTTGGTTTAGATTATAGTTTCAGAAGCCGGTGAAAATTAAACGAATATTTTAGCAACAATTAAATTGTTAATTAATATTTTAAGGTCGTAATAATAACCAAAATAATTATGATACACTGATTAGACTTTGAAATCTTATAAAGATGAGATGCCTATTTAATATTTTGTCGACAAAATATAAATTTTTTATTTTTTTGAATAATCTTTAAATGTTTAAAAAAATAGTTATAAACAAATTAACGTTTCTCAGAAAGTTTTTATTATATTCTAATTTTAAAAAATAGGTAAAATGCGTATTTCAAAGATCTTTAAAATGAATGCTTTAGAACTTTTTTGCAGCCATTTGCAAAGAAGTTATGAAACCACAAAGTAAACATACGATTACTACGTTGTTTATAATTTGTTTTAATTCTTTCAAAGCGTAAAAGTGAGTTTAAAATATAAATATATTTTTTTGTAATTTACATGCGCGAAAGTAGACTAATACAGTAACGTAGCTACCCGTCCACATACACAACTCGCGCGAGTCTAAATTGTGTCAGTCGCTTCGAGTGAACATTTTATCTCCGGCTCTGTATCAAGCCTACTTTCGCGCTAAAAATTACAAAAAAAAAACATTTTTAATATTTGATTATATTATAACCATTGAACTCTTATTTGATATTTTTTGAGAGTAATTAGTTTGTACCATAAACTCACTTTTAAACTTTGAAACAATTAAAATAAATTATAAATAACGGAATAATCGTATGTTTACTTTGCTGTTTCATAACTTTTTTGCAAATGGTTGAAAAAATTTTTTAAAGCATTCATTTTCAAGACCTTTGAAATACGCATTTTAAGTATTTTTTAAATTATAATATAATAAACAATTTCTGAAAAATGTTAATTTGTTTATAACTATTTTTTTAAACATTTAAAGATTATGCAAAAAAATGAAAAATTTATATTTTGTCGACAAAATATTAAATAGGCATCACATCTTTATAATCTTTCTAAGTTTGATCAATGTCTCATGATTATTTTGGTTGTTATTGCGACTGTAAATTGTTAATTAACAATTGAATTGTTGCTAAAATATTCGTTTAATTTTCACCGGCTTCTGCAGTTATAATCTATACCAAGAAAGCTTTTATTTCAACAAGTTAAAGTTGTTGAAATCATTACTTACGCTAATATAAAGAAATCCTTCTAAGGATTACTATAAATTCTGATTTTTGTGGAAATGGCGTATGTTTTATTTTTCACTTGTTCCTAAAAAGTTCTAAAGGGTTTTTGTGGAAATGGTGTATGTTTTATTTTTCACTTTTTCCTAAAAAGTTCTGAAGGGTTCTCTTATTTTCATCATAACTTGCTTAATTGTGATGTTATTAACTTCTACTGGAGTTAATTTGATAGGTACTCCGAAGTACTTTGACAAGTGCTTAGCAGGTATATTTTATAAAATGCATCGTTTTCCCGTTATTTAAGCTTGAATACTTAGATTTGAGTACTCGTCGAAAAAACATACATGCAATTACCCATAACTCACTTTGAATTAACATTAGTTTAGTTCTTCAAGTGAGGAGTGTCTTCAGCTTTTTATTATCTTCAATTTTGGTAATTATAACTTTTGTAAAAGCTTACAGTTTTCAAGTTATACGTAAAAAACAGCTTTAAAACATGCATTTTTTACGAAAAAAATAAAATCTTTGATCTTTAATAACTCAAAAAGTATTGTTTTATATTAATAACTTTATATAAGAAATTTGGCTTAGAATTTGTCTCTCTATCGATTTATGGTATTATTTCTTTCACCCCCACTTAAAGTGGTAGTTTGCACCACCACAGTAAAAGCGCAAGTTGGCATCATGTTACCTTTGTTCCTTGAGGTATCCTCTTACTACTGACCAATTTTCATGAAAATCGATGGAGGTTCAACGAAATCGGAGGTGAAAACCTTCAGTGACTGCACTAAGTGGATTAAAAGATATTTTCCCTAATTTTGACATTGCCTTGCACATTTATTTGTGCTTCCCAGTTGCCAACGTGTCCGCTGAAAGGTCATTTTCGAAAATGTCAAGAATTAAAAATATTTTCTCATTAAGTATGACGCAAGAACGTGTTAACAATTTGTCGATTTTGTTAAGAAATTTTTTTTTGAAAAGTCTTTTTTTGAAAAGAAGTTTTTTTAATGAAGAATGACAATTTTTTCTATTATAGGTATACAGGGTGAGTCACCACTAACGGGACGGAAGATTACAGCGAAATGGTAAAAGATTTGAAAAAAATTTTAAATTAATAGTTTGTAAGTTGATAAAAGCTACATTTTAAAATTATTTTTAAATATACAGGGTGTCCCAATAAATGGCGGCGTATCAAAGTTATATTTTTTCTTATGGAACACCCCGTATTTTATTGTATTTTTTAATTGTCCGCAAAAAATAAGGTATAGTTTCATAAGGCTTCCCTATACCTATGTACAGAGTGTTCTGAGTTATGTTGACTTTTCTTAAAATGTAAAGTTTTAAAAGAAGACTTATTCTCAAGTTATTTAAGTAATTATAAAAACATTACTTTTACATCTAAATAGTTGGATATTGGTTGAATGTATTTCATGATTAATTATTACACATTTGTCTACAGGGTGTTCAAAATTTATAGTTTCATTATTGGAGTATTCAATGTGTCATATGATGCTTATTTTAAATGGAACACCATGTATATTAATAAATAATTATACTAAACAAATTTACCTCTTTCGAATGGTATATGAATGTCCTATACCTAGGTGTCATAGTTTTTGCGTAATTTACAATTATTTAAATTCTTACTCTGTAAATCGATTTTAAAACGATAAAGTTAATTAATGTCATTGTATGACATTGTCATTTTATGACAATACGGTCTGGTAATTATCTTATAATTAATGCATTCCATGATTGATTATTACACATTTATTTACAGGGTGTTCAAAATTTACAGTTTCATTATTAGATTATTCAATATAGCATAATATGATGGGTATTTTATTAGAACACCATGTATATTAATCAAAGATTGTACTAAACATAGGTTCCTGGGTTAGGAAGTGCAACATTTACAATATTTTTAATATAACCTTATTTAAAAAAATTCACCTTGGTCAATCCTGGTGATCTAGTTGGCCAAATATATGGACCGAATCTATCTATCCATTTATTTCTAAATTTTATGTTAAGGTTGTTCTTAACATCACGTCAAAAATAAGCAGGAGTTCCGTCCAATTGGAGCCACATGTTTGTTCGCACGCTAAGTGGAAGGTTTTAAGAAGGATTCAAAAAAATTGTTTTAAGAAATTTAAAAAAGTTGCTCCATTCAGATTTTCGTCAAAAAATATGGGTCGATAACGTACTGGCTCAGAATACTGCCCCAAACATTAACACTTCATCGGTGTTGGCGATCAACAGTAAAATGTTTGTTTACTGTATCATAATAAAATGAAAGCTATGTCTATTAACTAGACTACTAGACGATTATTATTAAAAGTAGGTAGATTTGTCTGTACGCAATACATTCTTAAGAAAAATCAGGATCTTCTCCAAATTCTAAAGTCTATAAACTAAAAGTTAAACGTTCCTGTTCTGTCTAATACTGGTGTAGTTGAGTTTTATACGGATGATAGTGGTTTTTTTATGTATTCTACATACACTTGTTTGACTGATCTCCAACTGACTCGACATTTTTCACGTAGGTACTAGTATTTGGGTTTTCCGTAACAGAAAGCAGGATATCAAGTTCGTTGACGTCATTAAAAATAAATGGTTTATTTTTATTTAACTTTTCCTACCAATGCAACATTACCAGCAGCACGGAGTCTATCGAGAAATTTCTCAAAAACGTCCTTTTTTGGGTGTCTTCTATCAAGATACCTTTAAGCGTAAACTTTAGAAGCTAAGAGAAAATTTTAAAAATATTCACCAAAGCAAAGTAGCATGTCTACTCTTTCATAGATAGTGTGATTATTCATTTTTAGGAACAATTAAATTTTAATGTAACTGGCTCTTAAAAAGCCATTTTTAAGTAAAAAAATTGAATATCATACACGGATGTTTATAGTTTTGATAATTACCAGACCGTACTGTCATAAACTGACAATGTCATACAATGACATTAATAATATTTTGTTTTAAAATCGATTTACAGAATAAGAATTTAAATAATTGTAAATTACGCAAAAACTATGACACCTAGGTATAGGACATTCATATACCATTCGAAAGAGGTAAATTTGTTTAGTATAATTATTTATTAATATACATGGTGTTCTATTTAAAATAAGCATCATATGACACATTGAATACTCCAATAATGAAACTGTAAATTTTGAACACCCTGTAGACAAATGTGTAATAATTAATCATAGAATACATTCAACCAATATCCAACTATTTAGATGTAAAAGTAATGTTTTTATAATTTCGTAAATAAATTGAGAATAAGCCTTCTTTTAAAACTTTACATTTTAAGAAAAGTTAACATAACTCAGAACACTCTGTACATAGGTATAGGGAAGCCTTATGAAACTATACCTTAATTTTTGCGGAAAATTAAAAAATACAATAAAATACAGGGTGTTCCATAAGAAAAAATATAACTTTGATACGCCGCCATTTATTGGGACACCCTGTATATTTCCAAATAATTTTAAAATGTAGCTTTTATCAACTTACAAACTAATCAATTTAAATTTTTTTTTAATCTTTTACCGTTTCGCTGTAATCTTCCGTCCCGTTAGTGGTGACTCACCCTGTATAAACATCGTAGTTTGAATCCATTTTTAGTGTATTCTTATTTAAATAAAAATTTCTCCAATTTTTTTCCGCAAAAATGGTACATGTTTAAAGGGCGGCTACTAGAGAATTGCCTAGGGCGTCAATTGACCTAAACGCGGCTCAGGCTGAACCTCAGGACGTGTCCAAATCATGTGAGGGTCAAATGGTGCCCGGTGCTTAATCATGTATTATTTATAACATCCATGTTATTTAAAACAATTATTGTCAATGATTCCATGACTGTATCATCTTAAATGGTCTTTACCTATATATTTTTAATTTTGGTGGCTTAGCATGTGAACGTTCTGTAAGTATAACCCAAACTTTTTTCAACCTTAGTCAACATGTAAAATTTTTACTTTAACTTCACAGGTTATACTTATTTTATGTCCAGCACTGATGATGATCTGTATTAAAATCGAGAACGTTCTGCGTAATATGTGATGTAGCCCTTTAAGGGAACTTCAATAAATTATATACCTTCTATACAGGATTTTGATGAAATTTTTTCACATTTTATGTTTTTGTACCATTTGAACGAATGCTGTTTTTTGCCAACATTCTAATTAGTTTTTCGTGCTTTACTCTGTCAAAGGTCTTTTCATAATTTATGAAAGACAAATATACATCTTTTTGGTGATTGCAACATTTTCTCATGAGCACCATGAAACTAAATTAAATTGATCTAGATCTAGGCACCTATCCACTTAGCACTTTTTGTAAATTATGCTGTGAATTATTTTCAAAAACAGGCAATTGTACTTCGTAAGTCCTAGGTTTTCACCCAACGTGGAGAAAAGTACAACCGGAAGTCGATATTTGAACTATTCATGTAACTTTGCGTCGATTGATATACAATTTCACTATGTTTGCTTGTTCCAAATTTATTCTTCCTTCCTTTCATATCCTTGGGTGATAGTTTTATGTCTTTCATGTTTTCATTAATTTTTAATTCCTCCGTTTTCTATTTTTTTTTCAAGTGTTCCAGCCATAGAGAAATAAAAACAAGGTTCCAGCCTTTTCTTATGTTTTTATGGTAGGGAAGCAAAGTATGCTAAATGTGCAGCCACTCGAGCGCTTTGGGGACCTATTGGGTTGTGAAGAGTAGGTCCCAAAACCAAAAAAAGTTAAGTAAAGTTTTCCATTTTAGTGGGCGCTTGCCATTTTTTAATTTAATTTTCCATTTCCAACAATCTTTTTTCCGATTATAACGCCATCTATCCATAATTCGAAAAAATGTTTCGCATAAAAGTTACTTATTTTTACGTACGGAATTCAAATCTGCAATAAAAAATGGGGGCTCCTATTTAGGATTTTAAAGTAACCCCCACCCCAGCTCCGTGGGAGGTCGTGTGTGGTGCCATTCTATAGATTTTTCAAAAATAATGAATACGTGTATTTTACAGTTTTTCGATCTGATGTTCATTTCGCGAAATATCGCGGGATTCGTATTTAAAATATTAAATTTACCCCCCACCCCTCACCGTGGGAGGTCGTGTATAGTATCATTCGATAGATTTTTAAAAAATATTGAGCACAAATTTTTTTACTTTTTCGATCTGTCGTTTATTTCGCGAAATATTCGCTTTTTTCTTGTGAAACTTTGGGACTCACCCGTTTCCTTACGCCCGGCTGAAATCGTCAGATTTTTGAAATATACACTCTTTTGCATGTAGTTAACTTACCTTATCTTAATCTGACAATTTGGAGTTTTTTTAAGTTAAGATTTTTTTTTCGGGCCCCCCTTAACGAACTCCCCTGTGTTAAGAGCCAATATCTGGTTGACGTACATCTGCAGGGTACTAGGTTTCTCCCCATACGATAATCTGACGCGCTCGAGTAACTGCAAAAAAAATTAGTATCCTTTAACTTTCTGTGTTTTTTATCATAAGTTTTAGTACTACTCTAGTTGATCCTCGACCTCGACCGTTCATCTGGGACGGCAGATTTTTTCGCTCGTGACCTACTCATCTTAGCTGAATTTTTTTATATCGATTCTGTACATTTTCTTTATAGTCTTGGTATTCACATTATACTCACACATGATATTTTTTAAGTTCCATTAATTTCATAACTAAATCTGTAAAAAATTAAAAAAAAAAATGGTTACAATATAGCATTAAAAAACCTAAGACTATTCCTCTGGTACGAAAATATGAGACAGCCGCCATGTATTGTATAAACCTGTACCTACTATATTTAAAAAAATTATATTTGTTACTAACGATCTTGACTTTTTTCCCTGCCTACAATATCTTATCATTTGATAATAGTGAACAAATGTTATCCTAATGAGCCAATAACACGCATGCTATTAAATTCAATAATAACCATAATCCAACATAATAAATTATCATCATAGTATGATGGAAAACGTAATTTATAACAATATTTGTTTAGTAAACAATTTAGTTCTATTTAAGACGCCGCAAGTGCCTTGGGCTCTTCCTAAAACATCCTTATTATATTCCTTATTCCTTATTCGTTGTTAATATTCAAATTCAATCTCCTACAGCCTTAATTTCATTCCGTGAGAAACAGGACCGGAGTTTTATTTAATACTAAGTCGGAACTGCTAATAATCCATCAATCCATCTAATAAAGGTAAATATGGCTTTTTATAATTTTTACTATTTAACTAAAATATTAAAATTCTTATAAACTTTAACGGCCGGTTGTTCGAACGCTAATCAAAAAGTTGATTATAATTAAGTCCCCTTAACAACCATCAAATAACAACACCCCTCATTCGTACGTCAATCAGTTGATTGTAATCAATTATGTAATTATCATTATGATAATTAACATAATTGATTGATTAATTAATTATTAATTAACATAACAATTATTAACATAATTGATTAATAAATCTCATAATTGTAATCAAATATGTTTTCAGCAACCCAAACAAAGTTGACCTTGACAGTTGGTGACAGTAATTAAATATTTGATAATGATCAGTTGATTCCATTTTTGATTAGCGTTCGAACAACCGACCCTTAATCAGCATCATCATCATCATCAACCTGTACGCGTCTACTGCTTTCTATATGTCTCTGCTTTGGGCAGTTTGTATCCAGTTACTGGTTGTTTTATAATCTGCGACATCATCATCATCATTCTCTTTGCCATTATCCCTATGCGGAGTAGCCATATGCATATCCCTATGTATGCCATATCCCTAATTGCATTTCTCCATAAGTTTCTATCTTATACTCCCCAGGTTTTCTTTGGGCTTCATCTCCTGCTTCTTCCGGGAACTCGCAATTCAGAAATTCTTCTTATTGGGTGATTAACGTTTCGACGTTGAACGTGACATCACCTTAACCTAACCTATGCTTCCTCATTTTGGCATCAATTTGTGCAAATCACTTCCCCTAATATACCCATTCCTAATTGTATTTTGACGCGATAAAACCTTCGATAAGATGCTGGTTGAAAGTGACTTTATTAGCTCTAAAACACTAAATTAAACAGTAAAATATAGGATGAGCCCGTTACACTTTGAACTGTCTAAAGTTTGATAAACACGACACGAACCACTTTGGAGAGATACGATGCACGCTAAAAGGGGTTGTTTCACCCATATTACTTTCTACGACATATTTCTTTGTTTAGGACTAGCCCTCTGAGTCACACGAATCTTGTTCACTACTTATTTTTTGTGAGTGTTAGTGTTTCCGTTCCGTAAGTCCTGAAATCCGAGGTCAAATTTCCCATCTCTAATACCATCTTTGGGTTATAAGCTTTCATTCGACACATCAATTGTCATTCTATCTATTTTAATAACAGAGGAGTTATATTCGCGGACAGACAGATGGACGGACAGGCAGGCATGAAACCGGAAGTATTTATGAGTTTCCGATTTGCTAACGCGCATCGAATAATATTATATCGCTGATATAATTCGACCACTTTAAAACAGTAGTTCCGGATGCAACTCTAAAACCGGGAGGCCTAGATCAAATTTCTCACCTTTAATACTATCCTTGGTATTAAAGTTTAAATGTATTTAATGGGAAATAAGCCACAATTTTACCAAAAAAAAAATGATTTTATTAACGTTTCGAAGCCCAAATTGGGGTTTGTTGTCAAAATACAAAATACTACTAAAATAAACAAAAATGTTGTTGCTAAGTAAAAAATTCTTGTAATAATTTATTTAATCTGACTCATTTATATTGGCAATTCAGACGTATATTATACATTTCAAAGTAGAAGACTTTAAAATGATATCGCCAATATTTATGAGTTGCGTTCCTGGGACGACTTTACTAAAAGATAGTTCATTCGATTACATGAAATCAATCCCAACTCAAGAGTATCCGTCACAAAAAAATTATAGCATGTGATCTGTCTTTAAAAAGACAACCAAATACAACGATGACACTAAAATTCTCGCGTTAGAGATTCCATAGTAAATCACGAGGGAAAACCAGGAAAAAACCTCGTGATACTATCCCGACATCGTAAGTATTTGGTCTTACATTTAATTTACTTTCAAAAAACTAATACCAAATTCTGACTTTAAAATGTTTAAATTAGAAATAATATTAATAATACATAGATATACAATAAGTAATACTAAAATATAAAATTTGTACTAACTCGATATGTCATTGACTTACTAATCGTGGTATTTTCTTTCTATTGACTTCCTTTTTCAGTATGGGTAACCACATCCTACTGCATTCTACCGAGGAATTTGCGACACAATTGGTTTCATTTAGCATAATTAGAGCCGCTTCTTTGATTTCTCTCTTTTTACTATCTAATTCTTTCAGAACTATACTTGAATCTCTCCACTGAACTCTATGTTTATTATCCCATGCTTGTTGACATATTTAAGATCTATCAAATTCTCTATTTTTAATATAAGACTGATGTTCACTTATTCTAACGTTTAATGGTCTTGATGTTTCACCTAAATAAAATTATTCGCATTCACAAGGTATTTTTTAAATGCAATTCTTTGTTCTTTCTTGTTCATTGTTAGGTTTAGTTTTAGATAGAATAGATCTCAATGTGTTTGTTGTTTTAAATGTTGTTGAAATGTATTTCTTGTGAATGTTGTAGGATCCCGTTCTAAGTTGTTCTGTTAAGGTCTAGCAATGGGCTCTTCTTTATCTCCATTATTGGCTAATATATTTATGGAGGATTTCGAAACTAATATCATTTCTAAACAAAATTTAAAACCCACAGTATGGTGGAGATATGTAGATTATGTGTTTTCAATATGGCCTCATAGATCAGAATTGTTGGATACATTCCTGAATATTATAAACGATCAAGAAGAGACAATATAATTTACAATGGAAAAGGAATACAACAACACTTTGCCTTGCCTCGATGTTTTAGTCTCAAAGAAGGATACTGGATACGAGACTCAAGTGTATAGAAAACCAACACACACCAACAGATATCTCAATTACAAATCAAATCACAACATCAACGTTAAAAAGGGAATCATTAAACCCTTATATGATAGAGCCAAAATTACTTGTTCTAACGAAAATTCATTTTTAGAAGAAAAACAATTGTTAACATCTGTTTTATTAAAAAATGATTATCCTTTATCGTTTATAAATAAGGAATTGTCAAGATTGGATGAATGGAACAGATCAACTTAGAACGGGATCCTACAATATTCACAAGAAGTAATACGAGGAAAATATCAATACCATATATAAAAGGACTATCCGAGAAACTTAAAACAATAGGAAATAAAAAATTCAACATTTCAACAACATTCAAAACAACAAACACATTGAGATCTATTCTATCTAAAACTAAACCTAACAATGAACAAGAAAGAACAAAGAATTGAATTTATAAAATACCTTGTGAATGCGAACAATTTTATTTAGGTGAAACATCAAGACCATTAAACGTTAGAATAAGTTAACATCAGTCTTATATTAAAAATAGAGAATTTGATAGATCTCAAATAATATGTCAACACCCATGGGATAATGAACGTAGAGTTCAGTGGAGAGATTCAAGTATAGTCCTGAAATAATCAGATAGTAAAAAGAGAAAAATCAAAGAAGCGGCTCTAATTATGCTAAATGAAACCAATTGTGTCGCAAATTCCTCGGTAGAATGCAGTAGGATGTGGTTACCCATACTGAAACAGGAAGTCAATAGAAAGAAAATACCACGATTAGTAAGTCAATAACATATCGAGTTAGTACAAATTTTATATTTTAGTATTACTTATTGTATATCTATGTATTATTAATATTATTTCTCATTTAAACATTTTAAAGTCAGAATTTGGTATTAGTTTTTTGAAAGTAAATTAAATGTAAGACCAAATACTTACGATGTCGGGATAGTATCACGAGGTTTTTTCCTGTTTTTCCCTCGTGATTTACTATGGAATCTCTAACGCGAGAATTTTAGTGTCATCGTTGCATTTGGTTGTCTTTTTAAAGACAGATCACATGCTATAATTTTTTTGTGACGGATACTCTTGAGTTGGGATTGATTTCATGTAATCGAATGAACTATCTTTAATAAAGTCGTCCCAGGAACGCAACTCATAAATATTGGCGATATCATTTTAAAGTCTTCTACTTTGAAATGTATAATATACGTCTGAATTGCCAATATAAATATGAGTCAGATTAAATAAATTATTAGAAGAATTTTTTTACTTAGCAACAACATTTTTGTTTATTTTAGTAGTATTTTGTATTTTGACAACGAACCCCGATTTGGGCTTCGAAACCTTAATAAAATCATTTTTTTGGTAAAATTGTGGCTTATTTTCCATTAAAAATAGTTGATTATAAAAATGCCACAAGGAAATAGCTTCACAACAACATGGTGAAAACAATATAATCCCGTCCTGAAAATTGCTTTTATAAAACTAATCGTAACATAAAGACAAACTTAAATGCTGCATAAATAATGCTTAATTTCCATATAATTGAATAAGTATTTAAATATCTGGAGTACACGTTTAAAATTATGAAATACCTCATAACCATAAAATGCAGTTCCGCCAGTTATGCCGTGTAAGAATAAAATAACATCTTGACAGGTTCTTGTACACAAATATGTTACAATAAAATCTAAATAACTAGATTAGGTATACATGATTTATGTCGTTTTGTTCATTTTAGTAGGTAGAAAATTATGTACCTTATGAATAAAAATTTTTATTCTATAGCGTTGAGTAAGTCTGCCTGCAGTAAATGATATGAATCATAATTTTTGATTTACAACAATAATTCGAATTTTCTTTATGTAGGGGAGCCCAAGCGGGGATTTTTGCAGTTACTCGAGCGCGTCAGATTATCATATGGGGAGAAACCTGGTACCCTGCAGATGTACCTCTACCATACATTGGCTCTTAACACAGGGAAGTTCGTTAAGGGGGGGAGCGAAAAAAAATATATCCTTAAAAATACTCGAAATTGTCAGATTAAGATAAGGTAAGTTAAGTACATGCAAAAGAGTGTATATTTCAAAAATCTGACGATTTGAGCGGGGCATAACGAGATGGGTGAGTCACAAAGTTTCACAAAAAAATATTTCGCGAAATGGACGTCAGATCAAAAAACTAAAAAACACGGAGAGGGGGGGGGGTAAATTTAAAATTTTAAATACGAACTCCGCGATATTTCGCGAAATGAACATCAGATCGAAACACTGCAGAATACATTTATTAAATATTTTTGAGAAATCTATCGAATGGCACCAAACACGACCCGCTACGTAGGTGGAGTGGGGGGTTACTTTAATATCTTAAATAGGAGCCCCCAATTTTTAAATAGGAGCCCCCAATTTTTATTGCAGATTTGGATTATTTACGTAAAAATAAGCAACTTTGATTAGAGACATTTTGTCAAATTATGGATAGATGGCGATATAATCTAAAAAACGATTGTTGGAAATGAAAAATTAAATTAAAAATTGACAAGTCCCCACTAAAATGCAAAACTTAACTTAACTTTACCAACTAAAAATTGAAAGTCCCCCACTTTATAGAAAATTTTACTTAACTTTTTTTGGTTTTAAGACCTTCTCTTTACAACCCAATAGGTCCCAATAACGCTCGAGTAACTGCAAATTTAGCATACTTTCCTCCTCTATTATAAAAAACAAAGCAAAATCAGCTCTACGTCTTCAAGGATCTGTTATCAGATATCCTTCATATACCTTTTAGAACTTTCAAATATCTCTATAAGATTTTTTCAGATTTTTTTCTTCCTCGACTGGGGTTTATGTCCATAGTGTACTCCAGTGGTTCTCAACAGGTGTTCCGCGGAACACTAGTGTTCCGCGAATTCCTTCCAAGTGTTCCGCGAAATACTCGCAATCCTACATACCATTTTGCTCAATTACTCTTTTCAAATTTTAAAATAGCCACTTACGTACATATTAATTTAATAAAATTCTTCAGCGTAAATGTTCATTTGCCCAACGTGACAACACCGCGTCGGCACAGTGCACACGTTGGATTTTATAAGCGCCGAGCGCCGAGTGAGCTCTGCACTGGCCACAGCCAATCTGAATCACCCACGACGGTATGCCTCGTATGCCTATTGAACATTGAACGATGCGCGATGGTTTTGGCTCTAAAGACGCGCGCAACCCAATAAGCATACCGTGTATTTGTGTATCGTGGAATCACCTAACAGTCTGCAACTGAATGTTGAATTTGTTACATCGCACAAACGTAATACGTGAAAATCGCTGTGTGAGTTTTTTTATGGTAACGTGTACGTATCAAATCTATCTATCAAAGGTAAGTAATTGCATATTTTATACAAAATGTGAAGCATTCATCCGCATTATTTTGTTTAGAGACGAATAAATTAAAATGGATAAGTTCCTCAAACTTAAAAGAAAAACTACTGTGGAACAACTCATAATTAATGATGATGAAGCGAGCACCAGCGGAGATACTGGAACTTTACGAAGTGGGGTTGATGACAAATCGAAGCGCAGCAAAAAAATGTTGAACCGGCAATATTTGGATGAATATTTGGATTATGGCTTCATTTGGACTGGGGAAGAAGACTGTCCAATTCCCAAGTGTATTGTTTGTGGGCAGACACTCGCTAATAGCGCAATGGCTCCGGCTAAATTAAAACGCCATTTTACTACCAAACACGCTAGTGTAGCTTCAAAAAATAAAGATTATTTCAAGCGACTTTTGGAGACACAAGCGAAACAATTTGAAAGGTCGCTAACAATTTCCGACAAAGCACAAATAGCTTCATATAAGGTCGCCGAATTAATTGCTTTGAAACAGAAACCACACACTGTTGCAGAATCTCTTATATCACTAGCATGTTGTGAGATGGTCAAAATTATGTTTGGCAACGATGCACAAAACGAAATACGGAAAATTCCTATGTCGGATGATACAATAAGAAGGAGGATTGTTGATTTATCTGCAGATATTGAGGAAAAAGTTACAAATAAACTTTACAAAAAAAACTTCGAGTTGCAGGTGGACGAATCCACTGATATTAGTGGCAAAGCTCATTTATTAGGATTTATTTGATATACAGGATGTATTTGATTCCATAACGTCATATTTAGAGAAAAAAAATATATCATGAGACTTTTGCGTAGGAATTTGTACGGATGGTGCCCCTTCCATGGTAGGCTCCATAAAAGGTTTTTGTACCCTTGCAAAAAAGCGAAATGAAAATATCATATCTACACACTGTTTCTTGCATAGAGAATCTCTAATTTCAAAAACGCTACCAGCTCCTTTGAAATCTGTATTAGACCAAGTGGTTAATGTCGTGAATTACATCAAATCAAGACCACTAAAAACCCGTCTTTTTAAACAACTCTGCATCTCAATGGAATCAAAGTATGATTCATTGTTGCTGCACACCGAAGTTAGATGGTTGTCAAGGGGCAAAGTATTATGTCGAATTTATGAACTTAGAACGGAGCTGTTAACTTTTTTCCAAGAAGAAGGTAATGACGCATTTACCACATATTTTGAAAATGATGCATGGTGCACTAAAGTGGCATATTTGGCCGATATTTTTAATTATTTAAATGGCGTTAACTCATGTATGCAAGGCAAAAATGAAAATATTTTAACATCCACGGACAAGCTGTCAGCTTTACAGAAAAAATTGTAATTTTGGAAGAAGCGCATTTTAGAGACAAATACAATGGATATGTTTCCATTGCTTCAGAATGAAGGTGATGAAGATAAAGAACAAGAAATTACGCATATAGTTACAAAACACTTATCACTATTAGAGGAGACAATTGCCAGGTATTTTCCATCTCTGAACGTAGAAAAATATGACTGGATAAGAAGTCCTTTTAGCACAGGTAATACAGCCAATTTCCAGTTTTCTCTGAACCAAGAAGAAGAATTTATTTCGTTGTCATCTGATCGTACTCTGAAAATTAAGTTTTCAGAAGTGAATGTTCAGGAATTTTGGATCTTGGTCCAAGAGGAATACCCACTTCTTGCCAAAAAAGCGATTAGTATTTTAATACAGTTTGCAACGTCCTATTTATGTGAATTTGGGTTCTCATCTTTAACAAACATTAAAAATAAGAAACGGGAAAGGCTGCTAAACTTAGAACAAGAAATGAGAGTAGCTCTTTCCCACATCAGGCCTGATATTGAGCAAATTTGCAAACGACACCAGGCACAAGTGTCTCACTAATTTGAAGTATTTACTCATATGATGTATTTTGAGAATTACGCTTTTGTTAATTTTAAAAATGTTTTTTGTTTTCATATTTTAAGTAAAATTTTACAAATTTGAGTACGTATAACGAAGTTTATTACAGAATTTATGTGCTAATCCTAATCTGTTTATCAATATATGCATGTTATTGCTTTGGTGTTCCGCAATTTTTTTCGGTAATTAAAAGTGTTCCGTCGCCACAAAAAGGTTGAGAACTACTGGTGTACTCAAAGAAAATGGCTCACTACGTCGCCGTCGATGTAGAAAGTTATCAATACTTTTTATAAAAGTAATAGTTTATTATAATTTTATCTATGCTAAATTTAATATCAAGATGCAGTAGAAATAAACAAACCAAGACAGGTTAAATGCTACTAGGAGCACTACCTAATCATAATTTACAATGTATATTATACATTGTAGGTAAATCCCAAATCATGATTTTCAAAGTTTATACATTGTAAACTATGATTCGGGAGTGCTCCTCGTAGCATTTAACGTGTCTTGGTTTGTTTATTTCTACTGCATCTTGATTGTAAATTTAGTATAATATAATACTTGTATGTATTTAATATAAGTAACGAGTTTTCAATAATTATATCCCAGCCTATCCTTTACAGCTTTTACAGTAATTGACTAAACAAATTAAGTGATTTTCTAGTCTTACAGGCATAACCTTGTTTTATTCTAAATACTTAATCCACCGAACAAAAAAATAGTAACTTAAATAATCTGATAACAGAGAAACCACTTATGTATTTCAACTTGATTAACTCAGTAAACCTACTAATGCGTAACCATTTAATTTGTATTCCTCGTACGGTTTTTTAAAATATCTTTCATCTACTTGTAAAATAACTTGTTTAATGATTATCAAATATAGGACTGATGTAATTTTATTCAATTCTAGAAGCACTTTAGGTTATTAGTATGTATTCTAAAACAATAATCAATCAACATGCCATAAATGTTCTTTACAAGATAATAAAACTTTATTTTACTGAACTCAGTAGCGTCTAACATTTTATAAACTATGTATAATTACTTATTTTTAATCTATTACATAACGTTGATGTCCCAGTAGTTGGCCCTTTAAGGAGGTTAACGTAAAATAGCCAAGACAAGAAGAGATTAAAAATCCAGATCCAAAATTTATTAAAAATAATACATATTAAAAGATGAAGTAGTTTTCAATCCTAATAGCAATATTAATAATATTTAAAAATATTAAAATATTACTAAAAGATTTTTAAATTGAAAACTTATTGGTCCATTTTCTTGGTAACACCTCCAAGGCTTCTAAAATTTGCAAGCCAGATGGATGCTGAAACGAAGAAGACAAGAGGGAATTCAGAAAACTTACAATTCACGACCCCGTCTGTTCAGCTGGTAAATTCCAACAAAAAATGGACCTAGTTACTCAAAGAAGTAACGACTAATATAAAAATAAAATAAAAACTCCATTTTTATTCAGTTGGAATGCGAAGGCAAAACAATCTTATTTTTCACTTAGAATACGGAGCGCAGTCCAGCACTCTGAATCGACGATTTTCGACTCTTGTTGGGAGTCTCATCGGAGAGAAAGTCATCTTTTAGTAATATTTTAATATTTTTAAATATTATTAATATTGCTATTAGGATTGAAAACTACTTCATCTTTCAATTGCCAGATGACGCTAGTCACCTATTCCATTCACGTCAGTTGCGGTGTGGGGGATAAACTCTCGGTGTTGATCACTTAGACTTAGAGTATGGAGCAGCAGGCATACGTTATCTCCGATGAGACTCCAACAAGAGTCGAAAATCTTCGATTCAGAGTGCTGGACTGCGCTCCGTATTCTAAGTGAAAAATAAGATTGTTTTGCCTTCGCATTGCAACTGAATAAAAATGGAGTTTTTATTTTATTTTAATAAATATTAATTTAAATCTAAAAACTTTTCGTGGAACTACTTTCTGGCAACATCCTAAATCTCTGACTTTTACAATTTATAAGACAAGATACGACGAATAAAGAAGACGAGAAGGAATCTACAATATGCAGTCACATTTCTACAATATGCAGTCACAGGTGGCATTCGGATTTTTGCAGATAAAGTTAGGTGACAACTTCAACAATAATAATTGACTTATGCTCCTTCTCAAATATGCCCGGAACATTTATAAAAAAATTAAAATATTTAAACATTTCGAAAAACATCGATTTTTTTTCTACTTTCTTTGCTTATAACTTTAAAACGATTCATTTTGGAACAAAGTCGTACAGAAATAAAATAAAAATAATTAAATTTTGTATGATAAACGACTGGTTAAATTATCTTAAATTATTACCCTTTCTGCAAAATAGCAATAAATACAAAATAAGGGGGCAAAATAAGCCTGTTTTTATTCAATGTTTTTCAACCACTTTGGTTGCACTTGGAACTTTCGTCATTCGCTTAGAAAATTCTTACAACATACTTAAATCGTTCACCAAATTTCATTAAAATCGACCTGATAGATATAATTTTGCAATCTAAATTTTTTAAAAAAGTTCAAATTTTTTAAAAACTTTCTGAAGAAAAAAGTAAACGATTTAGAAGTTTGCTAATTTTTTTACATATAAAGAGGTTCTCTACCTATCTAATACAATTTGCAGAATTAAAATCGGATTATTTAAGCGGCCTCAGCACTGTTTTACATTATAAACAATTTTTTGGCTTATAAACAAATACAGTGAGGACGTTTGAGTTGGCATAAATTTATTTTCTCGAGAATAGGCGTCTCTGGAGATAAATCCCGAAACAGGTCTCTAAGCGAGAGCAACGCCGACTGTAGCAGAAATATTGTTTTCTTAAAGAGTAAATACTGCTAGATGGCCATCTAAAAGTAATGCCACAAAAGCACTAGTTATTGGTTATAATCAGATTAAAGGAGCATTATCAAAAATTTCAGAAGACGATGAGCAACCATTTACACCTCATAGAGATATGGAAACAGGAATATTTGCAATATTTTGGAATGAAATCTTAGAGAGGACACACATATTGACCTTAATTCAGAAGTGGGCACTTAGATCACTTAAAGGATTTATATTTATTGGACTGACTCCATGGAATATTGGACTGACTCCATGGATTATGGGACATCTCCAGAGACTGAAATGACAACAACAGAGAAATTTAGGACTGAAAATTTTATCGCTGTAATAGATCACTTCATTTCCTCTTTAAGTCAGAGGTTTTCTGCATATGAATCCATTCATTAAAATTTTGGATTTTTACATCATTGGAAAATTTAACTTCCAATGAAATTGAAGATCACTCACTGAAGCTTACCGACATTTATAGCAATGATTTAGATGAAAACCTAGGTGTCGAACTGGCACAATTGGTAGAATTTTTTAATTCATTTAAAGAGAAAATGGGCTCATCAAATATACCTACGTAAAAAACTTCAAATGTACCGGCTGCTAAAAGAAAAGAATGTGAAAGATCGTTTCCAAAAGTTGAGGTGACACTTCACTTATATTTAGTTCTAGTTCTGAAGTGGAAAGAGATGATTCTCAAAACTTAGGCCGCTATTATATTAGACAACTGGTGACGCCACCAAGTTGCTCCACCAGTGACTCATGACGTCACGGGGCATTTAAGTAAATGAGACCTATTAGACTACGGCAACTGGTTGCGCCACCAGAAATTGTTGTCGATCTGGTGGCCGAACCAGTCCACCAGCCGGGTAACCGGATCTTGGTGGCGCCACCAAGCCGGGGCATTATGTTATATGGACCCTATTAGACTGAGCAACTGGTGTCGGCCACCACTAGTTCATTTGTATTGTAATCGAGTGCTTCGTATTTCTTTTCTATTAACTTCTATATTTTCTATTAACAAGCGTATATTTTTCTAAAACCTTTTTTGTTGCTTTATAAAAATATGCTATATTAAAAAGTTATACTCGCAGATTTAGCCGTTAATTGTTTATTCATTGTTTAAACAATAAAAGCTCTTTTTATATTTTAGAAATATGGGTGAATTCATCACTTTACCTTGATCAAAAATGTTTCTATTTTGTTTTTAATTATGCTGAATCCGAATGTGACGTTAATTGGAAAATTTAAAAAAAATTGAGCTTTTATATATAGGTACAGTATGTCTGCGTAACTTGGAACCATATGGGAAACTTTTTCTTATCAATTTTACGAAAAAAAAATATTCTTTATAAAATGCTCTGCATAGTCTATGTTATACGAGGTATGTCAAAAAAATTGTATGTAAAGTATGTTTAGATTTCACAACATCGAAAATTGTTATTATGAAAAGTTGTTAAGAATTAAAAAAACTATGTTTTGGGACTCATTAATTTTATTACATCATTCTAATTGAAAAAAAAATGCAATTTTTTTTAAATTACGGATACCCAACATCATTTTATTACAAATATCTATAAGTATTTTATTATTAATTTTACGAAAAAAGTTATTTTTTACAAAAAGCTTTATATGGTCTAAAATCTAAGATGCAATCATAATATATAAACTTTTATCAATTCTATACGAGGTATGTTAAAAAATATGAATTTCGTCCAAGAGTCCTTTACAGTTCACAATATTTCAATTAGAAGAATGTAATTGCATATTCAAACATAGCTTTTAATTCCGAACAACTTTTTATAAAACATTTTTCGATATTGTTTAATATAAGGATACTTTACTCTTGAGCGAAATTCATCTTTTTTGATATACCTCGTATAAAATTCACAAAATTTGAATCTGATGGTTGCATCTTATATTTTATACTATTAAGAGTATTTTATGAAGAATAACTTTTTTTCGTAAAATTGATAACAAACAAGTTTCCAATTGCATTTGATTATTTTTCCAATTCCAATTCATTTTATTATTTTTGCTGGTGGCTATTCTCGGCCACCAGTTGCCCGTGCTCACAATTTGGTGGGCCCACTAGTTGCGCCACCAGTTACCTAGACTAATAGAGTCCTTAGGTTAATTAAAAATCGACTTCGGTCTATAAGCCAATATCGTTTGAGTTATCTCTCTATAATGAGCATTAACACGATCTTTTTAAGCAGCTAGACATCTCGGACATAATCAAAGAATTTTCAATTAAAAAATCTCGAAAAGTATCCGGACTTTAACTATACATTTTGCTATGTTGATTTTTAATATTTTACTGTAACAAAATACAGCTCTTGTATTATTTATTATTTAAAAATATATTTATAAAAGTAGATTAACATTTTTTTTAATTTCTAAAAGGGAAAACCCTTTTGTTGGCTGTATACCATAGTTTTGTTATAACTGGTAGGAGGTAGGGCCCCACACCAATTCTGCCCAGGGGCCCCCACTACCTTAAATCCGGCTCTGCAGAGTGTTAGTTGTTTTGAATGTTGTTGTGAGGTTGTACTTGTTTCCTATCCTTTTCAATTTTTGATAAGCCCTTTACATATGCTATTGTTGTCATCTTTAAATCGATTCTTATGAGTGTCTATGGAGTTCTTGTGGTGTTTTGTTTCTTTTCTTCAATATTGTGGAATTCCTTGTTTATTAATGACGACGGGTAGTCATTTTTAGTCAAAACCTTTGTTAGCAGCTTTTTTCTTCCTTTACAGACAGAGGCTTCTGGCATGTTTTCCAGACATATCACCAGAACACAGGTTAAGAATCTCTCTAAACATAACTATTCAAGCGAGTGAGTTTAAATCTTAATATTGTAAAAGGAAGACTCATATACATGAATTTTCATGTACCTACATTACATAAGGGTCATCCTGTATAATATTCGCATAACAAACCAAAAATTACATAAAAACTATATAATAAACTTAATACACCTAATTTATCTCTTAACGTACGTAAATCGTTATTGAATACATTAGATGTACAAGGAAAGTACCTAATTCCCATTATATCATATTTACAATATCTATTATACTTTAATGCAGAACCATGGTAGATAGATAATAATCATTTACCACAATATAGAGGCAGCCACACTGCGAGTCATTCATAAGCTTTTAATTTTTTCTCTTCGGGGAGGTCGCTTTTATCAACGTTATTTATTAGGTGAAAGTTTTTTTTTTCTGTTCTAAATTACAAGATAATACGCTACGGCTATTTTTGGATCCAGAAGTGAATCTTTTAAGGCGGGATCTTCAAAGAATATTTATTATTTATTTTAAGATAAAAGGCATCTTGCGACATGTCGTTAAATTGGGTTTTAACACAATTGTATTACTTAAGTTGATCTTTATTGCTTTCAGATCTTTAATAACGACTTTAAAAAAAATTACAAAATTTTTATAATATTATTTTAATGACTATTTTCATAGTTTTTCAAATCTGTTAACTGAGGAACTGACCAAATTTAAAATATTACTCTGAATATCCTCAGTATCCTCAAACCTCAATTTTGTAGTTTAAAATATTTTTATATTGACGTTACGATTTCTACTTTGGAAATGGTTGTCAGAATACTTTTTTGTATTCTGAGAACTTTTGAATCTCTTTTGAGAATTATGGCTGTATAGGTACATGTAGGGTTGCACAAGTTTGACTTGAATGTTTGAACTTGACTTGACTTTGACTTAATTTCAAGTCAAACTCAAGTCAATTCTTCTGACAAATAATTCAAGTCAAGTCAAACTGGTCAATCGTACAGGTTTGAAAATTCAAACTGTTTGTCAAACTAGTTTGAAAGAGTTTGAAAAATAATTTATTTAGTAGATATACTTTTTTGTCGAGATTGACATGTTAGTTGCCAATTAAGATAAGAAAATTAATAATACAATGAGTGCCACATAAAAGTATCTTGATACAGGAAGCGATTATAATCAAAATAGGGTAAATTTTTTGAAATTGATTCCTGTATGCTTAGAATTGCTTGCTGGCAAGTTTTGTTTTATCGATATAACTTTTTTATATTTTGAGTGTTACTAGATTTTATATCATACCAAGTGTAATTTAATCTACTTTGGAAGCTTTCAAGTATTACGTAACGCAAGTTGGGGTCAGGGTGGGCCATGTAAAATGTTACGGCGCGTTATAGGGGGGGGAGGGGGGTGCGAACAGCGCGTTACGTAAGATTGTTTTTTAACTTAAATAAAAAAAACTGCGGAATCACAATCTCCCAACTTTTCAACTTTCGTTTATATTTTACATAGAACCCCTAGATTGTATTATATTGCCCCCTCACGCTCCGCTCATGTTACAATAGGACAATAGTTTTCAAGTGAAAAAATCTTAAAATTTGTATTAACCAGATCAAGCACAGTAACACGTCTTTGCAATAAATATAGCTGGACCTTTCTTCACAACAAAAGATCAAAAGATACAGATGGGATAAAGAGGTTGTAAGAGCTTCAAAAATTGCGTTTCGTAATACTTGAACGGCCCCTTTAACAAAAATTTATGAAGGAACAACAAAATATTATATTTTTGTTAGAGCAGGTTTAATGAATTTTTTGCGACTTTGCAATGTCGTCTTAAAGAATTAGTTCACTATTTGTCATTTTACAACGCTGTTCTTTATTTTTACATAATACAAGTATGCAGATTTTTTTCTCTTAATTTTTGCACTGGAAATATCTTCAAAATGAGACTCAATTTGATCTGATACTTATTCTGAGCCGAAAAATATTCAGGTTCAGATATTATTTCACAAAGCACACACTTCAAAACGAACGTAATAAACAAACCAAGCATATACTTCTTAATAATATGAACTACAAACTAATTTCCGGAGTAGCAGATTCAGACCTATCCAAATAAGTCAAAACAAAAGTCGGTACGCTCTCAATTAGAATTGGAAATAAACACGTTGCGCAATATGATATTCAAACTTCAAACTGTTTGAAAAAGTTTGATTTCAAGTCAAACCTAAGGATATTGAAATCAAGTCAAGTCAAACTTTTTTACAAAAAAAGTTTGGTTTTCAAGGCAAGTCAAGTTTGTTGAATAAAATCAAACTAGTTTGACTTGATGCATCTCTAGGTACATGATCAAAATTTCTTTATACCTCTTAAGAAACTGGAAAAATATATCTCAAATAAAATCGAGAAGATCAGGCGGGGTTCACGGCAGGAAGATCTTACATAGACTACATAAGTATATACACTCCAACAATTAATTGAGAAAAAAATGGCAAAAAATAGACCAGTACACATGGCATTCACCGATTTAAAAAAGGCATATGACACGGTTCCCAGAAAACAACTATGGAACACGATGAAGGAAATCGGAATAACTCAGAGGTTAACAGAAGCCGTAAAAAACCTTTACGACAACAACAGGGTAAGAGTTAAAACCGGTAATAAATACTCCAACGAATTTAAGACCTCTTCTTCTTCTTCTTGTGCCACTCCTATCGGAGATTGGAAATCATCATCATCAATTTAAGGCCACAAAAGGCTTATTGCAGGGATGCTCTACATCAGTGTTGTAAAATCGGTTTCAGTTAGCTTAAAGTGTCTCATTTATGCACGGCGGCGAAAAATTTTCCCATTTTTTCTCTAAATTCAGTATTTTTTCCACTTATCCGGTATTTTACCGGTTATTACTTTAAAAATAAAAAATCGGTTATAACCGGGACAAAAAAACAACCGGAAAAACCGGTTGTTGCAAAGGAAAAAACCAGTTTTAGGTTAGAACCGGTAGATTTTTCCCATCCCTAGGCGTCACTGTCCCGTTTTAGCCAAGTCCCATAATAATAAAATATATTTATATGTAATTTATAACTCATATAATATTGTAATTTTGACATGTATAATTATCCATTTGAAAAAATAAATAAATGTTTTTGTAATCTTTATATTATAATTAAAAAAATAAATCACTTGGGTTGAGAGGGGGGCCGATCGCCCCCATCGCCCCCCCCCCCTGGATACGCCTCTGTCTCAAATCTATACCATATCATTCCATTTATAAATTTGGCATCAAATAACATTCCATACAGGTAATAATTGTTTTATTTTCTTTAATATACATTAACAAAATATTTTAAAATCAGTCTTCTTTAACTGACTTAATAAAAAGTCGTCTTTTTTAGTCAACGAATATTTAACATTCCGCATATGAATTTCGCACCAAATACCATTCCAAATACTATGATTGTTTTATTTTTATTTAATAATATATATGAATAACATTCCGTATATGCATTTGGCACCTCGCCGCCTATTGGTTGAAATATGACCGCGTGCTGCAAAGAACCAATAGAAAAATCCTAGGTGCCAAATACATATACGGAATGTTTAGATGCACACCGCAAAGCTATGAACAAATTTTCAGTTTGCTATTAATAATCTTTTATTTGGTACTCGGGATCCAGGACTATATTTAACATGTCATTTAACATAGATATCACTTAATTATCACTCAAGTTAATAAGCATGTTTAAGTTGAACTGAAGCATCTGAATATGAAGAAATTATTGGGAACAATACTGTAAATGACTGGGAATGGGGAACTGTATCTACATTCTACATATACATTTCTATTGCAATAACACTCTTCTGTTTTGTTACTAATAATACACAGCACACAAGCACACAGCAAATAACTGCAAGAAACATTTTAATTGATTTTGAGTACTTGTTAAGCAAAAGAACTTTATAAATACACTTCTTATTTTCTCTAATTTGTTGTTGGTGTTAAGATTACCATTTTAATTGCTATTTATCGTCGAGCAATTTTTCACACAAGTAGTTCCTTGTTGTGCAGCGAAGTATTACTCTTTCTCTCTTACCATAATAATGCTGAAGTATCGAAACTGTTTACACCATCAATACATATTTAATCAGCTACCCACCTAAAGACTAACAAGCGAGTACGTTGGCACTTGAACTCGGTTAACAAATAACTACCACCTGACTTTTGACGGGCTGTTCTCATTCAAAAATTCTTCAATCAGTTCTCGAATACCTTTTCTCAATTTCTGACAACGAATCAATGGTTTTAGTTGAAGACCTAATCGTTCCACCAAGTCTCCTTGGGTTAAAGTCATATAAACATTTAAAAAATATATGAAAAAAATATTTTTAAGAAACGCTTTTCTTTAGTTACGAGTGACTAAAATTAAACATATTATAAAAAAAATCAACTAAAAAGCAAAAAATAAAAACAATTGAAAAAATCTAATATAACACATTCGTCAAAGAAAAGCGTGGCGCGTCTTCATCGAATAAACGGTTTTCGCACCACGCTTTTCTTTAACGAATGTGATTTTTTCAATTTTTTTATTTTTTGCTTTTTAGTTGATTTTTTTATATGTTTTAATTTTAGTCATTCGTAACTAAAGAAAAGCGTGTCTTAAAAATATTTTTTATTTTTTATTTTTTACTTTTTAGTCTTACACTTTTCAAACAATAAAATATATCGTCATGTTTATTAAAATATGTATAAAACATATGACGTACAAATATGAAAAGTAGTCGGAATCGGCAAAAATTTGAAACTATTGTTTATTTATTAAGCATAACGTAAACAATTAACGTAAAAAGTGAAATTATGTATAGTTCGTATAATTAGCTACAATCTGTAAAAGTTTCAGGTTTCTTCATTGTAACAAACAAGAGAATTTAAGCATTTTCCGTTAAAATCGTTTTTTAATTTAATCAATTAATAAACAATAAAACAAATTTTTTGAGTATTCGTGTATTGTTCCCGCGAATGCATATGTCTGCAAATTTTGAGTCATTTACATTGAAGAAAAGGCAGTCAAAATAACGTCCAAAGATTTGACCCAAACGATTGAACTAAAGAAAAGCGTTTAATTAATTAATACGACAAAACGAATTCTAATATTAATTGTAGCACAAAACGTCTCTACCGGCGGTTTTTCTAAGACTACGATAAAAACACGAATTTTTTGAATTCCAGTTTTGGTTGAAGTTTTGTTTCGTATCGTATTCAAATTTGACACGAATAAACGTCGATCGTCGATTTATATATAAACAAATATATGAGCGTTAAAATTTGAAACTTTATTGTTTTATTGTTTATTTATGAAGCATAACGTAAACAATTAACGTAAAAAGGGAAATTATGTATCGTTCATATCATTAGCTACAATCCGTAAAAGTTTCAAGTTTCTACATTGTAAAAAACAAGAGAATTTAAGCATTTTCCATTAAAATCGTTTTTTTTTTGTATTTAAACAATTAATAAACATAAAAAAATTGTTTTTTATTGACTATTCGTGTATTGTTCCCGCGAATGCATATGTCAGCAAATTTTCATTCATTTGCATTGAAGAAAAGTCAGTCAAATTAACGTCTAAAGATTTGATGCAAACTATTGAAGTAAAGAAAAGCGTTTAAAAAAAAATTGGTGCTGGGAGATTTAATTTTATGTTTAAAAAACTTGGGACGCTATTAAATCTGGAAAAAGTGGCTACTTCGTATTATTATGGACTGGTGGAAACATCGGATTGCAAAAACGGTATGATTACTACTATAAAGCTAGGATCACGGACTTATTCGTTCCTGAATTGAATAACCTTTACATGGGGCACCTTGTTTTCGTATATAATATCACAAGAGAGAAAATTTTGCCGGCAATATTTTCGACTGGTATGAAAGTTTGTTGCCTGGCAATTTTCGCTAATTAAATTTTGACTTAAATCACGAGACGTCAGTCGAGTGATTTTGTCAAAATTTCATAAGCGAAAATTACCAAAAGGCAACGAACTTAAATGAAACCAGGAGAAAATTTTGCCGGAAATAATTTTCTCTCGAATGATATTCGACAAGACTATTTCACGAGACAATTAATGCACCATATCAATTAAATATAATCTTTATTTATTTGTTATTACCATACACTTTCGTGACGGATCTGTCATAATTTTGTCGCTGAGATTTCACGTCGTTAAGGAGTTTTCTCAGTAGGAAACGAATTGTTGCTATGCCGTTTTATCAGTTAAAAACAGTCTAGTGAAATAGTCAACCAAAAATACTCAACATGTGATGTAAAGCCTATTGATAAATTAATGCACCCTGACGACCCTGACAACCCATACAAAAATAAAAGTCTAAATCAATGGTTAAACCAGTCTTACTCTATGGCGCAGAATCGTGGACAATTACTAAAACAATAGAAAATAAACTCCAGGTTTTCATAAATACATGTTAAAGAAGAATATTTAAGATATGGTAGCCCGAAGTTATAAGCAACCGAGAGCTATGGGCCCGAGCAGAAGAGGAAATTGGAAAACAAATACGAAAACGGAAGTTTGGATGGCTGGGACATACTTTTAGAAAAAGCAAAAATAGAATTCCAAAGAAAATCTTACATTGGAACCCATAAGGAAGAAGAAAACAAGGACGGCCAAAGAAAACTTGGATTAGAAGTACCTACACAAGCATAAGCCAATATGACCTTTAGACAGATGAGTTACATCGCGAAAAACAGGCTGAAATTAAATTTTTCAGACAGGGAAAAATTTTCGACTACACTATACCCACAGGAGAGATAATGGGTTATAGGTAATGGATTTTGGGAAGAACTATGAGCTCGATATAACTAAATCGGGATAATTCATAGCTCTTGTCAAAATCTAATATGTACTTTAATAATATAACTAAATATTGTCGATTCTAAAATATTGTAAAAGACTAAAGAGTCTGAGTAATAAAAAAGATATTAAGTTATATTCTTTGTAACATTTTCAAGGTCATAGCTCTTCCCAAAATCCATTACCATGTATAGGTAACATACATACAAACATGCATATGTGAATTATTTAGAAGCAACCTACCTTGCTTGTTTAGGTAAGGAACCTATCTATCCCTCTGCTTTGAGGGCACTAGATGGCGCCTGGTATTTATTAGAAAATACCTAAGGCATCAAACAAGACGTCCTACCTACCTTCGTCTGTTCAGTAAAGCTTGACTGACGAGCCATAAATGGCGAAAGCTCTCTCAAGATATCGGTACAGACGAAAGTGTAAATATTTTCCTATATTATTTTACATATTATTTTGATACTTTTTAAAAGTAGAAAGTTGCAATTATTTCCTTCTTGTTTGACGTCCTAGGTATTTTCTAATAAATACCAGCTGCCATCTAGTGCCGTCAAAGCAGTGGAACAGATAGGTTCCTTACCTAAACCAGCAAGGTAGGTTGCTTCTAAATAATTCAGAGTGCACCAGTATGTGAATGACTACATGACTGTATAGCGGCCTCGGATATGCGAAAATAATATTCTCTGCCTTCGTCTGTTCGGCAAAGCTTGACTGACGAGCCATAAATGGCGAAAGCGCTCTTAAGATGGCGGGACAGACGAAGGTGTGACTATTCCTTTTCGTATATTATTTTACAGACATGCATATATACGTACATACATTCACACATTGTTCCCCCATAGTACCTATTACGATAATAAGAAATAATTACACTTTTATAAAAAAGTACGTTTTATAATAACACGGTTTTGTTGTGTACAGGACACATGTTTCGAAAGAATAATAGTACATTATATACCGCGGGACTGAAGTAGTACATTTAATCCTGAAGGTAAAGTTTATGGCCCGACCGCAGGGAGGGCCATAATTTACCTGAAGGATTAAATGTACTTCAGTCGCAAGGTATATACGATACTTTTCGTACTTCCGGTATGATTTTATTAATTATTTCAATAATTTCAATCAGTTTTTTCTCTCTTCAACTCATTTAATAAACTGTCTTTAAAATAAGTTACCATAGTAACATTGCGTTGTGACAGTTATAATTTAGAAACATTGTCATTACTAGTGTCATTGTAAAGAAACATTGTTATTGATAATTATTGGTATCATGAGTGAAGAAGGTGTATCTGATATTGATAAAAGAGCAGCCGAAGTAGGTGAAGAATTGTTACCACCGAAATCTAGAAAACTATACGAGCAGCAGTACGATGCTTTTAAAAAGTGGTGCCGCTTAAAAAATGTGAGACAACCTACTGAAAATGCGCTGTTAGTCTACTTCGATGATAAATCAAAAGCGGTTTGTGCCTCAACTCTCTGGGCACATTACTCAATGCTGAAATCGGTTATTAACATTAGAGAAGATATTGATATAAGTAAATTTCCAAAATTATTAGCTTTTTTGAAGAGAAGAAATGAGGGATTTAAGCCAAAGAAGTCAAGAATTCTCACGTCTGAGCAGGTAGATCAGTTCTTACGGGAGGCTCCGGATGATAAATATTTAATGCTTAAGGTAAATTTGGAAATTTGTTTATATTCAGAAATTTTAAGAAATCAATTTTTTTGTAGGTTGCACTTATTTTGGGCGTTGCGGGAGCTTGTCGTGGAAAAGAGTTGGTTGATTTAGAAATCGACGATGTGAGAGATTTGGGCGATTCCTTCCTAATTGCGATTAGAAACACCAAAAATAAAATTGACCGAAATTTTGTGATCAAAAATTCAGAAAACAGTGCCATCAGTTTTGTGGCGATATTTCGGAAATATGTGGCATTGCGAAAGACAGGGACAACTCATTCAAAATTTTTTGTTCAATACATCAACAAAGAATGTACTACGCGAGTAGTAGGAAAAAACATGTTTGGTACAATTCCACGGCAAATAGCAGCTTTCTTGAAATTAGAAAATGCGACGTCTTATACGGGACATTGTTTTAGACGCACATCTGCGTCTTTGTTAGCTGATTCGGGAGCAACAATAGACGTGCTGAAGAGACATGGAGGATGGAAATCCTCCAACGTGGCCGAGGGATATATTGAATCGTCTATTAAAAATAAACAAAAAATTTCAGATAAAATATTTGGTCAAGTCGCCGATTCGTCCACTATAGTTATGCCACAGTCCTCATTCTCGCTTCCTGTTTCCGCAGGATCTTCGAAACAAACACCAGTTCAATATGAAAAGGACCTATCTGTTACTCGTCAGTTACCTGCTGCATTAACCCAGGAAAGACTGGTCAATATGACGAACTGTCACAATATTAATTTGAATATTAACGTTAATTACCATTCTAATTAATTATATTTTTCAATAAAATATCCCTTAAATTCGTTTGTTTGTGATTTAATCGTTCCGGGAGTTTCGTCAATATTTAATCCCGGAGGGATTAAATGTGACACTTTAGTACCTGTCACAAGGGAGTGAAGTTGTCACTTTAGGCCCGGAAGTACGAAAAATATGAATTTTTAGTAGGTGTATTAACTGTTAAAATTATAATTCCAAAAATTACACTAGTATAAAAAAGTACTTTTTATAATACCACGGTTGTTTAAAATGGTATATATGATATTTATATATAATAATTAACTTATAAAATATGGAATTTTAAGTATATCAACTTTTAATTATTTATTAAAAAAATTAAAAAAAGATAGACGAAGTAGTTATCAATCCTGATAGTAAATTATTAATATTGAAAATATTAAAAATATTACTAAAATATTTTTAAATTGAAAACTTATTGGTACACTTTCCTGGTGACACCTCCAAGACTTCTACAATTTGCAAGTCAAATGGATGCTGCAGTGAAGACGAGAGGGAAGGAATTCTACACTATGCAATTCACATCCCCCGTCTGCAGCTGGTAGCTGCAGTCTTTACCAGATTTACCAGTCTTATATTATTATTATATTATATGATTATACGAATTAGGACTATATCGTGGAAATACCATAAGAATAAATAACATGGACTTACCCCTTTAAACGTCTATATAGATGTCACCAACAGTCCACGATGAATGTCTCTTTTCCATACCATTTTCCTACTACGTTCCATTTCCATACCATTCCATCTTCAGCTCCGTGTCAGGCCTAATGACAATGTCTCCATCCTTTTTCTATATACCACACTGTTTTCTAGGGTGGTCGAGGTGCAAGAAACCTCATTCATAGACGTTTTTTCTTTCCATTTCTCGTTCCAGACTGCCAGTTCCTGTGTTCTTCCTTGGTCTTAGATCGCCATATGGTGGTACTCCACCCTCAGGAACGTCCCATGTTGGTTGGGGGTAGTTACCCCCTATGATAGGGGTTGATGAAGTAAACACTACTCGCTGTATACGTATTTATTTACCAGCTCTAAGTATAACAGTAAAGAGTTGGTGTGCTTACGGTATAACCATCTGAACGAATGATAATTGACAACAGATTGAATTAGAATGAATCACGCTTCTTCTGCTGGATGTATAAGTAAAGTGTAAGGTGTTGTTGTTTTGAATCCTGATACAGCGTGGCCGTGAATTACAATAATATTGACTAGCTGACCAAGCGTTATTGCCGATTAGTGTACTTGTGTTGAGAAATCTGTGTCACCTACTTAATTGAAAACAAACGTGGTGTTTGTTTTTCTAGGACATTTAAAAATTAAATGACTATGTGTTGCTCTTATTTTTGGATGCTGATAATCCTGATACAACCGTGACACAGACCAAGCCAAGTATATAAAAACGTTTTAAAATGATATAATTTGCTGTCTTTTTAGTTTATCTGTCTTATTTATTCCAAAGACATGTCTTTATTATCTTATTACGGTGTCGTATCCTTAAGGACGTTGGCAATTACATTTGCCAATTTAATCTTATTTGCAGCCGCCCTGAATAGTTCTATGGAGATCATATTCGTCGATTCTTTATTATGGGCATTTTTGTCTGGCTGTTTATGCTGTAATGTTATGGTTGGTGGAATTTTTTTAATAACATTTAAAGGAGCATTCTTAACCTATTGAGTGTAAAATGTGGGTTTGATATTCCATGACTTCTGAACATTAAGGAACATGTAATCAAGTGTATACAAAAAGATGAATGATGTAAAAAATCTCTCAAGCTGTGTCTTGGGTATTAATAATTATATTTAATTGAAATTATTCTAATTGTCAAGACAATTCAAATTATAAGGATAAAGTACATAACAAGGGAAACAGTCTTTTTATCGCTAATATTGGCTTTCAGCACCAACAGACACATGGATATCCTTGGAAAATAGATGGTCCTCTTCTGAATACATCCTTATCCATTAATTTAAAAAGGCACTAAAATTTATCGGAGAAAGCATGTGTGTCTAATTGGGCGTTTCAAATTTACCTCTTGCGGACCTAAAGAATGAACTTTTCTATAGTCCTTACCCTGGACGGAAATGGTACGCTGTTATGAATTTTCAAAGGCAGAGTAAAAATTGAAAAGCGCATGGACACTCAAAACCGCCGTATGTAGAGAATTAAATTTATAAAAAAAAATTTTAAAAAATTAAAATGTTACAGCATTATAGTCAGTCTCGCCGATCTTTCCCTTGAAACGCTTGTTGAACATCTAAAGTTAGTTTTTGACACCTGTTATATTATTTGTTATTTAGGAATTAATAATTTTTTAAAAATTTTTGGCACCACTGTAAGTTATCATTTGCTAATAAATTTATTATTATTATTAAGACATTTTAATTTTTCTATTTTTTTATGAAGAGGTACAACCAAAGTAACCATTTAACCTGATTTTAATAGCAATAACGGTTTAGAAAAATTTAAACAAATTTAAATCAAATGTCATACCCATTTTATTATACAAATCGGAAACAATCGGAAAGATAACAAAATCCAAAAAATATATTCAAACATTTATAAACGCATTTCTTCAAATTGAATACACCATTTTTTGGCCACGTATAATCAGTAAGATGATTCCGTGGGATATAACAATGTCAGAACCCAAAAGAAGAAAGGAACTACGTAAAAGGAATAAATGAAATTGATAGGCAGAAGACACCCTCAGAAATATTACAAAATACACCCTCAGAAAACCAAATTGAATGGACGGGGTTCGGACAAATAATCCCGGACAAAAAATCCCCACAAATTATCCCTGGACAAAATTCCCCAGACCAAAAATCCCCACAAAAAATTCCTACAAAAAATCTCCACAGATAATCCCCGGGCAAAAAATTCCCACAAAAAATCCCGGACAAGTAATTCCCACAAATTTTTTTGGACAAACCGTCCCCACAAAACATTCCGGACAAAAAATCCGCAAGAAATATTTGCTGTCGAATAGTTCTCTAAAAGTTTTCCAATCGCTATGCAACCGCTTTTCGCCACGAAAATAATGATTAGCAATTAAGATTAAGCCTGAATTGTAATTTCGATTACCAAATTTTAGATTCCAATTCCATGCCGATAATTATAATAACGGCGTAAATTATAATTAAAGTTTATCGAAATTTACAATTTACTCAGTTATTATAAAAAATTCAGACTTGGCGCAATGATATTTAGTAGTAGAGCAATTTTATTGCATTTGAGTGACATTATAATTTTCCATAAGATGTGTGCGGTGTTCTTTATAAAAAGAAACAGGATTTTTGCATTACAATCAAGATTATCGTTTTCAGGACCAAAGTTATCATCACGAATAGACAATTAGTACATTCTTTAACGGTAAAATATTGCAAAACCTCTAAATTTTAAAGAACTGATAGAAAAAAGTGATATTGTGCCGATGTGTGCTTTTGCCCTAGGGGTGAGTTTCACCCCCTTTTGGGGGTGAAAAATATATGTTCGAAATAAGTCCGGAAATGTATAAAATGCCTAATTCTAAGCAACTTTTGTTCTATAAAGTTTTTTCACCAAGCTAATACTTTTCGAGTTATTTGCGAGTGAATATGTTAATTTTTCTACAAAATAACTACGTTTTCAAACGGTTTTTCGCAAATAACTCAAAAAGTAAGTATTTGGTGGAAAAAAAATCATATCAAAAATATATCACGTAAAATAGTGAAAAACTTGGTGTAAATATTAGGTCACTGTATCTAATAGAAACAGAGTTATAGCTAATGAATAATAGGTTCATATTCGTCAAATTCCAAATCGTATATTTTAACGTGCCATAACCAAAAAACAAAGCTTTTTTTTTGGGGGAAAACTCATTTTAACTTTTTTAAAGTGTTTAAAAAAATGCTTATTTTTGTTTTTTAAAAAAATTTTAGCATCAAAAGTAAACAAGTTACGCTCAAAATAAATTTGGTCCCTTTTTTTTGGTAAGAAATCGGAAAATTCACCCCCTAATTAGCATTTCAAATGAACTTAATTGTTATCACTTCACAAGTTTTTTACTCGCGTATGTATTGATCATACGATCTGTAAGTTTCATCGGTTTAAAGTCCTTATTTTTGAAAGAGCTGTAGTTAAAAGGGCTTGAACAAGTCACTTATCACGAGTGTATGCAAATTTAGAAACACCGAATCTTGACCAATTTTTGTCTTACAGAAAAACAAAAAAATACAAAATATTCAGAAAAGTAAAGCCGACTTTTTTTATTGTTTAAGACTTTTTTTATCTTTGTCAATTTTTAAGTTATTTTGATAAAAAAGTATTTTTTTCAAAATTAAAATTTTTAAAATTTTACTTTAAAACCAAATTTTTTCAAAAATAAGCCCTTTGAATCGATAAAACTTACAGATCATATAAACACAACATAAGTAAAGTAACTTGTGAAGCGATAACGATTAGTTTCATTTAAGTTGCTAATTAGGGGGTGATCTTCCTGATTTTTTTTTGCCAAAACAAAAGGGACCAACTTTATTTTGAGCGTAACTTGCTTACATTTGATGCTAGAAATTTTTTTTATAAAAACAAAAATAAAGATTTTTATAAACACTTTAAAAAAGTTGTAATGTGTTTTCTCCAATAATGCTTCATTATTTGGATATTTCACATTGAATTATTCTATTTGGAATTTTTCCAATATGAACCTTTTTTCATTAGCTATAACTCTGCTTTTGCTAGGTATAGGGACCTAATATATACACCATTTTTTTCACTTTTTATAGGCTATAGTTTTGCTAAGAATATTTTTTTCGACAAAATGCTTAGGTTTTGAGTTATTTGCGAAAAACCGTCTAAAAACGTGGTTATTTTGTTGAAAAATGAACATATTCACTTGCAAATAACTTGAAAAGTATTGATTTGGTGAAAAACCTCTATAGAACAAAAGTTGCTTAAAATTAGTCAGTTTATCCATTTGGGAACTTATCTTGAACATATATTTTTCATCCCCGAGATGGAGCGAAACTAACCCCCAGGGCAAAAGCACACATCGGCACCATATCATTTTTTTTTCTATGACATGTTAGCTATGTGTATGCCAAATTTCATGTCAATCCAAACGGTTCTTTAAAATTTACAGCAAAAACCGTGAAACAATGGACTAAATGTTTTGAACATAGTTATTCAAAGCAGAGTGAGCAAAAGATTTAAGCAAATAATTACAACATGATTCCCACGGCCTTAGCTCATTCCCCATATCTTCCACGATTTGTGAAAAAACTCACACTCTTTTGTCATGTAAAATTTAACAGCATGTTTTCGGCACGGAATTGGAATTTGAAATTTGCTAATCGAAATTACAATTCATGCTTAATCTTAGTTGCTAATCAGTATTTTCGTGCCGAAAAGCGGATTCATGGCGATTGCTATAACTCTAATGCACTGAGGCTGAAAAACATTTGAGTCGATTGCATTCACGGGAAAACTTTTATAGAACTATTCGGCAACAAATATTTGTGGGGATTATTTGTCCGGAATTTTTTGTGGGGATTTTTTGTCCAGGGATTATTTGTCCGAGGATTACTTGTGGGAATTTTTTGTGAGGAATTTTTGTCTGGGGATTTTTTGTCCAGGGATAATTTGTGGGGATTTTTTGTCCGGGATTATTTGTCAGGTGGTCATTTGTCCTAGCTTCGTCAAATACAAATTTAAACTAATTCTAATGTACTCCTTTCAGGGCATATTTATCTTTTCATTGACATTAAATTTATGAAAACTTGAAAGTCCTTCCAATAGTTCAATCTATCGTAATTATCCACAAATTGCTTTTGCTTAGTTTAATGAGCTTGCAAATAAATTCTAGGTTAATTATTAAAACAACTGAACTCAACACGGCTACTAGTCCGGTGCAAACACTCTCTGTCTATATCACTCTTGATAGCATCTTTAATTAGAATAAGGTAACTCCACTAGATGAAATCGTTTTAAGCACTAACGAAGAGGGAAGGAAGAGAATACCGGCAACGAAGGCGTGATCTAAAGAATCGGTATCGCATGTCTTTGAGATCACTCGTGAAGATCTTAAGGCGTATGATAATTGAGCTGGAATCGATTTCAGTCAGGGTGGGCCAGGAAGTGTGTACTCGATTCATAACTTAAAATATTATCACTGTGATTATGATTTTTAATTTGCATGTGCGCCATAAATAATGTATAGTAAAAGCGTACGAATTTTGATCAGGCTTTTGATTGTCGATGTAGTTATTGCCGCCTGTATCTTAATTATTATAATTGTGAGAGGAAATCTTTAGTCATATGGACATAATAAATAGTAAATTGCCTCGCGGAATAATTATATAACGATTGGGAACAACGTTAAAAAGGGTAACAGGTTTAATTAACCATATTATATTTGACTCGACTATTCTAAACGGGAAATAAGCCACAATTTAACTAAAAAAATTATTTTAATAACGTTTCGACGACCAAATCGGATGTCGTTGTCAAAATACAAAATATTACTGAATTTTGACAACGACATCCAAGTTGGGCGTCGAAACGTTAATAAAATATTTTTTAAGTTATACTTCTTTAGGCATGAGGGTGAATTTTTACATTCCTTGGCGCATGCGCACACCGACAGTATGGTATTATTAGTCGCTACATCTTTTAAGTTATGTAGCGCAAATAAAGTGTGCGTAAAAAGAATATATTATTAGTGTTTTTAGTAAATATATTTATTATAATTTTTGTGTCTGTGGATTTGTCTTCCTCCTAATAAGTATTATTGAAAATGTTTATTTTCAATTTTTTTCTATTTTTTTGGCATTCTTTTCGTTCTTTCTAAAATTAGTTTAATATTTAAATACAATAAAAAAAACTGTTTAAAGTAGATAGGTATATTAATTTCGTTGAAATCATAATATGAAGATATGAAGTTAGATTATATCATAATAGAAGTATAACTTCTTACGTGAGTACAAAGTACACACAAATTCTTTTTTTAGGTAAATTGTGGCTTATTTCCCATTTAGAATAGTTGATTACAAAAATGCCACAAGGAAATAGCTTCAGAACAATATATTTGACTCATAATACAGGTAATTAATTTTACATATGTTTACAAGATGAAAACTCATGAAAACCCGATACACTCTACAAGTGTATCGGGATCCTTAATTTGGTTACAAAATTCGACAAAAAATAAGAAAATATTTTCGATTGATTGAACTCAGAAAAGATAAGAAAATATCAGGATGCTAACACCCAACCTTAAAGGACACTATATTTATTACAACTAAGTAAAGATCTCAATAAAAAGTGTCAGAAATGTTTAAGTTAAGGCCATCGGTTCATAATTCGCAAATATTTTATGGCTATCCCTACTTTTTCTGTCTTTACACGGCAAATTACGTGTAGTAAAATTCACACTGGTGTGGATAGACAACATTACTAGAATGTCATTCTACTTGACAATGTCATCATTAACTTTAAAGAGATGGCTTTTGAATGTTCTTGGATAACTGTTATTTGTATAATTGCAAATTATTAATTCAGTTAATAAATGTGATATTTTTTTCACTAACTATGTAGTCAGTGATTGTAATAATTTATATGTACAACAAAAAATAATACTCAATCGAGAAAAGAGGAAAAGTGTTAAAGTGATACTTTAATAATATATTTTTACTATGGACCGCTTACAATTTTGAACATCTTTAACAAAAAAAATACTTGAGTCACAGAATATATTCTGATGTATTCTCTGCTTGGATCTTCCATAAATAATAAACAATAAATAACTTTTTATTAAGTTCACGTCTTAAATCAATTATTTATCAAATACACTATCAATATTATTTAATCAACAACTCAAAATATTCCCGATGCCATGTCAAATATTTAAAACTGTCACTGCTTTGTCATCATATTCTATTTGACTCAGTGCGTTGTATGACAAAGATAGCGAATGTTCGATTTGGAAAATATCACCACGGACATGGTGTCTATTTTTTTCGAATCCTGAAAAAACTAATAAATATTTTTTAAAAATTTAAACGCAGAATAAAAGACTAAATTATTATCGAGGGCCGAAAGTCCCTTAGAATAAATAAAAAGTTTTTTTTTGATAAGATATTTGAAATTAAAAATCACACTACATTTTCTCTTAGTTTTTCACCCCTGTAATTTATTAAAATAAACATATAGAAGTTTTCAGGAACTTTCGGCCATCGGTAAGTACGTAATCTTTCATTTTGAGTTTAAATTTTTCAAAATACTTATTAGTTTTCTCAGGATTCGAAAAAAATGAATCCCCATTTGAAGCATTGCAGCCGAAAATACGTACCCATCCCCTTAATAGAGAACAGCAGTATCATTAAAACAATAGACAAAACAAAATATGCAAAAAAAGAAATACAGATGAAAATAAGGGCAGCAAAGAAAAATTGGTTGAATGAGAAATTTTGATAGAATATCTACAAGAATTACAAGACTCATTTAACATACCTAACAGGATTAGAGAAAGCACCGAAAGCTACAGACACTGGCACGAAAATAAACTAATTTCCGGCAATGAACAAATATTAGCAGAAAACGACACTAAAATATGAACATTGAAAGAACATACAGGGTGCCCACAAACTTTCCTGACAAACGAGGACCGGAGATGCCTCACATAATTTTAAGACAATCTAATCCAATTCACCTATTGGGAAAACGCTTCCTAAGGAAGCTAGAGCTCTTTGAAGATGGCGTCTTGTAATTAGTTTTTTTTATACCTCTAGAACGCTTTTACTTAGAAAAACGAAAACTGGTACGCCTATTTATTTTCCAGAGATGAATTGATTTAATCAATTGTGAATTTCTAGTACCATTCATAGGCGTCCATTTTGGGTAGGGCAACGGTTATTTTATCGCATAACTTTTCTGTCTTTAATTTTTATGCATTCTTGACACTGAATTATTAAATTCTGGGATATTCTACTATAGTATTTTTACTACAAAAGCGATATTACGTAGGTCAAAATTTTTGACGTAAGAGAACTGTCAAAACATTAGAATGTGACTTTTCATTATTGCCATGATATTCTAATGTTTTGACAGTTCTCTTACGTCAAAAATTTTGACCTACGTAATATCGCTTTTGTAGTAAAAATACTATATACTGAATTAGCTCTATCGAGATTCATTTTGACACTGACGTTAGTAATTTCTTTTTTGGGAAGTTCAGTGGTCAGAAGTGATTGGAAATTACTACACAACCAACGCACCTGCTCATAGCCAATATTATTAATAGTAAACAGACATAAAAATAACATACACCTTACGCCAATCAATAATTATTTATTTACACCATTATAATGTATTGATAACAAATAAGAAAATTATTTATTGTACAAAATAAAAATATTTTGTAGAAATAAACTCCACACAATTTTATGAGATTAGTAGACACTCCCACTATTTCTAATAATTCTTCTTTTTTTAATGAAAGATTAAGTTGATTTTAGCAGTTAATAGTGTGAGGTAGGAATTTTTGTGTTGTATGTTTCCTATTCCGAACGTGTCAAAGTGAATCTCGGTAGAGCGAATTCAGTATACTAACAGGTACCCACTCTTGCTGTAAGTCGGTAGGATACACCGTTTTCTAGAAAAATCGATTTGAAAATTTTTACCTTGTAAAACTGATGTGTACTTGTAAATTTTAAAAACTAAAATACTTTTTTATAGAATTAATCTAAAATAATTTTTTTTATTATAGCTTGTACCTGCGACCCAGACGGATCGAGATTTCTGACTTGCAATCAGACCACAGGGGCTTGCTTCTGTAAGCCACATTATACGGGAACTGAATGTAATTCTTGTGAGGTAAGTAGTCCAAGTATTTGCTTGCATCACATTATACCTTATACCAAATTGAAATTTGTTATTTTCAGTTTAAATTATCTAGCCGAATTCCGAATTTGCTATTCCATATACTACGTTCGCTCTCGCGAGATTTTTTTTGAGACATTCGGAATAGGAAACGTACAACACAAAAATTCCTACCTCACACTATTAACTGCTAAAATCAACTCAAATCTACTTAATCTTTCATTAAAAAAAGAAGAATTATTAGAAATAGTGGGAGTGTCTACTAATCTCATAAAATTTTGTGAAGTTTATTTCTACAAAATATTATTATTTTGTACAATAAATAATTTTCTCATTTGCTATCAATACATTATAATGGTTTAAATAAATAAATATTGATTGGCGTAAGGTTTATGTTATTTTTATGTCTGTTTACTATTAATAATATTGGATATGAGCAGGTGCGTTGGTTTTGTAGTAATTTTCAGTCACTTCTGACAACTGAATTTTTCAAAAAAGAAATTACTAACGTCAGTGTCAAAAAAATCTCGCGAGAGCGAATGTAGTATACCTTGTTTTGTCCTTAAACTGTAATGAGTCCAGTGAAATTTCAAACTTCAGTTGACTGGTAAATTCCTGCCTCACATCACTTAGCACATTGCAATGTCATAGGATGTGTATGACAGTCTCTTCTTCCATTTAGCACTTTCTGCACCGCGGATATGAAGAAAAAAGTTTTCGACCAATGCGTGCTACCTGTGATGACCTATGGTGCAGAAACATTATCGCTCACAAAGAAAAACGCACAAAAGCTAAGAGTAGCGCAGAGAAGAATGGAGCGATCAATGATAGGGGCCACTCTGCGAGACAGGATTAGAAACGAAGATCTACGAGCTAAGAACAAAGTCATAGACGTCATTGAAGGAAGCTGTAACTTAAAATGGAAATGGGCTGGATACGTTACCAGAATAAAGGACGGAGGATGGACTCGCAAACTAGTTGAATGGAGACCAAGAGCCGATAAACTTAGCAGAGGAAGACCACCAACACGATGGCAAGACGACTTACGAAAGACAACAAAAAACTGGATACAGAAAGCACAAGATAGAACACTTTGGAGACAAACAGGGGAGGCCTATGTCCATCAGTGGATCGAGAGAGGCTAATTATGATGATGCCCACGGTTCATTCACCTTTCTTAGATTGTATGGGTGGTTTCTCAAACGGCAATGTCCACCAGTCATCATTTCAGTGACCGACCGTTTTGATCTCTTGTTTATTGAAGTTTATCAAAGTCTTCGAGAGTTTTTTATCAATATCCTTGTCTGGATTTGCTCTTGAGTAGCTCTCCATTTCTTTTGACGACTCCTTATCAGCCATTTCTGAGCCTCGTTTTTCGTAGCATTTTTAAAGATGCCACAGAAAGGTTCTGGGCCTTTAAAAGTTTCTCTCGAGTCTTGTTTTGATAACATATCTACTCGTTCGTTCCCATGCACCCCTTCATGACCCGTCACCCATTAAAGACACTTCATTGCCTTTTGCCAGGTTGTTGAGGAGATCTTTGCAGTTCCTCGCCAGCTTTGATTTGGTTTTAGCTTATGTTTTGCTTTTTTATTTTCTAATAAAAATTATAAATGTCCAAATAGGTTTTTCTGATTACCAGTTACTAGACTAGTACTGGAGGTCTTCGAAATGTGGACCTTGTGAAGAATGTTCCGCATACCATAGGGTTAGAAACAAGAATGTCTTAATAAGAGCAAATACTGAGAGAATTGATCAACTTGATAAGGCATGACAAATTGGATACTTAGGCCATATTCTGAGAGGGGAAAAATACGCAATCCCTCAACTAATCATCCAAGGAAAGATTGAGGGCAAGAGAGGATTAGGTCCAAAGAAAGCAAAAGATTTTAATCAGACTAGATGTATCTGAGATGAAAATAATAAAATACTAGTTCACGAAAAGGATGTCAAAAAGAGATGGAGAAAGTACTTTGACAGCTTATTAAATGAAGAATTTGACAGACAGCCTGTGGAGTCAACGGAGACAGTAGCAGCAATGGTCACCAAAATAACAAACGAGGAAGTGGCTCAAGTACTTCAAAAAATAAAGAAAGGAAAACCGGTAGGACTAGAGTATATTCCTGGGGAAGTATGGAGAGCATTGGGAGAGACAGGAACAAGGTGGCTAGCAGGTCTATTTAATAGAATTATGGAAGTTGGACAAATGCCAGACGAATGAAGAAGCAGTACACTAATACCTGTCTACAAAAACAAGGGAGATATACAACAATGTACAAACTACAGGGCTATAAAACTACTTAGCCACACCATGAAAATATGGGAGAGAGTAATTGATAGACGGATACGTGAAGAAACCGAAATATCCGATAATCGATTTGGCTTTATGCAGGGCAGATCAACAACAGATGCAATTTTCATTGTAAGGCAACTGATGGAAAAATACAGGAATAAAGAGATCAACGCTCATATCGTATTCATTGATCTTGAGAAAGCATATGATAGAGTTCCTCGAAGATTATGTGGTAAGCACTCAATAAGAAAGGAGTCCCTGGCGAATATGTAAAAATTGTGAGAGATGTGTATGATGGAGTAACGACTAGTGTTAGGACAGGTGTGGGAGAGACTGATAAATTTCAGGTGAAAGTAGGATTGCACCAAGGCTCGGCGCTTAGTCCTTATTTATTCTCATTAGTTTTGGACCAGATAACAGCGAAACTACACGGTAGCATTCCATGGTACCTAATGTACGCTGATGATGTAGTGTTAACAGGAAATAGTGAAAGGGACTTAGAACAAAAACTGGAACAGTGGAGACAAGCTCTGGGGGAAAAAGGTTTAAAACTTAGTAGAACAAAAACAGAGTATTTGGAATGTTCATTTAAAGATGGGAGTTACTACAAATAAAATGGTATCTTTGGATGGTGAAATGATTGTGAAAAGCAATAGTTTTAAGTACCTAGGATCGGTATTACAGAGTAATGGAGAAATAGATAGAGATGCATGCAGTAGAATTAGGGCTGGATGGATGAAGTGGGAAGAAGCGAGTAGTGTGTTGTGTGACAGAAAAATTCTAATGAAGCTGAAGGGAAAATTTTATAAAACAGCCATAAGACCGGCTATGATGTACGGAACTGAATGTTGGGCAGTGAAAAAGAAAGAGGAACAACGAATGCATGTGGCGGAAATGAGAATGCTTAGATGGATCAGTGGAGTGACAAAGAAGGATAAAATTAGAAACGAGTATATTAAGGGAAGTCTAGGTATGGCAACAATTGATGCCAAAATGAGAGAGCATAGGTTAAGATGGTTTGGTCATGTTCAACGTCGAGACGTTATTCACCCAATACGAAGAATAACTGAAGTGCAGATTCCTGGAAGGAGTAGGAGAGGAAGACCAAAGAAGACCTGGGGACGATAAGGCAGGACATGTTGGTAAAGGGGATTAACATTGACATGACCCAAGATAAATTTTTGTGAAGAAATGCAATTAGGGAAGCCGACCCCGCATAGGGATAAGGCAAAGAGAGTGATGATGCTGACTGAGAGGGAATTGCTCAACTTGATCAAGGCATGAAAAATTGGATACTTTAATCATCCAAGGAAAGATTGAGGGCAAGAGAGGAGTAGGTCACAAACAAATGTCGCGGCTGCGAAATATAAAGGACTGGACAGGCATAACTAGCACTGGTGAACTTTTGCATGCCGCAAAAGACAGACGTCTGATTCAAAATATTTATTTATTACATGTACCGGGTGTCCCAATAAGAATGGCTCTCGGCCGTATCTCAGGTTCCGTTTATAGTATAGCTTTGAGAAAAAAATGTTTAGAACAAAAGTTGCCTCGGGAAAAGCCTGGAAATTATTTTCATAATTGTAGGTCTACCGCTAGAGGGCGTAATTGAATATCAAAAATTTAAAAATCAAAATTTTACAAAATTTACCTAATGAAAGAGCACTGAAAATCCGATCATCGTATTCTTCATAAAATTCTGCGCATATTTGATTTCACAAGTTTAAGTCTACCTTTGCAAATAAGAGGTGGGGGTGAGTGGAAACATTCTTATAAAAAAATGGCTGTAAGTCCGGTTGTGCCAAATGGAATTTTGCATACTTGGTCTTGTTGAAAACAACTCTTTTTCGTCAATGTAAGAGTCTTATTTTCGTAATAGCCTAATAAGTAATATGCCAGCTAGTAGGCGTTATATAATTATCTTCGGAAACCTAGTTTTCTTTGGTTAATATTAAATAGAAGTATGCATTTTCAATCCTGTATTACAAAATTAGAATAAATTAGCAACATAATACCGACAACCGCATGTCGATACCTTTTTTCTATCTTGAGATATCTTAAGAAACGTGTAAATTTTAAATACCTGGTAATGTCACCGGTAAGCGAAGTTAAGGAAAAGTAGTGTGCTATGGAAAAAACAAAGAAACATTTTCCAGATGTAAACATATATAATTGATTAAAACAATCAACATTACTAATTGATTGAGACAAACAACACTATAAAATATAACAAAGACATAAAAGTAACTACTTACTTAGTGACGACCTAAATGTTCAAATTGATGCCTATCATTTACTCTTTCAAGAGCAGATTGAACAGCAACAGACTTAACTGTTTGAGACTTTTTTTATGGGGACGGATTAAAGACCTTTTTGAAGCTAGGCCCACTGGTCGAGAAAACATGATCTGGAGAATACGAAACGCCATTCAAAGCATTGCGAGAGCCGAAATTGAGACTACTGTTCAATATACTCTTGAAAGAGTAAATGCTTACATCGAAAATGATGGGCAACAATTTGAAAAATTAGGTCGTCACTAAGTAAGTAGTTGCTTTTATTTCTTTGTTATATTTTATAGTGTTACAGTCCGTCTAATTTACTTACTGTTGCACGTCATTATCTACGTTAAAGATCTAAGTTGACATTGTTGCCCAATTACAAAAAATTCTTGAATTCATTTTAAATCAAATACATCACACAATTTTTGCGGAAGTGGATTATACAGCAAAACAAATTAATATTCAATGTAAATAAATAAAAACTTTAGAAATAGAAAACAAGAATTAAGTTATAATCTTACATTAAAGTAGATAATATACAGTAAATATAACAGTAAATATAATGAAACAAATACTTATAGTAAAGAATATAAACAAATATGAAGTGTCATCACCGCAACTGTCAAATAAATGTTACCAATTTATGCCAAAATATCACTTTCGTTCGATTATAGTTACAGTGTATTCCGAACAAATGTGCTTCATAAAAACGTTTTATAATCCATTTATACAAATTAAATGAAACATATTATTGTGTATTTCTTTAAGTTAACATTAATAGAAGTCTTTAAATATTATTTCTACGCGTATATAATAAAATATGTTTAGTGGCTGTAATGCCAGTGTACTCGGCAAAGTGATTATAAAAAAGAACACACCTACCGCCTAAATATTTCGTGTTGGTATCATGTGACGTCACGGGTTATGACGCGGATGACGTGCAACGGTAAGTAAATTAGATGAAGTATATTTGTGTTATTGTTGTTTTAATCAATTATATACGTTTACATCTGGAAAATGTTTCTTTGTTTTTTCCATAGCATACTATTTTTCGTTAACTTTGTTTACCGGTAACATTAACAGTTATTTAAAATTTACACGTTTCTTAAGATATCTCGAGATAGAAAAAGGTATCGACATGCGGTTTTCGGTATTATGTTGCTAATTTGTTCTAATTTTGTAATACAGGATTAAAAATGCATACTTCTATTTAATATTAACCAAAGAAAACTAGGTTTCCGAAATTAATTAAATAAAGAATACTAGCTGGCATATCACTTGTTAGGCTATTTCGAAAGTAATACTCTTATATTGACGAAAAAGAGCTGTTTTTAACAAGACCAAGTATGCAAAATTCGATTTAGGAGAACCGGACTTTCAGCCATTTTTTCATAAGAAGGTTCCCCCTCACCCCCACCTCTTATTTGCAAAGGTAGACTTAAACTTGTAAAATCAAATATGCGCAGAATTTTATGAAGAATACGATGATGGGATTTCCAGTGCTCTTTCATTAGGCAAATTTTGTAAAATTTTGATTTTTTAATTTTTGATATTTAATTACGCCCTCTAGCGGTGGACCTAAATTATGAAAATAATTTCCAGGCTTTTCCCGAGGCAACTTTTGTTATAAATATTTTTTTCTCAAAGCTGTACTATAAACGGTTCCTGAGATATGGCCGAGCGCCATTCTTATTGGGACACCCGGTATACAATGTTATGTGATAAGATAATTCGCCAATACACTATAGGTGCACGGCACTATAAGAAGAAGAAGGATAGTACTAAAATAATTGGTATATATTTTTGCAGGCTAGGTTGAGGGGCGTTGTAAAAAATTACAAAGTCTCAAAGATGTCACAGTACAAATAAGTTTGGGAAGCTCTGATTTAGTCCAGTGAAATTAAGTTTTTTAACTGTCTTATATGTCCAAGTCAAGACTGATTTTTAATAATTTTACTGAGTTATGTCTATTAGTTAATATAGTCTTTATTTTAGTCCATGTGGTGAGACCGCTCCCGTCTGGAAAAATTTCTGATTCGGTTTGTTTGTGGATTCCTATTCAAAAATGTCTCCTTTAAACAAATCTGAAGGGTGCCGGGCGGAATTTTTGGGCAGAAATTGTTTAAACGATTTTTTTAAACAAATACTAAAGATCACGTTTTCTTGGTCCGGAACATATATTTTTAAGTTTTGTAGGTCATTCTAAACAAGAAAGGTATCTTGTAAATTATCTCAAAAATTGATAGTTTTCGAGTTATAAGCGATTTAAAATCTGAAAAATGCGAAAATACGCATTTTCGAGGCCTAAAAACTCATATTTACATTAGTATTTTTAAGGTGACCAGATACTTAAATTGAAGACTAAACATTCAGCTTCAAGATTCCAAAGAGTGATCGCGTCTAACCTTAATTTATACCGTTGATTTTTAATTGTTAAATATGCGTGTTTATCCGATTTTTTTGCCGGTGCAGCGAGCTCCATTTCAAAAATCTCCTATTTTCCTCCGAAAAATAATTTTTCTAGATTTTTTGGGATATTCTAAATAAAATAAGTTTCTTGACATTTTTCTCAAAAGTTAATAATTTTAAAGTTATAAGCGATTTAAAATCCAAAAATGCATTTTTTGGCATTTTTCGGATTTTAATTCGCTTATAACTTTAAAACTATTAACTTTTGAGAAAAATGTGAAGAAACTTATTTTATTTAGAATATCCCAAAGAATCCATAAAAAATATTTTTCGGAGGAAAATAGGAGATTTTTGAAATAGAGCTCACCGCACCGGCAAAAAAATCGGATAAACACGCAGATTTTACAATTAGAAAACAACGGTATAAATTAAGGTTAGACGCTATCACTCTTCAGAATCTTGAAGATGAATGTTTATTCTTCAATTTAAGTATCTGGCAACCTCAAAAATACTAATTTAAATACGAGTTTTTAAGCCTCGAAAATGCGTATTTTCGCATTTTTCAGATTTTAAATCGCCTATAACTCGAAAACTATCAATTTCTAAGAAAAATTACAAGATACCTTTCTTATCTAGAACAACCCAAAAAACCTATAAATATATGTTCCAGACCAAAAAAACGTGATCTTTTGTATTTGTTTAAAAAAATTGTTTAAACAATTTCTGCCCAAAAATTCCGCCCGGCACCCTTCAGATTTGTTTAAAGGGGACATTTTTGAATATGAATCCACAAAGAAATCGAATCAGAAATTGTTTTCAGACGGGAGCGGTCTCACCACATGGACTATTTGTATGCTCTTGTAAAAATATAAACATTTATTTGTAATAACCTATTTGCAGGATGGATATTGGAAGAAAAATAAAGTGTGTACAGAATGCAAATGTAACGTATATGGTACAATTGCCGACACCAACTGTGATAAAGAAACTGGACAATGTCTATGTAAACCGGGTGTTATGGGGCAACAATGTACTAGCTGCTTGCCGAACCACTATGGTGATATCAAGACGAGCTGTAAAAGTAAGTATAGTATATTTCACGAATTTGTTAATGTCCCCAAAGAAGACAAAATGCATATGCAATGCTATAACAGCAAATTCAATAAGGTGTAAATTGGAGCTGGAGGGTCAGATATAGATTGAAAGGCAGAATTTACAAAACACTCATCAGGCCAATAATGAAATACGCGGCAGAAACACAACTTGGGCCCTGAATCTAATTCAAATTTCGACTCAAAACAAGTCGCAATCAATATGGCGACGTTGAAATGCGACTGTGCGAGTTGTGGATTTTAGTTGAACTAACGAAATGATGTCATTAAATAGCGACTTATCGAAATTAATTGCGACTCCAAAAAAGTGGTTAATATTATAATTTCGAGTCGAAATTATTGTGGCACGGACATGAATGAATTGCCGAAAGCGAGGTTAGATTTAGTTTAGGAGATGTGTTTTGTTTCTTGCAAGGAAAACTAAAGCAAAAGGTATTAATATGGCTGGGTTTTATGGAAATTTGCTGGTTTTGGAGGAATTAGATAAAATAGTAATAAATTAGAAATATAATAATTGAGAATTTCCACAATGTGAATTATCAACTCAATGAAAGATGTAAGGTAATAATCTGGGAAAATTGGTATAAAACAAGGAAAATTATGTACCAGATATTTTATTGCTGGACATGCTTAAGATTTCATATATTAGTAATAACTATAGCTATGCAAAGTCCGCAGAAAGTGTGCTATTTGGTTTATAAACAAATTAGCGCTCCGAAATCTTTTTTTAATTATTGCTCTATAGCTCAGAAGATTTTAACGTTAAACCAAAAACACTCACATAAAAATTCACTGTAATTTAATTCTGCACATAGATATTTTTTCCGATTTCCTTCGGCGGAAATTTTCCTCGGAAAATTCGTGTTTGCCAAACAAAATCTTTAATTTTCAACTAAAATTTTAGGGAAGTAATTATTTATCAATAATTAAATACGTTGGTGACATAAATCTTTTTTGTTATGAGTGTCTTGAAGATATAAAAATTTGTATGTACAAAGAGGACCGGAATAAAAAGGTAATGGTTCAAATATTGAAATCCTGTTGTTTATAACTCTGTCGCAAATGCCGGTCAAATTTGACCGGTTTTACCTGGAACCACTCCTCGCAATTCAATTTTTTTTTTCTTCGAAAAGGTCCCAGAAGTCGTGCCCTTTTCAACAGCGTTAACTTAATTTAATTTAATCTAATATTTTCTGAGGGGTTCTATTTGTTTATAAGCCAAAAAATTGTTTCTTTATAACATTCCTGAGACCGCTCAAATAGTCCAATTTCAATTCTGTAAAGTACGTTGAATAGGTATAGTGCTTTTTTATACAAAAATCATAGTTATTCTGGTGTATCTTTCTGGTTATTATTTCGACCGAAATTTTTTAATTAACATTTTAATTATTGCTAAACTATTGGTTAGATTGTCGCCGGCCTCCTGATATATAATTTACTATAAAAAATCTTTCATGTCATCAATTTATTTAATTATATAATATAGCTCAACAGGCCTTAAAGGCCCATGGCTTGGAATTTCTCCACGGTTTTTCTCCATTTTCTCCTGTCCATGGCCGCAGTTCTCCAATTTGATATCCCGATTGTTTGCAGGTCTTCCTTACATGCTACTAACCACTTTTTCCTGGGTCGTCCTCTTCTCCTCTTTTCTTCCCCTCTCAGCAGCGAGTCCTTTGCCCACCTTCCGTCAGCCATTCTCGCAAGATGACCTAACCAACTTAGTCTCTTTGTTCTGACCATCTGGCTTATTTCTGGTTTCCGGTACAGCTCTCTGATCTCTGCATTTGTTCGTCTCCTCCAAACGTCTGCATCGTTTTTTACTCCCCCGAATATCTTCCTTAGGACACTCCGCTCCCAGATGTTCAGCATATTTTCTTGGTTTTTGTTCATGACCCATGTTTCGCTCCCGTAAAGAACTGTGGGCTGGATCACTGTTCTATAGAGTCTTAATTTTGCTTCTCTGGAGATGTTTTTGGCTCTTAGTAGTTTGTGTAGGGCTCCGACTGTCTTTCTTCCTCTCGAGATTCTTTTTTCAATTTCCTGGCTTTCTTCCCCTTTACTTGTTAGCGTTACTCCTAGATACTCAAACTCCGTCACCTTTTTGAAGCAATACTCTTTATTCTCGTTGTTTGTGGTAGTTTTAAGTTGTTTGTCTTCATCTGAGGTCTGTCCCATTTCCATATACTTTGTTTTTTGCTCATTAATTCTCAGTCCATACTGCTTAGCCTTTACTTCAAAGAGTTTGAAAATCCTCAGCAGTTCCCTTTCCGTTCTTGCCATTTGCACTACATCGTCCGCAAAGGCCAGAACCTGGTTTCTGTTGTCAAAGATCATACCTTTCGTTCGTATTCCACTCTCTCTCAATATCGCCTCCAACAAGAAATTGAAAAGTACTGTGAACAGCGGATCTCCCTGCTTTAATCCCCTTTTAAGTTCAAATTTTCCTGATAGGCTTCCTTCTATCCTTACTCTGTTGTCGGTCTTCACTAAGGTCATTTTTACGAGTCTGATCATCTTTTCCGGAATTCCAAGTACTCTTAGGGCCTGGTACAAACGCCTTCTTATCACAGAATCGTAAGCTTGTTTGAAATCTATAAAGAGGAGGTTTAACTTTAACTGTTGCTCGTATGTACTGCTCTGAATTATTTTCAATACAAATATTTGATCAATGGTGGATCTGCCCTTTTTGAATCCTCCCTGGTATTCACCAACCTGCTCGTTCAAGTGCCTTTCCAGTCTGCTTCTTACAACTCTGGCGAGTACCTTATATGTTACGTAATTTATTTAATTATTAATAAATAATTACTTCTCTAAATTTTAATTGAAAATTGCAGATTTTTTTGGGAAAACTCGGATTTTCCGAGTAAAATTTTTGTTGAAGGAAATCTGAAAAAAATAACTTTAACTTTGTGCAGAACTAAATTACGGTGAATTCTTATGTGAGTGTTTTTGATTTCAAGGAAAAATCTTAGGAGTTACAGAGCACTAATTAAAAAAAAGAGATTTAGGAGTGCTAATTTGTTTATAAATAAAATAATACACTTTCTGCGGACTTGTCATACCCCATATTACTAATATATGCAATCTTAATATTCGATTTTAGCAATAAAGTAGCTGGTAAATGACTTTTCCCAAAAATGGCACTTTTTTCGATAATTTTCCCAGACCATCAACAAATGTTGCGGTGGTTGCGTAGCCAATAAATCCAATAAACCGGAGCGCCAACCCAAATTCTGAGCGGAGTGCGGTGTCAAAATGATAACGTTAGTATCCCCAGTTGTAACTAATATCGAAATGAATAAGAATCGCTATAAATTTCGACCATCATGTCGGAGTCGAAATTAAATTGCGACCTCGAAATGAATTAGAATCAGGCCCCTAGCCCAGAGAGAACAAAAAGATTGCTCGAAACATCGAAGATAAAAACCATTTGAAAAATCGATGGTAAGACACTATGGGACAGAGCTAGAAGTACAGATATACGTCGGAGATGCAAGTTGGAGAACATTAGTAACTGGGTTAAAAAATAGAATAGTAGAATATAGAGTGGTAAGGACGGCGAGAGACGGTTCCCCAATAGGGCTTTTCATCGACTCTCGTTTGTTTCGAGCTTCCGTCATATGTTGTTTAATCTATGTATACAGATTATACAACATATTACAGAAGCTCAAAACAAATGAGAGTCGATGAAAAGCCTTATAGGAAGACGATCAGTGGGAAGACCACGAAAACGATGGAATGGCAACTTATTGGAGGCACATTGAAAAAACAGACAGAGTCATGTCTATACAAAAAGATGAAGAAGAAGTAGAAGTTTTTGATAGTATAGTATAATGTCACTGTCACTGTCGTACTGCCGACGCACTGTTACCGTACTGTTGAAAGTTCGCAGAACTTTCGAAAATAACATTATTGATGTCGCGCCGATGTAGCCTCAAATTTAAGTCCACAATATTTTAGAAAATGTAGTAGACCTATGATATATTAAAATATAAACATCCTGTCAGTTTTGTTTAATCGCATACAAATATTTTAGATATATGTGATTTTTCATGGACTTTGTTGCATTATTTATATTTCTCCTATCAATATTGCAGTAGATAGGAATTTATATTAGCTAAATATTTTCATCTACAATTAAAAATTACTGAAATTTAAATAAGTATAATTAACCTTTAACTTGTTCATTTTCTAGGATGTGACCCTTGTGATAAAAAAGGACATATTTGTGATCCCAACAACGGCAAGTGTATTTGTCCTCCGCTGACCAGTGGCACAGAATGCGAAAAATGCGTAGAAAATGCTTGGGGTATCGAGGAAGGGGTAGGATGCAAGGTAATTAGAACCAAAAACTTTAATATAGTTTTACAATTTTTTTTAGATTATTATAATATAATGAACACAAATAATTTCAAGATTAATCAATAATGTTGTGGACAGATTGGATCTTCTTTGGTATATCCCCATGACAGAGATAATATGTTAGGATGACCAATATGGTACTGTAGATAAGCCTTCTCTTTGTCCTGAAATCTTTTTCCTTATATATATCTTAATTTTGTACTTTTTATTGCCAAATAAGTTGAGCTGGACTATCCTACGTATATTTATTGTCAATAAACTTACATATTGCAGAGTCACAACTAATTTGTAGAGAAATTAATGAAATAGTCTGATTTTGCTTATAACGTTTAATTACAAAAACAAACAATAACGACAACAGAACAATTTTTTACGGCAACATTGTAACAATTTAGTACCTAGTATTTCCTCATCTAGCTCTAATGATTGCCTGCATCCTTCTAGGCATGCTCCGCAGAATATTTTGGATGGTTTCTTGCGGAAGTCGATTCCATTCTTCCTATGCAGCATTTCTTAATTCTGCAATTGAGTTTGGAGCTGGATTTCTTGCTCGTATACGTCTTTTTACGATGCCCCATATGTTCTATGGGATTTGCATCAGGGCTCATTGGTGGCCAGTCTAGAGCCTCAACCCCAACATCTTCAAGATATTGTATGACTGTTCCTGCGGTATGTGCACGGGCATTATCATGCATTAGCACAAAGTTATTATACCTAAGGAAGCCGGCATAAGGAAAAACATGCTCTTCAAGGATGTGCCGTATGTACCAGTCAGCATTCATTCGAATATTCACCTCAATAAGCTCCGTACGACTCTCCCAACTAATGCCACCCCATAGCATTATGGAACCGCTACCAAAACTGACATTTTGTACAAGATTACATTCTGCGAAGCGTTCCCCAGACCTTCTGTATACTCGATCACGTCCATCTGGCTTCCATAATTGTATCCTCGTTTCATCTGTGAAAATAACTCTTCTCCATTGATGTTCGTTCCAGTTAATGTGGGCTCTTGCAAAGTGCAATCTTTTGAGTTTTATGTCGTGGTAGAAGAAGTGGAACTCTGGCAGGCCGTTTTGGATTCAAATCAACCTCTTTAATTCTTCGAGTCACAGTTTTGACACTTATATTAACTTGTCTTGTGATCAGTAATTCATTTTTGAGATAAGGAGCTGTAAGTGTACGATTTGGCAAAGATTTAAGTCTTAAATATTGGTCATCTCTTGGCGTTGTACATCTTTTTCGTTCTTGACCAGGTCGTCGTTTGTATTCCCTAGTCTCATTGTATAGCTTTACTATACGAGAAACAGTCGACTGATGGATATTTGCTATCCACGCAATATCTTCTTGTCTGTAACCCTCATTTCTTAAAGTAACAATTCTAGCACACACTAACTCGCTTAAATGTGGCATATCACCAAGAAAACTGCAGAATCGAAAAATAAAACTGTCCAGCTGACATATTCTGGCATTTCTACAAAACAAGAATTGTCTAGTCGCCAAAGCACACTTTCCATACTATGCAATGTTTGTTAATTTGTTAAATTATTGCATATTCGGTTATAAAGGCTATTTTTAACCATTTATTTATCTCTAATAAATTAAAATACATCAAATAAATAAATAAAATAAATAGATAAATAAATAAAAAAATACTTAACATTTTAAATTTAAAAAATAAACAAATAATAACGATTGAAGATAAAATATGCAATATTTTTGTCCGTGAGTATATTTATAACGTGTCTGTTGTCCATGATGACCCCTAGATACTTTGCTTCATTTGACCATCCAATGGGAGTGTCGAAAATCTCTATTTGTTCGGCTGATACGCCGCGTCTCTTCTAAAACATCGCTGCTTGGGTCTTCTCCGAATTTACTGCAATTTTCCACTGTACACACGATTCTTCTAGGGCGTCTAGTACTGTATTGACGTGTCTTCTGCATAAAGGCTAATATCGGCTGTGTATTTATCTATTATACAGCTGTTAAAAATAAAATAAGTAAGAAGCCTATAAGGCAATTGAATTCCGTATTATGGAATGATAAAGTTACAAGAGACACTACTAAGCGTCTGATTTTTAAGAAAATTACAGAAAATGTACCTACATATAGATCTGGTCTGAACTTTCTTTTTCGTGTCTGGATCCGACTACAGTTTTTCTGCCCAGTATCGGGCTACGTCTACACCCTTTGTATTTTATGTCCCATTTAATGAGGTTCTGTTTTACAGTGGTAACACCTGTGCGTATGCGGTTGAGTGTCCGCCAGGTTCTCCAGTCCAGATTCATTCCATTGGGTCATTCTGGATGTAGGGTTAACAGTTCGGGTGGTTCGACGCTGACATTTCTCATAAACCTTTTACTTGATTTAAGTCGGCTGGTTCCTGGCGGTTCGTCAAACCCGTATAATTGATGTCTTTTATCGAAAGTTTGCCTGAACTTCTCCACATATTGTGAGGTGCATCTACGGTCGTCTTGTGATGCGAATCCAGATGCCTGGTACAGTAGGGGTAAAAAAGGGTAGGCTTCATACAACCGGTAATTATTCTACATGTTTCATTTAACGCCGTGGTGATTTGTTGGGCGTGTCTAGATCTACCGTTCTTGCCTGGAGGCGCATAGTATTTGCTGCAATCTCTCCCCTATCTCTGCCCTAACTTCGCTAAATGGGTCTTTATTATATTCTTCAGTATATTTTGTCATAACATTTTTTTCTTCGTCGTTCAGACCAGATGTGTAATGTTGTTGACATCCTCTGGGTATGTGTTTACGTGAGGTTAGTTTTATAACTTTGATGAACTCATCATAGTTTTTGGGGATCGGGAATATGTTTTTCACTTGTAGTCCAGGAACCGAAGCATTTCACCTCGCAATTTTTACAGAATGGATCGATTTGCTTGAAAAATTGAGAATAAGTAGTGGATAGTTCAAGGATCAAAATCTATATGATGCCGAAATGCGCTTTTACAATGGGGTCGGTTGCCACCCCATCTTAAGGGTGGAAATTTTTTATTATATTTTGACTTCAAAAGTTGATAAAAACATTCATTCTAAGCAAAAAATGTTTTATACATTTTTTTGATAAAATTAATATTTTTCGATTTATTCGCTATCGAAAGTTTTAGTTTTATATAGAAAAATCAATGTTTTTCGATATATACTCATTTACCATTCACTCAATTTTTGCCGTAGAAAAAATTTTTTTAAACCAAGTTCTTGGGAATTAAATAACCTACAAGTTCATATTAAAACATTTTTTCGTATATCTGATGCTAATCTTTCTATTTTGAAGAAAATGGCATTTTTTACCAAACTACAAAAAGTCGTTATTCACTTTTAACTCTAGTTTTTTAAAAACTAATTATTCTAAGCCAGTCAAACTTTTAAAATCTATTAACAATACATAAATAAAGAAGAATTATTAAGGCCAATGACTAAAAGCAAAGCTAACTTACATTATTATGCTTCCAATTGGATTTCTTTTTTTTTTTTGAAAAAAATATATTGATTTTTTAACCGTAACCTTTTTAATTTTTATCTTAGAAAGTTTGTTAAAAAATAATTTGGTAGGTTTTTACAAGATCTATAAGACTGTTAATACCAAATCCTTTTAAAATCCTCAGTCGCAAGAAGCGGTGACTTTGAAAGGGTTGGTAAAGGTGATTTTTGCATGTTATTACAAGTTTTAATTGTCAATAGCTCACTCAATTTTTACCGTAGAGAAAATTCTTGCAAACCAAGTTCTTGTGAATTAAATAAGCTACAATTTTATGTTTAAATATTTTTTTGTATCTCTGATGATAATCTTTCTATTCTGAAGAAAAAGGAATTTTTTACCAAACTTCAAAAATTCGATATTTGCTTTTGACTCCATTTTTTTAAAAACTAATCATTCTAAACCAGTTAAACTTCTAGAACCTATTAATAATACATAAGTAAAGAAGAAGAAATAAGGTCAATGACTAATTTTAATCAGGGTGGTGATTAGGGGTTTGCTTTCGATCACTTTTTCGCTGAAAAATATAGGGTCTGACATTCTTTTCATTATAAGCCACCTAATTTTTGAGCTAAAGACTTTTTTTTTATTTCTGAAGATAGATATTTTTAAATACTTCAAATTAGTTTAAACAAGTGATCCTCGAAAAATGCATAGTTTTCCCGTCTTTTGACTTAGAAACTACAATATTTAGCATTTGCCGAAGAAGACCTAACATATATTAAAGTATAGCTCGATTACTATTGGTCTTAAAGAAAATTTAAAAACACGGTTTTGTTGATTTTTTCAAAAGGTACATTTTTTTAAGCAAAGATGTTTTGATAAAACAAAAACTTTTTGAGTTATTTGCAGAAAACTGATTAAAAACATTAATTTTTTTAATATAAAACTAACATTTTCGATAGCGAATAAATAGAAAACTATTAATTTTATCAAAAAAATGTATAGAACATTTTTTGCTTAGAATGAATGTTTTTACGAACTTTTGCGGTCAAAATATAATAAAAAATTTTCACCCCCGACATGGGGTGGCAACCACCCCCATGGTAGAAGCGCCTTTTGGCATCATATAGATTTTGATGCTTGGACTATCCACTAATTATTTTCAAATTTTCAAGCAAATGGATCCATTCTGTAAAAATTGCAAGGTTTTGTCCTATTTTAAGCTTGGACTATTGTATTTCCAATTCATCAGTATGTTTCCCAGTTCGCTTTTTTGAAATTAAACCTTCGTTTGAAAGGTATTTTGGGAGCTTTTATAGCGCTGTATACGGTTACTCCCACTGAAGTCTGAAGAGGACATAAGCGACATAAAGAAAAATTAAATGCTATGGAGATGAATTACTGGATAAACAACTACAGGATCTCTAAACTTAAACTCATAAGAAATGATGAGATCAGACGGAGGATGCAAGTAGAAGGCAATATTCCCGATACCATTAAGCTTTGTTTTTAAAACCAACAGGAGTAAACTAAAAAGACAGATTCCCACCCAAGAAAGTCACTAGAAATATCACTAAACACATCTTCTTTTATCATATCAACTTTTGACGGTAATCCATAAATATTGGGTCATTCCATTTCAAATCACTCAATTTTGGAGCAAAAAAATTTTGGACCTCCGATTTGTCTGAAAATTGGTATATAGCTTCTGCGGGACGTAAAAATAAGATATTTAAGGTCAAAAATCTTCTTCTTTTTTTCTCAAAATGTTATTTTATGCGATTTTACAGTGATTTGGTGTTTATTTATACAAATTTGCATTTTCTATCGTAAAGTATCAATGGAAAACATAATAGTTTAATAGAGGGGACTCAAAAATGTCATTATATGCCATTATAACAAGTTACTTTGATTCAAAACAAGTTTTTGATCAAATTTTATAGTGTAGAAAACGTTAAAATACCGTTTTTTACATTTGTCTCCATTCCCAAAATACATCATAATCGATTTGGCTGAAAATTTGCCCACAGATAGACAAAGCATAGGGCTTTAAGTGGTGAGAAGGATTTGAATTATATTACAATACCAAAAAAGTTACATGCAATATTATAGTCAAAAATATAGGCGTCTACTGTAAGTACAATTAACTCGAAAATATCGACCTCACGACAAAAATTGTTAAAAAGAAATTGTAATAATTGTAAATACGATTTATTTGGAACAATTTCAGTTCCTACCATTTTTGTCGAAAAGTTAAAAATGGCGGAGATATTGAGCAAAACAGGTTCTCCTTTAAAATCAAGATGGCGGCTAACGTAACGGAGGAATTCATTCGTGATTTTAAATTTAGGCTACTATTGACTCCCCTAAAGATCAGAAAAATAAAATTTTGGGCAGCTCGGCATTCAAGGTCAAATGCTATCCCGACTGGACTAATATATACTTTTGAGTCTGATATTACTGCATGTAACTTTTTTGGTATTGTAATATAATTCAAATCCTTCTAAATCTTTTGGCTATCTGTGGGCAAATTTTCAACCAAATCGATGATAATGTATTTTGGGAATGGAGGAAAATGTAACGGTATTTTAACGTTTTTTACACTATAAAATTTGATCAAAAACTTGTTTTGATTCAAAATAACTTGTTATAATGCCATATAATGACATTTTTGAGTCCTTTCTATTAAAATATTATGTTTTTCATTGATACTTTACGACAGAAAATGCAAATTTGTTTAAATAAACACCAAATCACTGTCAAATCGCATAAAATAACATTTTGAGAAAAAAAGAAGAAGAAGATTTTTTGACCTTAAATATCTTATTTCTACGTCCCGCAGAAGCTATATACCAATTTTCAGGAAAATCGGAGATCCAAAATTTTTTGCCTGAGTGATTTGACATGGAATGTACCATTATATTATATAACTAATACGTCACTAAAGAGTTCTAAAAACAACTGTTTTTAACTAAACTAAACTTTTTGACTAAAAATCTAAAAATTGAAAGAATAATGCAGAAAATACAAAAAATCGCTGATATAACTTAATTAACCTATGAAATTCCAATAGTGTCAAAATTTGATAAATGTCATTAGTGTCAAAATTTGATAACAGTGGAGTAAACTTGCCCGAGGTTGGACCAATTACAAACAAGCTTTACGGCGCGAGAAATTTGAATTACTCCTCTTGGTTTAAAAACAGACTATAATAGATAGGAGCTTATGTGAAACGGATAGCTCCAAAGGACGGAAGAGAGTAAGATGGTCGACGTGTGTGGCCGTTGGAAGGAAGAAACGAGTCCGGCCAAAGAGAAATTGGAATGTTGAGGTCCAAGCAGCAATGGCAGCGAGGGTATTAGGTAAAAGTGTTAGTTGGTTGGTTCTAGATTTACATAGGATTTTTTCTCCACGATCCTTAAATAACGAACCAAGACACCAAGTAGTTTTATGTTTGGTGCAGTCAAGGAACTGATTGCTCTCTTACTATGAAATATTGAAAAGTGGGAGGCTCAATATGGTCTCTGGGGCTGTTGTGAGGCATGTCAACATTATCATCATATATTTATTTCTTTTTCTTCCTCCATGCGTGTACATTATGGCAGTGAGGATTGATAATAGTGGGATCTATCATACCTTCTATCTCAAATTGGGATTGGGTAACAAGTTTCAAAGTTTGAAGAAATAATTTCTAAATCGTTTAATATTTTCATTTTTAACAGTAGTTCTATGTTTAGATTCTAATTTCTTCTTTATCAAAATATGCATTTTACAAATGAATTAGTTATTACAATAATGTTTGGACTTCTAATTTTCAATTTTGAAGTGAAAGTTGTTCGATGCATACGAGTAATATGCTAATATGACGGTACTTTTTTTAGCGGTAACTGATACTGTAATTAACTACATGTATGTGGTACTAATAATATTAATATATTCTAATTATTTTAGCTCTGTAATTGCTCAATTACTGGTTCTTCTAGTCAACAATGTAACACCAACACAGGAACTTGTAGTTGCAAGATCGGGTTTGAAGGTAAAAAATGTAGTTCGTGTAGTTTCGGCTACTATGATTATCCCAACTGCAAAAAATGTAATTGCGATCCCATCGGCACTGACGGAGAGCAGTGTAAAGACGGGCTTTGCAAATGTATTAATGATGGATCTTGTAAATGCAAGGTAAGCGTTTTCAGGTTGCTAATATCTCATTTAATTTGAATTTTTCTGATTGGATGTTTTGTATTACGTATTCTTACTAATTCGCTTTTTTCTTTATGTTAGCTCTAGGTATTAGTCTAAGTTTGCATTAGTTCCTTGTTATAAGCTTTTCACTGAAACGTTGGTATTACTTCGTATTATTACCGTAAGAAATAAATCGTGGATTGTAGTCATTAATTAACATTAGAGAACTGTTTCAATGTTAAACACATGATACAGCTTAATAGATCAGTTACCAAAATTAAAATTTAGAAATTGTTATCAAATCAAAGGCTATTCTACTGTTTAGATATAAATTAATCATTGCGAAAATGGTATATAAAAAATGGGATCTTCTTCTTCTTAGCCTTTTATCGTCCATTGTTGAACATAGTCCTCTCCCAATTCCTTCCATCGAACTGCAGTCGGAAAAATGAAAGAATACCTATGAACGATCACATCAATCACTTATTTTGTATTTGCTGTCTTTTTCTATAAATAACAAACGTTTGTTATAGAAAAAGATAGCAAATACAAAATAAGTGATTGATGTGATCGTTCATGGATATTTCATTTTTCCTACTGTATACGCTCTGAGCTTCGCTGGTGACGCTCCTAGCGGATTACTAATTCAACTTTCACCGGTAATTTTTAAATTTATTATTTAATTGTTATCGCTTAATTATTTACAACGCAAAAAAGTAATTAAATTGTAATCGATTTTTTTAAGATTTTTCTAATCATTTTGACGTTCTATTGATAAAATATGAATTTCTTACTTCGGATACTTTCACAATTATCGTGTAGATGGCACTAAGATTAATTGATTAATTTATAGTTACATATTACGGAACATTAAAAAAACTTAAATTCAGTATTTAAAACGTAAGTATATTTAAGGTTAAAATATATACCACAGCTTTGACCAACTAATATTTTTTATAATTAATGTTTTTAATTTTAATTTTAAATTAATCACTTTGACATTTATGTCAAATTTCCGGTAAACGTTTACAGACTTGCCACTACTGGCGCTCGCGAATTTGTAAATATCCCCTCTACGTACGAGCTCACAGCGTATACGCTCTGAGCTTCGCTGGTGTCGCTCCTGGCGGATTACTAATTCAACTTTCACCGGTAATTTTTAAATTTATTATTTAATTGTTATCGCTTAATATTTACAACGCTAAAAATTAATTAAATTGTAACAGATTTCTTTAAGATTTTGCTAATTATTTTAACGTTCTATTAATGAAAAATTAATTTCTTACTTCGGATACTTTCACAATTATCGTGTAGATGGCGCTTAGATTAACTTATATGTAATTACATATTACGAAATATTAAAAAAACTTAAATTCAGTATTTAAAACGTAAGTATATATAATATTTAAGGTAAAAATATACACCACAGCTTTGACCAACTAATATTATTTCCTATTAATGTTTTTAATTTCAATGTTTTAAATTAATCACTTTGACATTTATGTAAAATTTCCAGTAAAAGCTTATAGACTTGTCACTACTAGCGCTTGCGAATTTTTAATTATCCCCTCTACCTACGAGCTCATAGCGTATATCCTGAGCGAGTTCCAATTTGTTCCGGCTATTTTTTGTCATCTATCCATCTCATCTGTGGTCTTCCCCTTGGTCATCTGTAGGGTCTGATTCTAGGGTCTGATTGTAGCAGATGGACTGATGTGCTATATCCTGTGCGAGAGCCATCCTGTTCTACGGTTTGGTAATTGTCCATTTTGTTAAGTCAGCCTATTGTTAATATCTCTCAGAAACAGTTTGTACATTTACTTCACTGAGCAACGATACAGGTATATACTTTATGTCGCATTTGTCCCCTTTTTGTGTAAAAATATTACTAGAACCTCGTTTCATTTTTAGGATTTTTTCTTTTATGGAGACGTCTACTAAATAGCTCTGTTAGTATAGGGATTGTTACTGTCTTGCTTGTTTTCAAAAGATCGGCCATTATACCGTCACGTCGTGAACTGTAATTTTATTATTCCTTAGCTTTTTTAGAGCTCATTCTATTTCGAATCCCTCTATATTTAGTAGTATATACCAGCAATCCCATATATTTGGTAGTACCTGCGTTTTTTTTTTGTTGACTCATTAGGCTGGCTTTGCGAGCTCTACAAGTTTTTGTAGATATGTATACATGTCTTTGGCTATATTGATGTATTTAATTTTGATAATTTTCTGAACACCCAGTGTCATCTTAGACATTTTAAGCCTGTGTGATTTGCAATAACTTGCTCTATTAAGTTCTCGTTCCATTTTTATGTCACATTTTATAGATTTTTGAGCTAAAAATGGGATAGATTTAAAATTTAGAGACCGGGGTTAAAATATAATCTGAAATGATGTATGTGATATGTAAGCCGAAATATCAACTAAAAGTTGAGTTTTATATACTTTATAATTATTCCCAACACGATAGTTGTTAGATTCGTGTTCCTGGCCGAAATTTCAGTTTCATAATAGCATAAAGTCCCAGAAAGATGCCAAGTATATTTTTTAATAAAAGCAGATGATGTTTGTGTTCTCTCTTTAAAAATGTTTGTTAGTCCAGCAACCGAAGCTTTTCACCTCGCAATTTTTACAGAATAGATCGATTTGCTTGAAAATTTGAGAATAAGTACTGGATAGTCCAAGGATCAAAATTTATATGATGCTGAAAGGCGCTTTTACCATGGGGGTGGTTGCCACCCCATCTCGAAGGTGGAAATTTTTTATTATATTTTGACCGCAAAAGTTGATAAAAACATTCATTCTAAGCAAAACATGTTCTATACATTTCTTTGATAAAATTAATAGTTTTCGATTTATTCGCTATCGAAAGTGTTAGTTTTATATCGGAAAAATCAATGTTTTTCGATATACTCATTTACTTTTCACTCAATTATTGCCGTAGAAAAAATTTTTTCAAACCAAGTTCTTGGGAATTAAATTGCCTACAATTTCATATTTAAACATTTTTTCGTATGTTTGATGCTAATCTTTCTATTCTGAAGAAAATGGCATTTTTACCAAACTACAAAAAATCGCAATTCGCTTTTAACTCCAGTTTTTTTTTTAACTAATCATTCTTAGCCAGTCAAACGTCTAGAATATATTAATAATACCTAAATAAAAAAGAATGAATAAGGCCAATAACTACAAACACTGCTAACTTATATTATTATGCTTCCAATTGGGTTTCTCCTTATTTTTATTTTTTCAAAAAAATATATTGATTTTTTAACCGTAACTTTTTTATTTTTTATCGTAGAAAGTTTGATAAACAGAATTTTGTAGGTTTTTACAAGATCTATAAGGTTATTAATATTAAATCCTTTTAAAATCCTCAGTCGCAAAAAGAGGTGACTTTGAAAGGGTTGGTAAAGGTGGTTTTTGCATGTTATTACAAGTTTTAATTGTCAATAGCTTACTTAATTTTTGCCGTAGAAAAATTTTTTACAAACCAAGTTTTTGGGAATTAAATAAGCTACAATTCCATATTTAAACATTTTTTCATATCTATGATGCTAATCTTTCTATTTTGAAGAAAAGGGCATTTTTTACCAAACCACCAAAAATTGTTATTTGCTTTTAACTCCATTTTTTAAAAACTAATCATTCTAAGCAGGTCAAACTTCGAGAACCTATTAATAACACATAAATAAAGAAGACCAATTAAGGTCAATGACTAGTTTTAATTAGGGTGGTGATTAGGGGCTTGTTCCCGATCACTTATTCACTGAAAAAAATAGGGACTGACATTCTTTTCATTATAAGTCACTTAATTTTTGAGCTAGAGACTTTTTTTATTTCTGGAGATAGATATTTTTAAATACTTTAAATTAGTTTGAACAAGTTATGCTCGAAAAATGCATAGTTTTCCCGTCTTTTGACTTTGAAACTACAATACTTAACATTTGACGAAGAAAAGCTACCATATAATAAAGTATAGCTCGATTACTATTAGTCTTAAAAAATATATAAAAAACGGTTTTGTCTATTTTTTCAAAAAGTACATTTTTTTAAGCAAAGTTGTTTTGATAAAACGAAAACTATATGACTTATTAGCAGAAAACTAATTAAAAACATTGATTTTTCCGATATAAAACTAACACTTTCGATAGCGAATAAATCGAAAACTGTTAATTTTATCAAAAAAATGTATAGAACATTTTTTGCATGGAAACAATGTCTTGTATCAACTTTTGCGGTCAAAATATAATAAAAAATTTCCACCCCCGAGATGGGGTGGCAACTACCCCCATGGTAAAAGTGCCTTTCGGCATCATATAGATTTTGATCCTTGGACTATCCACTACTTACCCTCAAATTTTAAAGCAAATCGATTCATTCTGTAAAAATTGCGAGGTTTTGTCCTATTCTAAGCTTCATTACTTGGACTATGTGGTTCTACGGCAAGTCTACCTACAGCTTCTTCTAGACATGTTTGTTTTACAAACGGTATAATACACATTGATTCAATTGTCCCTGGTGTAACACTATTCGGATCCATCTGTCGAAAAGTCTTTCCTCTGTACTAATCACACACATTCATAACTTTGCTTCGAAACAGAAGCAGAATTATCGGATTTAAGAAGACTGTTCGTCAATTCCAGGCTTAAAGATCCCCAAATTAAATTCTTCTTCTCCTCAAAGTGCCCTCATCTCAATGGAAGTTGGCTACTACAATTGCAAACTCTTCTCTGTCTTCAGCTGTTCTTATTAACTATTCAAAATATATCCCTGTCCATTATTGTATGTTTCTTAGGCACGATAATCTTTGTCTTCCTAGTCCTCTCTTTCCCTCGATCTTTCTTCTCACTTTTAGTTGAGCATATTAGGACTTATTATTTCTGAGTATGTGGCCTAGGTATATGTATACGATGTATAGGTATGTTTTTCTGTCACTGTTGAAAAGTTCTAGTTCCTTGCCTATTATATACAGCAATTCTTCGTTTGAGGTATGCGATGTCCATGAAATTTTGAGGATTTTCCAGTAGATCTACATTTCAGCGGCCTCTAGTTTATTTACGGTTGATGTTTTAAGGGTTCACGTTCAACTGCATATAGAAGGGTCGACCAGACATAGTGTTTAATAAACGTAGTCTGATTTCAAGTTTTATTCGAGAATTACACAGCAGTCTTTTGATTTTTCGAAAAATTTTCTGGCCTGTTCTATTACATCTTATCGCTAGATCAGGATTTAGGCTGCTACCGATTCAACATCCCCCGTACTTAAATTTATTCACCTGTTCTAAAATGTACCCGTTTATTGTGCAAGGTTAAGGTAAATTCTGATTTTTCGGATTGAGATCACTTTGGTTTTCTTAATTAAATTGAATTATGATATGAACCATTATATTAACTATACACTATAAAGTGAAATTTACAACAATTTCATAAAATTTAAATGGTGAATAAGAGCTGACTTAATTTTTTAGCAAAATGTACAAGGAAAATATTGTAACGAGTGCAAAAATAATCATTACGGACTTTCAAAAGAAAACATCAAGGGTTGTACGGAATGTTTCTGTTTTGGAAGAAGTGAAACATGTACAGATGCTCTTTATCACTGGAATAAGTCAACAAGATTGGAACGAACATTGGAAGAAGATAATCAGGTAAATTTTCGTAAACTTTTGTTTGAGTTTAAATAAGAAATATAGTAGACCTGTCAGATTTGACTGGTTTTAGTAGTTCTGCTTTAAGATTTAGTACAGCGGCTGGTTGTGCATGTAATTAAATATCTAATTAAACATATTTATTTTTTATTTAGGTACATACCTACCGTTAAAGCAGGTCGTGTGTACTAAACCTAATTTTGGCCACTTTTTTTAATATTTCACCTTACAGAAACCCTCCCTTTTCCCGCATGCTTACATTGATAACTGAAGTAATCGAAGTGTAGCTTTTGTAATTCCTTTGGCTATTTTTATAATTATCTATGCCAAAATAACTCTATAAAAACAGAACTTAATAACATGTTCTTCTTCTTCTTCTTCTTCTTCTTCTTCTTCTTCTTCTTCTGTCTAGCATGATCGATCGTGCTAGTAGGCTACTGCCTGTTTATTGCTTTTAAGTCTTCCTTGGACGATGAGGTCCAACATTCTCGCCATCGTTTTGGTGGTGTACTCTCTGGTATCTACTGGGTTATTAGTTTTCGCGCTTTTAACGAGTCTGCTGCCCTCAATTCTCTTTATATATTTGTTCCAATATATTCGTCTCTGTCTGACCCACCTATGTCAGGAATACCTATGTCCTGTATTCCACAGTTTTGACTTATGTCTTCACTTCTTATACTGTCACGTAGAGTTTTGCCTTGTATAATTCTTGGTGTTCTCATTTCAACTGTTCTCATCATTTGTAACGTTCTGTTTGTGTCTGGTTTTAATTGTTTTAATTGTTGTTTTTTATATTTTGACTTTGGTTTCAGTATTTATACTAAATTTACAATCAGATTCAGTAAAAATAAACAAATCAAGCCACGTTAAATGCTACTAAGAGCACTCCCGAATCATAATTTACAATGTATATACATTGTAAATCCCAAATCATGATTTCCTAAGTTTATACATTGTAAATTATGATTCGGGAGTGCTCCTAGTAGCATTTAACGTAGCTTACTTCTACGGCATCTTGATTAAAAATTGAGGCATCCCAAGATTCTAGCTGCTTTCATTGTTTGTTGTATTAACTTAATACATAACAACAAAGTGGCATTATTTTATTACAAAGTACTCCTATAAATAAATAAATAAAATTAAAGAGTAAATGGAAACGTTTCGGGACCTTAAATCTATATTCAAAAAGCGGGTTCGACTGTAGTTTAAGTTTATTAATAATTTTATATAATTTATTCCATCATTAAAGGTTTCCTCGTTAAAAATTTTAAACAATATTAAGTGCATCTTATCAAAACACTGCGCGTCATTAAAAAGAGGCCACCTAAAATTTTTGGTATTTTTTCATTATTACTAATGGTAGGGGAGCCCAAGCGGGGATTTTTGCTGTTACTCGAGCGCGTCAGATTATCATATGGGGAGAAACCTGGTACTCTCCAGATGTACCTCTACCATTGGCTCTTAACACAAGGAAGTTCATTAAGGGGGGCCCGAAAAAAAATATATCCTTAAAAATACTCGAAATCGTCAAATTAAAATAAGGTAAGTTAAGTACATGCAGAACAGTGTATATTTCAAAAATCTAACGATTTGAGCGGGCGTAAGGAAATGGGTGAGTCAAAAAGTTTCACAAAAAAAAGCTAATATTTCGCGAAATGAACATCAGATCGAAAAACTAAAAAATACGTCTTCAATATTTTTCAAAAACCTATCGAATGGTATTAAACCTGACCCCCCACGGAGAGGGGTGGGGGGTAAATTTAAAATTTTAAATACAAACCCCGCTATATTTCGCAAAATAAACATCAGATCGAAAAACTGGAAAATACACTTTCAAAATGTTTTTGAAAAATCTATCGAATGGTACCAAAACGACCCCCCACGGATGTGGGGTGGGGGTTACTTTAAAATTTTAAATGGAACCACCAAATTTTTATTGCAGATTTGGATTTTTTACGTAAAAATAAGCAACTTTTATTCGAGACATTTTTTCGAATTATGGATAGTTGGCGCTATAATCGGAAAAAACGATTGTTGGAAATGGAAAATTAAATTAAAAAATGTAAACTCCCCACTAAAATGGAAAATTTTACTTAACTTTTTTTGGTTTTAGGACCTAATAATTACAACCCAATAGGTCCCCATAACGCTCGAGTGACTGCAAATTTAGCATACTTTGCTCCCCTACCATAATCCTACAATAAATTAATTGTCATTAGATATTTGTGTAGTGTTTAAAAATATGTTCTAAAGCAATATGCAATAATTTCTTAAATAAAAAATGTCAAAAAAAGCTTCTTCCAAAATGATGATTTATTGGAAACTAAAAAAAAAATTAACATTCTACATTTTTTCTGTTTTCTTTACAAAAATTTCACTTAAGTCGTGATTATTAATACTCTGTATTTACCACCTCTATTGTGAGTTACACTCCTCATTCGATTTGGCATTGAATTGATCAAATTCTGAATGTTATCTTGAGGAAAAGCTTCCCATTCTTCCATGAGCGCCAACCGAAGCTGCTCACGATTTATTGGAGCAGGTATTGTTTCTTACTTTTTGTTTTAGTTGGTCCCAAACATGTTCAGTCAGGTTCAAATCTGGACTTTAAGCCGGCCAATTCATTTTTGGCACACCGACGGTGTGCCATAGACCATAGACTATCCTGGCTACGTGTGGCCGCGCGTTGTCTTGCATGAAAATAAAGTTTTCGCCCCACATACCCAGCAAAAGGCATTACAAACTCGTCTAGAATTTCGGTAATGTATCGGTGAGCATTCAACGCTCCTCTATCAATAACTACTAGATCAGTACGACCTTCAAATGAAATGCCTGCCCAAAACATTACCGTACCTCCTCCAAAAGAAACACGTGCTCGTCGAATACAAGCAGCATATCGTTGCCCACGTCTTCTGTATGTTTTGATACGACCATCTGAGCCATAAAGAACCACCCTGGACTCATCACTAAACAAAACATTTTTCCAATCTTCTATCGTCCAATGCTCGTGGTCTCTAGCAAACTGTATTCGGCGTTGTCGATGTGCTGCTGTTAACAAAGGTCCTGCTGCTCGAGAGCGAGCGCTTATAACAAATTCCCTCAACCTTCTTCTCATGGTAGAAGTGCTTAATGTCCACCCGTGAGCATTCTTAAAACGGTTTTGGATTGCTCTAGCCGTAAAGAACCGATTTTGCAAAGAAGTGCGTTGTAAAGAACGGTCTTCTCTGGTCGTCCTGATTCTTCTCGGGCCTGATCCTGGTCGTCGTTCGTAAGATCCAGTCTCTACGAATCGTTGGTTTTTTGGACCATATAACGACTGACTCCAAGTTGTCTAGCCACTTCTCTTTGATCCATTCCTTTACCAATCAAGGTAACAATTTGAACATATCTAGCAAATTTCTCAGCCATAGTTTTAAATTTAAAAATTGCACAAGTTCACTCTTTGAACAACTGTACACTAGTGAAGGATTTTTGAAAAACAGCCATATTCCAAGAAAAAAAAGGTACAAACAACACGTGCATTATCCGAAGTTGTAAAACTGATATCAATTCTGAAAACTTATTACCCTTAATTAACCTGTCGGGACCGTTTGTCGGTGCCTAAAAAGACGCTAAAAGTCTTTCTCCAGTGTGAGAGTTTAGTTAAAATAAAATAAATTGTATAAACTTAATTGAAAAATTCTTATAAAATTCTAGGTGACCTATTTTTCATGACGCGCAGTTTATAATTGTATACAAATTAAGTTTTGGTAAAATATATACTAATATTCTAATGGTAAAATTAATTTCTAGGTGACTGAAGACGAATTAAGTTTACCAAAATCATTCTTGGGTGATATAACCCCTTCTTACGGCGGTTACTTGGCGGTGAATAATTCCGGAGGCAGATTTGACGTAATTTTAGAAGGGAACAATGTTCGAATAAGATCACTAGGAAATCACAATGATCTACAAATGACCGAATCGACAGAGTTTGGTAACTGGATAGTTTCCTCCGATAATTCGGATTTTCCCACCGAGTGTGTTGATAAATTGAGTCGATCCTGTTTTATGGTTATTATGCAGAACGTTACATTATTTATTATAAAAGCTAATAACAGGTTGGTATTTTAGAGATTTCTTTTTGATTAAAAATTATTTTTTAATTTACTAAAACTGATTAATTCCGAATATCAAAAGGTAGGAAAGTCAAAACAAGTTTGTACTAGTGTCAAAAACTTTTTGTTAATGCACAATAATAATAATGTAATTATGGTCGAAGTCAAACATAAGGCTCGTACGAAGTTTTCCCCTTGTTTCCATATTTTAAATTTGACTATTTCACTAGACTGTTTTTAACTGATAAAACTTCATAGCAACGCATCGTTTCTTACTGACAAAACTCCTTAACGACGTGATTTCTCAGCGACAAAATTATGACAGATCTGTCACGAAAGTGTCTGGTAATAACAAATAAATAAAGATTATATTTCGTTGATATTGTGCATTAATTGTCTCGTGAAATAGTCTTGTCGAATATCATTCGAGAGAAAATTATTTACCGGCAAAATTTTCTCCTGGTTTCATTCAAGTTCGTTGCCTTTTGGTAATTTTCGCTTATGAAATTTTGAAAAAATCACTCGACTGACGTCTCGTGATTTAAGTCAAAATTTAATTCGCGAAAATTGCCAGGCAACAAACTTTCATACCAGTCGAAAATATTGCCGGCAAAATTTTCTCTCTTGTGATATTATATACGAAAAAATATATAGGGAATAATCAGATTTTCTTGACATGCCATTCCTATTACAGCGAGCATTTTATTGGCTAGAAGTAGTGACAAGTATATATAACGTCATTATTGCATTTGGTGAGATGGTCATAATATTGGAGGTTAAAGATAATGTCAAAATATTGTTTTCAAATTATATTTTATTAATTTAGTTTATGTTTTAACGACAGTTGATTTTTAAATCAACTTCACTTTTCCTTCCCTATCCTTGATTGGTCGATTAGGGTCGTCATAGTCTTGTTGTGTGGTAGGTTTATTTAGGCGTTAATTTTAAGAAATGTTGCTGGCTAAAAGGGCACAGCTACCAATAGGACAACAGGACTTTGTCACTTATATTACAGAGAGTCATATTTTTTTTCATAAAAAGTTATAAAAGTGATACTTTAAATCTAAAATAACTTACAGTTAGTCATGTTTGTTTGTTTGTTTGTAGACAAAAAGAAACAGCGTAAAAGGTAGCTGCTGTTGTAAAGACATATATATGTTTTTTATTTGACAACAGCGCTTTCCTGCTAAACTTGACGGTAGCGAAAAAACTACATAATACTTATTTATATCTTTAAATCCAAAATAACTTACCTACAGTTATTCATGTTTGTTTACTTTGTTTGTTTGTTTTTTAGACAACTTTGTTTGTTTAGATGCTTTAAATAGATTAGTTGTTGTTGTGGAGAACCATTTCCTCAGGTTCTTTAACCATGATATTCTTCTTCTCCCAATTCCTCGCTTTCCGAATACTTTGCCTTGAAGTATTACCTTTAGTAATCTGTATTTAGTGCCGTTTCTCATTATGGGTCCGAGATATTCTAGCTTTCTCCTTTTAATGGTATACATCACCTCTCTTTCTTTCCCCATTCTTAGTAATAAGGTCTCGTTGGTTATCTTGTCTGTCCTTAGTATACTTAGGATTCGCATGTATAGCCACATCTCGAAAGCTTCAAGTTTTTTTTACATCGCTTCAGTGAGTGTCCAGGATTCAACTCTGTAGTATAATATTGAGAAGATATAACATCGTAGAAGCCTTACTTGTATCTCCAGATTAAGGTTGTGGCTTTTAAAGAGTCTGGCTATGTTATTGAATGCACTCCTCGCTTTCTCTATTCTACATTTTATATCTTGTGAGTGATCCCATTGTTCGTTTACTATTGTTCCAAGATAGGTATACCTACTGTTTTACTCGGTCAAGTTTGTAATGGTGGGTTATGATGTCTTTAAATCTATGACGTGCATGCCTAATTGTTTGACTGTTAGTTTATGTACCGGGTGGACCAAAAGTCAGTTAACGCTATCAAAAAAAGTCACGCGCAAGTTTGCGGCGTCTCCAAGAAAATACATCGTGCCATGTGAAGGGCCTTGCAAATAATCCAAAGTTACAAGGTATTCGATATTTTCAGCAAGACGGTGCACCGCCTCATTACGGATTGCAAGTTCGTGAGTTTCTAAATGACCAGTTTAGTGATTGGATAGGGAGAAGAGATACAATTGAATCGCACGCGCGTTTGCCAGATTTGACGCCCTGCGATTTTGCCTTGTGGCCTTAAAGATGAAGTTTTTGCCAATTTGAAGTTCTCCGTGCCAACTTGGGTAGAAAGACTTGTTTCACTGCTTATAAGCGTTGCCAAAAATGTATTGATAAAGGTGGTTTACATTTTGAACATAAAATGTAAAGCATGCATTTCTTTGTACCTACTTATTTACAATAAACAATAAACGTTTTTTTACTTCAGTTATTTTTGCTTTTATTAATATACAAAACGGTTAACTGACTTTTGGTCCATCAGGTAGATTATTTCATTCATAGAGATTTGACCAATAGAAACCTACAAAAATTAAAATGTCAGCTATTTTATAATGGTTTTAATTTCCAATCGTGTAGTAAGATTTTTCATCACGTGTTTAATTCTGTCCAATCAGATTATTATTATACTGGGAATAATCTACTTACATTATTATACTGAGAATAAATTTTAGTAGGTATTTTGTTTCTGTTTGATGACAACGAGTTTTCTGGTTTTGACAACTGTCACATTTAAGAAAATGAACCAAAATGAACTTTTAGTTCTGCATTATGTCAAATGTCACGAGAGCAATACAAATGTGTAATTTTAAGAGCTCGAGTGTAATTCGATAAAATTATTTCATGAATATGAATAAAACTGTGGTTTTAAATAATTATAACTAATCTAATATTTTTTGATATCTTTTGTTTATTTACAAATACTTGAATTTTGTATGTGGGTATTAAAAAATAATCTTTCAAATATCACAAGATAGTAAGAATAAAAAATAAAAAAATAATGTTCCAGTTTGTTTTTTTTTTAAGTTGTTGCCATTCGGCAATGCGGGCCTGCGTGCTCTTGTGTTTATTGCCAAGCAACAAGTTTTCGAAAAATTGGCGCATTATTTTCAGTTTATTCTCTCTGTCAATCAATAGTGTCGTGTGTTAAAACACAATATTTTCTAATTTAATTGTATTTTTAGAATTAAGGAAGTCCTTCTAGATAAAGCCAAGAACGAAGTATCAGCTTATCCAATAACACACTCCGTAGAAAAATGCGAATGTCCACCTGAGTACAAAGGGCTTTCTTGTGAAGATCCAAGCAAAGGATACTATCGTTATTTTCCTAAAGATTCAACACTACCTTGGATAGACCGTGTCATCGGAATATCCAAAAAATGTGAATGCAGAGGGCACTCAAACGAGTGTAATCCAGAAACTGGTCATTGTAAGGTAAAATCATAAGTTATGCTTATTTATCTTAGTTTTTATATTATTAATTGTTATATAATTTTTATATAATTAATTGCCGTTATGTTGATTTTTAAAATTCCATTTGGAAGTGTTTGATACTTTGGTTTATTATTTCAAAGATAAATAAATAATGCCTAACTTCACTTTCTGTTTGTGCAGTGAAACTTGGCTGACTTACAATATTCCTTTTAAACCGATGAACATCTTTTTCCTCCTTCTGCTTGAGTTTTTCCAAGTTGGGAGTACATAGTTACTAAAACTCCGGAGATTGTTTGTCTAGACTTTATTTCTAGTTTCACTTGCTACAGGCACTGGAGAAATTTCGTGCAATGTAATTCTCTTTTTTGAATGTATATTTTCTTTCGTATTGTTATCTTTATGATCACTTCTGGTCTCATTTTCTTTAATGTTAGTGTTATCTTGCTGTTGTTGTACCGTTTTGTATAACACTAGTTTCTTCAATTTCTTTTCTGGCCGACTTTTCTGGTAGATTAGACGTATTTTCTTCTGTACTGTTTGTTTCTAATAATTCATTTGTGGTCTCAGCTGGTTAAAAAAACTCGTGTGGGAAAATCCTTGGGTTAAGTGGGTAAATGCCCGTTTTCAAAAAGCCGCTTGTGGCATTTTTATTTCTGGTAGATTAAACGTATTTTCTTTTGTACTGTTTGTTTCTAATATTCCATTTGTGGTCTCAGCTGGTTGAAAAAACTCGTCTTGGAAAATCCTTGAGTTGAGTGGTTAAATGCCCGTTTTCAAAAAGCCACTTGTAGCATTTTCTATTGTTGCTGCTTTTTCGTAAGCAGAATTGAAAAGTTCGCCGATTTAATTCTGTGTGATTACCCGTCATTGATGGTTATTTAACCATAGTGCACATTTCTGGTTATAAAATATTTTCAGGGGACCAAAAAAGGAAACATTAAGCGGCTGGATACGGTGTGTGCAGTGAGCAGGGAAGCATAAAATAATTATTCCACTTGTTTGGCAAATGTCAATGCTTTCGTTGATTTATGGCTAGTGTCTCCATCCAGAAGCAATAAAACTTTTGATTCGATAAAAGCCTTAACCAAATTCTGAAAATGCTCCAACCACAAAACGAAGGTATCAGCTGTCATGCATCCAGTTTCGTGAAATAATCCCAAGGACCCAGGAGGTAAAGCATCTAGAAGTTCCTCTTTTCTATTTTTCTAAATGCAATGAACTTCAATTTTCTCTTTTTTCAGGGTCATTTCCAATGTATTAAAAAAATTTGTATTATGGCTTATTAAATGCCATAGCTCTACAGCTCACAGCTTTAGGTTGGCTCAAGGATATTTCAGGATGTTTCAGAATTTTTATTCTGTGTGGTCAAAGTTTACTCTCTTTGTCCTATGTTTAAAAAAAAACGAAATATATTTAAATATATAAACCCTTTATCACAATAATTGTGTTTATGTTATAGAACTGTACTGATCACACAACTGGAGAACATTGTGAAACATGTGAAGGTGGTTATTATCTTGATCCAGAAGAAACATGTCAACCTTGCCTTTGTCCATCAGCTCAGCAAAATAATGCACAAAGTTGTAGGCCTGAAACTGATGGTGGTTTCGTCTGCCAGTGCAAAACAGGTAAGTTCCAAAGATGTAATAACTATATTTTATATTCGCCGAAATAAATAATATATACCTACTGCTAAAATAGTTTAAAACATCGCAAAAGAATTGATATTAATTATGTTAGCCACTATAGAAGACTAATGCAGGCAATACAGATTTTAGTACTCACTGTCTAGTTCGATCGACTTCATTGCCAATGTATATAAGGCCTTAAGTTACTCATAAGGAATGTTTCATTTGTATACAAACAGCTTTTGTAGATATTGTATTGTGTTCTTCTTCTTAACGTGCCCTATCAAGTCCCCTTGACGTTGGCGATTAACATGACGAAACTGTCTCTGTCTCGAGCTATTCTAAATAGGTGTTCTGCTTTCTTTATTCCTGTCCACTCCCGGATATTCTTCAACCAAGAGGCCTGCTTTCTACCAATTCCTCTGCGTCCTTCTATGTTACCCATCATAATAAGTTGGAGAATATTATACCGGTCTCCCCTTACTACGTGTCCAAAATAAGCCATCTTTCTCTATTTGATGTTATCATGCAGCTCGCGGGCAACATTTGCTCTCTTAAGTACTGCCACATTTGTCAGCATAGCCGTCCATGGTATTTTCAGTGTACGTCTGTGCAGCCACATTTCAAATGCCTCCAAACGATTAATGGTGGATATTTTTAATGTCCACGCTTTGACACCATACAAGAGGACTGACCAAATGTAACATTTAATCATGCACTTTCGAAATTGAAGTTGCAAGTTATCATTACAGAAGAATGACCTCATTTTTAAAAATGTCATGCGGGCTATCTCGGTTCTACATTTTATCTCTTTATCTGGATCTAGTTGTTCAGTAATAGGGCAACCAAGATATTTAAAACTGGGTACTATTTGAATTATGTGACCATTAACATATAACCGTGAATCTTGATGGTCCAAACGGCTAAATACCATGTATTTTGTTTTTGAATAGTTTATGTTTAGGCCAAACTCTCTTCCCACTGTGTCAATGGCATTTAAGAGGTGTTGTAATCCATTCATATCATCACTTAAAATAACTGTATCGTCTGCATATCTAATTGTATTTATCAGAATTCCATTAACTTTCACACCCCATTTCAAATTATGCAGCGCTTCCTTAAATATTCTATCTGAATATAAATAGACCTATTTTCACCTCTTTGTGTTGTGAACAAACTGCATTTTCTAATTATATATGAGAGTATCAGAGCAACAGTGGCCTAACCCCTAAAATGAAGGCAAAAATGCAATCTTTGCATCTCCAGGCAACAGGCGTAAAGCAACAAGAAATTATGTATGGATTATGTGGATACTCCACTTTTGCCAAAATAATAAATCAGATAATTTATTTATTAAAAAAAGGTAGTTTGAATAATAGACTTGAAACTGCTACTTAGGCCGTCAAATTGTTGCATTTTCTTGACTTTGCTCTACAGAATTGAACGAGAACCCGTAACACGACCACAAAGAAACTGAAAACAGTCGAATTATGGATATATAGGAGAATCCTGAAAATATCATGTATAGATCTTATAATAAGGAACGAATTAATGGGAAGAAACAAGGAATGGAAATAATGGAAATCATCCAAACACCAAAGCTACATTACCTGAAACATGTTATGCGTGCAGAAAGTTACTTAGTGTGTCAATTGATTATACAAGGGAAGATCCAGGACAAGAGAAGTATAGGAAGAAGGACAAACTTATAGCAACGTGATTTAAGAGAATGATTACCAAACTTCGTGTCGAAGATGGCACGTAAAGAGATACAACAGAAAATCTGGGACGGTTTCTTAATGTATACGGTTCTGACCATTAATTTCTTAAGTATGCTTTTAATACGAGTTTTAATTGCTGTATAGTTCGTTAATTTATTGTTTTATGTTACAGGTTACACTGGAAAACATTGCGACCAATGCGATAGAAAATATTACTCTCCCCCTAATTCTATAGAGTGTATACCCTGCAACTGTAATAAATACGGTATTGTTCCTGGAGATTTGGGTGTGTGTGATAAAGATGGACGATGTACCTGTCAAGAAGGATTCACTGGCGACAAATGTAACCAATGCGTTAAAGAAAGAGAATATATCGAAGATGGCGTCTGTAAATGTAAGTGATAAAAATATTATACATTTGAAGATTTCAACTAATTTTATTTACATTACATATCAAAAGAGTCTAATATCGTAATATAAAGTTAAAATATCTGGTAGGATATAAAATGGTATCATTTTATTAGATTAAAAACTTAAACTTTTTCTAGCAGATGTCGCTAGGGCATCCCTGCCATTTCGTTCGTTTCAATCCGTTACTGCACGCGAAGTATTATCCTGGTTCATTCAGAGAGAAGAGCATATGTCTCTCCTGATGAGGGACTAAGAAGCCCCGAAACCGGTAGAGATGCTTGCTGTACTCTCTGATTGAACTAGAAATATAATACGACTGCAGTTTTGGGTTGCAACGAAATTGAAAATGTTTATAAAACATTCCATTCCAGAAGATTTCATGTATTGTAGTCAATAAAACTACAATTTATGTAGTACTACTCTTGGGCTTATAGGTATTCCGATGTCTCTTCTGATGGCGTATTTGTGTTCAGCAATCCCAAGAACCCGTTAGTAACCCGTTTGCATCAACTTAGTACCGAAATGAGTAATCCGTTTGCATCAATTTAATGCCGAAACCCTCCGAAACTCCAGAAGATGAGCTGCCTTAGGCACCAGGTGCTCCGTGGGTCAGATCTGATGGCGTATTCGCGTTCAGCCATTCCAAAAACTCTCTAGTAATCCATTTGCATCAATTTAATGCCGAAATTCCTCGAAACTCCAAAAGATGACTTCCCTTGCAGTGACCATGGTCACCAGGTGCTCCGTGGGTCTATTCTAATGGCATATTCGGGTTTGGCGACCTCAAAAACCCCCGAGTAATCCATTTGCATCCATTTTATGCCGAAAGCCCTCGAAACTCCAAAAGATGACGTCCCTTGCAGTGACTTTGGGCACCAGGTAATCCGGTGGTCTGTCCTGATGGCATATTCGGGTTGAACGACTTTAAAACCGCTGAGTAATCCATTTTTATCAGTTTAATGCCGAAAGCCCTCGAAACTCCAGAAGATGACGGCTCTTACAGTGACCTTGGGCACCAGGTGATCCTAAGGTCTGTTCTGATGGCATATTCGTGTTTAACTACCTCAAAAACCCCCCGAATAGTTCAATTACATCAATTTAGTGCTGAAATCCATCGAAACTCCAGACGATGACGTGCCTTTGTCGCGACCCTGGGCACCAGGTACTCCGGTGGTCAATTCTGATGGCGTAATCGTATTCAGTGACCCCAAAAACCCCCAAATAATAAATTTTGTTCCTTAGTATAATGATTTTGACTTTATTTTTATATTTATGCAATCTTGGATGCATTTTATGCACTTTACAGTGCAATTATGCATTTCCACCCATTTTTGAATAGTAGACTTTTTTCTGACATCATCCTGAACATAATACAAAAAACTGCAAGTCTCTAGGTGCTGTATTTAAAAATCTATTTATTCGGGTTTTTTTAGTGCTAAATGGCCTGGTCTATTTATACTTTGGGTATTGTTATGTATGTCCAAATATCCGTTACTTGACGTTATATTACATGAGTTACACTAGGTACATGATAATTTAATGATTTATGCACATGTTCATACAATTTTCTTTCTCATATTTGTATTAACTTTTTAAATTTTTGGATTGGCCATTTGCAATAGTTATTCAAATTATTCGGTAGCTATTTTTAAATGGTTTTTAAATGTATCTTAATCTTCATTTTTACTACTTCACTTAGAAAATTAGACGAAGCTCCAAACGCATCACGTATCCAATTAAGTATCCAAATTTTCCTTTTTTTCTTTTTTATTTCTTTTTTCTGGATCTCAAGCTCATGTATTAACATATCAGCAGTCAGCAACCACTTGAATACCCTCCATAATCACTTTCGTCATCTTTGCAATGGTTATTTGTTATTTTATTTGACGTCCAAGTAATTTACACGATCAAAGTAGCTTCCAAGTAGCGCGCGCAGCGTCCAAGTTGACTTGGACTAAGTACACTTGGATGCAACTTGGATCGTGTCAACTCGCTTTTAGTCTACTTTTATATGTATATAAAAAACAGTTGTTTTTAGAACTCTTTAGCGACGTATTAATATAATATAATATTTATGGATTACTTTGGATGGCCGACATGATCAACTAAAAAAGATGAAATAAAAAGAGACGGTTTCGTTTTGATTCAATTCGAGTCTCTTACCATCGCTTGACAGATGTTTCTAGGTTTACCCGGTATCAAAGAGGCTTTGCAAGAAGACTGAATTAAACCAAAACGCACCGACTCGTTGGTAAATATATTTACAGTTGAGTCCAGGGTTCTTTACCCGTTCGTCATCATTTAAAGCATACGAAATAAGTCGAAAATTTACTAAACGCAACAGCAAGTGACAGTAAGTAGCTACTCCTCCGATCGCGGGTTAAAATTTGACGTTATCAAAAAATTAAATATCAAAGTAAGTTTTGCTTTACAATTTTGGTGCAGAATTACAGCTACATTTGAAGTAGCTTAATAAATTCTTTTAATATCACTGATTAATAAATAAATAAACAATTTATAAAAAAATGCAATAACACATTTTCTTTTTGTTATTTTATTCACTTTGGCGGAACATTAAACACAAGCATTTCTTAACTGTGTCAATGAGGTTAGCTTTGTACGTTGTCAAAATGAATCGTAAAATAACATAAACTTACCATAAAATTTCAAACTCCAATATAAAATTAGTTGTGGAAACAACTGTTTGTATACTATAAAAAACTTCAAATTGCAAAAGTTCGGCAAAATAACAGCAAAAAATTCAACAAACTGACAGCCACAAAAGTAAACAAACGTCAGAAATTGTACTTAAGATGCAAAAACATCCCCAATCGTCTTTTTTGTACCTATCTCTTTTCAATGTACTGAGGCTAGATCGTTCATAAAAATAACATGTGTGTTTACTTAATAACAGACGGTAGCTTGTTTGTCATTAGTTTCATGCATGGACGAGAATGATGCTAGATAAAAAGTATGTGTTTTATCTCGTCAGGTATTAATGACGCACGGGTAAAGACTCGTGGACTCAAGTGTAAATATTCTACCAACGTATGCCTTTAGCGACCTCTAACGGGGTAAGAGAAAGAGAGTGTCTAGTGTCGTAAGAAAGAAGGTATTTGGTGATTTGTCTAGTGACATTATTGGGTGTGAATCTGTCTTTTGAGTTTACTCCTTCTGGTTTAAAAACAGGATGCTGTGGCTTGGTCATTTTAAGCATAGCAACACAGGTCATGAGTCATGATACATCATACCGTTTTTACACATTATGTTTTTGAGAACTTTGAACTGATTGAACTTTTTAGAATATGGCTTAGTTTGCCAAATGCTGCCCATGTAAGGCCTATTCGCCTTTGTATTTCATGTGTTTGATTGTCTCTGCTTATTTTGATCTCGTGTGCCAGATATTTGTAAGTGTCTCTTTGTTGTATGGTATTATTGTCAATAGTTATATTTTCACTCATTACGAGATTTGTCATAAGTTTAGTTTTCTTAAAGTTCATTTTTAATCCTGCTCTCTCAGACAGAGTTTAAGAGCCCGCGCAGACTGCAGACTTTTTAGTCGGCCGATAGTTTAGTCGGCTTCTTAATCAGTACAGAGAGGTATGCAGATGCGCACATTACACCGATTCACCGATGCATACCTCTCTGTACTGATAAGAAGCCGACTAAACTATCGGCCGACTAAAAAGTCTGCAGTCTGCGCGGACTCTTAAGCGAATGTATCATATACCCTATTCCACGAACATACGCCTGTTTTGGATTACTTCTACAACGAATATTTTACTGTGCAAAATAAGAAGAACCAAAGTAAATTGCAAATTACATTGTTGTTTATTGGAATAATTATTAGCGCCATTTACTTTCGTACTTCTTGTTGCACAGTAAACAATTCGTTGTCGAAGTAATCCAAAACAGGCGTATGTTCGTGGAATGGCCCATAGAAACTATTTCCTGTAAGTTATCTGCGATTAATACAACATCACCCGCAAACTTCAGATGATTTAATCTCTCTCCATATATATTGATCCCCATCTATATACATGGTCTTCGCCTGGAGGACGATACAAGAACCAAATAGATTATATTCTCCTCACTAAACGATGGAGGAGCTCTGTAACCAATGTGAAGACAAAACCAGCTGCAGACTGTGGTTTGGACCATAAAATGCTACAAGCAGAATTTCGCATTAAGTTGCACAATAAAACAATTGCAAACAAAAGACAAAAATTGGTTTAAAAACACCCTGAAAAGTTTAGAGAGGCACTAGCAAAAGCTGACCTACCAGTGACTACCGGAGACCCTGATAAAACGTGGGAATACACAAAGAAGTTGATCACCGAAGCCATCAACAACCCAAACCCCAAAGAAAAAATAGATAGGAAAAAACATTGGATGACCGAAGAAACTCTCAACCTTGTAGAAGAAAGACGAAAACTTAGAAACGGCACGTCAAATTCAATTCAAAAAGAAATGGAGATAAGCACCATAAATACAACTATAAAACACTTGTGCAGAAGGGACAAAAATAATTATATAAAAAGCATATGTGAACAACTAGAGGAACATGCTGACCGTCAAGAATCTAGAGAACTTTTCTCAAAAGTCAAATATCTAGCGAGAGAATTCAAACCACAGACACAGATCATCAAAGATAATAGTGGAAATACCATAACAAACCCAGACGGTATCGCAGAGGTGTGGAAACAATATTGTGAAATACTATTCTCTAACAACGACCCAGACCATAATACAGAGAAATGAAGTTATGAAAAAGAACCTCAAATATTGAAATCAGAAATTAAGTCAGCAATAAAAAAGCTAAAATGTAGAAAAGCACAAGGAAAGGACGGAATAACAGCTGAAATACTCAAAGAAATGGGAGAATTAGGGACGGAAGTAATGCTTATAATTTGCAATGAGATCTGGAATACCGGAAAGTGGCCAAATGACTGGGGTAAACTCACGTTTTTTCCCATATACAAAAAAGGTTCTCCGACAGATTGCAGTAATTACCGTACAGTAGCGTTTATATCTCACGCGAGCAAAGTACTTCTAACAATAATCAATGAAAGATTAAAATCCATTCTCTTATCGCAAATTCCCCAAGAACAATGCGGATTCGTCCCAGGTAGGGGAACAAGAGAACACATTCTTAATATTAGTCAAATTATCGAAAAATCTCGAGAGTTTAACATAGAAACATATTTGTGCTTTGTTGACTACTCCAAGGCCTTCGATAACGTAAAATGGGATAAAATGTGGCATATACTTAGAGAAATGGGTACGCCAGAACATCTAATTTATCTATTACAAGCACTTTATGTAAATAACACTGCTAATGTAAGAGTTAATAATGTGGTTTCGAAAAACTTCAAATTAAAATCTGAAGTGCGGCAAGGTTGTATAATACCCCCCATTCTATTCAATATATAGTGAACATATTATGGGTCAAGTTTTTGAGGAATGGCAAGGTGGAGCAACGATAGGAGGAAGAAAAATAAAAAAACCTACGTTATGCTGATGGCACTGTTATATTGGCGTCTTAACCAGAAGAACTGGAAGAAATTATGAATAGGCTAGGAACGGTGAGTACGGAATATGGTTTGAAAATAAATATACAGAAAACCAAAGTAATGATCATCGATAGAATCAGAAACAACCAACCGGAGATAAGAGACTTGGCAGGTTACGAAGTGGTCAGACAATGTAATTACTTAGGCTCCGTTATTACTAACAGTGGAGAATGCGAAGACGAGATCCGTAGGCGCATCATAATGGCCAGATCGACAACAGCCAAACTCACAATAATATGGAAGAATACTGACATTACAAAAAACACAAAATTTTCTACCGCCACCTACACTTCAGAGACTTTTGACCATCAAAAAAGCAGATTCAAAACGTATAATGACATTTGAAATGTGGGTCTACCGGATAATGTTGCACATACCATGGACCGCACATCGCACAAATAATTCAATATTAGCCGAACTTAACATAAAAACTAGACTCAGCACAACTATCAACCAAAATAGACTGAGATATTTTGGACATATAACTAGAAGAAGAGAAGGCATGGAACGAATGATAGTGAAGGCAACGTAGAGGGCAGAAGATCCAGAGGAAGATCTCCGTTACGATGATCGGGCCAAGTAAAGGACATTGAAACCTCTATACTCTGGGTATAAAAATATTTTAGAAGAGAACTGACGAACTATGGGGAAAATAGGAGAGAAGAGATTTAAGACAAAAATGAAGAGTGGCTTAGCTCAGAAGGAAAAATCAAAAGGGCAGAGAGACACTAAATCTCAAGTGAGTATTCGGGATAGCTTCAATACACCGAATATTGGCCTTAGAGATATAAAAGGAAAGATTTCATAATGAAATGATAGTAACTAGGGAGAAAATGAGACCTGTTAATACAAAAACTTAATACAACTAGGTAAGACCACTGGAGATAGACCGAGATAAAAGGGACGATAAAGAGAGAAGAAAATGGGCGCCAACTCGGACAGCTCAACTTCTGAGACACAGTATTTGAAAGCTCACTGTACTTAACTGTAGCGAAAAAGAAAAAACCTAAGTTTTGGGTCCAGCATTTGAACAGCTCGAGATTTTTTAAGTAACGAACGACAGGAACTAAATGACACTGGTCATGACCACCTGAAACACAAAAATACTAAATACTAACCTTGTCGTGCTATATTATATACTGGTGATATAGATTGAAATAAAACATCTACCTTAATACTTACAAATATATTAATAATAAATGTTATATATAGATATACACAATTAACATATAACGCAACTTAATAACAGTGGTAGTGGATGATGAAAAGATCAAATAGGACCGCAAAGGCTACTTAACAAGAAAGTATCCACTATCACTGGGCCAAGCAAAGGTATTAATAGCAAAATCCAAAATCAAAAGTCCGTTAGAATAGCAGAAAGTCCTTACAACTAAAAGTTAGTAATATTCCCTAAATTGAACTAGCCTAAAGTGAGATACACGACAAGAACGCTACGGTTACCAAAAATTAAGTATCTCACCTAGCAAAATAATAATAATTATATAATTGATTTATATAAATAAGCTGGTCAGTGACTCTTTATATACAATGTAAATAACGCCTAGACATATTCCCTATTTAAAACCCTCGACGAAATTTTACAACCCGATTCCCTATTAAATTTTAAGATACAATTATTTATGATTATTAAACAAGACCTGATTTTATTTATTTGAACTAACTACTACTTATATTGAATCAAAGAAAAAAACGACCTAAAACCCTATCTATCACGAAAATATGTACCTATTGTAGTTTACCTCCTCGTATGCATACGAAAAGTTTACACAGTAGCAAATATATAGTAATCAAAAGTAAATAAAAAGGTAAACAAACTTATCTTATCACAACGCCTATTAGAAAAAATGTTGAAATCCTTAGGAAAGTCCTTTTGGCACGCAAAAACTAGTAGGCTGCTGTGGTGAGTAAGTCCTACTGGAAAAATGGTAATGTCCTACAGGTAATGGTATCTCCAAACAGAAGCATCAAACTCTAGGGGTAACCCATACCCGAGTTGCTAACAATCTGGTACTAACTGGTATATAATAAACGTAATCGAGTGAGGTGAAGTTATGTAAAGTTACTCAGTGACTATGTGACTAAATGGCTAAGTGACGGAATTTGGAAAGGCAAAACACGCTGGCATTAGACTTCCTTTATGTGGAAAGAACCAAAGATAAATGTAATTTTGATATCATCGCTATTCCAAAAAAATGGTCTTAGCTAGTGTTCCTTGTTTTAGTTATATATCTGTTCCATTCTTATCCAAAATTTCGTTCCAAATCCGCCACTTAAAAAGAAAAACAGCGTGTTCGCCCACAGAGTTTGACCAAAACTGAGGTTCAGGTTCAGATCGACAGAATCGATTTTGTCTCGATCCGATGAAAAGTCATGCGCGATGCTTAGTTCTAGCTCCGTTGAGAATGCAGGCAACTCCAAATGTAGGCGATTCCATAGGCGTCTCCAAAATGAAATTCGTAAAGGGGCAGTAAATGTAATTAATTTAAAGGATTTGTAACGTGACCGCTACAACATGACTGAGTAACAATGTTACTCATTCTTCGAAGCAAAACAACACGCACAGGAGAGAGGGAACTAGACAGAAATAGTCAAATGACTTACATGACGCCACTACATCCTTACGAAGGAGAACAGATAGAGGAGGATCTTTGTGGTATGCAAATGGTCATTGGTGCCATATCCTGCCCTGAAGCCTGCTTGTTCTTTGGGCTGAGAGAAATCAAGTTTAGGTGTTAGTCTCTTCGTTAAGATTGTCATAAAGAGTTTGTACATACATATGTGTCAAGATGCTGATGGGTCTATAATTTTCCAATTTAGTAATATCACGTTTTTTGTGTAACAAGACTATTTATCACTGCATTGTTCCAGTCTTTTGGAATATTACCCACATGTAAGCATTATTTATTAAACAGTTCGCTTACTGATTTTAATTGAATTTCTCCTCCAGCTTTTATTGTCTGAATAACGAGTCCATCATCACCAGGTGATCGATGGTTTTTCATTTCCTTTAAAGCTGATCTTACTTCTGACACTGTAATGGGTAAAAGTATTTCAGATCCCTGATTTATGAGAATCCTTACTCGTGTCGGTAAAAATTGTCTTATGGTCTTTGGCTGGTATAAAGATCTTTATAAAACTTTCTAGTTATTTTCAGAATGTGAGCTTAATTACTATTGTGAATAAATGTGAACTTAAAACTATTTTCAGAACTTAATCATAATATAAATATTTTTATTTTAGCTTGTGACGAATGCACTATGAAACTATTTGATGAAATCGATAACATGAAAGTAGATATAGAAAACGTTTACGAAATGTTTAAAGATGGTATTGGGCCTCCATGGAGGAATCTGACCGATCGGCTAAATAGACACAACATGTTATCCGAAAAGTATAACAAGAAAGACGTTGAGTTCAAAAATCTGTTACAGTCAAACGACATTACTGAATACGAAGTCACAATAAACGAACTTGAAAAGAAAATGATCAAAAATAATGAAATATTGGAAGATAACATCAACAACATTGACAAATTGACTGACGGCTCAACTAAACTGCTGAAGGAAACTGGAGAAGCCAGTAAAAAGTTGATAAGCATTATTGATTCTTTAGACAACTTTGGAACGAAACAGGTTAGCTTGAAAGACGCATTAACCAGAGCCCGTAAGATATTGAAAGAAATCCAGCAACGTTCAAAAACGATAGAAAAATTAAATGATAAGAAAATATTTCAGTACTGTACTTCGATTAATTTAAAAGTTGATGAAATATATGGCAAAGTTCCGAAAACACCTCCAAAAAATATCGAAGATTTAAAAAATAAACTAAATGCCCTTTTCGATCAGTTGTCATACACAGACAATTTGGCCAAAAAGGCGGATAATAAAAACACATTAAATGCCCAGCGTTTAGAATCGGTCAAGGAAAAATTTGAAATCATGAAAGGGAAAAATAAGCAACTGACTAATACCTTTAACGATATTGTAAATAAACTAAATGCTACCGAGGATGTCTTAGAATCTTTAGAAACAGTTTACACTGACCTGATAAACATATCAAAGTTTGCAGAATATGAAGATCTAGATAATAGAGTGAAGCGCCAAATGGAAGAAATACCTGAAGCACAAAATTTATATGGCAAAGCTGTGGAACATGTACAAGAGTTGGAAACAAAAGTTGAGGATTATCACAGGTTAGTACAATGTAAGGTATTTACCTATTTATATAATCAGGATTTTCACAGTTTTCACTGTATTCCTTCACTCAACCGTTGGCTCTAGTTCTTTCTGTTTTGCTAGTCCCCTTCCTATAGATTTCTTCTTTCCATTGCTTCCTCCACTTCATCTCTGAAAGATCTTTGGGGTCTGCCTCTCTTCATTCTTTCTATAGGGATCCACTCTGTCATTCTATTTATCCAACGATTTTGGTCTACTCTTCTGACATGTCCGTACCAGGTTAATCTCTTCTGTTCTATGTAGTCTATTAAATTTCTTCTTGGTACTCTGCAACTTCTTATAAATTCCATCTCTGTTACTATTATTTTGTTTTTAGTTTTCTTATTTATTGTCCACTTTTCACATCCATAAGTGAGGAGACTTCTTGTCATGGTGTTATATATTTCTATCCTTGTTTTTATACCGACGCGCTTATCCCACATTACCGGGTTCATATATTTCGTATGCAGTCTCTTGTTTGTCCTAGTATATTTTATATATCTTCTTCAGTTATTCCTCTCTTTGATATTATGACACCCAAATACTTCCATATGTATTTTCTTTTGATTTGTTTTCTTTAGATTTATTTCCATCCCATTCTTTGTATATTCCATTTCCAGTTTTCTCGTCATAAATCAGCTCATCTTCGTCTCGTGTGATCACAATTTGGTCGTCAGTAAAACTTAAGGTAGGTATATAGATATTCATTTCTTACTGGTATACCCACTCCTTTTTATGGTTTTAGGCTTTTTCCAGAAATATTTTAAACAGCGTAGGGGATGTAGAGCAGCCTTGTAGTATTCCTTGTTTCGTCTTAAATAAATTTCATATTCTATTGCCCGTTTTTATAGCTAGTTTGTTATTCTTGTAGAGTGCTTTTTCTGCTTTTATTAATATTCGTGAAACTTCGATGTTTTCTATTTCTTCTCTACTTTAGTATTTGTATTTTCTTATTTAAGTTACATATTTGGTAACTTTATTTAAACTGTTTCTATGTACCTATACAGGGTGTTTGGTAAAGAATGGGCCATAGCTTAACGTTAGATTCCTGAGGTTAAAAAACTTACCTTAGTACAAAAGTTGATAACCGAAATAGAGGGTGTCAAAGTTAAACTTTTATTTTATTTATTTTTGAATATTTCCTGACAGGCATTTGACAACAACACGAAATTTAATAAGTGGTGCTGGTACTGTATACCCTACTAAATTATATTAAACAAACGTTTCCGGCTACTACCAGAGGCGTACGACGGGGGAACGTGAATGGTTGACCCTTCCCAAATTCTACGCCACTGGCGGAATTTCTATTTTAGTGCAATTTTTTGATTCTCCAATACTTTCTATGTAAAGAATGTAGTCTTCATTCGTAACGATAAAGCCATTAGTTTTCGAGATATTTGAAGCTAAAAACGAAGGAGCATAATACATTAATCAAAATAAGTGTACCTTTTCATTTTTAACTTCAAATATGTCGAAAACTAATAACTTTATCGTTACGAATGAAGAGTATGTTGTTTACATAGAAAGTATTGGACAATCAAAAAATTGCACTAAAATAGCAATTCCGCCAGTGGCGTAGAATTTGGGACGGGTCAACCATTCACGTTCCCCCGTCGTACGCCTCTGGTAATAGCCAGAAACTTTTGTTTAACATAATTTAGTAGGGTAGTTATTACCAACACCACTTACCAAATTTCGTGTTGTTGTTCCATGCCTGTCAGAAAATATTCAAAAATCAATTAAATACAAGTTTAACTTTGACACCCTATATTTCAGTTGTTATCAACTTTTATACTAAGGTAAGTTAGCTCGACCTATTTTAACCTCAGCATTCTAAGGTTAAGCTATGGTCCATTATTTACCAAACACCCTGTATATTTATATATCGTTCATATTTTAGTATGTTCAACTTTACGAAGGACGAATGGAAAAAAATTAACGCTAGTGGGGCCTATGAAGCCATTATAAATGGTATAAAAGAAACAAGAGACCATTTGGACAGTGCCAAAGAATCTTTAAAGCAAGCTCAAAAACTTATACTGCCTGAGATAGGGGATAGCATTGTAACTCAATCCGATATTGCGCAAGCGTATTCTGATAGATTAAGACAGAGAATAACAAATTTGAGGGATCTTTCCAAAAGTAAGTAGTTATTGTTGTGAAATGTATTCCCGTGCATACCTGTTTTGTATGAGTTGAAGTCTAAAGAATGGATCTATCATCGCAAATTACATGGAATCACGAATTTAGCTCCAAATTTTAAAGAACCGCTTGGATTGACTTGAATACACGTAGGTAAAATGTCAAAGAAGAAAAATGATATTGTGTCGATGTGTGCTTTTGCCCTGGGTACGAGTTTCACCCCCTCTCGGGGGTGAAAAAATATACATTCAAAATAAGCCCGGAAATGGATAAACTGACAAATTCTAAGCAGCTCTTGTTCTATATAATTGTTTCACTAAGTTAATACTTTTTGAGTTATTTGCGAGTAAATATGTTCATTTTTCAACAAAGAAAACACGTTTTAGGCGGTTTTTGCACATATCTAAAAAAGTAACTAGTTTATCGAAAAAAACATTCTTAGCAAAAATATAGCTCGTAAAAAAGTGAAAATAATGATGTACGTACAAACTCTCTAAACCCAGAAGCAAAGTTGTAGCTAATGAAATATTGGTTTATATCCGTCAAATTTCAAAGCGAATAATTCAACGTAAAATAACCAAAAAATGATGCACTTTTTGGGGAAAACTCATTATAACTTTTTTAAAGTGTTTAAAAAAATATTTATTTTTGTTTATTAAAAAAGTTTCTAGCATCAAAAGTAAGCAAGGTATGCTCAAAATAAAGTTGGTCCCTTTTTTTGGTCAAAAAATCCCGGGAAATCACCCCCTAATTAGCATCTTATCTCAAATTAATCGTTACCGCTTCACAAGTTACTTGACTTATATATTATTTATATGATCTGTAACTTTCATTGGTTCAAAGGGCTTATTTTAAAAACAATTGTTTTAAAGTAATTTTTTTAATATTTAATTTTGAAAATATGCTTTTTTTTTCAAAATAACTTAAAATTGGTTAGTGATACCAAAAATCACAGAGTAAAAAAATGTAAGTTTTACTTTTCTGAATATTTTGGATTTTTTGTTTTTCTGTATGGCAAAAATTGGTTAAGATATGGATGTTCAAAATTTGCATACACTCGTGATTATTGATTAGTTCAAAATAAGCACTTTTAACCGATGAAACTTACAGATCATATTATAAACAATACATACACGAGTAAAGCAACATGTGAAGTGGTAACGATTAATTTCATTTCAGATGCTAATTAGGAGACAATTTTCACGATTTTTTTACCAAAAAAAAGGGACCAACTTTATTTTGAGCGTAACTTCCTTACTTTTAATATTAGAAACTTTGTTAAAAAAAAAACAAAAATAAAGCTTTTTTTAACACTTTAAAAAAGTTGTTCCCAAAAAGTGCTTCATTTTTTGGGTATTTCACGTTGAAATATTCGATTTGGAATTTGGCGAGTATTATCCTATTTTTCATTATGTACAACTCTTCTTTTACTGGGCACTTTATGCATTTCCGGACTTTTTGAACGTATATTTGTTGACCCCCGAGAAGGGGTAAAACTCACCCCCATGGCAAAAGCACACATCGGCACAATATCACTTTTCTTCTTTGACATATTGCCCATGTGGATGCCAAATTTCACGACAATCGAAGCGGTTCTTTAAAATTTACAGGTTTTGCAATATTCTACCGTCAGTGAACGGACTAATAGTTTCAACTCGGTGTTTTACTAAATGTTTAAAATTATTATTTGTTTAAAATCTTTAGTTTTGACTACTACCATAGTTTACAGATCTACATGATATCAAGCGTAAAATAGACCAACTAACATACGGCATACTGGAAAATGGGAAAAACAATAATGAAAATTCCCAGCATATACAAAAAACCAACAACTTCCTCACCCAAAACGACAATATTACTAGAATGGAAAGAGCAATAAAAAACGCAAGTGAAATTTCTGAAACAATGCGAGAAATTTATAAAAAGACAGACGATATTGCTTTCGACAAACAGTTCAATTTTGATAAGAAGTATCAGAAGTATCAAGACCAAATTGATCCTAAAGGTAAGCTCAAACATTATACCCTTAGGTAAGATCCAGTAGCTAATAAACCTTATTACTTACTTCTAAAATCCACTAATTTTCGTTAGGTTATTTACGTGTATAGGCAATATCTACATGTGTTCTTTCTTCTTCTCCTTCTTTAATCATCATCATCATATTTGGCTTTTACAACTCTTCATGAGTCTTTGCCGCGTTTACTATTGTCTTCCATTGGTTCCGATCCTGTAATACTATTTCCCATGGTCTCATTTCCATCTTCTTCTGGTCTTCTCTAACTGCACTTTTTCTAGGACGTCCTGTCGGTCTTTTACCGTCTGATCTTTCCCAAAACACATTGCTAATCAGTCTGTCGTCATCACTCTGTACCACGTAGCCTGTCCATCTTAGTTTATTTGCTTTTATGTATGTCACGTATTCTTTAAGTGCCGTCTCCTAATGGGAAGTTGAATATCATCATCACTATCTTTACTCTATCTACCGCTGCTCTGAAAAGTTCTATGGAACTGCATTTAAACCAGTCCCTTTGTCAACCATGACACTCTCCTATACTCCTTCCCCCTCTTATTTTTCCCTGTATTATAAATCTTAGCATTTCATATCGCTGTCCTCTCATTACGTGTCCCAGATATTGTAATTTTCTTATTTTTATTGCGTTTATTATTTCGTATTCTGTGTTTATTTCTCGCAATACTTTCCATATTCATTTTTTTCTGTGACCATACTATTTTAAGCATCCTTCTGTAATACCACGTGTCAAATGACTTTAGCTTATTTATGTGTTTTTGCTTCAGTGTCCAGCTTCCAAGTTCATATTATAGTATCGAAAATATGTTACAGCTCAGACCTCTTACTCTCAGTTCTAACCTAAGGTCTTTATTGCAGAGAATTTTTTTCATTTTTACAAACTCATTTCTTGCTATTTCTACCCTTAGTATGGTATAACTAGACCCAAACCCAGACATCCAAAGTGAAAGTTATCCTCCAACACCAAATTGTTCTATATTATGGTCTACATAATGTTCAGAAAAAAGTCACACCATTTTGAGCGTCGGGTTTGAGGGGGGGGAGGGGGAGAAATCGGTAAATTCGTAGTGTTTTAGGTTTTCCGTCAATATTTCTAAAACTATGCAGTTTAGCATGAACAACCTTCTATACAAAAATGTTCTACATTAAATTTGAAATAAAAAAGGCCCTACGCATAATCCTTCTAAAATGAACGGTTCCAAAGTTACGAAGGTAGTATAGTATAATTGGTCCAAAAAAAGGCCTAACCCAGACATCAAAAGTAAAAGTTTTCCTCCAACACCAAATTGTTCTATATGGTCCACATATTGTTCAGTAAAAAGTTACACCATTTTGAGCGTCTGGTTTGGGGGGAGATGCGGGAGAATTCGGTAAATTAGTAGTTTTTTTTTTTTAGTTTTTCGTCAATAGTTCTAAAACTATGCTTTAGCGTAATTAATGTTGTATACAAAAATGTTCTACATAAAATTTAAAACAAAAAGGTCCTATACATAATTGTTATAAAATCAACGGTTCCAGAGTTACGGAAGGTGAAAAGTGGAGGTATTCGACACTTTTTATATTTTTTGGGCAATTTATAATATTATTACTGATGAAAGAAATTTTCTTTAACAGGATTGTGTTTTGTAAATAAAATTTGCTATTTCAGTTGCCGATGGTATGTTAGTGATAAGCCCTCGAGTAAACGTCAACCTCACCACCCAAAATCATCATCAATTGCCCAAAAAATATAAAAAGTATCGAAAACCTCCACTTTTCACCCTCCGTAACTCTGGAACCGTTGATTTCATAACAATTATATATAGGACCTTTTTGTTTTAAAATTCATGTAGAACATTTTTGTATAAAACATTGTTTACGCTATAGTATAGTTTTAGAAATATTGACGAAAAACGTAAAAATAGTACTAATTTTCCGACTTCTCCCCCATCTACCCCCCAAACCGGATGCTCAAAATGGTGTAACTTTTTACTGAACAACATGTGGACCAAATAGAACAATTTGGTGTTGGAGGAAAACTTTTACTTTGGATGTTTGGGATAGGCCTTTTTTTGGACCAATTATACTATACTACCTCCGTAACTTTGGAACCGTTCATTTTAGAAGGATTATGCATAGGACCTTTTTTATTTCAAATTTAATGTAGAACATTTTTGTGTAAAAGGTTGTTCATGCTAAACCGCATAGTTTTAGAAATATTGACGAAAACCCTAAAAAACTACGAATTTGCCGATTTTCCCCCCTCTCCCCCCCAAACCCGACGCTCAAAATGGTGTGACTTTTTTCTGAACATTATGTGGACCATATAGAACAATTTGGTGTTGGAGGATAACTTTCACTTTGGATGTCTGGGTTATGCCATCTTTTGGATTAATTGTATCATACTACCTGGCCATTATTTCCGTTGATCATTATTTTCTGAAATTTATTCCCAGGTATTTGTATTTATCAACCCTTTCTATCGGCAGATCTTCCAAATGTATGTTTGTTTGTATATGTTTTCTTTGTTATCATATATTTAGCCTTTTTTATATTCATTTTTAATCCACTTTTTCACAGAAACTGCTTGTCTTGTTTAGTAGTAGATGGAGCAAAGCTTGCCATGACCACGGTGTCATCTGAATATGTTATGTTGTTAATAGTTCTTCCGTTAATTATATATTATTTCTTCACTTTCAGATAGTAATGCTTCTTTAAAAATGGATTCGCTATATACATTGAATAGTAGTGGATACATAATATATCCCTGCCTAACTCCTCTGATTTTAATTTCTGAACAGGGTTCGTTATCTATTACAATTTGTGCTCTTTGATTCCATTGTTTCTTTTTGTATCTTGTTGCTGTCAGAATTTTTTTTACATTGATCTATTTCGGTCTTTATTAATAACTATCCTTGTCAGTATTTTGCAGAATTTGTTCTTTAACATTCATTAATCGATTATTAATTTCATCTGTCAGAGGATGTCTTATCTTATGAGTGGGTTCCTTAATTAACTTGTATCGATGTGTGCATCTGTTGTTCTTCGTTTTGTTATTTTCATTTTCAGCCTAATTTTGGTCACTACTGGGTTGTGATCGGATATGTTTTTCTGATATAATTGCGTTCGTGTATTTTTGTCTAATACATAGTCTATTTGGTTTCTTACAATTTTCTCTAATAGGCCTGGATCCCGCGTACCAAAAAAAGTTTATTAATAGCAAGCTGAAAATTTATTAATAGCTTAACGGTGTCTAGTCGCACAAACTTTGATGTACGGGAATACTGGAACGGGGGAAGTTTTAATTGTGGAACAGGTTAAAAATTTGGAACGTCAGACTACGAATACGTCCTATGTATTTTGTCGTACAGAACTTCCAATTGATTTGTTACACTTTCATTAAACTCGTATGCAAAAATCAGACAAATCAGACTGCTATTTACCACCAACTGGGCATTTTAATAAGTCCGACACGTAGAACATGTCAAATGATAGGAATTATGACAGGTGATAAATAGCAGTCTGATTTTTGCATGAGAATTTAATGAAAGGGTAACAAATCAATTGAAAGTTCTGTCCGATAAAACACATGGGACGTTTTCGTAGTCTGACGTTCCAAATTTTTAACCTGTTCCACAATTAAAACTTCCCCTGTTCCAGTGTTTCCGTACATCAAAGTTTGTCCGACTAGACACCGTTAAGCTATTAACAAATTTACCCCGCGTACCAAAAAAAAGTTGATTAATAGCAAGCTGAAAATTTGTTAATAGCTTAACGGTGTCTAGTCGCACAAACTTTGATGTAGGTACCTACGGGAACACTGGAACAGGTGAAGTCTTAATTTTGGAACAGTTTAAAAATTTGGAACGTCAGATTACGAAAACGTCCCATGTATTTTGTCGGACAGAACATCTAATTGATTTGTTACCCTTTCATTAAACTCTCATGCAAAAATCAGACTGCTATTACTAACCAACATGATTCCTGTCATTTGACATATTCTTCGTGTTCCACTCATTAAAATGCCCAGTTGGTGATTAACACCAGTCTGATTTTTGCATGAGAGTTTAATGAGAGGGTAACAAATCAATTGGAAGTTCTGCCCGACAAAATACATGGAATGTTTTCGTAGTCTGACGTTCCAAATTTTTAACCTGTTCCACAATTAAAACTTCACCTGTTTAAGGGTTCCCATACATCAAAGTTTGTCCGACTAGACACCGTTAAGCTATTAACAACTTTTCAGCTTGCTATTAATCAACTTTTTTTTGGTACGCGGGATCCAGGCCTAGTGTTATTTAGTGTTATTTATAAGTCTCCTTATCTTATGTATAGGTATATTTTGCTAGATTTTATTGTTATGTATATTTGTACTATGTATCTTTATAGGTATATTTGTACAGTATGGCGTTTATTAATGTTTCGTTAATCTTGATTTTCAAATGTTCTTTTTGTTTATTATTTCACCAATATACAGTAAGCGCCACGCTACTAGACACATGGGTAGGTACCCAATTGCTATGCTTATGGGCTAATCCGGTCCGTTCTCAGATGTGACTTTCATCCCTGTCATGTTACTGTCAAGAAACTATTCAAAATAATTGTTTTTCCATACAAAAAATACATTAATTAATGATATTGTTACTCTGCTTTAATAACTTTATTCAAACACCAAGAGTATTACAATAAGTACTTTAAAACTGTTACAACTCTAACAAAATGACAATAAACGTCAAATACAGTTGTTATATTAATTGTCAACTTTCTATGTCAATACTCGGTTTTTATCCCTATTGACAGTTCATTGGTTTTTATACATTTTGTGACTTTCTAAACGTCACTAAACATAAAAATAAACATTGCAACAAGTGAAGGGTCCGGGACTGTAATAGCTCAATATTCCCGTGTGCCTAGTAGCTAGGCGGTTACTGTATGTATTACATAATGTGTAATACATAATGCATATATGTCTTACATCCCATGTAAAAACTGAGTATATTTTTAGAAATTACACATTTGAACTCAGATTTAAGGACAGCTAGAGAAGCGCTTCTGAACTTAAAAGTACCGCAGACCTCCAAAAATGAGGACGAGAAGAGTCAAGATGTAAAGGATAGATTGATCGACGTAGACAAAAGACTAAACGAGTTGCAGAATTTAATTAGTTTAGTAAAACAACAAGTAGATGGGGTAAGACAACATTATGTACACCGTTTTATTCTTTTTGTGAATCTGTTTAGATAGCTTCTCATTTCATTTGTTTTCATAAACTGCTAAGTAAAATCCATCAATTAATAGAAAAGGCACAGCAACAAAAGACGCGGCTTCTGCACAGTCCGTGGCAGAAGTCAGGCTACCAAAAGTATTGTAGAACGGTCATGGCAGCGTTTTCAAGAAACTCATGATATAAGAGAAAGACATACTGGTCCAACAAGAGTAACACAACCGGTAGGTACATGACAGGTGTGTTTGCTTTCAGGCATTAAGGAACCCAATGTTACCGCTAGCCAGCTAAGAAGTGAGCTTCAAGATATTCATGGCATTAATGTCTCTGCTCAAACTGTCAGGAATTGGTTGCATAAGGGTAATCTTCACGCTAGACGTGCCATTAGAGTTCCAGTATTATCCCGTTACAAATTCAAAGTTACAAATACTTGGGAACTTTAATAAACGAAACTGGAGACCAAAACAATGAAATAAAAAGACGTATCGAAATTGCCAGGGCCACCTTCATAAAGATGAGAAAATTCTTCTGCAACAGAGATATAAGTATCCCTCTAGGATTACGAATGCTAATAGGCTACGTATTTAACATGCTATTATACGGTGTAGAGGCCTGGACTCTCAAACAGAACAACATAAAAAATATTGAAAGTTTCGAGATGTGGTGCTACCGTCGAATGCTGAAGATAAGTTGGGTTGAAAGAATCACAAACCTTGAAGTAATACGAAGGATAGGAAGAGACCCAGAAATTTTGTTAACGATAAAACGAAGAAAACTCGAGTATTTGGGTCACCTGATGAGAGGTCATAAATACGCATTATATAATGCAAGGAAAAATAGAAGGAAGACGGAATCCAGGCCGTAGAAAAATGTCATGGTTGCGGAATTTGAGAGAGTGGTTTGGCTGCACCACTAATGAACTTTTTAGGTCAGCTGTAAACAAGGTCAGGGTAGCCTTGAGGATTTCCAATCTCCGATAGGAGTGGCAGAAGAAGAAGAAGAATTATCTCGTAGGAATCGCACAAGGAGATTTGAATGGACCGAAGATCATCAAATTTGGCAAGAACGAGAATAGGCAAACATTCTTTTCACTGATGAATCCAGCATAGAGATTACGAACACTCGATACGAATCGTATCCGCCATGTTTTACCATAAGGCGCTATGGTAAAACATGGCGGATACGATTCGTATCGAGTGTTCGTAATCCCACTGCATGTTTGGTTTACGACCCGGTTCACGAAGATCGAGAGAACTCGTTTGCACACCGTTCAAGAAGTTTGATAAGAATCACATCAAGGAGGAACTTTGATGGTTTGGGCTGGAGTTGCAATAGGTTTTCGAACTGATCTCGTTCAGATTGAAGGATTTTTAACAGCAAATGAATATCGAGATCATATTCTTGGACCTATTGTTCGTCCATATGCTGCACAACTTAGAGAAAATTTTGTGCTTATGCACGACAATGTCAGTCCGCATGTTACAAGAATCGTGAAAAATTTTTTAGAGCAGAACAATATTCAGGTATTCCCTTGCCTGCTCAATCCCCTGACTTGAATCTCATTGGCGCGATTGGGATAAAATATGTTAAAAAAGACGTGTACAACAGCAAGAATTAGTGTTCCAAGCAAGGGAAAAGCTGCTTAACTGTATGCAAGAGCAATGGCAACAAATTGAGCAAGACGATATCGACAATTTGATAAGAAGTATGCCAGATCGATGTGAAGCTGTCATTAATAACAGAAGTCGTCATACTAGCCCAACAAAATAAAATAAAATCAAAATGTAATTACGTACAGGTTGGAATAATTTTTTTATCAAAGCTTGAGTCAAAACAAAAGATATTTTTAAGAAAGTATATGATTCATATGAGGGGGTCATTGTTTAAATAATTAAAAATGGGTAATTTTTGCAAAAAAATTACTTTTTTAACTGTTACGGTAATTAATGTTTTTAATAAGGATTTTACAATTTTGTTCTGCAAAGCTGAAGAAACAATCTTTTATATAAGATTTACTAAATTAAATTTGACCCTTAATTTATTTAAATAATTGTAAATCAAAATTGAAAAACAAATTTCCAAAAAAATATTATTTGCATTATAAATAAGCACTATAAATCATTTTGATTTGCAGAAAAAGTTCCGCTATGGTACCAGTATAAACTGAAAAAAAAATTGGTTGATAAATATTGAGTAGTTTAGTAGTTATTGAGATATTCAATTTGTTTATAAAAAATTACCATTTTTTCAATCACGAAAACGCGGTTGTTGGCGATAGAGTATGCGAGTATTTTAGGTCTCATTTTTTTGTTTGTATGTATATTTTCGATAAATGTATTGACAAATTAAAATTTCAATTAAACACCCCTCCAAAATGGCGTTTGAAAATTTGTGTAATTTGTTTAGAAATTGTGTTTTTTTTAATAACATCACCGGGATTAAAAATTATGAAATTATTTTTCGATATTCGTGTTCCTCGTAGTTTTTGACATACTTGCAGAAGAAAAAAAAATTTAGATCCATTTTTTGCCGAGAAAGCTTTTCCAAGTATAAAAATTTATAATTTGATTATTTATCAATATTAAAATTTTAAAGTGAGTGAGTAGGTACATCTATCAACCCTACTACTTAACAATGTCATTTATACATATAGTTAAAATTTTAGAATATTTTAAAAAATAATGTTTTTCGTATCGACGTTAAATGAAAACTTTTTGCATGAATAATAATGCAGCAGTAGTTTGCAATATCTGCGTTAATAATGGACCAATTTAAATGTTTTTTTTTTAAGTTTAGGTTAGCATATAAAAATTATAACATCTTAATGACGCTTTTTACAATAAATATTCGTCAATTTGTTATAATCATTTGTTTTCTAAAGGATATAAAAATAATAACATCTAAATGATACTTTTTACAATCAATATTTGTCAATTTGTTATAAACAATTTTTTTTCCACATTTTTTTTCTCTAGATGTGATAAATAAAAATTGACACAACAGATTTTTTAAAAAAATACTGAATTAGCATTAAAAATTTGTTAAAGGCTTTTTTGTTGTACAATATTAAAATATATTATGTATGTTACATTTAATTTTATAATCTTTATAACAGGTAGTACACTACCTGTGTCTAATTGTGTATATATTCGGTACCTAATTTTTATTCACTTATATACATATATTTATATAGACGTCCTCCATTGTTTTATATATTTTCTTTTGTATTCACATTACCTGTGCGAGATTGTGTATAAAGAAGAAGTTTTTATGTTTCTTTTATTTTATTAACAAAATTTTACTATTTTGTTAAATTTTTAAAATAAAAATATGTTTTCATACTGTTTTCTGGTTATCTTTGGTGCCAACTTTTATTTATCACAATATTAGAGAAAAACAATTTCTTGTAACAAACAAAAATTAATAAATATTTATTGCAAATAGGGTCATGCACGTTATTATTTTTGATACTCCAAATTTAAAAAAAACATTGAAATTGACCCATTATTAACGGAGATATTGCAAACTGCTCCTCCGCCAATTTTCAGGTAAAAAGGTTTCATTTCAGGTGGTACGAAAATCATCTTTTTTTTTAATATTCCACAATTTTTATCATGCGTATAAATGGCATTTTTAAGTAGTAGAGTTAATAGATGTACTCACCCACTTTTAAATGTTAGTATTGATAAATAAACAAATTATGAATTTTTAAACTTCTTAAAGCTATCTCGGCAAAAAATGGCTTTAGAATTTTTTTTTATTTGTAAATGTGTCAAAAATTACCAATAATATGAGTATAGAAAAATAATTTCAAAATTTTTAGTCCCGGCGATGTTTAAAAAAAAACAAGTTTTAAACAAATTACACTAATTTTCAAACACCATTTTGGAGGGAGGTTTAATTGAAATTTTATATTGCTAATACATTTGTCAAAAATATACATAAAAACAAAAAAAATAAGACCTTAAAAACTTGTATACTTTATCGGCAACAACCGCGTTATTGAAATTTAAAAAATGGTAATTTTTATAAACAAATTAAATATCTAATAAGCTACTCACTATATATCATCCAATTTTTTTTCAATGTATACTGATACCATACCGCAACTTTTTCTTCAAAACAAAATGTTTTATAGTGATTATTTATATTGCAAATAATATTTTTTTGGAAATTTGTTTTTCAATTTTTAATCACAATTATTTAAATAAATTAAGGGTCAAATTTAATTTAGTAAGTTTTATGTAAAAGACTGTTTCTTCAGCTTTCCACAAAAGGATTGTAAAATACTTAATAAAAACATGAATTACCGCAACAAATAAAAAAGAAAAAAGTAAATTTTGTGTAAAAATTACCCATTTTTAATTATTTAAACAATGATCCCCTCATATGAATCATATACTTTCTTGAAAATATTTTTTCTGTTGACCTAAACTTTGATAAAAAATTTATTCCAACCTGTACGGAATTACATTTTGATTTACATGAAGTGTAACTTTATTTGATCGGTCTATCTATACTAACAACAAGAGCCTATGACTTTATATTTAAATTTTAGTTGACAATTTTTCTTTAACTATTTTTTTCAATTTTTAAACCCTCTGTATACAACGACCGGTTTTCTGATTTGTTGTTTGTTTATTTTTTTGTAGGTGGAGGTTCCAATGAATTTAACGAACTGCTTTATGTCTTACCGAGTGCCAAAGAGACAATATTTCCAAAGTCTTTCAATAACGTTTAACTGTAACGATTGCTGGTTATTCAGATGGTGGAATAGTTTGACAAATATAGAATATTTATCCATCAGAGTACAAAATAACAAGCTTATTGTGAAAGTTGAAGAGAGAGATACCGACATCGGAGAAATATCAAATGAAGAAAATGTTGTGAATCTACAAAAGTAAGTACTTATATACAAAAGTAAGTATATGCCCAAAAAGTAAAGTTTTCTATCCACAAGGAAGAATTTCCTGTAGCTGGCTGTATACCATTAATTACAAAAGGTATATTTATTTAAAACCTCTTAAAAGGGCCACGAATATCACAACAAAACGTGTTCGCTCTCTAAAAAGAACATCATCAGTGTAAGTTGGTCAAGAATGGAAACGTTTGTTCGATGAACTGGCAAAGGTCTGCTTCTTTGTAGCATGATCGATCTTGCTAGTAGGCTACTGCCTGTTCATTGCCATCAAGTCTTCCCCGAACGATGAGGTCCAGCATTATCGCCATCGTTTTTGTGGTCTACCCTGTGGTATTTTACCTACTGGGTTATTCGTTTTTGCACTTTTAACGAGTCTGTTGTCCTCTATTATCTTTATATGTTTGTTCCAATATCTTCGTATCTACCTTCCTATGTCCTGTATACCATGTCTGATGTCTTCACTTCTTATTCTGTCCGTAGAGTTTTGCCTTGTATATTTCTTAGTGTTCTCATTTCAACTGTTCTCATCATTTGTAACGTTCTATTTGTTCCTGGTCTTGTTTCTGCCACAAATGTTATAATAGGTCTTATTGTTGTTTTATACAGTAATGAGCACACTAATAACCGGCAAAATAACGCAAAAGATGGAAAACATATTAAGTTGTGAGATAAAAAGTGATGAACCTAGAAGAGGTGTTAAATTTAGCGATAGTAACTTTAAACTGACGTTATATTGATTGTTTCCCACCTTTACACGTATCGGACGAGTTTGAGAAATGCCACTGTCATAGTGACAGTTTTAGTTGACATACTCCTCTGATACGTCTAAAGTTGGGAAACAATCAATATAATGTCAACTAATGTGTTACTATCGCTAAATTTAACACCTCTACTAGTTTTATTTCTTTCTATATCACAACTTAATTAGTTTTCCATCTTTTGCGCTATTTTGCCGGTTATTAGCACGCTCATTACTGTATATTTTGAATTTGCTTTCGGTATTTAGATTCTCGAGATTCTAGCTGCTTTCATTGTTTGTTCTCTGACCTCTTTTGAGAGATTTCCATAGCTTGCTATTTCCGCTCCAAGATATTTGAAGTGATTCACCTGTTCCACAGTTTTGGAGTCAATTTCCAATTTGCATCTTATCGGTTTTTTGGAAATTACTAGGCACTTAGTCTTCTCGGTGTTGATGGGCAGATTTAGTTCTTTAGCTTTAGTATTAAATGCATGCAGTAGCCTTTGGAGATTTTCTTCAGATTCGCCGATAAGGACAGCATCGTCAGCGTAGCGAACGACTCTAAAGAATGTGTTACCCATCTTAAATCCACCTGTTCTGCGAAGGTTTTCTATTATTTTGTCCATTATTAAATTAAATATGAAAGGGCTCAGTTTATTTATTTAGCGTATGGGTAGATATTACAGTTTTTGTATCTAAATAAAGATAATAATAAATTATACATAATTAATTTTTATAAACAAAAATTTAGTTGGTACCAACGAACTGTCAACACTGACTGTCAGTGTTGACAGTTCGTTGGTTCTCTTGAATTCAATTGAAATTCGTTTTCTGTGTGTGTTTCTTGTATTGCAACCAGATCAATATCGTTTTAATCTTCAACAATATCTTTTAATAGTCTGTATAGAATTTGACATTTTGCTTTACTTATACCTTTTATATTTAATTGGCAAACTATTACTTTGGGTCCAATTTATTTTGTTATTTGTTCCTTGGAAAGTCCATTCATTAACTGTGTCATCTTTAATTACTCTAAAAAAACTGCGATATACTTCTGCCAGGAGATCTTGAGAAAGATTGTCTGGCGCCTCTTGTGCTAGTTCTTTAGTTTACTCAGGGTGCACGTGCAGTATTATCCTGCGGACGCGAACTAGCGTTACACCCCCTTTAAATGTATAAAATTATGTATACAGAGTGGGCCAAATAAAAGGAGCCACACCTATATTTGGCAGTATTTATTAGATTTTAAGAAAATAAAAAAACAGGTCAATTGTTGATCTAAGGGGGACACATTTTTACGATACAAATATCTGTCATTTGTCAACTCCCTCCCTTCCACGTCCCCCACCCCTTATTTTTAAATAGGGAATAGGGGTCGTGTGCTAGCTCATTTGAAAGGTTATTCAATTCTCTATTCAGTAATATCAACATCGACTTAAAAATGTATACAGGGTGTCCAAGAAAAATTATTTTGAATTAAATTAATTGACACAAAAAGAAGAATGTATGTAATTTATTTAACTCAGAACACATTGTACTGCTGACAGAAAATCGAAAAAAATGTTTTTTGATAAATAGACACTGCTTTTTGCTTAATTTTAATGTTCAAGCTTCCACCCATCTGCCTCTTGGTAGGGTGAATATTGAATTTAAGCAACAAACAGTGTTTATTTATCAAATAGACATTTTTTTCTGTTTTTTATCAGCAGTAGAATGTATTCTGAGTTAAATAAATTACATACATTCTTCTTTTTGTGTCAATTAATTTAATTTAAAATAATTTTTCTTGGACACCCTGTATAAATTTTTATGTCAATGTTGATATTACTGAATAGAGAATTGAATAACCTTTCAAATGAGCTAGCACACGACCCCTATTCCCTATTTAAAAATAAGGGTGGTGGAAGTGGAAGGGAGAGGGTTGACAAATGACAGATGTTTGTACCGTAAAAATGTGTCCCCCTTAGATCAAAAAGTGACCTGTTTTTTTATTTTCTTAAAATCCAATAAATACTGCCAAATATCGGGGTGGCTCCTTTTATTTGGCCCACTCTGTATATAAATGTCCTACTCTTATTTTTGTTTTAGATTGTTTGTTAATATCATGTACTCAGAAAAGAAAAAAAAAACGAATCAGGAAAACACAAAATTTTTCAAAATTTCTGAAGCTATTATCTTGTGGCATTTTAATATTAGCCCAGTAAATGATCGTTTTCGAGTGTAATTTTCAGGGGCAACTCCGAATTGCATGAAAATTTGGATTCAGGTTCTACTTATCCTTCGCTTCAAAGTTGAATTTGTGCCGTAGGTTGCTTTTGCTTGGAGGGTGACCGTCACTCCTTCTCGGGGGTGAAAAAACGCGTGTTTAAAATAAAATCCGGAAATGGATAAAATAGCTCATTATAAGCAACTTACGTTCTATAGAGTTTTTTATGTAAGTCAATACTTTTCGAGTTATTTACGATTGAAAATGTTTATTTGTCGACAAAAAAATTACGTGTTCAGACGGTTTTTCGCAAATAACTCAAAAAGTAAACATTTTATCAAAAAAAAATGTTCTTAGCAAAAGTGTAGCTTATAAAAATCGAAAAAAAATTGTTTATCAGTAAAGTCTATAAAGTGAGTAAAAGCAAAGTTGTAGCTCATGACAAATACGTTCTTATTCGTCTAATTCCAAATCGAATACTTCAACGTGAAATCACCGAAAAACTAAGCAATTTTCGGGAAAAACTTATTAACATTTTTAAAGCGTTTAAAAAAAGCTTTATTACTATTTTTTGCAAAAGTTTCTAGCATCAAAAATAAACGAGTTACGCTGAAAAAAGTTGACGCCTTTTTTTAGTAAAAAAAATCGTGAAAATCTCCCTTTATTTAGCACCCTAAAAAAATTAATCGTTACCGCTTTATCACTTACTTTAAATGTATGTGTATTGTATATATGATCTGTAAGTTTGACCGGTTTGAAGTGCTTATTTAAAAAAAAATTGTTTTATATTAAAAAAATTTTGTTCTAAAAATTTTGGAAAAGTTTACGTTTTTCAAAATAACTTAAAAATTATTAGTGATACGAAAAATCTCAAAGAGTAACCAAATGTAGGTTTTGCTGTTATAAATACGATAGTTTAATTTGTTTTTCTGTAAGACAAAAATTGGTAAGACAAAGATATAGCTGTTCAAAATTTGCATACACTCGTGATTAGTGACTCGTTTAAGCCATTTCAACTATAACCTTTTATATAAAAATAGATAAGTAAAGTAAATTGTTTGTGAAGCGGTAACGATTAATTTAATTTGGGGTGCCAAACACGGGGAGATTTTCATGATTTTTTTTTTACTAAAAAAACGGGGCTAACTTTATTTGGAGCGTAACTCACTTATTTTTTCATGCGAGAAACTTTTATAGACAATTAAAATAAAGCTTTTTTAAACACTTTAAAAAAGTTTAAATGGGCTTTTCCGAAAAAGTGCGCCTTTTTTTGGTTATTTCAGGATGAAATATTCCATTTGGTATTGGACGAGTAAAACGTATTTTTCATGAACTACAAATTTGCTTTTGCTGGATATATAGACTTCACAATTATACAACTTTTTTGTTTTTTTTTTCTAAGCTACATTTTTGCTACAAATATTTTTTTCTATAAAATATTTACTTTTTGAGATATTTGCGAAAAATGAATAACTCAATCCCAAATAACTCGAAAAGTATTGACTTATATAAAAACTCTATAAAACGAAAGTTGCTGATAATCAGTCAATTTATCCATTTCCGGACTTATCTTTAACGTATGTTTTTTCACCCCCGAGAAGGGGTGACTGTCACCCCCAAAGTGAAAGCAACCAACAGCACAAATTCAACTTTGAAGTGGAGGGTAAGTAGAACCTAAATCCAAATGTTCATGCAATTCGGAGTTGCCCCCGAAAATTACACGGTATCGCCGTATTTCCCGTTTATTTACTGGGCTATATAATTTACTACATATTTTTAAACTATAAATTAATTACAGGTTAATTCTAAATAAAAAATAGTTATTTAGGCTCCATCTTATCTTTATTTAATGGATAAAAATTTATTTTTGCTCATTCTTTTTGTTATTATAGGACTGGCTCGATGTTAAAAGTTCAAATGGGACAAAATGAGAAGGGAACATTTTTAGATACGGCCTTTATTTATCCCGATCACAGCTTAGAAATTGGTTCTAAGAACCAATCTACAGAAAAATCAGCAAAAAAACCTTCCTATATTTACAAAGTGATATTAAATGGAGAAAACTTTGGAGTATGGAACTTCAATAAAACTAACGGCAAATGCATTGGACAACGAAGGTAAGTAAGAAACAATAAGAAATAAAATAAATTAGTTTACTGCATTATTTAAAATTAAGTTTTTATAGTGTTTTGAAATTTTTTGCATTATCTCAAAATGCAGAGTTACTGAGTTATGTAAGTTATTATGCGAGCTGTATGTTTTAATAAAACATCCCAAATTTTGGCATATGCAGATGACGTGGACCTAGTTGCCCGCACAACATGCAGGCTAGAAGAAATGTATACCGCCTTTAAAAATGCCTCAAAAAATATGGGCCTGCAGGTAAACGATGAGAAAACTAAGATGATAGCATCAACATCCAACAATAGAGCCAGAAACATCGGTCACCAATTCACGGTTGATAACTCTACCTTTAAAGTGGTGGACAAATTCACATACTTAGGCTCCCTGATCACCAAGGAGAACGTTATGACGAAAGAAATCAAGCGAAGGATAATCCTAGCAAACAAATGCTATTTTGGACTGAGTAGACATATGAGAAGCAGAAACTTAAGTCAAAAAACAAAAATAACCGTATATAAAACCCTTATCCGACCAGTGTTAACATATGGATCGGTGACATGGACCATCTTCAAGGTAGATGAAAAGCTCCTGCTTATATTTGAACGACGGATCTTGAGAGGAATATTCGGTGGCATCTGTGAAAATGGTGTTTGGAGGAGGAGGTACAACTACGAGGGGTACACAACAATTAGACCGAAATCATTAGACCGAAAGCAGTAGACCGAACTCATTAGATCGAAAAGCACTTTACCGAATCCTCACTAGACCGAACAGCATTAGACCGAAATGGTACATAAATTAAAAAAGATTGAAGTAAATTATGCTAAGATTTTGTATATCTGTCTTTTTGTTTATTGTATTTTTTTTGTACTGTTTTATATATAGACTGTGTAAATTGTTACTCTCTGCAGTCTGATATGAAACAATTTTCATCCGTTAAACAAATTAGGGAAGGTAAAAATAAATTAAGGGTAGAGTGACGTTAACACCATTTAAACTGTTTATAATAACCATACAAATAACATTTAGTTGTAATTACATTAGTCTTATCTCTTTTACTGCGACAAGTAAAAAGAACTGCTTTTCGGTCTTCGGCTGTTCGGTCTAGTGAGGTTTTGGTAAAGTGCTTTTCGGTCTAATGAGTTCGGTCTACTGCTTTCGGTCTAATGATTTCGGTCTCTTTACAGTAAACCACTACGAGGTATACCACAGTTATAAACATATATTTGGTGGTAAAGCCGTAGTATCTCTTATAAGAATGGGAAGATTAAGATGGGCATGACATCTAGCAAAATCACAGCAGAACAACCCTTCTAGAAGAATCCTTATGTCACAACCTGTGGGAAGTAGAAATAGGGGTAGGCCAAAACTCAGATGGAAGGATGGTGTGGATGAGGATGGGAGAAAAATAGGCGCAACAAACTGGCAACGGTTGGCAATGGATAGGAATGACTGGCGTAATAGACTTGGGAAGGTCGAGGCTCTTTCATAGGGCTGTAGCACCACTGATGATGATGATGCGAGCTGTGAACCCTCAAAAACTGCTTTAGTTTGCGATAAACCTATAACTCCGAGGAAGAGGCAAATTTTGTACCAAAATATGTCTAATGGAAATCCTCACAATTTTTTGATTAATTACAGTGGAGAAACCTGTAAATAAACAAGAAAAAATTATAAATAACATGATTTTATAATTTTAATGTTATGTATTTGATGTTTAACTTGCGATATCTCGATTCGTTTCAAATATTTGATTTTTAATTATGTCCCAATATACTATAAACATTTCTACAAAAATGAGATATACAGCGTGTCTACTTAAGTTGAAACCATATGGGAAACTTTTTTATTATTAATTTTACGAAAAAAAGTTATTCTTTATAAAAAGTTCTGCATGCCCCAAAACCTAAGATTCAATCATCATATATCAAATTTTCTCAATATTATACGAGGTATGTCAAAAAATATTAATTTCGGTCAAGGGCAAAGTACCTTTATTTCTCTCAATATCGAAAATTCTTCTGATAAAAAGTTGTTTGGAATTAAAAACTAAGATCAAATATGCAAATACATGCTTCTAATTGAAAAAAAAAATTTCTCAAATTTATGGGTACCCAACATCGTTTTTATCTATTACAAATATGATAACTCGTTTATTATTCATTTTACGAAAAAAGTTATTTTTCATAAAAAGCTTTGCATGGTCTAAAATCTAAGACACCACCATGATTTATCAACTTTTATTAATTTTATACGAGGTGTGTCAAAAAATATGAAATTCGCTCAAGATTATAGTACCTTTATATTTCACAATATTTCAATTAGAAGGATGTAATTGCATATTGAAACATAGTTTTTAATTCTAAACAACTTTTTTAATAACAGTTTTCAATATTATGTGATATCTGATGGTTGCATCTTCGGTCTTAGGACATACAGAGCTTTTTATAAAGAATACCTTTTTTTCGTAAAAGTAATAATAAAAGAGTTATCGTATGTGTAATAAATAAAAACGAAGTTAGTATCAATAAATTTGAGAAAAATTTGGAAAATATTTTTTTCCAATTAGAAGCATGTAATTGCATATTTGATCTTAGTTTTTATTTCCAAACAACTTTTCATAATAAGAATTTTCGATATTGAGAGAAATAAAGGTACTTTACTCTTGAACGAAGTTCATATGTTTTTACATAGCTCGTATAATATTGACAAAATTTGATATCTGATGATTGAATCTTAGGTTTTAGAGCATGCAGAACTTTTTATAAAGAATAACTTTTTCGTAAAATGAATAACAAAAAAGTTTCCCATATGTTTCCAACTTAAGTAGACACGCTGTATATACTAACTCTTCATTTTGATTATAAACAAATAATCTTTTTTTTTAATCATATGATACTCGTCAGGTAATTTTTTCTAATTAAAAAATTGTCCGACAAATTGTTCAAATCAACTTGTTTTTAATAAAAATTAAAAAATAGAAAAATAATAATATATTGTTCATGAAACATGTATTTTTGTTTATTCAGGAACGTCTCTATTGACGAAAGCCTAAATAATCTCTATGGGGGAAAAGGCTACTTCGAGTATGGAGTCAACAACAACTTGGATCCGAGGAAATTCTCAATACAGTTCAAAGTTACCACTTTTGATGAAAATGCCACCCTCTACGTTGTTGCTGATGTAAGTATATCATTTATATCAATGTATTCTGATTTGATTGCTTCTTCTTCTTCTTCACGTGCCATATCAGAATTATCCGACGTTGGCGATCACCATTGCGAAGGCTTCTCGATCTTCTGCAATATCGAATAGTTGTCCTGCATTTGATATCTGAGTCCATTCACGAATGTTTTTTAACCAAGAAACTTGTTTTCTTCCTACACCTCTACGGCCCTCTATTTTGCTTTAAGGATCAATCCACGAGGAAATAGCTATTTGTATAACAAGGGAGGAAAGTGCTACTTTTCCTCCCGAGAATGAAGTTTACTGCCCGACGCGTAGCGGAGGGCAGTAATCATTCAAGGGAGGAAAAGGCACTTTACTCCCATGTTATACATATGGTTTTTCCACCTTCCTCAAATTAATAACAAGTCATTTTTCATTTTTACTTAATTTATTTATGTAACTAACCAACAAAATTTATTAAAACTAAAACTAGCAAGTAGGTACAATATAACTGTCAACTGTCAAATATAAGTCAAATTATTAATGTAAACATTGTTAAATCAAAATAACAATTTACTGTTTTTTACCATTTTGCAAAATACTGGGTGTTTTATAAATAAACGTTAAAATGTATAGATACTTACGTAATAGAAAATAGATATTGTACAGGGCGTCAATAAGTTATATTTCATAAATGACGTCACTTTTACTTTTCCTCCCTAGGGAGGAAAAATATTTTCCTCCCGAAAAGTATAACTTTGCTCCCTACAATCAGGTCCGGAAAAGTATACTTTCGGTAGAGGTAGGTGGAAAAAAGTTTTCCTGTAGTTGGCTGTATACTAGGGTGGTGCGAAAAAAGTCAAGTTGATAATTCCGTGTCGCTATAGTGCGGAAAAGTTGCGATTGGTAATTAAAAGAAAAACAAAAATAACTATTTGTATAACAAGGGAGGAAAGTGCTACTTTTCCTCCCGAGAATGAAGATTACTGCCCGACGCGTAACGGAGGGCAGTAATCATTCAAGGGAGGAAAAACACTTTACTCCCATGTTACACATATGGTTTTTCCACCTTCCTCAAATAACAAGTCATTTTTTTATTTTTACTTAATTTATTTATGTATCTAACCAACAAAATTTATTAGAACTAAAACTAACAAGTAGGTACAATATAACTGTCAACTGTCAAATATAAGTCAAATTATTAATGTAAACATTGTTAAATCAGAATAACAATTTACTGTTTTTTACCATTCTGCAAAATACAAAGTGTTTTTAAATAAACGTTAAAATGTATAGATACTTACGTAATAGAAAATAGATATTGTACAGGGCGTCAATAAGTTATATTTCATGAATGAAATACCATGACGTCACTTTTACTTTTCCTCCCTAGGGAGGAAAAGTACAACTTTGCTCCCAACAATCAGGTCCGGAAAAGTATACTTTCGGTAGAGGTAGGTGGAAAAATAATTATTCAAATCGGACTTTATCTTCCGATCCCGCAACAGGCCTAAAGATTATAAAAAAATGAAATTTTACCTTTTTTCCAAAAATTTTTATTTGTCCTTCGTGTACGTTTTATTTATCGCTATAGTAAAATTTATTTACAGTTTGCATGGTAGAGTAATAAAAAAAAAGATTTACGCATTTAAAGAATATCTTCCGATCCCGCAAGGTCAATCAAAATCTATAAAAATTTGAAATTTTTCATGATTTTGAAAAATTAAAAAACATTTAGTTATTTCATTTTTTTGGTACGTTGTGAAGCTCTTCGCTTGTTTAGATATTATATGACAATATTTAAACAACCCAGATCTCAAAAAGAGGGGGTGGTTGCACTTCTAGCTCCACACGCACCCTTCTCTCCAACCGACCAATGAGTGTGTGTTTTTGACATTATTTACATATTATGTACATTTCTTTTTTTTTCTGTTTGTGTCCAGCTTTCAAACACCAACTTTACATTGTGATTTCTTTGTAGAATCTGGCAGCATGGACATTGATTTAAGTGTCCTGATGCATCCATCTCTTGATTGAGGCCCAAAATACATAAGCATTAGACGAAGCTTCCGTGGCCAACTTAAGACACCGCTCATCAGCTGGCTTGTGGCAGGCATAGTTTTGTACATTCCAGTCTGGCATGTCTCCCGATGTAATACAAGAAGTTATATCTTCATTTGAAACTCTTCGAAGAACTGGTGGAGAAGATAGTTTTGTAACATTGCAGTCTATTATTTCAGTGTAGTCCTGTTCTTAAAAATTTAAAATAGGAGGGATGAAATTTCTAATACTTTCGCCCTTGGCTTTAATCTGTCCGGCTTTTAACACTCTCCTTGGTCCTATCTCTCTAATGTGTTTCCTTTCTCCCTACTACTTGAAATTTTGAAGCACAGGACTAAACTAAAATAATAAAATGGAATGTTGCAAAACTATCTTCTCCACCACTTCCTCGAAGAGTTTCTCAAATGAAGATATAACTCCTTGTAATACATCGGGCGACATGTCAGACTGGAAGGTACAAAACTATGCCTGCCACAAGCCTGTCAGCTGATGAGCGGTGTCTAAAGTTGGCCACGGAAGCTTCGTCTAATGCCTATGCATGTGGGCCTCAATCAAGAGATGGATGCATCAGGACAACACTTAAATCAAGGTCCATGCTGCCAGATTCTACAAAGAAATCACAATGCAAAGTTGGCATTTGAGAGCTGGACACAAACAGATGAAAAAGAAATGTACGTATGTAAATAATGTAAAAAACACACACTCATTGGTCGGTTGGAGAGAAGGGTGCGTGTGGAGCTAGAAGTGCAACCACCCCCTAGTTTTGAGATCTGGTTTGTTTAAATATTGTCATACAATATCTAAACAAGCGAAGAGCTTCACAACGTAATGGTAGGGGAGCCCAAGCGGGGATTTTTGCAGTTACTCGAGCGCGTCAGATTATCATATGGGGAGAAACCTGGTACCCTGCATATGTACCTCTACCATATATTGGCTCTTAACACAGGGGAGTTCGTTAAGTGGGGCCCGAAAAAAGAAATCTATCCTTAAAAAAACTCGAAATTGTCAGATTAAGATAAGGTAAGTTAAGTACATGCAAAAGAGTGTATATTTCAAAAATCTGACGATTTGAGCAGGGCGTAAGGAAATGGGCGAGTCCCAAAATTTCACAAGAAAAAAGCGAATATTTCGCGAAATTAATGACAGTTCGAAAAACTAAAAAATATGTGCTCAATATTTTTTAAAAATCTATCGAATGATACCAAACACGACTTCCCACGGAGAGAGGTGGGGGGTAAATTTAATATTTTAAATACGAATCCCGCGATATTTCACGAAATGAACATCAGATCGAAAAACTGTAAAATACACTTATTTAATATTTTTACAAAATCTATCGAATGACACCAAACACGACCCCCCACGGAGGTGGGGTGGGGGGTTACTTTAAAATCTTAAATAGGAGCCCCCATTTTTTATTGCAGATTTGGATTCCTTACGAAAAAATAAGTAACTTTTATTCGAAACACTTTTTCGAATTATGCATAGATGGCGTTATAATCGGAAAAAACCATTGTTGGAAATGGAAAATTAAATTAAAAAATGGCAAGCGTCCACTAAAATGGAAAATGTTATTTAACTTTTTTTGGTTTTAGGACCTACTCTTCACAATCCCATAGGTCTCCAACGCGCTCGAGTGACTGCACATTTAGCATACTTTGCTCCCCTACCATAACAAAAAAAATGAGATAACTAAATGTTTTTTAATTTTTCAAAATCATCAAAAATTTCAAATTTTTATAGATTTTGATTGACCTTGCGGGATCGTAAAATATCCGTTAAATGCGTAAAACATTTTTTTTTAGTACTCAACCATGCAAAGTGTAAATAAATTTTACTATAGCGATAAATAAAACGTACACGAAGGATAAATAAAAATTTTTGGAAAAAAGGTAAAATTTCATTTTTTTCATAAATTTTAGGCCTGTTGCGGGATCGGAAAATAAAGTCCGATTTAAATAATTATTTTTTTGTTTTTCTTGTAATTACCAATCGCAACTTTTCCGCACTATAGCGGCAGGAAATTATCAACTTGACTTTTTTCGCACCACCCTACTGTATACCATATATTACAAAAAACAAGTAAAATTCTTTATAAAAGGTATATTTATTAAAAATCCCTAAAAAAGGCTACATCACAGAACTAGTTTTCGATCTGATAACAGATCATCGTCAGTGTTGACAAGATGCTGACATGCTAACCACCAAAATACAAAAATATTCGGGTAAAAACCCTTTAAACTTGATAAGTCATGGAACCATTGACTATAATTGTGAAATTGAACATGGATTAACAAAATATCACATGTATTCTGCCCAGGGTATCATTTGATCCCAAATTCAGTTCACATGTTGACTGACTGGTGGCAACTAGCGACTGCTGGATTTATAAATATACCTTTGATATGAATCCTTTATGAATTATACCTTTTATAAAGGATTTTACTTGTTTTTTAAGGAGCAGTTGTAATGTTTTATATCGATTTCTCTTCACTATATGTCCCAGATAAGACATTTTCCGGCATTTAACAGTCTTTAGCAGTCCTCTTTCTTTGTTGACCCTGCTTAGTAAATACTTATTTATTTTTTCTTGCTGTCCAGGGTGTCTTCAGCATCCGTCTATGAATCCACATTTCCAATGCTTCAATTCTGTTCATGATCGATACTTTTAGGACCCCACTTCTGCACCTACAAAAGTACAAACCAAATATAGCACTTAACCATTCTTTGTCTTAGTTCTAAACTGAGATGATTATTGCAAAGAAATGACTTCATTTTCATAAAAGTAGTTTTAGTCATTGCTATTCTACGTTTTATTTCTACGTCTGGATCTAGTTGGTCCGTTATCACAGTTCCCAAATATGTCATTTTGTGGACTCCATTTAACTGAAGCTCTGCATCTGGATGTGTGGAAAGAGGTTATTAGAATGGAGGCCAAGAGAAGAAAAGAGAAGCGTCGGTCGGCCGCCTACAAGTACTCTGGGCTAATAAGCAAAATACAAGGAATAGCTATTTGTATAACAAGGGAGGAAAGTGCTACTTTTCCTCCCGAGAATGAAGTTTACTGCCCGACGCGTAGCGGAGGGCAGTAATCATTCAAGGGAGGAAAAGGCACTTTACTCCCATGTTATACATATGGTTTATCCACCTTCCTCAAATAACAAGTCATTTTTTCATTTTTACTTAATTTATTTATGTAACTAACCAACAAAATTTATTAGAACTAAAACTAACAATAGGTACAATATAACTGTCAACTGTCAAATATAAGTCAAATTATTAATGTAAACATTGTTAAATCAGAATAACAATTTACTGTTTTTTACCCCATTCTGCAAAATACATAGTGTTTTTAAATAAACGTTAAAATGTATAGATACTTACGTAATAGAAAATAGATATTGTACAGGGCGTCAATAAGTTATATTTCATGAATGAAATACCATGACGTCACTTTTCCTTTCCTCCCTAGGGAGGAAAAATATTTTCCTCCCTAGGAAGGAAAAGTACAACTTTGCTCCATACAATCAGGTCCGGAAAAGTATACTTTCGGTAGAGGTAGGTGGAAAAAGATATTTACCAGCAATTTTATTGCTGGAATCGTGTCTTATGATATTATGATCTTATGATATTAATAATATAGGTATGCAAAGTCCGCAGATAGTGTGCTACTTTTTTTATAAACAAAATGGCGCCCGAAAATCGTGTTTTTTTCAATTTTTGCTCTATAACTCCAAATAATTTAACTTTACATCAAAAACACTCGAATAAAAATTCACCTTAATTAAATTCTGCATAGAGACGTGTTTTTCCCGATTTACTTTGACGAAAATTTTCCCCGGAAAGTGCGGGTTTTTCCAACAAAATCTTTAATTTTCAACAAAAATTTTAGATAAGTAATTGTTTATCAATAATTCAATAACTAGGTAATATAAAATCTCTTTTCGTATAGATTATAATTTCAGAAGCCGATGGAAATTGAATGAACAGTTTAGCAACAATTAAATTGTTAATTAAAAATTTACGGTCGCTATAATAACCACAAAAATAATGGCACAAAAGAATAACTATGATTTTTGTATAAAAAGACACCTTACCTATCTAATGCACTGCATCTAATACAGAATTGAAATTGAACTATTTAAGCAGCCTCAGGAATATTTTAAAATTATAAAAAAATTTTTGGCATATAAACAAATAGAATATCTCGTGAAATATTAAATTAAATTAAATCATGAAAACGGTATTGAAAAAAAAGCGGCAGGATGCTTCTTTTAAAAGAAAAAACGTTTAGCCTAAGATACAACCGGCCAAAATTGACCAGCATTTACGGCAAAGATATAAACAATAGGATCATAATTTTTGAACCATCACCTTTTTATTTTTGTCCTCTTGATGAAATTGACAAAATAGCAAAATTCCAATCAAAAATTAGGTTGGAGAAAATGTAATCTCAAAGTTCAAAATCGGTATACGGTAAAAAAATGCATTTTCTCGGCTTACCATAGAGCAATTTTCTTCATTCTTTTTTCGTTCCCAAGTAACTCGAGTAGAGCCATCTAACTAACACATTATTCAATGTCAAACTTGCTTTTGTTTTGTTATAATAGATTAATTTATTTATAAGAAAAGAAAACTACATATTTTCTCCAGTTGTAGACTTTTTTTAGATAAACTTGCTACAAGTTTACCTTTTAACGTTAAAAACACAAATATTCTTATTTGAAAGCTGTATAAATATTTAAACAATCTTTATTTAAACAAATTTTTGGTATAATAAATAAATAAATTTATTATAACAAAACAAAAGCAACTTTGACATTTAATAATGCGTTACTTAGATGGATCTACTCGAGTTACTTGGGAACAAAAAAAGAATGAAGAAAATTGCTCCATGGGAAGCCGATAAAATGCATTTTTTTAACGTACACCGATTTTGAACTTTGAGATTACATTTTCTCCAACCTAATTTTTGATTGGAATTTTGCTATTTTTGGCAATTTTCACTCGTAATATCGATAGTTGTTATTATAATAATTTATGTTATGAGTACTTTAAAGATATGAAAATTGGTGTGAAGAAAGAGGACAAAAATAAAAAGGTGATGGTTTGAAAATTATGATCCTATTGTTTATATCTTTGCCGTAAATGCCGATCAACTCTGACCGGTTGTATCTCAGGAACCACTAATCATAATTAAACGTTTTTTCTTTTAATAGAAGCGTCCTGTCGCTTTTTTCCAATGCCGTTTTCATGAATTAATTTAATTTAATCTTTCCCGAGATATTCTATTTGTTTATAAGCCAAAAAATTGTTTATAATTTTAAACTATTCCTGGGGCCGCTTATATAGTCCAATTTCAATTCTGTACAATGCATTAGATAGGTACAGTGTCTTTTTATACAAAAATCATAGTTATTCTTATGTGTCATAATTATTGTGGTTATTAAAGCGACCGTAAATTTTTAATTAACAATTCAATTGTTGCTAAACTGTTTATTCAATTTCCATCGGCTTCTGGATTTATAATTTATACGAAAAGAGATTTTATATTACCAAGTTATTTAATTATTGATAAACAATTACTTATCTAAAATTTTTGTTGAAAATTAAAGATTTTGTTGGAAAAACCCGCATTTTCCGGGGAAAATTTTCGTCGAAGTAAATCGGGAAAAACACGTCTCTATGCAGAATTTATTTGCGGTAAATTTTTATTTGGGTGTTTTTGGTGTAAAGTTAAAATCTTTGGAGTTATAGAGCAAAAATTGAAAAAACACAATTTTTGAGCGCCATTTTATTTATAAAAATAGTAGCACCACACTATCTGCGGACTTTGCATACCTATATTATTAATATGTACAATCATAAGATTCGATTCCAGCAATAAAATTGCTGGTAAATAACTTTTCCCAAAAATGGCCTATTCTCCGATAATCTGTCCAGACTAAAGATGGACTGACGACTTGAGAAAGCTAAATAAAAACTGGATGAGAGCGGCGCAGGATAGATGGGGTTGGAAACGAGGGGGAGGAGGCCTATGTTCAGCAGTGGACTTTTGAGGCTGGATGAATATCTGGATGTGGGTCACGACTAAAAACTAACTATTTGTTTTTTTTTGAGTTCATTTTAATGTCCTTTTCCTCTCCTACCTCGTAAATACGGTCAAGCAGAACCACCAAACCTAACCAAACCTAACCGAATCTAAACAATCCCCCTAAATATAAACATACGTTATTATATTATGTATCGCTTTTTGTATTTCAGTTTGATAGATGCACCTACGCTTATATCTATCTACAAGGTGGTGAAATTAATTTCTTTATGAAGTTTAATGAAACCGAATCCACGACTTTAAGGGGGGAGAAAAAAATCAATGACGGTCTGGAACATTCCATCGTACTAACTTGGGTAACACAAGCCAAAAAGTATTATAAAATCACCTTGAATGATATGCCCTTCCTTGAACCGAAATTAGTAGATCCTGCAAATTTCTTCAGAATAAAAAAGGCGAAACATTACTTAGGAGGTGTTCCACCTACATTTAATAAGACTTGTATTCCCATTAGGGAGCCATCTTTGTTAGGATTTTTGAAGATGGAGACACAGTTAAGTAATGCTGGAATTTCTTATGGAATTACGCGAACTAAGGTAAGTCAGTTTGTTTTCTTTTTCGTGGAGTTTTATTCTACCAGGGAAATATAATTGAATCAGTCATTTTGAAAAGGGGTCATCTCCACTTTTTTAAATTTTACAACAGAGGTCACAAACTTTTTATTTTTGAGACTATTAGGAAAATAATTGTTTTTAAGTATTTTTTGGGTTTAACATTAACTATACAAGCTGATGAATAATTTAAAAATATTTTTTTAGGTTTGAAAAGACCTAGAAACCGCATTTTTTTTAAAAAGAGATGATCCGTTTCTAAAATGAACACATGATGTTCATTTTGAAAGGCGTTTCTGAACAGCCTAAGACCTTGAACAACCTAAAGATTAGGGTTTTTTCCTAAAATTATTTTTTTGCATCGAACAAAGTTTTTTAGGTTTTTTGGTTAATAATTTTTGACATAAAGCGATTAAAAATTTAAAAATTGCGAAATCGGTCATTTTTAACCCTGAATCGGATATTTAACTGAAAATTTCAATGTTGCCAAGGTAGGTAGATATTCTTTAAACATCGATTGTTGAAATCCCGAAGAGTTTTTTGCAATACAATATCGAAAACCCCTTTGTTTTTTAATTGCTAATCAAGAGGGCGCGACACTGTACTAAAAGTGAGGTCGTTTGAGTTTGCATAAATTCATTATCTCAAGAATGGGCAAATTTGAAGAGAAATCCTCAGACAGATCGATTTTTATTTTTAAATTTTTTTGGCCTTTTTCGCATACAGGGTGATTGATTAGTAGGGTAAAACTCAATAGCTCCCCTATAGTAATAGATAACAATAAAAGTTAATAACAAAAATTTTAGCCACCTTTGAGTTTCACATTACAAAATTAGTTAGAATGTTACAGGGTGTTCGATAACATAGTGGCAGACTTAACTTATGTTTTTTTTAATGGAACACCCTATATTTTATTTTATATTCGAAATCCTGTTAACTTCTCCATCACAAAAATATAAAGGTTTGTGATGTTATACAGGGTATTTACAAAGTTCTAACCAATTTTGTATGAAAATCGTAACAAGTTCAACTCCCTGTATAAATAAAAATAAGCACAACAGCAATGGTTTATTAATGCCATATTTTTTTATTTACATATTGTCAAAATTTTTAAGAATTATTGATATTGCTAATTTTCTTTATATCAAATACAGGGTGAGTCAAAACGCAAGTACATTATTTTCTCAGTAATGTTAAATGGAACACCCTGTATTTTATATCATTATTGAAAAGTAACATTAACGTACTTTAATTTTTATATAACATTCCCTATGCCCAAATTTATTAGTTTTCGAGATATTTTCATTTTTCAGAGCAAATTATTTTAGGTGTTTAAATTTATCTAAATTTTAAGTAAGCCATGACTGAATTGACAATTGAAGATTACCGATTATATTATCAATCCGGTAATCAATGTAACACTGTAGCAAATAAAGAAATAAAAATAATTTATTAGTAATACATTTTACAAACAAAAACACAACCACTACATGCAACATTTTTGAAACAATTAAAAACTATCTTTTTATGTAAATGCAACAAATAAACAAAGAAAATTAGTAATAAATTTTACAAAAAAACACACAAACACAAAATACAATATTTTGTGAAGACAATTAAACACTACTTTTGTATGTAAATTTAACAATGTAACAAATAAAGAACGAAACATAATTTATCAGTAACACATTTTGCAAAAAAACATGTTTAAAAAAATTAGAAGCTACTTTTAATAAAATATTTTTAATATTTAATTACATAAGGTGTTCAAAATTATCCTACCCTACTAATCAATCACCCTGTCAATACCCTACTAATCAATCACCCTGTATGTATAATACTAGTGACGTCATCCGTCTGGGCGTGATGACGTAATCGGTGATTTTTTGAATGGAAGTAGGGGTCGTGTGATAGTTGATTTGAAAGATTATTTAATTCTCTATTCAGTAATATAATTATTTATACAGGGTGTGCAAAAATTTTTTCTTCTTTTTGTGTAAATTAATTTAATAAAAATTTTTTTTGTACACCCTGTATAAATAATTATGTTAATGTTTATGAAGTCCATACTGTGTGTGTGCGCATGCGCGCAGAATAATAATAATTCACTCTCAATCGCGCCTAAAGAAGTATAACTTTAATTATTATTGTTTTGCCACTCTCTATAAAAATGATGCTAATGTTTATATTACTGAATAGATAATTGAACAACTTTTCAAATGAACTACCACACGACCCTATTCCCATTTAAAAAAATCATCGATTACGTCATCACGCCCAGATGGATGACGTTACTAGTATGATATATATGCCAAAAATTATAATTTAAAAATAAAAATCGACCTGTTTTGGGATTTACATATCTCCAAAATCGCCCATTCTAGAGAAATTTAATTTCTTTACGTGAAGTAAAACACTCCCTGGTGTAGTTGGTAAATTTTGCGAGGTACCACATATAATTCAAACGTACAATTAACGAGTAACGAGTGTTATTGGTAGTAGCGGATCGAGATTTCTTTCAAACTATTGTATACCTCGTCCAATTTACTTACCGTTGCACGTCATCCGCGCCATAGCCTGTGACACGATACCAACACGAAATATTTAGGTGGTGGGTGTGTTCCCCTTTAGAATCAAAATGATTCTAAAGGGGAACACACCTACCGCCTAGATATTTCGTGTTGGTATCGTGTCACAGGCTATGGCGCGGATGACGTGCAACGGTAAGTAAATTGGACGAGGTATATAAGTCGAAATAGAGGTATACCTCGTCCAATTTACTTACCGTTGCACGTCATCAGCGCCATAGCCTGTGACACGATACCAACACGAAATATCTAGGCGGTAGGTGCGTTCCCCTTTAGAATCACTTTGATTCCAAAAAAGAACACACCTCGTCCAGTTTACTTACCGTTGCACGTCATCCGCGCCATAGCCTGTGACACGATACCAACACGAAATATTTAGGCGGTGGGTGTGTTCTTTTTTGGAATCAAAGTGATTCTAAAGGGGAACGCACCTACCGCCTAGATATTTCGTGTTGGTATCGTGTCACAGGCTATGGCGCTGATGACGTGCAACGGTAAGTAAATTGGACGAGGTATAAGTACTTGTAAGACACTACTAGAAGTAACCAACATTTATCTACTGTTTTGATGTTGGGTTTTTTCGTGATCTGGGAAAAGGAAAAAGGGGCTGCTGCGTGACGTCAGCAGATGTTGGATTCTTCCGTGTATTGTACCGACACCATTTAAGCCATTAACAGAAAGGTACGGTGTACTTCTCTCAAATTGGCGGCTTGGTATAAGGATAGAAATAATCTTTTGAATAAATCAATATTTGATGACTATTTTTGTGAGAAAGTCGAACAATTAGCTTATCCAGATAATGATGATGAGATCTTACGCATCATTACAGTTCATTATTTTTTTTAATTGGATGCTTCGTTTATTTAGTAAAATTAACAAATGTTTGACTTTTCATTTTTAATCATTTATTTTTTATATTCCAGACTCTCTCATTTAACGATGTGTGGATAAACGAGCAAGGTTATTTATCACTTAATTATGCCAAAGAAATCGTTCAAAATATAAGTTTTGTTTTGAGGCCAATCGTGGACACTGGAACTATAATCAAATTCAACGAAGCTCAAAGCATATCTACGCAAGACGGAAATATTTTAGTTGATGGTGAAAAAATTGATTTGAAGCTTAAACAGAATGACTACAACAACATAGAATTGAACTTGGACACTGACAAAGTGATAAAAATAAATGGTATTTCAAATACAGTGGCTAATCCTGAAGAAATTACGATAGAAAAGTTACAAATAGGAGGACTAGGTTTTGTTGGAGGAATTAGAGATATCATGATTAATAATAAGTAAGTTCTCTTTATATGATTCTGAAAGTATGTATTGTCTTATATAAGACATTGTTCCGAAAAGATTGGTCATAAATTATACCACAGATTCTGGGGTCAAAAATAGGTTGATTGAACCTCACTTACCTGTATACAATAGTGCACACAAAAAAGTTATAGCCCTTTGAAGTTACAAAATGAAAATCAATTTTTTTTCATATATCGAAAACTCTTAGAGATTTTTTATTGAAAATGGACATGTGGCATTCTTATGGCAACAGCATCTTAAATAAAAATTAAAGTAAAATTTGTGTGCCCCATAAAAATTTTATGGGAGTTTTGTTCCCTTAAACATCCCAAACTTTTGTGTACGTTCCATATTAATTATTATTGTGGCACTATTAGTTAAACACACTGTTTTTAAAACATTTTTGCCTCTTAGAACTTATTCTATAAGCCAGTGTTTATCGAGATATTTTGAATATTTATCGAATCCGCCACATATTTGTATTTGGTTAAGTACGATTATAGAGACCTGTTAATAATCTGAAAATGTATTTATAATTTACATTTTTAGGTATATTTTGAAAAAGAAGCCATATCTCGATAGAAGGTGACTTATCAAAAAAAGAGTAAGAGGCAAAATAGTTTTAAAAACACTGTGTTTAACTAGTGGTACCACAATAATATTTTATTTGGAACGTACACAAACATTTGGGGAGTTTAAAGAAACAAAACTCCCATAAAAATTGTATGTAAATATATTAAAAAAGAAGCCGCATCTCGATAAAAACTCGTTTATCGAAAAAATATTAGGAGGCAAAAAAGTTTTAAAAACGTTGTGTTTTACTAATGGTACCACAATAATGAATTAATTGGAACGTACACAAAAGTTTGGGGGGTTTAAGGGATCAAAACCAACATAAAATTTTTATGGGGTGGACAAACCCCATTTTTATATATTAAAAAAAATCGATTTTCATTTTGTAACTTCAAAGGGTTATAACTTTTTTTATGAGCTCATTTGTACTAAGGTAAGTTAGGTTCAATCGAACTATTTTTGACTCCAGAATGTGTGGTATAATTTATGACCAATCTTTTCGGGACACCCCGTATAACCGGTTCTGTAGCGTTCTACGCCTTCCGGTACCAAATCGCCAAGCCTTTCGATCTAGCCAGTCTCTTTCTTGTAGATTTCTTTCTGACATGGCTTTTGTAATTCCTTGTTTCCAGGAGGTCGGTGGCTTTCCTCTTTTCCGTTTTTCTGGCGGTATCCATCTCATTGTTATTTTTGGAAGTCTTTCATCTCCCATTCGTTGAACGTGTCCATACCAAGGGAGTTGGTTCCGTTGTACCTCTTCCACTATTGTTTTCTGTTTACCTACTTTTTCTCTGATATTTTCATTTCGAACATGGTCAAATTTAGATATTCTGGCAGCTCTTCTAAAAAAATGCATTTCGGTAGTAAGCAGCTTATTTTCGGATTTTTTTGTCATTTGCCACACTTCGGAGCCATACGTTAAAATTGGTTTCAGGATAGCATCGTACATCCTCATTTTTGTATTTAAGTTTATGTTATGTTGCCACAAGACAGGGTTTAGGGCTCTAGTAACCTTTCTAGCCTTTGTTACTTTATCATCTATACTGGGTTCCGTTCTTCCACTATTAGTAATTTAATCCCTAGATATATATACTCTGTGCATCCCCTGATGTAGTCACTTCCGTCAAGATCTAGGTCTTCCTGTTGTATTTGGTTACCGATGTGTAGATATTGTGTTTTCTTTATGTTTACCTCTAAACCCCATTTCATGTATTCTTCCACCAATTTTCTCGTCATATATTCTAAGTCTTCCTTATCTTGGGCAACTACCACCTGGTCGTCTGCGTAGTTCAAAGTGTATAGTGTGATGTCTCCGATTGGTATGTGCTATTCCACGAATGTCTTGGATTATCGCGACAACGAATATTTTAGTGTGCAACATAAGAAGTGCAAAAGTAAATGGCTCTAATATAGATATACCCATACCACTGCATTTCTGCTTCCAAAGTCTGAGAACACCGTCGGTATATACAGCGTGTCTACTTGAGTTGGAAACATATGGGAAACTTTTTTATTATTAATTTTACGAAAAAAAGTTATTCTTTATAAAAAGTTCTGCATGCCCCAAAACCTAAGATTCAATTATCAGATATCAAATTTTCTCAATATTATACGAGGTATGTCAAAAAATATGAATTTCGGCTAAGGGTAAAGTACCTTTATTTCTCTCAATATCGAAAATTCTTATGATAAAAAGTTGTTTGGAATTAAAAACTAAGATGAAATATGCAATTACATGCTTCTTATTGAAAAAAAATATTTTTGTCAAATTTATGGATACCCAACATCGTTTTTAATTATTACAAATATCATAACTCGTTTATTATTCATTTTACGAAAAAAAGTTATTCTTCATAAAAAACTTTGCATGGTCTAAAATCTAAGGCACAACCATGATATATCAACTTTTATTAATTTTATACGAGGTGTGTCAAAAAATATGAAATTCGCTAAATATTATAGCACCTTTATATTTCACAGTATTTCAATTAGAAGGATGTAATTGCATATTGACACATAGTTTTTAACATCGTTTTTAATTATTACAAATATCATAACTCGTTTATTATTCATTTTACGAAAAAAAGTTATTCTTCATAAAAACCTTTGCATGGTCTAAAATCTAAGACACAACCATGATATATCAACTTTTATTAATTTTATACGAGGTGTGTCAAAAAATATGAAATTCGCTAAATATTATAGCACCTTTATATTTCACAGTATTTCAATTAGAAGGATGTAATTGCATATTGACACATACTTTTTAATTATAAACAACTTTTTTAATATCCGTTTTCAATATTGTGAAAAATAAAGGTACTTTACTCTTGAGTGAAATTCATATTTTTTGACATAACTCGTATAAAATTAATAAAATGTCATATCTGTTGGTTGAATCTTCGGTCTTAGGAGATACAGAGATTTTTATAAAGAATAACTTTTTTTCGTAAAAGTAATAATAAAAGAGTTATCGTATGTGTAATGAATAAAAACGAAGTTAGTATCAATAAATTTGAGAAAAATTTGGAAAATATTTTTTTCCAATTAGAAGCATGTAATTACATATTTGAGCTTGGTTTTTATTTCCAAACAACTTTTCATAATAAGAATTTTCGATATTGAGAGAAATAAAGGTACTTTACCCTTAGCCGAAATTCATATTTTTTGACATACCTCGTATAATATTGAGAAAATTTGATATCTGATAATTGAATCTTAGGTTTTGGGGCATGCAGAACTTTTTATAAAGAATAACTTTTTTTCGTAAAATTAATAATAAAAAAGTTTCCCATATGTTTCCAACTCAAGTAGACACGCTGTATATTGAACAGAATGGGAGATAAGCAGCACCCTTGTTTACGGCCTTTTGTTACTTGGAATCTAGTTGACAGATGGTTACCTCTCTTTACCCTTGACATATAATTTTTATAGAGGCATTGTATGGCTTTGATGACAGTTGCAGAAATGTGTGTATTGTCCAAAACCTCCCACAGTTTTTTCACGGGAACTGTGTCATATGCCTTCGTTAGGTCGACAAAAATTATATGTGTGTCTTGTCCACGTTCTAGTCTTTTTTCCATAACCTGTGTTAGACAGAATATATTATCGATCGTAGATCGACCGGCCCTGAAACCACAGTGTTCTTTGGATTCATAGTGTTGATATTCTTCGCAAATAATGGTTTTCAGTATTCTGCCATATAAATGGCTCAGCTTGTTACAGTTATTCCCCTATAATTGTTAACATCACTTTTACTTCCCTTTTTGTGTATTGAAGAGATCCAACCCTCTTTCCAGCTTTTCGGAACTTGTTCTCCGTTAATAATTCTGTTAAGGAATGTGATCACAATGCGAGTGATCTGTGATCACTCGCATTAATTTCTTCGAACCTGATTTTATTAGTTCTGCAGGAACATTGTTAGGGCCAGGTGCCCGACCATTTTTTAATTGTGAGATAGCTTTCTGTACCATTTCTGTTGTTATTGTTATTTCTTCACCTTCTACTATTATTGGGTTTGATTCTTTTTGCATGTATTGTTGGCGGTCTTCAGTCAGCAAAGATTTATAATGCTGTTCCCATGTATTTGTTGTTATGTTGTCGAGCCTTACATTTTCTCTTGTATCTGACCTCAATGTTTTGATAAATCTCCACGATTCACTACTTCTCCTACCACCTATATACGTTTCCAACTCATTACATTTCTTTTCCCATGAATCATTTTTTATCTGCCATATATCCTGTTTAAATTTTTTGATTTTGTATTATCTTATAATATGTAATAATAATTTTCTAATAATACATATTAAAATTTCACGAGAAAATAGCATCTTTAGGTCATTCCGATTGTGGCGGGATACACCACAGGCCGCTCTGAAGACGCTGAAAAGTAGAAACCATGGTCAGCCGATGATGGTAGCTCCGAATTGAATTAAATCTAAAGCTGTCTTTTCTTAGATATTAATTATTCTTGAGTTGAAAAAAAAACATGTTTTTTATTTTATACAAAACACATGTTTTTTTTTGTTTCAAATGTTTTTTTTTAACATGTTTTATTTTGTTTTTCAATTTTTTATTTTAAACAAATAAAACACGTTTAAAACATATGTTTTTTTGTTTTAAACATGAGTTTTTTGTTTTAAATTTTGTTTTATTGTTTATTTTAAGAAAATAAAACTTAGAAAAAAACATTGTTTAAATCATATTTTAATAAGAAGACCAATTGCAATTAGGAGCTATTGCCTGGGGGAACCCCAGACTATTTACTATTTATCAATTCGCATTGCAAGTTGGCTATATTGCAATAACGCCTACTGTAAGTTATTTTGTGGTGTTAAGTGTTTTTTTTTAACAAGTAAATGGCGAATTTTTGTACATGATACGAAGGAGCTCAAGGAGCATATGGAAATGGATTTGACCCCAGCTCATTTTTTAACAAATTTCCATTATAAATTATCATCCAGGAGCATTGCCAATTATTATTAATTACCAGGCAAAGTGTGTACCCTTTAAACCATATTTAATTCTCTAAACATTTAATTGAGAATGTAATACCATAGACATGGTGGCGTTCTATGAAAAAAAAATACTACAGCAATGGAACTTGTTCAACAGCTCCACACAGCTAATGCATTGTCAGCCAACATAGAAATACTCTTCTCCTCAACATACAGTTTACCATTCCAAACTACGTAATCGGCTAGTCAATGTCAAAGCTGCTAAGTTGTTTCAATTTTTAAAGAGCTTAATTGCATCAGTGATGACGTGACTGATCAGATATCAGATTGATACTTTTAGATTACAAGATTACTATGAGACTGGAACAGTTTTGAGAAATTTATTAACTCTTGTATGCAAAATGTTTTCCAATTTTGTTAAGTTCCGGTTATTAATAAATAAATAATATGTAGGTATATTAAAAAGTTTGTATAATATACGAGTATTTGAGAATTTTTTTCATATTTATTTATTATTTTAATAAAGAAAATGAAAAAAAACGCTTGTTTAATTTAAGTGTTTTTAAACGTGTTTTAAACTGTTTTAAACAAAAACTGTTTTAAACATATACACATGTTTAAAACAGTTGTTTAAAACAAAATGTTTAAAACGAAACAACCCTGATTTTTTTTCTATATTTTAGGATTCTTTCATTCGATAATACTACAGTGGAAAAATTCGAGAAAGTTACTATTGGAAGGGAAGAACCTTTGAATGAGTTGAAAGAACCGCAAATGCGAAGTTTAAGTATGACAAATACAATGCAGAATACCGAAAGATGTACAGAGTTTGATAATACCGATATCGAACAGGATGCTATAAAGTTTGGAGACAAACCTAATAGTTACACCTACATTAAAACAAAATTTTGGAGGACAAACTTCACAATGCAATTTGATTTCAGGACTTTATATCCGAACGGTGTTATATTTGTTGCTGTAAGTATTAAAATTACTTTAGTTAGTAGTAATAATCTTTTTCTACGACCGCTTAATAATATGCTTATTATTCACTCTTTTTGAATAGATAATAACACCGATTACTTTACCAATGAGTAATACTTCATTACTCACGGGTCATTACTCACGGGTGTAAGTTAGATTCAAGTGGTGCATGGCACTATTAATATACTTATTATTTGCAAGTAAAATTACTTAAACTTTATTTAATAAAATAATCATTTTAATTTATATTAACAATTAACGTCGAAAAATGTTTAAAGCATTTTTAACTGTAACAATGGATCAGCATATTTTTACGTTTAAATTTCAACATTTGGCATTTTAAGATTGACGTTATTAAAAGGTAAACGTAAACAACAAGTACTAATTCCGTAAAAGGATTTACGGATTTATATCAATGAATTTTGTTTTACTTATTGTAGATTGTACAATATATTTTTATTGGGAGCAAACGTTATTTTTCATGTAATTGCCTTAAAATGTCTTATTTTTAAAAGCCACCGCCATTATACACCATGATACTAATGACGTTCTGAAGCTATTTCCTTGTGGCATTTTTATGATTAATTATTTATATGGGAAATAAGCCACAATTAAAATGAAAAAAATAATTTTATTAACGTTTCGACGCCCAAATCGGGTGCCGTTGTCAAAATACAAAATATTACTAAAATAAACTAAAGTGTTGTTGCTAAGCAAAAAAAAATTCTTCTAATAATTTATTTAATTTCACTCATTTATATTGGCAATTCAGACATATATTATACATTTTAAAGTAGAAGACTTTAAAATGATATTGCCAATATTTATGAGTTGCGTTCCTGGGACGACTTACTGAAATAAAAAGTCAATAATATCGAGCTAGTACATATTTTATATTTTAGTATTACTTATATATCTAGTATTATTAATAATATTTATAATTTAAACATGTTACAGGTCAGAATTTGGTATTATTTTTTGAGAGTAAATTAATGTAAGACCAAATACTTACGATGTCGGGATAGTATCACAGGGTTTTTTCCTGGTTTTCCCTTGTGATTTACTATGAAGTCTCTAACGCGAGAATTTTACTGTCGTTGCATTTGGTTGTCTTTTTAAAGACATATCACATGCTATAATTTTTTATGACGGATATTCTTGAGTTGGGGTTAATTTCATGTAATCGAATGAACTATCTTTCAGTAAGTCGTCCCAGGAACGCAACTCATAAATATTGGCAATATCATTTTAAAGTCTTTTACTTTAAAATGTATAATATATGTCTGAATTGCCAATATAAATGAGTGAAATTAAATAAATTATTAGAAGAATTTTTTTTTTGCTTAGCAACAACACTTTAGTTTATTTTAGTAATATTTTGTATTTTGACAACGGCACCCGATTTGGGCGTCGAAACGTTAATAAAATTATTTTTTTCATTTTAATTGTGGCTTATTTCCCATATAAATAATTAATGATACTAATGACATTTCTATGATTCTAACAGTGTTACCATAGTTATATAAAATATATTTTCTTATGAAAAGATAAAATCTTTCGATTTTAAATAATGTTAGTAGTTGATAATTATATTTTTCTACTAATCCAAATAAAAAAGGTCGTAGAAAAAGTATAGTATTCTACTCGCATGTACTACTACTCACGATGATGAAGTTTGTAACACGAGCCGTATGCGATCCTGTTGTTAAAACTAGTTTGACGTTTCTGAAACTCAAAATGAATTTAAGTAATATGTTGTTAATCGTCGATTACATAATTTTTGAGATGACCATCCTTTCGGAAACCGGGCGTAAATTTGATAGTACCCCAGTTCATTTACCGGCCATCCCAATATTTTTTTTCAATCTATTTCGAATAGAAAAAAAATCTAGTGTACATTCGATGGACTTATTTAACAACCGATCATAAGTGTTTTGAGTCTCCGAAAGGTCGATTAACCAGTTTCGCTTGTCAAACGGCGGTCAAAATGGACTGTTAGCCAATCTGAGATTATTTGCCGATTAACGGTAAGAGTTTTTTAGTTTTTTAATTACTGTAATTAACAAATACCGAGAAAAAATTGTCGAATAACAGATCTATAAAAAATATTATAGTATTCAATAAAAATAAGACTTTTTTATGGAAAAAATAATTTAAAATATTTATTTAACTTGCAGAACATGGACATCTCGGACATTTTTTTATATTTGATTTTATAATTTATATTTTTTTATTTTAAAAATGTAAGATAACAACGATGCTAGACTCATAGAGCTAATTTTTGAGAGGACAGAGCTTTAAAAAGCAGAACATAATTATTATAGGGATGTAAATACGAGGAAAAACGTTTGAGAAATTATATCAGCCAGCTTTGAACGCAACAAAATAGCCGTTAAATAAATTAAAAATATATACAAAAATTAAATACATAGACAAAAAATAAAAGTACGAGTATAAAATATTATGGATCATAAATAAACTGTTTTATATCTCCTCCTTTTAACTCTCCTCACATAAATTTCATGCATTTTATTCTTTTTGAAATTATCTAGCCTCGGTTTTAAAATGCTCTCGTTCAATTTTTGCTCCAAACAAAAGTGACAGAACATAAGAGAGAATGCACCTTTAGAATCTAAAGATACAAATTTGGATTTAGATGTTAATATAATTGAAATTTTGAAGGATAACAACAGATTGTGACAGTATCGTTACCATATCGTATGTTAGATCATCGATTTAAATGATCTTTAATCATGTAATTTTACAATAATTGGCGTTTCAGAAACCATCACTGGTTAACAGTTGATCAAATCTGACAGCCGATTAGATGATCGGAGATTTGAATAACGTTTCGGAAACCGGCTGTTAGCGTCGTAACCACTACAACTATTTTTAATATGTATATTATTATTGCAGAGTAACAAGAGAAAAAATTATATCCTGTTGGAGTTAAAAGACGGTCAATTGCAGCTTAATATTGAAGGTAGAAAGAAACAACTAAAAACTCTGCCGATAAGTTCAACAAGAATTAATGATGGGCATTGGCATCATGTTCGATTAAGTAGAAAAATGAAAAAGCTTACAATTTTCCTCGACAAAGACACAAAACCAAGTAGAATTAATATTAGGCTAAAACCCAAAGATGAAATTTATTTCGGAGGAATTTCGCAAAATTCAGAATACACAGAAATTCCAGATTTGGTAAGTAAACTACTCTACAATAATATACATAGTCGAGGAAATGAAGCTGAAAAAATGGCAAAACCTCGCAATTTTTTCGTCCAGCATCGATTTGTACACAAATTTGGAATTAGGCTCATTACACCGTCTAGTTTATTTTCTATATTGAGCCGTTGTACGCTTTTGGTTTTTTAAAGGGTGAAAACTACCCTTAATTGTAAAAAATTATAAAAAACATTTTAAACTTTAATATTGTCAACATTTGGTTCTTATTAGTTATATAATGATTGTTTTATGCTTTAAGATATACTATCATAATATTTCAACCCTTAGAACCACCCTTGTTGGAGCTATATATAAAATATTTACTTATCCTAAAAGAATAATTTCGGCTTGCATCGATTTCCACAAAAATTTGGGATTAGGATCATCTCATCCTGTACTTCATATTCTATATCATGCTTAAGGGCGTTGATTATTTTTAGGGGTGTAAACTACCCCTTATTGTCAAAAATTATATAAAAACATTGTAAACTTTAATATGAATAAAATTTGGTTTTGATTGGTTAAATAATGATTGCTTTATACTTTAGGATCATCATCATTCTCTTTGCCTTATCCCTATGCGGGGTCGGCTTCCCTAATTGCATTTCTCCACACAATTCTGTCTTGGGTCATATCAATGTTAATCCCCTTTACCAACATGTCCTGCCTTATCGCCTCCCCCCAGGTCTTCTTTGGTCTTCCTCTCCTACTCCTTCCAGGAATCTGCACTTCAGCTATTCTTCGTATTGGGTGATTAACGTCTCGACGTTGAACATGACCAAACCATCTTAACCTATGCTCTCTCATTTTGGCATCAATTGGTGCCACACCTAGACTTCCCCTAATATACTCATTTCTAATTTTATCCTTCTTTGTCACTCCACTCATCCATCTAAGCATTCTCATTTCCGCCACATGCATTCGTTGTTCCTCTTTCTTTTTCACTGCCCAACATTCAGTTCCGTACATCATAGCCGGTCTTATGGCTGTTTTATAGAATTTTCCCTTCAGCTTCATTGGAATTTTTCTGTCACACAACACACCACTCGCTTCTTTCCACTTCATCCATCCAGCCCTAATTCTACTGCATGCATCTCCATCTATTTCTCCATTACTCTGTAATACCGATCCTAGGTACTTAAAACTATTGCTTTTCACAATCATTTCACCATCCAAAGATACCATTTTATTTGTAGTAGCTCCATCTTTAAATGAACATTCCAAATACTCTGTTTTTGTCCTACTAAGTTTTAAACCTTTTTCCTCCAGAGCTTGTCTCCACTGTTCCAGTTTTTGTTCTAGGTCTCTTTCACTATTTCCTACTAACACGACATCATCAGCATACATTAAGCACCATGGAATGTTACCCTGTAGTTTCGTTGTTATCTGGTCCACAACTAATGAGAATAAATACGGACTAAGCACAGAACCTTGGTGCAATCCTACTTTCACATGAAATTTATCAGTCTCTCCCACACCTGTCCTAACACTAGTCGTTACTCCCTCATACATATCCCTCACAATCTTTACATATTCACCAGGGACTCCTTTCTTATTGAGTGCCCACCACAGAATCTCTCGAGGAACTCTATCATATGCTTTCTCAAGGTCAATGAATACCATATGAGCGTTTGTTTCTTTACTCCTGTATTTTTCCATCAATTGCCTTATAATGAAAATTGCATCTGTTGTTGATCTACCCTGCATAAAGCCAAATTGATTCTCGGATATTTCGGTCTCTTCACGTATCCGTCTGTCAATTACTCTTTCCCATATTTTCATGGTGTGGCTAAGCAGTTTTATAGCCCTGTAGTTTGTACATTGTTGTATATCTCCCTTGTTTTTGTAAACAGGTACCAGTATACTGCTTCTCCATTCGTCTGGCATTTGTCCGACTTCCATAATTCTATTAAATAGACCTGCTAGCCACCTTGTTCCTGTCTCTTCCAATGCTCTCCATACTTCCCCAGGAATATCATCTGGTCCTACCGCTTTTCCTTTCTTTATTTTTTGAAGCGCTTGAGCCACTTCCTCGTTGGTTATTTTGGTGACCATTGCTGCTACTGTCTCCGTTGACTCTACAGGCTGTCTGTCAAATTCTTCATTTAATAAGCTGTCAAAGTACTTTCTCCATCTCTTTTTGACTTCCCTTTCGTGAACTAGTATTTTATTATTTTCATCTCGGATACATCTAATCTGATTAAAATCTTTTGCTTTCTTTGCTCTCTGTTTGGCTATTGTATATATCTTCGTTTCGCCTTCCCTGGTATCAAGTTGATCGTATAGGTTTGAATACGCTTCTGCTTTGGCTTTTGCTACTGCTACTTTCGCTTCCTTTTTCGCCACCATATAGTTTTGAAGATCTATGTCGGATCTAGTTTCTTGCCACTTTTTATATAATATTCTCTTCTCTTTTATTTTTCCTTGTACTTCGTTTGACCACCACCAAGTCTCTTTATCCTCAAACTTTTTTCCTGACGTTTTCCCAAGTATTTCAATAGCAGTCTCTCTAATACTACTGGCCATTTTTCTCCAAATTGTATTAGGGCTTCCTTTCATGTTCCAACATATTTTTTCTACTATTCTTCTCCTGAATAGACCTTCTTTCTCATCTTTCAGCAGCCACCACTTGATTTTTTGTGGTCCTCTCCGATATTTTTGTTTAGTTTCGCTTTTTACTTCGATGTCCAGAAGAAGCAGCTTATGTTGTTGGCTTACTGTCTCACTCACTATTACCTTGCAGTCCTTACATTCACGTATGTCTTCTTTCCTTATCATGAAGTAGTCTATTTGGGATTGATGTTGTCCACTTTTGTAGGTAATAAGTTGAGTTTCTCTCTTTTTAAAGAATGTGTTAACAATCGCCATATCCAATGCTGTTGCTAATTCAAGCATGTCATCTCCAGCTTCATTTCTAGTTCCAAAGCCTAATCCCCCATGTATTGTTTCATATCCTGTCTTGGTTTGGCCCACATGTGCATTGAAATCACCTCCTATTATAACTTTCTCCTCTGCTGGAATATCACTCAGTACGTCTCCTAATTGATCATAGAAAGCTCTTCTTTCATTCTCACCCAGACCTGTTTGGGGAGCATACACACACACAACATTCAATACCTCTTTATCAATTACAAATTTCACTGACATCATTCTATCACTCGTTCTTACAACTTCTACTACGTTATCTTTCATTTCACTATCAGCAATTATACCAACTCCATTTCTAGTGTTACTACTCCCTACATACCACAATTTGTATCCTTCACCTAGTTCTTTCGCCCTTTGTCCTTTCCACCTAGTTTCTTGAATACAAGCAATTTGAACTCTTCTTCGTTTGAGCGCATCCACTAACTCCAGACTCTTACCTGTAAGACTACCAAGATTCCAAGACCCTATCCTAATTTTTCTAACCTGTAATGGTGTTCCCCCTGAGATAGTCCTCACCCGGAGATCCGAACGGAGGCTCATTTTACTTCCGGAACATTTTACCTCAGGAGATGCCATCATTTCAGTATAAGATTTTATTGCGTTTGGAGAAGGTCTTTTCATTTTTATGGCCTGAAAAGATTTTTGGATATTTGATGCCTGAATGCCTTTTCTATCAGCACCATACCCTGCCCTGCACGTTTAGCCAATACACCACCAATGCAACCAAAGTGCAGTATTACCCCACACCCGCCTGCATTTTTCTGTATAGGCCAGGATCCCTACTGTAAGGACTGCCCTATAAGCCAATGTATTGTTGCCCTTATCCCGCCGCTAGGAGGCACGTACTTTGGTTATTTCGGGATACCTGCTTTATACTTTAGGATATAATATCATAATATTTCAACCCTTAAAAACCACCCTTAATAACATTACAGTTTTTATAAAACGATATTTTAATAGATCTATACAGAAAAAAGTAGAATTAAAGAATTACAATAACATTTATTTACACAAAAATACGAATTTACAAATATGTAAAAATACAAATACAAATAGTTTTTTAGTCATCTTCCAGTATACGAACCGGTTCTGAGGTATTATACATACATTGAAAATTATCCATAAGCGGACTATCCAAATTTTTCGAAAAAAAAATTCGTTTTATAAACATAGCTCCTTCATTTTTGGCGACAAAAAGTTTTTTCAAAAATAACTTTGTAGGATTTTTGAAGAGTTATAAGACTGTGTAAAAAATATTGGCGAATGGATTTAGTGTCCGCAGTCATATAAACCCAAATAAACAACAAAAAAAGACTGTGTAAACTAAATTGCGTAAGATCTCTTAGTTTTTAATTAGGTGGGTTTAAAGGGCTCGAATAAGGGGGTGTTTGCTTTTAAATAGAGGTTTTAAACAGCTATATCTCGCTAACTGTTCACTGTAATGAAAATCTATGTACAACGGAATTTTAGTTATTAAAAAAGCTATAATTTAGTAATCTATCATTTTTTTCGTATCTCCAGTATTTTCGGAGATATTTTGAAGTAAAAGCTGAAAAATCGGAAATTCCAAAAAATTAATTTTTCTTTAAACTCCAATTTTTCTAAAATTAGGCCTTTGAAATAGGTCAAACTTCTTGGGTGTATTGGTAGTACATATATAAAAGAAATTACAGAAAGGCGAAGACCAATTTTTAATTAGGAGGATAGTTAGGGGGTTGTTTTCACCGATTTTTTCATAGAGAAAAGCAGGTACCTACTTTTTTTTATCATAAGCCGCTTAATTTTCAGACTAAAAACTTTTTAGTATTATTTTTTGAAAGGCCTAACTGTATACTTTAAAAATGATTATTTAAGTTTTCCTCGAAAAATGCAAATTTTTTCCGTTATTTTACTTTGAATATTTCAAATTATGCATTTGACGAAAAAAGCTAACTTTTAACATGCCGTATCTCGGTTTGTATTGGTCTTAAAGATAAACATAAAAACAATTTCGTTTGTGTTACTAAAAGATACAATTTTGATATCCACAGTTTTTTTTTTTGATTAAATGCATATTTTTCGAGGTATTCTCAAAAAACCCTCTAAAAAAGTCGAATTTTTCATCGAAAAACTGTTGATTTCAACCGCGAATAACTCGAAAAATATTAGTTTTACGAAGAAAATGTAAAGAACATTTTTTCTTAGAATTACTTTTGACATCGATTTACATGGTTAAAAATTCCCGCCCCCGAGATGGGGTGGCAACCACCCCCAAGGTTTTAGCGTACAGCGGCATGATATAGAAAATGATCCTTGAACTATTCCCTACCTTCTGTGAAAATTTCAAGTAAATCTATGCTGGACGAAAAAATTGCGAGCCAAAATGCTTCATTTCCTCGACTAACACTCACCGACACAAAATTCAGCCACTAAAAATGTTTGATTAAGTTTGACAATTTATAACTTTATTATTTTTTACTCCGATTTTCAAGATTCTTGCATCAGTTTGTAGGTACATGTATTGATATCGTCTGTTATTCTTTCGGTAACAAAAAATTTTTGCTTATATGGCATTATACGGTGGTAAATGGAAGCGTTATAAATTCTCCTAACTTTAAAAAATTCTTTCTGTGGAAAAATTGAAGGACTCATTTTGTTTCATACTCATTTCGTATTATCTCGGAGGCGTCCCTAAGATTTTGTTTTCTGAATTATTCAAATATGTCTTTTCTTGTAAAAGCTGTAAATAAAAACACTGCTTTGAAGGTTTATTGAATTAAAAATATCAAACGGACTAAAATTATCAACGCAAAACAAGACAATTCAATAGCGGGTTTGGCATCGAATAAATAAGATGTGTTATCCTTGCCTGGGTACCTAACAGGGCCGGATTTAAGGGTGGCATGCTGGGCAGCTGCCCAGGCCTCCACATTCCGGGGGCCCCCACAAAGCCTCAAACGTAAAAAATATCAGCAAATTATTCACATAGAATTATTTTTGTTTTATACAAACACTTGTGCCGTCCACTCTCTAAAAGTTGCAAAAGCTGCAGCTGAGTGTTGTTCTGCTGCTACAGCATTATCTGATTTCTTAAAGAACTATATGTATTTTCACTTCCTCTACATATAGATACAACTTGTTAATCAAATGTTTAAAAGCTGCATCTTTAAGCGACAGCAACGCAGACCGTGGCAGAAATATTATTGTTCCTAAAAGAGTAAATACTACTAGATGGTTATCCAGATGTGATACCGCAAAGGCACTATTTAAAGATTATAATCAGACTAATGTAGACTTATTCAAAATTTCAGAAGCAACATTTTAAAACTCGTAGCGATACAAATTGTTTGTATAATCGAATGTGCTTACTGCAAACAGGAATATTTGCAATATTTTGGAATGAAATCTTAGAGAAAACAAACAGTCCAAGTCGTATTCTGCAAGATCCAAATATTGCCCTTAATTCCGGAATGGCAGCACTTAAATCACTTAAAGTAAAGAATTTATACAGTCAAGACGTGACAATTTCAAAACATATGAGACGCGATGGTAAGCGGAAGTCAAGACAATTCAACACATAGAAAGTGACTACGGAATATTCGACTGACTCCACTGGATTATGGAACATCTCAAGAGGCTGAAATGACAACATCAAAGAAATTTAGGACTCAAAATTTTATCGCTATTATAGATCAACTCATTACCTCTTTAAGTCAGAGGCTTTCTGCATATAAATGCATTCATTCCAATTTTGGATTTTTACATCATTTAGATATATTTTGGTCATGCATATGTGTACAATATTTTGGCCATGTTATGCGGCACCCAGAGAGATATAATATCCTTCATTTAATAATAAAAGGCAAGGTAGACGGAAGAAGAGGGACAGGTCGAAGAAGAACGTCATGGCTTAAAAACCTGAGAGAATGGTTTAACAGATCCTCTACATCCCTTTTCCGAGCTGCAGTGAACAAAATTACTATAGCCAATTTGATAGCCAATGCTCGATAATCAAGCACGGCACATGAAGAAGAAGACATCATTTAGCTTCAGAGCTATCAAAGCTTAGGTACTGACATCTGTAGCAATGATTTAGATGAAATTCTAGGTGTCGAACTAATACAATTTGTAGAATTTTTCAAAGAGGATATCTGCTCATTAAATATAAGCAAAGAACTTTAAATGTACCGATTGCTAGAAGAAAAGAATGTGAATGATGCGTTTCCAAATGTTGAGGTGATACTTCGTTTATATTTCTGATACCAACTAACTGTAGTGGGGAGAGTTAATAGGGCTTTTCATCGATTGTCATTTGTTTCGAGCTTCTGTCATATGTCGTATACTCCGTGTATATTAATATTATACACAGATTATACAACATACATGACAGAAGCTCGAAACAAATGACTGTGAATGAAAAGCCCTACTCTCAAAACTTAAGTTAATTAAAAATTGACTTCGGTCTATGATGGGCCAAGAACGTTTGAATCATCTCTCTACAATGAGCATTGAACACGATGTCTTAAAGCAATAAGACATGTCCGACATAGTCAAGGAATGTTCAAGTAAAAAATCTCGAAAAGTATCCTGACTTCAACCCTACATCCTATGTTTATTTTTAATATTTTACTGTAACAAATCTTAATTTCTACTGAATTTAAAAATATAGTTGGACAGGGCCCCCACAACAATTCTGACCAGGGGCCTCCACTGCCTTAAATCCGGCCCTGGTACCTAATAGCCCGATATTCCTTTACCAGGACCATACTGTACCAAATCTTCTAGTGACCTAGGATGACGGCGAATAGCTATTTTAAGACTTGGTTTGGGAGCTGCTAGCCTTCAGTCAATACCCTAGGGCCAATGGAGTTCCCAGATCAACACTTTGGTAGAACTCTTCTCTCTATTGTGGCAAACATTATATAATTTTAATGTTGTTCTTCTTCAGATGCCATCTCCCCGACGGAGGTCGACAATCGGCAATCATCATAGCTATTCGGACTTTAGAGATGACTGCTCTGAAAAGTTCATGTGATGTACATCCGTACCATTCTCTCAGGTTCCGCAGCCACGATATTCTGCGTCTTCCTATGCTTCTTTTTCCTTGAATCTTTCCCTGCATAATCAATTGGAGCAAGTTGTATCTCTCTTCACGTGTAATATGTCCGAGATATTCCAATTTTCTTGTCTTGATTGTATTTAAGACTTCCATTTCTTTATTCATCTTTCTCAGAACCTCTTTGTTTATATCGTGTTCTCTCCATGATATTTTCAGAATTCTTCTACATCCACAACTCGAATGATTCCAGTTTTTTCACTGATGCCGCATTCAAGGTCCAAGCTTTCATTTCATAAAACGAAGTCGAGAAAACGTAGCACCTGACCAACCTAACTCTTAGCGCAACTTCAAATCTCTTTTGCAGGTCACTCTTCTCATCTGTTTAAGTCTAAATGTTTTTAATAATTTTTCCTTTTCTCTTTCTTGGTCAACTTCATGTTCTGAATAATTAATGCTCCAATAGGTCTAACAGCGGTTCTCAATCTGTGGTACATGTACCACTGCTGGTACATACAGGGTGAGTTTTTAGTGCGGGATCGGTCGATAATTCCATTACGGTATAGAAAATCGAAAAAAGTTATTTAGAAAAAATGTAGGCAATGATATTCTCCACGCTTGGAAAATATGTCCATTTCTACAGGGTGGTCAATAACAGCGTGGTATATCAAACATATAATTTTTTAAATGGGACACCCTATATATCTTTTCATATTTATATTCCCCTCATAATTCTTGTTCATATAATATAGGGTTTTGGATTACTATACAGAGTATTTAACAAGTTATGACCATTTTTATTTCGAAATCCCTATGAGATTAACACCCTGTATATAAAGAAGTAATTCATAGACAATAATTTGTTTTATGTAGTAAGATAGACAATATACTGTAGTTTTTAAATTAAGTCCAATTGAAATCATTGACGAATGTTTGTATACAGGGTGAACTACAAAACCAAATTACGATTTTCTCGATTTTTTTAAATGGGTTACTCTATATTTTATTTTTTTTAAATATTGTATTTATTATACTCTTTCATTTTTATATAGCATTCCCTATATCTAAACTTATTACTTTCGAAGATATTTTTAGTTTTCTTGAACTTTCGGGAATACATTCAATTTTTCTAGTAGAAATAAGTTGGTATTGAATCACAATTAAATATTAAACAAAATTATTTTTATTCAATAAATATCTAACACAAAATATAAACCATAGCAATATGCAATGAATGTATCAATAAATGTGGTATTAAGGAATTATCATATTTCCCTAATATACAAGAATCCTACAATTCCTCCAAAAAGATATAGGTATATTGTGTATAATAAAATTACAAGATTATAAGATATAGATTTAATAAACAACTCACACAAAACATAAATCAAAACAATATACAACTAATTTAATAGTTTTTAGATTATTACATCAACAGCATTCTAAGCCAAGAAGTTTTTAGTAACACATTCCTAATTGCAGATTGTGACCCGCAGTTATTAATAATATAATTTTCATAATAAATTTCATTAATATGCATCAAGAAATCCCTACTTTGTTACCACTCAAACTAGGTGATCTATAAATGTTTAAGGTGATATTGTTAGAGATTATGTGATTGGTCCACATTTTTTGACGGTTGAGGTTTTTATACGGCGGTGCTCCAGTTCTTCCAAAATTGATTTTTTTCAAGTGGGGCTATATAAAAAACCTTGTATACCACAAGCATCCAACAAAGCTTGATGATATGAACAATAGAATAAAAGAAGCTTTTAATAATATTGACTTACAAAAATGTTAGAAATGTGGCTCTGTCATTTGAATATCGGTTACAAAATTGCATAGACGTTGAAAGTGGTCATTTTCAACATTTACTTTAGACTTATATCCTTAACATCACCTTAATTGGTACATTTATTAAATTTTGTTATGGTTTATTATTTTTTTGTTAGTTATTTATTGAATGAAAATATTTGTTATATTATTATATAATACTTGTTTGTTAAGTTATTTATATAAGAATTGAATGTATTCCCGGCAAATGAAGAAAACTAAAAATATCTCAGAAACTAATAAGTTTAGGTATAGGAGATGCTATATAAAAATTAAAGAGTATCATAAATACAATATTTAAAAAAATATATATATAGGGTGATATATTAAAAACAATTGAGAAAATCGTAATTTTGTTTTGTAGTTTAAAAGTGCTTATAAAAATGAATGTTCTACTAAAAAATTCTTGGCTTAGAATGCTGTTGATATACCAATCTAAAAACTGTTATATCAGTTGTATATTGTTTTGATTTATGTTTCATGTAAGTTATTTATTGAATAAAAATAACCTTGTTATATTATTATATACAATACAAAGTTTTTTTTGTAGGAATTTTACGATTCTTGTATATTAGGGAAATATGATAATTTCTTAATATCACATTTATTGGTATATTCACTACATATTGCTATGGTTTATATTTTGTGTTAGTTATTTATCTAATAAAAATAATTTTGTTTAATTATCACTCAATACTAACTTATTTCTACTAGCAAAATTGAATGTATTCCCGAAATTTGAAGAAAACTAAAAATATCTCGGAAAGTAATCAGTTTGGATATAGGGAATGCTATATAAAAATGAAAGAGTATATTAAATACAATAATGTTTAAAAATAAAATATAGGGTGATTCATTTAAAAAAATAGAGAAAATCGTAATTTGGTTTTGTAGTTCACCCTGTATACAAATATTCGTCAATGATGTGAATTGGACTTAATTTAAAAACTACAGTGTATTGTTTATCTTAATAAATAAACCAAATTATTGTCTACGAATTACTTCTTTATATACAGGGTGTTAATCTCAAAGTGATTTCGAAATAAAAATGGTCATAACTTGTTAAATACTCTGTATAGTAATGCAAAACCATATATTATATGAACAAGAACTATGAGGAGAATATAAATATGAAAAAATATACAGGGTGTCCCATTTAAAAAATTATATGTTTGTTATACCACGCATTTACTGATCACCCTGTAGAAATGGACATATTTTCCAAACGTGGAGAATATCATTGCCTACATTTTTTTTAAATAACTTTTCTCGATATTTTATATCATAAGTTATCGACCGATCCCGCACTAAAAACTCACCCTGTATATTATCATTCGCGGTGGTACACAAAACAAAACAAAATTAAAGTAGTAGTACTTAGTAGGTAAGTCTTGATAATACAATGTAAAAATATAGGTGGTACCAAAAATAATAAAAATGACTGTAGGTACTACATGACCCAAAAAAGTTGAGAACCGCTGGCCTAAATAATAAGTGTATATAATTGCCAATTAGAAAACAGTAACTGTATTGCATAATTTTCTGAACGAAACAACATTTCAAAATGCAGGTTTGGCGGTTATAAAAATAGCGATTAAATTTTAGAATTTTTTTGTTTAGATGAATCGTTTGCTGCCATTCAGAGGTTGCATGCGGTCACTGGAAATTAACAACGAACAGCAATTTTTAAGAAATAACAAAAACGTACAGAGTTCTAATATAACTTTGTGCTTCTCAAACGTTGAAGAAGGTGCTTACTTTGGAGGAGACTCATATGCTATATACAGTAAGTACAAATTTTTTAATCGTACGCTTGTCTACAAAAGATAAATTAAATGTAAATGTAATTTATGTTTTTGATAAATAGTCCCAGTAGTTTTTCTTTCTTTTTGTACATTTGCATATTTGTCACATTCTACCTCCATTTAGATATTCCATATACAGGGTGATTGATTAGTGGGGTAAAGCTCAATAGATCCACTATAGTAATAGATAGCAATAAGAGTTAGTAACAAAAATTGTAGCCAACTTTAAGCTTCACATTACAAAATTAGTTAGAATGTTACAGGGTGTTTGATAACGTAGTGGCAGACCAAACTTATGTTTTTTTTTAAATGGGACACACTATATTTTATTTTATATTCGAAAACCTGTTAACTTCTCCATCATAAAAATAAAGGTTTGTTATGTTATACAGGGTATTTACAAAGTTATAACCAATTTTATATGAAAATCGTAACAAGTTTAACTCCCCGTATAAATAAAAATAAGCACAACAGCAATGGTTTATTAATGCCATATTTTTTATCTATTGTCAAAATTTTTAAAAATTATTGACATTGTTAATTTTCTTTATATCAAATACAGGGTGAGTCAAAACGCAAGTACATTATTTTCTCATTAATTTTAAATGGAACACCCTGTATTTTATATCAGTATTGAAAATTACCATTACCGTACTTTAATTTTTATATAACATTCCCTATGTCTAAATTTATTAGTTTTCGAGATATTTTCATTTTTCAGAGGAAATTATTTTAGGTATCTAAATTTTTCCAAATTTTAAGTAAGCCATGACTGAATTGACAATTGACGATTACTGATTATCAATCCGGTAATAAATGTAACAATGTAGCAAATAAAGAAAGAAAAATAATTTATTAGTAATAAATTTTACAAAAAAACACACAAACACAAAATACAACATTTTGTGAAGACAATTAAACACTACTTTTGTACGTAAATGTAACGTTGTAACAAATTAAAAACGAAAAATAATTTATCAGTAATACATTTTGCAAAAAAATATGTTTGAAAAAATTAAAAGCTACTTGTAATAAAATATTTTCGATATTTAATTACATAAGGTGTTCAAAATTACCTCTTAACACATTTATGCACGCCTGAAAACGATCATTGAATGAGCTACTTACGCTACGAAGCATTTGTAAATTAACACATCGAAATACACTTTGTATTCTATTTTTCATCTCATCCCTTGTTGTTGGAGGTAGGTATTTTATAAACTTCATTATTAACGTAACCCCAAAAAAATCAGTCCAGTTTATTCAATTCTGGTGATCTGGGTGGCCATGCTACTGGTCCATTGAAAAATGAAAATATCTCGAAAACTAATAAATTTAGACATAGGGAATATTATACAAAAATTAAAGTACGGTAACGGTACTTTTCGATAGTGAGTATTTACGAGTATTTATTCGAAGTATTTCTGAGAAAATAACGCGTTTTGACTCACCCTGTATTTGATGTAAAGAAAATTAGCAATATTAATCATTTTTGAAAATTTTGACAATACATAAAAAATATGGCATTAATAAACCATTGCTGTTGTACTTATTTTTATTTATACAGGGAGTTGAACTTGTTACGATTTTCATATAAAATTGGTTATAACTTTGTAAATACCCTGTATAACATAACAAACCTTTATATTTTTGTGGTGGAGAAGTTAACAGGAGTTTGAATATAAAATAAAATATAGGGTATTCCATTTAAAAAAACATAAGTTTGGTCTGCCACTGTGTTATAGAATACCCTGTAATAATCTTACTAATTTTGTAATATGAAGCTCAAAGTTGGCTACAATTTTTGTTATTAACTTTTATTGCTATCTATTACTATAGCGGATCTATTGAGCTTTACCCCACTAATCAATCACCCTGTATTAAACCCCCCTTATTTTAAAACGTTTTATATTCACTTCTTGTTCTTTGTCTGTCTCTTTGTCACTATATCCGAAAAATCTTATAATTGATTTGAAACATATTTCCCGACTAGGTATGCAACTCGATGGCAATGCAACATTAAACAACTTTTACATGGATACATTGAGTTTAATATTCCAAAAAAATCATAGTTATTTTAATACTGTTGCACTAGAACTTATATGCCAGTATTTATCTCCATACATAACATCCAATATGGTCTATTGACTATACCTATACCTGGCTTTCGCCCAGGAGACTCGGATTCAATTCCCCGTATCGGAAATCCGTTTTGTTTTTAAATTAACATTTTGATTTGAAAAATAATTGTTTTTATAATACTTTTTTTATATTGTGCCCTATAAATAATAAATACGTGTTATTATAAAACGTTCTTTTTTATGAAAGTGTAATTTTTCAAAAAACATATCCACACTCCACATCTCCATATACATACATTTTAACCATAATCACTATAAGCTCAAATTACAATTTAACTTTAGATACTATCAACTAATATGGTACTTCTTCTTAAAGTGCCGTCTCTTCAATGGAGGTTGGCTACTACAATTGCAAACTCTTCTCTGTCTTCAGCTGTTCTTATTAGCTGTTCAAAATTTAGCCCTGTCCATTGTCGGATGTTTCTGAGCCACGATAGTCTTTTCCTTCCTAGTTCTCTCCTTCTCTCGATCTTTCCTTTCACTATAAGTTGAGCATATTGGTACGGTACTTATTATTTCTCAGTATGTGGCCCAGGTATGATGTTTTTCTAACTTTCACTGCGTTGAAAAGTTCTCTTGCCTTGCCTATTCTATGCAGCACTTCTTCGTTTGAGGTATGCGATGTCCACGAAATTTTGAGAATTCTCCGGTAGATCCACATTTCAAAGGCCTCCAACTTATGTATGGTTGATGTTTTAAGGGTCCATGTCTCAACTGCATAGAGAAGAGTCGACCGCATTTGGATAAACGTAGTCGAATTTCGAGATTTATTCGAGAATCACAAAGCAGTTTTTTGATTTTATCGAAAGATTTTCTGGCCTGTTCTATTCTCTATATTATTTCTAGATCAGGATTTAGGCTGCTATCGATCCAACATCCCAAGAACTTAAATCTATTGACTTGTTCTAAAATGTGCCCATTTATTGTGCAAGGTTGAGGTACATTTTGGTTTTTTTGGATTGACATCACTTTGGTTTTTTTAATGTTTATTTTCATACCAAGCTGCTCACAGGTCGAGTTGGTCTTGTCGATGAGTCGTTGTAGACCCAAGTTGGAATCCGCAATCAACACCGTATCATCGGCGTATCTGATGCTGTTGATATTTACGCCATTCACCTTGACTCCATCCTTGGAGTCCTCCAGTGCCTCTTTAAATAGACACTCGGAGTAAAGATCAAACAGCAGAGGCGACAGAACACATCCCTGTCTAACTCCCCTCCTAATTTCTACTTCTGCGGATGTGGAACCCTCGATCCTAAGTCTGTCGTTTTGGTTCCAGTACAAGTTCTTTAGTAAATTAATGTCTTTTCCATCTAAACCGACTTCTTGCAAACGTTCTAATAGTAGGTCGTGTCTTACTCTATCAAATGCTTTTTCGAAGTCTATAAAGCATATAAATATATCTTTCCGTTGGTCGTAGCATTTTTGTGCGAGAACTAGTAAATTGAAGAGGGCTTCTCTCGTTCCCATGCCGGCTCTGAATCCAAACTGATCGTCTCCGATGATTGTTTCGCACTTTCTATACATACGATTATGGAAGGCTTATCAGACGGAACTCATTGCAGTGTTGTGGGTTTGGCTATTTTGGTAGTGGGATGAATATTGACTCTAGCCAGTCTTGGGGTATTTTACCTGTATTATAAATGCGATTGAATAAAACGACAAATATTTCGATATTTCCTTCGCTGATTAGTTTCAACGTTTCTGGGTATATTCCATCTGGACCTGGGCTTTTATTTGTTTTGAGTTGGTTAATTGCATTTATAATTTCAGATTTCAGAATTGCTGGCCCTTCGTTGTTATTTTCCAATATTGGTTCTTCTCGTATGTCATGAAAAAGAATTTTAATATAGTTTTCCCACTCTTTCAGTTTATCTTCCGTTGATTCTAGCAGTTTTCCATCCGTGTTCAGCATGGTGTGAAAAGTTGTTCGTTCGGTAGTTGATGTAAACTCTTTTACCTTTTTATGTGTGGTACTACACTTTTCCAAAAACCATTCAGACACACTTAGCTATCTATTCTCTTCTTCTTCTTCTTCTCCTTAGATCAGGCGAGACTCGTTAGTTTAGTCGTAAGGCCTTCGTACCATACTTTGTTTTTTCCTTAAACTCTAATAAGTTCTGTGGCCTCAACAAAGACCAGCCATTTTCTTATTGGCAATTTTAGGATCTCTTAGTTGACCAGTGAATCCCTGTCTTACATCACTAAGCACACTGCAATGGCATAATAAGAGCTTTAGGGTCAATTTCATAAATGTAAAAACTTCAGCCTAGAACAGAGTTGTATGTTGACTTGGGCTGTAAGATTTATTACAGATACATATTTGCCCAAAGACTCCTGATCCAGTACCATGGGTAGTTTGATATCCATCAGTGAACCATATTAAGTCCCCATTAATATTTGGGACTTTTTGTTCTCAAGATGGTATAATTGTGTTAATCTTCTCGGTGAAGATTAGTTCTGGTGTCATCTAGACCTTTTGTATGTTTTCTTTCATGAGTACCTGTATCTTCAAATCAAATATTACATGTTTTTCTACGTGAAACGCACACTTACGTATGTATTTGCACACTTTCTCTATTTAGTCTTCCGTATACCACAACCCTTTTCAAAATCATTCCTTACATAATATACTACCATCACATTCGGTTACATGTCCATTTATAATTTTTGGCAATTTATTCAAAATTATAATTATTATATTGTTAAAAATGTATAAACATTTTCAATTTCTTTGCAACACGAAAATGCAGCAGCTGCATAATACTCTGGTTAAATGGGAGAGTGCAGGAAGAGTCTATACCGGTTTCGGAGGTCTTTCCCCCCTCATCAGTAGTCCCATATCCTCTTCTCTCCGATTTATCCACGTATCATACTTTGCACCTTTCCGAATTGCAAAGAAAGAAATGTCACGGATGAACTAAAGCCATCTACCGAAAAACAAAGTAAGTTATCAATCGAAGTAGCACAGAAAACGACAATAAATATCGCCTCCGTGCCACCAGATTGACAACAGGTGGAATACTTTCTTTGGTAACACCTCCTGAGATTTTCAAAATTTATAAATCAAACAGGATGCCGAGGAAATTAAGATGAGTGAATTTTAAATAATTCACAACTCATCTGCTCAGCGTGGTAAAAGTTCCATCAAGACAGATTCCTTAATATTGCTCCTACAAAAGAGTAAATGAATTAAAAATGTATAAACATTTTCAATTTCTTTGCAAGAGTCTATACCGGTTTCAAAGGTCTTTTCCCCCTCATCAGTAGTCCTATTCCGATAGGTGAGTTGCCGGAATTTAATTGAAATGAATGTAATAATAAAAGAATGTGTGTGTACTTTGTACGCACGTAAGAAGTTATACTTCTATTATATGATTTAAACGAAATTAATATACTTTTTATTTATATTTTGTTTAAATATTAAACTAATTTATACTTACTACTTCTCAAACATTTTTATTAGAACAGTGCCAAAAATTAAAATAATAAAAGAATAAAACACACACAAACACATTAAACAAGCCACAAATGATGTCTGAACATTAATTGTCGAAAATTTTTTTAACTAAATACGTATTTTCTGAAAATACAATTATATAATAAATATACTTACAATCATAAAATGTATTAAAAAAACAAAAAAGAAAGTTTCTATTGGGACTCGAACCAGCGCTGATAAGCACGGTTGGTATTGGAATTCATTCGCCTTCAACGCTTAGCCACAGACACTATGTGTCATTATTTACGAAGATCGACTAACTAAACGGATTAAACTTGTGATATTTTGATATTTTGAAAATTGATCAAATTATTTTAATTTTGAATTGAAATGATTTAGAATTGAAAAAATACAACAAAACATAGAGTAAGAAAACAATATATTAGGTGAATATTGATAGAAATTTTGATGGTAATCAAATTATATAAATAAAAGTTTTACATACTAGGTATGTATTTTGGCAGATCAAATAGGTAGGTTTATACCCATGATACATTAACAATTATTACGTACCTGTTGCTTTTAAAAACTATTTAAAAGTCACTACAATATTATAAACTTTTTTGTTTCTGTCCTCACAACAATAAAACTAATATATTATACATTTGTTTACCTTTACCTTTACCTCCAAACCACAGCTGTCCTCTGTCCTACAGCTGCCATATCGGATAATTTTTGACATGTCATTTGAACATCCAATCAGAACAAAGTTATAATGCGCATGCGCCGGGCTGATAGGTTTTAACATATAAAAATTCACCCTCTATCGCCGGTAAAGAAGTATAACTTCAAAAAGAACGATAAATATTTTATTTATTGTAACGAAAATGTGTTTCGCTTTGGTCTCGGAAGAAAAGATGGATGTTAGCGACGACCAGACCCGATGCGTTTGCCTGCTGAGTGGTTACTGAAGAAAAAAACCACAGACGATAAATATGTTTGTGTTTCTTTTACTTTGACCAGCTGTCAATAAATCACTAGGTCTGGCGTACACTTTTGCAGTTTCAAGAAAACAATTTCGATGCATGTGAGTTGTTTACATAATGGTCTGATATGATAACTAATTTATGTGGGTGAGAAAACAGATGTTGACAGAGTTAAGCCATGTCACTCTTAAACATTTTTGTATTTAATTTAATGTGAATTTCGAATGACTAAGTTGTTTCGCTTTTGAGAAAAAATATTAAAATTAAAATTAGCGAAATAGTAATTAAAGCGTATCGCTATAGTCCCATATCCTCTTCTCTCCGATTTATCCACATATCATACTTTGTGCCTTTCCGAGTTGCAAAGAAAGAAATGTCACGGATGAACTAGAGCCATCTACCGAAAAACAAAGTAAGTTATCAATCGAAGTAGCACAGAAAACCCAAAGTATGAAACAGAAGGCCCAAAGTATGATACGTTGATAAATCGGAGAGAAGAGGATATGGGACTACTGATGAGGAGGAAAAAACCTCCGAAACCGGACTCTTATAGACTCTTCCTGCACTCTCCGATTTAACCAGAGTATTATGCAGCTGCTGCATTTTCGCGTTGCAAAGAAATTGAAAATGTTTATACATTTTTAATTCATTTATTCTTCTGTAGGAGTATTAAGGAATCTTTCTTGATGGAACTTTTACCACGCTGAGCAGATGAGTTGTGAATTATTTAAAATTCTCTCATCTTAATTTCCTCGGCATCCTGTTTGATTTATAAATTTTGAAAATCTCAGGAGGTGTAACCAAAGAAAGTATTCCACTTGTTGTCAATCTGGTGGTACGGAGGCGATTTATTGTCGTTTTCTGTGCTACTTCGATTGATAACTGACTATACTTTATTATATTGTTGTGTCCTCCTGTATATGCTAACAAAAAATTAGCGAAATATTGATTAATAAAGTCAAAGAGTTATTTCCAAATAACTTAGGACCAAGTAGGTACTAAAACCTTCCTCAAAGGCATCCAATACATTCAAGAATTTCGTATTGCTTTATTAATTTCACGTACCTACTGTTTAATTTATGTCAGTAAATATCTAGATATAAAATAGTCTAAAACTTTAAAAGGGTAAACCCTGTAGTTGGCTGTATACCTTTGTTAAGACAACGTAGAATGAAGTAAACACTTCTGTTGTATGTAGGTATATAATTTATTAAAAAATTCTTAAAATTTATCCACAAGGGAGTGGAAGTACAACAAAACGTTTTCGGTCAAACTGACCATCCTCAGTGTAAACCTGGAAATAAGTGAACCACTTAGATTGAAATGCAAAAGGGTGAAATTTTGACAGTTAAAAAAGAAAATGTGGTTACTTACGTCCAGTGTACAAGTAATTGAAACTAGCCACTTGAATAGGTGTAAAACCTCAAAATAACATTATTGCTACATTATGAGCTGTGTAGTAATCGACAATAAGTCGATGTCTTAAGATTAAAAATATATCACATGTGGATGTATGTCATCCTTGCTCGAAATTTACACAAGGTTGTGATCAGGTGAGAGGTTAACAACCAACTGATTAGACAGATTGGTGCCATAGAGTTATATATTAGCATAGAGAGAGTGTCATTCAGAGCGAAGTGACGACACCATCTTTTTTATTTGGATTAGTGCTGTTTCACTCTTACGTATAGTAAAGCTGCTACAGTTGTCCTCCTCTTCCGTGCCTATATTCACACTGAATGTCATCATAGATTTTCGATACAATGTGTTAGAAAAAGATGCAGCAAACCAGTCCATGAGATCTTGTCGTCAGGAAGCGCGGAAGGTAGGCTCCCTCTATGTTAATATATACCTCTATGATTGGTGCCTGAAAATTCATGACAAGATGTCAAAGAAGATAGGTGGATTTCTCAAATGTCAACCGGAAAATTTGACAGAGTGAATTAATATTTAACTTAATTATTAAATTGGGAATATGCCACTATTAAAAATGTTTGTTATGAATTCTAAGTTGTAAATAAAGGTTAATAAGCTGTAATAATATATTCATTAATGCACCGAAAACAAAGGCAAAATTCTACTCATATGCTGTGACGTCATAGACTGTTTGTCAACTGTATAGGACTAAGAATAATTATATTTATTTGAGTAAAGTTATAATGAATGAATATTATTGAAAATTATATAGAAAAATTTTTTTATATAGAAATTTTTTTTAAATATGACATCTTAATAGAGTAGCAGCTGTAGAGTTGGAAGAAATGCTAATAGGGAATGGTCGGTTGCAACCGACCATTCGGGGTTGGTCCCTGAAACATATGCAACCGACCATTCCCTATTAGCATTTCTTCCAACTCTACAGCTGCTACTCTATTAAGATGTCATATTTAAAAAAAAATTCTATATAAAAAAATTTTTCTATATAATTTTCAATAATATTCATTCATTATAACTTTACTCAAATAAATATAATTATTCTTAGTCCTATACAGTTGACAAACAGTCTATGACGTCACAGCATATGAGTAGAATTTTGCCTTTGTTTTCGGTGCATTAATGAATATATTATTACAGCTTATTAACCTTTATTTACAACTTAGAATTCATAACAAACATTTTTAATAGTGGCATATTCCCAATTTAATAATTTAGTTAAATATTAATTCACTCTGTCAAATTTTCCGGTTGACATTTGAGAAATCCACCTATCTTCTTTGACATCTTGTCATGAATTTTCAGGCACCAATCTGTCTAATCAGTTGGTTGTTAACCTCTCACCTGATCACAACCTTGTTGTGTAAATTCCGAGCAAGGATGACATACATCCACATGTGATATATTTTTAATCTTAAGACATCGACTTATTGTCGATTACTACACAGCTCATAATGTAGCAATAATGTTATTTTGAGGTTTTACACCTATTCAAGTGGCTAGTTTTAATTACTTGTACACTGGACGTAAGTAACCACATTTTCTTTTTTAACTGTCAAAATTTCACCCTTTTGCATTTCAATCTAAGTGGTTCACTTATTTCCAGGTTTACACTGAGGATGGTCAGTTTGACCGAAAACGTTTTGTTGTACTTCCACTCCCTTGTGGATAAATTTTAAGAATTTTTTAATAAATTATATACCTACATACAACAGAAGTGTTTACTTCATTCTACGTTGATAAAATAGTCTCGCATGATTTTATTGCCTTACTTAGCCAAATAATATTTTTATTTTTTAGAAGAAGATTTTCAGATCAGCGATATGTTAGAACTCAGCTTTGAATTTAGAACATCAGAACAAAACGGTATCTTACTAAGTGTTTCTAACCAGGGAGATTATCCCGCGTTATCCGTAGAATTACAAAATGGTGGTATAGTTATGGCAGTAAACTTGGGCAATGGAGTTATTACCAACGTAACTAACAACCTCAACTCCGATATTGCTTTATGTAACAATAAGTGGCACAACATAACAGCATTATATTCAAGTTCTGAATTAACAGTGTACGTGGATGGTATAAGAAAAAGTTGGGTACAGAGCGATATCAATTCTACCATGGATGAAATGGAGGCACCATTGTACGTTGGAGGATTACCAGGTAAACTTGATAACTATTTTATAAGTCCATCTTCTTCTTCATGTACCTCATCATTTATAGTCTGGGCAGATTATTGGAGAATAGGCCATTTTTGAGAAAAGTTATTTACCAGCAATTTTATTGCCGGAATCGAATCTTATGATTGTACAGCTGGTTCCAAAAAAAACTGATACGACTCTTATAGCGTATTTTGTAGAAAATTGAGCAGTGTACTTTCTTCTTCTTCTTCTTCTTTTTGTTTTTGGTCTCGCTGCAAGGCAATTGCCAGCACGATTTATAGGCGATCTTGATGTAGTCTGGCTCTAAGCCATATCAAAATCGCTGACTAAGTTCTTGTAAAAAGTTTTGATGGTGTGAGATATAATAAAATATGAGTTTAATTATATTTAGTTTATTATATTTTAAAGGATAAATACTTATTATTTACATACTGTCACGGTCACTGCCAAATCTTAAAATTTGTCAGATAACTTCAACCACAAAAAATGGCTGTTTGTTTGTTGATTTTATTATTTGTCTGTCATAATAAATACATACAGTGCGTCCATAAAGTAACGCATAAATGTATTATTTCGTAAACCAGCGACATTAATAGAAAATCCTGAAACCGGGTCGATTTTTATTTTTAGATTCTGATTTTTTGGCATATATATCATACTAGTGACGTCATCCATCTGGGCGCGATGACGTAATTGATGATTTTTTTAAATGAGAATAGGGGTCATGTGATAGCTCATTTGGAAGGGTATTCAATTCTCTATTCACTAATATAAACATTAACCTAATTATTTATACAAGGTGTTAAAAAAAAAACATTTTTTTAATTAAAATAATTGAGACAAAAAGAAGAATGTACGTAGTTTATTTAATTCAAAATACGTTTTACTGTTGTCAGAAAACAGGAAAAAAATGTTTATTTGAGAAATAAATATTGTTTTTTTGCTGCCACCCACCTGTCGCTTGGCAGTTTGAACATTTCGTTTAAGCGAAAATCAATGTTTATTTGTCAAATAAAATTTTTTTCTGTTTACTGACAGTAGTAAAATGTATTTTGAATTAAATAATTACATCATATTCTTCTTTTTGTCTCACTTATTTTATTTAAAAAAAATGTTTTTTGAACACACTGTATAAATAATTATGTTAAAGTTTATATTATTGGATAGAGAATTGAATACCCTTTCAAATGAGCTATCCAATGACCCCTATTCTCATTTAAAAAATCATCGATTACGTCATCACGCCCAGATGGATGACGTCACTAGTATGATATATATGCCAAAAAAATCGACATGTTTCGGGAATTTTCCTTAAAGTAACCGGTTTACGAAATAACGAATTTATGCGTTACTTTATGGACGCACTGTATAATATAATGTCAGACCAATCATACACTGCTCAAAATGATCAAATCTTACTAAGAGTCGTATCAGTTTTTTTAGGAACCAGCTGTACATATATATTAATAATATAGGTATGCAAAGTCCGCAGATAGTGTGCTACTTTTTTTATAAACAAAATGGCGCCCGAAAATCGTGTTTTTTTAATTTTTGCTCTATAACTCCAAGGATTTTAACCTTACACCAAAAATCTTTAAATAAAAATTCACCGTTATTATATTGTGCATAGAGACGTGTTTTTCCCGATTTACTTCGACAAAAATTTTTTCCGGAAAATGCGGGGTTTTCCAACAAAATCTTTAATTTTCAGATAAGTAATTGTTTATCAATATTAAAAAGCTCTTATATATACAAGCTCTTTTCGTATAGATTATAATTCCAGAAGCCGATGGAAATTGAATGAGCAGTTTAGCAATAATTGAATTTGTTAATTAAAAATTTACGATCGCTATAATAACCACAATATTTATGACACATAAGAATAACTATGATTTTTGTATAAAAAGACACTGTACCTTTCTAATGTATCTTACAGAATTGAAATTGGAGTATTTAGGCGGCCTCAGCAATATTTTAAAATTATAAACAATTTTTTGGCTTATAAACAAATAAAATATTTCGGGAAATATTAAGTTAAATTAAATCATGAAAACGGTGTTGAAAAAAAAGCGGCAGGACGCTTCTTCTAAAAGAAAAAACGTTTAATTTTGATAAGTGGTTCCTGAGATACTACCGGTCAAAGTTGACCGGCATTTATGCCAAAGATATAAACAATAATATCATAATTTTCGAACCATCACCTTTTTATTTTTGTCCTCTTTCTCCACACCAATTTTCGTATCTATAAAATACTCATAACATATATTATTATAATAAAAACTATCGATATTACTAGTGAAAATTGCCAAAAATAGCAAAATTCCAATCAAAAATTAGGTTGGAGAAAATGTAATCTTAAAGCTCAAAATCGGTATACGTCAAAAAAATTGCATTTTCTCGGCTTCCAATGGAGCAATTTTCTTCATTCTTTTTTTGTTCCCAAGTAACTAACGCATTATTAGATGTCAAACTTGCTTTTGTTTTGTAATAATATATTAATTTATTTATATTAAACGAAAACTACTTATAGGTACTTTATTATATTTGTTCCAGTTGTAGACTTTTTTTAGATAAACTTACTACAAGTATACCTTTTAACGTTAAAAGCACAAATATTTTCATTTGAAAGCTGTATAATTATTTAAACAATCTTTATTTACACAAATTAAAAATTTTTGTTATAATAAAGAATTTAATTTATTATAACAAAACAAAAGCAACTTTGACATTTAATAATGAGTTATTTGGATACCTCTACTCGAGTTAGTTGGGAACAAAAAAGAATGAAGAAGATTGCTCCATGGGAAGCCGAGAAAATGCAGTTTTTTAACGTATACCGATTTTGAACTTGGAGATTACATTTTCTCCAACCTAATTTTTGATTGGAATTGTTATTTTTGGCAATTTTCACTCGTAATATCAATAGTTTTTATTATAATAATATGTTATGAGTATTTTAAAGATATGAAAATTGGTGTGGAGAAAGAGGACAAATATAAAAAGGTGATGGTTCAAAAATTATGATCCTATTGTTTATATCTTTGCCGTAAATTCCGGTCAACTTTGACCGGTTGTATCTCAGGAACCACTCAAGCGTCCTGCCGCTTTGTTTCCAATACCGTTTTCATAATTTAACTCAATTTAATATGTCCCGAGATATTCTATTTGTTTATAAGCTGAAAAATTGTTTATAATTATAATATATTCCTGATGCCGCTTAAATAATCCAATTTCAATTCTTTAAAGTACATTATGTGTGTGTATTTGGGCATTATTGGCTTCGGAGTCAATGTCCATTCGCCATCTTACCTTTTTGGGATTATTTGTATTATTTATGCGGAAGCTCTAAAGGAGTGCTTCCTGCTTTCTACTGATTTGTTCAGGTATGTATCCAATCACAATCCTGCTCAAATTTTACAAAGAACTATTTTATATACCTATATCTAATTTTCAACGATTTTTGTTTTTATTTGGAATTATTTCTTTTCATTGTGATTTTTTTTTAAAGTACATTAGATAGGTACTGTGTAATTATTGTGGTTATTATAGTGACCGTGAATTTTTAATTAATAATTCAATTGTTGCTAAACTGTTCATTCAATATTCATCTACTTCTGGAATTATAATCTTTACGAAAAGAGCTTTTATATTACCAAGTTATTTAATTATTGATAAACAATTACTTATCTAAAATTTTAGTTGAAAATTAAAGATTTTGTTGGAAAAACTCGCATTTTACGGGGAAAATTTTCGTCGAAGTAAATCGAGAAAAATACATCTCTATGCAGAATTTAATTACGGTGAATTTTTATTTGGGTGTTTTTGTGAAAAATAGGGTGATAGAAAATATAAAGAACAAATATATAATAAAATTAAAGGCAAAGGATACAAAATTAACAAAAGTTTATAGTTCAAAATTCAAAAACCACCCCGCACTCGGTTTTATAAAAAATAGCCAATCGCACAGCTTTTAATTAAATAGTTATTGTTTGTAATTAATGTTTGATTTCTTATTTAATGAATAAAAAGTTCTATTAATGAAATCGCTGTCCTTAAGTGAACTAGATTACATCGGTGATTAGCCTTAACCCCAGATGAAGGAAGGTTTGAGGTAAATAGCCCTTAGATTAGCTCTACTTTAAAGATAATTGGATGTATATTTAATTAAGACACTTGCGATAACTCTGAAGATGTTGCTTCTTAAATTGCACTGAATCTACTTTTACTTTAACTAGTAATCAAGCACTGAAGTTACTTATATGGTAATTTGAATCTAATCGGATGTTAGATCCAAATACAGATACGATATATAGATCCGAGTGAATATCACTCAGATAAGATATATTGTAGATAAGGTATTAGATACTAACTAGACAGACGTCTGCACCCCAAGATACTCAGTCACCAAGTCCTTTCCTATTCGCAATCTTTTCGATGCGTTTTCTCTAAAAAAAGTGGGGATATATCCCCTTTCAAAAAAATTCATTTCTCAAAAAGAACCGACCAGTTTGCGTTTTTAGATAAAGTAACGGTACATCATACAGGTACCGCAAAATGAAGTTAAAGAGACCTAACGGTGGCTTTCAGAAGGGAAAATTATTCAGTCAAAAGGTCTTCTTTGAAATATAACTGAAACGGAAAGTAGCAATAAAACATTGCAATACCCATTCCCGCTTGAATAGGGCTCCTAACGGGATTTCAGTAGTGAACTTCTTGGGAAGTTTCTATACTAAACAGATAACAATAATAAGAGCTATAAATATAAAATAAGAGACTTTGGGTCTACTTCCAAAACATTGTGTTTCGGCAAAGCTGCAATACAAAATGGTCCCGTTTATAATGATAAACTCAGTTATTTGCAGATACGGCCATAGGCGTACCCGTAATTAGTACTAGTGGGCTAAAAAATTACTCCAAGAGGTATATTAATTCTATTATATAAAAAAATGTTACAATATTCATTACAAAATGACTTTCACTCATAAAATGTTTTCTCGTATACAATATTAAGTTATCTTTCATAATTATGTTCTTTAGTTACTAATTTTATAAATATTTGTGCCATCGCAATAAAAATTACTTCTGTTCACAATATTTTACTTGTAAATTTACATGTAGTAATATAGTATATAATACAAGTGTAATATAGTATATAATACAAGTGTAATATAGTATTTAAGATTTTATTGTATATTTGTTTATTTTTTTTTTTTCAGATAACGCTCCCACCGGGACACTAAAGTCACTTACAAACTTTAAGGGCTGCATACGAAAACTTAAAATTGAAAATCAGCTAATGGATTGGTCCGATATGAAGGAACTGAATAATGTTTTATTAAACTCATGTCCAATAACAGAAAATAGTGAAAATAGCAACATACCATAAACATAACAAAACAAACGAAGCCAAATTATTACAGTTTGACCCTTTAAAGTCCAGGAAAGATAATAGAACTGCTTGTTTTCTTGAGATACTTACCACTTTACACGTTTCAAACAAATTCTTAGAAAGTAATAAACTGTGTTTGAACTATGTATATTTTATAAAATAAATCGAAGATAATAACATTAAAAAGTGGGAAATAACCTTTTAGATTAGAGAGTCTAGCCGGTTAAGATAGTGAAAAATGCTCCCAGCGATATTCCAAAAATAAAAATACCTTGCTATTCTACATAAAAAAGTATTCGACCAAAAAAATTTTTAGGCCTCTAGTGCCACCCATAACCCCCCAAAAATTAAAACGCGTTTTTCCGTTTTTGGCGATATCTTCGTTTCTAATCATCTTAGAAACTTCATTTTTCTTTTAGTTTGTAGGATTTTTGATTGATTACAGCATAGGATTTTTTCCAAAATTTTTGGCGCAAAATTCAACTCTTTTTTTGCTTTTGAAATTTTTAAACTTCGTTAAAATTATTTATTGGGTATCAAATTCTCTCCATAATTTTCTTTTTTAGATTTTTATAGGTGGGGCATCATGGTGAATATAACAAAAATTCATTTTTCGATATTTTCTTTAACCATTTTGATTCCTGATTCAATTTTAAAATCATTATCTACCTTATTTTCATTCAAGTACACCCCAAAAAATGTCAAATAAGTTTTTAGACCCCTAGACCTGAGCATAACCTCAAAAAAATTGAAACGTATTATTTCGTTTTTTGACGATATCTTCGGTTCTAATAATTATCGTAAAAACTCATTTCTTCTTTTAATTTGTAGGTTTTTTATTGCCTACTACATATTTTTAACAAAATTTTTGGTGCAAAATTCAAATTTTTAACGCCTTTGAAATGTTTTTGAATAATTTTTGAATTCATCGTTCAATTTGTGACAAAAAATCTATCTTCCATTTTTTTCATACGACCCGCCGTTTTTATGCAAAAAATAAAACATCTTAACGCTTACAAAGTATTTTTTTTTCTTCCTTATTGGCTTTGGATTACTTGATCCATTCAGCCACGATAGATAATAAATTACTGTTTGCTACAATATTCCAAATATAATACATTGCATTACATAATACATTAGGTACATGTGCGCACATAAAATACTTATGCACGCATATACATACATACATATGTAGAAGTGGAAACATTTAATTGACCAGTAGGTATACTCCTCATTCATGGCCCTAACCAACTTAAATTAATTTACAAATAATTAAATCGACAAAAAAAAACTACATGCTAATACTAAATACTAATACTAAATGCTAATACATATATGTTTTTTTTTACACAGCGATAAGGCTTCAACCCGGATCAACCCCGCGGAGGTTTACACCCTCTTTGTGTTTTTAATTTTTTTTTCTCTTTTTTATTTTTTTATAATTTATTATACTTTTTTTTATTTATTTATTTATTTTTTTTTTTTTTATTAATAAGATTTATTTTTTTTATACATTTTTTTTTGTATACATATTTTTTTGTATAATTTTTTTTTCTTTTTTAATTTTTTCAATATAAACTTTTATACAATTCTATTCTTATTACCTATTATTCTATTCTTATTAATGCTTACAAAGTATTCGACATAAGTTTCTATAATATGAATGTAAGTATTATAGTCCAGGGCGCATCTGTTTTGAGATGGACGTTGAGAGGTGACTCAAATTTTTTTGCATAAATTGCTTGAAAATAAATCAAATAATAATATTTGAGTTATTCTCCCTCTCAAAAAGGTCCGGAACATTGTTTAAATAATCAAAATGTCAAAAATTTAAGGAAAAATTCGATTTTTTTCTTGGTTTTTTGATTATAACTTTAAAAGTATTCATTTCCGAGAAAAGTTGTACTGACATAAAAGTTGCGTAATTAAATTTCCTACAATATAGAATTGGTTAAAAACTTAAAAAATAGTCACCCTAGTTGCAAAATAGCACTAATTGCGAAAAAAACCATACAAAAACAAGTATTCGCATTTTACGTTTTTCAACCATTTATGCTACACTTAGGACCTTCATATTTCACTCAGAAAAACTTTATGATACAGTAAAACAATACTGTAAATTTGATTAAGATCGGTTCAATAAATTTTGCAATCCAGCTTTCGCAAAAAAATTCATTTTTTCAAAATGTTACGGGACTGAAAATAAAGCAGTTAGCAAGTCGAATTTTTTTTTGCTTATAGAAGTGTACTGTACCTTTCATTTGCAATTTTTAGAATTAAAATCGATTAATTACCACGGCGTCAGAAAATTTTTGAAATAAACAATAATTTTTGGTGCTACGCGCAGGACAACGGTGTTCGATTCACACAAGTTGATTTCCACCAAAATTTCTTCCAATCTTTATCTAATATATTATTTTCTTACTCTATATTTTGTTGTATTTTAATACTTTAATTCCACAAAAATCAAACTAATTTTATTATTGTTTGTGAAATATTGTTTAAACAATTGCATATGTTTAAAAATAATAAACTTTTATTATTTAAGTTAAAATATATGAACAAAGAAAGTTTTTGCTAATAAAAGTGTTATTTCAAAGGATAGAGTATGTGTTTTTATTTTTCAATAAACAAATTTATTTATTTATATCGAAATGTAATAAAAATTAAAATGTATCAATCATTATCAAAGGTCATTGGAATGCCCAATCAGAGTAAACTATCCGCTGTCCTGCGCGTAGCACCAATAATTAATGTTTATTTAAAAAAGTTCCTGACGCCGTGACGTTAATCGAAAAGGTTAAAACGAAAGGTACAGTACACTTCTATAAGCAAAAAAAAATTTCAACTTGCTATCTGCTTTATTTTCAGTCCTGTAACATTTTGAAAAAATGAATTTTTTTTACGAAAGCTGGATTGCAAAATGTATTGAACCGATCTTAATGAAATTTACAGCATTGTTTTACTGTATCATAAAGTTTTTCTGGGTGAAACATGAAGGTCCTAAGTGTAGCATAAATGGTTGAAAAACGTAAAATGCAGTTGTTTTTGTATGTTTTTTTCACAATTATTGCTATTTTGCAACAAGGGTGACTATTTTTTAAATTTTTAATTAATTCTATATTGTAGAAAATTTAATTACGCAACTTTTATGTCAGTACAACTTTTCTCGGAAATGAATACTTTTAAAGTTATAATCAAAAAATCAAGAAAAAAATCGAATTTTTCCTTAATTTTTTGACATTTCGATTATTTAAACAATGTTCCGGACCTTTTTGAGAGGGAGGATAACGCAAATATTATTATTTGATTTATTTTTAAGCAATTTCTGCAAAAAAATTTGAGTCACCTCTCAACGTCCAAATGTACTAATATTTTTACAGATGCGCCCTGGTCTATTAATCTTATTTCGAATACTTTGTAAGCGTTAAGATGTTTTATTTTTTGCATGAAAACGGTGATTTTTCTTGTGGCATTATTGGGTGTGAATCTGTTTACTTCTCCTGGTTTAAGAACAGTGTATAGTTAATTTGAAACGTCAATGAATAGGGCTTTTCATTCACAGTCATTTGTTTCGAGCTTCTATCATATTATGTCGTATAATCCGTGTAGGTACCTATATTAATATTATACACACATTATACAACATATGACAGAAGCTCGAAACAAATTACAATCGATGAAAAGCCCTATTTAAAAATCGTTAGGGTAATAGGGGTTTTCAACAATTGTCATTTGTTTCGAGCTTCTGTCATATGTTGTATAATCTGTTTATAATATTAATATACACAGATTATACGTCATATGACAGAAGCTCGAAACAAATGACAATCGCTGAAAAACCCTATTACTATGTGCTGATTGAAGTTAGCATATACCTATACCCTATTTTTAAACCAGGAGGAGTAAACTCAAAAGACAGATTCACACCCAATAGGGCTTTCATTCACAGTCATTTGTTTCGAGCTTCTGTCACATGTCGTACAATCCGTGTATACTAATATTATACACAGATTATACAATATATGACAGAAGCTCGAAACAAATGACAATCTATGAAGAGCCCTATAATGTCACTACATAGAAAAATCACCAAATACAAATTTGCGAGACACGCGAAAAATGTATGGTGCAAATCTAACTTAAAGAAACAGCTTTCTATTGTGTTGACATTAAAGGGTTAAATAATATAGAGTATTATACCAATATTGTATTATAGTCAACCTCACTGCCATTGTATTGTACATAATTATGTATATACTTATTTAATTTTTGTACAACTGTCATAAATAAATCAAAGATGTAAGTAATTTGTTTGTACATATAGTAGGTATTTTCCTAACTTTCCTGAAAATAGTACTTAATGTGTACATTTATTTATAAAAATAAAGCATAATTTTAACTGTAGTCATTTTTATTTCCCAATTATAGTCCATTTTTTCACGGTTTTTGCTGGGGATTTTAAAGAAATGCTTCGATTGACATGAAATTTGAAATACGTATCGATCAAAGAAAAAAGGTTATATGGTGACGATGTGTGCGTTTACCCTAGGGGTGTGCCACCCCCTAGGAGAGTGAATAGCTATTTGTATAACAAGGGAAGAAAGTGTTACTTTTCCTCCCGAGAATGAAGTTTACTGCCCGACGCGTAGCGGAGGGCAGTAATCATTCAAGGAAGGAAAAGGCACTTTACTCCCATGTTATACATATGGTTTTTCCACCTTCCTCAAATAACAAGTCATTTTTTCATTTTTACTTAATTTATTGATGTAACTAACCAACAAAATTTATTAGAACTAAAACTAACAAGTAGGTACAGTATAACTGTCAACTGTCAAATATAAGTCAAATTATTAATGTAAACATTGTTAAATCAAAATAACAATTTACTGTTTTTTACCACTCTGCAAAATACAGGATGTTTTATAAATAAACGTTAAAATGTATAGATACTCCGTAATAGAAAATAGATATTGTACAGGGCGTCAATAAGTTCTATTTCATGAATGAAATACCATGACGTCACTTTTACTTTTCCTCCCTAGGGAGGAAAAGTACAACTTTGCTCCCTACAATCAGGTCCGGAAAAGTACACTTTCGGTAGAGGTAGGTGGAAAAATATTGAACCTTTAAATGGACCGTGATAGTGTGACGTCAAAACGTCAAAAAGGTTTCCAAACAAAGCAAAAGTTTGACGTCTGTCAATTGATTATACACGTGATTTGTCTAATCATTTTTAATTTTATTTTGTTTTAACGATCATCTACACATTTTTCTAAAGACACACTCCTTGTTAGTCATATCAATCATATTGCTTTTAATTTTATAAATGTCCTTACACAAAATCAAGGATTTACACACTACATAGTACTTACTGCGTTTCTTCAGGTTCTTAACCAGTCCTATTTGGAAATATTGTGGAAAATATACTATGAGCATTGATTACAATCACGGGTACCCAACACATTACCATTTTGTAAACATTAAACATCCTGCAAGCAATATATTCAAATTATAAAAACGAAAACAAACACCACGTGTGAATTTTTGACAGATTTTTGCTTTGTTTGGAAACCTTTCCAGAGTAGCCAACATTGATTTGACGTCAAAACTATTACGGTCTATAACTTCTGAAATCAATAGAGAATTCAGTTTATACAGTAATCGTCACCCTACTAGATACATAGGAACATTGAGATGTTACAGTCCTGGACCCTTCACTTGTTACAATGTTTCTTTTCAACGAAAACTTCTCGTTTATAAATTCGCAAAGTCTGTTCGTTCGTGCGTCGCCGCTCCTCCAATACTTAGAGCCGATTTACCGATGGATTCACATGTAGTTTTGTTTTCTGCATCCAAATCTGAAAACGGCATTTCGATAACTTTAACCATCTTCGAGAACTCTAACCAACCTCAAAGTCTAAAATGTGACGTCACAATATTTTTTCAAATATTTATTTTCTGCCGACACACTAAAAAACGTCAACTGAAATCGTTGCTAGTAAGTAGGTTATTTGAATCTGAATTTGTTAATCAAAGCATAGGTTATTTACATTTGAGTTTGACAATTCGTGAATGTCAAACCAGGGACGTATCTTGCCATTCCTGCGCCCTTGGCGAAATTCAATGCTACCGCCCCCCCCCCCTCCCACAAAAAACTAGACTCCCATTAATTTAAACCACAATTCACATTCACTATGCAGTGGGACTGTAATAAAATGTGTTAGGCCTGGGTTCAAAAACCAATAACAATAAAGAAGGTATTTTTGAAACATTATTTATTTTACTTACTTATAAAATATTTAGTTCGTTTATTTGGAAATGCACTCTCAATGCCAATTTCATCACATGTTGATACAGCTTTGGAAATTATATCATCCACACCATCATCACGCCGTTTCTTAATCTTCTTCGCAGGGCTGCCGAGAGGGCGGTACAGCCGGTACATTTTACCGGGGCCCGACGATGTAAGGGGCCCGGCGTCGACCAGACCAAAGACGTAATTTTTCCTGTTTTTTTTTTGCCCTTCACTTTATGTCCATAATACGTTTAATTAATCCTTTAGTTGATTTGGTGTAAAATTTTAACAGCAATAAATCACAGAAGTTAAATGCTGCAGTACAGTCAGATAACTATGATATAGAGATTAAAAATATATCAGGGTTTCTAGAAGATTTACAAAAAATCAGAAATTGATTGAAGGATATAAAGGGTCAGAATCTAAAGGGATTAGGTCTTCCATTGTTGAAGAATCTAAATTAGTTACCAGCAATTAAGGAATAAATCCAGAATTTACATAAAATAAAGGAAAACGGCGCAAGAAGCCTGTAAGATTTTTTGATGATTGCCTCGGCCTAGTAGTGATGAGACTGATAATTTTGAGCCCGACGCAATATTTCGCTGTGAACTATTTAATATTGTTAAATAATAAGCAATTTAACCAGAATATTTAATGCGGCAAATGAAATTCATTCGCTATTTAACATTTTGTGGACATTCCGAAATGACGATGACGAGAATAGTAAGAAAAAAATTGATATAGTGCACGAGTTTTATAAAGAAGACATCAGTGAAAAATTGATAGATGAAATTTTTCATTTGAGAGCGATATACAAGGATAATATTGGTAAATCTCAACTTTCTCCAATCTTCTTCTTTACGTGCCATCTCTGCGACGAAGGTTGGCAATCATAATTGCTATTCTAACTTTTGACTACAGCCCAAAAGAGTTCAGTTGAGCTGGATCCAAACCATTCTCTGAGATTTCTCTGCCAGCACATTTTTCTTCTACCTATGCTGCGCCTTCCTTGAACCTTTCCCTGCAATTTCTCCAATAGATTTACTTAATAAAATTAAACATCTCAAATTAGATTCATTATTTCCTAGTGTCGTTATTGCGTTAAAAATATTTTGCACATTGCCGGTGACAGTCGCAGAAGCGAAAATATCCTTTAGTTTTCTTTCCCGCATAAAGAATGCTGTAATATCTACAATGAAACAGGATTGATTAACTCACCTATCAACTTTGTTCATTGAGAATGATTTGGTAAAATCATGCGATTTTTCAAAAGTTATAGACATCTTTTCCAATCAGAAAACCCGAAAAGGACCTATATAATAAATATTTTCACTATTATAAATATAATCAAAATTTAATAAAATTTATATTTGAAATGCTTCAATGTATTACATATTTTTACTATTGATAATTTTATTTCTGTAAAAGTTGAACAATTTTTTTCGCTATTCACTTTTTGTCGGGGGCCCCATGGTCACTTCTTGCCTGGGCCCGCTCATCCCTCTCGGCGGCCCTGCTTCTTGGACATGCCATTCAACAGTTTTGATGCAATGTCAAGAGACGTGTCTTTAGCTTGTAATGACTTGTTTGTACAATCAATTGATATTAATATTTCAGACCACAAATAGAGCAGGCAGATAAACTTAAAATCAATGTTTTTGATTATGCTTGAAGCCCCAAAACCCGTTTCATTATTCCATTCATGATTGTTGGTAATCTCCTTTAGAGCAGTGTATAATCCCATAATGTTTTTCTCAATAGAAGTGATGGCCTGTCTTTTTGTGTGAAGACCATCGTGTGTCACTGTGTCCCTTCAGAGTGCTACCCAAATACTTGTTAAAACATTCCCATCGTATCGTTGAACAACTGGCAAAACAGAATATACTCTGTACAATACCAAAAAAAGTGATCATCATTGGGGATACTTCTGCTGCATGAACACCAACCAAATTCAAGCTGTGCGCGGCACATGGCACAAATCTAGCTAAGTCATTGATGTTGCCAATGTGAGCTTGTACGCCGTTGTAAATTCCTGCCATGTTCGATTATCTTATCATATCTTTTTTAATTTTGCTAGAATACGGCATCATATTTTTTCATCGAAAGTATGAAAAATGCTTAGTTTATAAAATTAAAATCTTGGATTTCCTAAAAGTTTTTCTTCCACTAATTTTGCGCCCCCTCACTCTTGCGCCCTTGGCGGGCGCCTCTTTCGCCAACCCCTAAATACGTCCCTGTGTCAAACTAAATTTTAAATTAGGTATTAATAGTTATTTAACCAACAAGTGTATTAATAAGGGCGATTAACAATTGAGATATTTTAACGCGTGGGCGGAGCGAGCGCGTTAATGTTCGAGATTGTTAATCGCCATTTTAATTCACGAGTTCGTTACAAAACTTTTCCGTCGACCGTACTTTTCAGAAATAAAGATATATCCATCTTTTGATTTTTCAAATACACAGAATTTTAAACAATAAAGTAAATAATGACATACAATGACAGATAGTACTAACAGCGGCTACTACTTGATTTTAAATTTTTTAGTGGGAATATAAATAGGTATATGTTTGGTTGCCTACAACACAGGTCACTGCCAATCACAGAGCGTTTAATTAATTTATGCAAGCAATGTATGTTGTGTTCCCTATAATGAAATTGTTCATTAATAGAAAATCATTCATTAATAGGGGTCATTAATCAATGATTTTGCGGCTGTTAAAATTGATCATAAATGGACGGTCGACGGAAATAAAATATAAATGACATTTGATAGTGAATTTAATTATTATATATACAGGGTGTTTGGTAAAGAATGGGCCATATCTTAACCCTAGATTCCTGAGCTTAAAATAGGTCGGTTTAAGCTACTTAGCTTACTACTAAGCTTACTTTAGTACAAAAGTTGATAATAACCAAAATACAGGATGTCAAAGTTAAACTTTTATTTTATTTATTTTTGAATATTTCCTGACAGGCATGGGACAACAACACGAAATTTGGTATGTGGTGCTGGAATTGTAAAATCTACTAAATTATGTTAAACAAACGTTTCTGACTGCTACCAGAGGCGTACGACGGGGGAACGTGAATGGTTGACCCTTCCCAAATTCTACGCCACTGGCGAAATTGCTATTTTAGTTAAATTTTTTCATTCTTCAATACGTTCTATGTAAAAAACATACTCTTTATTCGTAACGATAAAGCCATTAGTTTTCGAGATATTTGAATCTAAAAACGAAGGAGCATAATACAGTAATCAAAATAAGTGTGCCTTTTCATTTTTAACTTCAAATATCTCGAAAACTATTAACATTATCGGTACCAATGAAGAGTGTATTATTTGCAGAGAAAGTATTGGAGAATCTAAAAATTATGCTAAAATAGCAGCTTCATCAGTGGCGTAGAATTTGGGAAGAGTCAACCATTCACTTTCCCCTGTCGTACGCCTCTGGTAGTAGCCAGAAACGATTATTTAACATAATTTAGTAGGGTGTACAGTGCCTACACTTTCTGCCAAGTATCACACGGATATGTCAAATTATTTTAAAGTATTCTTTTTTTTAATAATTTATTCTTTATTTAAATCATTAAGAACTATGTGTGCCCGGTACTATAAAACTATTTGACGTATCTTTACGGTACTTGGCAGAAAGTGTAGGTACTGTACACCCTACTAAATTATGTTAAATAATCGTTTGTGGTTAATACCAGAGGCGTACGACAGGTACGCCTTTGGGAACCTTCCCAAATTCTACGCCACTGATGAAACTGGTATCTTAGCATAATTTTTAGATTCTCCAAAACATTCCATGCAAATAATATACTCTTCATTCGTAACGATAAAGTCATTAGTTTTCGAGATATTTGAAGTTAAAAATGAAAAGGCACACGTATTTTGATTAATGTATTATGCTCCTTCGTTTTAGCTTCAAATATCTAGAAAACTAATGGCTTTATCGTTACGAATGAAGAGTATGTTTTTTACATAGAAAGTATTGGAGAATCAGAAAATTGGGTCAACCATTCACGTTCCCCTGTCGTACGCCTTTGGTAGTAGCCAGAAACGTTTGTTTAACATATGTAATTTAGTATATTGTACAATACCAGCATCATTTCCCAAATTTCGTGTTGTTGTCCCATGCCTGTCAGGAAATATTCAAAAATAAATAAAATAAAAGTTTAACTTTGACACCCTGTATTTAGGTTATTATCAACTTTTGTACTGAGATAAGTTAGCTTAAATCGACCTATTTTAACCTCAGGAATCTAAGGTTAAGCTATAACCCATTCTTTACCAAACACCCTGTATATTATAAATTGGTAAATGAAAATAGTTTCTGTCCTTGTGGGATCGGTACTCACCGGAGGGACCGTAGACGTTCGGATACAATTAGCGTCTCTTTGCAAAGACAATGACGTCGACTTTGCAAAGTAACAAGACACTTACTCAACGCACACACTACACATGACACTAGGTACCTAACTGCAAAAATCCACCGTACCTACCATGCCAATGGCCATTAGTTGTCGAGGCATTAGCTAAATAAAAAAAATACTATATAAAATACATAAGATATTTAAAAATACAATTTGAGTATATTTTGAAAGCAATAATTGTGCATAAATTCGTTATTTCGTAAACCGGCGACTTTAATGAAAAATCCCGAAACAGGTCGATTTTTATTTTTAAATTACGATTCTTTGGAGTATATATCATACTAGTGACGTCATCCGTCTGGGCGTGATGGCGTAATCGATGATTTTTTAAAATGAGAATAGGGGTCATGTGATAGCTCATTTGAAAGGGTATTCAATTCTCTATTTACTAATGTAATCATTAACATAATTATTTATACAGGGCGTTCAAAAGACATTTTTTTTATTAAAATAATTGAGACAGAAAGAAGAATGTATGTAATTTATTTAATTCAAAATGCGGTTTACTACTGTCAAAAAACAAAAAAAAATTATTTCACAAATAAACATTTATTTTCGCTTAAACGAAATATTCAAACTGGCAAGAGGCAGGTGGGTGGCAGCTTTAACATTGAATTTAAGCGAAAAACAATATTTATTTGTCAAATAAACATTTTTTCCTTTTTTCTGACAACATTAAAACTTGTTTTGAATTAGATAAATTACATACATCCTTCTTTTTGTCTCAATTATTTTAATTAAAAAAAAATTTTTGAACACCTTGTATAAATAATTATGTTAACGTTTATATTATGGAATAGAAAATTGAATACTCTTTCAAATGAGCTATCACATGACCCCTATTCTCATTTTAAAAAATCATCGATTACGTCATAACGCCCAGATGGATGACGTCACTAGTATGATATATATGACAAAATATCGAAAAATAAAAATTAAAATCGACCTGTGTCGGGATTTTTCCTTAAAGTCGTCGGTTTACGAAATAATGAATTTATGCGTTACTTTATGGACGCACTGTATATACCGGGTGTCCACTTTATATTTTCCCCCATTTTAACTGCCTATAACTTCTAAACGGCTCAAGACGGGAATATGCGGTTTTCGTTGAAATGTTTTATTTTAGTAAAAGTTTTGTCTGAATGGATTGAACTTTTTATATAGCTTTCAAATACGAAAACAAAAATGGCGGATTTTTGAAAAAAAAACTTTATTGATTTTTTTTTATAGGAACACCCAGTATATTTTTTTCAAATTGAAAGAAAGGTCCTTCACCTATCCAGCGATATAAAGTTTTTGAAAATCGGTTGTCAAATCACTGAGTAATTAATTTTTAAAATGAGAGGTGCAACATGGATGTCACATAACATAATATCAATTTATGTGATTTCCACATTGCATCTCTCATTTTAAAAATCAATTGCTCAGTCATTTGACAACCGATTTTAAAATTTTTTATATCTACGGATAGGTAAATGAACGTTTTTTCAAGTTTTTAGGTAAATGACCATTTTTTTATAACGTTTTTAAATAAAAAATGGCGGATTTTTGAAAAAAAAAAACGTTGTTGACTTTTTTATTAAAACACCCAGTATACTTTTTTGTAACTTGAAAAAATGGTCATTTACCTATCCAGCAATATAAAAAATTTTAAAATCGGTTGTCAAATGATTGAGCAACTAATTTTTAAAATGAGAGATGCAATGTGGAAATCACATAACATAATATCAATTTGCTTAGTTATGTTATTTAGGTATGTGATATCCACGTTGCACCCCTCATTTTAAAAATTAATTACTCAGTGATTTGACAACCGATTTTGAAAAACTTTATATCGCTGGATAGGTGAATGACCTTTCTTTCAATTTACGAAAAAATATACTGGGTGTTCCATTAAAAAAAAGTCAACCACGTTTTTTTAAAAAATCCGCCATTTTTTTGAAGATATTCTTCTTTAGCGGCGAATCGATTGAGGGTAAAATTGTACATGATCCACGCGCCTGCGCACACTGACAGTATGTAGTTCTGACAGTATGTAGTTCATTGCTAATCTTTCAAGATAGGTATGTATGTATCTGTAACCGTGCAAATAAGTCATTAAAAGAATATATTAGTGGTTTTAGGAAATGTATTATTTATTATAATTCTTGTGTTTTTGGATTTGTGTTTCCCTGTAGTAAAATAATAAATTATTATGTAAGCATAACATTTTTACACTATATGTCGCCGTGTTGTGTAATTATATCCGAAACTTACATGTCTATTTCTAGGGCCTCGCTGGAGTAGTGGGAAATGCGTTAGCACTGAGATTGGAAGGTTGCGGGTTCAATTCCTGGGCGATTCATATTTTTTTTATTTTTGGTTGTTTTAATAAAAATTTTTTGAAAGTGGTAGATAAGAAAGTTAGTTTGATTTTTAAATAAAATACAAATAACCTTTTAAGTATATTTACTTCGTTTAAATTACCTATTATATAATAGAAGAATATCTTCTTACGTGCGTACAAAGTACACACACATTCTTTTTTTTCGTAATTGAAAGCGATATAAAAAATTTAATCCATTCAGACAAAACTTTTGCTAAAATAAAACATTTCAGCGAAAACCGCATATTTCTATCTTGAGCCGTTTGGAAGTTATAGGCAGTTAAAATGGGGGAAAATATAAGTGGACACCCGGTATAGTACGTTTTGTATATATAGTACGTTCTTTAAAGGTAAAATATTGCAAAACCTCTAAATTTTAAAGAACCGATTGGACTGACATGAAATTAGGCATACACACAGCTAACAAGTCAAAGAAAAAAGTGATAGTGTGCTAATGTGTGCTTTTACCCTAGGGGTGACTTTCACCCCCTTTTGGGCGTGAAAAATATATGTTCGAAATAAGTCCGGAAGTAGATAAAATGACTAATTCTAAGCAACTTTTGTTCTATAAGGTTTTTTCACCAAGTTAATACTTTTCGAGTTATTTGCGAGTGAATATGTTAATTTTTCTACAAAATAACCACGTTTTCAGACGGTTTTTCGCAAATAACTCAAAAAGTAAGTATTTGGTCGAAAAAAAAATCTTATCAAAAATATAGCACGTGAAAAAGTGAAAAAAATGGTGTATATATTAGGTCACTATACCTAGTAGAAGCAGAGTTATAGCTAATGAAAAATAGGTTCATATTCGTCAAATTCCAAATCAAATATTTTAACGTGCCATAACCAAAAAACGAAGCACTTATTTGGGGAAAACTCATTTTAACTTTTTTAAAGTGTTAAAAAAAATGCTTATTTTTGTTTTTTTAAAAAAAATGTTTAGCATGAATAGTAAACAAGTTACGCTCAAAATAAAGTTGGTCCCTTTTTTTTGGTAAGAAATCGGGAAAATCACCCCCTAGTTAGCATTTCAAATGAACTTAATTGTTACCACTTCACAAGTTTTTTACTCGCGTATGTAGTGATCATATGATCTGTAAGTTTCATCGGTTCAAAGTCCTTATTTTTGAAAAAGCTGTAGTTAAAAGGGTTTGAATGAGTCACTTATCACGAGTGTTAGAAACACCGAATCTTAACCAATTTTTGTCTTACAGAAAAACAAAAGAATACAAAATATTCAGAAAAGTAACGCCGACTTTTTTTATTGTTTAATATTTTTGGTATCTCTAACAATTTTTAAGTTATTTTGAAAAAAAGCATTTTTTTAAAAGTAAAATTTTTAAAAATTTTACTTTAAAACCAAATTTTTTGCAAAAAAAGCACAGCACTTTAAATCGATGAAACTTACAGATCATATAAACAAAACATAAGTAAAGAACCTTGTGAAGCGGTAACGATTAATTTCATTTAAATGGCTAATTGGGGGGTGATCTTCCTGATTTTTTTTTTGTCAAAACAAAAGGGACCAACGTTATTTTGAGCGTAACTTGCTTACATTTGATGCTTGAAATTTTTTTTTATAAAAACAGAAATAAAGCTTTTTTAAACACTTTAAAAAAGTTGAAATATTTTTTTTATAAGAATGCTTCATTATTTGGATATTTTACATTGAATTATTCTATTTGTAATTTTTCGAACATGAACCTATTTTTCATTATCTATAACTCTGCTTTTGCTAGGTATAAAGACCTATAGGTATATATACAACATTTTTTTTTTTCACTTTTTTATAGGCTATAGTTTTGCTAAGAATATGTTTTCGACAAAATGCTTACGTTTTGAGTTATTTGCAAAAAACCGTCTAAAAACGTGGTTATTTTGTTTAAAAATGAACATATTCACTTGCAAATAACTCGAAATGTATTGATTTGGTGAAAAAACTCTATAGAACAAAAATTGCTTAAAATTAGTCAAATTATCCATTTCGGGACTTATCTTGGACATATATTTTTTACCCCCGAGATGGGGTGAAACTCACCCCCAGGGCAAAAGCACACGTCGGCACCATATCACTTTTTTTCTTTGACATGTTAGCTATGCGTACGCCTTTCATGTCAATCCAAGCGGTTCTTTAAAATTTACAGCAAAAACCGTGAAAGAATGTACAGCTGGTTCCTAAAAAAAACTGATACGACTCTTAGTAAGATTTGATTATTTTGAGCAGCGTATTTGATTGACATTATATTATATATATATATATATATATATATATATATATATATATATATATATATATATATATATATATATATATATATATATATATAGCTATATATATATATATATATATATTGTTGTGATCTTGATTATTGATATGAGATAATATTCTTATATGTCACTTAATTTAATCAATGTATTAATACTAATCTAATTAATTAACCAGATCACATATCAATATGTTTTCAATCTCAGGCCGAATTATAAATTAATTACTTACTTTCGTGGCTTCAAATATTTCTTAATGGTTCCTAATCGGGATAGAAAAGAAAAGAGTAAAAAAAATACACATATGGGTTACAATTATAATCAAAATATTTTTTATTTTATTTAAAAGGCAATCAATGCTTAATATTTGCTATTTCTTATTATTCTTAAACATAACATTTACAAATGGGAATCTTATTTCCTTTTGGTTTTCAATTGAAAGTTTTTATTAACATTTAACTATTAGGAGTTATTAGCAACAACTCTATTTAAGTTTAATGAAGCTTTTCTGATATTATTGATTATGTTATTCAATTTTTATGTGGAATTTAATACGAAAAACCCATACATTCATGTCCAAACAAATGAGACTGACCTTTTTCTGGTGAACTGAAAATGTCCTCACACAAAACCCGTTCCTGCTATCCTTGGCTGCGATCAAACCTCGTCCTGGCTTCCAGTAATGTACTCCTTTGAAAAACTAGCTCGAATAGCTCTCGTTCCTGCTTCGGTCGTGATGCTGTGTTCTACCTTTTTCGAAACTGCTATCAGTTACCGGGACACTCTTGGCTCAAGGAGGTTCTTTTACTCTCGACCTGGCCTACTTCTCGTTCCACGATAGATACTCCACACTCACGGAACTACCGGCTTTCTCACTCTCCGTACACTACCGTCTACTACTCGACTTCACTTCTCGACAGCTCAAAACATTCTGATCTCACTTTGTCATCCATTCCCCTACTTTCTAAATATCCCTTCCAGATTCACAAATCAATCTTCCACTACCAACTCTCATTCGTAATATTCCTCAAAACCAATTTTTAATCTTTCTAAATATGCTTAATGGATTTCAAAAGAAAATATTTAATTCCCATTCTAAAATACTTTCTAACTATTTACAAATTTTAATGACCTATTCTCTCTTTCAAATGAGTCTTATTTGGCATAGGCTAATGATCGAAACCTTCCGCGAAAAACGATAATGAACTATCATCTATTTCACTGAGTTTTATTTAGCATAGGCTAATGATCGACCTTCCGAGAAGAACGATAATGGTACGCGTCATTCACTTTGTTTATCTAAGCACATTGTTCCGAGTTTCGTACGCTTATTCTAATCACTTCTTAAAATTACATATAACAATTTGTTGTATACAGGTTGTTTTAAATTTATATGCCCGTGGTTGAGAAAATTGAAAATATTTTATATTAAATTGAATTTTGTTTATAATTATCAAAATTTAATTTTCATATCAAATAGAAATATAACAAATCCCCGCCTTGTATTCGATAAAATTTATCTGCATTTTTAAATAAATTTTCTCGAGGCAAAACCAACTCCCTGTATATTTCCTTACTTTAATCTACGTCTTATACCCCTTCTTCTTGTATTACTCTAATTAGTCCCACCTGTAGAGTAATTGTTTCCTTATTTTCAGTGTCCTCGTCCTGTGTTAGAGTGTCGGCTATTATGTTGTCTTTCCCTTTTTCCCATATTAATCTTCTGTCTTTTTCCTCAGATTTTTCACATACTTTTACCGTGTATTCTGCATCCACGTTTTCATATGCCTCCTCTTCAAATGCCACTGTTTCGATCATATCTTTTTCGCTTTCATTTTTTTGTTTTATTTCTTCTTCTCCTGAGCTCGTCTCTTCTTTTGAGGAATCCCAGGTTTCCTTTGTTTCTGATACTCTCAAATTTTCTTCTTCTGGGCTCAACTCTTCTTTTGAGGAGCCACAGGTTTCATTTTCTTTTGTCTTTTTCTGACTTTTTCTCCCTTTTCTTCTTTGTCCTTGCTTCGTTGCCAAATTCATTTCCACTGTTTGTTCTTTACCTGATTCGTCCGTATTTTGTTTCTCCTGTTCCTTGTCCTGTTCTTCTTCTTTTTCTTCTGTTAGATTCATTGTATTATTTTTAAAATCTATCACTACATGTTTTTCTGCCAATTCGTCAACTCCTACTATCATGTCATGTGACATGTTTGGCATTATTACACATTGTAGTGCATACATCTTCTTACCCAGTCGTACCATTACTCGTATGCCTTCATTTATAGTTGCCAATGTCCGTTTGTTTGCGCCCACTAAATTTACCCTAGGTATTTTGTAAATTAAATTTGTTAAGTTAACTTCTTCTATTAGTTTTCTGTTGACCAATGTTATTTCAGATCCAGTGTCTATCATAATTTTAATTGGTTTCTCGTTGATAAATCCATCCACAAATTTTAAATTAACTCCATTTTTCTTTTCGTTGTTTCTTGCCAATTTAATAAACTACTTGGGGTTACAAAAAATTCCTGTTTGATTTTTGGTTTTTAGTGAGCGCCGTCGTGAAAAAACGCCGGTTGCTCATCGTTGTTTATATTTTCGTCATAATGTCTCTCTCCGTCATATTCATCTGTCTGGGTATTATTTACTTCTCTTCTATTTTCTCTTGGTCTGTCGGATCTGTTTCGGTTTTCTCGATATCCCTGTTCATTTTGTCTACCATTATTTCTGTTTTCTTGATTTGAGCGTGTGGTGTTTCTATTCTGGTATTCTCGATTTCTGTCCTCATTCCATTGCCTATTTCTTTGTTCATAATTTCCTCTTCCGTTGTCTCTATTTTCGTTTTCCCTTCTGGGATTAAAATCTCGTCTTGTATCGTCCCTCCTATTTTCATTTCTATCTCTGTACTCCTGTGTTTCTCGGGGCCTGTAATCTTCTCGCGACCTTCTTGATTTTCTTTCTCTTAAACGCAATTCTCTTATTTGTAGGAATTGGCATAAACTATCTATGTCTTTGTAGTTTTGCAATGTGATATGGTCTTCCAGCGTTTCTTCGAAATGTCTTGCAATCAGTTCGACTAATTGTTCCGATGAGTAATTATATTGTAAATGTTTTGCGTTATAGTAAATTTGTAATGCATATGTCCTTTCTGATATACCCATCCTATCATTGTATTTCCCATTTTGCAATTCCTTGTTAATTTCCAATTGTTGGACTTTTCCCCAGAAATAATTCAAAAATTTTTGTTCAAATTCTTGTCAACTGTCAAATTCTTCTTCTTTGCAATCGAACCATAGGCTTGCTTCATTTTTGAGATGGTTTCTGATAGTTTCTTTTGCTGTTTCGAAATTTCCGATGTGCTGTATTTTCTTTTTCATGCTATTTATGAACGGCACTGGGTGTAATCTTCTTACATCCCCGCCAAACCTTATCTTCACGTCATCTGTGCTATGTATAACCATTTCTCTTCTTTCTCCTCCATTTTGTTGAATATTGATTTCCGCAATCTTTCTTTCCATTTCTTCTCTGATTGCTTGAATAGCGTTTTCAAACTTGTTTTCCAAATTTTCTATTTCCTTTTTCTGGCAGTTCGTTATCTCCTTTATTTTATTTTGAATTTTCATTTCTTGTTCTTTCATCTCGTTTTTCATTGTTGTCAAACATCCTTTTATTTCCTTTTCATACTTTCCTATGCGTTCCTCCATTTTCTTGTTGTTCTCTTCTATTGCTTGTTTTGTTTCCTTCTGATTTTCTTGCATTATTCTTTTTGTTTCATCTATTGCTTGTTTTGTTTCTCTTTGATTGTCATCCAGTTTTTGTTGTGTTTCATCCATTTTTTGTGACTGGAGTTGCATCAGTTGTAATAGTTTATCTATTCCTGATAATTCTTGCTGTTCTGATGCCATGCTTGTCGTGTCTAAAATATCTTCTTGGTCTGAATATTCTTTTTGTTTTTTGTTGTCCTTGCTTTGGCTTCTTGTCACAGACATTTGTTTTCAAGAAGTACTATCCCCGCCAAATGTGAAATTTTACTAGTATGTTACCAAAACGACTTTTTCTCACCCAAATATTATAAATTGTGAATAAATATCAAATGTAAATATCGTAAAAATAAAATATTAAATCAGTTATGTAAAATTTGTACCTAAAGAGATCTAAAATTTTATGTTATCAAATGTAAGTATCTCACTTTTTACCACAGGCATATAAATTTTCAAATACCGGCTTTACTCTTTCTATCCTTCAAATTTGCCACTAGAAATACTTTACAATGCTTTCCACGTTGGACGACAGTTGTTGTGATCTTGATTATTGATATGAGATAATATTCTTATATGTCACTTAATTTAATCAATGTATTAATACTAATCTAATTAATTAACCAGATCACATATCAATATGTTTTCAATCTCAGGCCGAATTATAAATTAATTACTTACTTTCGTGGCTTCAAATATTTCTTAATGGTTCCTAATCGGGATAGAAAAGAAAAGAGTAAAAAAAATACACATATGGGTTACAATTATAATCAAAATATTTTTTATTTTATTTAAAAGGCAATCAATGCTTAATATTTGCTATTTCTTATTATTCTTAAACATAACATTTACAAATGGGAATCTTATTTCCTTTTGGTTTTCAATTGAAAGTTTTTATTAACATTTAACTATTAGGAGTTATTAGCAACAACTCTATTTAAGTTTAATGAAGCTTTTCTGATATTATTGATTATGTTATTCAATTTTTATGTGGAATTTAATACGAAAAACCCATACATTCATGTCCCAACAAATGAGACTGACCTTTTTCTGGTGAACTGAAAATGTCCTCACACAAAACCCGTTCCTGCTATCCTTGGCTGCGATCAAACCTCGTCCTGGCTTCCAGTAATGTACTCCTTTAAAAAACTAGCTCGAATAGCTCTCGTTCCTGCTTCGGTCGTGATGCTGTGTTCTACCTTTTTCGAAACTGCTATCAGCTACCGGGACACTCTTGGCTCAAGGAGGTTCTTTTACTCTCGACCTGGCCTACTTCTCGTTCCACGATAGATACTCCACACTCACGGAACTACCGGCTTTCTCACTCTCCGTACACTACCGTCTACTACTCGACTTCACTTCTCGACAGCTCAAAACATTCTGATCTCACTTTGTCATCCATTCCCCTACTTTCTAAATATCCCTTCCAGATTCACAAATCAATCTTCCACCACCAACTCTCATTCGTAATATTCCTCAAAACCAATTTTTAATCTTTCTAAATATGCTTAATGGATTTCAAAAGAAAATATTTAATTCCCATTCTAAAATACTTTCTAACTATTTACAAATTTTAATGACCTATTCTCTCTTTCAAATGAGTCTTATTTAGCATAGGCTAATGATCGAAACCTTCCGCGAAAAACGATAATGAACTATCATCTATTTCACTGAGTTTTATTTAGCATAGGCTAATGATCGACCTTCCGAGAAGAACGATAATGGTACGCGTCATTCACTTTGTTTATCTAAGCACATTGTTCCGAGTTTCGTACGCTTATTCTAATCACTTCTTAAAATTACATATAACAATTTGTTGTATACAGGTTGTTTTAAATTTATATGCCCGTGGTTGAGAAAATTGAAAATATTTTATATTAAATTGAATTTTGTTTATAATTATCAAAATTTAATTTTTATATCAAATAGAAATATAACAATATATATATATATATATATATATATATATATATATATATATATATATATATATATATATCAAATGAAATAGAGAATGTGGGGAAATCCCCTTACGAATAATTCAGAGATAGTTACGTACATTCTTTCACGGTTTTTGCTGTAAATTTTAAAGAACCGCTTGGATTGACATGAAAGGCGTACGCATAGCTAACATGTCAAAGAAAAAATAATTGAAGAGGGCGAAACACATTTCTAAGAACTAGTGTTTGGATTTTTAATTCTATTCAAAAAATTTTCCCAACCCAAAATGGTGGATGTGTGAATTATTCGTAAGGGGATTTCTCCACATTCTCTATTTCATTTGATTGATATCGTACGAGTGGTCGTTAAACCAATAACTTCTCATCTTTTGTTTTATATATATATATATATATATATATATATATATATATATATATATATATATATATATATATATATATATATATATATATATAGAATAGCCCAAAAATTTATTGACTGCATTCCCCAAAAAAATTTTTATTACATTCCAACAGTCATTACATATTAATAATCATATATATATATATATATATATATATATATAAAATAGATGAAATAGAGAATGTGGAAAAATCCCTTTACGAACAATTCACACATCCACCATTTCGGGCGGGAAAAATTTTTCGAATAGAATCAAAGATCCAAACACCAGTTCTTAGAAATGTGTTTCGCCCTCTTCAACCTCTCTGGGCTCGTCGGTAAAGACAAGAGGTTGAATATCTTTAGACACATTCTAATCAAAAAACAACATTCGAGACCTAGACATAGAAGGTGCGTAAGTCTACGGCAAATCCGACAATGACAGTCTCAAGTTTTAATTCCCTAATTACTTAAAGTAAGTAAAATATATGTTTAAAAACATAAGATGTAGATCTTTGAAACACACTCAGTGAACCAAAGATCCAAGGTTATTGGTTTAACGACCACTCGTACGAAATCAAATAGATGAAATAGAGAATGTGGAAAAATCCCCTTACGAACAATTCACACATCCACCATTTCGGGCTGGGAAAAATTTTTCGAATAGAATCAAAGATCCAAACACCAGTTCTTAGAAATGTGTTTCGCCCTCTTCAACCTCTCTGGGCTCGTCGGTAAAGACAAGAGGTTGAATATCTTTAGACACATTCTAATCAAAAAAACAACATTCGAGACCTAGACATAGAAGGTGCGTAAGTCTACGGCAAATCCGACAATGACAATTATATATATATATATATATATATATATATATATATATATATATATATATATATATATATATATATATATATATATATATATATATATATATAATATATTGTTATATTTCTATTTGATATGAAAATTAAATTTTGATAATTATAAACAATATATATATATATATATAATCTAAACCTTTCTACCTAACGGTGTAAGGTGTTTAAAAATACATTTCATACATCTACATCATATACAAATCGTCTCCAATCTTGCTTATTCTTGGCCCTTCGTTTCGCTTCAGTCCACGTTGTATTTTTCGTCCTCAGAATTTCTACCACTTCATCGTTCCAGGTTTTCTTTGGTCTCCCTCTTCCTCTCTTGTTTCGTACTTTTGCCTCCCATATGCGTTTTACCTGTCTATCATCGTTCATTCTACACAAATGTCCAAACCATTTAAGTTTATTCCTATCTAATATTTGTGTTATTGGTTCGACTTGTAGTTCTTCTCGCACACTGCTGTTTCTTATTCTATCACGTCTTGTAATTCCTTTTACTTTTCTTAGGTACTTCATGTCCATGGAGTTTATTCTGCTTTTCGATGATGGTGTTAGCACCCAGCTCTCACTACCATAGGTAAGGATTGGCCTGAAGATTGTTTTATATACCATCATCTTTGTCCTGCTGCTTACTTCTCTCTTTCCAATGAATGTTCTGTTTAAGCTGTGGTACATTCTGGACGCCATGGTTATCCTTTCGTTGACTTCTTCTTCTGATCTTCCTCCATTCTCTATTTTCACACCCAAGTATTTATATGTTGTTACTTGTTCTAGTTTCTTGTTATTTATCTCTATATTTACTTGTTTATCTTCATTCCCCATGACCATTATCTTTGTTTTCTCCATGTTTATTTTCATATTTCTCTCTTCCAGCTCCTCTTTCCACATTATTAGGTTCCTTTTGAGGTCATCTTCGCTGTGTGCTAGTAACATCAGGTCGTCTGCAAATGCACATACTGAAATTCCTATAGGTTCTAGTCTGTGGTAACCAATGTGTAATTTGCGTGTCTTTGCTTCCATTACTTTTATGATGTCATCCATGAGTACGATGAATAGTGTGGGGCTCAGTACTCCTCCCTGCTTCAGTCCATCATTTATCTCAAAAGTTTCACAATGGGTATTATCTTTCCTGATGTAGCATTTGTTACGTTTATATAAGCTTTGTATAGCCTGCCTCAGTTTGGGTTCAATATTTCTTCGTTCGAGACTTTCCCATACTTTGTATTGTGAAACTTTATCGAATGCTTTTTCTAAATCTATAAATGCTGCATATACTTCATTTTTAGTAGTTCTCGTTTTTTCTGTTACTTGTTTGATCGTAAAGATGTGGTCTTGGGTACTCCGGCCTTTCCTGAACCCACTTTGTGGTTCTGCTAGGTTGTGTTCAACTATTGAACTAAGTTTTTTGTTTAAAATATATTCGTACGATTTTGACACCACACTTAACAACGTAATACCTCTGTAGTTGCCGCAATTTCTTGTGTCCCCTTTCTTAAAAATGGGCAATATAATTCCTGTTTTCCAATCTTCTGGTACAGTACCCAAGTGCCATGCTTTGTTGAGAATTTCTGTTAACATCTCTACCCCTGACACCCCTAGATTTTTCAGCATCTCTGGTGTGATCTTATCATGGCCTGCTGATTTTCCTACTTTTAGATGCGAGATGGCTTCCAGTACTTCATTCTTATCGATATTTTCGTCTTCGTCGTCGTGTTCTACGTTGGGGGTGGTCGTTTGTTCAGGTGACTCATTACTGGTGGTTGTTCCATTTAGTAGATCTTGGAAATGCTCCTTCCATCTTTTCATAATTTCGTCTTCATCTGTCAGTAGTACATTATCTTTTGATTTGATTTGTCTTATGTTTGGTTGTTTGTCCTTTCGTAGGTTCTTCAAAACTCTGTAGAGTAACTTCTGATTTCCTTGGCTATTTTCTTCTAATTTTGTTCCAAATTCTTCCCAGGATCTCTGTTTGGCTCGGGTTACTAGTTCTTTGACATTAGTACGTTGTTCTTTATATAGCGTGTAATTATTGTCTGTTCTGTCTCCGAGGTATTGTTTCCATAAACTTTTCTTTCTTTTCACTTGATCTTTAATTTCTTCGTTCCACCACCTTGTCTGTTTTATATTTTTATTTACTACTATTGTACCACATGTTTGTTTTGCTGCCTTTAGGATGGTATCCTTAAATTCTAGCCAGAGTTCTTCTAGATTCAGACTTCGCCATATTTGTCTTCTGTTTTCGATGTGTGTTTCTGTAGTGTTTTTATATTGTTCAGCAATCTTTTTGTCTTGTAACTTATAGGATCTAATTGATTCGTTCCTATTCTTGTTCTGGCTTGTCATTTTTGTTATTTCTTGATGGTTATTATCCTCAAGTTTCCACTTAGCTACTAATAAGTAGTGGTCACTGTAGATTTCTGCGCCTCTATTAACTTTCACGTCAGTTATTTCTTTTCGGTTTTGTCTGTTGATTAGTACATAATCTATTATTGATCTTTCATTTCTGCTTCTAACTTCTCTGGTATATTTGTGTATATCTTTGTGCATGTAAAACGTATTCGTTACTATCAAGTTGTTCTCCATGCAAAAATTGATCAATCTATTTCCATTGTTGTTTCTGGTCTCCTCTCCATGCATTCCAATTACATCTATTGTGTCATTTCCTTTTCCTACTCTACTGTTAAAATCTCCCATGATGATTAGTCTGCCATTTACGTTTTCCACTATATCTGTCAGCTCCTCCCAGAAGTCATCTTTTTTACTTGCAACTTCATCTTCACCTGGTCCATATACAATTATTATTGTTGTGTTACTAGTTTGATCTATATTCATTTCAATTTTTAATATTTTCTCAGATATAAATTCCCATCTTGTCATGTGCTTTATATGTTCTTTTGCTATAATGCAACCAACCCCTGCGGCCGCTCGTATCTCTGGTTTTACTCCACTGTATAACAGTAAATGTCCCCCTTCTTGTTCTATGGTTCCCTGTCCTTTCTTTTTTAATTCTGTTACTGCTAGGATGTCTAGTTTGTAACTTTCAAATTCCTGTATGAGTTCTCGTTCTTTATCGTTGATACTTCTGATGTTCCACGTTGCTATTTTCAGTATTTTCATTTTTGTGTTGCTCGTTGTTGTGTCTGTTAAGATCATATCCTTATTCATTTCCTTTTTCGTTGCCATTTGTCGGTCCATTTCTTCGTCTATTATCATCAGTTTTTTGACCCAAATTTTTGTTTGTCCGTAGGTGAGTGTTTTTCTAATCTATTTTCATTTTCAATCCAATCGAATTGTATGTTATCAACCCATAATTTTTTATATCCAATTCTCACTCTTTTTCCTTTATCTCTTTCCTCTGATGCCCTCCTTTTTATTATAGATTGCGTTTCTAGTTCTTTTTTAGTGAGGTCGTGGTCAATATATATTCTCTTATGTGGATGGTTCTTCAGTTTCTTTTTGGCTTCCATTACTCTCAGTTTGTCTCCGAATGATTCTAATTCTATGATGCATTTGTTTTTCCCTATGCTATATACTTCTTTCAGGTCCACTTGCAGTTCTAGCAAATCTGTCATGATACTTTTGGCTTGTTCCTTTAGACGTTTATTACCGACGTTGTCTGTCTCTATACCAGTAATGACAATGTTTTTTCTCTTTTTGTCTCTTTCGTTCTTTTCTACTTTTGTTGCGAGCAGTTCTATGTCTTTTTTCATTCTGAAATTTTCTTCAGTTAAAACTCTGTTCATATCAATTAGTTCTGTTATCTGTTTAGAATTTTCCTGCTTTATTTCCCGAATTTCGGTTATGAGGTTTTCCAACATTTTCATCATTTTATTCAGTTTTTGTTCGCTGTCGTCTCCCATATTTAATTGTACACGATGTTTTATTCAATAATTTACTATTGCTGAATTGTGTGTTGCCTATGCTATCAGCGTTTATGTGTTGCCTACTCTATGGGCGTAATAGATGCAAATATGTAATATGTTCTGTGGTTACGTTTGTTTGTGCTGTGTACGTCAGGCGTAAGACACTTGACACACTTCAACCGTGCGGATGTCAGAATATCTATTCCGGCGTACTTTCAAGGTTATATCTATTTTTACTAATGATTACTGATTTTGACTTACTATCTTGTTTTAGCTTCTGATTTCACTCACATTCACTGCTTATTGTTCCAGTTTACCAATGGTCACAATTTCGCAATTTTCTGCTCGTAAGTTTTCGTTGTTTCGAAATTTTCTTACGGAGCGTATTTATCACGTGTTTACTATCACCAGTCAATTATAAACAAAATTCACTTTAATATAAAATATTTTTAATTTTCTCAACCTCGGGCATATAAATTTAGAACAACCTGTATACAACAAATTGTTATATTTAATTTTAAGAAGTGATTAGAATAAGCGTACGAAACTCGGAACAATGTGCTTAGATAAACAAAGTGAATGACGCGTACCATTATCGTTCTTCTCGGAAGGTCGATCATTAGCCTATGCTAAATAAAACTCAGTGAAATAGATGATAGTTCATTATCGTTTTTCGCGGAAGGTTTCGATCATTAGCCTATGCTAAATAAGACTCATTTGAAAGAGAGAATAGGTCATTAAAATTTGTAAATAGTTAGAAAGTATTTTAGAATGGGAATTAAATATTTTCTTTTGAAATCCATTAAGCATATTTAGAAAGATTAAAAATTGGTTTTGAGGAATATTACGAATGAGAGTTGGTGGTGGAAGATTGATTTGTGAATCTGGAAGGGATATTTAGAAAGTAGGGGAATGGATGAGAAAGTGAGATCAGAATGTTTTGAGCTGTCGAGAAGTGAAGTCGAGTAGTAGACGGTAGTGTACGGAGAGTGAGAAAGCCGATGTAGTTCCGTGAGTGTGGAGTATCTATCGTGGAACGAGAAGTAGGCCAGGTCGAGAGTAAAAGAACCTCCTTGAGCCAAGAGTGTCCCGGTAGCTGATAGCAGTTTCGAGAAAGGTAGAACACAGCATCACGACAGACGCAGGAACGAGAGCTATACGAGCTAGTTTTTCAAAGGAGAACATTACTGGAAGCCAGGACGAGGTTTGATCGCAGCCAAGGATAGCAGGAAACGGGTCTTGTGTGAGGACATTTTCAGTTCACCAGGAAAAGGTCAGTCTCATTTGTTTGGACATGAATGTATGGGTTTTTCGTATTAAATTCCACATAAAAAATTGAATAACATAATCAATAATATCAGAAAAGCTTCATCAAACTTAAATAGAGTTGTTCCTAATAACTCCTAATAGTTAAATGTTAATAAAAACTTTCAATTGAAAACCAAAAGGAAATAAGATTCCCATTTGTAAATGTTATGTTTAAAAATAATAAGAAATAGCAAATATTAAGCATTGATTGCCTTTTAAATAAAATAAAAAATATTTTGATTATAATTGTAACCCATATGTGTATTTTTTTTACTCTTTTCTTTTCTATCCCGATTAGGAACCATTAAGAAATATTTAGAAGCCACGAAAGTAAGTAATTAATTTATAATTCGCCCTGAGATTGAAAACATATTGATATGTGATCTGGTTAATTAATTAGATTAGTATTAATACATTGATTAAATTAAGTGACATATAAGAATATTATCTCATATCAATAATCAAGATCACATCAACTGTCGTCCAACGTGGAAAGCATTGTAAAGTATTTCTAGTGGCAAATTTGAAGGATAGAAAGAGTAAAGCCGGTATTTGAAAATTTATATGCCTGTGGTAAAAAGTGAGATACTTACATTTGATAACATAAAATTTTAGATCTCTTTAGGTACAAATTTTACATAACTGATTTAATATTTTATTTTACGATATTTACATTTGATATATTTATTGACAATTTATAATATTTGGGTGAGAAAAAGTCGTCTTGGTAACATACTAGTAAAATTTCATATTTGGCGGGGACAGTACTTCTTGAAAACAAATGTCTGTGACAAGAAGCCAAAGCAAAGACAACAAAAAACAAAAAGAACATTCAAATCAAGAGAATAATTCAGACCAAGAAGATATTTTAGACAAGACAATCATGGCATCAGAACAGCAAGAATTATCAGGAATAGATAAATTATTACAAATGATGCAACTCCAGTCACAAAGAATGGAACAGAAAATGGATGAAACATAACAAAAACTGGATGACAATCAAAGAGAAACAAAACAAACAATGGAGAAAAATCAGGAAGAAACATCAAAGAAAAATGGAATTAATTTAAAATTTGTGGATGGATTTATCAACGAGAAACCAATTAAAATTATGATAGACACTGGATCTGAAATAACATTGGTCAACAGAAAACTAATAGAAGAAGTTAACTTAACAAATTTAATTTATAAAATACCTAGGGTAAATTTAGTGGGCGCAAACAAACGGACATTGGCAACTATAAATGAAGGCATACGAGTAATGGTACGACTGGGCAAGAATATGTATGCACTACAATGTGTAATAATGCCAAACATGTCACATGACATGATAGTAGGAGTGGACGAATTGGCAGAAAAACATGTAGTGATAGATTTTAAAAATAATACGATGAAACTAACAGAAGAAAAAGAAAAAGAACAGGTGATTGAAACCGTACAGAGAAGATTACGGCGACGCAACGAAAAATATATCCAAAGACAGGAACAAAATAGAAAAAGAAGACCAGTGACTTTCCAAAAGGGTGAAAAAGTACTCGTGAGGGCATTACGAGTATCAAATCTTCCTGGGGGCATTTGCGCAAAGTTGATGCCTGTTTTCGAAGGCCCGTACATCGTGAATAATGAAAATGGGATAAATAGTTATGAGTTGAGGCACAGGAACTCGGAAAAGATCCGAGGAATTTATAATATTCACGATGTATACAAATATCACGAATAAAAGACAGAATTACATGAAGTAGATAGTAAGTTAGGATATAAGACGTAGATTAAAGTAAGGAAATATACAGGGAGTTGGTTTTGCCTCGAGAAAATTTATTTAAAAATGCAGATAAATTTTATCGAATACAAGGTGGGGATTTGTTATATTTCTATTTTATATGAAAATTAAATTTTGATAATTATAAACAAAATTCACTTTAATATAAAATATTTTTAATTTTCTCAACCTCGGGCATATAAATTTAGAACAACCTGTATACAACAAATTGTTATATTTAATTTTAAGAAGTGATTAGAATAAGCGTACGAAACTCGGAACAATGTGCTTAGATAAACAAAGTGAATGACGCGTACCATTATCGTTCTTCTCGGAAGGTCGATCATTAGCCTATGCTAAATAAAACTCAGTGAAATAGATGATAGTTCATTATCGTTTTTCGCGGAAGGTTTCGATCATTAGCCTATGCTAAATAAGACTCATTTGAAAGAGAGAATAGGTCATTAAAATTTGTAAATAGTTAGAAAGTATTTTAGAATGGGAATTAAATATTTTCTTTTGAAATCCATTAAGCATATTTAGAAAGATTAAAAATTGGTTTTGAGGAATATTACGAATGAGAGTTGGTGGTGGAAGATTGATTTGTGAATCTGGAAGGGATATTTAGAAAGTAGGGGAATGGATGAGAAAGTGAGATCAGAATGTTTTGAGCTGTCGAGAAGTGAAGTCGAGTAGTAGACGGTAGTGTACGGAGAGTGAGAAAGCCGATGTAGTTCCGTGAGTGTGGAGTATCTATCGTGGAACGAGAAGTAGGCCAGGTCGAGAGTAAAAGAACCTCCTTGAGCCAAGAGTGTCCCGGTAGCTGATAGCAGTTTCGAGAAAGGTAGAACACAGCATCACGACAGACGCAGGAACTAGAGCTATACGAGCTAGTTTTTCAAAGGAGAACATTACTGGAAGCCAGGACGAGGTTTGATCGCAGCCAAGGATAGCAGGAAACGGGTCTTGTGTGAGGACATTTTCAGTTCACCAGGAAAAGGTCAGTCTCATTTGTTTGGACATGAATGTATGGGTTTTTTGTATTAAATTCCACATAAAAAATTGAATAACATAATCAATAATATCAGAAAAGCTTCATCAAACTTAAATAGAGTTGTTCCTAATAACTCCTAATAGTTAAATGTTAATAAAAACTTTCAATTGAAAACCAAAAGGAAATAAGATTCCCATTTGTAAATGTTATGTTTAAGAATAATAAGAAATAGCAAATATTAAGCATTGATTGCCTTTTAAATAAAATAAAAAATATTTTGATTATAATTGTAACCCATATGTGTATTTTTTTTACTCTTTTCTTTTCTATCCCGATTAGGAACCATTAAGAAATATTTAGAAGCCACGAAAGTAAGTAATTAATTTATAATTCGCCCTGAGATTGAAAACATATTGATATGTGATCTGGTTAATTAATTAGATTAGTATTAATACATTGATTAAATTAAGTGACATATAAGAATATTATCTCAATGTAGATCTTTGAAACACACTCAGTGAACCAAAGATCCAAGGTTATTGGTTTAACGACCACTCGTACGAAATCAAATAGATGAAATAGAGAATGTGGAAAAATCCCCTTACGAACAATTCACACATCCACCATTTCGGGCTGGATTATTAGTTATTTTAATTAGTTACAAGTTACAATTCTTGCTTTTAGTTCTTTGCTAGAATATGGAGCCATTTTTTGAGGTTGAACAAAATAGTGACAGTGACAGTATGTAATTGTTCGTAAGGGGATTTTTCCACATTCTCTATTTCATCTATATATATATATATATATATATATATATATATATATATATATATATATATATATATATATATATATATATATATATATATATATATATATATATATATATATATATATATATATATATATATATATATATATATATATATATATATATATATATATATATATATATTATGACAGACAAATAATAAAATAAACAAATAAACAAACAACTGATTACATAGTTAATTCATATATTAAAATAATATAAATATCAACATCATATAAAAGGATTCTCTTCTAGTCTCTCAAAAAACGTACGATCTTCATGAGCGGTAGATATTTTTGGTTTTCCAGAACCTTGCTTTCTTTCCAGAGTTTCTTGTATTCTCCATCTTTTATCAATTTTAAAAACTGTTGCGAACAGTTTGTTCTGCTTACGTTAAAATGGTTCGCTACGGGAAATAGTGACCAACCATCTTCTAATTTCGTTACAATTCTTGCTTTTAGTTCTTTGCTAGAATATGGAGCCATTTTTTGAGGTTGAACAAAATAGTGACAGTGACAGTATGTAAATAATAAGTATTTGTCAATGTAAAATACACTGCTCAATTTTCTACAAAATACGCTTTAAGAGTCGTATCAGTTTTTTTTTTGGAACCAGCTGTACCTACTAATAAGAGAGTATAAACTTCTTGCGGAGTTCTTTGCGGAAACGCTCGAAACGCTAGACAATACTTTCTACTGTATAGGCAACCACTAATACAATCTAGTATAAAAACCATATAATTATTATATTTAATTGTTTAATATGTATTGTTGTTTATTACAATGAATTAAAACTGGTATTATATAAAAATATTATATAAAAAATTATTTTGTTGGAAAATAAAACCACAGCTGACTTAAATATTATCTGCATTTAGTTCAAAACGGTTCAAGGAATAAGAAGAAAATTCAGGTTATGTTTTGATGTAAGTTATTTTTGTTGTCAAACTGTCATATATTTTTTTAAGAATCAAAATCAAAAATTTAAAGCAGATCTACCCATGAAATAAGCTGTCTCCCATATCACTGCAAATAAGTATCATGTCGAAACATTGGGGCGAGATTTATCCACCATCATCCTCAGATTTTTCACTCCCAGATGTTACAGCAGATATTGAGAAAGCAATGGATAAATGTTGTTTGGCAGAATATGAAAATGATAGTGACCGGCAAACTGTTGGAAACATTAGTTTACCTCCCTTGGATCCATTAATATCATATGCTATTTCATTGCACAAATATGCCAGCGATATGACGGAGATGATACGTGTAGCAGAGCTTGCAACTGAAATGAATTTAATTCCACCTGAAGATGCTGCACCTCCAATGCCCATGATGCCTGAAATTGAATTAAAACACAAGAGAAATAATCTTAACTTTATACCCAAAGAAACGACAGCTTTTACTGAAGGAGAACATGTCCAAATACCAATGTTATCAGAAGCAATTGTTAAAAAAATATTAGCCAAGTGTATAGCTGCTATGTTTGCTCATATTGGTTATGAAACTACCCATCAAAGTGTTTTAGATGTTATGATAGACGTACTAGAGTCTTTTTTCGAAAAGTTTTGTCAAAAAGTCATTGATTCAGCTGAAGACAGCTATACTGAAAATCCATTAAGTTATCCTAGCAATATAGAAAAAGTTTTAATAGAAACTGGTATGGGTGGAGTTAGAGGTTTACACGATTATTATCAGATTAGAGTAGTAAACTATGTAAATGTTTTACAAAGAAGATGTTTGGAATTAAATGAACATTACGCAGTACTTCTGATTCCAAAAAGTCCATCGCCTTCTGATAAATATAGTAGTATTGTTAGAGTTAAAGTAGATGAAGATGCAGGTGCTGTAGAAATAGAAAACCCAGAGTTTCACTTTGCATCTTTAGATATAGATTCAGCAGTACTGGAATCTGGCTTGCAGCTGTTACATAGTTTAGAAGAAGCAGAAGAAAATTTACAAGGTCTGGAAGATACTAATGATGACGAAGCAATTTCAGCATCACCTGGAGTTGTTTCTATTCCTCCAGATGGAGATGTAAGCAGTTTATTTCCCTTTGCCAAAAAGAAACGACTGAAGTAATTTTTTATGACCAGTAATACCTGTAAAGTCTTATAAATGTGTAAGTTCATGTAAATGGTTTTATTTTAAGTGAAAGTATATATCAAGTTATTGATAATTAAATATTTTTACTTTAACAATTAATAAAACGAATAATATGAGGTAATAAGAAAAATATCACAAAAGACATGAAGAGCATGGAAAAAGTTAACAAAGCAAAGAAGAGAAAATTCACAAACAATAAAAATGGGCACAAATTCCATACTTTATCAATAAGGAGACTACTAATAAAAAGGAATGAAACAAATAGAAGTTGGATTTAGTTCTTTCAAAACTATTAACACATTAACAGGCAACAATGTCTCTAGTCAGAATCATATGCGTGAGTGACACTACTAAAAATGATGGATGTTTTGATATGGCCCATATGGATTTGTACAATTTAGTCCCTGAATCTTTACCTGTGCGTCACATTTAAAGCATACGAAATAAGTCGAAAATGGAAATTTACTAAACGCGACTGTAAGTGACTTGCTGTTGAGTTTAGTAAATTTCAATTTCTGACTTATCATCTACTTATTTCGTATGCTTTAAATGATGACGCACGGATAAAGATTCAGGGACTCAACTGTATTAGTGACACTTAAATAAAATTTCAGGTTAGTTCAATGTCCTAAAAAGTGAATACAGAAAACGAGTTTATTGTAGGATGTCTCAGTGGACAATTCGATGTAAATATCAGGTTCGAATTGTTTTCGAATGCTCTATGTCCGATTCTTCTCAATCGATGTTGGTACATAAATTTTGAAGTGTGGAGTAAAAATATGGTTTTATTTATTTATTTATTTACGGGTTTCCCCAATTAAAAAAAAAATATACATATATAAACAATAAGTAGAAGTAAAAGTAGTATTAGTAAAGTCCAGTAAAACAGTAAAAAACTAAAAACAAAATTAAATGAAAGTGTGACAGCATAAAACTGTAGTAAGTACATTACAATAAAACTAAATTTAACATACACACAATCCACGTTATGCAGTGACAATACATAATAATATAATATAAACTGACATTAATCAACTAACTACAGACAATAAAAATTAACACATTACATAATACAAAAACATTATCCATAGCAAAAATTAACAAATCCACTGATAGTATAATATTAAATATTAAACATAAGTGCTGACCGGAAAAATTGATTTTAATCGGTTTTTAAATACTCGACTGGAAGAAGAGAATAAATCGATGTCCAAATCATTCAGGCGACTTAAAGTTCTATCTATTGGTGAGTTAAGACCATAGTTTGTTGAATGATGAGGTACATGGAACAAGTTATTATTTCTCAGATTATGGTTTGGAATATTAAAGTTTATTAATTTTAATAAATCAGGACAATTGATTTCACTATTTAATAGTTTATAAATAAAAGCTAGATCATTTATAATTCTACGGTCTTTTAAGGAGTGCAAATTGAGATCACTACGGATGATGGTATAGTTGTGGTTTAGTTCAGTAACATTATATCCCAATCTGTATGCTGCAAATCTTAAAAACTTATTTTGAACTCTCTCGAGACAAACAACATGAACATTATAAAATGGTGACCAGACAATAGAGGAGAATTCTAATATAGATATAACCAATGATGAGTAAACAGCCTTTATTGTATTAAGGGAAAGATCAGCACAACTGCGAAGTATATAACCCAGTACTTTTGAAGCCTTTGCTGTCACATAGTTAATGTGATCCACAAACGTTAAGTTTTCATCGAATATTACTCCCAAATCCTTTACTGTTTTAACATAAGAGAGCGCTTTACTGTTGATGACGACATATGATGATTGATATTTTTTTGCAACTTTGTGGAAGCTAATGAAATGACATTTATTAATGTTTAAAAAGAGTCTGTTTTTGTTACATCACTCAACTAAATTATTGAGATCGTTTTGAAGGAGACTACAATCTTCATGATCTTTGATAGATCTGTAAATCTTCAAATCATCAGCAAATAGCAAGTACTTAGAGTGATTAAAACATTCACCTATGTCGTTAATAAATAGATTGAACAGAAGGGGCGAGCAATGAGCACCTTGTGGAACTCCAGATTTTATTTGTATTGCATCTGACATAAATGAACCCAGTTTGACTTTTTGTGTGCGACCTATTAAATAGCTATCAAACCACTTTAAAAGCTGATCGCTGAAACCATATGCCTTAAGTTTATGTAGCAGTAAGTAGTGGTCAATCCTATCAAAGGCTTTTGAAAAGTCTGTGTATACACAATCTACCTGACATTTTCTTTCCAGATCTCTGATAATAGATGTTTCATAAGATAGTAAGTTTGTAGTTGTGGATTTCTTGTGCATAAAGTCGTGTTGATAATTATTTATTAATTGTTGACAAGTAAAACTAATATGGTTATAAATCAACTTATCAAGTAGTTTAGGAATGGTCGATTGTTTAGATATACCTCTGTAATTTTCTATATTTTCTCTTTAGCCAGATTTAAAAATTGGAATTAAATGGCTAGTTTTCCATTTATCAGGAAGAATGCCTAATTTCAATGATAAGTTATATAGAACAAACAATGGTTGAGTTAGACTGTAAGCACAGTTTTTCAAGAAAAAATCGGGAAGACCATCCGGTCCAGCTGTTACATTATTAGAAAGTTTTGACAAACCGTCAAAAATAACTTCCGCTGTCAAAGAATCACACTTTATAGATGAATAATTATTAAATGTGTCATGATAACTTACATCCAGGGAAGAAACATACACTTCAGAGAAGTAAACAGCAAAAAGTTCACTTATCTGATCACCATTCACAGCTTTTTTATCAGCTAGATACATATTATTAGGAACATCATATAGATTATTTTTTCGGCTAAAAAATCTCCAAAATGACCTGGGATCGGTATTAAAATTATTTTCAAGGTCTTTTTTGTAATTCACAAAACATTCTTTAGATAAAATATTACATTGACTACGTAACTTTGAAAATTCTATGTAATAACAGCGATTGCCAGTATTCTTGTAATTTTTGTGAGCTATTTTCTTTTGGATGATTAAATTTCTCAACTCAGCATTGAACCACTTTGGGAAAGTTGATACCTTACTTTTCTTTTTGGGCACAAAAAGATTTAATGCCATACTCAGAATATGATAGAAATTGTGTACTGCAGTATTTATGTCATTTAAATTTAAATACTTGTGCCAATTGATAGGTCCCAAATAATTCTGTAAGCTAATATAATCAGCGTTTCTGAAATCATAGTAAAATTCTTGGCACAGTAAATTATTTGTAATGCCCGATATAGGTAAATCAAAGGAGTATGGTTTGTGATGGCTAGATTCAGAAAAAATAGGATCTATTGCAGATGAAACTAGAATACTATCCACATTCAAAAATAGTAGATCTAAAAACTTATTATTAGAGTTAGGAATAGTAATATGCTGTTTAAAATCAAGAAAAGCATAACATTGTGCTACACTAGAAATGTTTTCATTCATCTGAGATGGTGATATATTATTTAAATCGGAAGTTATATTAGGCAAGTTAAAATCACCAGAAATATAAAAGTTGCATTTATTATACTGAATTCTCAAATCTTCAATCGTTTCAACATGTGATAGATAGCAATTATTTGGACTGTTAGGAGGAATATACACGCCACCAATGATAAAATTAAAATTTGAAACAGAACAAGATATAAATAACTGCTCCACTGAATTGTTTATGATGCTAATTCTAAAAGCTTTTATTTTTCTATGAATAAGTATCAAAATCCCTCCACCTCTACTTTTAGTACTTGAAAGATTAGATCTATCACATCTGAATATCTGATAATTAACCAAATAAAGTTCCTTATCTAGGAAATCATCGTTCAACCAACTTTCAATAATGACAAATATATCAAAGCAAGAACAATTAACTGCTGCAGAGAAATCAGATAATTTTGTCCTTAAACCTCCTACATTATGACAGTAGATTTTCAGTGTATTGGAAACTTGTGGAATGATCATTTGGAGTTTTTTTGCTGATTATATTTGGTTATTTTAGGCTCACCATTAATATACCTTATAACTAGATCTTTCTCACCTTTAGATTTCCTTTCTGCCAATTCAGTTTTTAACTTATTTAAGATGTTTTGTTGAAGACGCGTGAGGTCAGCACTTATGAAAATATGTCTATCACGGCTTACATTATATTTATTTTTTAACACATCAAATACATCCTGGGGTCTTGAGAGCTCCACCTTTACAGAACGATGTCCATTTTTATTTTTCTTGACAAATCTGGTTATCTTAACAATACTTATTTCATTACTGGAGGCTTCACTTATGATTGAACGCACAGTTGCAGTGTCATTTGGGGATTCTGGCAAATTAAAGATCATAATGTTCCTAGCTCTAGCATTACGCTCTTGAATTTCATTAATTATAGATTCATCATTCGAAATTGACGGTGTAGTAGTTAATTGTGGTATAGAAGTGTTTTTGGCTTCAATACTTTCCTGAAGATGTTTCACCTCTAGGCGTAACTCGCTGACGATTTTGTATAATTTAGGTACAGCTGCCATGCCCTCCAAACATTGCTGACAGAAATACTTCAGTTGACGACTGTTCTTTAGGTCCATGACTCTCAGTTCCGAAGCCGAGAGTTCCGTGCATTTTCGATGTAAACTCCTTTCACAGCTATCACAACTCAGTGCATCCTTGGAGTCACTGATGTCTTTCTCACATTCTAAACAATGCATTGCCATAATTAAATGTATGAAATAATTGTATTGCAAAGAACGTCGGTCGTAACAGTAGCCACTTCCAAAAGATAAAATTAAGGGCCGGTTGTTCGAACGCTAATCAACATTGATCACTATCAAATACTTAATTACTGTCACAACTGTCAATGTCAACTTTGGTTGGGTTGCCGAAAACATAATTATTGATGACAATTGTGAAATTAGTTAATCAATTATGTTAATAATTGTTATGTTAATTGACTAACTAATCTCATATTTATAATTAGGGATTCCAATGAACTGTCAGTGGTGGTCGGTGGATGGCTAAACTGACATGGCCATAGACACAGTTAAGGGGGGTGGTCATGATGTATGTAATGTTTACATTGAATATTGACAAATTTGTAAAGAATATCCTGTTTGGTTTTGTTTTTTTGTTAATTGTGTAGCGAACTTTGTGAAATTGTGATAGCAAATTAAATATGAAGTGGTTTAAACATTGGATACGCCTATGGATGACAGTTTCGCCATCCAGCAGCCATATTATATCACGTGATTTGGAATGCCTAATTAACTATGTTTTCAGCAACCCAACCAAAGTTGACATTGACAGTTGTGACAGTAATTAAATATTTGATAGTGATCAATGTTGATTAGCGTTCGAACAACCGGCCCTTAAAGTAATAATTTTTTTTTTTTTTTTTTTTAACCCCACATTTATTACAATCTATCTATACAATCTAAACCTAAATGTTTAGGTAGATAACAGACAATAAGTAATAGGACTGACAATAATTAGGAATGACATGTAGGGAGGCATCCAGTGATGCACCCCTTTTTTAAAACTTAGCCTACAACACTGACTATTTCTGACATAAACTTATACACATTAATTTAGTACCTATTGTTCACTTAACTCTAACGGAACTTTTCGTTTTAACCTACGAACAGTACGCGGTTTATTCACTAAATTTTTTGCTAACACGTTTGGATGCACTTTAAGTTTTTCTGTATGTTTTTTCGCGCACTTTTTGATGTCATCTTTGACGTATGGTAGTCCGGCGTCCCGATGGATGGCTTCATTGGTTATGAACCATGGAACTCCTAGTATTGATCTCAATATTTTGGACTGAAATCTTTGTATGATTTCAATGTTGGAATGTGCGGCGGTTCCCCATAATTCTATCCCATAAGTCCACACTGGTTTTAGGATGGATTTGTAGATTAATATTTTATTTTCAGTTGATAGTTTTGATTTTTTGCCCAACAGCCAATATATGGTTCTTAACTTATGACCCAGTTGTTTTCGCTTAGTAAATATATGCTTCCTCCAGTTTAATCTTCTGTCCAAGTACATACCTAGATATTTGACTTCATCCCCTTGTGGGATTCCTTTATCGTTTAAGTATACAGCCGGACATGTTTCCCTACGCGTGGTAAATGTTAGGTGTAGCGATTTGTTTTCATTAATTTTGACTCTCCATTTTGTCATCCATTGTTGAATTTTATTTAGATTATTTTGTAAGATTTCTGAGGCTATTTTGGGATTTTTGTTCGATGATAGTATTGCCGTATCATCCGCAAATGTGGCTGTAGTGATATGTGTATCTGTCGGTAAGTCAGCAGTGAATATAAGGTATAATATAGGTCCTAGTACACTTCCTTGGGGCACCCCAGCGAGAATTTGTTGTATGTTTGTGTATTCATTCTCATACTTTACCTGGAAGTTTCTGTTGGTGATATATGACTTTAAGAGTATATAGTAATTTGTAGGTAAATTCTGTTTTAGTTTACATAATAGGCCTTTATGCCAGACTTTATCAAATGCCTGACTTACGTCCAGAAATACCGCCGAGCAGTACCTATTATTTTCAAAGTCCTCGTTGATTCTCTCTACAATTCTATGTACCTGTTGTATTGTTGAATGTTGTTTTATAAACCCAAATTGGTGTGGTGGTATTAGTTTTTTGTTTTCTAGTATAGGCATTAGCTTAGTAAGTGTCAGCTTTTCAAAAACTTTGGATACCACGGGAAGAAGACTAATAGGACGGTAGGACTGTACATTTTCTGGTTCTTTTCCTGGCTTTGGTATCATTGTTATTTGTGCTAGTTTCCACTGTGATGGGAAATGACCTAGTCTCATTATAGAGTTAAATAACTGTGTCAGAAATTGGAAGCCTTTCTCTGGGAGTTGCTGAAGAGTTTTTCCTGTAATCAGGTCGTATCCTGGAGCCTTTTTTGGATCGATGTTGTGTTGTATAATATTTTTTACCTCATTTTTTGTGAATCTTTTTTCAGGAAGTTCTAGTTGATAAGGTTTTGTGAGTATCGAAATAATTTCTTCTTCAGTTTGTAGTGAGTAACTTCCCTCATTTGATGTAAAGACTTTTTTAAGGTGTGTCGCAAATGTTTCGGCCTTTTCTAGAGGACTTCTCGCCCATTGTCCTGTTTGTGTTCTTAGTGGTGGGACTGTATAGTTCTGCCTTCGTAGAGTCCTTGTAGCCTTCCATAACGAGTAGTCAGTAGCTTGAGTTGCATCTAGTTTTTGTAGGTATTCCTGAAAGCTTGCATTTTTTTCTGCTATTATCAATTTTTTTAGGTCTTTTTGTGCTTTATTGAGGTTTGTTTTACTTTGAGGTGATCTTGATAATTGCCATTGTTTTCTGAGTCTTCTTTTCTCAATTATTTTTTCATGTATTGTATTGGAACAGTGTTTGTTCATATGTCGATTTGTAGGTAATGGTGTTGAGTTCCATGCTGCTTCCTGTAAAACTGTGTTAAAATGTTCTACTGCTTGTTCGATTTGTTTATCGGTCTTTAGTGGGATGTCTAAATTGATTTGATTATTTACTTGATATCTAAAATAACTCCAATTTGTTTTGTTGTTGTGTAATATACAGCTCCTTTCTATTTTTGTTATGTTTTTGCTTACAGTTATGATAACAGGTGAATGGTCAGAGGATAAATCGTAACAAGACTTTGGTTTAAAGTATTTTTCATTTATTCCTCTCACTATAACAAAATCGAGGAGATCTGGAATTTTCGCAGGGTCTGTAGGCCAGTATGTTGGCCCCCTTGTGGTTACTATGTTCAGATTATCTATTAGTATTTCTTTTTGTAGTTCACGGCCTTTGGTATTAATAAGTCTAGATCCCCACATTAGATGTTTTGAATTGTAGTCTCCGCCACAAATAAACCTAAGTCCAAGTGTATCAAAAAAGGTTTTTTGTACTACTTGAAAGTAATAAATAAGTACTTAAAGGTTAATGATATTTACTGAATTTTTCTTAGGTTTTATTGACAGCTACTGATAATGATAATTACACTATAGTTGTTGGTCAGGTAACTTTCTATAATAGACTGCCCTTAATGACACCTACTGATAATAATTACACTCGGCGTAACTTCGAACAATGACCAACAACTTACTCACTTGTTAAAGATGTAACTATTCTAAATAGACTGCGACTCAAAATAGTCCCTTTGGCTAATTTATAATCTCATCAAAATATACAAATCATCAATAACTTGCATGGTAACAAGAACTATGAACTTGCAAACTACAGTTTAATCTAGGAAGCTATTGCAAAACTTAAGAAGTTTAAATGGAAATACCATGATTTGGTAATTTATTTAGGTTGCAGAAAGTTCACTGGACTCTAATATTTAAAATATTACTCGATATGTTTCCCAATGTTTCAATTATACACGGTGAAACTATAAATTTTAAAATTTTTTCAAGCAGAAGAAACTATAAAAGTTTAGGAAGTTAAGAATAATGTGAGATTACAAATTCAGGGGTTTATTTGAGATTTGAACACTTAGCACTTCATAAAATTGGGCTGGCGTATTATGCACAATAACTCGAATGTCTATAGACATACTGTCACACAAAGTAGGTACTCATTCATGCCGTGCCTATTGATGTGTTAATATGGTCAACATATTGAATCTCATTTCAAAAATGACTACAAGTCTTAATTAAAACTTCTGTTCCATTTCATTAGAAAGGGACAAAGTCCAGGACTCGTGCCATTTTCAAGTGGACTTAAGTGTTTTACCTTTATTAACTTTTGGTATATGAAGATTTGTGCTTTTCACAGAAATAACAGGTTTAATTATTTCATGGTATACATTTTGAAGATATGGCATAATTTGTGTATTTTGACTGTAATTTGTTATTAAAATAAAATTTTATTATTTTTTTAATGATTTTATTTAGTTTTTAAATAGATACAATTCTTTGTCCGGGTATTTTTTAGAGTTTGTTCATCTATCAAGTTTTATTACAGATTTTTATTGAAGAATGATATTTGGTAGACAATAAATAACAGTATTTATAAAAAAAACAAAGTTTTTTCATCCGTTTTAAAAACTATACTTTGTTTACTAATCTGGAATTAAACAATTGATAGGTACCTACTAAACTATATTACTTTTTATCATTATTTCACGTTGTGAAATTAACATTTTTCTTCATATTTTGGCATCATAGCTCTAGATGGGTCTTTGCCTGTATGGCTATGTCCTTCCCATAGAGCAGGGGCGGGCAAACTTTTTTTAGAAAGGGCCACAAAATATTTTTGGTCTATTGTCGAGGGCCGCAAGATTTGTTACCTTAACATGTTCGAATTTTTAACTTTTTACTAATTTTGTTTAAGGGGTGGGGGAATCAACATTTAAAAAACCTTTTTGAATTTTGTTTGAAACTACGCTAGAACTATTTTATTTTTAAATTAAATAAACCTATTTACCCAAATTCAAAAAAAATCAAGGCAAAATATTGAAAAATGAGCCAAGAGTGGCAAATTTTACAGACACCTCGAAAAAAAATTTTTTGCAGTAATCAGAACTTGAATTGGATAATATGAAATAAAAAATTCAAAAATATTTTATTAGCCTGAGTTTCTTAAGGTAACGCTCCTGAGTTTTTTTAGTTTTAACGATTTTTGAGTTTTTTATATCACCCATAAGTGAAAATAACGACGTTTTTTGTAGAAAGGGTGAATATCAAAAAATTTATTATCGTTAAACAAAAAACAAGCCCAAAACAAAAAATATCTCGAAAGAGTTACCTCAAGAAATGTCTAAAGAAAATACGATGTAAATTGGAGCTGGAAGGTCAGATAATAGAACAAGTGATGGAGTTTAAATACCTAGGCCTCACACTATCTAGCCACGGAAGGCTCGAAACAGAAGTGGAAGATCAAGTGAATAGTGCAAACAGAGCCGCAGATTACATGCATGAAACAATGTGGAGAAATAAAAATATCGGAAAAGAAATGAAAGGCAGAATTTACAAAACAGTCATCAGACCAATAATGACATACGCGGTAGAAACACGACCCGACACAGAGAGGACAAAAAGATTGCTCGAAACAGCGGAGATGAAAACCGATGGAAAGCCGATGCTCGAAAAATAGATGGTAAGACTCTATGGGACAGTGCTAGAAGTACAGATATACGACGGAGGTGGATAACATTAAGAACTGGGTAAGAAACAAAAGAATAGAATGGAATGACCACATAAGCCGAATGTCAACAAATAGAGTAGTCAGGACAGCGAGAGACGGTTCCCTACTAGAATGACGATCAGTGGGAAGACCACGAAAACGATGGAACGACAACTTACTAGAGGCACATTGAAAAAACAGACAGAGTTATGTCTATACAAAAAGAAGAAGAAGAAAAAGAAAAATATTTATGAAACACACTATTTGTTATCTACAAACTTAACAATAATATTTATTAAAATATGAAAAACGAAACTTAATGGCTTTAATAAAGTTTTAGTTTAGTTTTATGTCCTCGTTCATGATTCATTATATTTCAGGTATAGGATGTATTTTTATTTATGTTCATTATTCAAAATTTTTTTTCGCAAAAAAATGTCGAACTACAAATTTAGCTATGTACTTTCGGACATTTGCAAAGATTTGCAAAATGCAAAAATATTTCAAAAACATGCAAATTAATCCATAATTTCTAGTTGAATGTAAACTGGTACGCAATCAATTTGAACTGAAAAATGATTTCTTAGAAGTGATAAAGAAAATGATATATCTTCAAAAATTTTGAAACGGTTTTCAAATTCCGTCAGCAAATTACAAATTTTTTCTTCATAAATTTTAAACTTATTTTATGGTACATTATTTAATGATTTTAATGAGGGAAATAATTGAACTAAATTCTTTCTTTTTATATGATCAATATAATATGTAAGTATAGTTTGAGTTTCATTTTAAAAGTCTCATTTTGGGTTAAAAATTTGTAAATTTAGCAAATTTCTAGCAGTTTTTCATTTCTAAAATAAAACAATTTCCTCCCCTAATTCACAGCATCTTTTGAGAACCTTTTCTCAACTTAACCATCGAATATGATTGCGTGGTATAAGACATCAGTATGTTTTGTTTATAACCCTTCCAAAAATGCTATGAATGCACGATGAATTAATTAATGCTCTTGAACGAATAAAATTACCAATATTAGTTATAATTGAAATAACTTTGTCTACTTGCAAAACATTTTTGCATAATAGCTGTTCTAGAAATTGTTCATGAACGTAATCTTTAAGTTTTCTCAACATTACAATATTTGCTCTTCTTAAATTTGGTGCTTCGTCAGTTGTTACACTTACTATAGGTGGTTAGGGGTTAATTTAAAACTCTACAAACAGTTCGTGATTACTTATTTCAAAAATATCGTTTCCATTTGTAGAAATTTCATGGATTTTATTGAAGGAGCCGGAAAATTATGTGCCGGAAGCCCAAATAATTGCCCGCATTATGTTGAAAATTTGCGGAAAAATCACCTGCTGCGAAAGTGTTAAGTAATAGCTGCATTATCTATATTTCTTTATTAATATTAACAATAATTTTGAAAAATCTTTAAATGAAAATAATTAACTTTTTTCCGCGGGCCGCAAAAAAATGTATAAAGGGCCTCATGCGGCCCGAGGGCCGCACTTTGCCCACCCCTGCCATAGAGGTATATATTAACATAGAGGGAGCCTACCTTCCGCGCTTCCTGACGACAAGATCTCATGGACTGGTTTGCTGCATCTCTTTCTAACACATTGTATCGAAAATCTATGATGACATTCAGTGTGAATATAGGCACGGAAGAGGAGGACAACTGTAGCAGCTTTACTATGCGTAAGAGTGAAACAGCACTAATCCAAATAAAAAAGATGGTGTCGTCACTTCGCTCTGAAAGACACTCTCTCTATGCTAATATATAACTCTATGGTCCTTCCATTCAGATCTCTCTTGCGACCTTCTTCTATGAACATTCTAGATATCCTTTATTTGTCTATCAAACTATAGATTTTTTTACAGCTTGTTTCCACAGCTTAAGACTTTACTCTTAATTTTCTAGGAATTTATCGTATCAACACCCCATCAGATAAGTTCTTAATATTGTTCTGAAGCTATTTCCTTGTGGCATCTTATGTAATTTAGTATTTTATTTGGGAATAAAGCCACAAATTAAGTTTAAAATTAAATTTATTTGACGTTTCGACTTCTACTTCAGAATTTTGATAACGATTTCCAAAGTGGAAGTCGAAATGTCAAATAAATTTAACTTTAAACTTACATTGTGGCTTTATTCCCAAACAAAAGAGTACCTAAATTAGATATTTTTTTGAAGATATTCTTCTTTAGCGGCGAATCGATTGAGGGTAAAATTTGATTGATCCGCGCGCATGTGCACACCGACAGTATGGTATTAGTTGTTATACGGGCTCTGATTGGGTGTTGAAATTTTGAAATGATCTGTCAATAATTGTTCAATATGGAGGTTATCGATAAACAAAAATATTATATAATATTAGTTTTTATTGATGTGTGGACAGAAATAAAATCAAATTTATAATTATAGTGACTTTTTAAATAGTTTTGAAAAGCCACAGGTACGTAATTCTAAATGTTTCAGTTGGAAATACCTAATAGTTTCAATACCTATCTATTTGGAAAATGTAAACAAAATAATGTAGTTACCTATTAGTAGGCAATGCTTTAATTTACATAATCTGATTACGAACAAACTTTCTACAAATCTTCATCTCATATATCGTTTTCTTACTCTATATTTTGTTGTATTTTATTTCGACAAAAATCAAACTAATAATTTTATTAAATTCATATAAATTTATGGTGTAAACGTTTAGTTTGTGTATATTCCCACATGACGTATACGAGAGTTTGGTGCAGTTTGAAATGGCGTCAACTTTCGTACGGCGCGGTAGACGTGAAGTGGGTTCAAGCCCCAAGCAAGTTATTATTTTTTTATTTTTTTTATAGATTTTATGATTGTAAGTATATTATTATATAATTTTTGAAGATATTCTTCTTCTTTGAAAGTGGTAGATAAAAAAGTTAGTTTGATTTTTAAATAAAATAAGTACAAATAACCTTTTAAGTATATTTACTTCGTTTAAATTACCTATTATATAATAGAAGAATATCTTCTTACGTGCGTACAAAGTACACACACACATTCTTTTTTATTATAAATCAGTAAAGACTAATATGAATAGGTATATACTTAGGATTGGGTTCTAGTCTCACATAAAATGTATACATCTATTACATATTTTATATGAAGAGCTCCAGAAACTCCAAATGTCACCCTTTTGAGTGGGAAAGTTCATTTTCCGATCCAAAGAAGGGAAGATAAAAACACTGGAGAAAAAGCCAGTAGCAACTTCTCCAGTGAAATATGGAGAACTCACTACATATGGGGTTCAAGATGAGGAACAATCTCCCTCAGGTGGAAGAAGGGACTTTTGATAAATTTTTACTACATAGACCAAAGCTAGGCATTATCACTATTGTATACCTATAGGAAATGAAGAACTGGAGCAACCGAATTGTGATAGTATTAATATGGCAGTTTGCTAATGCCAAGTCCGAAAAAGTGATCTAATTTTTTCTTATTATGTATTTTTTAAATTTTGTAGAAAGTTTTTTTGCTTGTCATGTGTTGTTTTGTGGAACTCTCTGTTTTTTATATGCTTATAAATGTATTTTTTGATATATTTTTACCTTTGCTATTACTTGAATGTTTTAAAAAAATTACTGTATGGATATATTATAATAAACATTTATACACTGCGCGTCAGAGAAAACGGGACACACACGAAATGGGTCATTTTTGATGGCTCGTATTTCCTAAACCTGTTGTCCGGTTTAAGTGATTTTTTAATATGTTGTAGCCTTATTCTTTAATAATATCGCTGTAATAATATTGTTGTTACACGCAGGTACAGTCCGACCAGATTCACTTTGTATTTTTGAGATTTGGATGTGCACTGTTGCTGACTTTTGGTTTTCAATTAATCTCACGAACATAGTGCGCATCCAAATCGCAAATACAAAGTGCATCTGGTCGGACTGTAAATTATCATTATATACCGGATTACCAGGTGTACCAATCAAACTGTTTTTTTTTTCAATGTTCACCACACCATACACTGAAATTAAAAGCCAACTATAGCCTCAGGTTTTCTTAACATTCTGTGTTTTTATTCATTCGCTTATGTTGGATACCTAAAGGCTGTATGACACTATACATTTTCTTGTATCATTTCTAATATCGTTTCTGATATGTCAAAAAAATGCATAGTGTCATACACAGATACAAGAAACGATACAAGAATTTGAGTCAGACACAGATTCTTGTACAAGAACTGCGCCAATTTCTGCGCAAAGAGCAAAAACGTAAAACCTGCTGGCAAAACATCTAAAATGTCATAATTACTTACTCATAACGGCGGCTGAAATGAAAATGGGATAAAATGTATTGATGAATTTATTTGTGTTTGTGTAGGTACTATTTATAAATCTTTTATTGATACTTAATATACCGTTTGGTATGGACTACTGTTCTACTAGTAACCATATATTTAGCTCCTAGTAAAGTTCAAACTATAAATTTAGGTTTCATGGTGCATAATTTTTTAATAGCCGAAAATACAATAGTTCCTAATTTGGAACAAACTGAAGATAATTATAATGCAAATATTTTAGCACAAATATCAAAACAAAATAAAAACACAAATAATCAACCTCAGTCAACGTAAAATTCTGGTTAACATTAAAATGTTAATTATATAAAAGTTTATAAATTTTATAAAATATTTAAAATCAGCTGTGTCTGTAGATGCAGTACTACCATAACGTGACACAGGGTGACAAACAAAATTTCGACCAATCACGTGCCGAATTTCATACAATTTTCGATACAAGAACTTGCATAGTGTCATACAGGGCACAAATGTACGTACAAGAAATGATACAAGAAACGATATCAGAAACGATATTAGAAATGATACAAGAAAATGCATAGTGTCATACAGCCTTAATAGAAAAAAGTTGAGTAGATACTTGTAACAACTAGCCATGTTTTTCATCAATACACTGTAGTGTTTCTAAATAAGTGCAACAAACTTTAAGGGGTAATTCTGCATGAAAAAATAATGACCGTTTGCTTTATAAACATATGTCCCCAAATGATTCCTTTCCGAGATACGGGATATTGAACTTTTTCTTACAAACTGAGGATTATCTATTTATTGCTCTAAAACCGGTTGAGACATGCAAATGAAAATTTGGTAGAATGAAAATTGCACATTTTTGTCATACAATTAAGATTATATTCACCATTGGCATGCATACAGTTAATATGACCCAATTACAGATCTGGTCGTAGAAGTGCCAAAAACATCTAGGCCAGGAACATAATATGCTTTTCACCTCGCAATTTTTACAGAATGGATCGATTTGCTTGAAAATTTGAGAATAAAGTAGTGGATAGTCCAACCCACATAACAATGATGTTCGCATCATGTTCAAAGCATATACTACCAACATTCGTCGGAGTATATTCTTTTTAGTATATGCGTAGTACAAGCGTAGCATGTACCATAAAAAACATTCTAAATTTCATGTTCTTTGCATATACTTTAAGGAATATTCTCGTACCGAATATACTGAGTACATTCGTGTAAGTAGTATCCCGGAATATTCAAAAAAGTTTATTCTTAGAATATACCTTTATCGAATATTCCATAAAAGTATATACTTGACACATACTTATAAGTACTTTTAAAATATCTTAAAGGAATATGTGTATGGATAAGAAGAATAATGTTAGCCTATAGATTATAAACTTCGTTATGAATAATTAATAAAATTTAAAAATTTATGTAGGCAGTACTATTGAACTACCGAATTCATTATTTAAAATTGTTTTTAATTGTATGGTAAAAATGTTTAAAAATTAATTGTATTAACGAAAAAGGAGAAATTCTCGTTTCGCTTTCATCATTGAAATGCATTTACTATTTTGATTTAATAAGTTTATCATGAGTATTCTTAGAATTTTATTTTTACATGGAATTGACAAAGCTGAGCCAAAACCCACAAACAATGAGGAAACGACCGCTGCATACCTGCATAAGGGGTAAGGGGTTGGGAACAAAGGCAAAATACAAAATATGAAAAACAGTTAGGCATTTGGCATTTGTATCTACAGTCAACACTATCACTGTCTATGCGGGACTCGGGACTGTGGGATGTGTATTTTGGTCTATGCTGTGTTATGAGGAAGACCCAGTATATATTTCTACAAGGAATAGGAACATGCATAATTAACCTTTTTATTTTGTTTGCGGTCAACTTACAAATAAAAAATTCATTTTGGTACTTCAATATTCCTTAAATAGTAAGTATGTATATAGGTACATATAAACAAAATATAAATTTTAGTTATTTACATACATATTTTACATAATATATATTTGGGTATTATAGGTATTTATATATTCAGCATTTTTATTTTTATATGCAAATAAACTAAATATATATATATATATATATATATATATATATATATATATATATATATATATTGTATTTGCGTCCCTCGTGGCTTCTGTATAGTTTTGACTCTTCGTGACTTCCGATAAATATACAGCGTGTATATTAACAAGAATAATTTCATACAGTTAGCGCTCGCTTTGGCATCCGTTATACTGGCAACAACGTACTTATAATATCAAGTAAAATATTTAACCTTGGTCGTGTTTAAGTGCAAATTTAGTTGTAGAACCCAGACAAATTCTATTTATAACTTTGGCCAATTAGGTGGTTTTGCTCGGATATACGATAAGGATTTGCTGTAAATTGTTTGTTTTCGTTTTTTTATCCTCTTAAATCAGGTTAGAAAAACTTATTTCTTGGGTGTAGTTATGAATGGTGTATTTTCTAAACTTTTAGATTTTCTATTTTATTTCGATGAAAGAAGATTATGGATTTCGAAAGATTTCGATGGAATAAGTTATATTGTAATATACTTAACAATACCACTATATACCCTTGACAAATTTTTATTTTTTAAAGTTAATAATTGTTTGATGAGCCTTTCGATAAGTTAGGTTAGGTATATTATTAAATTTTATTTTGATAATAATCGGTACTGTTCTCTCTCTCTCTCTCTCTCTCTCTCTCTCTCTCTCTCTCTCTCTCTCTCTCTTCCTGTAATCCCTTCCCAGCGCATCCTTATCTGTTTTATTCTTTCGAAATTTGCTATACAAGTATTTTCCATTGCTCTCTGTTTCTCGCTCTCTGTTTGACTTCTCTCCATCTCAGGCCAATTCTTTCATGATCTCTTATTACAGTTCTTCTCCAGCTATTATCAGGTCTTCCTCTTCTTCTTCTTTCGTCTGGTTGGTATTCGAGTGCTTGTTTGGTTATATTATTTCGATCCTTCCTCAGAGTCCGTGTAATTCATTTCCATTTCCTATTTTTAATCGTGACTGTTATTTTCTCTTGTTTTGTTCTTCTCCGTAGATCTATGTTTTTTATTTTATCTGGCCAGTATATTTTTAGGATTTTCCTCAACGATTTATTTATAAAGGTTTTTAATTTTTTGCTAGTTGTTTCTTCCTGTCTCTTCCTGTAAATATTTTGATTTTGGTTAATTCTGATATATCGCGTGTGTTCCAGATTTTCCTTAATGCATCATGAATATATAATGAGTGCATATTGTGCTTTTTCTATCCTTTTTTCTACATCTGATCTACTAGCGCCTTTTTTTCCATGGTTGATCCCAGATAATATGTAAAGTTACCTACCTCCTGTATTTGTCTTCCTTGTATTTTAATTTTAGTTTCTTGGTTGCTGTTTTTTAAGTTTTGTTTTTTTTTGTCTTTATCTTCAGGCCCATTACCCTGGAGTATTTTGCAAGCTTCTTTTGCTTATGGCTACTATGTTCGGTTAGGAGAAAAATGTCATCTGGGAACTACAAATCCTCCAACTAGTCATGCAATTTCAATCTAATACCTGTTTTATTATTGCTTACTTTCTGCATGATCCACTCCGTTATTATTAGAAATAATGTCGGGGATAGCACACATCCTTGCTTAACTCCGCTTTGTATAACTACATCTACTACCATTTTTTCCGCATGTTCTAGTCTGGCTGTATATTTCTTGTCAAATAGTCTGATTAAGTTGATGTATTTTATCGGTAGTCCATATAGTTTTAGAATCTTCCACATTTGTTCTCTGTTTATACTATCGAATGCCTTTTCAAAGTCAAAGTAAACATTATGTTTATATTTTTTTGCCATTCACTAGCTTGTTCCAAGATAATTATAGAGTACAGGAGATACAGCGGTACAGGTACAAGATACAGAGGTGCTGATAGAGTACAAATGTGGTCAATAGTGGAGCGTTTTGCGCGAAAGCCTTCTTGGTTGCTTCTTAGTCTTAGTTTCTTGTCTATTTCTGGCTTCAGTCTATTCAATATGATATTTGACATTATTTTGAATGTGGCACTTAGCAGTGTTATTGCTCGCCAATTCTCGCATTTATTTAAATCGCCCTTTTTTGGTATCTTAATGGTTACACCCTCGTTCCATTTCTGTGGGAGCTCCTGGTCGGCCCATATCTTGAGTTTGTGTAACATTTCTACTAATTTGTTTGCGCCCGCCTTTATTAAATTTACCGGTAGGTTGTCGCTTTCAGCGGCTTTGCCATTTTTTTAGTTGATTCAGTGTGTTTTGTATTTCTTCTTTCGTAATTTCAATTGTTCTAATGTTTATTTCCTGTATTACGTTATCTTCGTCTATATCTGGTGTTTGGAATATATTTCCTCGCAGTGTTGTTTTCATCTTTGTATTATTTTATGTTCTGATTTAATTATATTTCCTTGTTTATCTTTGATTTGTTTATTACTGTTTAGTGTTTTCCCTGTCAAATTTCGGATGATATTGTACTGTATCTTCAGGTCGTTTTCTTGCACAGCTTTTTCTGACATTTTTACCATATCATATACATAGTATCTTTTGTCTTTCCTGGCTTGCTTTTTAACCGCTATATTTTTTCTTTGTATTTCCTTTCTACTGCTTTTTCCTTCTTCGGTTGCTTCTTTTTGTAACATTTTTGTTTAAGTTTCTTTCTTTCTTCTCTTAGTTGCAATAGTCCAGAAAAATAAGGTTTTTGTCGGGACACTTGACCAGCCAGGTTGCAAATGGGTTTTTTGGAGTTATACCTATTACATTATAAATAGAACAATGCCCGTCACAGTTCGGACGAGAATTTTAGTAATTAACAAATAAGGGTCAAATATGACAGTTTTTCGTTTAAATCGCTACAGGTAAAAATAAGGTAATTAAATATCTTATTTAGATTATTCACCTTTTAGTAGATAAGCAAAGGTTTAAAATTTTTTAAATTTTGATCCGATTATTTGTTACTTCGGAAATTGCAAAATAAAACTAAATTTCGAAAATAAAAAAATTGTTATAACTTATAAAAAATTGTTATAAAAATGAAATTAAGACTTTGATATTGCATGAAATATTGAGTCAAACAGTCAATAATGCACAATAAATTTCAAGACGATTTGTCAATTAGTTTACATTTTATTCGATTTGTTTATCACAAAGAGCTTTTTTTGCAATGTTATTGTTCAGAAAATTATAATAATACAGCAATTCTGTGGAAACCACAGGAAAGAAGAATACTTATATTTTTAACTTATTTAAAAAATCAATAAGAAGTCATTTTTAGCATTCTGAAAACATTTTACGAAAGTAGAATCATTTTTGGCTTCTAAACAATTTTAATAACAATATTAACATATTGACCAAATCTGCGTTGGGATTTGAAAAGCTGATATTTTTACACGAATTTTCAAAAAAAAACTTTTCGCCTAGGTTAATTACGAGCAAAGTTAGCCACTTTTATTACTTATTTAATTCACAGTTACTTCTATGTACATAAAATTCTCCTGTAACAGTGTTAGTTATCATATTCCTCCGAAACGGCTTGACCGATTTTTATGAAATTTTACACGTATATTCTGTAGGACTGAAAATAGGTGGTAATCTATTATTTACACCCATACGTTATAAGGGGGGTTGCCCCCTGCGACTTTTTTATTGTTTTGGAGAAAATTGTCTACCTTCATTTTATATTATGTACCATTAAAAATATATACAACCCTTAATTTTCACCTTTCTACCACCAACCCCTATTTTTTAATAGTTATCTATTTATTTACATCTATAAAATTCTCCTGTCGTAATGTTAGTTGCCATAATCCTCCGATACCGCTTGAACGATTTTTATGAAATTATATATGTATACATATACTTGTATATGTATACATAACATACTCTACAAAACTACAGGTATATATAAATTAAAAAAATAATGATAAAAGTCCATCAACAAACTCCGGAGATATTAAGCGCAACATATCTTTGAAAAGTTAATTTCATTTTTTGAGTGCACGGATTTTAATAATTCCGCTCCACAGACCACGAGTCGATTTCGTTAGGGCGCCATTTTTAAAGATATATTAACAACTCTGTTCAAGTTTACTCAAACTTTTACACATAAACTATATACATACCTTGAACTTTAAAATAGCGCTAGTTAGGTTTCTTAATTGTTATAAAGAAACTAGCTGTGAATTAAATAAAAAAAAGTGCCTAACTTTGACCGTAATTAATCAAGGTAAAAGTTTTTTTTAACATTTATGTAAAAGTACACATCGAAAACAATGTGATAACTACAGGGGTAATTTGTGTTACTAAAAGATAAATTTTTCATATCTACAGTATTTTTTGATAAAATGCATATTTTTCGAGGTATTCTCAAAAAACCCTCTAAAAAAGTCGATTTTTTCGTCGAAAAACTGTTACTTTCAAGCGCGAATAACTCGAAAAATATTAGTTTTACGAAGAAAATGTAAAAAACATTTCTTTCTTAGAATTACTTTTTACATCGATTTACATGGTTAAAATGCAATAAAAATTTCCCGTCCCCGAGATGGGGTGGCAACCACCCCAAGCTTTTAGCGTACAGCGGCATGATATAGAAAATGATCCTTGGCCTATTCCCTACGCCCTACTCCTGAAAATTTCAAGTAAATCCATGCTGGACGAAAAAATTGCGAGTCAAAATGCTTCATTTCCTCGACTATAGAAGGAGGAGAAACAATCAGTAAATGTAACGAATATAAATACCTGGGTATGAATATGAAAATCACGAATGATGGAACACTAGACGGAGCCGTTAAAGAACGAAACACTCAGGGCAGGAAAGCAATTAGGCTCCTAAACTCAGTACTCTGGGACAAGCAGGTAAACAACCAAAACAAGAAAAAGATCTATAACGCCGTAGTGAAAAGCATTATAACATACAGCTGCGAAGTATGGCATATGAAGGAAAAATCAAAACGAATATTAGAGGTCACCGAAATGGATTTCTGGAGAAGGGCTGCAGGAAGATCAAGAAGAGAACATGTCACCAATGAACGGATACGAGAAATAGTGAAGGTCACACATACAATAAATGACGAAACCAACGAAATACAACTACGATGGTTTGGTCACGTATAAAGAATGCATGAAGACAGAATCCCAAAACAAGGGCAAAAATGGAAACTGCAAGATAGAAGAAGATGAGGTAGACCGAGGAAAAGTTGGCAGGCAGGAATAAACAAAGCCATGGATGAAAGAGGTCTGCAAGTAGATCAATGTACGGACAGAGAGGAATGGCGAACGGGTATCGGAAGACGAAGAACGTTATAAACCGATAATATAATAATAATGTAAAAGTACCAGCTTTTTAAATCCTCGGTTTAACCTGGCGGTTATAACCGGTCAAAAAATCGGTTGTTCCAAAAACAGGTTTTCGGTTTTTTTTAATCAAAAGCAAATACTCAATAAGTTATAATGTTACATTTATATTGCACTTTAGTTTGCTCAATTTTCCTCCCGAAAAATTCCCCAACCAATTCAACCTATAAAAATTTTCCCAGACGCTTTCAAGTTACCCTAAAAATGGGCCAGAGTACCCCAATCTCTGATTCGTCGCTCGTTGTAGACGGCGTCGGCGTATATTGCGTTGTCAATAATTGGGATATTCCCAAAAGTGATGATCCTATCGATCTATCAAAATGTCCCTTGGATCTATCAAGTTTTAAAAAATGTCCAAATGACTTATAGGTATTTTACAAAATAAATTCGATAAACCAATTCAGTATTTACTTCTCTATTGCCATCAAAAAATTTCAGTAGGTAATATTTTTTAATACGTTTGTATAATACCTACCATTTATTTCGTAAGAATTATTTATTGTTTAAAAATTACATAATGGAGATTCCTAATCGCATTTCGGTATTCACATTATACAAGGGTCTTAAGTCTCAAGTACTCAAGTATAAACAATTTTTTAGCTGATGATGGTTGGAATATCGATTTCAAGCAGATCACATACTTTTATGTAAATATTATCATCACATGCACCATTTCACCAGTCTTTGAAATATTTATTAATCTAAATAACTATTCTCAAAATTGTTTCATAAAAGCTGATGTGACACTTTCGTCCAGTTCTCTATTAGTAAATAAAAGTTGAATTATGGTTGTTTGGGTTAATTACTTCGCATTTATTATTTATAATATTATATGATTAAGATCGAAAATATATAGAAATTTCTTCATTTTTCTCTAAATTAATTTTTTTCCGCAGGCAACTTATTCGGTTTTTCAATGGTTATTACTTTAAAAAGAAAAAAACCGGTTATAACCGGGACAAAAAAACAACCAGTAAAACCGGTTGTTTCGAATTAAAAAAACTGGGTTTAGGTTATAACCGGTAGGTTTTTTCCATCCCTTAGTCGATTAATTTAGTTTGCAGTCAATACTAACAAAGTTATTCAAATTGTTTATAAGCCAAAAATGACTCTACTTTACTAAAATATTTTCGGAATGATAAAAATGAGTTTTTATTATTTTTTTAAAAACTTTGAAAACATAAGTATTCTTCTTTCATGTAGTTTCCACAAAATTGCTGTATCATTATTATTTTATGAAGAAAAGCATGCTTTATCATTGCAAAGAAAAGGATTTTTTATTAAACAAATTGAATAAAATGTAAACTAATTGACGAATCACCTTGAAATTTTTTGTTATAGGTATCTGGACTGAACATGGACTGTTTGACCCAATTTTTCATGTAATATCAGTCTTAAGTTTATTTTTGCAAAAGTTTATTTTTGCAACTTCCGAAGCAACAAATAATCGTACCAAAATTCAAAAACTGCCATTTTAAACCTTTGTGCATCTACTAAAAATGAATACTCTATCTGATATAAGATATTTAATTACTTATTTTTACCTGTAACGACTTAAACGAAAAGACTGTAATTTTCAGGGCCGTGCCGTTCTATGATGCGGTGAGGCAGCCGCATCAGGCGGCATCACAACCCACATAACAATGATGTTCGCATCATGTTCTAAGCATATACTACCAACATTCGTCGGAGTATATTCTTTTTAGTATATGTGTAGTACAAGCATAGCATCTACCTTAAAAAACATTCTAAATTTCATGTTCTTTGCATATACTTCAAAGTATATTCTCGTACCGAATATACTAAGTATATTCGTGTACGTAGGATCTCGGAATATTCGTAAAAGTTTATTCTTAGAATATACCTTTATCGAATATTCTTAACACATACTTATAAGTACATTCTTAACACATACTTATAAGTAGATACTTTTAAAATATCTTAAAAATAATTTGTATGTATAGGAAGTATAATATTAGCCTTATAGATTATCAACTTCGTTATTTTTTAGAATACATAATTAATAAAATTTATGTATGTAGGTAGTATTGGACGAATTTCATTTCAAAATTGTTGTAGGGTAAAAAAGTTTAAACATTAATTGTATTAACGTTTACATAGATACTATTAAAAATTCGTTTTCATAATTGAAATGACTTTACCATTTCGAGTTTATCATGAATCATTAGTATTTTTACATCCTTGGAATTTGAATTTAGGTACATTCAATTCAATAGGCCATTTCGCAGAACCAAAACGTGCCAAACTGTACAACCAAAGCAACCAAAGGCTTTGGCGTTGCCAACCGTCGAGTAAGCTTTTTCCGTCAACTTACCTTAAAAATTCCCACTTTTATAAAAAAAAACTTCCCTCCTGTTTACAAAATCTGAGAAGATATGTTGAATTATTTTCAAATATTTTGATTTTTTCTTAATATTTTACAATTTGGACTGGAACAATAATTCCCTTTTGAGTTAACTTTTTCCCTTTATCACCTTTTATGTTGAAAATTCCCGCAAAAAGGGAAATTTCTCTCCGTTTGGCAACACTGACCACCGATTTTGTTATTCCACAATACATTCATAACCCCCCATCATATTCTGACCTGACCATTTCTATTCTTACCTGAATGGATTAGGGATAGGAAAAACCCGTAAAATATGAAAAAGAAAACAGGCATTATTTCATTATTTGTATTTATCATCTATCTATGGATCTATGCAGTGTAAAGGATGAAGGCGAATGATGTAGTACTAGGACTAAAGAACATACCTACATACCTAATCTGTTTATTTTGTTTGCGGTGCTTCAAAATACATATAATCTATTTTGATAACTCAATATTACTTAAATAGGTAAGTACATATAAGTATTATAAATTTTAGTTACTTATTATGCATAGTTTAGTTTAGCTAAATATTATATAATGATTTATATAAATAACTAAAATTTATAAATATGTACTTACTTTTTAAGTAATATTGTAGAATGTAGGTACTAACTACACTCTCATTTGCAATTAAAATATGTAAATAGATATTTGGTAGAACCAGTAGAACCTAAGATGAGATTAGGTGATGCTGAAAACATACTTCTAAGCAATATAGCACTTGATAGCACTTTCTTAGAATATTCTTAAAAATATAATATTCTTCCCATACAAAGATGTGCGGTAGTACGTTCTTAGTATATAAATAGAAGGTTTATAGCACTTCCTTGGAATATTCTAAAAAGTACCTTCTTGGTATAAACTAAAAAGATGTGCGGTAGTATGTTCTAAGTATACACATAGAAGGTTTATAGCACGTCCTTGGAATGTTCTAAAAAGAACATTCTTGGTATATACTGAAAAGAAGTGCGGTAGTACATTCTAAGTATATACATAGAACGTTTAAGTACTGTAATGTAGTATATACTCAGTATCTGCTCTGCACATTCGCAATGGTAATTACGCACATTCTCAGTATATACTTTTCCTGAAAAGTATGTTCTATGAATCTACTAAGAACATGAAATTGTTATGTGGGAAGGGGGCGGCATAATCAGTAAAATCTAATATCTTCTTCTTCTTCAAGTGCCGTCTCCTAATCGGAGGTTGGATATCATCATCACTATCTTTAATCTATCCACCTCTGCTCTAAAGAGTTCTATAGAACTGCATCTAAACCAGTCCCTTAAATTCTTTAACCGTGACATTCTACTTCTTCCAATGGACACGCGCCAACTCGTAACTCTTAATGACAAACTTTTTCAAATCAAAATATACACCGGCCAACTCGTAACTTTTTTACTACCTGACCCTCCCAACTTGCAACTTATACAGGTGAATTCGAAACCATTGTTTAATTCTAATTCTATTTACACATAAACATTACATCTACTGGTAATGCAGCAGAGTTATGCTCCACGTAACGTAGAGCCACACCCAGAGCTTTAGTGGCATCTGCGTGTGACACTCAATATGACAGGGAAACTTCTTCCTCGCTTTCTTCATCTTCATTAGTCATTAGGGTTGCCTTGAGGTTGAACCAAGTCTACAATGTATTCATCCGTAAATTCTTCGCTCCCTTTGTCGTCAGCTTCAATCCATTCTGTAATTACACTTTCTTCTTAGTTTTCTGATCCATCTTGTATAGGGGAACGGGGAAAAATGGAGCTTATTCAAATTAGAAATCAAGCCATGGAGTTAACGACTAAGCACAAATGATGACACTGGCTCTGCATCAGTGACATCAATCTGAGATGGGTGGAAGAGGGAGAGAGACAGGCACAGCGACTCAAAATCAACGACAAAGTAAACTTTCAATTATTAGTTAGGCTAACTTTCAGATAATCCGACCTTTTCGGAATCCGAACAGGCTGTCCCCCCAATTAGTTAGGATTTGCGGGGTTTTACTGTATATAGGTACCTACTATAATATCTGCGTTCCAATCGGCTGGTAGTCTGTTTTGTTCATATTTTTTGTTGTATTAGCTGGTTTATTTCCTTATGTAATTCTCTTCCTCTGTATTTTTTTCCACTGTTATTTCATTTTCTTCTGCTGCTTTTCCGTTTTCTATGTTTTTAATATTTGTTTTTGTACGTTTTCTTCTGTGAAAATTTCTACTTCGTTGTTATGTTGTTCTTCTTCATCTGTTTCCTTCATACCGAATAGCATTTTTTCGTAATATTCTTCTCATATTCTGCTGATCTGTTTGTCTTCAAACAGGGTTTCTCTTTTTTTTGTTTTTTAGTACTCTTGTTTTAATGCTGGACGTATTTTTTTATCTGACTTTTTTGTAAAATTGTTATATTTGATGGTTTTCTGTCTTTTTTAATGTCCTCCAGCGAAACCCGTCATTTTTCTTCTTTTTATTTGTTGAGTTTGCTGTGTTTCTCGCTATTTTTTATTCTTCCCTGTTTTGTTTTGACGGATTGGTTCTTTATCCATGTCATTCTAGCGTAGTTTTTTAGTTTTCTGCGTTTCGCAGTCTTGATCGTACGTAAATTACACATTTAAAATTGAAAAGGATTTATAGGTTCCAAATTAGCTAAAAGACGGTGTTTCAATCCCTGTTTGTGTATTATCGCTCCAAACCCTTCTTGGCAGTAGCGCACCCAGGGGGGTTTGGGAGTTAAACCCCCTTTCCCCCAGGGCATATGAAAAATATATAAATAATAGCAGGAAAATGTAACTTGTCTTTCACAAAATATAGAAAAAAATTTCGACGCCCAAGCCAACCCCCTTCCCCCCAGAGAAAAATTATAGGTGCGCTACTGCTGCTTGGATGTGTCCCGTTTTTTTCAAATTTATGATATGGTCACCCTACAGTAGAAACGCTTCTTAATTCACGAGAGTATTCTACACACTTGTTCTTAATTCAGGATACAGTTTTTTGTGTCAAATTAGAATTTCATAATGGTAGATAAGTTTATTTTAATTTTCTAATCTATTTCAACAGTAGGGCCCCCGCATACTGCAGACTTTTTACCTGCCGATAGTTTAGTCGGGTTGGGCAAAATTAAAGATTTTTCTTTTTAAAATATGTAAGAATGTAGTTCGTTTGGTATGGCATGAGTGCTTTAATTTTTTTTAACTATGTATTCTATTTGTTTTTAATTTTGTAGACTAGCAGACTTAACTACTTTATGTAATGTGAAATTTAAGACTTACTACTATATTTTAAATATTTTTCAAAATATTATTTTCTATATCCTTACATAAAAAAATACATTGAGTGTATGAAATAAGTAAGCAATGTTTTAAACATTTTTATTATTTTCCAGACACCTTTGCACCTATTAGTTGAACAAATTATATTATTAAAAATTTTGTACTTACTTTACTTAAGCCGTCCTCTTGTACCCTACGCTGTCGAGGTAAAAGTTTTGTAATAAAAAATTAAGAATTCAATTTTAACACTTCTATAATATGTTACAATTGAGCAATTAGACCAGCAGATTCGGCAACTGGTTATGATAAATTCATCAATTTTAATGAACATACTTTTTAATTTTTTATTTTTGCAGTGAAAAAAAATACATTGTTAATTATACAAAAAAATATCATTAATATATCACAACAATATTTTTTTCAACATACTACAATAATCAATTATAAAAATATCCGAAGTCTAAATTCCAACATTTGAGGTGACAACAGCGCAGTGGAAGCCATGAGGACATAAACTCAAATATACGGAGACCACTACAACCGCAAACTGAATAAATATATATTTGGATGCCATCAAAACCGTTAAAGTGATTTTAGATATACAGCAAGCGAACATGGCGCGCCTGACGGCAATTGCTCCAAGTAATGTGTATATTATTATACAGATAACGTGACTGAGGACGTCCGGCCAATATTTTGTGTAAGCATTGTAGGAAGTGGTACCTTTCATTTGCGATACATTTTAGGGAAAGTCCTCGTGGCAACCGTATATCGGAGTTCACGAAGACCTGGAAGCCACGAGAGACTACGGTTTAACATGGGGGGACGTCATAAGATGCTAAAAATAAATATATATATATATATATATATATATATATATATATATATATATATATATATATATATATACATCTTCCAGATATTGATGCGTCCATACATTTATGTTTTTGCATGTAATGCTGCATCCACCGCATTGTTGCGTCAATATACGGACGCAGTATTACAATCGCTTATATTTCGGTAATGGTCGTTGCCAATTTCTCTTAGGTGATATAAGGGGGCACTAGTAATCCAAACAAGTAATGTGGCCAATTTTCATAGAGTTGTGATGCACAGCAAAAAACTTATTGAGGATTTTAAGTGACGCAACAATAATATTAGCATGAAATGTTTGTGTATACATTAGTTCAAGATATCTCTTTCAGGAGGCGCATGAGCCAATCGAGTATAATTCATTGGTGAATATTATTTTCATTCTTTCGATTATTCTGCGTCTTCTAAATTTGGCAACATTGCTAACCGTCTGAAATACCGTTATACAAGCATTTTAAATGTCGATATTGGATCAACGGAAGAAATGGATAACGAAAATGAAATATTTATTGTCATCACAGAACTCAGGTAGGCCTTTGCGAAAATAAGTTGAATAAGTGCAAATTAAAATTGTTTTTATAAGGAAAAATACTTTAAAATATTTGCGTTTTTATAAGAAAAAGATGCGTTTAATTATATTTACTGATAAGTACATTTTTTTATTTTACTTTCCGTTTCAATTAATGACAGTTTTGTAACGAATAATGAAATAATATGCTTAAATGTAGTCAGCTTTACAGTTCAGACAGTATCCCTGATACATCGGATGTAGACTCTGATGAAGGCATGTTGGGAAAACCAATAAGAAAATATTTTACTTTAAATAGATATGTTTCACCCGTAATAAAGATTATATGTAATATATGTATTATTGTGTCCAGAAAATTTAGAGAAATCTAATAACACTGGATTAGTTTTCAAGAACAATATTACGTCTCACGCCATATACGCCACGAAAAAGCTAAAAAAAGAGAATGGAAAAAAATTTCTAGATGCTAAGCACATTCTAAGAAGTCATTCAGGACGTTCAGAAAATTATTTCCTTTATTTCATGTAATTCCTTGGATAGAAGAAACCTTTAGAGACTGACCGATTAATCGGTTTCGGCCAGCTTCGGTCAGCATAAATCTTTAGCTAAAAACTCATTCTTCTTCTTCAGATGCAAATCCACTAATGGATGTTAGCGATCACATTTTCCAGTAACTCTCTGTTTCTTGCAATGCGTATCAGAGATTGTATGTCGTTAATCCCTGTCCATTGCCTTATGTTTCGGAGCCAGGGCATTTTCTCGCGTCCTATTCCTTTCTTGCCTTTAATTTGCCCTGGATTATAAGTTGAAGGAACTGGTATTTTTCGATTCGCATGATGTGACCCAAATACGTTTCCGTTTCTTGATGTTTTCGAAAAGTTGGCGCTCTTGGTTGATTCTTTTAAGGACATCTACATTTGTGACTTTCTCTGTCCATGGTATCTTTAGGACACGGCGATAAAATCACATTTCGAAGGCTTCTAATCTGTTTATATCCCTCGTTTTTTATAAAATGCTTCGCATTGTATATAATCTAAGATGCAACCATGAGATATCAAATTTTATTGTTTTATACGAGGTATGTAAAAAAAATATGAATTTCGCTCAACAGTAAAGTAGCTTTATATTTCACAATATCGAAAATATTTCACATATCACCAAGACTTCACCACAATCATATATAACAGAATCTACAAGAGTGAAGCGAAAATCAACGAGTCACAATTTGGTTTTAGGAACGCTTTGGGCACAAGGTAGGCAGTGTTAGATCTGCAAGTATTAGTACAGAGGTGTAGATATATGGACAAGGACGTCTACATGTGCTTTGTAGATTACTCGAAGGCCTTTGACAATGTAAGACATGACCAACTAATTTAAATTCTACAAAATATAGGAATTGATGATAAGGACATTCGAATTGTTACAAGTCTCTACTGGAATCACAGACAGGGTAAATGTCGGCAATGCGTCCACAGAGAACACTGATATCAGAGAAGGTGTGCTGTGCGACAGGAATATTTTCTCTCCCCTCTCCTTTTTAATATTTACTCCGAACAATTTTTTAAAAAAGCACTGGATGCAGCAAACGAAGACATAAAAATCAATGGAGAACTGACAAGTAACATCCGATATGCGGAAGATACAGTCGTACTTGCCAGTAGTATCGATGAACTACAGTGTCTTATGGACAGGGTACAAAGGGCGAGTAAAGAAAGAGGACTTAATCTCAACATAAATAAAACAAAATGGATACTGGTCAGCAAAACTCAAAAACCTGCCAGACAATTGAAAATAAAAAACCAATCAATTGAACACGTTGACTCGTATATATACCTTGGAACAGTCGTCAACTCGAAATGGGATCAAACAACCGAAATACGATCTAGAATTGAAAAGGCCAGAGCAACATTTAAGAACATGAGAAATATAGACACCAATTCCGACATATCTCTCCCACTAAAAATACGGCTGCTAAAATGCTATGTATTTCCAGTCTTGCTGTATGGCGCAGAGGCATGGATACTAACGGAGACATTAATAAGGAAGTTAGAGGCATTCGAAATGTGGGTGTATTGAGGTCTCCTCAAAATATCCTGGACGACTTACACCACCAACGTAAATGTATTGCGCCGAACAAAAAGAAATCTCTTTCACAATTAAGAAACGGAAACTTGAATACCCCGGTCATATTATGAGACATGATAAATATCATATACTCCAACTGGACCGAGTGGATCAACATGGATCGAGTTATTCAGAAACGCCGAAAACAAGATTAAAATTGCTATGATGATAGCCAACGTCCGCAACGGACAAGGCACGTGAAGAAGAAGAAGAATATCGAAAATGGTTATTAACAAAAGTTGTTTGGAATTAAAAACTATTGTTAAATATTCAGTTATGGTGAACTATAAAAGTACTTAACTGTTAAGCGAAATTCATATTTATTTACATTCTTCTTGTTCCGTCTTTTAACGAAGATTGGCGGTCACTTTTTTAAACTCTTCTCTGTCCTTTGCAACGTGATATATCTGTTCAACACTGAGTTTAGTCCAATCTCTGATATTCCTCAGCAAAGATTTCTTCTTTCTCCCCAAGCCTTTTTTCCCCTCTACTCTTCCTTGCATGATGACGTGTAGCAGAGAGTATTTATCGTTACGAAGTATGTGGCCCGAATACGATGTTTTTCTTATTTTAATTCTTAACACTTCTTCGTTTGAGACTTTTGCAGTCCAAGGAATTTTCAGAATAAACCTATATAGCCACATTTCGAATGCCTCCAATTTTTTACTTTTAGAGTCCAAACTTCTACCCCATATACGACCGAACATAACCTTTGACGAAATTTTTTTTACATATCTCGTATAAAATTGAAAAAGTCTGATATAATAATATTATGGTTTCATCTTAGATTTTAGACTAGATAGAGTATTTTATGAAGAATAACTTTTTTCGTAAAATTGGCAATAAAATAGTTATCTATCATAATTGAAATAAAATAATGTTGGGACTCCGTAATTTGACAAAAGTTTTCAATTTTTTTTCAATAAGAAGGATGTAATTGCACATTAAAACATAGTTTTAATAACAAACTACTTTTCATAGTAACAATTTTTGATATTCTGAAATATCAAAACCTTTTATTATTTAAATATTTACCCTTTAACGAAATTCATATTTTTGACATACGTTGTATAAAATTAATAAAATTTTATATCTGATGGTTGAGTTTTAGATTTTAGACTATGCAGAGCATTTTATGAAGAATAACTTTTTTTCGAATGATTGGTAATAAAAAAGTTTCCCATATGGTTCATACTTACGCAGACAGACTTTATAATAGCTAAAATTTTTTGAATTTTCAAAATGTAATGCCATATTCGGATTCAGCGTAATCAAAAACAAAAAAAGAAACATATTTTATCAAAGACAACTGATGAATACAACGATATTGTTTTCATCCATTTTAAAAAATGTGAAATCATATAATTATATACATCCTTCTGTCTGTCTGCGAACACAATTCCTCCGTCAATATAACAGGTAGAATGACAGATGATGTGTCAAATGATAGATTATAAGCGAAGGATCCGTCGAACTCCCAGGATAATTACAGCTTAAGATAAAACAAATTCGTCTCAATTAATAAATTTTACAATATTGTATGACAATCCACAATTTTACGTTTAGTTAAAATGTTAACAGAAATGTTAACAGAAAATAAATCACTTATGATGATTACTAAACATAAATTTTTCTTTTTTTTTCATTCATTTCTAGAATAGAAAATCGACTTAAAGATTTTGACCCTTCCTTAATTTTTTTATGGCGGCGGCCCTGGAAGGATGGTACTAAAGGTGAGAAATTTAACCTAGTCTGTCTGTCCGTCTATCCGTCCTACCTCGAATAAGACTCCTCTTCACTATACCAGGTAGACTGACAAATGAGGTGTCAAATAAAAGCTTATAATCCAAGGCAAGGATGGTACTAAAGGTGAGAAATTTGACTTAGAACTTCCGGTTTTAAAAATGCGACCGGAAGTACTGTTTTAAAGTCACCGGAATAGTACAAGTGATAGATTATTCGACGCGCCTTCGCAAAACGAGAACAAATATATACTTTCGGTGTCATGACTGTCTGTCCGTTGGTCCGTCCCTCCGCGAATACAACTCCTCCATTATTAATACAGATATATATGACAAATGAGGTGTCGAATGAAAGCTAATAAGCCAAGGATAATAGTAAAGATGAGAAATTTGACAAAGGACTTCGGTTTTAGAGTTAAGCAATCGTAAGTACTGTTTTAAAGTCACTCAAAATATGATATGAATGTAAATAAAGATGACTCAAAATTAGTAAAATCGTATATTAATCGACGCAAAGTTACATGAAGAGTTCAACTATCGACTTCTAGTTCTACTTTCGATCACTTTGGGTGAAAAGCTAGGACTTACGAAGTCCACTTACTTGTTTCTAAAATTATTTATACACAAAAATTTTTATTATTTAAACAATTAATAAACAATTAGCGGCTAAATCTTTGAAAAGAACTTTTTACCATAACATTTATATAAAATAACAAAACAAGTTTTAGAAAACTTTAAGTTTGTTTGAGTTTTTCGGAAACAATGCATGCTTTGTATTGTACCTTGCAACCCAAGGTACAAGTTATTGTACCCATTATCTAGCAAACAACCTTGAGAAAATAAAATGACCTTTTCTACACGGACATATTCTAACAGAGCACAAATAGCATTTAGGATCACATTAAAATGAAATGATAAACTGGACCGAGGTATTTGATAGTGGCAACGTTGTGGACGCAGAAATAGCTTTCCTGTGAACAAAGATACCCGTTGCGGATACAGAAATGCCGGCTTGCTGTAATATGGTATATTGGGACGTTCCAACGATAGCAAAATATGTGGATGCAAAATTGCTATCGTAGTGAAAGTAAAACTCATCTCCTTTATTCTTAGAGTATATAGAAAACTGAGTTGATGCCGAAGTAGCCATGGTTGCAGGATAGCCAACAATGTTCTAAAATATAGATATACATCAATTTTTCGAGTGGACGCACAAACATACCTATGGTAAAAGGATGCAGCAATGATGGTAGGATTTATATATATATATATATATATATATATATATATATATATATATATATATATATATATATATATATATACCTACTTACCTATATAATATTTATATAACTAACTAAAATTTATATATTTCATATTTACTTTTTAAGTAATATTGTAGAATGTACAAACTGCATTCCCATATGTAATATGTAAATTTAGTAGAAAGTAGAACCTAGGATGGAGATTCGGTGATGCTGAAAACATACTTCTGAGCAATATTCACTTCCTTGGAATATTCTTCCCATATACTAAAAAGTACATTCTTCCTATATACTAAAAAGATATGCCGTAGTACATTCTAAGTATATAAATAGAAGGTTTACAGCACCTCCTTAGAATGTTCTAAAACGGATATTCTTGGTATATACTGAAAAGAAGTGCGGTAGTACATTCTAAGTATATACATAGAACGTTTAAGTACTGTAATGTAGTATATACTCAGCATCTGCTCTGCACATTCCCAATGGTAATTACGCATATTCTCAGCATATACTTTTTCTGAAAAGTATGTTCTATGAATATACTAAGAACATGAAATTGTTATGTGGGAAGGATCAAAATCTATATGATTCCGAAAGGCGCTTTTACCATGGGGGTGGTTGCCACCCCATCTCGGGGGTGGAAATTATTTATTATATTTTGACCGCAAAAGTTGATAAAAACATTCATTCTGAGTAAAAAATGTACATTTTTGTAAAAAAATTAATAGTTTTCGATTTATGCGCTATCGAAAGTGTTATATAGTTTTGTAATAAACTATTTTTAATGGGAAATAAGCCACAATTTTACCAAAAAAATGATTTTATTAACGTTTCGAAGCCCAAATCGGGTTTCGTTGTCAAAATACAACTAAAATAAACAAAAATGTTGTTGCTAAGTAAAAAAATTCTTCTAATAATTTATTTAATCTGACTCATTTATATTGGCAATTCAGACGTATATTATACATTTTAAAGTAGAAGACTTTAAAATTATATCGCCAATATTTATGAGTTGCGTTCCTGGGACGACTTTACTAAAAGATAGTTCATTCGATTACATGAAATCATGCAATCCCAACTCAAGAATATCCGTCACAAAAAAATCATAGCATGTGATCTGTCTTTAAAAAGACAACCAAATGCAACGATGACAGCAAAATTCTCGCGTTAGAGATTCCATAGTAAATCACGAGGGAAACCAGGAAAAAACCTCGTGATACTTGTTTAAACTACTTTATTTAATGGGTTATAAGTCAAACAATCATAGTATTGAGTAAACTTATATATTTTTATAAAACTTACTAAACATCTTACATACAATAAATCATACAAGTGACAACCATGTTGACTGGCTTGAAGTTAGCCATGTCATGTCTAGCACGCAGCCCCTTGCTACGCTGTTACACAGCTATATATATTAAACACCTTCCCCCTAAGATCGATATCTATAAGGGGTCTTTATATTACGACCAACTCTCGTCTTATAACTGTTAGAAGTCTCAATATTTGGGTTGACTTTATGACTCAATGTAGGTACTGATTTTACATTTGGGCTTGGGCAACTAATGGTTTTATTAACACTATCATTTACATTAATGTGAGTGGTATCTTTATGAACACTTTGTGACTGAATATCAGGGTACAACTCGGGTTCTAAAATGAGTTCTTTTTCAAGTGTTGTGGTGTATGAATGTTTCATTTGGTGTGAATTCCGTCTAATAATTTTATTGTTATCTTCTTTTTTCACCCAATATGATCTAGGTTCATTGGCCTTTTCTAACACAATTGCTTTACGCCAATAATTATCTTTTGAACTTCTTATTACTACCCTATCTCCCTTTCTAAACTCTACTGGTTTTCTTCGTGCTGTCTTATCATAACGTACTTGTAACTTCTCTTTTTCTTTGCATAAATTCTTATATACTTGTTTCTGGATTGTAGGTTCTAATTTATTAGCTGTAGTTGGTAATTGTCCTCTCAGGATCCTGCTCTGTAAAATTTGAGCTGGAGATGCATCAAGATTTATTATGCAGGTATTATTATATTCCATCACCAAATCTCTAAAATCAACATTTTCCTCATTACTCTTTCTTAAAATTTGTTTGCTTATATTGACTGCTTTTTCTGCAAGTCCATTACTCTGGTGGTAATGTGGAGTGCATGTCATAATTGTAATGTCTTTTTCTCTATAATAATTTTTACATTTTACCGAAGTAAATGGTAGATTATCTGCAATTAAAATTTCTGGATATCCAAATCTACTAAAAGTATCTTGAAATGAGTTGATTACTGAACTGGAGGTTTTATCTTTTAATATTGAAATGTCCAACCAATGCGAAAAATAGTCTACAATTACTAAATATGCTTTTGAGCCATACTCTAAAATGTCTGTACCAACTTTATTGAATCTTAGTCTGGGAATGTCATGAGGCATCATTGGTTCTTTAAAATTATTTGGTCTGTATTTCTCACATATCCTGCATTTTTTTATATAGTTTGTCACATCATCATTAAGTCCTGGCCAATAATATATACTCCTGGCTTTGTTTATAGTTTTACTGACTCCTATATGGCCTTTGTGAAGCAATTTTATCATGTCAAGCCTAAGTTTTTTCGGAATAATTATTTTGTCATCAATAAATGCGATGCCAGCTTCAAAATACAGTGAATCTCTTATACCATAGTACTTTTTACACACTTGAGGAACATTTTTTTCTTTTGGCCACCCATTATAATAAAAATCAAAAATTACTGCTAATGCCTCATCCTGGCTAGTAGCTAGTCTTAACTCAGATTGCTTTTCCTGGCTCATAGGTAAATGTTTACTCACTGAGTGGACCATTTCAAACATTTCTGGGTCATGTGTCTCTATATTTAAACTGGACCTAGATAGCATATCAGCAAAATGTATGTCTTTCCCAGGAACAAAATATACATTTAATCTGTACTTGAGAAGTTTAAGCCTTAAACGTTGGAGTCTAACTGATCCAATTTTGGAAATTGGCTTCTTCATAATGGAGATTATAGGTTTGTGATCTGATTGAACGTCAACATCAAAATTATAAATAAAATTGTGAAATTTTTGAGTAGCATAATAAATTGCCAATAGTTCCTTCTCAGTCTGACTATAATTTATTTCACTATCATTCATATTTCGTGATGCACAAGCTACTAATTTTAAAATAGAATCATATTTCTGGAACATACAAACACCTAAACCATTTTTAGATGCATCACATTGTAAAATAATTTTTTGATTAGGATCATAAGGGACTAACGCTGGTGATTTACAAATTATGTTCTTTAAATTATCAAAACATTTTTGATGTGACGGGAGCCACACCCATTCTACATTATTTTTAAGTAATTGACAAAGAGGTTGAATATGTTCAGCCATGTTCGGAATGTACCGTCTAACGTAATTAAATGTGCCCAAAATTCTTTGTAATTCTACTTTACTATTTGGTTTTTCAAGTTTACAAAGTGATTCCACTCTGTCAGGATCTATTTGCATCCCTTTATGTGAAAAAACTTGACCCATAAATCTGACCTCTTCTTGACAATATTGAAATTTGTCCCCATTAAACTTTGCTCCTACCTCTTTAGCCCTTTCTAACACTTTTTTAACAGTTGTATCATGTTCTTCTTTTGTTGTTCCCATAACAATCATATCATCATGACAAATCAATAAATTCTCTATACCTTTAAATTTATCTTCTACTACTTCTTGAAACAGATCTTGGGAATTTGATAATCCATATGGCAATACTTTATATCTGAAAATTCCATAAGAAGTTGCAAAACAGCATTTCCATGATGATGTCTCGTCAAGTTCTAAATGATGATACCCTTCAGAGAGATCAAATACAGAAAATATCTTTTTACCTATCATTTGTGCACAAACATCTTCCAATTTATGTACTACTCTTGGTTTGCGGACTATTTGTTTGTTTAGATCTAATGGGTCTAAGCATAAACGTAACTTACCATTTTGCTTTTCCACAATAACAATGCGGTTTATGCTTGCCCTGGGGTCAATTTCGTTAACTTTGACAATTGCCCCTCTTTTTGTCAACCTATCTAATTCATTTTTTAAATTATCTCTAATTGCGACAGGTACATTTACAGGTGGGTAACTTACTGGCTCAAAATTGTCTACTGTAGTGATCCTATGTTTACCACAAAATTTACCATGACCTCTAAAAACTTCAGGGTTAAGGTTTATAAATTTATCCCTTTCTGCTAATTCTAAAGTACCACAACTCTCAATATTGTTGATTCGTTTAACTAACCCCAAATCAATACATAATTTACCACTTAAAAGAACTCGAGTTGCCCCATTAATAATTGTAAAATCCTCGTAAACATACTTATTTTTATGTTTACAAAATAAATTTACGACACCCATTGTTTTAGCCTGAGTACCCTCAAACCCTTTCAGTACATAATGATTATCCCTAATTTTAAATTGTTTATCAATTTTCTTAAAAATCTTTAATGGAATTATACTTACATCTGCACCTGTGTCAAGTTTTACTTTAATTCTCTTGTTTTCAATTTCTATAATTTCATCCCAAATATTTTGACTACTTACATTTTGGTATACTTTATTGACATTTCCTACAAAACTATCAGCTGATCCATCACTGCTATCTTCATTTATGACATCAATATTCTTCACTCTACACGACTTTGCAAAATGGTTTAAAAGCCCACATTTCTTACATTTCTTTCCATACGCTGGACATTCTCTGGCCCCATGAGTTGATTGACATCTTTTACACTTGAATTTTTCATTGGTATTCGCTTTACTTCTAGAGTTATTATAATTTCTATGGCCCTGGTACCTATCTTTACGAACTTCTCCTATGTCTACATCTTTTCTTTCGGTATGAAATTTCAAATTTTGGTTCTTACTTTGTTCACTAGTTCTACAAAATTCGATGGCTTTTTGTAGGGTAAGTTTGTCCACTCTCAATAGAGCTTCTCTAGTAACTGGATCTCTGATGCCCATTAATATTTTGTCTCTCAGAGCTTTATCTTCGGCTGTTTGTTCTGGATCAATTTCATTATAATTACATGTTCGAATCAAATGTCTACAACTAGTAAGAAACTGCTCAAACGACTCTCCTTCTTTCTGGACCCTCATGATAAAATTGTATCTTTCAAATGATTCATTCATCCTTGGATTAACATACTTATCGATTAGTGATATCATCAAGTCATACTTGTTATTTTCGGCTTCTGGGATCTCGAATGTGGACATAATTTTGGCAGACTCAGCCCCAATTATATTTCTTAAAATTGACATTTTCATTTTATCTGCTGACTGGTCTTGTCCCGTTGCTAGTAAATAATCTTCGAAACTAGTCTTCCAGAACTTCCATTCGCTTGCAGCATTTTGATCCTGCAGGTCAAAATCTGGTGGTAATTTTACATTTATTCCCATCACTGCCATTGTAGGTTATGTATGGTACCTCGTGTACAAGTTGCTATAAATTTAGCTTTTCGACTGTAAACTGTAACCCAACTAGCTGTTTGACTGCGCCATGTTTAAACTACTTTATTTAATGGGTTATAAGTCAAACAATCATAGTATTGAGTAAACTTATATATTTTTATAAAACTTACTAAACATCTTACATACAATAAATCATACAAGTGACAACCATGTTGACTGGCTTGAAGTTAGCCATGTCATGTCTAGCACGCAGCCCCTTGCTACGCTGTTACACAGCTATATATATTAAACAATACTATCCCGACATCGTAAATATTTGGTCTTACATTTAATTTACTTTCAAAAAACTAATACCAAATTCTGACTTTAATATGTTTAAATTATAAATAATATTAATAATATATATAGATATACAATAAGTAATACTAAAATATAAAATTTGTACTAACTCGATATGTTTTGACTTACTAATCGTGGTATTTTCTTTTGACTTCCTCTTATTTCAGTATGGGTAACCACATCCTACTGCATTCTACCGAGGAATTTGCGACACAATTGGTTTCATTTAGCATAATTAGAGCCGCTTCTTTGATTTTTCTCTTTTTACTATCTGATTCTTTCATGACTATACTTGAATCTCTCCACTGAATACAACTTCCAGAAATAAATATAATAGAAGGGGATTTCAAGCGGGTATTTTTGCAGTTACTCGGGCGCGTCAGATTATCATATGGGGAGAAACCTGGTACCCTTCAGATGTACCTCTACCATATATTGGCTCTTAACCCTCGTAAAGCGGTGCTTAAATTCTTACGTAAACAACGGTCCGGGGTGCATTTGCACCCCATCTGAATATCCATTTTTTTTATATGTAAACGTCGGAGAAATTGATTTGAAAGATAATTATGACTTATATTGAAAGATAATTATCGTTGCACGACAAACACATGAAATTTTTCACAGAGTGAGCGACACAAAGTTTTTACACAATAGTTATGCCGGGACTTGCGGTTTTTTTCTCTGACATAAGTAACACCGACCTGTCCCGTAGCTCTGTTAGCTTCAGGTGGAACATCAGAAACGTAAAATTTAGGATAGGAAATTTTCATCATTTGCACCCTACAGGTCATTTTTCCAAAAAAAGCACGTAAATACAAAGAGTTTTAAATGTTGTAATGGGTGGAATGCGTTTAGAATTGAATTTAATGCGAATAAAAAAATGGACAAAAATCAAAAAAATTTATTTATTTATTTATTTATTTACGGGATTACCCCCATTACAACACATACAGTATAAAATCAATCTCTGTAATATCTACTAAACTAGAGTAAAATAAATCTTAATTACATACTTATTAAACAAAAACGAAATATTAATATAGTTATCCATTACACATATTACATCTATTACACAAATCAGTTCAAATAAACAAAAAGTACCTGTCAAGCTCTTTTAATCCGATTCTTAAAACCAGCCAAGGAGACACCAAACATTTCTAAGTTATTCTCGTTTATAATTTTTAGTGTTCGCTCAATGGGCGAATGCATACCATAGTTTGTCCGATGAAAAGGTATATAAAACAAATCAACATGTCTGAGACTTCTGGAGGGAACATATAAATTAATAGATTGGAGAAGTTCAGAACAACAAATTAAACCATTTATTAATTTAAACACAAATACCAAATCAGAGTTATCTCGTCGAGTTTTTAATAAATTCATGTTGAGTGTTTTTAAAATATAGGTATAATCATGATTAGTAATGCGTATGTTTAATTTGTATGCACAATATCTCAAAAATTTATTCTGCAATCTCTCCAACGTAGTAGAATGAGCTTGGTATTGTGGAGACCATATACAATAGATGCATATTCCACTTTAGATACAACCAAAGCATAATATACCGTTCTTAAAGCCCCTACAGATAGTCTCAGACAGTTGCGAATGATAAAGCCCAAAGATTTTGATGCATTTACTGTTACACTATTTATATGTTGCACAAAACGCAACTGCTCATCAAATGTGACTGACTCCTAAGTCTTTTATTGTTTTAACATAAGACAATTTATTTTCATTAATTGTGTAAGAAGTATCATATTTTTTATTACCTCTATAAAAGCTTATATAACAGCATTTAGCAACATTTAAATGCAAACTATTATTCTCACACCAAATACTCAACCGGTCTAAATCTTCTTGAATTAATGTTACATCAACATTTGAATCTACGGATTTAAATAATTTCAAATCATCTGCAAACATCAGGAAATCGCAATTTCTAAAACACTCTGATATATCGTTCACAAATATATTAAATAACAAAGGTGAACAGTGAGCTCCTTGGAGTACTCCTGATGTCACATGAATTATATTTGAATTAAAACAACCTACTCTCACCTGCTGTGTGCGATCTCTTAAAAAGCTATTGAACCATTGTAAGGATTGATGACTGAAGCCAAAAGCATTTAATTTTCCCAATAACATGTTATGATCTACTCTGTCAAATGCCTTGGAGAAGTCAGTATAAATAGTATCCATCTGACTTTTATTCTCCAACGCGTTTAATATTTTTTGTTCAAAGAGTACTAAATTTGTTACCGTTGATTTATTCTGAGAAAATCCATGTTGATTGTGTATTATACGCTCTTTACAATAAAATTTTAATTGATCGTGCAATAGTCTATCAAAAAGTTTTGGTATAGAGGATTGTTTACAAACGCTTCGATAATTTGTTATGTCTTGTTTATTACCTGATTTAAAAATTGGACAGATATAAGAGTGCTTCCATAAAGTTGGGAAAACTGATGTCTTTAATGATGACTCAAAAAGAAGATATAAAGGATTAGTTAGTGAATATATACAGTTCTTTAGAAAGTAATCGGGAATACCATCTGGACCACTGCTTAACTTATTGGGTAGGGATAAAATGTTGTTGAAAATATCTTTCACTGATATTGAAAAATTAGGTATAAAAAGATTGTTGTTTCCCTTTACTTCCAAGTTATTAATATTTGATTGTGGCGAATAAACTGTTGAAAAAAATTGACGGAAACAGTTTGCAATCTGTTGTCCGTTTGTTGCTATAGCATTACCATAGTACATACTGTTTGGTAAATCATTTGATGCTCTCTTACTGTTTACAAACTGCCAAAAGTACTTAGGATTACTGCATAAATTATGATTTACTTGATTCAGATAAGTGTTATAACATTGATTTGATAGATCCTTACACAATCTCCTCAGTTCTGAAAAAATCACATAATCCTCTTGATTACAGGAAGCTAAATAATTTTTATGAGCAATTTTTTTCTGTACAACTAAATAACGCAAGTTGGCATCAAACCATTTTGGATAACTAGAAGTTTTAAATCTTTTCACCGGTACAAACAATGATAGTGACATATTAAGTATGTTGTAAAATTCTGTTAAAGCATCATCAACATTTGACAAATTCAAATGGTCTTCCCAAGGTATCATTGAAAGATAGTTATTGAGACCTTCATAGTCTGCATTTACAAAATCATGATAAAATTCAGTATATTCTAATGACTTACCTCGATGTTCACACAAACTAATATTGTAAGTGTAACTTATGTGATGATAACTATTTTTAAAAATCGGATCTGAGGCTTTTGCTACTTGTAAATCACAAACATTTGTAAATATTAAGTCTAAAAACACATTTCTTTCATTTGGAATATTAATCATCTGGAAAAAATTCAAGTACCCATAAAACTCAGCTAAGTACAATGCATGTGAACCTTGAGGACAATTCACCAAGACACATTATTAAAAAAGATAGGTGAGAAAAACGAGGTCTGGGGTGCAGGTGCACCCCGCACCGCCTTACGAGGGTTAACACAGGGAAGTTATATAGTTAAGGGGGACCCGAAAAAAAAAAGCTATCCTTAAAAATACTCGAAATTGTCAGATTAAGATAAGGTAAGTACATGCAAAAGAGTGAATATTTCAAAAATCTGACGATTTGAGTAAGGAAATGGGCGAGTCAAAAAGTTTCACAAAAAAAAAGCGAATATTTCGCGAAATGAACGTCAGATCGAAAAACTAAAAAATACGTCTTCAAAAATCTATCGAATAGTACTAAACATGGCCCCCATGGAGAGGGGTGGGGGGTAAATTTTAAATACATACAAACCCCGCGATACACGTTCAAACTGTTTTTGAAAAATATTGAATGGTACCAAACACGACCCCCCACGGAGGTAGGGTGGGGGGTTACTTTAAAATCTTAAATAGTACCACCACATTTTTATTGCAGATTTGGATTCTTTACGTAAAACTGTAATATTTACTTATATATTACTTCTCCCCTTAAATGCATGTAATATTTACGGTATTGGGGGTTTCCCGTCAAAATAAATTACATGGCAATGACATCAACAATTAATGTGTATGTATGACCTTTTGATAACCTCGTTCTCACTTAGGCTTTTGCAGCCTCTTCACAGGACAGATACCCCCTTTTTGTGCGGGGGGTGTTTTAGAAGTGTTGTTTGTGTTCTGTGGGGAGGATTATAATAATTGGTAGATTGAATAGTTGTCCAGATGAGTGGACTGGGATATCAGTGAAGCAAATAGGTATTCAATATGCTTTTGTTTTGATTGGCTGCTGCTAATATATCACAAGTTCTGGTTTTTGTAGGAATTTGATCAGCATTTGGAGTGGTGTAGACTGATTATTGTCTACGATAGAATAGGGGAATTGTTTCTAGGAAGTTCCAGTACTTATCAGGAAGTTCATTGCCTGCTGTCTAGAAGTCTAGCAGGCGGGAAAGGAACTTTAGTTGTGGGATTTTTGGTATTTGTCCTCTGCGGTCTACTCTAGTCTTTAGCACCTCCTTAGCTCTGGTGTTAGAGCTGTCTATAGTTCTAAGGATGTATCTTGTTGTATTGTAGTTTCTAGTATAAAAGATAAATTTATATATGAATTTGGGGGAAAAATTAATCACACAATACAAAGAATTGGGAGACATTTAGTAAGAAACATCTGTGGTGGTTGCTCATGGACATATCTTTGATCTTTCCAGAGCATTCGACAGTCTTAAATTTGAATTTGTCCTTAACAAATTGTATGTCCACGGAATAAGAGGTAACATGTTAAATTTATTGAACTCATATCTTCTGGAGAGGAAATTCTATGTTGAATTAAACAAGGAAAGGTCAGACATCTTCAGTGTAGATGTAGGAGTGCCGCAGGGATCTGTGTTGGGACCACTGCTATTTCTTATTTTTGTCAATGACCTACCCGATCATATTACTCATGACCACATTGTAATGTACGCAGATGACTCATCTGTGATTGTATCAGCACATACATACGTAGAGCTTCAAAATAGAGTGTCAAGGGTTATCAGATTATTCCAAACATGGTGTACACAAAACTTGCTACAACTGAATATTGATAAAACATCGTATATACATTTTAGATGCAAACGAAATATGCCAGTTGTGTCTATTCCTGAAATTGTAAATATTCCAAACATAAAATTTTTAGGTGTATTCTTGGACCAGTTTATGAGTTGGGATGTTCACGTTGAATATGTTAATAAGAAACTAAATTGTTCATTCTATGCTTTAGTACAGTTGAAGAGAACACTCAGTATTAAAACTCTCATTAATGTATATTATTCTTTGGTTTATTGTCACCTTACTTATAATGTTACGTTATGGGGTAATTCCACAAAATCAGACACAGTGTTTATTAAACAGAAGAGAATTATTAGACTTATCTTCAATATTCCTTTTGGGCATACTTGTAAGCAAGTTTTCATTAATAACAATATCTTACCGTTGCCTTCCATATATATCTTGAAATCCATATTGTATATTAAGCATAATTTACATTCATTCAAGAGAAATTCTGATTTACATGCATACTCAACTAGGAATGCCAATCAGTTTGTTACTGTTGGTCACAAACTATCCAAATTTGAGAAGTCCACAGATTATGTGGGGGTCAGGCTATATAATCATCTTCCAAATGAAGTTAGATCTTTGCATCCGGTGAAATTCAAAAGAATTGTGAAAAGTATACTATGTAAACATGCATTCTACAGTGTAGAAGAATACTTAGCAACTAGATTGCTGTTATGAGTTCTGTCTAATATTAATAATTTTCATATTTATCAATGTACATTATGTTAAATCTAAAATTTAAGTGTATGTATAGGTATTTGATTATGTGTCTGTGACTATATTGTGTTGTATATCTGACGTGTATATCCATCTTTATGATGGCAGCTGTAAAGCTATACCAATAAAGTATTCTATTCTATTCTATCTGTGAAGGGGATTAATACAGCTATGATTATAGAGCTTTCATCGAGAAATGTAATTAGGAATATTGACAAAGAGAATTATGATAATTTTAATTAAAACAAATTTGTTTTAGAAAATTTTATTACTAAGTAATGTTACACCTATTTCTTTCCTTTATTATCGCGCTCTGTTTTCCTTTCATTTGCACGCTTAAGTTGTTGCTTGGCGCTAAGATTGTGCCTCTTAGAGAACCTTTGGTTTTTTAAGAATTTGGCATCCATCTAAAAACAAAAAATTATATGAATTAATCAATGTATAATAAAAAAAATATACATATATTGATGGTTAAATACCAAAACCAGTCAAAATCTACAACTTTTCAGGAGAGCGAAAAAACGTTGCTGCTAAGTACATGTTTTTCCTTTCACAGTATTTATTTATTACCCTGAAAAAAAAAACATGCCAAAACATACTTTTCAACAGAAAAGAAAGAAGAGAAAGAAAAAACATGTACTAAGCAGCGAAGTTTTTTCGCTCTCCTCAAAAGTTGTAGATTTTGACTTATGAGGTTTGGATATTTAACTGTTTATCTACTACAATAATTATTACAAAGAGAGATTCTAACAAACAATCTGTAAAAAAACCCAGAGATAAAGAGAGACGTAGATCAACAATCAACAAGTTTGCAAAAGTCCAGATTTTTCCACTTACAAGTAAAATAAAAATATAAGAAAGAAAGTATAAATATGTGAACAGTAGGGTTTGATCCTACTGAGTACTTTTACAGAACATTAATGGAACATAAACAAACAGTTCTGAATAGCAACAATAAAAAGATATATCGTCTGTGTCGTTTTAATACATCGTAACCCACAAAAATTGGAAAATGCGGTATTTGCAGATTTGTATAATGTAAAACTAAACTCGCATGTTCAAAAAATCTTGTAAGCCGTACTTCATTACTTATATTAAATGGGTTTCTAGTAGCTCTTATCCCCATTGCCGAGAGTATGAAAAGTAATAGGTTTTCTTGTCTCCTGAACAATCGTGATTTTGGGGTTACGAGGTATTAGAAAGACGCAGACGTATGGGTGAGTACAGTGTATTCTGTACACCAACGAGTAAATACGTAAAAAAAGCCACAACTAGGTATTTTTAATATGTACATGTATTGTACAAAATAAAGAGTAAAAATATAAAAAGTAGTACATAAACTTTTGGAAAATCTACACTCACCGGCACGAAAAACAGGCACCCCAAAAAATTGGTCATTTTTGATGGTTCGTGTTTCCTAAACCTGTTGTCCGGTTTAAGTGATTTTTTTAATATGTTATAGCCTTGTTCTTTAGCAATATATTTGTAATAATATTGTTGCTAGACAGGAAATTGTCATTGTATACCGGGTGTACCAATCAAACTATGTTTTTTTCTAAAAGTTCGGAACATCCTGTGTAATATCCTAGCATTTATAAAATACTGAAATTAAAACCCAACTATAGCCTCAGATTTTCTTAACATTCTGCTTTTTGATTCATTCGCTTATGTGGTATAATAAAAAAGTTAGGTACTTTAACAACTGGCCCTGTACTTCATCAATTCAGGGTGTTTCTGAATAAGTGCGACAAATTTAAAGGGTAATTCTGCTTGAAAAAATAATAACTCTTTGCTTTATAAAGATATGTACGCAAATGCTTCGTTTCCGAGATACGGGATGTTGAATTTTTTCTTACAAATTGACAATTTACTAATTGCTCTAAAACCGGTTGAGGTATGCAAATGAAATTTGGTAGTTTTTAAGAGAAAATTATTGCGCATTTTTTGACGTACAATTAAAAATTTTATATTCACTATTGGCGTGCATACGGGTCATACTACCCGGTCATGTTACCCGTATGCACGTCAATGATGCATATAAAATTTTTAATTGTACGTCAAAAAATGTGCAATAACTACCTCTTAAAACCTACCAAATTTCATTTGCACATCTCAACCGGTTTTAGAGCAATAAATAAATCGTCAGTTTGTAAGAAAAAATTCAACATCCCGTATCTCAGAAACGAAGCATTTGCATACATATGTTTATAAAGCAGAGTCATTATTTTTTCATGAAGAATTACCCCTTAGCCCTTTGACTGCGGGAACCGCATATTTGCATAATTTCAGTAGTGCACGAGATGTGCGGGAAACGCATATATGCGCACAGGGCTAATCGCTTTGCTGCGGTTAGCGATTATTTGCGTATAGACAAAATATAACGTAAACAAAATATAATCTCATCAGATATTTTCTGAGTGAATGGGCGTGAACCGCCCACCTAAAGTGCCTCGAGCGGGATGAGTAGGAGGGGTAACTGAGAAGGTGTTTAGTATTGCGAATGCGTTGGTACCGTAAAGTGAATATTGTCGCTAATTATTACGTTTTGTTTGAAATCAAAAATAATGGTAATAAGCATTACATCATGCCACCGCCACCAAAAAGGGGTAAATATTATTTGATGGCGGAATTGGAAGAACCCTAAGAACAAATGAACCCTATCATTTGTTTTACTACATTATTTATTATATATATACTTTATATATATTTATTATATATATAAAGTTATAAAAAATCATTATGATGCTGCCATATTGCAATCAGAACTGAATAACCTCTCTGCATGGTGTTCACTTAACGGTATGAACCTTAATTCAATCAAATGTCATGTAATTAACTTTAACCGTACTCACCACCCAATATTATCAAACTATTACATTGATGGCCAATTGCTCAACACTGTTAATAAAATCAAGGACTTGGGGATTACACTGGAAAACTCTCTTTGTTTCAATACTCACATCATCAATGTCATTCAAACATCTATGAAAATGCTGGGTTTTGTAAAAAGAACAACTCGTGATTTTACAAACATATCCAGTATTAGAGTTCTTTACTTCTCTTTGGTCAGGTCTCACCTCGAGTATTGTTTTTCAGTGTGGTCCCCACACTACTTGGTCTACATTAGGAAACTTGAACAAGTCCAAAATAGTTTCTTCCGTTACATTGCTTTTAAGCTTCATACCTATCAAGATTACGCTGTATGGCAGCATCAACTGCAGGTCCCTTCTCTTGCAAGCAGGAGAAAACAAAGGGACCTTTTGCTATTATTCAAGATCTTAAATGGTATATGCAGTTGTTCTCAACTACTTAATAAGATCGCACTGTTTGTACCACCTCGCACCACTAGACAAGTGCGAACATTTTATGTACCATTCCACAGGTTTAATTATTCACTTTTTTCGTTCGTACCCAGAGTCTTGAATTTAGCAAACTCCCTTTACAATTTACAACTGTTCGACAACTCCATCAGTCGTTTTAAAAGAAATTTACATGGGATCAATATTTGAGTGAAGCGTCTGTAATTTGTTAACTTCGTTTTATATTATTTCATAGTACATATTTACTTCTAATATTATATTTATATTTCTGTATGTCTGTTTTTTATATTATATTATGTTATTGTTTTTTTTCTGTACACTATGTATTTTTGTAGAATTGGGCTTGCCCGTAAAATAAAATAAATAAATTATAATAGTTCTAGAATTGGCAATAAATAGTTGAAATAAAATAATAAAGTACGTATAACAAACGATAGAATTCCGACAATTAAGTCAACTGTAACCTAAAAGTCAAAAATATTTGCTTCACTGCGGGAGATGTCTATTAGCGCCGCAGCGACGGGATGCAAATCCTCTCAGCCGCTCCGCACTGAAAAGGTTAAAGTTTGTTGCATTTATTTAGAAACACCCTGAATTGATGAAGTACAGGGCTAGTTGGGAAAGTACCTAACTTTTATCATCCCCCATAAGCGAATGAATCAAAATGCAGAATGTTAAGAAAACCTGAACCTTGGGTTTTAATTTCAGAATTTTATAAATGCTAGAATATTCCACAGGTTGTTCCGAACTTTTAGAAAAAAACACATTTTGATTGGTACACCTGGTATACAATGAAAATTTACCTGTCTAGCAACAATATTATTACAGCGATATTGTTAAAGAACAAGGCTATAACATATTAAAAAAATCACTTAAGTTAAGAGCAAACAATAGCGATCAACAATCAAATATTATTTGTACTTGCTACAATTTTCTTAATATGTCACAAGTAAATACTTTGCCTAACCTTAATGATACATTTTTAGATCTAGTTTTCTGTACGCAGAGGGATGCAGTTGTGTCGATTTCTACTGATATTCTATTGAATACTTCTCAGCATCATTCAGCTTATACTATATTGTTACCAGCAGCTAATTTAAATTTGTTTCTTAAATATGATGTCTTTTATCATGATTTTAAAAAATGTAATTATCAGGTTTTAAATGAACATTTAGCATCAATTCCTTGGAATGAGGTATTAGATGTATCAGATATTAATTGCTGCATAGATAATTTTTACCATGTTTTATATGACGCCATCAGTATGTTTGTTCCTGTCAATCGGTTTAAATCATTGAACTTTCCTGTTTGGTTCTCACGAGAATTGATTGAACTTGTCATACAGAAAAAAATAGCTCACCGGAATTTTAAAGCATCAGGCAACTCATATGAGGAATTTTCAGTGCTAAGGGAAAGATGTAAATCATTACAAGCAGTATGTTATAAAAACTATTTAGAGAATATTCAAGCAAATCTTTCAAGCAATCCCCGCTCTTTTTGGAGATATGTTAATGCTACACGTGGGTCTAACACTTATCCTAATGTGATGTCTAATGAAGGTGGGGATGTAATAGCTCAGTGTGGTGAGGAGATAGTCAATCTATTTGCCAATTATTTTTCGGGTACATATAATGATAGTGAGTATAATTTACCTAACTTTGAATTAGACTACAGTGTTGATATCCAAACTCTGGAATTTAGTCTGACTGATGTTTTTGAGGGAATTATGAGTTTAAAAACTACATATTCTTCAGGGCCTGATGGTATACCTGCAGCACTTATTAAGAACTGTGTGTTTTCCCTTTGTAACCCTTTACAACAAATTTTTAATTTATCATTATCATCATCTATATTTCCACATTATTGGAAAAATAGTTTTCTTACACCTATCCATAAATCTGGCAATCGCGAGTGTGTAAATAATTATAGAGGTATAACTATTCAATCAGCAATCCCAAAACTTCTAGATAAATTGGTATCGATGGGTCTTACCTGGGCTTGCCGAAACATAATTATTGATGAGCAACATGGTTTTTCTAACGGAAAGTCAACTGTAACAAACCTTGTCAACTACCAACAATACTTGTTGGGTGCATTTGAGAATAAGATTCAGGTCGACAGCATTTATACTGATTTCTCAAAGGCATTTGACAGGGTTAATCATAACCTGTTGGTTCATAAACTTCGTGCATCTGGCTTTGGTGAACCCATTGTTAATTGGATTAAAAACTTTTTGATGGGTCGTACACAACAAGTTCGTATCAACAATTATGTTTCTAAAGAGTTCCATTGTTGTTCTGGTGTCCCACAAGGGTCTCATTGTGGTCCCTTGCTCTTTAACTTGTTCGTTAACGATATTGGTAAGGCTATCAACAACTCACACTTTCTACTATTTGCTGATGATCTTAAGTTATTTCGTTACATACAGGATATATCAGATAAAGATCTCCTGCAAGATGATGTTAATAATATATGTTTATGGTCGAAACAAAATGGTTTAAGCCTAAACCCGACTAAATGTTCTTGTATTTCATTTGGTCGTATAATAATCTAACAGCTAATAGATATGTTCTTAATGATGTACTCTTGAATTCAGTTACTGAGATTAAAGATTTGGGTGTATTATTGGATTGTGCATTGACATTTAGAAGCCATTATCTTAAAATTAAGGAAACAGGATTTCGCAATCTTGGGTTTATTTATCGCAACAGTCATGATCTCTCACCTACTGTATTCAAATTACTATACTGCTCTCTAGTGCGCTCAGGACTTGAATACTGCTCTGTTGTTTGGTCTCCATTTCATCAAGTCTACATTGATGGATTGGAGAGCGTTCAGCGGAAGTTTCTAAGATCTTTGGCTTATAAAGCACATACTAATATAAGAAATACTGAAAATTTTGTCATAGATTATTCTGCAATAATGTCTCAATTTAACATTGCTACACTGAAGAACCGCAGGTTGAGAGCTGATATGTTGTTTTTATTTAAACTTCTAAACAATGATATTAATTGTCCCTCGTTGTTGGATAATGTGTACTTCAATACAATTCATAGAACTCGACACACTGCACTCTTTCATATTCCTTTTCATAGAACTGAGTATTCTCGTCATTTTCCCTTGTCGAGAATGCTCAGTTTTTGCAATGACATGAAACTTGATCCATTCTGTCTAGGCATTAATGACTTGAAGAGGCAACTTGAGAATTTAATGAGTTAAATATGTGATATTTTTCATTTTCTAACTGTGATTTGATATATGTACTGTGTTATTTTACAAATTTTATTGGTTAATTGTCTTATATTCATTGTTTTTTATACATGATCTTACTTATTCTATTTTTTTTTTTTTTTGTTTTTGTATTTTGTAAATGGTTCTACCGTAGAAATAAATAAATAAATAAATAAATAAAAACAGGTAGCAACAAACGCGTTCCAAGATTGCGGCTCTAATTTTGAATATTTTGTTGAGATATTTGGCACACATATTCGTAATATAATAAAAAATGCCAGTACAGAGCCTAATTTCAGAAATATGTTAGTATGTGGAAATTACTCTATAACTAAATAAAATAATGAGAAAAGGAGCCTGTACCACCATTAAGAAAGACAAAAAAATACACTTTCTTCAAATAAACTTTTTTATCCCGTGCCTAGACTTTGTGTCACATTGGAACTACTAAAAATCAATTTTTATAACAAGAAATCAAACGTCACTGACTTGGCAACATATCGCGCCTATGTGTATAAAGATAATTGTTTTTGATAGTATAAACGTCACTGTCAGTGTCAAATTACCGACGCACTGTTGCCTCACTTTTGAAAGTTCGCAGAACTTTTGCAATCGTGGACAACAGGTTTAGGAAATACAAGCCATCAAAAATAACCCATTTTGTGGGGTGCCCGTTTTTCGTGCCGGTGAGTGTATATAAAACAATAGTCTGTAGAATGTCTAGCTTTTGTAACATACATTACTATACATTAATAATGCTATTTACTTTGCTAGGTGCTTGGTGTATTACATACACCACTGGTATGGATTTTTTTCAACCATCAGTCTACATATCTCTGCAGTAATCAATTTAGAACTGTTGTAGCTTATAGCTGACACATCAGAGATAGGTTAGGCAGACGGACACATGCTCAACCAGTGCTTATCAGACATGGTCGCCCATTTAGTGCAACTGGTGTACTGCGTACACCATAGCCCATAGTTAAAAGTTAACAAAAGTAAAACAATAGTTTTTTAAGCAATCTCTTTTTTTGGCTTCTGTAAGCTTATTTTTATTGGCACACTATCCATAAAATACTACTTTAACTTTAGGTAGTTGATTGTACTAAATCCTATTAGTTTCAAAAGTGAACTTTTTTACTTACCCCTAAGGTTGATTCATGGCGAAACTGTTTTGGTTTTTTTATTCCATTACGGTGAGCTTTGCGATCTAAAAAAATTAACTTTCAAAAAAAGTTTGAAACAATGTTTGGTTTACTTACTTTGGTTATGATTTGTGTGATTCTTTGACTTGGCCATTGCTGGATAGGTAGAACCTAGAAATATGAAATGTTTCAGTGGATACAAATCAAAAATATAATTGACAGAATGTTGCAAAAATGTTTTAAAAGTATTTTTTTTACTTCAGAAATATAGAGATTAATGGATGTTAGGAATAAAAAAAATATTAATTTAAATTTATTTACCTCCTCAGTTTTACTTTAACTGTCAAATGTCAGAAGAAAGTTGGAATATTTTTCCATCTTCTGCCTGTCAGATTGGCCTTCTACAAAGTACAATCTCAGTAATGATAAGTAGTGGCTGTCACTGCTATACACACAGGCTATATACGTCAAATTAATAAAGAAGAAAACTATTAAGGCGAAATTACACGGTTCAACCGAATTGAATTCACTTTGGTTGAATGGAACAGAAGTGAATGCTATATATTTATTTTATTTATTTATTTTTTTACACGGTATCTGGAAAGTGAACTGTTCAACACATATTCTTCGAAAGATGTCGTCGAATGAAGTCATGCCTTTAGGAGTTGCATAAAAAATTATCTAAAAAGAAGGAAATGCCGTCTTATGGTACATGTATGCCATGTATGGTAGGTGCGATCATGGGTATTATAAAGACCGCGTCCCACCATCAAATAATTTGATCAAACAGTTTGAGCAAACTCCGGAAGTACGTCAAAGTGACGTCACAATTGCAGTTTTTTTGAAATTCTAAGACCCGGTCTTTTCACCTCCGAATAAAAGTTATTCGGAGGTTTATTTGACAGATTTACATGTAATCTGCCGGATAAACTTCCTAATAAATAGTTATTCGGAGGTGAAAAGACCGGGCCTAAAAATCTGTGCTCTCACTATCAGTCTAGTTTGATCAAATTTTTTGAAGTTATACTTCTTTACCGGCGATAGAGGGTGATTTTTTTATATGTTAAAACCTATCAGCCCGGCGCATGCGCATTATAACTTTGTTCTGATTGGATGTTCAAATGACATGTCAAAAATTATCCGATATGGCAGCTGTGGTTTGGAGGTAAAGGTAAAGGTAAACAAATGTATAATATATTAGTTTTATTGTTGTGAGGACAGAAACAAAAAAGTTTATAATATTGTAGTGACTTTTAAATAGTTTTTAAAAGCAACAGGTACGTAATAATTGTTAATGTATCATGGATATAAACCTACCTATTTGATCTGCCAAAATACATAGTATGTAATACTTTTATTTATATAATTTGATTACCCAGCTAACAGTGTTCGTATATATAACGTCAAACAAACGTCAACATTTTGGGAGAAGTTACGACAAAAGTTACATCAAATTTTACCTAAAATATACGTATAAAAGTCACAGCGATGTTACGTAACAAATTTACGTTATTTCTACGTAATCTTTTTAACGTCACAAAAAAGTGACTTTTTAGGAGAATTTTCGGTATAAATGATATTTACATAAATAGGACTTAAAATTATTATGTAAATAAAACCACATACATGATGCTGACACATTTATTAAATATTTTGAAATAAACATTTATTATATTTGACTTTTATGTGAGAGAACCAGACAAAAATATTAATAGCTACTTTATATTACAATACATAAACATACCCTTGAAGCACAAAATAAATTCTGTGCTTGAAGTAATCTTCATTCGTAAACTGCACACTTTCATATAAGGACTAGGCTGCTTCCCCATTTTTAGAAGATATTTCCATACATTTCGTTTTTCAACTAAACTGTCATTGAATAGAATTCTATTTTGTTTATCCTATTTAGGGAAAGAATGAAACGATAAATTAAGTACTATTAGGTACGCTTTATCCAAGGATCACATTGAGGCACGGCACACAACAATAATCGATTTTTTTGACAAAACTCCATACTCCATAAAAACAAACACGATTTTAATCACGGAAATGTAAGGTTAGGTATTCATGAAAGGTTCGAAATAAATACGCGATGGCGCTGCAATCTCAAACGAGATCTTGATCTTATACGTGTCTATACCTACCAAAAAGCCACGTGTTAGAGACGAATAAATTCATACGCATTAAAACCTACCAAAGAGCCACGTTTCAGAAACGAATAAATTCATACGTATAATATACGTACTAAAATTTCGTATCAGTAACGTCATTGTTTGATAGATGTTACGTAACAATACAAAAAAACCTAAATTTAACGTTAATGTAACGTTATCTTGCTAGCTGGGTACCATCAAAATTTCTATCAATATTCACCTAATATATTGTTTTTTACTCTATGTTTTGTTGTATTTTTTCAATTCTAAATCATTTCAATTCAAAATTAAAATAATTTGATCAATTTTCAAAATATCAAAATATCACAAGTTTAATCCGTTTAGTTAGTCGATCTTCGTAAATAATGACACATAGTGTCCGTGGCTAAGCGGAGAAGGCGAATGACTTCCAATACCAACCGCTCTTATCAGCGCTGGTTCGAGTCCCAATAGAAACTTTCTTTTTTGTTTTTTTTTTAATACATTTTATGATTGTAAGTATATTTATTATATAATTGTATTTTCAGAAAATACGTATTTAGTTAAAAAAAATTTCGACAATTAATGTTCAGACATCATTTGTGGCTTGTTTAATGTGTTTGTGTGTGTTTTATTCTTTTATTATTTTAATTTTTGGCACTGTTCTAATAAAAATGTTTGAGAAGTAGTAAGTATAAATTAGTTTAATATTTAAACAAAATATAAATAAAAAGTATATTAATTTCGTTTAAATCATATAATAGAAGTATAACTTCTTACGTGCGTACAAAGTACACACACATTCTTTTTTGTATTGAGTTGTCTAATGTTGCACAGTAAAATATTCGTTGTCGAAGTAATCCAAAACAGGCGTATGTTCGTGAAATGGCCCATATCATCTTCATTTAGCGATTTTGTTCCAACACGACCGAGAACCGTCACGAAACGGTAACGCTTCTGCGCAGTAAACAAAATCCGTTCCAACAAAAATATGATCGTCATCGGATCGTCCTTCCCACTGTTCCAACAAGAATTGTGATCTTTCGGTGACGGTTTCGTGATGATCATTTCAGTAATCGGGCAAATGCATAATGTGCTGGTTGGACTGACTTGCGCACTAGGATTTAATTCTTTAAAGTTTTTGAGCCTTTGATCGACTAAAAGCACACAAGCTGTCACCAACAAAAATAACAAATATATGATTACCGTCATGGGACGATAACTGGGCGATACAATTACGAACATGCGCACAACAAACGGTACAAGTAGTTTCGTGACGGTTTCTGGACCGTCCAAAAGTTCATGTTGGAACAAACCTAATTAGCATTTCCACGACAGCCTCGGTTTTTATATTCGTCCGTCTTGTAATTTCATAAATTTGAAAACCATTGTGTATGAAAATAGTAGGTAGGTGAGGTAGGTAGGTAAATGTTAAATCTTAAATCTAAATACTTTTCGTTCAAATACGGCTATTTCTAGAAACTGTGGCGCGCACGACTGATTGTAAAAGTGAATCGTTCAATGGGTTCAATGTTCAATTCTTGTATTTACAGAAGGGCGGAGTCCCATGTATCCGATTTCCGACATACGAAAATCGTCTCTTTTCGTAGTAGCAGATGGTTGCGATTATCGGATACAAAAATTGGTATAAACTGTCAACTATCCGTGGTCAAATGCAGTGATGCCACAGCTACCGATTTTTCGGTAGATCTACCGAATACCTGTCATAGGGAATCCAACGATCTGTCAAACTATTCCAATATGCTGGCGGCTGGCATGCAATACATTGAAGGTATTTTATGTCCGTGTAAGTATTGCTAAATACTTCTGTAACATAGTAAAAAATATTGCTTACGTCAATAAACTTTAATAAGTAGTTAAAAAGTTTTAACTAAGTAATAATAATAATAACGTTTATTTTTCCATGAAAGTCTACAAGTAATTTGGAAGATTGAAGAAAGCTGGGTTAACAAATTTTATGTTTTATAAGTTTAATAAAAAATAATATTGAGAATCCCTAAAATAGATTTTAGGTAAAATCATCGGGGTAATATATATTTTATTATTTTAGGTACCTAGTAATACCACATTGTATTTTAAATTTGAAATTTTAATAAAGTATCCAATAAAATCGCTTGTGTGCAGTGTTGCCAGAGAAATTTTTGTAAATGCACCGGAATGACTGGAATAGTGACACAAAGTACTAAACCAACATATTTTGTACAAAAACTTAAAAAAACGTCGTTTAATATTACTTGAAGCAAATTTCTTATGTAACAAAATTTTAGGTTTTTACTTTAGGAGACTTTAGTATCAAAAGTTTGGTTGTTAATTGTATCAAATTGGTACAATTGTAACAACTCTGGCAACGCTGAATTGTCTGCCATGCGTCCTGTCATTAAAAATCACGTGGTTTGGATTGCATATCAAAATTCTTAATTTTCAAATTAATCTGCCGATTTTTTTTCTACCGAAAAATCAAAAATAGAAAATTTTTTTTAGCGGATAGATTTGGCTACAAAGTTTAGTCAATTTTCAAGAATTCGTGAATTGCTTTTACTAACTTGTGACACAATGTGCGAACCAGATACGGATTTACCGATATCAATTTTATGACCAGTCCTTTGTTCTTTTATATTATGATTTTGGGAGTAAAATGCATCTACCTGAATCTGAATAGTGAATACTGAAGGATTGTAGCTTATTTTGATATAGAAGATAATTCCAAACTAAAAATAGTATTTTTATTAAAATCTTAAAACAGGAGAAATTTATTTTGCACCTTTTTAACTTAGAGTATTTCGACATAACTAAAGAACATTAAAAAATTTTCTCGTTCTCAATTGCTTCAATATCCAACATTGTTTTGTTTTTAAACGATTATAAAGTGTAAAAATCATGTTTTTGCCTATAAAACATTCCTTGTAAATTTTAGAGAAAAATGTTTCAAATAAATATTCTAGATCTTAATAGTTTCTAATTTGAAATACATAAACAATTGGAGATTAATTGCAAAAAAACCTTATTTTTGCAGTAATTTTTAAATGTTAATAACTTACAACTATTATTTATTATAACAAAATTTTTTAACTTGTTTAAACAATTATACAGCTTTCAAATAAGATTATGTATTTGTATTTTGAACGTTAATAGGTACACGTGTGATAAGTTTTTTTAAAAAGTCTACAAGAGGAAAAAATATGTAGTTTTATTTTATTATAAATAAATTAATTCCTTATAACAAAACTAAAGCATCCTTGATATTTAGTATTGTGTTAGTTAGACGTCTCTACTCGAGTTACTTTGGATTAAAAAAAATGAAGAAAATTGCTCTATAATACCTAGAAAGCCGAGCAAATACATTGTTTTAAGGTATACCGATTTTGAACTTTGAATGATTTTTATGATGAATGGTGATTATTGATCATTATATGATGATGAATGTAGTTTATTTTTGAATACTCGTACCTAAAGTATCATTTTTTTGCAATATGTGACAGCAAAAGAAGCAAAAAATGAAATCTACCGAAATTTGACGATTTCTACCGAAAAAAGGAGCAGTCTCCCCACGGTACACAGATGGAGGAGATGCAAGAAACTATGGAAGAGTTGAAATATTTATTAACATCATTAATTTAGCTTCATTTCCTGCAATAAATTATTAAAAGCCCTTTGTGACTTTCTTTGCTTAAATATTTCACGAACTTATATGTATCTTCTTGGCCGCATTGTACGTTTTGGTTTGTTTTTGCGAATTAAAAGAAACAGATATGATGGTTTTATTAACTTTACGAACATAACTTCTTCGATTCAAATCCGTGTTTGAATAAATTGAATGCACAGAAATAAAATGAGGTTACGTTACAATTACAAAACGTTCCGTTTTATCGGAAAAAGTTCAAATAATTTCATCTTTATCCGATGTCGGAAACGTAGTAAAAATTTCGGATGAAATTCGGAGCGAAAATATTCTGATTCGAATGAGAATAGGGCTTTTCATTCACAGTCATTTGTTTCGAGCTTCTGTCATATGTCGTATAATCCGTGTATATTAATATTATACACAGATTATACAATTTATGACAGAAGCTCGAAACAAATGACAATCGATGAAAAGCCCTATACATTCGGATCAACGTATCGTCGGATACATGGGACGGGACTCCGCCCCTTTTTTTACACGTTCATGCGATTGAAAGACGACATTCAGTTGAGATTCACTTTATGGATCAATTTGGTTGCTTCGTCCAAATTGAAAGACAAAAGTGAACCGTGTAATTTTGCCTTTAGGGTTGTATTTGAGCCTTGTGGCCTTGTCATGTCATTTTCATCATTTTGTTTTTGTATTTTTTTATTTATATTTTATGACTGTGTAGGTGTAACATTTATATTTAGTTATGATGTAAAAAATACCAAACATGTAACTTTTTGTAGGATTTTTAAATAATGTTATTTTTTACTGATTTTTGTTAGTTGTACAAAGAACTATTCCTAACTCTTGTGTATCTGGATCTAAATATAAATTGTAATATATAACAACTCCTTTAACAATCCTTTGACATTTAAATGTTAAAACAATGCATTTACACATTTATAAGTGACTTTCACTACATACAATTTACCATTTAGACCACTTTCGATACAAAGAAAAAGAGAAAATACCTACCTGCATCATTTGTACCCTTGGATAACGACCTCAATTATCCTTGCCAATGAAAATAAATGTTACACAGACAAAATGCTTTATTTATAAATTTAAAAAAATGCTACAGTATAAATTACCAGTACGCGTTAAAACATAATTAGTTTTATAATAATCAAGTCAAAAATTAGATGTAAAGAGGTAACATGCAGTCATAACACATTTAAATATAAAATGTCAAATATAATTCACCAAAGTCCGGAAGAAAAACCTCCAGGTGGAACCCGGCCTTTTGGTTGTTGAGGAACAGGTTCCTTGGCTTGTGGCACTGGTGGAGGTGCTACTACAGTCTTTGTTGGAGTCGTTGGGGATGTAGTTGGACTGTTTGTTCCCTCTAAAATGGAAGAAGCATTTCTTCCATGGTCTCTTCGTGACGGTTTGGAGTCGTTAGCAGCATCACCAAATAAATCTGTATGGCCCCCGCCAGGCGGTCTTAAGACCCTACTGGAGTTTCTGGAATTTTCATTTAAACCGCTGTAAATACCTGTAGAACTCATTGTAACTGATGTAAAACTAAAACTGATTTTTTCTGGGCTCTCCTTTTTACAGTTTTAAACTAGTTATTACCGGATTTTACTGCTTGCCCGCCCGCATACAAAACTACCGACTTTGTTTCTAAATTCTAAATGTCAACTGTCTTAAACGAGTTTTCAGAAAGCTTACATTTTTTTAAATCTGGTGAAAAAAAATCGTCATTTTACGGAAGTCCGAATATCAGAGGACGGTTAAACTGTATTTAACCTGATATGGTAATTTAAAAAACATTACACTAATCAGAAAATAAAGATTATATAAAACTTTGAACTCTGAACCCGGATATTTTTAATACGCCCAAATTTATGCAACCAACAATAATCTGAACATGATCTACTTTGCATGGAGAGTAATAGCCCAGGAAATAAACGTTAAATACGGCAATACCATGTAATTTTTAGTGACCACCGAATTCCTTGAAAATTTGGATTTATAATAGGTTTTACTTACCCCTTACCATCGACTTCAAAGTTGGACTTGTGCCGTTGGTTGCTTTTAATTGGGGGGGGTGAAAGTCACCCCTTCTAGGGGGTGAAAAAACATAACTTTTAAATCAAGTCCGGAAATGGATAAATAAACTAATTCTAAGCAACCAGGGGCGTCATTTGATAGGGGGCAGGGGGGGCATTTGCCCCCCCCTAACCCTGAAAATTACTGAAATTTACAAAAAATAGATCAATTTTGTGTTATGTTTGCATATAAATGTATTGTATATATAATGCTTGCCCCCCCCTATCAAAATTTCAAATGACGCTCCTGTAAGCAACTTTTGTTCTATAAAGTTTTTTTTATACAATACTTTTCGAGTTCTTTGCGAGTAAAAATATTTCTTTTTTAACAAAAAAAAAAACACCTTTTCAGACGGAGTTTCGCAAATAACTCAAAAGTAAGTATTTTATCGAAAATAAATATTTTTAAAAATGTTGCTTACAAAAAAAGCGAAAAATGGTGTATTCATGAAGTCTATGGACGTTCTTATTCGTAAAATTCCAAATCGAATAAATTCCAAATTGAAAAATAAACATTGTCACTTGCAAATAATTCGAAAAAAAGTATTGACTTAGTAAAAGAACTCTATAGAGCAAAAGTTGTTTAGAATTTATCAATTTCCAAACTTATCTTGAACGTATGTTTTTTCTCCCCAAGAAGGGATGACTTTCGCCCCCAAGTAAAAGCAACCAATTGCACAAGTCCCAAGTCCTCAGGAAGGTAAGTAAATAATATTATAGAAATTAAATTTTTTCTTCTTCTTCTTTTTGTGTAGACATGACTGTCTGTTTTTTCAATGTGCCTTAAGTTGTCGTTCCATTATTTTCGTGACCTTCCCACTGATCGTCTTCCTATTAAGGAACCGTCTCTCGCTGTCCTTACTACTCTATTTGTTGTCCTTCGGCTTATGTGGTCATTCCATTCTATTCTTCTGTTTCTGTTCACCCAGTTATTAATGTTGTCCACCCCTTGCATCTCCGTCGTATATCTGTACCTGTACTTCTAGCTCTGTCATCACATAGAGTCTTACCATCGATTTTTCGAAGGGTTTTCATCTCCGCTGTTTCGAGCAGTCTTTTTGTCCTCTCTGTATCGGGTCACGGTTATTAGACTTTATTACGGTTGTCTTGTCCGACGGTGGTGGGGAGACTTATATTTTTGACTTTACGTCACAAGAGTTTACATTCCCATATTTTTAAATTATTTTCGATCATTGAATGTGTGTTATTGTGTATATATGTGTATTATTTGTGTTATTATGAAATAATAAGACAAATAGTACATATTTTACCTTATACCGGGTGGCGAATCGTAAAAATGGCCATAGGAAACTCAATGTAAAGTTCTGAATTGTTGAATTCCTGCTTCCCTAATTATTCTACATCAAAAGTCATGAGAGAATACTTGTAGAGAATTAAAATCTGTATTAAAATCAAAAGTTAAAATTGTTCTACGATTTAAATGCATTCCAAAATTTTGAAAAATATGATACATTTGCCACAATAGGTATGCGTGTAAAAGTAAGGCCACACGTTACTATTTAACTGACAGTGCTCACACCATTGACTGAATAAAAAAATCTTTATTATTAATCCTTTCTCCGCAACTGAGGGTATCTTATCAACTGTACTGTTTTTAAACAATAGATGATAAAATAAAAATATTGACAGTTCAAAAATGTGAACATTATTGCTTTGTGTGTGGCCTAAGTTTGGGCTGAAAACTAAAATGTATTACATTTTTACAAAATTTTTGAATATGTTTAATTACGTAGACCAATTTTAACAGTTATTTCCAATACAGATTTCAATCCTCTTCAAATAGTTTCTAATGTCTTTTGATGTAAAATAATTATTAGGGAAGCTGGAATTCAACAGTTCAGAATTTTACATTGAGTTAATGCAAAACTTTGACGCATGTCAAAATTCTCAATGTGTTTTAATTGTATTAATTTTTTTCAAATCCTGAGAAAACTAATAAATATTTTTGAAAAATTTAAACTCAGAATGAAAGACTACATTATTACCAAGGGCTGAAAGTCCCTGAAAACTTCTATAATGTTTATTTTAATAAGTTACAGGGCTGAAAATAAAAGAGAAGTGTGATATTTAATTTCAAATATTTCATTCAATAGAGTCTGCTTGTTTATTCTAAGGGGCTTTCCGCCCTCGGTAATAATGTAATCTTGCATCCTGCGTTTAAATTTTTCTAAAATACTTGGTTTTCTCAGGATTCGAAAAAAATCATATTACGATTCAAATGACAGTAAACTCTCGTGACGTAATCTCACCCTTAATGTTCATTGGTTAGTCGATTTAGGCAACCGTAGTAATGTCTAAGAACCGTGGTATCGGGTCGTGTTTCTGCCGCGTATGTCATTATTGGTCTGATGACTGCAGTGGCGGCTCGTGATTTTTACAATAGGGGAGGCTATACCTACCTAACTGTAAAATATCTAGACAAATTTGCACTAGCAAAAAGAATCCGTCAAAAAAATCTAATTTAAGGCCCCATTTTTTTGGTCATTTTTATTTACATTTTATAATATCATCATAATTCACAATTTCATAATATCATATCATTTTAAAAATAGTTAGTCTAATAGTAAAAGTGTATTACCAAAGTTTGTGTCGTTTATTTGTTAACAATTCTATCTCTGTAAGTACATAGATCTGCATATTAAAAAAAAAAGATTTGAAGTTTTGCAGTCCATTCAGGTTGAAAGTTCACATTTTTTAAGATACTCAACTGAATTTTTTTAATTCTAAAAGCGGCCTACTGCGAATCCAAAAACACGGTAAATTACCGATATTTTGCTTTGCATTACAGATATCGGAAAAAGTTATTTGAACAAGTTGTTCCAAATATTATTCTAATCCCACATAACAAATTTCATCACAAAATTCGCACTCTTACTTTTTTCATTATTTGTAGTCAGGATCCTAAAATCGCAGAGGAGGCTGCTAGCCGATTAGCCGCCCTTGCCCAATCTCCGGGCAGCGTGTGCTTTAAGCGATAATGCAGCTCTAAGGAGACCGGGTCTCCTTAAACTACCACGCTTAAACGCTGCTGGGCTGCGCGGAGCATTAGCAATAGCAAGTGAGATTTTCCGGCTAGCAGCCTCCTCTGCGATTTTAGGATCCTGACTACAAATAATGAAAAAACTAAAAGTGCGAATTTTGTGATGAAATTTGGTATGTGGGGTTAGTATATTATTTGGAATAACTTGTTCAAATAACTTTTTCCGATATCTCTAACGCGAAGCAAAATAGCAAAGTAAACAAAACAGTGTAGCACGTGCAAAAAATTTATGGGGAGGCTAAGCCTCCCTTGCCTCCTCTGACCAGCCGCCACTGGATGACTGTTTTGTAAATTCTGCCTTTTATTTCTTTTCCGATATTTTTATTTCTCGATATTGTGTCATTCAGGCAACTTGCGGCTCTGTTTGCTCTATTCACTGGATCTTCCACTTCTGTTTAGAGCTTTCCGTAGCTAGATAGTGTGATGCAGGGCCGGCGATAACGGGCCTGCAAGGGATGCACTGCAGGTGGGCGCCCCTGTTTGAGGGGCGCCAGAATGAGCTTTTTTCTGCTGGTGTTATGCAAAATACTAAAATAGAAAAATTTATTTTTTAAATGTGACTTAAATTCGCCATAATACTCTAATCTGTGTTTGTTAGTTTTGTAGATCACACGACATGTAAAATATACAAAAATATGAAATGCCGTATAGAATTCTTACCATGGAGTACTATAATTTATTGGTCAAAGGTGTCATATTTCAACCAAACAACTTTGCTCTTAATGAGAAATTTCTTGAAGTTTTTGTATCAGCAGTTATGAGAGGAAATGAATGACGTCTATTAAAAAAAAAATAGTAAAACAAGATTGTGATACTGTTTTCTTGCCGCCTGTCTAATAATATCAAATTAAGTATTAGTCCCGTAAAAACATAATATTTAAAATAAACATTTTAGTAAAGTTTAGTTTAGAGTTTAGAGCTCTTTTAGTAGTAGTAGATTTAGTATTATTTCATGTGATTATAATGCAGAATAGTTTGTCAGTTGTACTCTGACTCTGCAGTTAAAGAACCTAGTTTTGCATTCAATTAATATAAAATTATATTTGTTAAGTACCTACTCAGCACTATTATTAAATTACGGTTTCACATTACTGCAGAAGCATATATAATCTTGACGTTTTAAAATTATTATTTTTATTTAGTTAAATTTAAATAAAAATGGATTCAAAAAAAAATTATCTGGGGCACAAATCGAAAAAGAAAAGCCGAAAAAGAATAAATGCCAAAAACAACAATCTTAGTTGTCTTAGCCAATTTCTTAAAAAAGTTAAAGTGAAGTTGTTTTGTCATGTGATGGGTCCAATAAAAAACTGTAGCCGAACTTTATTTATCGGGGGCATTTGCGGACTTAAGTCGGTGTCTCGCTGCCCGAAACACACATTTTAGGACACAAGTCCAAAATCAAGTCATTAATAGGGAGAAAAGCTCTTCTAGCTACCTTACCCCTAAAATCAGGTGGTTTAACCATAGAAGATGTCCCATTACCCAGGGCATCCACGGTAGCGTTCAGTACCTACAAAACCTCCTCATTCGTTATGTACTGCGGTGTATATTATAACGGGATTGTATAGCTTGAGGGTCAGATAGATACCCACTCCAGGTTACGCAGTGCGACTGGTTTGATCTTCGGACATGTGGATCTCACTGTTCCAATGTTCCATTAGAGCACACATAATATCCCCGAGGTTGGGGTTGTACGAGTATCTGTGTGTGTGTGGGGATGGAGGGGGGCGCCAGTGCTAGTTTTGCAGGCGGGCACCTTATACCCTAGCGCCGGCACTGGTGTGATGCCTAGATATTTAAACTTCCTCACTTGGTGAAGTTATACTTCTTTACCGGCGATAGAGGGTGATTTTTTTATATGTTAAAACCTATCAGCCCGGCGCATGCGCATTATAACTTTGTTCTGATTGGATGTTCAAATGACATGTTAAAAATTATCCAATCTGGCAGCTGTAGTTTGGAGGTAAAGGTAAAGGTAAACAAATGTATAATATATTAGTTTTATTGTTGTGAGGACAGAAACAAAAAAGTTTATAATATTTTAGTGACTTTTAAATAGTTTTTAAAAGCAACAGGTACGTAATAATTGTTAATGTATCATGGGTATAAACCTACCTATTTGATCTGCCAAAATACATAGTATGTAATACTTTTATTTATATAATTTGATTACCATCAAAATTTCTATCAATATTCACCTAATATATTGTTTTTTTACTCTATGTTTTGTTGTATTTTTTCAATTCTAAATCATTTCAATTCAAAATTAAAATAATTTGATCAATTTTCAAAATATCAAAATATCACAAGTTTAATCCGTTTAGTTAGTCGATCTTCGTAAATAATGACACATAGTGTCCGTGGCTAAGCGGAGAAGGCGAATGAATTCCAATACCAACCGCTCTTATCAGCGCTGGTTCGAGTCCCAATAGAAACTTTCTTTTTTGTTTTTTTTAATACATTTTTTGATTGTAAGTATATTTATAGGTCTTGACGGTCCAGTTAGCTGGGGCTCAGTCGATCGACAAGTTTAGTGGATTTACGATTTGCGGTCGCTGGTTCGAGCCTCAGCTGGGTCATGAAATTTATAAAAGGCCAACGCCGTAGTATAAAACTCAATAGAGTCTACGGCTTGGTCTGGAATAAACTGGCGTCTGATCGGCCTATGGAGGAGCGGTACGGGAAGGGATAAGGGCTTCCGGCTTGGTGATACTCCTCCATAGATCCCTACCGAAGGGCGTTGACGCCTAAGAACGGTGTATACATACAAGTATATTTATTATATAATTGTATTTTCAGAAAATACGTATTTAGTTAAAAAAATTTTCGACAATTAATGTTCAGACATCATTTGTGGCTTGTTTAATGTGTTTGTGTGTGTTTTATTCTTTTATTATTTTAATCTTTGGCACTGTTCTAATAAAAATGTTTGAGAAGTAGTAAGTATAAATTAGTTTAATATTTAAACAAAATATAAATAAAAAGTATATTAATTTCGTTTAAATCATATAATATAGAAGTATAACTTCTTACGCGCGTACAAAGTACACACACATTCTTTTTTTATTATCTGACCCTCCAGCTCCAATTTACTTATTGGATTTGCTATTATAGCCATGCATTTTATCCATTTTGGGGAAATTAACATGTTTAATTTTCTGGCTGTTATAATTGGTGCAGCATAGGTACGTTGTGAATCATCTTTACTTTGAGAGTTGAGAGATTACTATTGCATCGTCCGCATAGCAGATTATTTTAAGTTGTTTTCTCCCATTTTTTATCCTTTTTTAGTTCTTATTTTAAATTTAAATTAAATTTATAGAACCTAAATCGACATTTTCAAGCAAACCTGTCGTGGCACTGAAAATTACACTCCAAAACAGTCATTTACTGGGCTATATAATTTGAATTTTAAAAATGTTTATTAAATTGAAAATTGAGGTTAGGTTGTAATAAATGTGTATTAATTTGTGTATGTTTATTAAAAAAAGAATTTGTTGTAAAAATGACCGAAATTGAAACTGTATTTCCGGGTCATGTTGTAGCAAATGTTAAATCCTTGAGAGGTGTTACAATTTTGGGTCCAGGCCTTCGCCAGAATGAGGAAAAACCAAACACTCTATGTGTTGCCCAGCCAGGAAAACTCGTCTATAAAGAACCTAATCTATATTGGGTCGAAGGAAATAGGAGAAGATACATTCCCAAAAAAGGTGATTTGGTGGTTGGAGTGATCATTAAAAAATCAGGAGATACTTTAAAAGTAGACATTGGTACTGCTGAGCATGCTGCCCTATCCTTACTAGCCTTTGAAGGAGCAACCAAAAAGCAGAAACCTGATGTACAAGTTGGAGATGTTGTGTATGCTAGGTTGTTGAATGCTCACAGAGAAATGGAGCCAGAGTTAGTGTGCGTAGACTCGTATTATAAAGCTGGTCCCTTAGGAATTCTCTCAGATGAAGGATTTTATATAAATGTGTCTCTAGTATTAGCGCAACAGCTTTTAGATATTGAAAATCCTCTCTTGAGAATGATTGGACGAAAGTTTCCTTATGAAATAGCTGTAGGTGTAAATGGTAAAGTTTGGATTAATGCTAACACTACTAGTGACATTCTTAGTATTGTAAAAATTTTGGAAACCACTGACCAGCATCTTAAAATACCAAATAGTGTTAGAGCTGCCTCCAATATGGATTCAGCGTAATGTAATTTTTAAGTAAAATATAATTAATATATGTATGCTTTTTATGTTCTTATGTAGTAATACCTTAATGTTTCATCTTGGTATTAAATTTATAGAACTAAATACAAAATTTAACTAATCATTACTTAGAGAGTTGTTAACCACAATAAAAATAGCCAAAATCAAATACCTTAGTCACTAGGAATAAGCCACAATTTGTTTGAAAAAAAATTTTTTTTAATGTTTCAACTTTTACTTCGGAAACCGTCAAATTACAAAATATGAATACATAAATTTATTTATTCTTTCTTTCTCCCCTTCCTTATACCATTTCAGGTGTAGGATTTGGGTTTAGTTTAGCTACATATTCACCCACATCTTCCACTCTTTTATGTCTTGTGCTATTATTTTCATTTCTTCAAACTTTTTCCGTTTAATCTTTCCCACGTCTACTATTTTATGTATTTTTTTTTTATATATTTATTTATTAACGGGATAAACCCAATACATACAAAATACAATAAAGCAGAGCTTTTGTCATAATAATGAAAATATAAAATTTAGATACATGTAAAACTACAACTATAAAACACAAACATAAAAAATAAAAAAGAATATAAATTATTTGTAAATGATGAAAACAACTGAATTAACTATAACAGTTAAATCTATTTAATTTTTTAAATTCAAAATTCAAGACGCCGAGTTCTTGTTTAATAGAGGAAACTGAAGAACCAAACAGATCTATTACATGACTAAACTTGTTTCCATACAGGGCCAATCTACTAATTGGTGCATATTGACCATAATTTGTAGCATGTCGTTGTTCCTTGAATATTTGTGGATTTCGTGTCAATCTAGCAGGTATATTAAAGTATACAAGACTTATCAATTCTTCGGAGTTAATAACACCAGAGATAATTTTGCGAAGACAACAAATATCCAACATGACTCTTCTGCGTTCAAGAGTTTGTAAATTTAATCTCTTTAATATATTATCATAAGTATAATTTCTAACTGTTAAACCCATCTTAAAAGCTGCGAAACGTAAAAATTTGTTTTGAATCTTTTCAATATTTAGGATTTGATATGCATAACTAGGTGACCAGATAATAGAACCATATTCAATAATTGATCTCACGATACTGCAATATAAGATTTTTATTGTGTGAATTGACAAATCTTTTGATGAACGCAATACAAAACCCAACATCTTAAATGCTTTCGAAACAGTATGGTCAATGTGAGAGTAAAATGTTAATTTACAATCAAATATTATACCCAAATCCCGAATTTCGTTCACACGTGTGACAGGAGTATTATTAATAAAATATTGATGGTGAATAGGCGAATGGGATCTAGCAAAAGTTATTAAAAAGCATTTATTAATATTAAGTTCCATATCATTTCTACCACACCACTCATAAAAATCATTTACTTGTGACTGAAACTGAAAAATGTTATCCTCATTATTGACAGTCTTATATATTTTAACATCATCAGCAAACATTAAAAAGTTAACTTCCGTAAAAATAGAGTGAACATCATTCAAGAACAGATTAAATAGAAGGGGGCCACAGTGGGAACCTTGCGGTACTCCAGATGTAGCTGTAAAAGCATTAGAAAGAAAACATCCTATTTTTACACTTAAACTTCGATTAGTCAGGTAACTTTGCATCCAATCAAAGAGACTTCCAGAAACACCGTATGCTGTAAGTTTTGCAAGTAAGATATTATGATTGACCTTATCGAGTGCTTTAGAAAAATCAGTATAGATGGAATCTACTTGTAATTTGTTCTCCAAAGCAGTAACAATGTCATTCTGATAAAGAAGTAAATTAAGTTACTGTAGATTTACCCTGTACAAAACCGTGTTGTTCATTCACCAGAATACTGCTGAATTCACAAGTAAGCTGCTTAGTAACTAAATAATCTAATAATTTTGGAATTGCTGATATAGTACAAACTGCTCTGTAGTGTTCCACATTTGACTTTGAACCAGATTTAAATATAGGTTTTACGTAACTTCGTTTCCAGCAATCAGGGAAAACCCCTTCTTGCAAAGATTTATTAAAGAGTATACACAATGGCTTAGATATAGTACAAACACATTGTTTTAATAGATAGTTAGGAATGCCATCAGGGCCAAAATTTAGTTTAGGAGCCAAATTGTGAATACTCTCAAAAATAGTATTTATGTTAAAAGAGCATGAACTCATGTTACCAGCATTTTCAAATTGATATTGTGGGGGTGTAGTATTATGGTCAGTGAACACTGTAGAAAAAAATTTGGCAAATAAATTCACAGCTTCCTCCCCAGAACTACTTTGATCATCTCCTAAATATAAATGGCAAGGTACATCATAATTTTTTTTGCGACTGTTTATATATTTCCAAAAAGTGCCTGGGTCATTATTAATTCTAAATTCAGAATCTCTAACATATAAATTATAACAATCTTTACTCAGTGTACTACATTCAGATCGTAAGTTATGAAAAATAATAAAATCATCATAATTGTTGAACATCTTATACTTTTTATGATATTTTTTCTTTTCTATTATTAGTCGTTTTAACTCCATGTATCCATTTTTTCCTCGGTCTGCCTTTTTTCGTTTTTGTGATACAGTGGAACTTGGTTATAGCGTCATTGAAGGGTCCATTAAAAAAATGAGGCTATATCAGAGTGACTTTATAAAAGAGGCAGAGAAAAATGAAAGTAGTACTTACTTTTAGTACTACAACTTGCCATATTAAAAAATAAAAACCTTATTACTAAATTAAAATTAAAACAAAATGAACCGAACACAATTTCACGGTAGTGAAAATTTCTTAAACAGACTGTTCTGAAACAGAAAATTTGACTGTTAGGATGGCACTGATAAATGAGAATTCATAGAACTGTCAAGGTCAATTAATTGTACACAGAAGGAAAAATTGGATTTTCTCACATTCTTGGAAGGATCAGTGTCGCAAAGCCGGAAACGCATTGCACTTATTCTTCATAAAATAAAAAATGGACAACCCACTGTAAAATCTTATGACGCTATAGACGAGGGTTACTTTATTTTTAGCCGATAAATCCGGGTTTTTAATAATGTCATCGAATAGCGTTTTTCCGGACCTATTAAAAATTGACGTTACAACCGAGATGACGTAACTACCGAGGCCGTTATATCCAAGTCCCACTGTATTTCTTGTTTTGTGAATTTTTCTCGTTAGTCTACTGGGTTTCATTCTCATTAGATGTCCATACCAGTTTAGTTGTCTCTTTATTATTTTGTTCATTATTGGTTCCCGTTTGCTTATCTCTCTTATTGCCTCATTTCTAATTCTGTCCTATTTGGTTTTTCCTGCTATAGCTTATAGATGTCTTATCTCCATTTTATCCTACTATTATACTTTTTCTGCAAAGTAAAATTTTCACTCATATACAGCGTGTCTACTTAAGTTGGAAACATATGGGAAACTTTTTTGTTATTGATTTTACGAAAAAAAGTTATTCTTTATATAAAAAGTTCTGCATGTTCTTAAACCTAAGATTCAATCACCAGAGATGAAATTTTGTCAATATTATACGAGGTATGTCAAAAAATATAAACTTCGTTCAAGAGTATAGTACCTTTATTTCTCTCAATATCGAAAATTATTATTATGAAAAGTTGTTTGGAAATAAAAACTAAGATCAAATATGCAATCACATGCTTCTAATTGGAAAAAAATACTTTCCAAATTTTTCTCAAATTTATTGATACCAACTTCGTTTTTATTTATTACACATACGATAACTCTTTTATTATTACTTTTATGAAAAAAAGGTATTCTTTATAAAAAGCTCTGTATGTCCTAAGACCGAAGATGCAACCATCAGCTATCACATTTTATTAATTTTATACGAGGTATGTCAAAAAATATGAATTTCACTCAAGAGTAAAGTACCTTTATTTTTTACAATATTGAAAAGCGTTATTAAAAAAGTTGTTTAGAATTAAAAACTATGTTTCAATATGCAATTACATCCTTCTAATTGAAATATTGTGAAATATAAAGGTACTATAATCTTGAGAGAATTTCATATTTTTTGACACACCTCGTATAAAATTAATAAAAGTTGATATATCATGGTTGTGTCTTAGGTTTTAGACCATGCAAAGCTTTTTATGAAGAATAACTTTTTTTCGTAAAATGAATAATAAACGAGTTATCATATTTGTAATATTTAACAACGATGTTGGGTATCCATAAATTTGAGAAAAAAATTTTATTTCAATTAGAAGCATGTAATTGCATATTTGATCTTAGTTTTTAATTCCAAACAACTTTTTATCATAAGAATTTTCAATATTGAGAGAAATAAAGGTACTTTACCCTTGACCGAAATTCATATTTTTTGACATACCTCGTATAATATTGAGAAAACTTGATATCTGATTATTGAATCTTAGGTTTTGGGACATGCAGAACTTTTTATAAAGAATAACTTTTTTTCGTAAAATTAATAATAAAAAAGTTTCCCATATGTTTCCAACTTAAGTAGACACGCTGTATAGTGTACAGTATCACAATCCCATTACATATTGTAGCGGAAGAGAAATCTTGGCCGATCCCCGTATAATAGTAAACACCTCGAGAATGACGTAATCGGATGTGCTAGGCCTCGCCGGAGAATTCTGGAAGGTACGTCACGTAGGCGGAACAAGCCGATAGCTCGAGATGGGAGTCGATTGTTCCAGAATAACAACTGGGTATAAATACGGGCATATACGGGCATATTTTGTGAATAAGTTTAGTGTATAAGATAAATTCGTCTGTAACTTATATAAATAAAGTCGTATATAAATTACGAACCGCTAGTTTTATTGTAATTAGAAGTAATTACACTAATCACGCTACAGTTGGTGTCGGTGTTCGGTAAACTTAGTGCGATATAAATAAGTGAATTACAGAGAGACTTTAAAAGACTTTTGGACTTTATTCGTCGGGAATAGTTAAAGTGCGTTGATTGTTCGGTATTCGGAAAGACTTTTAAAAGACATTTTGGAAAGTACGTGTGTGCCGACCAAAGATGTTGCTACGAGAACTTACAGTAAAACAGCTCCGTGAACAGCTAGAGGAACGGGATCTGGACAGCAGTGGGCTCAAGATAGTCCTACAAGAACGACTCGAGGAAGTCCTAACGAAGAACGGAGATGATCCAGAGACGTTCCACTTCCAGTCAGCAGAACAAGCAATCTTATCGAAATTAAAAACTGTTTCTGAAACGATTGATGATACTTCTAAGATAAGCAACGAGAAATTTGAAAGTGTTTCTCAAAAGATCGATGAAACTTCTAGACAGAACAACGAGAAACTTGAAGAAGTTAGTAGAAAAAGCGACGAGAAATTCGAAAATGTTGCTAAAAGATTCGATGAGACTTCTCAAATAATTAAAGAGGTCTGTAGGCAAAACAACGAAAAACTAGAAGAAGTTTGTAAACAGAACAATGAGAAATTTGAAGAAGTTTCTAGAACATTCGATAAGATGCAGAAAAGTGTAGAGACCGTAGAAGAAAAGATCAAACAGCTAGAGAGCAGGATAACCGATACAAAAGTACAACCATCAGTTAATGCAGCAGCGTTAGATCCTCTAGTGAAAGATGAACTACCGAGAGACGAAACGTCGCATAATATGAGATTCAAATTACCACCATTTGATGGAAAGTCCTCTTGGTCCATATATCTTAGACAGTTTGAAGCTATTGCGACCGCCAATCATTGGACCGAACAAGAAAAGGCTGTTTCCTTGACTGCTGCTTTACGAGGTGATGCTGCAGATATATTAAGGTCAATTCCCAAGGGTCAAGAAAATTGTTACCAGACCTTGTTCACTCGTCTAGAAAAACGCTATGGAGATGCCCATCTACAACAAGTATACAAAGCACAACTGCGAAGTAGAAGTCAACGAGCAAGTGAGAATCTGCAAGAATTTGAAGCAGATGTGGCTCGTGTGGTGCGGTTGGCTTATCCAGAGGTGCCAGACAGCGTTTTAGAAGAAATTGCAGTAGATACCTTCGTCAATGGGCTGAAAGATAATGAACTACAGAAAGCTTTACGACTAGCAAGGCCGAAAGTTTTAGATGAAGCACTTGCTATTGCCTTGGAACACGAAGCAGCTAGCCAAGCTTCACGAAACAATCGAGTAATAACCGTGGAAAAAGGCGATAAGAGAAAAGATGAACGTTTGGTGGAAATGGTACGGAGGGTGATTCGTGACACGATGCCGAAGAGACGCATGAAGAGGGCTGGAAGAGTTGGTTCAAATACAGATGCTTCCTCGATACGGCCATGCAGTGAAAGTTGTAATCACCGGCTTAAAGTAGATGAACAGCTTTGCCCTGTGAGACGAACTACCGTCGTTAATGAGCAATGGCAGCCACAACAGTTACAAGAAGCCCAAGAAGATGATCCATGTATAAAAAGAGTATTGGATTGGATGCGGCAAGGTGAGAGACCTAGTTGGCAGAACATTAGTGCATGTAGTCCAGAAGTCAAGGCCTACTGGAGCCAATGGAATTGCCTGGTACTAAAAGATGATCTTCTGTACAGAACCTTTGAGAACGATGATGGTACAGAATCTAAGCTTCAGTTAATTGTACCTAAAAGTAAAGTGTCAGAAGTATTGCGTCAGTTGCATGACGGTACATCAGGTGGACACTTTGGTATTACGAAGACTCTGCAAAAGGTTCGAGAACGGTTCTATTGGGTGAACTGTAAAGATGATGTAAGAAGATGGTGCCGAAAATGTGAACCGTGTGCATCCGGTAATGGTCCGGTTGGTAAAAAGAGAGCACCCATGAGACAGTACAATGTTGGAAGTCCTATGGAAAGAGTAGCTATCGACATTGCAGGTCCATTTCCAGAAACCGATGCTGGAAATAAATACATCCTGGTAGCCATGGATTATTTTACAAAATGGACTGAGGCCTATGCATTACCAAATCAAGAAGCTGCTACCGTTGCAGAGGTACTTGTTAAAGAATTCTTTAGCCGATTTGGTGTTCCCTTGGAGATCCACTCCGACCAAGGGCGAAACTTTGAGTCAGCTCTTTTCCAAAACGTTTGTAAATTGATTGGTGCCAATAAGACCAGAACAACACCCCTGCATCCTCAATCAGATGGGATGGTCGAGAGGATGAACCGAACGATGGGTAAACACTTGTCCAAAGTTGTATCTGAACATCAGCGAGATTGGGACCAACACATTCATTTATTCCTGATGGCCTACCGCTCGGCCGTAAATGAAACTACAGGTCAAACACCAACCTGCCTGATGTTGGGTCGTGAAGTTCGGTTGCCCTGCGACCTAGAGTTTGGCCGCGGACCTTCCGAGGAACATGTTGCAGGCGAAGACTACGTTGACCGCCTGAAATTACGAATGAACAACATTCATGAACTTGCCCGACAACACATCCAGATAGCCAGTGACAGAATGAAAGATCAATATGATTCTCGATGCAAGAATGAAAGCTTCGAAGTAGGTGATCTTGTCTGGCTTTATAATCCGCAACGTCGTCGAGGCTTGTGTCCTAAACTGCAAAGACAATGGGAAGGTCCGTATGAAGTTAAGAAGAAAATAAATGACGTAATATATAGAATTAAGAAGTTGCCAAACGGTAAACCAAAAGTTATTCACATAAATCGTCTTGCACCATATGCTGGCTCAAATGAAACAGAAGAAGCACGAGTCCTCCAACAGGAGATGAAAGATGTCGCACAGCCAAGTTTTAATCAATTTATGTCAAATTACGCAGCGAGAAAGAGTGCTAGATTCGGCGTGACCACAGAAGTTCAGCAAGATCTGTTTGGTGTTCCAGAAAACGTCTCTCTGGCCCACTGTGTTGCCCAAGACCTCGAGATGACTAAAGGAATATCGTCCGTATTCAATAGAAAGTTCGGCCGCCTGGACGAGTTAAGAAATCAGCAGCCTAAAATTGGAAGAGTACTGCGATTGGAAGATGGTCCTCGATCTTTGCTGTATATGGTGACCAGAAAGTCTTATACGGACACGCCAAGCTACGAGAACATATGGCGTGCTCTAACTAATTTGAAGAAAATCGTGTGTAATTATGACATCAAAAATTTGGCTTTACCAAAAATAGGCCATGCAGTAGAAAATCTGGATTGGAAGATTGTGAGAAGCATGCTTGAAGTGGTCTTCAGAGGAACTGGTGTACAAATCACTGTGTGTTGCATGAACCCGAAGATGTCGTACCCTTCAAAGACAGTAGACTGTTATTTCTTCTTGAAGGGTGTATGCAGAGCTGGAGAGTCGTGTAGATTCCGCCATCCTGGGCCTTCATTTAGAGTTGCTGATCGAGACGCTCAGATCTTAAGAGGGGAGCAGTGTAGCGGAAGAGAAATCTTGGCCGATCCCCGTATAACAGTAAACACCTCGAGAATGACGTAATCGGATGTGCTAGGCCTCGCCGGAGAATTCTGGAAGGTACGTCACGTAGGCGGAACAAGCCGATAGCTCGAGATGGGAGTCGATTGTTCCAGAATAACAACTGGGTATAAATACGGGCATATTTTGTGAATAAGTTTAGTGTATAAGATAAATTCGTCTGTAACTTATATAAATAAAGTCGTATATAAATTACGAACCGCTAGTTTTATTGTAATTAGAAGTAATTACACTAATCACGCTACAATATTTTCATTTTTGTTTCTTGGGACAATTCTTTTTCCTCAGAACTGGCACTAGTGCGTAGTACAGTTTGTTCGAATTTTTTTTGGTCTGTATACTTTCAATTATTTTTATCAGTGTAATCGGTACTTTCATGTTCTGCAAGCATTGCCATATAATTTTTCTTTCTACATATAGAAGCAAACCCTGCTCTTCGATCTATGAATTCTAGAATGAGTTTTCCCTGAGTCAATACTTCTTTCTATTGTATTTCTAATCATGTAAATGTTATCCTTTGTCTGTCTAAATGCTGCTTGTTCTTCTCCTAGTTCTTTTTCTATCTCTTTTTCGTGTATAGTTTAAAACATATTCATTCATATGATAAACATATATTGCTCTATATTTTTCGCAGTTGATGTGTTCTCCCTTTTTGTATACTGGCACTATAAGGTTGCTTTGCCAGTCTTGCACTCTTTTGGGATTTGCTGCTTTTCCCATGCCTGTTTGTAATTGTATATTTTCCATAACCAGTTTATCCTGTCTTCTCCCATGTACTTGACCATTTCCGGGTATATGTCATTATCCCCTCCAGATTGACCTATTTTTATGTTTGACACTTCCTGTATTACTTCTTCGTGCGAGGAACTCTCGAGGATAAGTATTTGTTGTGCGAGGAAGAGGAACAATAAAAAAGAATGTGTGTGTAGTTTGTACACACGTAAGAAGTTATACTTCTATTATATTATTTCTTAAAAATAAATATACTGTAAACAGTTTGTTTTAATTTTTTTTAAACACCAAACAAATTTTGTACTTACCGCTTTCAAAAAAATTAAAAAAAGTATAAGATGCACTGGATTCGAACTCAAGACCTCTCGATCTTTGGCCGAATGCCATACCAAATACGCTACGACGACTGTGTCTGTATCGGTCCGGACGTACCTAAAGACAATTCACGGTAACAAACGGACAAGGTGTATAATAAATATACAATAAAGTGTTTTAATAATACTCATCTTACTCCTGAGGAAGACAAATCCAAAGACACAAAAATTATAATAAATATATTTACTAAAAACACTAATATATTCTTTTCACACCTTTTCTTGCACTGATATATTTATACATAACTAGAAAGATTTAGCAACTAAACGCCATACTGTCTGTGTGCGCATGCGCGCAGTATTATGAAATTTTACTCTCAATCGCGCCTAAAGAGGTATAACTTCAATAAACATCCATAAAGGAAGCGTAATATATGGATGCATAAAAATGGTAAAAAGCGACACACGAAAAGTGAATTTGCTACTTAACTCCTAATTGAATCAATCACCAAGACAAATACTTTAGAAAACTACAACTTTTAACTGTTGTAAAAACTGATCTTAAAAAACATGTCTCCACTTGTTTCAACTCAAGATCATAAATCTATGTAAACACACACGCACATATAAAAAACTACAACATTTTAGACTTTTAAAATTTTTTTAAGTACAAAATGTTTAAAGTAAAATTGTGGCTTATTCCTAGTAAAAATTCAAAACGGGTCAAAAGAATGGGTCATTTTTGATGTCTAGTATCCCCTAAACGTGTTGTCCGATTTAAGTAATTTTTTTAATATATTATAGCCCTATTCTTTAACAACACATTGCATGTCATGTCGCTCATATATATAAGCGACATATATGCGTGGCACGTAATGTGTTAAGAATATCGCTGTAATAATATTTTCCGCAAATCGCCAGGAAATTTTGACATTCCTGTCAAAATTTCTTGAAGAAAAAGTCAGGACTTCCTTACTGTAAGGAAATGTCATTTCCTTACTGTAAGGAAATAATATTTCCGTACAGTTGTTAGTGTTCTACATAAATGATAGAAAACACATTGCTATTAAAACCTTGTAAATTACCTTAATCATTAAATTTTCTTTATCTGGAGCTTCCTGGATAATATTTTCAATTTCTTCCTTCGTTAAAATCTTAGATTTCTTTGCCCTATAACCTTGAGCTTGCCGTTTCAATAAAGAACGAAGTTTTGAGTATGTAGATATATCTACATTGTGTTTAAGTGCAAGGGTTGACTTCAGCATTGAATAATTGGCCCATAATGTTGAAGATTTCATCTTTAAACAAAGGTCTAGGAAGTATGCCATTACAACATTTTCTGAGAAAGAACTCGTATTTTTACTCATGCGATAATCCATAAAACGTCTGTATGCATTTTCGTACTTTTCTCTTGATTTCTTTGGCAATAATTCTAATGAAGCAGTATTCACTGCCTCAACCAGCTCTGGAGGAGTCCCAGGAATGGAAATTTCATCATCACTTATCATTTTACTTTCGAGAACACCAGCAATTAAATTTATAAGCGTCAAGTTTGACAATTCAACCTCAATACGTTTCCATAGTAACCCAAGTAATTTTATTAGGAATTTCAAAGCACCATTTATTTGGGAATAAAATTATCGCGTTTTTTTTAAATCAATCAATATCTGTCGAATTTTAAACGATTTGCGGAAAAATAGTATGTTTACCTCGTAGGAAAAGCCACATTCCTGGACTCTGTGTTGCTAAGTCTCGGCTTGCGCCTCGACTTAGCAATCTTCACAGTCGTCCAGGAATGTTAAGCTTTTCCTACCCGGTAAACAATGTACTATTGTTGCTAAGTAGGTAGATTTTCATTGTATACCGGGTGTACGAATCAATCTGTGTTTTTTCTCAAAGTGGAATATTCTAGCATTTATAAAATACTGAAATTAAAACCCAACTATAGCCTCAGGTTTTCTTAACATCCTGTTTTTTTATTCATTCGCTTATGTTGAATAATACAAAAGTTAGGTACTTTAACAACTAGCCATGTTCTTCATCAGTACAGTGCGACAAACTTTAAGGGGTAATTCTGCATTAAAAAATAATGACAGTTTGCTTTACAATCGTATGTCCGCAAATGCGTCGTTTCCGAGATACGGGATGTTGAATTTTTTCTTACAAATTGACGATTTATTTATTGCCCTAAAAACGGTTGAGATATGCAAATGTTTGGTGGGTTTTAAGACGTAGTTATTGCACATTTTTGACATACAATTAAGAATTTTATATTCACCATTGGCGTGCATACGGGTAATATGATCGGTCATATTACCCGTATGCGCGCCAATGCTGAATATAAAATTCTTAATTGCATGTCAAAAAATGCGCAATAACTAGCTCTTAAAACCTACCAAATTTCATTTGCATATCTCAACCGGTTTTAGGGCAATAAACAAATCGTCAGTTTGTAATACAAAATTCAACATCCCGTATCTCAGAAACGAAGTATTTGCAGACATACGTTTATAAAGCAAACTTCATTATTTTTGAATGCAGAATTACCCCTTAAAGTTTGTGGAACTTATTTAGAAACACCCTGTACTGATGAAGAACATGGCTAGTTGTTAAAGTATCTAACTTTTGTATTATCCAACATAAGCGAATGAATAAAAAACATAATGTTAAGACAACCTGAGGCTATAGTTGGGTTTTAATTTCAGTGTTTTATAAATGCTAGAAGCTAGAATATTCCACAGGGTGTTGCGAACTATGAGAAAAAAACATAATTTGATTCGTACACCCGGTATACTCGTACAATGAAAATTTACCTATTTAGAAACAATATTATTACAGCGATATTGTTAAAGAATAAAATAAGGCTACAATATATTAAAAAAATACTTACCTAAATCGGACCAGAGATTTAGGTGATACGAGATATCAAAAATGACCCATTTTTTGGGGTGCCCGTTTTCTCTGACGCGCAGTGTATATTTCGTCGAACCTACTACATACATATCTGCAAAAATATTCCGAGATTTCGGAGAGTTTTGATGTGAATCGATGTTCGATGTGGTCCATTTCCATAAAGTGCTCGCTTGAATACACGAAGATATTAAATTGCCGATCGTATTAGCACGATCGTCGTGGTCCGTTCCGTTTCGGGCTGGTCCGGACAAGTAAGCGCTAACCTTAAGACGCCGCGCGGCGACGCGCATCCGCGTGTCCCACTATTTGGTGCGTCTCTATTGCACTATATGATTGACCTATTCAATTAGCACATTGGCAATAATCAACTGAATAAATATAAATAAAAGTGAATGTTTGTCTGTGTGTAACTTATAGACTCGCAAACTATGCATTTTATCGCGTGATAATCTTAAGCAAAGTTGTACATGAACCCGGGAAGGTTTCTGAGGTAATACGACCAACCTAAGTGAAAGGGGGGTTGCCCCACGACATTATTTTTTATTTTTTTTGGACAAACTGTTTTTTCTTAATTCTATATAATGTAGAACTAAAATATACGTTCAACCCTAAAGTTTCACTTTTCTGTCACCAACCGTACTTTTCTAATAGCCATCTAAATATTTGCGTCTTCTACATATACAGGGTGTCCAGAAACGCTACCTACAAACGAAGACAGGAGATTCTTCAGATAATTTTAAGACAATTTAACCCAATTCACCTAGTCCGAAAATGCTTCTTAAGGAGCTAGAGCTCTTTGAAGATGGCGTCATGAAATTAGTTTTTCTTAAATACCTCCAGAATGCTTCTATTTAGAAAAACGAAAATTGGTATGCATATTTACTTTTTAGAGATGAATCGATTCCAACCATTGCAAATTTCTAGTACCGGTCATAGGCGTCCGTTTTGGTTAGAGCAACGGGTATTTTATCGCATAACTTTTTGTCCGTAACTTTTATGCATTTTTGACACCGGATTATTAAATTGTGAGATATTCTAGTACTAAAAGGTACTCTTGCTTTAAGTCGGTAGGACACACCATTTTCTAGAAAAATCCATTTGAAAGTTTTTCGTTTTTGGAATTTGAAAAAAAAATTGAAAGAACTTTTCAACAAAAAACGAAGTATTTTTAAAGTAAGAGTAACTTTTAGTACTCGAATACCTCATAATTTAATAATCTAGTGTCAAAAATGCTCAAAAATTCAAGACAAAAAAGTTATGCTATAAATTAACTGTTGACCTACCCAAAACGGACGCCTATGGCCAGTACTAGAAATTCGCAATTAATGAAATCGATTTATCTCTGGAATATAAATAAATGTACCAGTTTTCGTTTCGTTTTCGTCTTTCTAAAATTGATTTTTTTTTTAATTCAAAAAGCGAAAAATTTTCAAATCGATTTTTCTAGAAAACGGTGTGTCCTACAGATTTAAAGCGAGTGTACCTTTTAGTACTAGAATACTTCACAATTTAATAATCCAGTGTCAGAATTGTATAAAAGTTAAAGATAAAAAAGTTATGCGATAAAATAACCGTTGCCCTACCGAAAACGGACGCTTATGATCGGTACTAGAAATTTCCAGTAGATGGATTAGATTTATATCTTGAAGATAAATACGCGTACCAATTTTTGTTTTTCTAAATAGAAGCGTTCTGGAGGTATTTAAGAAAAACTAATTACCAGACGCCATCTTCAAAGAGCTCTAGCTCCCTTAGGATGCATTTTCGGACTAAGTGAATTGGGTTAAATTATCTTAAAATTATCTGAAGAATCTCCTGTCTTCGTTTGTCGGTAGAGTTTCTGGACACCCTGTATAAATAAAAATGAATGTTTGTCTGTATGTACCTTATAGACTCGCAAACTATGCATTTGATCGCGTGCTGATCTTAAGCAAAGTTGTTGTACATGAACCCGGAAAGGTTTCTGAATTAGTTCGACCAACCTAAGTGAAAAGGGGGGTTGCATTTTTTAAATTTTTTTAGACAAACTCTTATATTATGATGTAGAACCAAAAAAAGTATCTATGTTGATAATAAATTATAAATAAATGTCAGTATTTGTTGAAACTTTTTCTCATAAATAGGTATGTATAATACGGTATGCGGCAAAATAAACAGTACTGAAATGCGTATGCCTCAAATTTGTATGTGGCATACGCCGAAACGTGGTTTCCTAACGTAATTATAACGTACGTGAATGTCGTGTCTTTGTTAGATGCTTCAGGATGGTTCTCAGTTTTCCAGAAAAATTTTTTGGTCTTGGTTCTGGGCGCAGCTGAAACGTTAAACGTGCTCTGTTTACAATGACCTCTCAATAATTGTTCAATATGTCGGTTATGGGTAAACAAATGTTGTGTATATTAGTTTTTATTGTTGTGAGGGCAGAGAAAAAAGCAAGATTATAATTGTAGTGACTTTTTAAATAGTTTTTAAAAGCAACAGGTACGTACTTAATTGTAAATGTTTCAGTATCGTAATAAAAAATTGCATAGGTACCTATCTATTTGGAAAATGTAAAATGGACCTACCTAGTATGTTATGCTTTGGTTTACATAATTTGATTACCAACAAAATTTCTACCAATATTCATCTAATATTGTTTTCTTACTCTATATTTTGTTGTATTTTAATATTTCAATTCCACAAAAATCAAACTAATATTTGGTTTAATTCAGAACTGTCAAAAGTTTAAAAAGGTTCAGTTGGTCTATCTTCCAACATGATACATTATTATGTCTCCGTAGCCAAGATGTAAAGATGCTTGAATTTCAAAACTAACCGGGTTCAATCTCCAATACAAACTTTTATTTTTTTTTATACATTTTATGATTGTAAGTATATTATTATATAAATTGTTTTTATAAAATACGTGTTTAGTTAAAAATTTTCCAACAATTATTGTTCAGAAATCATTTGAGGCATTTTTCAATGTGTTTGTGTGTGTTTTATTCTTTTATTTTTTTAATTTTTGCTATTGTTTTAATGAAAATTTTTGAAAAGTAGTAAGTATTAAAATTAGTTTAATATTTAAATAAAATATAAATAAACAGCAGTCATTATTTTCTGTTATAAGTGTTCCTAGGTAAGTGTACTTTTTTACTCTTTCGATCTGCTGGCCCTCTACTATCAAGATTTCGTTAGTATTATGGTTGTTTTTACTAATTTTCATAAACTTCGTCTTTTTAATATTGAGAGCGAGTCCGTACTCCCTACTACACCTTACTATTTTACTCATGAGTCTTTGCAGGTCTTGTAAACTATCAGTAGTGATTATTTTGCCGCGTACTGTATGTATAAGTGTGACAGAGACGCACCATATAGTGCAACAAGCGGCGTTGCGTCGCGGCGGCTTAAACGTAAAGTGGCCATAATAATTAACAAATAAAAAACAACAGTGCATACCTATATATTGAAATAAGCTCCTATTACTCGCCCTAATCTTCAAAATGACCTTGAAATTAAATGTTTAAACTTCAATTTAGGCACTTGGCAACCTCAAAAATACCTAATAATTTACATATGAATTTTCAACCCTCTAAAATCCGTATTTTCGCATTTTCAGATTTTAACTTCAGACTTTTGACTCGAAAACTACAAACTTTTGAGAAAAATGAAAAGAGAACTTTTTTATTTAAAACAACTCAAAAAATCTAAAAAATATTTCTCGGAGCAAAAAATATTTCTCGGAGCAAAAATGTGATCTTTTGAATTTGTTTTAAAAAATTGTTTAAACAATTTCTGCTAAAAAATTTCGACCGTCACTCTTCTGGGGACATTTTTGAACAGGAATCCGCAAAGAAACCGAATCAGAAATTTTTCATACGGGAGCGGGCTCACAGCATGGACTAATAGTTGTTGCGTGCTGTGTTTATGGAAATCGGAGATAGTCCAGAAAGTAGGGATGGCGGTTTTTGACAAAACACCGGTTTTCGGTTATACCGTTTTTTTTTGCTTACGGTTTAACCTGGCGGTTATAACCGGCCAAAAAAAACCGGTTTTTGGAAAAACCGGATTTCGGTTTTTTTAATCCAATAGGTTACAAAGTTACATTTACAATACACTTTAGTTTGCGATACTCCATTCGATTCGATATCAATATGATCAAAATTAGTACTATCGAAAGAACAGGTATTATTTTTAACACGTTTGTATATTTGCAGAATAGGTACAGTTACGGTCACTGAATAGTTTACACCTTAATTTTTATATTGTAATACTGTAAAATTGCAGTGTCGTACGGATTTGATAAATGTCAAAGTCAAAAAATTTTAAACAGTCAATGCTTGTCAGAAGTTTCGCGAGTGTTGAAAAATAAAATAAAACGATAACAAATTCCTCCAAAATGGTTAGAATGCATTTAAATGATGCGCAAAAAGCAACAGCAATTGCCAAATACGAAGAAGGTTTGGTCTAGGGTTACCGATGAAAAAGTATTTCAGTCATATAGCAATGGCCGAGTAAGAGTTTATAAGATGGGAAGCAATTGAGCAGGCATGTGAAGAGTTGGGTGACTATTATATGAGGGAATTAGTGTTATCTATCTATAAACAGAAGACTGCAAAGTGGTATTGCAATAATGGGGCTTCCACCAAAAAATAATTATTGTTCACTATTTACCATCGTTTGTCATTATTTAATGTAAAATAGATGTAAAATAAAATGGTTATTTTAAAACCAGACTTCCTTATTTTCGTTATTAAGACCATAATCTATTTTAGTCAAAAAAGCTTCTTTCTATACTTTCCATTTTGCTAAGTTTTGTAAAATATATTTACGAGTATAATATTTAGGTTTTTTAATTCTAATCAACCTATTCTAGGTACACCACTGGTAACGTCACTTTGACGTAAAAGGTGCGTTTAAACGAGGTAAAAATTAAAAAAATCGGCTCCTAGATACGTAAACCTGTAAACTATTCAGTGACCGTAACTGTACATCTTAACTCATTTAATATTTCCTGTATGAGTGTAACTTTTTGAAAACGTAGGGAAATTCTTGGAGATTCGTATTCGTAATCAGTAATTCGATATTCATAGTCAGCGCATTATTTTTGGTAATCAGAAAAAGTCATTCACCCACTTTCAATGTCAAGAGTTAAGTGTGCATGAAAAATAGATGATGTTTGCGTCTAATTCACCCAGATAACTTCTTATGTAAATATTATGATTACAAATACCTTTTCAAGGAAATATTATAATAAAACTTAATAATTGTTTCTAGCTGATGTGAGATTGTACTTTCAGTTTGCTTTTGTATTTTATAAAATAAAATAAAATTTGAATTATGGTAACACACTATGCAGCTACGGAAAGCTCGAAACAGAAGTGGAAGATCAGGTGAATAAAGCAAACAGAGCCGCAGGTTGCCTGAATGAAACAATATGGAGAAATAAAAACATCGGAAAAGAAGTGAAAGGCAGAATTTACAAAACAGTCATCAGACCAATAATGACATACGCGGCAGAAACACGACCTGATACAGAAAGGACAAAAATAATGCTAGAAACAGCAGAGATGAAAACATTGCGAAAAATCGATGGTAAGACGATGTGGGATAGAGCTAGAAGTGCAGATATACGAAGGAGATGCAAGGTGGACAACATTAATAACTGGGTGAAAAGCAGAAGAGTAGAATAGAACGACCACATAAGCCGAATGACAACAAATAGGGTAGTAAGGACGGCGAGGGACGGTTCCCCAATAGGAAGACGATCAGTGGGAAGACCACGAAAAAGATGGAATGACAATTTACTGGAGGCACATTGAAAAACAGACAGAGTAATGTCTATATAAAAAGAAGAAGAAGAAGAAGAATAAGAAGTTTTATTTGGAATAATTCCTTGAGAATAATAATTATGATTGGGATCCAAAATAATACCTAACCTAATCCTATAATCACCGTAAAAAGCTAATAACCGGTTTTTACTATAAAAAGAAAAACCGGTTATAACCGGGGCAAAAAAACAACCGGTAAAACCGATTATTGCGAAGTAAAAAAACCGGTTTTAGGTTTAAACCGGTAGGTTTTTCCCATCCCTACCAGAAAGCCACTGCGCATCCGCTAGGAAAAATATCCCGATTTGGATTTTTTGCACAATCTTACTCAAAAAGGACCCCTTTTAACAAATTTGCATGTTGCCAGGACCAAAAGTGGGTCAAACATTTTTTAAACGTTTTTTTTTGTTTTATTCCTAAAATTATTTTTCTTGCATGCAACAAAATTTTTTTAGGTTTTTTGGATCATTCCAAACAGAAAAGGTCTTTTGTAACTTTTCTCTAAAGTTGATAGTTTTTGACATATAAGCGATTAAAAATTGAAAAATTGCGAAATCGCCCATTTTTAACCTTCAAGAACTTTGTGAAAAACTTAAAATTTGAATGTTGCCAAGGTAGGTAGATATTCTTTAAACATCGATTGATGAAATCCCGAAGAGTTTTTTGCAATACAGTTCAAAACTCCTTTGTTTTTTAATTTCTAATCACGCGTGCACGACACTATTTTCCACCGTTGCATGTGTATACAGTATGGTGCAAATGAAAGGAATTAATTCGTTATTTCGTAAACCGGCGTCTTTAAGGAAAAAACCCGAAACAGATCGAAGTTATGATATTGTGGCATATATGGTATACTAGTGACGTCATCCGTCTGGGCGTGATGACGTAATCGATGATTATTTTAAATGAGAATAGGGGTCGTGTGGTGTAGCTCATTTGAAAGGTTCTTTAATTCTCTATTCAGTGACGTAAACGTTTACATAATTATTTATACAGGGTGTCAAAAAATTTTTATTAAATTAAATTTTTTGACAAAAAAAGAAGTAGAAGGACACCCTGTATAAATAATTATATAAATGTTTATATTACTAAATAGAGAATTGAAGAACCTTTCAAATGAGCTAGCACACGACCCCTATTCTCATTTAAAAAAATTATTGAATACGTCATCACATCCAGATGGATGACGTCACTAGTATACCATATATGCCACAATATCATAATTTAAAAATAAAAATCGACCTGTTTCGGGACTTTTCCTTAAAGTCGCCAGTTTACGAAATAACGAATTTATTTCTTTCATTTGCTCCATACAATTAAAAAACAAAGGAGTTTTGAATATTGTATTGCAAAAAACTCTTCCAGATTTCATCAATCATCGATGTTTAAAGAATATCTACCTACCTTGGCAACATTCAAATTTTCAGTTTTTCACATAGTTTTTGAGGGTTAAAAATGGCCAATTTCGCAATTTTTCAATTTTTAATCGCTTATATGTCAAAAACTATCAACTTTAGAGAAATGTCACTAAAGACTTTTTCTGTTTGGAATGATCCAAAAAACCTAGAAAAACTTTGTTCCATGCAAAAATAATAATTTTAGGAAAAAGACAAAAAAAAAAACATTTAAAAAATTTTTGACCCACTTTTGGTCCTGGCAACATGCAAATTTGTTAAAAGGGATCCTTTTTGAGTAAGATTGTGCAAAAAATCCGAATCAGAATATTTTTCCTAGCGGATGCGCAGTGGCTTTCTGGACTAAGATTATACCTTATTTTTACTGTGGTACAACACTTACACTGGACTATCTCATAAAGGAGCAATATTTTATGGATTGAATGGAATTTAGTTAAAATCATCATATTTTAATCAAAATTACGCATACATATTAATAAATCCCTCTGTATATGGAAATATAAGTCTTTTTTAAGTTAATTTAACTATTCTTTTCTAAAATTTGATTATTAAAAAAATAAGGATGAGGATTGTAAGAAATATGTCGATAACTGAAAATAATAGGAATATCCAACTTACTTGGATATTACTATCGTCAATATAATGCAATAGGTAATATAATAAAAATATGTACATTGTACATCACACTTTATTACTCGATAGATTTTTTGAAGTTATTGAAATTCTTTGTAAAATACAGAGATATTTTTAATTTTTTTCACATTTGACCGGATTATCTTGTCCGTTATATCGAGGTTTTACTGTAGTAAGTATTCGCGGTGTGCAAGTACTTGGAAGGGGAAACGAGAAACGACCCTGCGCGAGTCGCGGAGAAATATTGCAACTATCTTAAATAATTAATATTAGGGATTCCAATGAACTGTCAGTGGTGGCCGTTGGATGGCTAAACTGACATGGCCATCATAGACATAGATAAGGGGGGTGGTCATCGCGTATCTAATGTTTACATTAAATATTGACAAATTTGTAAAGAATATCCTGTTTGGTTTTGTTTTTTTGTTAACTGTGTAGCGAAATCTGTGAAATTGTGACAGCAAATTAAATATGAAGTGGTTTAATAATTGGATACGCCTATGGATGACAGTTTTGCCATCCAGCAGCCATATTATATCACGTGATTTGGAATGCCTAATTGTCAATTGAAATTGTCAAATTGACGTATATTTCATACCTTCTGTCAATGAAGCAGAAAAATTATATATTGCTCCACAATATTGATATGATGTGCAATTATTATATAAAGGTAAATTTAATTAATTTTATTTTGCTTGCAGTACTGCATTTTAATAACTAATTTTATTTACTACATACAATTGTTGACGTTTTCATAACATAACCTGAATCTTATTTTTTCTTCTTATTATTTTTTTGGACTATGGCCTTGACAATTATCCAGTAACCAGGACTAATATAATTGGCCAATATAATTAAAAGTGCGAATTTTAGTATAGAGCGTAGAAATAGGGGTCGCTTTGCCGAACTTGCACGGTCCCAGTATACTTCACTTGGTCTATTAAATTTGTCAGTATGTATGAGAAATCTTGTAACCTGTCAAAGCAATAGGGATATAGCTCAGTGGTAGAGCGCGTGACCGGAGATCAAGAGGTCCCGGGTTCAAATCCCGGACGATTCATATTCTTTTTTTTTATATTTTTGGTAACGTTTTAATAAAATTTTTTTAAAAGTGGTAGGTAAAGAAAGTTAGTTTAATATTCAAATAAAATACAAATAACCTGTTAAGTATACTTATTAATTTCGTTGAAATCATAATAATAGAAGTAGGTATAACTTCTTACGTGCGTACAAAGTACACACACATTCTTTTTTAGTTCTGATTTGTATTTTCTAAATTTATATTGTATTACATCACATCACAACCCAGGTTGAAGATTTTTTCAAAGAGTGTGGATACAATAATACAGAGGTCCAGAGGTGTATCTGGGGGTATGGAATAGTAATGGTGTTAAGCGTAATAGAGCTCAAAGTACAACCAAATGGGGGGCTTACAACCCCCCCTGGTTACGCCTATGCAATAATATTGTTAAGTTTAATTAAAATAACCAAGGAACAAGGTACCTACAAGGAATTGACGAAACACCTGGTCTACCCTGACAGCCGTATCCGTACATCCGTTGATTGAGGTATTGTAGGTATCCCATATCAATTGGAGGTATCCCATATCAATATTTCAATCAACGGTACATCAAAATGTGGCACATGCATCTATTTTTGATGACCAGAAATATTTGTATATCCCCATATGACCTTGATTTACTAATTACATAAGATAACAATTATTCTTTCCAATATTTTACTAAACAAAAATTCACCTGTAAAACATCTTTTATTTTTCTAATCATAGGGTACACGGCCAGACGGACGCATTAGTAAATAGCGCAATAGAAAGTGGAAGTGAGATAGATACGTCTAAAGAGTTTTGTTTTTGATTGGCTTAGAAGTTTACAAATGCAAACAACGCCGTCTAAAGATGAAAGATACAATTTTGAACTCGTTCGAGTGAAAGAGATAACATGGTAGCTGCGGTTGATTGTATCGTGTGCCAAATGAATAAATTCAAAACGTAAAAAGCATCGACGGACGTCGTTCATCGACTATCGTAATAAAAGAAAGAGGAAAGGGATTATAATTGTCGGTGAGTTTTGCGTTAGCGTATGAGCTCAACACAAGGCCACGCCATATTGAAACGAATCAGTTGTCTGTTAATTTTGGCCCGGGGTGAATTGGTGGCTATCGCGCTTTTCAATTTTTCGTGTTTTGATAAAAATAATATTTTTCGAATTTCTTTGATAATGGCCCTGTCATAATGTGACATCGATACTAATGCAGATTTTGAGAAAAGTTTTTATATTTTCGTAACAGGTAGAAAGATGATTTTTTATTCAGAAAAGTGTATATACATGCAGGAAGATAATCGATTTGTCAACGCGAGTTTAGATTACAATTTCGGTGCACTAATTGACCTAAGGTGCGTTCAACCATCACTTCATAAATGTACCATGTTTGGTGTCGTTGGAAGCGGCTTTTTCTGATTTAAGTTGTGGTTAAATTTGTTTTGATGTGTGACTTTCAAGTGAATAGCAAATTGTAAACAATTAAAATAGCGAATTATATCACAACGTTAACAATTGAAGAAAAACTGGATGACTTGGATCCTACCTACTGTATTTCATAAAAGTTTCGTTTGGGAATGGGGTTATCGTACATGCCGATTATCAACATCTTTTGATAATAATAATTAGCAACAGTAGTAGGGGGCATGAATCGGACTGAATAGGCTAGCATTCTTATAATTATTTTTTCGTTTGATTGACTGGTAATCTACATAAATACTGTGATTTTAGATGCGCGGACTATCTTTTTATAAAAATAATTTGAATAACTCGTGCAAAAGGTGATAGTTCCTTTTTAGACTTTTATTGGAAACATGGATGTCGATGAAACTGTTGTCGATTTGAGTATTAGGTAGGTATTTTTTTTATGAAAAAATAAAATATGTAATACATTTAAATTATAAACCATCTTTGTTGTTTATCTATAATATTATTCATGACATAACTGGAAAGAAACAGCACAATTTCATTTTAAGGAATTGTAAGTAGGTACCTATATAGGTAAATTGTTTTCAACAAAAGGCTTCACAAAAGTAGAGGAAAACAAGTGAAACTGGATTTCTATTTTTGTTTCTTTTTGATTGACAATAATTGTGTCCATAGACAGACACAATTAAAGAGATTAGTGGAAGGGGTTATGTGACATTTGTTTACATTTTGAGATCTTGTCAAAATTAACATCCCTATAGACTAGGCAGGAAGAGAATTGAAACCAGCATTTAGTAAAGGTATATATTAAGCCATTTTCTAATTATTAAACTTATGAAAGAGATCTATACACATTTAACTCTACTCATAACTTGCTTTTTTTAACATGGTGCTTGATACATTTTATATAAAGTGCATCCTGTGTTATACAAGGCATTTTTTACATATTTTTTATACCTGGCAACAATTCTTTTCTTTAATTTTTGAAGTTAAAACACACTATCAATGTGCAAAAGCTTCTACAGTCAAACCTGCCATATCCGGATCAATGTGGCGACAGACGGATATGAAAAAATCCGGATATCAAGATCAGTACTTCTTTTACAGTCTCTGAAACGTTTTCTCCTTCATACATTCCAGTAATCAACGCCGTCAATAACTTTCGTCGATAGACACGTTTTATAGATTATATAATACATTATTTCGCCATCTTTTAGTTCTTCTTTTAGTGCGTTGTCCAACAGCAGGACTGCCTTTCTCGGTAGATTTCGGTAGATCCGGACTGCGCAGAACCGTCTAGATATGGGGAGGTCCGGATATGGCAGGTTGTACTGTATTTGCTAATCTTCTTTCCCATAATCCTTAGTGCCCTTCACAGTGTCGGATGTAGGGTTCTGCCTCTTATCCATTTCTTCCTTGCATGTACTTCTATTGGTGACCAGATAGGATATGCCATATCCTACTGTTGCTTTGAGGCAACTACAGTAGAACCCCGCAAATCCGAACCCCGCAAATCCGAACCCCGCAAATCCGAACCCCGCAAATCCGAACTTTCGGCAAATCCGAACCAACGGAAAGTGAAAAAAATTCTAAAAATTCAAAATAAAAATTTAAAAACATGTTTATTATATGTACAGAGAACCAGAAAATTTAACAATGTAAAATTAATAGGAATTTGGACATGTGAAATTTATTAAAAATAAATACACATAGTATATACTTATAAAAACTTAAACACGATCAATAAAGGAATGTGCATAATACGCATTTCCCATGGTATAATATGAACGAAAACATTGAAAAAGATAAGAAACATGAGAAACATAGTGTAATCAATATCCAGATTACAAATTAAATGAATCATTTACATGGCCGAATTCCCATGTCCCGTGACGAAACAAAACTACTGGCGTTAGTGATTTAATATTTCAGTGATCTAAAGATTTTTCAGCTTTAGAATATTGGAGGATTGGAGGCATAAACGTGCGGATAAAGTTTCATAAAAGGATCGGTGGTAGACCATATCCTTTAAAAATCATCTTCCTTAGCTTCTTAGGCTAACTTTCGGATAATCCGAACTTTTCGGAATCCGAACAGGTTGTCCCCCCAATTAGTTCGGATTTGCGAGGTTCTACTGTATATGTAATAGCAATATAACATTTAAAATATTTCCAAAAGAGTTCTCTTAAATGACTGCAAAGAGTTATTAAACACATCCAATCTATCTTCTCTATTCATAAACTCTAGGGATCGATCCATGAATGTCTACCATAATTTGTTGCATGAAAGCCAACAAAAAATTAGTTATTTTGTCGAAGCATTCTCTATGGAATAGCAAATTTGATTTGTGAAAGAATTTCTGGACATGATATAATTCCATTCAATAGTTTGAAAACAAAGCAAATATCAAACATGGTTCTTCTCTTCTCCAATGTATCCAGTTTAAAATACAGTAAAACCTGCCATATTCGGATCAATGTGGCAACAGACCGATCCGGATATGAAAAAATCCGGATATCAAGACCACTAGTTTTTTACAGTCTCTGAAACGTGTTCTCCTTCATACATTCCAGTAATCAACGCTGTCAATAACTTTCGTCGATATACACGTTTTATAGATTCTATAATACATTATTTCGCCATCTTTTAGTTCTCCTTTTAGTGCGCTGCCCTTCTAGGTAGATTTTGGTAGATCCAGACGGCGCAGAACCGTCCGGATATGGGGAGGTCCGGATATGGCAGGTTGTACTGTACTTTAAAATATGAGAATAGTTGTGGTCTCATGTGGTGTACATTTATGTTGCACAGTCTCCAATAATGACTTATAGACATTATACTGAGGAGACCAGATAATTGACCCCTGAATTGACCCATATTCAAGCTGTGATCTGACCAACCCAACATATAATGTCTTCACTGCCTCCAAAGATAACCCTTTACAATTTCTTAGTGTAAAACCTAACATCCTGTTTGCTTTTACTGTTAATCTATCTATATGATCACTAAATTCAGTTTGGAGTCAAATAGTATACCCAAGTCTTTAGCTACCTCATTTATTTTAAGATTTTGCCCATTTATAGAATAAAATTATTCAATTAATTGTGCAATTAATTGACTAAATTGTGTTATAAATCCACAGTAAGTTGTTAATGAGCTGGTTTTTGCTTCCTTCTTTTTTGCTGACATCAATTAGTATAGGCTAATTTAACTTGTTTCCAAATATAAGTTGGTTTTTAATAAGCCTTATAGTCCAGGAATTTAGTTCAAAGTATTATCATGAATGGAAATTGTGGAAATTGTCAAAATCCTGTGGGAGATAAATCTGTAGTGTGCGACAGCTGTCACATAATATTGCATAATACTGAAGAGTGCACCAGTCTCAGTGCCAGTGAGTTACGTGCAGTGGTTCTGCAGAAGAGATCTTTATACTTTTTCTGTACTGACTGTAGGCTTGAGTTTAAAAATGTGCCAAATCTTGTGAGGCAGATTGAAGCTCTTAAGGCAGAAGTTGGGCAAATGAAAGTGGAAATTCAAAATCTAAAAGAAGAGAGGTCAAATCTTAGTGCCGAAGAAGTGATTACAGAAATACAGGAGAGGCAAAAACGAGCAAATAATGTCATGATTTTTAATTTTCCAGAAACAAATCGTAACTCTGATGTTCAAGAAGTTAAGAGTTTCATAACTCAAATCGTAGATAACCCATCCAGCGTTGAAGTTAAAAAAATAATCCGAGTGGGTAAGAAAAATAAAAATGGCAATCGACCACTAAAACTAACACTATTTTCTGCTCAAGAAGCTTTTATGGTGTTTAAAAATAGACACAATACCAACAAAGACAAAAAAATCGTTATAAGTCTCGATCAAACTCAAATGCAACGTGAGCTTTTTAGTAAAACTCGAAGTGAATTATTAAAGAGACAAGACCAAGGTGAACTTAATTTAACCATTAAATATTTTAACAATATACCCAAAATTGTTCAAAAAAACTAAGTCAGTCTCCACATGGCACGCCTCATAATAACTTAAATGTTTATTACCAAAATACAAATGGGCTTCGAACTAAACTTCAGACTCTCTTATTAAATATTTCACATTGTTCCTATGATGTAATTATTCTAACTGAGACTTGGCTGACTGCTGATTTTCTAGACTCTGAACTTGGTATGGAGAGTTACATTGTGTACCGAAAAGATAGATCAAGTGAAACTAGCATCCACACTAGGGGTGGCGGTGTTTTGATTGCGGTCAGGAAGTCAATCTCGAGTACCCTATTTGTAAGCAGCAGTAATATTGAACAGGTGTTTATTACTATTGGCAGTGGTCAGTCTATGGCAATATTTGGAACTGTCTATATTCCACCCAAAGCGGAACCAGCTGTATATACCGAATTCAGTGAAAGTGTTGATGAAGTTAGTGAGAAGTATCCAGCTTCCAAACTATTTTTGTTCGGAGACTTTAATCTGCCAAACATTATGTGGTCTAATGATGAACTGTCTTCCAATGTTACTTTTAGTCAATATTGTACTCCTAATGAAACTCAATCTGCTTGGATATTGTCAAATCTATGTAATTTTCACAATTTATTTCAAATCAACACAATATCCAATTCTCGTGTGGTTTTATTGGACTTGATATTTGCTAATGACAGTTCTATTCAAGTTATAGCTTCTGATGAGGAAATAGTTCCATTAGATAGGCATCATCCTGCCTTGAACATTGCCATAAAAGATTTTCTTTGTAGTAATGGCTGCTCAACAAACCTGAACAGCTCTTACTATTTGGATTTTAATAACACTTATTTTAACGCCTTGAATGATTACCTTTCTTGTGTTAAATGGGATCAAATTCTTGAAAATCAAAGTCTAGATAAAATGTTAAATACATTCTATGAAGTCATGTACTGTGCTTTTGAAATTTTTGTGCCAAAAAAAATAATGTCAACAAAAAAGTTTCCAAAATGGTTCTCGCCAGAACTAAAGAAACTAGTAATTGAAAAGAAGTTATCACATTTAAAATTTAAAGTTAGTTCCTCTCTAAATGATTATAATGCATTCTCGAGCCTTAGAAGTAAATGTAAAGCTCTAACAAAAACTTGTCATAATAACTTTATAGAAAAAACTGAGAATTCCATTCATAGTAACATTAAATCGTTTTGGTCATTCATAAATTCAAAACGAACGAGGACAGGTTTACCAAATGAAATGTCTTTGAACAATATCACTTATACAACTCCAAGTGATATTGCAAATGCTTTTGCATTATATTTCTCATCAGTTTATTCTGAGAAAGTAATCAGTAAACGTGCTTTACCTCCCACCACCAATATAACGATTAATTCATGTAATATTACAATATCTCAAGTATATGAAAGGATGATGGCGTTAGATGTGAACAGAGGTGCTGGTCCTGACAAAATACCTCCTATAGTTTTGAAGAAATGCAGTTTTATTTTGGCCAGACCATTGTGGGAAATTTTTAATTCTTCATTGTATACTGGTTGCTTTCCTGATTCATGGAAATTAAGTTTTTTAACGCCAATACATAAAGCTGGTAGTAGATCTGACATTACAAATTATAGACCGATTTCTATATTAAGTACCATTCCTAAGTTATTTGAAAGCTTAGTGTCCGACTGCCTCTCGGTATGTTTCAAATTGTTTCCAGTAGATGAGCAATATGGTTTTCAGAAACACAAATCATCGGAATTAAATCTTCTTTGCTATTTGAATGCGTTGTCAAGTGCTTTGGAGGGTGGGTATCAAATTGATTCTGTTTATACAGACTTCTCCAAGGCATTTGACAGGGTAAATCATAACATCCTATTGTCTAAATTAGAAGCTGCTGGAGTAGATGGGAAACTGCTTGAATGGCTGGAAAGCTACCTAATAGGAAGGCGCCAAGCAGTAAGGATCCAGGATTGTCTATCTCAGGATGTAGCTGTCAGTTCTGGGGTCCCTCAGGGTTAGTGTTGCCAGGTCCGATTTGTTTTAAATCGGTACATAAGGTTCAACAAATCGGGATTTAGGGCTGTAGGTCGGGATAAATAAACAACAATGACCGTATTGGAGTGTAATTTTCAGGGTCAACTCCGAATTGCATGAAAATTTGGTTTTAAGTTCTACTTACCGTTTACTTCAAAGTTGAACTTGTACCATTGGTTGCTTTTACTTGGGGGGTAACAGTTACCCCTTCTCGGGGGTCAAAAACGCGCGTTTAAAATAAGTCCCAAAATGGATAAATTGACTAATTCAAAACAATTTTTGATCTATAGAATTTTTTAAATAAGTCAACGCTTTTCGAGTAATTTGCGATTGAAAATGTTTATTTTTCGATAGCAAATAACTCAAGAAGTAAGTATTTTATCGAAAAAAATATTTTTAGTAGAAATGTAGCTTATACAAAAAGAAACAAAACAATGTGTTTTCAGAAAGTCTATAAAACCAGTACAAGCAAAGTTGTAGCTCATCAAAAATACGGTCTTATTCGTCAAATTCAAAATCGAATATTTCAACATAAAATAATCACAAAGTGAAGCAATTTTCGGGAAGCACTTATCAGAAATTATTTAAAGTGTTTAAAAAATCTTTATTTTTGTTTTATATAAAAGTCTTAGCATTAAAACTAAGCGAGTTACGCTCAAAATAAAGTTGACCCCTTTTTTTGGTAAAAAAAATCGTGAAAATCTCCTCCTGTTTAGCAACCTACATAAAATTAATCGTAACCGCTTTACCGAAAGTGCTTATTTTTGAAAAAAATTGGTTTTATAGTAAAAATATTATCTAAAATAATGGAAAAATGCCCTTTTTTCAAAATAACTAAAAAGTATTAGTAATACGAAAAATCTCGAGTAAAAATGTAGGTTTTGCTTTTATAAATATGATAGTTTCAATTTGTTTTTCTGTAAGACAAAAATTGGATATGATATGGCTGTTCATATTTTGCATACACTCGTGATTAGTGACTCGTTCAGGCCCTTTCAACTATGACTATTTCAAAAATAAGCCCTTCAAACCGGTGAAACTTACAGATCATATAAAAAATACATAATTAAACTAAATTGTTTGTAAAGCGGTAACGATTAATTTCATTTGGGGTGCTAAATACTGGGAGATCTTTACGATTTTTTTTACCAAAAAAAGGTGGTCAACTTGATTTTGAGCATAACTCGCTTAGTTTTGATGCTAGAAACTTTTTTAAAACATAAAAATAAAGCTTTATTAAACACCTTAAAAAAGTTTTTATGGGTTTTTCCCGAAAACTGCTTCATGTTTTGGTTATTTCACATTGAAATATTTGTTTTGGATTTTGACGAATAAGAACGTATTTTTCATGAGCTGAAACTTTGCTTTTGTTGGGTCTATAGACTTTACGAATTCATAATTTTTTTCTTTTTTTATATGCTACATTTTTGCTAAGAATATTTTTTTCGATCTTTTTGAGTTGTTTCTGAAAAACCGCCTGAAAACGTGATTTTTTGTCGAAAAATAAACATTTTCAATTGCAAATAACTCAAAAAGTATTAACTATGTTAAAAATTTTTATAGAACTAAAGTTGCTTAGAATTTATCCATTTCCGGACTTATTTTAAACGCGCGGTTTTCACTCCCGACTAGGGATGACTGTCACCCCCCTAGTAAAAGCAACCAACGGCACAAGTTTAACTTTGAAGTGGAGGGTAAGTAGAATCTAAATCCAAATTTTCATGCAATTCGGAGTTGATCCTGAAAATTACACGGTATCGCCGTATTTCGCGTTCATTTACTGAACTACATGTTGTTTCTATAGTTTGTATTTAATCCTACATAATCATAATAATCAGACGAAATTACAAAACAAAATCGTAGATTAAGTAAATTATTTATTTTTTATTAAAATTATATTTTTCATTCGATTTTGCCTTTTTGGAGTGCCTTGTTTTTATAACATAGTTATAAAATTCACTACAAGTCATGCTGAAATTGGTTTTCGTTGGTGAAATTTATCGGGACATTTAGTGTCCCGATCAGGTACAAATCGGTACGCGTCCCCAGACCCTTGAAAATCGGGACGTCCCGCGCAAATCGGGACACCTGGTAACGCTACTCAGGGTTCACATCTGGGTCCGCTATTATTTATTATATTTATAAATGATATTGCAGATATAAACTGTGATAAGCTTTTGTTTGCGGATGATTTAAAAATCTTTTCGAAAATATCTAGTCCTGACGATTGCGAAAATCTGCAATTTCAATTAAATAAAATACAGAATTGGTGTAAAGAAAATGAAATGGAGCTAAATGTCAAAAAGTGTCATAAAATTAGTTTTTATCAAGGTAGAATGTGTATTCCGTTTGAATATAAACTTGATAACACACCACTAGATTGTGTTAATACAATAAGAGATCTTGGAATACTGTTTGACAAATCGCTAAAATTCGCAGATCATATTGATTCTATTATTTCAAAGGCTTTACAGATGCTTGGCTTCATGAAACGAAACTGCTATGATTTTAAAAGTCCCAATACCCTAAAATTGTTATACTGTTCTCTTGTTAGACCTTACTTGGAATACTGTTGTAGTATTTGGTCACCTTACTATAATGTTTACGCAGAAAAAATTGAAAAGGTCCAAAACAAATTCCTTAGGTTTTTGGGATTTAAAATTAGAGCTATTACTGGGAGTAACAGGTTTTACAGTTATGACGAAATTAGAGCATTTATAAATATCAATACACTGGAAGAACGTCGTTATCACCATGATTTGAAAATTCTATATAGTTTGTTAAATGGTACAGCAAATAGTCATTATTTATTGTCTAAGGTTGGTTTTAAAGTTCCTTCATACAGTACTCGAAATGCAGTCGAAACCACTTTTCATGTACCATTTCATCGATGTAATTATGGCCTCAATGAACCTATAACTAGAATGTTACGTCTAGCAAATCAAAATACCGAGAGGCTTAATTTTAGTTCCACACCCAACCAATTTATACGCAACTTACAACAAATTAGTATTGCCTCTTAATTGTTTTGTTATGTCCACCTTTACCAGTCTGTTTTTAATTTGTTTTGTATGTAATTTATATTATTTATGTTAACTCTATTTTAACTATTATATTTTATGTGTTATATATATATATATATATATATATATATATATATATATATATATATATATATATATATATATATATATATATATATATATATATATATGACTTATATTTAGTATACTAAATTGTTCCAAAATTTGTAAACAATTGTAACTTTATTGAGCTTGTCCCGTGGAAATAAAAAAAAAAAAAAAAAAAATGATGGTATTCTATTTTTTTTCTTATGAAATGAAATCTGAAAGCATTTATCAATATTAAGATCTAAGAGATTATGTTCACACCACTGAGAAAGACTATCCAGATCTTTTTGTAGTAAACTAATGTAAAGTTCATTACGTATAGTTAAAAATAATTTGAGATCATCAGCGAACATCAGAAAGTCACAATACTTTAAGACCTTTTTGAGGTCATTAACAAACATGTTAAATAACAAAGGAGAGCAGTGCCCCCCTGAGGAACCCCTGAACATACCTCAATAACTCTAGATATAAAGTTACTGATTTTAACTACTAGCCTTCTATCGCTCAAAAAACTAAGCACCCATTCTACCAATCTATCAGAGAAACCTATATTTCTTAGCTTCTCAACCAATAATAAGTGATTGACCTTATCAAATGCCTTGGAGAAGTCAGTATACACAGCCTCAACTTGATACCCCCTCTCCATGGCATCCAACAACTTACTATTAGGTCTGGATCCCGCGTATGAAAAAAAAGTTGATTAATAGCAAGCTGAAAATTTGTTAATAGCTTAAGGGTGTCTAGTCGGATAAACTTTGATATATGGGAACACTGGAACAGGGGCAGTTTTAATTCTGAAACAGGTTAAAAATTTGGAATGGTCACACCACGAAAACGGCACATTTATTTTGTCCGACAGAACAGACTTAAACTCTCCGAACAGAGATTAAACTCTCATGCAAAAATCAGACTGCTATTTATCAACTGTCATAATTCCTGTCATTTGATATATTCTATATGTTCCACTCATTAACACGCCCATTTGGTGATAAATAGCAGTCTGATTTTTGCATGAGACTTTAATCTCTGTTCGAAGAGTTTAAGTCTGTTCTGTCGGACAAAATAAATGTGCCGTTTTCGTGGTGTGACCGTTCCAAATTTTTAACCTGTTCCACAATTAAAACTGCCCCTGTTCCAGTGTTGCCATATATCAAAGTTTGTCCGACTAGACACCCTTAAGCTATTAACAAATTTTCAGCTTGTTATTAATCAACTTTTTTTCATACGTGGGATCCAGACCTATATGGTATAGAAGCAAGTTGGTCATTGTGGAATGACCTCCTCTAAAACCATGCTGTTCATCAATAATGATCTGTTTGCAATGCCAGTTCAAATAACTATACATGAGACTATCAAATAATTTTGGGATAGATGATTGTATGGATACACTACGATAGTTTGTAACATCATTTCTGGAGCCTGTTTTAAATATAGGAGAGATATAACTTTCTTTCCAGATATGGGGAAAAATTCCAGTAGATAGAGACAAATTAAACATTTTACACAATGGCTGAGAAAATGAATATTTTTGCACTGTTTTAAAATAAGATTTGGAATGCCATCAGTCCCAATCATTAGCTTATTAGGAAGAGTCCCTAACTTTTCGAAAACCTCAGATACATGTATCGCAGGACAATCTATGTTAATTTAGCTATAAAATTTTTCAGGAGGCATTGCCTTTGCATTTTAGTAGACTGTAGAAAAGTGATTAGCAAATAAGTCAACAATTTGTTGGCCATTGGTAGCAACTGAATTATTTAGAACCATGTTTTTTGGAATATTACTTGATGTTCTCCCACCATTAATGAATTTCCAAAAATTCTTTGGATTACTAATCAAATCCCCATTTACAGATGTCAGATAATTTTTGTAACACTCTTGACTCAATTGTTTACATTGTGCTCTCAACATACTAAATTCATGATAGTCCCTTTCACTATAAGATAGCTTATATTTTTTATGTTTACTCTTTTTTAGTGATATCAATTCTCTTAATTCCCTAGAGAAGTAAGAGGGATAGTTAGATGTTCTAAATTTGTTCTGTGGAATAAAACGTTGAATACCAAAAGTTACGATATTATAAAAATCTGACACAACATATCACTTATATTCATGTCTCTATTTTCATCTATATCATGGATTTGGTCCATCATGTCTTTCTCGGCCTTCCCTTTTTTCTTTTGTTTCCCATTTTGGCTTCATGTACCTTCTTTGTTAGTCTCTTTTGCTCCATTCTCTCTGTGTGGCCAAACCAGTACAATTGTTTGTGTTCGATCTCCCTCATTATCGGTTCTTGCTCCAGTTCTCTCCTTATATCTTCATTTTTAAATCTTTCAAACTTTGTAACTCCAGCTATTGCTATTCTGCTCATGTATTTCTTCTCGGTTGCATTTATTATTTGCTAATCAAAACATTGATATGCCATTTTCAATTATTGGAATAGTTGGCCTAAATACCTATCCTACTGAATAGACATAAAAAACTTTAATGATTATCAGTTGAACAAAAGTGATATAATGCTACTCCAAATAATGCTGTTGTATTTATCTATCGATTTTTATACAATTTCACATTGATTTTCTTTTTCTTCAATTTTCACTTTATGGAGCTATCCAGCCAGTGGCTCAGTCTATTTTGTAATTTTTGGGCCTTCACATCTGAATTTATGCAATCAAAACATTTATCTTGCATTTTTTTAAATGCCCTTCTCATTTTTTTGGAACTACTTTTCTAATAGGGAACTTGCACTTTTTTTTTTATTAGATAATAATGTTCAGTTTTGTTTAAAAATGAGATTTCCAAAATTTCACACTTCAAAAACTCGTAATAACTTAGAAATACATATTTAAAGTCTTTTGCAGTATAAAATAGTTCAAACGGCCCGTGACGTCACATAGTTTTGCATTAGTTTTGATTATGGTTATATTTCGCTGTGTGTAGGTAGAGGCTAACGTGTACGCAAATAAAAAAGTTAGGTAGACGCGAATTAAACTTCATCAAGCCAGTGACGTCATTATTTAGCTTGCGCAGTGACTATATATTTTGGTACATGCTATTTTGATATGTTTAGTGTTTGTTTGATAGAAAAATATTTGTTAAGGGAAGGGAAGCAGAACTTTTCAGATGTTTCAAACTTAATAGTAATAAATCAATGTATATATATAAAAGTATATATTTAGGTTAGCAAAATAATTATTTATTTATTTATTTATTAATTAACGGGATAAACCCAATACATACAAAATACAATAAAGCAGAGCTTTCGTCCTAATAATGAAAATATAAAATTTAGATACATGTAAAACTACAACTAAGTATAAAACACAAACATAAAAAATAAAAGAGTATAAAATATTGTTAAATGATGAAAACAACTGAATCCATTATAACAGTTAAATCTAATTAATTTTTTCACCAAAAAGTTCGAACTGTGTTCGTATCACCAAAAAGTCCTCCCTGCACGTTCCATAGCATTGTTCACTGTCCCACGATGTTCCATCTCCATACCAAGTTCCATTTTCCATACCATTCTCAGCTCCGTCTCGGGCCTGACGTCTCCATCCTTTTTCTATATACCACACTGTTCTAGGGTGGTCGAGGTGCCAGAACATTGACGTTTTTCTCCATACTCGTTACCAGTCCTGTGTTCTTCCCTGGTCTTGGATCGCCATATGGTGGCTCCTGGCTTCTGAGCCACCTTAGATAATTAGGGGTTGGTTACCCCCTACCATAAGGGTTGATGAAATAACTTGTATCACCGTAGATGCATTTATTTTATAAGTTAGAGTACTAACGGTAAATAGCTGGTGGTACGTTAGTTCTCAGTAGCTGTGATGTTTTCCTTTTGGGATCTCAAATATTAATGACTTACTCTTCGCAATGGAATTAGAAGATAATAATTAGTCTTCTCTTGTTTATTGTTTTGGTATATAATGAAAGTAACATTGTTTTGGTTAAAAGCGCTGAGTCGACTTGGTTATAAAAATAATGAATACTATTGTTATTGCAAACCGACCTTGGTCAAACCTAAACTGTTACACTGATATGTGCTAATTTAGGTCGATCGTATTTACTATAAACAAACGTAGTTTGTTTTGCTAAAGACATTTAAAATTATTAAAAGGATTTGTTTTAATAAGAAGATTACTAAGAGATGCCGTGTATCCCAACACACTGGCACATTTTAATAAAACTAAAGTTATGCCACTTTAGAATTGTTATAACCTTCAACAAAATATCTTATTTTTTAGTCTATACCGGCACACTAAAAGTTGTGCCAGTATGCCACCAAAATATAAGGTTGTGTCGGTATAGAATTTACTTTGTTATTGGCCCAAATAAGTCAGTAATAAATGGCTCCCTCGTAAGATAGTTTCTGAATTATTTACATGTTGTGTTCTTTCCTGCCTAACTTGTACACAGTGTAGACGAGGGCATTTAGCACAAAATAAATAAATTTTTAAATACAGCACCTAGCAACTTGCAATTTTTTGCATTATGTTTAGGATGACGTCAGGAAAAAAGTCCACTATTCAAAAATGGGTGGAGATGCATAATTGCACTGTAAAGTGCATAAAATGCATCCAAAATTGCATAAGAATAAAAATAAAGTCAAAATCAGTATACTAAGAAACAAAATTTACTATTTGGGGGTTTTCGGGTCACTGAATACGATTACGCCATCAGAACTGACCCCCGGATCACCTGGTGCCTAAGGTTACGGCAAGAGACGTAATTTTCTGGAGTTTCGATGGTTTTCCGCATTAAATCGATGCAAACGGATTACTCACGGCTTTTAGGGGTCACTAAGTACTAATATGCCATCAGAATTGACCTCCGGAGTACCTGGTGCCCAGGTTCGCTACTAAGGCACGTCATCTTCTGGAATTTCGAGGGATTTCGGCATTAAATTGATGCAACTGGACTATTCGGGGGGTTTTTGAGGTGGTTAAACACGAATATGCCATCAGAACAGACTTCTGGATCACCTGGTGCCCAAGTTCACTGCAAAGGACGTCATCTTCTGGACTTTCGAGGGCTTTCGGTATTAAATTGGTGCAAACGGATTACTCGGGGTTTTTGAAGTCCAAACACGAATATGCCATCAGAATAAACCACCGGATTACCTGGTGCCCAGGGTCACTGCAAGCGACGTCATCTTCTGAAGTTTCGAGTGCTTTCGGTATTAAATTGATGCAAACGGATTACTTACGGGTTTTTGGTGTCGGTAAACACGAATATGCCATCAGAACCAAACTCCGGAGTACCTGATGCCCAGGGTCGCTACTAGGCCACGTCATCTTCTGGGGTTTCGAGGATTTTCGGCATTTAATTGATGCAACTGGATTACTGGAGGCTTTTGAGGTCGCTAAACACGAATATGCCATCAGAACCGATACACTGTGCACCTGGTGTCCAAGGTCACTGTAAGAGACATCATCTTTTGAAGTTTTGAGGGATTTCGGCATTAAATTGATGAAAATGGATTATTCGGGGGTTTTTAAAGTTAAACACGAACATGCGATCAAAAGAGACCATCGTAGCACCTGGTGCCTGCAGTCACTGCAAGGGGCGTCATCCTCTGGGCGAGGTTTTTTGGTACTATATTGACGTAAACCGATTACTTTTTTTTGGGGGTTCCTGAACACGAATATGCCATTAGAACAGACACTGAACCAGCTTGTGCCTAGGGCACGCCATCTTCTGGAGTATCGAAAGTTTTCGGTACGAAATTAATTCAAACGGATTACTCACAGCTTTTTGAGGTTGCTGAATACGAATACGCCGTTAAAACGCACACTTTAGCACCTGGTGCCTAAGGCACGTTTTCTTCTGAAGTTGCGTGAGTTTTCGGTACCAAATTCATGTAAACAAATTACCTTTGGATTTTTGGGGTCGTTGAACACGAGTACGACTTAGATGAAGGATTCTGGAGTACCTAGTGATTACGATGATCAATAATAACGCCAACGCATTATAACAATAACATTGTCATAATAGAATATAGTAAACGGATCTAAATAAATAAAGGAAAAACATTGTCAGATATAAATGTTATATAAATTTTATATATACATAAGTAAGAAAATTAAATAGCACAGTGACGTCCCTTGCAGTGACCATGGTCACCAGGTGCTCCGTGGGTCTGCTCTAATGGCCTATTCGTGTTTGGTGACCTTAAAAACCCCCCGAGTAATCCATTTGCATCTATTTTAAGCCGAAAACCCTCGAAACTCCAGAATATGACGTGCCTTAGTAGCGATGCTGGGCAACAGGTGCTCCGGAATTAAATTCTGATGACATATTCGTGATTAGCGACCCCAAAAACCCGCAAGTAATCCGTTTGCATCAATTTAATACCGCAAGCCCTCGAAACTCCAGAAGATGACGTCCCTTGCAGTGACCTTGGGCACCAGGTGATCCGATGGTCTGTTCTGATGGCATATTCGTGTTTAACGACTCAAAAATACCTGAGTAATCCATTTTCATCAATTTAATGCCGAAATTTCTCAAACTCCAGAAGACGACGCCCCTTGCAGTGAGCTTGGGCTCTAGGTGCCCATGGAGTCGGTTTTGATGGCATATTCGTGCTTAGCGACCCCAAAAACCCGTGAGTAATCCATTTGCATCAATTAAATGCCGAATATCCTCGAGACCCCAGAAGATGACGTGCCTTAGTAGCGACCCTGGGCACCAGGTATCCCAAAGGCCAATTATTATGATGGCATATTCGTGTTTAGCGACCTCAAAAACCCGTAAGTAATCCGTCTGCACCAATTTTATACCGAAAGCCCTCGAAACTCCAGAAGATGACGTCTCATGCAGTGACCTTGGGCACCAGGTAATCCAGTGGTCTGTTCTGATGGCATATTCGTGTTTAACCACCTCAAATACCCCCCGAATAGTCCAGTTGCATCAATTTAGTGCCGAAATTCCAGAAGATGACGTGCCTTAGTAGCGACCCTGGGCACCAGGTACTCCGGAGGTCAATTCTGATGGCATATTCGTATTTAGCGACCATTAAAATCCGTTAGTAATCCGTTTGCATCGATTTAATGCGGAAAACCATCGAAACTCTAGAAGATGACGTCTGTTGCCGTGACCTTGGGCACCAGGTGATCCGGGGGTAAGTTCTGATGGCGTAATCGTATTCAGTGACCCGAAAACCCCCCAAAATAGTAAATTTTGTTCCTTAGTATACTGATTTTGACTTTATTTTTATATTTATGCAATTTTGGATGCATTTTATGCACTTTACAGTGCAATTATGCATTTCCACCCATTTTTGAATAGTAGACTTTTTTTCTGACGTCATCCTGAATATAATGCAAAAAACTGCAAGTCTCTAGGTGCTGTATTTAAAAATTTATTTATTCGGGTGTTTTTAGTGCTAAATGCCCTGGTCAAGTGGAACAAAGACTGTAGAAGTCACTTTGAATGCAGATATCACTAACTTTGTTTTTAAACCAAGAGGAGTAAACTAAAAAGACATATTCACACCCAAGAAAGTCACTGATGAAATATCACCAAATACATCTTCTTTTTTGGTTGATCATATCAGCAAATATCGGCAAATTGTTATGGAAGCTACCCACGCCTACAAATTTGGGCACGGTACTTAAAGAAGAAGATATCAGCCTTTGAGGATAATCCATAAATATTATATTATACTAATACGTCCCTCAAGAGTTCTAAAAACAACTGTTTTTATATAAAAACAGACTAAAAATCTAAAAATTAATGGAATAACGCAGAATATACAAAAAATCTCTGATATAACTTAATTAACCTATGAAATGTCAATAGTGTCAAAATTTTATAAATGTCATTAGTGTCAAAATTTGATAACAAGTGACAGTTTCTTCCGTTACATTGCTTTTAAGCTTCACACCTATCAAGATTACACTGTATGGCAGCATCAACTGCAGGTCCCCTCTCTTGCAAGCCGGAGAAAACAAAGGGACCTTTTGCTATTATTCAAGATCTTAATGGTATATACAGTAGTTGTTCTCAACTACTCAATAAGATCGCACTGTTTGTACCACCTCGCACCACTAGACAAGTGCGAACATTTTATGTACCATTCCATAGGTTAAATTATTCCCTTTTTTCGTTCGTACTCAGAGTCTTGAATTTAGCAAACTCCCTTTACAATTTACAACTGTTCGACAACTCCATCAGTCGTTTTAAAAGAAATTTACATGGGATCAATATTTGAGTGAAACGTCTGTAATTTGTTAACTTGTTTTTATGATATTATTTCCTATTACATATTTACTTCTATATTATATTTATATTTCTGTATGTCTGTTTTTTATATTTAGTCCAGAGAAATAAGATTTTTCTCGTGACACATCCCCCTCCAGGCCGAAACCAATTTTTTTGAGTAGTATGGACATCTATATTAATAACCTATATGTTTCCTGCAGCCGATTTTGATGATATACATAGCTATAAACAAATGAAGATCAAAAAACGCTAAATTTTCGCTTTTTTCGTCTATTACTAAGAAGTGAAGCATTTTAAACAAATTTGAGAGTAAGAAACTGATAAATCATATAAAAAACTTCAATATGGCGTTCGCTAAATATGTCTATCCTTATTTGTTGCTTAGAAAATTGCAAAATAAGTCATAAATTTTGATATTTTATAAATGTTCATAACATGTAAAAATTAAGTTAGAACTTTCTTATTACACGGAATGCTGATACTTCTGGTGCTTAAATTATATTCTACATTTCAAAGCAATTGGTCAAATAGTTTAAAAGTTATTTAATTTGTTTATCCCAAATTAATTTTTTTTGCAACACTATAAGTCAGAAAACGATGAGGTTACAGTAATACTTTGGACAGTTTATGAAAGAAGAAGATTTATGCTATTAACTTAATTTAGAAAAAATGACAAAAAATAATTAGTGTAAAATTATTTTGCAAAAACATGTCGATTTTTTGCTTATAAACAATTAGAATAACTTTTTAACCGTTACACGTAGAAAAATTATTTTTTCATATTTAGAAAGACTAAATTTTTATACACATATAGAAAGAAAAACAATTGTCCTACGACAATTAGGGACAAAGTTAGCCCCCTTCATTTTTTAATTCACGGCAGCTTTGTTTATAACAATTAAGAAATAAAATCAGCCGCATTTGAAAGAACATACTTTAAAGTTTTAACGTACCAAGTATACAAAAGATTTCTTTTCAAGGAAATCATCCACAAAGCTTAAAAATATGGCCCTTAAAATCGGCCGGCGTTGAAACTTGGGTTAGCGATGAGAGGGGGGAAGGAGCTGTTAACTGTATCTCTGGTTCTCGATTATTTATTTCGTTGTTTCTTTTTTTAAATTGTATGTACTTTTTACGTACATTACGAATATGCGTTATTTAAATAAACTAATTGTTATATACACCATCAAATTTGTTTAAACAATTTTTTTTCAATTTTTTTAATAATATTTGATGTAACTTTTATTGTAAAACGTACATATTAGTTATACAGGGCGTAACAAAAATACAGGTCATAAATTAAATCACATATTCTGGGACCAAAAATAGATCGATTGGTCCTAACTTACCTTAATACAAATGTGCACATAAAAAAAGTTATAGCGCTTTGAAGTTACAAAATGAAAATCAATTTTTCCAATATATCGAAAACTATTAGAGATTTTTTATTGAAAATGGACATGTATCATTCTTATGACAGGAACATCTTAAAGAAAAATTATAGTGAAATTTTTGCATCCCATAAAATTTTTATGGGGGTTCTGTTCCCTTAAACCCCCCAAACTTTTGTGTACAACCCAATTAAATTATTATTGTGGTACCATTAGTTAAACTCACTGTTTTTAAAACTTTTTTGCTTCTTAGTATTTTTTCGATAAGGCAGTTTTTATCGAGTTGCGGCTTCTTTTTAAATTTGTTTACATAAAAATTTTATGGGGGTTTGTTCCTTTACATCCCCCAAATGTTTGTGTACGTTCCAATTGAACTATTACTGCGGCACCATTAGTTAAACACAATGTTTCTAAAACTTTTTTGTCTTTTAGTATTTTTTCGATAAGGCACCTTTTATCAAGATGTGGCTTCTTTTTTAATATGGTTCAAAATATGCCTAACAATGTAAATTATAAATAATAAATTTTCATACGATTACCAAGTCTTCATAATCGTACTTAACCATATTATACAAATATGTGGTGGATTTGACGAATATTTAAAATATCTCAATAAAAACTGACTTTTCGAAAAAGTACTAAGAGGCAAAAAAGTTTTAAAAACATTGTGTTTAACTAATAGTACCACATTAATAATTTAATTGGAACGAACACAAAAGTTTGGGGGGGTTTAAAGGAACATAACCCCCATAAAATTTTTATGGGGTGTCAAAATTTTACTGTAATTCTTTTGTAAGATGCTCCTGCCATAAAAATACCACATGTCTATTTTCAATAAAAAATCTCTTCTATATATTGGACAAAATCGATTTTCATTTTGTAAATTCAAAGGGCTGTAACTTTTTTTATGTGCATATTTATAGGTACTAAGGTAAGTTAGGTTCAATCGAACTATTTTTGGTCCCAGAATATGCGATTAAATTTATGACCTGTATTTTTGTTACACCCTGTAATTATTATATTACTAATCCTATTCAATCATTCCTAAATCTAAAATTGGCTTGTAATATTAAATTGAAAATAAAAAATCTCAAATAAACTAGGATTTATTTCTTGATAAACATGCTACTAGATAAACGAAAAATGAAATGTAACAAAATTAGAGAGTGGATAAAAAGAACAAAATTATTTTCAGAAATTTTCTACAATATTGTAATACATAATTGTATCTTACAACATTGAGGGCCAGTTGTTCGAACGCTAATCAACAATGATCACTATCAAATATTTAATTACTGTCACAACTGTCAATATCAACTTTGGTTGGGTTGCTGAAAACGTAATTAATTATAATTATGAGATTAGTTAATCAATTAACATAACAATTATTAACATAATTGATTAACTAATTTCATAATTGTAATCAATAATTATGTTTTCAGCAACCCAACCAAAGTTGACATTGACAGTTGTGACAGTAATTAAATATTTGATAATGATCATTGTTGATTAGCGTTCGAACAACCGGCCCTAAAAGTTATAATTTTAAGATTGCAAAAAAACAAAATATATTTCATACATTTTGGTATGATAGCAAGACTATTAAAATAAAATTAAAGGAGGTTTATCTAGGAATACTTGTATTTTTATGAAAAACGTAAATATAATCAGTTACCCATTTATTATAAGATTTTGTAAAGTCAAGTGCATATGATCCATTCCTATAATTGCCAACAAAGTCATCCTAAAAATATCGTAAAAGAATTTCCAAAAATTGTTTACACAATTTACATAGTTAATTAAATAACCACTTTATTAACAAAAAACATAATATCCGTAACGTACGCAAAGAGTACATGCAGATTAAAAAAGAAACTCCAAAATAGATAATAGAGAAAGATTGAGGTTTTGATAATCGAAGTCCATAAACTATTTATATCTCTGTACTAACAAGTACTGGGTCAACCAGTTTTGCAAGAGCAGATAGTTTATTTTAATAAAATATCTGATATATAAAGAAGATCTGTTAATTTCCAACCCCAATCAATTACTTACGTTTATCTCTTTTTTGGTGGTTCTGTAACTTCAGTTTTTCATTCATCTAATAGCATGTTTACTAAAAAAATAAAACCTAGTTTATTTGAGATTTTCTGATTTCCATAGACCAATACTATTTTTAGAAAAAATCGAATGGGATAATTTTGTTTTTTCATACTTTAAATTATTACTAAGTTTAATAAAAAACTATGTATTATTATATTATTCATAAAAATGTATGTTTTGTGATTAAAATTACTTCAAATATTATTAAAAAAAAATTGAAAAAAAATTGTTTAAACAAATTTGATGGTGTATATAACAATTAATTTATTTAAATAATGCATACTCGTACTGCACGCAAAAAGTACATACAAATTAAAAAAGAAACGTCGAAATTCATAGGCGAGAACAAGAGATACAGCTAACATTTCCTTCCCCCTTCTCATCGATCTCCCAAGTTTCGAGGCCGGCCGATTTTAAGGGTCACATTTTGAAGATTTGTGGACGATTTGTTGGAAAGTATATATTTTTTATATTTGGTACATTAAAACTCTGAAGTATGTTCTTTCCAATGTGACTGATTTGATTTCGTAATTGTTATAAAGAAAGCTGCTGTGAATTAAAAAATGGGGGGCAGCAACTTCGTCCCTAATTGTCCTAGGACAATTTTTTCTTTTTTAAATTTGTATAAAAATTCAGTCTTTCTAAATGTGAAAAAATAATTTTTCTACGGGTAATGGTTAAAAAGTTATTCTAATTGTTTATAAGCAAAAAATCGGCATGTTCTTGCAAAATAATTTTGCGATACTTAGAATTATTTTTTGTCATTCTTTTTTAATTAAGTTATTAGTATAAATCTTCTTCTTTCATAATCTATCCAAAGTATTACTGCAACTTCATCATTTTCTGACTTATAGTGTTACAAAATAAATTAATTTGGGATAAACAAATTAAATAACTTTTAAACTATTTGACCAATTGTTATGAAATTTAGTATGTAATTTAAGCACCAGAAGTCCCAGCATTCCGTGTAATAAGAAGATTCTAAGTTCATTTTTACACAAGTTATGAATATTTATAAAAACTCAAAATTTATGAATTATTTTGCAATTTTCTAAGCAACGAATAAAGATAGACGTATTCAGCGGGAGCCATATTGAAGTTTTTTATATGGTTTATGAGCTTCTTACTTCCAAATTTGTTTAAAATGCTTAGCAATTTGGCAATAAACGAAAAAAGCGAAAATTTAGCGTTTTTTGATCTTCAATTGTTTATAACTACTATGTATATCATCAAAATCGGCTGCAGGAAACATATAGGTGATTATTATAGATGTCCACACTACTCAAAAAATTTGGTTTCGGCCTGGAGGGGTTGTGTCACCAACAGGCTATTTTTTTCCTTATTTCTCTGAACTAATTATATTATGTTATTGTTTTTATCTGTACCTACACTATGTATTTATGTAACACTTTATGTTCAATTAAAAAATATAATGTATTTTTATAGAATTGGGCTTGTCCGTAAAATAAATAAATAAATAACAGTGGAGTAAACTTGCCTGAGGTTAAACCAATTACAAACAAGCTTTACGGCACGGGAAATTTGAATTACTCCTCTTGGTTTAAAAACAGACTAGTACAATACTTTTATCTAATTTTTAATTCATGCTCAATTTTTACTCATAAATTGAAATCTTTACTTGGTCATTTTGGACCAAGGTGCAATATTATTTCACTTATTGTTGGGAATTTAAATTTATGTAAAATATGAGTCATCTTTTAATTATAGACGCTACTAAACAAATACCTAAATACTAAAACGTAACATAATTAATTTGTTATCTTTCGTCATTATAACTAAACATAATGGTTTCTTTTGCTCTTATCATTTTCTTTAATTATTATTGTAATTTTTTAACCATTAAAATACTTTTTGTGTCAGTTATTAAACAGTGAACTAAATTTGATGTTACAGAATTTTTTAAACTTTATTAATGGTTTAGGCAATAAGTTTTTTTGCTACTCAGTCATTTGCCTACTTAGTGTTGGAAAATTCTCGAGAATGAAAAATCAGAGAATATTCTCGAGAATATTCCCGATATGGAGAATTTTCTGAGAATGAACCCTATGACGCACTTAGGGATTTTGTTGAAGATGAAATAGGGTATTAAAAATCATGAAATTATATACAAAATTATGAGACTAAACAACAGTGTTCTTTATTCAATTCAATTCAGTTTATTGATGTCAATATACAAAGTATTTACATAAGTCAAAAATTTATATATAAACAAAATACAAAAACAACAGAGAACACAAAATTTATTTGATAAAGAAATGAAAGTTTCTTCTTAACAACAAATAATGCAAGTAATGGATGTGGTGATTTAATCAGAAAAACATGAGGCCTCAGGTTCAGAATATATTTCTATCATTAGCTCATCCTGGTCATCTACATTCTGCATTTCAGTGTATTGATGAGAAGTTGTGGGATTTTATTTTTCATGAGTCGTCAGCTCAGTCATGGATTGGTCTACGTCTAAAGGGGCATTTAGACGGGCTAGTTTTTGAAGCAATATGTTGCCGAAAATATATATTTGGTATGTTTCTGGTATTTATAGCCATCTAATGAAAATATCGCCGTTTGGCTGAACCATGTGGCCGAAATCTTACTGGCACTATTGCAGTGCCTGATGTGTTGCCGATAAAGTCGAACTGCTGTGGAAAATTTTGCATGTTGCTCTTTATTTCCTGTACTCTGTTAAAATTTAATTTGGTCTTGTCAAAATATACAAAGAAAAGATGAATATGTGGTCAAATGAAATCACAATAAGGTTTATTAATGCAATACATCTACGTCCAGAGTTGTGGAACTTGGCATACTTCTGAAACTAAAACTGTTAGTGTATAAATAACAATTATTGCTAATCTTGTTGAGATTGGTATTGCGTTTCTCATGTTTGATCTTTCTTCTCTATTCTTGGCCCTATCATATTTATCAATAGTTCGAAATCACTTTTTGACATTCTTGAAAAATTCTTAAACAAATAATTGTCTAGCATTATTTCCATAGTTAAATTACTCATTGTTTCGCGTTTACTTAGAAAAGCTGTATCCACATTTTCCTTTTTCCAAGGACGAAGCGACTCTCAAGAGAATATTCTCGAGAACGAGAGTATTCTGGCCGAGAATATTCTCTTCTTACATCACTATGCCTACTCAGTTTCCAACCCTATATATCGCACATCCCATTCAAAAATGTATTAAGTCAAAAAATTTCATTTTGGTTTTTATCTCATTAACAAACTGCATTATGCATTATCTTTTTCCTCAAAAAACTGTAATATCATAACCTTAAAAATATTTCAGTAGATAGAGCCATAGACATACGGTGACCATATCTTTTTAAAGAAAAAAAAGTACAAACAAAAACAAAAATGTATTAAAAACGCAAAATGTATCTTGTTATTGGACAAATATAACTTTTTGGAATTAAAAATAAATAAACTACATAATATGTACCTAAACATAAAAAATTATATCAATTAAACTAAATATAACACTTTGAAAAAGTTACAAGCCTGTAATTAAGAGTTTTTAGATGAGAGACCTGGAACAGCCTCATCTTCTTCCGGTTTTTTGCATCATTCATATTCTTCTGAACTTAAAATTAATTTAAGAAGGTCCGGCTTCGACTGAAGTAAATGAAACATTTCTTACAAGTCTCATCAAAATTTGGGTACACCAGAATCGCTGCCTTGAGAGTGGATATGGACATTTGTGACTTTTCCGACGTCCAATAATAATTATTTATTACAGAAAATAAACACTCGATAGCCGCACTAGTACTCGGAAGACAAAAAATAAATTCGCATAATATTTGTAAGTTTTTCAGTTTTAATAATTGATCTACACACTTAAAAACTTTAAGCCATCGATCCTGACTATTGTTTTCTTTTCTGTTCCACTCAGCAATTTTTTCACTTGTAGCCACGTCTTTCAAAATTCCCAGTTCGTCAAAGAGTTGATCTTCGTTTAACATGGTTGCCTTGATATACAATTTAAAAGCTTCGAGAGAATAACAAACATTGTTTTATGTTATTTCACTTCTTATGCAAGCTCCACACTCCCGCCGAAGTAGATCGAGGTTCAACAAGTACGAAAGTGTAGACGGCCACCTTGTGTAACTTTGCCTCACTTCGTTCTACTTCCATTTTCTGTCGGTCTGGTCAAAGGGATCTTTGTCGGTATCGCACCGCTCTTTGTCGATATCGCACTTCCTCGCGAAGTAGAACGAGTGTGTAGAGAGGGTACTTCGGACTTCGGTCAACTTTGGCGAAGTAACTTCGCCGAGAGTGTGGAGCCCACTTTAGATCTATGCTTTTGAATAGTTTAAATTCATGAAAATTTGTACTCCAGTTTTCTAGGTAGATTATACATTTTGTGTAAAAATGTTTCACTTGTGCAGTGAAGTTTTGTGTACGACCACCGCACCATAAGCCTGATGTCTCACACACTTAAAAAAATGTTTTTAAAGATCATTCATAAACGCATTTACCAAACACTTGATATGAATATTGAAGAAACCCACTTTGGATTTACACTACTAATCCAGAGATGCTTGGATGTGAACCAGGATATGTACGTCTGTTTCATAGATTACAACAAGGCTTTCGATAAAGTCCGCCACAAAGAGCTAATGGACGTCCTCAAAGCAAAACAATTACAATACAATGACCTTTGAATTATAACAAATCTATATTATAAACAGCAGGCACACATACGCATTAACGAACACACATCAGAATAGTTCAAAATTAAAAGAGGAGTGCGACAGGGGTGTGTATTGTCACTACTACTATTAAATGCATACTCTGAAGAAATTATGAAAAAAGTTCTTGAGGGAGAAACAGCAGGAATAAAGGTACCTAAATGGAACGCCAATTAACAACATTAGATATGCGGACTACACTATCATAATAGCGGACAACCTCCAAGACCTCCAAAAGCTAATGAACAAGATAGTCGAGTATGGTGAACAATATGGATTATCAGTAAACATCAAGAAAACTAAATTTATGGGGATTCAAAAAACCAAAATAATGATAAAAGCCTGACTGTAGAACAAGTTGAAAACTACAACTATCTTGGCACAATAATTAATCACACAAACGATTACTCCAAAGAAATTAAAGTTCGAATAGAGAAGGCAAGAACCAACTTCAATAAAATGAGAAAGGTAGTTTGTGCAAGAGAACTGAAATAATTAAGACTGGCAAGGTTAGGCTGGCAAGGTGTTATATTTTCTCGACTCTGCTTTACGGGATAGAAGCATGGTCAATTAACGCGTCGACTACTAAAAAGTTGGAAGCATTTGAACTGTGGGTCAAGGTACCTGAAGATAGCATGGGCCTAGCCTGTAACAAACAACGAAGTCATGAGAAGAGTCAACAAAAGAATGGAAATGAATGGATCAAGACATAAAAGCTGCAATACCTGGAACAGTATACAAAGAAATTTGTTTATAAGTAGTAAAAGATAAAAATATTCATTTTTTAGAAAAAATAAGTACATTCGCGTGTCCTTAGAAATGTTTTTAAGTACATTAGGACACTATTTAAAAATAAGTACTGTCCTACTTAAATAAGTACATATGGTCACCGTACATAGACATATAATGTCTAGACTGTACACTGCTATCTAAAAATGAGTGAAGATTGCGACAGAGATTGCATACCTATATTATTAATATATACAATCATAAGATTCGATTCCAGCAATAAAATTGCTGCTAAATAACGTTTCCTTGCATTGTGCTAATTAGCCCAGAGTATATACATAAAGGTGATACATCAACAACTATGACTAGCTCATTGCTAAACTCATTTTGAATTGAGAACTAGAAATGTGGGTCTAAATTGGAAGGACTTAAAAATTTTATACAGAAGAATGAAGAAGGAACCGGAGATTGTGTTTACCATCAAACGGATAAAATTGCAGCATCTGGGACACATTATGAGAAATCAGCACCGTTAATCCCTGCTACAGTCCAGATTGCCTTATCCCTATGCGGGATCGGCTTCCCTAATTGCATTTCTCCACACAATTCTATCTTGGGTCATATCAATGTCAATCCCCTTTACCAACATGTCCTGCCTTATCGTCTCCCCCCAGGTCTTCTTTGGTCTTCCTCTCCTACTCCTTCCAGGAATCTGCACTTCAGCTATTCTTCGTATTGGGTGATTAACGTCTCGACGTTGAACATGACCAAACCATCTTAACCTATGCTCTCTCATTTTGGCATCAATTGGTGCCACACCTAGACTTCCCTTAATATACTCATTTCTAATTTTATCCCTCTTTGTCACTCCACTCATCCATCTAAGCATTCTCATTTCCGCCACATGCATTCGTTGTTCCTCTTTCTTTTTCACTGCCCAACATTCAGTTCCGTACATCATAGCCGGTCTTATGGCTGTTTTATAGAATTTTCCCTTCAGCTTCATTGGAATTTTTCTGTCACACAACACACCACTCGCTTATTTCCACTTCATCCATCCAGCCCTAATTTACTGCATGCATCTCCATCTATTTCTGCATTACTCTGTAATACCGATCCCAGGTACTTAAAAAACTATTGCTTTTCACAATCAGTTTACCATCCAAAGATACCATTTTATTTGTAGTAACTCCATCTCCATCTTTAAATGATCATTCCAAATACTCTGTCTTTGTCCTACTAAGTTTTAAACCTTTTTCCTCCAGAGCTTGCCTCCACTGTTCCAGTTTTTGTCCTAAGTCTCTTTCACTATTTCCTACTAACACGACATCATCAGCATACATTAAGCACCATGGAATGTTACCCTGTAGTTTCGCTGTTATCTGGTCCAAAACTAATGAGAATAAATACGGACTAAGCACAGAGCCTTGGTGCTATCCTACTTTCACATGAAATTTATCAGTCTCTCCCACACCTGTCCTAACACTAGTCGTTATTCCCTCATACACCCTCATACATATCCCTCACAATCTTTACATATTCACCAGGGACTTCTTTCTTATTGAGTGCCCACCACAGAATCTCTAGAGGAACTCTATCATATGCTTTCTCAAGATCAATGAACACCATATGAGCGTTTGTTTCTTTACTCCTGTATTTTTCCATCAACTGCCTTATAATGAAAATTGCATCTGTTGTTGATCTGCCCTGCATAAAGCCAAATTGATTCTCGGATATTTCGGTATCTTCACGTATCCGTCTATCAATTACTCTTTCCCATATTTTCATGGTGTGGCTAAGCAGTTTTATAGCCCTGTAGTTTGTACATTGTTGTATATCTCCCTTGTTTTTGTAAACAGGTACCAGTATACTGCTTCTCCATTCGTCTGGCATTTGTCCAACTTTCATAATTCTATTAAATAGACCTGCTAGCCACCTTGCAAGCAGCAAACATAACCGCAGCAAGCAAGGTTATGATTGCCAATATGATTTCCAACATCAGAAACGGATAGGAACCAGAAGAAGAAGACATTTTATACTGGATTTGATAGCTTTGAACATTTTTGTCTTGTTTTTAATATCTTAGGCCCCGCAGTGAACCATCTCTTGTATTATACAACTGGATCTAAATTGAGTGTTCGGGTCTTAACTCCGACGAATGAGTTTCTACTTACTCTTGTTAAGGCGCAATATGATAAATAAAGAACTTGCATTTAAATTTGATATAAGTGAGGAATGAGCCGTATATTTATTACATGGATCAACTTTCTTTACTGTCAGTTTAGAGAACTTGCATCTGGATATCAGATTATTGCTGTTGCTATTATCGGATTATTGCTGAACAAAATGTTACGTTCAAATGTACCTACTACTACAGTTATTACAGATTGCACTGAAGTGAAAATAGATCAACCAAAAATACTCTGGGCTAATTAGCAAAATACAAGGAAAAGTTATTTACCAGCAATTTTAGTGCTGGAATCGAATCTTATGATTCTATATATTAATAATATAGGTATGCAAAGTCCGCAGATAGTGTGCTACTTTTTTTATAAACAAAATGTCGCCCGAAAATCGTGTTTTTTTCAATTTTTGCTGTATAACTCCAAAGATTTTAACTTTACACCAAAAACACCCAAATAAAAATTCATCGTAATTAAATTCTGCATAAAGACGTGTTTTTCCCGATATACTTGGAGGAAAATTTTCCCCGAAAAATGCGGGTTTTTCCAACAAAATCTTTAATTTTCAACTAAAATTTTAGATAAGTAATTGTTTATCAATAATTAAATAATTTGGTATTGGGACCGTGCAAGTTCGACAAAGCGACCCCTATTTCTACGCTCTGTACTATTATTCGCACTTTTAATTATATTGGCCAATTATATTAGTCCTGGTTACTGGATAATTGTCAAGGCCATAGTCCAAAAAAAATAATAAGAAGAAAAAATAAGATTCAGGTTATGTTATGAAAACATCAACAATTGTATGTAGTAAATAAAATTAGTTATTAAAATGCAGTACTGCAAGCAAAATACAATTAATTAAATTTACCTTTATATAATAATTGCATATCATATCAATATTGTGGAGCAATATATAATTTTTCTGCTTCATTGACAGAAGGTATGAAATATACGTCAATTTGACAATTTCAATTGACAATATGAATTATTTAAGATAGTTGCAATATTTCTCCGCGACTCGCGCAGGGTCGTTTCTCGTTTCCCTTTCCAAGTACTTGCACACCGCGAATTTAATGAACAGTTTAGCAACAATTGCATTGTTAATTAAAACTTTACGGTAGCGATAATAACCACAATAATTATGATACATAAGAATAACTATGATTTTTGTATAAAGAGACACTGTACCTATCTAATTTACTTTACAGAATTGAAATTGGACTATCTAGGTGGCTTCAGGAATATTTTAAAATTATAAACAATTTTTTTTGCTTATAAACAAATAGAATAGCTCGGGAAATATTCAATTAAATTAAATCATGAAAACGGTATTGGAAAAAAAGCGACAGGACGCTTCTTTTAAAAGAAAAAACGTTTAATTGTGATGAGTGGTTCCTGAGCTACAACCGGTCAAAGTTGACCGGCATTTACGGCAAAGATATGAACAGTAAGTTCATAATTTTCGAAACATCACCTTTTTATTTCGGTCCTCTTTCTCCACACCAATTTTCATATCTTTAAATTACTCATAACAGAAATATATTATTATAATAAAAACTATCGATATTATGAGTGAAAATTCCAAAAATACCAAAATTCCAATCAAAAATTAGGTTGGAGAAAATCTAATCTCAAAGTTTAACATCGGTATACTTCTTTTTTTGTTCCCAAGTAACTCAAGTAGATCCATCTAACTAACGCATTATTAAATGTCAAACTTGCTTTTGTTTTGTTATAATAGATTAATTTATTTATAAGAAAAGAAAACTATATATTAAACTTATACATATTTTTCTCGTTGTAGACTTTTTTAGATAAACTTACTACAAGTGTACCTTTTAACGTTAAAAACACAAATATTCTCATTTGAAAACTGTATAATTATTTAAACAATCTTTATTTAAACAAATTAAAAATTTTGTTATAAATATATAAATTAATTTATTATAACAAAACAAAAGCAACTTTGACATTTAATAATGCGTTAGTTAGATGGCTCTACTCGAGTTACTTGGGAGCAAAAAAAAAAAGAATGAAGAAAATTGCTCCATGGGAAGCAGAGAAAATGCATTTTTTTAACGTATACCGATTTTGAACTTTGAGATTACATTTTCTCCAACTTAATTTTTGATTGGAATTTTGCTATTTTTGGCCATTTTCAGTCGTAATATCGATAGTTTTTATTATAATAATGTATGTTATCAGTATTTTAAAGATATGAAAATTGGTGTGGAGAAAGAGGATCGAAATAAAAAGGTGATGGTTCGAAAATTATTATGATCCGATTGTTTATATCTTTGCCGTAAATGCCGGTCAACTTTGACCGGTTGTATCTCAGGAACCACTTATCACAATTAAACGTTTTTTCTTTTAAAAGAAGCGTCCTGTCGCTTTTTTTCCAATACCGTTTTCATGATTTAATTTAATTTACTATTTCCCGAGATATTCTATTTGTTTATAAGCCAAAAAATTGTTTATAATTTTAAAATATTCCAGAGGCCGCTTAAATAGTCCAATTTTAATTCTGTAAAGTACATTAGATATACCCTATTCCACGAATATACGACTCTGTTGGATTATTTGTACAACGAATATTTTATTGTGCAAAATATGAAGAACGAAAATAAATTTCAAATTACATTGCTGTTTATGGGAATAATTGTTAGAGCCATTTACTTTCGTACTTCTTATGTTGCACACTGAAATATTCGTTGTCGCGATAATCCAAAACAGTCGTATGTTGGTGGAATGAACCATAGGTACAGTGTCTTTTTATACAAAAATCATAGTTATTTTGTTTCGTAATTATTGTGGTTATTATAGCGACCGTAAATTTTTATTTAATAATTCAATTGTTGCTAAACTGTTCATTCAATTTCCATCGGCTTCTGGAGTTATAATCTACACGAAAAGAGCTTTTATATTACCAAATTATTTAATTATTGATAAACAATTACTTATCTAAAATTTTAGTTGAAAATTAAAGATTTTGTTGGAAAAACCCGCATTTTCCGGGAAAAATTTTCGCCGAAGTAAATCTGGAAAAACACGTCTCTATGCAGAATTTAATTACGATGAATTTTTATTTGGACGTTTTTGGTGTAAAGTTAAAATCTTTGGAGGTATAGAGCAAAAATTGAAAAAAAAACACTATTTTCGGGCGTCATTTTGTTTATAAAAATAGTAGCACACTATCTGCGGACTTTGCATACCTATATTATTAATATATACAATCATAAGGTTCGATTCCAGCAATAAAATTGCTGGTAAATAACTTTTCCCAAAAATGGTCTATTCTCCGATAATTTGCCCAGACTGAAAATCTTCAATTCGTTTTTCAACTCGCAAACAGTTCAAGATTCGTATTTTTTCTGCCATAATTTATTAAATCGCAATAATTACAACAAGAATACCATACAAGCTTAAAGAACTGTCAAAATGTGTTGACCCTCAACTACACTAGCTCCGCCAAACGGGAGCATCGCCGTACATAGCTTCCATTGTTCAAAATTATCAGTAGTAATTGCACAAGAGCTCTGAAATTATTGAATTTTTCCCGAGTGACACTTTGACAGTTTTAATTTCACGAGCCGAAGGCGAGTGAAATTATGTCAAAGTGTCACGAGAGCAAAAATTCTATATTAATTTCAGAGGTCGAGTGCAATTTGTTGCGATTATTTCATGAATAAAACTGTTCAAAACCAAAATTTTATTGTAATTTATTTATGTAAGTACCATTAAACACACAGTTTTTATAAATATTTGACGATTGAAAGTCATCACTTTTATAATTTTTAAAACATTAATTGTCATGTCACTGAATGTATTTTTTCGTAGCAACGAAGGGCATCTGACGTAATATACTTAACGACGGGAGATTATCAAAAATTATCGATTTAATTCAGATTTCTGTAGCTTTCTATTGGTCAGAATCTCCTATGAATGAAATAATCAATAGTAATACCACTAGTGATTCAATTTTCGCGATAAGTCTGTCGATTTACTTCTAAACGAAACTGAGTTGCTTGAAAACACCACGAGTCCGTAGGACGAGTGGTGTTTTCTTTAAGCAACTCAGTTGAGTTTAGAAATAAAAGACAGACTTATAAGATAAATTAAATCACGAGTGGTATTTTATTAGACTATTTCACGAACAAAGTGATAGGTCAAAAATTCAGTAGAATGAGAGGAAGGAATTTAATAATAATACATTTGATCTAGGTAACCCAAATCTACCCATTTTTTGAATAATTCACAATTAGTCATAATCATGAAATATTTATTATAACTATAAATAATTTGTTATAATTATTTTTTACCTATAACAATAAATAGTTGAAGGCCCAGTCTTTTAGAATGAATGCTAGTCTTTCGTTGTTATTTTCTGCATCTAATTTGTAGTTGCGATCCACACAGAACATCATAAATTGTCTCCATATATAAGATTTAGATTTTCTTGTGTTACTCGGTATATTTTCTTCAATGTTTTGGTTTATAACTTGTTTGAAGTACCAACGAAACGACTCATTTTGACGTATACAGCTACAATAATTTTTTTGGCAAACGTCAAACTTTGCTTTGCGATCGGTATCCATGGTTACGTCGTTGAAAACACGAAGCTGATAGACCAATCAGAATTGAAAGACAGTTGGTGTTTTCGCGATAACACAAGCTGTCTTTGGTTTGTGATTGGTCAGATTATGTGAAAATTTTAAGATGAGTGAAATAGTCTCTATTATATATCTATGTTACCGGCCAAACCCGATTTCAGGACGAACTAGTTTGGCCTAGGCCAAACTAGTTTGTCCTAACCGCGTTAGGATAAACTAGTATGGCCTAGGCCAAACTAGTTTGTTCTATCGCGCGTAGGCCAAACTAGTTTGTCCTAGGCCAAACTAGTTTATCTTGAAGTGTATGTTTTTATATCAGGATAAACTAGTTTAGTCTAGTCGAAAGTAATTGATTACAGATTGGTTGTTGATTTAAACGTAACTTTAGAATACACTATTAAGAGTTATAAGACTTTTACGTATTTAGGGTAAATGATAAACCGAGATGGGACTTGTATAAAAGATATAGAAATGAAAATAGTACGGGGAAAACAAGCCACGAAAGCACTCCATGGAGTGATATGGAAGAACACTCTAACTAAAGAAAACAAAAAATGATTTTTCAGGGCATAGTGCTGAATATTACCCTACAAGAGCGGGAGAATGGCCAGTGACAACAATAATACGAAATAAAATACGAACAGTTGAATTTGAGTTTATGAGGTGTCTACAAATCACCAGGTAGGATAGAATAAGGACGGAGGAAATATGAAACAGAATAGAAGTAGAATGTTCAATTACAAAAAAGTTGTGGTAGTAAAAGTAGAGCGCTGAAATGGTACGGGCATGAACAAAGAATGCCGGAGCACAAGTGGCCGAAAAGATTAGTGGACTGGGACCCGCGTGGAGGAAGACCTGCTGTGAGATGGAAAACTCACATAGGAAATGCTATGATAGATAGAGACCTCAGAGATGGCGAGCGACTGGGAGAATAGAGTGCTATGGAAGACGAAAACTGCAAGCTCATAATGGGAAAAAGCCAAGAAGAAGAAAGGAATTCAGCGAACTAGTACGGCTTAAATAAATAATAAATTGAATAAAATAAAAGACTAAGTTTTTCAACCTAATAAAAATATTTGTAAATTAAATATTTTTAAAAGATTTTTAATTGAAAAACTTTATTGGCCCATTTCCTGGTGACAATCTCCAAGGCTTCTACAATATGCAAGCCAAATGGATGATGCAGTGAAGACTAAAGGGAAGGAATTCTACACTATGCAATTCACAACCCCCGTCTGCAGCGTGGTAAAGTTCCAACGGAAAATGGACCTAGTTACTCTATAGGAGTAATACTAATATAAAAATAAAAATGTATACCATTTTTATTCATTCAGTTGCGGTGCGAAACCAAAACTGTCTTAATTTTTACTCAGATCAGAGAGTGCAGCCAGCACTCTTATCGACGATTTCACCTCTTGTTAGAGGTTCATCAGAGACTGCATAGGCTGCTTTTCTCTGGCCCAGGTAAAAATTTTCGACATATCCATCTCCCACCGCAACTGACGAGATGGTAGTAGGTGCCTAGCGGCATCTGCTAAATAAAAGACTAAGTTTTTCAACCTAATAAAAATATTTGTAAATTAAATATTTTTAAAAGATTTTTAATTGAAAAACTTTATTGGCCCATTTCCTGGTGACAACCTCCAAGGCTTCTACAATATGCAAGCCAAATGGATGCTGCAGTGAAGACTAAAGGGAAGGAATTCTACACTATGCAATTCACAACCCCCGTCTGCAGGGTGGTAAAGTTGCAGCATCCATTTGGCTTGCATATTGTAGAAGCCTTGGAGGTTGTCACCAGGAAATGGGCCAATAAAGTTTTTCAATTAAAAATCTTTTAAAAATATTTAATTTACAAATATTTTTATTAGGTTGAAAAACTTAGTCTTTTATTTAGCAGATGCCGCTAGGCACCTACTACCATCTCGTCAGTTGCGGTGGGAGATGGATATGTCGAAAATTTTTACCTGGGCCAGAGAAAAGCAGCCTATGCAGTCTCTAATGAACCTCTAAAAAGAGGTGAAATCGTCGATAAGAGTGCTGGCTGCACTCTCTGATCTGAGTAAAAATTAAGACAGTTTTGGTTTCGCACCGCAACTGAATGAATAAAAATGGTATACATTTTTATTTTGAATAAAATACTTTGTTCTTGGAAAAATAATCATTTTTATTAAAATTGTAATTATTCGTAACAAACAAACAATATTGAGTTATATTCGCGGCCGGTCGGACAGACAGCCTAGGTCAAATTTCTGACCTTTAGTACCATCCTTGGATTATAAGCTTTCATTTGACACCTCATTTGTCATTCTACCTAGTATAATGACGGAGGAGTTGAGTTCACGGACAGACAGACAGACGGACGTGGATAATTCAACGTTTTCACACATTTTTTCAAATTTGGTGAAAACAATATTAATTCGTACTCGATTTTATTCGTAAAGCGTCGTTTAAACACACCGATAAGTCACAGCAACTAGTTGTGATGAGAAGTTGAAACGCTGTTTAGACGCTGCGATTCAATGCGATACCACCTTCAACCCAACTCCAACTTTGATAAGTTGTGCGATGCACCGTTTACACACAATGATAAGTTGCAACAACTCGATTAACCTTGATAAGTTGTTTGATTTATCGCTGTGTTTAAACGACCCTTAAGTGTATCTTTTCTTTTAATTTTTGGAGAAAACCTCATCCTTTTATTTATTATTTTTTATATTATTTAATTACAAGAATATATTGATTTAGAGCATGTATATCTTCATTCGATGTATCATATGATACAATATATCCATGTATAATTTTTTTGCCATCCCTGTTGGGACATGATTTGGGAATTCCCTCGAATTCGGAAATTCGACTCTGCTAAATTGGTTTAGACTGGGCCGTACTAGTTTATCCTGAAGTGTGAGTGATAAACTAGTTTGGCCTGAAGTGTGCGTCTTTATATCAGGATAAACTAGTTTTGGCCTAGGATAAACTAGTTCGGCCTACGCCCGATAGGACAAACTAGTTTGGTCTAGGCCATACTAGTTTATCCTAACGCGCTTAGGATAAACTAGTTTGGCCTAGGCCAAACTAGTTTGTCCTGAAATCGGGTTTGTCCTGTAACATCTATATTTCTTGTTTGAAACATTTTTCTACGGGATACAGATTCTTAGTAACTCGATGTTTTCCGTTTTATCAGGGGTTTAGGGGGAAGTACGGGGGCTGAATAATAAGTAACTATGTTAAAATTAGTATAGAGTATAGAGAATTGGTTACCGGTTCAATAGATTCTTGTAAAATATCCATTTTATTTACTTTATCATCTATATCTATACATCTGATAAAGTCATAGCCACATCTATACCTTTAAAAGAAATAAGTTATTTAAATATGCTTAAACAAACATACTTATCAATGATTAGGAATGGAATAATAAATAATATAGCATACACAAAACTTTCAGATGTTTCATTATCAATCTTTAAAAATTAATATGATAAGAGTATAAAAACATTGATTACATTTCCTTTGAAAGCACTTCCAACAGCATTTATAATTTTTAATAACTTACACATTTAAATATTCTATATTTAAATTTAACGAAATATACGGGGTGTCACAAAAAAATTGATCATAATTATACCACGACATTTAGGGATGAAATTAGTCGATTTGGTGTAACTTACCCAAACTCATGGACAAAAATATCGAAAATTTTAAAATTATCACGTGAAGTGAAATTTTTTGTGCTGCAATTTTTATCCCTTCCAATGTCACAGGGTAGGGTTTCTTTTCCGAATATAATTTTTAAGAATCTCATCAAGATAAATATTCACTGTTCTAGCGACATTCGGACATGCGTTATCGTGCATTAGCACGAATCTGTCATATTCAGTATGGTTGGCAAATGGCAAAACGTGATCTTCAAAAATGTTTTAAATGTACATATCAGCTGTCATTCGCCCATACTTTATAAACGAAAAAAATTTGTTTGAAAATATAGCTTTTGAACTAAAACTTAAAAATTAGTTCCTCATAATATAATAATATAATAAATAAGTTAAGTACTTTAGGAATTGTTTGTATTAATATACTTTATCTTCTTCTAGCAACAGATTATTAACTCCTCCTCCAGTTCCTGCGATCTACAACCCACTAAGTTTAACAAACAATATTCAAAGCGCCGTGCTTCAGCAGACGTTACCTCTCATCAATACCAGAAGGGTTCTGAGACCTCGGACGGAGCCGCGGTCGTACGTGGAAAGTCCTGACGCCCTGATTAATGGTTTACTTGAAAAGCCAAGAACCAACGGAAATTTAGAGTACAGCAGTGATTCTAGTGAAGGAGACATGCCGCCATTAGCACCCGTAAAGGAGTACAGCCCCGGCGAACTTAAACAAAGGTAACTGTTCAATAGCGATATGCAGGGTGATTGATTAGTAGGGTAAAGCTCCGTAGATCCGTTATAGTAATAGATAGCGATAAAAGTTAATAACAAAAATTGTAGCCAACCTTGAGCTTCACATTACAAAATTAGTTAGAATGTTACGGTGTTCGATAACATAGTGGCAGACCAAACTTAAATTTTTTTTTAATGGAACACCCTGTATTTTATTTTATATTCGAAATCTTCTTAACTTCTCCATTACAAAAATATAAAGGTTTGGTACCTATGTTATACTGGGTATGCATTTACAAAGTTTTACTTACTTACTTAAGCCGTCCTCTTGTACCTTACGGTGTTGAGGTAAGTGGAGAAATCAGACGTCTCCATGCCTTTCGGTCAGTAGCTAGTCTTTCTGCTTCTCTCCACCCAATATTCCTTTTTACGCAAGCCTTTCCAATATCTGCGTTCCACGTTCTTGCTGGCCTGCGTCTTCTTCGTTTGTTGTCGGATGCCGCTTTCCATACCCTCTTTACAGTTCTACCTTCACCCATTCTCGTCATATGTCCGAACCACGATAACTGTTTCGTTTCAAGTCTGTCTAAGGTCCTTCCAATACCGCACCTTTCACGTATGTCTTCATTTCTTATACGATCACGTCTGGTCACCCCGGATACCGCACGTAAATATCGCATTTCGCATGCTTGAATTTTACTACGGATGTTGTCATTCATTGTCCACGTTTCACTACCGTAGAGTAGCACCGGCTCGTATACAGTTTGGAACACTTTCATTTTTTTTTTCAGGCTTACTTCTTTCTTCCAAATAAAACTTTTATTTAGCGCATAGTACAATTTTGTTGCACTCATTACCCTGCTGTTTATTTCTGGTTCTATATTTCCTTGTCCATTCATTGTTGATCCTAAATACTTAAAGTCCTCTACTTGTGTAATGGTCTCATTATTCAGCTTTACATTTATATTTTCTTGAGTTTTCGATATTACTAAAGCCTCTGTTTTTTCAATATTTATTTTCATCCCAAATTTCTTAAAGGCTTCATTCCAAACATTTACATTCACTTGCAAGTCTTTTTCTGATTTTGCCACAATTACCAGGTCATCGGCATATATCAACTCTGACACGTGAACTTGTTGAAGTTTATACACCCCTACCCTAGTTCTTTTTACCTTACCACTGCATTCTTTTGCAATTTCGTCCATTAGAGTGATGAATAACAAAGGACTCAGAACGCCACCTTGTCTTACACCTGTCCTTGTGTAGAATTCTAGAGATGAGCGATTTTTCGTTCTTACATTATTACGTGTACATTTATATATACTCTTTATTGCTTGGATTAACTTCAGTTTCACATTTCTACGGTTTAATATTTCCCAGATCTTGTTACGTGGCGCCCGATCAAATGCTTTTTCCAAGTCCACAAAATATAGAAACAACTTACTGTTATGTTGTAGAACAACAACATTTACAAAGTTATAACCAATTTTATATGAAAATCGTAATAAGTTCAACTCCCTGTATAATATACACTCTGGTGCAAAAAAAATCGATCCACTGAAAATTTGGTCATATTTGATGTCTCGAATTTCCTAAACCTGTTGTCCGATTTAAGTGATTTTTTTACCATGTTATAGCCTTATTCATTAACAATATCGCTGTAATAATATTGTTGTTAGACAGATAAACTGTCATTGTATACCGGGGGTACGAACCAAACTGTGTTTTTTTTTCTCAAAGTTCGCACCACCATGTGGACTGTTCTAGCATTTATAAAATACTGAAATTAAAACCCAACTATAGCATCAGCTTTTTTTAACATTCTGTTTTTCCAACAGGATAATAAAAAAGTTAGGTACTTTAACAACTGGCCATGTTCGTCATCAGTACAGGGTGTTTCTAAATAAGTGCGACAAACTTTGAGGGGTAATTTTACATGAGAAAATAATGACAGTTTGCTTTATAATCATATGTCCGCAAACGCTTCGTTTCCGAGATACGGGATGTTCAATTTTTGTTTACAAAATGACGATTTATGTATTGCTTTAAAACCAGTTAAGATATGCAAATAAAATTTGGTGGGTTTTAAGACGTAGTTATTGCACATTTTTTGACATACAATAATTCTTAATTATTAAGAATTTAATATTCACCATTGGCGCCTATTATGACCGATCATACTACTCGTATGCACGCCAATGGTGAATATAAAATTCTTAATTCACTCTTGCGTATTATACAGTGATGAGCGCGCTAATAACCGGCAAAATAGCGCAAAAGATGGAAAACATAATACATTGCGGAATAAAAAGAGATGAAACTAGTGGAGGTGGAAATTATCGTTATAAACATTATAATAAATTAACATTACATTACATAGTTTCCCACCTTTAGACGTCTGTGACAGGAGTATTTTATAAAATTCTACTGTCACAATGACAGTTGTCATACTCCTCTGATACGTCTAAAGGTGGGAAACTATGTAATGTAATGTTAATTTATACGTTTATAATGATCGTTTCCATCTCCACTAGTTTCATCTCTCTTTGTTTCGCAATGTATTATGTTTTCCATCTTTTGCGCTATTTTGCCGGTTATTAGCGCGCTCATCACTGTATAATATATCTACGAATATAATCTGAACAATTTAAAAGACTATACAAATCAAAGAAGATACCATTTTATAAATGCAATAAACACAATTGATTTCCAAATTGCAAATAAAATTTGACAACTGTCACATTTAACTAAAATGTCATATCACTAAAATGTATATTATCACGGACTTACCTTTTTTTCTATCATTTGTGACGCACTGAAAAATACTCATGAAAAGAAGCATATCATTATTTTCTCATGTAAATTTACCCCTTAAAGTTTGTCGCACTTATTTAGAAACACCCTGTACTGATGACGAACATGGCCAGTTGTTAAAGTACCTAACTTTTTTATTATCCAACATAAGTGAATGAATCTAAAAACAGAATGTTGAGAAAACCTGAGGCTGAAGGTTGGGTTTTAATTTCAGTATTTTATAAATGCTAGAATAGTCCACAGGGTGGTGCGAACTTCGAGAAAAAGCACAGTTTGGTTCGTACACCCGGTATACAATGACAGTTTATCTGTCTAACAACAATATTATTACAGCGATATTGTTAATGAATAAGGCTATAACATGGTAAAAAAATAACTTAAATCGGACAACAGGTTTAGTAAATTCGAGACATCAAAAATGACCAAATTTTCAGTGGATCGATTTTTTACACCTGAGTGTATCTCTTTATCTGGTGCAACTCGGAACAGTGGTCTGGTGCTAACCACATACCACTGACGTATGTTCTTAGCAATGCGGTTATTTTTTTTATCTCGGGCACCTAGTGGTCAAAATATTAAATTTTTTTCTTCTTAGTGGATATATCTAGCAACATTAATATCACATTTTTTATGAACTTTTCATGTTTTAAAACCATTTCTGAAACCAGATTATGCGAATCAAATTTTCTCCTCACATTTGCGATACATGAAGAGTTTTTGGAGCGAGCGTCAACCAATCATTTTACATTCTCCCTAATCTATATGTATGTATGTGGCATGACACTCTTAATGGTTATTCAAAAGGAGCTTTCAGGCCTCTCTTATCAGGGTAGGTCAATCCCCATGTTCTTTTATTGTTTCACATATTTTCTTTCATCTTACTCTATCTTGTGCTACTATCCCTTCGTCTCCATCCATTCTTGATCTGATTAAGTCGTTTTTGACTTCCTTTATTCATCTGAGTTGGACCTTCCTCTCCTTTCCCCCTTCCGGTATCCAATTCATAACTATTTTTGTTATTTCTTCTCCCTGATCTATAATTATTGCCATTAAATAGATACATTTATTCAGATAAAACTTGCTCTTCTGTAAGTACCTATAGCACTTTTAACTTGAATGTCATCTGGGCCAGGGGCTTTTCCATTTTTGGCTAATTTTAATAGTTGTTCGACTTCGTCTCTCGTGATAGCTAAATCGTCATTAGGATTGATGTTATGTTTTGAGCTGCGTTGAAAACAGTTTTTCCACCTACCTCTACCGAAAGTATACTTTTCCCGACCTGATTTTAGGGAGCAAAGTTGTACTTTTCCTCCTTAGGGACGAAAAGTAAAAGTGACGTCATGGTATTTCATTCATGAAATATAACTTATTGACGCCCTGTACAATATCTATTTTCTATTTGGTAAGTATCTATACATTTTAACGTTTATTTATAAAACGTATTTTGCAGAATGGTAAAAAACAGTAAATTGTTATTTTGATTTAATAATGTTTACATTAATAATTTGACTTATATTTGACAGTTGACAGTTATATTGTACCTACTTGTTAGTTTTAGTTTTAATAAATTTTGTTGGTTAGTTACATAAATAAATTAAGTAAAAATGAAAAATGACTTGTTATTAATTTGAGGAAGGTGGAAAAACCATATGTATAACATGGGAGTAAAGTGACTTTTCCTCCCTTGAATGATTACTGCCCTCCGCTACGCGTCGGGCAGTAAACTTCATTCTCGGGATAAAAATTAGCACTTTCCTCCCTTGTTATACAAATAGCTATTAATGCAACTCTTCCATAGGGCTTTTCATTCACAGTCATTTGTTTCGAGCTTCTGTCATAATGTCTAATCCGTGTATATTAATATTATACACGGATTATGCGACATTTGACAGAAGCTCGAAACAAATGACAATCGATGAAAAGCCCTATTTGTTAACCTTTCAGTTTTTATTAATAATTTGACAGTTCTATCTGTTAGAATTCAACTGTTTTTGTCACTGGTTTGGAAAGATTCTTCTCTGATCAATTAGATCAAGAATTTCATTTGTCATTATGGTTTAATTTTTAATTTAGTTATAATGATTTTTAAATTACAGTAGAACCCCGCTAATCCGAACGTTCGGCAAATCCGAAACAACTGAAAGTGAAAAAAATTAAGAAATTCAAGACAAAAACTTAAAAACGTTTATTATACAGAGTAAAACCAGAACATTGAACAATGTAGGAGTAATAGGACTCTGACATTTAAAATTTCTTAAAAATAAATACGTACTTTAATATGTAGTGATTATAAAGGTTATAGTTCAGAGAAATAAGGAAAAAAATATCCTGTTGGTGACACAACCCCCTCCAGGCCGAAACTAAATTTTTTGAGTAGTATAGACATCTATATTAATAACCTATATGTTTCCTGCAGCCGATTTTGATGATATACATAGTTATAAACAAATGAAGATCAAAAAACGGTATATTTTCGCTTTTTTCGTCTATAACCAAAAAGTTATGTATTTTAAACTGAGAGTGAGAAGCTCATAAATCGTATAAAAAATTTCAATATAGCGTTCGCTGAATATGTCTATCCTTATTTGTTGCTTAGAAAATTGCAAAATAAATAAGAAATTTTGAGTTTTTATAAATATTCATAACTTATGTAAAAATTAACTTCTATTACACGGAATGCTGAGACTTCTGGTGCTTAAATCATACCCTAAATTTCAAAACAATTGGTCAAATAGTTTAAAAGGCATTTTAATTGGTTTATCCCAAATTAATTTTTTTTGCAACGCTAGAAAAAGTCAAAAAAAATATGAAGTTACACTAATACTTTGGATAGTTTATGAAAGGAGAAGATTTATACTATTAATTTAATTAAAAAAAAATGAAAAAATGATTCTAAATACTGCAAAATTATTTTGCAAAAACATGTGAATAAAAAAAAGGGGGGCTAACTTCGTCCCTAATTGTCCTAGGACAATTGTTTATCTTTCTAAATGTGTATAAAAATGCAATCTTTCCAAATATGAAAAAATAATTTTTCTACGGGTAATGGTTAAAAAGTTATTATTTTTTAAAAATGAAAGACCTATTTTAAACAATTTAAAAAAGGAATCAAAAAAAGTAGTTCGATATTTTAAATTTACTTCGTACAGTGAAAATCATTGATTATGTGGTTGCAAGAAAAATAGACTGTATTGTTGGCCAATAGAGTGTCGAAGGTAGTACTGCGTTACTAAATGAACCATTTAAGTACGTCTACGTGGTACTAGCCATGTGGCGTTTGTTCAAAATGTGCGTGTTAATTAAAATATTGTACCTACTTTAAAAACGGCTTCAGATCTGAAAACTGTTACGTTAAATAAAGTGTTTATTTTTAAATATGTGGTTTTTATTTCTGACGAAATCGTAATTTGAAATTTGATCCTCAAGCATTAATGAGTTTAAAAGGCTTGGTCGATAAAACATTTTCATCAACATTTCAGCTTCACATTACGAAATTAGTTAGATTGTTACAGGGTGTTCGATCACATAGTGGCAGACCAAACTTATGTTTTTTTTAAATGGAACACCGTATATTTTATTTTATATTCGAAATCCTCTTAACTTCCCTATCACAAAAATATAAAGGTTTATTATGTTATATAGGGCTTTTACAAAGTTATAACCAATTTTTTATGAAAATCTTAACATGTTCAGCTTCCTGTATAAATAAAAACAAGCACAAAAGAACGTTCCATTCGATTTCCAGCTTTACAGATAGCCAGGCAGCGCTTAAGGCACTAATTCTGTAGAGATCAATTCTAAGCTAATATGTCGATTACATTAAAACTAATCGAGGTATGGTGCAAAAAAATTGATGACTAATTTAGTTTAAGAAAAATGCGAAGTATACTTAACCCTTCATCCACTAGATTCAAATGCATCGTTTTACTTCTAGAATACCTTTTATTATACCGTTATTTCTATATTCAATAAGTTGGATGTGTTTAAAGTGCATGACTTTTGAAAAAATAATTGTTTATAAGTAAGCAAAAAATCGCCGTGTTTTTGCAAAATAATTATACACTGATTGAAATTACTTTTTGTCATTTTTTTTTTAAATTAAGTCAATAGTATAAATGTTCTTCTTCCATAAACTGTCAGAAGTCTTATTGTAACCTCATAATTTTCTGACTTATAGTGTTGCAAAAAAATGAATTTGGGATAAACAAATTAAATAACTTTTAAACTATTTGACCAATTGCTTTGAAATTTAAAATATAATTTAAGCACCAGAAGTCTGAGTAATTCGTTTAATAAGAAGGTTCTAAGTTAATTTTTACATAAGTTATGAATATTTATAAAAACTAAAAATTTATGATTTATTTTGCAATTTTCTAAGCAACCAATAAGGATAGACATATTCAGCGAACGCCATATTAAAATTTTTTAGACGATTTATGAGTTTCTTACTCTCAAATTTGTTTAAATGCTTAACTTTTTGGTTATAGACGAAAAAAGCAAAAATTTACCGTTTTTTTATCTTCATTTGTTTATAACTATGTATATCATCAAAATCGGCTGCAGGAAACATAAAGGATATTAATATAGATGTCCATACTACTCAAAAAATTTATGAGCATCAAGTTAGCTAAACACCTATCACAAATCGATTCGAAAGTAGGTGGATAATTTGCCGCTAATTAGTCGTTAATTAGTTGTGAAAATACCGATTTTGTCGTTTCTTTTTTTTTTTTATTTTTTTAGGTGCTTTGCTAACTTGATATAAAGTAAAGCAAAGCACACCTCCGAAAAATGACTTTAGAGCGTTCGTAGGAGAATCGGAATAGGATTAGTTTTTGCCGCTAATTAGTCGCTAATTAGTTGTGAAAAAATTAATTTTCTAAATTAATTTTTTTTTTGTTTTTTTGGGTGCTTTGCTAACTTGATATAAAGTTGGCAAAGCACGCTTCCATAAAATGATTTTAGGGATTTCGTAAAAGAATGAAAATAGAATGAGAATTTGCCGCTAATTAGTCGCTAATTAGTTGTGAAGAAATGAATTTTCTAAATTAATTTTTTTTTGTTTTTTTGGGTGCTTTGCTAACTCGATATAAAGTTGGCGAAGCACGCCGCTATAAAATGATTTCAGAGTTTTCGTAAGGGAATGAGAATAAAATGAGAATTTGCCGCTAATTAGTCGCTAATTATTTGTAAAGGAATTTTATTCACAAAAAATTTTTTTTTTGTTTTTCACGGTGCTCCGCTTACTCGATATAAAGTTGGCAAACCACGACTCCATACAATCATTCTAGGGTTTCCGGAGAAGAATAGCAATGGAATAAGAATTCTTTGCTAATTAGTCGTGCATTAGTTGTGAACACACCAATTTTGTCGTTTTTTTGTTTTTGACGGTTCTTTGCTGACTTGATATAAAGTTCGCAAAGCACGCATCCATAAAATGATTTAGGTTTTTTTGTAGTAGCATGAAAATAGGATCAGAATTTGCCGCTAATTAGTCGCCAATTAGTTGTGAACAAATTGATTTTCTAAATTAATTTTGTTTTTGTTTTTTTGGGTGCTTTGTTAACTTGATACAAAGTTGGCAAGCACACCTCCGAAAAATCATTTTAGGGTTATCGTAAAAGAATGGAAATAGAAAAAAAATTTGCCGCTAATTAGTCGTGAATAAGTTGTAAGAATACCGATTTTGTCGTTTATTTATTTTTTTTTATTTTTTTAGGTGCTCTGCTAAATTGATATAAGGTTAGCAAAGCACAACTCCAAAAAATGACTTTCGAGCGTTCGTAGAAGAATGGGAATAGAATGAGAATTTGCCGCTAATTAGTCGCTAATTAATTGTAAAGAAATTAATTTTTTTTAATTCATTTTTTTTTGTTTTTTTGGGTGCTTTGGTAACTTGATATAAAGTTGGCAAAGCACGCTTCCATAAAATGATTTTAGGGATTTCGTGAAAGAATAAAAATAGAATGAGAATTTGCCGCTAATTAGTCGCTAATTAGTTGTGAAGGAATGAATTTTCTAAATGAATTTTTTTGTTTTGTTTTTTAGGTGCTTTGGTAACTTGATATAAAGTTGGCAAAGCACGCTTCCATAAAATGATTTTAGGGATTTCGTGAAAGAATAAAAATTGAATGAGAATTTGTCGCTAATTAGTCGCTAATTAGTTGTGAAGAAATGAATTTTCTAAATTAATTTTTTTTTGTTTTTTTGGCTGCTTTGCTAACTCGATATAAAGTTGGCGAAGCACGCCGCTATAAAATGATTTCAGAGTTTTTGTAGGGGAATGAGAATAAAATGAGAATTTGCCGCTGATTAGTCGCTAATTATTTGTGAAGGAATTTTATTCAGAAAAATTTTTTTATATCAACTTTATATCAAGTTAGCAAAACACCCAAAAAAAAAAAATTCATTTAGAAAATTCATTCCTTCACAACTAATTAGCGGCAAATTCTCATTCTATTTTTATTCTTTTACAAAATACCTAAAATCATTTTATGGAAGCGTGCTTTGCCAACTTTATATCAAGTTAGCAAAGCACCCGAAAAAAAACAAAAAAAAAAATTAATTTAGAAAATTAATTTTTTCACAACTAATTAGCGACTAATTAGCGGCAAAAACTAATCCTATTCCCATTCTCCTACGAACGCTCTGAAGTCATTTTTTGAACGTGTACTTTACTAACTTTACATCGAGTTAGCGGAGCACCTGAAACAACAAAAATAATGCTAAAAAAATTGCTAAAAAAATTCGTCCACAACTAATTAGCGACTAATAAGCGACAAATTCTCATCCTATTTCCATGCTTTTACGAAAAAACTTAAATCATTTTAAAGATGCGTGCTTTGCCTACTTAATGTTGAGTAAGCGAAGCACCGTAAAAACCAAAAAAAAACAATTTATGGATGAAATACCTTCACAACTAATTAGCGATTAATTAGCGGCAAATTCTGATTCTATTTTCATTCTCTTACGAAAACACTAAAATCATTTTAGGGAGGCGTGCTTCGCCAACTTTATATCAAGTTAGCGAAGCACCCAAAAAAACAAAAAAAAATTAATTTAGAAAATTCATTTCTTCACAACTAAGTAGCGACTAATTAGCGGCAAATTCATATTATATTTTCATTCTTTTACGAAACCCATAAAATCATTTTATGGGGGCGTGCTTTGCCAACTTTATATCAAGTTAGCAAAGCATCCAAAAAAACGAAAAAAAAATTCATTTAGAAAATTCATTTTTTCACAACTAATTAGCGGCAAATTCTCATTCTATTCTCATTTTTTTACGAAAACCCTTAAATCATTTGATTGAGGCGTGCTTTGCCAACTTTATATCAAGTTAGCAAAACACCCAAAAAAACAAAAAAAAAAAATAATTAAAAAAATTATTTTTTTCAGAACTAATTAGCGACTAATTAGCGGCAAATTCTCATTCTATTCCCATTCTTCTACGAACGCTCGAAAGTCATTTTTTGCAGGTGTGCTTTGCTAACCTTATATCAAGTTAGCAAAGCACCTAAAAATAAAAAATAAAAAATAAACGACAAAATCGGTATTCTCACAACTAATTCACGACTAATTAGCGGCAAAATTTTTTTCTATTCCTATTCTTCTACGAAAACCCTAAAATGATTTTTCGGAGGTGTGCTTGCCAACTTTATATCAAGTTAGCAAAGAACCCGAAAAAACAAAAAAAAATTAATTTAGAAAATTAATTTCTTCACAACTAATTAGCGACTAATTAGCGGCAAATTCTGATCCTATTTCCATGCTTCTTAAAAAAAACCTAAATCATTTTATGGGTGCATGCTTTGCGAACTTTATATCAAGTCAGCAAAGAACCGTCAAAAACGAAAAAACGACAAAATTGGTATTCTCACAACTAATGCACGACTAATTAGCAAAGAATTCTTATTCCATTGCTATTCTTCTACGGAAACCCTAAAATGATTGTATGGAGTCGTGCTTTGCCAACTTTATATCGAGTAAGCGGAGCACCGTGAAAAACAAAAAAAAAATTTTTCTGAATAAAATTCCTTCATAAATAATTAGCGACTAATTAGCGGCAAATTCTCATTTTATTCTCATTCCCTTACGAAAACTCTGAAATCATTTTATAGCGGCGTGCTTCGCCAACTTTATATCGAGTTAGCAAAGCACCCAAAAAAACAAAAAAAAAAAATTAATTTAGAAAATTCATTTCTTCACAACTAATTAGCGACTAATTAGCGGCAAATTCTCATTCTATTTTCATTCTTTTACGAAATCCCTAAAATCATTTTATGGAAGCGTGCTTTGCCAACTTTATATCAAGTTAGCAAAGCACCCAAAAAAACAAAAAAAAAATTAATTTAGAAAATTAATTTTTTCACAACTAATTAGCGACTAATTAGCGGCAAAAACTAATCCTATTCCGATTCTCCTACGAACGCTCTAAAGTCATTTTTCGAAGGTGTGCTTTGCTAACTTTATATCAAGTTAGCAAAGCACCTAAAAAAATAAAAAAAAAAGAAACGACAAAATCGGTATTTTCACAACTAATTAACGACTAATTAGCGGCAAATTATCCACCTACTTTCGAATCGATTTGGGATAGGTGTTTAGCTAACTTGATGCTCATAAAAAATTTGGTTTCGGTCTGGAGGGCGATGTGTCACGAGAAAAATCTTATTTCTCTGGACTATTAATAAACTTTCGGTTCTCTCGTAGTCAATTCGAGTCCAAACATATTGTCTACAGTCTACATTCTTGCGGGAACGTTTTGCGAGTCAAAATCAACGACAATAGGTTTGTTCCAACCCGTCACATTACCGTTCTTGATGGTTACGTGCATGCGCAATAACGAATAATTATGCGCAGTAACACATTTTTCGTGTACTGCGCATACTCGTAACCATTCAAGAACGGTTCTTGTGACGGGTTGGAACAAACCTAATGAAAGCTTTGAATTACCAGTTAGGCTAACTTTTGGATAATCCGAACTTTTTGGAATCTGAACAGACTGTCCCCCCAATTAGTTCGGATTTTCGGGGTTCTACTGTATTCTATTTTACTGCAATGTACTGAAAAAGGGATATATACGTTTTCGATTTCTTATGTTCTTATTCTTTTTGGCTAGACATGCTCTCTTTCTCCAAACCATATTTACGCTTACTTGTATAGCGATACGCTATAATTATTATTTCTGCTAATTTTATTTTCTTAATTTTTAATTATTTCTTCACAAAAACGAAACAACATTAGTCATTTAAAATTCACATTCATGTAAATACAGAGCAGATGCTAAGAGGGACACGTTTTACGAAACGAAATGTTATCCTAAACAGATTGTATAAGATTAATGTTTCTTTCAAAGAAACACTTAATTGATTACGATGTCCCCAGAGTGCCACACTCGTCATGTCAATTTCTTGAAATCCATAAAAGTTTCTCATCCTTAAAACGCAGAGGCAGAATTTATGGCTTTTCTGGTCATTATCTAAAACCACAAAATGAGTCGACATGATAAATGGGGTTCGAAGGAGGCAGTTCATTCCCAGCATTCCTGGTAGACACATCCAAGTAGACACCCCTGGTCGTCGCTAACAACATACCCTTTCGAGAACTAAACAAAACACCTTTTTGTTACCAAAATAAATAAAATATTTACCGTTCGTTTTGTAACATTTATTTTTATTGTTTTCAATTAATTCCGTCAACATCACCACCGGAATACTTGTAACATGCAGCTGTCTAAGCACAGACTCATTAGTTCTTCTTGAGGTCCAGGGTTTTCATAACATTCTTCGCCAGCAAATCATTTCAAACGCTTGTATAGTGCGTTTGTCAACTTCTTTCAAAGACCAGCATTCAGATCCATATAGGAAAAAGGAAAAAGCTATTGTTTTTACAGGCCTTATTTTTGTATCCATGGTTATGTTGTGGCTTTTCCATATTTTGGTGAGCTTTGTCATGGTTCTTGGCCATCACAGACCTTTTTTTATTTCTTTGATGCATACTTCGTTATTGATATGATTGGTGTTCTGTTTCTTACCCAGTTCTTGATGTTCTCCACCTTGTATCTATGTCGTATATCTGTACTTCTAGCTCTGTCCCATAGAGTCTTCCTATTGGGGAACCGTCTGTCGCCGTCCTTTCTATTCTTGTGTTTATTACCCAGTTATTGATATTGTCCACCTTGCATCTCCGTCGTATATCTGTACTTCTAGTTCTGTCCCATAGTGTCTTCCTATTGGGGAACCGTCTGTCGCCGTCCTTACTACTCTATTTGTTGGCATTCGGCTTATATGTGGTCATTCCATTCTATTCTTCTGTTTATTACCCAGTTATTGATATTGTCCACCTTGCATCTCCGTCGTATATCTGTACTTCTAGTTCTGTCCCATAGTGTCTTTCTATTGGGGAACCGTCTGTCGCCGTCCTTACTACTCTATTTGTGGGCATTCGGCTTATATGTGGTCATTCCATTCTATTCTTCTGTTTCTTACCCAGTTATTGATATTGTCCACCTTGCATCTCCGTCGTATATCTGTACTTCTACTGTCCCATAGTGTCTTCCTATTACGGAACCGTCTGTCGCCGTCCTTACTACTCTATTTGTTGGCATTAGGTTATATGTGGTCATTCCATTCTATTCTTCTGTTTCTTACCCAGTTATTGATATTGTCCACCTTGCATCTCCGTCGTATATCTGTAGCTGAGCTCTGTCCCATAGAGTCTTATCATCGAGTTTTCTAAGGATTTTCATCTCTGCTGTTTCTAGCATTCTTTTAGTCCTCTCTGTGTTTCTGCCGCTTATGTCATTATTGGTCTGATGACTGTTTTGTAAATTCTGCCTTTCACTTCTTTTCCGATGTTTTTATTTCTCCATATTGTTTCATTCAGGCAACCTGCGGCTTTGTTTGCTGTATTCACTTGATCTTCCACTTCTGTTTCGAGCTTTCTGTAGCTAGATAATGTCTTCTTCTTCTTCTTCTTATAATAGGCCTCTTGGCCTGTTCTTACCGATTTTGAGCTTGTATTTGTACCTGTGATGTTGACTGCCAGCCATCTCGCCATCTTTTAAAGGACCTTCCTATTGGTCTCTTGCCTGTTGGCTTCAAATCCCTGGCTATACGGGCTATTCTCTCGCTGTCCATTCTCGTCACATGCTGATTCCACCCTCGTCGTCTCTGTCTTCCCCACCGTACTATATCTTTTATGTTACAGAGATCTCTTATTCTGTCGTTCGGTATTCTGTCTCTCAGTGTTTTCCCAGTTATTAACCTCAGCGTTCTCATTTCTGATGTTCTCAGTATCCTCTTGGTTTCTGCTGTGTCACATCTTGTTTCTATCGCGTACGTCATGATCGGTCTTACACATGATTTGTATATGCGTGCTTTCCCTTCCAGCCTCATATCTTTGTTTCTCCAGATGACATCCCTCAGACATCCTGACACGTAATTGGCTTTATTTGCTTGCTTTCGGACGCTCTCTTTAACATCTCCATAACTACATATTTCGATTCCCAGATATTGGAATCTCGAGACTTGTTCAATTAATTCGTTGTTAATTACTAATTTGCATCTTATGGGTTCCCTTGACACTACCAGGGATTTTGTCTTGGCTGTTGATATTTTCATGTTGTAGTTCTTCGCCACTGTATTGAAAGTTTGTGCCATTCGCTGTAGGTTATCCTCGTTATCGGAGATTAAGATTGAGTCGTCAGCATAACAGAGGATTTTTGTTTGTTTTTCCGCCATCCTTTTCCAGTACCTTTAATGTTTTGTATGATTTTGTCCATGACTAAATTAAAAAGCAATGGGCTCAAGCTATCTCCTTGTCTGATTCCCGAGTTGATTTCTACTTCCGATGTTAGTTCATTCTCGACTTTTATTCTGGTTTTGTTCTTCGTATTAATGTCTTTAATTATCCTTATCATCTTGTTGGGCTGATTTTTCTCCTTTAGCAATCTTAGCACATCTTCCAATCTTACACAATCGAAGGCCTTAGTCAGGTCTAGCACATGAATGCAGGTTTATTATATTCCAGTGCTTTTTTCTCAGTAATTTGTCTGGCTATGAATATGGCGTCTATTATGGACCTATTTTTCCGAAAACCTTGTTGTTCCTCACTAATTGTGTATTCTTCATTTATTTTATTGGCAAGTATTTTTGTTAAGAGTTTAAGAGTTGTGCTCAGCAAGGTGATGGTACGGTAGTTGCTAGGGTCTTTGCTGTTTCCTCTCTTATGTATAGGTATTGTTATACTCGTCCTCCACTGGTCTGGTACACGCTGGCTACATATTATTTCTTGAAAGAGGATCTGTATGTTTTCGATTAAGGTTTTTCCTCCGTATTTCAGGAGTTCATTTGGTATCCCATCGGGTCCTGGTGCTTTTCTGTATTTTAATTTACGTATGTTATTCCTTATTTCTTCTTTTGTGATTTCTAGTTCTGTGTCTATGTTGGATTCGTCTTCATTTCCTGTTTCTTCCTCTTCTTCAGGTACTATAGTATCTTCCTTATATAGTTCTTCTATATAGGCGGTCCATTGTTCTGCTTCTATTTTATTTAAACTTCTATATTCGTTAATGGGTTTTTTCCTATTTTTTAGTATTTTCCAAACTTTTCTTTGCGCCCCATACAAATCGTGTTCCATTTCTTTGGTAAAGCATGTCCAATATTCCCTTTTTATATTTCGTATCTTAGAATTGATGTAATTTCTTGTGTCTCTGTATTGTTGGTAATTGTTTGGTGTTTTGTTAGTGCAGTATTGTAGGTATGCTTTCCTCTTCTCATACGCTAGATCTCTTATTTCAGTATTGAACCAGGGCTTTGATATTTTTGTTGCATTCAGGTTAATTTTTCTGACCCCTATGCTTTCCTTTGCGTCTTGTAATATATTCTATTTTTGCCCATGTCTCATTTACTCCTTCACCTGTTGTTACTGGGTTTATCCCAAATCTTTGTTCTAAACGTCTTTTATACAGCCATTTTGTGTTTTGGTTCTCTAGAGACTAAATGTTTAGTTTTTCGAAGTACTTGGGTGGTTTTTTCTTGTTTTGTGGTATTTTGAGCAAACATTTTCCAAGCACCATTTTATGGTCTGATCCGATATTGGGCGATGTTAATGCTCTTACGTCTAGTATTTGTTTAGGTATGATTTCTCTATTTGTAATTATATAGTCTATTGTTGATTGTTGGTCTTGCGTGTTTTGCCACGTGTATTTGTGTTGGGGTTTGTGTGGAAAAAACGTGTTGTTTATTCTCAACAAATTTTGGGTACATAATTCAACAAGGTATTCTCCATTTCGGTTCAATGTATCTTCGTTAAATCGTTGTTTGATATTATCTTATTATCTATGCTGTCGTTAGCTAGATAAGCTAGATAGTGTGATGACTAGATATTTAAATATCACTTGTTCTACTGACCCACCAGCTCTAATTTACATCTTAGTAGATTTGCTGTTCTAACCTAGTCCATAAAGCCACTGCACATCCGCTAGGAAAAATATTCTGATTCGGATTTTTTGTACAATCTTAGATACTCAAAAAGGACCTCTTTTAATAAATTTGCATGTTGCCAGGTCCAAAAGTGGGTCAAAAATTGTTTAAACGTTTTTTTTGTTTTTTTCCTAAAATTATTTTTTTTGCATCGAACAAAGTTTTTTTTAAATTTTTTGAATCATTCCAAACAGAAAAGGTCTTAAGAGTTTTTCTCTAAAGTTGATAGTTTTTGACATATTATAAGCGATTAAAAATTTAAAAATTGCGAAGTCGGCCATTTTTATCCCTCAAAAACTGTGTTAAAAATTAAAAATTTCAATGTTGCCAAGGTAGGTCGATATTATTTAAACATCTATTGATGAAATCCCGAAGAGTTCTTTGCAATACAATATCGAAAACCCCATTGTTTTTTAATTGCTAATCAAGCGGCCACTATTTTCAACCGTTGCATGTATACAACATTGTATGTAATATGCGTAAATATATGTACAGAAAAATATTCTGATTCAATTTTTTTTCACCATCTTACTTGAAAAGGTTCCCTATTAACAAATTTGCATGTTGCCAGGGTCAAAACTGGATCAAAAAGTTGTTTAAACAATTTTTTTAAACTTAAAATATTTTCCGATACATACCTATACATGCAACGCAACGGTTGAAAATAGTGTCGCGCCCGCTTGATGAGCAATTAAAAAACAAAGGGGTTGTCGATATTGTATTGCAAAAAGCTCTTCGGGATTTCATCAATCGATGTTTATAGAATATCTACGTACCTTGGTAATACTGAAACTTTTGGGTTTTCACATAGTTTTTGAGGGTTAAAAATGGCTGATTTTGCAATTTTTCAATTTTCAATCGCTTATATCTCGAAAACTATCACATATAGAGATAAGTCTCTTAAGATATTTTCTATTTGTAATGATCCAGAAAAGTTTAAAAATTTCGACGCAAAAAAATTAGTTTTAGAAAAAAACAAAAAAAAAAAACGTTTAAAAAAATTTTTGACTGCTTTTTGATCCTGGCAACATGCAAATTTGTTAAAAGGGGACCTTTTTAAGCAAGATGGTGAAAAAAAATTGAATCAGAATATTTTTCCGCACATATATTTACGCATATTACATACAGGGTAGAGAGAAAGTATGGAAACACGGTAATTTTTCGGAAACCGCTTGAACGATTGTTATAAATTTTGGTGGGTAAGGGTATTCGAATACGGCCGATATTCTAGTGGTAATTACATTGTTGTCAAATCTTCCGTTTTTTTGGAAATCTGATGAACTTTCTGATTTTAAATGGAACACCCTATATATTTTTTGCGTTTTGAAGTCCTTAAGAAATACTGATTATTTTTTATGTTATGTTCCCTATACCTAAATTCCATAATTTCGGAGTAGTTGCTACATTTATTTAAAAAAAATTTTTTTAACAAATTATACAAATTTATTTTTTTTAAACCGGGTAGGTATTATTTTAGGTTCTTTGAGCTATTCGGAACAAAAAAGGTCATTTGTAATTTTCCTCAAAAGTTAATCCTTTCCGAGTTATAATTTAAAAAAATCGAAAAATGACGATTTTCTGGGTTCAAAAACATAAGTAAAAAATATTATCTTTGAAACTATGAATTGCCTAAATTCAAGTTCAAACCTTATTTTATCAGATGCCGATAAGTGATTTGGTCTTATTTCATTCTAAAACATTATGTTTTAGTTGTTAATGATGCGCGATAGCCCGTCCTCTCATATGAGCTTTATTAACAATAAAAAAAAACAATATTTTAGAATAAAATATGCCAAAAATTCTTATAGGGATCTGATAGAAAAAGGTTTGAGCTTGAATTTAGGTACTTCGTAATTTTAAAAATTATTTTTTTACTTGTGTTTTTGAACCTTGAAAATCGTCATTTTTCGATTTTTTTCAGTTTTAAATTGTTTATAACTCGAAAACGATCAACTTTTGAGGAAAATTACAAAAGATCTTTTTTGTTCCCAATGATCCAAAGAACCTAAAATAATGTCTACTTGGGCCGAAAAAATTGATTTTTATAAATTGTTAAATTTTTTTTAAATAAATGTAGCAATAACTCAGAAATTATGGCATTTAGGTATAGGGAACATAACATGAAAAATAATCAGTGTTTCTTAAGGACTTCAAAACACAAAAAATATATAGGTTGTTCCATTTAAAATAAGAAAGTTCCAAAGATTTCCAGAAAAACGGAAGATTTAACAACAATGTAATTACCACTATAATATCGGCCGCATTAGACACCCTTACCCACCAAAATTTATAAAAATCGTTCGAGCGGTTTCCGAGAAATCACCGTGTTTCCATACTTTCTCGCTACCCTGTATACATGCAACGGTTGAAAATAGTGTCGAGCCCGCTTGATTAGTAATTAAGAAACAAAGTGTTTTCGATATTGTATTGCAAAAAACTCTTCGGGATTTCATCAATCGATGTTTAGAGAATGTGCACCTACCTTGGCAACATTGAAATTTTCAGATTTTCACGCAGTTTTTGAGCGTTAAAAATGGTCGATTTCGCAATTTTTAAATTTTTAATCGATTATATGCCAAAAACTATCAACTTTAGAGAAAAGTCACTAAAGACCTTTTCTGTTTGGAATGATCCAAAAAAACTAAAAAAACTGTTCGATGCAAAAAAATGGAAAAAAAAACAAAAAAAAAAAGTTTAAAACATTTTTGACCCACTTTTGGACCTGGCAACATGCACATCTGTTAAAAGGAGTCTTTTTTGAGTAAGATTGTGCAAAAAATCAAAATCAGAATATTTTTCTAGCGGATGCGCAGTGTCTTTCTGGACTAACCATGCATCTTGTCTTTTTTGGGGAAATTAACATGTTAAATTCTCTGGCGGTTATATGAAATTGGTGCAGCATACGGTGTAAATCATCTTCACTTTGAGAGATTAGTATTGCATCGTCTGCATCGCAGATTATTTAGTTCCTACTTTTTTATTATTTCATTCATGATCAGGTTGAACAATAGAGGATTCAGAGAATCCCCCTGTCTTATTCCTCTTATACCTTCCTTTAATTTGATTCTGTCAAATGCCTTCTTAAGGTCCCCGAAACATAAATATGATCTCTTGACGTTTTCGATCTCTTAACGTATAATCCAAAGTGTTTTTAATACAGTGTCCTTCTTTTTGACTTGCTACCTTAGTATTCTAGATTGAGCGAAATAGTAACAAATCTCTTTTCATTACAGGGAACGGGGCTTGAGAAGACTGCGTGAAGAGTTAAGAGCAGAAGAAATGAAACTGGTGCTTCTGAAAAAGCTCAAACAATCTCAGCAACACAAAGAAAATGTTGCCGTTTTGCCGCCAAATATACCAGCTTCGGCTTTACCACCTACTGGTCTACCAAGTGGTTTAAGTATCACACCGACGACTGTAAAAGTGCCACCTAAAGCTCAACAGTCGCCACAGATGGCACATAGACATCCTACTTCAAACATGTCTCATAAAGTGGTCAATATGTCTGGTAATGGAGGTGGAACTCCTCAGAATATGATGCGAGTGGTAAGTAATTTGATATAAATTATAAATAAAGGTAATGGATTTATAAATGTTGGTTTTGTTGGTCAGGTTTTTCTTAAATCGGCTGCATTGACGAATGAACCTCATAGCAATATTCGTTGTCGTATAAACAAATTAGTCCAGAGAAATAAGGTTTTGGGTACTAGATACGGAATACATTATAAATACAAAAATGCCCGTCATAGTTCGGACGAAACTTTTAGTTATTAACAAATAAGGGTCAAAAATGGCAGTTTTTTCGTTTAAATCGCTACAGGTAAAAATAAGATAATTAAATATCATATTTAGAGTATTTATCTTTTAGTAGATGAGTAAAAGTTGAAAATGGCAGTTTTTGAGTTTTGATCTGATCATTTGTTGCTTCGGAAATTGCAAAATGAAAATCAAAAATGTGCTATAACTTTTCGAAAATGAACTTAGACTTTGATATTGCATGAAAAGTAGAGTCAAACAGGCACTGTGTATTCTGCTAAATTATGTTAAATAAAGGTTTCTCGCTACTACCAGAGGCGTACGACAGGGGGAAGTGAACGGTTGACCCTTCCCAAATTCTACGCCACTGATGGAATTGCTATTTTAGCATAATTTTTAGATTCTCCAATACTTTCCATGTAAATAATATACTCTTCATTCGTAACGATAGCATCCTTAGTTTTCGAGATATTTGAAGTTAAAAATGAACGGGCACAACACATTAAATCAAAATAGCTATGCCGTTTCATTTTTAACTTCAAATATCTCGAAAACTAATGGCTTTATCGTTACTAATGAAGAGTATATTATTTATATAGAAAGTAATGGAGAATCTAAATATTGCTAAAATATGTAGAAATGGAACTATCTAAGAAGAGCGTGTCGGATATCTAGACTTGATCGCATCCCAATTGAATAAATAAGAAGAAGAACAGGCAGGATCTATAATACCGCAGATACAATAGAATCCAAATAGCTTTTATGGTACGGGCATGTAATGCGAATGAATGATGAACGATGGCCAAAACAGGTCTTAAACTATGTTCCATGGAATAGAAGAAGGAGGGGAAGACCAGCACTGGAATGGAGAGAAGGAATCAGAGGAATAATTGAGAAATAGAGCCATAAATGAGGAAGAATGGACCAACCGAAAAAGGTGGAGATCGAAATGCGGGATGCGGCAGAGGCTGTAGGACCCCCGTAGATAGATTGTTCCATCGGTCTTCTTGTTTTATCAACGTGGAATGAAGTAAACATTTCTGTTGTATGTAGGCATATATGAATTTATTAAAAAATCCTTAAAATTTATCCACGAAGGAGTGGAAGTACAAAACGCTTTCGGTCAGACTGACCATCATCAGTGTAAACCTGGAAATAAGTAAACCACTAAGATTAAAAAGCAAAAGGGTGAAATTTTGACAGATGAAAAAATTTTAAGAAAATGTGGTTACTTACGTCCATTGTACAAGTAATTGAACTAGCCACTTCAATAGGTAGTTTCAATTACTTGTACACTGGACGTAAGTAACCACATTTTCTTAAAATTTTTTCATCTGTCAAAATTTCACCCTTTTGCTTTTTAATCTTAGTGGTTTACTTATGCAATTTCTTGTCTAGTCGTTTTTGGTAATGGTAGGAGAGCCCAAGCGGGGATTTTTGCAGTTACTCGAGCGCGTCAGATTAGCATATGGGGAGAAACCTGGTACCCTGCAGATGTACCTCTACCATATATTGGCTCTTAACACAGGGGAGTTCGTTAAGGGGGCTTGAAAAAAATCTATCCTTAAAAAAACTCGAAATTGTCAGATTAAGATAAGGTAAGTTAAGTACATGCAAAAGAGTGTAATTTAAAAAAAGAATGTGTGTATACTTTGTACGCACGTAAGAAGTTATACTTCTATTATATAATTTCAACGAAATAAATTTACTTAACAGTTACAATACAAAAAATTGATAATAATTACCAAAAATTAACCAAAAATTAAACAATGCCAAATATTAAAAAAAAAAAAAGAAAAAGTATATGAATCGTCCGGGATTTGAACCCGCAATGTCGCGATCTCTCGATCTCTGGTCCAATGCTCTACCAACCATACCATCAAGGCTCATGCTACTGACGTTTCAGATATACATAATTACACATCACGGTGACAAGTGAAATATAAAAATAGATATTTTATTAGATAGATATATTATTTTACGCTCAAGGAAGACAAATCCAAAGACAAAAAATTATAATAAATAATACATTTACTAAAAAACACTAATATATTATTTTAATGGCTTATTTGCGCTGATACATAATTTGAAAGATTAGCAACTAAACGCGTTACTGTCTGTGTGCGCATGCGCGCAGATTTATGAAAAATTTTACTCTCAATCGCGCCTAAAGAAGTATAACTTCAAAAATCTGATGATTTGAGCCGGGCGTAAGGAAATGGGTGAGTCCCAAAGTTTCACAAGAAAAAAGCGAATATTTCGCGAAATGAATGACAGATCGAAAAACTAAAAAAATATGTGCTCAATATGTTTTAAAAATCTATCGAATGATACCAATCACGACTTCCCGCGGAGAGGGGTGGGGGTAAATTTAATATTTAAATACGAATCCCGCGATATTTCGCGAAATGAACATCAGATCGAAAACGGTTAAATACACTTATTCAATATTTTTGAAAAATCTATCGAATGGCACCAAACACGACCCCCCACGGAGGTGGAGTGGGGGATTACTTTAAAATCTTAAATAGGAGCCCCATTGTTTATTGCAGATTTGGATTCCTTACGTAAAAATAAGTAACTTTTATTCGAAACATTTTTTAGAATTGTCGATAGATGGCGTTATAATCGGAAAAAACGATTGTTGGAAATGGAAAATTAAATTAAAAAATGGCAAGCGCCCACTAAAATGGAAAACTTTACTTAACTTTTTTTGGTTTTAGGACCTAATAATTACAACCCAATAGGTCCCCATAACGCTCGAGTGACTGCACATTTAGCATACTTTGCTCCCCTACTATAAGTTCTACAAATTCACGATCTCTATTCATACGTCTTTAAAACTTCTTCATTTATAACATGGTCAGCCCATGGATTTTTTTCCTATACAGTTTTGAAACTGAAACAGGATAAAATCGTAATGATTAACTAAGCTGCTATACACAATACACTATCAAATTAAACAACTTATCCTAATTTTGTCAAAATACTGAGCTCCCGCTCACCTCGCGGTTTACGCACGTTTATTTATAATTTGTTGTGGTTTATTTCCGAAAAAATATAGTTAATGCGGTTAAGTGATATGGATATGCTAGATAGAAAACATTAAATGTTATAATATGTAAGTTTAAGTGATTAAGGGGATATCCTAGTGTAAAAGTACGAAATTCATATAAAAAAAAAATGTCACCCTTGTCAAATTGTATATCCACTTCCTAATTTCTCAGTTGGTCTGTGCCCATTGAATTGGCAAGTACCTAGCATCTTCGAGCAGGGAACCATGGCACCCTTTTAGCATGTGTTCCACTTTATCTATCAACATCGACTTGTAGTCATAACATTTTAATATATTACATTATGTAAACCATATACGATGATGTTAACACTATTTACAGTGTGCTAGTTTCAAAATACTCGGCAGGATGTAAGTATTCCCACATTTTTCATTTTAACAGTCACAGTTTTAACCTTTTGCTTTAAACTAACGTGGAAATACTTCATTCTAGGCACTGAAGATGTTCTGTTTAGAACGAAAACGTTCTGCAATCCATGACATTTTATAGTTTTAAATAAACGATTTTATACCAGAATACACCTCGAAGTTTTTACTTCTGTATTGGAAATTCATATACTTTTTTGGGAATTTCTAAAATAAAAAGTACTGTACCAATTGTTTTAAAAATTAGCATGAGTGGTATAAAAAGAAGTACATGTAAGACAATTTTCATAAAAAAATATTGAAAATTAAACGATTTATGCACTGGCACCGTGAAAATAAAAACAGCTCCACTGCTGCAGTGATTGGGAGTAATAGAGATCCTGAAACATAAAAGTTCGAAGTTATTATTGAAATATTAGTTATTTTCTATACCATCAACCAGGGGTTTTTTGATCGGATAAAAAATGTCAATTTGGCTGTTTTTGAAACTGAAAATGTTTTAGCTAATTTAAAAAAAAAATTCAACCGTCATTTTTCAATAATATAATTTCAATAATCATTTTGAAATTTTATGTTTCAGGATTTCTGTTAGTCCCAATCACTGCAGCAGCAGTGGAACTATGTTTTTATTTTCAGTATTAAAATCCTTTAATTTTCAATATTTTTTTATGAAAATTGTTTTATATATACTTTCTTTTATAATAAATGCTCGTGCAAATTTTTAAACAATTGGTACAGTACTTTTTATTTTAGAAATTCCCAAAAAAGTATATGAATTTCGTACTTTTACACTAGGATAGCCCCTTAAAAGGATAATCTTTTATTATTATAAAAAATTATAACTGCATCAAGAGTTACAATAAGATAGAGCAAGCGAGCAAAAAACAGATTATACCTCACAATACGCTGTATTCCAAAAAAGTATGAGTATATCTTGAAAATATCCAATATTTTTTAGTACAACAATCAAACATTTATAAAGTTTTGCACCACCAAAAATAATGCTTATTTTCGTAGTTGATTTTCTAGTAAACGAATTAACGGATTCCACAATTTTTTTTTATTATTTTAGATTTTTCTTTGGTATTTACTCTGCAAAGGTTTACTCAAACTTCTTTTTTGAGCTTATATCGGGTGGAAGAAAAGAAATGTTTCTCTTAGGTTATGTTTGAAACCACCTGTAGGGAGGAAAAGGTACAAAGGTCGGTATACATCGAAATCATATTGTTGTAGTCTTATGTTTTTTGAACATTTAATTTTTTCAATTTCCCTGATATCTTTAAAAACAAAGAAAATAGGTGGTTTTACTCTTTAGCATGTGTTTTACTGAAACAACACTAAATTAACAATAAAAAATAATAACAGTTAACAAAACTTTAAAAACGGAAAGAAACGTTAACATCGCGTGTTATAGGGCTTTTCATTCACAGTCATTTGTTTCGAGCTTCTGTCATGTGTCACATAATATTAATATATCCACGTCATACGTTATTATATATATATATATATATATATATATATATATATATATATATATATATATATATATATATATATATATATTATTGTTCGTCCGCTATAACTTTTCCCATGCGTCACGATTCATTTTCAAACAAATTAAATCAAAACATAAAGTGAAACGAACGTCGATGTGTATATACATTTTGTATACTGTATACTAATATACTACACACATCGGCGTACGTTTCATAACATAAAATATGTTTTGACTTAATTTGTTTGAAAATGAATCGTGACGCATGGGAAAAGTTATAGCGGGCGAACAATACCAATGATACAAACCAAAGACGGATGACGTAGATATATTAATATTATGTGACACATGACAGAAGCTCGAAACAAATGGAAATCGATGAAAAGCCCTATTCCTCTAATTGTAATAAATAACAGCTTCACATCGCCTAGGCATGCTGGATTTTAAGCAAGCTATTTGATTTTGGTCTATGGAGTTTCAGATAGCAGTAACTATTTGTAGTTTCTATACCTTGCAGGGAAACAAGAAGGACTGACGAAGTCTTAATTGTCTATCGTCAATATCCCATAAATGATCAATAGGATTCATGTCGGGACTGTGAAGGGGCCAATTTAATATCTGAATCTTTACCTCACTTAAATATTGAGTAACGACACGCCACATGCGATACTTGAGGAGACCTTGCCTTATGATGAATTAAGATAAAATTATTTCCTTAGGGTACGAAAGGAAGAAAGTGTTCAACGAAAGAAACATCGCTGTAATGTTCGCTGTTTAAAGATCCTCCACGTAAAGACACATATCCGTTCTTGGTGTCAAGGAAATTCACCCTGAAACATCACAGATCCTTCATTAAACAATCTCGTCTCTCTTATATTGCGCTGTGAATACCGCCCACCTGGTTAACAAATAAAATTGTTGATCAGAACTGTTTACGTTAGGTCTTTCTGTTTTTAAAGTTTTGTTAACTGTTATTTTTATTGTTAATTCAGTATTGTTGAAACACATTTTAAAGAATAAAACCGTTATAAAGGATAATTAGGTAATTAAACTCAGGTTTTATGGTTGATTATAATGAAAATCACGATAAACGATCGAATGGTGTATTTTCGGAAACAAAGTATTTGCGGACATATTGTTTATAAAGACAACTGTCATTATTTTTTCATGCAGAATTACCCTTTAAAGTTTGTCGCACTTAGTTAGAAACACCCTGTATTGATGAAGAACATGGCTAGTTGTTAAAGTACCTAACTTTTTTATTTTCCAACATAAGCGAATGAATCAAAAAACAGAATGTTAAGAAAACCTGAGGCTATAGTTGGGTTTTAATTTCAGTATTTTATAAATGCTAGAATATTCCACAGGTTGTGGTGAATTTTGACAAAAAACACAGTTTGATTGGTACACCTGGTATACAAAGACAATTTATTTGTCTAGCATCAATATTATTACAGCGATATCGTTAAAGAATGAGGCTATTCGCGGTGTACAAGTACTTGGAGGGGATACAAGAAACGAGAATCGTGCGAGAATAACGGAGAAATATTGCAACTTTCTTAAATAATTCATATTGTCAATTGAAATTGTCAAATTGACGTATATTTCATACCTACTGTCATTGAAGAAGAAAAATTATATATTGCTCCACAATATTGATATGATATGCAATTATTATATAAAGGTAAATTTAATTAATTGTATTTTGCTTGCAGTACTGCATTTTAATAACTAATTTTATTTACTACATATAATTGTTGACGTTTTAATAACATAATCTGAATCTTATTTTTTCTTCTTATTATTTTTTTGAACTATGGCCTTGACAATTATCCAGTACCCAGGACTAATATAATTTTGGCCAATGTAATTAAAAGTGCGAATAATTTTGTTGAGCGTAGAAACCAGGTGTCGCTGTGCCGAACTTTCACGATCCCAATAACATATTAAAAAATCACTTAAATCGGACAACAGGTTTAGGAAATTTGGGACATCAAAAATTACCCATTTTTAAGATGGTTCGTTAATTTCTTGGAGTAGTGCATAAGAAATACATTTCTTTTCTTCCACCCGATATAAGATCAAAAAATAAGTTTGAGTAAGCCTTTGCACAACAGTGTAAATATCAAAGAAAAATCTAAGATAATAAATTATCGGAATCCGTTATAGTATGGTATAGTTAGACCCAAACCCAGACATCCAGAGTGAAAGTTATCCTCTAACACCAAATTTTTCTATATGGTCCACATAATGTTCAGAAAAAAGTCACACCATTTTGAGCGTCGAGTTTGGGGGGGAGAGGGGAGAGAAATCTGCAAATTCGTAGTTTTTATGTTTTTCGTCAATATTTCTAAAACTAAGCGGTTTAGCACGAACAACCTTATATACAAAATTGTTCTACATTAAATTTGAAACAAAAAAGGTCCTATGCACAACCCTTCTAAAATGAACGATTCCAAAGTTACGGAGGTAGTATAGTATAATTGGTCCAAAAAAGGCCTAAGCCAGACATCCAAAGTAAAAGTTTTCCTTCAACACCAAATTGTTCTATATGGTCCACATATTGTTCAGTAAAGAGTTACACCATTTTGAGCGTCCGGTTTGGGGGGGGGGGGGGGGGGGAGATGGGGGAGAAGTTGGTAAATTATTAGTTTTTTAAATTTTTCGTCAATATTTCTAAAACCATGCTTTAGCGTAAGGAATGTTCTATAGAAAAATGTTCTACATAAAATTTAAAACAAAAAAGGTTGTATACATAATTGTTATAAAATCAACGGTTCCAGAGTTACGGAGGGTGAAAAGTGGAGGTTTTCGATACTTTTTATATTTACCGATTTCTTCCCCCTCTCCCCCCCAAACCCGACGCTCAAAATGGTGTGACTTTTTTCTGAACATTATGTGGACCATATAGAACAATTTGGTGTTGGAGGATAACTTTCACTTTGGATGTCTGGGTGTTTGGTATAGTTATATCATAAATATTGCCCAAAAAATATAAAAAGTATCGAAAACCTCGAATTTCACCCTCCGTAACTCTGGAACCGTTGATTTTATAACAATTATGTATAGAACATTTTTTGTTTTAAATATCATGTAGAACATTTTTTTATATAACATTGTTTACGCCAAAGCATAGTTTTAGAAATATTGACGAAAAACTTAAAAAAACTACTAATTTACCGGTTTCTCTCCCATCTCCCTCCCAAACCGGACGCTCAAAATGGTGTAACTTTTTACTGAACAATATGTGGACCATATAGAACATTTTGGTTTTGGAGGAAAACTTTTACTTTGGATGTTTGGGTTAGCCCTTTTTTGGACCAATTATACTATACTCCTCTGTAACTTTGGAACCGTTCATTTTAGAAGGATTATGTATACAGCCTTTTTTATTTCAAATTTAATGTAGAACATTTTTGTATAGAAGGTTGTTCATGCTAAACCGCACAGTTTTAGAAATATTGGCGAAAAACTTAAAAAACTACCAATTTACCGATTTCTCCCCCCTCTTCCCCCCAAACCCGACGCTCAAAATGGTGTGACTTTTTTCTGGACATTGTGTGGACCATATAGAACAATTTGGTGTTGAAGGATAACTTTCACTTTGGATGTCTGGGTTATGCCATCTTTTAGATCAACTATACTATACTATTAATCCATTCAGGAGAAAATCAATTTTGAAAATGAGCATAATTTTTGGTGGCGCACAACTTTTGCGGTTAATTGTATTTGCTTTGTCATTTCTATGACATCGCGTTTTTGTAACCTTTTATTTTAATTGCATTATTGTATTAATTTCTTAGCAACAACCTACTCCTCCACGTGGCAGTATTCACGGACCTCCTTTAAGTGCGTCACCAATAAATAATAGAACTAACTTATCAGTTCCTCAACCTCCCCAGAGGTCTTCTATGGGAAGGCCACCAAGTGGTTTTCCTCCAGGAGTTAAGGACTTATCACCATCGGTTACAATTACTCCAGCACCAATGCAATCTAAGGTATGTATGTTTTTCATTAAAAGTGTCTACTTTGTACAATATAATAACATTAATATAAAATGGGCGTATTAGTTTTAGAGTTTGTTAGTTGTCCATTTTCCATGGCAAGTAGCTTATATGAAAAAAAAAACAGACGCTATTAGTTTCACAATTGAATATCATTCATTCGTGGACATCCTAAGAGCCTTCTTACTGTCGGGTATTCCTCCCAGATTAACTTGGCAAGGCGGTTATTAGGGAGTTTATGGACATGGCCAGCCTATCTTAGATGTTAGTTGAGATTTAGACTCTTGAACAACGTCGCTAGCTCTATACATTTGTTTGACCTCAGCATTTGTTCTCATTCTGTATTGGTTAGTATTCGGGTCGTGATAAGGACCAAAGATTCTTCTGAGGATTATTCTCTCAGAACATCTGAGTGTCTTTCCATCGCTTTCGTCAGCGTCCACGTCTCACACCAATGGGTCAATCCATGCCAAGGGACCCAATATAAATTAATATTGCTTGAATATTTTTAATATTTTTTATTTTTTTACCTTTTAAACTTCAGTCTATAGAGACTACAGAATTCCATTTATTTTATTTTTAAAAAATTTAGTTTGCCGATGACGGCCATTTTTGTTAAAGCGTATCGATCATTTTCACGGAAAACATGGCTTCGCTCTTTAGTTAATATTTTCATTGAGGTTTGTCCTAGAACAATAAATCAAAAACCAAAGTTTTTAGAAAAGTATGCTCTAAAAAACGGCCTATAGCATTATTTAATTTCAAACTACCCTTAAGGCCTTTAAAGGGTCGATTCCGAACAAGACCGCAGCGACAGACCTACTGGTTCATATTGTTTCTTATGAGCTGTATGTCGAGTAGAGCGGCACTGTCGCCGCCGCAAGCAGAACGTCGCCACCGCAGACCGCAGTACTGCACCAGAACCAGTCCCAGTAGTGTCGCCGACCGCAGAGCGACAACATGTATTTTTGGTGTTTCCAAATTGACTGAAAAGTGAAAGAAATTGCATTTCTTTTGAAAATGAGTATTTCAAATGAAGAAGAAGAGCAATTAATTAATTTTGTAGCAAAATATTCAGTTATTTACGACGCAAGCTTATATAGAGACCTAGTTGACTTCCGTTTTCTTTTATAATACAAAAGTAAAAGATCGTCGTCATCTTCTTCTTCCATGAAAAGATATAACATTAATTCATCGTTGTTCATTGCGTCTGACATCCTACTTATACGACTTTTAATATTATACTATACTATTATAAATTCCCATCGTGCAATGCTGTTGTCGCTATTATGTAGATGCAGTGCAGTTCTGCTCGGAATTGGTATGACCCCAGACGACACTGTCGCTGCAGTTTGCGGTCTGCAGTCTGCAGCCACTTTCGGAATCGTAACTTAAATGAACCTCAAAATTTGAAAAGGTAAACTGATAAAATTCCATTTTCAGCATTTTTTTAACAGCATAAGGCAAGCCGATAATGGTTTGTAATTTTTTTCTGCAAAAGACATACGTACATACTTTAAATAAAAAAAGTTTGAGCTTTGAGACTTAAGTAAATTTTTTCAAAAAAAATCTCAAAAATGAAATTTTTGAAATGGTCTGAACAGGCCTGAAAAAATGGTCAAAAATCAAAATGGTCAAAATTTGAGCGTTTGCGGGCAGAGTAATTAAAATTCAAATAAACTGTCTAATGAAATAAAAATTAATCTATTTTCACCAGGTTTCACAATGAATACAAATTTATACAGGGTGGGCCAAAGAAAAGAGTTCAGCTTGATATTTGGCAGTTATTAGATTTTAAGGGAATGCCGAAACAGGTCGATTTTTATTTTTAAATTACAATTTTTTTATATATATGTCATACGTCTCCATGACGTGTCATCGTCAGTCAAACTGTCAAGAGGTAGGTGGGAGGCGGTTGTTTGTGTATTAATTTAAGCGAAAAGAAATGTTTATTTCTGAAATAAACATTTTTTCTATTTTCTGACAGCAGTACAATGTGTTTTTAGTTGTCACAAGACCTCTATTCCCATTTTAAAAAATCATCGATTACGTCATCACGCTCTGATGGATGACGTCACGTAGTATGAAATGTATCCCAAAAAGTTGCAATATAATAAAAATAAAAATGGACCGATTTCGGCATTTCCTTAAAATCTAATAGGTAACTATTGCCAAATATCGAGGTGGACTCTTTTCTTTGGCCCACCCGGTATAAATTTGTATTCATTGTGAAATCTTGTGAAAATACATTATTTTTAATTCATTAGACAGTTTATTTGAATTTTAATTACCCTTCCGGCAAACGCTCAAATTTTTTGAATTTGACCATTTTTTCAGGCCTGTTTCTCCTTTATGACGTAAGTCTGCAACTCCAAATTTTTACTTCTTATTCTACTTGCTAGGGGCTAACATTCAGCCAAATTTCAAATTTTTTCATCCGTGCCCATCAAGGATACAATGGGTCAAACTTTGAGATTTTTCAAAAAATTACATTTTTGAGATTTTTTTTGAAAAAATTTACTCAAGTCTCAAAGCTCAAACTTGTTTTATTTAAAGTATGTACGTATGTCTTTTCCAGAAAAAAATTACAAAACATCATCGGCTTGCCGTATGCTGTTAAAAAAATGCTGAAAATGGAATTTTATCAGTTTACCTCTTCCAAGTTTGAGGTTCATTTAAGGCCTTACGGGTAGTTTAAAATTAAATAATGCTACAGGCAATCTTTTTAAAGCATACTTTTCTAAAAAGTTTGGTTTTTGATTTATTGTTCTAGGACAAACCTCAGTAAAGATATTGGCTAAAGAGCGAAGCCATGTTTTCCGTGAAAATGATCGACACGCTTTAACAAAAATGGCCGTCATCGACAAACTAAGTTTTTTAAAAATAAAATGAATGCAATTTTGTACTCTCTATAGACTGAAGTTTAAAAGATAGAAAAATAAAAAATATTGAAAATAGTCAAGCAACCACCTTTGGACCACTTGGCTTAGATTGACCCTCATACATAAGCACCGGACGAACCGGAACCGGACCGAACATTTTGCCTTATTCTATATCATCTCTTGTCTGCTAATGAACATATATTTTAGTCCTGGATCCCGCGTACCAAAAAAAAGTTGATTAATAGCAAGCTGAAAATTTGTTAATAGCTTAACGGTGTCTAGTCGGACAAACTTTGATGTATGGGAACATTGCAACAGGGGAAGTTTTAATTGTGGAACAGGTTAAAAATTTGGAACGTCAGACTACGAAAACGTCCCATGTATTTTGTCGGACAGAATTCCAATTGATTTGTTACCCTTTTATTAAACTCTCATGCAAAAATCAGACTGCTATTTATCACCAACTGGGCATTTTAATAAGTCCGACACGTAGAACATGTCAAATGACAGGAATTATGACAGGTGATAAATAGCAGTCTGATTTTTGCGTGAGAGTTTAATAAAAGGGTAACAAATCAATTAGATGTTCTGTCCGACAAAATACATGGGGCGTTTTCGTAGTCTGACGTTCTAAATTTTTAACCTGTTTGACAATTAAAACTTCCCCTGTTCCAGTTTTCCCGTACATCAAAGTTTGTCCGACTAGACACCGTTAAGCTATTAACAAATTTTCAGCTTGCTATTAATCAACTTCTTTTTCGTACGCGGGATCCAGGCCTATTTGGTTTTCTCTTCATTGACCCTTACACCATAGTTTTTTGCCACTACCTCGAATTTATTGAAAGTCATCCGAGCATTCTAATTTGTGTTGTTCTTATTAAATTTTATTGCTTGCTTTTCTTTGTAATATTTAGTTGTGTAGCACTCATAAATGAGGCCTATAGAATCAAAACGTGCTAGATCCATTTTATGAAATTTTTCAGGAGACTAAAAAAACATTAAAAATGTAAATTTCCCAAAAAGTATTCGGCATTTCTTAATCAAAGTGGCATCAACAAATGTGATAAAATGGCGGATTTGAACCGAAAACTTATGCCTGTAGATTAATAGATACATACTTGAACTTTGAAACTGTAAAAAAGGGAAAACGAAAAATTTAGGATTTAGCAGGTTTTGATTCTGATGATCTATATAAATTCACACGTACGATTCTGGCAACTCTGCAAAATAAGTGTTAGTTTCGAAAATCATCTCTTCGTTTGAGCATTTTTTTTTAATTACGAGCCATCTTTTCCGATTTGGATTTTAATATAGATTTTCTTTCCTCTCTACATTGTTTGCATTTAATTATTCATTTCTAAGTTAACGTTACAAAAATGAAGCACATAAAAATAAATGAAAGCATTGGAACTTGTTTAGTTGGTATCAGGTAATTAGTGTAGTAATATTACTTAAATAATTATCAATAGCCACGTTTCCAATCTATTTGTTTAGTTGGTATTGTTTTCACAATAATATTATTAAAAGAAATAAGACGTAAACATAATTCAAAGTTAATTGGAACCCTATCGGCATTTAAAAACAAAATACAAAATAATTTATGATGTTAAATTATACTGTAATTTAAGACATCGTTATAGTGTAGTCACTGAAAATGGATATGAGCTATAGACCAGGACGCATCTGTAAAAATATTAGTACATTTGGACGTTGAGAGGTGACTCAATTTTTTTTGCAGAAATTGCTTGAAAATAGCTCAAATAATAATATTTGAGTTATCCTCCCTCTCAAAAAGGTCCGGAACATTTTTTAAATAATCAAAATGTCAAAAAATGAAGGAAAAATTCGATTTTTTTCTTCGTTTTTTTGATTATAACTTTAAAAGTATTCATTTCCGAGAAAAGTTGTACTGACATAAAAGTTGCGTAATTAAATTTCCTACAATACAGAATTGGTTAAAAATTTACAAAATAGTCACCCTTGTTGCAAAATAGCAATAATTGCGAAAAAACCATACAAAAACAAGTATCCGCATTTTATGTTTTTTAACCATTTATGCTACACTTAGGACCTTCATATTTCACCCAGAAAAACTTTATGATACAGTAAAACAATACTGTAAATTTCATTAAGATCGGTTCAATAGATTTTGCAAAATAAATTTTGCAATACAGCTTTCGCAAAAAAAAATTCATCTTTTCAAAATTTTACAGGACTGAAAATAAAGCAGATAGCAAGTAGAAATTTTTTTTGCTTATACAGCGTGTCTACTTAAGTTGGAAACATATCGCTCATTAAATGCGACAATGTCATATCTCAAAAAACTTACTTTCGAGAAAATTCAATTTTAAGTTTTGGATGCTGCTAAAAAAATTTTTAATTTATTGAAAAAAAAAATGCTTAAAACCATTAGACAATGTGATTGTTTTGTCTAAGAATAAATTGAAAAAAAAAGAGTTTTTTAATTTTAAGGGTTAATAAGATCAAATTATTAAAAAATGTTCCATTTTGTGACGTTATTGTCACTTAAATGCATTTGTAAAAGAGGTACAAATTGAAATATGATGATCTTGTCATTATTTAAACACAGTTTTTGGCAAATAATTTTAATATGTCAACTTGTTAAAAACAAGAAGTTACAAAATAAGAAAACTACAAATAAAAATACAGTTCAAGAAACATTAATAAAATATTTTGGCTTAGATATTTTAATGAAAATACGCATGTTTCGCAAAGGTCTTTCTTGGGTGTAAAGAAAGAAATATTAAATTCTTTGACAAAAACTTCATGGAAAATTGCGTAACTTGCAAAAGGTCTATTTCTTTGTTTACAGATTTCAATATAGTCTCTATGAATATCTGCCAATGAGCGGCTACCATCAATAAATATTCGGGATGTATTGGCGCGAGTAATAACTTTCAATTCTTGGGATTGATGTTATGTGCTGTCTAATATCTTCCCGAATTTCTGGATTTAGCGATTTCTGGTTTCCGTGTCTTCCACATTTGTCCGAATCAAGGAGGACCTCTAAAACTTTATTCCGTTTTTCTTGCACAGTTCTTATTATGCGATCAGGTATGTCCAAAGTATTTGCAAAAAATACTTTGCAAACTCGAATCTACTTACCTTCTTTTACAAAATAGTATGCGTTGTTTTTGTCTCTGGGTTTTCTCGTACCTCCGACACGAATATACCGATATTGGGGTACAACTGGTACCAACAGTTTGTTAATATACTCTCTCTGTTTTTGAAATTCACCGAGTGACCAATAGCTTAAAAAAATCTGTATTCCCTCCTCTTCGGTAAATTTAGATGGACACTTGAGTTTACAATCTTTGCACGTATACCTTACTTGTCTTTTTTGTCTCATCTTTTTGTTTTTTGAATGAGTTTGGTAGGCTTCACCACAATTTCTCATTTTTTTTGTAAGATTTCTCTTCCAGTTTTCAGTATTCCGTTGACGTTTCTTGCCTTTCTTTGGGGGTGTAACAAGAATAGGAATGTCTTGGTTTGCTGATAAGGTTTGATTAGGCTCATTATTACCGTCGTCGTGGTTTTCTTTATCACACTCTTCTGATTCTTCATCACTCTTTGGTACATAGTTATGATCGTTAATTATGTCTTCACAATCTTCAGAGGACGAAGAAGAGCTACTACTACTGGAAGACCTACTAGAACACCTACTACAACAGCTGCTTGAAGATGATGAAGAACTTGTTGACTTAGAAACTCCAGGAACAGCTATATTCTTATCACCTGTAAAAAATAATTATCTTCAAACACTATTAACTTCCAAAATCATACCATTTTTGAATTTTTTTGCATTTTTTAATTTTATATGGGAGTGACTAGGTGTCAAATAAAATACACCATTAAATCTTATACTGTTTTTTCCATATTATAACATAAAATACGTAGGCAAACTATATTTTTTTAATTTTAATGTTTCAGAACTAATTTTTTTATAAAAATATTTTCCTTGTAGCACCAATATTTCTAAACCGCAACGCCGCGCCCCCTCACATTTTTCCAAAAGCTGGAACAGCCACTGAAAAAATACTTACCTAGTGTACTTGAAGATTCTTGATTTTTTACAAAAAAAACTCATTGTCCATCTCTGAAACGTTTGTTTCATATTCTTGTTTGTTTTGTTGTTCATCATTGTCGAGCATATTCTTTGGGGTACCATTTTCACATTCAAAAACAGAAACTGTGTAGTCAGACATATACTGTTTGGTCGATGCATCCTCATTGGTAGATTGCTGCTGCTTTAAAAGCTGCTGAATCTTTTTTAAGCGAAATTTAGGACATTATTACGTTGAAAGCCTAAAATAGTATATTTTTTAAATTAGATCAAATAAAAAGTATTAGACAAATAAACATAATATGCAATTATTTTTGGTTTTAAATTTAAAAATTAGTAAAATTTAATGTAATCAATTGGTTGCAATCCCAAATGGAGAAAAAAGTTGTGTTTAAAGATTGACCTAACCTTAAATAAATATTATTCCTTTTAAATTTTTAAATAATATTTTGTAACAATAAAGTCATATTGTTGACAAAAACTCAGACACCTCCAGCAAAAAAAATATTAAATTCTTTGTAATAAAGTCTTAAGAAAAAATAATACACCAAACAAATATTTTTTCAGAACAATAGCGTCATATTTTTAATTATTAAAACCTAAACGTTTATCATTTTTTTGCGAAAAAAGTACTAATTCTAAATAATGCGTTATTGAAATAAAATATTATCAAATAAAAGATCTTACCTTTAGTGAAATATCCTCATAAAACACAATAACACGTTTTTAAACAAAAGCGTAAGCACGTGCCACTTCAACTGACAAACCACAACTGAAATAAAACACTCTTGCGGTAAAAATTTAGACCTCGTCGCAGAAATACTACAATCGTTTGGCGCCATCTCTCAGTTAATTGTTAAGTTACAGATATATCGATCTAACAAAGTAAACTTTATACAATTTACTTTCTGTTAAACCACATAACTCAAAAATTCGATTTTTTGAGATATGACGTTGTTGCATTTAATGAGCGATATGGGAAACTTTTTTATTATTAATTTTACGAAAAAAAGTTATTCTTTATAAAAAGTTCTGCATGCCCCAAAACCTAAGATTCAATCATCAGATATCAAATTTTCTCAATATTATACGAGGTATGTCAAAAAATATGAATTTCGGTCAAAGGTAAAGTACCTTTATTTCTCTCAATATCGAAAATTCTTATGATAAAAAGTTGTTTGGAATTAAAAACTAAGATCAAATATGCAATTACATACTTCTAATTGAAATTTTTTTTTTCAAATTTATGGATACCCAACGTCGTTTTTAATTATTACAAATATGATAACTCGTTTATTATTCATTTTACGAAAAAAAGTTATTCTTCATAAAAAGCTTTGCATGGTCTAAAATCTAAGACACAACCATGATATATCAACTTTTATTAATTTTATACGAGGTGTGTCAAAAAATATGAAATTCGCTCAAGATTATAGTACCTTTATATTTCACAATATTTCAAGTAGAAGGATGTTATTGCATACTAAAACATAGTTTTTAATTCTAAACAACTTTTTTAATAACCGTTTTCAATATTGTGAAAAATAAAGGTACTTTACTCTTGAGTGGAATTCATATTTTTTGACATACCTCGTATAAAATTAATAAAATGTAATATCTGATGGTTCCATCTTCGGTCTTAGGACATACAGACGTTTTTATAAAGAATACCTTTTTTCGTAAAAGTAATAATACAAGAGTTATCGTATGTGTAATAAATAAAAACAAAGTTAGTATCAACAAATTTGAGAAAAATTTGGGAAATATTTTTTTCCAATTAGAAGCATGTAATTGCATATTTTATCTTAGTTTATATTTCCAAACAACTTTTCATAATAAGAATTTTCCATATTGAGAGAAATAAAGGTACTTTACTCTTGAACGAAGTTCATATTTTTTGACATACCTCGTATAATATTGACAAAATTTGATATCTGATGCTTGAATCTTAGGTTTTAGAGCATGCAGAACTTTTTATAAAGAATAACTTTTTTTCATAAAATGCATAACAAAAAAGTTTCCCATATGTTTCCAACTTAAGTAGACACGCTGTAGAAGTGTACTGTACCTTTCATTTGCAATTTGCAAAAGTAAAATCGATTAACTATCACGGCGTCAGGATTTTTTTTAAATAAACATTAATTATTGGTGCTACGCGCAGGACAGCGGATAGTTTGCTCTGATTGGGCATTTCAGTGACCTTTGATAATGATTGATACATTTTAATTTTTATTACATTTCGATATAAATAAATAAATTTGTTTATTGCAAAATAAAAACACATACTCTATCCTTTGGAAATAACACTTTTTTATCAAAAACTTTCTTTGTTCATATATTTTAACTTCGAGAATAAAAGTTTATTATTTTTAAACATATCTATGCAATTGTTTAAACAATATTTCACAAATAATAAAATTAGTTTGATTTTTGTGGAATTAAAATATTAAAATACAACAAAATATAGAGTAAGAAAATAATATATTAGATAAAGATTGGAAGAAATTTTGGTGGAAATCAACTTGTGTGAATCAAACACCGCTGTCCTGCGCGTAGCACCAAAAATTAATGTTTATTTAAAAAATTTCCTGACGCCGTTGTAATTAGTCGATTTTAATTTTGTAAATTGCAAATGAAAGAGGTACAGTACACTTCTATAAGCAAAAAAAATTCAACTTGCTATCTTCTTTATTTTCAGTCCTGCAACATTTAAAAAAAAATAATTTTTTTTGTGAAAGCTGGATTGCATAATTTATTTTGCAAAATTTATTAAACCGATCTTAATGAAATTTACAGTGTTGTTTTACTGTATCATAAAGTTTTTCTGGGTAAAATATGACGGTCCTAAGTGTATCATAAACTGTTGAAAAACGTAAAAGGCGAATACTTGTTTTTGTATGGTGTTTTTCGCAATTATTGCTATTTTGCAACAAGGGTGACTATTTTTTTAATTTTTAACCATTTCTATATTATAGGAAATTTAATTACGCAACTTTTATTTCAGTACAACTTTTCTCAGAAATGAATAGTTTTAAAGCTATAATCAAAAAACCAATAAAAAAATCGAATTTTTCCTTCATATTTTGACATTTTGATTATTTAAACAATGTTCCGGACCATTTTGAGTGGGAGGATAACTCAAATATTATTATTTGAGTTATTTTCAAGCAATTTCTGCAAAAAATTTGAGTCACCTCTCAATGTCCATCTCAAAACAGATGCATGCGCCCTGGACTACTACTAAATCCGATTTCGTTGAACCTCCATAGATTTTCATGAAAATTGGTGAGTAGTTAGAAGATACCTCAAGAAATAAAAGTGACATGGTGCCAACTTGCGCTTTTGCCCTGAGGGTGGTTGCCACCCTTCGCCAGGGTGAAATTTTTCTTTATTAAAAATAACCTCATAAATCGATATAGGGACCAATTCTAAGAAAAATTTCTTATATAGAGTGATTCAAATAAATCAATACTTTTTGAGTTATTAAAGATCAAAAAATTTTATTTTCCGGGAAAAAAATTCATGTTTTAAAGCGGTTTTTTATGAATAACTCAAAAACTATAAATTTTTACAAAAAGTTTATTATTACCATTGAAGCTAATAAAAAATCGAGTAAATTCCTTAGTTGAAAAACCTTTAATATTAATTCAAATTGAGTTACAGATAATTTAATGTATATTTTTTTTCGACGAGTACTCAAATCTAAGTATTCAAGATTAAATAACGGGAAACTATGCATTTTATAACATATACATACTTACTAAACATTTTTCAAAGTACTCAGGAATATCTAGCAAATGAGCTCCCAAATAAGTTGATAGCATTAAAATGTATGCTCCAAAAACTTTTCAAAAACTCACGACTAAAAACCATTTAAAAAGTAATTTCAAGGGCTATAAAATGGTGTTAAATTTATTCTTTTAAGTCCCTTTAATTTAGGCTTTAAACGTTTCTATCCCGGTTATTTTTTATTCCACAAAAATAATAATAAAATTAAAATATTTGCTAAATAAAACTAAAATTTAGTTCTATTATCATTTTTTATTTTTTACGGATATCGAGTAATTTTTGGAGTTATTATCAAAAGAAAATTAAATTCACGAAAATTTGAAATATTCTAATTTTTTAAATATGCATTTAAAACGATTAAAAATTTTGATGTCATTACTTATGCCAAAGGGGTGCTGAGGTCTTATAGGGATTACTATAAATTTTAATTTTTGTCGAAATGGCGTAGGTTTTATTTTTTACTTTTTCCTAAAAAATTCGAAATTATTGTCAATATAACTTGCTTAATTTCGATGCAATCAACTTTTTCTGGAGCTCATTTGCTAGGTGTTCCTGAGTACTTTGACAAGTTTTTAGTAAGTATATGTTATAAAATGCATTGTTTTCCCGTTATTTAAGCTTAAATATTTAGATATGAGTACTCGCCGAAGGTTTTTCAAGTAAGTAATTCAAAATTTATTGATTTATTTTAATAACTTTATATAACAAATTTTGCTTAGAATTTGTCCCTTTATCGATTTAGGGGATTATTTTTAATAAAATAATTTTCACCCTTCAGAAAGGGTGGCATCCACCCACAGGGTAAAATCGCAAGTTGGCACCATGTCACTTTTATTTCTTGAGGTATCTTCTAAGTACGCACTTTCATGAAAATGGATGGAGGTTTAACGAAATCGGAGGTGAAAACCTGTGATTATTTCAGCACTATTAAAGAACTGCATTTTATTAAATAATATTAAATTCTTTTATTTTAATGCTGCTCAGACTGTTAGTGGAGTAGAAAACAAAGGAATAGGGCATGCCGGACCTATGCAACCTAACCTTATTCAAGAGGTAATTTGTTATATCTATTTTTAAGTTTTGACAGTTAATTATAGAAGTAATAATAATATATTATGTGTAGCTGTACTAATAACTCTTTCGTAATTTTCAAGTAAGTACTGGTGCGGGAGCTCGCCAAATAGAATCTATTTGGCGTGCTCTGGGCCCTGATGATTTGGATCGTAAGATAAGGCGTACCCAGGGTTCTATTGCTGGATATCATATAAGTAATACACTTACTACAGTAATTGGCCACCCTCTTTGTAGGGGTAAAAAGGGGTTGGAAACCACACCTCTGGAAACATTTTTTCTTTTTTCTCGAAAACAGATATGACTTTCATTTGTTTAATATGGCGAATTGTTGGAGTGGCAACGTGGCATTGAAAGTGTTAAAGTGTTTGAATTTTCACCAACGATAAACCCGAAAATTTCAACAGTTGCGATAATTAAATACTAACTGACGGTACCAGGTGGTTATAAAGTGAAGGACAATAAAAGAAGCAGCAAATATTTCCAGCACCAATGATAACACAAAGAAAAAACGAAAGAGAATGGTTTGATGAAGAATGTGAACAAGAATTGTAAGAACGTTCCAGGCTACGATTAAAAATGATAACTCAAGGAACAAGAGAAGCACATAAAAATTACACTGACCAAAGAAATAAAACCAAAAAATACTACGATGAGAAAGAAAAAGGAAATATTTTGAAGCTAAGCTGAAAAATATAGAATAAAGCTATAAAAATAATCAAATTAGGAACCTCTACCAAGGGATAAAAATGAGAAACAATGACACCAGCCGACAACTGTACATTATAAAGATAAAAATGGAGAAATGATATGGGAGAACCAGACATATTAGAACGCTGGAAACAGTACTTTGATGAGCATTTAAATGGACCTGAACAGACAGATGATAATGACAAGGAAGCAAGGGATCTAGTAAATGAAATACAAAACCAACAAAGTGAAGAGTAGGCTCCGACTAGAAGCGAAATTCAGAATATCATCGAGAATTTAAAAATGAACCAGGAAGCGACTGCATAACGGCTGAAATGATCAAATTTGGAGGAAATCAGTTAGTAGATAAAATCCAGAAACTAATTGAAGATATACGGGAACAAGAAATACTACCTGAGGAATGGACAGAGACGGAAGCAATACTATGCCCTATTCACAAAAAAGGAAATATGGCTGATTTCAGAATTATCGAGGCTTAGCGCTGCTCAGCATAACTCATAAAATATTGGCGATGCATATTAAGAGTATATTAACAACGAAGGTTGATAAAAGCATAGGAGAATATCAGTGTGGGTTCAGAAAATGCAGAAGTACTGTGGATCAGGTCTTCACACTACGAGAAATACAGGCTGAAAGTTACCAATACAATAAAGAATGGTTCTTTTAATTGATTTTAAACAGGCTTTCGATCGAGTCAAAAGAAGAGAACTATTCACAGCATTGCAAGATATGGATGTTTGTCAAAGCTTATTAGAATTATAAAATTAACTCTCCAAAGAACAATGAATAAAGTCAAGATAAACAAGGATGAGGTCAAACAAGGAGTGCGGCAGGGTGATCCATTACCATCTATAATGTTTATCATAATGTTAAAAAAGGTTATACAGGAAGCAAACGTTAATAGAACAGGTCTGATCTACCACAAAAAACATCAGTGCTTATCATTCGCGAACGATTTGGTAATCTTGGCTACAAGCAAAATAGAACTGATTGAAACAGTCATGAAACTCGAAGAGAGGGCAGCAACCAAAGGATTGTATATAAATGAAGCAAAAACAAAGTATATGGAATGGACAAATACGTTGCAAGCATACGTTGCGCGTATAAGCAATTCGTTCGGGAGCAATACATAACAATGACAACAGCGAAGGGAACACAATATAAATTCGAAGCAGTTGAAAAACCTACTTAGGAACTGTTTTCACAAGAGATCCTAACTGAAGAAGAAATACAGAAAAGAATTATGTCGGCCAACCGCGCTATATATGTAATGGGTTGTTAAGAAGCAAAAATATATCTCGAGGAGCAAAACTAAGAACCTACAAGACCGTAATAATGAAATATGGGTCACAACAAAAAACACCAAGAGTTTTAGTTTGGGAGCGGAAAATACTGCGCAAAATCTTTGGTGGGAAAAACTTAAAAGGACAATGGATGAGAAGAACAAATAACGAACTGAGCTCTATCAAGAACCTAGCATATTAGCAGTAATTAAGGCGCAAACACTTAGATTGTGCAGATAATGATTCCATCTAGAATTCCCAGAATGGTACTACCTAGTGCCTTTTCAGGGAAAAGGCGAAGAGGAAGACCCAAGTCACGATGGAGTAACGGAGTTAAAGATATGAGAAGACATAACGTAACGAACTGGGAAAGAAAAGCGACTGACAAAAGGGAATGGAAGAAAATAGTACATCAAGCCATGGGCGTACTAGGCTCGTAGTGCTTACATATTATTGCTTAATATTTTTTGAGCCTTAGTGCTTGAACTATTAGCCCAAAATAGCGACGAAGCGCGAGATGCGCCGATGATAAAAAAAAAGTAGTATACGACGAAGATGCACGTCTTTTGGACTTAGAAACATTGTTGCCAAGTCTTATCTGACAGTTTGATATAACTATTCTATTTACAATGAGAATACAATTTCTGATTACTCATTATTGTTTGTTATGGACTTTAACTTACCAAAGTACATTAAACAAAAGGATGCAATCAAAGACATTGAAAAATATAAAAAATTTCGTCTTGGACTTATCTTTTATTCCAATCTTTTCTTTAACTTACTGTTTCTTCGAACAATTCCTGTCTACACATATATTATTATTGCATAATATTTCTGCAAAATCTACATTTTTGTTTGATCTGGCAACTCTAAAACTATTTCATTTTAGGAGAGGACAAGAGAAGATAATCAAACTCCTGCTCAAAGACAAGCTGCTGCCAAATTAGCTCTTAGAAAGCAGTTAGAAAAAACTTTACTGCAGGTATTTATTCATTTATTATTTTATCAATAATAAACTAATTCAATTTTGAGTGAAATAAACAAATAGACCTGCTCACAATCACTTTTATTTAAAAGTAGGTACTTTATTGCTTTTCAAAATATGTCCCACCAAGATCGATACACTTTTGCATACGATCAAACCAATTGGTAATACAGTTATTCCAGTATTCCAGTTATTTCAGTTAACACCTGCAAAATCGGTGTTTTAAAGACATCGATGACTTCTTCTGGCGACTGGAATCGCTGCCCACGCATTGAATTCTTGATCTTTGGGAACGTGAAGAAGTTGTTGGGACTTAGATCGGGGCTATACGGTGGATGGTTTAACAATTCGATGTTTTGAAGCTCCAAAAACTCGTATTATCTTTTGGGCAGTGTGAGCACATGCATGTCTTGATGTAGAATGATTCGCCGTTGTGTGTTGCTTTTTTGGTGTTTCGCGAGAGCTGCTGGTAAACAAACGTTTATATACCGATCAGAAGTAACCGTTCTTCGATCTTCTAAAGCAATTGTTGCCACATGACCAGATTTTGACACAAAAGTTGAAACCATTTTCTTTGACACTTTCGAGAACAGATCACTTTTGTTGGTTTTTCCTTATCGTGAAACACCAACACAGCAGATTGGCATTTATTTTCCGGTTCGTAGCAGTACATCCAAGATTCATCGTCACTAACAATACTATAAACGTTTTATAAGCCTCTTTTCTTAAACCGTTCCAATGTTTTTCGATACCAATACTCGCTTCTGTGAGCTAATGAGGATCCAAGGGGAAACCAACTTCGTAACACCCAGTTCTTCATGTAGGATATTTTGAATTGATATCTTTGAAATGCCCAAAGATGCCTCTATCTCCCGGTTTACATGGCGGTCTTGGGTGGACCTGGCCTGGATTCGTCGAGACTGGAGCGACCGGTAACCGGTCAATTGCTCGAATGCAATTGCTCGAAAATCAATTGCTCGACATGAAAATTGCTCGAAATACAAATTGCTCGAATAAAGAAAAAAATTATATGTATATCTAAAATATTCATTCAAAATAATACAAAATATAGACATAAGAAAGATTTTTGTATTAGGACAAATTATGGGATATGTCACATATATAATAGTATATTAATTTATGCTGAAATAGCTATTTGTATAACAAGGGAGGAAAGTGCTACTTTTCTTCCCGAGAATGAAGTTTACTGCCAGACGCGTAGCGGAGGGCAGTAATCATTCAAGGGAGAAAAAGGCACTTTACTCCCATGTTATACATATGGTTTTTCCACCTTCCTCAAATAACAAGTCATTTTTTCATTTTTACTTAATTTATTTATGTAACTAACCAACAAAATTTATTATAACTAAAACTAACAAGTAGGTACAATATAACTGTCAACTGACAAATATAAAACAAGTTATTAATGTAAACATTGTTAAATCAGAATAATAATTTACTGTTTTTTACCATTCTGCAAAATACAGAGTGTTTTTAAATAAACGTTAAAATGTATAGATACTTACGTAATAGAAAATAGATATTGTACAGGGCGTCAATAAGTTATATTTCATGAATGAAATGCCATGACGTCACTTTTACTTTTCCTACCTAGGGAGGAAAAGTACAACTTTGCTCCCTATAATCAGGTCCGGAAAAGTATACTTTCGGTAGAGGTAGGTGGAAAAAGTATTTATTACAAATCAAAACTATCTTTGAACTTTTAAAATAATAAGAAAAATAACGGTTTTGATTTTCTCTCATTATGATAATTAGGTATTATAATAATTTCTGGGTATTAGGGAAAGATTAAAATCATTAAATACCCATTAACATGCTTACCCATTACCAATGTTTCTTTATTGGGTATGTATTGGATTTTTGTGGATATTTTGTGGATTATTGTGAATAAATATTTTAGATATATACTTCTCTTTTTTATTTTATTTTATTTTATTTTATTCGAGCAATTTGTATTTCGAGCAATTTTCATGTCGAGCAATTGATTTTCGAGCAATTGCATTCGAGCAATTGACCTAGAACCGGAGCGACCACGTTGAAATTCGCAATACCAGTGAGAAATAGTTGATTGGTGTGATGCTTCATTCCCAAACACAGAAACCATTTTAGCGAGACATTGCTGTTGGGATAATCCTCTCGGAAAACTGTAAAAAATTATTGCTCGAAAATGTTCTCGGCTAAGTACCCTTTCAGACCAAGACACCGGTGTCCGCCACCGGTTTTCAATTGCAGCAAAACATGAGCCACTAAAATCAGCCAGACACCCAAAAGTGGCTCGTCTGTAGTCGTTCATTTAAAACAATGCTTTTCTGCACGGTGGCGAACATCGGTGTCGGACACCGGTGTCAGACACCAGTGTCTTAGTCTGAAAGGATACTAAGATCAATTTTTCGACCGACTGACTAGTTTCAAAAATTAATTTTGTTGTATCGCATTGAAACTTTGGATTTATATAATATTGAGGTTACATTTGTGTAGGAAGGTTTTATTGGTCGCGCCCTCTAAGCCAGTGTTTCTCAACCGCCGGTCCATGGAAAAATTTGGCCAGTCCGCAGAAAATATGTTGCATTTGCAAACCCCTGTGAATTTCGCGCTCGGATACAGTGACATCCAGCAGAAAAAGTGCGTTGGCCTGTGTACTGATGGAGCAGCTAATATGACAGGAAAGCACTGTGGTGTTGCTAAAAAAATTCAAGAAGTGTCGTCCTCAGATCTCATAATTACACATTCATTGTGTCATACATCGTCAACATTTAGCAACGAGAAATTTGTCACCAGAACTAAATGATGTTCTTTGCGAATCTACAAAAATCGTGAATTTTATTAAGAACAGCGATTTAAATTAAAGATTATTTACAATACTTTGCCAAGAAGTAGGCGCAGAACATGAACAATTAATACTTCATGCTGAAGTAAGATGGTTGTTTCGGGGCAAAGTATTGCCAAGACTATTTGAATTACGAAGAGAAGTGAAGATATTTCTAAATGAAAAAAAAATCTTCATGATCGACTTATTTTTCCGATACACAATGGGCCGCAAAACTGGCCTACCTGAGCGACATATTTTTTTACGTTAACGATTTAAATTTAAGTCTTCAGGGTAGTGCAACAAATATGTATTTAATTTGCACAACAAAATATATGCATTTAAGAAAAAGATTCAGTTTTGGTTAACGCAAGTTAAATAAGATAATTTTCAAATATTCTCCGCTTACTTTCCTAAATACCAAAAAATAATTAAAATATATAAAACTTAGGGCCGGTACTTTATGTCTCGATTAACAGCCCGTTAGTTAACGGAGGTTCAATCGGGACCTCTTTAGGGTCTCTTGCGTTGTAATAAATGCAATTATTATTATTATTATACTTATTTATAATTATAATAATACTTTTAATTGCATTTATTACAACGCAAGAGACCCTAAAGAGGTCCCGATTGAACCTCCGTTAACTAACGGGCTGTTAATCGAGACATAAAGTACCGGCCCTTAATGCAACAATTTGTATCCATTTACAAGCATTGCATGATGGGCTTGAAGAGTATCCCACATACATCGGTGTACTTGAGAGGACTTTATGGATAACAAATCCTTTCATAGAATATGAAAACCTTCAATTAAACAATGAAGAGCAACATCTTTTAGAATTGGGTTATGATTTGACGTTGAAGGTAAATTTTTCGACAATGATATTCAATGAATTTTGTATCAAAATGAAAGAAGAATATCCCAGTCTTCACAACCAGGTTATGAAGATGGTGCTCCCATTTGCCACAACATATTTATGTGAAGTGTGATTTTCGGCAATGACGACAACTAAAAACAAAGCGAGGAATCGGTTGTTGATAAACACGTCACTTCGATTAGCACTAACCAGTTTACAACCCGACATGGACACTGTTATACAGAAGGAACGGTAGCAGCAATCCCATTAAACTGTGAAAAATGTTGTGAAAATAGTTTTTGTAATTTTAGTTTTCAATAATAATTTACGAAACATGTAGATAATAAATATTTGAAAACATTATTGGTCCGCTAAAAATTATCCAAGTATTACCGGTCCCTGATAAAAAGAGGTTGAGAAACACTGCTCTAAGCAGCTATATGCAAAACTAAAAAGACAAACCTTGTATCGGCATTAGTTAAAGTTTACTGTACAGAGACCTGATGATGCTTTGCATATTGTAAAGATCGAAATCGGTCGTCTGGGGTAAATAAAAGTTATTTTGTGTAAGTCTATTTGTTTATTTCATTTACTATGGACTCACATAGGCAACTTATTTAACATTTTAATTCAATTTTCTTTTTCAGATACCTCCACCAAAACCACCACCTCCCGAGATGCACTTCATACCTAATCCGAGCAACACTGAATTTATTTATCTTGTAGGTTTAGAACACGTGGTTGATTTCCTCACCAAGGAAACGAAAATACCGCTTCCTCCACAGACTTTTGCGTGTAGTCAGTGTCAATCAGATTTTACTCCGGTCTGGAAATGGGAATCGAGTAAAAAGAATAAAGGTAAGAGAATGCAACACTTTGTATACGGTTATTTATTAGGATCAAAAGTATTTCTTTGTAAGTCTTATCTAAAAATATGTATGTGATGAAGATTTACCTCGCTATCTTTTCTTTGACTGAAGATTTTTTCTTTTTTCACACAAAAACAAAAAAGGTGAGAAAGTTTATTTCTGTGTATTTAACTTTATAGGTCTTGGGCCCACACTTAAAATCTATTACCTCTTTCGTGAGACTTATTTTATTCAGTTATTCATGTCGAGTCTAAGAGTCTGGTATATTCTAAGGGACTTTTGGCCCTCCCCTCGGTAATAATGTAATCTTTCGTTCTGCGTTTAAATTTTTAAAAAATACTCATTAGTTTTCTCAGGATTCTAAAAAAATGAATGCATTTAAAAAGTATTGGGCCGAAATTTTGCGCCTACGCTCTTAAAAAGTATTAATGTATTATACATTTTTGTAATCAGTATTTTAAAAGCTTCTAAATGAGGTGTCACATGATGTACTTTCCCATTTAAAAAAATCAATGGTATGACTGTCACCTGAAGAGGGATCGCGTAAAGTTCTAAACATTGATGCTATAATATACTATGATTATTTTAAAGCGGCGGCCGTGGGTAACGGCATAAACGCTGGCCTCATACGCCAGTAGACGTGGGTTCGATCCCTGCCAAAGACAAACCATTTTCATTTCCAATAATGACACGAGCCGTCTCACCGTGCCTCGGAGAGTACGTTAAGCCGTCGGTCCCCCTGGGCTAGTGTACATCGACACTAGTTACTTGAAACAGGGTTAAAGATGTAATTGGCGCTGGAACTATCCGAAAGGATCTCCCCGGCAAAAATGCCATACGATATTATTATTATTATTATTATTTTAAAAATCGATCTGTCTGAGCGTTTTGCTTATGTGCTAACAATAAATAAGTTAATAGAAGGGGGGTGTAACACTGTATAATTATAATTTTATTTCATTATTACAAACGAGTTTTAATTACCATTATAGAATTATGATATCGATTTTATAAAAGGTCTAAATGTAATAATAAGACTGAAATAAGTAAAAACTCATTTCATTCATTTATCGTAATTTTTATAATTCAAAATGATGTACATGATTCTAATTAAGGCATTTTTTAGGGTCTAAATCAGTTATCTGTGAGCAATGTGTGACAAATAACGTGAAGAAAGCGCTTAAGGCTGAGCACACCAACCGGTTGAAGACAGCTTTTGTCAAAGCTTTACAACAGGAGCAAGAGATAGAGCAGAGACTTGCACAAGTGAGTATGTTTCGTAACAAAACAAAAAAAAATAAATAATAAAGAATAAAATGTTTGCATATTAAACAAAACAGGCAGTAATTTAAGATACTGCATCGTTCCTCTTTTAGATGAAAGCCCTGTCTTTTGTAACTGTGTCGTTATCGTAATCTAGGTTGATTATAGTCTTACAGTCTTCTTCCTTTCTACTGAGGCGAATTGATTTTATAGTGAAGAATGTTGTTAAAATCCCAATAAATTGACAACTGTCATGTAAATAATTTGACAACTACAATAAAACAGACAAACAGGAAGCTACACACTGATATTCCTTTTGGTTCTTTTATCTTAAATCTTATATCTTAATAAATATCATGAAGTTTTACATATGTTATTCCCATATGCCCATCCCAGAGTTATTTTCCTTAGCTGCCCAGCAGTTTGATTATCTCTGTTATTTTTTATCATATGTCCAATGTATATGTAGCTGTCAACAACTTCAAGTTCGACGTCTTCTACATAATTGTCTTTTAGTAATTAATATTCAGACCTACCTTACTTGCTGCATCGTTCATTACTATATAGTTAAGTGTCTTGATAATGATTTTTATCTAGAGAAGCACTTTTATAAAATGTTTGCATATTAAACAAAACAAGCAGTAATAGGGAACTTGCACATTTTTTTTATTACATAATAATGTTCAGTTTTGTATAAAAATGAGATTTACAAAATTTCACGCTTCAAAAACTCATAATAACTTAGAAGTACAAATATCTTAAAATAGTTCAAACGACCCGTGACGTCACAGAGTTTAACTATGTGGTTCCGTTTATGGTTATATTTACGTATATTCTTCTTCTTCTTCTTTAGTTTATTGGCCTCCACCTACTTGGGTATTTGGTCAGCTCATCGTCGGGGAATAAAGTAAAAGTATTTATATTCTAATGACATTTATCGTATGTCGTTGTAATAATATATACCAGTTTGCTGAGATTGTAGTTTGATACAGTTTTTGAAGGAAAGGAAAGAAGGTTTACTATTGAAAATAAAACCATTTTGTAAAAGTACAAATTTTCTATGAATAGTTCAAACGATCAAAAACACTTTTAACGTGACATAACTGTATTTTTTACTAACGTTTATAATGTTTAATTTAAAATTATATATACAATTGGTGTAGAATGTAAACATACAACCCCGTGACGTCACGACGCGGTTTGGGGTGGCTGGTATAAGTTGAATTTTTAGTCGTCTTTAGGGGCCAAACTAAAGACAAACAAAACTTTTTTATCTAACCGAATTACAGGTAATAACCGAAATACAGGTTCTAAATTATGTTCTGTTGTGATTTATACCATTTTTTTCCAATTTAAAATTTTATGCAAGTTCCCTATTTAAGATACTGCATCGTTCCTCTTTTAGATGAAAGTCCTGTCTTTGTAATTGTGTCGTTATCGTAATCTAGGAATTTATAGTGCTTCTTCCTTTCTACTGAGGCGAATTGTTTTTATAGTAAAGAATGTTGTTAATATCCCAATAAATTGACAACTTGTCATGTAAATAATTTGACAACTACAATAAAACAGACAAACAGGAAGCTACACACTGATATTCCTTTTGGTTCTTTTATCTTAAATCTTATATCTTAATAAATATCATGAAGTTTTCCATATGTTATTCCCATATGCCCATCCCAGAGTTATTTTCCTTAGCTTCCCAGCAATTTGATTATCTGTTATTTTTTTATCATATGTCCAAGGTATATGTAGCTGTCAACATCTTCAAGTTCGACGTCTTCTACATAATTGCCTTTTGGTAATTAATATTCAGACCTACCTTACTTGCTGCATGCTGCATCGTTCATTGCTATATACACTCATGGCTAAAAAATCGAGACACCTTAAAACCGGGTCATTTTTAATGTCGCGAATCCCCTAAACCTGTTGTCCGATTTTAGTAATTTTTTTAATATGTTAAAGCCTTATTCTCTAAGAATATCGATATAGTAATAGTGTTGCTGAACAGGTAAATGCCATTGTATACCGGGTGTAACAATAATACTGTATTTTTTCCTGAAAGTTCGTAACACCCTGTGGAATATTGTAGCATTTAAAAAATATTGAAATTAAAACTCAATTGTAGCCTTAGCCTTTCTTAAGATTCTGCTTTTTGACCCATTCACTTATGTTGGATAATGACAAAGTTAGGTACTTTGACAACTAGCCATGTTCTTCATCAATACTGAGTGTTTCTAAATAAGTGCGACAAACTTTAAGGGGTATTTATGCATGAAAAAATAATGACCGTTTGATTTATAAACATGTCTGCAAATGCTTCGTTTCCGAGATACAGGATGTTGAAATTTTTCTTACACACTGACGATTTATTTATTGCTCTAAAAGCGGTGTAGGTATGCAAATGAAATTTGGTTGGTTTTAAGAGGTAGTTATTGCGCATTTTTTGACATACAATTATGTATTTTATATTCACCATTGGCGTGCATACGGGTCATATTACCCAGTCATATTAGCTGTATGCACGGAAATGGTAAATATAAAATTTTTAGTTGTATGTCAAGAAATGTGAAATAACTACCTCTTAAAACCTACCAAATCTCATTTGCATATCTCAACCAGTTTTAGAGCAATAACTAAATCGTCAGTTTGTAAGAAAAAATTCAACGGAATTATATCTTATATGACGGACATATGTTTATAAAGCAAACTGCCATTATTTTTCATGCAGAATTAACCCTTAAAGTTGCCGCACTTATTTAGAAATACCCTGTATTGATGAAGAACATGGCTAGTTGTTAAAGCCCCTATCTTTTTTATTATCCAACATAAGTGAATGAGTCAAAAACAGAATGTTAAGAGAGCTTAAGGCTACTATTGAGTTTTAATTTCAATATTTTTTAAGTGCTAGAATATTCCACAGGGTGTTCCGAACCTCAAGGAAAAACACAGTATTATTGTTACACCCGGTATACAATGACATTTACCTGTTTAGCAACAATATTACTATATTGAGATTCTTAAAGAATAAGGCTATAACATGTTAAGAAAATCACTAAAATCGGGCAACAGGTTAAGGAGATTCGACACAATAAAAATGACCCATTTTTAAGGTGTCCCAATTTTTTTGGCCGGAAGTGTAGTTAAGTGTCTTGATAATGATTTTTATCAAGAGAAGCACTTTTTAGTCTACAGGTAATCATCCAGTGCTGCAGAGATATGAACAAAGACGTGTAAAGTTGAGTCCGGGAATCTTTACCCATGCGTCATCATTTAAAATTTAAAGCATACCAAATAAGTCGATGATAAGTCGGAATTTGAAAGGACATCGCACACATCTTATGGAAAATATAATGTCACTCAAATTCAATAAAATTTATACCAATAGATTCGTTTTAAATTAACGATCAAATCTTATCATTGCGCCAACTCTCTATTTTCAAAAATAAGAGCAGAAATTGATATACATAAATCTGAAATCAAATGGGTAGGTACATAAGTTAGAGAGAGAAAAAATATTTTAAAATACCCAGATTTTCGGTACTCCATAAATCAGCGGATTAGTTTCACTAATCCGCTTAGGCCCAGCGGGATTTAAGCTGTTATGAATAGCACTCAGAGCAATAATGATTGTAAACTAACATTTTATGGACTCCAAAAATGTGATTTCGATAAACTTTAATTGCAATTTGCGCCGTAATTAATCATAATTAAGAGTTGGCGCAATGATAAGAATTGATCGTTATATTAAAACGAATCTAATCGTATAAATTTTATTGAATTTGAGTGACATTATATTTTCCATAAAGTGTGTGCGATGTCCTTTACTAAACGCAGCAGCAAGTCACTTACTGTCACTTGCTGTTGCGTTTAGTAAATTTCAATTTCCGACTTATCATCGACTTATTTCGTATGCTTTAAAGGATGACGCACGGGTAAAGATTCCCGGACTCAACTGTACATATGCTTTATAGACTACGCAAAAGCATTCGATAATGTAAAGTACGAAAAGATAATTGAAGTACTCCATAGGATCGAAATCGACTACAAAGACATTCGAACAATAGCGAATCCATATTGGGGTCAAACACCTAAAGTGAAAGTAGGATCTACATTGACCAAAAAATTGAAATCAAGAAAGGAGTAAGGCAGGGCTGTATCTTGTCTCCTATTCTCTTTAATATACAGGGTGTTTGGTAAAGAATGCGCCACAGCTTAACCTTAGATTCTTGAGCATAAAATAGGTCGATTTAAGCTAACTACCTTAGTACGAAAGTTGATAAGAACCAAAATACAGGGTGTCAAAGTTGAACTTTTATTTTATTTATTCTTGAATATTTACTAAGGGGCATGGGATAACAACACGAAATTTGGGAAGCGGGAGTTTTTTGGGGTGAGAAATCTAAATTCGCCACCAAAAATGATGTATTACCCAGAGGGCGCCACATACGTCTTTTAGCGCTCATTTAATATGATCAATTTTTTTATTCCCCACACTGCATACTTTTTGAATCAAAACTTTTATTCTCTTAATATTTTTACTTAAGACCATCGGTACATAATTCGCAAATATTTTACGGCTATTCCTACTTTTTCTCTCTTTACACGGCAAATTACGTGTAGTAAAATTCACACTGGTGTGGATATGTAAACATTACTAGAATGTCATTCTACTTGACAATGTCATCATTAACTTTAAAGAGATGGCTTTTGAATGTTCTTATATAACTGTTATTTGTATAATTGCAAATTATTAATTCAGTTAATAAATGTGATAATTTTTTCACTAACTATGTATTCAGTGATTGTAATAATTTATATGTACAACAAAAACTAATACTCAATCGAGAAAAGAGGAAAAGTGTTAAAATGATTTTTTAATAATATATTGTTACTATGGTACGCTTACAATTTTGAACATCTTTAACAAAAAAATACTTGTATCACAGAATATCTGATGTATTCTCTGCTTGGATCTTCCATAAATAAACAATAAATAACTTTCTATTAAGTTTACGTCTTAAATCAATTATTTATCAAATACACTCTCAATATTATTTAATCAACAACTCAAAATATCCCCGATGCCATGTCAAATATTTAAAACTGTCACTGTGTCTTGTCATCATATTCTATTTGAGATATGCGTAGTATGACAAAGATAGCAAATGTTCGATTTGGAAAATATCACCACGGACATGGTGTCCCATTTTTGTCGAATCCTGAAAAAACTAATAAATATTTTTAAAAAATTTAAACGCAGAATGAAAGAATAAATTAGTATCTAGGGCCGAAAGTCCCTTAGAATAAATAAAAAGTTTCTTTTAAATGAGATATTTGAAATTAAAAATCACACTACATTTTCTCTTAGTTTTTCACCCCTGTAATTTATTAAAATAAACATTATAGAAGTTTTCAGGAATTTTCGGCCCTCGGCAAGAACGTAATCTTTCATTCTGCTAAATCTTTCAAAAATACTTATTAGTTTTCTCAGGATTCGAAAAAAATGCTTCCCCATTTGAATAGCATTGCAGCCGAAAATACATACCCATCCCCTTAAAAAAGGTATACTACATTCATCTCGCTAAACTCAACTGTTTTCGAGATAAACGCATTTTAAATCTTCGATACAACATAATTTTTTGCATAATACCATTGTAGTTACACCCGAAAAATCACCTTGAAACCATAACAATTGTGCCAGTTCTCATATTTATGTCATTGTATCGCAAATTTGAAGACATGTGCGATACATTTTTGGAAATTTTTATGGTTTTAAGTTATTTTTCGGGTGTAACTACAATGATGATTAAGCAAAAAAATATGTTGCCTCGCAGATTTAAAATGCGTTTATCTCGAAAACGGTTGAGTTTAGCGAGGTGAATGTAGTATATCTTTTTTAAGTAAAAATATTAAGAGAATAAAATTTTTGATTCAAAAAGTATGTAGAGTGGTAAAATTATTCAAATCCTTTTAACCACTTACAAGTCCTATGTTTTAGCTATCTATGGGTAAGTTTTCAGCCAAATCGAATAATATGATGTATTTTGGGAATGGAGGAAAATGTATTTTAACGTTTTCTACATTAAAATTTGATTAAAAACGTGTTTTGAATCAAAATAACTTGTTATAATTCCTTATAATGACATTTTTGAGTCCCTTCTATTAAAATATTATTTTTTCAATTGATACTTCACGATAGAAAATGCAAAATTGTTTAAATAAACACCAAATCACTGTAAAATCGAATTAAATAACATTTTGAGAAAAAATAGAAGAAGAAGAAGACTTTTTGACCTTAAATGTCTTATTTTTACGTCCCACAGAAGCTATACACCAAGTTTAAGAAAAATCGGAGATCCAAAAGTTTTTGCCTGAGTGATTTGACATGGAATAACCTAACACAATAGATTTAATTCGATATAAATAAGAAAAAAATCAAAAATTTCCTAAATTTTGTTGGTGGCTCGTTTTCTCTGACAAGCAGTTTATAATAAACCATTTCTTTCATATCGATTTTGTTATGTTTTCAGAATGGAGTGTTTACGTCCAGCAGTCCGGCTCCGTCACCAGTAACTCCAGAAGCTTTACCGAAAGCTGTAACTCCGACTCCTGCTCCGCGACATGCCCCTACGCCTCCAGCACCTGCTCCACCCCCACCTCAACCTACTCCGCCTCCTCCACGGAATTCGCATCCTCCCAGTCATTCTTCCGCATCTTCGGTCGCACAAGATAAATACACACAACAGCAGAACGCAGCAGCTATGCAGGCATTGCATCAACAAATCTTAAGAAGTAAGTTCTTAATTAATTAACGAATCCAATAACCTTCAAAAAACGGTTAATATCGATATGTTATAGTCAAAGCCCGAATTTCAGGCACTCCTAGGTTTGACTAGGCAATCCTCAGGTCTGAATGACGGTCTTAGTCAAAGCCCGAAATAAATTACAGTTTCGGCCTTTGACTAGTCAAAGAGACTAAGTTGGCAGGCAAAGGTCGAAATTAAATTTTATGAAATCCGGGTTTGACTAGTCAAACCCCGATCAGATATTAAAATGTCGTAATTTGTTAGATTAGGTTTAGTAAAACGTCATTTCTTAATTTTAATGTTTATTGCTTTTATATTATCGTAATTAAAATAAAAAAAATTAGTATTTATTCTCCATGTTGAGGCATTATGACATTTAGAAATGCACAATACGTTAGATCTTTTACACTTACATAATATTGAAGAGCATTTCTTACTGCAGTAGCATTTTATAAAGCCTTTTCCTCCAAATTTAGAATCTTTTGTACTAATTTCTCTTACGAGACAGCTTAACGTCTGGAACATCTTCGAAATTAAGAAAATTCTCTTTGCATTCTCTTATTTGATTTCTTGAAAAAAGTGTGTTTACTGTTCCGTATTTCGTACCGACTACTGTATATAAACCGTCAATTGTTTTATCTTGTATGATACACAAAATATTTCGAGCATCTCATTTGGCTCTATCAAAGCTGGGGATAGGTATTGTTACAGTTTTTCCGATCGAAATTGGAGGAAATTTTTTTCACTTAATTGTTTCATAGCATTAGCCTGGGCATAAAGACCTTCAATCGCATTTCCTTTATTGGAGATGCTCGAAATCCGAGGAGATGCTCGAAACATTTTGGGTATCATACAAGATAAAGCAATTGACGGTTTATATAGAGTTGGTACGAAATACGGAACAATAAACACACTTTTTTCAAGAAGTCAAATAAGAGAATTCAATGAGAATTTTCTTAATTTTGAAGATGTTCTAGACGTTAAGCTGTCTCTAAGAGAAATTAGTACAAAAGATTATAAATTTGGATGACAAGGATTTATAAAATGCTACTGCAATAAAAAATGCTCTTCAAAATTATGTAAGTGTAAAAGGTCTAACGTATTGTCCAACTCTAATTGCCATAATGCCTCAACATGTGAGTGTAAACACTAATTTTTTTAATTTTAAATACGACAATATAAAAATAACATAAACTATTTTTAATGGGAAATAAGCCACAATTTTACTAAAAAAATTATTTTATTAACGCTTCGACGTCCAAATCGGATGCCGTTGTCAAAATACAAAAATTAATAATGAAATAAACAAAAATGTTGTTGCTTAGTAAAAAATTCTTCTAATAATTAATTTAATCTGACTCATTTATATCGGCAATTCAGACATATTATGGGTCCCGGTGAATTCGTAACTATTTTTATCCCCCATCCTAATTACAGGCCAATTGGTAACTCAGGGCCCTCAGGTAATTTTTCGGTAACCAATCAACTGCCGGTGAATTCGTAACTAAATAAAGGTATAATCTATTAGACTTGAAATAATCATATGGAAAATCTCTTTGCTTTTAAATTATCAGATGGATTTAAACAATTTATCATTGCTAAACATCTAAATATTGAATTTACAATTACTTGATAAAAACCAAGCTCGTGTAAAGTTATACTTAATGGAAATAATATTTATAACACGTGTTAATCAAACACTCAATATTATTTCAATTATTTTATTAACATATTTCAATTTTTGCTATTTTTATAGGTACATAATATAATACAAATATAATGTTTTTAAGCAAACCAGGAAACTTCGGTTTAAGGTATTAGATTTAATCAATGGTTTCAAATTCAAATGAAGAAAGTTTCGAGTTGGCAGGTCAGTTAATAGAAAAGTTACGAATTGGCTGGTGTAGATTTTAATTTGAAAATTTTTGTCATTAAAAGTTACGAGTTGGCGCGTGTCCATATATTATATGTACATTTTAAAAGAGGAAGACTTTAAAATGATATTGCCAATATTTATGAGTTACGTTCCTGGGACGACTTTACTGAAAGATAGTTCATTCGATTAAATGAAATCAACCCCAACTCAAGAATATCCGTCACAAAAAAAATCATAGCATGTGATCTGTCTTTAAAAAGACAACCACATGCAACAATGACCGTAAAATTCTCGCGTTAGAGATTCTATAGTAAATCACGAGGAAAAACCAGGAAAAAACCTCGTGATTCTATCCCGACATCGTAAGTATTCGGTCTTATTTTACTTTACTTTCAAAACTAATACCAAATTCTGACCTTAATATGTACATATGTTATTTTAAATTATAGATAATATTAATAATATATAAATAATAATAAAATATAAAATATGTACTAACTCGACATGTTATTGACTAACTAATCGTGGTATTTTCTTTCTATTGACTTCGTCTTTTAGTATGGGTAACCACATCCTACTGCATTCTACCGATGAATTTGCGACACAATTGGTTTCATTTAGCATAATTTTTTTAGAATAATTGTGGCTTATTTCCCATTAAAAATAGTTAATTACAAAAATGCCACAAGAAAATAGCTTTAGAATAAAAATAATAAACATTAAAATTAAAAAATGACGTTTTATTAAACCTAATCTAACAAATTACGACATTTAAATAGCTGATCGGGGTTTGACTAGTCAAACCCCGATTTCATAAAATTAAATTTCGACCTTTGCCTGACCAACTTAGTCTCTCCTAGGTTTGACTAGTCAAAGGCCGAAACTGTAATTTATTTCGGGCTTTGACTAAGACCGTCAGTCAGACCTGAGGATTGCCTAGTCAAACCTAGGAGTGCCTGAAATTCGGGCTTTGACTATAACAGATATATCGAAGTTTTCTACTTCATTCTATCGATTTTGTGCTTTGAATTACTAATTTTCTTTTTTTATATTCAAATTTTCACCCGTCACGTTCTCTGACATAATTTTTTTAATTAATATTTTTATAATGTATTATCCTAAACTGTCCTAAATATAGGACATATTTTTTTACTACAATAGTAAATAGACAAAGTCAAAATTAATCATGATAGGTATTGCAATACTAGTCCACAGTACATCGTCCTTTTTTGAAAATGATTCTAAAAGTCTTACAAATGGTTTTAATAGCTTCGTTTGAGCGAGTCTACCACTTTCTGAAAAATTTCAGAGTGCAGGTTGGACGCGTTTCCGCACGCCCCACGCCTAAACCTGTAGCTCTAGCGCGGTTAGGTTTTGTTATTGCAAAACTATAATTTTTAATTTTAATCAAAAGATTATGCGTTAGAATAAATTAAATTATTTTTAACAAATTGAAGAGTCTCAGATGCAGAATCCAGCATTAAAATGGTAAATAGTTATTTAAATCTGAGACCTTTCATGTTGAAAGTTCTTTCTGATACATCCTTAATCTGCGACTTTAACAATTTATAAGACCGCAGACGACGAATATAGAAAACAAAAAGGATTCCTTGCAATCACATTCCTTTTTCATTCGTCTCGGAAAAGGACAGAAGAGGAACTTTCTAGTACTCAAATCTGAGTAATGATTAGTGTGACCAACTCCAATTCAGTCGAATCCGGAACAAGGCTGAGAAAAAATACCTGAAATCCGGGACTTTTCAATGAAAATCGGGCCATTGTTTTTTTTCAGGTATTTTTGATAATTAAAATACTTCTTTTTCTTCTTGTTGCCTTTATGCCCATACTTTGCTATCACCTATTTATCTTTTACCCATCTCTTTCACGCCTTCCGGTCTCCTGCCTTCTGGTCTCCTTCCTCTGTTGCACTGTTTTCCCTCTCTTGGTCCCGATTTTCTGGATTTGTTCCATCTACCTCTTTCCAGGTCTGCCCCTTCTTCATTTCACATGTATTTGTGGGCCTGTCACCTTCTTTACTAGTCTGTTCTCGTTTATTCTAGTTATATGTCCAAATCAATTCAGTTTCCTTTTTTCAATTATTTTCTCTATTGGTTCCTGTCTTAGCACGTTTCTGATGTTTTCGTTTCTTTCCCTGGCCAGCTTCGTCTTTCCAGCTATTTTTCTCAGCTGCTTCATTTCTGCTGCATCTATGGCACTTTCATGTCTTTTATTTGTAACTCATGTCTCACTTTCATATAGAAGAGTTGGTACTGTGATTGTATTATATACATGTATTTTTGTTTCCTGGCTGATTTCCCATTTCTCCAGTATCATATTATTTACTCATATCAAATTAACTCATACCATAGAATGTGTAATTCTGATAAATGCTTCAAAAAGATATTTTCTCGTAGCTTCCATTGTCCTATTGTAGCAATTTCTACGTTTAGCTTTAGATCGTTCGATAAAAATTAAAATTAAATTAAAATACAGAAACGAAAAAAAGTCCACCGTTATAGTTTTCATAGAACTATAATAACACGATATAAAATGCATGCGTTTTGGAGGTCGTATTAGTATTACTTACACTCTAGTAATTTTCGACTTTTTTCGTCCCACTAATTCAATTAGATGTGAATTCTCAAAAGAATAACGTATTCAAAATTTCAAAACAGAATTTTACCAAAACGTTGAAAATTCGGATGACCCGGAATACTTGTCCGGGATGCCGGGACACGACTTTGTATTTCGGGCCATGTCCCGGATTTTTCGGACTAGTTGGTCACACTAGTAATGATAGAAAAGTAAATGATGGTTTTGCTTGTTTTTGATTGTTAAGAGATTGTTTGATTGTTAAGAGATGTCGCTGGATCGCGTCCCAATGGGAATTTGAACGATCTTTTAAATTCCCCTTAAATTGATGGTTGAGCTGTTTTTCGATTCAGAGGAGTGCACGCTATCGCTGTTGAAAAAGCCTGAAACTGTGGAAACATCTGTCCAGCCATTGTGCATCCCTCTGAATCAAAAACAAGCAAAACCATCATTTACTTTACTAAATTATTTTTGTCGGACAAAAAAGAGGGCGCGATCGTCGAGTCCGACACTCGCAAGATGTCACTCTAACGCTGTACAGTTTTGTGATTACAAAACTCTTAATTTTCAATTGAAAGTATTGATAATTAATTACTAAAGATTGTCGATCTCTTGTCCGACAAATTTACAACCTCGTTTCTTCAGTCCGACAACGTAAATATGTTAATTATGGCAGGTTATGTTTTGCGATTACAAAATTTCGGACACGAATAACAAGTGATAGATTGGAGGGTCGTTTATCCAAATATAGCACTGTCCGACAAAAATTAGGTATCAGATAGCCAGTCCGACAAATTAATTTCAAAACTTCTTAAACCGCCACGCTACTAGACACATTGAGCTAATACAGCCCTGGATCCCTCACTTGTTGCACTGTTTACTTTTATATCTAGTGACGTCTAGAACGTCGGAAAATATATAGAAACCGAATGTAAACATATCCAAACAAAGCGTTGTCATGAAGCATCTAGACTAGAGGTAGGTGATTTGTGACGATACCGACAAAGTACAAGTAGACTACCACTGTTTAAAAAGAATTTCGTTTTTACGTCATTTTTTTTCGGATTGCGGTTATCGTCGCTCATTCAAAATTTTGTCTTTGGAGTGGATTGCAAAATAATTGGAAGCGTCAAAATTCGAGAGTGAATTAATAGTCCGTTCGCTGACGGTAAAATATTGTAACACCTCTAAATTTTAAAGAACCGCTTTGATTGACATGAAATTTGGTATACACATAGCTAACAAGTCAAAGAAAAAGTGATATTGTGCCGATGTGTGCTTTTGCCCAGGGGGTGAGTTTAACCCATTCTGGTGGGTGAACACACATACGTTCAAAATAAGTCCGGAAATGTATTATGTCTATAGACCTAGTAGAAGCAGATATAGCTAATGAATAATAGGTTCCTATTCGTCAAATTCCAAATCGAATATTTTAACGTGAAAAAAAACAAAAAATGAAGCACTTTTTGAGGAAAACTCATTACAACTTTTTTAAGTGTTTGAAAAAGCTTTATTTTTGTTTTGTAAAAAAATTGCTACCATCAAAAGTAAGCAAGTTACGCTCAAAGTAAAGTTGGTCCTTTTTTTATAATAAAGTCGGGAAAATCACCCCTTAATTAGCATCTCAATTTAAACAAATAAGTTGCTTTACTCTTGATGTGTTGTTTATATGATCTGTAAGTTTCATCGGTTTAAAGTCCTTATTTTTGAAAGGGCTTGAACGAGTCACTAATCACGAGCTATGCAAATTTAGAAACACTAAATCTTAATCACTTTTTGTCTAATTGATAGATTCACTTTTTGTCTTACAGAAAAACAAAAAAATCCAAAATATTCAGGAAAGCAAAGCCGACTTTTTTTACTCTTTGAGATTTTTGGTGTCACTAATAATTTTTAAGTTATTCTGAAAAAAAGCATTTTTTTCAAAATTAAAAATTTTACTTTAAAACCGAATTTTTTCAAAAGTAAGCAGTTTGAAGAACCGTTGAAACTTACAGATCATATAAACACAACATAAGTAAAGCAACTTATTTAGCGGTAATGATTAATTTCATTTAAGATTCTAATTAGGGGGCGATTTTCCCGTTTTTTTTTTACCAAAACAAAAGGGACCAACTTTATTTTGACCGTAACTTACGCTACAAACTAAAAAAAGCTTTAAACAAGTTGTTTTTTAAAAGCTTTTTTAAAACCTTTAAACAAGTTGTAATGAGTTTTCCCCAAAAAGTGCTTCATTCTTGGTTATTTCACGTTGAATTCTATTTGGAATTTCGTGAATGTGAATCTATTTTTAATTAACTATAACTCTGCTTCTACATACTTTTTTACAGGCTATATTTTTGCTAGGAATGCTTTTTTCAATAGAATACTCACTTTTTGAGTTATTTGCGAAAAACCGTCTAAAACCGTGTTTTTTTTTTTGTTGAAAAATGAACATATTCACTCGCAAATAACTCGAAAAGTATTGACTTAGTGAAAAAACTCTATAGAATAAAAGTGGCTTAGAATTAGTCAGTTTATCGAATTCCGGACTTATTTTGAACGTATGTGTGTTCACCCCCCAGAATGGGTGAAACTCACCCCTGGACAAAAGCACACATCGGCACAATATCACTTTTTTTCTTTGACATACTATCTATGTGTATGCCAAATTTTATGTCAATCCAAGCGGTTCTTTAAAATTTTGAGCAAAAACCGTGATTCAATGTACTGTACTGATTCTTTAGCATTTAACTGTGGTTATACTAACCATAAAAGTAAAATACAAGTCTTACGGCCGGTACTTTCTGTCCCGATTAAATCCCGGTTAGCTAATCGGATTTAATAGAAGAAATTAATATTGCAATTAAGTCTTTAAAAAGTAGCGCAGCTATAGGTGTGAATGGGATTCCTTCTTACCTGTTTAAGGCGTATTCAGAAGTCCTGTTAATCCCCTACAAATGATATTTAATCAATGTTTGGGGACAAGCACGTTTCCGGATGCGCTTAAGGCAGGTAGAATAACTCCTATCCACAAATCTGGAAATACGAGTTTAATATCAAATCATCGTCGTATTCTTTTTCTCATGATCATCTTTCAGTGCGTCACAGTTTTTCGATTTCTTTTTAACGCATTAAATTGTATGTGACAGAAAAAAGGCACGTCGGTGATTACATTTCGTCGGTGACATTTATAACATTTATTCTAGATATTCTAGTTGTCGATAGATGGCGCTATAATAAAAAAAATAATTTTTTTTTAATTAGATAATAATATTACAAATATAATCTGTATAATTTATAAGACTATACAAATCAAAGAAAATACCATTTTATAAATGCAAGAAACACATTTGTTTTGTTTTTATTCCAAATTGAAAATAAAATGTGACAACTGTCAGATTTAACTAAAATGTCATATTAGAATAAATGTCATAAATGTGTATTATCACGGACTTACCCTTTTTCCTAACATTTGTTACGCACTGAAAAATGCTCATGAAAAGGACAATATAACAGTATTGCTTCAAAAATCTTGGAAAAAATTATCTACAATAGACTGTGTACTCATGTTTCAAAAACTTTAATAGAAGAACAACATGGTTTCATAAACAAAAAATCAACTCAAACAAATCTGTGCCTTTTCAGTCACTATATTGCTTCATCCATAAATAACTCTCAAGTTGATGTTATCTTTACTGATTTAGCAAATGCCTTTGATAGAGTAAATCATTCAGTACTATTAAAAAAACTGAGGTCATATGTACTTTCTGACAAACTTATAAAATTCTTTGAATCTTACCTTATCAACCGTACTAATGTAGTCAAATTTGGGAACTGCTACTCAGACAGTTTTATAACTGGGTCAGGTGTACCGCAAGATTCCATCCTTGGGCCTTTGCTTTTTGTTCATAAATGACATCACTGATTATATAAAATTTGCTAAGTTTCTTCTATTTGCAGACGATTTAAAATTATTTCTTACGATAAACAACGAACATGACTGTATTCATTTACAACAAGATATTCAAGGTATATCCACATTCTGTAAAAATAATGATTTGAACTTAAATGAATCAAAATGTAAACTATTGACTTTTTCTAGAAAGCGAGAAATAATAAGAACAGATTATTTTATTAATGAAGTAAAACTTGAAAGGTTAACAAAAATCAGAGATCTAAGGGTGTTATTCACTAGCACATTCTTCTTTAATGAGCACATTCTCAAACTAACTAATGATTGTTATAGACGGTTAGGCTTTATCCTAAGATCCAGTAAAGAATTTTATTGTGACACTACAATTAAGCTTTTTAATGCATATGTGAGGTCAAAACTCGAATATTGTTGTACCATATGGAGTCCCTCCACCATATCACATAGTAATATGATAGAGAGGATTCAGAAGAAATTTTTAAGGTCTTTATATCTATGCTTTTTGACACTCTGTTATTGAGCGAAAGACGTAGAAATGCCCAAATCATTTTCATATTTAATATAGTTTATCAAATCATATTATATTCTCCTACGATTCTTTCATTTATAAATTTTAATGTACCAGACCAAAGACTTAGATGTAGACACACTTTATTTAAAATAACTCCAGAATACGCAAACTCCCCATGGCAAACTGCTTAATGGCAATGAACGATTTTATCTTGAGTGAAGACCTTGACCTATATAATATGAAAAAGGGTACTGTTACATAAACTGTGATATCCTTATTTATTGTTTTAAAGTGTATTTATTTGATTGTATTGTATAAATTGTATGTTCTTATTTCTTTGTATTGACCAACTGTGTGTTTATAAATGGCATCATTGCCGTAAATGTGCAGTATAAATAAATACATAATTAAATAAATAATCTGGACAGAAAGTACTGGCCCTAAGAATAAGACTTAATAAATGCAATTATAATTATTACCTATAATTATAGTAATAATTATAATTGCATTTATTAAGTCTGTTATTCTTAGGGCCGGTACTTTTTGTACAGAAAGTACCGGCCCTAAATCCTATAATCGTTTTAGGTTTATCTGCTGGTGCTCCTCCCGCTGCGGCCGCACATATGCTCCAATTTTCTCCGCTATTTTATCCTTACCAACTGGCAATGGCACAAGCTGCTGCTAGTGGCAAAAATAGCAGTGGAGGCAATTTGGCCGAGATCCAACGAGCTGCAGATTTACACCGTCAGTACCTTCTTGACATGATCCCACCTCCAACCCAGCCGCAACAACGCCACAACTGGAAAACATGATGCGAGAGAAATTGGGAGTAAAATATAAACATTTCTATAATTGTGAGAACCTGTAAATTAGTCGTAAAATGTGAATTTTTAACCTGTACTAGTGGTTTCAGATTTACCCATTTATTTTTGACATTTTTTGATCTACATGACTTGCACTCTATAACCTAAACCCAAACTGTCACAGTCGTATTAACATAGACAGAGTGTCATGCTGAGCGAAGTGACGACACCATCTTTTTTTTTTCACTTTTTTTACTTCTGTTTCACTCTTACGCATAGTAAAGCTGCGACAGTAGTCCTCCCCTTCCGTTCCCATGCCCCCACTTAGTTTCATGTTAGTTTCTCGATTCAATGTGCTAGAAAGAGATACCCCAAACCTGTCCAAGAGATCTTGTCGTCAGGAAGCGCGGAGGGTAGGCTCAGTCTATGTTAATATATACGTCTATGGTCGCAGTCACAGCTAAACTCTTCTTGCTATAAAGACGATGGTAATTTTGATCTTCCTTCTTTAATATTTGTCTCATCTTCCTCATTATTTTCTTATTTCTTCTGGTCTTGTGTTAGACATTCTTCAATTATATTTATCTCAGTTTTATTTTCTTGAGTCAGAAGAAACAGGCAACAGAATAAAACTGGGATGTTGTGATTTAAGAACATCGGCCTAAGAAAAGAAAGAACAATAGCATTATTATATTGTTTGAAATACTACCACTATCAAAGAATTAATCACCATCATTTTGATTACTACAGTAATTCAAGTTTCTGATTAGTTTCACTTTCTCTACCTACATAGAGCTATCTTGCTAAATAATTAACTTATGTCGAATCCCATCCTGATATTGTTTTTGCCATTCATACACAATATTGCGATAAAGATTTAGTATCGCCCAGTCACATTATTTTGGGCTACGCTGTTTTAAACAATAGTTCAAATTATCTCGATGGGATTTACGCATAGACATAATAAGGATAGACAAGGCATACTGAGCAAAATAGTGTAACGCGCGGGCAGTTACGGGCGGCATGATGGGTGTGACCTCGAACTTATCTTGGGAATGAACGTAGTATAATTGTTGATCTGCATCGGTACAGGTACCTATTTAGACCAAACAACACAGCCCGAAGGGCACACACATGCTATAAACAGCGTAGATATTCGAGAAACACCGTCAGTTAGGTAGAGTGTTATAGCTATTCCATTTTATCTTTTCCCATGCGTCACGATTCATATTCAAACATTTTCATTAATATTTTATATTTTGACAACGACATCCGATGTGGACGTCGAAACGTTAATAAAATCATTTTTTAGTTAAATTGTGGCTTATTTCCCATTTAGAATAGTTAATTACAAAAATGCCACAAGGAAATAGCTTCAGAAAAATATTAACCTTCCGATGACCAACCTTTTTTTGTTACACGGATGACCAACGGGGGTAAAAAATGACCCCAGGTCAAAAATGAGCTGGAATGAATGTTTTCAGCATTTAAATCTTCATCTAACAATACATCCTCGTTTTCTGATGACTATTTCATCTTCTGTATCATCATAAAAATCGCTAGCAGTAACAATTCCCTGTAACTCAGCCTCAGTAAGATATTTACGAGCCATATCTTATATGTACTAGTGATGTAACGAATGTCATTTTTTGAACATTCGCGAATACGAATGCGAATGCGAATATCTGCTACCGACATTCGCGAAGGCGGATGCGAATGCGAATATTCAGTTTTTTTTTAATTTGTTTCTATTTTTGTAATGTTTACTTTTATAATGAAAAGTTAATTGATATTTAGTGTAAATCAATCTGAATCTTAAGCTTTATTACATAATACCAAATACCAATAAATAAAAAAAAGTGAAGGCTGATAATGTGATTATACAAGGTTAAGTTCTATCTGTCTATTGCCCTTCATTTGTCCAAAGTTGAACGTAGGCCTCCCACATATTTTTCCACTCTTCTCGGTTCACCGGTTCAGTGCTAATGCTGTCTGTCGATCTGGTCCCTGCGTATCTTTTATCTCATCTGTGGTCCGCCCCTTCCTCTTTTGTAGTTCCAAGGTCTCCAGTGAGTTATCGCTTCATTCCATCTTCCGTCTCTTTGTCTGCTGTTGTGTACTGCATATTTCCATTTGAGAGTAGCTGCATGTTTGAGGTTAACTTACCTTTTCTTAATAAAAAAGATCAGAAGTGAATAGATTTTGATTTTATTAACCTAATATTATCTTAAAATTATTTTCTTTTTCTGGTTTTCATATTCGCAAAACATTCGCACAAATTTCGCGAATGCGGATGCGAATGCGAATATGCAAAAACATGCGAATATTCGCGAATGCGAATGCGAATACGAATATTCGTTACATCACTAATATGTACACAAAATACTAAGAAACTATAATAATATACGCCAGGAAATAATAATAATGACTAACTGTAGCAGACAGGAATGTCATGATTTGTAAATAACAGGCACCACAGTCTAAAAATAGATTTTGATAACGCGCAGTGTAAAACTACTTGGAATTCCACATAATAGAGGGTATAGGGAATTTTTTTTATTTCAAAATGTGAGGATATCTAGAACGATATTAAAGTCAAATAAAAAATAATGAGTTAAAAATTGAAAATACTTTTGAATTTATTAAAGAAAAACATACGCTGGGGTCCAAAATTACTCCCCTCCATAGGTTAAACAAGTTAAATCAAAATATAAAGTCAAACGTACGTCGATGTGTATTATAATTGATATACGTTTTATTACACTTTTATTGAAGTGTTTAATCTTTTTTCACTGTTGAGGATATTGATCGACTCAACATTAAACAACTTGAGTATACTGAGTATTACTAGTATAGAGATAAATATAGAATGGTAATAAATAAATTTAAAAAAAAGCCAAAAAATAAACAGTAATCTCGAAAATAAACAAATAAGTTTCCATTCGACAGAGCTATAGCCACACTCATAAATATTACTTGTCACTTTTCCTTGAAAGAATAAATAGGTGCTTACCGGAAGTAATTAAATTAAAAGAGGACAGTAGTTAGTCGTTCTAACATATGTTTGAAAATAAAAATCATTTGATAAACCAATAAACAATAAATTTAAATAATAACCAACAAATGCACTCCTGATACTGTCACTTAAAATCATAAACGTCAAACATAGTAAACAAAGTAAAACGAAAAGTTATATCACCGTCATGCCATGTTGTTTATCCTTGTTTAACTTATTGTGGTTTCTATGGACAAGCGACTTAATTTTGCGATACAGTGAACTCTCCCTTGAACGGACAGTAGTTGTTCCGCATAAAGTGTTCGTTTAAAGGAGGTGTCCGTTGAAGAGAAAAAAAATATGTTAACTTAAATTTTTTTAAAATAATTGCATATATGTATGTATATATAAAAAGAGATACTAGCTTAATATTACGTAACACAAGTTTTTTTCTCTGCATTCTTCTCTCAAAATATCATATTGGTACAAAATATAATTGTGATCCTATCTTTAGAAGCCTTGCCTCCAATGCACCTTTCTCCTTTCAGGGCATAAGTTTTCTTGGGTAATGCTCTAAACTCTAAAAAATAATCCCGTCACATCTGCGTTAATAGTGTCTCGAGGAGAGTACCTACCTATATTGTAATTAAAATAAGTAGTTTTTCTTTTCAGTTAAAAACTACTAATAAATCTGCAACAGCTGCTTCGCCACATACAGATTTGAAGGAAATATTGTGTCGCTTACAAAATTTCTCGACCATCCACCAGAAGCTGTCATATCAACGCTTAGTTCCCTTGCAACTTTTAATGACTTGAGTAATTTTACCAGAAACAGAAATATTTTTAGACCGCACTTCACAAAACCAATCGAAAACAATTATTTATAGGTCTAATGCAGTACCATCGGTTTCCAAAAATTTTCTTTTTGCTTCCAGGTTTCCGTTCTCAGAAAACTGATTGATTAAATCACTTTTATGTTTCAAAATTTCACTGGCTTTAGGTTTTCCAATTCCAAATTTTTCAGCTAACTGTCATAACACTTAATTTATGCCTCTCCATAATGAACCACATCGATTTTTTCTTTAAAAACTCAAAACAATATAAAACTAGACACAAAATTTATTATGAAATTTAATCCGAAAATATAATTTATTTAAAAAAACACTCTTCAAAAAACAACGACATCTATTGGATATGCTTAATCAGACATTCCGGTTAAAATTCTTAAATCCTTGTTCCAGTCAAAACACAATTAACAATTTCCTGATATCGCATTTCTTTCACTGACCAACAAAAACATTAAGTTTTTATTACTTATGTAGTGTTGATAACGTGAACAGTAGTATCAAATATCAAGTCGTGAACATCTGTATTGATTTGAAATAATAAAAATGTAGTAGGTATTTATATGTAAGTAAATACATATAGTTTTATATTGTAAAATATTTGGAAAAAAATGTTAATTTTTTTCATTTACTGTCCGCATTTACATATCATTTACTGTCCGTGTCCGTTGTTGAGAGTGTCCGTCGAAGGGAGTTAAAGGATACAGGTTCATAAATGGCCAAATAATTTTTGTTTTAAAAATCGTCCGTATAGAGGAGGTGTCCGGCGAAGAGAGGTGTCCGTTAAGAGAGAGTTTACTGTACTAGTTTCTGTGCGTAAAAATAGACCTAGTATAAAAAGTAATTCGTGAATAATTTCATGCATGGGAAAAGTTAGAGTGGAATTACTGTAGAACCATTGCCGCATCATCTTTGATAGTCTGCCGTAGTTGCACAAGAAACATCAGAAACAAATAATTCCAGACCACAACCTATGTGTCATTATGACTTGAAAAACAATGTATCGTTAGAAAATACATAACATATTTATGTGGTTCTACAAAGTTTTCTCAGAATTTAACATATCTACAATATGTTACTCATATCATCGTCTAGGCTACATATTAGATACGAGCTAAATCGATTAGATGTCATGATATGCTGAATCTGGAACCCCAGTACAAGTGTAACCGAATTAAGTCCTCAATACAAAATAAAAACGTTTCTACATTTGTAGGTGGACTTAATTTGACTTTATAAAATTTCTCTTCCAATTCTTTACATCAAATGTAACTTACACGCAATATGTGTTTTTCAGTTCAAGAAGTATGTAAATTTATATTTTGACTTGATAATCAATCGTAAAATGGAAGCTTTGCTACCTGTATTAATCGATTTTTTATTTTCTTGTAAATAATAAAACAAATGAAAGTGAGACTTGGATGCTGCTATCAGAATCGTTGATATTTTTTTAGGAAGTCGCTTTTATTTATATTGATTGTAATATGTTTACAAAAGTTTATTTCTCTATAGAGCGTTTCACGTTAAGAACGGAATGTTGTGTAGATAGGGCTACGTATTTCTTATGGATGATAGAATTGCGCAGATGCCGCTTCTATCGTATCGAAAATGAATCATCGGCAATCAGTAGCAATATAGTTCAGAGAAATAAGGTTTTTGTCGGGACACTTGAGCAGCCAGGTTGGTTGCAAATGGATTTTTTGGGTACTATACTGCCCTGTTAAGAATAGAAGTCGTAACTGACAAAATCCCTATTTTGAGATATTCCATGTTTTAGATTTGATTAACTGCCATCAACTGTAATGACTCATTAAAAATCTTGTTACAACATCGCAATATATTTTTTGAGTACAAATTTAATGAGTGCGTGCAATTTTCTTTCAGAGTATTTGAAATTAGACTTTTGATAGATACGACATTTAATCCTAACAAATCATAAAAATAAGGTAAAGTAAAAAGTCTTATCTTAATCAAAGTTATAGTTTATTAAGATAAACAAAATAACATAAAGTCATAATTAGTTTTTTTAATCATGTAAAGCTCCAGGTTCCATTGAAGTTGGTAAATTATTCTAAAACGTTTGTCTGCTTTTAGGCATGTGTTCACACAGTTTGGATATAATTACTTGTTTTCTTTCAGCCGTTATGCCTCTAGGAATGGAATTGGGTGAAGGTTTTGTCATTCCGTTTTGCAATCTTTGCATTCAGAATGTTTACTTCACTTTCTGTCTCTGAGGTGAAGCTGGTTTTGTACGAAAAAGTATATTTACCTATAGAAAAATTTACTTGAACCATTTGATTTAGGTATGGCCTGGTATTAATTTTATTCAGTTTATATGCAGAAGTACCATCTTGTCATTCAAAAAAGTCAGCTAATTCCATAACAATTACTTTAAAAAACTTTTCGACCTTCTAGATACAACACTAGCTGTGGTTTTCCGTTTGGTTACTTGTTCAGAGCGTTATTAAAAATAAAATTTTTCTGTTCGTCTTTTTGCAATTTCCAAAATTCTCCATTTATTTCTGTTCGTCTCGCTTCTGTAATTTTTTCGGAACATCTCCTCTTGCAAGAGATACAAGATGGTTTTACACGGTGCTTAGCAATTGTGGCTGTTAATTTTCTTTTTTTTTTCTCATTGCTAGGCTCTCTTTAAATTTCTTTCGTTTACGGATTTCCCCTGTTTTAGTTAAATTGTCGTTTTCTGCCCTTTCAACAGATACATATATCTACCAAGATGTCTTGAATAAAATGGAGACAGTCTTCCTTATCTTCTTCTTCACCTTTGGAATCAGATTCTTCAGGAACAACATTTGCAGCTCTCAAAGTTACATCACTAATAATCTTCACTTTATTTTAACCTTTTATGTTTAATTTCGGTTCCTCAATTTCTTCCGTCTCTGAATCTGACAAAATAAAATCGGGGTCATTATCATGCTGAAGTTTCGGTTCCTCACTTTCTTCCGTCTCTGAATCTGACAAAATAAAATTGGGGTCATTATCATGCTGAATTTTCGGTTGATCACTTTCTTCCGTCTCTGAATCTGACAAAATAAAATCGGGGTCATTATCATGCTGAAGTTTCGGTTCCTCAATTTCTTCCGTGTCTGAATCTGACAAAATAAAATCGGGGTCATTATCATGCTGAAGTTTAGGCTTCTTCACGACACGTCGTCGTAAACTATGTATTTTCTCTCTTTGTTGGTTATTTAAAATATGCAGCATTTTAAATGCTCTGCTATTTCTGTCCATTGTTACTGGTTCAGTTAATAAACTTTAATGTAAACACACTTAAAAACACTATAACAATAAGATTAATACTAGAAAATCAGATACGCCGAATAACGCTTACAACCGGTTAAATTTTAGGTTAAGAAACTAAAAAGGCGGGAACCATAGATATATAATACTCTAGATTGCGCCCTGCGATCTTAAAATGGGTAACGGTTGCGACAGAGATAAATGAGCCTATTTGGTCGGTAGTCTCTTTTTAATTTAAGGGGAATATCGGCGACGTGAATATCCCACTTTATCGAGTAATATGTGTTGACAGTTGGAGCGGGTGGTGACGGGAAATGGTCTTTGGTCTTCGGACGTAGGTAATCGTGGTTCGAATCCCATACCAACTTTACTTTTTTTATTTTTATTTAATCAATATTGCGTTTATTAGATATTTTTACATCTGAAAAATGGACCTAAGTAAATCTAGCAGATAATAAATGTATGTATAGTAAGTTAATATTGGAATACATAATTTGTGAACTGCATAGTAAAATAAAAGTCATTCGTTATTAATATAAATTCGTCCTTATTCGAATGATGTGAATGTTTGTTTTGCTTCTACTTTTTTAAAAAATTGTAACAATAGTTTCATAAATAAAAATAATGTCTAATTACTTATAATTGAATCGGTCATTTCAAAAACAGCAAAGTCCACAATTTTCAGAAACTAACTTTTTGAGAGGAATAGACTCCTTTAAGATAAACGTTGTGTGAAAAAACGACACCAGTCCAGTAAAAACATTAGCAACAAAACTACAATATAACTCTGAATTTTGATGTCATCCATTTCATCCATCTTTCGACTATTACTAGTTAGTTTTCTTTGCTCTTCTGTAAAATTAGGAATATGTGACTCATGTTGGTTTTGAAATGACCGATTCAATTAATAAATCGATGGTACATTATGCTGATATTAATTATTGGTAATTTTTTACGAATATTTTTAACAATTACTTTATACTATTCTACAATTAACTTATTAAAAAAATAACATTGGCTTTTATATTTTTAAAAATCTATAGGTACCTATACAGTTTTTCTTATTTGTTATATATTTCTTTGGATAGATTTACTTTAGAGATGTAATAATATCTAATAAACGCAATATTGATTAAATAAAAAATAAAAAAAGTAAAGATTGGTACGGGATTCGAACCAGGATTATCCACGTCCGAAGACAAACGACCAGTTCTCGTCGCCATCCGCTCGAACTGTCAAACCATCTAAAATACTCGACGACAGAGTAGGATAGTGACGTCGTCGATACTCCCCTTGAATTAGAAAGAGACTACCGACCAAATAGGCTCATTTATCTCTGTCGCAACCGTCACCCATTTTAAGATCGTAAGGCGCAATCTAGAGTATTATATATCTATGGCGGGAACACTATGAATAATTATATAGGTTATATCTTCCTATTGTTAGAATATTTTGTCGAAACTACACAATTGTTAAGCAAATTTGTTGTAACTACAAATCGTCTTGTGAAGATACGACTAAAAATGTTAACAAATGGAGATTCGACAAATTGGCTTAACATAAACTGTATGAATGCAGATCCGACAAAATTTTAAAATGGAATAACTTATTTTTAAACAGCAGATATGCCTTTCATTCTTAACATATAGGTAGAGTATTTGGCTATCAATGTGTTGGCGTTATAACCTAAGAAAACTCAAAATTGCAGATACGACTTCTATTCTTAACAGGGCAGTATATACCTAATACATTATAAATACAAAAATGCCCGTCACAGTTCGGACGAGAAACTTAGTTATTAACAAATTAATAAGGGTCAAAAATGGCAGTTTTTTCGTTTAAATCGCTACAGGTAAAAATAGGATAATTAAATATCTTATTTATAATATTCTTCTTTTTGTAGATGAGCCAAGGTTTAAAATGGCACTTTTTGAATTTTGGTCCGATCCTTTTTTGTTTCGGAAAGTGCAAATTAAGACTAAAATTTCAAAAATAAAAAATGTACTATAACTTTTGCGAAAATGGCCGTAAGACTTTCATATTGCACGAAAAGTTTAGTCAAACATTCCATATAATGCACAAAAATTTTTAAGACCATTCGTCAATTAGTTTAAATATTATTCAATTTGTTTATCGCAAAGAGCTTTTTTTTCCCAATGTTATTGTTCAGAAAATAATAATGACAAAAATTTTTAAATAATTATTTCAACTAAATATTATTTTAAAATATTTTTTTTAATTATTAATTAAAATTATACTTCAATTTTCATTAATTTAAATATTAATTGAATTAAAATTAATAAATAAATAAAATATATACATTTATATTTAAATGTAATAATATCCCATATACAAACTATAATTTAAAAAAAATTGATATTCCATTAAAAATAAAACTTTTAATGAACAAAAAATATATAAACTTAATAATAACATAAATTAGAATTTAGAATGAAATTATTTTTACTGATTCAATAAACAATTAATTTTTAAAACAACAATAAAAAATAAAATATAAAGTAAATTATTTTAAATTATTTTAAAATTTTTTTAAAATTTAACCACATGCAAGAATAATAGTTATATTTTTAAAGTATTGAAAAAAATCATTAGAAAGTCGTTTTTATCACTCCGAAAAAAGTTTAGTAAAATAGAGTCATTTTTGGCTTCTAAACAATTTGAATAACTTTGTTAATATTGACTAGAGTAAATCTACTTTGGGATTTCAAAAGCTGGTATATTTATACGAATTTTCGGAAAAAAACTTTTTGCCTAGGTTAATGAGGTTCAAAGTTAGCCACTTTTATTATTTAATTCGCAGTTACTTTTATATACATCAAATTCTCCTGTAACAGTGTTAGTTACCATACTACTCCGAAACGGCGTGACCGATTTTTATAAAATTTTACACGTTTATCCTTTAGGACGTTGAAGAGGTTTTAATCCATTTTTTATACCCATAAGTTATAAGGGGGGTTGCCCCCCTTACATTTTTTTTTATTTTTTCGGACAAAATTGTCTACCCTAATTTTATATATCGATAAATTATATATGTATATTCGGAAGGTCTTAGAATCGGTCGTAATCTATTTTTCATATCCCTGAGTAATAAGGGGAGTTCCCCCTAACATTTTGTAATGTTAGGTGGGGTTGTGTGTACATAACGTACTCTATAAGACTAAGAGTACATACAAATTAAAAAAATTATGATCAAAATCCATCAACAAGTTCCAGCGATATTAATCGCAGCATATGTTTGCAGAATCAGTTTTATTTTTTGAGGGCACGTATGTATTTTAGTAATTCCCCTCCACCGACCACGAATTAATTCCGTTCGGACGCCATTTTTAAAGCTTTATTAACCACTCTGTCGGGGTTCAAAGTTTACTCAAACTTTTACACATAACCTATATATCTTCAACTTCAAAATGGCTCTAGTTAGGTTGCTTAATTGTTATAAACAAAGTAGCCGTCAATTAAATAAAAAAAAGTGGCTAACTTTGACCGCAATTAACCTAGGCGAAAAGTTTTTCTTTGAAAATTCGTATAAAAATACCAGTTTTTCAAATTCCATTGTAGTTTTAGCCTGCAGTTAATATTAACAAAGTTATTCAAATTGTTTATAAGCAAAAAATGACTCTATTTTAGTAAAATGTTTTCTGAGTGATAAAAATGACTTTTTAATGATTTTTTTAAATGCGTTGAAAATATGACTATTCTTCTTTCATGTTGTTTTCACAGAATTGCTGTATCATTATTATTTTCTGAACAATAACATTGCGAAAAAAAAAGCTCTTTGAGATAAACAAATTGAATAAAATTTAAACTAATTGGCGCATCGTCTTAAAATTTTTTGTGCATTGTATGGACTGTTTGACTCAACTTTTCATGCAATATGAAAGTCCTAAATTCATTTTCGCAAAAGTTATAGCAAATTTTTTATTTTTGAAATTTTAGTTTTATTTTGCAATATCTGAAGCAACAAATAATCGGACCAAGATTCAAAAAACGCTATTTTAAACCTTGGCTCATCTACGAAAAGAAGAATATTATAAATAAGACATTTAATTACTCTATTTTTACCTGTAGCGATTTAAACGAAAAAACTCTCATTTTTGACCCTTATTTGTTAATAACTAAATTTCTCGTCCAAACTGAGACGGGCATTTTTGTATTTATAATGTATTAGGTATATAGTACCCAAAAACCCATTTGCAACCTGGCTGCTCAAGTGTCCCGAACATGGTATATTTTTGCCTTATTTCCCTGGTGTAATACGGTCCTGATAGATCTGGCAACACTGATCTGCATAAGCCAAACGTTCCGTTCTTAACGTGAAATAAAGTATAGCACAACAAAATCGTTTAATTTCAAAATATTTTCATGCCAGTTTTAGAAACGTTTCGTACAGGTGATTTTAGTTAAGAATAATAATTAAAACCTGCACATTAAACGCATAAAAGATATTATTTGTTTTGATGAAGTCATGTGATTATGTAAAATTTGAATTATATCGTCAAAATTAAACGGAAATCAATCGAGTATATCTTTGTTGCCTTTCTAATTTTCTTTTGAATAATATTTTTCTACTTTCTATAGTTTCAGTACATTTCATCTTTACGAAGACCTTTAACTTCAGCTCTAAGTTATTGTCTGAGAGAACAGAATATCTAACATAGTAATACAGTAAAACCTCCGTTAACCAAAATAATTGGGGGCAGGCCGTTTCGGATAAAAAAATTTCGGTTAAAAATAACATTGTTTTTTATATTCTTCTTGTCTCAGATTACATAGTATTGGAGAGATGCAAAACATCGTTGTCAAAGGGAAACACAAAGAAAAATAGAAGATTTCTTTAAAAAAAGACTCTAAACATGTTCATTTTCCTTTAACTTTATTGCATTTTTTAAAATTTATTATGTATTGACGAAATTATTGAAACTGTCAGCCATTTCGGTTAAACGATGTTTCGGTTAAAAAGGTTTCGGTTAACGGAGATTTTACTGTATGCGCAATTATTAAACAAAGCACACACAAATTTGATAAATGTTGACGGTTTGAAAAATAAATTTTGTTAGAACTTTTGACCACGTGCTCAAAATTCTTCTTTAAGTGCTGTCTCCCAATCTTCATTATCTTTAATCTATCTACCTCTGTTCTAAGAGTTCTATAGGACTGCATTTAAAACAGTCCCTTAAATTTTTCAATCAGAACACTCTCATTCCTCCTCTTATCTTTCCCTGTAAATTATGTCAAAGTGTCACGAGGACAATACAATCGGTAATTTGAAAAATTCGAGTGTAATTCGTTAAGATTATTTTATGAATAAAACTGTATTTTTAAATCATTTTAATTAATATTTTATCGATATCTTCATCTGAATATTTGCTAAACTTACTCATGGCGTTGACTTTGACAAGTTGTAAAACATTAATTGTGATTAATATCACTGACGGGCAATGTCATAGCAACGACGGGCATCTGACGTGTACTTGACGACGGGAAATTATTATCAAAAAAAATTATCAACATTAATAGTCCAAGAGGCAGCGCTGAAAAATCTCTTTGAATTTACTACAGCCAGATTTTTCACAGTTGATTACTGTGATTGTGTAGAGAAACATACTGCGGTCGGTCAAGCGAAACGTAGAACAGGGGTTACTGAGAGGGTATCAAAGTTGCTTTCCTACAAAGGTAATTAAATCCATTTACTAAGGCTGAAAATCAATACACACATTCTAAATTAAATATAAATAAAAGTTATTATAGTCGGTCAGCTGTATGACGGGACAGAGCCGGTCGGTCGGCCCCAGTGAATGTACAGGGTTATTCACTACATTTCGACCCCCTTGTAAACTGCTTTATTTACAGAATTAGAAAAAAATGTAAAATACAAAAGTTATTCGATTTTTAAATTATTATTTTTTTGACGTATATATCGTACTAGTGACGTCATCCATTTAGGCGTGATGACGTAATCGACTATTTTTTAAATGGGAATAGGGGTCGAGTGCTAGCTCATTTGAAAGGTTATTCAATTCCCTTTTCAGTAATATAAACATTAACATGATTAATTATACAGGGTGTCCAAAAAAAATTTTTTAATTAAATTAATTGTTTAATTAATAATTCAAAAAAATTTTGGACACCCTGTATAAATAATGATCTTAATGTTTATAGTACTGTATAGAGAATTGAATAACCTTTCAAATGAGCTAGCACACGACCCCTATTCTCATTGAAAAAAATAGTCGATTACGTCATCACGCCCAGATGGATGACGTCACTAGTACGATATATATGTAAAAAAATCATAATTAAAAAATGGAATAACTTTTTTATTTTACATTTTTTTCTAATTCTGTAAATAAAGCAGTTTACAAGGGGGTCAAAATATAGTGAATAACCCTGTACATTAATTGTGGCCGACCGACCGGCTCTGTCCCGTCATACAGCTGACCGACTATAATAACTTTTATTTATATTCAATTTAGAATGTGTGTACTGATTTTCAGCCTTAGTACCTAAATGGATTTAATTACAAATAATAAATGATGGTTTTGCTTGTTTTCGATTCAGAGGGTTGCACACCCGCTAGACAGGCTGTTTCTACTATTTCAGGCGTCTTCAGTAGCGTTTGTTAGCGTGCACACCTCTGAATCGAAAAATAGCTCTACCATAATTTTAAATGGAATCTGAAAAATAATTCAAATTTCCCATTATACGCGATACAGCGACATCTCATAACAAATTGAAGAGTCTCAGATGCAGATTCCACCAATTTAATAAAAATTAAAATGGTAAATAGTAATTTAAACCTGAGACTTTTCGTGTAGAAAGTTCTTACTGGTACATCCTTATTTTGCGACTTTTTCAATTAATAAGACAGCAGACGACGAATATAGAAAACGAAAGGTAAACGATCACATTCCGCCTTCATTCGTCTAGGAAAAAAAGACAGCAGAGGAACTTTCAGTACTCAAACCGAGTAAAGGAAATAAAAATAATAAATGATGGTTTTGCTTGTTTTCGATTCAGAGGGTTGCACACCCGCTAGACAGGCTGTTTCTACCATTTCAGGCGTCTTCAGTAGCGTTTGTTAGCGTGCACAACAAAGTAGCGTTAACAAACGCTACTGAAGACGCCTGAAATGGTAGAAACAGCCTGTCTAGCGGGTGTGCAACCCTCTGAATCGAAAACAAGCAAAACCATCATGTATTATTTTTATTTCCTTTACTCAGTTTGAGTACTGAAAGTTCCTCTGCTGTCTTTTTTTCCTAGACGAATGAAGGCGGAATGTGATCGTTTCCCTTTCGTTTTCTATATTCGTCGTCTGCTGTCTTATTAATTGAAAAAGTCGCAGATTAAGGATGTACCAGTAAGAACTTTCTACACGAAAAGTCTCAGGTTTAAATTACTATTTACCATTTTAATTTTTATTAAATTGGTGGATTCTGCATCTGAGACTCTTCAATTTGGATTTAATTACCTTCGTAGGAAAGCAACTTTGATACCCTCTCAGTAACCCCTGTTCTACGTTTCGCTTGACCGACCGCAGTATGTTTCTCTACACAATCACAGTAATCAACTGTGAAAAATTTAGCTTTAGTAAATTCAAAGAGATTTTTCAGCGCTGCCTCTCCGTCTATAATATTACAAGAGAGTGAAAATAAATTGAAAATAATGCGACAGTTTTTCGAAAACTTGTTGCGTGGCAGTAGAATACATACAACATTAAAGTCTTTGTAAATAAACATTCAGTGACATTTATCACAATTAATGTTTTACAACTTGTCAAAGTGAAGTTTTATTCATGAAATAATCTTACCGAATTACATTCGAGCGCTTAAAATTGCCGATTTGTATTTCCCTAGTGACAATTTGACATTAGATGCAGAACTAAAAGTTTCTTTTGGTTAATTTTCTTAAATGTGACAATTGACAAAACTCTAAAACTCGTAATTAAACAGAGACAAAATAGTTAAAAATTATTTTCAGTAAAATAATGTAAGTAGGTTATTCCCAGTATAATAATATTCTGATTGGACAGAATTAAACACGTGATGAAAAATCTTACTACATGATTGGAAATTGAAATCATTAAAAAATAATCGCTGAAATTTTTGTTTTTGTAGGTTTCTATTGATCAGAATTTGAGTTTATTTGTTTAAGTATATTGTTGAGTACATATCAAATTTTTTTTGAAAAATTACTATAATTTCGCCGATTTATGCAAAACCTAGTCTTAACCTGGTTAATATTTTAATATTTTTTATTTCAAAAATCCACAAGAAAATAAAATTCCTGTAGCTGGCTGTATACCATAAATCACAAAAAATACAAGATCCTTTGTAAAAGGTATATTTAAATAACCCCAATAAGGGTTACATCACAAAACAAAACGTTTTCGGATTAATAAGTAATCCATCATCAGTGTTAAGCCAATAGCATGCATGCGTGAGCCACCAAAAAGTTATGGGTAAGAACCCTTTAAAAGTTACAAGATCTTAAATGATACTACATATTTTTAATAAAACAGTTGCAAATATTCCTGGATATAACCCAGGGCAACACAGGACTCTAACCCACGTGGATGTGATATGCAAGGAATGAACCTCACATGTTCAGTTGACAATCAATTTTCAATTTGTGAGGTTCATTCCTTGCATATCACATCCACGTGGGTTGAGTCCTGGGTTATATCCAGGAATATTTGCAACAACCTTCTGTTTTATTAAAAATATGTAGTATCATTTAAGATCTTGTAACTTTTAAAGGGTTCTTACCCATAACTTTTTGGTGGCTCACGCATGCATGCTATTGACTTAACACTGATGATGGATTACCTATTAATCCGAAAAAGTTTTGTTTTTTGATGTAACCCTTATTGGGGTCTTTTAAATATACCTTTTACAAAGGATCTTGTATTTTTTAATTTTTTATTTCGCAAAATTAACACTTGATACCAGATCTAAAATAAAATTTTACCCTAGCAAAATACGGTGATAGTTTGAAATTAAACGATTTTAATGACATCGATTATCTGACAAAAGCTGACAAAACAGACATTCTGTTTAATAATTTTTTGGGGGTTTTAAATCTAGTCTTTATTTTTTAGTATTAATGTTATTTTGAATAAAAAACAATTGGTTTCCTTCTATGTATTTCGATCAGTTGAATAATTAAACAATTATCCTTTTAATTCATAATTGGTGGTTGTCCAATAAAGTTATATAATATGTAAACAAGAAATTATTTTATGTTGTTCCGTACAAAAAAAGATCCCTACAGAAATTTCTTAGATTTGGTACTTTTTACTTTTTTACGTAGCAATTAAAATATTAATGGTGAGATATTTTAACCTTTAGTTTTTCTCTTTCGAACGGTATCTAGAAATGTATTTTTTCTTTATTCTTGATTGTTAACTGTTTTATATAAGACATATTTTATTATTGTTTATTATTATTTATGTATTGTATGCATTTAAAAAAAATCTTAGAAAGTTTGAACAGGCTATATATCAAACCAAGATTTTCACCATAAAAAATAATACAAAAACGATCAATCCATTCTCATGTAAAAATAATTACTTTATTCAGTTTTAAAAATATTATTTAATATTTAAAAATGCAGAAAACATATGAAGCCTCGTTCTAGTCTACAGTATTGCCTACTGTATCACTTTTTTCTGGAATATGCTTATACTGACATTTTATAAATATCGTTATTAGGATAACGAGCAATCAGAATTGAACAAAAGAAAAATAATTTAACATTACAATACAGTCTTTAACAATTTACCTATAAATAAAGGAGTTTTAAGTGGCTATTTACGTAGAAAAATATCAAATCAGAGAAAATTTTTGTTAACCTTTTAGCTAGTTACTATATATTTTTGTGACAGTTTTAAATTATAATTATGCCTACGGGAGCTAGTATTTGTAATGTTACATTTCGATATTTATCACTGGCTATCTTTGTTTTTATATAAACCAGGTACTCGTTACATTTTTTATCGTTTTTATTTTACGATGAGTTTGGGACGAAAAATTTTGTTTCCAATTATGAAGCTGATTGATGATTTTTAAAAAAATCTAAAATTTATTTTTATTTTGTATCAATATTTTTGATGTGATTAGAGTACAAATTAAATTTGTAAGATATTAGAATAAAATATTTTCTGTAATACGGAAGCGATAAATTTTAGGAATTAAAATATTTTTTATTTGAAGAATAAGATGAAAATTAATGATTATATCCTTACAACCTTGACATTATCGGCTTGGCCACTTTTTTTAGTCGGGGTTCCAATGTTGAAAATCGCGCCCTTCCCTTACATACTTATACTTTTTTTTTTTTTAATTTCCAACAATTATATTTTCATATATGAAAAACAATTTTTTAAATTCAAAATATATTTGTTACAACAGTAAATTTTTAACACGAGTTACATTTGTTTTTATATTAAGTGATTGCATGATCATAAGAAAAATATGTGTGGTCACAGTCACATAATATGTAATATAAAAAATATATTATATATAGTCATATAAAAAATACATTAAAATGTATTATAATAATACATTATAATAACGTTTGTCGCTGGGATGGTACGATTTTTTAAAATTCATCAACTACACTATCTTTATCTATATTTACAGTAAGTTTTTATTCACCAAAATTCACCATTAGATGCTCCAAACAGTCTACAGCATTGTCGATCGAAGTTTTGTTTTCTATTGTGCTCGGCTAACAAAAAATTATAACACAAGTACCACTTGTTACAGGAATTGTGGCAAATTTTTGCGCTCATATGCTTGTTATTCATATTTTTGCACCTTGACAGTGAAAATAAAGTCTACCTGTGCATTATTCTTCGGATGCCATATGCAAAGCTCCACATCAGCGAACAAATACCCAATTTCTTTCTATAGTTGTAATACGACGAAAACACTTCGACCTATTTAAATATAGTAGCGGTGCGGCGTCCACGCACTCCACAACAGTCCCATATATTTCTTTACCAGAAATGTTGTTTTCTACCACGTCTCTAAGTTTTTTCTACTTACTTACTTAATCAGTAGATCCATTCAGACCTAACCTTTCGGTGTTAAGCCTAAGTTTTTTCTAATATTATTTTTGCTATCTACACTACTCCCAAAAATTAACGCACCACCTTAAAAATGGATCATTTTTGATGTCTCGAATTTCCTAAACCTGTTGTCCGATTTAAGTGATTTTTTTAATATATTATAGCCTTATTCTTTAACAATATCGCTGTAATAATGTTGTTGCTAGACAGGTAAATTGTCATTGTATCCCGGGTGTACCAATCAAACTGAGATTTTTTATCAAAGTTTGAGTCACCCTGTGGAATATTCTAGCATTTATAAAATACTGAAATTAAAACCCAACTATCACCTCAGGTTTTCTTAACATTCTGTTTTTTTATTCATTCGCTTATGTTGGAAAACAAAAAAGTTAGGTACTTTAAAAACTAGCCATGTTTTTCAATAATAAAGGATGTTTTTAAATAAGTATGAGAAACTTTAAGGGATAATTTTGCATGAAAAAATATTGTTGATGTTGAAATTTTTCTTACAAACTGACGATTTATTTATAGCTCTAAAACCGGTTGAGATATGCAAATGAAATTTGGTGGGTTTTAAGAGGCAGTTATTGCGCATTTTTTGACATACAATTAAAAATTTTATATTCACCATTAGCGCGCATACTTGCTGGAATTATAGACCCAGAAATTGGCATGTTCATGTCTCGAGCCTTACAAAACCAATTGAACACAGGTTGATCCACAGCAAGTTCTTTGGTTATAGGAAATTTTCTTTTTTTTTGGTCAGCTCTTTAGTGAACTTAACGATCAGTTGAGTCTTGAGTGCTTGACGGGTAGGCCTGTTGGACACCAGACTCAGTAAAACACAAGTTTAATTTATATAAAAATGTATTATTATAAATGCATAACGTATAAAAAACAACTTCGTTTTACAATAAAACAAAATTTCAATCCCGACGAAGGTTGATAAAGCTAAGACCTACTGTTGATTACCTGCGAACAAAATAAATACCGTTAATTAATGTGACCACCTGATGCCTTATTTAGTACATATACTCACACACACCAAATAGGAAAGATTGCCGGTGCGAGTGTAGGGTGGAGATACCAATCAGTACTTGGCCTGGTAAGGAACGGTTCAGTGATTAAGCAATACTTATGTCCAGTTGCACCAACAAATAGACGATTGATTTGGATTGCCCGTTTATTTTAAAATATAGTTGTCAAAAAACTGTCAAATTAAAAACAGAAATTTTAACGATTCTTCCAAAAAATATTAAATTTTAACTTTTTTCGACAGAAAAGAAAAGTGTTCTGTTATTATATTTGATGGTAAAAAATTTAATATTTTTCGAGAGAATCGTTAAAATTTCTGTTTTTAATTGACAGTTTTTGGACAATTACTATATTTTAAAATAAACAGGCAATCCAAATCAAAAAATCAATCGTTTATTTGTTGGTGCAACTGGACATTAAACGCTGCGACAAGACGGTTTGGCCTTATGTCGATACGTTAAGAGTCCGGTTGGCCTCCGGGCAATATCTTTGGGCCAGTCGAGTTTCCAGATAAATACGCTGGCCGAACACCGTTACATATTTTAAATTTTTCGGTCAACTTCCTGGTCCTTTTTTATATCCATTTTTTCGTTGATAGAGATGTGTTCCGTTTTTCCCGCCATACTCGTTAGTTACAAAACCACACTAATACCACAGTAAAAAAACTGTCGTCAAGTAGTTAAGTGACAAGCAGAAAAAATCAATAAGCGGTAGGCAACACTAGTTAACACAAGAATGATCGAATTTTATTGACGTTTATAGGGCCTTTCATCGATTCTTATTTATTTTGAGCTTCTGTCATGTATCACATAATATTAATGTATCTCCGCCATACGTCTTTGGTTTGTATCATTGGTGTATACCGTGGGTATATACCAATAACGTATGACGTAGATATAGTAATATTATGTGACACATGACACAAGCTCGAAACAAGTGACTGCGAATGAAAAGCCCTATTGAAGGTATTTTTATCATTTACGGGTACATACTAGGAAACTCCGATGATGGGTGCTTGCAGTCGTTTAAAAAAATGGTCGTTATAAACAGGTATAAAAGAGCGGAGATTTCCATTTCTAATGATTGGGAATTCAGAATCGTTCGTTATACGCAAGTGGTCACTTTATAGGATCACTGTGGTGGTAATTGATCGCTTACAGGGGTTTTACAGTATATATTATTTTTAGAGAGATTTTATAAACATTCAATTATATTGTGGCGTTTAATAATATTATGTTAATAAGTGGTTTCCACTGTACATAATAGGGAATAATAACAAATGACAAAATCCAAAGTTGGGATGAAATCTCGATACATAATAATCGTACCTTAGAATGTAATATTATTACATTTTGGTTCATTTTACTCTTTAAAAAACGTACTAGTTAATGACAACTCTTAAAAATTTATTGCTTCCTATATTAAAATAGAAGGAAACCTCCATAAATAAAATCGTTACTAATATTCGTTTTGAAGTGGGGACCTGTTAATTTTATATTTGTTAGGCCAGTGAAATGTGTTGGCCTTTAATTTGATTTGCGAGCAGGAAACTGTACTGTATGGAGATCTTAAAAGTAGCTCCCATAAGAAACAATGCTTTAGAAAGTGAAAGTTTTGATATGCACGGAGTAGATCACAGATCAGCGCATTTAGCACAAAATAAATCGGTTTTTAAATACAGCATATCTAGAGACTTGTAACTTTTCAGTGTGATGTGTGTTCAGGATGATGTCAGGAAAAAGTCTACTATAGAAAAATGGGTGGAAATGCATAGTTGCATGTTAAAGTGCATAAACATGTCAAAATAAGTGTATTAAAGGACAGATTTTGTTATTCGGGGGTCTTTGGGGTCGCTGAAGATAAATACGCCATCAGAACCGATTACCGGAACACCTGGTGCCTAGGATCACTGCTAAGGCACGTCATCTGAAGTGTTAAGGATTTTCGGCACTAAATTAATGCAAATAGGTTACTCGGGGTTTTTGGGATCGCACAAGAATATGCCATCAGAACCAACCCCAGTGCACCTGGTGCCCAAAAACCCTCCAAACTCCAGAAGATAACATGCCTTAACAGTGACCTTGGGCACCAGGTGGTCCGGGAGGCATCTAAACATTACGTATATGTATTTGGCACCTAGGACTTTTCTATTGGTTCTTTGCGGTACGCGGCCTTATTTCAACCAATAGGCGGCAAGGTGCCAAACATGTATACGGAATGTTCGTATACCAAAAGAGACGACTTTTTATTAAAGTTAGTTAAAAGGAGGCTGATTTTAAAATATTTTTTGTTAATGTATTTTTAAAGGAAATAAAACAATTATACATAGTAGTCCATGTGGCGAGACCGTTCCCGTCAAAAAATTTCTGATTCGGTTTCTTTGTGGATTCCTATTCAAAAATATCTGCTTTAAACAAATCTGAACGGTACCCGGCGGAATTTTTGGGCAGAAATTGTTTAAACAATTTTTTTAAACAAATACAAAAGATCACCTTTTTTGCCCCGAAGAATATTTTTTTAGGTTTTTTGGGTCATTCTAAACAAGAAAGGTATCTTGTGATTTTTCTCAAAAATTGATAGTTTTCGAGTTATAGGCGATTTAAAATCTAAAAAACGCGGAAATACGCATTTTCAAGGCTTAAAAACTCATATTTAAATGAGTATTTTTGAGGTTGCCAAGTACTTGAATTGTAGTTTAAACATTCATTTTCAAGATTCTGCAGACTGATCGGGTCTAGCTTCAATTTACACCGTTGTTATTTAATTGTTAATTATGCGTGTCCATCCGATTTTTTTTGCCGGTGCGGCGCGCACTTTTTCCAAAAATCTCCTATTTTCCTCCGAAAAATATATTTTTTAGATTTTTCGGGACATTCTAAATAAAATAGGATTCTTGTCATGTTTCTCAAAAGTTAATAGTTTTAAAATTATAAGCGATTTAAAGTGCATTTTCGAATTTTAAATCTCTTGTAACTTTAAAACTATTAACTTTTGAGAAAAATGACAAGAAACCTATTTTATTTAGAATGTCCCAAAAAATCTCAAAAATATATTTTTCGTAGGAAAATAGGAGATTTTTGGAAATAGTGCGCGCCGCACCGGCAAAAAAATCGGATGGACACACATAATTAACAATTAAATAACAACGGTGTAAATTGAAGTTAGACCCGATCAGTCTGCAGAATCTTGAAAATGAATGTTAAAACTACAATAGGGAACTTGAATAAATTTTTAAATTCGAAAAAAATGTTATAAATCGCAACAGAACATAATTTAAAACATGTATCAAAGATAAAAAAGTTTTGTTTGTCTTTCGTTTGGCCCCTAAAGACGATTAAAAATTCAAATTAAAACAGGTGGCTCAAAACGCGTCGTGACGTCACTCGGTTGTACGTTACATTTTTCCAATAAAGTAAACAGAATTTTAAATTAGACGTTATAAACGTCAGTAGAAAATACATTTATGTGACGTTACAAATGTTTTTGATCGTTTGAACTATTCATAGAATATTGGTACTTTTACAAAATGGTTTTATTTTCAATAGTAAACCTTCGTTCCTTTCCTTCAAAAACAGTATAAAACTTCAATTTTAACAAACTGGTATATATTATTACAATGACATACGATAAATGTCATTAGAATATAAATATTTTTGACTTATTCCACGACGATGAGCTGGCCAAATACCCAAGTAGGTGGAGGCCAATAAACTAAAGAAGGAGAAGAAGAATATACCTAAATATAAGGTTGTGTCTAGGTATACGCTAACGTGTACGAAAATAAAACAGTTAGAGTGTCAGTGATTTCTTATTTTTTATTTGTTTGGTGTTTGTTTTTAAATTAACTATGGAGTGTGTTCTCCATATTTAGTTCTTTTAATGAGTTTAAGAACATTTTAAAACAGTACGAAAAAGATAAGAGACTATAAATTAATATATATTTTTTTAGTTATAAATGAAATAGTATTACCGTCCAAGATTAAAATAAAAGGAAGACCTAAAGCTTTCACAATAATAATTAACTTGTTCTGAAGCTATTATCCTTGTGGCATTTTTGTAATCAACTATTCTAAATGGAAACTAAGACACAATTTAACTAAAAAATTGATTTTATTAACGTTTCGACGTCTAAACCGGATGTCGTTGTCAAAATACAAAATATTATTAAATTAAACAAAAATGTTGTTGCTTAGTAAAAAATTTTTTCTAATAATTTATTTAATCTGACTAATTTTTGTATTTTGACAATAACATCCGATTTGGACGTCGAAACGTTAATAAAATATTTTTTTTAGTTAAATTGTGTCTTATTTTGCATTTAGAATAGTTGATTATAATAATTCACTTACGTATAAAAATTATTTTAACAATATTTTAACAATACATGTCATGTCAACTAAATACATATAATTATTTTGCTAACCTAAATATATACTTTTATATATAATATACTACATTGATTTATTACAATCAAGTTTGAAACATCTGAATAGTTCTGCTTCCTTTCCCTTAACAAATATTTTTCTATCACACAAACACTAAACTTATCAAAATAGCATGTCCCAAAATATATAGTCACTGCGCAAGCTAAATAATGACGACACTGGCTTGATGAAGTTTAATTCGCGTCTACCTAACTTTTTTATTTGCGTACACGTTAGCGTGTACCTAGACACAGCGAAATATAACCATAATCAAAACTAATGCAAAACTATGTGATGTCACGGGCCGTTTGAATTATTTTATACCGAAGAAGACTTTAAATACGTATTTATTACGAGTTTTTGAAGCGTGAAATTTTGGAAATCTCATTTTTAAACAAAACTGAACATTATTATCTAATAAAAAAAATGTGCAAGTTTCCTATTCAAGTACTTAGCAACCTCAAAAATACTCATTTAAATATGAGTTTTTTAGCCTTGAAAATGCGCATTTTCGCATTTTTTAGATCTTAAATCGACTATAACTCGAAAACTAAATTTTTGGGAAAAATCACAAGATACCTTTCTTGTTTAGATTTAGAAAACCTAAAAAAAATATTCTTCGGGGCAAAGAAAAGGTGATCTTTTGTATTTGTCTAAAAAAAATGTTTAAACAATTTCTGCCCAAAAGTTCCGCACGGCACCCTTCAGATTTGTTTAAAGGAGATATTTTTGAATAGGAATCCACAAAGAAACCTAATCAGAAATTTTTCAGACGGGAGCGGTCTCACCACATGGACTATAGTGTATCGAATGTTATTTGATGCGAAATTCATAAATGAAATGGTATATACCTATTAGCGAGGCATTATTTCTTTATTTTGTTAAGGTTTCACTTTCGAGGCATTTTTAATGACTTGTAAGTTAAATATTGACAACATGAAGATTAGATAATTGAGATTAGATAGATAAAAGCCCGCACTTCACTCTCGCCGAAGTCGATCGAGGTTCAACAAGTACGAGGGTGTAGACGGCCACCTTGTCTAACTTCGCCTCACTTCGTTTTCGTTCTACTTCAATTCTCTGTCGGTCTGGTCAAAGGGATCTTTGTCGGTATCGCACTTCGAACGAGTGTGTAGAGAGGGTTCTTCGGACTTCGGTCAACTTGTGACGGGTAGTTCTTTCAGCACAACAGACTCGGTAAAACACAGGTTAAGACAAAATGTATTGAGTATATTTATATCCCAGGCAAGCAAACGACGTTTTTATAACGTAGATAACACGTCATAAAAATGACCAATTGACGTGTTTCTATGACGTAGTACTGACGTTGAAAATCACGTGTATTTGTCTCATCGATTTGACGTCATAATTATGACTATTTTAAAACGTAATCGTATCTTCGTTTTTTTCACGTCGGTAAAATCACGTCTTTAATACTTTCAAAAAGTGACCTCTTTCAGATGTTTCAAAATAGTATAAAAAGTAGGTACATAACATGAAACCTATAGGCCTACGTCCCATATGTCGAAGATATAAGTACTACCACTTGTTTAAGATCGCTTGTGCGCTAGGCTAGAAGCATCATTAATTCTGCATGATTGTACCAGCCCTCACATTTTAGAATTTTCACTAGTTATATATACCTACTTACTGTGTCAAAATTGAAACAACATGTATATGAAACTAATAAATAATTTATTAACATAACCTCAAATAGTTGTCAAGAAGAATTACTGCATTAAACTAACTCACTGAGCAAAAACATATAAAAATCGCTTAATTTACACGTTTCTTCAACTAAATATCTAAATGAAAAGTCTTATTTTATCACACAAGGCACAAACCACGTAAACAATAAATGAGAAATTTCTTATGAACATTTAGCGTTATCTATACCCAAACGAAATTGTTTGGAGTCAATACAAACAAACAAGCTCCTCCCAATTTTGTGACGTCAGACTTAGGCTGTCTAAAATGAAAACGTTTTTTAAACGTAATTTTAACGTCATTAATCTTAAGTATTTAAAATCACCTACAAAAGACGTCTATATGACGTAATGTTCAAACACGTGTTATATTCAACCAAAAACTGACGTTTCCTCAACGTTATATGACGTCACTTGGTTGCCTGGGATATAGTTTAAAATTAAAATAATAAAATAAAATCGTATTCTATCTTCGCCCTGTTCCGGAGAAAGCTTCCTTGGCGGACGTCTGCAAAAGAAAAAGAAAATTGTATTTATTGCTATCAAAAGAAAATGCAATTAATTTAATACAAGAAGCAATTACGCACAGACTCGCACCTCATTACACTTCAATCCAGTGTAATGACATGTGCTGTCACTCTCAAAATATCATTGGTCGCATTCAGGAGACGAAAAAGTGAGGGAGCAGTTCCAGATGGAGCGGTAACAGTTGTGTTTCGTCTTGTGAACGCTCCGCTCCCTAAATTTGTGACAGCCTACCACTTTCTGTTATATGTGAGGTTATAACTTGTCTCTGCACAAATTGTTTTTTACTTCCTAATCATGGTTAAAGTCCATGGATTGTTTACCGTCTGCGCTTTTTCAATTGATAATTAGTACTTGACGCCATCTATTAACAAGTCTATTATTATTGAGAAATTCACAAAAGTAGCATACGCTGGACGGAGATAGCGGAATTAAAATGAGCTCACTGTCATGGTGACCGTTCCGTAACACGTTCCGCAAGTAGCGCCACATTCAGAGAACGAATTCTAAAACCCAAAAAAATATTCTTCGGGGCAAACAAGGTGATTTTTTGTATTTGGTTAAAAACATTGTTTAAACAATGCATATACCCAACAGTTGCGAAACCGCTCCGTCAAAATAACTATATACAGATGCCAATTCCAGGTCCGAGATGGCAGTAAACGTTCCCTACACGATTCCACGGATTTTGTTTAGTTACGAGCGGAGCATCTCTTCACTACAGAGTTCCTCCACCCAGGTTGGCTTACTGGTTCAGTATGTACACTGGTTTAGCCAGGGAGCCTAGAACTTAATCGCCGCAAGACTGATTGTTTATTATTCCGCGGTAGTAGTGCGTTGGAGTTGATACCCTCACGGTAGGTTGCTGGTGATCTGCTGAGAGGCCCATCGTTACAAACTCCAGAAGATGACGTGCCTTAGCAGTGACACTGGGCACCAGGTGCTCCGGGAGTTGGTTTGGTTCTGGTGGCGTATTCGTGTTCAGCGACTCCAGTAATATATTTGCATCAATTTAGTGCTGATAACCCTCGAACCTCCAGATGACGTGCCTTATCCGTGACCCTAAGCACCAGGTGCTCCGGGGGTCGGTTTTGATGGCGTAGTCGTGTTCAGCTACCTCCGAGCATCAAAATCTGGCCCATAATATACTTATTTTGACATGTTTATGCACTTCTGAATGCATTTTATGCACTTTACATTTCGACCCATTTTTTTCCTGACATCATCCTGAACATAATGCAAACAGTTGCAAGTTTCTAGGTGCTGTATTTAAAAATCGATTTATTTCGGTGTTTTTCGTGCTAAATGCCCTGATCTATTACAATGAAAATCTATTTTATGAGATTATTCTGTGCGAAAAATTAAAAACGCTCTGTGAGAGATTTGATACTGGTGACTAAATTTATAGCACAATTTTTACTGCATTTAATATAATCGTTGTTCAGTATCGAATCTTCGGCTTATGTAATAGGTGAACATTTGTAAATAAATGTTTCTACGATTGTACATTAGGAATAATTCTTTTTTTAGAAGTACTGGTGCATAATATGCTCAATGAATTTAATATAAGGTGTTCTAGTAATATTTTACTATTTGTTTTATTTTTCCTTTTTATAAATACAGAAATTCTTTCTTATAACAGGTGGTAAAGTAACAAAGATATGCAAAATAGCCAAACATAGAACAAAGAAAGCAAAATATTTTAATTAGGTCAGATGTATTCGACATGAAATAATAAAATACTGATTCGCCGAACGGCCGAGATAGAAGTACCCCGTATACCCAGAAGAAATTAGCACCGCGATAGAAACCATAAAAAATGACATCCCGGAACTAGACCTACTGATGCAGAATTGATAAAAAAGGAGGGCATGACTTAGAACTAAAATAATAAAAGAAGCATGGGAACAAGTAATGCCAAATAGAGTGGCCCTATTATCGTGCCAATACATAAAAAAGGAAGAAAGGGTACATGTAACTACAGGGGAATTTCACTAATCAGTACTACATAATATTGGTTTTAGTGGTACTAAAGCGATTACTGCCATATACAGAAGAAATTATTGACGATTACCAGTGCGGTCTGGAATAGAAATGCATAGAAATCGGCCCACTTAAAAATGTGGTCATTTTTTATGAATCCTATTTGCTAAACCTGTTGGCCGATTTAAGTGATTTCTTGAACATGTTATAGCCTGACTATTTAACAATAACACTGTATTAATATTGTTGCTAAACAGGTAAATTTTCATTGTATACCGGGTGTACCAATCAAACTGTGTTTTTTTCTCAAGTTCGCATCACCCTGTGGAATATTCTAGCATATATAAAATACTGAAATTAAAACCAAACTATAGCCTCAGATTTTCTTAACATTCTGTTTTTTGATTCATTCGTTTATATTGGATAATAATAAAGTTAGGTACTTTAACAACTAGATATGTTCTTCATCAATACACTGTGTTTCTAAATGAGTGCGACAAACTTTAAGGGGTAATTCTGCATGAAAAAATAATGACAGTTGGCTTGATAGACGTTTGTCCCAAAATGTTTCGTTTCCCAGATACGGGATGTTGAATTTTTTCTTACAAACTGACGATTTATTTATTGCTTTAAAACCAGTTGAGATATGCAAATGAAATTTGGTAGGTTTTAAGATATAGTTATTGCGGATTTTTTGACATAAAATTAAGAATTTAATATTAAATTCTTAATTCACGCCCATGGTGAATATTAAATTCTTAATTTTATGTCAAATAATCCGCAATAACTCTCTTAAAACCTACCAAATTTCATTTGCATATCTCAACTGGTTTAAAAGAAATAAATAAATCGTCAGTTTTTAAGAAAAATTCAACATCTTGTATTTCGGAAACGAAACATTTGCGGACATACGTTTATAAAGCCAACTGTCATTATTTTTTATGCAGAATTACCCCTTAAAGTTTCTCGCACTTATTTAGAAATACCGTGTATTGATGAAGAACATGTCTAGTTCTTAACGTACCTAACTTTTTTATTATCCAACATAAACGAATGAATCAATAAACAGAATGTTAAGAAAACCGGAGGCTATAGTTGGGTTTTAATTTCAGTATTTTATAAATGCTAGAATATTTCACAGTGGTATTGTTGTTTAGCAATAATATTATTACTGTGGTATTGTTAAAGAATCAGGCTATAACATGTTCAAAAAATCACTTAAATCGACCAACAGGTTTAGAAAATATGAGACATCAAAAATGACCAAATTTTTAAGTGGGGCGATTTCTATGCCCGTAAGTTTACTTCGGTTTGGTGTGTTGGCATGTTTAGGAAATTACTAGAGTTATGCCCATTTGTGTTACAATTTAGACATATATGGTTTGATGTGAAAGAAAAATGCGGTAAGGTGGGTTTCCAAAATTGATGTACGAATTAAGATCTCTAATAGGGTTATATAGAATATAGATGACGTGACGGAATCTTAAGATGTGTTTAAAATTTGGATTCAAAGTGCCTATTTTTAGAAAATTTATTGATGAGAATAAATGGATACCTAATTGAAGTAGTTCTTGTCCAATGCCTGATGTAGTGTAGTCAAGCATACGTTAGTCATTAGATAATATAATTATTACGTCTTTGACTTGCTTTAATTCATCATCATCAACAGCTATTCCATCCAACGTCGGATGTAAGCCTCCCTTATCTCTTCATTGGACTTGCGATCACTGAGCTTAATGTTGAGCATTCTCCGTTCCATAGCTCTCTGAGTTACTTGAAGTTTGTGGACTATGCTGTTGTTAAAAGCCCAAGTTTCGGTTCCGTATGTCAGAACTGGCAACACGTACTGATCGAACGTTTTTGCCTTTAAAGTATTTAGAAAGTTTGATTTAATTACTGTTTGTAATCGACCAAATGCTGCCCATGCTAAGGAACATCTATTTAAATCAGCCTTTAGGTTAAGCTTTGACAGTTCTATTTTTTTGTGCCAAGTATATATACGACTCAACTTTTTCTATATTATTGTTGCCCAGAGTTATATTCCCATGTATATCTAGAGATTCGTTGGTTAGATATTTAGTTTTTGCTTGATTTATTTTTAATCCTATTTCTTTGGATTTGGTATTTAGGTCCAGTAGCATTTTCTTGCTTTAATTAGCTTAGCCTAAATCCTAAATAGTTTGTTATTTGGTTGGAACTGACGTTGCCTTTTATTGTTTTATAGTTTGTGAATATGATTTTGAATTTATAGTGGGTAATATAATAAATACATGATTGATATTGATATTATTAACATGCTCGATTTTTAAAAGCCGGTCCTGTCTTTTATTTATAAATCACCGATCAGCGACAGAGTTTTTTTTGTTTAAAAATTATTAAGGTTTCGATTTTATCGTGGATTTTGTGTATTTTCGTATGAAATTGCTTATGAAAATCGCTTAATTCAGCACACATGTGTGTAAAACATTTTTATGACTTGCATATTGCTAAACTTATTATTTATATTTATTTATTAACGATATATTTAATATATTTTTACTAATTGTTGTTTGATAAGGACCTCGTCATCGATACTTGTTTACAGTTCGAAAATTTGAACTAGAACCTATAATTATTTAAATACATCAAAAATGAATAACCATTTTCAATTTCGTTGCAAATCGAAAATACAGCCGCACCATATTCTGGTCCAAGTCTAGTTCTCGTTGGAACTTTACCGCGCTGAGCAGATGGGACGTGAATTATAAATTGTAAAATTCCCTCATTTCCTTAGTCACAGTATCCGTATGGCTTGCAAATTGTAGAAGCCTCGGAGGTGTAACCAGAGAAGGTTCCCATTGTTTTCAGTCTGGTGGGATGTAGAGTAATATTATGTTGTTTTATATGCCATCAGAGTGAAAACTTAGTAGTCCAGGGTAATAAGGTTTTTCCCATGACACTCGAGCAGCCAGGGTACTGAAGCGTTTTTTCGACAGGTAATACCTATAACAGCAAATTGTAACTATTTCCTGCTTAGGATCTGGCGGCCATTTTTATTTATAAACAATTAAGTGTCAAAAAATGGCATTTTTCCCTTTTTTTTTCAAATCAATGGAAAACATTGAAACTTATGGTTTTTTTAGTACAAATATCTTTGAGATTATGGAAAAAGCTTTAAAATGACGTATTACAAAGTTTGATATACTAATTTATTGTTAATATAATTGCGAAAAAAAAATTAATTTCGCAATATCTATTGTAAAAATTCGTGTACAGCTTTGAAATTTTTGTCATATGTTTCTTTAGTGCTTATAATATGTGATAAAAATTTCAAAGCGATTCATTCAATTGTTTAAATTTTATTCAAATTGTTTATCCCAGAGAGCATTTTTTTTGCAATAACATAAGTCAGAAAAAAATGACGTTAGAACCATTCCACAGGTGTCAAATGAAAGAGCATGAGCTATATTTTCAACTTAATTTAAAAAAAGCGAATAAAAAATGCATTTATTAGTAATAAATAATTATGCAAAAGTACCGTAAATCTTTCCTTATAAACTTTTTATTTTGTTATATAAGAAATTATATATATTTATTACAATTTTTTATCAATTATAATATAAATAACATTACTTGGTAGTTGTGCACTTAAAACAGGGTTAAAAAGTTAATTTTTTTTGAAAAAGTTATCCAAAAAGTTTATAAGGAAAGATTTACGATACTTTTGCATAATTATTTATTACTAATAAATACATTTTTTATTCGCTTTTTAAAACCAAATTGAAAACATAGCTCATGCTCTTCCATTTGACACCTGTGGAATGGTTCTAACGTCATTTTTTTCTGACTTATGTTATTGCAAAAAAAATGCTCTCTGAGATAAACAATTCGAATAAAATTTAAACTATTGAATGAATCGCTTTGAAATTTTTATCACATATTAAGCACCAAAGAACCCTCATTTGACAAAAATTTCAAACCTGTACGCTAATGTTTACCACAGTTATTGCGAAATTATTTTTTTTTTGCAATTCCGACCTTTTTTCGCAATTATATTAACAATAAATGAGTATATCAAACTTTGTAATATGTCATTTTAAAGCTTTTTCCATAATCTCAAAGATATTTATACTAAAAAAATAATAAGTTTCACTGTTTTCCATTGATTTGAAAAAAAAAAAAGGGAAAAATACGCAGGAAATAGTTACGATTTGTTCCTATAGGTATTACTTGTCGAAAAAACGCTTCAGTACCCTGGCTGCTCGAGTGTCACGTACAGGGTAGGTATATTTTTGTCTTATTACCCTGGCCTATAGTCTTTTTCTTTAAATACAGTTTATTAAGATCGCTTCACAACATTTTATTCTTTACTTTTTATTACCGTTTATTATTTGAGATAGGCAGAATATGCTATCAATAGTTCAGAATATAGTATCAATATGCTGTCTGCTCTAAAGCAGTTTTGTCCTTCTGATTTATACGGGTGCTACTCCTCGCACCAGGGCTGGGGATAACAGGCCTGTCAAGAATTCACTGCAGGCGGGCGCTCCCCGTTTAGGGGCGCCAAAATGAGCTTTTTTTGCATGAACGAGAACTTTATACCTTAGGGCCGGGACTGCGTTGCATACCATCTCCTTTATTATTTTCCCATAACATAAGCTGCTGCTGCTGAACGTGCTTGGCACTGTTAAGCCTCTGTAATTCTTGCATTCTTCCTTATTGCTTTTATTATGTAAGGAGCTTATCCACTCTTCTTTCCAAGTTTGCGGTAGTGGTTCTCCGTTAAGGTATCTATTACATTTTTCTGTTAGCATTGAAACTAGTTTGTCTGTCCCATTTTTAACTAACTCTGCAAAAATGTCCTCTGGGCCAAAACCATGTCCAATTTTTAATACAATTATTACATTTTTTCGATTTTTTTTTGAAAAAATCTTCACCGATTCTGTTGACAGAAACATATCACAGCTTTGGTTACTCTTTCCTGCAAATTACTGAAAGAGATTTTTGAGGCTTCCAGATCTTCTGTATTCTTCATAAATGGGAAAGCTATTGCCGGAACCAGAATATTTTAAGAAGAAACATTAATTACTTAATTATCCATTAAAGTGTATATCTTACAGATTTGGGCCCGTTTAAGTATTACGTAACGCAGGTTGGGGGGAGGGGGGGTCAAAAATATTCAAAAATCGCCGTTACGTAATAATTGAAGGCCCCTTTTTGATAAAATTGTTAAGTCATGATACAATCTACTATATTTTTTTAATTATACCAATTATTATTTTATCATATAATAGCTACAGAGTTATTATTCAACATAAATACATGTTATGTTGGTCACGCGATAATATGCGAATTGAATTCGGTCAGACAATGAGACAATTTTAATGAATCGACTGATTGTGGCATCAGAAGAATATGCAACCTTGAGCTTTTTTTAACCAGTTCAAATCAACAGTTAATTATTGAGAGAGACTCGTAATAAAAAAACCAATTTTTGTTTAATTGCCAAGTTGTCCACCCTCAATAGATCTTTAGCATCAGTTCTCACTTCGTCTATCCACCTCTTCCTTGGTCTTCCTATTGGCCGACCTCCCACCATAGTGCCGCTAAGGGTCGATTTCTCATACCTGCGTTAATCTATGGTTCAGTTGACTGAGGTTCACCGGTGAACTTCGGTTTTGTTTGGAATTCATTTCTCATTGTCAGTGCACGTTCTACAGCTTTCGAGAAATGCCAATAGATGGCATTTTGGCAACTATCGCCATTTTGTACGACCTTATTTATGCGGTTTTTGAATAAAGTTAAATTTAATTATTTATAGTCAAACAGTCATTTTAATAATTATAAATGAATGTAATAAAAACAAAAATATTGTTATCGTTTATCGTTAGGCCTAATATAATAAAATACGTTATGTTTATATATTTTTTTGGGTTTATGGACATTTTCCTTATGACATAGATATATTCCATACATATTATGTATGTATATTAAACATACGCGATGCCAGCTCATCTCTCTGTTTTAGCTCTTTAGTTATCTGGAAGGGATCTGTCAATTCATTTTGAGCTCGTACTTGCGCTTCTGTGTGTATCATGGTGGCTTGAACTAACTTTACCAATTTCCTTGGTATACCAAATTCTTGCATAATTACATATATTTTATCCCTATGATGTATGTTATCATAGGCTTGTCGAAAATCTACAAAGATTTGGTAGATATCTATGTCGTGCTCCCAGGCATTAGCTAATATTTGTTTTACGTTGAATAGTTGGTCAATTACACCGGGAGATATTAACAGAACTTCAACCACGATTTTTTAAGTCCTGCCCTTTGCAATACTGGAAGGTTAGAAAAGGTACTTACAATTTATGGAAAAATCCACGGGTTTCCTGTGACATTTTCCTGTGAAAATCAGATTTTCCACGAGGAAAAAAATGGGGAGTTGCGATGAATTTCTGAGTCCTGTCATATCCATAGAATGACAGGATACTATCAATTTTATGAAGAACATTTTTGGGCAGGAAGGTTGCAAAAGGACTAAGGGAGTATATGGATATACGAACATGTAATGAAAATAATGAAATTTTCATAATTTTCTGAGTCCTGCCAACTTAATAAATTAAACATAATTATTTGAAAATGATCGAAAAAAATTTTGGCATGACGTCTCCTAATGTTTAACTGCACTCTGCTCTCTTAGAAAATTATGTGGAAAATTTTCACCCTGGTTCCGTGATTTTCTGAGTCATTAAATAAGTTTTATTATAAAATAAATAATTTAAGTAGACATTCAAAATGGCAGGATGTTTAGTTACACCTTTTTTGCCAAACATAGGTAAAAAATGTGTAAGGAAATTCGTGGAAAGTTACACGATTTTCTGAGTCATGCCATTTTGGTCATATCTCAAGAATGTTAATATAAAGCTATTTACAAAGAGGCAGGATGGTTGTGTAGTTATTTCGTATATAAACATAAAATTTTAAGTCAGTAAAATTATTGCCGGTTGTTATACAAACATATTCATATCACCACAATTTTCTGAGTCAGGCCATGTCAGGTATGCTTAAAAAACACTAATCTAAAATCGTTTACAACGTGGCAGGATAACCGCAAAGATATTTAATACATAAAAATTAATTTTTATATCGTTAAAAGAATCGTACGGTATTAAATATTATTTTCCTGAGTAATGTCTCGGATTTTTACACACCTTTCAAATCTAATACCAAACTGTAACATATTTATTTTAAGCAATTAGATAATATTTGTATCTAAGTAAACGTAATAAAAGTAATAGGAAGAAAATCAATAATTTTACAATTAATTAGTTATAGTAGGGATTGTACCTATTATACAGAGTGTCCAGAAACTCTTCTAACAATCGAAGCCCGGAGATTCCTCAGATAATTTTAAGAAAATTTAACTCAATTCACCTCGTCCGAAAATGCTTCCCAAGGAAGCTAGAGCTCTTTAAAGATGGCGTATTCTAATTAGTTTTTTTAATAGCTCCAGAACACTTCTATTTAGAAAAACGAAAACTGGTACACCTATTTATCTTCCAGAGATAAATCGATTCCATCATTTGTCAATTTTTAGTACCGGTCATAGGCGTCCGTTTAGGGTAGGGAAACGGATATTTTATCCCATAACTTTTCTGTGTCTAACTTTTCAGCATTTTTGACACTGGATTATAACTATGGGGTATTCTTGTACTAAAAGGTACTCTTGCTTTAAGTCGGTAGGATACGCCGTATTCTAGAAAAATCGATTTGAAAAAATTTTCGGTTTTTGAATTTAAAAAAAAAATAAAAAAAAACTATTTAGAAAACTATTTAGAAAAACGAAAACTGATACGTTTATTTCTCTTCCAGAAACGGTGATTTAATTGAATAACTTTTTTGTCTTTAATTTTTAAGCATTTTTGACAGTATAGTATTAAATTATGAGGTATTCTAGTACTAAACGTTACTCTTGCTTTAAGTCTGTAAATACACCGTTTTTTTATTTTTTTCAAATTTTTCTTGAAAAATTTTGAAATTGATTTTTCTAGAAAACGGTGCATCCTACCGACTTACAGCAAGAGTACCGTTTAGTACTAGAATACCTCACAATTTAATAATATAGTGTCAAAAATGCTTAAAAGTTAAAGACAAAAAAGCTATGCGATAAAATAACCGTTGCCCTACCCAAAACGGACTCCTATGACCGATACTAGAGATTCCCAATTGATGAAATCGATTTATATCTGGAAGATAAAAAGACGGACCAGATTTGTCTATCGAAATGGAAGCGTTCTGGAGATAAAAAAAATTTAATTACAAATCGCCATCTTCAAAGAGCTCTAGCTCCCTTAGGAAACATTTTTGAATTATGTGAATTGTGTTAAATTGTCTTAAAATTATCTTAAAATTTTATACAGAGTGTTCCATTAAAAAAAACTTAAGTTTGTGTCACCCTGTCAATACGGGTATCCCTGTATATTAGAAAATATTTTTAAATTATGATCCTCTCTTTGCCCCATGTTTTACCTAAATAACTTTTTTCGTATCTCTTACGACAAACGAGTAATTGGACTTTGTCACACTAATGCCCCACCCTGTATACGAAATAACTATAAAACCATCCTGCCTCTTTGTAAATAGACTTATATTAAGATTCTTGAAACACATGCAAAATGGCATGACTCAGAATATCGTAGAATTTTTCACGAATTTTCTTACAAATCTAGGACTCCTGCCGTCTTACAAGAACCGTTTAACCTTCCTGCCGAGTACCGAAAAAGTATTGATTGTATTTGAGTATTATAACTTTTTAAAGGCAGGACTCAGAAAATCACGGAATCAGGGTAAAAATTTTGCGCATAATTTTCCAAGGGACAAGTATACTTAAACAGTAGGAGACGTCATGCCAACATTTTTTTTTATCATTTTGAAATAAATATGTTTAATTTATTTAGTTGGCAGGACCCAGAAAATCATGAAAATTTCATTATTTTCCTTACACGTTTGTATACATATATACTCCGTTAGCCCATTTGCAACCATCCTGCCCAAAAAATTTTCTTCATAAAATCGATAGTATCCTGTCATTCTACGGATATGGCAGGACTCAGAAATTCATCGCAAAACACCATTTTTATTTTTTGGGAACATCTAATTTTTACAGGAAAATGTCACAGGAAATTTGTGGATATTTCCACAAATTGTAAGTACCTCGTCTACCCTTCCACTATTGCAAAGGGCAGGACTTAGAAAATCGTGGCTGAACTTCTGTATAATATCTCCCGGTCTAAATAGCAGACCGTCCTGATCTGAAACCGGCCTGGTATTTTCCTATGATTTGTTCTGTGAAGTGGCTTAACCTCCGGTTTATGATCCACGTAAACACCTTATAACTGACACAGAGTAAGGATACGCCTCTATAATTTTTTTTAACTTTTTTGAGTTTGTCTCCCTTCTTTAGGACTGGGCATATAATTGCTATTTTCCAGTCTCCTGGAATTTCTTCTGTATTCGACACGTCTCATCACTAAGTGATTTTATGGAATCTATCTATCTGTGTGTGTCCTCCAATTTTGAGAATTTCTTCACTGAAAATACCTTTATTTTATTTAATTTTAATAGGACACCTTGTATATTTTTGCAGATTTTTAGGTTTTAGCCAACTTTGTGCAATTTTTATTTTTTTTTCTTCTAAATATAAATAATAATATGGTAAAATAAATACGTATATAAATTTAATGATGTACGCGGATTATAATATGTTGTTTACGTTAATTATTCGAGCTAAGCTGATTTTTTCATTAATTATAATTATAATATTGACGTTTATTAGCAACAACATTTTTGTTTATTTAGTAATATTTTGTATTTTGACAACGGCACCCGATTTGGGCGTCGAAACGTTAATAAAATTATTTTTTTCATTTTAATTGTGGCTTATTTCCCATATAAATAATTAATCATAAAAATGCCACAAGGAAATAGCTTCAGAACAACAATAATATTGACGTGTTTGAGTATAGGTACATAATTCAGCAACAATAATACAGCTCATACATTTGTGTTGAAGATTTTAATTTTGTTTTAGTTGGATAAATCCTGAATTTCCATATGTTATTAGGCATGTTCCATGTATTATGCATTACTTTGCTCCTTTTGGTTACATTTGAGCCTCTACAGTCACCCTCCATTCGTTTCTGTTTCTGGCAAGGGCCTTCACTTCTTTCCATGTTAACCCGTTGTCTTCTAGCTCTCTTGTAATATTTCTTTTCCAGGATATCATTGGTCTGCCTTGTTTTCTTTTTCCAGTTGGTTGGTAATCCAGGGCTTGTTTGGTTTATTTGGTTTTATCATCTTCATATGCATTCACCATGCATTACGACCCTTATTAACATTTCCCTACAGGGCAAACTCTATACTACCGTTACAGTCAATTTTGCTGCTCTGATATACAAGTTCCACCACTCTCTCAATTTCCTGGTTGTTGATCACAATATGCTGGTTGTTTCTGGTACCAAATTGCATTTATTTGGTATAGTTGATGTTTATTTATAAACCAAACTTCTTTGATTCTTCTTGTAATTGTTTGCTTGTAGATGCATGTCCTGGTTTATAATCCCCACTAAATTCCTTTATTAGCGTTTACCTTTGTTAGTACGGAGTCCAGTACAATCAGAGGTACAATTCTAAATAGAAGCACACCTATTGAGTCAGATCATACGCCGTTTTGTATGATTTTGCTTTCTGTTTCACTGTAGAGTTCCTTGATGAGATTTATTATTTTTTCTGCCATTCCTATTTCTTGCAGGTGCTTTTCATATGTACCTAATGATTTTCATATGGCCATAATGTGCGAGCGTGTTGAAGGCTTCTTTGAAGTTCACAAATCATATGAAGAGAAGAAAGTTGAATTTCTGCGGCTGTTCTACGATTACTCTAAGTGTGTTAATTTAGTCTGTGCATGAACTGTAAGTACCCGCGAACGCAACTAAATAATAATATCGTTCATTTGGAAGAATAGGGTTATAACCAGAGATATATCAAGAATAGATCTGGCTAGGGATATGCTAAACAATGCATCGGGGTGTAACGTCGATATCAAGTACGGTGGTCTAGCTATCTTTGTCTGTCGTGCGAGTGTGAGCGTATCTATCAAGAGGTGGGAGTAATGGAACGACAGTTACACAGAGGCGGCAGCCATCATATGTTTTAAATATTAATTGCCTAAATATAATTATTTACCTTAAAACTTCAAAGCCCAATATAAAATTAGTTGTGAAAACAACTGTGTGTGTAATATAAAGAAACTTCAAAACGCAAAAATTCGACAAAAACGGCAAAAAGTTCAACTGACTGACAGCCACAAAATTAAACAAATCAGAAACGTCAAACAAATTGTGCTTAAAATATGAAAACATACCGAATCGTCTTTTTTTTGTACCTATCTCTTTTCAATGCACTGAGTCTAGATGGTTCATAAAAATAACATGTGTTGTTACTTAATAACAAACGGCAGCTGGTTTGTCATGAGTTTCATGCATGGAAGAGAATGATGCTAGATAAAAAGTATGTGTTTTATCTCGCCAGGTATAGGGCTTTTCATTCACAGTCATTTGTTTCGAGCTTCTGTCACTTGTCGTATAATATTAATATATCTACGTCATACGTTTTTATCATTTGTATATTCCAATAACGTATGACATAGATATATTAATATTTGATGACACATGACAGAAGCTCGAAACAAATGACAATCGATGAAAAGCCCTATAGGGCTTTTCATTCACAGTCATTTGTTTCGAGCTTTTGTCATATTTTGTATAATCCGTGTATAATGTTTATATACACAGATTATACAACATATGACAGAAGCTCGAAACAAATGACAGTCGATGAAAAGCCCTATTAATGACGCACGGGTAAAGACTCGCGGACTCAACTGTAGAGAGAGAAAGCTAAGCGCCAGTAGAGAGAGATAGATAGACCACCGACCCGAACTGCTCCGCGTTACGCTATTTTTCGGAGTTGGCCAAATCTATGTGTATAAGATCTTTGGTTATAACTAAGAATTTTCACTTTTTCAGTAGAAAGATTTTAAGAATCATATTAGTTTATTTCATTTATTTTGTGCAGTGTTTATTAATATTATAGGATTTAATGATTGAGTATGATAGATTTCTGATCTTTTTATCGCTCTGACAAGAATTTTCTTTTTTAAGATATCAGGTTTAGGAAAAAACTTAGATATAACCTTCTTGAATAAAGAAATATTATCTTTTTAATACATTATGTTTGCTCAGAAAGTTACATTTTAGGAATTGTATTTATAAAGTATTATTAAAAATGCCCTTATATCAATTATGATTTAATAAAACTTATTAATGGAACATTTACAAAAAACTAATTAAATAGTTCGTATCCCTTGTGCAACACAAAATGAAACATAAAGCAATAATAGTAATAATTGTTTTTCTTTACAAATTTTTGTGAAAACTTAAATAGTATTCAGGAAAACATTGCGTTTCTCTATTAAACACAAGCACTTGTTGTTAAATTAAATTAATCCTTAAATAATACTACAGTTTAGTTTATAATAATTTACCCAATGCAAAAAAAAGATAATTCACACAACTATAATAGTCCTGTCGCCAGGTGGGGTACAACGGCCTCCTTAATTCAGATGGACTTACCCAAGTTTTTTATGTATTTTGACTCGTAGAACACGAATTTTTTGGGTAACAGTTGATCCGGATGTCGATAAGATTGTTATAAACAAAGAACTTGAGGAAACACATAACAGCGATTTTTCGCAAAACAGAACATTTCTTTGTATTTTTTGGGTAATGCTAAGCAACATTTGTCCTTAAAAGTTTTTTCGTAGGATGCATAGTTTTGGAGATAAACGCGGTTGAACTTTCAAAAAAATCGAAAAAGTGCAATTTTTGAACACGAATAACTTTTGATTAAAAAATAAAATAGCAATTCTGCTTACTGCATTTGAAAGTTCAAGTCAAATTCTATCGGTTTTAAATTTTCACTGCTAAAAATTATTATTTTTTATTGTTAAACAAAGCTGTAAACACTTACACTGTTACTAATAAAACACTCGTATTCTAAGGTTATTCCGTATTTATATCTAGAATAGTTATCCTAAGTATAAGGTAGATATAGTACGAAAATAATTCGTTACTAATAAACTCGGTATAAGTTAGATATAAGTATTCCCACTTTATTCCAAAATAATAGTTTGGCAACGTTGCAATCTTATGCAAAAATACATAGAACCACGATATATTGTGTCAAATATGTCAATTTTGATTTTTCTCTGTAACTGACAAACCAAATTAACTTAGGCGAAAAGTTTACGGAATGATAAAAATGAGTTTTTATTGATTTTTGTTAAATACGTTTAAAATAGGGCTTTTCATTCACAGTCATTTGTTTCGAGCTTCTGTCATGTGTCACATAATATTAATATATCTACGTCATACGTTATTGGTATATATCAATGATACAAACCAAAGACGTATGACGTAGGTAGATATATTAATATTATGTGACACATGACAGAAGCTCGAAACAAATGACAATCGATGAAAAGCCCTATACCAGTATTCTTCTTTCATATGGTTTCCACAGAATTGCTGTATCATTATTATTTTCTGAACAATAACATTGCAAAAAAAGTTCCTTTGAAAATAAACAAATTGAATAAAATTTAAACTAATTGACGAATTATCTTGAAATTTTTTGTGCATTATATGGACTGCTTGAATCAACTTTTCATGCAATATCAAATTCAAATAACTGAATCACCTATTAAGTTTTCTAAAACCTTATACCATCTTTAGAAAACCGATATTTAATTCTGAATTCCTTATCAGTGTATTGTGAAAAGGGATTTATTCTATCTTTGATAAGTTTCCTTTTTCGTGTATTTTTTTATCATGTTAATTAAATTATCAACTTCTTCAACAGCCGCAACACCCCTTAAACACATTTTTTATTATATAATTACTCACAAAACAAATCAAAAGATAATATATTTTTGCCTCTGATGACATTGACAGTCATAAAATAGTTTATACCAGGGCCCGGATTACGTACACTCGATACGCATCGTATCCGCCATGTTTTACCATAGCGCCTTATGGGAAAACATGGCGGATACGATTCGTATCGAGTGTTCCTAATCCCTATGCTGACTTAAACAAGGGTGTAGGTCGGTATAAACTTGGACTAAATTCTTATACCAAGTATAACCTATATCTAAGTTATTCCATGTTTATTGGTAGTGATTTTGCCTATACCTGATTTATTCTCAGTATAACTTTTATACTTGGTTTATTAGTAACAGTGTTAGTGTTTCCCGTACTCAATGCATGCGTGTTTATTTATGTACGTAATTTACTAAACGCAACGGCAAATGGATATTTTTCCGATCACGGGTTATTATAAAATTTGACGTTATCAAATAAATAAAATGTCAAATTTAAGTTTTGCTTTAAAATTTTGGCGCATAATTACAGCTAGGTACATTTGAAGTAGCTTAATAAATTATTTTATTATCATTGATTAATAAATAAATAAACAATTTATAAAAAATTCAATAACATATTTTCTTTTTGTTATTTTATTCACTTTGGCGGAACCTTAAACACAAGCATTCAACTGTGTCAACAATGAGGTTAGCTTTGTACGTCGTCAAAATTTATATTAAAATAACAAACTTATCACAAAATTTCTAACTCCAATATAAAATTAGTTGTGAAAACAACTGTTTGTATACTATAAAAAACTTCAAAATGCAAAAATTCGACAAAATAACAGCAAAAAATTCAACAAACTGACAACCACAAAAGTAAACAAACCAAAACGTCAGAAATTGTACTTAAAATATGTGAAGACATCCCCAATCGTCTTTCTTTGTAAGTAAGAAATCGTTCATAAAAATAACATGTGTTTTTACTTAATAACAGGCGGCAGCTGGTTTGTCATTAATTTCATGCGTGGAAGATAATGATGCTATAGTATTTTTACTACAAAAACGTTATTACGTAGGTCAAAATTTTTGACGTAAGAGAACTGTCAAAACATTAGAATGTGACTTTTCATTATTGCTATGTTTATTATAAACACGTCAATAATGAAAAGTCACATTCTAATGTTTTGACAGTTCTCTTACGTCAAAAATTTTGACCTACGTACTAACGTTTTTGTAGTAAAAATACTATAAATAAAAAGTATGTGTTTTTTCTCACCAGGTATTAATGACGCACGGGTAAAGACTCGCGGACTGTATGCGTGCCTACTCGTTCGATTTTAAATGTGAAATGCATTGAAAACATCATTCAAGCACTATGTGTTTATAACTTTGTTTAACAATAAAAAAATTAATCTTTAGCAATGAAAATAACTAAAACCGATAGAATTTGACTTGAACTTTCAAATGCGGTAAGCAGAATTGCTATTTTATTTTTTAATCAAAAGTTATTCGGGTTCAAAAATTGCAATTTTTCGATTTTTTGAAAGTTCAACCACGTTTATGTCGAAAACTATGCATCCTACGAAAAAACTTGTAAAAACATTTTTTGCTTAGACTGACCCAAAAAATACAAAAAAATGTTTTGTTTTGCGAAAAATTACTGTTATGTGATTCCTCAAGTTCTTTGTTTATAACAATCTTATCGACATCCGGAACAACTGTTACCCAAAAAATAGTATTTTACAATTTTACTTATTTGTCAAAATACATCAAAAAACTTGGGTAAGTCCATCTGAATAAAGGAGGCCGTTGTATCCCCCCTGGCGACAGGACTATAACAAAATAACTTTGAAGAATAAGGTTACATTTCACAAAACTACTTTTTATGCACATTATATTGCTTCTTTTTTATAATGAATTATCCACAAAAAAGTTACAACTAAGAAAGTATCCTTCTATCAGAACATACTGTTCACTTTTAGTGTTATAGCTCTTAAGAAAAATGGTTATATCTTCACTTATAACTCTATATCCCAAAAATAAATCACCCTTTTAATTAAATTAACTTATTTTTGTCTATTATATCTATTCCAAGATATAACTGTATTCTCTAAAGGGAATAACGTTTTGTACAGAAAGTTGCGGGAAAACCAAAGAGTTACATCTGCCATATCTCGGAGACTAGTGTACTTACACATGTAACTATTATGCCGCATGTAACTTTTCCCGGGTCGCGGACGTTTCCCCAACTGTCATCAATACGACTAACTTCACGCGGAATTTTGATACGAGAATTATAAAAAAATATTCATTGAAATCCAGATCCCGTAATTTTTTAAGCGTTATAAAGTGAGTACAAAGACATACATATTTCTTTCTTTGTAATTACAGCTTCAATTTACCGTACACTTCTCGTAGACTCTGCCGATAAGGTAGAGTCGTGTGGGGGAAACATCCGCGACCGACTTTTCCGTTACCGTTTCCCTTTTCGGGCGCGCGACTTTTCCCCAACACGACTCTACATTATCGGCAGAGTCTACGAGAAGTGTACGGTAAATTGAAGCTGTAATTACAAAGAAACAAATATATGTATGTTTTTGTACTCATTTTATCACGCTTAACGAATTACGGGATCTGGATTTCAATGCATATTTTTTTTTTCATAATAGGGAACTTGCATAAATTTTTAAATTCGAAAAAAATGTTATAAATCACAACAGAACATAATTTAAAACATGTATCAAAGATAAAAAAAGTTTTGTTTGTCTTTCGTTTGGCCCCTAAAGACGATTAAAAATTCAAATTAAAACAGGTGGTCCAAAACGCATAGTGACGTCATATAGTTGTGCATGTACATTCTGCACCAACAAAGTAAACAAAATTGTATATAATTTTAAATTAGACACTATAAACGTCAGTAGAAAATACAGTTATGTAACGTCACAAGCGTTTTTGATCGTTTGAACTATTTTACATTGGCTAAGGGTTCTTCTAAACTAAGGCCAGAAAACAGAAAAAAATATATAGATTTTAAATTATCTTCTAAGTTATTATGAGGTTTTACCGCGTGAAAGTTTGGAAATATTATTTTTAAAGGAAACTGAATAATATTACGTAATAAAAAAATGTGTAAGTTCCCTTATAGGTTTGGCATTCGTTTTGACACTGACACTAAGTTTTATAAATATATTTGATAATTTCTATTTCTGATATATTTGAGTGTTTTTAAGATATATTTTTTAAAATAACCGAAGAGGGTTTTTGTAAAGGGCAGTCTGATAACTTACCTATAGTTGATATGTGTATGGTGGCTACATATTTTCAAAAGAGTGAAAATTTTTCCGTCGGAGAAGTTCGGGGAGTTAAAGCAGATAAGTAAGTACATATATTATGTATATTATACTCCCATTATACCTACTAATTTTATACTGTGATTTTATTCTGATTATTATTCTCATAAGTATTTAACGATAAAACTTAGTAGGTACACACTGTGTGCAAGTACTTGGAAGGGATACGCGAAACGATCGTGCGTGAATAGCGGAGAAATATTGCAACTTTCTTAAATAATTCATATTGTCAACTGAAATTGTCAAATTGACGTACATTTCATACCTATTGTCATTTAAGAAGAAAAATTATACAGGGTGTCCCGAAAAGATTGGTCATAAATTATACCACAGATTCTGGAGTCAAAAATAAGATGATTGAACCTCACTTACCTATATACAATAGTGCACACAAAAAAAGTTACAGCCCTTTGAAGTTACAAAATGAAAATCGATTTTTTTTCATATATCGAAAACTCTTAGAGATTTTTTATTGAAAATGGACATGTGGCATTCTTATAACAGCATCATCTTATGAAAAAATTAAAGTGAAATTTGTGCACCCCATAAAAATTTTATGGGGGTTTTGTTCCTTTAAACCCCCCCAAACTTTTGTGTACGTTCCAATTAAATTATTATCGTGGCACCATTAGGTAAACAAAATGTTTTTAAAACTTTTTTGCCTCTTAGTACTTTTTCGATAAGCCAGTGTTTATCGACATATTTTGAATATTTGTCAAATCCACCACATATTTGTATATGGTTAAGTACGATTATATGAGACAATAGAGACCTGTTAATAATCTGAAAATTTATTTATAATTTGCATTTTTAGGTATATTTTGAAAAAGAAGCCACATCTCGATAAAAGGTGACTTGTCAAAAAAAGACTAAGAGGCAAAAAAGTTTTAAAAACACTGTGTTTAACTAATTGTACCACAATAATAGTTTAATTGGAACGTACACAAACGTTTGGGGGCTTTAAAGGAACAAAACCCCCATAAAATTTTTATGTAAATATATTAAAAAAGAAGCCGCATCTCGATAAAAACTGGATTATCGAAAAAATACTAAGAGGCAAAAAAGTTTTAAAAACGTTGTGTTTAACTAATGGTATCCCAATAATTAATTAGTTAGAACGTACACAAAAGTTTGGGGGGGTTTAAGGGAACAAAACCCCCATAAAATTTTTATGGGGTGGACAAACTTCACTATAATTTTGTTTTAAGATGTTCCTGCCACAAGAATAATACATGCCCATTTTCAATAAAAAATCTCTAATAGTTTTCGATATATTGAAAAAAATCGATTTTCATTTTGTAACTTTAAAGGGTTGTAACTTTTTTTCTGAGCACATTTGTACTAAGGTAAGTTAGGTTCAATTGAACTATTTTTGACCCCAGAATATGTGGTATAATTTATGACCAATCTTTTCGGGACACCCTGTATATTGCTTCACAATATTGATATTATATGCAATTATTATATAGAGGTAAATTTAAAATTGTATTTTGCTTGCAATACTGCATTTTAATAACTAATTTTATTTACTACATACAATTGTTTACGTTTGAATAACACAACCTAAATCTTATTTTTCTTCTTATTATTATTTTTTGGACTATGGCCTTGACCTATCCAGTAACCAGGACCATATGATTGGCCAATATAATTAAAAGTGCGAATAAAAGTTCAGAGCGTAGAAATAGGTGTCGCTTTTCCGAACTTGCACGTTCCCAATAGTGATCAAAAAATGTCATTACAATATAAATATTTTCCCATATTTCGCGACGATGCTGTGGCCAAATTGCCAAATACCCAAGTAGGTGGAGGCCAATAAACTAAAGAAGAAGAAGAAGAATATACTTACATATAACCCTCCCACATCACTGATATAACCATATAAAAAACTAATGTAAAACTATGTGACGTCACGGGCCGTCTGAACTACTTTAAAATAAAGAAGACTTTAAATTTGTATTTCTAAGTTATTATGAGTTTTTGAAGCGGGAAATTTTGGAAATCTCATTTTTATACAAAACTGAACATTATTATGTAATAAAAAAAATGTGCAAGTTCCCCATTCTCGTATCAAAGTTATGCGTGAAGTTAGTAGTATTGATGACAGTTGGGGAAACGTCCGCGACCCATTTTTTCCATAGAAGTCATTATTTGTAAGGTATTGATGCAATAAAAAAACTTTAACATTTTGAGATGTAACCCACTTCTTCCAAATGAACGAATGTTTTGACGACTGTCATCTGATGTACGTAATTCTGAACTTTACACATAATATGTAATCACTTTACGTAATAGTTCAGAGAAACAAGGAAAAAAAATATCCTGTTGTCCAAAAATTTACGTTATTAATTAAATTTATGTCAGAAAGTAAAATCCTTTAGTACAGTGGAACCTCGATAACTCGGATTAATCGGGACCGCGACCGATCCGGGTTATCGAAAATCCGAGATAGCCGGAGAATATGGTAAAAATTAATAAAATACGGTATACTTACAGATAAACTCCGTTAGAATTGAAATAACATGAAATATATTTATAAATATGCACAGTACCTACTCATTAAAATTACTAAAAAAAACACGAAACCCAAACGTAAGCAAATGGAAGCGAACAATACAAGACACACAATACTAAAGACCATTGTTTATAAAATAATTTTTTAAATAGTCTTTCCTAAACAATGCTGACAGTTTGAAATAAAAAGGAATAGATACTACAGACAGGTGGCTGTTGTTTCTGCGGCGTGTGCTATGAGTCATTTTTAATATCGTATAGTTCAAACACACATAAGTAGGTACACATTATCTCTCAAATATTATATTAAATACATTTTTATTGTTGAAAGGTTTGTCTGATAATTAACTATTTTGATTGGAAATAAGCCACAATTAAATTGAAAAATACAAAATATTGAAAATCAAAATGTTTATCTGATGAAAATCGGTCCGGGTTAGCCGGACTTCCGGGTTATCGGGGGCCGACTTATCGGGGTTCCACTGTATTTTGCAATTATATTCATAAATCATAAATCGAAACTTTATAGATTTAGTAATTGTATTTTAGGTACTTATTCAATATTGATTATTTGAACAACTATCGATTAAACATCGAAATCGGCCATCATGCAAAAGCATTCTGTCATCGTCATTACTGTCATACGAAATTTTTATTTCGTCTAAAATTAATAAAATTCTTAATATTATGAAATGGTGTTTTAGTTAATTCGATTATACAATAGGACGGTGACAGATATTAATGATAATTTGTTAGCAAATATAATATTTAGATTTTCTACTATTCATCAAGGGAAAAGCAACTGCGCTGCGGAAGGCTACTCTTCATAAATAATAACGTAACTACATAATGATATTTCTAATTTTTGGTATTTTATTTTAAGTGTTAAAATTGGTTTAGTATTTAAATTAAAATACGATTAAACTTTTTAAAATATATTTATTTCGTTGAAATTATAATAATAGAAGTATAACGTCTTACGTGCGTACCAAGTACACACTCTTTTTTCATTAGGATATAATTAAGTAAGTGTTAATGTTTTTTATGATTGGCGATAAAATTTTGTGTGCACCACGTCAGTAAAGACTTTTTATCGAACTCGTCTGTTATTCGCCTCGCTCGCTAGCGCTCGCTCTGCTCATAATATCAGACTCGTTCGATAAAGAGTAACTTTACTGACTTGGTACATAAATACCTAACTATTCTCTGGACTATAAATAATACATCATAGAGCGCCCAATATTCCATTAGAATACTTATGCTGGGGTTACAGTAACGTCTAATGCCGTTAATTAACGTGTTATTTAACTAACGCGTTAGGTGTGTAGACATGACTTAGCGCGCTAATTTGTTATTATGTCATTATTAATGCCGTTAAACGTTAGGCGATAGATCGGGTGTCGGTTTCTTTCGACACTACCTGTGACACTACAAAGGACAGGGTTGCCGATTTGTACATAATTATCAGATTTTAACATAATATTTATGGCATTCTGATAATAAATATTTTTTTAACATAATTGATAATTTTAACATAATTTTATACGGATATTCTGAAGCTATTTCCTTGAAACGTTAATAAATTCAGTTTTTAGTAAAATTGTGGCTTATTTCCCATAAAAAATACGTAATTATTTATACGGATATATTTGGCAATAGAGTTTAGTAGATTTTCAAGAATTCTTCAATTTGTTTGCATTTGCATTTACTAGCTTGCGACTTGCGACACATGTTCAGCAGATACAGATATCAATTTTATGACCACCTTTGTCCTTTTATATTTGATTTTGGGACTAATGTATCTACCTGAATAGTTAATACTATTGAGGATTGTGGTTTTCATATAAAAAATATCACTAATATCAAACTAAGTAACTTATGGATTAAAAAAAATGAAGACAATTGCTTTATAAAAAGCCGAGAAAATACATTTTTTAACGTAAACTTACTTTGAACTTTGAGTGACTTTTTATGATGAATGATGATTATTGATCATCATATTATGACGGAGGTAGTTTATTTTTGAATACTTGTACCTATAATAGAAGTATAATAAAGTATAATTTTTTTGCAATGTGATAGCAAAAGAAGTAAAAAATAAAATCAACCGAAATTTGACGATTTCTACCGAAAAATTAGGAGCAATTCTACTGAAATTTTGCCCAAGTTCTGTGGCTTGCGGCAGGGGTTGGCGATAAAAAATTTTAACATAATTATTGGCAAAATCTGATAATTTTAGCAACCGCTTAACATAATTTCATATCGTGACATCGGCAACACTCCAAAGGAGTTACTCCGTTACTCGCGTTGTTGTGGCTACACTTGCACTGTTTCAACAAGTTCTAGCTTGAAGCGCAGCAGAGTAATATGTTTTGTGAAATAGGTACATAGGTACTATTCTACGAAAATGGAGTGGCGTAATGAGAAAATATTTGAATTTTTAACAGTGTTTGAAACAGAACCTTGTTTATGGGATCCCCTACAAAAATCACATAAAAATCGTGGTGTTCATGGTGACGCTGCATTTTTATCATCCACCATCTCCTTTTGAGTCTTGGTTTTTGCTTGATCCGTTTGTGAAATAATAAATTCATAAAATAATAATGGCACTTATAAAATATAACAGCGTATCAGCTTCGACTTCCATCCTGCAATTATTGGATTAAAAAACGCGTTTTCTGCTGACTACGCGCTAAAATAAGTGTGGCCAGTCACTTTACCGCGCATTTTATTCCATCATTTTTGGTGTGTTAATTAATACGATAATGGACGTTAGACGTTAACGTTACTGTGGCCCCAGCATTAGGAGGTAACCTCGACCTCGAAGAAAAACAGGCAATGCCTATATTAAAAGTAAAAGAAGATTTTATCTAGATTAAAATATTAATCATAGAGTTATATATTAGCATAGAGAGAGTGTCATTCAGAGCGAAGTGACGACACCATCTTTTTTATTTGGATTAGTGCTGCTTCACTCTTACGCATAGTAAAGCTGCTACAGTTGTCCTCCTCTTCCGTGCCTATATTCACACTGAATGTCATCATAGATTTTCGATACAATGTGTTAGAAAGAGATGCAGCAAACCAGTCCATGAGATCTTGTCGTCAGGAAGCGCGGAAGGTAGGCTCCCTCTATGTTAATATATACCTCTATGATATTAATTATCCATCCGCAAAATTTTTAACAATTCGGACAACAAAATAATTGAATTACGTCGTATCAAAAACAAAAAACGTAAACATTTTAATCTATTGTCTAATCTGAAAATATAAATATTTATTTGGCTCATGGATATTAGTCCGGGCGCCAAATAGAGGTCACCGTAGCCTTTTCAATTATTCTGATGAACAAACTCAACGATTCTTATGTATTTTTTGGCGGCTACTGATTACGAATTTCGAGGGTCCATTTCGATTCGAGTGGTTAAAAAATTGTTATAAACAATTTAATTGTTTATAAAGCTCTAGCTCATTAACTAAAAGAAATAAAAAAATTCAAGTAAATTTTGTTCCTTAATAAAAAACAAAGAAAATGGCGTTAAATAAACAAATCCAAAAATTAGAACTCAAGATATTGTAAGATTAGTGCATAATGTAATTCAAATTACAAATATAATGCAAATTACAAATATAATAATAATTGCATAATATAATGCAAATTGAAAATTAAGTATTTTCGAAGCATTTTAAGGCTAAAAAAATAAAAAATTCAAGTAAATTTTGTTCCTTAATAAAAAAAAAACAAAGAAAATGGCGTTAAATAAACAAATCCAAAAATTAAAACTCAAGATATTGTAAAATTAGTGCATAATGTAATTCAAATTACAAATATAATGCAAATTACAAATATAATAATTGCATAATATAGTGCAAATTGCAAATTAAGTATTTTCGAAGCATTTTCGATCGTAACTCAGCTTCTACGCATGAAAAGGAGCTTTACAAAGCCTCATTTTAAAACTTAATTCATAGACTTCCAAAAAAAGTTTGTTAAATTACTTTATCTTTATTTGTGTTAGTTATATCCGTTTGAAGTTATACTTTTCTTAATAGTCCAGAAAGCCACTGAGCATCCGCTAGGAAAAATATTCCGATTCGGATTTTTTGCACAATCTTACTCAAAAAGGTTACCCCTTTTAACAAATTTGTATGTTGCCAGGACCAAAAGGGGGTCAAAAATAAAATTGAAAAATTGCGAAATCAGCCCTCAAAAACTATGTGAAAAACTGAAAATTTGAATGTTGCCAAGGTAGGAATATATTCTTTAAACATGAAATCCGATTGATGAAATCCCGAAGAGTTTCTTGCAATGCAAAATTCAAAACTCCTTTGTTTTTTAATTGCTAATCAAGTGTGCGCGACAATATTTTCCACCGACGCGACAGTATGGTGCAAATGAAAGGAATAAATTCGTTATTTCGTAAACCGGCGAACCGGGGAAAAATCCCGAAACAGGTCGGTTTTTATTTTTAAGTTATGATATTGTTGCTTATATGGTATACTAGTGACGTCATCCATCTGGGCGTGATGACGTAAACGATGATTTTTTTTAAATAAGAATATGGGTCGTGTGGTAGCTCATTTGAAAGGTTCTTCAATTATCTATTCAGTAATGTAAACATTTACATAATTATTTATACAGGGTGTCCAAAACTTTTTAATAAATTGAATTATTTGACAAAAAAAGAAGTAGAAGGACACCCTGTATAAATAATTATATAAATGTTTATATTAGTGAATAGAGAATTGAAGAACCTTTCAAATGAACTAGAACACGACCCCTATTCTCATTTAAAAAAATCATCGATTACGTCATCACGCCCCGATGGATGACGTCACTAGTATACCATATATGCCACAATATCATAACTCAAAAATAAAAATCGACCTGTTTCGGGATTTTTCCTTTAAGTCACCGGTTTACGAAATAACGAATTTATTCCTTTCATTTGCACCATACTGTCGGTGGAAAATAGTGTCGCGCACGCTTGATAGGCAATTAAAAAACAAAGGAGTTTGGAATATTGTATTGCAAAAAACTGTTCGGGATTTCATCAATCGATGTTTAAAGAATATCTACCTGTCTTGACAACATTCAAATTTTCAGTTGTTCACATAGTTTTTGAGGGTTAGAAATGGCCAATTTCGCAATTTTTCAATTTTTAATCGCTTATATGCCAAAAACTATCAACTTTAGAGAAATGTCATTAAAGACGTTTTCTGTTTGGAATGATCCAAAAAACCTAAAAAAATTTTGTTCCATGCAAAACAAATAATTTTAGGAAAAAAACAAAAAAAAAACGTTTTTAAAATTTTTGACCCACTTTTGGACCTGGGAACATGCAAATTTGTTAAAAGTGGTCCTTTTTGAGTAAGATTGTGCAAAAAATCCGAATCTGAATATTTTTCCTATCGGAGACGCAGTGGCTTTCTGGACTATAAGAAAATTGTATCTATATTAATTTGTTTATAAGGGTTTTAAGCAAACATTTATACTTAAAAAAAGACTTGAAAAAAAGAGAAAGTTTTCAATCTAATTACACATAAAACAATAGTAAAATATATTCTACATCTTGGTGAGAAGGTGAGAACCTTCTCTGGTAACAACCTCCAAGGCTTCTAAAAAATTGAAAATGTTTATACATTTTTAATAATTTATACATACTTTAATTAACATTAATAATAGATGGTAGAAGAACTCAAAAGGAACATTTTGAGCTTAGGAAAGTACTACAATATATATTACAAGGGGAATATACTACAAGGACAAAGATCCGAATATTCCAGTCAAATGTTATATCTGTTCTACTCTATGGATATGAAACCTGGAAAGTGACAAAATGCCTTACAGACAAATTGCAGGTCTTTGTTAACAAATGTCTACGAAGAATTGTGCGTATTTTCTGGCCAAACACCATCAGAAACGAAGATCTGCTACACCTGACCCAACAAAATAGGGTAGAAAATGAAATAAAATCCAGAAAGTTGGGGTGGATAGGTCACACACTCCGAAAAGATAGTTCCAGTATTGCAAAAACTGCCCTAGAGTGGAATCCCCAAGGAAAAAGAAAAAGAGGTGGCCCAGCACAAACTTGGAGAAGATCCATCATGGACGAGATAAGAAGTCAAGGAAAGTCTTGGAATGAGGTGAAGGCCCTAGCGCAAAATAGAACCCGATGGCGCGTTTTCACTGAAGCTCTATGCTCCACTTAGGAGTTCAAGAACATTATATATATATATATATATATATATATATATATATATATATATATATATATATATAACAGGTATATAATCTTTGCTGAACAGTTAGGAAACAAGGTTGAAATATTGGGGTAGCAGCAATCTCAAAGAAAACTCTTTATAATAATTCCAAGCTTTCGATAATGTTTATTATCATCTTCAGGGAAACTACAAATATAAATATACAGTATTTAACAATTAGTCTAACTAAAATCAATAAAAATTGTTATCTTTGTGCCATCAAAGATAGATCTAGGGATCCTAGACACCTAGTTTAGTGAGAGAAAACTATGGTGTTTTGGATTTTTGATGGCACAAAGATAACAATTTTTATTGATTTTAGTTAGACTAATTGTTAAATACTGTATATTTATATTTGTAGTTTCCCTGAAGATGATAATAAACATTATCGAAAGCTTGGAATTATTATAAAGAGTTTTCTTTGAGATTGCTGCTACCCCAATATTTCAACCTTGTTTTATATATATATATATATATATATATATATATATATATTGCTATGATCTGCTTCTTATTAATTTTATATTAATTATTATTTATTTGATTAATTATTTAATTGTCGCAAATCATACATAAAAAAATGAATAAAAAATCTCAGGGTGCCTTTTTATAATATTAAAAAAATGTCTAAATTATCTACGTTATACTTATCTTCTCTCGTGGTTTCAGTATCTCTTAGTTGATCCTAATCGGGATAAAATAGGAAAAAGAAATAAAGCAAAATATAAAATAAACATACAGAATTGTCTTTTATTTATCAAAATCAATACTCTAAAAATCTATCAAATCTAAAATCTGTGGACACAGATGTCTGAATGAAATTTTTACCACTTAAATTTATTCCAGTTAAAAAACAAAACAATTTATCGGTTTGTTCCCGATGACTTTGGTAAAACAAACTAAACAAAACAAATTTATGTATTCGCAAGATTACCTATATTTCCTATTTACTTTTTGAAATATTGGAATTTTAATTCATATGCTTTTTACTCAAACTTTTAGTTTCCGAACATAAAAATATCTTTCACATAAATTGACTGACCTTTTGCTTCACTCACTCTGATGTCTTCTCGTGACCCAAAACAGCTCTCCCTCGTTGACTATGTTAAAGGCTACTCATCAAAGCCCTCTCCGCTCTCCAGCTTCAAAACTATCAGCATACCAGCACCAATTCTCCAACAAGCCAGGCCTCTTTTGACCAGTACTCGATTCAAACAAAACTCCAAAAATTCTCTGCTCTCCTTCTCACAATAATACAGAATCAAAGAGGTATTTCGTCTCAATTTGATCTGTCTCTCGTTCCACTTTTCAGCACTATTCTCCACTATCAAACAGCCACTGGTACTTTCCAACTATCTATCCACGAAAACGTCGAACTGCTCCTCAGCGATGCCAATAACATACTGACTTCTTTCTCAAACTCACTCAACATTCAAACCACTTTTCCCCTTCCAAATTGCCAAGAATCAGAAACATTTCTCTTTTCCATTCGACAAACAAACAGTCATTTTCAAAATTATTCCAACCATCCTAATTACTTTCGGGGAACTCTACAACATTTACTCGGGGTGAAACAAAGATATTAAAATTCCAAACTTTCTTTTAAACCATTTTTCTAGAAAATGATAATTACCTCTACCTGTGGATTCTATAGTTCCCGTAATAAACAATCTTTTTCCGTTTTAAACCTAAATACATCGTCCTTTTCACTTTAATTATTCACAAAAGTCTTTAATGGTTCATCGGAAAGCTCATTAAAAAAAGAAATCCACTTACATCCAAACTAAATTCTAATAAATATTTACAGATCAATATACAGGGTGTATCAAATTTATGTGCCCGCGTTATTAAAAAAAAAATTAATGTAATTTTCATTTTGCCTTTGATTGATAAATTGAAAACACAATAACATCCCCGCCTTGTTTTGAGATAAAATCAGTATTAATAAGTGCAACAAAAAATATGATTTTCTCTCGACAACAACACTTTTCTATTGTGTCAAAATATTGAGTCCCACCTGAAAAACAATTGCTTTCTTTTTCCCAGTGTCTGTACTTAAATGGGATAGGGTAAGTTTTCGATCGAAAATTTCCTAAGTCTTTAGTCTCAAATGAATTTTCATACTTTTTGGCTACTCTGTTTTGTTTATTTATTAAATTTTCACATTCCCTCAATATTACACGCAGTTCCTTCTCCTTTTCTTCTCCACATACCAATTTTCTTTCTTTTTCCTCCGATTCTCTACACATGTTTATTGTGTATTCTGTCTTCTCCATTTTGCATACTTCCTCTTTAAATATCGCATTCTCAATTGTATCTTTTCCGCCTTCTTTTTCTATTCTGATCTCTTCTTCTTCTGGGCTCATCTCATCTTTTGAGGAATCCTAAGCTTCATTTTCTTTTGTCAATCTTCTTTCTTCTTTTTCTTCTTCTGGGCTCATCTCTTTTTTCGAGGAATCCCAATCTTCATTTTCTTTTATCCATCTTCTTTCTTCTTTTTCTTCTTCTGGGCTCATCTCTTTTTTCGAGGAATCCCAATCTTCATTTTCTTTTATCCATCTTCTTTCTTCTTTTTCTTCTTCTGGGCTCATCTCTTTTTTCGAGGAATCCCAATCTTCATTTTCTTTTATCCATCTTCTTTCTTCTTTTTCTTCTTCTGGGCTCATCTCTTTTTTCGAGGAATCCCAATCTTCCTTTTCTTTTATCAATCTTTTTTTTCTTCTGGGCTCATCTCGTTTTTCGAGGAATCCCAGGCTTCATTGTTTTTACTTATCTTCTGCTGCTTTCTCCTCTTTCTTCCCTGTCCTTGCTTCATTGCCAAATTCATTTCCACCGTTTGTTTTTTGTCTACATTTTCCTTTTTCCGTTTCTCATGTTCCTTGTCCATTTCCAGAATGTTCGGTTCTTCTTCTTTTCCATCTGTGATTTTCATCATGTTATTTTTGAAATCTATCACCACATGTTTTTCTGACAATTCATCCACTCCTACGATCATATCATGCATCATGTTTGGCATTATAACCCATTGTAGTGCATAAAATTTCTTCCCCAATCGAACCTTTATTCGTATTCCTTCATTTATTGTTGCCAAAGTCCGTTTATTTGCGCCCACTAAATTTACCCTGGGAATTTTGTAAATCAAATTCGTCAAATCAAAGTAATTTCTGAACCAGTATCAATCATAATTTTAATCGGTTTCTCATTGATAAAACCATCTACAAACTTTAAATTATATCCACTTCCTTTATCATTATTTCCTGCTAATTTAATAAATTTCTTCGGGTGACAAAAAATTCCTGTTTGTTCTTTTGTTTTTAGTGAGCGCTTTCGTGAAAAGACGCTTGCTGTTCTTCTTCGATTCTTCTTCGGTCGCTTTATCTCTCATCCTCATATTCATATATTTGCGTGTTGTTTACCGCTCTTCTGTTTTCTCTTTGTCTGTCGGACCCGTATCGGTTTCCACGATTTTCCTGTTCATTCCTTTTATTATCATTTCTGTCCTCTTGATTTGTGCGGGTGTTATTTCTATTCTGGTTTTCTCGATATCTGTCTTCGTTCCATTGCCGATTTCTTTGTTCATAGTTTCCTCTTCCGTTGTCTCTATTTTCGTTTTCTCTTCTTGTATAATCTCTCCTAAAGTTCTGTCTTCTATCTCTATAGTCTCGATTTTCGCGTTGTCTATAATTATCTTGCGATCTTCTTATTTCTCTTTCTCTCATTTTTGCTTCTCGTATTTGTAAGAATTGGCACAAACTGTCGATATCTTTGTAGTTTTGTAGAGTTATGTGATCTTCTAAGGTATCTTCAAAATGTCTGGCTATCAGTTCTACTAGCTGTTCGGATGAATAATTGTACTGTAGATGTTTTGCATTATTATATATTTGTAGTGCATATGTTTTCTCTGAAATACCCATTCTATCATGGTACCTCCCATTTTGCAATTCCTTGTTTATTTCTAGCTGTTGTATTTTTCCCCAGAAATAACTTAGGAACTTTTGTTCAAATGTATGCCAATTGTCCAATTCTTCTTCTTTGCTATCGAACCATAAACTTGCCTCATCTTTAAGATGGTTCCTTATCGTTTCTTTGGCTGTCTCGAAGTTACCGATGTATCGTATTTTCTTTTTTAAATTGTTTATGAAAATTACTGGGTGTAATTTTTTTACATCCCCACCAAACCTTATTTTCACTTCCTTTGTACTATGGATAATCGTTTCCCTTCTTTCTCCAGAATTTTGTTGTTTTCTGATATCATCAATTAGTTTTTCATTATTTCGGCATCTTTCTTCTATTTCTTTCTTGTCTTCTTGTAAAGCATTTTCAAATTTGTTTTCCAAATTTTCTAGTTCCTTTTTCTGGCAATTTGTTAACTCCTCCATTTTATTTTGAATTTAATTTCTTGCTGTTCTATCTCGTTTTTCATTGTTGTCAAACATCCTTTTACTTCATTTTCATACTTTTCTATGCGTTCCTCCATTTTCTTGTTGTTCTCCTCTATTGCTCGTTTCATTTCTTGTTGTGTTTCATCCATTTTTTGATCCAATTTTTGTTGTGTTTCATCCATTTTTTGTTGTGTTTCCTTCATGGCTTGTTTTGTTTCTTCTTGATTTTCTTTCATTGTATCCATTTTCTTTGATGTTTCTTCCTGATTTTTATCCATTGTTCGTTTTGCTTCATCCATTGCTTGTTTTGTTTCTCTTTGATTGTCATCCATTTTTTGTGACTGGAGTTGCATCAGTTGTAATAATTTATCTATTCCCAGTGCTGTTTTTGTGACGGTACGCGCCGGTACGCCGTACCGGCACCTTTTGGGACAAAAAATAAAAAACAACCAAATTATAAACAAATTCCTGAATTTCTTCCTTGCTCCCAAATAGCTTTAAAACGCTCTTATTGAGGCTGAATTTAAAAAGTTTTCCCGGGGGCAGACCCTCTTTATGAACCCTCCCCAGACCCCCCGAAACATTGCGTACCGGAACCTTTATTGTTACAAAAACAGCACTGTCTATTCCTGACAATTCTTGATTTTCTGATGCCATGATTGTTGTTTCGAAAATGTCTTCTTGTTCTATATGTTCTTCTTGTTCGAAATGTTCTTCTTGTTTTTTGTTTTCTTTGCTCTTGCTTCTGGTTGTTATCGACATGTAGTTAAAATTTATCCCCGCCTAATATGAAATTCGAAAATACCTTATATCCTGTCGAGACGAAAATTTCTCTCTCCCTAAATATAATCAATTTATCCCACAAATTTTTAAATATTTCAAAATTCAAATCAATCAAAAATAAAATAAACATGTAAAAACTGTACCTAGATAAAAAAAATTAAGTCAAACAAATATTTCAAAAATTTTAAATATATCAACTTTTTCCGACGGGCAAATAAATTTTCCTTCACCTGTTTTTCCCTTTCCTATTCCCTTCAAATTCACAACCAGAGATACTTTAATGTCCTACGTTGGCTCGCCATGTTGCTATGATCTGCTTCTTATTAATTTTATATTAATTATTATTTATTTGATTATTTAATTGTCGCAAATCATACATAAAAAAATGAATAAAAAATCTCAGGGTGCCTTTTTATAATATTAAAAAAATGTCTAAATTATCTTACGTTATACTTATCTTCTCTCGTGGTTTCAGTATCTCTTAGTTGATCCTAATCGGGATAAAATAGGAAAAAGAAATAAAGCAAAATATAAAATAAACATACAGAATTGTCTTTTATTTATCAAAATCAATACTCTAAAAATCTATCAAATCTAAAACCTGTGGACACAGATGTCCGAATGAAATTTTTACCACTTAAATTTATTCCAGTTAAAAAACAAAACAATTTATCGGTTTGTTCCCGATGACTTTGGTAAAACAAACTAAACAAAACAAATTTATGTATTCGCAAGATTACCTATATTTCCTATTTACTTTTTGAAATATTGGAATTTTAATTCATATGCTTTTTACTCAAACTTTTAGTTTCCGAACATAAAAATATCTTTCACATAAATTGACTGACCTTTTGCTTCACTCACTCTGATGTCTTCTCGTGACCCAAAACAGCGCTCCCTCGTTGACTATGTTAAAGGCTACTCATCAAAGCCCTCTCCGCTCTCCAGCTTCAAAACTATCAGCATACCAGCACCAATTCTCCAACAAGCCAGGCCTCTTTTGACCAGTACTCGATTCAAACAAAACTCCAAAAATTCTCTGCTCTCCTTCTCACAATAATACAGAATCAGAGAGGTATTTCGTCTCAATTTGATCTGTCTCTCGTTCCACTTTTCAGCACTATTCTCCACTATCAAACAGCCACTGGTACTTGCCAACTATCTATCCACGAAAACGTCGAACTGCTCCTCAGCGATGCCAATAACATACTGACTTCTTTCTCAAACTCACTCAACATTCAAACCGCTTTTCCCCTTCCAAATTGCCAAGAATCAGAAACATTTCTCTTTTCCATTCGACAAACAAACAGTCATTTTCAAAATTATTCCGACCATCCTAATTACTTTCGGGGAACTCTACAACATTTACTCGGGGTGAAACAAAGATATTAAAATTCCAAACTTTCTTTTAAACCATTTTTCTAGAAAATGATAATTACCTCTACCTGTGGATTCTAGAGTTCCTGTAATAAACAATCTTTTTCCATTTTAAACCTAAATACATCGTCCTTTTCACTTTAATTATTCACAAAAGTCTTTAATGGTTCATCGGAAAGCTCATTAAAAAAAGAAATCCACTTACATCCAAACTAAATTCTAATAAATATTTACAGATCAATATATACAGGGTGTATCAAATTTATGTGCCGGCGTTATTAAAAAAAAAAATTAATTTAATTTTCATTTTGCCTTTGATTGATAAATTTAAAACACAATAATATATATATAAAATATATTCTACATCTTGGTGAGAAGGTGAGAACCTTCTCTGATAACAACCTCCAAGGCTTCTAAAAAATTGAAAATGTTTATACATTTTTAATAATTTATACATACTTTAATTAACATTAATAATAGATGGTAGAAGAACTCAAAAGGAACATTTTGAGCTTAGGAAAGTCTTCCTAAGTTTAGTCCTGTTGCCAAGGGGGGTACAACGACCTCCTTTATTGAGATGGACTTACCCAAGTTTTTTTTTATGTATTTTGACCCGTAGAACACGAATATTTTGGTAACAGTTGATTAGGATGTCGATAAGATTGTTATTATAACAAAGAACTTGAGGAATTATAATATAACAGCGATTTTTCGCAAAACAAAACATTTTTTTGAATTTTTTGATAAACCCGGTTGAACTTAAAAAAAATCGAAAAATTGCAATTTTTGAACCCGAATAACTTTTGACTGAAAATAAAATGGCAATTCTGCTTACCGCATTTGAAAGTTCAAGTCAAATTAAACCGGTTTTGATAATTTGCATTCCTAAAAATTAATTTTTTTATTGTTAAACAAAGCTATAAACACATGGTGCTTGAGTGATGTTTTCAATGCATCTCCCATATATAAAATCGAACGAGTAGGCGTGCTTGCAAGTAGGTAATTTGTATGTAGCATGCTTTAAAACGCATTAAAACACTATTTGTTTATAGCTTTGTTTGACAATAAAAAAAATAATTAGGTCTGGATCCCGCCTATGAAAAAAAGTTGATTAATAGCAAGCTGAAAATTTGTTAATAGCTTAAGGTTGTCTAGTCGGATAAACTTTGATATATGGGAACACTGGAACAGGGGCAGTTTTAATTGTGGAACAGGTTAAAAATTCGGAAGGGTCAGACCACGAAAACGGCACATTTATTTTGTCCGACAGAACAGACAAACTCTCCGAACAGAGACTAAACTCTCATGCAAAAATCAGACTGCTATTTATCACCTGTCATAATTCCTATCATTTGACATATTCTACATGTTCCACTCATTAAAACGCCCATTTGGTGATAAATCGCAGTCTGATTTTTGCATGAGAGTTTAATCTCTGTTCGGAGAGTTTAAGTCTGTTCTGTCGGACAAAATCACAGCCTCCTGTAGGAGGCTGTGACAAAATACATGTGCTGTTTTCGTGGTCTGACCGTTTCAAATTTTTAACCTGTCCCACAATTAAAACTTCCCTTGTTCCAGTGTTCCCATATATCAAAGTTTGTCCGACCAGACACTCTTAAGCTATTAACAAATTTTCAGCTTGCTATTAATCAACTTTTTTTCATACGCGGGATCCCGGCCTAAATTTTTAGCAATGCAAATAACCAAAACCGATATAATTTGGCTTGAACTTTCAAATGCGCTAAGCAGAATTGCTATTTTATTTTTTAATCAAAAGTTATTCGGGTTCAAAAATTGCAATTTTTCGATTTTTTGAAAGTTCAACCGCGTTCATCTCGAAAACTATGCATCCTACGAAAAAACTTGCAAGAACATTTTTTGCCTAGAATGACCCAAAAAATACAAAAAAATGTTTTGTTTTAAGAAAAATCGCTGGTATGTAATTCCCCAAGTTATTGGTTTATAACAAACTTATCGACATCCGGATCAACTGTTACCCAAAAAAATCGTGTTCTGGTGTTCTACGGGTCAAAATACATAACAAAAAAAACTTGGGTAAGTCGTCTGAGTAAAGGAGGCCGTTGTACCCCCCTGGCGACAGCACTAGTTTATTTTTGGCCAAGAAATCGATATTTCTCTCGTTACAAATTATTAATTTATAATTATGTGTATACGGTAACTTCATTTTTTAACTTTTGAAGATCCTAATACAATTTTATAATATAATTTTTATAATAAAATCATCATACAGTACCTCGTATCACCTTTCATTCTATTTACTTTTTCTTCGATTTGTATACAAAATGAGAAAAAGACACACGAAAAACTAAAATTTCAGAAATACATTTAAAAAGGAACTTGTTCTTATTTATTAATATTATTTTTACAGACATTTTCTTTCATGCATCTGTATCGATATATACAGGAAATCTCAGCTTTTTACATCTACAAAGTCTTTAGAACATTAATAAAAACCCTCCTTCACAAACCCTGACAGGAAAGATGGAGCCAAACAGAAGCAAAACTAAAAATTATCAAACCAGATGTTGCTTCTGCTTTACTACCAGTTCCAGCTCAATAAGACATGACCAAGTAGTCCTCAACAGATTGCGGTTAGGTCATACAAAACTCACACATGGATACATCATTTCCAAGGATCCTCAGCCGATGTGCCACAACTGCCAAATCCCAACTTCAGTACAACATAATATAATAATAGACTGTCCAGTGTATTCAACAACAAGATCCACAGCGAAAATACATCCCAATCTGAAAGAAGCTTTAACAGAAGACATTAGTGAAACAATAAACTATCTTAAAAATTGTAAACTTTCACAACATGTATTTTTAAAAATTGCTATGCAAATATGTCATGTATAAAAACTATTTCTAAAATAAAATAAACCACCCCGCTAATAACCCTAGGGGTTGATGCGGTTAAAAAAAAAGTCTTTAGAGCAACTTTTACAGTTACAACATGGTATCACTAAGTCTGTTCTTGGAGGCATTAAAATTAAAACTTTTTGGGGCTTCAGAGTCTCATTATCTATATGATATCTATATAAAAGTGGATATCAATATCTCATTACCGTGCTATTACTTGCACATTACGCGCGAACCTTTTCGCTGTGAGCCGGATCTTGCGCCTCAGAGCGCGCTATTAAAATATTGATATCGTGGCCAAAAATAAACTTACGCACATTTTCCTAAGCTCAAAATGTTTCTTTTCAGTCCTTTCTTTCAGACTTTGTAAACCTCATTTACATTCGTAGAAGCCGAGTTACGGTCGAAAAACCTTCAAAAACTACTTATTTTTCAATTTGCATTAGGCACTAATTTTACAATATCTTAAATTCTAATTATTGGATTTAAATTTGGTAAACGCCATTTTCTTTGTTTTTTATTAAGCGCCATTTTCTTTGTAATTTATTAGAAAAATTTTTGTTTATGTCTTTTAGTTTATGATTTAGAGCCTTATAAGCAATCTAATTGTTTATAACAATTTTTTGTCCCCACCCTTAGTCCAGAAAGCCACTGCGCATCCGCTAGGAAAAATATTCCGATTCGGATTTTTTGCACAAAAAGGACCCCTTTTAACAAATTTGCACGTTGCCAGGACCAAAAGTGGGTCAAAAATTTTTTTAAAGTTTTTTTTTTGTTTTTTTCCTAAAATTATTATTTTTTGCATAGAACAAAGTTTTTTTAGGTTTTTTGGATCATTCCAAACAGAAAAGGTCTTTAGTGACTTTTCTCTAAAGTTGATAGTTTTTGACATATAAGCGATTAAAAATTGAAAAATTGCGAAATCGACCATTTTAAAACTTCAAAAACTATTAGGTCTGGATCCCGCATATGAAAAAAAAGTTGATTAATAGCAAGCTGAAAATTTGTTAATAGCTTAAGGGTGTCTAGTAGGATAAACTTTGATATATGGGAACACTGGAAGAGGGGCAGTTTTAATTGTGGAACAGGTTAAAAATTTGGAACGGTCAGACCACAAAAACGGCACATTTATTTTGTCCGACAGAATAGACTTAAACTCTCCGAACAGAGATTAAACTCTCATGCAAAAATCAGACTGCTATTTATCACCTGTCATAATTCCTGCCATTTGACATATTCTACATGTTCCACTCATTAAAACGCCCATTTGGTGATAAATAGCAGTCTGATTTTTGCACGAGAGTTTAATCTCTGTTCGGAGAGTTTAAGTTTGTTCTGTCGGACAAAATACATGTGCCGTTTTTGTGGTCTGACCGTTCCAAATTTTTAACCCGTTCCACAATTAAAACTGCTCCTGTTCCAGTGTTCTCATATATCAAAGTTTGTCAGACTAGACACCCTTAAGCTATTAACAAATTTTCAGCTTGCTATTAATCAACTTTTTTTCATACGCTGGATCCAGACCTATATGTGAAAAACTTAAAATTTGAATGTTGTCAAGGTAGGTAGATATTCTTTAAACATCGATTGATGAAATTCCGAAGAGTTTTTTGCAATACAGTATTCAAAACTCCTTTGTTTTTTAATTTCTAACCACGCGGGCGCGACACTATTTTCCACCGTTGCATGTGTATACAGTATGGTGCAAATGAATGGAATAAATTCGTTATTTCGTAAACCGGCGGCTTTAAGGAAAAATACCGAAACAGGTCGATTTTTATTTTTAGGTTATGATATTGTGGCATATATGGTATACTAGTGACGTCATCCGTCTGGGCGTGATGACGTAATCGATAATTTTTTTTAATGAGAATAGGGGTCGTGTGGTAGCTCATTTGAAAGGTTCTTCAATTCTCTATTCAGTAATGTAAATGATTATATAAATGTTTATATTACTGAATAGAGAATTGAAGAACCTTTCAAATGAGCTAGCACACGACCCCTATTCTCATTTAAAAAAAATGATCGATTACGTCATGACGCCCAGATGGAAGCTTTATTCGAATTTATTCCTTTCATTTGCACCATACTGTCGGTGGAAAATATTGTCGCACACGCTTGATTAGCAATTAAAAAACAAAGGAGTTTTGAATATTGTATTGCAAAAAACTCTTCGGGATTTCATCAATCGGATTTCATGTTTAAAGAATATATTCCTACCTTGGCAACATTCAAATTTTCAGTTTTTCACATAGTTTTTGAGGGTTAAAAATGGCCGATTTCGCAATTTTTCAATTTTTAATCGCTTATATGTCAAAAACTATCAACTTTAGAGAAATGTCACTAAAGACCTTTTCTGTTTGGAATGATCCAAAAAACCTAAAAAACATTGTTCCATGCAAAAAAAATTTTGGAAAAAAACAAAAAAAAAACGTTTAAAAAATTGTTGACCCACTTTTGGTCCTGGCAACATGCAAATTTGTTAAAAGGGGTAACCTTTTTGAGTAAGATTGTGCAAAAAATCCGAATCGGAATATTTTCCTAGCGGATGCGCAGTGACTTTCTGGAGTACCTCGAAATTCGTAATCAGCAGCCAAAAATTCATAAGAAACCGTTGAGTTTGCCCATCAGAATTGAAAAGGCTACGTTGACGTAGCTGGCGCCTAGACTAATAGTGTGATATAAACCTAAACAAACAACAATTGAGTGGTGGTGGTGTACTGATCTACGTCAGAAGATCTATTCGGTCCCAAATGATAAACATATCACATCAGAACGTGGAACAATTGTTTATTTCATGTGAGTACAATGCATCAAAACTTATCATTTCAGGAGTTGATATTCCACCAAACATGCCTGGATTAGTATACACCTCTCATTGTGAAACAGTAGAGGATGTTCTACAAAGATTTCCAGCACAAAATTTTTATATTTTTGGAGATTATAATCTTCCCGAAGCTATATGGTCAAACGATGAATATGGTTTGCAGGTTGTGTGTCCTGGAACTTCTTCAGCTATCCATATTGCCCAAACTTTTGGTTTTCTTCAGTTATTTCAAAGGATAAGTATTCCTAACAGCAGAAACATTTTCTTGGATCTTATGTTCACAAACGATAAAAGTGTTGAGGTACTGTTAGGAAATTACTCTATTCTAAACAGCAGTTTACATCATGCTAGTTATGAGTGTAGTTTAAGAGATATTCACAAAAAACAGGTAGACGACAGCCTCTTCTGCCAGGATCTGTACTATGATTTCAATAACGCCAATTATGTGGGTTTAAATACTTTTTTAGCTGGAATTAACTGGGAGCAGTGTTTGTCTCGTCTTGATTTAGATTTAGCTGTTGATTACTTCTATGAAATTTTAGCTTTTGGTATTGCTTCATTTGCACCTGTGAAAAAATACCAAACCAGCACTTATCCTAGGTGGTTTTCAAGGGAACTAAGACAGCTTATTTCTCAAAAAAGGAGAGCACACTACACCTATATTCAGTCCAGATCTCAGGCTGACCTCAATATTTTTACTAGACTGCGTTCAGAATGCAAAAAAGTTCGGGAGGTTTGTTGGTCTCAGTATATCTCATTGATGGATATAGAACTCAAATCAAATCCTAGATACTTTTGGAGGTACATAAAGGACTTAAAAACCAACCATTCTCTTCCCCAAACAATAATATACGGCGAGGATAAAGCAAATGATGGGCAAGAGATTGTTGATTTGTTCAAAAAGTACTTCCAAACAGTGTACACCCCAAGTAACCCAGAGAACAAACTAGACCTTGGAACACCCACAAATATTTACCAAAACTATAAGTTTTCGGATATTTCTACAAAAGAAATATACGAAAAAATATCTCTTTTACCTAGTAAAAATACCCTTGGTCCCGACGGTGTTTCAAGTAGCCTGTTAAAATATTGTGTATGTACCCTTGTGGTTCCACTAAGTTTATTATTTAATAAGTCTTTAAGATCCTCAATTTTTCCTGAAAAATGGAAGGATAGTTTTATCACGCCCATCTTTAAAAGTGGGAACAAAAACGATGTTACGAACTACAGGAGTGTATGCATTCAATCATCACTTCCAAAATTGTTTAACAGTATTATCAGCGACCAATTAAACTGGATGTGTCGTGGGCTAATAAATAAGAATCAGCATGGCTTCTGTTCAGGTAGTTCAACTCTAACTAATCTGTTACCATATCAATCAAAAATAATTAAAGCTTTGGAAGAATTCAAGCAAGTTGATGCAGTTTACACAGATTTTTCAAAGGCTTTCGATCAAGTAGACCATAATATTTTTCTCAGGAGATTATTTGATATAGGGTTTGATGTTTCGGCTGTAGGTTGGATCAAAAGTTTATTGTCAGAGCGTAGACAGATGGTCAAAATAGGTGCTTTTAAATCGGATGCAATATGTGTAACTTCTGGTGTTCCCCAAGGGGGGCACTGTTCCCCAATGTTTTTCAATCTGTTTGTGGACTCAATTTTTGATTGTTTTGAAAACAGTGAAGGTCTCGCTTTTGCTGATGATTTCAAAGCCTACAGAATAATGAATTGCCAAACTGATCAACAACTGCTGCAGGACGATCTTGACAGATTAACGCAGTGGTGTCACATTAATAAATTAAACCTAAATATACCAAAATGTTGTCTAATTAGTTTTTTTAAGGGTTCCAGAAAATATGACACTTCTTACGAACTGTGTGGGCAACCATTAAAAACTGTATCAAAAATAAAAGACTTGGGAGTAATTTTCGACAAAAATTTAACATTTGTCGATCATATTAACTCTGTCACAATACAGTCATCCAAAATGTTGGGTTTCATCGTGAGAAATTGTAGACATTTTTCTGTTGTCACGGTCCCAGGCCGGCTCTGTCCACAACAGAAGCTGTCGCGACGAACTGTCTGCGGGTGAGAGAAGCGTGTCTACCTAATTTGATTTATGATGTTCCATCCTTTTCTGGTATATTCCATTTCAACATAACAATTGCTTTCCAACTAATGTTTACCTTTTTTTGATGTTTCTGGAACTCAGTAGAAATTGTATGTAACTATATAAACAGACATTTTTAGAATTAGGCAGTCAGTTAATATATTCGACGCGATATATTGTTTTATTGTTTGATCGGTTTGCTGAAATGTATGTATTTTTAAAGTAGATAAGTCGTATTTGTAAATAAATTAAATGTTAGAAAGTGTAAAATAAATTAGATATTGTTGTTAAATAAGTGTTAATTGTAAGTGTTATAAATAAACAATTTCAAGTAAGTCTTTTATTTATTTAATAATAATTAAAAGTCAATTCGCGTAATATTTCCTAAAAAAACGTAACAAAATGGTGCAGAAGTGAGGATACTTGAAATACATAAATTTAACGTAAATTTTCGGTTTAAATAGAGTGTGGAACTTTTAAAAATAAATAAAATATAAATCGTAATAAATAAAGTGTGTGACAATGTCTTCACAACATAAGAAAATCACTGAATTGATCGTTAAGGAGCTCCGCAATTAGTTAGAAGAGAGAGACATGGACACTACTGGGAAAAAGGCTGATCTAGTCGAACGTCTAAAGAACGCTCTTCAAGAAGAGGGCCAAGATCCAGAAACCTATTTGTTTGAAGACAAGCATGCTGCTGTGATCTCATCGATTTCGAAGGTTTCGACAGACATTACATCGTTAGAGAGCAAAGTTTCTAGTGAAATCTCCCAAGTTTCGACAGACATTACATCGCTGGAGAACAAAGTTTCAACAGAGATCACATCGTTAGAGAAAAAGGTTTCTAGTGAAATTTCCCAAGTTTCCTCGGATGTTTTGAAGGTTTCGACAGACATTGCATCATTAGAGAAGAAAGTTTCGGGTGATATTTCATCCCTTGACAGCAAAATGACTAACGAGATCTCTAAAGTCACTTCGGATTTTGACGACAAGATATCGTCCATAAAATCTACCTTTGAAGAAAAGATCAAGGAAATAGAAAAGAAACTGGAGGAAACGGAAAAAGTGGACAAAGTGGTGGAACCCATCTTAACAGATATTAAAGATGATGAAACCAAATACAAGTTGGAGCCACGGTCGATAGTTGAAGGGAGTGTAGGTCATGCTCGTGTTAAGGTGCCAAATTTCGACGGAAAGTCATCATGGAACAACTACATGAAACAGTTCGAATCGGCGGCCAGAGCGAACGGATGGTCCGAAAAAGAAAAAGCTGTAAACCTCACTATTGCTCTTCGAGGCGACGCTTTGGATGTCCTCCAGACCATAGCCGTAGAGGAGACAGATGACTTCGAGCAGCTTAAAAAGAGACTGAATATGCGATACGGACACGAACATTTAGAGCATGTCTATCAGTCGCAGTTTAAAAATCGAAGACAAAAGAAAGATGAAGCTCTTCAAGAATACGAGGTCGATATTGCCAGGTTGGTACGATATGCATATCCAACAGCTCCCGAAGACATGATGGAAAAGTTGGCTGTTCAAACATTCATTGATGGCCTTCGTGATCATGAAATGCAAAGAACACTGCGATTAGCTCGTCACAAGACGCTGGTTGATGTCTTGTCTGCCGCCCTCGAATACGAATCAGCTACCCAGGCCTCTGGCGGGTACAGTAAAGTTAGGACTGTGAAAGAGGAAGAGGATGAAGACAAACTGGACCAGATTGTCAATATGATAAAGGGCATTTCCTACAAGAAAACAAAGACCATAAGGTGCTGGAATTGTGGGGAAATGGGACACGTACGGAGTTCATGTAAGTACCCTAGGTACAATAACAGTCAAGAGACTCACCAGCAGGAAAACTAGAACGGGTCGGCCTTAGGGGGGCAGCTTCGACCCGCAACTTTTCCAAAGACCCTCTCATACTAATAGCTTCTTTGAAATGTCGTGAAGATAGTGTATATGTGGATGGAGAAATAAATGGTAAAAAGTATACATTGTTGGTGGATACCGGAGCGACCAGGACCATTATACGACCGTCAGTTTTAAACAGCCGTAAGAAACTCTTACCAACGAGGTTGCGACTGCGGACTGCCACAGGTGAAAACGCCAACACCCATGGAGAAATCCAGATACAATTAGGGATTGGAGCAGAAAAGTTCGTCCATACTGTCATAGTTGCAGACATCGAAGAAGATGTTATATTAGGAATGGACGTAATGAATTTGCATGGATTTCAATTGGATTTTAAGAATAGGGTAATCAAAGTTGGCAACGAGGAGGTATTTCTTCATCCACATGATGACAGAACTGTGCTAGCAGCCATTAAAGAAGATACAGTTGTGCCTGCGAGGAGTGAAACGATCATCGTAGCGCGGCTACAGGGAACTGTAGAAGAAGGAACGCCTGTTATGATGGAGCCATGGAACGACGACGAGGAGGTTGGCCGAGGAATCATAATTGGAAAGGAATTGGTTACTTCTGCTAAAGAAATTCCCGTGAGATTGATTAATGTCAATGACTACCCGGTGACCATCAAGAAGGAAACAAAAGTAGGAACTTGTGTACCCGTGACGTCCATAATCCGTCAGACAACAACATCAGATAATTCCAACGACAAGTTCGACCAAATGGTTGTAGTTGCAGGCCAATCTCTGAATCAAGTGGAGAAAAGGAAATTAAGGGAATTTCTTAGGCAATATCGTGACATATTCGTACCGAAAGGAGGAAAGACAGGAAGAACGACAGTTGTCAAACATAAAATTGACACTGGTACCGCTAGGCCAATTCGTCAATCAGCTCGACGATTACCACAGGCGAAGAGAGAGGAAGCTGAAAGGATTGTTCAAGAAATGAAGAAAGACGGGGTGATAGAAACTTCTACGAGCCCATGGGTCTCTCCGGTGGTCCTGGTCAAGAAGAAAGATGGAACTACGAGGTTCTGTTTGGACTACCGTTTGTTGAACAATGTTACCAAGAAAGATAGTTATCCTCTGCCTCGGATCGACGACACGTTGGACACATTAGCTGGAAGTAAATTGTTTTCTACGTTGGACTTGAAGTCTGGATATTGGCAGGTAGAAATGGATCCAGTGGACAAAGAGAAGACGGCCTTTACGACAGGATCTGGATTATGGGAATTCAACGTTATGCCGTTTGGACTCTGTAACGCTCCTGCGACATTTGAGAGGCTTATGGAAAATGTGTTGAGAGGGTTATCTTGGAAAACGTGCCTGGTGTATTTAGACGACATAATCGTTTTGGGAGAGACGTTTGAAGACCACCTGAAGAATTTAGAAGACGTCTTTAATCGACTTAAAGCTGCCCAGTTAATGTTAAATCCCAAGAAATGCCAGTTATTTCAAAGAAAAGTCAATTATTTAGGTCATATAGTCAGCAAAGAAGGAGTGGCCGTGGATAAAGGAAAAATCGATTCCATTAAGGAATGGCCTGAACCAACTGATAAACATCAAGTGAGAAGTTTTCTGGGACTATGTACTTACTACCGGAGGTTCATTAAGAAGTTTGCAGATATCGCTAAGCCATTAACGCGACTTACAGAGGAAGCAAGAGATTATTGCTGGGATGGAGACTGCCAAACGGCCTTTGAAACTTTGAAGAGGCATTTAATTACAGCGCCAATATTAGGGTATCCACTACCAGAAGGAGAGTTCATCTTAGATACGGATGCAAGTAATGTGGGAATTGGAGGAGTGCTGTCGCAGATCCAAGGAGGACAGGAACGAGTCCTTGGATATTTTAGTAAAGTGCTTTCAAAACCTGAACGAAATTATTGCGTCACGAGAAGAGAACTTCTAGCAGTAGTAAAATCAGTGGAACACTTCTATCAATACCTCTACGGAAGGAAGTTTCTAATCCGAACCGACCATGCCGCCCTTAAATGGTTAATGCAGTTTAAGAATCCAGAGGGTCAGATAGCCAGATGGATTGAACGACTTCAAGAATATGATTTCAAGATCGAGCATCGGGCCGGAGTTAGCCACAGAAACGCTGATTCTCTATCTAGAAGACCGTGTCCAGCAGAATGTTCCCATTGCAACAAAACAGAGTCAAAGGAAGCAGCAGTACTAAGAACAACAGTGGTCAACGACGAGTGGACGCCTACCAAGATCAAGGAAGAACAAGAAAAATATCCAGTTTTACAGAAGATTCGAAAATGGAAAGAAGAAAATCGTCGACCATCTTGGCAAGAAATATCAAGCCTAGGCTCAGCAGTTAAGACGTATTGGGCCCAGTGGGACTCATTTATCTTGGAAGACAGCTTGCTTAAACGAGTAATAGAAAATGATGATGGTTCGGTGAGGAGAACACAGTTGGTGATTCCAAAGAGCAGAGTAGCCGAAGTACTTCGTCAGTTACACGACAGTCCATCAGGAGGGCATTTTGGTGTAAAGAAGACCCTTCAGAGAATTCGGGAACGATTTTATTGGATGAAGAGTTCCGACGATGTGAAGGACTGGTGTAAGAAATGTACTACCTGTGCTACAAGTAACGGGCCCTACCGGAAAAGAAAGGCTCCTATGAGACAGTACAATGTTGGAAGTCCGTTTGAAAGAATAGCTTTGGATATTGCCGGGCCATTTCCAGAAAGTGACAATGGATGCAAATACATGTTGGTGGTAATGGATTACTTCACGAAGTGGGTGGAGATCTTCGCAATTCCAGACCAGAAGGCCGCCACTATTGCAGATGTGTTAATCAAAGACTGCATCAGCCGATTTGGAGTACCTCTGGAGATCCATAGTGACCAAGGAAGGAACTTTGAGAGCGATCTATTTCAAGGAATCTGTGATAAACTAGGCATGAAGAAGACAAGAACCACGGCCTATCACCCGCAATCGGATGGAATGGTGGAGCGTATGAATAGGACAGTTGGCAAGTATTTGACAAAGATGGTGTCCAATCATCAACGAGACTGGGACCAGTACCTTCCGTTCTTCGCAATGGCCTATAGATCTGCTGTTAATGAATCAACTGGCCAAACACCAGCAAAAGTCCTATTTGGACGTGAGATGCGTCTACCCTGTGATCTAGAGTTTGGATGTCGACCTGGAGAAGATGTTGCTGGTGAGGATTACGTGAATGAATTGCGAAGAAGAATGGACGATATACATGAGTTGGTCCGTTCTAATCTTCAGATCGCTAGCGACCGAATGAAGAAACGATACGATACCCAAGCCGAGAGGGGATGTTTCAAGGAGAACGACAAAGTCTGGCTTTATAATCCAAAGAAGCGAACAGGTTGCTCTCCCAAGTTGCAGCAGTTCTGGGAAGGTCCGTACCTCATTGTCAAGAAAATCAATGACGTTATCTACCGAATAAGCAAGATTCCTAGGGGAAAGCCGATGATAGTCCACCATAACCGGTTGGCGCCGTACGAGGGAGACCACGACGTAGATGAAGAAGTGGAAGTCAACCAAGTTCGAGAAATACCTGACCTTACCTTTGAAGAGTTCATGGGTGCCTACGGAGGTACCGGTAAAGCAAGACATGGTGTTACCAATGAAGAAAAGCGAGATCTACTCGCACTTCCCGATGACTATTCACTGGCCCATACCATCCCGGCCAGTATCAAAGACACACGAGGGTTGGCATTCGCCTTCCGAAGGAAGTTTGGTCGAGTTGCAGAACTTCAATGCCAACTGCCAGCTCCTGGTAAAGCATTGAAACTCCAAGATGCATCACGTTACCTATTCTATCTGGTAACAAAAGACACTGTCCATGACCAACCTACCTACCAAGATGTATGGGATGCATTAATTCAATTGAGAGAGCACGTGTTGGAGTCCGACGTGCAAAAGTTAGCCATGCCAAAGTTAGAATGCCGCCAATTAGACTGGAGAGTTATCCGAAATATGGTAGAAGAAATTTTTAAAGACACCGAGGTCCGGGTGTTGCAATCCGCATAGTTACTGGTGCGGAGCGAAGACCGTCCCCTGTCACTTTTATACAACTGGGAGTTGTAAAAGAGGGTCCAGTTGCAGATACCAGCATCCAGTTCCAGTCCCGACAAGGTTCCAGGAGGAACCATCTTTTGAGGAGGGGGCAATGTCACGGTCCCAGGCCGGCTCTGTCCACAACAGAAGCTGTCGCGACGAACTGTCTGCGGGTGAGAGAAGCGTGTCTACCTAATTTGATTTATGATGTTCCATCCTTTTCTGGTATATTCCATTTCAACATAACAATTGCTTTCCAACTAATGTTTACCTTTTTTTGATGTTTCTGGAACTCAGTAGAAATTGTATGTAACTATATAAACAGACATTTTTAGAATTAGGCAGTCAGTTTATATATTCGACGCGATATATTGTTTTATTGTTTGATCGGTTTGCTGAAATGTATGTATTTTTAAAGTAGATAAGTCGTATTTGTAAATAAATTAAATGTTAGAAAGTGTAAAATAAATTAGATATTGTTGTTAAATAAGTGTTAATTGTAAGTGTTATAAATAAACAATTTCAAGTAAGTCTTTTATTTATTTAATAATAATTAAAAGTCAATTCGCGTAATATTTCCTAAAAAAACGTAACACTGTTGACACTGTCAGAAGCCTTTACTCTTCATTAGTCAGATCTAAACTTGAGTATGGATCAGTGGTGTGGTCTCCTTACCAAGCTGTCCATAAATATACTGTAGAAAAGGTTCAGCATAAGTTTCTACGATTCAAATTATATATTGGGATCTCTGAATTTGAAAACACTTTCAGAAAGGAGAATCTGTGCTGGATTGAATTTTTTGCATAAAATTGTTACAGGGAAAATTGATAGTGCTGAATTGTTGGAGTCGGTTAACATTGAGATTGTCACACGAAATAGGAGACATAACTACTCTTCTTTTCATATACCCTATCATCGAACAAATTATGGTATGAATTTGCCCATAGAAAGATACTCGAGATATTATGTTAACCAACCTCATTTGGAAATATTTGATGTCTGAGAGTGGGTTCAGGGCTCAATTTAATAGAATCAATTTCATAGAAAAATTAATACTTTAGTTTAGTGTAAAACTTTAATTATAAATTTAGGGTTGTAATGTTAATTGTTGGTTGTTTGAACATTGTTGCAGGTTGAATTATTTTTTTTGTTTTTTGATTATATTTTTTTCTCAATCTATTACATACAACTTACATTTTACTATTTGTTAATTGTAACTGTTAATGGGGTTTTCCCGTAATATTAATAAATAAATAAATAAAAATAAATAAACAATAAATATTTATTTTGAGAAAAGTGAGCATTTGCCTAAACCGTTCCTGTACAAATTAACAAAATCTTTTAAGAGCGCATTAAAAAAAAATCAATAATAGGATGTCCTGCTATTATATAAATTAGATTAGGAACGTACATAATATCATAATCGGTCATCATTGTCTTACAATCCATCGTTTTGAACGGATGTAAATTAAGTTCGATGTACACGTGAAAATTTTCAACAAAAATGAACTCAAGTGATTTTTTAAATTCGAAAGAAGAATCAGAAAAGTCAGGTAGTTGTACTCCGATATTTTCTTGGTCGCCGCTGCCACAAAGAAGAAATCTGGGTTGTATCAAACAAGAAAATAAAGACTTTAAGGTAAATTGCTTTCAATATTTCAGAAAATATAATATAGTTTTAGTGTTTTTCTTCTTCTTCCTGCTTCCTTAATAGGCTCGCGTCTGTTCCACCGGACGTGTCGGATGTCTCCTCATCAGATATACAGGTTGTCACTCCATCTCTTCTTTGTGTTGTTCTGAAGCTATTTCCTTGTGGCATTTTTAAAATTAACTATTTAGATGGGAAGTAAGCCACAATTAAATTGAAAAACATAATTTCATTAACGTTTCGACGCCCAAATCGGGTGTCGTTGTCAAAATACAAAATACTACTAAATTAAACAAAAATGTTATTGCTTAGCAAAAAATTCTTCTAATAATTTATTTAATCCGACTCATTTATATCGGCAATTCAGACATATATTATACATTTTAAAGTAGACGACTTTAAAATGATATTGCCAATATTGATGAGTTGCGTTCCTGGGACGACTTTACTAAAAGATAGTTCATTCGATTACATGAAATCAATCCCAACTCAAGAATATCCGCCACAAAAAAATCATAGCATGTGATCTGTCTTTAAAAACACAACCAAATGCAACGGTGACAGTAAAATTCTCGCGTTAGAGATTCCATAGTAAATCACGTGGAAAAACCAGGAAAAAACCTCGCAATAAGAGAAAAAATGTTAATAATCATCAAATGAATTGTTTCCAGACTGAATATTACAAAATAATGGCCAAAAGATTAAAATTTTATAGATATTGGAATGAATTTTTAAAAAATTTAAAGTCAATGTCCGTGAAAAAGCAGCCCACATCGACAAGTAGCTAGAAGTGGGATATACAGTGTGTCCCCGAAAATAGTGCGTTCCTTTAAGGTGTGGATATAATACACAATTTAGAACAAAAAAGTCTTATAACATTTTTTCCTAAAGTTAACCGTTTCCAAAAAAATTACATTGTTCTCCATATGAGTAAATTTTTATTTTCATAAATTTATATTACCTGGTACCTAACGGCGTAGAAGAACCTGTGACTGTGAAATTTAATCTAATGGAACCCCTTGTTTATTTACTATTTGAGTTGTGATTTTTAGCATCCCTACTCATACTCGTCCCTAGATGTAGGTACCTACTTGCAAAATAATTATTTCTTGCTTTAATAATGTGGCAAAATTGGCATTTTTGAAACATTTTGGTTTGTTTGATATAAGGGGACCAGGACGGGGTGAAAAATGTAAACACTCGCCATTTGGTTGATATTTATATTTTTACTTTACTACCTACCAGATACAAATGACCTACAAACCTACCATTTTTAAATGTGTCAACCTTTAGGGCTTGTTTATATGCAGGCGGTTTTCCAACGTCGACTGCGCGGTTTACCTGTTTTACTTAATCTCACCCTAATGCCGCCTTTGAAGTTTCACCCTAATACCAAGGAAAATAGGGGGAAAACAGGTTAATCGCGACGTTTACGTTGTCAAACCGCCCTATATGAACAAGGCCTTAGATTTTGTGTTGCGCGGTGTTGCCAGACTTCAAGTTACATATCAAAATGTATTTTCGTTTTTTGGCCAAACGGCTGAATTTAGAAAAAAATGTTATAAGACTTTTTTGCTCCACATTGTGCCTTTTATCTATACCTTTAAGGAACGCACTATTTTCGGGGACACCCTGTATTTAACTACATTAATGACGTGATAAGTTTTTAAAAAAAGAAGATGTAAATAAGTAGTAGAAAAAAAATTAAAATTTTTAGAAGAAAAAAAATTATTTTAATAGTTTACAGAAACACAAATGAATGTAACAAGGATATGAAAAAAAAATCATGTTGTGGTGCTATGAATATATTATAAAGAAATTATGTAGTTATAAATTATAAATTTGTCTTGTTTCCGCAGTGTAAGTCATAATTGGCCTAACTAGGCCTACTGTCCTATAAATCTTGGCCTCTGTTTCTGTCTGTAGATGTGTGTTGCGGCAGATATTGTGTTTGCTATTATGTTGGCTTTGTTTATTTGTTGGGCAACTTCCGCTTCTGTATTTCCATAACTGTGCATTAGTACTCCCAAGTAGCTGATACTTCTTTCTTGCTGAATTATTTTGCTGTCCACTTCCAGTTTGCACCTTATTGGATCTTTAGAGATTACCATACTTTTTGTTTTATTTGGTGATATTATCATGTTGAACTTTCTTGCTGTTTTCGTGTTGATAAAGATAAATAATTAGATATTTTAAGTTTGGTTGTCCATTTCCGCGACAGCCTAACATGCGAGCGGTTTACCCCTCAAAAGACCCTTAGAAACAGAATATACAATATACCGACTATTTTTTTGCATTTCCAATGCACCAAACCTTTTTTATTCGATTCTATATATTTTTCTAAGACCGCACCTACAATGGATCCATTTTTCTCCGATCCGATCAGATCAGATCCGATCCGATCCGATAGGCGGCACCTACACAGAGCCGTGTGGTACATCTTTTCAATATGATGCAAGTCTTCGAAGTGCCGCCCCTTAAATGTTATTGAAACAAACTTTTATTTTAATTAAATGAAACTACACAAAATGAACGAAAACTTTTATTTTAAAAACAAAACATACTTTAAGTTAAATAAAATATGTACCCTTCTGACTTTAATTTTGACAAACTCGTCAATCAGATTGGTGTAATCTAGTGGGAATAGATAGGTGTAGCAGCTAGTGAGAACTCTATTGAAATAAGTGCTAATTTTTTTAGTTTTGTTTGTCTCATGGAACTTTTTAAACAACTTTTAGTAAAACATGAAGAGAAGTATCCATAGGTATTACTCAAATGTGTTCTCGAGGTAACCAGTTACAAAATAACTCTGGTTCCTCTACATGCTGAAGTTCTTCAAGATTGTACTATACAATAAGAACAAAATGCTATAAATAGCTACATATTAATGATGAAGTGTGTGCATCTCTATACTATATAATGTAAACTAGCTGATTCTTCCTCCTTCCTGTTTTCTGGTCAGTCCGTTGTTTTCTATGTCCTGTATTTAAGCTGATGATGGCTTGTAAAAGCCGAAACGCGTCCTTTTATGTTTTTTAACAATAATAAATAACCTTGTGGTACCTCTTCGAGTTTTTTTGTAACTGGTTAACTTTTAGTAATTGTTAATTTTGAATAACTTCTTTCTCTACTAGCTTCCGAGACAGGGAGTGTTAATAAAATTCTTAGTGATACAACTACATTAATGGATATAAAGAAATTAGCTCATTTTGGCACAAATATGTAGTTCAAAACCTCTAAAGGTATCATTTGGGATATATGTATCACGCAATTCTTCTAGAAGATCATTGGTCAATTCTTTTGATCAATTTTTTTTTCTATTGAAAGTATTGAATGAAGATTCATACAATATTTTTTAGTGCTTTTTCATCTATTTCCCTCAATTTAAAAATATATAAAAATTTTAAATTTTTATTATGAGTTTCTAGAAGCATCTGAGAGATGTGGTCTGGAATAACCCATATATGAGAATGGATAACAAAGTTAGAATTTATAAAACTTGCATCAGCACTGTTATGACCTATGGTATTGAATCAAGATAAGACACCAATAAAACCAAAATCATGCTACGAACAGCCGAAATGAAGATACTAAGAGCAACAGTAGGGAAGACAAGAAGGGATAGACTAGGCATAGACGAAGAGAATGGTTCAGTTATGTAAAAAGGATGGAGGAGCACAGACTACCAAGAATTGCGCTAGAAGGAAAACCAGCTGGCTAGCATCCACCGGGGAGACCACCAAAAAGATGGAGAGATAGCTGGCAGTCTACCTCTCAAGAAATACTTCAACGTCGGAATTAACAGATCGACAGATCTACAACAAGTATAAGAAGAAGTTTCTAGAAGCAAAAATTGACCAATCAAAGAATTAACGGCAATGTCTAAAATATAGATGAACAAAATTATTTTAAATTTAGCTTCATCTAGCTCGTCCACACATTTTTCTTAATCAAATTAACGCTTTTTTCTCCTGGCTCGAATTTCATTTTCAGCTGGAAATTCGGAACTTATATCAAGATTTTCCGCAATTTCATTAAATTTTTATTTGGTCATTAGTCATATTGTCTGTAACTTTTTATTTTTTCTATAGTTTCTGACAACATTTTTACACAATCTGACAATTTTTTTTATTTTACTGATTATGCCGATGCCGCCCCTCTTGTGATGCCGCCTGATGCTACTGCCTCGCCGCATCAAAGCACCACACGGCCCTGCACCTACATTGGATCCGTATTTCTCTGATCCGATCCGACCACCGACCACCGACAATGAGTTCCGATGAAGATGTGTTAATGTGTTGGTTGTTGTTGGAAAACAACGTTCTTAAAAGACGTAGAAAAAAACGTAGATGGATGCATACATTTAATAAAGACAGATCTGAAAGCGTCGTTTTCACGCTACGTCTTATTGTACGTTTTGTGTGTCATGCAAAACGTACGACAAAACGTACGTTTTGTGAATAAGCGGAATTAATTTTTTCGATTCGACAAGACGTATGTTTTGCTGTTTTCACGCTACGTCTTATTGTACGTTTTGTGTGTCGACAAGACGTACGTTTTGTTTTACACGCCACATTATACAGGGTGTAACGAAAATACAGGTCATAAATTTAACCATATATTCTGGGACCAAAAATAGTTTGATTGAACCTAACTTACCTTAGTACAAATGTGCATATAAAAAAAGTTACAACCCTTTGAAGTTACAAAATGAAAATCGATTTTTTTCAATATATCGAAAACTATTAAAGTTTTTTTATTTAAAATGGACATATAACATTCTTATGACAGTAGCATCTCAAGAAAAAATTATAGGGAAATTTGGACACCCTATAAAAATTTTATGGGGGTTTAGTTCCTTTAAACCCCCCAAACTTTTGTGTACGTTCCAATTAAATTATTATTGTAGTACCATTACTTAAACACAATATTTCTAAAACTTTTTTGGCTCTTAGTACTTTTTCGAAAAGTCAGTTTTTATTGAGATATTTTAAATATTTGTCAAATCCACCACATATTTGTATATGGTTAAGTACGATTATGGATATTTAGGAATAATATGAAAAATTATTGTATGATTTACATTTTTAGGTATATTTTGAACCGTATTAAAAAAGAAGCCATATCTCGATAAAAGGTGCGTTCTCGAAAAAATACAAAGAGGCAAAAAAGTTTTAAAAACATTTTGTTTAACTAATGGTATCGCAGTAATAGTTTAATTGGAGCGTACACAAACATTTGGGGGGTTTAAAGGAATAAAACCCCCATAAAATTTTTATGTAAACATATTAAAAAAGAAGCTGCAACTCGATAAAAACTGCCTTATCGAAAAAATACGAAGAGCCAAAAAAGTTTTAAAAATATTGAATTTAACTAACGGTATCACAATAATAATTTAATTGAAACGTACAGAAAAGTTTGGGGGGATTTAAGGGAACAAAACCCCCATAAAATTTTTATGGGGAGCACAAATTGAACTATAATTTTTCTTTAAGATGATCCTGTCATAAGAATGCCACATATCTATTTTCGATAAAAAATCTCTAATAGTTTTCGATATATTCGAAAAAATCGATTTTTATTTTGTAACTTCAAAGGGCTATAACTTTTTTTCTGTGCATATTTGTACTAAGGTAAGTTAGGTTCATTCGAACTATTTTGGGTCCCAGAATATGTGATTTAATTTATGACCTGTATTTTTGTTACACCCTGTATACTGGACAAAACGTACGGGCGACGCTAGGAAAATATTCCAACAATGCATCTGACCATTTTGTAGTAGTGCAGCCGATATGTGAAACAATTGTGCATTTAATGATAGAAGTATACAGGATGAGGCAGATAACTGGCCTATTAGAAATATCTCGAGAACTAAAAGCAACAGAATCATGAAAATTTGAATTAAGAGGTTTTGAAGAGTCATCTATTTAATGAAAATATTTTCATCTATTTGCCGGTTATACCGGAAGTTGCTTATAATTTCGTTTTTTTAAATGGGACACCCTGTATATTTTTACATTTTTGGATTCTCTTCGATGTCTTCTTTCTTAAAATATGAGGTTTTGTAATGTTATACATGGTATTTTAAAAGATAATTACGTTTTTGTATTAATTTCGTAGCAACATTCACACCCTGTAGAATTGTAGTAGTTTGACATATAAAACACCACTTACGATCAAATGATTTTTAATATAGTCTACTATTGTTAAGAATCATTAGTATAGCTAAATTTTTAATTTTAGTATACAGTATCAGGGTTGGTCGAAACTCGGAATGAGTATTTTCTGAGTTTTCTTAAATGTAACACCCTGTATTTTAGTATTGTAATGAAATGATATTTTATGGTACTTTTTTATTTCTTAAGCATTCCCTATACCTAACTGCTTTAATTTGTGCTTAATTGTTAATCGCACCAACAATCTTAACTACGTAGGTATTCTGATAGCTAAACCATTATTGGTAATTTTAAGGATTAGTCTGGATTAATATGTATTTATTTCTGAAAAATTATTTGTGATTGAATTTTTTCACGACCAACCTAATAAAATTTTACATATTTTTTGTTGCAATTAATGTTTAGCTTGAATCACCAATAACTCACAAATTAAAGCAATTAGGTATAGGGAATACTTATAAAATAAAAAAGTACCATGAAATATCATTTCATTACAATACTAAAATACAGGGTGTTCCATTTAAGAAAACTCAGAAAATATTCATTCCGAGTTTCGACCAACCCTGTAAAGAAATGAGAGTTTTTGGTTACACTTTTTTATTAAACGTATTCGACACAATTAACAACTGAAAATGGATACCGGTTACACACAACCTTTCTGTTTCGAAGCTTGGACTGTAATGCTATTGCGTCTCGCAGGACACATTCGCGCGCTCTATGCGGCAGTTAGACCCAAAAACAGGTTTGAATAAACTGGTAAGCTTACATTTTAGTATATCCATAAAAACGACTATTTGTACAAATAGAAATAAATGTAAAACGGAACAAACCCTGTATACTAAAATTTCAAAATTAGCTCTACTAATATTTCTTAACAATAGTAGACTATATTAAAAATCACTTGAACGTAAGCAGAGTTTTTAATGTCAAACTGTTACAATTCTACAGGGTGTGAATGTTGCTACGAAATTGATAAAAAAACGTAAATATCTTTTAAAATACCCTGTATAATATTACAAAACCTCATATTTTAAGAAAGAAGATATTGAGGAGAATCCAAAAATATAAAAATATACAGGGTGTCCCATTTAAAAAACGAAGTTATAAGCAACTTCCGGTATAACCGGAAGTTGCAAAGAGATGAAAATATTTTCATTTAATAGATCATCCTTCAAAACCCCTATGTTCCAATTTTCATGATTCTGTTGCCTTTAGTTCTCGAGATATTTCTAATAGGCCAGTTATCTGCCTCACCCTATATAAATTGGACGACATACACTGCACATATAAAGGTTCAAATTTTGATATGAGACCATCTCATATTTTGCCTTTTACAAAAATGGCGGGCATTCAAAATGGCGACTATACATATGTGAGTAATAACACGATAACTTTTGAACGAAAAGTCCGATTTCAGCCAAATTTGGCATCATGGTTTTTTTTTATGACTAAGATCGAGGTCTTGAACCGGTAGAATCGATTTACCAGAAGTTGTGTTTTTACTGTTTTTTATGTACAAAATGTTGTTTTTTTCAATTCTTTCACCCAGTATATACTAATTTTTCAAAAAGGTAGTACCGCCATTGAAAAGAGTGTAAAAATATTTTTAGTAAATATTTTAAACTGTTTAGTTATGTTAATTACCATTTAATAAATGCATAACGTATGTTCACATGTACCTATGTGCGGCAGATTCATTTTGAATGCCCGCCATTTTTGTAAAAGACAAAATCTGAGATGGCCTTATATCTAAATTTGAATCTTTATATATGTAGTATGTGTGGTCCAAATTACATGCTTCTACCCATTAAATGCACAATAATTATTCTAATATTATTTGCTCGAATCTGCCGCACATAGGTTCATAGGTACATGTGAAGAAACGTTATGCATTTATTAATTGGTAATTAACATAACTAAAGAGTACAAAATATTTCCTAAAAAATATTTTTACGCTCTTTTCAACGCCGTGCCGGTATTACCTTTTTGAAAAATTAATATATACAGGGTGAAAGGCTTGAAAAACAAACAATATATTTTTTACAAAAAAAATCAGGAAAAACACAACTTCTGGTATACCGATTCTTCCGGTTCAAGACTTTGGTCTTACACATAAAAAAACTTCATACCAAATTTGGTTAAAATCGGACTTTTCGTTCAAAAGTTATCGTGATATTAGTCACATACAGGGCCTATTTTACCACTAGGCCCGTGAGGCACCTGCCTCGGGCCCGCATTTTAAAGGGGCCCGGAAAGATCACCAAAAAAATTCTTATTGCAATAACAAAATAAATTTTCAAAATGCTTTCATTTTACGACAGAAAATGATAAATTTTTATTTTAAAAATTTTAAAAATTTATTTAAAAACAGCTCCGCTGTTTTTCAAGCGACTTCACTTGTCACAAGTACATCTCCGTCATCTCCTATAGAAAACGACAATATCAATTAACCCTTTTCCTAGCGATATGGGGATTGGCCAAAACATTTAAATATGGAATTTCAATAATATTGTATAAATAATCGACCGAACCAATAATATTGATAAAATTAGTGAATGTGTTATTTACAAAACTGGATAATAGATAATAAAACCAGACATTTGCAAAGAGCGATTTTTTCTATGAGTGTACAGTTCGGTGTGCACAGATCGGAAAAAATTATTTGAAAAAGTTGTTACAAATATTATTATAACCACATACCAAATTTTATGACAAAATTCGTACTTTTAATATTTCATTATTTGCAGTGGCAGTGAGGACCCTTGAACTTAATTGGCTGGCCCGAGATGCATCTCGAGACTGCTGAGAAGAATTTTAGGGTCCTGACTACAAGTACTGAAAAAACTAAAATTGTGAATTTTGTCATGCAATTTAGTATATGGGGTTAGAATAATGTTTGGAACAACTTTTTCAAATAATTTTTTCCGATATCTCTAACAAGCAAAATATCGAAAATGTATCCTGTTTGAGGAGTCGCAGTAGGCTGTGTTTAAAACTTAAATTTCAGCTGATGTGTCGTAAAAAATGTGAACATTTCACCTGCCTGACTGTGCAAAACTTCAAATCCTGTACATTATTTTGATAGCCGACATGGACATATATAGAGCTGTCTTCATCTTAAATACAACACACTGTATTTAAACAATGTTTAATTGTTTAAATATAAATTTTATTTATTGTTAATAAAAATTTAAATTTCTAGTACAACTATATTTCTATTAAATAATTAATTCATTTAAAAAAGTTATTATTATTATTAAATCATATTTAGGGGCCCGAAAATTGTGTAGTGCCTCGGGCCTGATTTGAAGTAAAATAGGCTCTGGTCACATATGTATAGTCGCCATTTTGAACGCCCGCCATTTTTGTAAAAGAAAAAATCTGAGATGGCCTCATATCTAAATTTGAACTTTGTATGCGTAGTATTACGCAAGGGAATAATTGTGTATATATACGTGTATTTAATTATGCAAGGGAAGATACAAGGGAAGAGAAACCCAGGACGACGCAAAATATCCTGGCTAATAAATTTGAGAGAGTGGTTTGGTTGCAGTCATTAGAATTGTTCAGAAGTGCGGCTAATAAAGTTAAAATAGCGATGATGATTTCCAACCTCCGATAGTGGAAGGAACCTGAAGAAGATGCGTAGTATTGTGGTCCAAATTTTATGCTTCTACCATTAAATGCACAATAATTCTTATAATATTTGCACGAATCTGCCGAATATAGGTAGGTACATGTGAAGATAAGTTATGCATTTATTAAATGGTAATTAAAATAACTAAAAAATTCAAAATATTTCCTAAAAAATATTTTTACGCTCTTTTCAACGCCGTGCCGGTATTACCTTTTTGAAAAATTAATATATACAGGGTGAAAGAATTGAAAAAAAACAACATATTTTTATATAAGAAAACAGGAAAAACGCAACTTCTGGTAAACCGATTCTTCCGGTTCAAGAGCTTAGTCTTATACACCAAAAAGAGAACCCATATACCAAATTTGGTTGAAGTCGGACTTTTCGTTCAAAAGTTATCGTGGTATTAGTCACATATGTACCTATCGTCGCCATTTTGAATGCCCGCAATTTTTGTAAAGGGTAATCTGAGATGGCCTCATATCTAATTTTGAACTTTTATATGTGTAGTATATTATGTAGTCCAAATTATATGCTTATATCATTAAATGCACAATTCTTATAATATTTGAACGAATCTGCCGCCCTAATCTATTGCTATGAAATCACGTTGTTATTGTTAAATTCCAGTTTTTGCTTGTTTATTTTGGATATGAGATTATTTTTTTGGACTTAATTGAGAGAATAACAACTAAGTTTTTTTCGTTTATTTATTATTTATTACTATATACATATACCTAAATATATAGTTATTTAGTAGGTAATGCAGTACCGGCCCTAGAGTATAAGGTGCCCGCCTGCAAAACTGACATAGGCATCCTTAGTTTTTTTATTATTTATTTCAATTTTGCTAATATGTTTCAATTAACTTTAATTAGATAGATAAATAGATAGATCTTTAAAAGATAAAGTTTTTCAATCCTATTAATATTGAATAATAACAATAATAATATTGAAAAATATTAAAAATATTACTAAAAGATTTTTAAATTGAAAACTTATTGGTATATTTCCCTGGTGACACCTCCAAGGCTTCTACAATTTGCAAGCCAAATGGATGCTGCAGTGAAGACAAAAGGGAAGAAATTCTACACTATGCAATTCACAACCCCAGTCTGCAGCTTGGTAAAGTTCCAACGGAAAATGCACCTAGTTACTCCACGGAGTAATACTACTATAAAATAAAAATATATACCATTTTTATTCAGTTGCAATGCGAGGCCAAAAATGTCTTAATTTTTACTTAGATTAGAGAGCGCAACCAGCAGTCTTATCGACGATTTCACCTCTTGTTAGAGGCTCTTTCAGAGAATGCATAGGTTGCTTTTCTCTAATCCAGTAAATTTTTCGACATATACTAGTCCCACACTGCAACTGAGGTGAATGGATAAGGTGACTAGCGTCATCTGGGAATTGAAAGATAAAGTTTTTCAATCCTAATAGCAACATTAATAATATTGAATACATTTCCCTGGTGACACCTCCAAGGCTTCTACAATTTGCAAGCCAAATGGATGCTGCAGTGAAGACAAAAGGGAAGGAATTCTACACTATGCAATTCACAACCCCCGTCTGGGGGGAATTGCATAGTGTAGAATTCCTTCCATTTTGTCTTCACTGCAGCATCCATTTGGCATGCAAATTGTAGAAGCCTTGGAGGTGTCACCAGGAAATGTATCAATAAGTTTTCAATTTAAAAATCTTTAAGTAATATTTTTAATATTTTTCAATATTATTAATGTTGCTATTAGGATTGAAAAACTTTATCTTTCAATTGCCAGATGACGCTAGTCACCTAATCCATTCACCTCAGTTGCAGTGTGGGACTAGTATATGTCGAAAAATTTACTGGATTAGAGAAAAGCAACCTATGCATTCTCTGAAGAGCCTCTAACAAGAGGTAAAATCGTCGATAAGAGTGCTGGTTGCACTCTCTAATCTAAGTAAAAATTAAGACATTTTTGGCCTCGCATTGCAACTGAATAAAAATGGTACACATTTTTATTTTATAGTAGTATTACTCCGTGGAGTAACTAGGTGCATTTTCCGTTGGAACTTTACCAAGCTGCAGACGGGGGTTGTGAATTGCATAGTGTAGAATTCCTTCCCTTTTGTCTTCACTGCAGCATCCATTTGGCTTGCAAATTGTAGAAGCCTTGGAGGTGTCACCAGGGAAATGTACCAATAAGTTTTCAATTTAAAAATCTTTTAGTAATATTTTTAATATTTTTCAATATTATTAATGTTGCTATTAGGATTGAAAAACTTTATCTTTCAATTGCCAGATGACGCTAGTCACCTAATCCATTCACCTCAGTTGCAGTGTGGGACTAATATATGTCGAAAAATTTACTGGATTAGAGAAAAGCAACCTTGGCATTCTCTGAAGAGCCTCTAACAAGAGGTGAAATCGTCGATAAGAGTGCTGGTTGCGCTCTCTAATTTAAGTAAAAATTAAGACATTTTTGGCCTCACATTGCAACTGAATAAAAATGGTATACATTTTTATTAGATAGATCTTTATTTGAAGTAGGAAAAACCTAATATACATAAATTAAGACCAAAATTACAATATGAACTTATGCTATACATAAAAAGTTATTTGTTACAGGTAATCACAATGTTGAAGTAAGTTACCTATGACATAAAATCATAGGTAATATAATATATAATAAAATAAAAAATATATATATAAAACATAAAGTCAACAAAAAGGTACATCATAACAAAGACACATACATTGAAAAAAGATAACTCTAAAATTTGCAGTTATATTTTCACAAATCTTTTATACTTATATTTCCTTAATTCACTTTTAAATCCTAAAAATGACTTACAATCTTTCAAATGCATGGGTAGTTCACATAGGCGCCCATACCCATCGGGGGGGGGGGGCGTGGTCCCCCTGGCATTTTGGTTGTTTTAAACTGTATATAGTTACTCAAAGTGTACAAAATGTAATGTGCAAAATCTTCACGTCTTCACAATCTTCCCCCTAAAAATTTTTATATGGGCGCCCATGGTAGTTCATTATATTCTTGAGAACTCCTAAATCATAAAGATGACATTGAATTAGTTAGATTAACTCTGTTTTACATAAATGTTGTTTTTATTTTTTATTTCTTGTGTCATGGTCATGAAAACAAATAAATAAGCTGGTGAAAATAAGGTGGATCTAAGCAGTTAATTATTTTATAAATTAACAACATTATAAAATAGTACAGTCTCTGTTTATATTCATATCAGATCTTTTGTAGCTGGAATATTGTATGCGCCACTCATTTTTACGGCGTTTAGCGGTTTTTTATTCTTGTATCAGGAGTTTTTCAAAGTTATTTATAAACTAAATGTATAAACATAAAGTTGAATGCAATGTTTCTCGATTACACGTTAAGCTTTATAAATGGTCGCCTTTGTCGCATTATCTCCCAAATGATCTAATGTCCATCGAATGTACACTAGATTTTTTTTCTATTCGAAATATATTGAAAAAAATATTGGGATGGCCGGTAAATGAACTCGGATTGCCCGTTGCCAGATTAAATTAGCGTCGTAACCACTACAACTACATAAACCATTTAGGGAATAATCGTTAATTGGATTATACTTTTGTAGCTTAATAACTTCTAGACGGCTTAACCGATTTTGTTCACTAAACATGAGTTTGAAACGTATTGACAAGTAGTATCTTATGCATCTAAGGTCAAGTACGATAACTGAAGCTATTACAGGAATTATTGAGCTTGAAAAACCGTTTTTCCCATAAGAAATAGATTTGATCATACTTATGAAGCCTATAACTTAAAAATTCGAATTTTTCCGGATATAAGGTATACACCGTTAGATTCGTCTAGAGTCCTTCTACAAACGCTCAGTTATCATATCAGATCTTTTGTAGCTGGAATATTGTATGCGCCACTCATTTTTACGGCGTTTAGCGGTTTTTTATTCTTGTATACCTACCTTTTACCAGGACAAAATTTTTTTATAAAATTTTACTTTTAATTCACTTGACACGACACCGCCCGGCACCCTGTGTATGTGTTATAAGGACCTCTTTTTAAGTAGGTTTGTACAAAAAATCTAATCGAAATAGTTTCGCTAACGTGGGCGACGGTACAGTTGGACTATAGCGCTAATTGTTAATAATTAAAAATAGCAGCTTTGTAATAAAATAATAACAAAAATCTCTCCAGGACCTTGAAGAAGGGGTTTGAAACTTGATTTGGTCACTTTTTGAATTTCATAATAATAATTTTTAATTGAGTTATTAAGACTTGAAAGTGGCTATTTTCGCATTTTTCAAATTTTTAATCGCATATAACTCGACAACAATCAATTTTAGAGAAAAATGACAATTGACCTTTTTTGCTCAGAATGACCCAAATTATCTGAAAAAATATTGTTCGAAACGAAAAAACTATTTTGGTGAATTTGTTTAAAAAAAAATTGTTTAAACAATTTTTCGACCACGGCACCGCCCGGCACTCTGTGGATATGTTATAAGGACCTCTTTTTGAGTAAGTTTGTGCAAAAAAATCGAATCGGAATAATTTCGCTAGCAAGGGCGACAATACTGGCCGGTCTAACGACGGTTACTTTAATAAAATTTTTAATGCTATTACAAAATTTGGAAGAGATAAATGATTTGAGATTATAAATTTTAAAATTTTTAATGGATTTTCTGGTATTGTTACATTTGTACTAAAGATATCTTTATACTTAGGTATATCAAATTTTCTTTGCGGGCTATGTAGTTTTTGTCGTCACTGTAAGTCAACTGTCTTTGTTGTCACCCTGAGTCAAAATTATTTATAAATTATTATTTACAATGTTTTCTTAAGTCTCCTTTATTTAACTCAAACAGAGTGCATAAAAAGCTAAAGCTATAAGATGATTTTCTATTCTAAAGTCAAAACGTTTAGTAAGAGTAAGCATAAAGCAGTATTATAGTCGCTTCGTTAAATTCAGACACAACTGGCTAGTGATTTTAGTAAGTAACTTTGCCAATTTGGCAAAATTGGCAAATTTTAGAATTTTGACCAGAATTTTAAACTACATACTACTTTAGCCATTTGTTTTCTGCTCTGAGCTTGACCCATAGACTACTAGATCATTCACGGTGAAGTGAGTGCCATTCATAAGTATCGCCTGATTAATTTTAACTGAAAAAAAAACTTAATTGTTTATAATCTACACTTGTTTCAGTCTGAAGATAAATCGGAACGATTATATCCTAACACTGATGCTACAGTTTGGTTGAGATCATGCGAAGAAGAAATTACAAAACCAATAATAGGAAACGTTACAGGTACCTAAAGTTGTGCTCAATACGGAGAGCAATGGATTGTATCCTCGCTCCGACCCTTGCTCCCTGGTATTTATATTCGTTATATTCGTGAATTCTCGCATTTAAAATAATGTATTTATAATTATTTGTATCCTTATTGATCGAGTCACTAGAGAATGCTCCAATAACGGACTTAACATAAATGCAACAAAGACAAAGTTACTTGTGGTTAGTAAACAAGACGTCGGCCCTATGCAACTAATTGTCAGTGATGAATCAATAACAAAAGTTAACCATTTTAAATACCTAGGATGTTGGATAAACGAGACACTAAATCCGGATGAAGAAATTAAAACTCGTATAGAAATTGCAAGAGGAGCATTTATGAAACTTAGATCTATTCTGAGCAACTCTCAGCTGAATTTACAACTAAGAATCAAGTTCCTAAAATGTTATGTGTATCCTGTATTACTATATGGATGTGAAACCTGGATCATGAAGGTTAACATGATGAACAAATTAGAAGCCTTTGAGATGTGGTCGTATCGTAGAATGCTCAGAATATCTTGGGTTCAACGCATTTCAAACAGAGAAGTCTTAAACAGAGTAGGTCAAGGCAAAGGTGACTTAATGAAGATGATAAAAAAGAGAAAACTTGAATATCTGGGGCATATAATGAGAGGTAGCATATACAGGATGCTGCAGTTAATACTCAATGGAAAGATCGACGGAAAAAGAGGAATTGGTCGAAAGAAATATTCATGGCTCCGAAACCTTCGTCAATGGACTGGCTTATCAGCAGATCAATTGTTACATGCCGCACAAGATCGAGAACGATATCGGCAAATTGTTATGGAAGCTACCCACGCCTAAAAATTTGGGCACGGTACTTAAAGAAGAAGAAGATTTATTTTACATAGCGATCGATAATATAGTTTCGATCGCTATGTAAAATAAATACATTATTTTAAATGCGAGAATTTACGAATATAAATACCAGGGAGCGAGGATACAATCCATTGCTCTCCGTAGTGAGCAAACCCTTAGTGTAAATTATAGTGTTTTCGCAATCGCCACGGAGTAATTGTAGAAGCAGGCAGTTTCAGGTATGAGTGCTATATTATTATTATTTCCAGGGTAATGCCCTGTAAATATGTAGGAGAGACCTGGGAGACTTTGGACACGAGGAGACAATGGACGCATTCATATTTCCCGCTCTATTAGTAGCACGTGAATTTTAGTTCCTAGCGTTGCCAGACGTAGGTACGATAATTATCGTATTTGTACTTACGATAATTAAAGGTATTGTACGATGTACGATCAATAATGAATAAATGTACGATAATTTCTGAATATTGATTAAAAAAATATATACTGAAAACTGAAGTACCGCGGAACGGCGGTACCGCGGAACGGCGACTGCTAAACTGTGTTAAAAGTCGATTTCAAACCTACAGATGAAATGATAAAATCTATGACATCCTTTAAAATGTATGGACAAAAGCAATTAGAAGATCAAGGTCAGGAAGAATTACAAGGAGAAATTATTTTTGAAATTTTAACTGAACAAGAATAAGTTGTTATTTTTTTTGTTTTGTGTTAGGTATGTTTATTCAATAAAATAATTTTAAAATTACATTAACCCTAACCTTAACCCATTAATTAACCAGCCTTCGATGACGTGCTAACACCCTGCTAAAATAGAATCTACCGAAATTTGACGATTTCTACTGAAAAATTTAGGGCGGTTGGTTGTACGATAAAATCATTTGAAAAACGATAATTTCTGCAGCCTTGTACAATATTTTCGTCTTGATCATCTGGCAACACGTCCTTCCTTATATGGCGCACGTGCATTAGCTGTTACATTGTTAACTGTATGCCGATCGACCGTGCGAAATTGGAGAAATTTTTGAAAAAATAATATCTGTTTTCGGTAAGTCTGATGTCATTTTGGATTCTCATATTGCAAGGCACAAGGCATATTTTGATCATTGATATAGGGAGACATCTCATATTTTGTACGGTGCTCCTTAAATGTTTACTTTTTGAGGTTATCCCATAATAACTGATAACTGCTCAAATACCATCACCTTGACTAATATTTTTGAAGTAATATTTTGTGCATACAAAGTAGACAATGGACAGTGTCCAAAGTCACCTACGAACTTGCCATTTACCTATTTATTATTTTGAATATTTAATAATTTCAACATGCTGAACATTTATGTAAAAAAAAACAGAAAGAGATTTCGATCCGGAGGTTACGAAACGAGCTGTCAATGATGTATTAATTAATAACATGAGCATAAGGAGAAGCGCAGCTCATAATGAAGTTCAAAAAGCAGACTTGCTATGTATGTAAAAAGGGCAAAAGATGTTGGTACCAAGCACATGGAATTTAAACCCGACTTTTGTAAAAGCCAAATCCTCACTCCTAATATGGAGATAGCATTAGAAGAATATTTACTCAAATCTGGCACCTGGCATTTGAATATGCTTCTATAAACTCAAGAAAGGTACCTAACAAATGGGAAGTGGACAAGATGGCGTCAGAGTCTTGGTTCACCAACTTTATGCGCCGACATCCGAAGCTATCAGTGAGAAAGCCCGAGGCAACGAGTTTGGCTAGAATTACCACAAGACTAATGTGGAAATTTTCCAAAACAAGTTACAAGATGTCTTCGGTCGGTATTCCTTTACACCAGCCCAAATTTATAATCTGGATGAGGTAATTTCGACTTTTCATGATTAAGAAAAGAATATTGTCATTTTACTTTCTCTTTCAGACGGGCGTCACAACTTTGCAGAGGGTTCAGAAGATCGTGGGAAAAAAAGGCGAGCATCAGATCGGAAAAGTGATTTCTAGAGAGAGAGGTGAACTAATGACTCATGTTGGGATAATTGGTTCAGATGGGAAAGCTCTACCACCTGTATGGATTGTTCCGCGCCATAGGTTTGACACTGCTAGGATGATGAATGGAATTTCCAGTGATAGCCCTATGGGGTTAGCATATTCCAGTGGCTGGATGACCTGCGACAACTTTCTGAAGGTGTTGAAACATTTTGTGAAGCACGTTAAATGTAACTCAGATGACCGTGTTCTGCTAATCATAGGCCACTGAAGGCCGTTGAGTTCTGCAGGGATAATGGGATTGTCATCCTCACCCTTACACCGCACACATCCAACAAACTCCAACCATTGGACAGGACAGTTTTTGGCCTATTTAAGACTTTCTTCATGGGGATAGGGCAGCTAATCCAGTGAACATCAAGTCTGGATTTAGGTGCACGGGGATTGTTCCATTTGACCGAAACATATTCGGCGAAGAGGAATTTTTATCTTCTGCAGTTACGGATCGCCCGATATCTGAGCCTGTCAATGTACATTCTGCAACTATAGCTATGGACCACTAGGCGACGTTGGACTCAAATGACAGGTCCCTAACTACTGCAGTCGTACTGCGATCAGAGAATGAATCACCCAACGTAACACCGTGTTCTTCAAAGCAAGCCGAACGTACCTTCATATCTCCAGAGATCATTCAGCCTTTCCCAAAAACGCCTGCTAGAAAAGGAAATTCGAATAGAGGAAGAAAACCCGGCTGGTGCATGATTGCAACGGACACCCCAGAGAAAATTTTACTTGATGAGAAGATTAAACAAAAAGAAGATAAGATTCAAGCAAAAAAGGGGAAAGTTGTTACAAGGAAAGTTTTGCAGGATGAGTCATCTGAGGATGAAAGGAATCTGTTAGAATACGCAGATCATTCTTCATAGGATAGTTTCGACTCTAAAGAAGATTGGGAGGATAGAGATATTTCTAAAGGCGACTATACTTGCGTTCGAAAATGCGTTGCACTTGTTGATGACATATTTGAGAAGGGATATGAAGTAAGATTTCTTAAGAGAAATATTCCGTTAAAACAATTTTTACCTCCGAGTCCGCGGCTATAGTTGGCTTCAAAGAAGTTGTGGCTGTACTGCCAAAACCAATTGAGGACAACAGGCCAAGATTTCAAGGAATGGTCTATTTTAACATTGATTTGACGGAGTTCAGTTTGCAATAACTTGTTTCACTGAATTTTAGGATCAAGATCAATATTTTTTAATCAAGATCAATATTTTTACTTTTATTTATTATATACTTTTTGAGATCAGGTTTAGTTAACAGAAAAATATATATTCGCTTTAAAACATAAATATTTTTAATATCCTTCCACTGTCCAATTTCTCCCTGACTCTAGTCCATTATCTCCTCGGGTGAAGGATACGCTAATAATTTTGATTGCTCTTAAGATTTTGGAATGAGACTATGGAAACAGGACAGCAGTTAATCAAGGTATACAACGAAATCGTCGTCGTTGTTTAAATAGCATTTTTAGGAATTTCAGGGCTTCTAATGTAAAAAGTGGCCAAAGTCTCCCAGGTCTCCCCTATTGATATTATATTGTTATATTTTCCAACACCTGTGGGCACACTGGCACAGATGAAAGTCAAATTCACAACATTTTTAGCAGCAGACTCTATTAAAACGCATATTTTGTTTGAGCCGCCTGTGCTGTCAAGTTCCTTCAAATTTTGATTTAGGTATTACTCAGTCTCGATTACGAAAAGATTATAGATCATTCTCTAAACTATGTAGTATAGTGTAATGAGTTTGGAATATGTTCAGGTATTATTCCTAATTGGTTGAACGGATCTCTTATAAGGAATGGACCAGGTTCCTTAAAAGTTGGACGTGAGGAGTTTACTCATCTGTTCGATAGTTCAGCTCTACTTCATAGGTAAGAACATTATGTTTCTTTACAGTTTGGGTCTTTAAGTAAAACTTTAAAATTCTTGTTTATTCATGTTTGTTCTTTTGAATAGCATATGAAACATACCTCATTATTTAGCAACGATATTCCTTGTTATTGATCGTTTTCTTCTTATTAAAGGAAAAAGGACAAGTACTTGAGAATCATTATGTAAGGATTATAGTTCTCGAGATGGAGTTTTCACAACAAATTCGATTGAAAATGTTTGGTTGAGGCTTTTATAACAGAGGATCTCACCATTAGTATATTACAGGATACCAGCTTTGGAGCTTCGTCGTTATATAGGTACCATTTCTATGTCTATACTGATACCTCGACATCGAGCTCTCCGGCATGTAATAGAGCTATTAAACGAACTATTAACTTCGGTGATATTATAGCAAACAGTGATTCTGATGAAGATATTTATAGCTAGGATAGATTATAGCCACCAAAAATAACAATTTTTCACACCACAACTAAATTTTTGACGCAGCAACATTGCATTCGGAAAAAGCATGAGTATCTACAACAAGCCTATTACGACACGTATCCATGCACGTATCCATACAAAGGCGAACCCCGCTCCGTGTAGCAGCTCCACACAGGGCCGCCGAGAGGGATGAGCGGGCCCCGGCAAGAAGTGACGAACGGACCCCCGGCAAAAAGTGAAGAGCCAAAAAAATTGTTCTACTTTTATAGAAATAAAATTATCAATAGTAAAAATATAGTCCGTCCGCTATAACTTTTCCCATGCGGTACGATTCATTTTCAATCAAATTAAGTCAAAACAGAAAGTGAAACGTACGCCGATGTGTGTAGTATATAGTATACAGTATACAAAATGTATATACACATCGACGTTCGTTTCAATTTATGTTTTGACTTAATTTGATTGAAAATGAATCGTACCGCATGGGAAAAGTTATAGCGGACGGACTATATGTAATAAGAAACATTTAAAATATAAATTTGATTAAATTTTGATTATATTTATAATAGTGAAAATATTTATAATACAGGTGCTTTTCGAGTTTTCTGATTGGAAAAGATGTTTATAACTTTCGAAAAATCTCATGATTTTCATTCCAAATCATTCTCAATGCACAAAGTTGATATGCGAGTTAACCAATCCTGTTTCATTGTATGTAGATATCACAGCCTTTATGCGGGAAAGAAAACTAAAGGATCTTTTCTCTTCTGCGACTGTCACCGGCAATGTGCAAAATATTCTTAACGCAATAACGACGTTAGGAAATAATGAATCTAATTTGTGATGTTTAATTTTATTAAGTAAATCTATTGGAGAAATTGCAGGGAAAGATTCAAGGAAGGCGCAGCATAGGTAAAAGAAAAATGTCCTGGCGGAGAAATCTCAGAAAATGGTTTGGATCCTGCTCAACTGAACTCTTTCGGGCTGTAGTGTCAAAAGTTAGAATAGCAATGATGATTGCCAATCTTCGTCGCGGAAATGGCACGTAAAGAAGAAGATTGGAGAAAGTTGAGATTTACCAATATTATCCTTGTATATCGCTCTCAAATGAAAAATTTCATCTATCAATTCTTCACTGATGTCTTCTTTATAAAACTCGCCGCGCAATATATCAATTTTTTTCTTAATATTCTCGTCATCGTCATCTCGGAATGTCCACAAAATGTTAAATAGCGAATGCATTTCATTTGCCGCATTAAATATTCTGGTTAAAGTGCTTATTATTTGACAACATTAAATAGTTCACAGTGAAATATTGCGTCGGGCTCAAAATTATCAGTAGTAATTGCACAAGAGCTCTAAAATTATTGAATTTTTCCCGAGTGTCACTTTGGCAGTTTTAATTTCACGAGCCGAAGGCGAGTGAAATTATGTCAAAGTGTCACGAGGGCAAAAATTCTATATTAATTTTAGAGTTCGAGTGCAATTTGTTGCGATTATTTCATGAATAAAACTGTTTAAAACCAAAATTTTATTGTAATTTATATATGTAAGTACCAATTAGTGAAATTAAACACACAGTTGTTATAAATATGTATTTGACGGTTGAAAGTCATCACTTTTATAATTTTTAAAACATTTGTCATTAATGTCACTGAATGTATTTTTTCGTAGCAACGAAGGGCATCTGACGTAATATGCTTACGGGAGATTATCAAAAATTATCACCTTAATTTGCATGTCTGTAGCTTTCTATTGGTCAGAATCTCCTATGAATGAAATAATCAGTCACATCACTACTAGGCCCAGGCAATTATCAAAAAATCTCACAGGCTTCTTGCGCCGTTTTTCTTTATTTGATTTAAATTCTGGATTTATTCCATAATTGTTGGTAACTAATTTAGATTCTCCAACAATGGAAGACCTGATCCCTTCAGATTCTGACCCTTTATATTCTTCAATGAATTTTTTATTTTTTGTAAATCTTCTAGAAGCCCTGATATATTTTTAATCTCCATATCCATAGTTATCTGACTGCACTGCAGCATTTGACTTCTGTGATTTATTGCTGTTAAAATTTTACACCAAATCAACTAAAGGTTATGTTAAATATAGCCGAGGATTAATTAAACGTATTATGGACATAAAGTAAAGAGCAAAAAAAACGGAAAATATTACGTCTTTGGTCTGGTCGACGCCGGGCCCCTTACATCGCCGGGCCCCGGTAAAATGTACCGGCTGTACCACCCTCTCGGCGGCCCTGAGCTCCACATAGTGGATACGTCGGGGAACCCCGCTCGAAACTCACCCTCTTCGATCCAACCGGTTTGCGCTCGGACCGAAAATTGAAGACGGTGACTAATACATCTGGAGGGATTTCAAAGTGGAAAATTTGAGAAGTGTCAGTAGCGTACTGTAGTGCACAGTGAACGTTTGACTTTTTGTTACATTTAGTGAATAGTCGAAATTTTTCACTGGAAAGCGTAGTTATAGAACTCTATTATTATTATTGTTATACAGATATTATATTTCGTTATTTCTAGGTGAGTACATTATACAGTTAGCTGTGACATATTTATTGATTTAAAATACTTCTTGTCTTAAATTAAATCATGAAATGACAAGTAAACACATTAAATGCATTGTAAAGTTTAATACAAAACGATTAAGAATTAGATTTCTAATCAAAAAAATCAATAATTAATTATTACATTGTAATAAAGCAAAACCATTAAGTAATACTTATTATTTTTAATCGGAAAAGTAAATAATTATTAATGATTGTATTATCAATAATTAATTTTGAAAATAACGAAAATTTCGAAAAGTGTATATAACATGGGCCGATAAATAATTTTAAAATGGGTCCAGATAGTGTTAAAAACTTTTGTCGCTTGATTCAAAGTTAAGGTAAGAAATATTGTTCATTATGGCCTTTCAATTTTTGATCAAATTTCCTGGGTAATAAAGCAACATTCAATAATTAAAATGCGTTAATTGACATTTCATAGACGTTGTTAAACACAGAAATTAAAACATGTAATAATAATAAAACTCGGCAATATTAATGAAAGTATATTTTTCTGTATTTATAGAATAAAAATGGATGCGGCTGCTGGCACAAGTACGACAAAATCTCATCGACATAAACCACTGTCAAAAGCTGAGAAATAAATCGTGTGGAAAGTGTATGATGGGCTTAAGAAAACACATCCTACAAGGGAAGCTGTAGATCGCTGTTCGTTCTGAAAAGTTGAAAGAATAGGGAACTTGCATAAATTTTTAAATTCGAAAAAAATGTTATAAATCACAACACAACATAATTTAAAACATGTATCAAAGATAAAAAAGTTTTGTTTGTCTTTCGTTTGGCCCCTAAAGACGATTAAAAATTCAAATTAAAACAGGTGGTCCAAAACGCATCGTGACGTCACTTGGTTTTACATTTACATTTTTCCAATAAAGTAAACAGAATTTTAAATTAGACGTTATAAACGTCAGTAGAAAATACATTTATGTGACGTTACAAGTGTTTTTGATCGTTTGAACTATTCATAGAAAAATTCGTACTTTTACAAAATGGTTTTATTTTCAATAGTAAACCTTCGTTCCTTTCCTTCAAAAACAGTATACAACTACAATTTTAACAAACTGGTATATTATTATTACAATGACATACCTACGATAAATGTCATTAGAATATAAATATTTTTGACTTATTCCACGACGATGAGCTTGCCAAATACCCAAGTAGGTGGAGGCCAATAAACTAAAGAAGGAGAAGAAGAATATACCTAAATATAAGGTTGTGTCTAGGTATACGTTACCGTGTACGCAAATAAAAAAGTTAGAGTGTCAGTGATTTCTTATTTTTTATTTGTTTAGTGTTTGTTTTTAAATTAACTACGGAGTGTGGACAATTATTTAGTTATTTTAATAAGTTTAAGAACATTTTAAAATAGTACGAAAAAGATAAGAGACTATAAATTAATATATATTTTTTTTAGTTATAAATGAAATAGTATGTATTACCGTAAAAGATTAAAATAAAAAGAGGACCTAAAGCTTTCACAATAATAATTAACTTGTTCTGAAGCTATTATCCTTGTGGCATTTTTGTAATCAACTATTCTAAACGGGAACTAAGCCACAATTTAACCAAAAAATGATTTTAATAACGTTTCGACGTCGTTGTAAAAATACAAAATATTATTAAATTAAACAAAAATGATGTTGCTTAGTAAAAAATTTTTCTAATAATTTATTTAATCTGACTAATTTTTGTATTTTGACAATGACATCCGATTTGGACGTCGAAACGTTAATAAAATCATTTTTTTAGTTAAATTGTGGCTTATTTCCCATTTAGAATAGTTGATTATAATAATTAACTTACGTATAAAAATTATTTTAACAATATTTTGTACGTGTTATGTCAACTAAATACATATATTTATTTTGCTAACCTAAATATATACTTTAATATATACATTGATTTATTACAATTAAGTTTGAAACATCTAAATAGTTCTGCTTCCCTTTCTTTAACAAATATTTTTCTATCAAACACACGCTCAACATATCAAAATAGCATGTACCAAAATATACAGTCACTGCGCACGCTAAATAATAACGTCACTGGCTTGATGAAGTTTAATTTGCGTGTACATACCTAACTTTTTTATTTGCGTACACGTTAGCGTGTACCTAGACACAGCGAAATATAACCATAATAATAACTAATGTAAAACTATGTGACGTCACGGGTCGTTTGAACTATTTTATACCGCTGAAGACTTTAAATACGTATTTCTAAGTTATTACGAGTTTTTGAAGTGTGAAATTTTAGAAATCTCATTTTTAAACAAAACTGAACATTATTATGCAATAAAAAAAATTGTGCAAGTTCCCTATTGTGCGTGAATTAAAAAGCACAGAAACTTTAAGTGCGCCAAAAACTCGCCAGCGTGGACGAAGATCTTTTCATTTAATTGAATCGCCAATGAATATAATCCGGAGGACTGTACATACGTTCTTTTTAGAAAATAAGTTTCCAACTATCAAAAGTGTCAAGTTGACTTTCAGAGCTAATGAAAAATACGTTCATATTCCTCAAATTCCAAATCGAATATTTTAACCTGAAATAACCGAAAAATGAAGAACTTTTTGGGGAAAACTCATTACAACTTTTTTAAATAAAAAAATCTTTATTTTCGTTTTATAAAAAAAATCTAACATCAAAAGTAAACAAGTTACGCTTAAAATAAAGTTGCTCTCTTTTCTTCGGTAAACAATGGGGAACTTGCACATTTTTTTTTTATTACATAATAATGTTCAGTTTTGTATAAAAATGAGATTTCCAAAATTTCCCGGTTCAAAAACTCATAATAACTTAGAAACACAAATTTAAAGTCTTCTTTATTTTAAAGTAGTTCAGACGGCCCGTGACGTCACATAGTTTTACATTAGTTTTTTATATGGTTATATCAGTGATGTGGGAGCATAGAGTTATATATTAGCATAGAGAGAGTATCTTTCAGAGCGAAGTGACGACACCATCTTTTTTATTTGGATTAGTGCTGTTTCACTCTTACGCATAGTAAAGCTGCTACAGTTGTCCTCCTCTTCCGTGCCTATATTCACACTGAATGTCATCATAGATTTTCGATACAATGTGTTAGAAAGAGATGCAGCAAACCAGTCCATGAGATCTTGTCGTCAGGAAGCGCGGAAGGTAGGCTCTCTCTATGTTAATATATACCTCTATGTGTGGGAGGGTTATATGTAAGTATATTCTTCTTCTTCTTCTTCTTTAGTTTATTGGCCTCCACCTACTTGGGTATTTGGCCACAGCATCGTCGCGAAATATGGGAAAATATTTATATTGTAATGACATTTTTTGATCACTATACTTAATAGGAAGTGTGTACCTACTAAGTTTTATCGTTAAATACTTATGAGAATAATAATCAGAATAAAATCACAGTACAAAATTAGTAGGTATAATGGGAGTATAATATACATAATATATGTACTTACTTATCTGCTTTAACTCCCCGAACTTCTCCGACGGAAAAATTTTCACTCTTTTGAAAATATGTAGCCACCATACAAATAATCAACTATAGGTAAGTTATCAGACTGCCCTTTACAAAAACCCTCTTCGGTCATTTTAAAAAATATATCTTAAAAACACTCAAATATATCAGAAATAGAAATTATCAAATATATTTATAAAACTTAGTGTCAGTGTCAAAACGAATGCCAAACCTATGAGGAAACTTACACATTTTTTATTACGTAATATTATTCAGTTTCCTTTAAAAATAATATTTCCAAACTTTCACGCGGTAAAACCTCATAATAACTTAGAAGATAATTTAAAATATATATATTTTTTTCTGTTTTCTGGCCTTGGTTTAGAAGAACCCTTAGCCAATGTAAAATAGTTCAAACGATCAAAAACGCTTGTGACGTTACATAACTGTATTTTCTACTGACGTTTATAGTGTCTAATTTAAAATTGTATACAATTTTGTTTACTTTGTTGGTGCAGAATGTACATGCACAACTATATGACGTCACTATGCGTTTTGGACCACCTGTTTTAATTTGAATTTTTAATCGTCTTTAGGGGCCAAACGAAAGACAAACAAAACTTTTTTTATCTTTGATACATGTTTTAAATTATGTTCTGTTGTGATTTATAACATTTTTTTCGAATTTAAAAATTTATGCAAGTTCCCTATTGGGAAATTCACCCCCTAATTAGCATCTCACTAATCACGAGTGTATGCAAATTTAGAAACACCAAATCTTAACCAATTTTTGTCTTACAAAAAAAAACAAAAAAATACAAAATGTTCAGAAAAGTAAAGCCGACATTTTTTATTCTTTAAGATTTTTGGTATCTCCATCAATTTTTAAGTTATTATGAAAAAAAATTTTTTTCAAAATTTAAATTTTTAAAAATTTTATTTTAAAATCAAATTTTTTCAAAAATAAGCACTTTGAATCGATGAAACTTACAGATCATATACACAAATCATAAGTAAAGTAACTCGTGAAGCGGTAACAATTAATTTCATTCAAGTTGCTAATTGGGGGATGATATTCCCGATTTTATTTTGCCAAAACAAAAGGGACCAACTTTATTTTGAGCGTCACTTGCTTAGATTTAATGTTAGAAACTTTTTTCAAAACAGGAATAAAGATTTTTTTAAACACTTTAAAAGAGTTTTAATGAGTTTTCCCCAAAAATTGCTTTATTTTTTAGATATTTCACGCTGAAATAGTCTATTTGGAATTTGGCCCAAATAAACCTATTTTTCATTATCTATAACTCTATTCTATTAGGTCTAGAAACCTTATGTATAAATACACCATTTTTTAAAAAATTTTTACGGGCTATATTTTTTCAAAGAACGTTTTTTCGATAAAATACTCACTTTTTGAATTATTTGCGAAAACCGTCTAAAAACGTGGATATTCTGTTGAAAAATGAACATATTTACTCGCAAATAACTCGAAAAGTATTGACTTGAAGAAAAATCTCTATAGAACAAAAGTTGCTTAAAATTAGTCAGTTTATCCATTTCCGGACTTATTTTCGACATATATTTTTTAATCCCCGAGAGGGGGTGAAAATCACCCCAGTGCAAAAGCACACATCGGCACGATATCACTTTTAAGCACACATCGGCACGATATCACTTTTTTCTGGCATATTAGCTATGCATACGCCAAATTTCATGTCAATCGAAGCGGTTATTTAAAATTTACAGCAAAAACCGTGAAATAATGCACTATAAGCTTATTTTTTTGTGATCTTTTGAAATACGCAAACGGATTTTGAAAATTTCAATGTACAATATACAGGGTGTTGTTTCAAGATCACAATGACTATATTTTTTGTTATTAGGATCTGGATTTTTCTTGTGATTAGTAGTTGGTTCGTTTGGGCTCTAAATGAAACATATGTGTACCATATGATAAAAATATGTATACAAGGTGGTGCTAAAGTTATGGATTCAGAAAGAAATGGGCAAAATCGATAAAACACCTTCTAACTCAGTTATAAAAACCTTTAGAGCCAATAAACGTGGTATATCGAGAACCACCTCAGTGACCTCTATTCACCGTTTAAGTATTTCCGTTTCCCAATGAAACACCTGTAGATATTTTGACATAGCTTCGCGTATATTCATTATCTGATTTTTTTTAAAACGAATTTTTTTTCAGATTTGGAATAAAATACGGCAAAGTAGAATATTCATGTCGTTTCGTACAATCAGAAGTATTCAAACAGAATTGGGCAGCCAACAGAATAGTAAAATGTGAATTTGGTACTAAAATTGTTGAAGATCCGTGTCATTCAATTTTTAAAAGGTAAAATATATTTCTATAGTCCGTCCCACCTTGACGTTACAGTATAGGCACGTATAGGGAACATAGGCAATGCAGTCCTTATGAGAGTTTTTAGCGCGGTGATGCCGATTTTATCAAAAAAAATTGTAATCGAACATTAGAGAGATCAAATTAAAACTGTTTTAGAAAGACAATCTACAATTTTAGGATTCGTATGGGTTTAAGTTTATTTGATATACTATAGTTATTACGCATATTTATGAATCCTAAAATTGTAGATTGTCTTTCTAAAACAGTTTTCATTTTATCTCTCGATTACAAATTCTTTTTGATAAAATCGGCATCACCGCGATAAAAACTCTCATAAGGACTGCATTGCCTATGTTCCCTATACTGTAAAGTCAAGGTGTACGTTCTATATGTGTCTATGTTCCCTATAGTACGCTATTATTTGACAGATGCATTTTTGTGCGATATTTAAATAAATCAAATTTAATACGACCAATGCTCAACAAAATAATGTGGTACAGTAGGAGGTACTGTAGACTGCGCGTAATCACTAAGATAAGAAGGGGTACTAACATTCATTTTGTAGATTATACCTAATTTGTTTTAAAACTTATGGTATTCTTGTTATTTAACTCATAAAAATAATTATCTTTAAGGCCAGTAAAAAAATCTGACACCAACACGTTGTTGATTAGTTGTATCAGATAAACTTTGGGTTTCAGAATAGCAGCTGTTTTCCAAGATTCATCAGATAATTCCATGATCTCAGTATATCCATTCGGTGATGAGCTATATGCTTTTGGAGAAACACCTCAAATACATAAAATTAATCCCGATACACTAGAAACCGAAGATAAAGTTGCCGTTAATGATTATGTATCTATAGTTCATCATACGTCGCATCCTCATGTTTTAAACGATGGTAAGTTAATGTAATGTCTTGATTTTCTTACTTAAAGTTGATTATTAGAATATATTATTTGCTAGATATATATTATTTGCTAGATATATAAACTTACGTGCATAGAAATCGGCCCACTTAAAAATTTGGTCATTTTTGATGTCTCATATTTTCTAAACCTGTTGGCCGATTTAAGTGATTTTTTGAACATGTTATAGCCCGATTCTTTAACAATACCACTGTAATAATATTGTTGCTAAACAGTTAAATTTTCATTGTATACCGGGTGTACCAATCAAACTGTGTTTATTCTCAAAGTTCGCATTACCCTGTGGAATAATTTAGCATTTATAAAATACTGAAATTAAAACCCAACTATAGCCTTAGGTTTTCTTAACATTCTGTTTTTTGATTCATTCGTTTATGTTGGATAATAAAAAAGTTAGGTCCTTTAACAACTAGACATGTTATTCATCAATACACGGTGCTTCTAAATAAATGCGACAAACTTTAAGGGGTAATTCTGCATGAAAAAATAATGACAGTTGGCTTTATAAACGTATGTCTGCAAATGTTTCGTTTCCGAGATACGGGATGTTGAATTTTTTCTTACAAACTGACGATTTATTTATTGCTTTAAAACCAGTTGGGATATGAAAATAAAATTTGGTAGGTTTTAAGAGATAGTTATTACGGATTTTTTGACACAAAATTAAGAATTGAATATTCACCATTGGCGTACATATGGGTAATACGATCGGTCATATTACCCGTATGCGCGCCAATGGTGAATATTAAATTCTTAATTTTATGTCAAAAAATCCGCAGTAACTATCTCTTAAAACCTACCAAATTTCATTTGCATATCTCAACTGGTTTTAAAGCAATAAATAAATCGTCAGATTGTAAGAAAAAATTCAACATCCCGTATCTCGCAAACGAAACATTTGCGAACAAACGTTTATCAAGTTAATAAACCGGGAGATATTAACAGAAGTTCAACCACGATTTTCTAAGTCCTGCCCTTTGCAATACTGGAAGGTTAGAGAAGGTACTTACAATTTGTGAAAAAATCCACGGGTTTCCTGTGACATTTTTCTGTGAAAATTAGATTTTCCATGAATAAAAAAATTGGGAGTTGCGATGAATTTTTAAGTCCTGCCATATCCATAGAATAACAGGATACTATCTATTTTATGAAGAACATTTTTTGGGCAGGACGGTCGCAAAAGGACTAAGGGAGTATACATATATACAAACATGTAATGAAAATAATGAAATTTTCGTGATTTTCTAAGTCCTGCCAACTTAATAAATTAATTATATTTATTTCAAAATGACCAAAAAAATATTGGCATGACGTCACCTAATGTTTAACTGCACTTGTTTCTTGGAAAATTTTGTATAAAATTTTCACTCTGGTTCCGTGATTTTCTAAGTCATAAAATAAATTTTGTTACAAAATAAATAATTTCAGTATACATTATGCAAAATGGCAGGATGTTTAGTTACACCTTTTTTACTATATATAGTTAAAAAATTTGTAAGAAAATTCGTGGAAAATTACACGATTTTCTAAGTCATGCCATTTCGCACATATCTCAAGAAGGATAATATTCTTTTTCTCATGATCATCTTTCAGTGCGTCACAGTTTTTCGATTTCTCTCTAACGCATTAAATTGTATGTGACAGAAAAAAAGGCACGTCTGGGAATACTTCGGTAATTATTCTAGTTCGGTGATTATTCTAGTTGTCGATAGATGGCGCCATAATCAAAAAAGAATTATTTATTAAATAAAATAATAATATTATCAATATAATCTGTACAATTTATAAGACTATACAAATGAAAGAAAATACCATTTTATAAATGCAATAGACACAATTGATTTGGTTTTATTCCAAATTGAAAACAAAATTTGACAACTGTCAGATTTAACTAAAATGTCACGTTAGAATAAATGTCATAAATGTGTATTATCACGGACTTACCTTTTTTTCTATAATTTGTGACGCACTGAAAAATGTTCATGAAAAGGAGAATATAAATCTATTTTCAAAGAGGCAGGATGGTTGTATAGTTATTTCGTATAAAAAAATTAAATTATCTGTCTGTAAAATTATTTCAGGGTGTTATACAAACATATTCATATCACCACATTTGTCTTGAGTCATACCATGTCGAGTATGCTTAAAAAACACTAATCTAAAACCGTTTACAACTTTACAAATGTCATCAGACCATCTGGTTGGCGGACGACCTCTACTTCGATATGCTTCTTCTAGAAGAAGCATATCGAAGTCTTGTAATTAGTTTCTTTAAAATAGCTGCAGAACGCTTTTATTTGGAGAAACGAAAACTGGTACACTTATTTATCTTCCAGAGGTCAATTGTCAAATGTCAATTATCAATTGTCAATTTTTAGTATCGGTCATAGGGGTCCGTTTGGGTACGGAAACGGATATATTATCGAATAACTTTTCTGTCTAACTTTTAAGCATCTCTGACACTGGATTATTGAATTCTGGGATAGTTTTGTACTAAAAGGTACTTTTGCTTTAACTCAGAAGAATACGCAGTGTTCTAGAAAAATCGATGTAAAAAAATTTTCGTTTTTTGGTTTTTTGAGTTTAAAAGAATTTAGAAAAATTCTATTTAGAAAAACGAAAACTGCTACGTTTATTTCTCTTCCAGAGATGAATCGATTTTATCAATTGTGAATTAATAGTACTGGTCAGTGGTCATAGGCCTCCGTCTATTTAAAAGTACGCCCACCAATGAAACGAGTGTGATTCATGTGCCTGAAACTTTTTTATCTTCGAGAGCCCCCACACCAAAGAAACATGAAACATAAAACATGAAACGTAAAACACGTTTCATGAAAATAAAACACAGTTAAACAAATAGAAGTCCGCACACACAAGAAGCGAGTGTGATTCATGCACATATAACATTTTTATCTTGGTGAAATCTGTTTCAGGAAAGAGATCGTGTTGTATTTTTCGGTTTCAGTTTCATTGTTTTGGACAGTTAATTACGTGCATAATGTGAATTCCGACCAAGAATTTAATATTGCATTGGTTTCTGCTGTAAAGTAGAACGAAGAGTTGTACAATTATAACCTGGAGAGGTACTCGAATAGGTAATGATAAGAAAATATCAGTTTTCTTTAAACCAGGACCCACAATAAAACAATGTAGATGTTTGAATACTCAGTCTATAAAATGATTTAAATTTGGGAAGATGATTACTTAGTTCGTTTGCAACCAAATACGTACTATGGTTATGATGTTGAGCAGTAATAAAAAGTTGCCACAAGAGTAACAACCTCGTCATCATTACTTTCCATTGTTGGCTATACAAATTTTCATTTTGTTTCTTTGATTAGTATATAATATGAAACGGTTTCGTCCTTCACAATTCATTTTGTTTCATGTTTTACGTTTTATGTTTTTATTTCACGTTTCTTTGATCTGCGGCCTCCCTTAGACAGTAATAAAGGTTTGCCATGACAGCAACGACCTCGTCATAACTTTCCATTGTCGACTATACAAATTTTATTTTTGTTTCTTCGATTAGTATATCACATGAAATCAAATGTTTTTTCACAATTTATTTGTTTCTTATTTCAAGTTTCATGTTTCACGTCTCATGTTTCACGTTTTATGTTATTTTAATCTGCCTTAGGAAGCATTTTCAGATTAGGTGAATTGTGTTAAATTGCCGTAAAATTATCTGAGGAATCTCCGGTCGTCATTTGTTACGAGTTTCTGGACACCCTGTATGTTGTTAGTGGTTATACCGAATTTAAAATTAAATAATTAATTATAATTAATTAAAAAAATTAGATATTAATTCAAAGAAGACATGTGATTAAGAAATATGTTTTATTGTTTTAATTAAGTAACACAAAATTAATTAATTTATGAATTCAACACAAAATTTAAAATAAATAAAAAATAAAAATATATATAAATTAGTCATTTTCGTCACATTGCTCTTCTGCATCCTGATTATACCTAGTATCTGCTTCAGTAAAATCACACTCCTGTTCATCAGTCACCTCGAGCACTAGGTAACGATCTGTTCTAATGTGACATTCTTGTTCAGAAACCCCAAAAACCACCTGAGTAATCTGTCTGTATCAATTTACTGCCGAAATTAATATATAAATATGGTATAGAAAATGCTTAGCAAATAAAAAGGTACCATAAAATATCATTTTATTATAATACTAAAATACAGGGTGTCCCATTTAAGAAAACTCAGAAAATAGTCATTCCGACTTTCAAGTTTCAACCAACCCCGTATACTAAAATTAAACATTTTGGTATACTATTATTAACTGACAATAGTAGACTATATTAAAAATCGTTTAAACATAAATTAATAGAAGTTTGGATATCAAATCACTAACAATATGTATAGGGTGTGAATGTTCCTACTAAATTAAAAAAAAAACGTAATTATATTTTAAACTACCTCGTATAATATTTCGAAACACTATATTTTATTAAAGAGAACATCGAGTAGAATCCAAAAATGTAAAAATATACAGGGTATTCCATTTAAAAAAACATAAATTTTTGTCACCCTGTGAAAACGGGTAGCCCTGTATATTAGAAAATACTGTTAAATTATAGTCCTATCTGTGGCACATGTCTTACCTACATAACTTTTTTCGTATATCTTACGACAAACGAGTAATTGGACTAGCCCACACTAATGCCCCACCCTGTATACAAAATAACCATAAAACCATCCTGCCTCTTTGTATATAGACTTATATTAAGATTCTTGAAACATGTGCAAAATGGCATGACTTAGAAAATCGTTGACTTTTTCACGAATTTTCTTACAAATCTAGGACTCCTGCCGTCTTACAAGAACCGTTTAACCCTCCTGCCGAGTACCGAAAAGGTATTGATTGTATTTGAGTATTATAACTTTTTTAAAGGCAGGACTTAGAAAATCACGGAATCAGGGTGAAAATTTTCCGCAGAATTTTCCAAGGGACAAGTATACTTAAACATTAGGAGACGTCATGCCAATATTTTTTTTGATTATTTTGAAATAAATATGTTTAGTTTATTAAGTTGGCAGGACTTAGAAAATCATGAAAATTTCATTATTTTCATTACATGTTTGTATACATATATACTCCGTTACCCCGTTTGCAACCCTCCTGCCCAAAAAATTTTCTTCATAAAATCGATAGTATCCTGTCTATCTACGGATATGGCAGGACTTAGAAATTCATCGCAAAACCCTATTTTTATTTTTTGGGAAAATCTAATTTTTACAGGAAAATGTCACAGGAAATTTGTGGATGTTTCCACAGATTGTAAGTACATCGTCTACCCTTCCAGTATTGCAAAAGGCAGGACTTAGAAAATCGTGGCTGAACTTCTGTATAATATCTCCCAGTCTATAACTGTCATTATTTTTTCATGCAGAATTACCCCTTAAAGTTTGTCGCACTTATTTAGAAACACTGTGTATTGATGAAGAACATGTCTAGTTGTTAAAGTACCTAACTTTTTTATTATCCAACATAAATGAATGAATCAAAAACAGAATGTTAAGTAAAGCAGAGGCTAGAGTTGGGTTTTAATTTCAGTATTTTATATATGCTAGAATATTCCACAGGGTGATGCGAACTTTGAGGAAAAAACACTGTTTGATTGGTACACCCGGTATACAATGAAAATTTATCTGTTTAGCAACAATATCATTACAGTGGTATTGTTAAATAATCGTGCTACAACATGTTCAAGAAATCATTTAAATCGGCCAACTGGTTTAGGAGATACGAGTCCTCAAAAATGGCCAAATTTTTAAGTGGGCCGATTTCTATGCACGTAAGTTTATTATTTGCTAGTTGATATTATGTAGAAAATACGAGGTTTTTAGTTGCTTATGGAAAAAAAAGAAAACAAACATATACAAAGATGGCATCTCAAAAGTGTATATTTCAAAAATTTGACGATTTGAGCGGGGCGTAAGAAAATGGGCGAGTAACAAAATTTCACAAAAAAAATCGAATATTTCGCGAAATGCACGTCAGATCGAAAAACTAAAAAATACGTGTTCAATATTTTTCAAAAATATATCGAATGATACAAAACACGACCCCCACGAAGAGGGGTGGGGGGTAATTTTAAAGTTTTAAATACGAACCCCGCGATATTTCTCGAAATGAACATCAAATCGAAAAACTGAAAAATATACGTATTCAATATTTTTGAAAAATCTATTGAATGGCACCAAACACGACCCCCCACAGAGGTGGGGTAGAGGGCTACTTTAAAATCTTAAATGGGAGCCCTCATTTTTATTGCAGATTTGGATTCTTTACTTAAAAATAAGTAACTTTTATTCGAGACATTTTTTCGAATTATGGATAGATGGCGCTATAATCGTAAAAAACGATTGTTGGAAATGGAAAACTAATTTAAAAAATGGAAAGTCCCCCACTTTTTGGAAAACTTTACTTAATTTTTTTTTGGTTTTAGGTCCTAATCTTTACAACCCAATAAGTCCTCATAACGTTCGAATAACTGCAAATTTAGCATACTTTCCTCCCCTACTATAGGATTCATCAGCCTAATAACGACAATAATTGTGTCTATTTAACAGTGCCATTTATAAAAAAGGAACATTAAGTCACCTGCATCAGCTTCATTTATTTTCTGTGCCAAGTATGTTGTAGGGATGCAATTTCTAATCTAGTACAGTAAAAACTATATCCTTGAGATATTGTTTAGTACTTGAACTACATTCCAAATTAACATAACATAAGATTGCTACTCCTGCCGCTTCAGTCCTAACACGTTTTCACACTTCTTCTTTTCTGTATCAGCACTGATATCGTTTTATGATTTTTTAAATAGTTTTAATAGGTAGATATATGTATTATATGATTGATAGTTGTTTATCTTGATGAAGATGATTAAATAATTTCGCTGATTTTGTTGCACCTTTTCTATTTTCAAAAAATATGGAAATAATTTCAAAGCGTTCTGCCATAGAATAGCGTTAACTTTAAGGGGGAATTCGGCATGAAAAAATAATGACAGTTGGCTTAATAAACGTATGTCTGCAAATGTTTCCTTTCCGAGATACGGGATGTTGAATTTTTTCTGACAAACTGACGATTTATTTATTGCTTTAAAACCAGTTGAGATATGAAAATAGAATTTGGTAGGTTTTAAGAGATAGTTATTGCGGATTTTTTGACACAAAATTAAGAATTTCGAACGAATTAAAAAATTCTTTTTTAATATTTCTGTTTAGCCCTATCAAAGAACAATCTGACCCAAAAAAAAATAAAGGAAGGATGAAAATTTGGGAATAGGTAGTTGAAATTGTCTATTATTATATAAGAAAAAGTTTACAATTTTACACCCGCTCCATTTTACAAAAATGGAGGGGAATACCCCTTCTCGGGGGTGAAAAAATACGCATTCAAAATAAGTTCGTAATTAGATAAAATGACTAATTCTAAGCAACTTTTGTTCTTATTTGCGAGTTATTTGCGAGTGAATATATATTCATTTTTAACAACAAAAAACATGTTTTTCGACGGTTTTTCGCAAATAACTCAAAAAGTAAGTATTTTATCGAAAAAGATATTCTTAGTAAAAATATAGCTATAAATAGTGAAAAGAATGGTGTACGCATGAAGTCTGTATATCCAGTAGAAGCGGAGTTGTAACTTAAATTAAAGTTGTAATTTAAAAAAGATACGTAACAGACGGGTTTTGAACTCAGGACATCTTGATCTCCAGTCTACCACTCTGCCACTGAGCCACCACGTATCGATTCGTTAACGTACTTTAAAATGGTATTTAAATGTCATTGCATTAGTCACATTTTTAAAATGGTTTGAAAGTAAAAAAAATCAATTTATCCATATAATAGCAATTAAATATTGCATTGTTAGCTAATTCTGAGCTATTCTGAAAAGGAGCTTTCAGGTGCCTAGGAAACATAACTGTAAAATGGATTACAAAATTTGTGGAGATAGTGACAAAGACCAAGCCAAGTGTATTTTAAAAAATTTATATAAAACTAGATTTTTTCTCTTATACCTTTTACTTGCTATAAATAAGTTTTTTTATGTCCAGGTACAATCTACAATTTGGGATTGTCGGTGCGACCTACAGGACTTTACCACAGTATTGTTGAATTTCAAAAGAATGAAAATGGTAATTATGGACGTATTTACTATAAATTATTGTATTAGTGGAGTCACTGAAGGTTTTCACCTCCGATTTCGTTGAACCTGCATCGATTTTCATTGAAAATTGGTGAGTAATTAGAAGATACTTCAAGGAACAAAGGTGACATGATGTCAACTTGCGCTTTTACCCTGGGGGTAGATGCCACCCATTCTCGGGGGCGAAACAAAATTTTTTTTATTAAAAATAATACCAGAAATCGATAAAGGGGCAACTTCTAAGCAAAATTTGTTTTATCAAGTTATTAACATAAATCAATACTTTTTGAGTTATTAAATATCAAAGATTTATTTTTTCTTAAAAAAATGCATGTTTTAAAGCTGTTTTCACGTATTACTCAAAAACTATAAGCTTTTGTAAAAATGTTATTATTACCAAAATTAAACATAATAAAAAATTTAATACACTCCGCACTTAAAGAACTAAACTAATGTTATTTCAAAGTGAGTTATGGGTAATTGAATGTATATTTTTTTCGACGAGTACTCAAATCTAAGTATTCAAGCTTACATAACGGGAAAACGAAGCATTTTATAGAATATACTTGTTGAGCACTTGTCAAAGTACTTCGGAATACCTATCAAATGAGCTCCAGTATAAGTTAATAGCATCAAAATTAAGCAAGTTATGATGAAAATAAGAGAACCCTTTCGATTTTTTTAGGAAAAAGTGAAAAATAAACTATACGCCATTTCCACAAAAATTTGTAGTAATCCTCACAAGGATTTCTTTAGGTTAACATAGTTAATGATTTCAACAATTTTTATCGGTTTAGAATGCATATTTTTGAAAAAAAGATATAATTTAAAAAAATCAGAATTTTTAAAATTATCGTACTTTTCATTTTCTTTTGATAATAACTCCAAAAATACTCAAGAGGCCTAAAAAATGACATATAACTAAATTTTATTTTTTTCTGCTCCAAATGCTTTATCCATTTTACTATTTCCTTAGAGTAAAAAATAACCGAGATAGAAACGTTTAAAATTTCAAGTTTGCTGCGAGAACCATGTAACCGGGGCCATTTAACTTTTTATTTTTAAAAAAAGTAAGAGGTTTAACATACTAAATTCGACGTTTTTTAATAGCTCTTGGAATCATCTTTTAATTAGTTTTTAGGTGAACCTGATATCTGAAAAATTAACGGAGTTATTTACAAAAAACAACAATAACATTTTTTGGAAAAAATTTTAAAAGATAAATTTTGAAAAAAATTTGGTGCATAAATTTTAATGCTATCAACTTGTTCGAGGGCTTATTTGATATATATTTCTAAGAACTTTGACAAATGTTTAATAAGTTTATGTTATAAAATGCCATTTTCCCGGTATTTAATGAATACTTAGATTTGGGTACTCGACGAAAGAAATATACATTCAATTACCTATAACTCACTTCTAGTTAACACTGAAAGGTTTTTCTAGTAAAGAGTTTATTTGATTTTTTATTGGCCTCAATTTTGATAATAGTAACTTTTTTGTAAAAACTTATAGCCTTTGAGTTATTTATGAAAAATCGGTTAACAACATGCATTTTTCTCACGAAAAATTAAAATCTTTGATCTTTAATAAATCAAAAGTTTTGATTTATTTTAATAACTCTATATAAAAAATTTTGCTTATAATTTGTCCTTCTATCGAATTGTGGGGTTATTTTTAATTAAATAATTTTCACCCCCCAGGAGGGGTGACATCCACCCCCAGGGTAAAAGCGCAGGTTGGCACCATATCACCTTTGTTCTTTGAGATATCCTCTAAACACTCACCAATTTTCATGCAAATCGATGGAGGTTCAACGAAATCGGAGGTAATAGCTTACACCCACCTTCAGTGACTGCACTATATCTCATTGTGATCAAATCATTTTAAATTATTGTGATCAAAATATTGTAGGATCCGGTAAACAAATGTTTGAAGAAGCCCAGATAGTAGCATCAATTTCTGCAAGATGGCAACTGAATCCATCATACATGCATACTTTTGGTAAGATACATTATTATCTTTAGTCTACTGGTAAGATCGTAGTTAAACCTATTAGGTAGTATTTTAGGTAATAGATTAAAAGAAAATATACAGTGATGGCATGCTAATAACCGGCAAAATAACGCAAAAGATGGAAAACATATTAAGAGCAAACAATAGCGATCAACAGTCAGAAATATGTTAGTATGTGGAAATTACTCTATAACTAAATAAAATATTGAAAAAGGAGCCTGTACCGCCATTAAGAAAGACAAAAAAATACACTTTCTTCAAATAAACTTTTTTATCCCGTGCCTAGATTTTGTGTCACATTGGAACTACTAAAAATCGATTTTTTTATAACAAGAAATCGAACGTCACTGATTTGGCAACATTTCGTTTCGCGCCTATGTCTATAATAGTTATTTATGAAACAGTTCGTGAAGTATGCTTTTTGCGAACGCACGCGATTTTTAGAGCACGAGCGACAACGGAGCGAGTGCTATACATCGCGTAAGTTCGCAAAAAGTACTTCACGCACAGTTTCATATAATATTTTATCTACGATAAACAAATAAAAAAACTGTAACTCTTCGTCACTTTTCTATTCTACAATTTTTAGAACTTTGACATTTAAAAATCTTAACTACTTTCAAACCACAAAACTATCAAAAATTTTGTTATAAGTCATTGCTCATATTGTCATCACCATGAAATCGTGAAATCGAAATATACATCACGAGTATATGAAAGTGTGCCAAAAAACCCATTAAAAGTGCGAAAAAGTAAATCCCATTTAAAATACATTGTTACTTCACGCACACTTTAAACCCTTCACGCACTGCTATCCTGAATGACAGTTTTCACAAACTAAAAACTTATATGTACATAATATGACATAGAGTAGATAAAAATTATTTTATCTACTCTATATGTCATATTATGTATAAGTTTTTAGTTTGTGAAAAGTGAAAACTGTCATTATAGATAGCAGTGCGTGAAGTGTTTAAAGTGTGCGTGAAGTAACAATGTATTTTAAATGGGACTTACTTTTTGGCACTGTTTTTAACACACTTTCATATAATCAAATATCCTTAACATTCGCGTTGTTATGGTGATGACATAATGAGCAATAAATTACGACAAAAGTTTTGACAGTTTTGTGGTTTGAAAGTAGTTAGGATTTTTAAATGTCAAAGTTCTTTATTTATTTATTTATTTATTTATTTATTCACGGGCAAGCCCTATTCCGATATAAATTTTACAGTGTTCTAAATTATATAACATAATTATACAATTATATAACATTAATGTTAACCAATTATATAACATAAACTATCGTGATATAACATATAACCAAGTGGTTTGAGAAAAAATAACTCGTATGAGTAATACAGTTACAAAAAAGAAAGAAAAAAAGAATAAGATAACATTAGGTCAGTACAATTACAAACAAAAGATATCACCTAAATCAATTCGGAAATGTTGTAAGGTATAACGGTTTTAAGTTATCTAATACATACAGGTCATGTAACACTAATCACAATACAAAAGCTCTGGCCGAAAATATTAAAAAGTTAAAAAGTTAGGGAAGAAATTAATTTTTTAAAGCGGGAAACTGATATATTAAAAATTTCGAGGTTATTTAATGAGTTAGCTAATCGAAGAGTTCTAGGAATAAATGTGTTGTAAGAATAATTGAATCTATGAAAAGAGACATAAAAGGTTTGCACCTGCCTAGTCGAACGACTGGGGACAAATAGAGATATTTTGGAGAGAAGTTCGGGGCAGTTACACAGCCCGTTGATAATTTTAAATAAAATAATTAAGTCTCTTTGTTTTCTGCGTACCTCAAGAGGAGGTAAGTTCAGTATGCGCTCTAATACAGAATAGTCATAGTATACATGCAACTTACTGGCAGTATATCTCAGAAAATTGTGTTGGACAGCCTCAATCTTCAGTTTATGAGTAAAGTAATAGGGGGACCAAATTGTGGAACAGTAATCGAAATGAGATCTAACCAGGGAGAAATAAAGAGATTTAATAGCTGAGATGTTTGTAAAGTCTCTAGTGGTTCTTTTTATAAAGCCAAGCATCTTCATAGACTTCTGTATTGTACTGTAAATGTGTGATTTATAGCTAAGGGCGGAGTCAAGGATCACACCTAGATCCCTAGTTTCAGAGGCAGAATGTAAGGTCAGATTATTTATACTATATTCGAAGATGATTGGATGATGAGTTCGGTGGAAACGAAGAATATGGCATTTGGATGCATTCAAACACATACCATTTTGCATACACCAGTTAGATAGGCGATCAATATCACCTTGTAGACTAAGTGAATCAGCCTCAGATGTGATTATTTTAAAACATTTTAAATCATCAGCGAATAAAAAAGTTTCACTTACTTGGAAACAGGGTATTAGATCATTGATAAATATATTAAACAACAGAGGTCCCAAGTGTGATCCCTGTGGTACACCTGAGTTAACAGAGATGGTATGAGAATAGTGATGATTAACCCTGACAATTTGCGATCTTTGCGTAAGATAGCTCTTGAGCCACTTCAATATAAGGCCATCAACTCCGTATAAATAAAGTTTATGAATCAAGAGCTCATGATTAACTTTGTCGAAAGCTTTGGAAAAGTCAGTATACACAGAGTCAACTTGTAAACCCCTCTCAAGAGCATCTGTCAAAAAATCAACATATGTTATGAGACCCAATTCTGCTGATTTTTTGGATGTAAATCCAAATTGTTGGGCCCCTATAATTGGCGAGAAGTCATAACTTAAATAATCGGAAATAATGCTCTCAAAAACTTTAGGAATAGCACTAAGAATACAAATGGGACGATAGTTACCTATATCCGATTTTCGACCTGATTTATATATTGGAGTGACATAAGAGTTTTTCCAGTAGTCTGGAAATTCCCCTGTTGATAAAGACTTATTAAATATATAAAAAAGTGGGCGCGATAGAATGAAGCTGAATGTTTTAAGGAAAGTGGGGGGAATTCCATCAGGACCAGGACCTTTGTTGGTATTGAGTTCAGACAGTTTTTCGTAGATTTTTGAAATTTCAATGTGATAATTAGACACATTAACCAAAGGTGAAATCTGGGTTACATGCGGATGTAAGGATTGGTTAGTATAGACGGAAGAGAATTGGTTAGCAAAAAGATTAGCAATATCAGTTCCATTGAAGGCAGTACGATCTCCAAGAGTCATTGTATTAGGTATAGCGTTATTTTCCCTTTTACTACTTACAAATTTCCAAAAGGATTTAACGTTATTAACAATAGAATGTTCGGTACGTTGAATGTAATCAGCAACACTGTCTTGATAAAAATTTACATCTAGTTCTTAAGTTACTAAATGCTGCATAACTTTCTGGACACCTTGTGCTCTTATATATCTTGTGCACTGATTTCTTCTCGTGAAGCAACTTCTTCAGCTCAGAGGAGTACCAGCATGAATATTTCTTATCACAGATTTTTTTTAGCGGAACAAAACAATCAATGATGGAATAAAAAATGTCGTAAAATACAGAAACCATGTCAGAGAGTACTTTTCCTTGAAGTGCACCATCCCAATTAATTGCTTGAAGGGATGAACGAATTGCTGCATAGTCAGCATGAACAAAGTCATAATAATACTCTTCACCAGATAAATGATCATTTGTGATTTTGAGTGGCAAACTGCATTCAAGCGGAGGATGATGTGTGTCCACTGGAATTAAAGTGTCGATAGCCTTCAATACATCAATACCCAATGGAGATAAAATGAGATCAAGCGTAACTCCTCTATCGTTGGTTATTTCGTTGGTCTGGAAGAGATTGAAAAAAGCACAGATATTGGATATAGTTTCAATAGAATCAGCTTCAGATTGTGTAGCTGTAGGCTGAGGAGAAGCAACGGAACAATAATCATCGACATCCCAAACTGCAGATGGAAGATTAAAATCACCCAATAGAAAAAGGTTTGCTCTATCATATTGCTCGCTTATAGTGATAAGCTGTTCAAAGTACGATTGGTATAAAGTAGCTATAGATTTAGGTGGAAAATATACTGTACCGTATACTGTATATCTAAAAATTGTAGAATAGAAAAGTGACGAAGGGTTACAGTTTTTTTATTTGTTTATCGTAGATAAAATATTATATGAAACTGTGCGTGAAGTACTTTTTGCCAACTTACGCGATGTATAGCACTCGCTCCGTTGTCGCTCGTGCTCTAAAAATCATCGCGTGCGTTCGCAAAAAGCATACTTCACGAACTGTTTCATAAATAACTAGTTTTTGATAGTATAAACGTCACTGTCAGTGTCGAATTACCGACGCACTGTTACCTCGCTTTTGAAAGTTCGCAGAACTTTCGCAATCTTGGACCGCGTTTGTTGCTACCTGTTGATAGCTATTGTGTGCTCTCAAGTTGTGAGATAAAAAGAAATGAAACTAGTGGAGGTGGGAAATTTAGCGATAAAACCTATAAATTTATATTATATTTATTGTATAGCTTTCTCTTTAATTTTGTATACCTATTATAATCTAATTTTTCGTGTCTTCACTTCGCATTTCATTATTATTTAATGCTGGTTTAAATTAGCGACCAGTGCCACAAAAACAGAAGCAAGATGCTTTTCTGTTAAAGTACAGTGCGTCCATAAAGTAACGCATAAATTCGTTATTTCGTAAACCGGTTACTTTAAGGAAAATTCCCGAAACAGGTCGATTTTTATTTTTAAATTACGATTTTTTGGCATATATATCATACTAGTGACGTCATCTATCTGGGCGTGATGACGTAATCGATGATTTTTTTAAATAAGAATAGGGGTCATGTGATAGCTCATTTGAAAGGGTATTCAATTTTCTATCCAATAATATAAACATTAACATAATTATTTATACAGTGTGTTCAAAACACATTTTTTTAATTAAAATAAGTGAGACAAAAAGAAGAATATAATGTAATTATTTTCATTTACTACTGTCAGTAAACAGAAAAAAAATTTATTTGACAAATAAACATTGTTTTTCGCTTAAACGAAATGTTTAAACTGCCAAGCGACAAGTGGGTGTCAGCTTTAACATGAAATTATTCAAAAAACAATATTTATTTCTGAAATAAAATTTTTTTTTCTGTTTTCTGACAACAGTAAAACGTATTTTGAATTAAATAAATTACGTACATTCTTCTTTTTGTCTCAAATATTTTAATTAAAAAAATGTTTTTTTGAACACTCTGTATAAATAATTAGGTTAATGTTTATATTAGTGAATAGAGAATTGAATACCCTTTCAAATAAGCTATCACATGACCCATATTCTCATTTAAAAAAATCATCGATTACGTCGTCGCGCCCAGATGGATGACGTCACTAGTATGATATATATGCCAAAAAATCTGAATCTAAAAATAAAAATCGACCCGTTTCAGGATTTTTCATTAATGTCGCTGGTTTACGAAATAATGAATTTATGCGTTACTTTATGGACGCACTGTATGTGTTATTCTTCACAGAATACGACACAACAAAAAAACAGGACGCAGGACAAGGGGAATTACTTTTAAGTTATCGATTTTTAAATACAGCACCTAGAGACTTGCTACTTTTTGCATTGTGTTCAGGATGATGTCAGGAAAAAGTTTAGCTACTATATAAAAATGGGTGGAAATGCATAATTGCATTTTAACCCTCCGTTAGTCGCGCGGTCTACGATCGTAGACCACTCTCCTTTAAGTGGTCTGCAATTCCAGAAAACTGCACATACGCCCCCATCCCGCTTAGTAGCTGTCACTTCATACTAATACTTCCAACTTAATTTAATATTCAGTTTGGTAAACGCCGCCGATCTGTTTGCATTATTTTTTTACCATTATTCAAAGAGCACTGGTCTACAACTGTAGACCGCGCGACTAAACGCGTTCCAGTTTTTAGTTGTGTTATATAAAGCTAATTGTAGCCTGCTGTGTATATAAAGCTAATAACATAAATGAAAAAGTTTCAAGAAGCGACTTTATTGAGGGGACTAATCAAATCCCAAATTGAATATGGATCAACTATACCTTCACTGCTAAGTTAACTTAGGCATTCTGCACACGAAGCGTATCGTCATAGACGCGTATAAGTTTCGTCATACAGCGACGATTCCTTTACGCCTTAAAATCCGCAAACGATTCGAGTTGCAAGCGGCATGTGATCGTCTTGTTTTAAGGTTTTCCATGCTTTTACAGTAGTTGCAAAGATGTTAAGTGATGAAGAGGACTTACATTTGTTAAATTATCTTCGCCACCGCAAAAAAAAGAAAGAGGAAATTTTGGGTGCATCTTTATATCTACAAAAACTACAACATAAGGTTATTTATTACCGCCAAAGAGTTGTCGGAAGATGACTCTAAATTCCACACATTTTTCTGGGGTACTCTTGTTTGGGTTTTATTATATAAACACTGATAATTTTCAATCAGTTGGACAAAATTTAATATTTGATCCGCCATTCTCATAAAATTCCGTCAAAAAAGGTGTTCTAACACTCAAGCGTACTACAAGCGACTGACATCGTTGTACGCCTGGCGGCGGCTTGAAGCTTGTCTGCATTGACGATTCCTTTGCCGCTTACGCTTCGTGTACAGTATTCCATAAAGACACAAGTGAGCAGCACGAAAGCGTATGCTTTTCGTACGACGCGTCGCATCTAATAGGCGTCTATGACGATACGCTTCGTGTGCATTATGCCTAGACGACGAGCTCGCGTACTGCCCGGAGTTCAAAAAGTCGTACCCCTCCCCCTAATATTCCAACAAATTACGTGGGATGATGTTGTATTGGTCCACGTACTTCGTATTTGCAATAAGTCAACAAGAAGGTCATGCCAAAAATGTGACAAATTTGGCTGCAAGGATCATCTTAGGGACATTTGTAGTGAATGTTTGACGGACTAAAATTGTGCCAGTTTTACCATTTAATAGTTTTGTTCTTTGTTTACTTTTTTGTTCTGTTCTTTATTATTCATCACTATTGGTCATTTTGTAAGTTCAAAGATAAAAACGATTTGTGTTTTTTACTAGATTGAGCTTATTTTTGTGACCATTTTCATTAACTTGCGAATAAAGACCCAAAAAATCATGACCTCGTCTTTAACTTTACCACTGTCAAAATGACGAAAGCCAAGAAACAAAACATGTCTAATATCGAAGTACAGACATAGATAAACTGTTATTAACCATTAATTTGTTAATTTTGTCAAAATCCGGTATTATACGACAAAAAACTATTGGTCTACAAACGTAGACCGCGCGACTAAGCTCGTCCGCAATAACCGCGCGACTAACGTAGGGTTAAAATGCATCCAAAAGTGCATAAACATGTCAAAATAAGCATATTAAGGGCCAGATTTTGTTACACGGAAGTTTTTGGGGTCGCTGAATACAACTACGCCATCAGAACTGATCTCCCGACCTCCGGAGCATCTGGTGCCCAGGGTCACTCGTCATTTTATGGAGTTTCGAGGGTTTTCGGCATTAAATTGATGCAAATATATTACTAGGGCGGTTTTTGGGGTTGCTGACTCCACTTTTCCTGGCGATTGCTGTTATTCATTTGCTTGTGCTTTTCTTGTTTTTATGTGGTTTTTCTATACTGTTGTAAAGTCCTAGATAATATTTTTGTGTGAACGTAAGGGGATCTCATTCCTGCTGCTTGTCGTTTAGTTCCATTAGTTTTTTTTTTAATTAATGGTTTCTGTTTTGCTAGTGAAGGTCTCAGGCATTTTATTTTTTTATTTCTTTCTATTAGAGTTACGATTTGTTTTTTTGCTTCTTTCGTTTCATAGTATATAGGTATTTATGTAAACGTATGTATCTATACGTGTATATTTCATATAAATACTTAATTTCAGGCATAACAGAAAATTATTATATATTAGTAGAGCAACCTTTAAGCATTTCTGTTCCAAGAATATTTTTATCGAAATTTAATAATGGACCACTTGCCGATTGTTTTAGATGGTACCATGATGAATATGTAAGTTTTAGAGCACTATCTTTACAATTTATCTATTCAGTTCATTAAAAATAACAGTATCTGTATCTGTGATATGAGTTATCAAAAAAAGATTTTATAAAAAACTCTTAATTAAACTCTTAAAAAAATCTTAATTATTATATTTCTTCACTGTCTTCACATGTTTCTATTTTGTGGCTATATAGTATGTACATGTTACATCTAAAGTCGGGTACACATATGCAAGCCGAACTGTTCGCGTGCAGTTTGTTGAAAATTGATTTAGAGCGATTTATTTATTTATCCATGGAAAGCGACGAATCATGACTTGTGAGAAGTTTATATAAATGATTCATTTAATTTCTAATTTGGATATTGATTACATTGCGTTTCTCACGTTTCTTATCTCTTTCAAGTCAGGAAGGAACACGTCATTTACAGAATCTCGATACGACGACACGTACAGACAATATCGCTGCATATGTCTTTCAAATTGAACTGAGTGTTCGTCCCAAAAACCGACAGGCCGTGGATCGTGACGAGCGACGAACGAACAGCTCGCAAACGGTTCGTCCCGCCGCGCGCCGTACAAATTATACGAATATAGCGTTCGCACAGTTCGACTCGCATATGTGTCTTAGACCGTAACAGTCTTCCACCATGGCTTAGCTTCTCTGTCTTTCAGAAACTTGATTTGATGATTGTCATTTCGTTGTTCATCGAGCCTAAAATATCTTAATTATTCTTCCTTTTCTTCTTAATTTTTTTAGATTGTTGACGATCATCATGACTATATATATTTTGTTCACAGCTGCTCTAAAAAACTGGTTATATGAGCAATTAAACTATGGGCCATTCCACGAACATACGCCTGTTTTGGATTACTTCAACAACGAATATTTTACTGTGCAACATAAGAAGTACGAAAGTAAATGGCGCTAATAATTATTCCAATAAACAACAATGTAATTTGCAATTTACTTTCGTTCTTCTTATTTTGCACAGTAAAATATTCGTTGTCGAAGTAATCCAAAACAGGCGTATGTTTGTGGAATAGGGTATACACCCTGAGATTGCGTAGCCATGACAGTCGTCATTTTCCAACGCTACGCTTTCCTAAAATCTTTCCCTGTATGATATTCTGCAAAAGCTGGTATTTTGTTCCTTTTATCACGTGGCCAACGTATTATAGTTTTCGTATCTTGTTTTAATTATGCAGTACTGTCTCTTCTGAAAGTCTTTATTCAAAAAACATTCAAAATTTATACATACTTTGAGTCATTAAAATAAACGAATCTATTTGTGTGAATGTATCATTTTTCTTTTATTAGAAGAGTTTTACATACAATGTTTTATTCCATGGTAGAACGTAGGTCCTTGCTGTGTTAAGTTTTCATAAAGCCTTTGTTTTATATAATTTGTTACTTCTTTTTTCTATTATGATTAAGTATAAAACTGTCAACAAGACAGCGCACGCGTACTTATATTGTGTTAGATATTAATAATAATCAACAAAAGCATCTATTAAGTAATTGATTAAAATTTAATGTTTTAGACAAGAATATCCGTAATATCAAGATCTACCAACAAAATATTTAAGACCTATTTGGCTGAAGCATTTTTTTATCTGCATATAATTAACCAATATGAGTTTGAGAATCATTTAGTTTTGGACATTTGTATGTATAATGACCCTGCTATGTTGGATTGCATGTACGTTGAAGCAATGAAGGTTTGTAATATTGCTTTTATTATGATAAGTACTAGTACACTTTAGAAGACCAAAAATAAGCATTCTTTTCAAGATTTTTTTTCTCAGAACCTTTATTAGAAATGAACATAAAACTTTTTACATATTAATATCTAACTCTTACAGAATACAAAAAATATATCTTTTTTCATTTATGCACGTACACTAATATTGTAGAGGGCGCCAAAGTCGAGGCCTCGAAAAAAGTAGTTCCGATGGCGGACAGTTAATCTCAGGATTGGAATCTCTAAAACAAAAAAATCGTACGGCATTTGAAAAAGGAAGGTTTCTTACGTGACAATTTATCACAGTTAGTGAAAAATTTCGCAAAAGAAAGATTTTACGGTAATTTGAAAAGTTTTTGTGAAAAAATCGCCTGTTTTTCATGGTTAAAAATATTTATTTTTTATTTTTGGTCAAATTGTGGTAAATTGTCACGTAAGAAACCTTCCTTTTTCAAATGCAGTACGATTTTTTTGTTTCAGATATGCCAATCCTGAAATTAACTGTCTGCCATCATTTTTTGTGAGTGCGATCAATGCACTCTGCGCCCTCTACAATATTAGTGTACTTGCATAAATGAAAAAAGATATATTTTTGTACTCTCTAAGAGTTAGATATTAATATGTAAAAAGTTTTATGTTCACTTCTAATAAAGGTTCTGAGAAAAAAAACTTGAAAAAAATGCTTATTTTTGGTTTTTTAAAGTATATTAGTACCTTAACATATACTTTTAACACTTTTATTTTATATATCTACCTATCCTATTTATCGACCGTTTTACGTTACGTAGTTTCTTATTCTTCAGATACCCTGTCCGATGATGGGAACGTTTATATTAACATGGCAATTCTGAACTTGCTTACTGCACTTCTGAATAGTTCGACCGATGCGAGCCCGAACTACTTCCGTTAACTTTGGAGCCACCCACGAATGTCTTCTTGGGCCTAGCCCTCGCCTGCTGTCTATTTTTCTTTGGATCATCAATTGGAGTACGCGGTACTGCCTCAACATTATGTGGCCCAGATATCCAAGTTTTCTTTGTTTAATGTGCTCATGATTTCTTCATCTTTTTCAGTTCTGTGGATTACCTCCATGTTGGTGACATGTTCGGTCCAGCATATATGAAGAATGTCCAGGCTTCCATACCATATAGCAAAATCGGAAAAATGTAGCCTATTACTAGTCGTAGTGTTAGAGGAAAGAACAAATTGTTGCTTATGAGGAGCTTTTTCATATTATTAAATGCTGTTTTCATATTGTTTTCATATTGTTAAATGCTGATCATAATCCTCTTGTAGCACAATTACGAGTCAGACTAAAAACCTTAATCCAGAAACAGAATAACAAAAGATTAGATATGGATCAACTTAGAAATTCCGAGATAAAAGTCAAGCTTACTAATAGCATTAATAGTAATGTTGCATTAACAACAATACTGATGATATTGAAAGAGACTGGATCAACTTAAGGGACGCTATATGCAACGGTGCGAAAGAAGTAATTGGGGACTACGAGCGGAAGAAGAAGAACGAATGGATGACAGATGAAATATTACACCTCATGGACAGAAGGAGGGAAAATAAGAATAATCCCGAACAATATAAAGAACTGGATAGAACTGTCAGCAGAAAGATAAAAGAATCCAAAGAAAAATGGTTACAAGAAAAATGTCAAGAGATAGAAGAGCTAGAACGAAGACATGATAGTTTTAACATGCATAAAAAGATCAAGGAGTTTACTTATACTTACAAGAAAAAACAGTTTGGTAAGTTAATAGACGAGAACAACAAACTTATTGTAGATAAAGAAGAACAGTTACAGACTTGGGCAATTTACATAAAAGATTTGTTTACGGATTATCGTCATATTTCTACGAACACTCTTGATCTGAATGGACCAAAAATATTGAAAAGTGAGGTGATAAAAGCTATAGATCAAACGAAAGATGGGAAAGCAACAGGATGCGATGAAATACCAGTCGAATTTTTAAAAGTTTTTAACGAGAACAACGTGAATGTAGTATTGGAACTGTTTAATAAGATATACGATACTGGTCAAATTCCATCGGACTGGTTGAAATCTACATTTGTGCCCCTTCCTAAGAAATCCAATTCTAAGACGTGTAGCGAATATCGCCTTATAAGTTTAATGAGTCACACTCTTAAAGTATTCTTGCGTATTATCCATTCCAGAATACGAGCAAAATTAGAACACAGCATAAGTAAAACACAGTTCGGTTTTAGATGCAGTTTTGGAACAAGAGAGCCCCTATTTGCAATACAAGTCTTGATTCAAAAATGTCTGGATCAACAGAAAGATGTTTACACCTGTTTTATCGACTATGAGAAAGCATTCGATACTATCAAACATGACAAACCCATAGAACTATTACATCTTTCAGGACTTGACACTAAGGACATCCAAATTATAAAAAATCTATATTGGAATCAAACAGCCCACATAAAGAATGGACATATGGTGAGTGAAAACATAACCATTTCTAGAGGGGTTAGATAGGGCTGTATTCTTTCGCCACTGCTTTTCAACCTGTACACGGAACAAATATTTCTAGAGGCACTGGAAGAGGACAATGAGGGCATCAAGATTAATGGCGTACCAATAAGTAATTTTCGATATGCAGATGATACTGTTATACTGGCCGATAACATCGAAGATTTACAGATAATGCTAAATAGAGTAAATACAACTGGCAACCGATTTGGACTGAAGATCAATAGAAAGAAAACTAAATTTATGGTGATCAGTAAAAAGAACATTCAACATATCGACCTGAATATTGAAGCCGAACATATTGAAAGAGTACACCGATTTAAATATCTGGGATATACAGTAAATGATAAGTGGGGCCCAGACGTAGAGATTAGGATCCGAATTGAAATAGCAAGATCCAAATTCATAAAAATGAGAAAGCTCTTAAGCAACCGCAACCTAAGCGTTAACCTTCGATGGCGCGCCACGAAATGCTACGTACTCTCTACGCTACTTTACGGAGTAGAAGGGTGGACGTTAACAGCAGCAACTATAAAGAAGTTAGCGGCTCTAGAAATGTGGCTGTATCGACGCATACTGAGAATACCTTGGACAGACAGAGTGACTAACACAGAGGTATTGAGACGAATGGGTAAAGAGGTGGAATTGTTAACAACTGTTAAAAGGAGGAAAGCGTCATACCTGGGCCATGTGTTCCGTAATGTGAAGTACAATCTGCTACAGCTTCTCGTGGAAGGCAAGATTGAAGGTAGAAGAGGTTTGGACAGAAAGAAGAAATCCTGGCTGAGAAACTTGAGAGAATGGTTTCAAATACCAGAAGCTGCGAACATAATACATGCGGCACAAAACAGAGAAACCTATCGTTTGATGGTCGCCAACCTTCGGTAGAAGACGGCACATAAAGAAGAAATGCTGTTTTAGCTCATTCTATTCTCGCCTTAATTTCTGTCGGCTGTTCCCATTTTGCATTTACGTTGGTACCAAGGTATACATAAGATTCTACATGGTCAATTAGTATGTTGTTTATCCGTAACTGTCGAGCAGGTTGTTGCTTTTTGCTTATCAGCATCCACTTTGTCTCTTGAAATTGAGGCTCAGGTCATAGTCTTAACTGACTGTATTAACCCTTTCCATCGCCTGTTGTCATTGATCGCTGCTACTGGCAAGGATCACCGTGTCATCGGCATATCTTATGTTGTTTGTTAACTCAGCGTTTATTTGTATGCCCTCTGTGGCATTTTCTGTTTGCTGCTTTATTTTTCCAATTTGGGATTTTAATTTCTGTCTTTTTCAATATCCTGCTTACACCTTCTTTTTGTCCCACTTTCCTTCTTTTCCCCTATTCCTCCCGTTAGTATTCTTTTAGATAGTCTCGAGTTTGGCATATTTTGGATATGTCCCAACCATCTCAGTATTTGTAATTTTATGATCCATATGATATTCGGTTCTCCATAAATCTTCTCTAGTTCTATACCTATTTGGTCGTTTTATCCAAATTTCATTCCATAGTTCTCCTGATACTTTTCTTTCTTTGGAGCTTGATTTGTTCTAATTTGTTCATCGTCCAATTTCACTGGCATATGATGTTATACGTATTATTGGTGCCTTATATTCTTATCTTGGCCCTTCTACATAGATATGGTTTTACTTCTTAATAACTTAATAGGGCAAAGATCCAACGATTACTAGCCATAATTTTTGCTTGGATTTCTTCCTTCATATTTAGTGTCCTAGTGAATGTCGCTCCTAGTACTGGAATCTTTCTACTTCTTCGAATATAATAATACTGTTATAGTAATGTTGAGTCAAAACATATTAGGTATATATTTTTTCAAAGTGTGGAGTCCTACAGAACTACATTGAGAGTACTATAAAAATTAATAACGTTTACTGTCAAAAGTACTATAATAAATAAATAACTTTTAAGATTAACTAATTACGTTTATATTTGCAGACAATGCAAACAAACCCAGATTATGCAAAAATGTTCAGAGGTAGACCGGGAAGATTTGTGTTGCCTCTGAACTCCAATTCAAATACAGATAAAACCAAAAATTTAGTTGGGATAAAAAATACAAGAGCCAAAGCGTATTATATGTCCGATGGAAACATATTTGTTAAGCCAGAAAAACTTTGCGATTTGGGTTGTGAGACTCCCAGAATACATTACGAAAAATATCTTGGTAAGTTCTTTAGTCTGATTAAAACAATTTTAATGTTTTGGAAATATTATTTTTATTCTATATATTATGTACCTATTTGAAATTATGAATTTTTTGTTTAACTTTAAAATTTAAACATTAATTTAATATTTTATATAAGATATGCAACCTAATGAAGTCGAGCTATTTATTATCAGATTGGTTTCTTCAATAACGATTTCGTTTTAATACACCTTACTATTTTGTAGCAAAGTTAAGCTTTAATGCCAACTCTTGTCCTTGTACTGAACTTTCGTCTTTAGCATTCATTGTTCTTATATCTTCTTCTACATCATCCAGCCATCTTCTACACCTAGGCCATAGTGGTGTCCCGTTATATAGTTATCCTAATAGTTAGGTATTATATATTTCAATAAAGTGAGGCGACACGTATGTACCTACTCTTAATATAAATACTTACTAATATTATATTATTTAGTTATATTATATTGAGAAGAGTCCCTCTCTATTACCCGTTGTGCATTCAAAATTTGATATTAATATGCCTAATTCTTCATTTATTTCTACCCTGTACTTCCATTATTCTATTTAGTTGTGGTGCCGTTTTTTGACATATTTATATTTCATCGTACTACCATATTTGTGGTCTTCTTAGATTCCTTTCTCATTATACAGTCTTCATTTAAAAATATACGTATCTACTCCGTCTGTTATCCTCTGGTCTTGCAATTTGTCCTTTAAACTTCCACGTTTGTGACTTTTTCTGTTGTCACTTTTGATGTATTTCTTATCTAGTCTTAAGTTAGCTCAACTACAAATAACGGCAAACTTATGAGACAATAATTCTGAAGGTGCGTGTTATCACGTTTTTTGTACACTCTTTTTGGTTACTCTCTTCTTGAAAGAACAAGTTATAGGTATATTCGTTTCAATTTCTGAAATAATATTTCTCCATATTATCATTTAGATTATGACATTATCCTCACCTGGGGGTTTACTACTTTCGTGAATAGATATTTCGCGGGTTTCTTATAATTTTTTTAATGCCCCAGTCGGAATAACATTGCAATCTGTTCACTGGTGGAACAAATAACAATGAGTAACTTAATTTTAACCTAACTACATTTTTCTAAGCTAAAATCTTACTCATCAGTATTTTTTTAGGTTATATTAGCATTTCGCCTAATTACACTGCAATTAATGTGTACACTACCGCACTACACTAGCTCATATGGTTTAGTACCGCACTATGCGCACTATACTAGCTCATATGGTTTAGTTCTTTTGAGTCGTCTGGTCTGGTTCTTGTTGTCAAGTAGCTGGAGGGTCTCAACACTCACGTGACAATGGAGCCTATCTTCGTGGTTCCGGGCAAGTTTAGATATGGTCTGTCTAACGGTGTCGATCCCAGGATCATTGTGGATGATACTGTTTCTAATGTACCAGCGGGCATCTACGATGTTCCTTAGTACCTTATAGGCCTGGATCACGCGTACCAAAAAAAGTTGAGTAATAGCAAGCTGAAAATTTGTTAGTAATAGCTTAATGGTGTCTAGTCGGACAAACTTTGATGTAGGTACCTACGGGAACACTGGAACAGGGGAAGTTTTAATTTTGGAACAGTTTAAAAATTTGGAACGTCATATTACAAAAACGTCCCATGTATTTTGTCGGACAGAACATCCAATTGATTTGTTACCCTTTCATTAAACTCTCATGCAAAAATCAGACTGCTATTACTAACCAACATGATTTCTGTCATTTGACATATTCTTCGTGTTCCACTCATTAAAATGCCCACTTGGTGATTAACACCAGTCTGATTTTTGCATGAGAGTTTAATGAGAGGGTAACAAATCAATTGGAAGTTCTGCCCGACAAAATACATGAAACGTTTTCGTAGTCTGACCAGTGGCGTAACTAGTCTGACCTGCGCCCCAATGCAAGTATTCCTCGCGCACCCCTATTCCCAGACTTATTCCCCCTACACAACCTCCTACGAAACTAACGATATTTCTCCGTACTTTCAGGGAATACTATTTCAGTACACACTATATTGTACAAGCAATATCCAATCATAGAACAATTATTAATTATTCCAAGAAATATAACAGTAATTTTAAAATAAAATCAATGGGAAAAACCCAATAGTTGGCTGTATACTATAGTTTAAAAAACTCATACAGAAGTAAAAACTTCAACTTGTATTCTGGTATAAAATCGTTTATTTAATACTATCTAAAAGTCGTCCAAATAGATTGCAAAACGTTTTCGTTCTAATTCAGAACATGTTCAGTGCATTCTGCAGAGTAATTTGAAACTAGCACACCATTTAAAGTGGTAACCCCATAATATATGGTTTAAATATGTTATTTTAACAAAACATGGTGACTACAAGTCGATGTTATTAGATATAGTAGAACACATGCTCAAAGGGCAACATGGTTCCCTGCTCGAAAATGCTAGGTACTTGCCAGTACAATGGGCACAGACCAACTGAGAGTTGCAAGTACAAGTACATTTTCGAGCAGGGAACCATGTTGCCCTTTGAGCATGTGTTCTACTATATATAATAACATCGACTTGTAGTCACCATCTTTTGTTAAAATAACATATTTAAACCATATGGGGTTACCACTTTAAATGGTGTGCTAGTTTCAAATTACTCTGCAGAATGCACTGAACATGTTCTGAAATAGAACGAAAACGTTTTGCAATCCATTTGGATGACTTTTAGATAGTTTTAAATAAATGATTTTATACCAGAATGCAAGTTGAAGTTTTTACTTCTGTATGAGTTTTTTAGTAATTTTAAAGTAAATTATTAAAAAACATTATTCAAAAAATTAATTGAAAGTAAAATTAAGGGGCTATCCTAGTGTAAAAGTACGAAATTCACATACTTTTTTGTTAATTTCTAAAATAAAAAGAACTGTACCAATTGTTTTGAAAGATTGCATGACCATTTATTATAAAAAGAAGTACATGTAAAATAATTTTCATAAAAAAATTTCGAAAATTAAACGATTTATGAGCCATCTACTTTCACCGTGAAAATAAAAACATAGCTCCACTGCTGCAGTAATTGGGACTAATAGAGACCCTGAAATATGAAATTTCAAAGTTATTATTGAAATATAACTTATTTTCTATACCATCAACTAGGGGTATTTGTGGCCGGCCACAGTTGCTCGTCTGTGATTCAACGTCCACGCCACATAATAACCTACGGTCAATCATCGGAAACTATGTTTGTGGATCCACAGAGTGCCCGGCCACAGTCGCCCTTCTGTTATGGCGCTAACGGAATAAAATACCACGAATATTTTTTTACATTTTTTATTTTCGGGAAGCTACAGGGAGTTTTGCTTCAACATATTTTTTTGCTAAAATTTTTCCAGAATATCAGTTTTTTACGCCCCCCTAAGGCCTGCGCCCCAATGCACCGCATTGGTTGCATTGGCGTTAGTTACGCCACTGAGTCTGACGTTCCAAATTTTTAACCTGTTCCACAATTAAAACTTTCCTTGTTCCAGTGTTCCTATACATCAAAGTTTTGTAGAGATAGATACCGTTAACGACTAGATACCGTTAAGCTATTAACAAATTTTCAGCTTGCTATTAATCAACTTTTTTTTTGGTACGCGGGATCCAGGTCTATTATTTTGGAAGCGTTGAATTATTTGTACATATGCCATAACTCCAGACAGGCTTGAGGATTTGATTGTAGAGTAGTAACTTATTATGAATTTATAATTTGGAGTCACGTCCAAGCAACCAATACATTTTTTTTATAATTAAATATATTTTATGACGTCACTGCTACGACTGTTATCATGGTTATCCTATTGTTTGCTCTACATAAACCATTTCTTAGAATTATTTGCCACTCAATTTGAATGTAATATTTTAAAATTTTCAGGCAAACCATATAAATATTTCTATGCAATAAGTTCAGATGTTGACAGCGAAATTCCAGGAACGGTAAGAATGTATTTTTCTATCACCACAACAATTTAAATCTTAATAATTAATTTTTAGTTAATCAAAGTTGATGTTGAATCAAAAACTACCAAAACATGGGGAGAACCGAATTGTTATCCTAGCGAGCCGATATTCGTACCTAATCCAGAACCAAAGGTAAATTTTATTCTAAATTTGTGAATTTCCTATCTACGCCTGTCAATGAGAGCAATAACAAGATATTACCTCCGAATTCTATCCTACTGATGGATTTTAATGAAATTTCGGGAATAGCCTCTACTTATCTCCTAATTCCTTTCCTTCAAGAGGGTGAAAATTTTTTTGGTCAAAATAAGCACGGAAGTGGCTAGAAAAACTAATTCTAAGCAAAACTGTTCTATAATTTTTTTTTTGAAAACTCAATACTTTTTGAGTTATTCGTGGTTGAAAATTGGCCATTTTCATTGAAAAATTACACCTTTTCGGATGTTTTTTTACGAATACCTTAAAAACTCTGCATCTAATTAAAAAAACTATGAAACACATTTTTGTAGCTTATAAAATGATTAAGAGATTCGTTCTTTCGCAAATACTCCAGGGTAATAAGCTAGAAATAGACCATGTTCGGGACACTCAAAGATCCAGGTTTTTCAAAGATCTACTTTTTTAGTTATTGTAGACCTATAAAAAGAAAACCTACCTGTTTCCTGCCTAGAGTTCGCGTCCGTTTTTAAATTATTAATAATTTAGTGCAAAAAATCGTTATTTGTTAATAACTTTTACTAAAAGAAATTTTTTAGAACTTTAGTGTTTCACCCAAAGTTGGGTATTGGGGTACTTAACAAACCCTCAAAATTTGAGACCGATCCATTAATTAGTTTAAGAGTTATTGTAATTGTTTATCCCAGAGACCTTTATTTTGCAGTAACATAAGACAGAAAATAATGAAGATAGGGCAATTCTGCGTATGCCAAATGAAAGTCGATGTCAACTGATGCTATCAAAATGTACTAAAAAAAGATAAAAACATTATCTAATATAGTCAAAAATACCAATGCCAAATTTGTGAAATTTTGTAGTTTATAAACATTTAGAATAACTTTAAAAATATTGTCCGTAGAAAAAATCATTTTACATAATATATTAGAAAAGCTGGCATTTTACACGAATTTTTAAAAATGTAGTCCAATTGGTGACTAGTAGTGATAAGTGAAGGGGGAGCTGGGAACCGACAAATGCACGAGTTCAAAAACTAAAAAAGGCAACTTAAAACTATGTACTATCATTTTCTATATTTCGGAATCTACTGAATATATTTTGATCGTTCTTTTTTTTTAATTTGTATGTAATTTAACTGTACATTACAAATATGCAATTTGTCTAGACATTTATTAATTAATAAACAGTCTAATTTGTTTAAACAATTTTTGAAAAAATAATTTTTTCCCAAAAATCCACGATTTTAATCACACTATCGTTATTAATCATAGAAAAAGTTAAGGTATACTTTAATAAATAAATTATCTTCAATAAATAATTATCTAATAAAAATCATTTATTTATTAAAGTGTACTTTAACTTTTTCTATGATCATTAATGATACTATGATTAAAAAAATAGATTCTTGTAAAAAAATATTCTTTCAAGAATTGTTTAAACAAATTAGACTGTTTATTAATTAATAAATTTATAAACAAATTGTATATTTGTAATGTACGTAGAAATTACATACAAATTAAAAAAAGAAATATCAAAATCCATCGAGTTGATCCGGAGATACAGAAAATTATATTCGTTTGAAATTGCATTTTCGGTATTTTAACTCGGTGGATTTGTAGGTTCCTCCTAGTAATCGTTTGAACTACATTTTTGAAAAATCGTAGAGGGTGCTGTGAAGGTGCAATGTTTGTGCAAATTTTTTAAGAAAAAATACAAATCCCATTCTTTCAAATGGCATTAATGAGATTCCTTAATTATTATAAACAAATTAGCTGTGAATTAAAAAAAAAACATATGGCTAACTTTGTCCCAAATGAACCCAGGCTAAATTTTTTTATTTGAAAATTCGTGTTAAAATACTATCTTTTCGAATATATAAAAATATTGTTTCTACGCATAACATTTTTAAAGTTATTCTAAATGTTTATAAACTACAAAATTTCAAAAAATTGGCATTAGGATTTTTGACTATATGTATTCATTTTTTTTTATCTTTTTTAATACATTTTGATACTATGGGTCATTCCACGAATATACGTCTCTCTTGGATTACCGCGACAACGAATATTTTAGTGTACAACATAGGAAGTACGAAAGTAAATGGCTCTAATAATTATTCCAATAAACAGCAATGTAATTTTCAATTTACTTTCATTCTTCTTATTTTACACAGCAAAATATTCGTTGTCGATATAATCCAAGAGGGTCGTATATTCGTGGAATAGGGTATATCACTTTTCTACTTTCATTTGGCATACTCAGAATTGCCCTATCTTCATTATTTTCTGTCTTATCTTATTGCAAAATAAAGATCTCTGGGATAAACAAATAGAATAACTCTTAAACTAATTAATGGATCGGTCTCAAATTTGGAAGGTTTGTTACGTACGCCAATACCCAACTTTGGGTGAAACACTAAAGTTCTAAGGTAGTTTTAGTAAAAGTTATTATCAAATAACGATTTTCACTTATTTTGCAGTTTGCGTAGCAACAAATTAACTTTTTAACTTTTAAAAATCGGCATTTTGAAGATTTTTCAATGTTAAAAAACTGAATTTTGTAATTTTATGTCAACTATTTAGCTTTTGATTGGAGTGCAAAAAATGGGAGTTGTGTATTGTCCGTCTCCAAACATCTCTGTCTCTGGTCATTTATTTTAACTCATGCATAGGTCTTTTGCATATTCCTGTAATTTGATCGATCCATCTTGTTGGGGATCTTCCTCGTGATCTTCGACCTTCCACCTTTCCTTGTATAATGACTCTTTCCATGTTTTATGTGTTTGCCCTCATAACACGTAAAGTCCAAAGATGGATTTTACTGGAGAGTTGTTGGCTAACTTTTAGTTCTCTTAAAATTGAATTATTTGTCTTACGTTCGGTCCAAGGAGTTCATAATATTCGGCTCCAACAGAATATTTTAGTGGCGTCTATCTGTCATATAGTTCTTTATCTTCAATTTCACATACCCCCACTTTGCCACAAGATTCTCTAAAAATTTTTGAAAAATATCTCGTAATAATTACAGTACTTTTCATTTACATATTTCATACTATTATATTGACTGTATCCTAACTCAAATCCATTATTTTAACAATTTTCATTTACATTTAAATAAAAATAATTTCCCTTTTACATATACAACCACCAATACAATATAGATATAAATAATTGTGCCAAACTGTTAATTCCTTTGTATAATAATATTCCAATTTAAAATTGATTCTTTCTCTTCTCTCACCATCATCTGTTTTTATCTTTTTGTTTATCATTATTAATAGCAGCTCATACTTCCTTTTTAATCAATTTCATCAGTTTAATTTTATAGTATACAGTCAAATTAAAATAATTTTATATTCAAAAATTGTGTAAAACACAATTTTCTTTTCAAAAAACAATAGGTTTAAATGTTAGACATTTTCAGATACTAAAATCTTTTTCATATTATCAATGTATTGGATCATGACCTTTTGTTAAAAACCTTTGAAAATCGACTACCTTTTTCTTTACTGTCAATGTCACTTCAAACAGTTCCTTACATACTTTTGACACTTGGTAGTCAACGTTGGCCTAAGATGGTTAAGTTTCCTGGTAGGGTTTGCCCATGTTCCCGGAGGTTATATCTTTTAACATCGGCGTTTAGCCTGTTCAATATTACTTTGACATAATGTAGATCGAATTATAAATTCAACCATTGTTTGGTTCTGGGGCTATTTAGCAAGTACATATTCAAGTAAGTAATCATAACCACATTTTTTTAACTTTCAAAATTTCAACCATCTTTCAATTTTAATAGTGGGATTACTTATTTTATTGTAGATTCACTGATGATGGACTGATAGGTCCGAAAACGTTCTGAATTGGACACATTTTATTCAATCCATTGGGATTTTGAAATTTTAATAAATATACCAATTACATAGAAGTGGTTTTTACTTCATGTTACGAGTTTTTTTAACTATATGGTACAGCCAACCTAGGGAACTTCCCTTTTTAGTTTATCTGTCTTCTTTCCGATTGTCTCAGGGTCCAAGATTTACATCCGTAGGTCAGTACTGGGAATATTAAGCAGTTGATTAACCTCATTTTTAACCTCTTAAAATTTAACAGTCCTTCCATATTTTGGCCATTTTTTGCTGTGGCAACTTTTCGTAGATCACATCTACGTTTAATCTCTTTTTGTAATGACCTTATTATGTTTGTGATCAATGATCCCAGATATAAGTATGAGCTCACCACCTCAAACTAATTAATTGTGGTATATTAGGGTTACCATGATTTATTAAGGCCAAATCCGGACAGGGGTAGTCCAAGGGATTGTAGAAAATGTAAAATGTGAATTTGACTGTGTTACTACCTCTACATTGTACATATAATATGCGAAATGCTTAGTCTGTACTGACTAAGTATAATAATACTTTTCAGAAGACATAATTTTTCTCAAAAGTGGCTTGTCATTTTTTATTTTGTCATGGAATTCGGAACATGGCATTACAGAATTTGCTTTAATATTCAGAAGCTCCTTTACAACAGGCAGAGATAATCTTCCTCTTTCAGCCGTCCATATAAAATTCATCATCGAAAAGATACGTTCAGTGGAAGCCGAAGTACCAAGCAGACAAAAGATCAATTCTACTATTTTAAAAATATTCGTAAAGGAAACGTTGCTTTTAGAAAATGATTCAAATATTTGTTGGCATTTGTCATGAGTGTTTGGGGTTTCTTCTTTAGGTCCACATGGGGCTTCATCCACATTACAGCATTCGGTACAACGCTGACTATAGTTAAAGCGCTCTCTTCCATCTCTTTCCAGGTAGGATCACCTTGTAGCCTTAACCATTTGATTTAGCGCAGAATGAAATTTCCCACCGTTGGGCCAAGTTTTTTCCATTTTTTTAGTAAAGAAAAAAATCCGGACGCCAATCCGGACATGTCCTTTAAATCCGGACTGTCCGGACGTATGGTAACCCTAGGTATATGTGGATGATTGTTCTGTAGTCTATCCACTATCATGATTTTGGTCTTTGATATGTTTAATTGCAGACCAAATATTTGACTTTCCTTTTCGACCAGTTTATAAGATCAATCAGATCTGCTTGATTTTTTGCAAGAAGGCCTTTTCCCATCCTTCAAGTGCTCTTCTCATCCCCATATATATTGAATAATTGTGAAGATAGTATACATCCTTGTCTGACACCCCGTTCTGGATGAAATTCGTTTGAATGTGTGTCAAACACTTTAACTGATCCAGGAGTGCGTTGGTATAGTCTTGTCTTCATAAAGAACGTATTAATCACAGCCAAATACCATGCCACTGAAAAATAAATCACACTAGTAGTCCAAGTAATGAAGCTTAAAATAGGACAAAACCTCGCAATTTTTACAGAATGGATCGATTTGCTTGAAAAATTGAGAATAAGTAGTGGATAGTCCAAGGATCCAAATCTATATTATGCCGAAAGGCGCTTTTACCATGGGGGTGGTTGCCACCCCATCTCGGGGGTGGAAATTTTTTATTATATTTCAATCACACAAGTTGGTAAAAACGTTCATTCTTAGCAAAAAACGTTCTATACATTTTTTTAATAAAATTGATAGTTTTCGATTTATTCGCTATCGAAAGTGTTGGTTTTATATCGAAAAAATTAATGTTTTTAGTAAGTTTTCTGCTAATAACTCCAAAAGTTTTCGTTTTATCAAAACAACTTTACTTAACAAAAATGTACCTTCTGAAAAAATAAACAAAAACTTGTTTTTAGATTTTCTTTAAGACCAATAGTAATCGAGCTATACTTTATTGTATTTTGACTCTTCTTCGTCAAATGCTAAATATTGTAGTTTCAAAGTCAAAAGACGAGAAAACTATGCATTTTTCGAGGACAACTTGTTCAAACTAATTTAAAGTATTAAAAATATCTATCTCCAAAAATAAAAAAAAGTCTCTAGCTCAAAAATTAAGTAACTTATAATGAAAAGAATGTCAGTCCCTATTTTTTTCAGCGAAAAAGTGATTGGAAGCAACCCTCTAGTCACCACCCTAATTAAAATTAGTCATTGACCTTATCTGGTCTTTTTTTATTTATATATTATTAATAGGTTCTAGAAGTTTGACCGGCTTAAAATGAATAGTTTAAAAAAAATGAAGTTAAAAACAAATAACGAATTTTTGTAGTTTGGAAAAAATTGCCTTTTCTTCGGAATAGCAAGATTAGCATCAGAGATACGAAAAAATGTTCTAATATGAAATTGTAGCCGATTTAATTTCCAAAAACCTGGTTTGCAAAAATTTTTTCTACGGCAAAAATTGAGTTAGCTATCGACAATTAAAACTTGTAATAACATGCAAAAACCACCTTTACCAACCCTTTCAAAGTCACCTCTTTTTGCGACTGAGGATTTTAACAAGAATTAATATTAATAGCCTTATAGACCTTATAAAAAACTACAAAATTCTTCTTTTATCAAACTTCTAAGATCAAAATTAAAAATGTTAGGGTTAAAAAATCAATATATTTTTTTGAAAAAAAAAAAGGAGAAATCCAATTGGAAGCATAATAATGTAAGTTAGCGGTGTTTTTAGTCATTGGCCTTATTCATTCTTATTTATTTATGTATTATTAATAGATTCTAGATGTTTAACTGGCTTAGAATGATTAGTTTTTAAAAACAGGAATTAAAAGCGAATAACGAATTTTTGTAGCTTGGTAAAAAATGCTATTTTCTTCAGAATATAAAGATTAGCATCAGAGATACGAAAAAATGTTTCAATATAAAATTATAGGTTATGCAATTCTCAAGAACTTGGTTTAAAAAAATTTTTTCTACGGCAAAAATTGAGTGAATCGTAAATGAGTATACCTATCAAAACATTGATTTTTTCGATATAAAACTAACATTTTCGATGGCAAATAAATCGAAAACTGTTAATTTTATCAAAAAAATATATAGACCATTTTTTGCTAAGAATGAATGTTTTTATCAACTTTTGCGGTCAAAATATAATAAAAAATTTTCACCCCCGAGATGGGGTGACAACCACCCCCATGATAAAAGCGCCTTTCCGCATCATATAGATTTTGATCCTTGGTCTATCTACTACTTATTTTCAAATTTTCAAGCAAATCCATCCATTCTGTAAAAATTGCGAGGTGAAAAGCTTCGGTTCCTGGCCTATAGTTCCTTTATCATTTCTTATTCCCATCCCCTGACCTCCATGAATTCATTCTTCCATCTAAATTTATAAGTTCAATTAATTTATTAATTATTTTTGTTGATATTTTCATTAATGTCTTATAACTGTGTAATAATATTAATGAGTAATAAATAAACATGTTCTAATGTCAACAGAGTGAAGATGATGGAGTAGTTATATCTGCTATGGTTTGGGGCGAAGAAGACACCAACCACGTAGGCCTTTTAGTTCTAGATGGCGAATCTTTCATCGAACTAGGAAGAGCTGAGTTTCACACTCCAAGTCCTGCACCAAAGTGTCTGCATGGTTGGTTCTTACCATCAAAAGAATAATAGTCACTACTAAATTAAAATAAGCATTTTTTATTTATAATCTCAATAAATTAATAAACTGTATAATAAACAATAACACAGTTAATAAAATATTATAACTACACCTACATACAAATGTTTCTTTAATAAATAAAATGTTGAAGAAATAAAGTTTTAATTCCAATAAAACAAATTAAAAAATGTGAGATAGTTATATGGGGTGTGCCGAAACTAATATGAAAAAAGTAGGAAGCCTATAGGTTGAGCCAAAATAATGTTTTTCTATTCTCATACTTTAATATATCAATTATGATTTCAATGTTTGTATCATGATCACGTTCTGTCTTGAATATGGCACATGCGCAATAAGCAGTGTTCAAGTCAAATGCATAGGGATATTGAAAATTTAACATCAAATTAATTTTCATAATATTCAAAATATTATTGTGTCAACAAAATAATTAATTTAATCGTATAACTATTTAATTTGTTTGTATTATAAAATAAATAAATTTGAATATATTTTTTTTGTTGTGAATGATCATAGAAAAAATCATGTATACAAGTTGCATTGAATTATTATGATGGTCGTATTCTATACGAAACTCGCCGCTTTGCGGCTCGTTTCGTACTTTTTTTTTTAATTTTTTGTAAATTGTATCGAGTGACCTTAGATATATTTGTTAATTTTTCTGATGAAATAATTATTGTTGGTATTTGTCAGTAATTAATTAGTAAACAGCTTGCTACATATTGTTATACTGAATTCGTTCAGCCGAGATTCATTTTGACACATTCGGAATAGGAAACATACAACATAAAAATTCCTACCTCACACTATTAACTGCTCAAATCAACTTAATCTTTCATTAAAAAAGAAGATAATGGGAGTGTATACTAAACTCATAAAATTTTGTGAAATTTATTTCTACAAAATATGTTTATTTTGTACAATAAATAATTTTCTCATTTGTTATCAATACATTATAATGGTGTAAATAAATAATTATTGAGGTTTATGTCATTTATGTCTGTTTACTATTAATAATATTGCCTATGGGCCATTCAACGAATATACGACTCTCTTGGATTATCTCGACAACGAATATTTTACTGTGCAACATAAGAAGTACGAATGTAAATGGCTCTAATAATTTTTCCAATAAACAACAATGTAATTTTTAATTTACTTTCGTTCTTCATATTTTGCACAGTAAAATATTCGTTGTCAAAATAATCCAAGAGAGTCGTATATTCGTTGAATGACCCATATGAGCAGGTATGTTTACTTGTGTAGTAATTTACAGTCACGTCTAGCAACCTAACTTCCCAAAAAATAAATTGCCAACGTCACTAGACAGTTGTCTAGTTTCTCAAATTAGCGAAGCGATTTTACCATATTAACCTGTAGCTTATACTCATGAAATAAACAGTATTAAAATTATTCTAACCTAGAACTCAAAAACGAGAGCCTGAATTAAAAGTTTGTATGAATGTATGAAGTCCGACATTATTTTGGCTAAAACAATATGCTTCTGACTTTCTTATCGTTCGTTACGAGACACCCTGTATACCGACCAATTATAAATGATATTTCTAATTCACAATAATTGTATAGGCCTTAATTAAAATTAAAAATAACCGTACAGCCTAAAAGAAAACAAAATTTAATCCAAAAAAGAAAATAAAGTCATCAATTTTCTAATAAACTTAAAACTTCTACAGAAAATTCTAGGTTACATTCTCAGATGTCTCAAAATTCAAAAACTTATCTAGTGTTCTGATATATTTCCTTACTGTTGTATAAACTTAAAACATTACTAGGATCCGAACAGCTATCAAACAGATATTTTTGTCGTGTCTATCATATTCTGAGACTTTTAAAATCTATTTAATTGTCTCCTTTTGGATTTTAACCCAGTCTGTCTTAAATATAATTTAGCACAGTTTAATACACATAAAGAGGTATAAAAATGTGTATAGATATAAAATTTAGAACTGTTCATTCAAGTATCATAATGATACTCATAGGTTTGTTCTAGCATCAGTTTCAAACGGTTTGAAACCATCAGCGAATAGTCGACCAGCGCTGAGTAGAGGGGTTAGCACTGGTGACTGTATTATGTTCTCTCACTGACCAACTGTTTGCTGACGGTTTCTGACTAGTTTGACTGTTTGCTAGAACAAACCTATTATCTCCAGATGGTAATAGTGGAGATGGAGATAATTAAGAAAATGTTTCCTCGATAGAAAATGATACCGAGGAATAACTTATTAGAAAATTAGAGAGTTTATAAATCTGTAATTTTTCGCAGTGTTCAAAAATACTGGTACGAATACTAAAAGTGTTCAAAAATACTGGTACGAATACTAAAAAGTATTCAAAAATATTTGCAGATGACAAGGTCGTAAACAAACACTTAAAGTGAGGAAGTCCGATTTATTAGAAGTGTGCTAACAAATGACATTGCGACCATAGACATAATAAAAATAGACTAGGTAAGGTATGGGCCGCTCTGTGCATCGAGGTGTGACGCCGATATCAAGGACGCCTTTGGTCAATATTCACTTTGAGTGGTCTAGCCATATTTGTCTGTCACATGCAGGGGATCGCTTGGTTAAAAGAGATAGATAGATCACCGATCGACTGCCCGCGCGTTACGCTATTTTGCTCAGTATGCCTTGTCTATCATTTATTATGTCTATGATTGCGAAATCTTCTAAAATCAGAAGTACGCTTCAAATATTACATTTGGCTGTTGGCGGCAAAACCATAAGACGACTTATATGGCAGGGATAGGATCATAGTTGCCGCGGAGCTGGATGATAAATGAGTCAGACGAGTCTTATGGTTGTATGATGAAAGTCTTATAGTTGTAGAAAAGTAATGGAGTAACGGAGACAGATTTGCACAGTGTAACATTGTAAGATGAAAGTATTATAGTTGATAGTTAAAATTGGTCTGGGGTAGCATTTGGAGCACGTACATTTCATAGGAAGCGTATCACTGACTGCCCTAAGGTGGGTAACAGACATATTGGAATATATTATGATACATTTCACCCCATACATTGGAGATTTTCTTTTAGTACATAACACTGCTTAGGTACCCATACTACAGCAACTATTTTGATTTATACTGTAAAGCTCGAAACAGGTTTTGAGTGACCACAACACCAGTACGTTATTGAACCCAGTTTGATGCGACAACCCACCAAGAGGCGGTAACACCAATTAAATAATTAGTAGTGTGTCACAAAAAAATCGGTAAAGTTTTATGCATACGGTACCACCATAGAATAAATGAGCGTTTAATACGCATCTATTTAACTATACTATTACTTGAACAGGCATTATTTGAAGTTGACGTTACCGGATACCTGAAGATGGACAGTAGATTGTAATGTCCGAAACCGGTCGTCCTATTGTTTAATAAAATAAATTGTAAGTCTGAATTTTATTTTTGAAACCCATTTATAATAATACACTTAATCAGCCCTGTGATGAATCACTCACGTTAAATATAACGTAAAGTTATCCTGTAGCTAAGTTATAATCCTCGAATTGGTGTGATGTATCATATTTAACTTAACTACTTGCGTTATTTCTTGACAGTTCTTGAGTTATCTGATATATCAACTGTCACTTTATAACGCGACGTTAAACCTCAAGTTATGAGATAACTCTGTAGTTATGTAAAGATGTGTAAGGTTAGGTTTATCTTTTGACTTGTTTTTAGATAGAAATCAAGTGATTATTCAACGAAAAACGCTGCTTCAGGTTGTCCTAGGATTTTGTGCGGCATGTTATTAATTTAATATCAAATATAAAGCAGTACAAAATTAAAAATATCAAAAAAATAGACCTCAAATAACAATTGAAAGCACGTAGGTAATAATAAGATTAAAACAATAATTAAAAATGAAAAGTAAAGCTAATAATTTAGGAGATAGAAGAGTAATACAATTTTAAAAATCATACAAAAATCAAATCGAGATATAATTGTTGAATATAAGTTGAAATTTATAAACATAGAACCATACCTACTTATATGCAGTGTTGCCAGAGAAACTTTTGTAAATGCACTGGAATGACTGGAATAGTGACACAAAATGTACTAAACCAACACATTTTGTACAAAAACTTAAAAAAAACGTCGTTTAATGTTATTTGAAGCAAATTTCTTATATCACAAAATTTTAGGTTTTTACTTTAGGATACTTTAGTATCAAAAGTTTGGCTGTTAAATATATCAAATTGGTACAATTGTACCAACTCTGGCAACGCTGCTTTTATGGTTATCTTCTTATCCTGTGCCATGATCCGATCAATATCTCGCACTCACTCCAACTTGTACTATTTCTATATAAGGTTCTCTTTGTTACTTCAAACTTAGTTACTCAAATGTTACTTCTCTTTTAACGTTTAAGAAATAACTCGTATCATAGCGATGACGGATACGTCACACGAAATTTACGTAAATAGTTATGGAGATAGTTATCCGTCATAGTTATGTTAACTTTAACGAAAACGTTAAAGATAACTTCGGTCATCCATCACAGGGCTGATTACCAGATGTGATGTTACAGTAAAAATTATGTAACACAACACGTTCCTGGATTCAACAATGCTTTCAATCTGCAATCCGATGTGCGCCTACCACTTGACACTTGTAAATATATTCAGAACATTAATGAAAAAAGTTATAAAGATTTATAATATCTAACAATACATGTTCTTTGAGTCTTTATTGGCATTCTATATAAGTCCTAATGTAATAGGAGGGTAATACTTTTTATACATACATCAATAATACAAGTATTATTACAGAAATGTCTAGCTACTATAAAAATATAACATCAAGATTTAGTTGAGCGTGAACTCTCCAAAATGTTCGACACAGACACATTTTATTACAGCTATAATACAATCATTTATTGAAATATATGAGATGTAACTAATCAATTGAAACAACAAAAGAAAGCAATTGAATGTTACTGGTATTTGAAACATGTGCCTAACTAAACAAACAATTTAAAGATGTTTTTAGATGTATGTTTCTGCCGTCGTACATACGAAACTGTTTTGCAGAAATGTTAAAATTAAAAATTATTCGACTTCAATTAAAAGGAACTCTGCAACACTCTTAACACTGTCATCAAAACCTCGATCTTTCCATCAATTTGAAGCATTCACGCAGATGCAATAGAGCTACTGGGAATACTTCAAGGCATAAACGCACAAACACGGACACATGTTTTTCCAGCTATCTGCACCGACTCTCTACCATCTCTTAACTCGATAAAACATATTTACACTTGACACCCAATTGTTCAATCTATCCATAACTATCTATCCAATTTCTCACCTTACAAGAAGACACAATCATCTGGGTACCCTCCCCTATCGGAATTCAAGGCAACTAAAACGCCGATCGTGTAGAAAACATCAACCACCTATCCCGATACAATCCAAATTGAAACAAAGATCTAAAACTACACTGTCATCATCTTACACTTAATTTCTGACAAATTAACTGAAACAGGCTGCCATCAAAATTGAAAGAAATCGAACCACACATAGGTACATTTGAAGCTCCACAAAAAATTAAATGTAGCAATAAGAACGCTACGAAATGGATATAAAGTGGAACCCCGATAACCCGGAAGTCCGGCTAACCCGGACCGATTTTCATCAGACAAACATTTCAACAATTCAAAATAAAAATGTATGTAATATATAATATTTGAGAGATAATGTGTATTTGTGTAATTTAAGCTATACGATAGTAAAAATTACTCATGGCACACGGCGGCAGGTTTATTGTCTGGAATTATCGAAAACAACAGGCACCTGTTGTAGTATTCCTTAATTTATTTCAATCAAACTGTCTTAGCATTGTTTAAAAAAGCCTATTTAAAAAATTATTTTTTAAACAATGGTCTTAGTTCTTCACTGTTCTTAAATAACATAACATCGTTCCGATTGTGACTGTATTGTGTGTAGTACAGTCTTGTATTGTTCGCTTCCGTTTGCTTAGGTTTGTGTTTACGTGTTTTTAGTAATTTAGATGTGTACTGTGCATAATATATTTCATGTTATTTCAATTATAACGGAGTTTATCTGTATGTATACCGTATTTTATTAATTTTTACCATATTCTCCGGCTAACCCGGATTTTCGATAACCCGGATCGGCCGCGGTCCCGATTAATCCGAGTTATCTAGCTTCCACTGTACCAGGATATCTGATGTGTTCTGGGGCCCCACCCTTGTGCCATGACTACAGGGATTAAAGGATAACCTAAATGAAGCTCTAAATTTTGACAGTTTCTAAAAAATTTTCATCAAAAGACTAAACTCAATATACACTATTTCTATTTATTATCAGAATCTTGGGGCAATATGTAGTAGACTAGATGAACTTTGAACCGCCATCTCCCAATGTAACTATGATGTAATCATTCTGGTAGAAACCTGCCTAAATCAAGATTACTCAGAAAATGAATTGTCAAATTCTGACTACCGCATCAACTTAAAAACTAGCACTAAGCATCGTGTAGAAGGAGTTTTAATTTTGTTACGAAACCATTTTAAAATTAAACAAATCAAATCTCAACAAATAATGTTTGATCACCTGTTTGATTAAGTAGATTATGAACAATAGAATAGAATAGAAATATGCTTTATTGTCATGAAAAATTGTACAATTTTATCGACAAAGCTTATAAAAAGTGAAGAAAACAAACTTGCATTCTTTATCTTGGGTGGAGTATACATTTCTCCGAACTCATCACAAGATATTTACCATAGTCATTGCTCGGGTGTTGAAACTATTAAAAACAATGTACCTGTATATTCATTTGGCAACTACAATTGAGGCCATGAGAGCCAGAGTGGCCTAACTGGTTTTAACATTACTTTACAATACATAATCAAAGAAAATGATCAGAAGCTAACAATGTCCGATTGTTTTAGTAGTTTTATGTTGACCAAGAATCATTATTGGTCAACATACAATTACTAAAACAATCGGGACATAGCTTCTGATCATTTTCTTTCATTATGTAAAGTAATGTTAAAATCAGTTAGGCCACTCTGGCTTTTATGGCCTCAATTTACAACTGGCTTCTTGGGTTTACTTAAATGAAGAAGGCTTGGTCGTTAAATGTCCACAAAACTATCCAGAAAGCTACTACGTGAATGCTTCTCTTTCCTAAACCTGTGGCAATCAAATAACACCAAATCACATGGAGTATTTTTGGATCTAATTTTCCTGAGTATTGAAACTGTCAGTTTACGAGACATTTGACAATTTGCTTCCCAATAACTTTCATCATTTGGCGTTTATGCGCCAACTGCTGACAAAAATGAAGAAGAAATAGAAAACTTTTATAGAGAACTCCAGAAAACATTACATCTCACAGCATCTAGAGACATAACAGTGATCATGGGTGATTTCAACGCAAAAATTGGCGAAGGAAAATGCTACCCTAATGTAGGATCATATGGGCTTGGCGAACGAAACGACAGAGGAGATCGCCTAATAGAATTTTGCCAGGAGCATAATGTTATAGCCGCAAATACGTTCTTTAAATTACCTAAGCGACGCCTGTATACATGGAAATCACCAGCTGACAAAGAGCACAAAATTGTCAGAAATCAAATTGACTACATCCTAATAAAGCACAGATATCGAAACTCAATTCAGGCAGTAAAGGCATATCCAGGAGCAGACGTATCCTCTGATCACAGTCTTCTTATTGCTAGGTTTCAACTTCAACTAAAAAAGACGCAAAAAAGCCGCAACAACAATAAACTTAACATACAGAAACTAAAGTCAGAAGAAACAAAAGAAAATCTGAAACACGAAATCAACACAAATCTAGACAGAAACCCAGGAAATAATTGCAACGTAGAACAGCAGTGGCAATTCTACAAAACCTCTACATTAGAACCAAGTAAGAAAGTACTTACTACAACCAAATGTAAGAAAGAAGAATGGATGACGGAGGAAATTCTAGACTTGATGAATGAAAGAAGAAAAAACAAAACCATTAATAAGACCCGCTATAAACAGCTTCAAAACCAAATAAGAAGAAAAATTAGGGAGGCTAAAGAAACCTACTTCTCTGAAAAATGTAAAGAAATAGAAGAACTGCAAAACACATATGACAACTTCAACCTACATAAAAAAGTCAAAGAACTAGCCGGAATAGGAAATAGAAGAACCTCAAATATATTGCTCGACAAAAATGGAAATATTATAATGGAGACAAAACGAACACTACGACGATGGAAAGAGTATATCGAGGAACTATTTCATGACCAGAGAGAAGCTAGTACATCCGTAGATAGCCAAACGGGAGATGTAGGCCCAGAGATAACCAAATCAGAGGTTAGTCAGGCAATAAACTCTATGAAAACCAATAAATCTGCTGGTCCAGAAGAATTGCCTAGCGAGCTGATAAAGTTGGTCAACGAGAAAAACCTGGACATAATAGTAGAACTGTTCAACGCTATCTATACTACTGGAATCATCCCTAGAGAAATGTTGACATCAGCCTTTGTGTGTTTGCCAAAGAAGGTGAATGCAAAAGAATGCAGTGACTACCGAACCATAAGCTTAATGTCACATACCTTGAAAATTCTATTGAAAATTATCCACGCCAGAATACACTCTAAACTGGAGATGGATATTAGTGACACTCAATATGGGTTCCGCAATGGTATGGGTACCAGAGAGGCATTATTCTCCTTCAACGTGCTGACACAGAGATGTTTGGATGTTAACCATCCTCTTTACGTCTGTTTTATAGACTACAATAAGGCGTTTGATAAAGTAAAACATGATCGACTCATGGAAATCCTAAAAAATAAAAACCTAGATGAAAGAGATTTAAGACTAATAACACACCTCTATTACAATCAGCGAGCAATAGTAAGAATTGAAAAAGAAACATCTGAAGAAATGGAAATAAAGAGAGGAGTCAGGCAAGGCTGCATACTATCACCTCTATTATTTAACGCTTATTCTGAAGAGGTAATGCGAGAAACTCTGGAAGATGAAACAGTCGGCATAAGAGTAAATGGAGTCTTAGTTAACAACATCAGATATGCAGATGATACAGTAATAATAGCCGATAGTTTACAAGACCTGCAAAGACTCATGAGTAAAATAGTAAGGTGTAGTAGGGAGTACGGACTCTCTCTCAATATCAAAAAGACGAAGTTTATGAAAATTAGTAAAAACAACCATAATACTAACGAAATCTTGATAGTAGAGGGCCAGCAGATCGAAAGAGTAAAAAAGTACACTTACCTAGGAACACTTATAACAGAAAATAATGACTACACTGCAGAAATAAAAGTCAGAATCGAAAAAGCACGTTCTAATTTTATAAAAATGAAAAAGGTCCTATGTAGCAAAGATTTAACATTAGCTCTTAAAGTACGCCTAACAAAATGTTACGTCTACAGTGTTCTATACTATGGAGTGGAATCATGGACGTTAAATGTAGAGACAATGAGACGACTTAACGCCTTTGAAATGTGGACCTATAGAAAAATTATGAGGGTTTCCTGGGTAGATAGAGTTACAAACAATGAAGTACTGAGAAGAATAGGTAAAGAAAAGGAAGTTGAACTTACAATTAAAGAAAAGAAGCTACAGTATCTCGGACATGTGATGCGGGGCGAGAAGTATGGTATCCTACGACTTATAATGCAGGGAAAGATAGATGGCAGAAGAAGCATCGGAAGAAGACGAATTTCATGGTTGAAGAACCTGAGAGAGTGGTTTGGATGCAGCTCGAAACAACTATTTAGAGCTACTGCCTCAAAAATTAAAATAGCTATGATGATTGCCAACCTCCGTAGCGGAGATGGCACCTGAAGAAGAAGAACTTTCATCATGTTGCAATTACTTGTGATCTTAGTTGTAATGGTAATGTTAAACAATTAAATTATAATTTTAGGGAAATAAAAGGCAAATATCGAGCATTGTAATTTATTAATTCTTGCCAAAGTATACTTTCGCATTCAGAACATCATCAGGGGCATTTCGTCAGATAGGAAGATATCCCGGAATGTCGTAGACATTTGTTTGAAATGAATGGTAAAAACTAACATAAAGGGTGGGGCATTAGTGTGACAAAGTTCAATTACTTGTTTGTCGTAAGAGATACGAAAAAAAGTTATTTAGGTAAAAGTTGGGGCACACATAGTACCATAATTTAAAAATATTTTCAAATATACAGGGGCGTGCGTATTGACAGGGTGACACAAACTTATGTTTTTAAATGGAACACCCTGTATATTTTTACATTTATGGATTCTCCTCAATATTTCCTTTCTTAAAATATATGGTTTTGTAATATTATACGAGGTAGTTTAAAAGTTAATGACTTTTTTTGTTAATTTCGTAGTAACATCTACACCCTGTAGAATTGTAGTGATTTGACATCAAATTTTTGTTTTATCTTTAAACGATTTTTAATATAGTATTATACTATTGTTAAACATTAACAGTATAGCGAAATGTTAACTTTTAGTATACAGGGTGGGTTGAAACTCGTAATGAGTATTTTCCGAGTTTTCTTAAACGGAACACCCATATTTTAGTATTGTAATGAAATGATATTTTATGGTAATTTTTTATTTCTTAAGCATTCCCTATACCTAAGTGCTTTAATATGTAAGTTATTCGTGATTCTTTAAGCCAAACCTTAACAATTGCAAGAAAAATTACGTGAAATTTTAATAGGTGGCCGTGAAAATATCCAATCAAAAATAATTTTTCGAAAAAAAAGTACATAATAATCTAGCCTGATCCTTAATTTATTAATATTGGATGAGATATCCAAATACATTCGCAGTTAAGGTTGTTGGTGCTTAAAATATTAATCAAACATACAAAATTCTCCCTAGTTCTATGACACAAAATTTGCTTAAACATTTGACATTATACTATTTATATAGTTCCAGCTGATTTGTTATCATTACTAATATTAATTTTTCTAATGAGGAACTGATTAAAATGGCTTTGTGCACAAAAATGAGCTACTTGCAATAAAAATTTATCAGCAGCAATTCCCTGATAGACGACAACCAAAAAGAGACACTTTTGAAAATATACTAAAACGGTTTCAAGAGACTAGATACTTAGATTGTAAGAACGGTTGTACTAATATGCAGATCCTCAGTGACACTAAGGATTGCATTTAATTCCTGTTTTCTTCACTTACAATAGTTTTTGTTCGATCAGATTTATCATAATCTAAGTGTCCAGTCCGTTAAAACCGTTCTAGTATATTTTTAAACGTTTCTCTTCCTAGTTGTCGTCTATCAGGGAATTTCTGATGAAAAATTCTTAATGCTAGTAGCACATTTTTGTTATACTCCATTAGCACAAAAATCTTATCAGTTCCCCATTAGAAAAATCCATATTAGTAATGGTAACAAAGCAACTGGAACTATAAAAATAGTATAATGTCAAATTTTTAAGGAAATTTAGAATCATAGACGACTGGGTAGAATATTGTATGTTTTTATTAATATTTTGCGATATAATAACCTTAACTACGAATTTATTTGGATATCTCATCCAATATTAATAAATTAAGGATCAGGCTAGATTATGATGTATTTTTTTTATCGAAAAATTATTTTTGATTTAATATTTTCACGGCCACCTAATAAAATTTCACGTAATTTTTCTTGCAATTAATGTTTGGCTTAAAGAATCACGAATAACTTACAAATTAAAGCTCTTAGGTATAGGGAATGCTTAAGAAATAAAAAAGTACCATAAAATATCATTTCATTACAATACAGGGTGTTCCATTTAAGAAAACTAAGAAAATACTCATTCCGAGTTTCGACTAACCCTATATACTAAAATTTAACATTTTGCTATACTGTTAATGTTTTAAACTACCTCGTATAATTTTACAAAACCATATATTTCAAGAATGGAAACATTGAGAAGAATTCAAAAATGTAAAAATATACAGGATGTTCTATTTAAAAAAACATAAGTTTGTGTCACCCTGTCAATACGCACACCCCTGTATATTTGAAAATATTTTTAAATGATGTTCCTATCAGTGCCCCAACTTTTACCTAAATAACTTTTTTTCGTATCTCTGACGACAAACGAGTAATTGGACTTTGTCATACTAATGCCCAACCCTGTATAACACACACTGGACAAAGGACAGACAGATCCAAATTAAATGCTGCTACTACATTGTTCGAAAAACAATTTCTTAGAGGTGGGTCCTCCTCTGTGTAACTTGTTTATTAATGATATTTCTAAGGTAATAAAGTTTTGTCAATTTTTGCCATTTCAAGCTTTACTTTAAAGTTTCAAACTTATCTAGCTATCTATCTAAGGATCAAAGACGACCTGACTTTCTCAAGTAATTGGTGTTTTTCCAATGGTCTCCAGTTGAATACACATAAGTGTTATGTTATATCCTTTAGCAAATCTAAAAATAATGTGTTAGACTATCACATTATGGACAAAGAGAGCAACGTCGAAAAAAAAAAATCATTTTAAGACGGCTGATTCTTTCATATAATGTTCCCTATGCTTCCTCGAACACCGTACCGGCCATCTGGCTACTGATACAGGTTGCGTTCATTACTGCGCAGCACACTTGTACAGGTAAACATATCGAATTTAAAATTATTGTCAGACGAAACATTTTTTTGTCATTACTTTTTAAACATTATTAGAAATATGAACTGTAATTGCCAGAGATTTCTGTGGTTTAAAAAGTAATGACAAAAAAATGTTTCGTCCTAAAATAATTTAAATTCAATATACAGGGTGATTGATGAGTGTGATAAAGCTCAGTAGCTCCGCTATAGTAATAGATAGCAATAAAAGTTAGATTGTTACAGGGTGTTCGATAACATAGTGGCAGACCAAACTTATGTTTTTTTTTTAATGAAACACCCTATATTTTATTTTATCGAAATCCTCTTAACTTCCCCATCACAAAAATATAAAGGTTTGTTATTTTATATAGGCCTTTTACAAAGTTATAACCAATTTTTTATGAAAATCGTAACAAGTTCAGCTCCCTTTATAAATAAAAAAAAGCACAACAGCGATGGTTTATTGGTGCCATATGTTGTTGTTGATTGTGAAAATTTTTAAGAATTGTTGATATTGCTAATTTTTCTTATATCGAATATAGGGTGAGTCAAAACGCAAGTACATTCTTTTCTCAGAAATTTTAAATGGAACATCCTGTATTTTATATTACTATCGAAAAATATCATTACCGTAATTTTATTTTTGTATAATATTCCCTATGCGTAAATTTGTCAGTTTTCGAGATATTTTCATTTTTCAGAGCAAGTTATTAATTAGGGTGTTCTATTTAAAATTACTGTGAAAATAATGTACTTGCGTTTTGACTCACTCTGTATTCGATATAAAGGAAATTAGCAATATCAACCAATTTTATAAATTTTGACAATCAACAAAAAAATATGGCACCAATAAACCATTGCTGTTGTGCTTATTTTTATTTATACAGGGAGCTGAACTTATTACGATTTTCATAGAACATTGGTTATAACTTTGTAAATACCCTGTATAACATAACAAACCTTTATATTTTTTTTTGATGGGGAAGTTAAGAAGATTTCGAATATAAAATAAAATATGGGGTGTTCCTTAAAAAAAAAAGAATGTGTGTGTACTTTGTACGCACGTAAGAAGATATTCTTCTATTATATAATAGGTAATTTAAACGAAGTAAATATACTTAAAAGATTATTTGTATTTTATTTAAAAATCAAACTAACTTTCTTATCTACCACTTTCAAAAAATTTTTATTAAAACAACCAAAAATAAAAAAAAATATGAATCGCCCAGGAATTGAACCCGCGTCATTCCAATCTCAGAGCTAACGCATTACCCACTACTCCAGCGAGGCCCTAGGAATTGACATGTAAGTTTCGGATATAATTACACAACACGGCGACATATAGTGTAAAAATGTTATGCTTACATAATATTTTATTATTTTACTACAGAGAAACACAAATCCAAAAACACAAGAATTATAATAAATAATACATTTCCTAAAAACACTAATATATTCTTTTAATGACTTATTTGCACGGTTACAGATACATACATACCTATCTTAAAAGATTAGCAATGAACTACATACTGTCAGAACTACATACTGTCAGTGTGCGCAGGCGCGCAGATCTATGTACAATTTTACCCTCAATCGTTTCGCCGCTAAAGAAGAATATCTTCAAAAAAAAGTTTGGTCTGTCACTGTGTTATCGTAACATTCTAACTAATTTTGTAATGTGAAGCGCAAAGTTAGCTACAATTTTTTTTATTAACTTTTATTGCTATCTATTACTATAGCGGATCTACTAAGCTTTTTCACACTAATCACTCACCCTGATTTTGTGTTTACATGTACAGGTGTGCTGCGCAGTAATGAATGCAACCTGTATCAGCAGCCAGATGGCCGGTACGGTGTTCAAGGAAGCATAGGGAACAAAATATGAAAGAATCAGCCGTCTTAAAATGATTTCTCGAAAACATTGCTAGCTCTTAGACCATTAATACAAGCCTCTCTCAAGAGATTTGGGGGTGTTATTTGACAGTTCCTCGTGATGTATCCCTCACATCAAGAATTTGTCAAATAAAGCATATCCCAATCTAGGTTTTATTACAAGAATCTCTCGAGATCTTTCGGAACCCACATACAGAATTTTATATCTTACTTTCGTCCATAGCATCCTGTCTTATGCTTCTGTAGTATGGTCACCGTACTATTTTACTATATTTACACCCTTAAAAAATTCAAAATAAGTTTCTCCGGATTTGTGGTTATAGATTAAACTTAGAGAACATGTCTTTGGTGGAACTAAACTCAAGGCTAACGATCTAGTTCCCTAGATGACTACAGAACTAAATGTGATCCAGTAAACCGACTTAGCGGATAAGGGGATAAATTGAAGTATGAAATATACGGACATATCTTTTCACTATTTTTCTGAAATTTACAATTTTATTAAATTGTGTAAAAAATTCTAATCTTTATGGATTTGAAAAAAGTTAGACTAACACAATTAATCTTAGAATGATGAAAAATTAAAACTCCACAAAAAAACATTAACGAACATCTGAATTTTGTTAAAAAAAAGTATAAGAAAATTAATAAGATATATTTAAGACTATTTGATTACATCACCTTGGATAAAAGTTTTGAAAACACTATTATTGAGTGTGTACATATTTTAAATAAAAAAATATATATAATGTATCATCTATTAAAATTCTTAACATAATTATATGGGATTAGTAAATAAGGAAAACGAATAAATAAACTAATTAAAAGATAAAAACCCAATCTGTACATTTTTGGAAATTCGGTATTAATCAGTTACATAACACATGTTTCAAAACATCCCTTATTATAGAAGACTTCTTTTCACCAACCTTACAAGTTTTGAGACATCTTGAATCTATACAGGAAATCGGGGTACTGTTAAACGTGCAAGTTTTGTCACGACTTTATCACATTTTTCTTGTTTTTCTTCTTTGCGACAAAGCTAATCACATTTCATATTTATTATGGAAAACTAGTAATAGTGCTTCTATATATCACATATTCGTTTTTTGAAGTGTTTTATGATAATTTGCTGTAACTGGGAGGTGAGAATTTCTTCCTTAAGAACTTGAGGATGTATAAGGGAAGGCATGATATCAGAGTTATTAGAACTACTTTCCAGAAGAAATCTGTCGTCCTTATAAATTCAGAATCTGAAAAAAAGATACGGCTGTAAGTTTCATTATTTAATTATTATACATAGAGATACACGCAATCAAACTTATATGGAATCATCTGATATTTCTAATAGTTTCAAGTGAATTTCAAAAAAAAGTGCGTCTCTTGCATAATATAGGTAGTATAATACAATTATATTCGATTCGATCCGATTCGATTTATTTTATTTAATTTCATTTTATCTAAACTGTATTAATTTTATTTATTTATATTTAATTGTATATAATTTTACATGATTAGTTTTATCTACTGAATTTTATTTATCTTTATTGAATTTTATTTCATTTTATATAACTTTATTTAATTTTATTTAATCTTATTTATATTTTTATTTCATTTTATTTAATTTTATTCAGTTTTATTTAATTATATTTTGATTTTATTTTATTTAATTTTATTTAAACAACACCCATAGGGTTGAAACTACCCCGAATCCAGTCAATAATAGAAAATTCTGAATCTATATCTAATTTTACCATAGAAAAATGTGAAACCAGTCGAGAATTGAAAATTCGGAATCTATATTTTATTTTTAGGTTAATGCCAGACAAGCGATAATTTACGGCGCCGTAAGAGTAGTAAAATGAAGAAGAAATGTAGAATTTTGGATCAAAGAAAAGTACTAGTAGTCTAGGATTTTTTCCTGGTTATCCAATGGCGACCTTTGCTTTGACCTTGACCTTCAACGGACGTCATCTTCTAGAGTTTCGAGGGTTTTCGGCATTAAATTGATATAAACAGATTACTCATGGGTTTTGGGATCGCTAAACACGAATATGTCATCAGAATTGACCTCCGGAGGACGTGGTGGCCAGGGCTACTGCAAGGGATGTCATCTTCTGGAGTTTCAATGGTTTTCGGCATTTAATTGTGATGCAAATGAATTACTGGAGGTTTTTTGAGGTCGCTAAACACGAATATACCACCAGAACTGACTCCCGGAGCACCTGGTTTCTCAATAAAAGGCGCTCCTGGAGTTTCGAGGGTTTTTGGTACTACATTAATGGAAACGGATTAGTTATAGGTTTTTGGGGTTGCTGAACACGACTGCGTGATCAGCAGAGACACAGGAGCACCTGGCGCTCAAGACAGGTTATCTTCTGGAGTTAAAATCCTAAGAGTAATCCATTTGATTCCCCCATTTGATTTCTCAGAAACTCCACAATAGAGAATTTAATAACCTTTCAAATGAGCAATCACACGACCCCTATTCTTATTTAAAAAAATCATCGATTGCGCCATTACGCCCAGATGGATGACGCCACTAGTATGATATATATGCCAAAAAATTATAATTTAAAAATAAAAATTGACCTGATTTGTAATTTATCTCTAGAGTCACCCATTCTCAAGAAAATGAATTTATTCCAACTCAAACGTCCTCACTGTACCTATAACTTCAGAGGCATATATCTTTAAACCATGATTTTTTGGAGCTATGCGCCCATTGAGTCTTTTGTTCTACACATCAAAGACTACCAGAACCCAAAGTTTCAGAGCATTTGACAGAGAGCCATTTCCCATAAGGTTTCTGCGGGGTCCTTTTCCAAATAAGCAATGAGTTACTCAATACAATGTTATCAGTAATAATTTTAAGCTTATTTAATATTCTTTGTTATAATTCAATTTAGGTGAACTGACCATCAACAATTATGATTGATTTATTCTCAACTGTAGGACAATATAAAACTTTACTTAAACTTGACTGACAATCTATTTTATATTTTTCTTGACATTTCTTGACTTCAGAACTGTCTATACTGTCAATACATAAATTAACAACCATAGAACAACATCCACTTTTAATGTTGAATATTCTAACATTCTTAACCAAGAAACGTTATTACGCATATCGATTATAAAATTGCTGATTACTTTTCGAAAATGACTATCACTCACAAAAAACAATGAAAAATATTGTTTTACTACAATGCTATTGACTGTAACGGGTTAGTTTTAATTTAACATTTTTAGGGACCTACATTTTTAGGACCTTGGTAATGTTCGATTGAAAATTCTTTTGAATAAAATCGGCATCGCCGCCCTAAAAACTCCCATAAGGATTGTATTGCCGTATGTTCGTGTACTGTAAAGTCAAGGTGGGACAGACATTAGAGGCGCTGTTACCTTTTTTTGAAACACCCTTTATTGATTACAAATAATAAAAAGTACTTACCGAAATAATCGTGAAGTATGATCAGAGACAGCGCATATAGACCTAATGAGAAGAGTTCTGCTAATACCATAAGATAGTGCCATGTTCTAATATTTAAGGCAACCATAATTAATTCGGTTAATATAAGTGAAGTAAAACTGATGGCTACAATGTGTATAAATTCGTCTTCGAATAAGAGTAAAGCACCATACATTATTACACCACCTAAAATACAATATAGTTAAAGTTAGAGATGTTACATTATCGAACTAATTTGTGCCAATTTTAAAGAAATTTCTGTTGATAGATCAATACAAAAACGAGATATTTTAGCATTTTACTGATGTTTGCCTGTTTAACTATTTAGTATTACATTCAACACTACATTCCTACTGTAATGATTCCTCTTTGTATTAATTTATAAAAAGATACTTTCATACCTTGGTAAATACTGATGAGAACCCACATAAAGAAAGTTTTATAGGATAAGCTTCTTCCTTTCGCTAGATCTTTATATAATTCTGGATAAGTCAAAGCTATCTCAGGACTAACATCTTGGTCGAGAACTAAACTAAATACCTAAAAGAAGAACAATCATTGGGACATTGTTATAGTACTTCCATTCTAACTTTTCACATGCACGAAATTATTTACGAATTACTTTTTATACTAGGTCCCTTTTTTACTCACAGAAACTAGTATCGCAAAATTAAGCCGCTTGTCCATAGAAGCCACAATAAGTTAAACAAGGATAAACAACATGGCATGTCGTTGATATAACTTTTCGTTTTACTATGTTTACTATAAATTGTGACGTTTATATTTTTAAGGGACAGTGTCATTAGCGCATGTGTTGGTTATTATTTGAATTTATTATTTATTAGTTTTTCAAATTATTTAACTTTTAGTCTTTATATATGTTATTGTAATTTTAATGTTCAAACATAATTATTGTTAGAACGACTACTGTCCTCTCTTAATTTAATTACTTCCGGTAAGTATCTATTTATTCTTTAAGGAAAAGTGACAAGTAATTTATGAGTGTGGCTACAGTTCTGTCGAATGGAAACTTAATTGTTTATTTTCGAGATTACTGTTGACCTGTTGGTTTTTTTAATTTATTTATTACCATTCTATATTTATCTCTATACTAATAATAATCGGTATGATGTTCAAGATGTTTTAATGCTGAGTCGATCAATCTCTTCAATAGTGCAAAAAGATTAAACACTTCAATACAGTAACTTTATAAAATACGCGCACCGGATAATAGCCATTTCCTAATTATTAATGAGAAAATAATACATATCGACGTACATTTCAATTAATGCTTTGATTTAACTTGTCTGAAAATGAATCGTGACGCATAGGAAAAGATAAAATGGAACAACTACACTGCGGGGCAAAAAAATCGATCTACTAAAAATTTCGTCATTTTTGATGATTCGAATTTCCTAAACCTGTTGTCCGATTTAAGTGATTTTTTACCACGTTATAGCCTTATTCATTGATAATATCGTTATAATAATATTGTTGCTAGACAGTCAAACTGTCATTGTATACCGGGTGTACGAATCAAACCGTGTTTTTTTCTCAAAGTTCGCATCACCCTCTGGATTATTCTAGCATTTATAAAATACTGAAATTAAAACCCAACTATAGCCTCAGGTTTTCTTAACATTTTGTCTTTCGATTCATTCGCTTATGTTGAATAATAAAAAAAGTTAGGTACTTTAACAACTGGCCATGTTCGTCATCAGTGCAGGGTGTTTCTAAATAAGTGCGACAAACTGTAAGTGGTAATTTTACGTGAGAAAATAATGACAATTTGATTTATAATTATATGTCCGCAAACGCTTCGTTTCCTAGATACGGGATGTTTAATTTGTTTTACAAACTGACGATTTATTTATTGCTTTAAAACCAGTTGAGATATGCAAATCAAATTTGGTGGGTTTTAAGACGTAGTTATTGCACATTTAAACGGGTATTACGACCAATAATATTATCCGTACGCACGCCAACGGTGAATATACAATTTTTAATTGTATATTAAAAATGTGAAATAACTACGTCTTAAAACTCACCAAATTTCATTTGCATATCTTAACTGGTTTTAAAGCAATAAATAAATCGTGTGTATTCGCGGTGTGCAAGTACTTGGAAAGGGAAACGAGAAACGACCGTGCGCGAGTCGCGGAGAAATATTGCAACTATCTTAAATAATTCATATTGTCAATTGAAATTGTCAAATTGACGTATATTTCATACCTTCTGTCATTGACGCAGAAAAATTATATATTGCTCCACAATATTGATATGATATGCAATTATTATATAAAGGTAAATTTAATTAATTGTATTTTGCTTGCAGTACTGCATTTTAATAACTGATTTTATTTACTACATACAATTGTTTACGTTTGCTAAACATAACCTGCATCTTATTTTTTCTTCTTATTATTTTTTTGGATTATGGTCTTGACAATTATCCAGTAACCAGGACTAATATAATTGGCCAATATAATTAAAAGCGCGAATAAAAGTACAGAGCGTAGAAATAGAGGTCGCTTTGCCGAACTTGCACGGTCCCAATACCGGTAACCTGGTATACAATGACAGTTTGACTGTCTAGCAATAATATTATTACAGCGACATTTTCAATGAATAAAGCTATAACTTGGTAAAAAATCGCTTAAATCGGACAACAGGTTTAGGAAATTCCAAACATCAAAAATGACCCAATTTTTAGTGGATCGATTTTTTTGTACCGCAGTGTATATGACCGTTGTTAGGAAGAAATAATTCCAGACAACGGTCTAACAACCCAAAAACAATGTGTGATTATGGACTTAACTTTCGGATGACCAAGCGGGGGAAATTGTGACCCCAGCGTATGTTTTTCTTTGATAAATTCAAAAGTATTTTCAATTTTTAACTCATTATTTTTTTTATTTGACTTTAATATCATTCTAGATATCCTCATATTTTGAAATAAAAAAAATTCCCTATATTTTACGAATAAAAAATATATTCTGAAGTTGATGTTTAGTAAAATACCGTCAATGTGTAATTCCAAGTAGTTTTACGCTAATGACGTCGACTTTGCAAAGTAACAAGACATTTACTCAACATACACACTACACATGACACTAATACTCATGTTGTGACTGGCTGAATGACATAAAATCCATGCAATAAAAAAAATTAATAAAAAACTTATTTTTTTTGTTAAATGTCATTTTTGACATTTTTGACCTGAGGTCATTTTCCCCCCCTTGGTCATCCGTGTTACAAAAAAAGGTTGGTCATCGGAAGGTTAATACAGTTTAAGTCAAAACAAATCTGTATTATTTTTAGAAAAATTGAGTACGTACCATTAAGGAAACTACTTTCTAAATTTTCAAAAAATCGATTTTTATTTTTTTACGTTAAAACATTCCTTAGTATACTCCGTCTAAAACCTTTTTTTCGTGCGTAATTAATTTTGACGTCATATAGGATTTTAAGAATTTCGCAAATCATTACATGACATTTTAGTTAAATCTGACAGATGTCAGAATATTTATATTTATATAAACATCAATATTTATACAAATATTTGCCAGAATATTAATATTTAAAATAGTTTAATGCAAAATTAAATAAATGTATTATCAAATTTCACTATACAATGCCCGAATATGCCAATGACATAAAATATTTATATTTACGTAGTTGGCAAATTTCTAACCTAGAAATTACAATTGTCATTTTACCATAAATGTGATCGATTATTTTTGGGTCAAATTATCTTACTCGCCTCACTGATTGGTTATTTATTTAGAGTATTGTAATCGCCAACCAATTATACATCTATAAGTATAAATCCGTTGTAATATGCAAATACCCGTCAAGGAATACATAATTTTCTAAGTTCAATGTACACAGAGGTACGTTTATTTCTGTCGCTACTAACTGTAATGCGTTAGAGAGAATTCGATAATCTGTGATGGACTGAAAAAAGGGTTTGGGACGGAGTATGTCATTGGAAGACTGTTCTAAAATTTAATTAATACATTCGAAATAGAAAGTTATATATGTATGTATTTATAAGAGAACCTACAGAGATAATTTCTTTAGAAACAAATTTGAGTGTGTTCTTCATGTAGACAAGCGCATTTATCGGCGATTTTTAGATGTAAAAAAGAAATTGATACTTTGAAAAGTGTCAAATTTTTTTTTGTATATCTCAAAACCTTCTTAAGAATGTTTAAAAAAGTTATAACCATAAATATAATATTTTTTTTGAAATATTTAAAAAATGTCTTTTTTTAATTTAGAAAGTAAGTTTCCTTAATACATTAAGCATATATTTGCTATTGTTACTTACAGGGAACATGGTATATACTGTAGCATATCCAACCATTAGGAAGCCCTGATACAAAGCCACTGAGCTCAAGTAAAATACACTGCTGAATACTGCTTGCATTGTGGAAATTATCAATCCTCTATGTATCACAAACTGAGCCAAGGAAGCTGATCTTTTGTAAGATTTTCTTCCGTGCACTAACAACAGACGGGCCAGATGTGAGAACTGAGGTATGCTGAAGTCGCCTGCAAGACTCGCCTGTTTACCTTCTCTACCTTCAATACCAATACCGGCATCGGCTTGTTGAATCATGCTGACATCGTTTCCACCATCGCCTACAGCTGCTGTACGTTTACCTGTATGTTTTTGGATTAGATGGACCTAAAACAGAAAAAATTAAGATCAGTAAAATCTCACATTTAAAAATTATATACAGAGTGATCAAACAAAATCAAAAGTAAAACATGAATAGAAACGGACGACAGAAAAGAAATTCTTGACGTAATCGAAAGTAACACTTCTAACTGTAATGCGTTAGAAAGAATTCGATAATCTGTCACGCACTGAAAAAAGGGTTTGGGATGATCTGTACCTACTATTTAACTACTCTAGAATCTACAACTCAGAGATTGGACATTCTTAATGAATCGCCCTGTACGATAAACAGGGTGATTAATTGAGAATGTCAAATCTATGAGTTTTAGACCGTCCGCACATGGGGCAACGCTCGAACTACTCGACTCGATTCCAGTCACGTAGGTCTCTCCCCGCCAGTAAAGTTCCTTCGTTGTGTCATTGAGCTCCGCACACGGAGCGTTTAGGATTGCAAATCTCCTCGTCTTGTACGGCTCTCGTCGCATACGATCCGTAGTGCACGAGAAAGTTCGAGTGAGACGCACGTTTTTAGTCATAATAGGTAGTTTATTTTATTTGTTTCCTTCGTTTTTTGTTGTTTTTTTTTGCGCTGAATGAAATTTTACTTTTATTTAAAGATCGGTGCATGTTCGTTGATTGTAATACTATTATTAGCTTTGTGGAAGTATATAAATATATTGTTTGTAATGTAAAATTCTGAAAACATTGAACTTCTGTTTCTAGATGTTTAATATAAAATTCGTTGGGGAAGTAGAAAAATACCCTCAATTGTATAATGCTTATTGTATACAAATTGTACTAAAAATGTAACAATACCGTACTTTTTAAACGCTTTTATTTAGTTCAATAGATTGCGTCAAATCTTTGGATGATAATTTGACTACCTTTTCTTCCATGCAAATGAATGAAAATTTGCAGACATATGCATTCGCGGTGACAATACACGAATAGACAACAAAAAATTTTTGTTTATGTTTATTAATTGTTTAAATAAAAAAAAAACGATTTTAATGGAAAAAGGCCTAATTCTCTTGTTTTTTACAATGTAGAAACTTAAAACTTTTACGGATTGTAGCTAATGATATAACCTATACATAATTTCTTTTTTTACGTTAATTGTTTACGTTTTGCGTCATAAATAAACAATAAAGTTTTAAATTTTGAACACTCATATATTTGTTTATACAGTCAGATGCAAATGAAAGGAATAAATTCGATATTTCGTAAAAAGGCGACTTTAAGGAAAAATCCCGAAAGAGGTCGATTTTTATTTTTAAATTATGATATTTTGGCATATATGTCATACTAGTGACGTCATCCATCTGGGCGCGATGACGTAATCGATGATTTATTTAAATGATAATAGGGGACATGCGATGGCTCATTTGAAAGGTCATTCAATTCTTTATTCAGTAATATAAAAATTTATATAATTATTTGTGCAGGGTGTCCAAAAATAATATTTTAATTACATTATTTGACAAAAAAGAAGAATGTATGTAATCTATTAAACACTTTTCTTTAGTTCAATCGTTTGTGTCAAATATTTAGACGTTAATTTGACTGCCTTTTCTTCAATGAAAATGAATGAAAATTTGCAGACATATGCATTCGCAGGAACAATACACGAATAGTCAATAAAATTTTTTTTATTAATTGTTTAAATAAAAAAACACGATTTTAATGGAAAATGCTTAAATTCCCTTGTTTTTTACAATGAAGAAACTTGAAAGTTTTAGAGATTGTAACTAGTTATATGAACTATACATAATTTCACTTTTTACGTTAATTGTTTACGTTATGCTTCATAAATAAACAATAGAGATTAAAATTTTTTGCCGATTCCGACTAATTTTCATGTTTGTTGATCATGTTATGTTTTATACATATATTTTAATAAACATGATGATATATTTTAATGTTTGAAAAGTGTAAGACTAAAAAGTAAAAAATAAAAAAATATAAAAAAAAATTTTTAGGAAACGCTTTTCTTTAGTTACGAGTGACTAAAATTAAAAATATTAAAAAAAAATCAACTAAAAAGCAAAAAATAAAAAAAAATTCAAACATATTCGTTAAAGAAAAGCGTGGGGCGCATCTTCATCGAATAAACGGTCTTCGCCCCACGCTTTTCTTTAACGAATGTGTTTGAATTTTTTTTTATTTTTTGCTTTTTAGTTGATTTTTTTTAATATTTTTAATTTTAGTCACTCGTAACTAAAGAAAAGCGTTTCCTAAAAATTTTTTTTTATATTTTTTTATTACAGATCGAAATAGTCGTTTTGGTTAATATATAAAAATGCGTTCTTCCTGGTTGGAAGATGTGAGCAAACTGAATCGACAAGTGTGCGGAGAGCAATCGCTTGTGCCGCAGGGTTCGTACAAGACGAGCAAGACGCGCGAACTTAGAGACGTGTCTTCGATCGACCCATGTGCGGACGGCCTTAGATTCTATACCTCAAAATATTAATATTTAACCCTTATCACTTACAGGGTGTTTTATTTAAAAATTATTTGTACCCGGTACTTTAAAACCATTTAACATATCCTTGGAAATTCATAACGAATCACCCTGTATATCATCCTCATCCTCTTTTCCTTTATCCCGCTATAATCCACTTTACCGACATGTCTGAACAAATTCGATATTGTATCGTCGCCTTAGTACTATAACTTGATAACTCCAAAATTGACGTTTTTGAGATAACTAATTCACACGATGTATTTTATTTGCCTCCATATTGTGTAAAAACTTGATAACTCGCTCCAAACGGGTTAAGTATTTATTTATGATTGACGAAAGTTGATAAAACTGAAATGCCTTAATATTCAGTGCTAAAACTTGACAAGATAAGTTATCAAGCTATTGTTTAATCGAAATAATCGTGAATACGACATACACTGAATGCTATAACTAGCTAACTCTAGTTATCTAGTTGTAGCACGTGTTTTTCTGAAACCATTGAGCTTACCACGTAATTGCTATCTGTTTATTCGGTTCATGTTAATGCAAAAATTCGAGAATTGTTAGCAGATCTGGCAACCCCCATGGCAGAAAGCTAATTTTCACAAAAATAATGCTTAAAATATTAGTTTTGTTAAAAAATTCACTTCGATGCAACTTGGCACGACATGCAACATTACCAAATGTTAACATTATGGTAGTGCTAAAAGTTGATAACTTTAATATTTCATGTTATTTTCCATATTGGAAAACAAATTTGCACCGTATTCCTAAATAGATCAGTAGCCAAAAAGTTAAGGAACAGTATTTTAGAGCTGCAGAGTGAATTCCGTATTTACCAACATCATGGTAGCAGCACAAATATCTTTAAAATCTTTAAACCCATTTATCTCAAAACTACCAATTTCGAATTATAAAGTTACAGTATTAAGGCGACGGTATTATTTTGTATATAACTTACCACTTGAGCTTTTTGTGTTGGCGAACAACGGCAACATACAACCGCAGGTGCTGCTGTAGCTAATTCCATGAATTCCGGTTGATAGTAAGAAAGGCATACTTCCAAACTTTCTCCGCTTATAACCAATGCACAATCCTGTTTCCTCCTAAAGGCGTTCAGTTCTAAATGTGCATCAGACCTTGTCACAACCTTTTTCAAAATATGCAAACCTACAAATTACCATTTATAAGAAACACTTTAAATAATTTAAAATATAAGAAATTATTTAACATAACAGGAATCTACAGTTAAAATACTACCAATTATTATTGAAACGCCCTGTATAGGGATATTTTGTTGAGCTGAACTACACTTAGGAGCCAAAAAATTGACTCGCTCAATGAATTGTAGTTTATGCTTAGTAATTTCATGTTGTCTTCTTTGAATGCAAAAAAATATTGTCTATTATGCTGGGGCAACAGTAACGTTAACGTCTAACGTCCATTATCATATTAATTAACACACCAAAAATGATGGAATAAACTGCGCGTTAAAGTGACTGGCCACACTTATTTTGGCGCGTAGTCAGCAGAAAACGCGTTTTTTAATCCAATAATTTCAATATGGAAGTCGAAGCTGTTACGCTGTTATATTTTATGAGTGATATTTTTGTTATTTCATAAACGGATCAAGTAAAAACTCTTTTTTCAAATCTTCTACCGTCGCTGGAAAATATAATGATTGCACAATTCGACACTAAGCGTCACCATGAACACCACGATGTTTATGTGATTTTTGTCGGGGATCCCATAAACAAGGTTCTGTTTCAAACACTGTTAAAAATTCAATTATTTTCTCATTACTCCACTCCATTTTCGTAGAATAGTATGTACCTATTTCACAAAACAAATTACTATGCTGCACTGTAAGCTAGAACTTGTTGAAACAGTGTAACTGTGGCCACAACAACGCGATAAGTAACGGAGTAACTCCTTTGTAGTTATGAAAGAAACCGCCACCCGATCTATCGTCTAACGTTTAACGGCTTTATTAATGGCATTAACAAATTAGCGCGCTAAGTCATGGCTACACCTAACGCGTTAGTCAAATAACCCGTTAATTAACGGCATTAGACGTTACTGTGGCCCCAGCTTTATAGAGCTTTCAAGAAATAATTGTTTTATGCAAACTAGCAACGTGTTGTAAAATTTGCCTACTTATGTATGGTATAGGGATAGGGAATGCAGCAAACATTGTAGCGGGCATGTTCTACGCAATTTAGACCTCTATGAATTTAACGGTAGTGGCGATGTTACCGGATGTTACCGATAGCAGCGATAGTGGCAGCGCTAAAAATATCGTTAGATGAAGAGTGGGAAGCGATTCTTCAGGAATCAGTCAGAAAACTAATAAGGTCCTTAAGATCGCACACGGAAAGTGTAATTCAACGCAGAGGTGAAAATATAAAAAATAAAAATAATTTACTTTTATATTCATTATACAATGACTTTTATCCATAATATGTTTTCTCACATACAAAATTAAGTTATCTTTGTTATCTTCTTTAGTTATTAACTATACTCCTTCTCAGAGGCATCTTTCAGTGCGTCAGTTTTTCGATTTCTTTCTAACGCATTAAGTTGGAAGTGACGGAAAAAGGTACGTTCGTGATTGAAAGTCATTTATAACATTTATTCTAGTTGTTGATAGATGGCGCTGTAATCGAACAAAAAATGATTTAAGTATTATCTATACGACTATAATCTGTACAATTCATAGGACTATACAAATCAAAGAACTAAAGAACATACCTTTTTATAAACGAAATAAACACAATTGATTTGTTTTTATACCAAATTACGATTACGATTCTGACAACTGTCAGATTTAACTAAAATGTCATTTCTCTAAAGTGTGCTTCTCTACATTCTTAAAAAGTTTGTTCCAACTCGATACAAAACCGTTCTTGAACGGTTACGAGTATGTGCAGTAACGAAAAATGTGTTACTGCGCATAATTATTCGTTATTCAAGAACGGTTTTGTATCGAGTTAGAACAAACTTATAATCATATATTACGTCATTAATGACACACTGAAAGACTGAGAAGAACTTTATTAAAGCCGTATAGATATGTAATAGGTAAATAATGGGTAAATACCTACAAAGGTGTATGTATCACGAACGTACCTTTTCTTCTTTCACTTGTGTCGCACTGAAAAAAGCCTCTGAGAAGCACCATATATAAATATTGGTGTCATTGCCATCAAAATTACTTCTATTCACAATATTTTTACGTCTAATTTTACATATTATATGTGGTTCGACACTTACCAAACAGCGTATACATATTTTACTATTTTACTTTTGAGTCGATTTTTTGCTTGCAAGTGTACATTAATATTGTCTATTTAAAAAAAAATAGAATTATATGTTTATCTTACCTTGCGTTCTAGACACCAAACTTGAACTTTTAGCGATACAAGTAGCAGTTTCTAGTTTGTCACCAGTAAGCATCCATATTTTAATACCTGCATTGCGCAATAATTCCAGAGTAGCACGTACATTATCCTGTAATTTGTCTTCTACGCCAGTAATGCACAACAGTTCCATTTCTCTCTCCAAAGATTCAACCACTTGAGCCACTTGGGCCACTCTGTCAGTTGTTGAACACTTGGCAGCATTATAACGGGCCTTAAATATTAAAAATAGTGATAATTATTGTATTAACTGATTTTATTAAATTGACTCTTTAACACTGACGTATGAAATAATGTATGTTTATTGTTTAAAAATCTTACTAAAATAAATAATGAGATTTTTTAAAATATACTCGAATATAGGTACACTAATCACAAAAAGTATCACATAGTTTTTGAAACAGAAAAAAAGTTTAAAAATAATTTTTAATTTTTAGCAGAATGTTGTAATACTCGACTATCGTCTTCTTTAGGTGTCTACAAACCCATAACATTTCAAGTTGAAGCGTGTGTTTGCAGAAGAAAACAGTAAATAAAACCTCATAAATATATAAAAATACTGGGTATTTTCCCATTGATTTTGATTTAGTAAATAAAACGTTCCATCAAAACGTAATATCTTGCTGATGTTATGGGAATCCACCAATCCAGTGTTTGAAGTGCTTTAAGCAGGTACAGAGAAAGTGGAGGATACACAAGAAGACCAGTTCCAGGACTTCCCAGGTGCACGAACCCCGCAAAGAATGTTATTTACATCTGCAGACTTTGCGTACACATCATGTTACAGCTAGACAACTGCGAAATGATCTTTACACATCCCGTGGCCCGTAATGTTCGGTTCGTAAAGTGCCAATTCGGTTAGAAACAGATTTAGGGAATTTGGAATCAGACCCAGAATGCCTGCTACTGCTCCACTGTTAACGAGTGCACACTGTATAGCTCGTTTAAGTTTTGCACCAGAACATGTCGATTGGGATATTAACGACTGGACTAAATATTCTTTTTACTGATAAGTCAAGATTTGCACTTTGTGGATCTGCGCCAATGGGAGCAAGAATAGGATATTACCTCCGAATTCTACTGCATGGATTTTAATGAAATTTTGGGCCTAGTTTCGGCCTAAAAATTTTGGGCCAAAATCGACAGTTTCTCTGTTATTTCAAGTTGAATACACCGATTTGAGCATGCAACAAAAACACAAACTCTTCTTACCTACCATATCCCTCTTTGTATTTTCACTAGAAGATTTATGAAGGAACGAATCTCTTTGTTTTTTTATAACCTACAGAAATAGTTTATATAGTTTTTTTGTTAGATGCATAGTTTTTAAGGTATTCGCAAAAATCCGTTAGAAAAGGTGTAATTTTTCAATGAAAATGGCCAATTTTCAATCACCAATAACTCAAAAAGTATCAAGTTTTCAAAAAATAATCATAGAATAGTTTTTGCTTAAAATTAGGTTCTCTAGCTTTTTCCGTGGCTATTTTAACCAAAACATTTTTCACCTCCGAGAAGGGGTGGGGACCACCCTCAAGATAAAAGCGCACATCGGCATAGGGTAGACTTTGTTTCTTCAGCTATTCCCTACTTACTGTGAAAATATCAAGTAAATCGATGTAGTAGGATGGAATTCGGAGCCAAATACCCTCATTGACTGCCCTAATCCGACAGACACTCTGCATTGTCGGATTCACAAAGTGGAAACCTAAACTCATCAATAAAAATAATATTAGTCGTTAATATCCCAATAGACATGTTCTGGTGCAAAACTTAAACGTGCCATATGGTGTGCCCTCGTTAACAGTGGAGCAGTAGCAGGCATTATTTTGGCTCTGATTCCAAGTTCTCTTAATCTGTTTTCTAAACGAATTGGCACTTTATACGAACCGAATATTAGGGGCCACGGGCTGTTGAAAGATCATTTAGCAGTTGTCTAGCTGTAACGTGATGTGTACGCAAAGTCTACAGATGCAAATAACGTTCATCTGTGGGGTTCGTGCACCTGGGACGTCCTGGAACTGGTCTTCTTGTGTATCCTCCACTTTCCTTACAACTTCTTAAATCTCTTGAAACGCTGAATTCAATTTAACCCACAATTTGAGCTGCTTGTTCTTTCTTTCTCCCCTTCCTTGTACCCTATCAGGGTGTCGGTTTTGGGATCGCTATTTTAATTTACATTCACCCATATCTTCCATTCTTTTCTGTTTTCCGCCATTATTTTTAATCCCTCGAGTGATTTTCCTTTAATTTTTCCCGCCTCTACTATTTCCTGTATCCATTTTTTTCTTGGTCTGCCTCTTTTTCTTTTTGCAATGTTCCTTGCTTCGTGGACTCTTCTCGTAATTCTGTTGGGTTGCATCCTCATCAGATGCCCATACCAATTCATTTGTCTCTTTTTTAGTTTATTCATTATTGGTTCTTGGTTGGCCATTCTCCTAATAGTCTCGTTGCTTAATCTATCCCATTTTGTCTTTCCAACTATCCTTCTTAAATGTCTCATCTCCATTGCATTTATTCTGCTCTTATGTTTTTCCAGAATTGTCCAGTTTTCACTTGCGTAGAGCACAGTCGGTATCACTATTGTGTTATATATGTTTATTTTTGTCTCTCTTGCAAGTTCTCTTTTCCCCAGTATTGGGGCTAAGGCATAGTATAACTTGTTTGATTTCTTTGCTCTATTTATTATTTCCCAGTCTATTTTTCCGTCGTTAGTAATGATACTTCCCAGGTATTCGTAAGTTGTAACTATTTCCAGTTCTGAGTTTTTGCATTTTATCTTCATTTCATTATCTTCTTTGCCGTTTTATCATTATCTTACCTTTTTCCTCGTTTGTTCTAACGTTATATTACTCATTTTCTGTAAGAACGTACCTCCTCATTGAAAACTCAGCAGATCAAATTTTCGAACACAAATGTCCAAAATAAATATTTTCCTTTAACAACATTTTGTTTACTGTTTGTTCTTTCGGCAAAAACACGCTTCAACTTGAAATGTAATGGATTTGTAGGCCCCTAAAGGAGACGATGGACGAGTATTATAACATTCTGCTAATAATTTAAAATTATTCTTAAACTTTTTTTGTTTCAAAATTATGCGATACTGTTTGTAATTAGTGTATAAAACTATTAAAAAAATTAAGTTTAACCCCACCTTTGAAAATAATATGCCATGTCGCTAAACAAGTGAGTGTGAAATCTGTCGAATTCCATTCTTACCTCAAATTCCAAATATTGCTCTTCTGTAAGATTTTTCTTAGCAACAACTAATGTTCTCAAACCATCCCTAGCCATATTTCCAACTTCTTCGTCTAGCCAATCTGTATATTGGACGATTGCGGACATGACCATATCGGCACCTTTCAGGTAGAAAATAATTTCTCCCGTATACAAGCTCTAAAAATATTCATTTATTATGGTTTTCATAGTTTTACATATTTTTTGTTTAAAAAATTGTTAAATTCCTTTGTAAAAATATTTATAAAAAATCACTAAAAAGGGCTACATCATAGAATGTTTTCGAAATAATGATTCCATCATCAGTGCTTATCACCTAAAATAAGTATAACCTTTTAAGTTAAGACAAACGTGAGGTTATATTTTGTCTAAGGTTGAAAAAAATTTACAAATTGGTTATATTTACAGGTCACATTACATGTTCGAGCCACCAATATATGTGTGTAAAAACCCTTAGGTATATATAAAATTTTAAATTGTGTACATTATACACTGCGGTGCAAAAAAATCGATCCACTAAAAATTTGGTAATTTTTTATGTTTTGAATTTCCTAAACCTGTTGATCATCATTTAAGTGATTTTTTACCACGTTATAGCCTTATCCATTGACAATGTCGATGTAATAATATTGTTGCTAGACAGTTAAACTGTCATTGTATACCGGGTGTACGAATCAAACTGTGTTTTTTTCTCAAAGTTCGCATCACCCTGTGGATTATTCTGGCATTTATAAAATACTGAAATTAAAACCCAACTATAGCCTCAGGTTTTCTTAACATTTTGTCTTTCGATTCATTCGCTTATGTTGAATAATAAAAAGTTGCATACTTTAACAACTGGCCATGTTCGTCATCAGTACAGGGTGTTTCTAAATAAGCGCGACAAACTTTAAGGGGTAATTTTACATGAGAAAATAATGACAATTTACTTTATAATCATATGTCCGCAAAGGCTTCGCTTCCGAGATACGGGATGTTCAATTTTTTTTTACAAACTGACGATTTATTTATTGCTTTAAAACCAGTTGAGATATGCAGATCAAATTCGGTGGGTTTTAAAACGTAGTTATTGCACATTTTTTTACATACAATTAAGAATTTTATATTCACCATTGACGTGCGTACGGGTAATATTATCGGTCATAATACCCGTTGGCGCGCCACTGGTGAATATTAAATTCTTAATTGTATGTCAAAAAATGTGCAATAACTACGTCTTAAACCCCACCAAATTTGATTTGCACATCTCAACTGTTTTTTTTTTATTTTTTTTTTATAATTGGCTTTGGCATAATCTCAACTGGTTTTAAAGCAAGAAGTAAATCATCAGTTTATAAAAAAAATTGAACATCCCGTATCTTGGAAACGAAGCGTTTGCGGACATATGATTATAAAGCAAATTGTCATTATTTTCTCATGTACAATAACCCCTTAAAGTTTTGCGCAAATATTTTAGAAACACCCTGTACTGATGACGAACATGGCCAGTTGTTAAAGTACCTAACTTTTTTATTATCCAACATAAGCGAATGAATCGTAAGACAAAATGTTAAGAAAACCTGAGGCTATAGTTGGGTTTTAATTTCAGTATTTTATAAATGCCAGAATAATCCACAGGGTGATGCGAACTGTGAGAAAAAAACACAGTTTGATTCGTACACCCGGTATACAATGATAGTTTGACTGTCTAGCAACAATATTATTACAGGGATATTGTCAATGAATAAGGCTATAACGTGGTAAAAAATCACTTAAATCGGACAACAGGTTTAGGAAATTCGAAACATCAAAAATGACCAAATTTTTAGTGGATCGATTTTTTGCACCGCAGTGTATTATAAAATTAGATGTGATGCTTAAAATATTACTGGATTTAAATACCAGGCATCACATGACTCACCCCATGTGGGTTGCAATGTCAAGAGGGTAGACCTCACATAAATAAATTCAAGTAGCAACCAAATTTAATGGCATTTCTTGAACAATGTCAGAACTAGACTGTCAATGTACCATGAAAAACTGTAATTGTATGTATTGTTACTTTAGCCAAAGAATTTAAAATTTTATGGTGATATATAAAATAATGACGGTATCAGACATCAATGTGTTGTTGAATTGCCAGCTTTAGTTAAATTGTGGCTTATTTCCCATTTAAAATAGTTGATTACAAAAATGCACAAGGAAATAGCTTCAGAACAACATCAATGTGTTGGGGTTAAAATTAATCTACCCTAAATATACCAGATGGAAAATAGCCAATGAATGTAAAATCAAATGTGAGTGTGATAATATTTAGGTTATAGGTAAGCAATTATCATTACTACAACCTAAAAATATTATCACACTCCCATTTGATTTTACATCCATTCTCCGTGTCCTTTTCAATTCTGATGGAAAAACTCAACGGATTCTTATGGATTTTTGGCTGCTGATTTCGAATTTTGAGGGTGGATTTCGATCCGAGTGGTCAAAAAATTGTTATAAACAATTTAATTGTTTATAAGGCTCTGGCTCATAAACTAAAAGAGATAAAAAAAATGTTTCAAATAAAATTTGTTCCTTAATAAAAAACGAAGGAAAAAACGTTTACTAAACTTAAATCCAACAATTAGAACTTAAGATATCGTAAAATTAGTGCACAATGCAAATTGCCAAATAAGTATTTTTCGAAACTTTATCGATCCTAACTCGGGTTCTACTCAATAAAATGAGCCTTAGAAGGTCTCATTTTAAAGCTTAATTAATAGGCTTTCAAACAAAGTTTGTTAAATTACTTGATCTTCATTTATTTTAAAGTTATACCCGTTTGAAGTTATAATTTTCTTAAAAAAATTGTACATTAATTGGTGTATAAGAGTTTTAAGCAAATTTGAGCTATAAACATTTATACTTTAATTAAAAATAATGATAGAACTCAGAAGGAACAATTTGAGCTTATGAAAATGTTCGTAAATTTATTTTTGGCCAAGATGTCGATATTTTAATGGCGCGCTATGAGGCGCAAGATTGGCTCACAGCGTAAAGGTTCACGCGCTAACTTCTCGATGCAAATTATAATTTCTATCTATATTGTATTTAATATACGTTATCTTCATTTTTCATTTTTGAAGATCCTAATAAAATTTTATCATATAATTTTTATAATTAAATCATCATACTCTACCTCGTATCACCTTTCATTCTATTTAATTTGTCTTCTATTTTTTGTATTAAACGAGAATATTAAAAACTAATATTTCAGAAATACAACTAAAAAGTAAGTTGATATTATTTATTATTACTATTTTTACAGACATTTTCTTTCATACATCTGCATCGAGATATACAGGGAATCTCAGATTTTTTACATCTGCATAAGTTCTTAGAGCAATTTTTACAGACACATGGTGGTACTAAATCTGATCTTGAAGGCATTAAAATTAAAACTTTGAGCTTCAGAGTTTTGTTATCTATAGGCCATTCCACGAATATACGACTGCTTTGGATTATCGCGACAACGAATATTTTAGTGTACAACATAAGAAGTACGAAAGTAAATGGCTCTAATAATTATTCCAATAAACAACAATGTAATTTTCAATTTACTTTCGTTCTTCATATTTTGCACAGTAAAATATTCGTTGTTAAGGTGGTATGACACAATGTTAAAATTTATATAGTTTTTAGGTACAGTTACCGTCACTATTTCAAAACCAATCTTCAACTTAGGGATATGTTCGTGAACTGTAGACTTTCTATTTTAATAGTATCTAGTTAAAATTTCCAAAGAAAGCAGTATATTTTTTATAACTGTACTTAAAGGAGTCCATGTCATAACTTACGTCGTAACTTGTTGTAAAAATTCGTTTTGCATAATAATTTTTGAACTTGGGTAGAAAATAACTATCAGAAACGATTAACTATGCAAAAAGCTTTATTTTAAATAAAATTTCATTGTCCGTACTGCCATAATTTTTAAATTAACTGTACCTAAAGGTAAAAATTATTGTTAAAAGCTGCAATCTGGGGATTTTGTTCATATTACAGCAATAAGTTGGCATTTTTCTAGTGATAAATTAGTTCCGCTGTCACTTAATAGATGAGAAGATGAGTTCACGTGTCATTTAGTAGATGGCAGCAGTGATGTATTAAATGACGACAGATGCGCGTTTGCCGGATTTTAAGAAAATCTGCAAACAATTGAAAACGAGTTTTATAACCACGGAAATATGATGAATCACGCGGTTTTGTTTAGAAAAGTGGCCCCACCCCCTCCCAGCACACATTTTGGGCCTTGTTTGACTTTCAATCATGATTGTATAACGTCACAGTGTCTTAACAATACAAATATACATTTTTTATGCTTGAAACCGTGTGGTTATACAAATGGTTGAAAGTTAAACGAGGCTCAAAGTGTTTACTGGGGGATTATACTAGTTTTGACATAATACATAGATAACATAAGCTCTAGTATATATGTTATGTGGGGCGTATCTAAAAAACAATTTCAGTTTTATTCACTTTCTGGCAAATTTAATTTTTATAGGGCCGCAAATAATGCATTGTTCGGATACAATTAGCGTCTCTTTGTAAAGACGATGACATCGACATTTTTACACACACTACACATGCCAATGACCATTAGTATTTGTTGAGGCATTATCCTAATAAAAAAATTGTAGACAAAACAATATTGTATAGTCATTGATTAATTTATGTCAAATATTTCAGTAAGTGAAAAAAAAAATATTGAAATTTACTGGATTAATAATTAGATAAACCGATATGCAGACGATACAGTTGTGGTTGCTAGCAGTATTGATGAACTTCAGCATCTTATGGACAGGGTACCTACAAAGAGCGAGTAAAAAAAGAGAATTTAACCTTCAACAAAAATGGACACTGGTGAGCAAAACTCAACAACCTGCCAGACAATTGAAAATAAAAAACCAATTCAACACGTACAATTATATGTATACCTTGGAACAGTTGTCAACTCGAAATGGGATCAAACAACCGAAATACGATGTAGAATTGAAAATGCCAGAGCTACATTTAACATGAGAAATATATTCAATAATTGCGACATATATGTCCCACTAAAAATATGGCTGCTAAAATGCTATGTATTTCCAGTCTTGTTGTATGGAGCAGAGACCTGGACAATAACGGAAACATTATCGAAAAGGCTAGAGGTATTCTAAATGTGGGTGTACCGACGTATCCTCAAAATATTCTGGACGACCCACACCACCAACGAAGAGGTATTGCGCCGAATGGGAAAACAAAAAGAAATATCTTTCACAATTAAAAAACGAAAACGTGAACACCTCGGTCATATATTATGAGATATGATAAATATCGTATACTGCAGCTGATAATATAGGGTAAAATAGAGAGTAAACGTGGACCCGGAAGAAGAAGACACTCATGGCTTCAAAACTTACGCCAATGGTTTGGACTAACATCGATCGAGTTATAGACACGCTGTAAACAAAATTAAAATTGCTATGATGACAGCCAACGTCCACAACGGACAAGGCACATGAAGAAGAAAAATTAGAAATGAGATGAAAATGTAAAATTTTCCGAGGAAAAAACTTCCCGTGTTGACATTCCAACATACAAATCAATGGTATCACCCTTTAGAGTTCCCAAAGCTTCATATACCTGAGCACAGAGCTAAACAGTCAGCTAGACTAGACCACTCAAAAAATGCTCTGTAACCCCAAGCTATCAGTCACAATAAGATTGAGAACACTAAAGTGTTTATGTGTGGTGTCTATTACTGTATGGCTGTGAGACCTGGACATTAAAACAGTATGATGTCAACAAACTGAATTCATTCGAAATGTGGATGTACCGCAGAATGCTAAGAATAAGCTGGACCAGCAAAACTACAAATGAAGAAGTACTGGAAATAATGAACACACGTCCTCATCTGGTCAATACAATCAAAATTAGAAAGACGTCATATCTAGGACACATAATGCGCCATAGGGAATTTGAGCAGTTTCAGGTAATATTAGAAGGCAAAATCGAAGGTAAACGGGGTATAGGAAGAAAGAAAAAATCCTGACTCCGAAACATCAGAGATTGGACCAACACAACAGGGAATGACTTAATCCATCAAGCCCAGAACAGAGAGAAATTTGCCATATTGATCGCCAACCTCAATAGAGAAGGCACTTAGGAGGAGGAGGACAACGCAAGAGACCCTAAGAGGTAGTTTTCTGTCCCGATTAAACCCCGATTAGCTAACCAGGACATAAAATACCGGTCCTAAGGCTCAAAGATAGATAGAAAGTAACTTGTGAAGTGGTTACGATTGATTTGATTTAAGATGATAATTAGGGGCTGATTTTCCCGAGGTTTTTTATCAAAAAAAGGGACCAACCATATTTTGAGCATTTGCTTAGTTTTGATGCTACAAACTTAAAAAAAAAACAAAAATAAATATTTTTTAAATACTTTAAAAAAGTTGTAATGAGTTTTCCCCAAAAAAGTGCATCATTTTTTGGTTATTTCACGTTGAAATATTCACTTTGAAATTTGACGGATATGAAACTACACTTAGCTACAACTTTGTTTCAACTGGGTCCATAGAGTTCATACATATATAGACCTGGATCCCGCGTACCTAAAAAAAGTTGATTAATAGCAAGCTGAAAATTTGTTAATAGCTTGACGGTGTCTAGTCGGACAAATTTTGATGTATGGGAACACTGGAACAGGGGAAGTTTTATTTGTGGAACAGCTTAAAAATTTGGAACGTTAGACTACGAAAACGTTCCATGTATTTTGTCGGACAGAACTTCCAATTGATTTTACATGTAAAAATCAGACTGGTGTTTATCACCAACTGGGTATTTTAATGAGTGGAACACGAAGAACATGTCAAATGACAGTAATCAAGTCGGTTAGTAATATAGTAATAGCAGTCTGATGTTTGCATGAGAGTTTAATGAAAGGGTAACAAATAAATTGGATGTTCTGTCCGACAAAATACCTGGGATTTCTTCGTAACCCCTGTTAATTATAATGCCCATTTGGTGACAAATAGCAGCCTGATTTTTGCATGAAATTTTAATCAACGGGTAACAAATCAATTGGAAGTTCTGTCGGACAAAATACATGTGACGTTTTCGTGGTCTGACCGTTCCAAATTTTTAAACTGTTCCACAATTAAAACTTCCCCTATTTCAGTGTTCCCTCCCGTACATCAAAGTTTGTCCGACTATACACCGTTAAGCTATTAACAAATTTTCAGCTTGCTATTAATCATCTTTTTTTTGGTACGCGGGATCCAGGTCTAATACACCATTTTTTTATACTTTTTTAGAAGCTACATATTTTTGCTAAGAATGTTTTTTCGGATAAAATACTTTTTGAGTTATTTGTAAAAGCCGCCTAAAACGTGTTTTTTACTCGCAAATAACTCAAATATTAATTAAGTGAAAAAATCCTATAGAACAAAAGTTGCTTAGAATAAGTCAGTTGGGTACCCTGAGATGGGGTAAAACTCACGCTCAGGGCAAAATCTTACATCGGCACACTATCAGCTTTTCTTGGTTGACATGTTACCTATGTGTATGCAAAATTTCATGTTAATCCAAGCGATTATTTAAAATTTAGAGCAAAAAGCGTGATTTAATGTATATATTTCCTACTTGTATTTCAAACAATTACAAATTTCTTTATCAGTTTAAAATAAATATTTTTGATGCTGTTCTGAATAAAATCATTTTTTTGGTAAAATTGTGGCTTATTTCCCATTAAAAATAGTTTATTATAAATATTTTAGACCAGGTAAAGAATTAATAATTATTGTCGTCTGAAGACAAATATTACAAATATAATCTAAATACAATAAGTGATCAAATATTTTCAAATGAAACGTTTTGTATCTATTACCATTGTTTAAAAAAAGATAAACATTTGTCTAGTTATACAATGCTATCTATTAATAGTAACAATTTACCATTTCCAGGTAAAAAATTAAACACCCTCATCAAGTACAATACAAGTACGATTGAAGGCGAACGGTACCGATCGATCGGTATAACGATCATAAGTTCTCTTTAGTAGGTACTTGGCAATGGCAACAACGCCGTCGTTAATAGAATTAAAATTCGTCGTTATTAAAATGTTCGAATATATATACGTGCTGCCATCTACTGAAAGAAATTGTTAAACGTTAGTTCCTATGATCAACAACCATTTTGACTGCGGCGTTTACATACCCCCTTAAGATAATCCAAAACAGTAGTATATTCGTGGAATAGGGTATATATTATCCATATACAAGTGGATCAAGTTCTTTTGCAGTATCTTCGAGGCACGTTAATTGTGTGTACACCACTAAAATGCTCGTTTTATATGCAATTGGATTGAGTTTGATGTTGGTGGCATATCTTGCAAACTTTGTTTGGAAGTCTATTAATTAAGCTTTAAAATGAGACCATGAAAAGCTCATTTCAATGCGTAGAAGCCGAGTTACGATCGATAAAGCGTAGAAAATACTTACTTGATTGTGAGCCGATCTTGCGCCTCATAGCGCGCCATTAAAATATGGACATCTTGGCCAAAAATAAACTTACGAACATTTTCATAAGCTCAAATTGTTCCTTTTGAGTTTTTCTATCATGATTGTTAATTATGAGTATAAATGTTTATAGATCAAATTTGCTTGAAACCCTTATAAACAAATTAATGTACAATTTTTTTAAGAAAATTATAACTTCAAACGGGCATAACTTTAAAACAAATCAATAAAAAGTAATCTAACAAACTTTGTTTGGAAGCCTATTAATTAGGCTTTAAAATGAGACCTTCTATGGCTCATTTGCATGCGTAGAAGCCGAGTTACGATCGATAAAGCTTCGAAAAATACTTATTTTGCAATTTGCATTGTGCACTAATTTTACAATATCGTGAGTTCTAATTATTGGATTTTAGTAAATGTTTTTTTCTTCGTTTTTTATTAAGGAACAAATTTTATTTGAAACATTTTTTTATCTATTTTAGTTTATGAGCCAGAGCCTTATAAACAATTTATAAACAATTAAATTGTTTATAACAATTTTTTGACCACTCGGATCGAAATCCATCCTCGAAATTCGTAATCAGCAGCCCAAAATCCATAAGACACCGTTGAGTTTGTCCATCAGAATTGAAAAGGACACGGTGACCCCTCTGGCGCCTAGACTATATACTTATTTTAGGTGATAAGCATTGAAGATGCAATCTTTATTCAGAAAACGTTCTGTGATGTAGCCCTTTTTAGGATTTTTTTTTATAAAAATGCCTTTTACAAAGAAATTTAACTATTTTTTCTAACTTATGGTATACAGCCAGCTACAGGAATTTAATTTCCTCGAGGATTTTAGATTTTGTTGATTTACCTTAACAATAATTCCCATTCTTTTAGTTTCGCTGGTAAAAGGAAATATCTGTAAAATGGCATAGTTCATAAATCTACCATTAGGGGTTCTAAGTTGCATCGAGTTCAAATCTCTGTTGCTCAATGTAAGTCCAACTTGATGAGTCCAATGGACCAAAGCTACTTCGTCTGGACTGGAAGCTTGGTACGTGACATCCTTATCTGGCATTTGTAAATGTTGATCTGCTTCAGTTTCAGAAGTAAAAGATCCAGAATCTAATAATATTAATAACATTAATTTGTTAAATTTGAAATTAATTCATAACTATGTATTATTTTCTTACACATTGCATAAGACTTTATATTGTTTTTGGTATCAAATTTTATTTGAACTATTATTTAATATTACTTTTAATAAAAGTACAAGTTTTAGAAGTCTGAAATAAAATTGGGATGAAAGTAGTCCATTGTTAGAGTGCGGGAATATCTCGAAAAAGTTACAACTCAAGAGGCAACATCAGCGCGCGGAAAACGCTTTCCAAGATTGCGGCTTTAATTTTCAATATTTTTTCGAGATATTTGACACACATATTCGTAATACATATAGGAAAGAATGGCGGTACAGAGCCCAACTTGAGAAATATGTTAGTATACAGGGTGATTGATTAGTGGGGTAAAGCTCAATAGATCCGCTATAGTAATAGATAGCAATAAAAGTTAATAACAAAAATTTTAGCCACCTTTGAGCTTCACATTACAAAATTAGTTAGAATTTTACAGGGTGTTCGATGACATAGTGGTAGATCAAACTTATGTTTTTTTAAATGGAACACCCTATATTTTATTTTATATTCGAAATCCTGTTAACTTCTCCATCACAAAAATATAAAGGTTTGTAATGTTATACAGGGTATTTACAAAGTTATAACCAATTTTGTATGAAAATCGTAACAAGTTCAACTCCCTGTATAAATAAAAATAAGCACAACAGCAATGGTTTATTAATGCCATATTTTTTTATTTATTGTCAAAATTTTTAAGAATTATTGATATTGCTAATTTTCTTTATATCAAATACAGGGTGAGTCAAAACGCAAGTACATTATTTTCTCAGTAATGTTAAATGGAACACTCTGTATTTTATATCATTATTGAAAAGTAACATTAACGTACTTTAATTTTTATATAACATTCCCTATGCCCAAATTTATTAGTTTTCGAGATATTTTCATTTTTCAGAGCAAATTATTTTAGGTGTTTAAATTTATCTAAATTTTAAGTAAGCCATGACGGAATTGACAATTGACGATTACTGATTACCAATCCGGTAATCAAGTGGTAGGGGAGCAAAGTATGCTAAATGTGCAGTCACTCGAGCGCTTTGGGGACCTATTGGGTTGTGAAGAGTAGGTCCTAAAACCAAAAAAAGAGTAAAGTTTTCCATTTTAGTGGGCGCTTGCCATTTTTTAATTTAGTTTTCCATTTCCAACAATCGTTTTTTCCGATTATAACGCCATCTATCCATAATTCGAAAAAATGTTTCGAATAAAAATTACTTATTTTTACGTAAGGAATCCAAATCTGCAATAAAAAATGAGGGCTCCTATTTAAGATTTTAAAGTAACCCCCCGCCCCACATCCATGGGGGGTCGTGTTTAGTACCATTCGATAGATTTTTCAAAAATATTGAATAAGTGTATTTTACAGTTTTTCGATCTGATGTTCATTTCGCGAAATATCGCGGGATTCGTATTTAAAATAATAAATTTACCCCCCACCCCTCTCCGTGGGAAGTCGTGTTTGGTATCATTCGATAGATTTTTAAAAAATATTGGGCATATATTTTTTAGTTTTTCGATCTGTCATTCATTTCGCGAAATATTCGCTTTTTTCTTGTGAAACTTTGGTACTCACCCATTTCCTTACGCCCGGCTCAAATCGTCAGATTTTTGAAATATACACTCTTTTGCATGTACTTAACTTACCTTATCTTAAAATATAAAGGAAAAGATTCCTCTCATTGGCTGTATACCATAATAAAAACTTACTAATGAAGTAAAAACCTCACATGTAGGTAGGTGGTATATAATTTATTAAAAAATTTTTTCTAAAAATGATCCAAGATGGATAAAATCACAAACGTTTTCGGACCAATCAGTCCATCATCAGGTGGTAGAAACTTCAGATCCAAAGTAGTTGGAACTAGCTACATATTTAGGTCAAAAGACCTTAATGTAATAATAATTATGCCATTTAGGCTACAAAAAGACAGTCTGTCAGTTTGAGGCCAAGATGAAGACCACTTTGTAATACCGTTGCAATTTAATTTCTTGTGACATCGACTTATTGTCGACATTTTTGTAGCCTAAATGGCATAATTATTATTACATTAAGGTCTTTTGACCTAAATATGTAGCTAGTTCCAACTACTTTGGATCTGAAGTTTCTACCACCTGATGATGGACTGATTGGTCCGAAAACGTTTGTGATTTTATCCATCTTGGATCATTTTTAGAAAAAAATTTTTAATAAATTATATACCACCTACCTACATGTGAGGTTTTTACTTCATTAGTAAATACCTTATCTTAATCTGGCAATTTCGAGGTTTTTTAAGGATAGATTTTTTTTCGGACCCCCTTAACGAACTCCCCTGTGTTAAGAGCCAATATATGGTAGAGGTACATCTGCAGGGTACCAGGTTTCTCCCATATGCTAATCTGACGCGCTCGAGTAACTGCAAAAATCCCCGCTTGGGCTCCCCTACCAAAGGTAACAATGTAGCAAATAAAGAAATAAAAATAATTTATTAGTAATACACTCGACAAAAAAAAAACACAACCACAACATGCAACAGTTTTGAAACAATTAAAAACTACTTTTTTATGTAAATGTAACAAATAAAAAAAGAAAATTAGAAATAAAATTTACAAAAAAACACACAAACACAAAATACAACATTTTGTGAAGACAATTAAACACTACTTTTGTATTTAAATGTAACAATGTAACAAATAAAGAACGAAAAATAATTTATCAGTAATACATTTTGTAAAAAAACATGTTTGAAAAAATTAGAACTACTTTTAATAAAATATTTTTAATATTTAATTACATAAGGTGTTCAAAATTACCTCCTAACACATTTATGCACGCCTATAAAAACGATCATTGAATGAGCTACTTACTCTACGGAGCATTTGTAAATTAACACATCGAAATACACTTTGTATTCTATTTTTCATCTCATCCCTTGTTGTTGAAGGTATTTCATAAACTTCATTATTAACGTAACCCCAAAAAATCAGTCCAGTTTATTAAATTCTGGTGATTTAGGTGGCTACGCTAATGGTCCATTGAAAAATGAAAATATCTAGAAAACTAATAAATTTAGACATAGGGAATGTTATTTAAAAATTAAAGTACGGTAATGGTACTTTTCAATAGTGATATAAAATACAGGGTGTTCCATTTAAAATTACTGAGAAAATAATGTACTTGCGTTTTGACTCACCCTGTATTTGATAAAAAGAAAATTAGAAATATCAATCATTCTTGAAAATTTTGACAATAAATAAAAAAATATGGCATTAATAAACCATTGCTGTTGTGCTCATTTTTATTTATACAGGGAGTTGAACTTGTTACGATTTTCATACAAAATTGGTTATAACTTTTTAAATACCCTGTATAACATAACAAAACTTTATATTTTTGTGATGGAGAAGTTAACAGGATTTCGAATTTAAAATAAAATATAGAGTGTTCCATTTAAAAAAACATAAGTTTGGTCTGCCACTGTGTTATCGTAACACTCTAACTAATTTTGTAATGTTAAGCTCAAAGGTAGCTAAAATTTTTGTTATTAACTTTTATTGCTATCTATTACTATAGCGGATCTATTGAGCTTCACCCCACTAATCAATCACCTTGTATGGAAATTACTCTATAAATAAATAAAATATTACAAAAACTAGTCTGTACCGCCATTAAGAAGAACAAAAAATACACTTTCTTCAAATAAACTTTTTTATCCCATGCCTAGATTTTATGTACATTGGATTTACTAAAAATCGATTATCTATAACAAGAAATCGAACTTAACTGACTTGGCAACATTTAGCGCGCCTATGAGTATAATAATTATTGTTATCACAATATTGTGCCTTCGTTTTTGATAGTATAGTGTCACTATCACTACCGTACTGCCGACACACTGTTGCCGCACTGTTGAAGGTTAGCAGAATTTTCGAAAAAAAATATTAATGATGCGTTGATGCAGCCTCTTAAAAAAGAAAACCAAAATTTCATTTTTTGTTGAAACATCTTATGTTAAAGCGGAGAATCTTCGGTTATTCTCTATTCCATTCTTAATTGAACACTCTGTATATTGTAAGTGTAAAGATTCTTTGATTATTTCTAGACTGGGACGAATTAATAAAATAAATAAAATAAATACCAGTATCCTTCTTTTCATTGGTTTCATACATAGGAGTAACATTGTGACATAAGGCCAACGCCTGTACTGCATCTTTGATTCTTGTATTTTCACTTCGTCTAAATTTGTCAGAGTTTACTTTTACATTTTCGTTATTATAAGAACTGCGTAATAATGTGCCGACCTGCAATACAAAATAAGGTTAAATACAAAATAAGAATAAATAAAGTTAAAAATATATTCGCTCCGTGCGTGACCACGGTGGGAGTACCCTGAAATGATGACAGCGTGAGGAGCGGCAAAGTATGACAATAATGGAGCTATCTTTGTAATGTCATTGTCATTGTTAGTATAACAAATTTTACCAAGAATGGTAAATAAATGTTGCGTATTTAATTGTGCTACTAATTATAGCCAAAATAGTAAGTGTAGTTTTTATAGATCTCCCATAATTTCATATAAAAATTAGAGAAAAGATTTAAACTAGGAGTAAATTCAAAAGTCAGATTCACACCCAATAATGTCACTATAATAATCACCAGATTCATCTTCTTTTTTGGTTGACCATGTCGGCCTTCGAAATAGTGCAGTAATTGAAGAGTAAAATAGGTTATTACCTCCGAAATTTTTCACTATGAACCGATTTACATGAGATTTTGGAATTAGGCTTATCCTACCCTTAACTTCAAAAGTGATATTTACCCGAACTCCGTTTTTTATTTTTTAATGGAAAAATTGACATTGAGCCATTTTATCGCCAAACGTGTTTAATAATAAAAAGTGACATTGTGAAGTGTTTTCTGACATAATAACCTCATGTTAAACTCATTTTCATCCCCTTGAAAACCGTACAACCCTTGCAAAAAACTCCTAAATTTAAAAAATTTACATATAAATTAATTTAGTATGACAAAAAGATTTAAATATAGAGTAAAAATGATATTTTACGTTTTCTATCTTAATTATCATATTGTTAACCCCCTTTCAACCCTTAAAAACAACCCCTAAATAGAAAAAATGTAAAAAAAATTAATTTGGTTTGACAAGAAGACTTAAATATAGAGTAAATAATATTTTACGTTCTCTATCGTAATTATTTAATTGTTAACTCTTTTCAACCCTTAAAATCAACCCTTCGATTAAAAATTGTATAAAAAATTTCTTTTGATAAACTAAAAAGGATTTAAATATCGTTCCACGTTCTCGAAAAAGCTATGCTGGAAAATCATATGCTCAAGTTCTTTAACCCTTAAAACTACACCTAAATTAAAACATTGAATATGTATCATTTAGTTTTTGGGCCATAACTACTTTAATTTTGAAGCTATCACAACTTATTAAAAAGCATTTGGACGTAATTAAAAGAGCTACACCTTTTTTCTGTATAATATGTAGTAAAAAACCTTTTATTTTGAAATGGTGAAGGGTCAAAGGGCTCGAGAGAGACTGTGGTTGCGCTACCGCGCGCTCTTTAATCATAGTACATTCTTTCACGGTTTTTGCTGTAAAGTTTAAAGAACCGCTTGGATTGACATAAAATTTGGCATACGCATAGCTAACATGTCAAAGAAAAAAAGTGATATGTTGCCGATGTGTGCTTTTGCCCTGGGGGTGAGTTTCACCCTATCTCGGGGGGTGAAAAAATATATGTCCAAGATAAGTCCCGAAATGGATAAACTGACTAATTGTAAGCAACTTTTGTTCTATAGAGTTTTTTCACCAAATCAAAACTTTTCGAGTTATTTGCAAGTGAATATGTTCATTTTTCAAAAAAATAATCACGTTTTTAGACGGCTTTTCGCAAATAACTCAAAACGTAAGCATTTTGTCGAAAAAAAAAAATATTCTTAGCAAAACTATAGCCTATAAAGAAGTGAAAAAACGTCTCTATACCTAGCAAAAGCAGAGTTATAGCTAATGAAAAATAGGTTCATATTCGAAAAATTCCAAATAGAATAATTCAATGTGAAATATCCAAATAATGAAGCATTCTTCGGGAAAACACATAACAACTTTTTTAGGTGTTTAAAAAAGCTTTATTTCTGTTTTTATAAAAAAAATTTCTAGCATAAATGTAAGCAAGTTACGCTCAAAATAAAGTTGGCTCCTTTTGTTTTGGCAAAAAAAAATCAGGAAGATCACCCCCCAATTAGCAACTTAAACGAAATTAATCGTTACCGCTTCACAGGGTACTTTACTTATGTTGTGTTTATATGATCTGTAAGTTTCATCGATTTAAAGTGCTTATTTTTAAAAAAATTTGACTTTAAAGTGAAATTTTTAAAAATTTTTATTTTGAAAAAAATACTTTTTTAAAAAATTAAAAATTGTTAAAGATAGCAAAAATCTTAAACAATAAAAAAGTCGGCTTTACTTTTATGAATATTTTGTATTTTTTGATTTTCTGTAAGACAAAAATTGGTTAAGATTCGGTGTTTCTAAATTTGCATACACTCGTGATAAGTGACTCGTTCAAGCCCCTTTAACTACAGCTTTTTCAAAAATAAGGACTTTGAACCGATGAAACTTACAGATCATATGATCAATACATACGTGAGTAAAAAACTTGTGAAGTGGTAACAATTAAGTTCATTTGAAATGCTAATTAGGGGGTGACTTTCCCTATTTCTTACCATAAAAAGGGACCAACTTTATTTTGAGCGTAACTTGTTTACTTTTGATGCAAAAAAATTTAAAAAAAAAACAAAAATAAGCATTTTTTAAACACTTTAAAAAAGTTAAAATTAGTTTTCTTCAAAAAAGTGCTTCGTTTTTTGGTTATGGCACGTTAAAATATTCCATTTAGAATTTGACGAATATGAACCTATTTTTCATTAGCTATAACTCTGCTTCTACTAGGTATAGTGACCTAATATATACACCATGTTTTTCACTTTTTACGTGCTATAATTCTGATAAGAATTTTTTTTCGACCAACTATTTACTTTTTGAGTTATTTGCGAAAAACCGTATGAAAACGTGGTTATTTTGTAGAAAAATTAACCTATTCACTCGTAAATAACTCGAAAAGTATTAACTTGGTGAAAAACTTTATAGAACAAAAGTTGTTTAGAATTAGTCATTTTATCCATTTCCGGACTTATTTCGAACATATATTTTTCACCCACAAAAGGTGGTGAAACTCACTCCTAGGGCAAAAGCACACATCGGCACAATATCACTTTTTTCTTTGTCTTTTTAGCTATGTGTATGCCAAATTTCATGTCAATCCAAGCGGTTTTTTAAAATTTAGAGGTTTTGCAATATTTTACCTTTAAAGAACGTACTATCAATCATATCTTTGTCAATTTTTTTGTGAGAGGAAAAACAAACAAACCAAAATTTTTGTCAAAAAAAACCTATTTTTTATTATTACACTTTTTTACGTATCTTTCATCATTTTTGAGATATTATGAAAGTAAGGTGTTTTTTTTTAAATTCGAATTTTTTCCCTTAAAATCGTGATTTTTTTTTAATGTGTCCCATGTCCCAAAGCAGCGAAACTGCTAGAATCCATCAAACTCTTTATAGTAAAATTGATTCTAGACGGAATACCATTAATTTTAATTTTGGTGGAAATGGCACTTATGAAATGAATTGATTTAAAAAAAACCATTAGATGTTCCTCTTTTTTCATTACAGCTCACTCATTTTACGTACAAGACTTTTAACAATGCTCATTTCAAAGCTTATTTTAAGCACTATAAAATCCTTTTTCATTATCATGAATAAAATTTATCGCTCTCCGCTAGATGGCATTGAATACATCGATTAATTTCACACAAAATAAAAAACGGCTTTGATCTTCAATATCTCGCTTAATATTGCACTTAGAACACTCTTTAAAAAACCAATTTGTTCATTTTTTTTACCTGCTACAATTTTGTTCAGTATAATACTATCGTTAAAATGCATATTTTTGAAGATATTTGCAAAAAACTGTTGAAAATCGTGAGAAAATTCCGAATTTTCAATTGAAAAGTATTGGGTTTTTGAAAAAACTTTATACATTTGTTGCTTAAAATTAGGTCTTCTATCTATATCTGAGGTTATGTTGAAAAAAAAACAATGTCCACCACCGAAAAGGGGTGGCAACCACCCCCAGGGTGAAAACTGAGTTCGGGTCGATATCACTTTTGAAGTTAAGGGTAGGATAAGCCTAATTCCAAAATTTCATGTAAATCGGTTCATAGTAAAAAAATTCTGAGCTAAAAATCTTCAATGACTGCACTAACGGTAATCCAGTAATCAGTATTAGACAACTTATAATACTAATAACAATAGTACCTCGCTAAAGAGTTCTAAAAACAATAGTTTTTTTTATATAAATGCAACTAAAAATCTAAAAATTAAAGGAAACACAAAAAATCGGCATATAACTTAATAATTAACCTATTAATTTTAAATATCAATACTGTCAAAATTTCATAATTTAATGGAGTAAACTGGCCTGCAGTTGGACCAGTTACAAACAACGAGGGGAATTTGAATTGCTCCTAGTTTAAAAACGAGGATAGATTTTGCCCCTTCTGTTCCGTTTGGCGTTGAAAAGATAAATTATTGTGATGAATTTTTAGAAACCCAATTTTTAATACTACATCCATTTTATACATAAATTGTAAAAATATCGTTAAAAAACTAATTTATTAGGCCGCGGATTATATGTAAGTTACATATTTTTACATATATTACATATTTATAGATTTTTTGAAAAAAGTGCATATTTAAGTGGTAAATACATATATTTACATATTTTCGTCACTTTACTCTGCAATGGAAATCCTGAAAACCATTAAGATGTAATTATGCAGGGCCTGTCCGTTTATTGGGAAGTTTTTAATCAATGTTTCTAGGTACTATTTACCTGAGATCTTAACAATTCTTAATCTCCGCAAATTGACTTGACCGACTTGGATGTGGGGCCTGGCATTAACCAGAAATAGTCATAAAATGAACTAATATTTATTTTTCATTTATAATTTGAATAGACTTACAGCTCCCGGAACGAGTCAGTATAGCTTTCTTGGGCTTCAGTTCAGCGATGCTTTTAGTTGGGTGCAAACGTGTTTAAATTGTTAAGAAAATGTCGAAAGTGAAATTTAATGTGCTGTGGATTAAACCGTACGCAGAACTTCAAATGGAAAGTAAAAATGTGTTCTGCACGGCATGTTCAAAAATTGTAAGTAACTTTTAATGAAACAAAAGTTTGCATTTCGTTTATTTTTAATTCGCGTATTTATTAAACATACATCACTCTAAATATTTATTCAATTTCTTCTTGCTTCAGATTAACGTCGATACAAAATTTCACGTGCATCAGCATGTCAAAACAGCCAAACATACTGCAAATACAAAAAGGATTAGAAATGGGAAAAAAATCAACAATAATTGAAAAAGTGTTTTAATTCGGGTTCATTAAGCAACGACAAAACACAATTTAATGAAGATATGTGCAAGGCAATGGTTGCTTCTAACATTCCATTAAAAAAATTGAATAACGTTAATCTAAGATAATTTTTGGAAAAATATTGCAAGTTTAATATCCCGGATGAATCCACGTTGAGGAAATCAAGTGTCGACTCTATACACGGTGTTAGTAAATAAGTATGAAAAATTTTAAGGGCTAATGCTATGTGAAAAAATAATGCCAATTTGCTCTATAAACATATGTCCGCAAATGCTTCGTTTGCGAGATACGGGGTGTTGAAATTTTTATTTCAAACTGTTAATTTATTTATTGCTCTAAGACCAGTTGAGCTATGAAAATAAAATTTGGTGAGTTTTAGGAGGTAGTTATTGCGCCTTTTTTGACATACAATTAAGAATTTTGTATTCATCATTGGCGCCCATACGGGTAATAGTCTGAATTTTTTTAAAGAAAAAAATAGTACGCCACAGAGATATTTCAAATTAAAAATTATTTTAAAATTCCACGTTTAATTTTTGATAAAAAACCTTTCTTGCCTTTTTTTCATCTGATGCACCGTTTTTATGCAGAAAAATAAAACATCTTGGCGCGTATTTTTCATTTCCTAGTACATCCTCAAGAACTATCCAATATAATAATACTAAACTAGAACAATAACAGAAAATATTACTAATAAGATTTCAACTAGGTGCAAAGCTGCAAAAAATGTTTAAAATGATCTCCTTTACACGTAACAGAAGAATTTTATATTCATCATTGGCGCGCGTACGGGTAATGGTCTGAATTTTTTGAAGAAAAAAATAGTACGCCACTGAGATGTGTCAAACTAAAAATCATTTTTGAATTCCTCGTTCAATTTACGACAAAAAATCTTTCTTACCTTTTTTCATACGAGGCGCCGTTTTTATACAAAAAAATAAAACATCTTAACGCTTACAAAGTATTTGAGGTAGTTTTCATAATATGCATAGAAACTTAGTTCAAATACTTTGTAAACGTTAAGATGTTTTATTTTTTTACATACAAACTGCACCGCATATGAAAAAAAGGCAAGAAAGATTTTTTGTTGCAAATTGAACCAGCAATTCAAAAATGATTTTTAATTTGACATATCTCAGTGGCGTACTATTTTTCTCTTAAAAAAATTCAGACCATTACCCGTACGCGCGCCAATGATGAATATAAAATTCTTCTATAACCTCTAAAGGAGATCATTTTTAACATTTGTTGTAGCTCTGCACCTAGTTAAAATCTTATTAGTAATATTTTCTGTTATTGTTCTAGTTTAGTATTATTATATTGGATATTTATTGATAATGTATTAAAAAAATGAAAAATACGCGTCAATATGTTTTATTTTTTTGCATAAAAACGGTGCACCATATGAAAAAAAGGCAAGAAAGGTTTTTTATCATAAATTAGACGTGGAATTTAAAAATAATTTTTAATTCGAAATATCTCAGTGGCGTACTATTTTTTTCTTTAAAAAAATTCAGACCATTACCCGTAGGCGCGCCAATGATGAATACAAAATTCTTAATTATATGTCAAAAAATGCGTAATAACTACCTCCTAAAACTCACCAAATTTCATTTTCATAGCTCAACTGGTCTTAGAGCAATAAATAAATTGGAAGTTCGAAATAAAAATTTCAACACCCCGTATCTCGGAAACTAAGCATTTGCGGACATATGTTTATAGAGCAAACCGGGATTAATTTTTCATGTAGAATTAGCCCTTAAAATTTTTCATACTTATTTACTAACAACCTGTATATAAATCAACAATGATCCAAATACGGGAAGTCATACGTGATAATTACTTTTATGTTATTGTGGACGAAACTACAGATGCATGTGGAAGATCATTTGCTAATTGGCGCACTAGAGGAACATGGTCCAGGAAACTCATATTTAATATCTTCAAAACAACTTGAAAAAGCCAACAATTTGACCGTTACACGATTCATTCAAGACACTTTGACAAACTTCTTTTTGCCAGATGCCATTCCATTAAATAAATTTGTGATTTTCTTATCGGATGCTGCCCCGTATATGGTTAAGGTGGGGTAAAATTTAAAAATATTTTATCACAATCTTTTTCATATTACTTGTTTAGCTCATGGAGTTAACAGAGTTGCAGAGATTATCAGAACTCAATTTCCTCTTGTGAACGAATTAATTAGCAATGTAAAGAAGGTGTTCCTTAAGGCTCCTTTGCGATTTCAAATATATAAAGAGATGCTTCGTGACGTACCGCTACCTCCCCAACCTGTGTTAACTCGATGGGGGACTTGGCTAAGTGCAGCTATTTTTTATGCTGAAAATTATGATAGAATTAAGGATCAAACTCTTCACAAGCTGTCATATCATCAAAAGCAGTTTTAGATAATAAGGAGGTGCATAAAAGTCTGATATTTATTAAAACGAATTATAGTTTTATCCCGGAAACAATTACGTTACTGGAAAAGAAGTCGCAATTTCTAGTTGATTCTGTGGAACTAATTGAAAATTTTCAGAAGAAATGCCAAAAAGTAAAAGGCGACATTGGTACAAAAGTTTGGGCAGGTTTTAGAAAATAATGAAGGTTTCAAAATTATCCAGAATGTGTCATCCATTTTTAGAGGAAACTTTGATATAGAAACGTGTATTGAAACCTGTTGCCAAAATTAAAATATGGCCCTTACCTCAGTAGATGTGGAGCGAAGCTTCTCTTTATATAAACATATGTTTTCTGATAAGATAAAAGACAAACCTTTACCCTAGAAAATTTTGAAAAATATTTAGTTGTAAATTCCTTTTACAATATCAATAATTAAGATATATGGTATAATATGTAAAAATAAAGTTGCTGAGTATTAATGGTGTTTGTTTTTAACTCATTATTAGGATAGTTACATCAATTATATAATTATTGCTTTAATTTATTTAATACATATTTTCGACGAATCCTTACATATATTTAAAAAATCTTTACATATATATGTACATATTTTTATACATTTTCATACATATAATCCGCCTTTTACTAATTATTAATAATTTGCAAACTTCACAATATGTATTTGATGTCATATGCTTAACCTCAAATTGTGGGATCCAAAAATGTCAGGTGAAGGCGCTAGGTGTCGCGTCAGTCATGCACGGAGCGAATAGTAGAAAAATATTATTCCAAAAATAAATGATACACTTTTCAACAAGAAATAAAATATTAAAGAACAAAATTGCAATTATTTTTAAATTATCGATTATTCGAAATTTATCGATTATTACAATCGATAAATAGTGTCTTTAACTTTGTTATTACCTCGTCGAAGCTGTCAGTTGCAAAACTGACGGTTCCCATGTGTAGCCTTTTTAGAACCATAGAATTTTGTGTTAGAGTACCAGTTTTGTCGGAAAGAAGGTAAGAGATTCTACCCAACTCTTCTGGGATTGTGGTGCAACGTACTGCAGTCCCTTTCATAGCAGGATCCTTTCCTATTGCCCATGAATAAAACGATTTGCCCATGTCCAAATTCACTCGCAAACTAAAAGAAAAATAAATAGGTTAATTTTATAAAAAAAATGTTCATGAATGAAGTTCATATAAATTTACTGTTTTGAATATTACTTTTAAATAGTTGTATGCTCATTTAACTGATTTCAGAGGAAATGATGATGTGTATGGATTAACATACGAAACGTTCTCCAAATTTTGACTGACAACCCGTAAGTATCCTAGCGAACTACAGATTGTATCTAAATTTGACGGTCGTACCCCTTTCTCAGATGTTAGTATTAAAAATAATTATAAACTTACCTAATTGGAATGATGTATGAAAACAATAATATGAATCTGAACATGTATCTGTACCATGGACCGCTAAATCCTTTCAAAGCCATCATAATTAAAGCAAGACCTATCACTGCTGCGAATAGTAGTTTAGTAATGGTATTGACTTCGATATCCAATAGCCCAACTTTAGATCTGGGCGCGGAATTGTTCATTACAGATCTTGTTTCGGGTCCTAAAAAAGATTAGTTTGTTCAAACTTTGATTAGAAGTTATGTACTATTCTATAACAAGTCTTTTTTGTAGTGGTATAGTGCCAAAATTTTTTTCTACAACCACTATTCAAAATGCACTTTTCTGCACAGTTTTATGTTAACAAAGTTCATATTTTCTCACAGTATAACATATATATGACATTTGCAGAATTTGCAGAAACGTCACTTTTCTGCACAGTATCATTGCATTCCACAATAAAATCATAAATATAATTATAACATGTTTTGATGAAATGGTTTTATTCAAGACATTAGATTTGATAGTGCTTTTAGTGATTTCTATGTAATTTGTTTAGGTATAAGGAATATAAATTGATTAGAATTAATTAAATACAGTTTAAAATTTATAATTTATTATAATAATTCTTCGTTTGGAAATTGTGATTTTAATTTTTAGCAAAAACTGTGGTTGTAGAAAAAGTATAGTGTGTAACACGTGCAGAAAGGTAATTTCTCACTCGTTTGAATTGCGGCACTCGTTTGCGCTCGTACCGCAACTTTTCAAACTCGTGAGAAATTAGTACCTTTCTGCACTTGTTTCACAATATACCTACTATTTATTTATTATGATGCTACCCTACTTACGAAATAAAATGAAAAGAACTAACTCCTAACAACAGTATGTGATTAAAATAAAACGCATTTGCTATGTCCATACTGCGTTCCTTTTTGCGTGCGCTTAACGCATGCCTTAACGATTTCCGCAGCGCATGCCTTGTCACCGAAGTGAATGCGCTAAAGGCATTCCTTTTTACAGTTCTCGACCCGGTTTTTCATAGAGCACAGCGTAGCGACCGTAGGTCCACCGCAGTTTCAACGTGCCTTTTATATTGATTTTTAGTCACTTTTATATTGTAGCGTAATTACGGTTAAAATAATACTCTTGGTTCGTTTATACGAATTTTTTATACTAGTTACATATCGAATTTATATTATACACTAACACTATTTACAAAAATTGTACCTTATATACCCTAGCCGTTATTTCTGGAACGTTCTACGCTCATCTCTAGCTATCATCTCGGCCCGCCTACCTGAGGTACGTTCTCGAACACCGTTCCTTACCCCTCCGCCGACGCCACGAATATTCGATTGCGTCATTCTCGAGTTGTGTATCGTTTTACGGGGGTCGGCCAAGAGTTCTCTTTCGTTACAATATTATTTTTCGTGTGTGTTTATTTTGGTGTGTTTTTTGCTGGTAAGGATGAATAACAAACAAACCCTCGAATTCATCGAAGACTACCGGTCTCATGAATGCTTATGGGACATAACTAGCCAGTCTTATACCAGCAAAAATAAAAGGAGCGATGTATACCGGAATTTAGCTGCGAAGTATGGAATCACTGAGAAAGCAGTTAGAAATAAGATAAAAAGTTTGAGATCTTATTTTTCAAAAGAGCACCAAAAGGTAACGGTGAAGAAGAAAAGTGGTGCAGAAAGTGAAAGTCAACACGACCCTACCTGATTTGCATTTAAGCAGGTGATGTTTATAGCTGATTCTGTGACGATAAGGCAGACAAGAGACTCTATGATGGATACACCCAGCAGTGCAGATGGAATCCTCCCAGACTATTGAATAACAGAATAGCTGTCTCAGTTGCTAGGAACCGCAAAGTTATCGCCAATCTTACCTCAGTAGGTATTGCTTTTCTAAAGTTGCTGTCACATTTCTCTATTAATGGTCTAAAGTCTAACCACGGACATTAAACACATGGACAGAGAACTCTGCTATATCATATGCATAATCGGGTGTCAGCAAGAACTATCGACTGGTGTTTACTAATAATATGTTTACATTAATTTAGCCTAACAATATACATTTCAAGAATAACTTACTTGAAAAGAGTTTTCAAACTTCTGCGACCACAAATGAGACCAATAAAAGGCATTTTACTAATATAATTCTAATATGTTAAGTAAATAACTCCCAAAAATTTAAAATAAAATTTGTTTTTCACGTAAACAATGACAAAACACAACACAAACACGACCAATGACGCGTATACAAACAAAACGATCTTCGCTCGTGTCAAGTTCGTATCAAAATAATAAACAAAATTACCTCGGCGAGGTAATCATGTTGCTCCCACCTTTTACAGCAGTTGCGGAGTCTACTTATTTTACGTCATGGAAGACTGTCATACTGTATCAGATACAGACAGATGACTGTCTGTTAGATACAGACAGATGACTGTATCTAACCATATACAGAAGACTGTCAAAGTTGTTTTTTGACATCCTTGTAAAGTTTTTAAACAACACATTCTCGTTGCCTTCTAAATTCTTAGAATACAAACATTTCGAGTTTTAAAATAACTATTCATCCAAGTTGTTCGGTTCAATATTTTACAAATGAATGCGCTTAGCGCATACCAGAAGGAATGTCTTAACGCATGTTGAAAGGAACGTTGAAACGCATGTTGATAGTGAAATCGCACCAGCTATTGTTTATAAAATAATATATTTATATATTTACCTGTATAAATGACAACTCCTGTAGCTTGTCCTGAAGCAATAACACAGTTTGTCCATAGAGTGTTGTTTAGATCTAAACTTTCATCGCCATTAAGAGAATCAAGCTGAAAAAAACAGTTATAAAAAAAATATATGAGACTGGTTTTGGTGGTTTTAGGTTGGTATCAAGCATCTTGGAGGCAGTATGGGTTACTGATACTCATACTGTCATAAAAAACTCTGAGTAATGTCTACTGTTTCCGAAGAAAGAGTCGGAGGTTCTAGAAATAGAACTCAGCTTTTGATTGATTGATCATTCTTAATAGAAAAACGCTGGACGGAAGGGCCGCCCGAGAACTTTATCGTGCCGATCTATTATCGTTATGGTACTAGATATTGGCATTCTATAAAAATAACAAAGTTATTTTGATATTTTAGAAACACCTACTGTACTTAAAAGTATTTTATGGTTCTACGCATCATTAATTCCTGCATTTGAGAAAATGTTCGATGCCATATTTCGGGGACACACTATAGATGTGTAGATTATTGCATAAATCAATAGAATATTATAGTCATACTTTCATTTCAAATTAGTTCATTTTTCTGAGAAATTAATAGTTTACAATATTTGCATTTCATTCTATTTCGATTACGCCAGTCAATGCGCGAGATCAAGAACAAGATATTATCTCCAAATTCTATCCTACTGCATGGATTTTAATGAAATTTTGGGAGTAGCCCAATCTCCTAATTCAAAGTCTATCCTATATACTATGGCGCTTTTATCATGGGGGAAGTTCCCACCACTTCTCAGGGGTGAAATATTTTTATTTTCGAATTACATGGAGAAAAAGGAAGATTTTTAAGAAAATTTAAAAATTCATTCTATAATTTGATCACATTTTTTAAAAAAACCATTCATTTTAAACCCGTTTAACTTTTTGAAAGTAGAAATAACACTATATTAAAAGGTATTGAGAAGAAAAACAATGCATTTAAATTATGGTGGATGGGGAGTTAAATGTATATACTTTTCATTTTTCCTTAAAGTACATTAGTCATTATATTTTTTGCACCATATCTCGCTTAGTTTGTAAGTAACCGACATTTAACGGTGCTCGTTTTAAAGGCCTTTTCAAACACTACAAAAGGTGTTGGTAGCATTATACACCTAAAACCTACCGTTCCTCTGTTATTTCAAGTTGAATACACCAATTTGAGCATGCACCAAAAAACAAACTATTTTCACCTACCATATCTCTTTTTGTATTATAAATAGAACATTTACGAAGGAACGAATCTCTTTATTATTTATAATCTAAAAAATGTTTTATATAGAGTTTTTAGTTCGATGCATAGTTTTTAAGGTATTCACAAAAAATCCGTCCGAAAAGGTGTCATTTTTCAATGAAAATGGCCAATTTTCAACTACGCATAACTCAAAAAGTATTGAGTTCTCAAAAAAAAGTATAGACCAGTTTTTGCTTAGAAATAGGTTCTTCAGCCACTTCCGTGCTTATTTTGACCAACAAATTTTCCACCCCCTTGAAGAAGTGGGAACCGCCCCAAGATAAAAGCGCCATAGTATATAGGGTAGATTTTGTTTCTTGAGCTATTCCCTACTTACTGTGAAAATATCAAGTACATCAATGTAGTAGGATGGAATTCGGAGCCAAATACCCTCATTGACTGCTCTACAATAATGCTCTGCTATGAACGCGTAAGAGAGGACACACATAAGATTATAGCAAAATTTCTATTTACGGTAACTTTTCGAGTTTTTGAGCTACAGCAATAAATTTTATGTCATTGGAAAGGTAATTTTGCATTCTTTCAAAATGTGTTAAAATATACAGGGCGTATCAAAAAAATTAAGATTTTTTATTCATTTCCGGTTCAACCGGAAGCCATGTTTTTGGTAAAATTTATTGTGATAATAGATAATAAAATACCATATATGTCTGCAAAATTTCAGATTTTAGTTTCTATTAAGAAGGAAGTTACGGGCACTCGAATATTTTTTTATAAAAAATTCATAACTCCCCTCCTATGGGGAGTTAAGATATATGACTAATGTCATTCAATTTACTGATAGGATATCAAAAATATATCAAAAAATAAAAAAATTCCTTATTTTTGAGAAAATCTAGTTCAAATTTATGTTAAAATTTGACCCCTTAAATATAGGCAACCCGTAACTTTTTCTGAAAAACGATAACATCTTTCTTATAGCCCCATCTTTAGGCTATATAACGACTTTTTCAAATTAAACTTATCTTCAAAAACTTTTTAGATAGATAGGGAAATGTGTCGGGGGGGCGGTCGGCCATGTTGGCCGCCATTTTGAATTTGGAAATGTCAAATTTCGTACTTTTATTTACCTATCGATGAGCTTACTTTGAGTTGAATTTCATTTATTTCTGTCAAAATTTGCAAAAATGGGCCCTAAATAACCCCCCTATTTCGGCCCCCCTTTGAGAGATTTTTTTTAAAAGCTTAGTTTCTCGACAAAATTCTCTTAAACTTACTCATACCGAATTTCATCAAAATCGGTCCAGTAGTTATTGCTGGGCGGTGGCGACATACGTACGTACGTACATACTTCCGACATGTTTTTTTTATTTGCTTTTTAGACTCAGGGGGACTCAAAACGTCGAAAAAAAGTGAAATCTGAAAAAAATTTTTTTGCACGATCCTATAACTTTATCTATTATACTATACTACGTATATAGTACGATAAAGTAAAAAGAGCCATAACAAGTATACAAGATGTGAAGTGCCAAAGAGGAGAATGTTGCGGATCTGACCATCTCCTAGTACAGATAATATATAGATGCAGAATGCAGAGAAATAGAAGGGACAAAGAGAAACAAACAAGAGAACAACTACTAGACATACAAAAAATGAGACAACGTATCAAAGAGAACTATGAGACAGAAATAACACAATGACAAATGTAGGCAGTCTAGACACTGCGGAACATTGGAAAGAAATCAAAACAAAAGTAACTAATGCAGCAACAAAGATCATCGGCACAAAACAGAAAATGGTTAATGACGAGTGTGAAGAGGCCATACAGAAAAGAAATCAAGTACACAAGAAATATATGGACAGAAGAACCAGAAGAAAAAGAACAATTTACGAGGATGCAAGGCGGAGGGGCGATAAAATATAACGAACAGAGAAAAGAAAATACGAAAACGGTAATATTACAGAATATGGAAGAGAATTTTGAAAACAACCATATAGGGCTTTTCATTCACAGTCATTTGTTTCGAGCTTCTGTCATATGTCGTATAATCCGTGTATATTAATATTATACACAGATTATACAACATATGACAGAAGCTCGAAACAAATGACAATCGATGAAAAGCCCTATAAGAGAAGCATATTATTATATACGCATATATACAGGTGTCCAGAAACTCTACCGACAAATGAAGACAGGAGATTCCTCAGGTAATTTTAAGATATTTTAACTAAATTCACCTAGTCCGAAAATGCTTTCTAAGGGAGCTAGAGCTCTTTGAACATGGCGTCTTGTAATTAGTTTTTCTTAAATAACTCCAGAACGCTTCTATTGAGAAAAACGAAAATTGGTACACATATTTATCTTCTAGAGATAAATCGACTCCATGCATTGCGAATTTCTAGTACCGTTCCTAGGCGTCCGTTTTGGGTAGAGCAACAGTTATTTTATCGCATAACTTTTTTATCTGTAATTTTTAAGCATTTTTGACACTGGATTATTAAATAGTGATGTATTCTACAACTCTTGTTTTAGGTAGATAGGATACACCGTTTGCTAAAAAAATTGATTTAAAAATTTTTCCTTTTTGAATTTCCAAAAAAAAATTTCAAAAAAAAACTATTTAGAAAATCTGAAAACTGGTACGTTTATTTATATTTCGTAGATGAATCGATTTCATCTGAATTTCTAGTACGGGTCATATGCATCCGTGTTGGGTAGGTTAACGGTTATTTTATCGCATAACATTTTTGTCTTTAATTTGTAAGCATTTTTGACTAGAGATTATTAAGTTATGAGGTATTCTAGTACTTAAAGTTACTCTTGCTTTAAGTTGGTAAAATACACCGTTTTTTTTAAATTTTTTTCCAATTTTTATTCAAATTCAAAAAACGAAAAATTTTCAAATCTTTTTTTTTTTCTGGAAAACCGTGTGTCCTACCGACTTAAACCAAGAGTACCTTTTAGTACTATAATACCTCACAATTTAATAATCCAGTGTAAAAAATGCTTAAAAGTTAATAACAAAAAAGGTATGTGGTAAAATAACCGTTGCCCTACCCAAAACGGACGACTATGATCTGTACTAGAAATTGGCAATGGATGGAATCGATTTATCTCTGGAAGATAAATACACGTACCGATTTTCGATTTTCTCAATTGAAGCGTTCTGGAGGTATTTAAGAAAAACTAATTACAAGACGCCATCTTCAAAGAGCTCTAGCTCCCTTAGGAAGCATTTTCGGACTAGGTGAATTGGGTTAAAATATCTTAAAATTATCTGAGGAATCTCCTGTCTTCGTTTGTCGGTAGAGTTTCTGGACATATACGCCATTTAAGAAAAGTATACAAACCACAAACAAATCTGTGCAGAAATCAAGAAGGACAGATAACCAGTGATCTAAGAGAAATAAAATCAGTCTGGCAAGTATATTTCCTCGCTCTATTAGGGATACGAGAAAATAAAGAGCATATGGACTTACATCACATTGAGGGAGACACCGAAAATATAGAAACCTTGACGGAGGAAGAGGTAAAACAAGCAATATGAGGGCAAAGAAATAACAAGACTCTAGAATTGACAACGTCCCCTCTGAACTATGTATATAAATGTGATTGCTAACAAATGCATTTGCTCATAAACAAGATTTGGAACGATGAAAAGATCCCTCGCGACTGGAAAACAAGGATTAATATGCAGAATTTATAACAAAGGGAATAAAATGAAATGCAAAAATTATCGCCACATAACCTTGTAGCGTATGAAGTTTTAAATTATATACTTAACCCGGGATCGGTCGCTCCGTTAGAAAAGATCTAACATTTTATCCTTTTCCGTGATAAATTAATGCAAAATTTTGCAACATAACGTTCCACTCGTAAATGCCTCGAGGAAAAGTATAGTAATGCACAGGGCTTTTTTCGGGGTATAGCTTTAGCGAGAACCAATTAGCTTTATTAATTGTTAGAAATAGATATTTTTAACATAAGTAAATAGAAATAATATAAAATAAAAATTTGTTTTAAATTCCTATTGTTAGATTTAATCCAACGCGCTACTGATTACGTGACAGAAAATAGCGCGACTGTTCCCGGGTTAACAAACGACTGGAACAATTAATTGAAAATATTTAACAGGGTTTTGACAAAGAAAAGCTACAACTGATCAGCTATTCACAGTGAAAGGTCAGATTTATAAAAAAAATTATGAGAAACGCCACTGACAAAAATAATTTCTTATGCATTTTGAAACCAATTGAACCTTGTTGATCTTTTGATGTATACCTTATGTTAATTAAACTACTTACCTACATCAATTTACTGATAGTAAACAATTATAATATTATAAACTGATAATGTAATGAATGTTTTATTTTAATATTTATTCGAACTTAATTGCACTTCTCCAAGAAATTGACGCACCACCTTAAAAATTGGTAATTTTTAATGTCTCGAATTTCCTAAACCATTTGTCCGATTTAAGTAATTTTAACACGTTATAGCCTTATTTTTTAACACTATCGCTGCAATAATATTGTTGCTAGACAGGTAAATAGGGAACTTGCACATTTTTTTATTACATAATAATGTTCAGTTTTGTATAAAAATGAGATTTCCAAAATTTCACGCTTCAAAAACTCATAATAACTTAGAAATTTAAAGTCCTCTGTATTTTAAAATCTTTCAAACGACCCGTGACGTCACATAGTTTTACTATATGGTTCCGTTTATGGTTATATTTAGGTATATTCTTCTTCTTTAGTTTATTGGCATCCACCTACTTGGGTATTTGGCCAGCTCGTCGTCGCGGAATAAAGGAAAAATATTTTAGTCGAGGAAATGAAACATTTTGGCTCGCAATTTTTTCGTCCAGCATGGATTTACTTGAAATTTTCGCAGAAGGTAGGGAATAGTCCAAGGATCATTTTCTATATCATGCCGCTGTACGCTAAAACCTTGGGGGTGGTTGCCACCCCATCTCGGGGGCGGGAATTTTTTATTACATTTTAACTATGTAAATCGATGCAAAAAGTGATTATAAAAAAAAATGTTTTATGAATTTTCTTCGTAAAACTAATATTTTTCGAGTTATTCGCGCTTGAAAGTAACAGTTTTTCGATGAAAAAATCGACTTTTTTAGAGGGTTTTTTGAGAATACCTCGAAAAATATGAATTTAATCAAAAAAACTGTAGATATCAAAATTGTATCTTTTAGTAACACAAACCAAATTATTTTTCTGTAATATCGCTAAGACCAATACAAACCGAGATACGGCATGTTAAATGTTAGCTTTTTTCGTCAAATGCATAATTTGAAATATTCAAAGTAAAATAACGGAAAAACTTTGCATTTTTCGAGGAAAACTTAAACAATCTTTTTTCAAGTATACAGTTAAGCCTTTCAAAAAAAAAAATAATAAGTTTCTAGTCTGAAAAGTAAGCGACTTATGATCAAAAAAAGGTCGGTACCTGCTTTTCTCTATGAAAAAATCAGTGAAAACAACCCCCTAACTACGCTCCTGATTAAAAGTTGGTCTTCACCTTTCTGTAATTCCTTTTATATTTGTATTATCAATACACCCAAGAAGTTTGACCTATTTAAAAGGGCTAATTTTAGAAAAATTGGAGTTTAAAGAAAAATTATTTTTTTGGAATTTCCCATTTTTCACCGTTTACTTCAAAATATCTCCGAAAAAACTGGAGATACGAAAAAACTGATATAATACTAAATTGTAGCCTCTTTAATAGCTAAAATTCCCTCGTGCATAGATTTTCATTACAGTGAACAGTTAGCGAGATATAGCTGTTTAAAACCTCTATTTACGAGCAAACACCCCCTTATTCGAGCCCTTTAAACCCACCCTAATTAAAATCTGAGGGATCTTACGGAATTTAGTTTACACAGTCTTATAACTCTTCAAAAATCCTACATAGTCATTTTTGAAAAATCTTTTCATCGCCAAAAATGAAGGAGCTATCTTTATAAAACGAATTTTTTTTTCGAAAAATTCGGATAGTCCGCTTATGGATAATTTTCAATGTATGTATAATACCACAGAACGGGTTCATATACTGGAAGATGACTAAAAAACTATTTGTATTTGTATTTGTACATATTTGTAAATTCGTATTTTTGTGTAAATAAATGTTTTTGTAATTCTTTAATTCTACTTTTTTTTTCCGTATAGACCTATTAAAATATCTATTTATAAAAACTGTAATTTTATTAAGAGTGGTTTTTGAGGGTTGAAATATTATGATATTACAGTAAAACCTGCCATATCCGGATCAATGTGGCGACAGACCGATCCGGATATGAAAAAATCCGGATATCAAGACTACTACTTCTTTTACAGTCTCTGAAACGTTTTCTCCTTCATACATTCCAGTAATCAACGCCGTCAATAACTTTCGTCGATAGACACGTTTTATAGATTATATAAATACATTATTTCGCCATCTTTTAGTTCTTGTTTTAGTGCGTTATCCAACAGCAGGACTGCCTTTCTCGGTAGATTTCGGTAGATCCTGACGGTGCAGAACCATCCGGATATGGGGAGGTCCGGATATGACAGGTCCGGATATGGCAGGTTGTACTGTATATCCTAAAGTATAAAACAATCATTATTTAACCGTTCAAAACCAAATTTTACCCATATTAAAGTTTACAATGTTTTTATATAATTTTTGACAACAATTGGTTGTTTACACCTCTAAAAATAATCAACGCCCTTAAGAATGATATAGAATATGAAGTACAGGGTGAGATGATCCTAATCCCAAATTTTTATGTAAATCGATGCAAGCCGAAATTATTCTTTTAGGATAAGTAAATTTTTTATATATAGCTCCAACAAGGGTGGTTTTAAGGGTTGAAATATTATGATAGTATAACTTAAAGCATAAAACATTCATTATGTAACTAATAAGAACCAAATGTTGACAATATTAAAGTTTAAAATGTTATTTTATAATTTTTTACAACTAGGGGTAGTTTTCACCCTTATAAAACCAAAAGCGTACAACGGCTCAATATAGAAAATGAACTAGAGGGTGTGATGTGCCTAATCCCAAATTTTTGTACAAATCGATGCTGGACGAAAAAATTGCGAGGTTTTGCCATTTTTTCAGCTTCATTTCCTCGACTATTTATATTCTACTGACATTTATCGTATGTAATTGTAATAATATATACCAGTGCGTTGAGATTGGAGTTTGATATAGTTATTGAAGCAAAGGAAAGAAGGTTTACTATGGAAAATAAAACCATTTTGCAAAAGTACAAATTCTCTATGAATAGTTCAAACGATCAAAAACACTTCTAACGTCACATAACTGTATTTTCGAAAGACGTTTATAATGTCTAATTTAAAATTATATACAATTGACCATTCCAAATCACGTGATATAATATGGCCGGCAGTGGGCAAAAATTTAATAATATCGGGTTTACATCAGTTTTTGTAAAGAATGTCCTGTTTGGTTTTGTTTTTTATTGTTAATTGTGCACCGAAATTGTGATAGCAAATAAATATAAACTAGTTTATCGCCTTCATAACTGAATTATCCCATAGTAGTTATTGACACAAACTGGTAACTAATATGGGATAATTCAGTTCTGTAGGCGATAAACCACTTCATATTTAATTTGTTATCACAATTTCGCAGATTTCCCTACACAATTAACATAAAAAACAACCAAACAGGATTTTCTTTACAAATTAATCTCGATGTAAGGTTAGATTTTGCCCACACCCGGCCATGTTTGACGTTTCATTGGAATGCCTAATTGTGTTTACTTTGTTGGTACAAAATGTAAACATAGCCGGATGACGTCACGACACGTTTGGGCTGGCTGGTATAATTTGAATTTTTAATCTACTCTGGGCTAATTAGCAAAATACAAGGAAAAGTTATGCAAGGAATCGAATCTTATGATTGTATATATTAATAATATAGGTATGCAAAGTCCCCAGATAGTGTGCTACTTTTTTTATAAACAAAATGGCGCCCGAAAATAGTGTTTTTTCTAGTTTTGCTCTATAACTCCAAAGATTGTAACTTTACACCAAAAACACCCAAATAAAAATTCACCGTAATTAAATTCTGCATAAAGACGTGTTTTTCCCAATTTACTTCGAAGAAAATTTTCCCCGAAAAATGCGGGTATTTCCAACAAAATCTTTAATTTTCAACTAAAATTTTAGATAAGTAGTTGTTTATTAATAATTAAATAACTTGGTATTATAAAAGCTCTTTTCGTATAGATTATAACTCCAGAAGCCGATGGAAATTGAATGAACAGTTTAGCAACAATTGAATTGTTAATTAAAAATTTACGGTCGCTATTATAACCACAATAATTACGATACATAAGATTAACTATGATTTTTGTATAAAAAGACACTGTACCTATCTAATATACTTTACAGAATTGAAATTGGACTATTTAAGAGGCCTCAGGAATATTTTAAATTTATAAACAATTTTTTGGCTTATAAACAAATAGGATATCTCGGGAAATACTAAATTAAATTAAATCATGAAAACGGCATTGTAAAAAAAAGCGACAGGAAGCTTCTTTTAAAAGAAAAACCGTTTAATTGTGATGAGTGGTTCCTGAGATAAAACCGATCAAAGCTGACCGGCATTTACGGCAAAGATATAAGCAATTGAATCATAATTTTTAAACCATCGCCTTTTAATTTTTGTCCTCTTTCTCCACACCAATTTTCATATCTTTAAAATACTCATAACATATATTAATATATTAAAAACTATCGATATTACGAGTGAAAATTGCCAAAAATAGCAAAATTCCAATCAAAAATTAGGTTGGAGAAAATGTAATCTCAAAGTTCAAAATCGGTATACGTTAAAAAAATGCATTTTCTCGGCTTCCCATGGAGTAATTTTCTTCATTCTTTTTTTGTTCCCAAGTAACTCGAGTAGAGCCATCTAACTAACGCATTAGTAAATGTCAAACTTGCTTTTGTTTTGTTATAATAGGGTAATTTATTTATAAGAAAAGAAAACTAGGTACATATGTATTTTTGTTTATGTTGTAGACTTTTTTTAGATAAACTTACTACAAGTGTACCTTTTAACGTTAAAAATACAAATATTCTCATTTGAAAGCTCTATAATTATTTAAACAATATTTATTTAAACAAATTAAAAATTTTTGTTATAATAAATAAATTAATTTATTATAACAAAACAAAAGCAAGTTTGACATTTAATAATACCGATTTTGAACTTTGAGATTACATTTTCTCCAACCTAATTTTTGATTGGAATTTTGCTATTTTTGGCAATTTTCACTCGGAATATCGATAGTTTTTATTATATTAATATCTGTTATGAGTATTTTAAAGATATGAATATTGGTGTGGAGAAAGAGGACCGAAAGAAAAAGGTGATGTTCAAAAATTATGATGCTACTGTTTATATCTTTGCCGTAAATGCCGGTCAACTTTGATCGGTTGTATCTCAGGAATCACTGATCACAATTAAACGTTTTTTCTTTTAAAAGAAGCGACCTGTCGCTTTTTTTCCAATACTGTTTTCATGATATAATTTAATTTAATATTTTCCAAGATTTCCTATTCTATTTGTTTATAAGCCAAAAAATTGTTTATAATTTTAAAATATTCCTGAGGCCGCTTAAATAGTCCAATTGCAATTCTGTAAAGTACATTAAATAGGTACAGTGTCTTTTTATACAAAAATCATAGTTATTCTTATGTATCATAATTATTGTGGTTATTATAGCGACCGTAAATTTTTAATTAACAATTCAATTGTTGCTAAACTGTTGGAAATGGACTGTGTGGAAATGTTCGTCGAAGGAAATCGGGAAAAACACATCTCTATGCAGAATTTAATTGCGGTGAATTTTTATTTGGGCGTTTTTGGTGTAAAGTTAAAATCTTTGGAGTTATAGAGCAAAAATTGAAAAAAACACGATTTTCGGGCGCCATTTTGTTTATAAAAAAAGGACCACACTATCTGCGGACTTTGCATACCTATATTATTAATATATATAATCATAAGCTTCGATTCCAGCAATAAAATTGCAGGTAAATAACTTTTCCCAAAAATGGCCTATTCTCCGATAATCTGCCCAGACTAATCGTCTTTAGGGGCCAAACGAAAGACAAACAAAACTTTTTTATCTTTGATACATGTTTTAAATTATGTTCTGTTGTGATTTATAACATTTTTTTCGAATTTAAAATTTTATGCAAGTTCCCTATTGTTCTTGTATAGCGGGTGTACCAATCAAACTGTGATTTTTTCTCAAAGTTTGCGTCACCCTGTGGAATATTCTAGCATTTATAAAATACTGAAATTAAAACCCAACTATACCTCATGTTTTCTTAACATTATGTTAATAATAATAATAATAATAATAATAATAATGACTTTATTGCTTTTTTTCAAATGTTTTTTGATTCATTCGCTTATGTTGGATAAAAAAAAGTTAGGTACTACTCTTAGTCTACTGATCTCTATACAGGGCGTTTCTAAATAAGTATGGCAAACTTTAAGGGATAATTCTGCATGAAAAAATAATGACAGTTTGCCTTATAAACGTATGTCCTCAAATTCTTCGTTTCCGAAATAGGGGCTGTTGAAATTTTTCTTACAAACTGGCGTTTATTCATTGCTCTAAAATCGGTTGAGATATGCAAATGAAATTTGGTGGGTTTTAAGAGGTTTATGCATTTTTGACACACAATTAAAAATTTTATGTTCGCCATTGGAGCACATAAGGGTCATATAACCCACTTTTAAGGTGGTGCGCTAATTTCTTCTAGAAGTGTATTAAAAAAGACACTCACCCTACTGAATGTTCCGATAAATGAATGTATATCTCTCTGTGGTTTTTCGGCATATATACTTGCATTAATTTCAAATAATTGACGATCTGAAGCTAATTTCTGAGTGACTGGTACGGCCAATCTCAATTTCCAATCTGTTTCTCCATCCAGTTGATCCGTTCTCACAAATACTTCACCGCTACTTTCTGAAGTTCGAAGTAGTACTAGATCTGCTGGAACCCTTTCATCTTTATCGACAATGATAAGATCACCAACCTGCAATATTATTTATTACTATTGTAATACAGAGTAGAATATTTGCGAATAACGCAGAAGATTAATTACTGAACTTACAAATTATAAACGAATTGAAAAACACGTGCTAAAATGTAACGACCAGAAATAGCCTGAGACACATTGTTATACTATGTTCTTTATAGGCCAGGGTGATAAGACAAAAATATACCCTGTTCGTGACACTTCATTTTTCGACAGGTAATACCTATACGCTCTGAGCTTCGCTGGTGGCGCTCCTAGCGGATTTTTAATTCAACTTTCAACGGGTATTTTTAAATTTATTATTTAATTGTTATCGCTTAATATTTACAACGCAAAAAAGTAATTAAATTGTAATAGATTTTTTTAAGATTTTGCTAATCATTTTGACGTTTTATTGATAAAATATGAATTTCTTACTTCGGATACTTTCACAATTATCGTGTAGATGGCGCCAAGATTAATAGAATAATTTATAATTACATATTACGGAACAGTAAAAAAACTTAAATTCAGTATTTAAAACGTAAGTATATTTAAGGTAAAAATATATACCACAGCTTTGACCAACTAATATTTTTTATAATTAATGTTTTTAATTTTAATTTTAAATTCATCACTTTGACATTTATGTCAAATTTCCGGTAAAGGTTTACAGACTTGTTACTACTGGCGCTCGCGAATTTGTAAATATCCCCTCTACGTACGAGCTCACAGCGTATAGGAACAAATTATAACTATTTCCTGCGTAGGATCTGGCGGCCATTTTTATTTATAAACAATTAACTGTCAAAAAATGGCATTTTCCCCTTTTTTTTTCAAATCAACGGAAAACAGTGAAACTTATGATTTTTTTAGTACAAATATCTTCGAGATTATGGAAAAAGCTTTAAAATGACGTATTACTAAGTTCGATATACTCATTTATTGTTAATATAATTGCGAAAAAAGGTCGGAATTGCAAAAAAACATATTTTCTCAATAACTGTTGTAAAAATTAGTGTACAGCTTTGAAATTTTTGTCAAATGAGGGTTCTTTGGTGTTTAATGTGTGATAAAAATTTCAAAGCGATTCATTCAATTGTTTAAATTTTATTCAAATTGTTTATCCCAAAGAGCATTTTTTTGCAACAAGTCAGAAAAAAATGACCTTAGAATCATTCCACAGGTGTCAAATAAAAGAGCATGAGCTACATTTTCAACATGGTTTAAAAAAGTGAATAAAAAATGCATTTATTAGTAATAAATAATTATGCAAAAGTATCGTCAATTTTTCTTTATAAACTTTTTGAATAACTTTTTCCAAAAAAATTAACTTTTTTGGCCTGTTTTAAGTGCACAACTACCAAAAATGTTATCTATATCATAATTGATAAATAATTGTAATAAATATGTATAATTTTTTACATAACAAAATAAAAAGTTTATAAGGAAAGATTTACGATACTTTTGCATAATTATTTATTACTAATACATGCATTTTTATTCACTTTTTTTAAACCAAGTTGAAAATATAGCTCATGCTCTTTCATGTAACACCTGTGGAATCGTTCTAACGTCATTTTCTTCTGACTTATGTTATTGCAAAAAAGATGCTCTCTGGGATAAACAATTTGAATAAAATTTAAACAATTGAATGAATCGCTTTGAAATTTCTATCACATATTAAGCATCAAAGAACCCTTATTTGACAAAAATTTCAAAGTTGTACACTAATTTTTACAAAAGTTATTGCGAAAATAATTTTTTTTTGCAATTCCGACCTTTTTTCGCAATTATATTAACAATAAATGAATATATCAAACTTTGTAATACGTCATTTTAAAGCTTTTTCCATAATATCGAAGATATTTGTACTAAAAAAACCATAAGTTTCCCTGTTTTCCATTGATTTGAAAAAAAGTGAAAAATGCCATTTTTTGACACTTAATTGTTTATAAATAAAAATGGCCGCCAGATCCTACGCAGAAAATAGTTACAATTTGCTCTTATAGGTATTACCTGCCGAAAAAACGCATCAGTACCCTGGTTGTTCAAGTGTCATGGAAAAACCTTATTGCCCTGGACTATTATACTGTAAAGTCAAGGTGGGACGGACTATGGATAAATATCTATTTTTCCCGTTTTGTAATATTTCACATACACCAATTTTACCAGAAAAGTACAAGTTTCAAACTGCGAGAGAGCGCTACCGCCGAAACTCACAGCGAATTAACAGTCATATTCCAAGTATATTAGATGAAATATGTAGGTAATATTAAATTTGTATAACTTACTTTTAGTTTATAGGCTGCAACTGTCTCGTATGGTTTATTGGGATCATTTAGTAATCTCTTACATTTCTGATTGTTGACTTCTTGATCTCTTTTATGTCTTCTTAAATCGTCAATAGCTTCTCTTGAGATTGTAACCAAAAGAACAAAACACTGAAATTATAAAGATATTTATTAATTTTATTTGTACATTTTAGATTATCAACAATATTGAATTCATGTACCATGTCCTTTCAGAACGTTGGTTACCATCATAGCTATCTTAATTTTATTCACAGTCACCCTAAATAGCATGCTTGTATCAACACCATACCAATCTCGCAAGTTCTTCAACCATGGGGGGTGAAAAGCAGGGGTGACAAGAGGCATCCCTGCCGTACTCCTCTTTTAATATTAAGAGCCTGTGATTCCACACCATCTACTAAAACTGATGTTGTTTGATTCCAATATAAATTTGCAATTATTGGAACATCTCTGCCGTCCAAGCCAATGTCTTTTAGAGCTTCGATCAATATAGAGTGCTTAACACGATCACATGCCTTTTGGAAGTCAATAAAACAACAGTATATGTCTACAGATATATCTCGACATCTTTGAGCAAGTACGTTCATTCCAACCAGTGCCTCTCTCGTTCCAAACCCGTTACGGAAACCAAACTGTATGTCATCCAGGTATTCCTCGGATTTATTGTAGATACGACCATGTATTACCTTCAGAAAAATTTTCAATAAGTGGTTTAACAAACTGATGGTTCTATAATCAGCAAAGGTATTTGCTGTTGTCTTCTTAGGTAGAGCTATAAACAGTGAATTAGACCAACCATTAGGTAGTTTTCCACTGGTATAAATGGTATTGAAAAACGAAGTTATAGCCTGTAAAACATTGCTATCATTTATAAGCTTGTATATTTCAGTTGGAATTTCATCAGGACCAGTCGCTCTGCCATCTTTTGATGATTGTATGGCTTTTATAACCTCAGAGCGTGTTATTAGGGGTCCGTCGCAGTTAGTAATATCGGGAGGTGAACTACTCCTATCGTCTTCGAATAGGTTCGTGACGTAATTTTCCCATTCTTTAAGTTTGTCCTCTACTTCAAATATTACTTTACCATGTTCATCCTGTAGCAATGCAGTTTGTTTCTTATTGAAGATACCAGCCGCTTCTTTCACTTTTTTATACATGTTAAACGTGTCAATATCTGTTTTCAAGTTCTTCAATGTCATGACACTGTTTGGCTAGATGTTGACTCTTTGCTTCTCGTATTTTACGTCGAATTTCTTTTTGTATGTTGTTATGAAGTGTTTCGTTGTTTTTCGCTAGTCGCCGTTGTTCCATCAAATTCTATATGTCATCTGTCATTCAAACCTGCTTTTTTAGCTTTGACCTGCCTTGTAAATTTCTCACACAGATTTCTTTTACTGTTGTTACTATTTTATTTAAGCCCTCATCGACATTTGCACCAATATTTTCCCAAATTAAATTTTCGTTCAGTTGTCTTTGACTGATTCCTTAACTTTCTCGTCTTGTAATTGGGCTGTATCAATATTTTTGCGAGACTTCTTTTTGATCACCTTTTTAATTTTAATTGGGTTACAGCTACGATGGGATTGTGATCAGACCGAATATTGAAATGAAGGACATAATAATATGAAGGAAAGAAATATGAGCTACCTAGTAAGCCACATCCTAAGAAATGAAAGATACGTGAAGTGGAAAAACAGCAATAGAAATATTTTGAAATTGCTGCAGGTATTATATGGCATAATAGACTGGGAGATATTATACAGAAGTTCAGCCACGATTTTCTAAGTCCTGCCTTTTGCAATACTGGAAGGGTAGACGATGTACTTACAATCTGTGGAAACATCCACAAATTTCCTGTGACATTTTCCTGTAAAAATTAGATTTTCCCAAAAAATAAAAATAGGGTTTTGCGATGAATTTCTAAGTCCTGCCATATCCGTAGATAGACAGGATACTATCGATTTTATGAAGAAAATTTTTTGGGCAGGAGGGTTGCAAACTGGGTAACGGAGTATATATGTATACAAACATGTAAGGAAAATAATGGAATTTTCATGATTTTTTAGGTCCTGCCAACTAAATAAACTAAACATATTTATTTCAAAATGCCAAAATAAAATATTGGGATGACGTCTCCTAATGTTTAAGTATACTTGTCCCTTGGAAAATTCTGCGGAAAATTTTCACCCTGATTCCGTGATTTTCTTAGTCCTGCCTTTAAAAAGTTATAATACTCAAATACAATCAATACCTTTTCGGTACTCGGCAGGAAGGTTAAACGGTTCTTGTAAGACGGCAGGAGTCCTAGATTTGTAAGAAAATTCGTGAAAAAGTCAACTATTTTCTGAGTCATGCCATTTCGCACATATTTCAAGAATCTTAATATAAGTCTATTTACAAAGAGGCAGGATGGTTTTATAGTTATTTTGTATACAGGGTGGGGCATTAGTGAGACAAAGTCCAATTACTCGTTTGTCGTAAGATATACGAAAAAAGTTATTTAGGTAAAACATGGGCCACAGATAGGACTATGATTTAAGAGTATTTTATAATATACAGGGCTACCCGTTTTCACAGGGTGACACAAATTTATGTTTTTTTTTTAATGGAATACCCTGTATATTTTTACATTTTTGGATTCTACTCGATGTTCTCTTTAATAAAATATAGTGTTTTGAAATATTATACGAGGTAGTTTAAAATATAATTACGTTTTTTTGTTAATTTTGTAGGAACATTCACACCCTATACCTATTGTTAGTGATTTGATATCCAAACTTCTATTAATTTATGTTTAAACGATTTTTAATATAGTCTACTATTGTCAGTTATTAATAGTATACCAAAATGTTTAATTTTAGTATACGGGGTTGGCTGAAACTCGGAATGAGTATTTTCTGAGTTTTCTTAAATGGGACACCCTGTATTTTAGTATTATAATAAAATGGTATTTTATGGTACCTTTTTATTTGTTAAGCATTTTCTGTACCATATTTATATATTAATTTCGGCAGTAAATTGATACAGACAGATTACTCAGGTGGATTTGGGGTTTCTGAACAAGAATGTCACATTAGAACAGATCTTTACCTAGTGCTCGGGGTGACTAATATACACTTTCAGACACTAAAGTGATGCAAGTAGATTACTCGAGGAGTTTTGTGGTTGCTGAACATGAATACGCCATCAGAATCGACCTCCAAAAACTCTCTAAATTCGAGATCAGTCACCCTGGGCACCAGGTGCTCCGAGGGTCGGTTGTAATGTCATATTCGTGTTCGGCCATCCCAAAAACCCTCGAATAATCTGTTTTCTTTAATTTATTGCCGATATCCCACGAAACTCCAGATGACGTTCCTTAGCAGCAACTCTGGGCACTAGGTGATTCGGAGGTCGGTTCTGCTTGCGTATTCGTAACTCCATAAACCTCCCAAATAACAAAATGTTGCCCTTAATACACTGATTTTGACAGGTTTATGCACTTTTGGATGCATGTTATGCACTAAAATGCAATTTCCACCCATTTTTATATTGTACACCTTTTATTTGAATTTGAAAAAAATTTTAAAAAAATTAAAAAAATGGTGTATTTGCCGACTTAAAGCAAGAGTAACTTTTAGTACTAGAATACCTCATAATTTAATACTCTACTCTCAAAAATGTCTAAAAATTTAAAGACCAATAAGTTAGTCCTAACTTATTGGTCTTTAAATAACGGATATTTTATCTCCTGAGATAAAATATCCGTTGATCTACCCAAGACGGATGCCTATGACCAGTACTAGAAATTCACAATTGATAAAATCGATTCATCTCTGGAAGAGAAATAAACGTAGCAGTTTTCGTTTTCCTAAATAGAATTTTTCTAAATTCTTTTAAACTCAAAAAAACCAAAAAACGAAAAATTTTTCAAATCGATTTTTCTAGAACGCTGCGTATTCTTCTGAGTTAAAGCAAAAGTACCTTTTAGTACAAAACTATCCCAGAATTTAATAATCCAGTGTCAGAAATGCTTAAAAGTTACGACAGAAAAGTTATTCGATAAAATATCCGTTTCCGTACCCAAAACGGACCCCTATGACCGGTACTAAAAATTGACAATTGATAATTGACATTTGACAATTGACCTCTGGAAGATAAATAAGTGTACCAGTTTTCGTTTTTCCAAATAAAAGCGTTCTGCAGCTATTTTAAAGAAACTAATTACAAGACTTCGATATGCTTCTTCTAGACGAAGCATATCGAAGTAGAGGTCGTCCGCCAACCAGATGGTCTGATGACATCAAACAGATCGACAGAAACTTGATGCAGACAGCACAGGACAGAAATGCATGGAGAAGACTGAGGGAGACCTATATCCAGCATTGGATAGATCTGGGTTGAATTATGACGATGATGAATTACAAGACGCCATATTTAAAGAGCTTTAGCTTTCCACGGAAGCATTTTTGAACTAGGTGAATTGTGTTAAATTTTCTTAAAATTATCTGAGGAATCTCCGGTTTTCGTTTGTTATGAGAGCTTCTGGACACCCTGTATAATATAATGGGTAGGTAAATTCCCTACTATAACCAATAAATTGTAAAAATTGTTTATTTACTTTTATTGCGTTTACTTAGATAAAAATATGATCTAATCACTTAAAATAAAGATGTTACAGTTTGCTATTAGATTTGAAAAGTGTGTAAAAATTCCGAGACATTATTCAGGAAAATAATATTTAATAGGATACGATTGTTTTAATGATATACAAATTAATTTTTTGTAATATTCATCTTTGCGGTTATCCTGCCAAGTTGTAAACGGTTTTAGGTTAGTGTTTTTTAAGCATACTCGACATGGTATGACTCAGAAAATTGTGGTGATATGAATATGTTTGTATAACACCCTGAAATAATTTTATAGACACACAATTTAATTTTTTTATACGAAATAACTATACAACCATCCTGCCTCTTTGAAAATAGATTTATATTAACCTTCTTGAGATATGTGCGAAATGGCATGACTTAGAAAATCGTGTAATTTTCCACGAATTTTCTTACAAATTTTTTAACTATATATAGTAAAAAAGGTGTAACTAAACATCCTGCCATTTTGAATAATGTCTACTGAAATTATTTATTTTATAACAAAATTTATTTTATGACTTAGAAAATCACGGAACCAGAGTGAAGATTTTATACAGAATTTTCCAAGAAACAAGTGCAGTTAAACATTAGGTGACGTCATGCCAACATTTTTTTTGGTCATTTTGAAATAAATATGATTAATTTATTAAGTTGGCAGGACTTGGAAAATTATGAAAATTTCATTATTTTCATTACATGTTTGTATATCTGTATACTCCCTTAGTCCTTTTGCAACCGTCCTGCACAAAAAATTTTCTTTATAAAATAGTGTCCTGTTATTCTATGGATATGGCAGGACTTTAAAATTCATCGCAATTCCCAATTTTTTTTTTTCATGGAAAATCTAATTTTCACAGGAAAATGTCACAGGAAACCCGTGGATTTTTCCACAAATTGTAAGTACCTTCTCTAACCTTCCAGTATTGCAAAGGGCAGGACTTAGAAAATCGTGGTTGAACTTCTGTTAATATCTCCCGGTTTATAATGATCGCCAATATTCTTAAGGTGGCCGTACACGGAGTACAGCAGTTTACCACTGAGCGACATATACGGACTGCTCGAGCGGTCGTCGTCGATATCGGAAGTGATCAATTATTGACTAACTGAGTTGTCCCTTGTCGCTCTAGGGCTGTCGACAGCACGATGAAATTAAAGGCGCGTTCCAAGTGACATGAAAACCGTCCTTCGTGTTGCCCTCGACATGAGCATTATAAAAAATGCGTTCGTATCGTACACTGTGTTGTTCCAAGCGATCCAGGTACCGTTTCGAAATCGGTAACTGAACGGTCCTTTTGATACATGCCTTCAAGCAGAAACTATTTGTACTGACTTGCGCAGTTAAGATTGTTTTCATTTTTACTAAATAGTCACTGCTATCAGATCAGCTGATGATTCAATAATAGAATAATCCACAATCCACGCTATTAATACCTGTGAATCTTGATTTTCGTTTAAATATAATTATTAATTCTGTTTTTTTCAAATTAATCTTAAAAATATGGATAATTTATTATTTTTTTTCATAGAAGACAGTGATGTTATGTCAAATATCGATTCTGAGGAAGTTGAAATGATAAATTTCATAAAGAAGGTAGATAGATCTTTATTTAAAAAGAAATGATAATTTCTTTCTAACCATCTAGCAAACTACTAGTGGTACTCGTACTGAAAATTTTTCCGGCGCATCTCGAACTTGAAATGGTACACAAATACGTTCCAAGAGGGTTACGTACCGGTAATCGGTTCGGGATCGAAAGAAATCCGTTCAAGGGCGATTCTGCGCATTAAAACAGTCCAATCGATTTCGTGACGGTTCAAGGGATCGTACAAATGTGTCGTCTTGGAACGAACCTTAAATCGTGCTGTCGACAGCTTGAAGCAGTTGTGACTGCTCGATCTGTCATGTGTATGGCAGCCAATATAAGATCATAGTTCACTGCGCTGTCGCTGCTTCAAGCAGTCGATCTCAACTACTTGAAGCAGTCCGTGTATGGCCTACCTTAAGGAATGAGGCATACTAAGATTACAAATATATATTTAATTAATACAAAAAATATGACTTAATTAATACAAAATATATAAATATTTAGATATGATGATACTTACCAATGGTCCCCAATATGTATATAAATATCCTATACGAATATCAGGCACAAATTGACTGGTTGCCATTATCAAAAAATAAAGATTCAAGAAGAATTTGAATTGTTGGTAAAGGACAAGGGGTAAGAAGGTTATAATATTGTATTTTTGATTCCTGATCGCATTTGCAGGAAATTGACCAGGAGTAGGTTTTCCCAGTAATAAAGTGCGAGATCTTAACTCCCTCGGTGCACAACATTTTGCAAAGAATGAGCACCAACATCTACAACAACAAACTATATTAATATGTGAAAGCCAGAAGAAATTTTACAACATGAATATGAATGTTATAATATATAGTTATAATATATTATATAAAAAAGCATTCTTTGACATACAGAAATAAAAATAAAACTACAAATACAACACATTTTTAACCCTTAACTGCAGATGAGGAGTCACATTTACTCCGTCCAAATTAGTCCTGTAGGTTTAGGCGAAAAAAAAAGACTTAACCTTACATGGCGAGCTACCCCAAATGTTATAATTCTAACCATAGACATATAAGACCTAGACTGCACGCTGCTATCTAAGACTATCTGACGATTGCGGCAGAGAAAACTGAGGCTATTAGGCCAGAAGTCTCTTTCTAATAGGATAAGTTTATCAAATTGGAGACTGCTGACCTAATATCCTCAGTTTTCTCTGTCGCAATCGTCAGAGAGTTTTAAACAGCAGCGCTCAGTCTAGGTATTGTATGTCTATGATTCTAACCTTAAAGCACAGCACACCCCCACATAGCAATGCAAGTTCCGTGTTAAAGAGTGAAACGACGATTGTCGCATCAGCCAGTGGTCGGGAGCGTAACTATATGCCATATGGCGGTAAATTCAAAAGATTTGTAAAATTAACTGGGATTGAGAACTCATTTTAATGTAAAGGATAATCAATACAACCTTAAAATAACAAAAGAAAACAAAATCCTTATACTATACGATAATATTTATATCGTTGATTGATAAAAATATACATGTATGTATTTATCAATCAACGTTTATAATTCGTATACTATTTGGATTTTCTTGTGTTATTTTGAGGTTACATTTATTTTCCATTACATTAAAATGCCAAAGTGGTCGAAAAATTAAAGAATAAAACATAGAATACAATCTTTATTTATAAAAATGTTTATATGTATGTTCATAAAATATGTTTCTTATCAATTATCAATGTAAAAACTTAAAACACAACTACCTTATTACACATAATATATATTTACACAATATTATTTATTCATCAGTTTAAACCACACCAAAATTGTATACATTTGGAATAAAACACAACTGCTGTAATTCACTTTACACTTTTTGTTGTTGGATGCATGATACTATAAATAACAAGATAATATAATGCACATCCGGAAGTCGTGACGTAACTGGAGACCGGCAAGTTCGTAATGGTTCGTAATCATTCGTAATGTCCGATTACTTTGAATTGTTCGCGGTTGTATTTTATATTTTATCTTTGACAGTTATTTTGACTGGAATCTCGACACTAAATTCTTTTCGAATACATTGAAGTTTAATGTTATTTTGCTAATTCAATAATTTCATCACATAATGCATACAAATCCCATTTAACTTTAACAAGAATTCAAATTCAACTTCCGGTCTCCAGTTACGTAATCAATGCGACAACTCGGACGTATTTGAGCTACGGGACAATACTATCTCTTTATTTATAGTATCATGGTTGGATGCACTATTTAAACGCTATTTATTAAAAAATAAAACAAATAAATATGGCGTCGTATTTTTCTCAAGGAAATGAAAACACAACGAAACGAAAGTGACAGTGGTGACAGAACGAGCGAACGAACAACGTGCAGAAATCTGCAGAAATGAGACTAGTATCGCCATCCCGTGCCAGGGAGCGAACTAGCAAACGTGCGTTGACCTTGAATATCCCTGTTACATTGCTATGTGGGGTTCTGCTGTGCCTTAAAGGACCGTTTTTGCACAATATCTCAGCCATTTTCAACTTTTCAACAAAAATGGTAAAGGGCGCTTTACAGCTTGCAATTCTACCTACAAGACGCAAGAAAGTTGCCTAAAGGCATGCGCAGTATGTCGTCAGTTGATTATTGCATGCAACTTCTTGCAATTGCGCGATAATCGGTTTGGTGCCATTTTTTCTGCAAGTTTTCATGCAAGCCTAGGAGAATTTGATTTTTCCACAATATCAAATGTCATTGACGACACGGATTCACGAATACATGCCGATCAGCTGTTTTCTGTTTGTGAAATATATCAACGATGGAAATGAATGAATAATGAAATGGCACTTTCTGAGATTCTATAATTATTTTAAATTGTATATTAAGCTACGGAAGCTCTCTCTCCTCTAGCTAAGTACCTTAGGATAATAATTAATTTGTGTTTCGCAGAAATAGTATTTCGAAATATAGATTTCTTTGTAATTGTTCAATTTTTCCCAAGGGTTTATTAAAATGTACATTCATTCCTAGAAAATTAGAGTCATTTTCATCATCTACTTGGATAAATTCTTCTGTTGGGGATACATTATTACCCCTCTTCTTGTTCAACTAAGATCTTACTCACCATCTCCGATCTCGGCGTTCTAAATTAGTGACTAAAAGGCTGGCTGCAGCAATAATAATACTTAAAGTTGCTGCTACCGCCTTTTTCCTTTTATATTTGGTTATTTCTGATAGTCTTGGCATTTCGAAATTTACCAAGTTAAATAAACAGCAATAAAGTAATTAAAAAAAAACAAAAGTTTATAAGTTAGGTTAAGGGTAAAACTTTCAAATTGCATGCAAGCCGGGTTGCAAGCTGTAAAAGACCATGCAATAGACTTGCATGAAAGTCTTGCATGCAAGAAATTGCAGCAAGTTTTCTTGCAAGCTGTAAAGCGGTCTTAAGGACTGAAAGAATTGTAAATGTGATTTCCTACAGTTTCTTTTTTACAATTTTTTTTGTGCAATCAATATTTTCCGAGTTAAGGAGGAAGTGATAAAGCATATTTATCGAGTTTCTTAAAGTGAATATGATTTACTATATACGCTGCACCAATTTAATACAACTACCAAAAAATTTAATATGATAATTTCCCCACAAAAGACAAAATGCATTGTTATGACAGCAAATCTAAGACCTAAATTAGAGCTAGAAGGTCAGATAATAGAACAAGTGATGGAATTTAAATATCTAGTCATGTCAGTATCTAGGTATGGAAAGCTCGAAATCTCGAAACAGAAGAGGAAGATCAAGTGAATCGTGCAAACAGGTTGCCTGAATGAAACAAATTGAGGTATTTTACAAGATGAAATATTTAACCCATTTAGCGCCAACGGTGCGAAAACGCACCATTTTTTTGTAGAATTTTTTTTTGACAATTCGTTAATTTTTTTTAAATCTTTGTATTTTTTAAGCAACCAGAAGATATAGGTGTAACTAAATTTAATTTTGTTTAATTTCCAAACTCATATTTTCATCACAAAAATATTTTCTAAATGTCCGACATTTTCAATCCTTCGACACAACTTTATTTTTACTGTAGTAATTTTATTGGCATAACACTTTTGTGGTCAAATAAATTAAAACATTATTTTTTTAACCTGTTTGTACATCAACTGTTATAAAGATTTTAAAAAAATTTCTGAGTCATCAAATCTTGTGTTTGAAAATAATGGTTCGATAACGAACCATTGGCGGAAGTCTACTTATAATCCTGTCTGATCAGGAATTTCAAGGTGACGCACAGGCAGTAATTTGTTGGGATATTTTTATGTGTAAAATGTGTAAAAGCACGTATCCACTATGCTTGCGCTCTGAGCTCCTGCAACTGCCCCACATAGTGAATACGTGTGCCGCTCCCGGACTGTGCAAAGGGGGCGCATACCCTATCGATTGGAGCAGTTTCAGGGAGCGCGGAGCGCAAGAGGTTCGTGAACATAGTGGATGGTTGGCGCTCTCGGACCGTGCAACAGTGTGCGCTCCGTCTCAACGGTCCAATAGGTGGATGTTTATATGTAGAGGAGCGGATACCGTCTCGATGGGAGCAGTTGCAGGGAGCGCGGAGCGCAAGAGGTTTGTGAACATAGTGGATGGTTGGCGCTCCCGGACCGTGCAACAGTGTCCGCTCCGCCCCAGCGGTCTAATAGATGGCGGTTTATATGTAGAGGAGCGCATGCCGTATCGATTGGAGCAGTTGCAGGGAGCGCGGAGCGCAAGAGGCTCGTGAACATAGTGGCGCTCCCGGATCGTGCAACAGTGCGCGCTTCGCCTTGGTGGTCCAATATTACGAACATAGTGGGTACATACCTTTAGAAAGACGGGTATTCTTGTATTCAGTTTTGTTATAATCTAGGGCTGAAGGGGGGGGGCTACATAAGGCAGGTTGTGTAGTGTTGTGGACAATATGTCGATTTGTCGAATTTATGCAACTGTCATAGTGAGAGATACAGGATTGAAAACTGTAAACTGGAAACATCTAAAATAATTTCTAAAAAAGGTAGAGGGTCATTCGACTTCGTTTTTGACAAAGAAGCTGAAGAAGGTGTAGGCAATGTTCTAACCATACTATTTTTGTTTATCAAAAATGCCAGGTCCATTTACACTTTAAATGTTTTGAGACTTTTCACAAAAAATAAAATTGTGTTTTAATTTTTATAGCTCAGTCCCGCCAAAGGTTCGAAAACAAACCATTTTGTTGTTCTGACACCTGCCATTATCAAAGTGTAAAACAATTTTTTTACGATTGTTTAATAGTTATTTATGATATAAGTGTTAAAAGTAAACGTTTAAGGCACGCATGTGAAAGTTTGGAGAATGAGCGATAGCGAGTGCCTTAAAAATTTACTTTTTAACACGCATATCATACAATATTTTTTCTACAAACGTAATTACAGGACAATATCTACAAAAACTTTTACTTGAACTTGACTGACATTCCATTTTTATATTTTTTTGACATTACATCAAAATTGCCTATACAGTCAATACGAACTGCAGTACCTTAAAAATTTTAAAGCACTAGTGCCTTAAAGTAGCATTTTTAACGCTCGTATGGAGTGCTAAAAATTACATTTTTAACACGGTTGTAGAAAAATTTATTTTACTCTAGTTAATCAAATATATTACATATTATTGCAGTATTTCTTTGCTTGGCGGTTAATGGGTTAATATGTAATGATTTGTCTAATTGTGACATTTGTATTCCATAATTGTATTTTTGTAGTTTACATAAATGCCTATTATGATTTTAGATTTACTGTTCTATGTTTAGTTGTAAATTCAAAAGTTTACTATTTCTGTTTAAGATTTATCAAACCTAACTTTTTCTTTATTTTTCTTTACTGTTATTGGGGTTATCCCGTTAATAAATAAGTAAAAAATAAATATGGAGAAATAAACATATCAGAAATGAAATGAAAGACATAATTTACAAACAATAGTCATACCAATAGTAATACCTATATGCGGCAGAAACACAACTTGACATGACAAAAGGAGATGATGACATGAAAAGAGAAGACAAAAGGAATGCTAGAAACGGCAGAGATGAAACCCCTCGAAAAATAATTGATGGTAAAGCACTAAGAGACAGAGCTAGAAATGCAGATATATGATGCAGAAGCAAGGTGAACAGCACATTGAAAAAACAGACAGTCATGTCAACACAAAAAAAGGAAGAATTATTAAATTTAAAACATAAAAGTACATAAACAAGAATGGAAAGAATTCTTTTTTATACAATTTTGGTCTGTTTCATTTTTTTTTTGTAAAATCATTATTTGGGGTCACACATATGCAGTAGAGTTACAAATATAAGAGTTTGCACGGAATGTTTTTATAGGAATTATTGTTTTTGTTGAATATCTCACTTATGCTCAACTTTTCAACAAAACGGTAAGGACTTAAATTGTTGCAGTTCCGATTTCCTGTGATTTCTTCTTTGTCCAGTCATTGCTAACCTAAAAATGGGAGCAGGTTTTTCACCACATCAATAAATCTTTGTAGAATTGAATTTAAAATTTTTTGTTGACTTTCTAATTTTTTGAAACATATTCATTGTACATATTATTATCTTCATAAAAAAAAAACAACATGGATGATCGAACTGTGAAGACTGTTATTTTGTTTCAGGAATCATTTACTCATTACCAGTATTCATTATTTTAAGAATATTTTCAGTATCAGCCATCAGGTCTAAATGGTTTGGAGTGATTTCTGAGCAAATCTTTTCTGCTCTGCTGTGAGCAATTTTGGAATGAATTTGTCACAAATGTTGGAAAAGTCATTTCCAAATTGTAGGTTAAGATTATCCAAATTTTCAGAATTACAATATAGATTCCTAGTTCATGTATTATAAAACAACTGTCACAGACAGGCAAATCACAAGTGTACATAAATATACTATATTTTCTGGTGTGCTAAAATGTAGACAAGAATGCAGGTCACTGTTAACTTTCTTTTGCCCAAGAGAAGAAATCCTCAAGCCATGATAATTTTCTTTTAGCATTTTAAAAGTAAAAATCATATTTAAAATTATTCCCCCCCCCCCTTCCCACATATGCTGCCTAAAGGTACATTTTTTAAAAGTATATTGCAAATAAACCAGAAAGTATTAGTGCCTAAAACTTGTAAATAATTAAACTTAATTAACATAACAATAAGTCACTTTAATTGGTTTTTATAAAAAAAATTTATTAACAGCAGGTAAACTGAATTTACCGCTTGGGTTGATGGCTTGAAAAACGCGCACACTCACGGAACAAGAAACTAAATCAACATAACTTAATACTTTGAAACCTTTTAAATCAAACAAAGATAGCCAACTGTATAGAGAAAGAACAGCTAATTGTGACAACCAAAGTTTGAACTATTTAAAAAGCCCCCGATATTTAAAAAATCAATTATAAAGTCATGTATCTTGCGAGATACATTGGGCTAAAGAGGGTTAACAGACGAGCAGTCATTTAAGAACAGATTTAACCATGCTTTTATCACTGATTTTTCCTAAATTCATCTCTAAAAGACTTTTTTATCATTCGAATAGTTTACTAATACAATTTTAATTGGTTTGATAGTGACCCAGATTTGTAAGTAACTCATGTGAAACTGATTCATTCATTCTAATTTCACTTCAAATTATTTTTATGTTTGAATAATGATGAATAGAAGACTCAGTTGTCCTGATGACTATGATGATAGTGGTTAATGCAAAACTATTCATGAAAATTCATATTCAATAATACATCTAACATCTACATATATCGATGCCTCAGAACCTAATCGGTATAAGTCAATAAGTGTTTAAAATGAGATACTAAGATGTTTCTGAAAGTAGTTGCAGAAATATAAGTAGTTATTAAAAACAAATAAACCGTCTTTATTTATCATAATATGGATAACATATTCATAAATACAAACAAGGAAATAATAATATTATTATATGTAGGTATATAATATCGTCCCTACCATTTCCAACTATTGAAGGTGAAAAATCAGGTTTTTCAGATTCAATACCTTGTCCTTGCATTATAAGTGATACATCTTGTGGCAAATTCTCGTTATTGTAGCGTGATTAGGAGCCCGGGAAATATGCTGTTTAAACTATCAAATATGAACATTTTTCCATTTGGTGGACTGCAAACTGACGAAAATGGTACAGTAAAACCTCCATTAACCGAAACCTTTTTAACCGAAACATCGTTTAACCGAAACGGATGGCAGTTTCAATAATTTTGTCAATAAAAAGTAAATTTTTATCGCAAAATGGAAACAATTTGATGTTAATTTGTCAACATTGCTTTTATACAACTAAAGAAAGGAATTAAATATACAACACATTACGAAATCACCTCATAGTATTTTTTAATACCAACTTTGACCAAGAATACTATGTAATTTGATACAAGAAGAATACAAAAACAATGTTATTTTTAACCGAAATTCTTATTATCCGAAACGGCCTCCTCCTCCCCCCAATTATTTCGGTTAACGGAGGTTTTACTGTATATTCAATACTTTTGACAGAAATTTATATTCGTCATAATTTTTGAACGGTCAGATCGATGTATCTCTTATTTTGGTCAATCGTTACATTATTACCACGTAATCAACTGATTTATTCAAACTAGAAAAAAATCAGGTCCGGCTTTAAAAAATTAGTTCGTTTGGGTCTTAGAAAAAATTTCACCCTGTATACGCTTTTTGAAAACTCTAATATTAATTTTACAAATTAGACAAATAGGCAATTAAAATGACATATTTATTTTTCCCCACACGATTACTTAATTTTTTATAAAAAAATCAAATTTGACTATGAATTAAAAATTTGGTAAAGTGAACCATAGATTTAAAAAAAATTAACTTTTATTACAAAAATTAATTTTTTTAAACAAATATTTGATTTATGTTACCACCCAATCAACTGATTTATTCAAACTAGAAAAAAATCAGGTCCGGCTTTAAAAAATTAGTTCGTTTGGGTCTTACAAAAAATTTCACCCTGTATACGCTTTTTGAAAACTCTAATATGAATTTTACAAATTAGACAAATAGGCAATTAAAATGGCATATTCATTTTTTCCCCACACGATTATCTAATTTTTTATTAAAAAATCAAATTTGTCAAAATCGCAATTTTACCATAAAAATAAAAAAATTAAACAACGTTTTTCTTAAAATTAAAAGTTTCACCATTTTTTTTTTTCTATAACACGTCTAGATCTAAAACTCCCCATAAAACTTCTCTTTGGACTCTATAGTTTAACATAGACGTGATCAAATAGATAAATTTTAAATTTTTTCACTTAATTTTTGCCATTTAACTTTGCAATTCACCAATCTGCACCTTTTACTTTTAAAATTCATAACTTTTACGAGAAGAAGACTGAAAGTCTACAACAATTGTCATAGTCTTCACAATGGTAAGATATGTGCTGTAAAAATTTCAGAAAAAAAATTTAACATGGAACGTTGCAGCGAGTTAAACCGTGATTTCATCTTTTTTTTTTTCATTTTTAGGGTAAAATTCCTATTTTGACAAATTTGATTTTTTTAATAAAAAATTAAGTAATCGTGTGAGGAAAAAAATAAATATGCCATTTTAATTGCCTATTTGTCTAATTTGTAAAATTCATATTAGAATTTTTAAAAAGCGTATACAGGGTGAAATTTTTTCTAAGACCCAAACGAACTAATGTTTTAAAGCCGGACCTGATTTTTTTCTAGTTTGAATAAATCAGTTGATTAGGTGGTTATAGTGTAACGATTCACCAAAATAAGAGACACATCAATCTGACCGTTCAAAAATTATGACGAATATAAATTTCTGTCAAAATGCGAAACTCGCCCTGTATATTATTAAACAAGGGGAGCAGACACTTTTTAATGGTCATTTGTTATTCCCCATAGGAGCCTCTATACGAAGTAGGAGTATGTACAGTTCCTCATGACTCACCATGTATAAACATTACAACATTTCGTTGGCTTTCGTGTGAAAACCTCATGTCTCATTTTTTTCAAAAATGACATTTTGGTGGTTTTAGTTTGAAAACCTTGTATCTCACAATTTACAACTGTTAGAAAAAAATCCAAATACACCAGACTATTTTCTACAGCCGAAAAAAGAAACCACATATATAAATTGCTCTCTTGATTTAGTGTGAATACCACATATATTATTATAACCAAGAATTTGGTACTTAATTTGGAGTGTTTGTTTGAAAGATTCGATTTGGAGAAGTGTTTTTTGTGAACAATAGAAGGTAGTCTGGCATATAGAAACATTTTATGAACCTTAAATCAAAAGATTTGTATTGTATCAACCTAGTATTTGGAAGTGTTCAATAAGTTATGAAAAATGAAAACCTCGTAAATAATCATAAACACAACCTTATTTTAGATGAAAAACATGTATATCAAGGTATACGAGGTTATCATAGTTACTTGGGCAAAGGCTCTATATCAGCGGTGCTCAAACGGTCGATCGTGATCGACTGGTCGATCGCCAAAGTTTTTGTAGTCGATCGCGATTCACGGAAAAAATACATATGGAAAAGGTGGAGACTGCTTTCACTTGTGGATGATATGAAGTGCCATGCACTTCATGAAGTGCATTAACATACAAGTAAAATTAAGATGAAAAACATCTTTAATTACAACTCTCTGTAGTTACAACGTTTTATCAAATAGAAATGTGAAATAAAGTTTTTTATTTTCAATTTTTTTTACTAGCAGTCGATCGCTGGACGCTTGCAGTTTATGTGGTAGAACCCACGCAGTGTAAGTCTGAACACCACTGCTCTATATACTGCAAGGATATTTATATGTTTTTCATAGTTAATATTTGTATTTCCAATTTAATAGCAACATTTAACACTTTTAGCTCTGGGCCAATATCAGATATTTGTCTCAATGTGCTAAAATTAAAAATATGTAAGGGTAGTTTCGTTTTTAGGTTATATTATGCAGAAAATCAGTTTTTTGCCTCTCCTGTAAAATTGTAGCTTAATGAGATACGAGGTTTTCACACTAAGCCATCGATTTAACATAAAAACATTAAACTTTACAAACTAATCTAGGTATAGGGCTCTGGAATCTTGGACTTTTTAACAAAAGGAAACCTTAATAAAATATTTGGCAAACCAACTAAATCCTTATTTAGAAACTGGTATTCTAATTATTATGTGTTGTGCTAGAACTACAGTTGTATGGTAACGAGTAAATAAAACATGAAATATAATGAATAAATAACTAAAGAGATAACAGCATACCCCCAATTGGAATCTACACGGGATCTGCTTATCAATGGAATATCTTCTTTTGATGTTTTCAGAATATTACTCTGAGATTCCATGTTATCCATCACTATTTGTTAAAAATAATGTCTGTTTATTAAGATTTAGTTTAACCACTATCAACACTATTTTACGCCTAATCTAACTTTACATTTACATATTTATTTAACAAAAAACAAATAATCAAATTATTGAAAAATTGCTTCCTCCCATTAATCAAAGAATTGACACTTGACACTGACAGCTGGGATTGTTCATCTTTGTCTACTACGTAAGACATCATATCCTTTATTTCCTTTTAACATTATAAATTCAGTGAAGTTAGTCACATCATTACATATGATTCACCTATCAAAACAAAGGAGAAAAATAGTTTTGATATCCCACGTTAAAAACAATAATGTTATTAGCGCGCTCATCACTGTAATTAGACTATTAAAAACTGTAAAAATGAGAATTTTAAAACTCCATGCCCACATGTAAACCTTAAAATATTACCATTATAATACGTAAAAATACAATTTAACGTTGTTGATTAAAATAGTGATCAAAACTGCTTTCTAAAAGTAGAGTAGAGTGGGAGTTGTGATAACACTGCAGAGAAGGAAGTTGTTCCAACAATTAAAACGGTGGTAAATTCAAAATCACTATCAATGTAAGATTTATTAAATTTATTCATTGCCACTCTGTTTATTACTTTAACAATGTTATTGGAACTAAGGCTTATTTACTTACCCACACAAAATATTTCCTATCCTGCGACGCCGTTTAGGATTTCGGTTTCTTACTTGTACGTCCATTTCATAGCCATTACTTGAAGAATTTGGTAATAAGAACGTGGTTTCTTGATCACAATCGAAGTCTTGCAAAGGAAATTCCATAACAAACCAAATGTTTATCTTACGTCATTTCAATAAGAAATGAAACAAATAATTACTTATTAAAAGACCTTAAGGAGGTTAGGGTGACAACTAAGCAAAGAAAATAATGATAAATTCACGAGAACTTTGCCACTGTTTGCTTTTATTATTTATGACATAAATAATTCTGCTACATTTTACCTTTCAGGATGAATTAAACATAACCACATAATATTCGTATTTTCTTTAAATTTTTGGCAGATATCAGAGTTGACAGTTCTCACCAGTGTGAACAGAGCAAGGTCAGAGATTAGGAAGTAGAAGAATGTCGTGAAAGATTAGCCTTGTGCCTTGTAGGTAGGGAAATCCGCGTTGAGTCATAGGCGGACACTAAATTCTAATTTTAAAAATGTGTAGAAAGAATATTATGGGAAATTCAAAATTGTTAAACGAAGGAAATTGCAAATTCCAAGTTTATTGTTTTTTAAGTAATATACTGAATATATACCCCTTCTCGGTGGGTGAAAACATATACGTTCAAAATAAGTCCGGAAATGGATAAACTTACTAATTCTAAGCAACTTTTGTTCTATGGCGTTTTTTCAATAATTTATTTGCGAGTGAATATGTACATTTTTCACCAAAAAAATCGCGTTTTCAGACGGTTTTTCGCAAATAACTCAAAAAGTTTGTCGAAAAAACTCTTCTTAGCAAAAATATAGGTTATAAAAAAGTGAAAAAGATTGTGCATGCATGACCCAGTAGAAGGAGAGTCGCAGCTGTTTCATATGTTAATTGTGGAGGATCTTAATATTTATTAAGATAAACTAAAACCATAATTAAAACAGCGCCATTTCAAACAACTTTTATTAACTGTCATGATTGAGCTATGCTTTTTCTCATGAGAATCTTTCAGTGCGTCACAGTTTTTCGATTTCTTTCTAACGCATTAAATTGCATGTGACAGAAAAAAACGCACGTCAGTGATTACATTTCGTCGGTGACATTATAACATTTATTATAGTTGTCAATATATGGCGCTATAATCGAAAAAAAATATTTACAAATTATATAATATATCTACGAATACAATCTGTACAATTCATAAGACTATATCTGTGACTATAAAAATTAAAGAAAATACAATTTTATAAATGCAATAAACACAATTGATTTGATTTTATGCCAAATTGCAAATAAAACGCGACAACTGTCAGATTTAACTAAAATGTCATGTCACTAAAATGTATATTATCATGGACTTACCTTTTTTTTCTATCATTTGTGACGCACTGAAAAATGCTCATGAAAAGAAGCATATTACATTGAGAGTGTCTACTGCCACCTATGTACGTAATGATACAAGTATGTAACAGCAGCTAATCAAAAACTAAAAACAGGTTCATAGTCCATGTGGTTAGACCGCTCCCGGCTGAAAAAATTTCTGATTGGGTTTCTTTATGGATTCCTATTCAAAAATGTCATCTTTAAACAAATCTGAAGGGTGCCGGGCGGAATTTTTGGGCAGAAATTGTTTAAACAATTTTTTTAAACAAATACCTAAAGATCAAATTTTCTTGCTCTAGAGCATATTTTTTTAGGTTTTTTGGGTCATTCTAAACAAGAAAGGTATGTAATGATTATTCTCAAAAATTGATAGTTTTCGAGTTATAAGCGATTTAAAATCTAAAAAATGCGAAAATACGCATTTTCGAGGCTTAAAAACTCATATTTAAAATAGTATTTTTGAGATTGCCAAGTACTTAAATTGTAGTTTAAACATTAATTTTCAAGATTCTGAAGAGTGATCGAGTCTAACTTCAATTTACACCTTTGTTTTTGATTTTTTTACCGGTGCGGCGCGCTCTGTCTGTTTCAACAATCTCCTATTTTCCTTCGAAACATATTTTTTTTAGATTCTTTGGGACATTCTAAATAAAATAGGTTTCCTGTGATTTTTCTCAAAAGTTAATAGTTTTAAGTTATAAGCGATTTAAAATCCGAAAATGTGTATTTTCGCTTTTTTCGATTTTAAATCACTTATAACTATAAAACTATTAACTTTTGAGAAAAATGACAAGAAACCTATTTTATTTAGAATGTCCTAAGGAATCTAAAAAAATATTTTTTGTGGTAAAATAGGAGATTGATGAAATAGAGTGATTGATGCACCGGCAAAAAAATCGGATGGACACGCATATTTAACAATTAAATAACAACTGTCTAAATTGAAGTTAGACCCGATAACTCTTCAGAATCTTGAAAATGGATGTTTAAACTACAATTTAAGAGCTTGGCTACCTCAAAAATACTAATTTAAATATGAGTTTTTAAGCCTAGAAAATGCGCATTTTCGCATTTTTCAGATTTTAAATCGTCTATAACTCAAAAACTATCAATTTTTGAGAAAAATCACGAGATACCTTTCTGGTTTAGAATGACCCAAAAAACCCTAAAAAAATGTTCCAGAGCAAGAAAATGTGATCTTTGGTATTTGTTTAAAAAAATTGTTTAAACAATTTCTGCCCAAAAATTCCGTCCGGCACCCTTCAGATTTGTTTAAAGGGAACGTTTTTTAATAGGAATCCGCAAAGAAACCGAATCAGAAATTTTTTCAGTGCGGAGCGGTCTCACCACATGGACTATCATACATACTCGTCAATTCCAAAGTGAAATAACCAAAAAATAAAGCAGTTTTTGGGGAAAACTCATCACAACTTTTGTAAAGCGTTATAAAAAGCGTAAATAAAAAAAAAGCTTTATATATTAGGGTTTTAGTTCCAACTTCAGTTTTTTTAATGCTACCGTTGTTGGCTAATATTTTCTCAATGACTTGCTTTATAGAAAATATACTGTCTACAGTTGAGCCCATGATTCTTTACCCGTGCGTATTATCATTTAAAGCATACGAAATAAGCCGGAAATCGAAATTTACTAAACGCAACAGCAAGTCATTTGCTGTTGCGTTTAGTAAATTTCAATTTCCGACTTATCATCGACTTATTTCATATGCTTTAAATGATGACGCACGGGTAAAGATTCCTGTACTCAACTGTTTACAAGATCTCTCTGCACCAAAGCCATTTTATTCTTCTAAATCTGTGAGGTGAGGGGGGAGAACGATGAATGTCTCTCTGCAAGAATTTTCGGTAAAATGAGAAACAAAGTTACATATTCATTGGTTTTACCCCTTGCATCCAATCTTGTGACGTGATTTTAAGACGATTATCATCTTTATTTACCCTTGTCCATTAACAGGTTGATAGTACTCTTTCTAAGCTAACAGATTGCATAAAAATCTCAAAATGATCAAAAATTGACATTCATCGTTTTTCCCTCTGGCCCTTCATTTTTTATTATTTTTCCGAGGCTTCGCATTGTTTCTTTGAGCAGTATTCGTTTTTACGATTGATAGGTTGCTAATGGGAGAATGGGAGAAAAACAACTTAGAGTGATCTGCTATGCAGACGACGAAATACTAATCTCTCAAAGTGAAGATCATCTACAATGTATGCTGCACCAATTTCTCGTATAACCGCTAGAAAATTTGAAATGTTAATTTCCCCAAAAAAGACCAAATACATGGTTATAATAGCAAATCTAATAAGATGTAAATCAGAGCTGTGAAGGGTCAGATAATAGAACAAGTCATGGAGTTTAAATATCTAGGCATCACACATAAGATCAAGTTAATAAAGCAAACAGAGCCACAGGCTGCCTGAATAAAACATACATACATACATACACAATCGAAAGCCTCTTATACCCGTAGGTGTACAAGCTTTCTTAAATTTTTGTCTACAAATTTACGCCACTCTTTTCTGTCTCTAGCTAGTTCTTTCGCCTCACTCCCTGTCTTCCCTCTTTCTTCGAGAATCTCACTTATGCTATTGTTCCATGTTTTTCTTGGTCGTCCTCTACGATTTTTCCCTATTCTTTTGGCCTTCCATATTTTCTTCACCTGTCTAGTTTCGTTCATTCTGATCATGTGCCCCCACAATTTCAGTTTCTTTTCTTCTGCTTTTACCTTTAGTGATTTCGTTCCTAGTTCTTGTCGGCCTTCGTTTCTTCTTCTGTCTGTTCTTCTAACACCCAGCACTTTCCTCAAGTATTTCATTTCACTTGCTTGCAGTCGCTTTGTTTGTTTTTCGTCAAGTACCCAGTTTTCTGCCCCGTAGGTTAATACAGGTTTGTACACTGTTTGGTATACGATCATTTTAGTTTTTGTTGTTATTTCTTTTCTGTTCAAGAAGTTTTTGTATAGTGCATGATATAATCTAGTTGCTGAGTTTATTCTGGCACCAATCTCGTCTTCTTGTGTCCCTTTGTTATTCAAACTTATCCCTAAGTACTTGAATACTTCTATCTGTCCGATTATATTTCCTTCAATAGTCACTTACTGTCACTTGCTGTTGCGTTTAGTAAATTTCAATTTCCGACTTATCATCGACTGATTTCGTATGTTTTAAATGATGACGCCCAGGTAAAGATTCAGGGACTCAACTGAATTTGTAGTTATTCGTAAGTAATAATAAATAATAGTAAATAAGTAAAGTAATACAATACTCGGTTAAAAATTAATTTATTAAAATCAGTGTGATTTTGGGTTAAAAAGTTGAACTGCGCTCGTAATTAATAAAACCTACACAAAAAGAACCCAAAAAGTGCCAACTAAATTAATTCTTACATTTATTTCTTACTTTAATTTAATTAAAGTTTGACAATCATACACACAGTTTTGATTTTAAGTTTTATTCCTGATCTCCAACAGGTGCAGATAGACTTCGTAACGCCATCTGTAACGCTCCTTCTTTCGTCTTATTTCCTCCTATAAAGCCTGTTGCATGACAAAATATGCAATCTTTTATGCCCGATATAGTGCTGAGTTGGTCATCACGAACGCCTCGCCAATCTTTATGTAGAAAAACTCTAAAATGAAAAAAGTCTAATAGTTGAGTGTTATATAAACCATAACTCGATAAGTCCCAGGCCTAACTAATGAAACATTGGGCTCAAATTGGTGATATTTTAAGAATGCTACTGTCCAAATTATATTAACATATTCTAAAGTAGAGTTATCTATACAGAGAGGTTCAAAATTATGGAATAATTTCATTTTTTTCGAGAATAGGCCACTTTGGAGCGAAATCCCGAGCCAGGTAGATTTTTATTTTTTAAATGATTTTCTGGCATATATATCATACTAGTGACGTCATCCATCTGGGTGTAATGACGTAATCGATGATTTTTTTTAATGAGAATAGGGGTCGTGTGCTAGCTCATTTGAAAGGATATTCAATTCTATATTCACTAATATAAACATTAACATAATTAGAAGACTAAGTTTTTAATCTAATGGCATATAAAACAACATAATGTTACTCTACATCCCACCAGACTGAAAACAATGGGAACCTTCTCTGGTTACACCTCCGAGGCTTCTACAATTTGCAAGCCATAACGGATGCTGAGACTAAGGAAGATGAGGGAATTTTACAATTTATAATTCACATCCCATCTGCTCAGTGCGGTAAAGTTCCAACGAGAATGGTTCCCTTTGTACTCCAATCAGAGTAAACATGTAAATCAAAAATGAATAACCATTTTCAATTTCGTTGCAAAACGAAAATACAGCCGCACCATATTCTAGTCCAGAGGTTCTCAAAGTGGGTGACGCGGCACCCTGGGGTGCCTCAAGCATTTGCCAAGGGTGACGTGGAACATTTAAGAAAAGTCGAACAACCGGCCGCTGCGTCACTGTCCAATCGAAACATGTTGACTAATTGTGTACTTGTGTATTCTCGATGGGGACCGAGAAACACACAGCCGAATTCGACCGACGCCACTGCTACCTGCATTCATTCTTGCAGCCGATAAGTGAGTTTTGTGAAAATTAGAGTTAGATTTCTAAGTGGAAGTTTTAGATATAACTGCAGAAGAAAAGTGACGACGTAACTAATTATATTCATTGGAATTAATATGTATAATATTATGTACTTTTGTTGCTATTTTTGCCATAAAATATGTCTTGCACTATTACGGTTGGAAAATGCCTTTCATTGTTGGCAATGTTTTGCTCTCTTTCATTTGGGACATTTTTTTCATTCCAGAATAATGGAGAATTGGCTGAAATCTACGTCTTTGAAAAGGAAATGTAGTGAAGTCACTGAAGCGTCTGAATCGAATCAACTGATTCAGTGACAACTAGAAGAGAAAGAGAAGGTGCAAATGTCCACGAGATCCATTCGAGTCCAGATCATCCAAGTTGTTCTCCCTCAATTCGTGGAAAGAAGGTTCCTTGCCAAAAAGAAATTCGGGGAAAAATAAGAAGGTATGATCCAAGCTATCTCACGTTATATGGCTTTATTCAAGTTGGCAACGAACAGGCACCAGAAGGCAAATGCGTTAATTGTCACAAAATTGTTGCTAATGGTTGCTTGGTTCCATCTAAATTAAAAAGACATTTGGATAGTAATCGTCCTGATTTAGCCGATAAGGCCGAAGAAACCTTCAAACGTCGTGCTTCATCTCTTCAGGCAGGGCCATGCATGGTGGAAAGAGTCTGCAAAAATGAAAACGAAAACGCCACTGAAGCATCATTTATTGTTGGTTTGCACATTGCAAAAGCTGGAAAATCCCATACCATTGCCACGGAACTGATTAAACCTTGCGTGAAGGATGTCGTACAATGCATGTTAGGTCCAGATATGACCAAAAAGATTTTAATGTGCAGATGTCAAACAGCACTATAAGCAAGAGAATTAACACTATTTCAGACTTTGTAGAGAGAGCTTATAAATAGATTAAAAACTTGTGAAATTTTCAGTTTACAGCTTGATGGAAGTACCGACGTTGCTGGACTTGCTGTTCTGCTTGTGTTTGTGAGGTTTCCATTCGGGATGAAAATATAAGAAGAACTCCTTATATGTGAAGAGCTTAAAAGTTATGCCACTGGTGAAGAAATTTTCAAGGCTATGCACGAGTATATAAGAAAAAATAATGATATAGAGTGGAGTAAATGTATGGATATTTGCAGTGATAAAGCGGCTGTAATGGTTGGTAAAATTAGAGGGGCGGTGTCTAGAATAAAGATAGTGACAGAAAATGCCACCACCAGTCATTGTATCTTACATCGCCATTCTTTGGCAACTAAAAAGATGCCGCAAGATTTAAAAGACGTATTGGATGGTTCTGTGAAAATACTTAACCACGTGAAGAGCCGTCCGCTTCACGCACGCCTTTTAAAGCTCACCACTGAAGATATGGGTATGGCTAACTTCAATCTTTTGCTCCACGCAGAGGTCCGGTGGCTATCGAGGGGAACAATTTTAGGGAGACTATTTGAACTAAAAGATCCACTGATTATCACATTTCATCCAAGAATTAAAAGATGTCAATTGGCTGCTAAAATTGGGGATACCTTACAAACTTACAAAGATTACCATAATTTTAAAGTATATAACGAAAACATCATCGAAACAGTTTGTTTCATTCATCACATTATGTAAGGATATTTGAATATCAAATGTACTGTATTTTATTGATCTGAAATAAAGTTTATATTGAAATCAAATGAGCCTCAGAATTGTATTTTTTTTATTTTTTGTCGTTTCCCAAATCGCTTCAAGGGTTGGTGTGCCTCGAAATATTTTTAGCCCTACAAGGGTGCCGCGACTAAAAAAGTTTGAGAACCGCTGTTCTAGTCCAATCAGAGAGTGCAGCAAGCACCTCTACCGGTTTCGAAACTTATTAGTCTCTCATCAGGAGGCATATATGCTGCTCTCTCTGATCCAACCAAAACAAACCCTGGCGTGCAGTCACGGATTGCAACGAACGAAATGGCATAGATGCCCTAGCGGCAACTGCTATCAAAAGACTAAGTTTTCAAGCTAATGGCATATTCTATGCCATTTCGTTCGTTGCAATCCGTGACTGCACGCCGGGGTTTGTTTTGGTTGGATCAGAGAGAGCAGCATATGTGCCTCCTGATGAGAGACTAAAAGTTTTGAAACCGGTAGAGGTGATTGCTGCACTCTCTGATTGGACTAGAATATGGTGCGGCTGTATTTTCATTTTGCAACGAAATTGAAAATGATTATTCATTTTTGATTAACATAATTATTTATACAGGCTTGTCCAAACAATATTTTTTAAATTAATATAGGTAATTGACACGAAAAGAAGAATGTATTTAATTTATTTAATTCAAAATACATTTTACTGTTGTCAGAAGACAGAAAAAAATGTTTAACAAATAAACATTACTTTCGCTTAAATTAAATGTTTAAACTGCCAAGAGGCAGGTGGGTGGCAGCTTGAACATTGAATTTAAGGAAAAGCAACGTTTATTTCAAAAACACACATTTTTTTCTCTTTTCTGACATTAGTAAAATGTATTTTGAGTTAAATAAATTACATACATTCTTCTTTTTGTGTCAATTAATTTAATTCAAAACAAATTATTTTGGATACTCTGTATAAATCATTACGTTAATGTTTATATTACTGAATAGAGAATTGAATAACCTTTCAAATGAGCTAGTACACGACCCCTATTCTCATTTAAAAAAACATCCTCGATTACGTCATTACGCCCAGATGAATGACATCACTGGTATGATGATATGATATATGCCAAAAAATCATAATTTAAAAATAAAAATCGACCTGTCTCGGTATTTTTCTCCAAAGTTGTCTATTCTCGAATAAATGAATTTATTCCATAATAGTATAAAGTTGGTATATCTTTCGTTCATTATACGGTATGCAGCAAAATGAACAGTATTGAAATTCGTATGTGTCAGGCGCCGAAACGTAGAGTGGTTTCCGAACGTCGTTATAACGTATGTGAATGTCGTGATAATGTTAGCTGCTTCAGAATGGTTCTCAGTTTTGCAGAAAAAATTTTTTATGGTGGAGTACTATTTTCGGTCGTACCGAAAAGGTCACGAAAACAGTCCAAGCTTAAAATCAACAATGGTTTCAGCAGGATGGGCCAACCTATCACACTGCCAGGGAGTCTCTTCGAATACTGCGCGATCATTTTGGGAGTTGTCACTCACCAGGACTAACGCCACCAGATGCGTAGATATGGGGAATGCTGAAGGAGTCAGACAGATCCACCGTCTGGCATTTCCGAATTGCGAACTAGAATTAAAGATTTTTTCAGGCTGAGGCAGTGGCGGATCTAGAAATTTGCCTTGGGAGGGGAAATTTGCCTTAGGGGGGAACTTCCATTAAAAACCAACCAAAAGACAAAAAGATAAACTTAGATTACATAAAAAATATAAACAATAAATTATAGGCAATAAATTATAGGCCTTAATTTTCCTAACTAGCGTGTATATTGGGTTGAATTTGTCTTTCTGTGTGGTTTCGGTTTTATGGCAGCTAATATATTTTTGTTATTTTTTTTCTTTAATTTTGGACCTTGTTGAGGGGGGGGGGGGAATTTCCTCATTTTCCCTCCCCGTAGAACCGCTACTACTGGCGACATGGCATCTTTAACATCTGTTTTATCAAGAACGTGCGTTGTCGTGAGTAATGTTTACAAGGCGATATCATGTATACTAGTATACTAGATTATATAAATAATCAACATTTCAATATTCATTTCGGTACTGTTTATTTTGCAGCATACGAATACTGTATGTTAATTTTCGAATTAGACATAGACATAACCCACGTAAATCTTGCTATAAAATGTAAATTGTGCCAGCGAGGACATGTTTACATTTTTAGGACCTTGTGATAGTGCTGCATAATATAAAAATTATTTTCTAATAATTATTTTGAAGAAATATTAAGATACTAGAGCTATTGAACCAAAAAAGAAGATGAATCTTGTTTTTTTGCTAGTGACATTATTGGGTGTGACCCTGTCTTTTGAATTTAACTCCTCCTAGTTTAACCCTCCGGTAGCCACGTCTCGTAAAGTTAGATGAGTGGACACACTGCGGTACCTAATGCTGCACATATAAAAAACGGTATTAGATGTTAAAAATTTCAAAAATTTGTTAAAAAACGAAAGAAAAGCGTTATTTTTAACATTTTATTGTATGACTTTAACATAATGTAACAACTCAGGCGCAAAATAAAAAAACGAGTAGTCAGTCTTACAATGTAATCTGAACAAAGAAATCGTTTAATACAAAAAAAAAATTCACAAAAATCCCAAATATCTAAATAGTAAAATACCTAAATACAGAATAATTGAATTAGACTTATAAACACACATTACACTGAATTTTTTCTCACTTTGATTTTTGCAAAAAAAATTATTGAACAACTCTCACTTCAACGCTCAATATCAAACTGATAAGACACTTCAGAAAGTAGAAATTGAAATTCTTTATTGAAATTGAAATCCTACTAACAATATTTACATATGAATTTGCTTAATTAAATGTAACATACAATATACAATACATGCAATATTATACAACACATACAGATTTATTAAAAATTATTTTTTTTTATCTAGGTAAAATATATGTCTTCAGTAATTTTTTAAAAATTTGAACTGTCAGTGCATTCTTAACACTGGGGGGAAGATGGTTAAATTCATTCATACATTTGTAAAACAGGGATGTCATTGTGCTATGTTTATTAGTTTTTTGAATATCAAAATCTTCAATATTTCTCATGGTATATGAATGAACATGTAACTCAATGTAACATATTCATTAAAATATTCAGGCAGCATTCCTTTTTTTAATTTAAAAATGAAAACCATAGTAAGCCTTTGTTGAACTGAAAACCAACCTAAAGTAGAGTACATCATCTCAATTGGCGTGTAGGATTACATCGAAGAATTGTTCTCATACCTCTGTTATACAAAATTTGCAATGATTGAATTGATCCTTTATCACCTAAATATAAAGCACTTGAACAGTAGTTAAAATGGGGCTGAATTATACTTCTAAATACAGTGATCCTTGAAAATAAATAGATCTTTGCTAATTCTATTAAAGAAAAATAATTTTTTAGATATTTTCTTGCAAATATATTGAAAATGAGGTTTCATAGAGAGTGTGTTATCCAGTATAAATCCAAGATATTTAATTTCATTGACCCATTTGATGCATTCATTATTAACTTTTAGTTTCAAATTTTCCATACTTATATTATTTAATTTATATCGGCTAGAGACTATCATTGACTTTGTTTTACTCGCAAGCAAGTTTTACTTAAGTAGGTAGTATTTTAAGGATAGTCACTCGCACATATCTAAATAAATAGTGGTATGTACGAAACAATATTGGTAAAACTTCTGAAAACTTTAAAATGCAGCACGGAGTACCGCAGTGTGGCCACTGGACGGTTAAAAACAGGGTATAGTCATAATTAGAATTGTGTTTATTTACCGGCATATAAAACTATCAGGTTGGATAGGTATAGCTTGTACTCTCCATGAATCGCCAGCATCATGAAAAATAACAAATTTAATTTGTCCGGAAATCCCCAAATCTTCTTCTAAAGCCAGAAGATGATCTTTCCATGGACATCTTTCGTTTAGTAAAACTATCTGTCCGTTTTCATGTACTTGATTTCTGCTTTCTATAGATTTTTTTACAATTTCTCTAGCTGGCCACCAAACAGTTGCGCTCTAAAAAAATTACAAAGATTTATAACTAACAAACTTATTTAATTTATAGAGTGCTTTTTAGATGTATAGACCTTTAAAATTAAGTAAAATGCATTTAAATTACATTAACATCATGAAATTTGAGATAAGTTTTCCTCATTTTTATTTGATTACGATTTCTAGCATGTGGTAACTGCTGTTAATTTGAATATAGTTCATCCAGCAGGTCTAAATTTCAAACACTTTTGTATCTTTTGATGTCCTTATGTGTGCAATATAGTATCAAATGGTTTTTTCCACCTAGTCAATCGTCTATGATTTACTCACCAAACACATCCTTCACCTAGATCAATTGTTGCAACCTTTCTAACATATTTTGCCATATTGTTGAAATTAAATCCTACAGATCAAAGTCATTCAATGTTTCAGAAATGAATATATCATCGATTGTGGTGGTATAGCAGCAACTGGTTCTTGGTCTACAATCCTTGATAAGACTACGGGAGGAATTTCAAGACAAATCTGTCACCTAGAGGAACTTTTCAAGAAAAAAGCACATTTAATGTACTTCCTTGCACTTAACTGTGTTTTATTTGCAAATTTAACACAGTCTTTGATTTATGATTACATCTCCTATCATGTCTTTTTGGCCGATGAACATCAAGGAATTTGATACTCAGCTATTCTTCTTATTGGGTGATTTAAAGTTGGATTATGAATGTGCCATAACTACATAAACCTATGTGCTTTCAATTTGCTATCTTTCTTATTTCTGAAACATGTATTCATTGTTCTATATTTTTAATATTCAATGCTGTATATCATATAATATTTATATAGTCTTACAATGTGTATCCTTCAGTTTTATTGAAGTTTTTTTATCACATTACACTGCTCTCTTCTTTTTATTCTATCTATCCTACTTTGAATAACAAGAATGATATATTCCATGCCATACATATTTTTTCTGAACATCTGAACTACATTTGAAACATGTTTGGTCAGAGATTTTTGGGTTATTATGTAATAGGCCCCTTTTTTGTCGACAACCTCACCGGCACTAAATACCTTGAACTGCTATAAAATCAAATTGTTCCAGCAATTCGGCAAATTCCTATGAATTTTGGAGAAATTTGGTACCAGCATGACGGATGACCCAGTCATAATACCCGGGCAGTTATCGAATATCTCCAAAGTACATTTCCCAACCTCTTAATTGCAACAAATGGTACAATCCAGTGGCCTCCAAGATAAGCAGATTTGTGCCCAAATGATTTCTTTTTTTGAGGCTTTCTTAAATCAAAGATTTATGGCATAATTTTGAACGGGCAGAAAATTTAATGGAGTTAAGGGCGAGAATTGTCCAGCATTGTGCCGACATTACGCTGGATCAACTCAGAAATACAAGAGTATCTTTGTATGATAGATTAGGCTATTGTTCGTATAAACAAGGTGGATTTTATAAACCTTTAATCCATTAAATTTTTTGCCTAAATAAGTTTTTAAGTTGTTTTTAGAATTAAACTAACTTTTACAGGTGGTGGGAGGGGCAACCTATTTGTGTGGAATTAGTTCAGAATCCAGCACAGTCCACGTGAGTATTGTACTTTTATAATACAATTATTTGAAAACCTTTTGTTGGCCAACCACCTAGAGCACAGTTGAGCCGAACTACATGTAATGCGTATGCCCCGTTTTTATTGGGCGTATTCTGTATATATAAAAAATGTACTAATATCTATTTAACTTACATCTATAACTCTTTCATTAAATTCTGTCCCTACTAACTCCATAGCTTTAAAGAAAGTTTCATTGCTAGGAACTGGATTTGGAGAATTCCATTCTGGATTTAATCTGTGTATTCTTGCACTTAAATGGGTGTTTATTCTATATTTTGGTTTACCTTCAGTAAACATTGGAACTCCATTGTCTATAGCATCTAATTCTTCCACAAATCCCTCATAAATAAAAACAAAAATAGATCTTAAGCATTCAGTATTTGTAGGTATTTTTTCCTTTTTTAAAATTGCGTCTAATACTTCAAAACCAAAATGAGCATAAACTAAACCAGCAGAACTTAACCTAAAATTAAGATTATAAATTAATATACAGTAGAAACCCGCAAATCCGAACTTTCGGCAAATCCGAACCAACGGAAAGTGAAAAAAAATTTTAAAAATTCAAAATAAAAATTTAAAAACATGTTTATTATGTGAGAAAATAATTACGTAAGATGCTAGCTACAGTATTAAACACTGCAACACTAATGGGTGAATAAAAGCGTCCAGTTAGACTAAACATAATCAATAAAGGAATGTGCATAATACACATTTCCCATGGTATACTATCAACGAAAACATTGAAAAAGATAAGAAACATGAGAAACATAGTGTAATCGGTGTAATCAATATCCAGATTACAAATTAAATGAATCATTTACATGGCCGAATTCCCATGTCCCATGACGAAACAAAACTACTGGCATTAGCGATTTAATATTTCAGTGATCTAAATATTTTTCAGCTTTAGAATATTGGGAGGCATAAACGTGCGGATAAAGTTTCATAAAGGGATCGGTGGCAGTCCAAATCTTTTAAAAATCATCTTCGTTAGCTTCTTAGGCTAACTTTTGGATAATCCGAACTTTTCGGAATCCGAACAGGCTGTCCCCCCAATTAGTTCGGATTTGCGGGGTTCTACTGTAGTCATCAAACACGAAACATCAAATCAAAAGTGACCTCAACGAGAACTAGTGTTCAACTTTTTAACCATCTAAGTGCAACTTATTGTAAAAGTGTATTTTAATGTCATATGTTAGTATTTGATTTCGATTGGTTTGAATTTTATATATTATTATTTAAGGAAATATTAAAACTCTGGAAACAATGCATCATGTCTTGGTCTATGTAGATGACCTGGTTAACTTAGCCCACAGTAAATTTAATAAAACAGTCAGAGATAGAATGCTACCGATTCCCACTGAAGTTACAGAATGGACTTCAAGTTAGGGGTTAACATAAGTTCCCAGAAGTATAAATCATTAACAAGGAAAAATTTGTAGGTACTGGGTTCTTTAAGCCTAAATGGTACAAATCTAAATCAGGTGAGTGAAGTAAAGAGTATCTTGCGGTAATATTAGACTTGAGCATTACTTGGAATCAACAGATAGAATGAATAACCAAGAGAGTGGTGACAATGTTATTGGTAGCTAGAAGCAGTCATAGAAATATGTGTGGTTTAAGACTAGACATATTATATTGAATTTATAATATGGTGGTCTTCTTCTTCTTCCTTCTTGTATGTAGGCTTTAAAGCCTGTTTCTTCTTCAATATTAGCCGCCTAAATTGTTTAAGTTATCGCATCATCTTTTTCTTGGTCTGCCAATACTTCTTCGTCCATTTAGTGACTTATCTCATGCTATTCGTACTATCCTATCCTCTGCCATTTTATTAATGTGTTCGTTCCACTCCTGTTTCCGTTTTGTCACCCATCCATTTATGTCTCCTACATTGCATGATCTTCCTATGTTTTCGCTTCTCTCCGTATCCAACAGACTTTTACCTGATATTCGTCGAAGTATTTTCATCTCTGTTGTTTCTAGTAGTCGTCAAGTTTTAGATTTGTCAGGTCTTGTCTTCACTGTGTATGTCAATATAGGTCTAATTGCTGCTTTATAGATTCTTGCTTTTGTGTCTTGTCTTAGGTGTTTGTTCTTTCAGACTGTGTCATTAAGAGATCCTGCCACCAACCAAATATGGTGGTAAAACCAACAATTACATATGTATCAGATGTATGGTATGGTGGCCAAATGTGTAGCAAAAATAGTGCTATCGTTAAGCTAAACAAGGTGCAAAGACCTTAGAGAACTGTGAATATGTCCTTTCAGAAGTTTTGTGTAAAATCTTTAACCTATCCTTGAAAACTGGAAAATTTCCAGCTGTTTGGAAACAATCTTTTGTTACACCCGTTTATAAGGATGGAGATAAGTCAAATATTAAAAATTATAGAGCTATATCTAAGACCTCACTTATTCCAAAGGTTTTCGAAGCAATGGTGGCAGATAAATTAATTCCACTTTTTAGAGATATTATTAGGTTTGTTCGTAGAACGATCAGCAACCGTTGCCAACCATCAGACGCATGCGTGTTCGTAGTCTATGATCTCTAACTGTTAACTGCGCTGCACTAACTGTTAACTGTGCATGCGTCTGATGGTTGGAAATGGTTGCTGATCGTTTGGATCATACTACGAACAAACCTATTATTGTTGAACAGCACGGTTTCACCAAAGGTAGGTCAACAGTTTCTAATCTTTTAAGTTATGAGCATATCTTGTTAGGTGCCTTGGAGAATGGGTACCAGGTTGATGTAACTTATACCGATTTCTCTAAGGCATTCGACAAAATTGATCAGAATATCTTACTTGGAAAAATGTCTGCCTTGGGCATTCATGGATCAATGTTTGATTGGTTTCAAAGTAACCTTAAAGAAAGAAAACAAGTTGTGAAAATGAAGAACTTTATCTCATCTGAAATCATTGTTACTTCTGGAATTCCACAGGGTGGTCACTTATCAAGTTTATTATTCAATGCATTTATTAATGATATCAAGAATGTTTTTAATAACTGTTTATTCAAGGCCTTCGCAGATGATGTCAAAATACTGAACATCATCAAGTCTCCAAATGATTGTCTAGACTTACAAAGAGAACTCAATATCTTCTCAAATTGGTGTAATACTAATAATCTAACATTAAATATAAATAAATGTAAAATCATTACATTTAGCAGAATAAAAAAACCTGTTCTTTTCAATTACACTCTGAATTCGGTAGGCCTTGAAAGATGTTACCTAATAAAAGATCTTGGTGTATGGTTTGATAGTGAATTAAATTTCTCAAACCATATTGATCTGATTACAAATAAAGCAATGAGGTTGTTAGGGTTTGTTTTTAGAACATTAAAATGTTTTGACAATATATTTGTTTTAAAGGAAGTTTACTGTTCCTTAGTGCGATCAATTCTAGAATATGCAGCACCTATATGGCATCCATATTACACTGTGCACAAAGAAAAACTTGAACGAGTTCAGAGAAAGTTTCTGAGACGAATAGGTCACAAACTAAAAATACCTTATGAAGAGATACATGTTAATGACATCATGAGGCTTTTGAATTTAACCCCTTTGGAAACCAGAAGGAACTATTTAGATATTTGTGCAATATATAAAATCATAAATAATATTATTGATGACCCAGATCTGTTGGCCTGCGTGTTCCATCTATTAATTCCAGAAATAACCAACTACTTAACATTGAGTTTCATAGAACCAATTATGGCATTAACTCGCCTATTTGTCGAATGAGCAAATTAACAAATGAAATGTTACAAAAGTGTGATTTGGATTTATTTAATGATGGTTTTAATAAATTTAGTGGTAAAATAAAAAAGTTTCTATCAAATTAATGTTAAAATTATTATGGTAAAATGTGTCTTATTTATTAAATATGTAATCTGATTTCAAATTTGTTACCTCCAAACTTTTTGTTATATATATGTTTCAGTGTTTTTATAATTATTGAAAAAAAAAATCTAGTCACAATGACATCTTGTTATTGTTATAGTAATCTTTTAATATATTTTGACTTGTATGTATATTCTAATGATTTAACTTTGTAAGACTATATAGGTTATACTTATAACTATCATTTGTACTTTTATAATTATTGTTGTTTTATACCTACTTACTCTGTAAATGCTATATGCGTAAATAAAATTTTGACTTTGACTTTGTTCTTTCAGACTGTGTCATTAAGAGATCCTGCCACCAACCAAATATGGTGGTAAAACCAACAATTACATATGTATCAGATGTATGGTATGGTGGCCAAATGTGTAGCAAAAATAGTGCTATCGTTAAGCTAAACAAGGTGCAAAGACTTGCTTGCCTTGGAATCTCAAGTGCTCTACTCTAAGGAATGCAGCAACAATGACTATGGAGGCTCTACTGGACTTCCATTCTCTACACATCTTCACAAAGAGAGGGGGTGAGAATGGGATATTATATAGTGCAAGAAAAACGTAAGCAATGTTTAGATCAAGATTTAGTAACATCATAAATGAAAAAAGAGATGCCAAAAGGATGATGACTCCTAACCATATGGTACCCAGATATAGACCTAAAGAATCTTTTTAGGTAGACATAAGTCCACAGGAGGGATGGTTAGAAGAAACACAATTAAACTGTATTACAGGCAGATATTTATTTAATCTTACATTGTGCAAGAGAAATTAACATGAGGACTTTTATACTGAATCAGAGAAGATCTCAACTGACTGGCAGAACTTAACAGTGTCACATTGCTATTAGCTCCAGGTCACCATGGAATATATGACATACTCAGAGCAACAGTGGCCTAAGCCACAAATTGAGCATTTTTAGATCAATATATCAATAAAAGCACTAACATTCAATCTTCGGATCAACAAGGGTCTACACAACCTACCACTATATTTGGCTAAATGGCGCTACATAATTTGTAGCACCATCCCATAAACACAATGGAAATACGAATGCATAGGTTGCATTTATCTCAAAACTTCGTTTTTGGGCGACTGTTGCTCTCAGCGCCTCATATAGCAATGAAACTGCTAATGAACTTATCAGAAGGGGATCAAAAAGATTTGGATCTAATGTCAGCATATGAGATCCAAAACACACCATCCATGAATGGACAAAAAGCTTGGATCCAAACACAACAGAACTCTTATGGAGAAAGTATACCTGGTCAAGCACTTGACATAATGTATACATTTTGGACAGACATGCTAGTATGCCTGAACAGAACAAGCAGGAATCTGTTGAGTCATAACAGCTTCCTCACTGGGCTTGTGCCAGTCAAGGTAGACCTACAGATAATCGAAAACAGTCAACTATATCTTGCATGATGGTGAGACATTAGTTCGCAGGCTGTAAACACTTACAGTGTTATAAAACATTTGCTGATTGATAAAACAAGTTTGTAGAAGGGATATTTACAATTACATACTTACCTATAATACAATTTACACATTTACACCTAAAATAAAACTTACTTTATAGATTTGTTTTTTATAAGATCTGGACGTACAGTACTTATCGTTTCTTCAAAACCTCTTTGATGATGATCGTATCTATGTTTTTTGGGATTATATTCTCCACCTACATCTACTACAATGTCACATTCATCTAAAATCTAAATGAAATTAATTATTGTATGTAAACTAGTGTAAATTCACAATTTACCTTCGGATCCCTGGTTCTTATAATCTCTGCATCCGCATATTCAGGTAACTGTCTTAACATATAACATGCTAAGGCTTCATCACAATGAAAAACGCCACTATGGGTACCTATTCTTTTAAGAATACGAGGAGTTTTAGCGTCTGTGGCCATGGTCGAAAATCTATAAAATGTTATTTAATAAATATGTATTAAAAACTAACACCAGAGGTTACCCGTTCCACACATGGGACGCAATACTTGAAGATATTCGTAAAACTTTATCAAATTTGGCGCTAAGAGCCATGAACTTTCTTTTTTAACACCTTAACCACACTTTTAAAGTTGTACTTGACAATTGACATTGACATTGACAATTAACAACGAACACTTATGAAAAAGAAGAAGAGCTATAGAGCTTTTTCTGCTTCTTTTTTTTATAAGAGCTATTTTTCATACATACTTTTTTTATAAGAGCTATTATTATAATATATCTAATATAACTAAACCTTAATATAAATTAAACAAATTTCTTTTCTTAAATTTTAATTTATTCTCTATATTATAAAGTATTCATTGATAAAATGAATTATTTAAATTAAATCATTATCCCACAAAAAAAGAATTAATAAAAAAGAAGAAGAAGAAAGTTATAGGTTATAAAGTTGATTTGTTTACGTTTATATAAATAATTTTGTAAATTAAGTTTTAAGTTAAAATATATTAGTAAGAATGCCTGTAGATATAAAAGAACTTACTGAAGGATGGCTGGAACTGGAAAGTGATCCTGGTCTTTTTACGCTACTTTTAGAAGACTTTGGCGTGAAAGGAGTTCAAGTTGAAGAAATATATGATCTTAACAAACCTTTAGATAGTCCTGTATATGGCTTTATTTTTCTATTTAGATGGGTTGAAGAACGCCGGTCACGACGCAAGGTCGTGGAACAAAATGAAACGTTCGTTAAAGATGAAGATATTGTAAATAATATATTTTTTGCTCAGCAGATGGTACCTAACAGTTGTGCCACCCATGCACTGATTTCAATTTTGTTAAATTGTCCAACTATACACTTGGGAGAGACTTTAACCAGATTGAAAGCACATACACAAGGAATGAGTCCAGACAATAAAGGGTGGGCAATTGGAAACACCCCTGAATTAGCTTGTGCACATAATTCACATGCCATGCCACAGGCTAAAAGAAGGCTAGAAAAAGGTAGTGGGGTATCAACTGGTAGATTTACAGGTGAAGCATTTCATTTTGTAAGCTTTGTTCCTATTGGTGGTAGACTTTTTGAATTGGATGGATTAAAACCATTTCCGATAGACCATGGGCCATGTAACGATATGGAATGGACTGACAAGTTTCGTAGTGTCATTACCGATAGACTAGGAATTACAGCTGATGAATATAACGAAATTAGATTTAACTTGATGGCTGTTGTGCCTGACAGAAGATTAGCTATTCAACATAAGTTAAAAATGTTAAGAACTAATAAGCAAATAGTTTTAGATGCATTGCAACATTTAGTTAAAATCAAAGATAAAGGAGGCGGTACTAAGTTAGAAAATCAAGGAGAGCATGTCAAGATTTCAATATCTAACAGTGCTGAAGAGGTAAATATACAATTCAAACATAAATTATGAAGTATTAAGTATTGAATGAAATTATGATATTGTCAGATTTCTTTAACACATTCACGGACACTACTGCGTATTCCAGACACTTACTCCATATGAAATTTTACTTCTATTTTTCAACTATTTTGATCATCATAATGTGATGTAATGTTTATTTACGGACTTGCCGTTTTTACAAATCAACTTAAATTTTTACAAATCCACTTAAATTTAACTAAACTATTAAAGCACAATGTGATTACATAAAAAGGTATTTTCGCTCTTATACTTAATAGTACTTAGTGATAAATGAAAAAAATCATTACTATTAAATTTGTTTGCATTTCTACACATTTTCTGTAAGGGTTTATTTACAGTATAAGTTCGATTATGAAATTCTAAATAAAATAAGTCTTCAGATCTGGTGTCTCTACAGGGAGTATGGAAGTAAACCTTTTCCAAAAGAGCACTAGCATGAATGCCTCCTCCTATTAATTTATATATAAATGCTACATCTAGCAATATTCGCCTTTCTTCAAGAGTAGGCAATTCAAGTAAAGATTGTAAAACAATGTATTCAATTTCATTTGCATACAGGTATTCTCAATTTAAAAGTAAATCTTAAAAACTTTCTCTGTACTCTTTGTAATAGATCTTTGTAGCAGTTATAATGCAGAGACCAAATATTGCTACCATATTCCAAAACCGATCTAATAAGGGAACAGTAGATATTTTTGAGACAATAAATATTATATCAAATTCAGAGAGACTATGTTTCATGAAACCTAAAAGTTTCATGGATCTATTAAAAACGTAAGAAAAGTGGTCCCTGAAGCTTAATGTAGGGTCAAAAATTACCCCAAGATCCTTAAATGTTGTGATTACCTCCAAAATATTCGGTCCAATATGGTATTCAAATGAAATCGGATGTTTGTTTCTAAAAAATCGCATTACCTTACATTTATTTATTGTTGTTCTGAAGCTATTTTCTTGTGGCATTTTTACAATTTTAACTATTTAGAATGGGAAATAAGCCACAATATTATTAAAAAATGATTTTTTATTAACGTTTCGACGCCCAAATCGGGTGCCGTTGTCAAAATACAAAATACTATTAATATAAACAAAAATGTTGTTGCTTAGTAAAAAAATTCTTCTAATAATTTATTTAATTTGACTCATTTATATCGGCAATTCAGATACATATGATACATTTTAAAGTAGAAGACTTTAAAATGATATTGCCAATATTTATGAGTTGCGTTCCTGGGACGACTTTACTGAAAGATAGTTCATTCGATTACATGAAATCAACCCCAACTCAAGAATATCCGTCACAAAAAAAATTATGTATGGGCCTAGCGTGTGTCAAAATTTTAGGAAATTGGAAACTTTCTACGAGAAACTGGCACACTGTCAAAATTCTATCAAATTCTTAAAACGATGTAGAGATAACAACTTAATACCGAAGGGCTTGAGGTTACGGCCAGCATACTCAAGCAGAAGACTCCAAAATATTCTACATAGAGCCAGTTTGTCAATGATCCGGGAAAGGTTACAATTTCACAGGTCAAATTTATTTTTTATTGAACAAGACATCGTAAGTATTAAAGATTTGCTTTTCGGAATGATATCAAATTCTGATTTTGATCGAATTATTTTTAGTTTACACATAATTTATCAAAATTCATATCAGAAACAAAGAAATATACATTTAAATAAATTTAATATTCTTTTAGAACAAAATAGTATACATACTTTTGATAACCTAAATAGAAATAATGACATATTAGCGACAGTTGTCAATCTATCAAATAGACAGTTAAATGCAACGGAGAATTTGGTATTGTCAAAGGGTTTAAACTATGCTGTTACTCATCCATCTATTCCAAAATTAGACATAATTAGTTCAGTGGAAAAAATATCACAGTGTTTACCAACTCATGAAAAAGAACAGTATAGGGTACTATGTAAACTTGAATTGGAAAAGACAAATCAAATTGAACAGAACATCAGTAAAGAGGAAATTAAGCTTTAAAAACTTTAAAAAATGATGACTCCATAACGATCCTACCAGCGGATAAAGGAAATGCAACTGTAATAATGGATAAAATACAATACGAGGACAAAATTACAGATCTAATTACAAATGGACCTTATACCAAATTAACGAAGGATCCAACGAAAACACTGGAAAACAAAATCTATAGAACTTTATTCAAGTTTAAAAATGATCTAACATACTATCAACGAAAATTAATTACACCTCATTACAGTAAGTCACCACATTTTTATGGAGTACCGAAAATTCATAAAGCGAACATACCACTTAGACCCATTTGTAGTACCATCAGTTCTCCTTGTAGTGAACTATCAAAATTTTTATTAAACATTATAAAACCATTTGCTAATAATGATGACACATTTATAAAAAATACAAAACATTTTGTAAACAAATTATCAACTATTGAGTTTAATCCAAATAATATTTTAGTAAGTTTTGACATAAACAGTTTATTTACAAATGTGCCATTAGATAAAACTTTAAACATAATCAAAACGAAATTAGAGAATGATGATACATTGACAACTAGGACAAAACTAAATGTATCAGCTATAATGGAGTTATTGACATTATGTACTAATAATACCTATTTTCAACTAAATAATGAATTTTATAAACAAAATTTTGGTCTAGCAATGGGCTCCTCTTTATCTCCATTATTGGCTAATATATTTATGGAGGATTTCGAAACTAATATCATTTCTAAACAAAATTTAAAACCCACTGTATGGTGGAGATATGTAGATGATGTGTTTTCAATATGGCCTCATAGATCAGAATTGTTGGATACATTCCTGAATATTATAAACGATCAAGAAGAGACAATAAAATTTACAATGGAAAAGGAATATAATAACACCCTGCCTTTCCTCGATGTTTTAGTCTTAAAGAAGGATACTGGATATGAGACTCAAGTGTATAGAAAACCAACACATACCAACAGATATCTCAATTACAAATCAAATCACAACATCAACGTTAAAAAGGGAATCATAAAATCCTTATATGATAGAGCCAAAATTACTTGTTCTAACGAAAATTCCTTTTTAGAAGAAAAACAATTCTTAACATCTGTTTTATTAAAAAATGATTATCCTTTATCGTTTATAAATAAGGAATTGTCAAGATTGGATCGAATGGAACAGAACAACATAGAACGGGATCCTACAACATTCACAAGAAATAATACGAGGAAAATATCAATACCATACATAAAAGGACTATCCGAGAAACTTAAAACAATAGGAAATAAATTCAACATTTCAACAACATTCAAAACAACCAACACATTGAGATCTATTCTATCTAAAACTAAACCTAACAATGAACAAGAAAGGACAAAGAATTGTATTTATAAAATACCTTGTGAATGCGAACAGTTTTATATAGGTGAAACATCAAGACCATTAAACGTTAGAATAAGTGAACATCAATCTTATATTAAAAATAGAGAATTTGATAGATCTCAAATATGTCAACACGCATGGGATAATGAACATAGAGTTCAGTGGAGAGATTCAAGTATAGTCCTGAAAGAAACAGATAGTAAAAAGAGAAAAATCAAAGAAGCGGCTCTAATTATGCTAAACGAAACCAATTGTGTCGCAAATTCCTCGGTGGAATTCAGTAGGATGTGGATACCCATACTGAAAGAGGAAGTCAATAGAAAGAAAATACCACAATTAGTAAGTCAATAGTCGAGTTAGTACATATTTTATATTTTAGTATTACTTATATACCCATGTATTATTGATATTATTTATAATTTAAACAAAATTATAGTAAAGTCAGAATTTGGTATTAATTTTGAGAGTAAATTAAATGTAAGACCAAATACTTACGATGTCGGGATAGTATCACGAGGTTTTTCCTGGTTTTCTCTCGTGATTTACTATGAGATCTCTAACGCGAGAATTTTAATGTCACCGTTGCATGTGGTTGTCTTTTTAAAGACAGATCACATGCTATGATTTTTTTTGTGACGGATATTCTTGAGTTGGGGTTGATTTCATGTAATCGAATGAACTATCTTTCAGTAAAGTCGTCCCAGGAACGCAACTCATAAATATTGGCAATATCATTTTAAAGTCTTCTACTTTAAAATGTATCATATGTATCTGAATTGCCGATATAAATGAGTCAAATTAAATAAATTATTAGAAGAATTTTTTTACTAAGCAACAACATTTTTGTTTATATTAATAGTATTTTGTATTTTGACAACGGCACCCGATTTGGGCGTCGAAACGTTAATAAAAAATCATTTTTTAATAATATTGTGGCTTATTTCCCATTCTAAATAGTTAAAACATTTATTTATGTTCAAATTCAAAGCATTTAAGTTACACCAATCCAATAATCTACTTAAATCATTCTGTAATAAACTACAGTCATTGGAATATTTTAGGACTCTATAAATTTTTAGGTCATCAGCATAGAAAAGAATATTACTATGATAATAACAATTTTTTATATCATTTACAAAACAATTAAAAAGCAGAGGAGATAAATGTCCACCTTGTGGAACACCAGAGGTTACATTGTTAGTAGATGACAAAAATTGGTTAATTTTTACAACTTAAGTTCTATCTGTGAGATAGCTCTCCATCCAGCCTAATAATCTTCCATGTAAACCAGCATTATAAAGTTTAGAGATTAGGACAGTATGATTAACTCTATCGAATGCCTTCGAAAAGCCAGTATAAATGACATCAACCTGGTCATACCCTTCAAGAGCATCCAACAAAAATTCTTGTAAAACTAAAGGATTGGTAGTAGTAGAATGTCCTGGAATAAAACCATGTTGGTCGGGCAGTAAAGTAGGATTCAATAATGGACCAAGTTTTGCAGCTACAATCCCTTCAAAAGATTTAGCAAAAACTGAAATTTTAGATATAGCTCGGTAGTTTTCAATATTTTCTCCACCTTTATTACCACCAATATTACCACCTTTATGGACTGGGGTAATATAACTTCTCTTCCATATCCCTGGAAAGACACCTGAGCCCAATGACAAACTAAATATTTTTTATAAAATATAACTCAGAATAAATCTACAATTAAATATGAACAGAGGGGATATATTATCAGGTCCAGAACTTGCTTTTAGATCAATCTTAGTTATAAATTCAAATACATCTAATACAGTAATATCACAAATTTCAACACAAAGACTATTATCAGAGTTTACAGCAAGATAATCTGTATTACTAGTAACATAGGTTGAATTAAAAAATTTACTAAACAAATTTGCTATATTTTGGGAATTATCATCAATGGCATTATAACTTTTCATGAGTCTTTGCCACATTTACTATTGTCTTCCATGTTTGTCAGTCCTGTACCACTGCTTCCCATTGTCTCACTCCCATTTTCTCCAGATCTTCTCTGACTGCATATTTCCATCATATTCTAGGCCGTTCTACAGACCTTCTCCCATCTGGCCTTTCCCAAAACACACTGTTTATAAGGCAGTTGTCGTTACTACATATCACATGCACATGCCCTGCCAATCGGAGTCTATTGGCCTTTATGTATCTGACTAGATTTTCCTTTCCGAAGAGAGACTAACTCGTAATTGTATCGGTGTCTCCATTCATTTGTCAAGCTGTCTCTACAAGGGCCTTACATTACTCTAAGAATTTTACGTACCCACATCAGCAATTTATTTACTTCTCTTTTTGTTAATGTTCATGTTTCGCTTTATATGTGACTGCTGGTGGTATTATGGTCTTATATATTATACGGATTTTTTCACCTTCTGAGAGAAGTTTTGACCTCATTAGATGATGCAGTGCAAAGAACTTTATTATTTTGATGATTGGGCTATATGTTTGGCAATCTCTGTTGTCTTTCCGCTAGATATAGTGTTTTTCTGCTTTTTTTTTAATGAGTAGAAACATTTACAGCCTGCAGGTTACATGAATGGAAGATGTATAATAAGTTATGTCTTATAGTACATCATTAGAGTAATAGTATGTTATAAATGTGAAACATGGGATAACAGAAACACAAAAAGAAACTTTTTGAACGGTTTGGCAAGACAAATTATTTTTTCCCCATCTCCAAGAAATCCATTTATGGGATATGAAGATTGAGATATAATTGTAACCTATACCAACTTAATGGCTTTGTATAGTGATGATGACAAACTGTTAAGAAGAGTTCTAGATTCTAGATGGTAAAATGCAAGACAGAATACTAGAAGGAATGCCACATAAAAGATGGAAGAGTGAATTGGCAGCAGATGTGCACAGTTTGCTAAATGATAGAACTTGGATACTATTTGGACTGTAGCGCCATTGGAAGAAGAAGAAAAAGACTATAATGAAAAATGTTTTGAGGATAATATACAAATTTAGCAACTATATATAAAGTTCAAACATGTGTTCAATACAACGGATAGACATGAACATGTGGAGAAGTAGCCTACTAGATAGAATGGAAGAATATTCTGAAGCAGGCCAGAACTCAGAGTTGTGGTGCCAAGTGAAGGAGAATAGTTAAGACTATAAAAGCACACCCAGATTTTAATTTATTTTATATTGTATGCCTCCATTCCTTATTTTTATTGATTATAATTTTTAGCAATGTACTGAGGTATCTAAAGAAGGCCATTCTGAAGATGACTCAAAAAATGTCAAACCTGAAATAGTATCTGCAACCAGTAAAGTAACTCTATGTCCCCTAGATTATGCAACACCTTTAACAATTCAAACTTCTCCAGCTCCTAGTACTTCAGGCACTGACACTCCTTCAGATATTGGATCAGCTTTTAACTCTCCAACACAAACTTGGAATTGGGCTAATTCTTCAGGAGGACAAAATAGTCCCACATCCAAAGATTTAAAAAGGTTTGTTGTACTAAGAATGGCAGAACAGGAAGATAAGGAGAGAACTAGTAAGTATATTATGTTTAGTAGAGTTTAGATAGGAATCTAGTTTGTGAATTCTTAACAAATTTTATTTTAAATCTGCATGAAACAATCAGTAAGTTACATAAAGATCACAACTTGCTGACCACACATTGACTCTATTGCAGCTGGATGGACCCTATAGTGTATATATGTCATGAAACGACAAAACAACAAATAATCTTAATTTTAAACTTGGAAATCAAAAATGAATAACCATTTTCAATTTCGTTGCAACACGAAACTACAGCCGCATCATTATTCCAATTCAATCAGAGAGTGCAGCAAGCACCTCTAACGGTTTCGAAACTTATTAGTCTCTCATCAGGAGGCACATATGCTGCTCTCTCTGACCCAACTAGGACAAACCCCTGCATGCAGTCACGGATTGCAACGAACGAAATGGCAGGGATGCCCTAACGGCAACTGCTAACAAAAAACTAAGTTTTCAATCTAATAGCACATGAAAGAACATCCAAAAATGTTACTCTACATCCTACCAGATTGAAAACAATGGAAAACTTCTCTGATAACACCTCCGAGGCTTCTACAATTTCCAAGCCATAACGGATGCTGAGACTAAGGAAGATGAGGGAATTTTACAATTTATAATTCACGTCCCATCTGCTCAGCGCGTAAAGTTCCAACGAGAATGTTTCCCTTCGTACTCCAATCAGTAAACATGTAAATCAAAAATATATAACCATTTTCAATTTCGTTGCAACACGAAACTACAGTCGCATCATTATTCCAGTTCAATCAGAGAGTGCAGCAAGCACCTCTACCGGTTTCGAAACTTATTAGTCTCCCATCAGGAGGCACATATGCTGCTCTCTCTGACCCAACTAGGACATAATAATAATAATAATAGTATTACTATCAAATAAACATTTACATATATTTAAATAACTATAACTTAAAAACGAAAAATCAACTAATTCTTAAAATACAATTTTTTTAACCTACTTTTGAAGACTAACATTTGGTGAATCTTTTATGCTAGATGGTAGACTGTTATATATTCTTAGTCCTTCAACAAAAAGAGTTTTTTCCATGGCACTTGTATTGAACCTTTCAATATGATAATTATCAAATCTTAAATTATACTGACCTAACAAAAGTGATCTTTTAATGACATAATTATTGAAGTATTGAGGAGCTTGCTTGTTAATAATTTTAAATATTAACACCAAACATGACTCAGTAATAAGCTGATTAACATCTAAAAAATTTAATGTTTCCAGCATAAAGTTTATAGAGGTATACTTGCTACATCCAAGGACAATTCTCATAGCTTTATTTTGAAGCAACTGCAAACGATATACCTGTTCATTTGAACATGAAATAAACAGTGACATACAATAATTAAAATGCGGAAATATTATTGTATTATACACAACCTTCCTAGACCATCGGGAAAGCCCTTTAGATATTCTAGAGAAGTGACCGATTTTTTTACCAATTTTTTTACACAGAAAATTTATATGTTTGGTAAAATTTAACTGTGGATCAAATAAAATTCCAAGATATTTAATTTCATCTACATAACTTATTATATCTTCACCTATTTTAATACTAAAATTTCCTTGATTAAATTTAGAACAATTTATCTTAGTACCCAAAATCATACACTTAGTTTTTTGAGCATTTAGTTTCAATTTATTTGCCATCAACCAATTGTTAAGAATATCTAATTCATCATTTATTGTTTGAACTAAATTATTAAAATCTTGTCCAGAGACAGAAATTAATGTATCATCTGCAAACAGATTTACAAATGAATTTTTAAAATAGAGATGTAGATCATTTATATATAAAATAAATAATAATGGTCCAAGAACGATTCCTTGGGGAACTCCATATATAGTACCTATTTCGTCTGAAATATTATTATTTACTTTAGTTTTTTGACATCTACCGTTTAGATAATTTTCTAGCCATTTGAACACAACTCCAGTTATTCCATAATTTTTGCATTTCGTTAATAACATCTGCCTGTCTATTGTTTCAAAAGCCCTTTTTAAATCTACAAAGACACTAATTACTATTTTACCGTCATCTATATCTTTCTTTCATGTGTTACATACTAACTGGCATGCAGTTTCAGTAGAGTGCCTACATCTAAAACCAGATTGATTTACAAACAGCCTTTGTAACCTTTTATCTGGTATTCAGCTTCAATAATATCATTAGTTATGTGAGTTTCCGTTACAACTACAAGAACCGGTTGAAAATCTGTTAATAACTGTTTTTACTCACAAAAATGGGTTGTTAGACCTTCTATATTAACACATAAGATTAAACCATTTGGATTTGAATTGTTCTGATGACTTACCGGTAGTTGCTAGATGTATTTCGTTCTGGCTTTTGCTTGGTCACATGCTCGCTTGTAAGACACGCATGTCTTATCGAAGACCGAATGATTAAATTTTATTCCAAGGATTTTTAAAACTTCGTGCGCATACTTACAGTTTGTACACTTTTTTTCATCTTCCTTACACTCACTGCTCTTGTGTGGACCAGCACATTCTGCACACACAATATGGGGCACTGTACAGTGTTCGGCTTTATGGTTAAAGCACCAACACTTAAAAAACACTGTAACACGTTAATATGTTCGTACACACGACAACTTTCCCAACCAATGAAGATCTTCTGTTTATTAATTAAGTGCTTAAACACATCTGCAGAAGTTCCAACAATAACACTATAATAATTTTTATTTTTAGGGACGTATTTTTTAATAATTTTTATCTCGTTGGTCGACATCGATTCTAAGAAATTTTGTTTTTTAATATTATTTAAAAACACGGTTTCATCAACCAGTTCATTTTGTTTAACCCCCGTAATTAGAATTTTTGGGTTTACCATTTGTGGCGTTTCAATATCATATTTCTCCGAATAATTCATTAACGGCGGCATGTTGAAGTTTTTGCAATGATTCTTTATCTTCACATTCAATTAGTAATCTACCTTGGCTGACTGGTTTAATTTTAGAGACTGCTACAGAAATATCTGCCGGTTTAATTTTTTGTGCCACTTCATTTTTAGTTTCTTTACTGGTTTGATTAATTTTAGGTTTTATTATCAACGATGACTGCCCTCTTGATACTACAGCTGAATAGGATGCTTTTTTCTTCTGGTCACTATCAACTTTTACAGCTTCCATCACTCTTTTGGTATCTTCTATTAATGATTCAGTTTTTGACTCTACACTTTTTATATAACTTATTATTTTAATTCTTTCTTCCAACCTAATGACACAAACATCACAAAACCAGAAAACATTAGGAGAGTCATTAACAGCTTTAATTACTGCGTCCTTAACTGTAACACAATGATAATGATACAAATTTTCGCAGAGTTTACATTTAATTCGTTTTGTATTAACAATAAAATTGTCATTACAATGAGTACATGTACTCGCCATGACGACTAACGACCGACTTAAAATTGATCTCCCCTCCGAGGACAAACCCCGGCATTTCGTTCGTTGCAATCCGTGACTGCACGCCGGGGTTTGTCCTAGTTGGGTCAGAGAGAGCAGTATATGTGCCTCCTGATGAGAGACTAATAAGTTTCGAAACCGGTAGAGATGCTTGCTGCACTCTCTGATTGAACTGGAATAATGATGCGGCTGTAGTTTCGTGTTGCAACGAAATTGAAAATGGTTATTCATTTTTGATTTACATGTTTATTCCCATTGGAGTACCAAGGGAACCATTCTCGTTGGGACTTTACCGTGCTGAGCAGATGGGACGTGAATTATAAATTGTAAAATTCCCTCATCTTCCTTAGTCGCAGCATCTGTTATGGCTTGCAAATTGTAGAAGCCTCGGAGGTGTTACCAGAGAAGGTTCTCATTGTTTTCAATCTGGTAGGATGTAGAGTAACATTTTTGGATGTTCTTTTATGTGCTATTAGATTGAAAACTTAGTTTTTTTTAAACTTGGAGTTTATTCCGAACAAAAATAGTAAATAGCATTAAGTTCACTGTGTATGGTACAAATTAGAAAAACAAGGATGGAAGTCACGTTTTTTTTTTAGGAATTGTATAAATATGCGTCCTCTAGTGGACTTGCTCTGCGTTATTTTGTCACAGAGATTTAATCTCCACTAGAATTAACTTCACAAGAAGAAGAGAGCCTCTAGTGTCAGAACTTGGAGGCAAGCTGTGTGCGACTGTTAATCTTTGAGGTAGATAAAATACAAGAGACCAATAGACCAGGGCGCATCTGTAAAAATATTGGTACATTTGGACGTTGAGAGGTGACTCAAATTTTTTTGCAGAAATTGCTTGAAAATAAATCAAATAATAATATTTGAGTTATCCTCCCTCTCAAAAAGGTCCGGAACATTGTTTAAATAATCAAAATATCAAAAAATTAAGGAAAAATTCTATTTTTTTCTTGGTTTTTTGATTATAACTTTAAAAGTATTCATTTCCGAGAAAAGTTGTACTGAAATAAAAGTTGCGTAATTAAATTTCCTTCAATATAGAATTGGTTAAAAATTTAAAAAATAGTCATCCTTGTTGCAAAATAGCAATAATTGTGAAAAAAACATACAAAAACAAGTATTCGCATTTTACGTTTTTCAACCATTTATGCTACACTTACGACCTTCATATTTCACGCTGAAAAACTTTATGATACAGTAAAACAATACTGTAAATTTCATTAAGATCGATTCAATAAATTTTGCAAAATAAATTTTGCAATCCAGCTTTCGTAAAAGAAATTCATTTTTTCAAAATGTTACAGGACTGAAAATAAAGCAGATAGCAAGTTGAAATTTTTTTTGCATATAGAAGTGTACTGTACCTTTCATTTGCAATTTTGCCAAATTAAAATCGATTAACACCACGGCGTCAGGAATTTTTTTAAATAAACAATAATTATTGGTGCTACGCGCAGGACAGCGGGTAGTTTGCTCTGATTGGGCATTCCAATGACCTTTGATAATGATTGATAAATTTTAATTTTTATTACATTTCGATATAAATAAATACATTTGTTTATTGCAAAATAAAAACACATACTCTATCCTTTGAAATAACACTTTTATTCGCAAAAACTTTCTTTGTTCATATATTTTAACTTAAATAATAAAAGTTTATTATTTTTAAACATATGCAATTGTTTAAACAATATTTCACAAACAATAATAAAATTGGTTTGATTTTTGTGGAATTAAAATATTAAAATACAACAAAATATAGAATAAGATAATAAAATATTAGATAAAGATTGGAAGAAATTTTGGTGGAAATCAACTTGTGTGAATCGAACACCGCTGTCCTGCGCGTAGCACCAAAAATTATTGTTTATTTAAAAAAATTTCTGACGCCGTGGTAATTAATCGATTTTAATTTTGAAAATTGCAAATGAAAGGTACAGTACATTTCTATAAGCGAAAAAAATTTCAACTTGCTATCTGCTTTATTTTCAGTCCTGTAACATTTTGAAAAAATGAATTTTTTTTGCGAAAGCTGGATTGCAAAATGTATTGAACCGATCCTAATGAAATTTACAGTATTGTTTTACTGTATCATAAAGTTTTTCTGGGTGAAATATGAAGGTCCTAAGGGTAGCGTAAATGGTTGAAAAACGTAAAATGCAAATACTTGTTTTTGTATGGTTTTTTCGCAATTATTGCTATTTTGCAACTAGGGTGACTATTTTTTAAATTTTTACCAATTCTATATTGTAGGAAATTTAATTACGCAACTTTTATGTCAATACAACTTTTCTCGGAAATGAATACTTTTAAAGTTATAATCAAAAAACCAAGAGAAAAATCGAATTTTTCCTTCAATTTTTGACATTTTGATTATTTAAACAATGTTCCGGATCATTTTGAGTGAGAGGATAACTCAAATATTATTATCTGATTTATTTTCAAGCAATTTCTGCAAAAAAATTTGAGTCACCTCTCAACGTCCATCTCAAAACAGATGCGCCCTGGACTACAAGGCGCTATTTGACTTGTAGAGCCACCGGAAGGAGGGAGAAAGCGTTATTTCGCATGTTGTTTTGGAACCGTGAAATGTCAATTGAATAATAAACTTTTATTTTAGTTTCCAGATCAAATTCTGACAATCCTGAACGAAAATCAAGTGGAGGTCATGCTAGAGTACACACTAGTGATGGAGATCCAGTTGTAGCTGAAAAAAAGAACCAAGAATTGTTAGAACCTCATACATTTGCCCCAAAAGATCTTCTAGCATTATTACGAAACTTAGAAAATGAAATTTGTGTATGTGAAATGAGTCTAAAGGATGAAAATGATAAGCAGAATAAATATAAGGTATGTGCTATAGCATAAAATTTTTCTTCATCATCAGTAAATAAATTTCTTAAAATTTTTCATTATAATAATAATAATAATATTAATAATAATATTTATTGTTAGAAAAAACTTTGTGTTATCTTAAACTATTATCTTAAACTATTGTGTTATTTATTGTGAAAAAGTGCGCGCCTGGATGGGTAAACCTCTGCACGTGCGACATCCCAATGAGGTCAGCCAAGATTATGTCGACAATATAGCGTCGAACTACTGGTTGACATCAGGAAAGATGTTCCCTGAATCGGAGGGTTCGTTACTGGCCATTCAGGATCAGGTTATACCAACCAGAAATTACCTGAAATATATCATCAAAGACCCTCAGGTTCAAAACGACAGATGCCGATATGGATGTCAAGCCCAAGAAACCATCCAACATCTTACAGGGGACTGCCAGGCATTTGCTGCAACTGAATACAAGGAACGGCATGATGCAGTGGGAAAAATCCTTCATCAAGAGATAGCTATCAAGCTGGGACTTCTTTAAACAGACCATCTCCCGTATTATCAATACGTCCCTGAGAGTATGCTTGAGGATGGCAACTACAAGCTATACTGGGACCGCACTGTGCTCACAGACCAAACAGTGGCACATAATAGACCAGATCTCATACTAGTTAATAAATTAACAAGACAAACAACACTAATTGATGTGGCGATACCTAACAACAATAATCTACGTAGTAAATTTACTGAAAAGATCGCCAAATACAGAGATCTAGAAATTCAAATACGAAGGCAATGGAGAATGGAAAGTACCCAGACGATACCGATTATTATTTCTACTACTGGAGTCATTCCGAAGACCCTCCTCGAAAGCATAAAAAAGCTGGGTCTGAATGAACATCTTTATAAGACCATGCAGAAAGCTGTACTACTCGCGACGGCCAGATGCGTACGAAAATTTCTGGGAGATACACCTGCATTCCAAGTCACCTAGGGCTCGATAACACGGAAAGAGTCCCAGTGGTGTGTTGTGTGACAGAAAAATTCCAATGAAACTGAAGGGAAAATTCTATAAAACAACCATAAGACCGGCTATGATGCACGGAACTGAATGTTGGGCAGTGAAAAGGAAAGAGGAACAACGAATGCATGTGGCGGAAATGAGAATGCTTAGATGGATGAGTGGAGTGACAAAGAAGTATAAAATTAGAAATGAGTATATTAGGGGAAGTCTAGGTGTGGCACCAATTGATGCCAAAATGAGAGAGCATAGGTTAAGATGGTTTGGTCATGTTCAACGTCGAGACGTTAATCACCCAATACGAAGAATAGCTGAAGTGCAGATTCCTGGAAGGAGTAGGAGAGGAAGACCAAAGAAGACCTGGGGGGAGACGATAAGGCAGGACATGTTGGTAAAGGGGATTAACATTGATATGACCCAAGATAGAATTGTGTGGAGAAATGCAATTAGGGAAGCCGACCCCGCATAGGGATAAGGCAAAGAGAATGATGATGATGTTGTTCTACAAAAAGTATTCGACCAAAAAAAATTTTAGACTCCTAGTCCCATCCATCTTCTTCTTCACGTGCCATATCAGAATTATCCGACGTTGGCGATCACCATTGCGAAGGCTTCTCGGTCTTCTTCATGGAATAATTGTCCTGCATTTGATATCTGAGTCCATTCACGAATGTTTTTTAACCAAGAAACTTGTTTTCTTCCTACACCTCTACGGCCCTCTATTGTGCCTTTAAGGATCAGTTGTAATATTTTATATGGACTTCCCCTCACTATATGTCCCAGATAAGACATTTTTCGATGTTTAACAGTCTTTAGCAGTTCTCTATCTTTGTTGACCTTCCTTAGTACTTCTTCATTAGTTTTTCTTGCTGTCCAGGGTATCTTCAGCATCCGTCTATGAATCCACATTTCCAATGCTTCAATTCTGTTCATGATCTTTACTTTTAGCGTCCACACTTCTGCACTATACAAAAGTTCGGACCAAACATAGCACTTGACATTCTTTGTCTTAGTTCTAAACAGATGATTATTGCAAAGAAATGACTTCATTTTCATAAAAGTAGTTTTAGTCATTGCTATTCTACGTATTATTTCTATGTCTGGATCTAGTTGGTCCGTTATCACAGTTCCCAAATATATCATTTTGTGAACTTTCTCAACTTGGACTCCGTTTAATTGAAGCTTTGCATCGGGATGTGGGTCACGACTAAACACTAAAAATTTGTTTTTGTTTGAGTTTATTTTAATGCCCATTTCCTCTCCTACCTCGTGAATACGATCAAGCAGAATTTGGAGACCTTCAATATTATCTGACAGAATTACTGTATCGTCTGCATATCTTATCACATTAAGTAGTTCTCCTGATTTTTATTCCATATGGCTGTCTCTCAAGTGCCTTTTTAAATAACTGGTCCGAGTAAACATTAAACAATGTTGGTGACAAAATTCAACCTTGTCTGACTCCTCGTTGTATGGAGATTTCGTCGGTGTAGTTATCTCCAATTTTGACCGTAGCAGTTTGATTCCAGTACAAATTTTTAATGACACGAATATCTTTGTCATCTATTCCGATATTTTTCAGTATTTGCATTAATTTTACATGCTGTACTTTATCGAATGCCTTTTCGAAGTCCACGAAACATGCAAATACATCTTTTCTTTGATCACGGCATTTTTGTAATATGATGTTAAGCGCAAAAAGTGCCTACCTGGTACCCATAGCATTTCTAAAACCAAATTGGGTATCTTCGAGATCTTCTTCGCATTTGCGTCTAATTCTGTTGTGAAGTATTCTTCATCCATAGTCCCATCCCTAGCCCACCAAAACTTAAAACGAGTTTTTTCGTTTTTTGGCGTTATCTTCGGTTCAAATTATTGTAGAAACTTCTATTTTCTTTCGTTTTGTAGAGTTTTGATTTCCCAAAACACAGTTGTTTTTGCAAAATTTTAGGCGCAAAATCCATTTTTTTTTTAATTTCGATATGTATAATGGTAAAGGGACAGAACAGCAAACGTGAGCTTTTTCAGCTGATCATAAGAATCACTACTATTCCAAGCGTTGAATATGATCATGTATTTCTTCTTGCATTCCAGGTCATTCAAAGCAGACCACTTGTGTTGTGAACAAGTTCACATTTTTTCTTGTCCAATATTTCCAATTCAAAACAAAGACGTTTAAATTTATAGCGCCATACCTCATTGTTTTTTAAATCCAGCAATTGTACTACAAAGCTACCAATGCCAATTTCAAAAGGAGAAAATTTCAACTCAGTTACCGTAGCATTAAAAGGATTTTTGACAAACGCTAAAGTTTGCAAGTTTGGTAAAAGCTAATGTATCAGAATCAGATGTAATTTTTTTCCTGCCAAGTTTTTTTTAAATGAAAACAGTATTGTGGTTGCCGTGGATATTTGTGACAGAGCCGCACTTAAGGAGCCAAAGATCCACATGCCGCTCTGGAGTAGCACTTTGCCGACTACTCTAGTGCAACACATATATTTGGTCTTTTGAACATTTATATTTAGTCCCTTTCTCTATGCAGATGCTCTTAACGACCGAAATGCTCAGTCAGAGATTCTGTGAACCTACCTATGATGTCCTGATTTGTTAAAAAAAAGTCAAGTCTTAGTTAAAAGAATTATATCATAAATTAGTTTTATTTCAGGTAGATGACAGTCGAAGAACTCATAATTATGATGAATTTATTTGCACGTTTTTATCTATGCTTGCTGAGCAGGGAAAACTTGCAGATTTAGTGGAGCAAAATCTCGTATTGCCAAAAAGACCTAACAACTCCACACCAGTGCCTAAGCCACCTAAAAAGAAAAAAGATGGAGGAAAGAGAAAGAAAAAAGGACGCTCAAAAGTTAAAAAACGAAGATAAAATGATAGTTTATGTGTAGATGTTTATATAATGGTAGGGGAGCAAAGTATGCTAAATGTGCAGTCACTCGAGCGCTTTGGGGACCTATTGGGTTGTGAAGAGTAGGTCTTAAAATCAAAAAAAGTTAAGTAAAGTTTTCCATTTTAGTGGGCGCTTGTCATTTTTTTATTTAATTTTCCATTTCCAACAAGCGTTTTTTCCGATTATAACGCCATCTATCCATAATTCGAAAAAATGTTTCGAATAAAAGTTACTTATTTTTACGTAAGGAATCCAAATCTGCAATAAAAAATGAGGGCTCCTATTTAAGATTTTAAAGTAAACCCCCACCCCACCTCCGTGGGGGGTCTTGTTTGATGCCATTCGATAGATTTTTCAAAAATATTGAATAAGTGTATTTTACAGTTTTTCGATCTGATGTTCATTTCACGACGAAATATCGCGGGATTCGTAATAAAAATATTTAATTTCCCCCCCCCCCCCCTCTCCTTGAGAACTCGTGTTTGGTATCATTCGATAGATTTTAAAAAATTATTGAGCACATATTTTTTAGTTTTTCGATCTGTCATTCATTTCGCGAAATATTCGCTTTTTTCTCGTGAAATTTTGGGACTCACCCATTTCCTTACGCCCGGTTCAAATAGTCAAATTTTTGAAATATACACTCTTTTGCATGCACTTAACTTACCTTATCTTAATCTGACAATTTCGAGTTTTTTTTAAGGATAGATTTTTTCGGCCCCCCTTAACGAACTCCCCTGTGGTAAGAGCCAATATATGGTAGAGGTACATCTGCAGGGTACCAGGTTTCTCCCCATATGCTAATCTGACGCGCTCGAGTAACTGCAAAATCCCCGCTTGGGCTCCCCTACCATAAGTACTTGAACTCATACTAAGCATACATGACATTATATATATATAATTTTATTTTTTTATTGTGTTTTATTTAAATTATGGTCCATACCAAACTAAACATGTGTTGAAGTGTGCGATTTTAGTCGTAGACGGAAAATTCACGGAAAATAATTCACTGAATCATAGAATTCACCGAAAACAATTTCACCGAAACACAGTTTACCAAAAGCACAATTCACCGAAATTATATGAACAAATTAGTATAAAATTAATTTATTTTAAAATATTATTATCAGGGATAACATAATAATTAGAAATGATTTCAAATTTTGTTTGCTTCTATAGTGGAATAGATTTAGATTTATTTTATTTCACTACGTTACACATACAGGGTTGCGAAAAAGTCTGGCAACACAGTAATTTCTCGGAAACCGCTAGAACGATTTTTATATATTTTGGTGGGTAAGGGTTTTCAAATGCGGCCGATATTATAGTGGTAATTACATTGTTGTCAAATCTTCCGTTTTTCTGGAAATCTAATTAACTTTCTTATTTCAAATGGAACACCCTGTATATTTTTTGCGTTTTAAAATCCTTAAGACTTACTTATTATTTTTCATGTCATATTCCCTATACCTATATGCCATAATATCGGAGTTATTGCTACATTTATTAAAAAAAAATTAACAATATATAAAAAACAATTTTTTCTGCCCGGGTAGACATTATTTTAGGTTCTTTGGATCATTGGGAACAAAAAAGGTTTTTTAATTTTCCTCTAAAGTTAATCGTTTCCGAGTTATAAATAATTTAAAACTGAAAAAAATGGAAAAATGACGATTTTCTAGGTTCAAAAACACAAGTAAAAAATATTATTTTTGAAACTACGAAGTGCCTAAATTCAGGTTCAAAGCTTATTTTATCAGTTACCGATAAGCAATTTTGTCATATTTTATTTTAAAACATAATATGTGAAAACGGGCGATCGGGGGCTGCATTAACAACTAAAAAACAATATTTTACAATAAAATAAGACCAAATTGCTTATCGGTATCGGATAAAATAAGCTTTGAGCTTGACTTTAGGCACTCGTAGTTTCAAAAATAAAATTTTTTGCTTGTGTTTTTGAACCTAGAAAATCATAATTTTTCCAGTTTTTTCAGTTTTAAATTGTTTATGACTCGGAAACGATTAACTTTAGAGGAAAATTAAAAAAGACCTTTTTTGTTCCCAATGATCCAAAGAGCCTAAAATAATGTCTACCCGGGCCGAAAAATTGATTTTTATAATTTGTTAAAAAGTTTTTTTTTAATAAATGTAGCAATAACTCCGAAATTATGGCATTTAGGTATAGGGAATATTACATGAAAAATAATCAGTATTTCTTATGGATTTTAAAACACAAAAAATATACAGGGTGTTCCATTTGAAATAAGAAAGTTCATTAGATTTTTAGAAAAACGGAAGATTTGACAACAATGTAATTACAACTGTAATATCGGCTGCATTAGAAGACCACTACCCACCAAAATTTATAAAAATCGTTCTAGAAGTTTCCGAGAAATTACCGTGTTGTGTGTGTGTGAGAGATCCTGGCATCAGACAAAATCTATTTGCCACAAAACATGTAAATTCTTAATTACATTAAATGATTTCATATTGTCTATTTCTAAACTATACCGCTATTTTTGAATTTCTGATAAAATTAATGATGGAATCTAGTACCGCTTTATCTGGGGAAGAAAGGAGAGCTGTAATATTTAGTGGCAATGGACACTCGTGATGAATTAGTTCTTGATACAGAATTGAAGATTGAGAGTTCAGAGAACATTCTAGAAATATATGATTTAGATCACCAATGGATACATTGTCACAACTACAGACAGGAGAGTTAAGTATTCCAATTTTATATAAGTGAGATGGAAAGCGAGCATGATTCAATTTTAAACGAGTCAATACGGACATTTGTGCTCTATTATAATTAAAGGTGAAATGAGGAATGTCTTTTGGAAGTGTAGGGTGAATTCTGAAATAAGGGTTTGTAGATTTATTTGCAATTCTTTTGTAATCAGTTTCCCATTTCCTTCTGATATTAGGTTGGAGAGCATTATTCAAATCTTTTAAATTAAATACTTTGTCCATATGGTGGCAACTGTGACTACTTTTTGCGGCTATATCCGCAATTTCATTACCTTCGACTCCGCAATGTCCTTTCGTCCAAATAAACGAAACAGTTACATTATTTTGTTTAAGATCCATAATTAATTTTTTAATGTTCAAAATTAAGGCATTTCGGAAGTGGTTTATTGGGTGACCGCTAATAGCTTGTAATGCTGATTTTGAGTCTGAAATTATTGCCACATTCGTGCATGTTTGAGTTGCACACCATTTTAGTGCCTTTTCAATAGCAAAGGACTCGGCGGTAAAAATGGAACAATAATTTGAGATTCTGTACTTTTCAATATGATTTATGTTTGAAACAAAAAATGCCGAACCTGTGTTTAGCTCCGTTTTTGACCCATCTGTATATATTTTAGTTAAGTTCGACCCGAGACCATTTACAATGGATTTTATCATGGCTTGGTTTAAGATATTACAATCTGAATACCGAGGGAATATGGTGATAGGTTTGTCAATTATAGAATCGAAACTGTATGCATACAATGGTATTTTATTAAGTTTAACAATATCCAGGTGCGGAAATCAGAGTTGGGGATGAGGGTAGTTTTAAGGGGTCAAAGTCGCAGTTTGTATTATTTTTTTCGTGACCCTGGAGATTTTACTTAGTAATGTCATGATCTACTTATTCCCAAATTTTGGTGCACTATCTCAATCATGAACGGCAAAAAAATCCCTTATATTTTTATGCTCACCCCTGCCTACCACCCCTTTGTACCCCAAGTAGCGTTCCGCCCCTGGATATTTTACTTAGTTACGTCATGACCTACTTACTCCAAAATTTTAGTGCACTATCTCGATCATGAGCGTCACATAAAAAATAATAAAAACCGCGACTTTGACCCCTTATAACTACCCTCGTCCCCCACTCTGGTTTACGGCTCTGCGGATATTACTTAGTTATGTCATGGTCTACTTATTGCCAAGTTTTGGTGCACTATCTCAATCACGAACGTCGCAAAAATCCCCTTATATTTTTTATATTCACCCCTACCCCCACCCCTTCATCGGCCACGCAGCCTTCCGCCCCTAGAGATTTTACTTAGTTACCTCATGACCTACTTATTCCCAAATTTTGGTGCACTATCTCGATCATGAGCGTCACAAAAAAAATAATAAAACCACGACTTTGATCCCTTATAACTACTCTCGTCCCCCACTCTGGTTTCTGGCCGTTGGGGAAAGTCATGTACACAACTAATTCAACATATCCCCGTATAGTTTTTCCATATTACTTATCACGCACAAAATCCGCTCCCAGCTCTTAGACTATAATAATGGGCGAAATAATACAAGCAGTACGTAAAGGTTATGGTTACAGAAACGGAGAACAAAGAAATCCAAATATTACGTTATGCAGACGACGCCGCATTAATCGCCGAGACAGAAGACGATCTCCAAAGATTAACACACGTCTTCAATACAACAGCCAAGAAATACAGTATGATATTGTCCTTTTCATGAGCATTTTTCAGTGCGTAACAAATGGTAGGAAAAAAGGTAAGTCCATGATAATACACATTTATGACATTTATTCTAACATGAAATTTTAGTTAAATCTGACAGTTGTCACATTTTATTTTCAATTTGCAATAAAAACAAATCAAATGTGTTTCTCGCATTTATAAAATGGTATTTTCTTTGATTTGTATAGTCTTATAAATTATACAGATTATATTTGTAATATTATTATCTAATTAAAAAAAAATATTTTTTTATTATGGCGCCATCTATCGACAACTAGAATAACTAAAATAAATGTCACCGACGAAATGTAATCACCGACGTGCCTTTTTTTCTGTCACATACAATTTAATGCGTTAGAAAGAAATCGAAAAACTGTGACGCACTGAAAGATGATCATGAGAAAAAGAATAATATCAGCAGAAAAAACCAAATGTATTACATCTAAATACCCACTACGATGTAAAATCGAAATTGATGGGAAATTAATAAAGCAGGAAGCAAGGTTTAGATATAACTAAATAGTTACCTACTGAGATGTTGATGTTGAAGAAGAAGTACGACAACAAAGCTTAAAAGCAAGTAAAGCGGCGGGATGACACAATCTGGAAGAACAAAGCAAGAATATATAAAGCAGCAATAGGGCTTTTCATTTACAGTCATTTGTTTCGAGCTTCTGTCATATGTCGAATAATCCGTGTGTATTATTTACACAGATTATACAACGTGTATGACAGTAGCTCGAAACAAATGACAATCGATGAAAAGCCCTATTAGACCTATATTGACATACCTACACGGCGGAAACAAGACCTGACACATCTAAAACAAGACGACTACCCTTTCAGAGATAACGTGGCATGATCGTACATAAAGTGTAACGTGCGGACTCACAATCCGCACATCCAGAAAAGGTCCAAAAAACAAATATTTTCGGAAAACGGTCTGAGAACTTGTCAACTGTTTAAATATAAAGACAAAAAAACATTTGCAAACAAATTTATTATAACTTGCACTTAGACTCATGCTTCAAAAATAAAAGTGAACGGATATATCCTTTTCACATTTTGAGTCCTATAAATCGCAAAAACCTAAATTAAAAAAATACAAAACAATTATTTCTAAGAAACTAAACAATGACTAAATAAAAAACAAATGTTTGAGCTGCGCAAAGTAGATACATGAATGAACGGAAATAAGTCAATCTTCGCTGCTGTCTTCCGAGATTCTAAGATTCTCTCCTCAATGTCTTCTTCTATCTCGGTATATCGTGGTCCTGTCCTTCTTCATAATCTCCTTCCAAACTAGCATCATCATCGTCAGGTTCAGCTTCTGGCTCAGAATCAGAGAGAAATTCCGCATGCAGCTTTTCAAGATATGCTAGAGTTGCTTTTCGAAACTCATCTTAAAAAATCTGTAACAAAAATAAGTTTATATTAATCAAATATACAGAAAACGTAATCAGTAGATCACTCCCAATTATAAATTACATAAATATTTTTATATTTACCCTAAAAACAAAATATTTTAAAATTGCATCTTACCTGAAGATTTGTGACAACTTGTATAACGTGCGGACTCACGTTCCGCAAGTCAATATAGCAGCAGAACTAAACGCACTAAGACAGTTCTCACAACAGTACTGAATAGAGTATCCCCTCACTTGAAGCTAGCGAGCACGCCACAACCGAGATCGTAATTAATCGTCAGAAATCGACAAATATTTAGACAAGCGGAATCATAGTCCGCACGTTAACTCTGAAAGGCTAGGTACTATTAGAAACAGCAGAGATGAAAATACTTCGACGAATATCAGGGAAAAGTCTGTTGGCTAGGGAGAGAAGGAAAACATAAGAAGAGAGTAGATGAATGGAGAGCGATGTAGATAAATGTATGGGTGACAAAACGGAAACAGGAGTGGAACGAACACATTAGTAGAATGGCAGAGGGTAGGATAGTAGGAATAGCACGAGACGAGCTAAGTCATCAAATGGACGAAGAGTATTGGCAGACCAAGAAAATAGTCCAAGTAATGAACCTTAATATAGGACAAAACCTCGCAATTTTTACAGAATGGATCGATTTGCTTGAAAATTTTAGAATAAGTAGTGGATAGTCCTAGGATCAAAATCTATATGATACCGAAAGGCGCTTTTACCATGGGGGTGGTTGCCACCCCATCTCGGGGGTGGAAATTTTATATTATATTTTGACTGCAAAAGTTCATAAAAACATTCATTCTAAGCAAAAAATATTCAATACATTTTCTTGATAAAATTAATAGTTTTCGATTTATTCGCTATCGAAGGTGTTAGTTTTATATCGAAAAAATCAATGTTTTTCGATATAAGCTCATTTACAATTCACTAAATTTTTGCCCTAGAAAAAATTTTTTTAAACCAGCTTCTTGTAAATTAAATAAACAACAATTTCATATTTAAACATTTTTTTGTATCTGTGATGCTAATATTTCTATTCTGAAGAAAATGGTATTTTTTACCAAATTACAAAAATTCGTTATTCGCTTTTAACTCCAGTTTTATAAAAAATAATCATTCTAAGCCAGTCAAACTTCTATAATCTAATAATAATACATAAAAAAAGAAGGATAAATAAGGCCAATGACTGAAAACACCGCTAACTGACATTATTATGCTTCCAATTGGATTTCTCCTTTTTGTTTTCAAAAAAATATATTGATTTTTTAGCCCTAACTTTTTTATTTTTTATGTTAGAAAGTTTGGTAAAAAATAATTTTGTAGGTTTTTGCATAGTCTTTAAGCCTATTTATATTAAATCTTTCTATAATCCTCAGTCGCAAAAAGAGGTGACTTTGAAAGGGTTGGTAAAAGTGGTTTTTGCATGTTGTTACAAGCTTTAATTGTCAATAGCTCACTTAATTTTTGCCGTAGAAAAAATTTTTGCAAACTATTTTCTTGGGAATTAAATAAGCTACAATTTAGTATTTAAAATTTTTTTGTATCTCTGATTCTAATTTTTCTATTCTGAAGAAAAACCATTTTTTTCCAAACTACAAAAATTCGTTATTCGCTTTTAACTCCATTTTTTTTAAACTAATCATTGTAAGCCGGTCAAACTTCTAGAGCCTATTAAAAATACATAAATAAAGAAGACCAAATAAGGTCAATTACGAATTTTAATTAGGGTGGTGATTAGGGAGTTGCTCCCGATCACTTTTTCGCTGAAAAAAATAGGGACTGACATTCTTTTCATTATAAGTCACTTAATTTTTGAGCTAAAGACCTTTGTTTTATTTCTAGAGATAGAGATTTTTAAATACTTTAAATTAGTTTGAATAAGCTATCTTCGAAAAATGCATAGTGTTCCCGTTTTTTGACTTTGAATCTACAATATTTAGCATTTGACGAAGAAGAGCTAACATATAATAAACTATAGCTCGATTACTATTGGTCTTAAAGAAAATTAAGAAAAACGGTTTTGTTTATTTTTTCAAAAGGTACATTTTTGTTAAAACAGGTACAGTTTTGTTGTTTTGATAAAACGAAAACTTTTGGAGTTATGAGCAGAAAAATAATTAAAAACATTGTATTTTTCGATATAAAACTAACACTTTCGAAAGCGAAGAAGTCGAAAACTATTAATTTTATTTAAAAAATGTATAGAACATTTTTTGCTTAGAATGAATGTTTTTACCAACTTTTGCGGTCAAAATATAATAAAAAAATTCCGCCCCCGAAATGGGGTGGCAACCACCCTCATGGTAAAAGCGCCTTTCGGCATCATATAGATTTTGATCCTTGGACTTTTCACTACTTATTCTCAAATTTTCAAGCACATTCTGTAAAAATTGCGAGGTGAAAAGCTTCGGTTGCTGGACTAAAAATATGGTGCGATAATTTAAACTTTAAACAATTTAGGCCCGGTCTTTTCACCTCCGAATAAATCAGGAAGTTTATCCGGCAGATAAATCTGTCAAATAAACTTCACGATAAACTACATAGTTATTCGGAGGTGAAAAGACCGGGCCTTGATGACATCGAACCTTAGGAGGCTAATATTGAAGAAAAACCGGCTTTAAAGCCTACATACAAGAAAGAAGAAGACTTAGGTAAGGTAAACTTTTATCAAAAGCGGAAGGAAAACTCATTTTATTAAAAAAAAATAACGTTAAAGTTAGTTGTTGTCATTCTGTTTTTAATCAATCTCCTCTAAAAAACGTTACGCCACTGGCAAACCGGAAACTTAAAAAGAACATGATTCATTGTAGCCAACAGTTCAAGTCCAAGAAAAAAAACATTTATTTCTTGCTTTAAACTTATTTTATATTCATATTCTCACAGTGTTTGCAGTCCATACATAGATAATAATGATTATTTTACTAATTAAACATTTTTATACATACTATAATTAAACCACAGCTGGATAAAAATATTTGTGAAACATCAAATAAAAAGTTAAATCACAGAACACCAAAATTGAAATAAAGTTCAAGATGTCGCGACGCGACGGCGCGCGGTGAACTTCAAGGCCGCGTCCCACCATCAAATAATTTGATCAAACTGGTTTGAGCAAACTGAAAGTGACAGTTAGTGACGTCACATCCTGAATGTTCATTGTGGATAAGTGAAAATGAAAAATTTTAATTTTAAATAAAGTACAAACAAGTTAGACAACTCAATACAATAAATTTGATCAAACTAGACTGATAATGAGAGCACAGATTTTTAGAATTTCAAAAAAACTGCAATTGTGACGTCACTTTGACGTACTTCCGGAGTTTGCTCAAACTGTTTGATCAAATTATTTGATGGTGAGACGCGGCCTTCACAGTGATCAGTGCTTAGAATATAAAATAAATCAGGAAGGAGTACAATGCGAAATTACTCCGAGCCAGGAAGGAGGTTGCAAATGGCGATCAGCTGTCAGATTTGCTTTCTATCTCCAGTGACGTACCTTTGAAAGAGGGAAGAAAATAAATTCTTAACGATTTTATTACATCTTTGATGTTAAAGAAACAGCTATAGATCAAGAGAAAATACGTATTAATATAATATTTTGTTGAAAAGTCAGTTAAATAACGTTTTATTATACTAATAACTTCAGTTAATTGATTGCATATACAGGAGCTTTACCAGATGGTACGCCTATGCACACAGCTGATCCAATACACAAACACCTTCTACCCATAGAGGTAAATATTAACATAGAGGGAGCCTACCTTCCGCGATTCCTGACGACAAGATCTCATGGACTGGTTTGCTGCATCTCTTTCTAACACATTGTATCGAAAATCTATGATGACATTCAGTGTGAATATAGGCACGGAAGAGGAGGACAACTGTAGCAGCTTTACTATGCGTAAGAGTGAAACAGCACTAATCCAAATAAAAAAGATGGTGTCGTCACTTCGCTCTGAATGACACTCTCTCTATGCTAATAGGGCTTTTCATCGATTGTCGTTTGTTTCGAGCTTCTGTCATGTATCACATAATATTAATATAGCTACGTCATACGTCTTTGGTTTGTATCATTTGTAGCTTAGACAAGGAAAGAGAGACTCTTTTTTCCTTGTCTAAGATTTGTAGATACCAATAACGTATGACGTAGATATATTAATATTATGTGACACATGACAGAAGCTCGAAACAAATGACTGTAAATGAAAAGCCCTATATATAACTCTATGCTTCTACCTCGTCGACAAAAACTTATGAGTCATCCACAGACGTTCAAGATGGCCAGAAATTTAAGGTGTTCCGCTAGAAATTTAAGGTGTTGTTGATATATGACAGACTCCTTCCTGTTTTTTTATATTCTAAGGATCAGTGATACAAGAAGAAGAAGAAGTTGCAAAGTGGACAAAGTGGTTGTTCCATGTCCAATGTCTATAAACTACTTTAATCGAAGTTGTAATAAATAATGGCAAATGGCAATACTTGTGTAAACATTTTATGAATATCTTAGTTTATTCTATTGTATTTATTTACATAAATTCACCTAAATGTTCTAAATATTGTTAGAAAAACCGTATAAATAAAACAAAAGACAATTGAAAAGAATGTGTCGCCATGTCACTGCGGTGATTTCAGAAACTAAACGTAATAAATATGGCGATACTTGTGTATAGATTTTGTTAAATTAATAATAATTTAATTATTCACATAAATGTGTAAAACATTTACATTTCTAAGTATAATTAAAATAAAAGAGTGGTACGGTTTGTATAGTGTATATTAACGTATCTTATAGGAAGTAAAAACATGGAAGTCGAAAAGAAATTGAATGAAGATACCGGTGAGAAATCTGATAAAATAATTTCTACTAAAGTACCAAATTCAGAAAAGGACGAAAAGAAAAGTGAACTTACTAGTAATACAGCCGAGGGGACTGAACCTCCTGTTAAAAAAGTAAATGAATCCGATAAAAATAAACCTAATGAGAACAATGCTGTTCCCAAACCTTCCCCTAAGAAAACTAAAGAGGATATAAATAAGTTAAAATTATTAGTTGCCGATGATGATGACGATGATGATGTCCCCGGCGATTTTTTCGATGATTTTTTAAAAGAGGATTTTATGGCTGGATTGGATATAGTAGATGATGATGATTGGGATGAAGAAAAAAGTAAAAAGATGCATGAATCCAGATTGACTAATAAGACGCAGAAAGAGAAGCCTGTTGAAATAAAAACACCTCAAAATAAAAACGATATTGTGAAAAAACGAGAGTTAAGAAGAGATCCAGAAAAAACTAAAAGGGCTATTGAAAAGGATAAAGCAAGTAAAATATTATCTGAAAAAGTTAAGTTATCTCAGACAGGTTTAGTGCCACCAGGAATGGAGATGGAAATGGACATACCTGAAATGAAAATAGATTCACCTTTGCAGACGAAGAAAGAAGAATTATCGAAAGCTTCACAAGAAAAATCATTTGTGAAATCCACTTCGATAAACAGTTCTACCTCGAAGGATGTAAACAGTTCTACCTCGAAGGATGGAAGTTTGTTCCCTAAAAAATTAAATAAAATTCCAGTATCTGTAGAACATAGTACGTTAAGTTCCAGAAGTCCTAGTCGTAGATCTAGAAGTCCAAAACCTATGCATAGAACTTTTAGGAGATTGGTAAGTCCTAGAAAAAGATCTAGAAGTCCTAGAAAACGATCTAGAAGTCCTAGAAAACGATCTAGAAGTCCTAGAAAAAGACTTAGTCCTAGAAAAAGATCTAGAAGTCCTATATCTGCTTATGCACCTAGAAGTCAGAGGCGCAGATCTAAGAGTCCACTATATAGAGGTGATAAAAGATTAGAAAGAAATAGAAACAGTAGGAGTCGTAGTCAACCTAGAAAACGTAGACGATCTAGATCTAGATCTCGATCTTTATCAAGGAAACATGCAGAAAAGAAATCATTTTTACAAGAAATTGCTGAAAAACTAAATGAAACCAGACCTGTTAATGTAGTATACCAGCCTCCTTTACCAACAGGATATCCTAACGTAACAAATTCAGTTGGGCCTGTAGAAGCAGGTAAACCTCCCCACATGTCAGTACCTCCTCCAGCAGTATTCACCAATGTTAGACCTCCAGTTGTGTTTCCTCAAGTTCCACCTCAGCTGTCTACTCAATATCCTACTCCAGTTAGGTATGAGAGGTATGATCAAAATTTCTTTATTGGTGGAGCTCAGGTTCCTTCAAATGTTGCCAATTCATTTAATATACCTATGCTGAATACTCCACCTCCAGTTAACAATATTCCAGTTCCTCCAATGAGGGATAATCTTCTAGAGCCTACAAACATCCTGATGTCTACTCCTAATCCACCAAGCTTTCAAGAACCAAGTAATAATCAAGGAGATATACAAAAGGTAATAACTGATAAAACTATTGAAAATGTACTTATTTGAAATACTTCAATTGTTTTAGCTATTTGAGGAGAAGAAAATTTCTTTGACTGATTTTCTGGCTGTAACTGCAAAACCTGAAGGTTAGTTATATTTTATTTCTTACACTTGTGCAATATATTAGTGCAAGGTGAATATATTTTTTTGTCGTCTGATATTTCCTCTTTGTAACAATAATCTAGGGTCAGTCAAAAATGGTTAGGACAACAGAACACAGGGTCTGTGAAGATAGCTATAAATTAAACCAAATATTTGCGTTTTGCAGTGTTGCCATGTCCTTATACAGTATATGTTGTACGTTTCAAATATACAGAGAACACTTTGAAAAGTATTTTTTTATTATCCTATTTTATGGACTCTGCTATTTTTTGAGAGCGTAGGCATAAATAGTTTATGGCTATCCCTACTTTTTCTTTCTTTACACTGCAAATTACATGTAGTACAATTCTCACTGGTATGGAGTAGTGATGTAACGAATGTCATTTTTTGAACATTCGCGAATATGAATGCGAATGCGAATATCTGCTACCGACATTCGCGAATGCGGATGCGAATGCGAATGTCCAGTTTTTTTAGATTTGTTTCTATTTTTGTAATGTTTCCTAAATTTATAATGAAAAGTTAATTGATATTTAGTGTAAATCAATCTGAATCTTAAGCTTTATTACATAATACCAAATAATAAAAAAAGTGAAGGATGATAATGTGATTATATCTATTGCCCTTCATTTGTCCAAAGTTGAACGTAGGCCTCCGCCTTATTTTTCCACTCTTCTCGGTTCAGTGCTAATGCTGTCGATTTGGTCTATGCGTATCTTTTTAGGTCATCCGACCATCTCGTCCGTGGTCTGCCCCTTCCTCTTTTGTAGTCCCAAGGTCTCCAGTGAGTTATCGCTTCATTCCATCTTCCGTCTCTTTGTCTGCTGTTGTGTCCTGCATATTTCCATTTGAGAGTAGCTGCATGTTTGAGGTTAAGTTACCTTTTCTTAATAAAAAAATATGAGAAGTGAATAGATTTTGATTTTATTAACCTAATATTATCTTAAAATTTTATTTTTTTCTGGTTTTCATATTCGCAAAACATTCGCACAAATTTCGCGAATGCGAATGCGAATATTCGCGAATGCGAATACGAATATTCGTTACATCACTAGTATGGAGATTTAAACATTATTTTGACAATGACATCGTCATCATTAACTTAGAGATGGCTTTGTATAATTGCTTAAATTATTAATTCAGGTAATTAATACGATTATTTTTTCACTAACTATGTATTCAGTGACTACAATAGTTTATATACTATACAATAAAAACTAATAGTTAATGGAGAATAGAGGAAAGGTGATAAAGTGATTTTTTAATTTATTTATTTATTTATTTTACTGGCAAGCCCAATTCTATAAAAATACATTACATTTTTTAACCTTTAACTACCCGCGCATCAAGTTATAACATAACTACACGCGTGGCATACTTTATACGCCACATGAAAATACACTTAAAAACAGCGGATTTGTTTATTTTTTTTTTGAAAAATACACTTAGTTGTTTGTTATAAACCTTATTCTGCATCAGTGAATACTTGGTGTTCCTTCTCAGTAAGCCAATTGGGATTTATAACTGGAATCATGGAATAACTGGATTCCATGATAAATAAAATTACTAATAAACAGTTTTTTGAAATGTGATTTTTTACAGAAGAAAAACTATTGTTTATAAAGAAAAATATATTTGTGCCATAATAACTAAAAAACAATTGAAATATGTACTCATATTACGACTTATATCAATATAATCGTGGCGTATATTGTCCACCACCGGAAACAACAAATAATAAACTGTAAATTACGATCTTCCCAGAACGCCGATTATAACGAAACTAAAACCAAATTGTAAAGCACATTCCAGTGATAGGCTAGAGAGATAAACAAGGTAAAAAATTAAATTTTTAAATATATTTGCAGTGGAATTCTTATATCTGGCATACAAAATACACCAGCGCGTGTAGTAAAAGGTTAATTGAACATAAAATGTTACATAAATACATAGTGTACAGATAAAAACAATAACATAATATAATATAAAAAACAGACATACAGATATATAAATATAATATACAAGTAAATTTGTAATAGGAAATAATATAAAAACAAGTTAACAAATTACAGACATTTCACTCAAATATTGATCCCATGTAAATTTCTTTTAAAACGACTGGTGGAGTTGTCGAACAGTTGTAAATTGTAAAGGGAGTTTGCTAAATTCAAGACTATGGGTACGAACGAAAGAAGTGAATAATTAAAAATATGGAATGGAATAGAATAGAATAGAATACTTTATTGGTATAGCTTTACAGCTGCCATCATAAAGATGGATATACACGTCAGATATACAACACAATATAGTCACAGACACATAATCAAATACCTATACATACACTTAAATTTTAGATTTAACATAATGTACATTGATAAATATGAAAATTATTAATATTAGACAGAACTCATAACAGCAATCTAGTTGCTAAGTATTCTTCTACACTGTAGAATGCATGTTTACATAGTATACTTTTCACAACTCTTTTGAATTTCACCGGATGCAAAGATCTAACTTCATTTGGAAGATGATTATATAGCCTGACCCCCACATAATCTGTGGACTTCTCAAATTTGGATAGTTTGTGACCAACAGTAACAAACTGATTGGCATTCCTAGTTGAGTATGCATGCAAATCAGAATTTCTCTTGAATGAATGTAAATTATGCTTAATATACAATATGGATTTCAAGATATATATGGAAGGCAACGGTAAGATATTGTTATTAATGAAAACTTGCTTACAAGTATGCCCAAAAGGAATATTGAAGATAAGTCTAATAATTCTCTTCTGTTTAATAAACACTGTGTCTGATTTTGTGGAATTACCCCATAACGTAACATTATAAGTAAGGTGACAATAAACCAAAGAATAATATACATTAATGAGAGTTTTAATACTGAGTGTTCTCTTCAACTGTACTAAAGCATAGAATGAACAATTTAGTTTCTTATTAACATATTCAACGTGAACATCCCAACTCATAAACTGGTCCAAGAATACACCTAAAAATTTTATGTTTGGAATATTTACAATTTCAGGAATAGACACAACTGGCATATTTCGTTTGCATCTAAAATGTATATACGATGTTTTATCAATATTCAGTTGTAGCAAGTTTTGTGTACACCATGTTTGGAATAATCTGATAACCCTTGACACTCTATTTTGAAGCTCTACGTATGTATGTGCTGATACAATCACAGATGAGTCATCTGCGTACATTACAATGTGGTCATGAGTAATATGATCGGGTAGGTCATTGACAAAAATAAGAAATAGCAGTGGTCCCAACACAGATCCCTGCGGCACTCCTACATCTACACTGAAGATGTCTGACCTTTCCTTGTTTAATTCAACATAGAATTTCCTCTCCAGAAGATATGAGTTCAATAAATTTAACATGTTACCTCTTATTCCGTGGACATACAATTTGTTAAGGACAAATTCAAATTTAAGACTGTCGAATGCTCTGGAAAGATCAAAGAAGATACCCACTACAAGAAGACCATCATCAAGATGCCTATAGACAGAATATGGTACATAAAATGGTACATAAAATGTTCTCACTTGTCTAGTGGTGGGAGATGGTACAAACAGTACGATCTTATTAAGTAGTTGAGAACAACTGCATATACCATTTAAGATCTTGAATAATAGCAAAAGGTCCCTTGGTTTTCTCCGACTTGCAAGAGAGGGGATCTGTAGTTGATGCTGCCATACAGTGTAATCTTGATAGGTATGAAGCTTAAAAGCAATATAACGGAAGAAACTATTTTGGACTTGTTCAAGTTTCCTAATGTAGACCAAGTAGTGTGGGGACCACACTGAAGAACAATACTCGAGGTGAGACCTGACCAAAGAGAAGTAAAGAACTCTAATACTGGATATGTTTGTAAAATCACGAGTTGTTCTTTTTACAAAACCCAGCATTTTCATAGATGTTTGAATGACATTGATGATGTGAGTATTGAAACAAAGAGAATTTTCTAGTGTAATCCCCAAGTCCTTGATTTAATAATATATTGTTACTATGGAACGCTTAGATACAATTTGAACATCTTTAACAACAAAATTTTTGGATCACAGAATATATCCTGGTGTATTCTCTGCTTGGATCTTCCATAAATAATAAACAATAAATAACTCTTTATTAATTTCACGTCTTAAGGGGCTATCCTAATGTAAAAGTATGAAATTCATATATTTTTTTTGGGCATTTCTAAAATAAAAAGTAAAAAGTACTGTACCAAATATTTTTAAAATTTGCATGAGCATTTATTATAAAAATAAGACATGCAAAACAATTTTCATAAAAAAATATTAAAAATAAACGATTTAATATGCAACTGCTTTTTATAATAAATGCTCATGCAAATTTTCAAAACAATTTGTACAGTACTTTTTATTTTAGAAATTCCCAAAAAAGTATAATAAATTTCGTACTTTTACAGTAGGATAGCCCCTTAAATCAATTATTTATCAAATACACTATGGGCCATTCCATGAACATACGCCTGTTTTGGATTACTTCGACAACGAATATATTCTACTGTGGAACATAAGAAGTACGAAAGTAAATGGCGCTAATAATTATTCCAATAAACAACAATGTAATTTGCAATTTACTTTCGTTTTTCTTATTTTGCACAGTAAAATATTCGTTGTCGAAGTAATCCAAAACAGGCGTATGTTCGTGGAATAGGGTATATCAATATTATTTAATAAGCAACTCAAAATATTCCTGAAGCGGTGTCAAATATTTAGTAGCCTTGTTTGCCACTGTCTTTCCACCACATTCTGTTCGACTGAGTGTGTTGTAAGACAAAGATAGCGAATGTTCGATTTGGAACATTCCACCACGGACATGGTGTTCACTTTTTTCGAATCCTGGAAAAACTAATAGATATTTTTGAAAAATTTAAAGAGAATGAAGGATTACATCATTACCGAGAGTAGAAAGTCCCTTAGAATAAACAAAGTTTCTTTTGAGTGAGATATTTGAAATTAAAAATCAGACTCAATTTTCTCTTATTTTTCACCCCTGTAACTTATTAAAATAAACAGTATACAGTGGCGACGCCTGGTGTAAAATATCGGGGGTGCACACATAATATTAAGATATAAAAGACCTTGAAACTATTTCCGTAGGTAAAATTTTTTGAGTGTCGTCAAATTGTAAAAATTAAAGGACCTTATTAAAAATTACAATAAATAATGTATTTTATTGACTTAAAATTATAATTTAGTGTTTAAATGTTACAAGCAAGTTTTGAAACGAAAGTCAGTCGCCTTTTTTTAGATAAATTATTCACAACCAGGTTCAGTAAAATTTGGAATTTCTTGAATAATTTTTTTTAATTGAAAACATTGTGAGTGCATTTAATCGATCCTGGCCCATAGCTATTCTAAGGAAAATTTCGATACGTTTCATTGCAGAGAGACATCGTTCTGTTTCTGCAGCTGTCACTGGCATCGTTACAAGTAATTGAAGAATTCAAATTATTTCAGAAAAATCATCTTGTAAATTATTAAATTGTACATACATAGATTTAAATACCCTACATACCTACATAGATTTAACTTAAAAGACAATCAATATTGTGAATTGTGTGGAGAAATAGGCACACCAGAACACATAGTATTTATTTGCGAAAGACAAACAAATACACAAGAACTACAAAGAATGAGAAGGGACCTTGTTGGCATAAATATAGAAAATATAATACAAAATGAAGGATTATTTAATACACTAAATAATTTAGCGGATATAATATTAGACGAAGAAGAAATCAAGTAAATAATATCCAACCTCTATGAATTTGAATAAGAAATTATACAAAAAAAAATTAAAATTACATATAAAAATATAAAATAAAATATTGGAATAATTAAATAAATATTTATGTAATAAATAATTAAAAATTAATATCAAATATAAAATAAAATAAAATAAATCAAAAATCAAAAAAAAATATTAATCAAACAAAAAAAAAAATTAAACTAAAAACCTGAAATTTTAAAACTCAATGGTCTGAGGCTCACCGAAATACCATTGAGAATACCATAAATTCGATTAGACCTGCACTTAAAATTAATTATTCGTGACTATTTTTAGATGAATAGTGGGCATTTCTCATCTGAGAATGAGAAATGGGAGCACTTTTATAAAAATTATATGTTCAAAAAAAAAGTAATAATTTATCTTTTGTTTATTAGTTTTTGTTTAGTTGTTATTATTTGTTCATTAGAATTGTTTATTAGAATTGTTTACAATTTGTAGTTTTCATAATTAGTAGTAGATTAGGGCTATTGTTAATTAGTCAAATAGAAAAAATTCTTAAAGTAATAATATTGTAATAAACTACTGTAATCCCATCAGGAAACGACCTGGATTAGTCACAAGAGGCCAGGTCAATTTTATAGTACTATAAATAATAAAAAAAAAGTAATTGAAGGATTCAAATTATTTCAGAAAAATCATCTTGTAAATTATTTTTAATCCAAAATTTAGTTAAGTGGACTGCGCCCGATAGTTAAAATCGTAACTTCTATTTTATTCATTATGTGAATATATGTGCTTCCTCTTCTCCAAATATGTGCTTCACACCTACACAATTTTGTAAGTTTTTACACAAATCTCCATTTTAAATAATCATTTATAATCCCGACCTTTGCACTTTGGTACATTTTTAATTAACAAATTTGGTTTCGGCATTTTTAATTTTTCTTCTAAATATAATGAAGAAAATTTAATTGATTTTAAATATTCCACGCTAACATTTACATCCACAAATCCTTCCATGCTTAATATTGTTCCGAAATTCGAAATTCACAAAAGCAAAATTTAAAGGTACGTGTGCCGTGCACGTTAAAAACACCATAAGATCACATCCAACTTGTGCTCTTGTGGCCATCTAAACTTGTGGGCTCTAGCGGGTAGCGGGGCGGGTGGTGAGTTGTATTTTGCCTTATGCAAAGTCATTGGGATAGGAACCACGGTAAGAGCGGTGATCGAGGGGTTCTGTCTAAGGCCTCGCATCCGTGAAGTTTCTCCTTTGAAATAGAATAAAAATAATTAAATGTTACCTATTAGATACTTATAAACTCATTGGATCTGTTATTTCGAATTTCAATTATTACTGTATAGTTAGATTAAAATGTTATTTACAGAATGATAAATTTTACATTGGTTGGTGTGAAAATAATTTTGGGGGTTCACATGTACATGTGCACTTATGGAGAAACCGCCACTGACAGTATAGAAGTTTTCAGGGACTTTCTACCCTCAGTAATGATGTATTTCATTCTGCGTTTAAATTAAAAAAAAATACTTCTCAGGATTCGAAAAAAATGAACGCATTTAAATAGCGTTGGAGCCGAAAGTTTGTGCCAATCCCCGTAATTTATATAAAATATGAAAGAATAAATATTTTTTGTTTGTTTTAATATTAATTGCCGAAAAGTGTTAGAAATTGTTTTTTTTTTGGCAATTGCCTTGATCGATTTGTGGATAGATTGGGCAATCGAGTCAGAACCTTTGAATTTGCGGTTGCCAGATTGCCACAGATGTTCAGCATATCGCATCCTCAGTGCAAGACTGCAGTAAGTCAAAATAAGTAAGTTTCGAGATAAAGACGATTTTGTTTATTTTCGTGCTAATATCGGTGAAATAAGACACAAGTTTTAAGAAAAATTAACATTTAATTATGATTTTGCATGCTTTTCAGCCTATATTACCTTAAACCAAAAATAGAAATTTAAATAAAATAATATTAATGCAAAAAAAATTAGGAATTTCAAAGTTACAACACTTTTGCACGGAAAAAATTGTTAATCACTACACATTTAGTATTAGAATTTCAAAGTTACAACAGTTTTGCACGGAGAAGATTGTAAAAAGTGTAGACTCATTTACTTTTACAGTAAAACCTGTGTTACCGGCCACCTGCCAACATCGGCCACCTGTACTAACGGCCAGTTTAAAAATTCCCCAAACCAATTATGTATATCTAGATTACAAAAACTGGCAATACCGGCCACCTTTCTATATCGGCCAATAGTTCTTTCATTTTTAGTGGCCGTTGCTGACAGGTTTTACCGTAGTTGTTGTCCTCTTCTCATACATTATCTTGTGCCAAAATATTTTTATAAAACTATGGTGGGCTTCTGGTATCATACCCGAATGGCATAAGTATACCAAATCTTCCTTTTTGGCTATTCTTTTTCAAGTTTTCTGAGAATATATTTTTTGACCTCTCAGTATTATCAATACACAAGTTTTAAGATAACTGTTTTCCTTTCATGAGAAAAAATACTTTTTGGTCGTAAATAATTAGTCTTAATTTATGTGGTTTTAATCCAATCTAACAAATAAATGGTCAAACGACATCGCACACATCTTATGGAAAATAAATATAATATCACACAAAGGACATAAAATTTACATGAATAGATTGGTCTCGAAAATCTTTGTTATTGTCTCAGCTATTAATGGATTACGTCGACGCTCTGTATATTAAAAGTAAACACCACAGATATAGATATTAAAATAACAAATATCTTACTTTTTTCATTGCTTGTTATCGAGTCCGTTACAATGTTCCGTGCAAAACTGTTGTAACTCTGTTACATTAGAGTTACAACAGTTTTGCACGGAACTTATGTTCAAAAACGCAAAATAGTTAAACTGTTGTTGTTGCAATATTTAGCCCATTAAGCATTTGAAAGTTACTAAAGTTTTACAGGGGACAGATATGCATGTTTACAATTGAATTCCATGATTACTTCATTTTCATAAAATTTTGAGTTACTGCAGTCTTGCACTGAGGGTGCGATATATCAATTTTATGGCCATTTCTTTATTATTTTGGAATGAATATACCTGAATACTTTGTTATTACTGTTAGTTAAAATTTTTAAGATTAACAATTTTTCTCCCTAGTTTATGCTTTCCATGTTAATAAATCAATTAATAAATATATGTATCACATGCTCTTTCTCTATTTATTCTAAGAACATGGCAACACTGCTAAACAATAAATTTCGTTATATTTGTAGCTATCTTTATAGACCCTGAATCTGGATGTTGTCCAATGGTCAAGTTACATTTTTATGTTTCTGAGTCTTAGATGTTTGAAAGTTTTAAGTGGTTCATCTAGATTTTCAAAAGCCAGTACATGTAATTTTTTTAAAGACAAATACACCTCTACAGCCTTATTAATAAACACGGACTAACGCCCGACTAACTTTAGTCCGAGGACTAAGTCAATACCATTCATTTTCCCTATTAATAAACAGCGACTAACGATGGACTAAGCTAAACCCTCTCTAGTCTCGAACTAAAATTTAATCCGAGGTAATAGTAGGTTTAAACCGAGACTAACTTGTCGTTTTGTATTCATAACCTTACAAACTTGCTAAATGCATTATTTGCTTTTGCTTGCTTGTATAATAAATATATAACATTATTAGGTATGTTGTTATTGATAATGGTGAGATATTATTTTATTAATGATTTAAGATAATTAATAGACGAATTAAATGAGGATAGAAATCAGCGGAACGATATTCCTCTTGTGAGTCACATCAAAATATACAAAATTGTAAAAAAATCTTTAGTTTAGAGGAATTAGAAGGTAAATTTAAAGTCAAATACCGATTTTCAAAAGGTACAGCAGTTAATATGAAATACAAAACAATAATATAAAATATAAAACACCAGGTAGCACCTTCTCAGAACGAAGTCCAACAAAAATTAACTAAAATTTATGCAGAAATGGCACCGACCGAACAGCTGTTTGGTTTAGAGTTTAGAGGAAAGAGAGGTTAAATCCTCTACATTTTCTTCTTTTTCGCAAGATTCTCTCCATTTCTCTTCTTTTTCGCAAGGGTTACCAACATAAATTTGTTGTAACTAGGACTAAGGAAGGTTTAGTTAGTCCGAGCTTAGTCCGTGTTTATTAATGACAACCTTAAAATGAAGTTAGTACTCGCTTAATCTCGGACTAAGTAGTCCGAGACTAACGTCGGACTAAGCAATTTTTATTAATAAGGCTGCTAGGAGTGCTAGCCTAAGTCTAAAGTCCTCTCCCCCTTTATCTTTTCATATCTTTTGAAGGGTTATACTTAGTGATGTAAAATTTCCGGGAAGATTCAAACGCCGGAAACTTTCCGGGAATATTGGAAACTTTCGGAAACTTATGGAAATATTGTATTTTTTCTTGTTAGTCTATTGTATGTTAGTGTGCATTGTATGTACAGCTGGTTCCTAAAAAAACTGATACGACTCTTAGTAAGATTTGATCATTTTGAGCAGTGTATTATTGGTCTGACATTAAATTATATTTATTATGACAGACAAATAATAAAAAAAAATAAACAAACAAACAGCCATTTTTTGAGGTTGAAGTTATCTGACAAATTTTAAGATTTGGCAGTGACAGTGACAGTATGTAAATGATAAGTATTTGATAATTGACTAACTTGAATAAATTTTATCCTTCAAAATATAATAAATTAATTATAATTAAACTTATATTCATTATATCACACCTCATCAAATGCTTTTTACAAGAACATAGTCAGCGATTTTGACATGGCTTAGAGCCAGACTACATCAAGATCCTCTATAAATCGTGCTGGTAATTGCCTTGCAGCGAGACCAAAAACAAAAAGAAGAAGAAGAAAAAAGTACACTGCTCAATTTTCTACAAAATGCGCTTTAAGAGTCGTATCAGTTTTTTTTGGAACCAGCTGTACCGGGTGTCCCAATAAGAATGGCTCTCGGCCATATCTTAGGAACCGTTTATAGTAGAGCTTTGAAATAAAAAATTTTATAACAAAAGTTGCCTCAGGTAAAGCCTGGAAATTATTTTCATAATTCTGGGACCACCACTAGAGGGCGTAATTGAATATCAAAAATTAAAAAATCTAAATTTTACAAAATTTTCCTAATGAAGGGGCACTGGAAATCCGATCGTCGTATTCTTCATAAAATTCTACGCATACTTGATTTGACAAGTTTAGGTCTACCTTTGGAAATAAGAGGTGGGGGTGAGTGGGAACCTTGTTATGAAAAACTGGCTGTGAGTCCGGTTCTGCTTAATCAAATTTTGCAAACTTGGTCTTGTTGAAGATAGATATTTTTCATCAATGTAAAAGTTATAATTTCGAACCGACTTACTGAGTAATATGCCAGCTAGAAGGCGTTATTTAATTTTTTTCAGAAATCTAGTGTTCCTTGGAAAATATTAAATACAAACATGCATTTTTAATATCATATTACAAAATTAGACAAAATTAGCAACAGAATAGCGAAAACCGCATGTTAATACCTTTTTTCTATCTCGAGATATCTTACAAAACGTGTAAATTTAAAAACATAACTGTTACTGTCACCGGTAAACGAAATAATTCATTAAAAGTAGTGTGCTATGGAAACAACAAAGAAACATTTTCCAGCTCTCAACGTATATTAGGTCTTTTCAACGCTTCTCATTTGTTTCGAGCCTCGTTCATATCTCGTATATTAATATTATACACGGATTATACGGCATATGACAGAGGCTCGAAACAAATGAGAAGAGTTGAAAAGCCCTATTACAAAGAAATAAAAACAACTATTTAGTGATGACATAAACTTTCAAATTTTTGCCCATCATTTTCGTTGCAAACATTTACTCTTTCAAGAGTAGATTGAACAGCAGTCTCAATTTCTGCTCTCGATATGCTTTGAATGGCGTTTAGTATTCTCTGGATAATGTATTCTAGAGTAGTGTATGATGGGCAACAATATGAATATTTAGGTCGTCACTAAGTAGTTCTTTTTTTTCTGTGTTTTATTTAATTTTAATAGTATTGCTTCTCTTTATATTGTTGTTTTAATTAATTATATTTTTATACGTTGACATCTGGAAAATGTTATTTTGTTTTTTTCCACAGCACACTACTTTTCATTAACTTAGTTTACCGGTGATAGTAACAGTTATGTATAAAATTTACACGTTTCTCGAGATATCTTGAGATAGAAAAAAGGTATCGACATGCGGTTTTCGATATTCTATTGCTAATTTAATCTAATTTTATAAAATATGATTAAAAAGGCATACTTGTATTTAATATTTTCCAAAGAAAACTAGATTTCTGAAAAAAATTAAATAACGCCTCCCAGCTGGCTTATTACTTATTAGGATGGTTCAAAATTATCACGCTTACATTGAAGAAAAAGATCTGTCTTCAACAAGACCCAGTTTTCAAAATTTGATTTAGCAGAACCGGACTTACAGCCATTTTTTCATAACAAGGTTCCCACTCACCCCCACCTCTTATTTGCAAAGGTAGAGTTAAACTTGTTAAATCAAATATGCGCAGAATTTGATGAGGAATACAATAATCGGATTTCCAGTGCCCCATTATTAGGAAAATTTTGTAAAATTTAGATTTTTTTATTTTTGATATTCAATTACGCCCTCTAGCGGTGGACCCACAATTTATGAAAATAATTTCCAGGCTTTTCCTGAGGCAACTTTTGTTATAAAATTTTTTATTTCAAAGCTCTACTATAAACGGTTCCTGAGATATGGCCGAGAGCCATTCTTATTGGGACACCCGGTACATATGTTGTATGTCTATTGTATGTTAGTTCTGCAAAAATGGTTTTTTTGTCAATAAACTTGGGATGGTTGGTTAATATTTTGTCTATACACTGCTTAGCTAATATATTATGCTCTTTACCAGTGATGCTTTGTCCTGTTAAAAGAATCAAGTAAGTTGGCAGCATAGTGCACAGGCTTCACTGCCATTTTATTCTTTTTTTTTTCTAATTTAGATATAAGCATTCCTTTTCCTCGGGCTTACTGATTGGAAGTAATGGAATATTCTCGGTAAAAATATTTGCTATGTCCTTAAATGCCTCGACAACCTGGGATATTTTAAACATATTATTGCCTTCCAATAAAGTAATCCATTTTACAATTATTATTGGTGTTAGCACAACTGCTACTTTTTGCAACTTTATTCAAAATATTTCATCATCCAGACAGTTTTATTTAAAATTCCGTGAAAATGTTAAATTTTCTCCCTCTATGACCATAAGCATTTGTAAAGCACTTTCAAACACAATAAGGCTATTTTACAATTAAGGATTGAACCCGATCTAGTTTTTACAGGAAGTTTTAATGATATAACTTTATTGTAGTTTTGAAGCTAGATTGTATTAAGTCGGGCAAGAGATATGTGGGAATTAGTTACCTTTTTAACAATTTCTTTACAACATGCCTCAACATTTTTAAGAGAATGTATGTTCATCGAATCAGACACCAGCAAATTTAATGTATGAGAAACACAGGAATATGCTTCAATAAAATTATATTTGTTTTTTATCGATCATTTTGCCTTTGGCAAAATGATCCACTGATGCTGCATTGTATGTGACAATCCCACAAAATTTTTCTGGCCGACTTCCTTTATATTATATCATTTATTATTTCTTGTGAAAGATATTCAGCTGTGTCCCTTTCACAATCCGTAAAAAGTGTTAAGTGTACACATTACTGGTTCAGGTGTTGTCAAAGCAGCGTTTAGACACCGCTATAAATCGCAGCAATTTATCGATATAAATCCAGTTGTTTCAATTTATCGTTGAGTGTAAACTGTACATTGTAGCGATTTATCGGAATTGGAGGATTGGAGTTGGTATCGGATTGCATCAATTTATTGTAACGATCGAGTTGTTTCAGTTTATAAGGCAGCGTTTAGACACAGCGATAAATCCGTGCAATTTATCGATATCAATCGAGTTGTTTCAATTCATCGTTGTGTGTAAATCGTAGCTATTTATCGTCACAATAAATTGCTCGCATTTATCACGGCGCCTAAACGCCATTTAATTGATCGCAACAATTTATCGCAACGTATAAACAGCTTTAAAAAATCAATAAATCGTAGCAATTTATCGTCACAATAAATTTCTCGCATGTATCGCGGCGTCTAAACGCCCTTAAAGTTAATAACAGATTGGTTTCTTATATTTGACCAGCCATCACACTGAATGCCTAATGTAAATGCTTTATATTCTCAAAAGTTCTCGGAAATATTATGAAAAGTTCTCGGAAAAGTTCTCGGAAATATTCTAGAAAAATTCTCTGAAATATTCTCGAGAATTTCCCATTGAAAGTCTCCGGGAATATTCGCGGTCAGGAGAATATTTCCATTTTTTATAGGCGAATATTCTCGGAAACTTTCCAATGTTCGCGAATATTCGCTTGGAAATATTCTCGACTCACATCACTAGTTATACTTATAATTGTGAAATTTAGAGGAAGGAAATAAATGGATGTAGGCTTCTCAACTAGTAATAATAGGTGACGTTACAGAGCCACTGTGACCGATAATTTTAAATGGGACATGCAAAACTATAATTGAAGGGTTTGGTGCAATAACCAGTCAAAGACCTCTTTTGTCAAAAATTAAATTTATGACATTTCTTGCCTTCAAAAATACCTCCACACAGTTTGAGCAAAAACCATACACGTAGTGTGTAAGAAATTCAATGTAGTACAACGTGGATGGTTATTTCACCAAAAATTTTAATAGCATAGTCAGTGCTGCGCCAAATCATTTCATGGCGCCCAAAAAATACACAATTTTTCAAAGAAATACTAAAATTCTCTAAAATAACTCTAGTGACGCCCCTTAATTGCAGGCGCCTGTGTGTAATGTGTGTAAAAAACTGAATTCTGGGAGTGAGGGCATTTTGCCTATCTTAACGGGGGGTTCCATTTTGTAGTTTTAAAATTATTTTGAATTTGGTATTTAAAATATTATATTATTTTTCCACTGTTGTATTTAAGTAAAACTCCTTTTATTTTATTGCCTGACTGTGGTTCGCACATTTATCATTCAAACAGTATTTAAGATTTCCAAAGTATATCTAAGTGTTTCAACGTTTTTAAGAAGTGTTTATATGGGTACAGAAATCCCTTCCCGTCATAAGAATATTGAAATGCTTTGTACCATACCTAAAAAATGAGATATCATTGAATGCTCTAACCACAGAGGAATTATTATATATAGGTAGCACTATATATGCAGAACATTAGAATACAAAGATTGCAATGGGCTGGACATGTGATAAGAATGGGAGAGAATATACTACCAAAAAGATCACTGAATGCTAGAATGTAGGAAAAGAGACTGGTTGGAAAGGCAAGAAAGCACTGGAAAGACAGAGTCAGCAGGGACGCACAAGCGCTTTTATGAGTCCGTGTGTGGAGAAGAGCAGTCACAGACAAACAAGGGTGGAGGCAAAAAATAAAGGATGCCAAGGCTCAATTTGGGCTGTATTGCCGTAGAAGAAGAAGATATGTGCACAATGAATATTAGAAAAATACCCGGCTTTTTTCATCAGATTGCAACCCTGATACAAATACAAGGCAGCCTACAAGGCAGCCTACGACTGTAAAAAGAAGAGAAATGTTCAGAGCAGTGAAAGTGCTAGGAGTACCAAATCCGTTGGTAAATTTAACAAAACTAACCTTTGAAAAAGTTGAATGTAGAGTACTAATCCAGGGGAACTGTCTGAACCTTTTAGAACAAATAACGTGCTGCAAGAGTAAGACCCTATCTCTTATACACTGTTCAATCTGGCTATGGAAAAAGTAATATGATTTTATCTTTACCGTCTTCAAATCTCTGAAACAGAAATTCATTAAGGGAAGTATTTTAATGTTATTTGCTTATTATGCAGGTCCTCAGGGCTCGGCAGATCGGCTTTATATGAGATCTCCACCAATGTCTGACAGACCTCTTATTTTGCCTTTGTAAAATATTTTGGAGTTATCGAGCTCTGTAATCATCTTGAAAGATACCTTTCCAAGTCTATAATACGCCTTGAAATGAGCCTAAAATGAAAATTAACCACACGTTTAAGCGATCTAGAATACGCCAACGATGTCTGCCTATTAGGACAAAGGTTCCAAGATGTGGCTGGCCAATTAGAAACACTTTCCACTGAAGCCAATAAAATAGGTTTGAAAATTATAATAATAAAATTAAGTCCATAAGAATAAATGCAAGGAACAACACGCTATTTACTATCGACAACATGCAGATTGAAAATGTGGAAAACTTTACGTATCTTGGAAGTGTCAACAGAAAACGGAGGTACAGAAGACGATATTCGTATGAGGATACGAAAAGCTCAAGCATTCAGCATGCTCAACCCTATTTGGAGGTCTAGCGAGACCCGTGTTGAGCTGCCCCCCCCCCCCCCCCCACTTGCAAAAATTAAAAAACAAATAGCGCAGATTTATGAGCTCTCATATTCCGCAAATTAAAAATTTTGAGCTCGTTACCCTGGGCAGGAATTGTAATATGTTAGTGGGGGGTTGACTCAGCCCACCCACTACTTAAAAATAGGGATATTGAATTGATCTTTGCGGCAGAATTACCAGCTATTTATGAGCTCTCGAAGTGACAGTTTCGATTGTCGAGCTCATCCCCTTCACCCCCAAACAACCCTTTAATTGATTTAACTTAAGAGAAAAATTAAAATACGTCGTATCGCGGATATAATTCGTATAGCTTATATATTCTAAGAATAAACTTTTAAATTACGCGCATTTCGATTATTGAGCTACAACCCCTTCGCAAGAAAACCACCCCCATCTTCCCGTCTTAAGAGAGTGTTGTGCTTAAAATGATTTAAATTCATTATTTGGCGACTACATATCGTTTAATAATTTATGAGTCCCCAAAATACGAGCATTTAGATCATTAAATTGCAATTGCTTTTGTATAGTGCAGTCAGTGAAGGTAAAAATCAACTATTACCTTTAGTTTCGGTGAACCTTCATCAATTTTCACGAAAATTGGTGAGTGGGTAGAGGATACCTCAAGAAATAAAGGTGACATGGTGCCACTTTGCGCTTTTACCCTGAGGGTGGATACCACCCCTTCTCGGGGGTGAAAATTATTTTATTAAAAATATTTTAAAATATCGATCGAAGGACTAAATACTTGTCAAAGTACTTAGAAATACCTATCAAATGAGCTCCAGAAGGAGTTGATAGCATCAAAACTTATACTCCAAAAATTTTTCCACAAATTGTTTTTTTTTTTGAATAATTCTGTTAATTTTTGTAATATCAGGCACATCCAACTATTTGAAAGGTAGTTTGAAGAGATATAAAGATGTATTACATCTAGTTTTTCTAATAACTTTATTTTTTTAGAATAATATGTTATAAAGCTCCAGTTACATTGTTTTCGCAGTAAAATTTAGGCTTAAACGTTTCTATCTTGGTTATTTTGATTCATACAGAAATAAAAAGACAAGACAATAAAAAAACTCAAATTTCGTTCTCTATCATTTTTACGTGTATCGAGTATTGTTGGAGTTATTATGAAAAGAAAATAATTTACGAAAATTTGAGAAATTTTGATTTTTTTTAAATCATATATACATACATCTTTTAAAAATATGCATTCTTAATCGGTCAAAATGTTTAAGGTCCATTACTTATGCTAAAGTAAAGAAAGTCTTATAGGGATTACTAAAGATTTTATTTTTTGTGGAAATGACGAACGTTTTATTTTTCACTTTTTCCTAAAAAATTCGAAAGGGTCCGATTATTTTCATGTTCACTTAGGTACTTAATTTTGATGCTGTCAACTTCTTTCGGAGCTTATTTTTTAGGTACTTCTGAGTACTTTGACAAATGTAGGTATATTAAGTACATTCTATAATATATATATATTCCCTGTTATTTGAGCTTGAATGCCTACTTAGATTTGAGTACTCTCTTACTTAAAAAAATATACATTTAATTGCCTATAATATGTAACTCACTTTGAATTATTAATATTAAAAGGTTTTTCAAGTAAGGAGTTTATTCAATGTTTTATTAGCTTCAATTTTCGTAACGATTACTGTTTCGTAGAAATCTTACAGTTTTTGAGTGATTTTCGAAAAACCGCTTTAAAACAGGCATTTTTACGAAAAATTAAAATCTTTGATCTTTAATAACTCAAAAAGTATTGATTTATTTTAATAACTTTATATTATAACAAATTTTGCTTATAATTTGTCTCTCGAGCGATTTGTGAAGTTATTTTTAATAAAATAATTTTCACCCCCGAGAAGGGGTGGTATCCACTCTCAGGGTAAAAGCGCAAGGTGGCACCATGTCACCTTTATTTCTTGAGGTATCCTCTAACCACTCACCAATTTTCATGAAAATTGATGAAGGTTCACTGAAATTGAAGGTAATAGTTGATTTTTACCTTCAGTGACTGCACTATACAAAAGAAATTATAATTTAATGATCTAAATGCGCGTATTTTGGGTGCTCATAACTTATTAAACGATATGTAGTCGCCAAATGATGAATTTAAATCATTTTAAGTACAACTCTCTCTTAAGCCGGGAAGATGGGGTGGTTTTCCTGCGAAGGGGTTGTAGCTCAATAATCGAAATGCGCGTGATTTAAAAGTTTATTGTTAGAATATATAAGCTATACGAATTAAGTCCGCGATACGATGTATTTTAATTTTTCTCAGCATCTTTCTCTTAAGTTAAATCAATTAATGGGTTGTTTGGAGGTGAAGGGGATGAGCTCAAAAATCGAAGCTATGTCACTTCGAAAGCTCATAAATAGCTAGTAATTCTGCCGCAAAGATCGATTCAATATCCCTATTTTTAAGTAGTGGGGGGGCTGACTCAGCCTCCCCCCACTAAAATATTAAATTCCTGCCCAGGGTAACGAGCTCAAAATTTTTAATTTGCGGAATATGAGAGCTCATAAATCAGCGCTATTTGTTTTTTAATTTTTGCAAGTGGGGGGGGGGGGCAGCTCAACACGGGTTCTGGCGAGTTTACTACAAGGATAAAGATCCGAATATTCCAGTCAAATGTCATATCTGTTCTACTCTACGGATGTGAAATCTGGAAAGTGACAAAAACCCTTACAGACAAATTGTAGGTCTTTGTTAACAAATGTCTACGAAGAATTGTTCATATTTTCTGGCCAAACATCATCAGAAACGAAGATCTACTACACCTGCCCAATTAAAGAGGGTAGAAAATGAAATACAGTCCAGAAAGTGGGGTTGAATCGGTCACACACTCCGAAAAAATAGTTCCAGTATTGCAAAGACTGCCCTAGAGTGGAATCCCCAAGAAAAAAGAAAAAGAGGTCGCCCAGCACAAACTTGGATAAGATCCATCATGGACGTGATAAGAGGTCAAGAAAAGTCTTGAAATGAGGTGAAGACCTTGGCTCAAAATAGAACCCGATGGCGCATTTTCACTGAAGCTCTATGCTCCACTTAGGACTTCAAAAAAATTATTTATATATATATATATATATATATATATATATATATATATATATATATATATATATATATATATATATCAAACAAATGAAATAGAGAATGTGGAAAAATCCCCTTACGAATAATTCACACATCCACCATTTCGGGCTGGGAAATTTTTTTTGAATAGAATCAAAGATCCAAACACCAGTTCTTAGAAATGTGTTTCGCCCTCTTCAATATATATATATATATATATATATATATATATATATATATATATATATATATATATATATATATATATATATATTGCTTCGTTTCCTCCTGGAAATCGCGATTGCCAAATCCTGAATACAGCTAAATGTTACTTATTTCCCTAGAGTATTATCATTTATGGAATATTGCGAATAATGATTTGTTTACTAAAAAATGTAATATAGTCTGAACTGACAGACTAATCTTAAGTTGATGCTGTTTTTGTATCCACAACTTTTTTTTTCAGTTTATGCTGCCAGTCCTGAAAATTTGAAAGAGAAAATAAAGGGTAAGTTTAATAGTTTAGGATTTAAAATTTGTTTTCTTTTTATGTAAATAAAACAAGAGGACCATGACACTTGTCGTTAAAGTGAGTCATTATTTCCAAAGTTTTACCTAGTATTATAATTTGTATTTATTTAAATAGAATATTTTAATATTTTACATAATGAATGTACTGGATTGCAGTAATAAGACGTTGTCAAGACGCCATTGAATATCTGGAACAAAGCGAAAAGAAATTTTCTGGACCGTTATTGATTCAAAGAAAAGCCAAGTCAAGCTCCAACCCCCAACAGTTCCAATCTCCTTTGGTGAAGAGTTATCAATTGAAGGTTCCATTCACAGAAATTCCTACACCTGCGCAACAAAAAATTGCGTTTAGTGAATATATACAAAAGCTTATGGATCAAGTAGGACTTACTGAAGAAGTAATTGTTATTGATGATCATAGCTTCTCAGATGATGAAACTAGTACTCAAAACAAATCCTCCCCTCCTCCAGCTCCTATGGTTTCCCCTCACAAAACACATCCAGTTGAGATAACAAAATCCAATAACTATGTTAAAAATCGTCTGCAAAAGCTGGTCCAAACTGAGCCTTCTACATGTAAATCTTGTGATGAACGGAAAAAAAGACTTGTAAAATCTGTTGGTGTCCAAACAGTATCATCTGCATCCTTTTCCTTTTCTATTAGTACACAAGTTAGAGAAGAAGATTTTTATGATGCAATTCCTAGAAACCAGTCATTGGCTTCATTAACTCCTGCTCAGTTATTGGGAAGATCTTCTGGAAGAGGTCCCGAATTGGATAACATACCGCCTAGACCTGCAGGCTATCCTTATTTTGATCAAAGGAATCTTAATCTTAACCGATGGTAGATTTAATTAATTTTAAGAATTTTTGTATTATACATTTCTTATGTTTGACTTTGGAATATGTACAAAATAAGAAGTATGTAGTTTTAATTTTTATCTGGTACAATGTAATTGTATGTAATGTCACTTCTGAATATAAGTTAAATAACCGGATGTTTTTATTTAATGTTTCCAAACAAACACATTCGCGTATTTATATGTAAATTTCATTTCTTGATCCATTTTCTTTTATTCTATTCTTTATTTTCTGTCTTCACTTTAAAAATCACTACTTAGCCCTAGAAAAGGTAACCTTCGCAGAATACGTGTTCAAAGTAACAGTAGATTTTTGACATGCTTTTCGGCAGCAGCAACAAAAGTTTTTTTATCAGCATTTATTAACAATCAGAATTAAACATTCTATAAGTTAATTTGATAACAGGCACAATAACTTATATTATAAACTATACTATTGTGATTGTGAACTAATATGGCGTTATGAGGTACATCACCCAGCGGTTTCGCCTAAGGGTGGAGATCATCGCATCGTATCCTAGCCTAGAGGTTAGTATCCTACTCTTCATTTTGGTGAACGTTCGCATTTAAAATAATGCATCTGGCGATCGATAATATGGTACGAGCAGTACGAGGGATACCAGGGAGCGAGGGTCGGCGCCTCGTTGTGAGCACAACTTTAGTTTCAGCGAAGATCTGTGTGCCACACCCTTCGCAATCTTCTATTGTTAGTGGCTACAGTAGTGGTAATATTAATTGGTTGGGGTGGTCTTCCAATTTCTCATGGTGTCTGTTGGCTCTTTCTTGAATAACTGTGCTGGCTAACGGGATGTTTAGGTCTCTAGTGTTTGGTTGGAAATGTACCACGGGGCATTTGCAAACCACGGGGCATTTGCAATGGTGCGTAGAATTTTTGATTGGGTTCTTTAGATTATTTTTGTATTTGATTTGCTGGCACAACTCCATAGTTCGATTCCTTACCTCCATATAGGTCTAATGACTGTTTTATAAATGAGCAGTTTGTTCTCAATTGATAGTTTAGATTTTTGACGTATAAGCTAATTAATTCCTTTTACTTTCAACTCAATTTGTTTCTTTTCTTTAAAATGTGTTGTTTCCTGTTTAACACATTCATAGACACGACTGCATCTGAAGTCACTTTCTCCATAAGAAGACGTGTCTAAATCTGAATGTGTTAATTTAGAATCAAGATGAAGCCCCCAGGTATTTGACGATATTCTGTTGCGGTATGTTGACTTTATTAAGGCTAATATTTGGGCATTGGTCTTTCCTCAGTGTGAAAGTTATATGTGTTGACTTAGTTTCATTAACTTTTATCTTCCATTTCTTTAACCACTGCCCGATTTAGTCTAGGTGTTCTTGAAGTTTTAATACTGAAGCTGTTGGATCCTCTTCAGTTGCAAATATTGCTGTGTCATCAGCGAAAGTTTCAACGGTGGTTTGTGGGGAGGTTGGTAAATGGAATGTGTAAAGTACATAAAGTAGTGGACCCAGTATACTACTTTGTGGGACTCCTGACTGAATTTACGGTTTGATAGTTCATCGTCCACTTTAGTTTCAAATTCTCTTTGATTCAGATATGATTTTAATAAGTATTTGTTGGATATGTATTTTCTTCGGCAGCGGTAACAAAAGTGAGTAGACATCTGACGTTTCTTTGTAGAGCAGAGGTGGCACATGCTTCTTTTTGAAGATCCAGGTTCCGAGTGTCTTGAACTGACACAGGTACAATTCTGCGAATATTTTCACGGACTGACATGACGTTGACAAAGTTTTTATTTTCAAACGTTGTTCAAGCCATTGCAATTGTGCAGTTCTAACAAATAAGCTTTTCTGCTCATCGATTTACCGTTCGATTTAAGAGTATTATGACAGTATACAGGGTGTTAGTAAATAAGTATGAAAAACTTTAAGGGATAATTCTACATGAAAAAATAATGACAGTTTGCTCTATAAGCATATGTCCGCAAATGGTTCGTTTCCAAGATACGGGGTGTTGAATTTTTTTTTCAAACTGCAAATTTTTTTATTGCTCTAAGACCTTTTAAGCTATGAAAATTAAATTTGGTGGGTTTCAAGAGGTAGTTATTGCGCATTTTTTGACAAACAAATAACAATTTTATATTCATCATTGGCGCGCCTACGGGTAATGGTCTGAATTTTTTTAAAGAAAAAAATAGTACGCCACTGAGATATTTCAATTTAAAAATTATTTTTGTATTCCACGTTTAATTTACGATAAAGAATCTCTCTTATCTTTTTTTCATATGGTGCACCGTTTTTATGCAAAAAAATAAAACATCTTCGCGCGTATTTTTCATTTCGTAATACATTATCAAGAACTCTCCAATATAATAATGCCAAACTAGAACAATAACATAAAATATTTCTAAAAAGATTTTAACTATGTGTAAGGCTACAACAAATGTTCAAAATTACCTCCTTTAAAGGTGACACAGTAATTTTATATTCACCATTGGCGCGCGTACGGGTAATGGCCCAAATTTTTTAAAGAAAGAATAGTACGCCACTGAGGTATGTCAAATTAAAAATCATTTTTGAATTTCTCGTTCAGTTTACGACAAAAAATCCTTCTTGTCTTTTTTTCATATGAGGCGCCGTTTTTATCCAAAAAAATAAAATATCTTAACGTTTACAAAGTATTTGAAATAAGTTTCTATGCATATGGAATCTACCTCGAATAATTTGTAGGCGTTAAGATGTTTTATTCTTTTGTATTAAAACGGTGCGCATGTGAAAAAAGACAAGAATGATTTTTTGTCGTAAATTGAACGAGGAATTCAAAAATGATTTTTAATTTGACGTTTCTTAGTGGCGTACTATTTTTTTCTTTAAAAAATTCAGACCATTACCTGTACGGGCGCCAATGGTGAATATAAAATTACTCTGTCACCTTTAAAGGAGGTAATTTTGAACATTTGTTGTAGCTTTGCACCTAGTTAAAATCTTTTTAGTAATATTTTCTGTTATTGTTCTACTTTGGTATTATTATATTGCAGAGTTCTTGATAATGTATTAAGGTGAAACAGTAGCGATCAACAGGTAGCGAAAACGCGTTCCAAGATTGCGGCTGTAATTTTGAATATTTTTTCGAGATATTTGGCACACGTATTCGTAATATAATAAAGAATGGCGGTACAGAGCCCAATTTGAAAAATATATTAATATGTGGAAATTACTCTGTAATTAAATACAATATTAAAAAAACGAGCCTGTACCTCCATTAAGAAGAACAAAAAAATATCAAATAAACTTTTTTATCCGATGCCTAGATTTTGTGTCATTTTGGAACAACTAATGAAATAGAAAATTTTAGTAGTTCCAAAATGACACAAAATCTAGGCATCGGATAAAAAAGTTTATTTGAAGAAAGTATATTTTTTTGTTCTTAACCCATTAACGCCCAAGTTTTTTTTATTTAAAAATCTTTACTTTTAGGGTTAATTCGATGAAAATGTTAATAATTTAATCAAAAAAAAAACAAGTTTTTCGGTTTCCTGTCTTTTTTTTTTAAATTATATGGTGTTACCATATGGTAACGCTGGGCGCTTAAGGAATTTTTACGATCGTTGAAACCAAATTTTTATTTTTTTTTTTAATATTTATTTGAGAATATTTTCATTGTCTGGTGTGGTATCCTATAAAACAATTAACACACAAACCAACGTTGCATTTTTTACACATTGTTCGTCCAGATATTGTACATCTGTCTCCAGCACATCGCCTTCTACTGCTTGATGTAACAAATGGTCGAAGCGATCAAAACTAAGATCTGGCAAGTTCTGTCTATGTAGACTAGGTCTTCCTGTATATAAGGGACGACTTCCATATCTTGCGAGAAGAACTTGGGCCAATTCTCTCCTAAACGATAGCAAGGATATATATATTTTTTATTTTTTTATATAAATGCCATGAATTATATGGACTGCAACATCCAACAACCATGTTACAATTTGCCAGTACCATTTTTTACTGCAAATTGCTACTCGGTAGGTTGAAACACCTTGACCAATCCAGTCGGTACCCACCATATTTTGTTGTATTCAGCAATATAGTGAGGCCGACTTACTTGAATGTGGCCTTTTTCTTCATGAGAAAATCTTTTTACCATGCCCAATGCTGAACCATCACAACTCGTAGATGCTATTGTAACAACAGAGTTATCTTTCCATCGCACCAGTAACACTATCGCTTCTGCTAACAAAAATCCACGACTGAAAAAAATAAGATTATGACTCCGTAAGCGCCCACCGCAACCATATGGTAACGGCGTACTTTGACTATTCCTACCGAATTCGCTACATTTAATTGTTGATAAAATACAACAATTTACAATAAGCTGGGGTATAATAAACTTAATTTTTTTAAATATGCAAATATAGTTACTAAAAGACTATCAAAAATTGCTTACACAAAACGGACGTCCATCTTTTTCTATAAATTTAAACCACTCTGTCATATGATTATCTCTCGACGGTTGAGAAACGGCTAAAATACGAATCCGTTACGTTTTATAGGTGCCTGAAGTATTCCTAGAAACGATAGTTCTCAAAATATGTGGCTGACTAATTCCATGGGTATACCGCAGAATTTTTAAAAATAATGTGTTTTACGTTACCATATGGTAACGCTGGGCGCTAATGGGTTAATGGCGGTGCAGGCTCGTTTTTTAATATTGTATTTAATTACAGAGTAATTTCCACATATTAATATATTTTTCAAATTGGGCTCTAACGCCGTTCTTTATTATATTACGAATACGTGTGCCAAATATCTCGAAAAAATATTCAAAATTACAGCCGCAATCTTGGAACGCGTTTTTGCTACCTGTTGATCGCTACTGTTTCCTCTTAAGAAATGAAAAATACGCTCGAAGATGTTTTATTGTTTCGCATAAAAACAGTGCACCATAGTAAAAAATACAAGAGGTTCTTTTTCATAAATTAAACGTGGAATACAAAAATAATTTTTAATTTGAAATATCTCAGTGACGTACCATTTTTTTCTTTAAAAAATTAGACCATTACTAGTAGGCGCGCCAATGATGAATATAAAATTGTTATTTGTTTGCCAAAAAATGCGCAATAACTACCTCTTGAAACCCACCAAATGTAATTTTCATATCTCAACCGGTCTTAGAGCAATAAAAAAATTGACAGTTTGAAATAAACATTTCAACACCCTGTATCTCGGAAACAAAGCAAGCAAACTGCCATTATTTTTCATGTAGTATCCCTTAAAGTTTTTCATACTTATTTACTATCACCCTGTATACTGGCCATTTTCAACATGCCATAGAAAATGCAAAGTGGCCAAAGTTTAGTTTTTCTGTAGGTTCTCTTATTACTACACATTTGGTCGAATGTGTCGACGGTACCTTTAATTGAATTATAGGATTCAATTATCTCAGGTGTTCCGGATGATCGTGAAGTATTATTATTTTGATGCATAGTATGTAACAAAGGCACGTTGTTACTTGATTTAGATTTAAAACGCCATAATTGTTTCTTTATGAAAACAAAATTTCGAGTGATCAATAGGACAGTTAACGTAAATCCAAAATTTCTGCTGGGATTTTCCTCTTGTTAGATCTAATGATGCCAACGATAGTGAGTTTATATAGATTCTTTAATAAATAATCTACTATAGTTTGTCTCACCTTGACTTTATCGTATAAGGAACATAGGCAATGCAATTGTAGATTGCCTTTCTAAAACAGTTTTAATATTTAATCTCTCTAATGTTCGATTACAAATTCTTTTTGATAAAATCGGCATCACCGCGCTAAAAATTTTAGGATTCATATGCGTTTAAGTTTATTTGATATAGTATTGTTATTACGCATATGAATCCTAAAATTGCAGATTGCCTTCCTAAAACAGTTTTAATTTAATCTCTCTAATGTTCGATTACAAATTTTTTGTGATAAAATCGGCATCATCGCACTAAAAACTCTATCTCGCATTACCTATGTTCCTTATACTATACTGTAAAGTCAAGATGAGGCGGACTATAGCGTTACTGACGTAAACCAGTTATCCATTGTAATATTCCAGTTAGAGTTGTGAACAGTTTTGGTTAAAGTTTTTAAAAAGTGTTCTCCTCTTGGAAGGCCATTCGTTTGGGTGCTTTTACCAAGATATGGAGCATCATCATATCATATATTTGCTTTTAATTACATATCATAACAATTTTTTAGCCCGTACTTTGAAGGTTTGTTTGGTAAGTGCATTCGGAACGGGCAATGTCCGCGAAAACCAAGGCGTTGTTCGACAATTGACAAATAACTGCCGGATTTGTAATGCTGCTTTAGATTCTTTATACTTCAAAGATTTGATATTTATATGGGCGATTATGTATGCAACGATAACGTCAATAATTGAGTCTCTTATAAACATACTTAAATGCATCAAGAGGTGACATAGCTGCTTTTGCTTGATTTTGCGGACCGGCCATTATGTGAATTACATTTCGCTGTAGTGTTCTACCTGACATCTTTTGAACAACAATTGTCCAACGACGGCCGTCTTTGCCTTTGAGTCCTGCTTTGAATATACTTTATTTCTGATAAATCATCTTTGCGTACCATATCTTTCACTTCTGCTTCCACTTCATAACTTTATTTGTAAATAGCGGAATCTCTTGTTCCTCAGAAACATGAATTTTTTTTAACATCCTTTATTTACTGCAATCTGTTTTTACAATAAAAAAAACAATAAGCAATAGGTTTATCACATTAACATAGTGGAAATCCATCCAGTGATGAAAATCCTTTACGATACATTATCTGGTAAAACTATCTGAGATCTAAATAACAATTTACAAAGACATATTTTACGAACATATAAAAAAACATCAATAATTAAAATACACACACATTAAATTATATAGTCTACGTTTCAGTAATTACAGGTACAGAAAGGTCTAATGGGTCACGGCGTTTTAGTCTTCCTCTCCTCGGTCGCTTAAGTAGGTCTTGCGCGAGCGTATTTGGATGCTTCAGTAGTCTATTTTTGTAGGTTCCACTGAGTGAGACAACGGTGTCTTTAATGTTTTGGATCTGAAGGTCTCGATGTATAACATAATTAGGCATGAAACATGAATTACAGCAACTTCTTGTTCATATTCTGTTTTGTTACACTTTATTTTTATTTTTTTTTTTCAATGCATTGTCAAAACTTCCTTCTTTGTAAAGCATCTTTTTCACTAGGTTCAGGTTCATCAAAACTATCATCTGATGGTATAATAATTCAGACTCAGATTGTTCAAAGTCTGTAATACACGAGTAAATCACGACACGTCGCATAAATTTTACGATGGTTACCTTTCTAGGGTTAATCCTTAGAACGTGCACTGCGTATCTGTTCTTATAATATGTTGAGATTTGTTGGGGAGTGTTTTGTTTTTCTCGCTAATGACTTCGTAATTTCTGTTAAGGTGCTTCGGTTTCTGGACTATAGCTATACTTCTACATAGTTGCTTATCTGGTCAAGCGTTGCCTCACAGAGTACGCTTCATAAATAAATTATATTTTTCGGCGAACAGTTTTTCCTTCTAGTGAATCATGATAAGACAGTGATAACACTTTATGATGTGGTGACAGTAATGTTGAAGAAACTCTTTTAAAATGGTACATTGGAGATTGTTCCAATGATAGTGATGGATATAACATACGTGAAAGTTTTAACATTGTTTGGAATTCAATTACAGCCACGAAAATATAGATCGGATATTTGCTGAAGATGGAACAGGAAGAGAGGTATTAAGAGCAGTTGTGAGTAAGAAAGAATTTGCAGATCTAATAGGAGTTTTACGTTTCGACGAGAATTATACGGACAGGGAGGAGCGTAAAAAAAGCCGATCCAGAAGCAGCTATTTCGTCCATTTTTAATAGTTTTATAGCAAATTGAAGTGTTTGTGGTCTTGGACAATCTGTCATCATCAGTCCATCAGGTCCAGCTTCGACCTTCCCAAGTCTATTTTACCAGTCAGTCTATCCATTGCCAACCGTTGCCAGTTTGCTGCACTCATTTTTCTAGCATCCTCATCTACACTATCATTTCATGTAAGTTTTGGCCTACTTCTTTTACTTTCCACCGGATGTAAAGAATTCGGATTCATAGGACATGGACATTCATAGGATGTCCTGTCATGTTTATGAGGGATACCACGTCTTTACGACCAGATACAGACTGTTTAGTTTTTGATTAGATATAAGACACTGAAGAAAGCGCTAAAATCGGCAACATTATAATTGTATACTAATTGTATTTTAATTGTTAAAGATGAAAGTTTATCTACTCGTTCCGATAGTAACAGTATGTTATTAAAATCACTATCAATTTTTTTCTTTTCTCGATTGTTGATTTTTATTGCGTAGGATATAAATTATTGTAATCACTGAATACATAGTTAGTGATGAATAATTTAGGCGATTATGCAAGTAACGATTGTCCAAGAATATTCAAAAACTAAACGAAATAGCTATCTCTATTTTGCTGGTGAAATTCTCCTGCATAGCTTATTGAATTTTAGTATAGGTGGGAAGCGCACAGTGTTGCCATTTACAGGGTGTATATCTAATTTAAATCTAAACAATCTGTATCTGTTTTTATTGGATCTATTACTGTGAGTGTGTGCCCAGGACAGAGAAGGGTGGAGACATCTTGAGGAGGCCTATGTCCGACAGTGGACAAATTTGGCTGTGTGATGATGATGATTACTGTGAGTAAAATGCTTATGAGCTTTCATTATCTCGCAGATGTGCAAAACAGTAATTTATATAATGGTAAGTATTACTACACCACAAAAACTCAGATGGATTTGGTCTAGACTAGTGTTGCAAAGATAAATAAATAAAATAAAAAAGTATGTTTGGATTAGATCTAGCGAAACAATTAGTGCAGGATCAAATAAAAAAAACGGTCAATAAATAAAAAAATTCCACGTGAGATACATGTGTCTATTAGAAGATTGCTTGGCATACAAAAATAGTAACAGCTTCCACCACATACTATCTGATTATGGAAAAAGAAAAAATTGCTACCGAAGTCCACGAAAAAAGCAAAGGAACACAAAATATCTCTAACCTGAATTGCAAGTAACTTTTATGTATTCATTATTCAATGCACAAAACTAGTTTGTAATAATTGTATTCAAAAACGTTAAAAATTGATCCATGTTAGACATAATGACCATGAATGTAAATTCAATTATAATTTTACTTGAACATATTTTTAGTTTTAATGTTGTTCTATATTACCAATGTGAAATTAAACATTATTTAAACTGTAGTAGTTTAATTTTTGTGCTTTCCCAAAAAAGTTATATATATTTTTTAATTTTCTCTAACATAAGTCATTTAGATAAGTTACTTTTTTGGTTTATGCTTTCAAAAATTGTTTTGTTTACCTAGATCTTATTAGAAAAACGTTTTTATAATGATTATTTCAGTTTTAAAACATTTTAGTTAATTTACATCTGCTTGTCATTTTCTAGTCTGTAAAAAAATAAGTAGAAACTGCAACAGGTGTATGCTTTCAAAAACTGATAGTGTGTAAAGTAACAGCTGTTCACGTTAAAATGTGGTAGCCATATTGTCTATAAGCACATCGATGTGATATTTAATATTTTTAAGGGTTTTTACCCAAGATCAGAGGCCTAGCCCTGTATCAATTTTTAAATTGAATATGTTGTTTGTCAACAAATGCTCTTCTGTGAGGTTTTTAAGCCTGACGAAGCTCTGATGATGGCATTTGCTATGCCGAAAATACTTAGCCGATTTTAATAAATATTTTACATACTGTCAGTTTTTGAAAACATACACCTGTTGACGTTTTGACTTATATAGAAGTGTGTACGAGTCATACAGTCTTTTTCTATTTTCTATTATATTTATTTATGTAAAAAAATAGACTGTCAGTCGATGTTAAGCCGGCCACTCACGGTACTGCGGTGTCGTTCGACAAGAAAGTCGATGATATCAATTTCTGTAGTACTGCAGCAGACAGGCCAGTCTGTCTGCGGTCAAATTGTATGATTTCGTTGGTTCACGGTGACACACAATCAAAATTTTTGTCAATTAATCGAATTCGACAAAGTTGATCGACACAAGGTCAACGAGGACAAGATCAAGTACATGGTGGTTACGAAGAACCCAAGACCAAGGGTTAGACAAAACGTAACAATTAATGAATACAACTTTAAAGTCGTCGAAGAATTCAAGTACTTGGGAGCGATCATAACATCTGAAAATAAATATGAAAAGGACGTGGCAGCCAGGATCATTGCAGGAAACAATGTATATTACTCATTAATGACCGTACTTAAATCAAAAACACTCTCAAGACCAGCAAAAATAAGAATATATATGACAATAATTTGTCCTACAATAACGTATGGAAGCGAGACATGGACTCTGAACCAGCGGGAAACGACAAAATGACTGGTACTTGAAAGAAAGATACTGCGGACTATCTATAGGCCTTACAGTGAAGAGACAACAGGAGAATGGACAAGAAAACAAAATGATGAACTTCAGACAGTAAATGGAGATGAAAACATAGTATGCTACATTAAAGCAAACCGAATAAGATGGGCGGGTCACGTGCTAAGATCGAGTGACGAAAGACTTCTGAACGCCACATTCTGGGAAAGGCCCGCTGGTAAAAGGTCAGTTGGTCGCCTAAGAAAGAGATGGAAGGACGCAGTAGCCAGTGATCTACGCAAAATGAGAGTACAGCAATGGAAAATAGCTGCTCAGGACCGACAAAAATGGAGGGAAATAGCAAACGCGGCCAGGACTCGCATAAATTTGTAGAGCCAAATGATGATGATGATCGACGCCACAGTACCCTGAGTGGTCGGCGTTAGGCCATTTAATATGCGAACAATTTAGCGTGGATCAAATTTTCTCGAATTTACTCGAAAGGTATTATTGTTTTAAAAACTTTGCCTTTGTTTAGAATGTTCTCTTCTTTAATACAATTTACAATTCAACTGACGTTTGGCTGTGCTGGGAAGGTTCGGAATTTTAAATCATCGTTGATGTTAAAGTCGCTTCATGGAATAATGGTAGTTTGCAATCTTAGACATTGGAACAAGCAACACAAAGTGATGATGAAAAATATTAAAGAAAACCCCTTATGTTATGGTGGGTTAAGACGTTTAGATTATAATTAGATCTGTGTGAGCGTAGTGCAATTTAAGTTTTCCAACTTCTAATGTATGATGGTATATTTTTTATTAAAAAAATTATAAAATAAATCCAAATGGATTACAAATCTTCAGAACGTTTTTGATCCAGTAGGACCATCATCAATGAAACATCCTAATAGTAGTTGAAACTAGCTACATTTTTCGTTATCAATACCTTTAAATTAAATGGTAATATTAAATTGTAAAATGTTGATGAGGTCGATGTTAAAGGATTCACTTTAAGGGAACATACCTGATGTCCCTACTCGAAAAATGGACAGTTCGTCCGATGAGTGATACAAGTCTGGACCCCGATACTATAGAGTGATGAGCGTGCTAATAACCGGCAAAATAGCGCAAAAGATGGAAAACATATTAAATTGTGAGATAAAAAGAAATAAAACTAGTAGAGTTGTTAAATTCAGCGATAGTAACATATAAATTGACATTATATCGATTGTTTCCCACCTTTAGACGTATCAGAGGAGTATGTCGACTAAAACTGTCACTGTGTCATCAATATAATTCCAATATATAAGTTACTATCGCTAAATTTAACACCTCCACTAGGTTCATCTCACAACTTAATATGTTTTCCATCTTTTGCGTTATTTTGCCGGTTATTAGTGCGCTCATCACTGTATACCAAAACTAATATTACAGGAAAATCATTGAGAAACCTGGTAGAAAACAACCTGGCTAGCTAGAAGTTATAAGAAACTCGTGTGGAATACCAGACACTACTACTATGTATATTTAGACAGGCCGAACGGGGTGTACTCGACGTCGTATCTTTGCACATGACATCCGAAGAAGAAGAATGGTTGAACGTAACCACCCAGTAATTAAATATTGTTTATAATTAAAAAAATATCCATCCATTGTGAAACTTAGACGTAAAATACAGAGTATGCGGCACATCTGTCAGACGGTAAAAGTTCAATTATGACATTACTGATGGTAAGAATTGGATCTGCATTACCGATCGACGTCTACACGGTTCAAAACATTACTTAGTTAGGATTGAAACCGATGACTATGACGTCATAGTCGTTGTTAACTCTTCGACATAGGATCTTTCGTCATATAAATACAGATCCATTGTAAATATTTCGCTATCCAGAGTATGTGACACTTAGATAGTTCATTCGATTACATGAAACTTTACTTGCCAGAGAAAATAATAGTAAGTGGTTTGTCTTTAAAAAAACAACCATCTGCAATCATGACAGTGACAGTAAAACTCTTTTGTTAGTGATCCCATTGTAAATCATAAGGAAAAAACTCTACTATCCCGACATGGTAAGTATTTGGTCTTACATTTAGTTTATTCTTATTAATATAAATCTCTAATTTTATATACACAAGAAAATAGCTTCAGAGCAGTACTTTAAATAGGTCAGAAAAATTATTTATTTATATAACTTTTATCAACTGCTTATCACGTTAATCTTTGATGACATGGTGATACTTGAAATTAAGGCTTTGTCCACACGGGCGATTTTTTACGGCGCCGTAAGAGCCGTAAAAATAAGCGCGAAAATGGGTCCCACGGTGAGAATAGTAGATGGCCTAACTGAGCTGTAAAATATCGCGCAGCAACATCGAACCGGCCCATCTTTGGCGTCGTGTCACAAACGAAGGGACGAATTCATTTTATTGGCCGTCGCGTAGTGCGTGGTCAGACAAGCGTGTTTGACTGTGAGCTACATTTTCGTTAAAAAATTAACTAAACCCATTTCGCCGGAATTATTTTGTTTTCAAATTTTACTTACCTATACATAATTATCAGTAATCTTGTTCTTAATAAAGAAATATTCATGAAATTATTTTACTTTTTGAATTATAACCAGTCCTATAATAACAGGACTCTGGGCGTTATAGATATCATAATATTCAAAGTATGTATGAATGAGTTTAAAACAGTTACGAGAATTAAAATTTATATTTACATCTATTCCTGTTTTCATTTTCCACAGGGTTTGGCTTTACAATTTTCTCCTTGGCATGGTCTCTGCTTTTCACGTTTTTCCATTGAGTGTCTTTTCCCTTCAAATCGTACGTCCATAAAAATTTTTAATAATAACGTTTTCACTTTTTGTTTGAAAATGCTGAGAAGGCGTTCTATCGAAAACACAATTTCACCGTGAGATCACGCCCTAGCCAAAACAACGACCCAAAACCTGTATTTTCATCTCGCGACACGCCGTAATTTACATCCACGTGTGGCCATGCTTTTTACAGCGCTTACTGCCACGTAATTTTACGGCGCCGTAAAAAATCGCCCGTGTGGCCAAAGCCTTAATTAAAAATACCTTACTATAGAAATTACTATACAAATTAATGTAAAATAGCTTTGTTCGAGGAGACAGTCCATGACTGGTTTCTGACTGATTCGCATGTGCAGTTCAGTTTTCAAGCGCTTGAATATATACACATAGTTTCAAAACTTATGCATCAGCATCACCCAAAATTTTCGCTATTAACTATTTTCAGAAACTATCTACTGTTGTACTGTTATAGATCATTTATAAAAAAATATATGATAACGTTGACAGATGTGTTTTGTTCTAACAGATATACTGATTTTTTTTAATAAATAAAAAATTAAAAACTAAAAAATTTGTTTCTAATTAAAATGTATTATTTAACAATTTTACTATCGTGTATTTCCACCACGAACATCGATGCAAGCTTGGATACGAGCTCTAACAAGCGGGTCAATCATTTCCTGAGACATATTCTTCTTTATAGGAAGTTCATGATGGATTCTAGGAAGATTCCTTCGGGCATGTTCAGCTCTGGAGAGCACACCCCATGCATGTTCAATTTCAATGGGGTTAATGTCGAAGACATCGCAGGCTACTCCAAGTGACGAATACCTTCTATCTCATGATGGTCATTAACCGCTCGAGTCCTATGACCCAAGACACAGCTCCTCGCCATAATGTCAACATGAGATTCTAAAATCTGTGTGAAGCACCTTTGTCCTGCTAAGGTACGTATCCATACAAGGGTGAACCGCGCTCCGTGTAGCAGCTCGAATGGATACGGTATGCGTATATATACAGCTATATATAAACCGCAAACCGATTGGTTCGAAGAGGGTGAGCGCCGAGCGGGCTTCACCGAGTATCCACGTAATCTAACATTCAGTGGCGGCTGGTCAGAGGAGGCAAGGGAGGCCCATAAATGTTTTACACGTGCTACACTGTTTTGTTTACTTTGCTATTTTGCTTCGCGTTAGAGATATCGGAAAAAGTTATTTGAACCAGTTATTCCAAATAATATTCTGACCCCACATACCAAATTTCATCACAAAATTCGCACTTTTAGTGTTTTCATTATTTGTAGTCAGGATCCTAAAATCGCAGAGGAGGCTGCTGGCCGGAAAATCTCACTTGCTAATGTTCCGCGCAGCCCAACAGCGTTTAAGCATGGTAGTTTAAGGAGACCCGGTCTCCTTAGAATTGCATTATCGCTTAACGCACACGCTGCCCGGAGATTGGGCAAGGGCGGCTAATCAGCCAGCAGCCTCCTCTGCGATTTTAGGATTCTTACTACAAGTAATGAAAAAACTAAGTGCGAATTTTGTGATGAAATTTGGCATGTGGGATTAGAATAATATTTGCAACAACGTGTTTAAATAACTTTTTCCGATATCTGTAATGCAAAGCAAAATATCGGTAATTTACCGTGTTTTTCGATTAGCAGTAGGCCGCTTTTAGAATTAAAAAAATTCAGTTGAGTATCTTTAAAAATGTGAACCTTCAACCTGAATGGACTGCAAAACTTCAAATCTGTATTTATTTTGATATGCGTATCTACTTACAGAGATAGAATTGTTAACAAATAAACGACACAAACTTTGGTAATACACTTTTACAATTAGACTAACTATTTTTAAAATGATATGATATTATGAAATTGTGAATTATGATGATATTATAAAATGTAAATAAAAAATGGGGCCTTAATTAGATTTTTTTTGTCGGATTTTTTTTGCTAGTGCAAATTTGGCTAGATGTTTTACAGTTAGGTATAGCCTCCCCTATTGTAAAAATCACGAGCCGCTACTGCTAATATTACAGGTGTCTGGACCCGGCTTTATAGTCCCGTCAATAACCACCAATTCCGTGCGTCCACTTGCCCAGAACATAACACTATTACCAGCGAAAGAAAGTATGGGACGAGGGACGAGCATGTGCTTGTTAGTTCTCGCCAAACACGAATTTGCTGGTTATCACCACGGTTCTTAGACATTACTACGGTTGCCTAGATCGACTAACCAATGAACATTAAGGGTGAGATTACGTCACGAGAGTTTACTGTCATTTGAATCGTAATATGATTTTTTTCGAATCCTGAGAAAACCAAGTATTTTAGAAAAATTTAAATGCAGGATGAAAGATTACATTATTACCGAGGGCGGAAAGCCCCTTAGAATAAACAAGCAGTTTCTATTGAATGAAATATTTGAAATTAAATATCACACTTCTCTTTTATTTTCAGCCCTGTAACTTATTAAAATAAACATTATATAAGTTTTCAGGGATTTTCTGCCCTCGGTAATAATGTAGTCTTTCATTCTGAGCTTAAATTTTTCAAAAATATTTATTAGTTTTCTCAGGATTCGAAAAAAATGAATACAATTAAAACACATTGAGAATTTTGACATGCGTCAAAATTTTGCATTAACTCAATGTAAAATTCTGAACTGTTGAATTCCAGCTTCCCTAATTATTTTACATCAAAAGACATTAGAAACTATTTGTAGAGGATTGAAATCTGCATTGGAAACAACTGTTAAAATTGGTCTAAGTAATTAAACATATTCCAAAATTTTGTAAAAATGTAATACATTTTAGTTTTCAGCCCAAACTTAGGCCACACACAATACAATAATGTTCACATTTTTGAACTGTCAATATTTTTATTTTATCATCTATTGTTTAAAAACAATACAGTTGAGAAGATACCCTCAGTTGCGGAGAAAGGATTAATAATAAAGATTTTTTATTCAGTCAATGGTGTGAGCACTGTCAGTTAAATAGTAACGTGTGGCCTTACTTTTACACGCATACCTATTGTGGCAAATGTATCATATTTTTCAAAATTTTGGAATGCATTTAAATCGTAGAGCAATTTTAACTTTTGATTTTAATACAGATTTTAATTCTCTACAAGTATTCTCTCATGACTTTTGATGTAAAATAATTAGGGAAGCAGGAATTCAACAATTCAGAATTTTACATTGAGTTTCCTATGGCCCTTTTTACGATTCACCACCCGGTATAAGATAAAATGTGTACTATTTGTCTTATTATTTCATAATAATACACATATATACACAATAACACACATTCAATGATCGAAAATCATTTAAAAATATGGGAATGTAAACTCTTGTGACGTAAAGTCAAAAATATAAGTCTCCCCACCCCCGTCGGACAAGGCAACCGTAATAAAGTCTAATAACCGTGGGTTATCACTATTTAAACAGATGCTGGTCTCATCTGAAAAAATCACAAAATTTCAAAACTGTTAAAGGGACTTTAAGGCGCGTTCAAACCAAATTTGCGGTTCGCGAACAGCTCGCGAACTATTGCGAGCTGCTCGCTGACTGTAACCGAACAAGACGTCTACACTAAAAATTAGAGTGGTTCGCGAACAGTTCTATAGAACAGTACGCTGCGGTTCGCATTGGTTGCATTGCTTTGCTGTCCTCATCCATTTTAAACCAAGGTTGTTATATGGATACTATAATTATTTTCTTTTTGTATTCTGCATTTCTGGGGTCCCATAAATTGGAATGTTTACGGTATTCCTCTATTAATGTAATAATTTCGTCTTCGGACCATTCCATTTTCGATAAACAGTAATTAACTATGACTTAATTACCTAACTATATTATTTATTATACTACTTACTATTAATTACCTATTTAATATCAATTAACTGTATTAATTATTAAACTTAACTATATTAACTTATTAATTAACTATAGTAGTAAACAACAATAAAAAGCAGCAAGTTGAAATATTTTAATCTCAAACTAAAGTAAATACGAACATAACCCCTTTTTCGTTTAAGCGAACTTCAATACGTCCAGACCGTTTTGTTTACTAACTGGTTGTTCGCGAATAAACCCTTTGATGTTACCGCTATCCAAGCGAACTTTGAGCGAACAGCGAACCCATTACGAACTGTCGTCCACACAGCTGTTCGCGAAAAGCTCGCTAACGGTTCGCGAACTTGGTTTGTACGCGGCTTTATGTGTTCTTGGGCCCTCTGGAGGTGGTGCAAAACATGTCTAGGTTGTAGTTGAGGACGATTTCCCAAACCTGACTCTAAAATGCTTCTTTTTATTGTAGCCAACGATACTCCTGTAGCATGCCTGATGTCTCTTTGGAAGGCTGGTACAGACAGAAAAATTTCTCCGAATGAAAATTCTGATACCATGTATCTATTCTGTTGCTCATTGGTAACTCTGTGTCTACAAGAGCGAGCTCTATTTTGTATAGAATTTGTCTCCAAAAATCTATTCCATATCCGTGAGACATAACTCTGAAAAACACCCACTCTTTCCGCCACAAACCGCTGTGAATGCTCTTCTTCAACTAACCCTACAGCCAGACGAGCGACAATTACATCGCTATAAGAGCAGTAAAATGAAGCTCGAAAATGGGTCCTACACTGAGTATAGTGAGTATATTTAGTGGCCATCCACTATTGGCGAGGAACCGCAAAGTGGGCGACGGCTGGTGGCAAATTTGAAAAGCGTCAACTCGAGAAAAACATTAATTTGTGTACATATTTGCGGTCAGTTTATCATAGATAAATAATATAGTATAATATACGGATATACTTATATAATATGGTCAGTTTATGTTGTAATTAACAATGAATTCGACTTAAAAAAACTATTGCAGTGTTCCTCAGTATTCATTCCTATTATACTCAGTAGTAATTGCACAAGAGCTCTGAAATTATTGAATTTTTCCCGAGTGACACTTTGACAGCTTTAATTTCACGAGCCGAAGGCGAGTGAAATTATGTCAAAGTGTCACGAGAGCAAAAATTCTATATCTATTAATTTCAGAGGTCGAGTGCAATTTGTTGCGATTATTTCATGAATAAAACTGTTCAAAACCAAAATTTTATTGTAATTTATTTATGTAAGTACCATTAAACACACAGTTTTTATAAATATTTGACGATTGAAAGTCATCACTTTTATAATTTTTAAAACATTAATTGTCATTAATGTCACTGAATGTATTTTTTCGTAGCAACGAAGGGCATCTGACGACGGGAGATTATCAAAAATTATCGATTTAATTCAGATTTCTGAAGCTTTCTATTGGTCAGAATCTCCTATGAATGAAATAATCTACGTAATGACGTAAACTAACTAATGCCAAATCACATATTTTGTTAATTTAACGTTTGTATTAAACGTGGTATTTTTTAATGTTCAAGCGACTGCAAAATTAAATAAATAAAATGCAATATATATTCTGTACATGGAATGTATGTACATTGTTATACAAAATATTCCGACCACCTCATAATTTCCAAAACACAATTTTTATAAAATAAATTCACCTACTTAAGTTTGTAGTTTTTATTTAATTAAAAATTGTTATCTGTTAGTGTAAAATAAATTGTAGTGTAGGTACCTATTAACTAAATTAAAAACAAAATTATAAATTTTAAGATAGATTAATAATTTTTAAAACGCTGTGTGATTTGGACCCGTGTTGAGCTGCCCCCCCCCCCCACTTGCAAAAATTAAAAAACAAATAGCCCTGATTTATGAGCTATTTATGAGCTCTCATATTCCGCAAACTAAACATTTTGAGCTCGTTCCATTGAGCAGGAATTTAATACCCTATTGGGGGGGGGGGCTGAGTCAGCCCCCCCCCCCCACTAGTTAAAAATAGGAATATTGAATCGGTTTTTGCGGCAGAATTACGAGCTATTTATGAGCTCTTGAAATTATATAGTTTCGATTTTTGAGCTCATCCCCTTCACCCCCAAACAACCCTTTAATTGATTTAACTTAAGAGAAAGATGCTGAGAAAACTTAAAATATATCGTATTGCGAATATAATTCCTATAGCTTATATACTCTAAGAATAAACTATTAAATCAAGAGCATTTCGATTATTGAGCTACAACCCCTTCGCCAGAAAACCACCCTATCTTCCCGGCTTAAGAGAAAGTTGTATTTAAAATGCGTTAAACTAATTATTTGGCGACTACATATCATTTAATAATTTATAAGCTTCCAAATTACGCGCATTTATATCAGTAAATTGCAATTTATTTTGTATAGTGCAGTCACTGAAGGTAAAAATCAACGATTACCTTCAATTTCGGTGAACCTTCATCGATTTTCACGAAAATTGGTCAGTGGTTAGAGGATACGTCAAGAAACAAAGGTGACATGGTACCACCTTGCGCCTTTACCCTGAGGGTGGATACCGCCCCTTCTCGGGGGTGAAAATTATTTTATAAAAAATAAATGCACAAATCAATAAAAGAACAAATTAAAAGCAAAATTTATTATATAAAGTTAATAAAATAAGTCAATACTTTTTAAGTTATTAAAGATCAAAGATTTTAATTATTTGTGAAAAAAATGCATGTTATGAAAAGGTTTTTTGTAAATCACTGAAAAACTTGTAAGTTTTTACAAAAAAGTTAATAGTAGTTTAATTCGTATAGCTTATATTCTAAGAATAAACTCTTAAATCACGCGTCTTTCGATTATAGAGCTACAACCCCTTCGCAAGAAAACGACCCCATATTCCCGGCTTAAGAGAGAGTTGTTCTTAAAATAATTTAAATTAATTATTTGGCGACTACATATCGTTTAATAATTTATGAGCTTGCAAAATATACGCATCTCAATTATTGAATTGCCATTTTCTTTCTATAGTGCAGTCACTGAAGGTAAAAATCAACTAGTACCTTCGATTTCGGTAAATCTCCATTCATTTTCACGAAAATTGGTGAGCGGATTTTGATACTATCAACTTTTTCTGCATCTTATTTTTCATAGGTATTTCTAAGTACTTTGACAAGTATTTAGTACCTAAGTGTTATAAAATGCATCTCTTTCCCGTTATTTAAGCTTGAACCCTTAGATTTTAACAGTCGCGGAAAAAAATATACATTTAATTACCAATAACTTACTTTAAATTAACATTAAAGGGTTTTTCAAGTAAGCAATTTATTATATTTTTTATTAGCTTCAATTTTATTGATGAAAACTTTTTTGTAAAAACTTACAGTTTTTGAGTCATTTATGAAAAATCGCTCTAAAGCATGCATTTTCTTTCCAAAAATTAAAATATTTGATCTTTAATAACTCAAAAAGTATTGATTTATTTTAATCACATTATATAACAAATTTTGCTTACAATTTGTCCCTCTCTCGATTTGTGGGGTTATTTTTAATAAAGTAATTTTCACTCCCGAGAAGGGGTGACATATACCCCAGGCTAAAACCCCAAGTTGTTATTGTCAATTCGTGAAAATAAATGGAGATTTACCGAAATCGAAGGTACTAGTTGATTTTTACCTTCAGTGACTGCACTATAGAAAGAAAATGGCAATTCAATAATTGAGATGCGTATATTTTGCAAGCTCATAAATTATTAAACGATATGTAGTCGCCAAATAATTAATTTAAATTATTTTAAGAACAACTCTCTCTTAAGCCGGGAATATGGGGTCGTTTTCTTGCGAAGGGGTTGTAGCTCTATAATCGAAAGACGCGTGATTTAAGAGTTTATTCTTAGAATATAACCTATACGAATTAAACTACTATTAACTTTTTTGTAAAAACTTAAAGTTTTTCAGTGATTTACAAAAAACCTTTTCAAAACATGCATTTTTTTCACAAATAATTAAAATCTTTGATCTTTAATAACTTAAAAAGTATTGACTTATTTTATTAACTTTATATAATAAATTTTGCTTTTAATTTGTTCTTTTATTGATTTGTGCATTTATTTTTTATAAAATAATTTTCACCCCCGAGAAGGGGCGGTATCCACCCTCAGGGTAAAGGCACAAGGTGGTACCATGTCACCTTTGTTTCTTGACGTATCCTCTAACTACTGACCAATTTTCGTGAAAATCGATGAAGGTTCACCGAAATTGAAGGTAATCGTTGATTTTTACCTTCAGTGACTGCACTATACAAAATAAACTGCAATCTACTGATCTAAATGCGCGTAATTTGGAAGCTTATAAATTATTAAATGATATGTAGTCGCCAAATAATTAGTTTAATGCATTTTAAGTACAACTTTCTCTTAAGCCGGGAAGATAGGGTGGTTTTCTTGCGAAGGGGTTGTAGCTCAATAATCGAAATGCTCTTGATTTAATAGTTTATTCTTAGAGTATATGAGCTACATGAATTATATCCGCAATACGATATATTTTAAGTTTTTTCAGCATCTTTCTCTTAAGTTAAATCAATTAAAGGGTTGTTTGGGGGTGAAGGGGATGAGCTCAAAAATCGAAACTATATAATTTCAAGAACTCATAAATAGCTCGTAATTCTGCCGTAAAAACCGATTCAATATTCCTATTTTTAAGTAGTGGGGGGGGGCTGACTCAGCCCCCCCCCCCCACTAGGGTATTAAATTCCTGCTCAATGGAACGAGCTCAAAATGTTTAGTTTGCGGAATATGAGAGCTCATAAATCAGGGTTTTTTTTTTTTTTAATTTTTGCAAGTGGGGTGGCCAGCTCAACACGGGTGTGATTTGGGGGGGGGGGGCAGATTTTTTTATGAAAAAAAGGTAAAAACAAATCAGTAGTTAGCATCAAATTTTAATGAATGCATACAGATGAAACATAATTTTGAGTGCTCTTTAACCTATAAGATGTCTTAGTGGTTACTTTGGCAAAACACTCGTGTAAATGATTTTAGTTTAACGTTTTAGAACTGTGAGATCAAATGACAAAATGAATTGTTTTCCTCGAGTTATCGTCCATCTTTCCTCTATCGGAATTTAATATTGCTAATACTCGCTGTAGGTCAATTTCTCGAGCTTCATCTTACTTCTCTTACAGCGCTGTAATTGTGGCTCGTTTGGCCGTAGGGTAAAGCGATAATTCTTGCACGGTCCGACTCAGAAATTAAATTACGATTCATAAAATCACGTTTTTTTTTTGAGTGAATTTGATGGCCTTGGCCGAGCCAATTAGCCAGACATTTTGTTATTTTAAAAACAAACAAATTTGATTTTTCAATCAGAGGAATTTTTTCTGTATTTCTAACTCTAAATACATAACAAACTAACATTATTATCTACAATTATTATCTAAATAATACTCTGTTTTGGTTGTTCATTTTTTTTTGTAAATTTTTATTTTTTTTTGTATTTTTTTGCATTTTTTTTATATTGTTAATTTGTTTTTTTTTATTAATTTTTTTATTGTTATTTTTTATAAATTGTTTTTTTTTACTACGCTAAGACGTAAACCCGATTCATCCTCGCGGAGGTTTACATCTTCTTAGTTTTTTTTTGCATTTTTTATTTTTTTTTTGTTTTTTTTTTTTCTTTTCTTTTTCTCTTTTTTTTTGTTCTTTTCTTTTTTCAATTATAATATACAATAATTACTTAAATCTACAGGATTTAAAACAAAATAACAACAAAACAAACATGTTTGTTTTGTTTTAACAAACATGCCTGCTTTGTTTTAACAAAATTTCTTAAATACAGGGTAAATTTTATTGCTATAATCTATATTTACAATTTTTGATATGTTCGTAAATTGTTTTTAATATATTAATCTCTTCAGAAAAAATCAAATTGTTCAGGTAGACGGGAAGTGGAATTTTTAATATATTAAGATTATCATAAAATTTGTTTATATTTACTGATTGATGTGAACATTCGAGGAGAATATGTAGTAGATTACCTTCTTTTCCACACTCACAGTTAGGTGACTCTGTGAGACCCAGACTGTACATATGAAGGGGGGTAAGAGCATGATTACATCTCAATCTATTTATAACTCTTATGAAATGGCGATTTGATACAGAATGAAACCATCTTTTAATGGGAATTTCAGGTCGCATTTGTTTGTAATTACTACCAGTTCTCGTGTTTCGATAATACCTTTGCCAATTTTCTTTTTGGTGTCGTCTACTAATAATATCAATATCCGAAATGGGTAGTAAGTTCATGGGAAGTTCTTCGCCTATTTCTAGGGCGGATTTGGCTAGCCTGTCTACTATTTCGTTACCCCTAATGCCTGCGTGTCCCTTTATCCATGATATAATGATGTTTTTTCCTAAATTTGCAATTTTATTATAAAGAGTCATAATTTCCAGTTCTATATGATTGAGTTGTTGGTACTTATGTACGTTAGTTAGTCTATCAACGACACTCTTACTGTCTGTAAATATTATGCAGCTATAGGGTTCGTTACTAAATATGTGTCTTAAAGCAAAAAGTATCGCTATCATTTCAGCGGTGTATATCGATGATTCACAAGGCAATTTGAATAATTTTTTAAATCACGTTTTCACAAATTATTTTACCAGAATAAATTTTTCAAATATTTACAACTTGGCAAAAGCAAATCAATTAAATAACTAAGTAATAAAAGCTGCATTTTATATGAAAAAGGCCTACTAAATATAATAGGATACGGATTTAAAAAAGTGTAAAAATCGTGAATAAGATGATGCATAACTTTTGAAACTATGACATAGTTTCAAAAGTTTGAAAAAATTTGACGCATTGTGTATATTACTATACTTAATACTATACAATGATGTATACAGTCGGAAAAATGAAAGAATGCCCATGAACGATCACATCAATCACTTATTTTGTATTTGCTGTCTTTTTCTATAAATAACAAACGTTTGTTATAAAAAAGACAGCAAAGTGATCGTTCATGGGTATTCTTTCATTTTTCTGACTGTATTTGTGTATGTTTCAAAAATGTTATTTATTATTTGTAATTACTATCGGTTTAATAGCAGTTGAGTACTCTTAGGCGGGAGTAATCTTTGACAGTCTTATCTATCTAATTTATCTTTGATTTTTTTTTGTTAAATATGGCTGCTGGATTGTAAAATGAGATTAGTGATCGAAAAAATCTGTATGATTCTCGTTGGATCTTGTCCAACAACGATTTGCATTGTATACAGGGTGTTTAATTGGGAAAGTAACATACGTTGACTGTAGAAATAGGACACTTAGGCGGTCTTAAAAATACCATACTTAATGGGTCTTACTCCATTAATAACAGAGATACTGGGTGTTTTATCTATTTTGCTATTTTCTTATTTGGTTCATAACTTTTTAACCACACCGTATATTTATTTTATATTTAGCACGCAAATATCCTTTAAGGTGTACAATAAATTAATTTATTTACAAATGTAAAAAATCCAGGCCCGGATTAAAAAATATTAGAAAAATGTTCCGACCCAAAAACAACACCCTGTACATTAATTTTTTTTAAAATGGATTTTTTAGTTGAAAAGAGGATGAAAAACTAAATTTAGTGGTATACTTTGAATTTTCGGCAAAATGATTTTTCTGGTCAAATTTTGAATTTGAATTCTGAAATTATGTTAATTGCGAGAGCTCTAAGTAGAAAAAAAATTAAATACAACTTACAACTTGTTAACCGCACTTTATATTTATTTTATATTTAACACGCGAATATTCTTTTAGGTGTCCAATCAATTATTTTATTTACAATTATAAAAAATCCAGGTCTGAATTAAAAAATATTGTAAAAATGTTCCGACCCCAAAAAACACCCTGTATATTAAATTTTTTTAAATGGATTTTTTAGTTGAAAATAGGATGAAAAATTAAATTTAGTGGTATACTTTGAATTTTCGGCAAAATGATTTTTCTGGTCAAATTTTGAATTTGAATTCTGAAATTATGTGTGTGAATTGCGAGAGCACTAAGTAGAAAAAAAATTAAATACAACTTACAACTTGTTAACCGCACTGTATATTTATTTTATATTTAACACGCGAATATTCTTTTAGGTGTCCAATCAATTATTTTATTTAAAATTATAAAAACTCCAGGTCTGGATTAAAAATATTGTAAAAGTGTTCCGACCCAAAAAACACCCTGTATATTAAATTTTTTAAAATGGATTTTGCATTTGAGAGGATGATGAAAAACTAAATTTAGTTGTATACTTTGAATTTTCGGCAAAATGATTTTTCTGATAAAATTTTGAATTTGAATTCTGAAATTATGTCAATTGCGAGAGCTCTAAGTAGAAAAAATTAAAATGCTACTTAATTTTAATCAATACCATTATTTAATCTAAATTGGTAAATTGTAAAAACATTTCAGTGTTTTTTTATTATCTGTGACAAATAGTTTATGGCGAATATTCATCTTTAAATAATGAATAAATAATAAAAAGTCAATAAAGAATACATCACTTTAATCAACAAAGTATCTAAAAATTATAAGAAAACAGAGAAAATGTGCAGCATAACTATTCAAAACTAAAGTACTTATTCAAAATGTTAATATTTTACCAATTTAGATTAAATAATGGTATTAATTAAAATTAAATCATATTTTAATTTTTTTTACTTTGAGCTTCGCAATTCACATAATTTCAGAATTCAAATTCAAAATTTTACCAGAAAAATTATTTTGCCGAAAATTCAAAATATACCATTAAATTTAGTTTTTCATCCTCTTTTCAAATGCAAAATCCATTTTAAAAAAATTTAATATACAGGGTGTTTTTTGGGGTCGGAACATTTATACAATATTTTTTAATCCGGACCTGGATTTTTTTTGTAAATAAATTAATTGATTGGACACCTAAAAGAATATTCGCGTGTTAAATATAAAATGAATATACAGTGCGGTTGACAAGTTGTAAGCTGTATTTCAATTTTTTTCTACTTAGAGCTCTCGAAATTCACATAATTTGAGAATTTAAATTCAAAATTTGACCAGAAAAATCATTTTGCCAAAAATTCAAAGTATACCACTAAATTTAGTTTTTCATCCTCTTTTCAACTGAAAAATCCATTTAAAAAAAAATAATGTACAGGGTGTTGTTTTTGGGTTGGAATATTTTTCCAATTTTTTTTAATCCGGACCTGGATTTTTTACAATTGTAAATAAATTAATTTATTGTACACCTTAAGCGATATTTGCGTGCCAAATATAAAATAAATATACAGTGTGGTTAAAAAGTTATGAACCAATTAAGAAAATGGCAAAATAGATAAAACACTCAGTATCTTTGTTATTAATAGAGTAAGACCCATTAAGTATGGTATTTTTGAGACCGCCTAAGTGTCCTCTTTCTGTAGTTAACGTATGTTACTTTCCCAATGAAACACCCTGTATAAATTATATAATAGTGATTAATAGTATTTTTATAGAACCGCCTTAGTCTAAAAGCAGTTCTTTTCATTCGAAGGCCGTCACTTTCCGCAGATTGGTAAGGCAAATCCAAATAGGTAAGACAGTTGCTAGAATATAATATTTAGTTATATTAGTAAACAGTTATATTATTTTCATGTTAATTATCCTTTTTTCAATAACTCGACTAAAGACTATCTTACAGTGTTGTCTATCTGTGTTTGGATTCAGAAAGCTTTATTTTTTGTTAAGGCAAACGCGCCTATAAGTACGACCAAAGTAGAACAGTAACAGACGATTCCCAGAAAAGAAAAGAGCCAAACTAATCGTAATTATTATACGAGTATTTAGTTCAGTCGTCTTTAAACGTGACTAGAGCTTCACGATACGATACAATATCGATACTTTTTAATTAGTATCGTATCGAGTATCGATATCGGCAATACTTTCTTATAAAAATATCGTATTGATATTGATTTCGATACGATATCGATAAAATATCGACATAAAAAGGATTTTACATCTGAGCTGTGTAGGCTCTTTATGCCCACTTTTGCATGCTTGGGCAAATGGACATTATTCTAAAAATATTACGAATATTGCTTATAACTTATATGTATATTCTTATAAAGATTGAATATGGCTGAGAATGCTTCTTTGAAAGTCGACAAATACTTACTAATTCTGTCTGTAATCTGTAGTATTGTTTAAAAACTACCTTTGAAAATATAGGGAAATCCCCGGAGATTCGGAATAAATTGCAATTACTCACTCTCAAGAATTTCAAGTTCATGCACTCAAGTGTAAAAAATATTATAACAGCTGATGCTTGGGTTGCATATAACTTATACTTTTATGTAATAAATAATAATATGATCTAAATACTTATTCCACAAAATATAATCAAACAACTGTGGCGTTTTATTTTTTTTTCTCGATATTGATATTTTCAATAAAATCGAGGCAAGCGTATCGACATTACAAGCAGGGGCGTCATTTGACAGGGTTGGGGGGGCATTTGTCCCCCTGACCCTGAAATTTACAAAAAAATACATCAATTTTATTACTAGAATATATAATGTATTGTATATATAATGCTTGACCACCCCCCAAAATAAAAATTTCACATGACGCCCCTGAATACAAGAGTATTGTATTGATTTCACATAATGAGTATCGTATCGACATTATAGGGGAGTGCAATTAGAACAAAAACATGCATTGTTTCGGAAAAATTCAAACAAGCTTATATTTTTCTAAAACTTTTTTTGTTAGTTTATATAGATAGGTACATGTTAAAGTAAAAAGTTCTACTCGCGGATTTGGCCGCTAATTGGTTATTAACTGTTTAAACAATAAAAATTGTTTTGTATTAATAATTTTAAAAATATCGTTAAATTCATCATTTTACTTTGATCAAATATGTTTCTATTTTGTTTTTGATTATACTGAATCCGAATATGGCATTGCAATTTGAAAATTCTTATACAGAAGCTCTTATACAGTATGTCTGCGTAGCTAGGAACCACATGGAAAACTTTTTTATTATCAATTTTACGAAAAAAAGTTATTATTCATAAAATGCTCTGGATAGTCAAAAATCTAAAACTCAACCATCAGATATCAAACTTTATCAATTTTATACGAGTTATGTCAAAAATATGAATTTCGTTAAAGAGTAAAGTACCTTTATATTTCAGAATATCAAAAAATGCTATTATGAAAAGTTGTTTGAAATTAAAAACTACATATGTTTAAATATACAATTACATTATTCTAATCGAAAATTTTTTTTCAATTTTTTCTCAAATTACGGATACTCATCATCATTTTATTACAATTATGATAACTATTTTATTATCACTTTTACGAAAAAAAGTTATTCTTCATAAAATGCTCTTCCTGGTCTAAAATTTAAGATACAATCATCAGATATTAAACTTTTTTAATTTTATACGAGGTATGTAAAAAATATGAATTTTTCTTAAGAGTTAAGTGCCTTTATTATTCACAATATTTTAATTACAAGGATGTAATTGAACACTAAAACAATTTTTTTAATTCCAAACAACTTTTCTTAATAAAAATTTTCGATATTGTGAAATTTAACGATACTTTACTCTTGAGTGAAATTCATATTTTTTTACATACCTCGTATAAAATTCATTAAATTTGATATTTGATGATTGCATCTTAGATTATATACGATGCAGAGTATTTTATAAAAAATAATTTTTTTTCGTAAAACTGATAATAAAAAAGTTATCAATAGGTTCCAAGTTACGCAGACATACTGTATAAGAGCTGAAAACAAATTTTTTTGCTGAACATTTATTATTGTTGAAGTTTATTTTTAAATGTATTTTAGGTAAGTTTTCCACAAAAAAGTTTTGATCACTTTATATAAACATTTTTTTAGCTGGTAATTTTCGGTTTTTGTATTACATTTTTGTTATCTTTCTTAATTTTCTCAAAAAGAAATAGTCTATTTCATTTCTAAAGTAAAATAATTCAGTGCATTTTAAAGAGTACATCCTAATCTTTAAAAAAGAACTTATAAAACTGTAATAGACCTGTTCAAACTTTAGTAATACCGTCTTAAAGTGGTGGTAATTCTATAAAACTACGAAGATTTCAAAAATTACATTTTTTAAGACGTCATTTCATTTGAATTAAATTTTTGAGATTTTTTTTTTAAGGAAACATCATTTAGTACGATGCTTGAAAGGTAAGTTGTGCAAAATTGAAGTTTTATAAGAAAAATTGTATTAGTTACACATTTTTAAACAAAATTCATGTAAGGCTCATTTTCCGCCCCCACCGTACTTATGCCCATACATTTTATTTATTTTTATTATAACCATAAGATAGCTTAATTATTCTTTTAGGTTCAATTTGTAAAATTTCATATGATTTATTAGTTAAAGAATTACATTAAAATAACTCAACCGTGCACTTCGCCGTACGCTAGTTTACAGTGCGCCAATGTTTGCGAGAAGGGTGACTTTAGCGTTATAAATAAAAAATTATAGAAGATACAGATTTAATTTTAGAAAATTCTTTATATAAGGTTTTTTTTGTAAAATTTTCTGAATTTTTCATTGGTCAAGTCAGTTTTGTTCTAAAATTGATATTTTCGGAGTTATTTAAAAAAACATCAAACTTCGTAGTTCATTTGTTTAATAAAAAATGAAGCACCCACTTCTCGAGTAGAACTTTTTGATATGTTGTTTATTAAACATTTCTTAATGAAATTACAAAAAGTTTTATCTTGTTTGATTTTTTCCGAAGTAAAAATCTAAATGCACTCCCCTATTAATATTGCTAAGGTATGTATTGTATCGGTATCGTATTGGTTTTCGATACTATATCAATACAATATCGATATTTTTATCGAATATCGTGAAACTCTAAACGTGACGACTGAATCTCTAACAACGAGACGAACAAACTGAATTTTACTGAGAACGTCAATTTTGGGACCCCAAAAAGATGTAAAAAGGTTTGTCACTCCTAACCCCGGGCTTTCCCCTAAAGCCCCCTCTAGTGGAAATTCTCTAGAAGATCGTTGTCGTTCGCCGAAAGTCTGCTATTTGCTAAAAATCAGGAAAAATGTAGTAGCAGAAAATATTGAAGACAAAAGAGACCACTTCTAAAGATACATCAAGCTTATCATTCTGTATATATTATGCAGATTTCATCGTATTTCTAATTTTAATTTAAATTTATAAGATTCATATCATAACAGTAAGTAACTCTTTTAACCATAATTGAGTAGGTATAGTGTAAAGTATGAAAAAGTAACAAGGACAATAAACTCAGATAACCGTATAAATCACTAGGAATGGATGGTATATATTCAATGTTACAAAAGGGACCGGAACGTTTATACTGCAGAATATGCAATATACACTGGGGTGCAGAATTAACCGGACACTCAGATTTTTCTTAAAAACTGACGTTTAAGATGTTCCCAATTGAATATTTAATAGAAATTTATTAAGACTCAAGAATGTTACACAGAATAAAGAATAAAAATGCTTTTTTTAATAGACTTTTATTTACTTTAGAACAGGGGTTCCCAAACTTTTTTGTACCACGCCCCCTTTTGTTAAAATGAAAGTTTCTCGCGCCCCCCCCCCCCTTAACAATAAATTGTATATGCCTGGGAACAAAACAAAATCAAATAAGTGTTACATAAGAAACAAAACATTTATTTATAATATATACATACTGCCATAAAATACAACATCAGTTTTAATAAAATACAAAAATTATTAATAAAAGAAAAAATAGATTAGGTTGGTTAATGAGATGGATGGGCTTGCATTTTCTTTACTAGTATGCCTATTCGTTTCTGAGTTTTAGTAAGTGCACAACGCAAGTCACTAGCAGCATCAAGTTTATTTCGATACTTTGTTTTAATTGCCACAAGTGTTGAAAATGCTTTTTCGCACAAATAGGTACTTGAAAAAGGCAAATATAAACGAAGAGCTTCCCGTGAAACACTAGGATACACTTTGAAATATTTTAACCAAAATGAAGGTTTGTCCATTATATCAAAGTTGTATTTGGCAGAGGAATCATGTTTTATTTGCAAAGCATCTTCTTGAAGTGATTCAGACAAGGAGTCTATGTTGACATGGAATGGGTCGGTTGACATTCTGAAAATACTATCGTCACAAGTGTTTGGAAAGTATTTCTGGAACTCTTCAATTAGGCTCTCCAAATGGTTTGATATTTGGATTTTCAAACTTGATCCTTCATAAATATCTCTGAAGCGTGTTTCTTCTGACATTGACTCTACTTTAGGAAAACTCGAATAATTGCAGAGGTTTGCTGATATTTTACGCCTCCAAAGTTGCAGTTTCTCAATATACATATTAATCGCATCACGATGAGTAACTATATTTGAGTCTCCACCCTGCAGTTTTAAGTTAAGGCTGTTCAACGAGTCAAAGATGTCTGACAAATAAGCCAATATTACTTGGGTACAACTTTTTTTGAAGGCCACGCTTAGTTCATTTTGCTTTTGCTGTTCCAAGAAGGTGATTACTTCATCTCGAAGGTCAAATAATCTTGCTAACATGTTTCCTTTTGAGAGCCATCGTATTTCTGTATGAAATAGCAGTGTTTTGTGATCACTTCTTAAATCTTCACAAAGATTTTTAAACAGTCGAGTATTCAACGCACTGTTTTGTATGTAATTCACTACTTTAATTCACAACTTTAAGACAGCATTGCATTCATTTGAAAGAGTTTTTGCTGCCAAGGCTTGTCGATGTATAACACAATGTATCCCAGTCACATCAGCATTTTTCTCTCTTACTAATTGTACAAATCCTGAGCGAGAACCAAGCATTGAAGGCGCGCCATCCGTACATACACCGATTAGTTTTTGCCAAGAGATTTCCTGTTTGTCAAAAAAGTCTGACACTGCTTTCATAACATCAATAGCTTTTGTCGTGGTCTCCAACTCTGCAGAAAAGAGTAGCTCCTCTTTCACTCTATCATTTTCAACATACCGAACATAAACAATTAACTGAGAACATTGTGCTATGTCGATACTCTCGTCTAGCTGAATAGCAAAAAATGGCGATTGTTTTACTGCATCAACTACCTGGTTTTGTATGTCTTCGGCCATATCATCAATGCGACGTTTTACGGTATTGTCAGAAAGAGGTATTTGAGATAACTTTTGCTTACTCTGCGTTCCAAGAATAATATCAGCTGCCTTTAACAAACACGGTTTAACAAGCGTATCTCCAATAATATGGCTCTTCTTTTCTTTAGCAATCAGAAGTGATAGCTCATATGAAGCTTCAAGAACTTTTTCAGATGACTGAGCAGTAGAACCAGTACTATCTAACTTCATGCGTTTTAAATTTTCAGATTTTGTAGCAAAAAATTCCTTTGGTTTGTCCTTAAAAGGGTTATGTTTGGATGACAAATGTCTTTCAAGACGATTAGGTCTCACTGCATCATTACTTAATACTTCATAGCAAATTACACACTGAGAATGTTCGACATTATCTTTACGCATACAAATAAACCCATATTTGATATAATCATCATTATACTTGCGTTTCTTTGCTGAGCTCATCTTGACTACAATTATCTTCCCTCACTCAAATCAACGAAATCAATAAAAGTCAACTACCACAATTAAAATTTCACAACACGTACGCTTTTATAATGCAAAAATAAGTGCAGGCTACGCCAAGGTATCTCAAACACTGAGTCACAATTGATAAGAGCTGCGTCTGCGGTTAGCTGGCGTTTAGGAGGGAAGGAGGGAGGCAGTGCTTGGAAAAGCTCGGTTGTCAAATTATGCGCGCTATTGCCACATTGAACGGCTCACATTCCATTCTTTCAAGCCTTCGATTTCAAATTTATGTAGTAAAGTCAGATGTTACAGTGGTTTGTTTTAATTTTCTAAACATCATGGTTCATTTAGAATTTTAGAAAGACTAGGTAGGCACCTGAATTTAATTTAATTTTCGACTTGTCTCGCGCCCCCCCTGACATGTCCTTACGCCCCCCAGGGGGGGGCGCGCCCCCCAGTTTGGGAACCCCTGCTTTAGAACTTGGGGTATTTGTTGATGACGGTTAGTTTTCAAGCTGTGGCCCACAGGTTCAAACAAGAAAAAACGTTATCTCTAGTAAGGCATAAAATACAATTCAAACAAATTAAACAAGTTTTGATCTAAAGGATCGTTTAAACACAGCGATAAATCAAACAACTTATCAAGGTCAATCGAGTTGTTGCAACTTATCATTGTGTGTAAACGGTGCATCGCACAACTTATCAAAGTTGGAGTTGGGTTAAGGTGGTATCGCATTGAATCGCAGCGTCTAAACAGCGTTTCAACTTGTCATCACAACTAGTTGCTGTGACTTATCGTTGTGTTTAAACGACGCTTAAACAGTGTACTTGCACCTCAACTAATGTAGCCTAAACTTTCATTATTAAACCATCTCGTCTATTTGGTGACATCTAGTGCTATTCGTACTATCCTATCCTCTGCCATTCTACTAATGTGTTCGTTCCACTCCTGTTTTCGTTTTGTCACCCATCCATTTATGTCTTCTACATTGCATGATCTTCCTATGTTTTCGCTTCTCTCCCTATCCAACAGACTTTTCCCTGATATTCGTCGAAGTATTTTCATCTCTGTTGTTTCCAGTAGTTGTCTCGTTTTAGATGTGTCAGGTCTTGTCTCCGCCGTGTATGTCAATGTAGGTCTAATTGCTGCTTTATAGATTCTTGCTTTTGTGTATTATCTTCGGTGTTTGTTCTTCCAGATTGTGTCATTAAGAGATCCCGCCGCTTTACTTGCTTTTAAGCTTTGTTGTCGTACTTCATCCTCTTCAACATCTTCGTAACTGGTTATATCTATTCCCAGATATCTAAACCTTGCTTCTTGCTTTATTATTTTCCCGTCAATTTCGATTTTACATCGTAGGGAGTATTTAGATGTCATACATTTAGTTTTTTCTGTTGATATTATCATATTGTATTTCTTAGCTGCTGTAATGAATATGTGTGTTGGTAATCTTTGGAGATCGTCTTCTGTCTCGGCGATTAATGCGGCGAATTTATGAATTCCTTTTGTTTAATGTTTAAATTTCAGTTAATTTTAATAAAGTTTCAGCTTGCTGAAATAAATAAATAATAATAAATAGTAGGGAAGAACTTTTTGGCCGGGTTCGAGACGCCTTCCAAGAAATGAAGAATAACCCTGACGAGATTAGTACGTCAGTCAGACAAATAACAAAAAGAGCAAGACTTTGCCTTTAACAAGGTGGTGGCCATTTTGAACAATTACTATAGTTTTTATAAAATATTTTTCAGAAAAATTTTTCTGATTTTTTTTAGTTTTTAAGATAGTTCGTTGATTACATAAACTTTTTTGTGGACTTTATTATTTATTCATTAATTAAAGGAGAATATTTGCTATAATTTATTTGTCGCCATAATAAAAAAACACTGAAATGTTAACATTTTACCAATTTAGATTAAATAATGGTATTAATTAAAATTAAGTTACATTTTAATTTTTTTTACTTCGAGCTCTCGCAATTTACATAATTTCAGAATTCAAATTCAAAATTTTACCAGAAAAATAATTTTGCCGAAGATTCAAAATTATTATTTTGTATGAAATGGACCTTTTTCGAGAAAAACCACCCGCCTATCAGACATATTAAGGGTAGACAAGGCATACTCAGTAAAAAAGCGTAACGCGGAAGCAGTCGATCGGTGGTCTATCTATTTCTTTTAACCCAGCGATTCCGCGCATGTGACAGACGACGATGATGGCTAGACCACTCAATCCTTAATATTGGCGCTACACCTCGATGCACAGAGCGGCCCATACCTTGCCTATTCTACTAGTTATAATATCTATGGTCTATAATATCGCCGGTGCGGAATAAGAATGGCGTAACTGCAACAAACCAAATTTTTCAGGAGAGCAAAATCGATTTTTAAATATTTAAAATGAGGAATAATCGTTCAGGAGCATCGGTATGGCGTTTATTCTTACAATGATGGCTTTTATTTTTATCCCTATTGGTTCTAATTTCATTATCTTAATTTAATCCCCCCATTTTCAACCCTTTTTACAGTTGCGCCGTTCTTCATCTAAAAATGTTTAAATATTTAAAATAGTGATTAAATAAAGAGTAACCGCCCGGAGCATCGGTATGGCGTTTATTCTTACAATGATGGCTTTTAGTTTCATCCCTTTAGTTTCGAATTTCATTATCTTAATTTAACCTCCCCATTTTCATCCCTATCTACATTTGCGTCATTCTTAATCTTAAAATTTTTCTGTACAAAAAAGCTATTTTTAAATATTTATTATGCCGTTTATTCTTACAGCGATGGCTTTTATTTTCATCCCTATTGGTCCGAATTTCGTTATCCTTATTTGGTCCCCCCGTTTTCAACCCTATTTACAGTTGCGTCATTATTCATCTGAAACGAAGGTCTAAAATGGTGCGTATTTCAATAACGATGCAACTATCTTGTAGTGGATCAGCACAAAGTTACAGTTCTGTCGCTTTTGTATCATCTTTACACAGTTAATTACGAATTTACAGAAGTTAATTACGCAATAAACATGAATTGACAAAATTATCAGTTACGTCATTCTTGCTCCGGACCGGCAATATCTGCATAGATTATGACAAGAAAATATTTTTGACTGAAGTAGTTTCAACAACTAGGCTTACTTAATTAACGTTTTCGTAGAATAATGGATGCTTATTACATTTTCTGGCAGGTATATATTTTTCGAAAGAAATATATCTGAACGACAAATAAGTGATTTTATAGAAGACGTAAACGTAGGTAAATAGTCCAGAAGATAGATGGAAGGTAACTGCTACATAATGTGATTACTACCCGATCGATGCAAAAAACGGGTCGCGGACGTTTCCCCAACTGTCATCAATACGACTAACTTCACGCGTAACTTTGATACGAGAATTATAAAAAAAATATGCATTGAAATCCAGATCCCGTAATTCGTTAAGCGTGATAAAATGAGTACAAAGACATACATATATTTGTTTCTTTGTAATTACAGCTTCAATTTACCGTACACTTCTCGTAAACTCTGCCGCACCCCGCAAAAGACACATAAATCAAGAAACTAGTATTTCCAATTTCAAGTTCAACGAAACCTTTGCTAATTAATCGTATATTAATGACATACTTCAAGCAACCAGAAGTTTCTCATAAGTATTGATTATTTTCAGATGACGACCACGCGCATACTCAAAACTCAAAGGGAGAAATCAACTAATGTGTTTTTGGTTTCGCTGTGTCTAGGTACACGCTAACGTGTACGCAAATAATCAAGTTAGGTACACGCTTAAACGTCATCAAGTTAATGACGTCATTATTTAGCGTGTACTATGACTGGGTTTTTTGGTACACGCTAATTTGAGCCGCGTGTATGCTGTGGTATTAAGTATCTGTAAGTATTGCGAGTGTCAGAGTGTGGTTAGAATTTGTCTAATCGCGTTATGTTTACACTTTAATATTGATTTGTAAAGAGTTTTTTTAAAATTAACTATGGAGTGTGGACAATTATTTAGTTCTTTTTAATGAGTTTAACAACATTCTAAAACAGTATGAAAAAGATAAAGGACAAAAATTCGTGATTAAGGGTAGCAGAAGTAATAAGATAAAATATACGGGGATATTGATTAGTGTGATAAAGCTCAGTAGATCCGCTATAGTAATAGATAGCAATAAAAGTTAGTAATAAAAATTGTAGCAAACTTTGAACTTCATATTGCAAAATTAGGTAGAATGTTACAGGGCGTTCGATTACATAGTAGCAGACCAAACTTATGTTTTTTAAATGGAACGCCCTATATTTTATTTTATGTTCGAAATCTTCTTAACTTCCATAAAAATATATGGTTTATTATTTTATTTGGGTTTATTTAGGTTTATAATGTTATACAGGGTATTTACAAAGTTATAACCAATTTTGTATGAAAATCGTAACAAGTGCATCTCCCTGTATAAATAAAAATAAACACCACAGCAAAAATAAACATCAATACAAACTGGTATAATTAACTTACGTATAAAAATTATTTTAACAGTATTTTGTATATATCATGTTAACTTATATTCATTTTGATAACCTGAATATATATTTTTATATACCTACACATTCTTTTATTACAATTAAGTTTGAAACATCTGAATAGTTTTGCTTCCCTTTCCCTTCCCTTAATAAAAATATTTTCTATCAAACAAAAAACAAACACTAAACATATCAAAATAGCGTGTACCAAAATATAAAGTCACTGTGCACGCTAAATAATAACGTCACTGGCTTGATGAAGTTTAATTCGCGTGTACCTAACTTTTTTATTTGCGTACACGTTAGCGTGTACCTAGACACAGCGAATACAAAAACATAATTTAATTCCGAACAGATTTTGTCCTTTTTTAAAATAAAGTTTGGGCAAAATAAAAAGATATTTTTGAAAAAGGATACGCTTCAGATGACGGCACAATTATTTCAACAAGGAAAAGCAGGTAAATTTTTCTTATAAATTGGTTTTTTAAACTTTAGCCTAAATTAATGATTACATAGAGGTTTTTACAATTTTTCTTTAAAAACCTAATGGGACAACTTTTAATTTGAGACTTTGTAAGTTCGTTTTCATGCGCAATTTATTTAAATAATTAACAACAAACACTGAATAATTGGCTTTTAAAAATAGGGTAATAGTCGGTAATACACACAGAAAAAAGCTTTTACAGCCTTGCAAGTTACAATGTGCACGAAAAGTTGTCTTATGGTTTACATGTACTTATTGAAATTTTATTTGATTGGTATATTTAAAGAATAAAAGGATTAGTAAATTTAATGTTTTTGTTGTGACTCATTGTAACATTGTATGATTTAATAAAAATATATGCTTCAAAACAATCTATCAAAAAGCAGTAAATTTGCATCGGGGTTCGAATCTGTCTATGCAATTTTAATTTTTTTCAGGCAAAAGAAGAAAATCAGGAAATAAATGATTCAATTGATGTTGCATCAACAAGCAAACCCCATTTGACAGAAAAAGATGAGTTGAGTGAAAATTCTAACAATTCTAACAAAGTAACACCTAAAGACGTGTTGGATATTATTATCGAAAAAGACCTTGTTTCAGTGTTTTCAAATACCTATATTGTTTTAAGAATATATTTAACTATACCTATCACGAACTGCGAATCCGAAAAATCCTTTTTGAAAATTAAGCTTTATTAAAAATAAATTAAGGTCATCAATGGGCGAGAACAGATTAGTTTCGTTATCGACAGAGGCGGCTCTAGCCCATGTAGCGCCCGTGTGCAGTCGATGCTCTGGCGCCCTTTGGTAGACGCGCAGTCAAAATGGAATAGTCGAATAGGTACCTACCTATTCCTAGTACTAGTACATAGGGTATTAGAGGGTATTAGGTATACTTATATTGTAAACAAAAATCCAGATGTAAATAGTCTAATATTAAATGATGTCGGGAGCTAATAGGTATTCACGGCGTCAGAAAAACCTACCCAAAAGAGCCCGTGCATACTTTTTATCGGCAGATAGTTTGCCTTCAAACTAATTTGTCGGCCAAATATCGGCCGACAGTTTAATCAGTGGGAGCTAACTAGAACTTGCGCACACACGGCGATTGTTTATCGGCCGATAGTTCAATTCTCTCCTAGTTTTGGTATCCAATACTTGTGCAGTGCGAATATTTTTGAATATTTAGCGAAAAAATGGCATCGTCTAATTCACAATCGTTAATTGTAGAAACCTGCATGGCCCAATTAGCATGACTAGTTCATTGAAGGTGACTAGATCATCCGATAAAAGGCGAAACATTTTTTGGGTAATCAAGTAATTTAGAATACATTGTGTAGAATTTTTCACTAAATAATCTATCACTGAGAATTCATCTCATCAGCATCATCAACAACTATTCCATCCATCGCCAGAAGTAAGCCTTCCTTAGTGTATCCATTCGTTTTAGTTTGTTGTTTTTTTTGCATCCATTCGTGACCAGCCATTCACTTGATGTCATCAGTCCATCTTGTTTGAGGTCTGCCTCTACTTATTTTTCTAGTCCTTGGTCTCCATTTAAGAATTTGCTTCGTTCAACGGTTGTTTTCCATTTTTCCTATGTGTCCTGCCCAGTTCCATTTTAACATGACAATCTTCTGGATCACGTCTGTTACTTTTAACCGTCACATCGTCTTATTTCTTTCACTGTAAATTATGATGTACTCAATACTCTCGGAATCTCTTCTTGGATTTCCTCCTCCGTTAGATGAGAGCGATAATAACATGTCTGGATAATTTTTCATTGTGCGACTACTAACTTCAACAGTCAAATACGAACTTTAGTACTAAATCGTTCGAGAATAGTCGGTCGGCTGTTGATAGTGTGCGCCCCCTTCACCAACCCGATTGTTTAGTGGGCTCAGTATGCGTACTAACAGCCCATCCCGACTAAACTATCTGCCGATAAAAAGTCTGCAGTATGCGGGTCTCCGCATACTGTAGTGTTTTACCCTACCAGTGTTTTAATTTTTGAAGGAACGGAAAAGTGTCATTATTTTGCTTTAAAAGTTCGAAGCGTTCGTCAAATTTAGTAATTGAGGTATCTAATAGGTAATAGTAAAAATTTACTTTAAAATATATTTTCGCGTCAGTTACTGATTCATCTTCCGCCTCCTATTTAAAAAATTTTCATATTTTATGTTGAAACAAAGTAAAGGACCCGCTCTTTGGTGCTCGGCGCCCCTAAAATCCCGGCGCCCGTGTGCACCGCACACCCTGCACAGTAGGTAAAGCCGCCTCTGGTTATCGATCTGCTCTATTGAGAATGACGTATTGGGGGAAATTGATTTTGAAAGTGTCATAAAAGCATTTGTTGAAAATAAAGAAAAAAAGCGTTACCTTGTCTTAGCCTTGTATTTTCTGCATACTTTTAAATGAACTGAAGTTTATATTGTTTTAATTTTTAAAGTGCCTTGTCAAAAAAGAGTTGGGTAGGGCCCTCTACAAGAATTAGCACCGGGCCCACTAATGAATAAATCCGCCCCTGGCCATCATAAATATTATGTTAAATGCATAGTTTGCTCTAATATTACTTTCCAAAATAAATAAACTCTTCAACATAATTTACGAAATAAAAACAGCTACATAAGTACAACATGGAGGATAATTGAAGTTTACCGTAATTTCGTCCTGAACCAACCTTTGCACTTGTTAATTTAGTGTTTTTTTTTCTGGGGTCGCTCATAAAGGTTGCGGACCGCTGGACTACAGGACTTGTGCGTAGCACTGCGTAGTCGGTTCAGTTCGGCTATTCCTATTCCGTTCCGCGGAACCTTAAGTTCGTTTTACGGCTACTGCTAGCCTAAATTTGTCGCCCGTGGAGCCTTATGCCCGTATTCATAGTCGAGACTCAAGTCAGCGTCGATGCCCAAGTCCGACCTTGAACAAATTCTTATACAAATTTTTTCAAGGTCGACCTTGAGCATCGACTCTGACTTGAGTCTCGACTATGAATACGGGCCTTAGCCTATACGCATAGCCAGTGGCGGTTTCTCCATAGGTGCACATGTGCACGTGAACCCCCTAAATTATTTTCAAACAAACATTCATATTATGTAAAATTTATCATTCTATAAATAACATTTTAATCTTACTATACAGTAAATTAAATCACAAACCACAAATCCCAAGGAGTTTATAACTAATAGGTAATATTTAATTATTTTTATTCTATGTATTTTGACGAGGAAACTTAGGTAGAACCTCTCGTTCACCGCTCTCACGGTGGCTCCTATCCCAATGACTTATCATAATATGGCAAAATACAACTCGCCACACACCCCGCTTCCCGCTAATGCCCACAAGTTTAGATGTCCACAAGAGCACAAATTGACTGTGATCTTTATGGTATTTTTAACGTGCACGGCGGATATGTACATTTAAATTTTGCTTTTGTGAAGTTCGAGTTTCGGAACACTATTAAGAATGGAGGGATTTGCGGATGTGAATGTTAGCGTGGAATATTTAACATCATATAAATTTTTGTTCTTTATATTTAGAAGAAAAATTAAAAATATCTATGTAAACCAAATTTCTTAAGAACGAATGTACCTACCAAAGTGCAAAGGTCGGGATTATAAATGATCATTTAACATGGAGATTTGTGAAAAAACTTACTGATTGTGTAGGTGCTACTATTAATACTTTTTACCGCTTTCCGTGATTCCTACATATTTAGAGAAGAAGAATCATAAAGAACAAAATAGAAGATCCGATTTTAACTATCCGGGGCAGTCCACTTAAGTAAATTTTTGATTGAAAATAATTTAAAAGATGATTTTTCTAAAATAACTTGAATTCTTCAATTACTTGTTGCGAGGCCAGTGACAACTGCAGAGGAACAGACTGTTTCTCTGCATTGAAACGTATCAAAACCAAAACTTGCCTTAAAATGGCTATGGACTAGGATTGACTAACAGCAGTCACAATTTTTTTAATAAAAAAAAAATGATTCAAGAAATTTCAAATTTTACTGAATTGGTTATTGAAGAATTTATCTAAAAAATAACAGGCGACTTGACTTTCGTTACAAAACTTGCTTGTAACATTTAAACATTAAGTTATAATTTTAAGTCAATATAATACTTTATTTATCATAATTTTTTAAAAAGGTCCTTTGATTTTTACAATTTGACGACACTCAAAAAATTTTATCTAGAGAAATAGGGCCTCAAGGGGTTTTTTATATCTTAATATTATGTGTGCACCCCCACTTAGTTTCATGTTATGATAGTTTCTCGATACAATGTGCTAGAAAGAGATACCGAAAGCCTGTCTAAGAGATCTTGTCGTCAGGAAGCGCAGAGGGTTTAGTCTATGATAATATATGTATATGTCTATGATTCACCCTGATAGAACTCCAGAACTTTACTCTCTGGTTGGAATTATATCTTCTTTATCTTTATGCAGAACTTAAATCCAAATGTATTTAATTATCCATATTTTTAGATATAAAATGAATCCATTTTTTTTATTTAAAATATTTATATTTGAACCCATAGATATAATAACACATAGATTAGGCAAGGTCCGAAAAATAGCGTAACGCGGAGCAGTTCGGGTCGGTGGTCTATCTATCTCTCTCTACCGGCGCTTAGCTTTCCCTCTCTAGCATATAATGGCCTCTGTGTCTATGTTGTTCCATTACTCCCACCTCTTGGTAGATACGCTCACACTCGTACGACAGACAAATATAGCTAAACCACCGCACTTGATATTGGCGTTACAACCCGATGCATTGAGTGGCATATCCCTAGCCTGGTCTATGGTTACAATGTCTATGTTTGCACCACGGAACAATGGACCCCGATAGTCGTGACGTCAAAACGTCAAAAAAAGGTTTCCAAACACGTTGTGTCTAGGTACACGCTAAAATGTACGCAAATAAAAAAGTTAAACTTCATCAAGCTAGTGACTATTTAGCGTAGGCAGTGACTGTATATTTTGATACACGCTATTTTGATATGTTTAGTGTTTGTTTGATAGAAAAATATTTGTTATGACCTTTAATTCTACCTAACTTTTTTATTTGCGTACACGTTAGCGTATACCTAGACACAACGTGTTTGGAAAAATTTTGAAATTTTGACGTCACGGTCCATTACCTTGTGTTTTCTGTTCTGTGGCTTAACTTCACGTCAAAAAATGCCTACAATTAAAAATAAACAAAACAAAACAAAAACGATTAAATTAACCTCTTGCTAAAATAAAAAAAATAATATATTTTACAACCAAGTTTTGTTAATAATCTGCGTTTTGATCGATTTTAGTTCTGTTTTAATTTTAGAAAATATTCGGATTATTATTAGGTAAGATTTTTTTGATTTCTTTTATGTAAATAATTTTGATAAGTAATGTAATTATAAATTTGTATTGTATATTCCAAATTTAAAAGATTTATGAAAAAACATCAAAAATGCATATTATAATAATAATTATTATGCTCTACAATGTCTAAATATTTAATCTTTTCAAGATAGTACAGGTTGATTCTAGTGTTTAAACTGCATGTAGAACACTATCCTCTGTGCTTTTTTATTAAATATTTAACACTCAAATGACATTGTGTATTTTCACAAGACAACAAGAAATGTGTTGAAAAAGTGTTAAGCCAAGTATTTACTAAATTAAGGAACATAAAGGTAAGTTTTATATTACAGAAGGATACTATGCAGGAATAGATTTAGTTTGACAATTAGTAGATACAGTAGAACCCCGATCATCCCTGCTCCAATGAACTGATAATCCAAACATGTATTTTTTTCCATATTAGTACATTCTTTCACGGTTTTTGCTCTAAATTTTAAAGAAGCGCTTGGATTGACATGAAATTTGGCATACATATAGCTTACATGTCAAAGAAAAAAAGTGATATTGTGCTGATGTGTGCTTTTTCCCTGGGGTGACTTTCACTCCCTCTTGGGGGTGAAAAAATATATGTTAAAAATAAGTCCGGAAAGGATAAACTGCCTAATTTTAAGTAACTTTTGTTCTATAGAGCTTTTTCGCCAAGTCAATACTTTTCGAGTTATTTGCGAGTGAATATGTTCATTTTTCAACCAAATAACCACATTTTTAGACGGTTTTTCGCAAATAACTCTAAAAGTAAGTATTTTGTCGAAAAAAACATTCTTAGCAAAAATATAGCCTATAAAAAAGTAAAAAAATTGGTGTATGCGTTAGGTCTCTGGATCTCATAGAACCAGAGTTATAGCCAATGAAAAATAGATTCATATTCACCAAATTTCAAATAGAATATTTCGACGTGAAATATCCAAAAAATTAAGCACTTTTTGGGGAAAACAACTTTTTTAAAGTGTTTAAAAAAAGCTTTATTTCTGTTTTTACAAAAAGTTTCTAGCATTAAATTAAGCAAGTTTCGCTCAAAATAAAGTTGGCCCCTTTTGTTTTTGGCAAAAAAAATTCGGGAAGACCATCCCCTAATTAGCAACTTAAATGAAATTAATCATTACCGCTCCACAAATTATTTTACTTATGTTGTATTTATATGATCTGTAAGTTTCATCGATTCAAAGTGCTTATTTTTGAAAAAATTTGGTTTCAAAGTAAAATTTTTTAAAATTTTAATTTTGAAAAATATGAGAGAGAGAGAGAGAGAGACATACTTTATTGATACAATGTACCAAAAGGCCATCGACCGAAGTCTTTCAGCCAATTTACACAATTAATATACATTATTACAATATATGTTTTTTGTTAATATTAATACAATACAATAATTAAAAAAAAAAATAAAAATATTTGTATGTGGCGGTAATCACAATATCACTGACAATTAGTTACAATACAGATGATGACTTGAATAAAGTTGTTTATTGTCTTGATGTGTAGCAGATTTCTTCAAAAAGAGTTCTTCCTGGACATCGACGGGCACTGTCCTCTGGTATCTTCACAATGTGGGGCTCAATCAAATTTTTGTTACTGTCATTAATAAAGAGATAATTAAACAGCTTATTGAGTCTCTCATTAATAGGTTCAATTCCAGTTTCCTCATACAGCATTCTGTTGGATGGATTGTGAAGTGGATTATCAGGATGATGCATTCTAGTAATTTGTCGAAGGCTAGTTGTTTCAGCCACTTTTATATTATTTTTGGCAGGGCCTTTAGAATTATAGAAAATTGCAGAACCATACTCCAGCATGGGCCTGCAAATCATTTTATAAATATTGGCTGCTGTTTCAATCGTAATTCCCTCATTCTTGTATGTTAAACTTCTGAAGTGTTTTGCTCTAGTTATAATTTTCCTTTTTATAACTGCTGTGTGGTGGTTGAACGTCAATTTGTTATCTATTTCTATTCCCAAATACTTAACAGTTTGGGAGGGTTTAATAATATTGTCGCATATTTTTATAGTTGGTGAGTGATCTTGGATTCTATGGTTAAATATTATTAGTTTTGTTTTAGAAGGATTTATTGTTAATCTCCATTTATTCATCCAAGATATTGTGTCATCCACCTGCCTCTGCAATAAGTCCATTGTCTTTATTAAATTTTTTCCATATGATATCACTGCAGTGTCATCAGCAAATTGTAGCAAATTAGTGTTGGTTAGTCTATTGTCGCATATGTCACTGCAATAGAGATTATACAATAGAGGGGAGAGTGGTGAACCTTGTGGAACTCCTTGTTGCACTGAAAATGAATGGGAATATGTTTCATTGATCTTTACTATACACCTGCGTCTTCTAAGAAATTCGTCAATAATCCATATTAGAGAAGGGGAGCATTTCATTCTGTGAAGTTTATATAACAATCCTCTATGCCAAACGGAGTCAAAAGCCTTCTTGATGTCCAAGAAAACTCCAGCGGCCTTTAGTCCTTGCAATCTTGCTGCCTGTATATTGGATGTTACTATTGAAAGAGGAAGGATTGTAGATGATTTTTCTCTAAATCCAAACTGGTGTGCTGGAATATGTTGGTTTAATTCATTATATAATCTTCCTTGGATAATTTTCTCAAAATTTTTTCCAATTACTGGGAGAAGGGTGATTGGACGGTAATTTTGGGGTAGTTGATGGTTAGTATAAGGTTTAGGGATAACTATTACAATGCCTGTCTTCCACTCATCAGGGAAGAAATGATTCATGATACAATAGTTATATATGCTCATTATCTCCTTATGAATATCTGGATCTAGTTGTCTAAGGATTTTACGATTGATGGAATCTTTGCCTGGAGCTGTATTTTTTCCTTTATATAGAGCCTCGTCGTATTCATCTTCTGTGATGTCCTGAAGAGCATTCAGATTACGACTATCTTCATAAAAACTTCCAAACCAACTATCCACCTCCTCTAAGGTATCTCTATCAAAATTGTCATCCTCATCAAATTTGTAGGTTTCTTCAAAGTATCTAGCAAAAGCACTACATTTTTCTTCATCTGTACTATATGTCTGGCCATCATATATCAGTTCTGAAATCTGTTGTCTAAACGATTTATATTTAGACAGTTTTTTTATTTCATTCCAGTATGTTTTTCCTTTCATGGAGTTTATACTTTTACATGCTAGGATTCATTTATGTTGTTTAAATTGTGATATAAGTTTGTGAATATCTTGGTTTAGTTCATTAAATTGTGATTTTAATGCATGTGTCTCATTTTTTTGGATCTGCCTGAGTAACTGTCTCTTCAATTTAATCAGAGACAAAATGAAGGGTGGAAGATTGTAATTAAAGGGTGATTTCTTCTGTTTGGGCGAATTTTCTACTATTAATTTAGACAACATAGTGTTGAAATTTTTAATGTAATTTGGGCAAATGTCATGCCTTATATTCAAAAATTCTTTCATTCTACTATTTACATTTTGTACATTACATTTTGCTATATTGGGAAGATTAATTTCATTAATGTGGTCAGGATCATGATGTAGATTAAAATCAAATTGCAATGCCAAGTGATCACTTCCCAGATCTGGAGTTACAAGTATATTTGTGATATTATTTATAATATTTTTAGAACAAAATAATATATCTGGAGTTGTGCTTGGGTTACCTGCCATTATAAACGTAGGAGGAGTAGGTATTTGACAAAAATTAGAACTTTGAAGAAAACCTCTGATTTGCTTCATACGTGAGGGGCTTGATTTTGGGTTAAAATCGCCAATTATTATTGAATAATCATAAAGGGATGCCTTAATGAAGATAGTTTCTTCAATTAGTGAGGAATTGTGAATATAGACTACGAAAATATGTAATTTGGAGTCTTTAAAAGGAAATGAGACATGAATGCAGTTATTAAGAGGGTTGTTTATTCGTGGAGGATTTTCTTTCCCCATCTTCCATGTTTTTCTGGATTGTATAAGACTGCCTCCTCTGAAGTTTTGGTTTAATATATTTCCTTTTTGTTGGATTATAGACCAGTCACAATATGGGTTAATAAAATCTTTATTTTTGCTTTCCACACACATAAAACTATCGATATTGTTAGCTTGTAAATAGTTGTATATTAAATATTTCTTTGGTTGAAAACTATTGATATTTGAATAAAGAAACCTCACCTTATGAGCCATTATCCTGAAATATTGCAAGGCCTTCCTGTGGCATAGTTGGTGAGTCATTGGTTGGTTTTTCCAGATCGAACATGAGTATAAATAGTCGATTTCCGCTAAATACTGGGGTAGTATCAATATTATATAGATGTACAAATCTCTTTTTTAGCTTAATTATGATTTCTTGACGATCTTTATTTTTAGGATTATTTAGTTTGTTAGTATATGTTTCAATAATATGATCATGATATGTCATTGGTGAATGTATTCTGCTTGTACCAGTAATTTCTGATGGCATTTCAGAGGATTTTTTGTTCATAGACTTAATTCGCGCATTAGGAATTCCTTCGATAGGTTTAGTTGGTCTGTTAGGACATTTAGGTGACCATGCTTGGTGGTCTTCGGCGTTGCACGACAAACACTTTTCTGGAAGAGGAGAGGTGCACATTTGTGTTGAATGTTTTCCTTGGCATTTCCTACAGCTTATTGATGTGGTGCAGTTCTCTGTAGTGTGGGTATATAGTAAGCATTTAGAACATGGGATAGGAGAAGGTTCGGGTGGTTGACTGGGATAAACAGGATAGTGGTAGTTCTTAAAGAACACTCCCTCGCTTAATAGTTTTTGAAATGATGAGTAATCTCCCGTAATTATTCTAATCAGAGGTGTCAGTTTTCCGGTTTTTCTTGATGTAATTCTTTTGCAGTATCTGTGTGTTATTCCGATATTGGTAAGGTGGTCTTTTATATGTGTATCCTCAATATCCAATTCTACTGATGATATAACACAGGCGAAAGTTGTGTTTTGTGATTTATGTGGTGTTGATGGATTTTGGTTAGAATTTGTTTCTTTGTATTCTTTGACCACACTTGACTGGACTAATGATTTCAGCTTTGTTTTAATGTGTTTATTATCCTGATTACTTTTTAAAATAAAACCACTTCTAGTTTTTATTATAACATCGGAAGAGTTTGGATCTCCAACACTCCAATAATTAGCCAACTGTAACCTTGATAATTCTTGATGAGTTGTTAAAAAAAAAATTTGTTTATAGTTTTTATTACTGATGGTTTTCATTTGAAGTGAATAGTTTTGTGTGTTGTTGTAAGTTACCTTTTTTTGATGACTTGGAGTGTTGATATCTTTTTGTGAGTTTTGCTGAGTTTGTTGTGTTATGTTTTCAGAAGATTGTGGTCCAATTATTATATCTTGCACTTGCTGTTGAGATAGTTGTGGTTGTGTGATTCTTTTTTTTGCTGGATTATCCAAATGTTTTTTCCTTTTCCTTTTCACTTTTGTCCACTGTCCGGTATCATCCATTTCCATTTCTTCCTCTTCTTCTGTTTCGCTGCTCTCGGAAGCCATGATTCTTAACTATTTTTTTGTATAAATCAACTAGTTAACAACCTGCTCACTAATTGCTTTGTAATGAATGAACTCGTCTTCAATGTGTGTGTTTACACTATGAAGGTTCCAAGCATACTGTGAAAAATATGATTTTCTTCAAAATAACTTAAAATTGTTAAGGCGGAGATACATATGCGCTCTGCGCGGTGTGCGAGCCGCTCGCGCGCAGCATGTTCGTCAGATTAGTACGTGTTTTCAAGTGGTGCACAAACGGCTCGCACACGGCGCACCACGATCTAAATTCTGTCGGTTTTTCAACAAACGCTTTGATGGTTCGCAATACGTATTTGGACGGGTTTGCGAGTGGTTTGTTGGTTTTGGCGCGCATGAGTTGAATATTTGTTAGTAATGGAATGGTCGGAACTGTAGGAAATATCTAACTTATTGATGTTTACCGTGGAAAATCATTATTGTGGGATCCTCAATAAAGAACCATATAATTTAGAAACAACTTAAATCCGATCTGAACGGAAATAGAAGATGAAATAAAAAAATGTACATGCGGACCTTTTTAAAAAATGTCAGTTCATTGTTGTACTAAAAATAACGTGTATTAAAAACAAGATTTACTATTTTATTTGGGCATAAGCCACAATTCGAGTTTGAAATCAAGTTTATTTGACCTTTCGCCTTTCACTTCGGAAATAGTTATCAATATCAAAAAAATATTCATAAGCAGATATATATTATGTGTCACCGGAAAGCGAAATAGGTAACGCACGACTTGGAGAACCTATAGTTTTCTAACTTCGTGTCTGGTGAAGCAACGCAGTTGAAACAAGCGGATATATTATAATTATGTCACCGGAAAGCGAAAAAGGTAAGGCACAACTTGGAAGACCCAATAGTTTTCTAACTTCGCTTCTGGTGAACCAACAGAGTTGGAACAAGCAGATATATTATAATTGGGTCACCGGAAAGCCAAAAAGGTAACGCACAACTTGGAAGACCCAATAGTTTTCTAACTTCGCTTCTGGTGAAGCAACGGAGTTGGAACAAGTATATATGTTACAATTGTGTCGTCGGGAAGCGAAAAAGGTAACGCACATCTTGGAAGAGCCTATAGTTTCCTAACTTCGCTTCTGGTGAAGCAACTGAGTTGGAACAAGCAGATATATTATAATTGGGTCACCGGAAAGCCAAAAAGGTAACGCACAACTTGGAAGACCCAATAGTTTTCTAACTTCGCTTCTGGTGAAGCAACGGAGTTGGAACAAGTATATATGTTACAATTGTGTCGTCGGGAAGCGAAAAAGGTAACGCACATCTTGGAAGAGCCTATAGTTTCCTAACTTCGCTTCTGGTGAAGCAACTGAGTTGGAACAAGCAGATATATTATAATTGGGTCACCGGAAAGCCAAAAAGGTAACGCACAACTTGGAAGACCCAATAGTTTTCTAACTTCGCTTCTGGTGAAGCAACGGAGTTGGAACAAGTATATATGTTACAATTGTGTCGTCGGGAAGCGAAAAAGGTAACGCACATCTTGGAAGAGCCTATAGTTTCCTAACTTCGCTTCTGGTGAAGCAACTGAGTTGGAACAAGCAGATATATTATAATTGGGTCACCGGAAAGCCAAAAAGGTAACGCACAACTTGGAAGTCCCAATAGTTTTCTAACTTCGCTTCTGGTGAAGCAACGGAGTTGGAACAAGCAGATATATTATAATTGGGTCATCGGAAAGTCAAAAAGGTAACGCACAATTTGGAAGACCCAATAGTTTTCTAACTTCACTTCTGGTGAAGCAACGGAGTTAAAACACGCAGATATATTATAATTGGGTCACCGGAAAACGAAAAAGGTAACGCACAACTTGGAAGAGCCTATAGTTTCCTAACTTCGCTTCTGGTGAAGCAACTGAGTTGCAACAAGCAGATATATTATAATTGAGTCACCGGAAAGCCAAAAAGGTAACGCACAACTTGGAAGACCCAATAGTTTTCTAACTTCGCTTCTGGTGAAGCAACGGAGTTGGAACAAGCAGATATATTATAATTGGGTCACCGGAAAGCCAAAAAGGTACTATTGGACCTATTGGGTTGTGATTATTAGGTAGTAAAACCAAAAAAGTTAAGTAAAATTTTCCATTTTAGTGGGGACTTCCCATTTTGTAATTTAATTTTCCATTTCCAACAATCTTTTTACCGATTATAGCGCCATCTATCCATAATTCAAAAAAATGTTTCAAATAAAAATTGTTTATTTTTATACAAACAATCCAAATCTGCAATAAGAAACGGGGTCTAATATTTAAGATTTTAAAGTAACCCCCCACCTCACCTCCGTGGGGCGTCGTGTTTGGAACCATTCGATAGATTTTTCAAAAATATTGATAAGTATTTTGCAGTTTTTCGATATGATGTTTATTTTGCGAAAGATCGCGGGATTTGTATTTAAAATTTTAAATTTACCCCCCACCCCTCTCCTTGGGGTTCAAGTTTGGTATTTTTCGATAGATTTTTGAAAAATATTGAACACGTAGTTTTTAGTTTTTCAATCTGACGTTCATTTCGCGAAATATTCGCTTTTTTTTGTGAAACTTTTTGACTCACCCATTTCCGTAGCCCCGCTCAAATCGTCATATTTTTGAAATATAGACTCTTTTGCATGTACTTAACTTACCTTATCTTAATCTGACAATTTCGAGTATTTTTAAGGATAGATTTTTTTTCGGGCCCCCCTGAACGAACTCCCCTGTGTTAAGAGCCAATATATGGTGGAGGTACATCTGCAGGGTACCACGTTTCTCCCCATATGATAATCTGACGCGCTCGAGTAACTGCAAAAATCCCCGCTTGGGCTCCCCTACCATTATATTTGTGTTGCCGGGAAGCGAAAAAGGTAGTTCCCGAAATGTTCCCAAACTGTGGCTTATTCCACATAAAATAGTAAATTGCATAAGATGACACAAGAAAATAGTTTCAGAACAATACCAAAATAAGATGTAGTAGAAGTACAGGACAGAGACATGATTATCTACAATTACTAAACGTTCGTAAGTTTCCTCTGGATCGTCAAAATGAAAAATTTTAACGAACAATAACCGCGCCACGAACGCGCGGCGCACACACGGCGCGGAGTTCGCGGCGCGGATATCTGTCTCCGCCTTTAGAGATACCAAAAATCTTGAAAAACAAAAAAAGTCAGCATTGCTTTTCTGAATATCATGTATTTTTTTGTTTTTCTGTTAGACAAAAATTGATTAAGATTTGGTGTTTCTAAATTTGCATACATTCGTGATCAGTGACTCGTTCAACCCCTTTTAACTACAGCCCTTTCAATAATAAGTACTTTGAACCGATGAAACTTACAGATCATATAAACAATACATACACGAGTCAAGAAACTTGTGAAGTCGTAACGATTAAGTTCATTTAAGATACTAATTAGGGGGTGATTGTCTTGATTTTTTTACCATAAAACAAAAAGGGACTAACTTTATTTTGAGCGTAACTTGTTTACTTTTGATGCTAGAAATTTTTTTTATAAAACAAAAATGAAGCTTTTTTTAAACACTTAAAATAAGTTGTAATGAGTTTTCCCCGAAATGTGCTTCATTTCTGGTTATTTCACGTTAAAGTATTCCATCTGGAATTTGACGAATATCAACCTATTTTTCATTAGCTATAACTCTGCTTCTACTAGGTAGATATAGAGACGTGATATATACACCATTTTTTTAAATTTTTTACAGGCTATATTTTTGCTAAAAATGTTTTTTCAACAAAATACTTACTATTTCAGTTATTTGCGAAAACCCGTTTAAAAGCGTGGTTATTTTGTTGAAAAAATGAACATATTCACTGCCAAATAACACGAAAAGTATTGACTTAGTGAAAAAACTCTATGGAACAAAAGTTACTTAAAATTAGCCAGTTTATCCATTTCCTAACTTACTTTGGACGAACATTTTTCACCCCCAAGAGGGGGTGAAAACCACCCCCAGGGCAAAAGCACATATCGGCACAATATCACTTTTTTTCTTTGACTTGTTAGCTATGTATGCCAAATTTCATGTTAATCCAAGCGGTTCTTTAAAATATAGAGGTTTTGCAATATTTTACCGTTAAAGAATGGACTATATGTAGATTATGCATTCATTAGTTTATTATAAACTAGTATAAGTTCATTATAAATTCTCTTTGGTAGAGGTGTTTTGTAGTCTCCATAAAACTCTTGTTCATTAGTTGAGCAATTAATAATTGATGTAACATTAGTTGGAAAAAAGAACAAAGAAATCTCCATTGTTAGATTTTAGAGCTGCCTCATTGGGATAAGGACTAGTATTATCCAGAAGAAGAAGAAGCACCTTTTGTGGCAACTTTTCCTGCTTCAAATGACTTTACTTCACGTACATAAACTTAACGAAACACTTTTGAAATTTTCAAGTTTGAAATATTCTATAATTAGCCGTTAATTAACCGCTAATTAATCGTGAAAAAAAAAATTTACCGCTCATTAACTTTTTTTTTTATGCGATGTTTCGCTAAGTTGACGTCAACTTAGCGAAACACTTATTTAAAAAATTAGTATTTCGTTCCCGCTTATATCTCAATCGACGCTATTATTTAACCGTTAATTAATCGTGAAGAAAAAAATTCAATAATTTATTAAGTTTTTTTTTTTATGCGATGTTTCGCTAGGTTGACGTCAACTTAGCGGAACAAAAATTTAAAAAATAGGTATTTCGTTGCCAGTTACGGCTTGTTCGATTCTATGAATTAACCGTAAATTAATCGTGAAGAAAGAAATTTCACCACTTATGTAGTTTTTATTCTTTATATGTTTCGACAAGTTGGTGTCAACTTGGTGGAACGAAAATTTAAAAAAATGGTTTTTCGTTTTCGCTTATAGCTTAATCGACGCTACGAATAAACCGTAAATTAATCGTGAAGAAATAAATTCAATAACTTATTAAGTTTTTTTTTTATGCGAAGTTCCGCTAAGTTGACGTCAACTTGGCGGAACAAACATTTAAAAAATGTTTATTTCGTTGCCAGTTACGGCTTGTTCGATGCTATGAATTAACCGTGAATTAATCGTGAAGAAAGAAATTTTACCGCTTATGTAGTTTTTATTTTTTCAATATCTCGCGAAGTTATTATCAACTTAGCGATACCAAAATGTGTAAAATATGAATTTCGTTGCCAGTTCAAGCTTGATCGGTTCTATGAATTAACCGTAAATAAATCGTAAAAAAAAAATTCAATAATTTATTAAGTTTTTTTTTTTATACGATGTTTCGCTAAGTTGACGTCAACTTAACGGAACAAAAATTCATAAAATAGGTATTTCGTTGCCAGTTACAGCTTGATCGATTCTATGAATTAACCGTAAATTAATCGTGAAGAAAAAAATTTTACCGCTTACCCAGCTAACAAAGTTGGGGTAGTGCTACCGGTAGCATTGAGTAGTGGTGCTTCCTGTTCGTGTGATTATCAACCCAACCCAACTATCAACCCAAGATAAGTATCAGGTAAAACCTTCTAATATCTTGGGCCTGATTTTCCTTGTTATATATTTTGTGTCTGGCTTTTCAGGGCAAAGAAAAGGTAAACGATTTTTGAAATAAAGGTCACGTATCCGAGTCTTTCACTCGAGTGTTTTAGACGATTCTTATACTCAAGTAAAATTACTTGGGTCTTCTGAAAGGAAATACAACTTTCCGAGTTTTTAATTCAGCCGTTCATTTGTTAGCATCGCAATATTTTCCGTCTCGTTTATGAGGGTCATTTTGGGTCGAAAACCCAAAAATTGTTGTGTGCTTTTTTACCTGAACGGCACAACTGCGTTGTCGCTCCGAAAAATTGTAATTAATTGGAAAAAAACGACTGAAAAAGGACGTTATACTTGAACGCTCCCCTTATCTTAAAAGGTTCAAAGATTTCGAAACCTATAAATTGACTCGATTTTTTGGAAAAGTTCTCAGATAGTTCGGCGTAGAACTCAGAGAACACCGCGTTGTTACGGTATCCACTTTTAAGAAAATATTGGCTTGTAGCTATTATTTCTAAAGTTCAATTTAAAAAGTGTTAGTGTTACTGCTCGAGGAAACAATTGGGCTACGAAGCGGCAAAAAGTCAACCCTAGTAAGGAATAACAGTAAGTAAAAATGTGAATCACTGTCTTTGGTTCGATACGAAGTTAAGCAATTTTTCCCAGCAATCACGAAATTGCATTATTTTTAGCGATACTGTTGAACTGGGATATATAAAATTATAAATAAATCATGAATAAAACAAGATGAGCGGTTCATTTTTCTTGAAAAATTAAATAACTTCTAAAGTAGTAATGAAAATAGAGCGTAAAACAATTATGAATGATTGATTTTCCTAATTTTCATTAGACTAAGTTGCTATCAACTGAATGAAACATCAAAATAAAAAAATTGAATGACCGTTTAATTATTTTCAATCAATATAAATCAGCGGTTAATTTATAGCATCAAAAAATCATTCAATAGTAACGATACACCAGTTCTTTATTTTTGATCAGCTACGTTTAAAACGGCACAGTCGAACATCACCCAGCGAAAAAATTATGTAGTGGTAAATTATGTTTCTTTAACAATTAATTGCATGTTGATAAGCAGCTCATCATACAGTGGTTCGAAAATCAACCTCGCATCATATGTAAACGATTTTTAGAGCTGCTCCGAAAACTCGCTGTCATTTCAGAGGAGTGAAATTGAAAAAGGGCAAAAAAATTCCAAAAATCCCTGAATAGAGTACAGACTTTCACGATTAATTAACTGTTGATCAATAGCAGTGTTTAGGCGTGAAGCAATCATCCATTATAATTTTTAGAATTGACGGTTGGCTGAGTTTACGTCAACATAGTGAAATGCCGTAATAGTATATTACATTACTAGGACAGTAAAGTCATCATGCACGAGTGTGAGGGTTGTGATCCGAGGCGAAGCCGAGGAACATAATCACACGAGTAGGAAAATGACTTTACGTCCGAGTAATGTACGATATTTCACAGTACGAGTACGTTATGAGCGTCTTCGTACCGTGAAACGGTAGCGTTATGACGCTCATAATGCTACTAGTACTGTAAAAAATAAAATTAAATGAGGATCAACTTTTTCTTTTTACAATTGAAGAAAGGTCTTCCTTAGCGTCAACCAAGCGATTATTGGAAACGAAATAATAATTTTGAAAATTTTTTTTCTTTGAATTGATCTCAACTTAGCAGAACCTCACATTAGAACAAACCGAATAGGCAAGAAATTTTTTTTCTAATAATAGGACGATTAATTAACATTTAGATCATAGCATATCGGTCAAGCTTTAATTACAAATAAAATACAAATTTAGAAAATTTTAGTCCCACGCAGTTAGTATTAACTTAGAGAAATATAGCATACAACATAATAAAAGGGCGAGTAATCTTTTTTGTCATGATTGCTTAAGTGTTAATTCCGATCATTGATCAAGCAATTTGTTAAAACGATGAATGTACTTATTAAAAAAAATTTTGGATTCATAAGTGAATATCAACTCAGCGAGGCAACGCATTTGAAAAAACTATATAAGGAGTAAACTTTGTTCTTTCCTGAATACTTAGCAATTAAGTAACAGCGTCAGGAAAGTATAAAACAAAAAATAATAATTTCATTCACAATTTTTTATAGCTGAGATGATGTCAACTTAGCAAAACATTGCCTAACAAAACCTTAATGAGCGGTTAAATTTTGTTCTTCACGATCAATTTACAGTTAATTCATAGTGTGGATCAAGCTCTATGCGGAAACGAAATTCATATTTTACACATTTTTGTATCGCTAAGTTGATCATAACTTTGCGAAACCTTGAAAAAATAAAAACTACAAAAGCGGTAAAATTCCTTTCTTCACGATTAATTCACGGTTAATTCATAGCATCGCACGAGCCGTAACTGGCAACGAAATGGATATTTTTTAAATTTTTGTTCCGTTAAGTTGACGTCAACTTAGCGAAACATCGTATAAAAAAAAACTTAATAAATTATTAAATTTTTTTTATCACGATTAAATTACGGTTAATTCATAGAACCGATCAAGCTTGAACTGGCAACGAAATTCATATTTTACACATTTTGGTATCACTAAGTTGATAATAACTTTGCGAAACATTGCAAAAATGAAAACTACATAAGCGGTAAAATTTCTTCCTTCACGATTAATTCACGGTTAATTCATAGCATCGAACGAGCCGTAACTGGCAACGAAATGGATATTTTTTAAATTTTTGTTCCGTTAAGTTGACGTCAACTTAGCGAAACATCATATAAAAAAAAACTTAATAAATTATTGAATTTTTTTTTTCACGATTTATTCACGGTTAATTCATAGAACCCATCAAGCTGTAAGTGGCAACGAAATTCATATTTTACACACTTTGGTATCGCTAAATTAATAATAACTTTGCGAAACATTGAAAACTGCATGAGCGGTAAAATTTCTTTCTTCACGATTAATTCACGGTTAATTCATAGCATCGAACAAGCCGTAACTGGCAACGAAATAAACATTTTTCAAATGTTTGTTCTGCCAAGTTGACGTCAACTTAGCGAAACATCATATAAAAAAAAAAACTTAATAAATTATTAAATTTTTTTTTCACGATTAAATTACGGTTAATTCATAGAACCGATCAAGCTTGAACTGGCAACGAAATTCATATTTTACACATTTTGGTATCGCTAAGTTGATAATAACTTCGCGAGATATTGAAAAAATAAAAACTACATAAGCGGTAAAATTTCTTCCTTCACGATTAATTCACGGTTAATTCATAGCATCGAACAAGCCGTAACTGGCAACGAAATAGATATTTTTTAAATTTTTGTTCCGTTAAGTTGACGTCAACAAAGCGAAACATCATACGAAAAAAAAACCTAATAAATTATTGAATTTTTTTTTTCACGATTTATTCACGGTTAATTCATTGAACCCATCAAGTTGTAAGTGGCAACGAAATTCATATTTTACACACTTTGGTATCGCTAAATTAATAATAACTTTGCGAAACATTGAAAAAATGAAAACTGCATGAGCGGTAAAATTTCTTTCTTCACGATTAATTCACGGTTAATTCATAGCATCGAACAAGCCGTAACTGGCAACGAAATAAACATTTTTTAAATGTTTGTTCTGCCAAGTTGACGTCAACTTAGCGAAACATCGTATAAAAAAAAAACCTAATAAATTATTAAATTTTTTTTTCACGATTAAATTACGGTTAATTCATAGAACCGATCAAGCTTGAACTGGCAACGAAATTCATATTTTACACATTTTGGTATCACTAAGTTGATAATAACTTTGCGAAACATTGCAAAAATGAAAACTACATAAGCGGTAAAATTTCTTCCTTCACGATTAATTCACGGTTAATTCATAGCATCGAACGAGCCGTAACTGGCAACGAAATGGATATTTTTTAAATTTTTGTTCCGTTAAGTTGACGTCAACTTAGCGAAACATCATATAAAAAAAAACTTAATAAATTATTGAATTTTTTTTTTCACGATTTATTCACGGTTAATTCATAGAACCCATCAAGCTGTAAGTGGCAACGAAATTCATATTTTACACACTTTGGTATCGCTAAATTAATAATAACTTTGCGAAACATTGAAAACTGCATGAGCGGTAAAATTTCTTTCTTCACGATTAATTCACGGTTAATTCATAGCATCGAACAAGCCGTAACTGGCAACGAAATAAACATTTTTCAAATGTTTGTTCTGCCAAGTTGACGTCAACTTAGCGAAACATCATATAAAAAAAAAACTTAATAAATTATTAAATTTTTTTTTCACGATTAAATTACGGTTAATTCATAGAACCGATCAAGCTTGAACTGGCAACGAAATTCATATTTTACACATTTTGGTATCGCTAAGTTGATAATAACTTCGCGAGATATTGAAAAAATAAAAACTACATAAGCGGTAAAATTTCTTCCTTCACGATTAATTCACGGTTAATTCATAGCATCGAACAAGCCGTAACTGGCAACGAAATAGATATTTTTTAAATGTTTGTTCCGCCAAGTTGACGTCAACAAAGCGAAACATCATACGAAAAAAAAACCTAATAAATTATTGAATTTTTTTTTTCACGATTTATTCACGGTTAATTCATTGAACCCATCAAGTTGTAAGTGGCAACGAAATTCATATTTTACACACTTTGGTATCGCTAAATTAATAATAACTTTGCGAAACATTGAAAAAATGAAAACTGCATGAGCGGTAAAATTTCTTTCTTCACGATTAATTCACGGTTAATTCATAGCATCGAACAAGCCGTAACTGGCAACGAAATAAACATTTTTTAAATGTTTGTTCTGCCAAGTTGACGTCAACTTAGCGAAACATCGTATAAAAAAAAAACCTAATAAATTATTAAATTTTTTTTTCACGATTAAATTACGGTTAATTCATAGAACCGATCAAGCTTGAACTGGCAACGAAATTCATATTTTACACATTTTGGTATCACTAAGTTGATAATAACTTTGCGAAACATTGCAAAAATGAAAACTACATAAGCGGTAAAATTTCTTCCTTCACGATTAATTCACGGTTAATTCATAGCATCGAACGAGCCGTAACTGGCAACGAAATGGATATTTTTTAAATTTTTGTTCCGTTAAGTTGACGTCAACTTAGCGAAACATCATATAAAAAAAAACTTAATAAATTATTGAATTTTTTTTTTCACGATTTATTCACGGTTAATTCATAGAACCCATCAAGCTGTAAGTGGCAACGAAATTCATATTTTACACACTTTGGTATCGCTAAATTAATAATAACTTTGCGAAACATTGAAAACTGCATGTGCGGTAAAATTTCTTTCTTCACGATTAATTCACGGTTAATTCATAGCATCGAACAAGCCGTAACTGGCAACGAAATAAACATTTTTCAAATGTTTGTTCTGCCAAGTTGACGTCAACTTAGCGAAACATCATATAAAAAAAAAACTTAATAAATTATTAAATTTTTTTTTCACGATTAAATTACGGTTAATTCATAGAACCGATCAAGCTTGAACTGGCAACGAAATTCATATTTTACACATTTTGGTATCGCTAAGTTGATAATAACTTCGCGAGATATTGAAAAAATAAAAACTACATAAGCGGTAAAATTTCTTTCTTCACGATTAATTCACAGTTAATTCATAGCATCGAACAAGCCGTAACTGGCAACGAAATAAACATTTTTTAAATGTTTGTTCCGCCAAGTTGACGTCAACTTAGCGGAACTTCGCATAAAAAAAAAACTTAATAAGTTATTGAATTTATTTCTTCACGATTAATTTACGGTTTATTCGTAGCGTCGATTAAGCTATAAGCGAAAACGAAAAACCATTTTTTTAAATTTTCGTTCCACCGAGTTGACACCAACTTGTCGAAACATATAAAGAATAAAAACTACATAAGTGGTGAAATTTCTTTCTTCACGATTAATTTACGGTTAATTCATAGAATCGAACAAGCCGTAACTGGCAACGAAATACCTATTTTTTAAATTTTTGTTCCGCTAAGTTGACGTCAACCTAGCGAAACATCGCATAAAAAAAAAACTTAATAAATTATTGAATTTTTTTCTTCACGATTAATTAACGGTTAAATAATAGCGTCGATTGAGATATAAGCGGGAACGAAATACTAATTTTTTAAATAAGTGTTTCGCTAAGTTGACGTCAACTTAGCGAAACATCGCATAAAAAAAAAAGTTAATGAGCGGTAAATTTTTTTTTTCACGATTAATTAGCGGTTAATTAACGGCTAATTATAGAATATTTCAAACTTGAAAATTTCAAAAGTGTTTCGTTAAGTTTATGTACATCTTTACTTCAGGAATGAACTTGATCTTGAAAGAGTTATTCAAGCAGCTTGCTGGTAATAACAGTGAACTGGGATATTAGATATGTGATGCTCACTATTCAGTCTTTACTATTTTTATATCCCGATACGCTCTTCTCATTACTTGTAGCTAAGGTTTTTGTAAGTATTGCTCATTAGTATAACCCTGTTTCATCAGCCATATAAATTTGAGAAATTATTTATATGGGAAATAAGCCACAATTAAAATGAAAAAAATAATTTTATTAACGTTTCGACGCCCAAATCGGGTACCGTTGTCAAAATACAAAATATTACTAAAATAAACTAAAGTGTTGTTGCTAAGCAAAAAAATTCTTCTAATAATTTATTTAATCTCACTCATTTATATTGGCAATTCAGACATATATTATACATTTTAAAGTAGAAGACTTTAAAATGATATTGCCAATATTTATAAATATTGGAACGCAACTCATAAATATTGGCAATATCATTTTAAAGTCTTCTACTTTAAAATGTATAATATATGTCTGAATTGCCAATATAAATGAGTGAGATTAAATAAATTATTAGAAGAATTTTTTTACTTAGCAACAACACTTTAGTTTATTTTAGTAATATTTTGTATTTTGACAACGGTACCCGATTTGGGCGTCGAAACGTTAATAAAATTATTTTTTTCATTTTAATTGTGGCTTATTTCCCATATAAATAATTAATCATAAAAATGCCACAAGGAAATAGCTTCAGAACAACATTAAATTTGAGAAAGTTGTAGATATAGTTTCTGTAATTATGGTCAACACTTATAGCAACATTCCACCATTGATTCTCTGTCAACAATGAGCTTTTCGCTTTGAACATTTTTTGTATCCATGTTACCAACCACTGGATGCATTGAAAGATTCTTTTATGTTCAATTGTTCATGAAAAATCTGCTTGTTTAGCATAGTTATGTTAGCCCAGATATTGGTACGCCATCTGATCTTTTCTGCAGAAACGACTTGGAAAGTGATTCATCAAGTTGTTGAATAGTTGATTATTTTAAATGATTTATATGAAGATCATTATGTTTTTAAAAGAGTTAGACTGAGATATGAAATTTTATAGTTTCTATTTATTGATATCGAGTATTGTTTCCTTGCCAGCTTTATACACTGCGGTGCAAAAAAATCAATCCACTAAAAATTTGGTCATTTTTGAAGTTTCGAATTTCCTAAACCTGTTGTTCGATTTAAGTGATTTTTTTACCACATTATAGCCTTATTCATTGACAATATCGCTGTAATAATATTGTTAATAGACAGTTAAACTGTCATTGTATACCGGGTGTACGAATCAAACTGTCTTTTTCTCAGCGTTTGCATCACCTTGTGGACTATTCTAGCACTTATAAAATACTGAAATTAAAACCTAACTATAGCCTCAGCTTTTCTTAACATTTTGCCTTTCGATTCATTCGCTTATGTTGGATAATACAAAAGTTAGGTACTTTAACAACTGGCCATGTTTGTCATCAGTACAGGGTTTTTTTGAAATAAGTGCGGCAAACTTTAAGGGGTAATTTTACACATGAAAATAATGACAGTTTGTGTAATAATCATATGTCCGCAAACGCTTCGTTTCCGAGATACGGGATGTTCAATATTTTTTTACAAACTGACGATCTATTTATTACTTTAAAACCAGTTGAGATATGCAAATCAAATTTAGTGGGTTTTAAGACGTATTTATTGCACATTTTTTGACATACAATTAAGAATTTTATATTCACCATTGGCGTGCGTACGGGTAATATTATCGGTCATAATACCCGTTTGCGCGCCAATGATGAATATAAAATTCTTAATTGTATGTCAAAAAATGTGCAATAACTACGTCTTAAATCCCACCAAATTTGATTTGCATATTTCAACTGGTTTTAAAGCAATAAATAAATCGTCAGTTTGTAAAACAAAAATTGAACAGTATCTCGGAAACAAAGCGTTTGCGGACATTATGATTATAAAGCAAATGTCATTATTTTCTCATGTAAAATTACCCCTTAAAGTTTGTCACACTTATTTAGAAACACCCTGTACCGATGACGAACATGGCGAGTTGTTAAAGTACCTAACTTTTTTATTATCCCATATAAGCGAATGAATCGAAAGACAAAATGTTAAGAAAACCTGTAATCCGGTCAACTTAGACATCAAAATGCTTGGCAAATAACAAAAATTGCCGGAGAGCCAAATTTTGGTGCAGAGCTAGGGTATACCATAACAAATAAAGTTTAAAAAGTCCCCATCGATCCCATATGCGCGTCAAAAGTTATTCGGGGTCAAAGGTCAAAATTTGAGATTTTTTGATTTTTTTCGAAAACGGTAAGTTTTATCAAAAAAAAACCTCAAACCAAAGTTGTAGATCTTAACATTCTCTACAAAAATTGTCCTTACAATTTTTTTCCTAAGAGTTACCATTCCTGTGATATCGCGATTTTAAAAGTTACTTTATACATTATATGCACATATAAGCCACGTATATACATATGTGGCCCTTAAGACAAGTATAAATGCCTATTTGTGTCTCTTTTATATAGGATATTATACTATTCTGAAAATATTTCTTCAAAAGGTAATCAGTCCCAAACTGAATTTCCTCTATCCACGTGGCCTTGAAAAACATTTGGCTATAACATTGTTTAAAAAAGAACAGATTGTCTATTATAGGCAATGGCTACAGTATTGTCCGTAGGTCTGGTTCATAATATTATCTGTTTCTTTTAGTGCTAAAGGTTCAGTTCAAGTGAATATAAATACTTATTACAAACGTCTACCATTTAGTACCGTTACCGTTATTTGTACAATTTTATAGTTTTAAAAATGTTTCAGTTTTGCTTTATTTGCAATAAACTTTTACATATTGAATATTGAAGTGAAACAAGCTAAAAATGACGCAGATGTCCTTATAATTGAGACAGCAGTTGAAAAATTTAAGGCAACAAACACAACAATTGTAGTTGGTGAAGATGTTGATTTGTTGGTGCTGATTATATTACTGCAAGGGCTCCAGTAGATAAAGTTATTTATTTTCTGAAACCTGGAAGGGCTCAACAGCGAACAGTGATATATTCTTCGAATAGTTTATCGGCTTATCCCAAATGCCAAAAGTACATTTTATTTTTACATGCGGTAACCGGCTGCGACACTACGTCCGCAATGTAAAAAAAAGGCAAAACGTCAGTACTTAAATTATTCAAAAAAAAAGAGATTTGACTGACTGCTGTAAAGTTTTTACAGAACTTGATTCTACACCGCAAACAATAATTACGGAAGGAATTCGCTTTCTTCTTGCGGTTTATGGAGCTCCAAAAAAATTATTTGTCTTGATAAATACCGATACTTAACTTTTGTAAAAAATACGCGAAACAAGAAACAAGTACAACTATCATGTCTTCCTCCAACATCAGCATCTGCTTTTCAACATTTGTATCTAGTATATTATCAAGTTCAAACATGGCTAGGCAATGATAAACTCCTTAACACTATTTTTTGCAATTGCAAAAAAGGTTGTAGTGCCAAATGTGGATGTAAAGAAGTCGGGTTGCTGTGTTCTCTAGCGTGTACCAACTGCCAAGGTCAGTCTTGCTCAAATGTCCTGTTTAATACAACAGAGGAAGACTCCTGTGATTTTAATGAAGAGACCAATGACTCAGTCACATTTGAACAATTTTTGAACATCCAGTAAGAGGAAGAAGATGAAATCGAAGAAGACTTGACTGTTGAAGTAGACTTTCAAGAATATGAATCTGATTAAAATATCTAAAGAAATCAAAACAATAGTTAACCTAATAATCAATAGCAATATCAATAATCAATATCAATAATAAGGTAATATCTAGAACTTGACCGGTATTGTTTCCTTAAATTATCCTAAAATTGTCAAAACAGTTAGTGGAGTAGGCCTACAGGGGAAACCACGGTAAAAAAAACGCGCCGAGTGCACTACCTCACAGGTGGTGTGGAAACGTGTGCATATCATGTATAATGTGACTCTTTGAATCGCGATATCTCAGGAATGGCAACTCTTAGAAAAAAAATAGTAAGGACTATTTTTGTAGAGAATTTTAAGATCTACAACTTTGGTTTAAGTTTTTTTTTTTTGATAAAACTTACCGTTTTCGGAAAAAATCCAAAAAATCTCAAATTTTGACCTTTGACCCCGAATAACTTTTGACGCACACATGGGATCGATGGGGACTTTTTAAACTTTATTTATGGTATACCCTAGCTCTCCACCAAAATTTGGCTCTCCGGCAATTTTTGTTATTTGAAATGTCTATATATACCGGGTTACTGGGGCTGTAGTTAGGTTTTAATTTCAGTATTTTATAAATGCTAGAATAGTCCACAGGGTGATGCGAACTTTGAGAAGAAGACACAGTTTGATTCGTACACCCGGTATACAATGACAGTTTGACTGTCTAGCAACAATATTATTACATCGATATTGTCAATGGATAAGGCTATAACGTGGTAAAAAATAACTTAAATCGAACAACAGGTTTAGGAAATTCGAAACTTCAAAAATTACCAAATTTTTAGTGGATCGATTTTTTTGCACCGGAGTGTAGATTCGTGATAATGATGTGACACTTTTACTCCTTTCACTTCTGTTTAAAATATATAGTTTTTGTTCAAAATCGATAAAACATTCCTTCTGTGTTTAATATAGCAGAGTAGAGACTCTCCTCTGCCATGTCACTAAATCTCACATTTAGTGTGAGATTTATTTCCTGACTATTTCGATAAAACCTCAAAAATGCAATTTGAATAATGCAAGCATACCACGGATAAACCACAGCCTGGATAATCTGCGCATGGATAATCGGGATTCTACTGTACTATACAGGAATAGCTTTAGTTTAAGGGGTCATATACGTTTCTCGAGCTTAAAATAGTGTAAATGTAATGATAAATTTACGAAAACTATTGGGCTAATTGATTTAATTTTTTTTTTAATTTTAAAGGTGGACTCTTATGGAGCATAAAACATATGTTAAAAGCAGTGGCGGCTGCTCAGGGTCGGCAGTGCCGACCCTCACATTTATGGACACACTATAGATTTTTTTGAATATTTAATTTAATCAGAGTTGATGATATTCGTTTCTGTGAAATAAAAAAAATATCTGTGAGATAATACAGACTAAATTTTATTCATTGTTTTTAAAAGAATTCGATCGATCCCATACGTTAAGTGATCCCTGTGCGCTGTGCGTAAGAGACTTTTCAAAATGCACCCGATTGCGATTGTGTGTTTTCGGCAAGCCGTCCCCAGATTGAAGATTTGCTTGTAATAAGAAGCTATGGAATATTAGCCGATGGGCAACCAATTATACATTTCCCGTATCTATTTGAATGGCAAGTACGGCAGAAGCCAATCTGCCGAGCGGTGATCTGCAAACGGTAGCAAGGCACGTAACTAGCCACATACCTTGCTATCGCGCCCGGGATAAAATTATGAAATAGGTAAATAGGTAGTTTTACGTCGTTTAATGATTGATATTGTAATTTTTTAAGTTGTTAGGAATTACCATTTAGGTGACAGGATGAATCGGAGGATTCGTTACATCAAGTTAATTACAGAGAACAAATAAAATTGTGTTTAACAAATTTTCTAATTTACTTTCTGACTCGAAGACATTTAGCGGCGTACCTAAAACAGCACAGAATGAAAGAATCAATTTAGTAGTTACATTTTGATGCTTTTCGGTAGAAGTAGTCGAAACTACTGATAGAGGTAACATATCATTCACAAGTATTGATTGTTCTTCGATACGCGTTACGTCTAATATTTATGAGAGATGTTTTCAGACGTGAGTAGAAGCCATAAGACAGAATATATTTTTGGTGTTTTAAGATATCAAAAATAAATTGGTAAGGCAAATTTATGACGGCGCTGCCTTGATGTCCGGTGAATTGTGTGGTCTCCAGGCAAAAGCTAAAACTATTGCACCAGACAAAACTATTATTTACTCACTGTTATAAGTCATTGACCTCTTTGACGATTCAAAATTTAAAAGTTACGCCAAAGAATTTTCAAAATATCTATTAGACAAGTTCATTAAAAATTATCCATCATTCTTTAATCAAATAAAATAAGAAAATGGATTAACAGGTTTATATGCTGATCCAAATATTTTCGGAAGGTGGGATCAGTTACAAAATATGTATAATTTTATATACTGCAATTAATTAGGTACAACAAACTGTTCCCGAAATTAATAAATTATTGTGCTCAAATGTGGGCAAATTCTGTCTCAAATGAACGGGATTTCTCTTGTCTCAAAAGTGTCAAAAAGTATTGTCGAAACACCATGAAACAAGGGAGAATGTCAAACTTGTCTCAAGTTTCAAATGTCAATAGAAAAAAACTTTTAAAATCTGTCCAAAGCAATAATAAGTTTTACAATGACGTTATACCTAACCTATTTTGCTACTTCGAAACAACATAGACTAAATATACTTAATTTATAAACAGGTTTAGGTTCCAAATTTATAGGAAAAAACAAAAAAATAACAAAACAAAAACCAAAAATCTCCTATGAAATTGAAGCCTTTTAATTAGATGGCATACCTATCTGAGGAGACAAAACCTTGCCGACCCTGCCCCTAAAGCCACGAGCCGCCACTGGTTAAAAGTTAATTAAAAATATGGCGGCTGCGTCCAGTGGCATAGAACGTGTTTTTTTTTTCATGTCAAATGGTGGGCATCATTCAGCTCGTAATATTTATCTGAAACAAAAATTGTTTATTTGTTATCATCTTTTAGAGTCATAGTTCTCGTGTGACGAGAGGAATTTAAGAAAAAAAAATTACGGAAATGGTTGAAATTAAAAAAAAAAAAAGTCGTAATTTTCACCAAAAAATTGTCTATTTTTTTATTGCTATTCGAAAATGGTTAAATTTAATCAAAAAAGCTCTCGTCACACGACAGTGAATCTAATTTAGAATATGTATGTCAAAAATGAAGTTAATCGGATGAACGGTTAAACAGTTATGATGCCCACCGTTATGAAAATGCTATTTCGAGAAAAACGCGTTTAAAGTTTTGCAAGAGTTTTTTTTAAACTTCGTCAATACATAATTCGAATATCGAACTCGTTCTGGTCTTAAAATGTTTCTAAGAGATGTACCTTTTAAAATAAGAAAATCGATTTTTTGAAGCCGAGAAACGTATCTATATGACCCCTTAAGTAGGTAAGTTGGATTTTTGCTCAGAATAAAAATAATTTTGTTAGGAAAAAGGTAATCTTCCCTTTGCTCTTTTTTCAATGGGTGTTCAGTGTTCATATTATGTTTATCTCTCTATAAATTTTTTATCTTGAATCATACCAGTATCAATTCCCTTCACAGATATGTCTTGCATAAGCATCTCCTACCAACCCTTTTGTCTGTCTTTCCTACTTCTATACCCCGTTTTGAAACTAGGACGAGTAATTCAAATTAATCTGCCATAATGCTTGTTTGTAATTGACATATTTATGAAATTTTGACACTATTGGCATTTCATAGGTTAATTAAGTTCTATCAGCAATTTTTGTGTTTTCTGCGTTATTCTTTTAATTTTTAGATTTTTAGTCTGCTTTTATATAAAAAGCAGTTGATTTTAGAACTCTTTAGCGACCTATTAGTATAATACATTCACTGGCACGACATAAAAAATGGGACATTTTTGATGGCTCGTATTTCCTAAACCTGTTGTCCGATTGAAGTGATTTTTTTAATATGTTATAGCCTTATTCTTTAACAATATCTCTGTAATAATATTGTTGCTAGACAGGAATTGTATACCGGGTGTACCAATCAAACTGTGTTTTTTTTTAAAGTTCGGAACACCCTGTGGAATATCTTAGCATTTATAAAATACTGAAATTAAAACCCAACTATAACCTCAGGCTTTCTTAACATTCTGTTTTTGGACTCATTCGCTTATGTGGGATAATAAAAAAGTTGGGTACTTTAACAACTAGCCCTGTACCTACTTCATAAATTCAGGGTGTTTCTAAATAAATGCGACAAACTTTAAGGAGTAATTCTGCATGAAAAAATAATGACCGTTTGCTTTATAAACATATGTATGCAAATGCTTCGTTTCCGAGATAAGGGATGTTGAATTTTTTCTTACAAATTGACGATTTATTTATTACCCTAAAACCGGTTGAGGTATGCAAATGAAATTTGGTGGGTCTTAAGAGAAAGTTATTGCGCATTTTTTGACGTACAATTAAAAACTTTATATTCACCATTGGCGTGCATACGGGTAACATGACCCGTATGCACGCGTACAATTAAACATTTTATATTCACCATTGCCGTGCATACGGGTAACATGACCCGTATGCACGCGTACAATTAAACATTTTATATTCACCATTGGCGTGCATACGGGTCATGTTACCCGTATGCACGCCAATGGTGAATATAAAATTTTTAATTGTACGCCAAAAAATGCGCAATAACTACCTCTTAAATCCTACCAAATTCCATTTGCATATCTCAACCGGTTTTAGAGCAATAAATAAATCGTCAGTTTGTAAGAAACAATTCAACAACCCGTATCTCGGAAACGAAGCATTTGCGGACATATGTTTACAAAGCAAACGGTCAATATTTTTTCATGTAGAATTACCCCTTAAAGTAAAGTTAAACACCCTGTATTGATCAAGAATATGGCTAGTTGTTAAAGTACCTAACTTTTTTATCATCCCATATAAGCGAATGAATCAAAAAGCAGAATGTTAAGAAAACCTGAGGCTATAGTTGGGTTTTAATTTCAGTATTTTATAAATGCTAGAATATTCCACAGGGTGTTCCGAGCTTTTAGAAAAAAAGACAGTTTGATTGGTACACCCGGTATACAATGAAAATTTATCTGTCTAGCTACAATATTATTACAGCGATATTGTTAAAGAACAAGGCTATATATAACATGTTAAAAAAATTACTTACATCGGACAACAGATTTAGGAAATACGAGCCATCAAAACGTGTCCGTTTTTCGTGCCGGTGAGTGTATAATACACTAGTCACAAAAAGTGTCGCATAATTTCTGTAACAGAAAGAAAGTTTAAATATAATCTTCGATTTTTAGCTGAATGTTACAATACTCGCCTATCGTCTTGTTACGCGATTGACTCTACTATTTTATTTATTTATATCTTTAGGCACTAAGTTTAATTTAAATAAAGGAAGACTTACTTATATTATTTTATTTACATCACTTATTTATTTTAATAATTACAAATAACACCAACTAACACATCTAATTTATTTACAACTCAAATTTATGATTTAATTAACTAAACATAATAACTTCGATAACTAATATATACATTTCATTAAATCCGATTCGAATACAATTATATCACGCGTCGCGGCTCGTTCATTGACTGACTGACTGCTGCTTAAAAATCATCCGCTTATATAGATACGGCTCTGCTTCGAGAACATTTGGAAGGCCTGAGGCAGGTCTCCGCCTATCATCGGGAAACTTCTGGATTAGCGGAGACATTACTCGTCGATGACGTGTCGCTGTTGTTTGTTGACTGCTAGGGGCAGGACCGGCCTCAGTTAGAAATTCGTCACAGTCTCCTTTAGGTATTTCCCATTACATTTTAAGTTTAAGCGTCTTTTTGCCGAAAAAAAAAAACAGTAAACAAAACGTTGTTGACAAAGAATATTTATTTTGGATATTTGTGTTTGAGAATTTGATGTGTGCACTACGTCTGCTTGATTTTTCAGAGGAGTTATTACAAAAAAATGAGTAATTTAACATCATAGGGGAGTGCATTTAGATTTTCACTTCGGAAAAAATCAAACAAGATAAAACTTTTTGTAATTTCATTAAGAAATGTTTAATAAACAACATATCAAAAAGTTCTACTCGAGAAGTGGGTGCTTCATTTTTTATTAAACAAATGAACAGCGAAGTTAGATGTTTTTTAAATAACTCCGAAAATATAATTTTTAGAAAAAAAACTGACTTGACCATTGAAAAATTCAGAAAATTTTCCAAAAAAAACCTTATATAAAGATTTTTCTAAAATTGAATCTCTAGCTTCTGTAATTTTTTATTTATAACGCTAAAGTCACCCTTCTCACACACATTGGCGTACTGTAAACTAGCGTTGGAAGAAGTGCACGGTTGAGTTTTTTAATGTAATTCTTTAACTAATGGATCAAAAGAAATTTTATAAATTGGACATGAAAGAAAATGAAATAAGCTATCTTATGGTTATGATAAAAAGAAATAAAATGTATGGACATAAGTACGGTGTGGGCGGAAATTGAGCCTTACATGAATTTTGTTTAAAAATGATTTAAAAATGTGTAACTAATACAATTTTACTTATAAAACTCTCAAATTTGCACAACTTACCTTTAAATCATCTTACCAAACGATGTTTCATTAAAAAAAATCTCAAAAATTTAATTAAAATAATACGATGTCTCAAAAAATGTAATTTTTGAAAACTTCGTAGTTTTACAGAATTCCCACCACTTTAAGACGGTATTACTCAAGTTTCAATAAATCTAATACAATTTTTTTGATATTTTTTTAAAGCTCAGGATGTAATCTTTAAAAAACACTAAATTATTTTAGTTTAAAAATGAAATAAACAATTTATTTTTGAGAAAACTAAGAAAGATAACAAAAATGTAATACAAAAACCGAAAATTACCAGCTGAAAATATGTATATACAGAGTGATCAAAACTTTTTTCTGTAAAGCTTACCTAAAATACATTTAATAATAAGCTTCAACAATAATAAATGTTCAACAAAAAAATTTTTTTTGAACTGCGGTAGTGGTTCGTTTTTCGCAGCTAAGTTCTTAATTTATTGTAAAAGAATCACATATTTTTGCTAGATACAAATCCGGATTATTAACGGTCCGGATTTTTGACGTCCGGATTATCGACGTTCTACTGTATATAGGTTTATCAAAGCTCTCAAAAATAAATATATGTAGAAATAAATACATTTTGTAAAGAAATTATGATTTTACAACTATTTTTTAAGTTTTTCGCCATTTTGGATCTGCCATTTTATAATTTAAATTATCAAAATTTGATTCAGGTTCAGCAACCTCTCAAAAATATCCACATATATGTAAACAAACACGTTTTATAAAAAAAATTCGGATTTTACAACTACTTTTTAAGGATTTTTAGGAAACAATCCGCCATTTTGAATCCGCCATTTTGAATTTGCAAATTGTAATGTCAGATTCGGGTTCAGCATAATCAAAACTAAGCTAAAAACATTTTTTATCAAAATAAAATGTTGAATTCACCCATATTCTTAACAATATTTATACAAAACAATTGTTATTGTTTAAACAATTAATAAACAATTAGCGGCGAAATTTGTGAGTAGAACTTTTTACTTTAACATTTTTATAAACTAACAAAAAAAGTTTTAGATATATATATAACCTTGTTTGATTTTTTCCGAAACATTGTATCTTTTCGTTCTAATTGCACTCCCCTATTAACCCGGTATATATAGACATTTCAAATAACAAAAATTGCCGGAGAGCCAAATTTTGGTGGAGAGCTAGGGTATACCATAACAAATAAGTTTAAAAAGTCCCCATCGATCCCATGTGTGCGTCAAAAGTTATTCGGGGTCAAAGGTCAAAATTTGAGATTTTTTGGATTTTTTTCGAAAACGGTAAGTTTTATCAAAAAAAAAAACTTAAACCAAAGTTGTAGATCTTAAAATTCTCTACAAAAATAGTCCTTACTATTTTTTTTCTAAGAGTTGCCATTCCTGAGATATCGCGATTCAAAGAGTCACATTATACCTGATATGCACACGTTTCCACACCACCTGTGAGGTAGTGCACTCGGCGCGTTTTTTTACCGTGGTTTCCCCTGTAGGCCTACTCCAGTAACTGTTTTGACAATTTTAGGATAATTTAAGGAAACAATACCGGTCAAGTTCTAGATATTACCTTATTATTGATATTGATTATTGATATTGCTATTGATTATTAGGTTAACTATTGTTTTGATTTCTTTAGATATTTTAATCAGATTCATATTCTTGAAAGTCTACTTCAACAGTCAAGTCTTCTTCGATTTCATCTTCTTCCTCTTGCTGGATGTTCAAAAATTGTTCAAATGTGTCATTGGTCTCTTCATTAAAATCACAGGAGTCTTCCTCTGTTGTATTAAACAGGACATTTGAGCAAGACTGACTTTGGCAGTTGGTACACGCTAGAGAACACAGCAACCCGACTTCTTTACATCCACATTTGGCACTACAACCTTTTTTGCAATTGCAAAAAATAGTGTTAAGGAGTTTATCATTGCCTAGCCATGTTTGAACTTGATAATATACTCGATACAAATGTTGAAAAGCAGATGCTGATGTTGGAGGAAGACATGATAGTTGTACTTGTTTCTTGTTTCGCGTATTTTTTACAAAAGTTAAGTATCGGTATTTATCAAGACAAATAATTTTTTTGGAGCTCCATAAACCGCAAGAAGAAAGCGAATTCCTTCCGTAATTATTGTTTGCGGTGTAGAATCAAGTTCTGTAAAAAATTTACAGCAGTCAGTCAAATCTCTTTTTTTTTGAATAATTTAAGTACTGACGTTTTGCCTTTTTTTTACATTGCGGACGTAGTGTCGCAGCCGGTTACCGCATGTAAAAATAAAATGTACTTTTGGCATTTGGGATAAGCCGATAAACTATTCGAAGAATATATCACTGTTCGCTGTTGAGCCCTTCCAGGTTTCAGAAAATAAATAACTTTATCTACTGGAGTCCTTGCAGTAATATAATCAGCACCAACAAATCAACATCTTCACCAACTACAATTGTTGTGTTTGTTGCCTTAAATTTTTCAATTGCTGTCTCAATTATAAGGACATCTGCGTCATTTTTAGCTTGTTTCACTTCAATATTCAATATGTAAAAGTTTATTGCAAATAAAGCAAAACTGAAACATTTTTAAAACTATAAAATTGTACAAATAACGGTAACGGTACTAAATGGTAGACGCTTGTAATAAGTATTTATATTCACTTGAACTGAACCTTTAGCACTAAAAGAAACAGATAATATTATGAACCAGACCTACGGACAATACTGTAGCCATTGCCTATAATAGACAATCTGTTCTTTTTTAAACAATGGTATAGCCAAATGTTTTTCAAGGCCACGTGGATAGAGGAAATTCAGTTTGGGACTGATTACCTTTTGAAGAAATATTTTCAGAATAGTATAATATCCTATATAAAAGAGACACAAATAGGCATTTATACTTGTCTTAAGGGCCACATATGTATATACGTGGCTTATATGTGCATATAATGTATAAAGTAACTTTTAAAATCGCGATATCACAGGAATGGTAACTCTTAGGAAAAAAATTGTAAGGACAATTTTTGTAGAGAATGTTAAGATCTACAACTTTGGTTTGAGGTTTTTTTTTTTGATAAAACTTACCGTTTTCGAAAAAAATCAAAAAATCTCAAATTTTGACCTTCGACCCCGAATAACTTTTGACGCACACATGGGATCGATGGGGACTTTTTAAACTTTATTTGTTATGGTATACCCTAGCTCTGCACCAAAATTTGGCTCTCCGGCAATTTTTGTTATTTGCCAAGTATTTTGATGTCTAAGTTGACCGGATTATATCAGAACAAGCAGCCCAAATTGTAGCTTGAATATTGGAGATAGACGATCGTATTCATGATTGCATAGTTTCATTGCATTGTTCATGATTGCATTCATGATTGAATAGTTTCTTCTCTAAAAAAGATCACAGAAGATGGACGTGGAAAAGCCCAGATGGTAAGACCAGAAACGAGATAGACTACATAATCAGTGACAAAAAATATATATTCAACGATGTCACAGTCCTTAATAGCTTTACCACAGGCAGCGATCATAGAATGGTAAGAGCCAAACTAAAATTAGACTTAATAACAGAAAGATCCAAAATCATTAGGAAGAAAGCCAACCCAATATGGATTGACCCAACGAATTTAAATGAATACCAAGGCAATATCAATAAAATCCTACAACAAAATGAATGCATGAATAATGTAGATGCCCTAAACGAAAATATCGTAGAAGCTATTCGAGAGGCTCAAGTAAAATGCTGTCCTAAAAGAAGCCAAGACGAAAAAATAACCATTGAAACAAAGCAACTAATGGAAACTAGAAGAAAAATCAAAGAAAACGAAAGCACTGACGAAGAAGAACTGCGAAAAATAAACAAAGAAGTATCAAAAGCTATAAGGAAAGATTTAAGGAAATTTAAGAATGAAAAAGTCCAGCGGACTATAGAAGAGAATAAAAGTCTGAAAGTCCTGAGAAGGCGGCTAAACAATGGAAAATGCGAAATACACAAACTAAAGAACAAAGAAGGAGTCCCCACATCAAATAGAGAAGAACTACTACACATAGTTGAAGACTTCTATCAAGAACTATATACAAGCCAAAGAGAAGACCAAAAGAATTTAGAAGCCGCTGCATCACGCAAAGTTATCAACCAGGGTTCAGAGCTCATGCCAGAGATCACACTAAGCGAAATCCAGGACGCAATGAAAAGGATGAAAAACAACAAAGCGCCAGGAGAAGATGGAGTCGTAATAGAAGCTATAAAGATGGGTGGACGTGTCCTTCTCAACCAAATAAAAATTTTGTTTAACCTTTGTCTAACAGATTGTTGCATACCGGAAACATGGAACAATGCAGTAACAATTTTACTACACAAGAAAGGAGACAAGGCGCACCTAGAAAACTATAGACCAATCAGCTTATTGAACCACATCTATAAAATGTTTACCCGAATAATTACGACAAGACTAGAAAAAAAGTTAGATTTCTACCAACCCCGAGAACAAGCTGGATTCCGCTCAAAATTCGGAACGAACGATCACCTACAAACAGTAAAAACCTTAATAGAAAAGTCGATAGAATATAACAAACCACTGGTACTTATCTTCGTAGACTTTCACAAAGCCTTCGACACTGTGGAATTAGACAGCATTATAACTGCTCTGAACAATAGTAGAATAGATTACCGGTTTACAAAGATAGTGCAAACATTATACCAAAACGCCACAATGCGTGTAAAACTACATGATACTACCAGAGAAATTCATATCAAGCGAGGTGTGAGACAGGGCGACACTCTCTCACCTAAATTATTTATAGCGGTCCTCGAATACGCCTTTAAAATGCTAAAGTGGGAAAATAGAGGAATAAAGATAGATGGAGAAATGCTCAATCATCTGCGTTTTGCCGACGATATAGTACTTATTACCGAAGATCTGGGTGAAGCACAACAAATGCTACTAGAATTAGAAAACGTGTCTTCAACAATAGGTCTAAAAATGAACATCAGTAAGACCAAATTTATGACAAATTTAGTTCCCAGCGAACATCTAACCATCCAAAATCAAGTGGTAGAATTGACAGAAAAGTACATATATCTCGGTCATGAAGTCAGAATAGGCAAGGACAATCAGACCTGCGAATTTCAACGACGAATAACACTTGCTTGGGCGGCGTATGGATCACTAAGAGACATCTTTAAGAGCAACATCCCGACAGCTATGAAACGGAAGACATTTGACCAATGCGTTCTTCCTATTATGACATACGGAGCAGAAACTCTCACGCTCACAAAAACAACAGCACTAAAAATGCGAGTGGCACAAAGGCGCATGGAAAGATCGATTCTCGGCGTGACAAAAAAAGACAAAATAAGGAACCAAGACTTAAGGAAAAGAACAGGTATCACTGATGTCGTTGAACGTATAGCCAAGCTGAAATGGAATTGGGCAGGTCACATAGCGCGACTGAAAGACTCACGATGGACCAGAAAACTAATTGACTGGCGCCCAAGAGAAGACAAACGCAGCAGAGGACGACCACCAACACGCTGGATGGACGACATTAAACGAATATCCAAGAAATGGCAACAAGAAGCACAGAACCGTGAAGAGTGGCGAAGAATGGGAGAGACCTATGTCCAGCAGTGGACAGAAGAGGTTGTATGATGATTCATGATTGCTGCGATCGCCCATCTCCAATTATAGTCCAGGGTAATAAGGATTTTCTCGGAACACTTAAAGATCCAGGTAGCTGACTACTTTTATAGTTATTGTAGACCTATAGGAAGAAAACCTACCTGTTCCCTGCCTAGAGTTCGCGTCCGTTTTTTAATTATTAACAATTTAGTGCAAAATCGCGATTTTTTCGATTTTTTGCACTCCATTCAAAAACTAAATAGTTGACATAAAATTACAAAATTCAGTTTTTTAGAACATTGAAAAACCTTCAAAATGCCGATTTTTGAAAGTTAAAAAGTTAATTTGTTGCTACGCAAACTGGAAAATAAGTGAAAATCGTTATATGTTAATAATTTTTACTAAAACTACCTTAGAACTTTAGTGTTTCACCCAAAGTTGGATATTGGGGTACTTAACAAACCCTCAAAATTTGAGACCGATCCATTAATTAGTTTAAGAGTTATTCTATTTGTTTATCCCAGAGACCTTTATTTTGCAATAAGATAAGACAGAAAATAATGAAGATAGAGCAATTCTGAGTATGCCAAATGAAAGTAGAAGAGTGATAGTATCAAAATGTATTAAAGAAAGGTAAAAAAATAATTAACAGTCAAAAATCCTAATGCCAAATTTTTAAAATTTTGTAGTTTATAAACATTTAGAATAACTTTAAAAATGTCCGTAGAAACAATATTTTTATATATTCGAAAAGATAGTATTTTAACACGAATTTTCAAATAAAAAAATGAGCCTGGGCTCATTTGGGACAAAGTTAGCCATATGTTTTTTTAATTCACAGCTAATTTGTTTATAATAATTAAGGAATCTCATTAATGCCATTTTAAAGAATGGGATTTGTATTTTTTCTTAAAAAATGTGCACAAACATTATACCTTCACAGCACCCTCTACGATTTTTCAAAAATGTAGTGCAAACGATTACTAGGGGGAACCTACAAATCCAGCGAGTTAAAATACCGAAATAGCAATTTCAAACGAATATAATTTGCTGTATCTCCGGATCAACTCAATGGATTTTGATCTTTCTTTTTTTAATTGGTATGTAATTTTTACGTACATTACAAATATGCAATTTGTTTATAAATTTATTAATTAATAAACAGTATAATTTGTTTTAACAATTCTTGAAAAAATATTTTTTTACAAAAATTTATTTTTTTTAATAATAGTGTCACAGTCCTGTCGCCAATGGGGGTACAACGGCCTCCTTAATTCAGATGGACTTACCCAAGTTTTTTTATGTATTTTGACCCGTAGAACACGAATTTTTTGGGTAACAGTCGATCCGGATGTCGATAAGATTGATAAAACAAAACATTTTTTTGTATTTTTTGGGTCATTCTAAGCAAAAAATGTTTTTTCAAGTTTTTTCGTAGGATGCATAGTTTTCGACATAAACGCGGTTGAACTTTCAATAAATCGAAAAATGGCAATTTTTGAACCCGAATGACTTTTGATTGAAAAATAAAATAGCAATTATGCTTACCGCAGTTGAAAGTTCAAGTCAAATTCTATCGCTTTTGATTACTTTCATTGCTAAAAATTAATTTTTTTATTGTTAAACAAAGCTATAAACACATAGTGATTGAATGATGTTTTCAATGCCATTCTCATTTGAAATCGAATGAGTTGGCGCGCATACAGAATTTCTACGTAGATTACGTACATTAAAACGCATGCATTGGGCACGGGAAACACTATGTGTTTATGGCTTTGTTTAACAAATAAAACCTTAATTTTTAGCAATACAAATAATCAAAACCGATAGAATTTGACTTGAACTTTCAAATGCAGTAAGCAGAATTGCTATTTTATTTTTTAATCAAAAGTTATTCGGGTTAAAAAATTGCACTTTTTCGAATTTTTTGAAAGTTCAACCGCATTTATCTCTAAAACTATGCACTATGCATCCTACGAAAAAACTTGTAGGATCATTTTTTGCTGAGAATCACCCAAAAAGTACAAAAAAATGTTTTGTTTTGCGAAAAATCGCTGTTATGTAATTCCTCAAGTTCTTTGTTTAACAAACTTATCGACATCCGGATCAACTGTTACCCAAAAAATTCGTGTTCTACGGGTCAAAATACATAAAAAAAAAAAGATGAAAAAGATGATAATTTTTTTTTTTAAATCTTTTAGTAATATTTTAATATTTTCTAAATATTATTAATAATGCTATTAGGATAGAAAACTTCATCTTTTAATTGCCAGATGACGCTAGTCACCTAATATTTTCACTTCAGTTGCAATGGGTGGGAAAACCTCTCAGTACGGATCAATTGGGATATGGAGAACAAGCCTACGTTCTTTCCGATGAGGCTCCAATAAGAGCCGAAAATCGCGATTCAATGGACTGGACTGTGCTCCGTATTCTAATTGAAAAGTAAGATTGTTTTGCCTTCGCATTGCAACTGAATTAAAAATAAAATTTTTATTTTATTTTACATAAAAAAAACTTGGGTAAGTCCATCTGAATTAAGGAGGCCGTTGTACCCCCCTGGCGACAGGACTATCATTAATGATCACAAAAAAAGTTAAAGTACACTTTAATAAATAAATGATTTTTATTAGATAATTATTTATTGAAGATAATTTATTTATTAAAGTATACCTTCAATTTTTCTATGATTAATAGGGATAGTATGATTAAAATCATGGATTTTTGGGAAAAAATTATTTTTTCAAAAATCGTTTAAACAAATTAGACTGTTTCTTAATTAATAAATGTCTAGACAAATTGCATATTTGTAATGTACAGAAAAATTACATACAAATTAAAACAAGAACGATCAAAATATATTCAGTAGATCCCGAGATATAGAAAATGATAGTAGTTTTAAGTTGCTTTTTTTAGTTTTTGAACTCGTGCATTTGTCGGCTCCCAGCTCCCCCTTCACTTACCACGACTAGTTACCAATTGAACTACATTTTTAAAAATTTGTGTAAAATACCAGCTTTTCTAATTTGTAAAATGATTTTTTCTACGGACAATATTTTTGAAGTTATTCTAAATGTTATATAATTTTTTTATCGTTTTTTAGTACATTTTGATAGTATCAGTTTTCTACTTTCATTTGTCATACGCAGAATTGCCTTATCTTCATTATTTTCTGTCTTATGTTATTGCACAATAAAGGTCTCTGGGATAAACAATTAGAATAATAGTCCTGTCGCCAGGGGGGTACAACGGCCTCCTGTATTCAGATGGACTTACCCAAGTTATTCTTATGTATTTTGACCTGTAGAACACGAATTTTTTGGGTAACAGTTGATCCGGATGTCGATAAGATTGTTATAAACCAAGAAGTTGAGGAATCACATAACAGCGATTTCTCGCAAAACAAAACAGTTTTTTGTATTTCTTGGGCCATTCTAACAAAAAAATGTTCCTACAAATTTTTTTCGTAGGATGCATAGTTTTCGAGATAAACGCGGTTGAACTTTAAAAAAATCGAAAAATTGCAACTTTTGAACCCGAATAACTTTTGATTAAAAAATAAAATAGCAATTCTGCTTACCGCATTTGAAAGTTCAAGTCAAATTATATCGGTTTTAATTATTTGTATTGCTAAAAATTATTATTTTATTGTTAAAAAAAGCTATAAACACCTAGTGCTTGAGTGATGTTTTTAATGATTTCTCATTTAAAATCGAACGAGTAGGTAGAAGAGGTAAAAGTGCAAGCGAGGCTATTTCTACGTAGCATGCATTAAAACGCATGTATTAGGCACGGGAAACACTATGTGTTTATAGCTTTTTTTAACAATCAAAAAATAAATTTTTAGCAATGCAAATATTCAAAACAGATATAATTTGACTCAAACTTTTAAAAACGGTAAGCAGAATTGCTATTTTATTTCTTATTCAAAGGTTATTCGGGTTCAAAAATTGCAATTTTTCGATTTTTTGAAAGTTCAACCGCGTTTATCTCGAAAACTATGCATCCTACGAAAAAACTTGTAGGAACATTTTTTGGTTAGAATGACCCAAAAAATACAAAAAATGTTTTGTTTTGCGAGAAATCGCTGTTATGTAATTCCTCAACTTCTTTGTTTATAACAATCTTATCGACATCCGGATCAACTGTTACCCAAAAAATTCGTGTTCTACGGGCCAAAATACATAAAAAAAACTTGGGTAAGTCCATCTGAATTAAGAAGGCCGTTGTACCCCCCCCCCTGGCGACATGACTATAACTCTTAAACTAATTAATGGATCGGTCTCAAATTTAAAGGGTTTGTTAAGTACCCCAATACCCAACTTTAGGTGAAACACTAAAGTTCTAAGGTAGTTTTAGTAAAAGTTATTAACAAATAACGATTTTTACTTATTTTGCAGTTTGCGTAGCAACAAATTAATTTTTTAATTTTCAAAAATCGGCATTTTGAAGGTTTTTTAATGTTCTAAAAAATTAAATTTTGTAATTTTATGTTAACTATTTAGCTTTTGAATGGGGTGCAAAAAATCGAAAAAATCGCGATTTTTGCACTAAATTGTTAATAATTAAAAAACGGACGCGAACTCTAGGCAGGAAACAGGTAGGTTTTCATCCTATAGATATACAATAACCAAAAAGTAGTCAGCTACCTGGATCTTTAAGTGTCCCGAACATGGTCTATTTCTAGCTTATTAACCTGGAGTATTAAAGCTACAATTTTGGCTGCTTGTTCTGACGTTAAATTACTCATTTTTTGTAAGAACGCACATCCTCATTGAAAAATCAAGCAGACATAGCACACAGATCGAATTCTCGAACACAAATGTCCAAAATAAATATTCTGTTTTAACAATGTTTTGTGTACTGTTTTTTTTTGCAAAAACCCGCTTCAACTTGAAACGTATGGGCTATTCCACGAATACGCCTGTCTTGGATTATCGCGACAACGAATATTTTAGTGTGCAACATAATAGTCCTGTCGCCAGGGGGGGTACAACGGCCTCGTTAATTCAGATGGACTTACTCAAGTTTTTTTTATGTATTTTGACCCGTAGAACACGAATTTTTTGGGTAACAGTTGATCCGGATGTCGATAAGATTGTTATAGACCAAGAACTTGAGGAATCAAATAACAGCGATTTTTGGCAAAACAAAACAATATTTTGTATTTTTTGGGCCATTTTAAGTAAAAAATATTTCTACAAGTTTTTTCGTAGGATGCACAGTTTTCGAGATAAACGCGGTTGAACTTTAAAAAAATCGAAAAATTGCAATTTTTGAACCCGAATAACTTTTGATTAAAAAATAAAATAGCAAGTCTGCTTACCGCATTTGAAAGTTTAAGTCAAATTATATCGGTTTTGATTATTTGCATTGGTAAAAATTTATTTTTTTATTGTTTAACAAAGCTATAAACACGTAGGGTTTCCCGTGCTTTTACATGCGTTTTAACGCATGTAACGTAGAAATAGTCTTGATTGCACTAGTACCTATTCTACCTACTCGTTCGATTTTAAATGAGAAATCATAGAAACATCACTCACGCACTAGTTGTTTGTAGCTTTGTTTAGCAATAACACAATAAATTTTTAGCAATGCAAATAATCAAAACCGACATAATTTGACTTGAACTTTCAAAGGCGCTAAGCAGAATTGCTATTTTATTTTTTAATCAAAAGTTATTCGGGTTTAAAAATTGCAGTTTTTCGATTTTTTGAAAGTTCAACCGCGTTTATCTCGAAAACTGTGCATCCTACTAAAAAACTTGTAGAAATATTTTTTGCTTAAAATGACCCAAAAAATACAAAATATTGTTTTGTTTTGCCAAAAATCGCTGTTATTTGATTCCTCAAGTTCTTGGTCTATAACAATCTTATCGACATCCGGATCAACTGTTACCCAAAAAATTCGTGTTCTACGGGTCAAAATACATAAAAAAAATTTGGGTAAGTCCATCTGAATTAACGAGGCCGTTGTACCCCCCCTGGCGACAGGACTATAAGAAGTGCAAAAATAAATGGCTCTAATAATTATTGTTCCAATAAACAACAATGTATTTTGCAATTTACTTTCGTTCTTCATAATTTGCACAGTAAAATATTCGTTGTCGCGATAATCCAAGACAGGTGTATGTTCGTGGAACAGGGTATAATGGATTTGTAGACCCCTAAAAGAGATGATAGACGAGTATCAACATTCTGCTAAAAATGAAAAATTATTTTTAAACTGTTTTTTGACTCCTAAACGATGCTCCGATGGTCCGACGCTCTTATAGGGCATAAGGACAACGAGAAGAAGAAAAAGAAACTGTTTTTTGTTTCAAAAGTTATGCGATATTTTTTGTGATTACAGTGGAACCTCGATAACTCCGATTAATCGGGACCGCGGCCGATCCGGTTATCGAAAATCCGGGTAAGCCGGACAATATGGTAAAAATTAATAAAATACGGTATACTTACAGATAACCTCCATTATAATTACAAAAACATGAAACACATATGCACAGTACACATCTAAATTATAGTCGATTCGCTAATCTGAGACACAACTGTCTACACTACAATCACAATAAAAATGCACTATATAGAAATGAACAAACCAAGACACGTTGAATGCCCTAGGGGCACTCCCAAATCATGATTTGGAAGTGCTCCTCGTGCTTGTTTATTTCTAGTGCATCTTTATTGTGATTTTAGTGTAGACAGTTGTGTCTCAGATTAGCGAACCGACAATACGTATAGTTGTATAGAGTGTAGAGTTTTGTTCTTGGTAAAAAACTCAGTCATACTGTAGATGTACCGACACCATATGATGCTGCAATAAATTGATTTTAAAGATTCGCCTTTATCAATCCTACCTAATGCTTCTAGTTTCTTTTCCATTGTCACTACAACATTTTTACGTTTTGTTGCCATTACGTAGACAAAAAACACGCAAACACAATCTGAAGCACGATTACAGAACGGAAGTGAACAATACGACTATACTACACACAATACGGTTACAAGGAACAATGTTGTTATTTAAGAACAGACTAAGACCATTGTTTTAAAAAAGAATTTTTTAAATAGTCTTTTAGTCTATTTTAAACAATGCTAAGACAGTTTGATATAAATAAAGGAAAAGGAATACAGACAGGTGTCTGTTCTTTCCGATAAACCGAGACGGTCGCTCTGCCGCCGTGTGCCATGAATCATTTTTACTATCGTATAGTTCAAATTACACAAATACATACACATTATCTCTCAAATATTATTTTGCCTACATACATTTTTATTTGATAAAATTGTTAAATTGTTTATTTGTTAAAATGTTTGTCTGATGAAAATCGGTCCGGGTTAGCCGGACTTCCGGGTTATCGGGGGCCGACTTATCGGGGTTCCACTGTATTCTATTTATGGATTACCGTCGAAGGCCGACATGATCAACCATAAAATAAGATGTATTTGGTGATTTTTCTAGTGACTTTCTTGGGTGTGAATCTGTCGTTTTAATTTACTCCTCCTGGTTTAAAAACAAAGCATAATTGATGAAAATGGATCGTTTTAATAAGGCGACCCTATTATCTCTCCCTGTGTTCCATCCTGAGCATCTGAGTATGTCCACAGTATAAAATCTTAGTTTGATATCTGTTTTGTTTTAGTTGGTAGCCATGGATAATTCGGAAGTTATGAAAAAGTCCCGTGTAGATTTATCGTCACTACCAACAAGACAGTATTTAGATCAAACTGTAGTGCCTATATTGATGAACGCACTTTCTTACCTTGCCAAAGAAAGACCTGATGATCCAATTGCTGCCTTAGCTTCTTTTTTGATGAAGAACAAAAGTACATACGAATCTAACTCAGACAACTCACCATCCAATACTGAAATGACTAATGTCGAAGAAAAATTATAATTTATTAGATAACTTTTATGCAGACTTTACATTTTAATTTTAATTGATATAATAAATTTTCTTTAGAATAATATTCTCTTTTTTGTGGATTGAGCCTTTCGCGGTTTCACCTTAATTTGGCTTGTACTAAGACATGCATGGTTTAATCTTTGAGACAAGCATATGACTACTGGCAGGATCAACCAGGGAGCTGTTGTATTAACTACTCGAAAAGAACGAAATAGATCAGTGTACAATTAAGCTATGTACATACAGTGATTAGCGCGCTAATAACCGGCAAAAGATGGAAAACATAATACATTGTGAAATAAATAGAGATGTACTTAAGTATTTCGGTTAAGTAGTACTTGAAAACATTAAATTTAAGTATTAAGTAGTTACTAAGTAGTAGTACTAAGTATTAAGTAACCGATTTGTGTACTTACAGTACCTACAATTAAAATATTTGGTGCTTAAATATCGAGTTCAAGTACAAGTACTGACACATTTGTTCTAAGTACTTGTGCAAAAGTGAAGAAACTCATATAAAACAGTAACATTTCATTGAAATTAGGGATTTGAACACTTAAATATTAGATATTTGCAGTACTGTTGTATGAAATGGAGAGTTGGATGTTTAAAACAAGAAGATATAAATAAATTACAATAATTTGTCTGAAAAATAAATGAACATACTCAGAATAACGGGGATATTTTATTATAATAATATTTATTTGTCGGATACGGGAAACCTAGCTGATTAGTTCTAAAGGACGAAATAACAATGTTTTTTAAAATTATTAGAAAATAAAATAAATGAATTATAAGATAGTGTGTAAAAATAATAAATGACATTTATTCTACAATAAAAATTCTATTATTCTTAATTAACTACTAAACTTTGCAGATTATAGGGTTTAAATAATACTACCTTTATATGAATTTATAATAATAAAAATGAACTTTATTCCAGAAATTTTAGATGTTCCCAGAATATCAAATATTTATCATCTGTTCATGAACCTAATTTGTATTCAAATTCTACTTGTCGAAACATGATTACCACACACCACATTCAATCGAAAACACTGAAGAATATTTGCAGTAATCAAGAACTTTTCGTGAAGGGTTTAAGTACATTTAGAGTACTTAAGTATTTTTTAAATTGCAAGTAAAAATATACTTAAAATAAATTTAAGTACAAGTATTTGTCGGAATACTTAACAGTTCAAGTACCAGTACACATATTTCTTAAAGTACTTAGAGTAAAGTACCTACTTATGTACATTTTTTAAGTACTGTCGGTAATCAGTACCGCACCTCTGATTACATTACATAGTTTCCCACCTTAGACGTATCGGAGGAGTATGCATAGACACAGGGCTGTTTTATCCATTAGGCAATATAGGCAGTTGCCTGGGGCGGCAAATTATAAGAGGGCGGCAAAAATACTGTACAAAAAATATTTGTATATAAAAATTGAAATTGAATAACATTTACGTTAGTACATCCATCAATGGAATATAGGTGGGCATTCATTTCTAGAAAACTAATTGCATTTTCTTAACACTATTCATTCAAAAAGGACAGAAGTTGTAAATTTAGGAATTATTGGGACGTCGGCAGCACCGCAAAGGCGACGGGCGCACTGTTCTATACTTTTTTTAAACTCGATCCTTTTGGGTTATTCGTGGTTGAAAATTTGCCATTTTCATTGAAAAATGTCGCCTTTTCGGACGGTTTTTTGCGAATACCTTAAAAACTATGAAAATAATTTTATAAAAATTACGAAAAAAACTCTATAAAACATTTTTGTAGCTTATGAAAAATCAAAGAGATTCGTTCCTTCATGTCTTCTAGTGATAACATAAAAGGAGATATAAGGTGAAAAGACATTTTTTTGTGCATGCTCAAATCGGTGTGTTCAACTTAATAACAGAGAAATTGTCGATTTTAAGGGTATAATGCTATCAATATCTTTTGTAAGTACTACCTGAAAAGACCTGGTACTAGTACACTTTAGAAGACCAAAATTAAGCATTTTCTCAAGATTTTTTTTCTCAGAACCTTGATTAGAAATTTTTTTTTTTTATTTATTTATTTATTGCTTATTTACAATCTACTTCAATACAGTAATAAGTAAATATAATGTATGTTGTTGGCTTGTGGCAGGTGTCGTCCATTGACGACTCTCTGGAATTTACCTAGCAGCTAGGTCTTCTGGCCAAAGTCTTTTCAGACGTCTGTCAACCAGTAGGGGGTTGAATAATTCATCTATGAGATGGTTTGGATGGTCTGCGCTGCGATTCATGTACCTTCTGGAGTGGTCAGCAATCACATCATTGATGAAGGGGATGTTGAGGTCTGCATGAAGGGTTTGGTTTGACACATACCATGGGGCTTTAGCTAACATACGAATAGTTTTTGACTGGAATGTCTGTAGTATTTTGGTGTTGGATGGTTTGCTACAGCCCCACAGCTCGATTCCGTATGTCCACACTGGTTTGAGTATTGTTTTATAGATGGTCAGTTTGTTTTCTAATGAAAGTTGCGATCTTCTGTTGATTAGTCAGCTCATATTTTTAACTTTTAGGTCGAGGTGTCGTCGTTTGGCTGCAATATGTGATTTCCAAGTAAGTTTTTCATCTAGATGAAGGCCCAGGTACTTCTGTTTTTATTGGTATAGGTGAATTATTTAGGTGTAGTTGTGGACATCTAATTCTTCGATTTGTGAAATTTACTTGACAAGACTTGTTTGTGTTGACGTTTATTTTCCAGCATTTAAGCCAGTCTTCTAGTTCATTGAGATGATTTTGCAATTTGTTAAATGCTAATATTTCGTTGATGTCTGATGCTAGTATACCAGTGTCATCCGCAAATGTTGCCATTAGTGTATTTTCGCTAATAGGAATATCAGCAGTGAAGATTTGGTAAAGGAATGGGCCAAGTACACTGCCTTGAGGTACTCCGGATTTTATTTGGTGGTAGTTGGATAGAGTACCTTCGTATTTAACTTGGAAGTATCTGTCGGACAAGTATGATTTAAGGAGGAGGTAGATTTGGTCAGTTAGCTGAGTTTTTATTTTAAAGAGAAGATCCTCGTGCCACACTCTATCAAATGCTTGCTGTATATCGAGAAATGCTGATAGACATATTTGTTTCCCTTCTAGGCTCTCTTTTATTTTGTTGACTAATCTATGGCACTGTTGTATGGTTGAGTGATTTGAGCGAAAACCAAACTGATGATCTGGGATAAGGTTTTCTATAGGTATTATTGTTTCTATTCTGTTAAGAATTAACCTTTCGAATACTTTTGATAAAGTCGGAAGGAGACTTATTGGTCTGTACGAACTGGCTTCAGTTAGAGGTTTACCAGGTTTAGGTATCATTATAATTTGTGCATACTTCCATTGCACTGGAAAATAACATAGTCTCAGGAGGCTATTAAAAATAATGGTTATTAAGACGACACCTTTTCTTGGGAGTTTTTTTAAGATTTCGCCAGTTATGAGGTCAAATCCTGGAGCTTTATGAGGGTTAAGCAGGTTGATTTCGTTACGGACTTCATTTGGTGAGAAGTATTTTAGTGGTAATGATAGCTGACAGGGTGCATTGAGGAAGTCTCTAATTTTCTCGTCGTTAATATCGTTGGCCTCTGGGGTGGAGAAGACGGTTGATAGATGTTCTGCAAATCTGTTGGATTTTTCTATATCTGATCGAGCCCAGGCTCCATCATTTTTTCTAATTGGTGATTTCATTACTACCGGCTTTTTGAATTTCTTTGTGGCTTTCCAAAGAGAGTTGTCGTCAAGAGAAAGGTTTGTGACATATCTTTCAAAGGATTCGTTTTTGGCTGTTTGGATAGCGGAATGAAGTCTGTGTGTGAGTCTGTTAAGATTTGTTTTATCTATCGCGTTTCTTGTTCTTTGCCATTTGTGACGGGCTCTTCTCTCTTCTACTAGTGTTCTAATATGGAGGGGTATACTATACCTTTCATCGATGGTTTTTTCCTTTACAGGAGTAGCTTTCCAAGCGGCCTGTTGTATTTGTTCCGTTAAATATTTTACAGCTTCTTCAATATCGTTTTTGTGCTTGAGTCGAATGTCAAGAGATATTTTATCATTTATTTCTTCTTTGAATTGAACCCAATTCGTGTTACTGGAACATAGCCTTGGTGCAGGAGTTTTCCAAATTATATTGGTACTTAAGGTAATCAAGATGGGACTGTGGTCCGAATGGAGATCAAAACTGGGGGTGATGTCGCTGTGTATTTCAGGTATTCCCTTAGTTATAGCAAAGTCTAACAGATCAGGAATTTTGTTGTTATCAGTGGGCCAGTATGTGGGGGTACCAGTTGTTAGGTATTTCAGGTTATTATCTTGTATGATCTTTAATAGATTTCTGCCTTTTGGAGATATCAGTCTTGCTCCCCAGGTTGTATGTTTTGCATTCCAGTCCCCTGCCACTAGGAAATGTGAGCCAAGTTGTTCAAAAAACTCTCTGTATTCCTCCAGATTGATGGTGTGGCGTGGTGGGCTGTAGATAGAAGCTATTGTTAGTGGAAAGGTGAGCGCATGTACTTTTATGATAGTACTCTGAATTTTGTTGGTGATATATGGAGCAAGTTCGTAGTGTTTTATAGCTGTACGAATTATTACAACTGAACCAGCATGGGCTGTTCCATCTGGATGGTTTGCGTAATAGACAGAGTAGTGTGGAATTTTTATAAAAGACCTCTCAGTTGTGTGACTCTCGGATATAAGTAGGATGTCTATTTTGTTTAATTTTAGAAATAGTATAATTTCTTGCACATGGTTTGTTAGACCATTTGCGTTCCACTCTGCTATTCTAAGTGAGTTAGCCATTACGACGTTCTATTTATCACTGTTGTAAGCATGCTTAGTATCATGCTGTTTTGGTTTATCAATTGTGCAAACATATTTTTAAATTCGTTGAGGAACTCTGTAAGTTTATTTGAAAGGTCTGAATTATTGTTGTTGTCTTGTGAAGAAGTATTAGTTGCTGCAACTTGAGCATATGTTACATGTGATTGGTGTATGTGGTGAGCATTAGTGTTATTATTATTTAGGCTTGCAACTCTAGGTATAGGAATGCTGCTTGTTATATTTTTGTTTTTCGAATTGACTAGGTCTTTATATATAGCACATCCTTTATAGTTTGCTGGATGATTGCCATTACATAAGGCACATGTTGCTGGTGTGTCGCGTGCTTTTTTGCAGGTTTTTGTGTCATGTGATCCTCCGCATTTAACACAGGCGAATGGCCTTAGGCAGTAACTTTTTGAATGCCCGTATTTTTGACACCTTGTGCATTGAACTATTGTATTTTTTATTCTAGGTGCTTCTACTGTTATTATGCAGTTTCGTAGGACTTGTAGGTTAAATATGTTTTTGTTGTTTTCGTTTGGCTCTATATCGACAAAGAATAAGGGCAATGGTTCTTTGGTAACTCTATGTCTAACATTAATTATGTTGCGAACTTTAAAACCCTTATTATTTAATTCATGTGAGATATCTGCTGTGGGTATTGAATGGTGTAATCCTCTTATGACAACTCTATAGGCCCTCTCTTGTTTCGGTTGGTAAGTGTGATGTACAATGTTTTCTTTTCTAAGGTGCTGTATGAGTGTCCTGTAGGTGTCTGAGTTTGTAGGGTTAATTTTTACTGTATTATTTGAAATGGTTTTGGTGTAATAGGTTTCTGCCGCAGTTGCAGTTGAAAGGTTTGCTATCATAGCACTATAGTCAGTAACTCCATAAATATAGATTGGTGGCGGTGAGGGATCTTTTTTGGTGATATTTGTGTTTTGTGTATTTGATAAATTGTCTGTTTGTTCATCTAGATTTTCTTTTGAGAGGGAATCAAATCTGTTTTGTGTTTGGATTTGGTTGGACTTTTCTGAAGTTGTTTGTCTTTTCATCCTTTTTCTCTTATTGGCAACTTCTTGCCAAGGATGTTTATTTTGGTTTTCTGTTTCGTTAAGTTCTATGTCGCTATCGCTATCTGTGTAGTTATTGGTGTTTTGTGTTGATGAGAGTGAGCATTGAGGGTTTGTGGATAATGTTGTGTATTGTGACTGAATAGGGTTTTGAGTGTTTTGAATATTTTGTGCAGTTGATTGACTAGGAAATTGTACTTGGTTTGGTATAGCTATTTGGGTTGGAATAGGTATTTGGTTTGAGCATGACATTTGATTTGTTATCTGGTTAGATGGTGTTTGATTAAAATACAAAAATGGTACTTGCGGTTTTACTGCTGTTTGGTTTGACTGGTTCTGGTTATTTATTGTTGGGACATCCTGTATAGTATTCATTTGTTGATAAATTGGTTGGCCATTATTATCAAATCCTAATAAGTTCCCCGAAGGGAACATATTTCTTTTGTTTGTTTCACTAATCACTTGGTTTTTGTTACTTTTCACTTTAACAATTTTTTGATGCTGATAAGATAATTACTAGTTAATTAGGTAGTTTTACGATAAGGAAGTTCTCTAGCGCTTTTAATGACGGTACATGTTCACGCTTCGAGAATCAGATTGCTACTTGATTAGAAATGAACATAAAACTTTTTACACATTAATATCTAACACTTAGAGAATACAAAAAATATATTTTTTTTCATTTATGCAAGTACACTAATATTGTAGATTGCGCCAAAGTCGAGGCCTCTAAAAAAGTAGTTCCGATGGCGGACAGTTAATCTCAGGATTGGGATCTCTGAAAAAAAAAATCATACGGCATTTGAAAAAGGAAGGTTTCTTACGTGACAATTTACCACCGTTAGTGAAAAATTCCGCAAAAAAAAAGATTTTACGGATATTTGAAAAAATTTTGTGAAAAAATCGCCCGTTTTTCTTCGGTTTTTCATGGTTAAAAAATATTAATTTTTTATTTTTTGGTCCAATTGTGGTAAATTGTCACGTGAGAAACCTTCCGTTTTCAAATGCAGTACGATTTTTTGTTTCAGATATCCCAATCCTGAGATTAACTGCCCGCCATCATTTTTCGAGGCCTCGACTTTTGCGCCCTCTACAATATTAGTGTACATGCATAAATGAAAAAATATATATTTTTTGTACTCTCTAAGAGTTAGATATTAATGTAAAAAGTTCATGTTCATTTCTAATAAAGGTTCCGAGAAAAAAATTCTTGAAAAAAATGATTATTTTTGGTCTTCTAAAGTGTACTAGTACCTTAAAACGACCGCAATGTTAAATTTCGATTACATTCAAACTAAGCGAGATGACTAATTTATTATTGGTCAAATGGATGACTACAAAATAGGATGACTAATTTATTTTAAGATAAAACGCGAAGTAAGTATAGTTTAACCCCTCATCCACCAGATTTAAATGCATCGTTTTACTTCTACAATACCTTTTACTATAGTGCTATTTCTATGTTCAACAAGTTGGACGGGTTTAAAATGTATGGTTTTTGAAAAAAATAAGATCAAACATAGAGAGCATTTTTAAATTTTTTTTTTAAATCTTCCTTTTTCTCCATGTAACTCGAAAATTATAATGAGATACAGTAATGAAAGAAAAATAAAATTGTCATCTAAAAGAAAATCTACATTTTTGTAAGGTATTTTTTTACGTATCTCTTATCACTTTCGAATTACATAGAGAAAAATGAAGATTTTTAAGGAAATTTAAAAATGTGCTCTATAATTTGATCTTATTCTTTTCAAAAACCATTCATTTTAACTCCAAACCATTTCAACTTTTTGAATATAGAAATAATACTATAGCAGAAGGAAAACGATGCATTTCAATTTTTATACTCATTTTTCCTTAAAATACATTAGTCATAAGTGTTTTGCACCATATCTTGCTTAGTTTGAATGTAACTGACATTTAACAGTTCTAGTCTTAAATGTATTTTCAAGCGCTACAAAAGGTATTCGTAGCATTATACCCCTAAAATCGACCATTTCTCTGTTATTTTAAGTTGAATACACCGATTTGAGCATGCATCAAAAAAAATCTTTTTTCACCTACCATCCCTTTTTTTATTAAAACTAAAAGATTTATAAAAAAATGAATCTCTCCGATTTTTCATAAACTACAAAAATGTTTTATATAGTTTTTTTCGTAAGACGCACAATTTTTATAGTCTCCGAAAAGTGTCATTTTTCAATGAAAATGGCAAATTTTTAACCACGAATAACTCAAAAAGTATTGAGTTTTCAAAAAAATTTATAAAACAGTTTTTGCTTAGAATTAGGTTCTCTGGTCACTTCCAGTGTTAGTTTGATAAAAAAAATTCCACCCCCGAGAACGGGTGGGAACCACCCCTAAGTTAAAAGCGCCATAGGATATGGGGTAGACTTTGTTTCTTGAGCTATTCCCTACTTACAGTGAAAATATCAAGTAAATTGATGCAGTATGATGGAATTCGGAGCCAAATACCCTCACCGATTGCACTAATAGATACTTACATACATCATTCATAATACATGACATGAATGCATTCACTTAAAGGGTCATTTGGATACCCACAATAAATTCACCAATCACCAATAATTGACATCTAAATATTTAAAAAAGAGTGGATTGAAAGATATTTTCCCTAATTTTGATATTGCTTTGCACATTTATTTGTGCCTCCCAGTTTCCAACCAACGTTTCCGCTGGAAGGTCATTTTCGAAAATGTCGAGAATTGAAAATAGTCATGAAAATAATTTCCGATCAAGTATGACGCAACAACTTCTTAACAATTTGTCGATTTTGTCCATAGAAAGTGACGTAACAAAGGCGATAAATTATGACGACATTATAGATGACTTTTACAAAGAAAAATCAAGAAAGAAATCTGATGTGATCGAACTGGAATGACAATTTTTATGTATTTTTATTTAAATAAAAAAATCTGCTTGCAATTTTTTTTCGCAAAAATGGTATTCTCCTTTTCATGAACATTTTTCAGTGCGCCACAAATTATAGAAAAAAAGGTAAGTCCGTGATAATACACATTTATGACATTTATTCTAACGTGACATTTTAGTTAAATCTGACAGTTGTCAAATTTTATTTTCAATTTGGAATAAAACCAAATCAATTGTGTCTATTGCATTTATAAAATGGTATTTTCTTTCATTTGTATAGTCTTATAAATTGTACAGATTATATTGATAATAGTATTATTTTATTTAATAAATAATTCTTTTTTTATTATGGCGCCATCTATCGACAACTAGAATAATCACAAACTAGAATAATCACCAAAGTATTCACAGACGTGCCTTTTTTTCTGTCACATACAATTTAATGCGTTAGAGAGAAATCGAAAAACTGTGACGCACTGAAAGATGATCATGAGAAAAAGAATACAAGCTGGAATGGCGGCTACTAGAGAATGCCTAGGGCGTCAATTGACCTAAACGCGGCCCTGCATAGACATATTAAGGGTAGACAAGGCATACTGAGCAAAAAAAGCGTAACGCGGAAGCAGTCGATCGGTGGTCTATGTATCTCTTTTAACCAAGCGATCCCGCGCATGTGACAAAGATGGCTAGACCATTCAATCCTTAATTTTGGCGTTACACCTCGATGCACAGAGCGGACCATACGTTGCCTAATCTACTAGTTATTATAGCTATGGGAGTATGACAATTATTACTGTGACAGGAGAAATTTAATAAAATAATCCTGTCACAGACGTCTAAATATGGAAAACTATCATGTAATTGTAATGTTAATTTATACGTTTATATCGATAATTTCCACATCTACTAGTTTAATCTCTTTTTATTGTACAATGTATTATGTTTTCCATCTTTTGCGTTCTTTTACCGGTTATTATTAGCGCGCTCATCACTGTATATGAAATTATTAATATAATTTCAGTTGTGTGGACGGTATGTTTTTAGTTGCTGGTTCAAGTGGAATTTAGAGAGCGATTATGATATACAGACAATATTATGTTTATAAAAAATCTTATTAAGTCACTGTTTCACCATTCGCGCATCGATCACGTCACATTTGCCTGTTTCACACGCGGTTGATTCTCATACGAGGTTTCACGGTTTGTCTATATCGGATTATCGTCATCGTCTTATACTCTACAGAGAGAAGAACAGCGTTTGTTCAGCGATAATCAAACCCAGAGAAAGGTTCACGTAAATAGTTGGACCCAGAGATGAAAGGTTAAGTACTTGAAGAGATGTGTTGCCAACTAAAGCTAACATCAGAGAGAGATTGACTATTCTTGTCTAGTTTACGAATGTCTCTGCAAATTGCCTGTAAGGTAGGGATAACTAGGTACTAACTACTAAGTGTTAGTCAAGGTTGGCTTAAGAATTATTTAAAACTGAAGATGAAAATTATTGAAATTGCACAGCAAAAAATATAAGATTTTGTTGCATGTGAAAGGTACAGGCAAAGAAGGTGCTATGTCAAAATAATAAGTTTCGAGAAAAATGATTTTAAAGGTTAAGTTTCTCTGGTGTTTTTTATTATTTATGCACTGACGAAAACTCGTTTCTTTACTAAATTTGCTGGAATTACAGTGATGACATCAGCCTACGTGTACAATATGACATACCACTTTTTTCGCCGGGACCGAGCGGACTTACCACCTTCAAAGCCTGACTAGAGAAATTAAAATATGTTATTATTCCTGACTGAACACGTTCATGGCGGTGATTGAATTTATAGAATGGTAGTCGAGATCGCTGGCTAACAGAGGGGACCAGAAACTAATTTTCTGCAAAAATTGTCATAGGCACCTTCTTTGCTTGTACCCTTCATGTAAGAAATTGAACAATCAGTCTGTAAGCGTATTACGAGAAAGACAAACGAACCTTAATCTACCATATTCCTTCTTCAGTTGCGCGTTTAGTTGCGTCTGAAGAGATATACCTATTACTCTCTAACGATACGCTTACAAAAATAAAATATTACAAAACAGTTACACATTTTAGTCTATACGGGCCAATACGGGGTATTAAGAATATCCAATCTCTGAGTTGTAAGTTCTAGCAAACCTCAAAATATTAAGATTTAACCCAAATCACTTAAATCAAATATGGCTCCTTACTGAGTTACATTTAAAAACAATTTTTGCTCAGTAGTTTAAGACAAACAAATCCTTGCCATACTTGCCAAAAAGTGTAGGTACTATACATTCTACCAAATTATGATAAATAAACGTTTCTGGCTACTACCAGAGGCGTACGACAGCAGACAGTGAATGGTTGACTCTTACCAAATTCTACGCCACTGGCGGAATTGCTATTTTAGCGCAATTTTTTTATTCTCCAATACTCTATGTAAATAATATATAGGTACTCTTCGCTCGTAATGATAAATTCATTAGTTTTCGAGATATTTGAAGTTAAACATGTAACGGCACAGATATTTTGATTATAGTATTGTGCCGCTTAATTTAAAACTTCAAATATCTCGAAAACTAATGATTTTATCGTTAAAGCTTAGATATACAGTCTGTTCCAACGAAAATTTGACCCCACCATAAACTCAGAAACCAAGAGCTTCTTCAAAATTAAAAAAAAAACAAGTAAATTTTTAATGGGAGGCGGACGAATTTTCTTGCAAAATTCATGCCCTTAAATGTAACCCCCTACTGCCCCGCGTCGACACCCACTTTTTTTTTAATAGCAAGTGTGGTCTAGTGGCACATCATTTGAAAGGTAATTTTTTTCTCTAAGCGACAATCTATTTTTTTTAATTTACGTAATAAGTTTGAAAATAATTTTGGACTTAACAAATTTATTATACATTAGTTAAATCCAAAATTATCTTTAAAGTGATTCCGCAAATTAAAAAAAATTGAGGGTCCTGTAGAGAAAAAAAAATACCTTTCAAATGATGCCACTCGCATTTTGCATGAAAATTCAAGCTCAACAGGGATAAACCCAACTGTAGATGGTACCTAATCAAATGATTTTTACAAGACTTTAACGATTTTGCCTTATGTATTTTAAATTATTTTAGTATTTTTTGGGATTTTATTAACTTTTTAATGGTAAGTACCTAAAAAATTCCAAACAATTGTATTTTGTGCACTTATTATTGTCAATAACTCAAAAATAACAGCGAATTTTCTGCATTACATTATGAAGTTTTCTTTTTATTGGTGTACTAAAAAAGTTGCTAAATAGGTATCCGGAATATTCTAAACTCCTAAACAATAATTGAGGGGGTTAGAAGTAAAAGGGTTTAAGTGCACTTTTTTAAAATTTTACTCTAAGTACATATTTGCATACTTAAATGGTATTATAACTTGGTGGTAAAAGGATTTAAGCACATTTCGCCCTACAGTCGCCATCTCTCTCCATTACATTTAGTTCACTGAAAACAATTACAGTTTGCTTTGGTAGTAAATAGGTTTAACGTGCGCTTGAACCGTTTTACCACAAAACTATTTTTAGTATGCTGTAAAAACAAATAGTAATAAACGGGTTTCAGTGCGCTTGAATCATTTTACCACAAAACTTTTTGAAGTTATACTTCTTTAGGCGCCATTGGGAGTGAATTTTTATTAATCTGTGCGCATGCGCACACATACAGTATGGAGTTCATTGCTAAATGTTAGTTATGTATGTATCAGTCCAAAAAGGATGTGCAAAGAATATATTAGTGTTTTTGGTAAATTATTTATTATAATTTTTGTATCTTTGGATTTGTCTACTTCGGGAATAAGATAATAAAAGTAATATTTACAGTATTTTTATACTTCACTTGGTCTATTTGACACAATGAGTCTATTGAATAAAAAGAAGTATTTGCTTTTACTTACAAGTATTTAAGTATATACTTAATACTAATTGAATAAAGTCATTTCTTTAATGCTTTATTCAATTACTATTAAGTAAATATGTACTTAAATACGAGGAAGTAAAAGCAAATACTTCTTTTTATTAAATAGACCCATTGTCTGAGAAATCTCGTAGTCCGCACCCGCACAAACAAAAGGAGTATAATAGCTCAGTGGTAGAGCGTTTGACTGGAGATCAAGAGGTCCCCGGTTCGAATCCGGGTGTGTTTTCTATTATTTTTTAATTTTTGGTATTTTTTTAATAAAAATTTTTGGAAGGTAGTAAATAAAAATTAGTTTAATTTTTAAATAAAATATAAATAAACTGTTCGAAAGTATATTTATTTTGTCGAAATCATAATATAACAGAAGTATAACTTCTTACGTGCGTACAAAGTACACACACATTCTTTTTTTTTAGTATTCTGTAATGCGTAAACATAATGTTAACACAGGATTAATTTCAAGTAAATAAATATTAGATTTGTGAGCAATTTTGAAGACTAATTAGGTATTATGGTAGGGGAGCCCAAGCGGGGATTTTTGCAGTTACTCGAGCGCGTCAGATTAGCATATGGGGGAAACCTGGTACCCTGCAGATGTACCTCTACCATATATTGGCTCTTAACACAGGGGAGTTCGTTAAGGGGGGCCCGAAAAAAAAATATATCCTTAAAAAAACTCGAAATTGTCAGATTAAGATAAGGTAAGTTAAGTACATGCAAAAGAGTGTATATTTCAAAAATCTGACGATTTGAGCCGGGCTTAAGGAAATGGGCGAGTCCCAAAGTTTCACAAGAGAAAAGCGAATATTTCGCGAAATGAATGACAGATCGAAAAACTAAAAAATATGTGCCCAATATTTTTTAAAAATCTATCGAATGATACCAAACACGACTTCCCACGGAGAGGGGTGGGGGGTAAATTTAATATTTTAAATACGAATCCCGTGATATTTCGCGAAATGAACATCAGATCGAAAAACTGTAAAATACACTTATTCAGTATTTTTGAAAAATCTATCGAATAGTACTAAACACGACCCCCCATGGATGTGGGGTGGGGGGTTACTTTAAAATCTTAAATAGGAGCCCTCATTTTTTATTGCAGATTTGGATTCCTTCCGTAAAAATAAGTAACTTTTATTCGAAACATTTTTTCGAATAATGGATAGATGGCGTTATAATCGGAAAAAACGATTGTTGGAAATGGAAAATTAAATTAAAAAATGGCAAGCGCCCACTAAAATGGAAAACTTTACTTAATTTTTTTTGGTTTTAGGACCTACTCTTCACAAGCCAATATGTCCCCAAAGCGCTCCAGTGACTGCACATTTAGCATACTTTGCTCCCCTACCATTATGCAACGTGCCAGTTGTAGTTGCACTATGGATAACAGCTCGGATAAAAATGATGAGTAATATGTAGTAAACATCTGCACTTGAACCGTTTTACCAGTAGCATTTATCAACACCATGTACCGATTCAAGTACATTTTTTTAATAATTGAAAAAAAGGAAGGATATAGTAAGAGTAATAATATAGCTTTATATTTTTATAATTTTATAGTACATTGTACCGGGTGTCCCAATAAGAATGGCTCTCGGCCATATCTCAGGAACGGTTTATAGTAGAGCTTTAAAATAAAAAATTTTATAACAAAAGTTGCCTCAGGAAAAGCCTGGAAATTATTTTCATAATTGTGGGTCCACCGCTAGAGGGCGTAATTGAATATCAAAAATAAAAAAATCTAAATTTTACAAAATTTTCCTTATGAAGGGGCACTGGAAATCCGATTATTGTATTCTTCATCAAATTCTGCGCATATTTGATTTAACAAGTTTAACTCTACCTTTGCAAATAAGAGGTGGGGGTGAATGGGAACCTTGTTATGAAAAAATGGCTGTAAGTCCGGTTCTGCTAAATCAAATTTTGAAAACTGGGTCTTGTTGGAGACAGATCTTTTTCTTCAATGTAAGCGTGATAATTTTGAACCATCCTAATAAGTAATAAGCCAGCTGGGAGGCGTTATTTAATTTTTTTCAGAAATCTAGTTTTCTTTGGAAAATATTAAATACAAGTATGCATTTTTAATCATACTTTATAAAATTAGATTAAATTAACAATAGAATAGCGAAAACCGCATGTCGATGCCTTTTGTCTATCTCAAGATATCTCGAGAAACGTGTAAATTTTATACATAACTGTTACTATCACCGGTAAACTAAGTTAATGAAAAGTAGTGTGCTGTGGAAAAAAACAAAATAACATTTTCCAGATGTCAACGTATAAAAATATAATTAATTAAAACAACAATATAAAGAGAAACAATATTATTAAAATTAAATATAACCCAGAACAAAAAGAACTACTTAGTGACGACCTAAATATTCAAATTGTTGCCCATCATACACTACTCTAGAATACATTATCCAGAGAATACTAAACGCCATTCCAAGCATATCGAGAGCAGAAATTGAGACTGCTGTTCAATCTACTCTTGAAAGAGTAAATGTTTGCAACGAAAATGATGGGCAAAAATTTGAACGTTTATGTCATCACTAAATAGTTGTTTTTATTTCTTTGTAATAGGGCTTTTCAACGCTTCTCATTTGTTTCGAGCCTCTGTCATATGCCGTATAATCCGTGTATAATATTAATATACGAGATATGAACGAGGCTCGAAACAAATGAGAAGCGTTGAAAAGACCTAATATACGTTGACAGCTGGAAAATGTTTCTTTGTTGTTTTCATAGCACACTACTTTTAATGAATTATTTCGTTTACCGGTGACAGTAACAGTTATGTTTTTAAATTTACACGTTTTGTAAGATATCTCGAGATAGAAAAAAGGTATTAACATGCGGTTTTCGCTATTCTGTTGCTAATTTTGTCTAATTTTGTAATATGGTATTAAAAATGCATGTTTGTATTTAATATTTTCCAAAGAACACTAGATTTCTGAAAAAAATTAAATAACGCCTTCTAGCTGGCATATTACTCGGTAAGTTGGTTCGAAATCATAACTTTTACATTGACGAAAAAGATCTGTCTTCAACAAGACCAAGTTTGCAAAATGTGATTAAGCAGAACCGGACTCACAGCCAGTTTTTCATAACAAGGTTCCCACTCACCCCCACCTCTTATTTTCAAAGGTAGACCTAAACTTGTCAAATCAAATATGCGTAGAATTTTATGAAGAATACGACAATCGGATTTCCAGTGCCCCTTCATTGGGAAAATTTTGTAAAATTTATTAATTTTTGATACTCAATTACGCCCTCTAGCGGTAGTCCCACAATTATGAAAATAATTTCCAGGCTTTTCCTGAGGCAACTTTTGTTAAAAAATTTTTTATTTCAAAGCTCTACTATAAACGGTTCCTAAGATATGGCCGAGAGCCATTCTTATTGGGACACCCGGTACACTAGACATAATATTTTAGTTTAATGGCTCCTAGAATTTATAAAACTCAAACAAATTTGAAGCTGATTATCTCAGAACTATCAAAACTGCACTTAAATCCTTTTACGTCTGGCCCAATCAAATGGTCTTTAACAAAAACAATTATTTAGACCGGGCAGTATCGTCGCCCCCGCTAGCAAAATTATTCCGATTCGATTTTTTTGCACAAACTTACTCAAAAAGAGATCCTTATAACATATCCACAGGGTGCCGGGCGGTGCCGTGGTCGAAAAATTGTTTAAACAATTTTTTTTAAACAAAAAAAAAAATAATTTTTTCGTTTCGAACAAATTTTTTTTAGACAAATTGGCTTATTCTGAGCAAAAAAGGTCTCTTGTCATTTTTTTCTAAAATTGATTGTTGTCGAGTTATATGCGATTAAAAATTTGAAAAATGCGAAAATGTCTATTTACAAGGCTTAATAACTCGATTAAACCATTATTATTATGAAATTCAAAAAGTCACCAAATCAAGTTTCCAATCCCTTCTTCAAGGTCCTGAAGAGATTTTTGTCATTATTTTATTAGAAAGCTGTTATTTTTAATTATTAACAATTAGCGCTATAGTCCAGGATCTATCGTCGCCCCCGTTAGTGAAATTATTCCGATTCCATTTTTTTGCAGAAACTTACTCAAAACGAGGTCCTTATAACATATCCACAGGGTGCCGGGCGGTGGCGTGATCGAAAAATTGTTTAAACAATTTTTTTTAAACAAATTCACAAAAATAATTTTTTCACTTCGAACAATTTTTTTAGATAATTTGGGACATTCTGAGCAAAAAATGTCTCTTTGATTTTTTCTAAAATTGATTGTTGTCGATTATACGCGATTTATAATTTGAAAAATGCGAAAATGGTCATATAACTCGACAACAATCAATTTTAGAGAAAAATCACAAGAGACCTTTTTTGCTCAGAATAACCCAAATTGTCCAAAAAAAATCGTTCGCAATAAAAAAAAAGATATTTTTGTGAATTTAAAAACAATTTTTCGACCACGGCACCGCCCGGCACCCTGTGGATATGTTATAAGGACCTCGTTTTGAGTAAGTTTCTGCAAAAAAATGGAATCGGAATAATTTCACTAACGGGAGCGACGGATACATCCTGGACTATAGCGCTAATTGTTAATAATTAAAAATAACAGCTTTGTAATCAAATATGTATTGACAAAGATCTCTTCAGGACCTTGAAGAAGGGGTTTGAAACTTGATTTGGTCACTTTTTGAATTTCATAATAATAATGTTTACTCGAGTTATTAAGACTTGAAAATTGCTATTTTCGCATTTTTCTAATTTTTAATCTCATATAACTCGACAACAATCAATTTTAGAAAAAAATGACAAGAGACCTTTTTTGCTCAGAATAGGGCTTTTCATCGATTGTCATTTGTTTCGAGCTTCTGTCATATGTTGTATAATCTGTGTATAATATTAATATACACGGATTATACGACATATGACAGAAGCTCGAAACAAATGACTGTGAATGAAAAGCCCTATAAGCCAATTTATCTAAAAAAATTCGAAATGAAAAAATTATTTTTGGTAATTTGTTTAAAAAAATTGTTTTTCGACCACGGTACCGCCCGGCACCCTGTGGATATGTTATAAGGACCTCTTTTTGAGTAAGTTTGTGCAAAAAAATCGAATCAGAATAATTTCGCTAGCGGGGGCGACGATACTGTCCGGTCTAATTGTCAAAATTGTCCTTCTTTTCCATTTCCCCGAACTTTGTTTTTTTCGTTTTTTTTTTACTAAAAGAATAGCGCTCTGACTGATAGGTTATCAAATTTTCCGAGAGATGTCGGTAATTGTAGGTCAGACGACAGACACATCATCATAGATCCTTGTCCCGTGAAGCATTATAATTAACTTCTGTAAGATAAATATGTAACGGTCTTTCAACAACAAAATTTAATATTGGCTACATATTTTATTTATTTGATTACGAGTAGGAAATTCTAATATTTTGTGGAACAGAGATGTATCTAGCCGAATAGTGGCGCCATCTCTGAGAAGGAATTCGAAATCGAAACTTTAAAACAAATATAAAATGTTTGTTCGCCTGAAACAAAAATTGACCATATGTATATTAAAGTTTAAAATTATTATCGAGAATTTCAAAATTGTTTACAATAATTGTCTGCTATAATTTTTCGTGAAAATGTGAAAAGATTACAGATCGCTTCCTTTTTGTTCACAAACATTTGAAAATGGTAGATTTCCTTTGTCAAAGTCATAGATTTTATCACAAGTAGATGACAGTTAGATCGATTTTACGTTGCCATATTTATAATAATTTTAAAACGTTGGTTCAGATTTCTTCTAATTAAGCCAATTTTACTATTGAAAATATTTGAAAAGGGCTTTGTAATAAATTATTAATTAAGAAAGAAAATGATTTACTTTGAAGAATTATATGATATAGATTTTTAAATCAAGAAGACGCTGGTTGAACTTGGCAACACTGGTTCTACTTAGTTGAGAGTTGCCATGTTGTTGCGTTTTAGGGGTGTGCTACACCATCAAAATAAAATAATTTAATTGATTACAGGGTAATGAGCGTGAATTTGTGAAAATTATTGAGTGTTATACGAGTTTGTTGATATCCTGAATCAGTAGTGTCAATTTTAAGTCCCCGGAAAGTGAGAATTTAACACACGTGGAGTGGAAAACAGTAATAAAGGTGAATGATCCAAATACCTACATGTGGGCCTGAAAACAGTAGTTCTGCGTGTTAATAACTATGAGTGATTTATTGTTAGTTATTATTTTAACCTAGATTTGGTTTAATTTATCAATGTGCTATGCGTGCACATTTGTTATTGTTTTGCTCAGTAGTGCTTCCGAGTTTTTTCTTGTGTACAGTGAAGTGCTGTGACTGTCTTGTCGTCAATCGAGAACGATCAGTCCATTCCTTGCGACAAGGGGAGTGAACTTTGATACATTCAATCAGGTTTAGTCGGTTGGTTTTCAATTCATATAAAATTAAATATGTGTATATCATGCGGCCTAAGCAATATACCCCAATTGTGCCGCAATATTTCTTAAGTACCAGAGAGAATCGTATAATCGAAGTATGTTGTGTCCCTCAGATTGACTGGTTGTTGTTTTTCTGTCTTCGTCTCTCTCGAAACGGAAGTGGCTGTGTCTGTGAAAGCATAATATCGGCTGGCCTTGGAAAGCGGGAGGTTAGTGGCCTTAAGCACGCGGGATTGTTTACCCAGTGACAGCATGGAAGTTGGTTGCCATTAAGGTGGATCATCTTATGTTAACCCCGGCTGGACCATACAATCAGCCGTGGGTTGAGATTCAGAACAACAAGAAGCAGATACCCTTATTCCATTTGTGTAGTCCATGGCGTGGCACAAGCACGAACACGTAATGCTCATGGATAAAAATAAACCAAAAAGTAGGTATCTTCTTTCTCTTAAAATTGTCTCTCCACACATTCAGTTAACACTCTTGATTTTGTCATATATTTTTAGAAAATTGTGGTGCAAAAAACTTCCTTGATCTCTAGGACTAAATAGAGATGAGCTTAACCAGTACAGTACATTTTAAATCACTAATATTACTTCCTGTATTTTTCAATAACACTGATTATAATCATGAACTATAATCATTTAAAAAATACAGACAATTGCCTTTCTATTATTATATAAAATAAAGTACACAGTAAAAACATCATAGATATCAACATTCTAATAATAATGTTGAAATACAATCAAAATGCTCTTGGATTATGAAAACAACTCTAGTATGTAAACAAATGACATGATGCAAAGTTTATTGATAATGTCAAGTCATTTATTCCATTTTTTTTATATTAGAAACTAACTAAGCTGCATAAATTGTTTCGGACTCTTTTATTTCTCTTAAATTTCGGTGTTTTAAAATACAGTGATGAGCACCCTAATAACTGTTAAATTATGCAAAAGATGGAAAACAACATGTGAAAAAATAAAAAGAGATGAAACTACTAGAGGTGTAAAATTATTGATAGGAACCTACAAATTTACATTCAATTACATACTTTCCCACCTTTAGACATACTGGAGAAGTGTGACAACTGTCACTGTGACAGGAGAATTTTATAAAATTTTCCTGTCACAGACGTCTAAAGGTGGGAAAATGTAATGTAACTTTATAGGTTCCTATCGATAATTTTACACCTCTATGGTAGCATAATTTGTAAGCTGTCTCCCACAGGAGATAAATTCAGTTATTTTTCTTCACTATATTTTCTTACCTTAGTAATGAAATCCACCTCTTTTTTTCAACCAGATCCTTTGGAAACACAAAAAAATCTATGTATCCCTCTTTCACTATATTTTATCACTAAAGCACATTACCATTTTTATTATACAAAATACAATGGTTCATAAAAGTTCCTAACTTTTGCTTGGTGAATATCACTAAAAAACTCTATTTCATAGAAATTATGGTGGTATTATCTTAAAAACACTATACTTAAGCAGAAAAAGCAACAGAGGAAGCAAAATTTCAACTTTACCTCTTCTTTTCAACCAGATCCTTTGGAAACACAAAAAAATCTATGTATCCCTCTTTCACTATAGTGTTTAAAATCCTGGGCAAAGCACATTACCATTTTTATTATACAAAATACAATGATTCATAAAAGTTCCTAACTTTTGCTTGGTGAATATCACATCCGACACCCTGAAGGGCACTAAGGATTATGAGAAAATAGAAGAAGAAGAATATCACTAAAAAACTATATTTTATAGAAATTATTTATTTATTTATTTATTTATATACGGGATTACCCCCATTACAACACATACAGTATAAAATCAATCTCTGTAATATCTACTAAACTAGAGTAAAATAAATCTGAATTACATATTAAACAAACACGAAATATTAATAGTTATCCATTACACATATTACATCTATTACACAAATCAGTTCAAATAAACAAAAAGTACCTGTCAAGCTATTTTAATCCGATTCTTAAAAGCAGCCAAGGAGACACCAAACATTTCCAAGTTATTCTCGTTTATAATTTTTAGTGTTCTCTCATTGGGCGAATGCATACCATAGTTTGTTCGATGAAAAGGTATATAAAACAAATCAACATGTCTGAGACTTCTGGAGGGAACATATAAATTAATAGATTGGAGAAGTTCAGAACAACAAATTAAACCATTTATTAATTTAAACACAAATACCAAATCAGAGTTATCTCGTCGAGTTTTTAATAAATTCATGTTGAGTGTTTTTAAAATATAGGTATAATCATGATTAGTAATGCGTATGTTTAATTTGTATGCACAATATCTCAAAAATTTATTCTGCAATCTCTCCAACCTAGTAGAATAAACTTGGTATTGTGGAGACCATACAGTAGATGCATATTCCACTTTAGATACAACCAAAGCATAATATACCGTTCTTAAAGCCCCTACAGATAGTCTCAAAGTCAAAGTCAAAGTCAAAATTTTATTTACGCATATAGCATTTACAGAGTACGTAGGTATAAAACAACAATAATTATAAAAGTACAAAGGATAGTTATAAGTATAACCTATATAGTCTTACAAAGTTAAATCATTAGAATATACATACAAGTCAAAAGTATTTGGATTTAGAAAAAACAAAACAACAACACTTGCTATCGATCATTTTACAGGCAGTATTTTGGAAGGATTTGAAAACTTTCTTGATACCCTTGCCTCGTTCCTTGATCTTACTAAAGCTTTTGATTGTGTCACTCATAGTATTCTTCTTAAAAAATTACATGCCTATAATTTTCATCCTATGTATATTCAATTGATTGAGTCTTATCTATCAGATAGATTTCAATATGTGTTTTTTAACCAGCTTAAATCTGATAAAAAACCTTTGATGTATGGAGTGCCTCAAGGGTCAGTTCTAGGTCCAATATTATTTCTCATTTATATAAATGACTTGGGATTTTCACAAGAGGGCCCGGTAAGCACAGTCATATTTGCTGATGATACTACATGCTATCAAAGTTACCACCCTTCCCAAATCAGTGATATTGATCTTGAGACCACAGAAAGCAATTTGTTCCAATGGTTTTTGGCAAATCGTCTCTCTCTCAATAACTCAAAATCACAAACAGTGAACTTTACCCTAAGACATAACACCATTACACATCCCATTTTAACAGATTGTTCACAGGAAGCTAAATTTCTTGGTGTTTATCTTGATCAGGGACTCACTTGGGAACGGCACATACTGAAACTTTCCCAAAAGCTCTCAAGCCAACTCTTTTTATTTAGAAACCTATCTAAGGTTACCTCCCTTCAAACCCTTCTTACATCATATCACAGCAACTTTCACTTACGCAATCCTTTCCTGGGGACACTCTTGCCATATAGATAAGGTGTTTGGTCAGCAGAGAAAGTGTATTCTCATAATCACAGGTCAGGGTTATCGGGACGATTGTAGGCAGTCTTTCAGAAACCTGAGGATTCTCACACTACCTTCTGTGTACATTATGCAGTGCCTGTTGTATGTTCATCAAAATGTAGATCTGTATAAAACACAACAGCATACTTATCAGACTAGAAATCATGATGCCCTTGTACCAGACTTCAGTCGACTTGAGAGGACCAGAAATGGAACCAGATACCTAGCATTGAAATTTTATAACTGTATACCAATATCTATTAAAAGTCTTGATTTTAACCAATTTAAGAGACAAATTAAAAATTATCTTCTGATGGGTGCTTTCTACTCATTTGAGGAGTACTTCAGATCTAAATTTTGTTTTGTCCTGTAATTTAATTAGTGTTTAGTTTTTAAATTTTAGTAATAGGTTTTTTTACTGAAGTACTGTCAACTTTTAATGTAATTTTAGACAATTTTAATTATTGCTGACCTGTAAAAGTACATTTGTACATTATTACCAATAAATACTCTACTCTACTCTACTCTAATGTATTAAAAGATTACTATAACAATAACAAGATGTCCTGACTAGATTTTTTTTCAATAATTATAAAAACACTGAAACATATATATAACAAAAAGTTTGGAGGTAATAAATTTGAAATCAGATTACATATTTAATAAATAAGACACATTTTACCATAATAATTTTAACATTAATTTGATAGAAACTTTTTTATTTTACCACTAAATTTATTAAAACCATCATTAAATAAATCCAAATCACACTTTTGTAACATTTCATTTGTCTCAGACAGTTGCGAATGATAAAGCCCAAAGATTTTGATGCATTTACTGTTACACTATTTATATGTTGCACAAAACGCAACTGCTCATCAAATGTGACTCCTAAGTCTTTTATTGTTTTAACATAAGACATTTCATTTTCATTAATTGTGTAAGAAGTATCATATTTTTTATTACCCCTAAAAAAGCTTCTATAACAGCATTTAGCAACATTTAAATGCAAAATATTATTCTCACACCAAATACTCAACCGGTCTAAATCTTCTTGAATTAATGTTACATTAACATTTGAATCTACGGATTTAAATAATTTCAAATCATCTGCAAACATCAGGAAATCGCAATTTCTAAAACATTCTGATACCTATATCGTTCATAAATATATTAAATAACAAAGGTGAACAGTGAGCTCCTTGGGGTACTCCTGATGTCACATGAATTATATTTGAATTAAAACAACCTACTCTCACCTGCTGTGTGCGATCTCTTAAAATTATGGTGGTACTATCTTAAAAACACTATACTATGCAGAAAAGCAGCAGAGGAAGCAAAATTTCAACTTTATAGTAATTAAAAAAGCTTGAGATTGGGCAAAAATCCTGGCTTTTCAACCTTTGTTTACAAAGTGATAATAACAATATGACAGTCGTGAAGCCACACTTCTGCTGTCAGTCTTAAAATCTCTTCATATTTTTCTATATTTATTAGTGATGTAATGATTATTCGTATTCACGAGATTTGTGCGAATGTTTTGCGAATATGAACATCAGAAAAAAAATAATTTGAGGATAGTATTAGGTTAATAAAATCAAAATTTATTCACATCTTATCTTTTTTTATTAAGAAAAGGTAACTTATACCTGGTTGCACCAACAGATCTTAAGGCTCCAGCTTAACTAAGCACAAAATTAATACAGTAGACTCGCGATTATCCGAGGTAACTGGGACCGTGACTACCTCGGATACGGAAAAACTCGGTTAACACTGAGATTTGTTATATTGATAGAAAAACACGTAAATAATCATAACTATGGATATTTTAATGACAAAATTAATACAGTACTGTCTATAAAAGATAAAAACATTTACCTTATCAATATTACTGTTTAAAAAAGTCTTTGATTTTGCATAAGCTTTATTCCTCTTTTTGATTTTGAATCGGCAATGTTGCGTCAAGGTTGAAAATTGTAACTCACCTGTTATTACTTTTGCCTCGGTTAACCGAGGGGCTCGGATGACCGAGACTCGGATAATCACGAGTCTACTGTAGTAAAATTTTAAATACAGTACAACCTGCCATATCCGGAGCTGTCATATCCGGACGGTTTTGTGCCATCTGGATCTACCGAAATCTACAGAGAAAGGCAGTCCTGCTGTTGGACAACGCACTAAAAGAAGAACTAAAAAATGGCGAAATAATGTATTATAGAATCTATAAAACGTGTCTATCGACGGAAGTTATTGACGGCGTTGATTACTGGAATGTATGAAGGAGAAAACATTTCAGTGACTGTAAAAGTAGTGGTCTTGATATCCGGATTTTTTCATATCCGGATCGGTCTGTCGCCACATTGATCCGGATATGGCAGGTTTTACTGTATTCTCTTTTTTTTGTAAATCACACTCACACATAAAGCATACACATATCCCTACATTGCCAGGTTAACACTCCCAGTGGATAGATTTTTATCCAGTCTTGCTTTAGCTTTTGCTACAACTAATTTAGCTTCCTATTTTATAACTTCTGTCATTTTGTACATTTTTGTTAGATCTAGTTTCTTGTTCTTCATAATACAGTTTTCTCTTTTCTTTAATTTTTGTTTGACCGCCAACATGTTTTCTTTAATTTTTATGGGGCTTGGTTTGAGGGGCGCACCATGCTCTGCACTTCTGTACATATTTGAAATATACAGTGATGACCTAATAACCGGTAAAATTATGCAAAAGATGGAAAACATAATACATTCTGAAATAAACAGAGATGAAACTAGAAGAGGTGGGAAATTATCAATAGAAACCTATAAACTTACATTATATTGATAGTTTCCTTCCATCTTTAGATGTATCGGAGTCAAAATGTCATAGGAGAATTTTATAAAATTCTCCCGTCACAGTGGCAGTTGCCAAACTCCTTCGTTACATCCAAAGGTGGGAAACTAACAATATAATGCAAGTTTATAGATTTCTGTCGATAGTTTCCCACCTCTACTAGTTTCATCTCTTTTTATTTTACAACATGTTATGTTTTCCATCTTTTACATTATCTTGCTGGTTATTAGCGCACTCATCACTAAATATAACTGATATTCTATCACTTGTTCTCTTACATTTCTTGTATTGCTTTTCTTTACATACCATATTTTATCTCTCACCTAGTTCTTTCGCTCTTTGTTTTGCAAAGATCTTTTCAATATCATGATTTGAAAACATTTACCTGGCATTTTATATGTATATTTTGCCAATATACTACCAATTTAACCAACAATTTCCTAGTGTCACCTTACATTTTGCTGTGAAAATATGTGGAAGTTGCTGTGTTATATTTTACTTGGAAGTAATGATCTTCAATGTAGGATTTCATGATTAGGTAGTAGGGGGTTGGAAGAATACATTTGAGTTTGCATAAAAGTCTAGTATGCCATACTCTATCAAATGCCTTTTCTACATCTAAGAATGCCCCTGTGCAATATTTTTTTCCTCAATAGCAGTAAGGATTTTTCTTATAATTCTATGAGTCTGTTGTGTTGTGGAGTGTCTCTCTCTAAAACCAAACTGGTGTGTGGGTATTTCTACATCTAGGTTAATGTCATTCTTCGGTCTACCAAGTAGTAGTCTTTCGAAGATCTTAGACATTGTCAGCAACAAGCTGATTGGTCGATAGGATGATTTTTTATTTGGAGGTTTGCCCGGTTTGTGAATCATTATTATTTGCGCAAATTTCCATGTGATTGGGAAATACGTCAGTCTGAGTGCACTATTGTATATTGTAGTTAGCATGACCAATGCTCTTCTCGGAAGATGTTTCAGTATTAATCCTGTTATTAGGTCAAATCCAGGTGCTTTGTGGTTATTGCATTTTTCTATTTCTAGTTTAAGTTCTGATGGATTGAATGGTGTTATTGGGAGCGTCATAGGGCAAGCACTATCCAGGAAGTCTCTTATTAAGTTTCCATAATCATTATTCTCTACTTGGTGTTCTTTAAAAATACCAGCTAAGTATTCTGCAAATGCTGAAGCTTTTTCCTGGTCTGATCTTCCCCAAGTACCATCATCTTTCTTAATTGGCGAGTTGTGTTCTGTATGTCTCTTTAAGTGTTTTGTTGCCTTCCATATTGAGTGATCTTCTTTAGACAAGGTACTAATGTAGTGTTCAAATGTGGCATTGCATGCTTCATTTTAGCGCTGTTTTTAATTGTCTGGTTGGTCGATTATATTCGTGTTTGTCATTAATGTTGTGGCTTCTTTGCCAACTACCTCTTGCTCTTCGTTTTTCGACTATTAGTTGTCTAATATAATTCGAAGTGGTATTTTTGTTTTCTTGCTTTGGAGTTGATGGTGTAGCTCGATATGCATCTTGCTGAATTTGACAGGTGAAGTGGTTTATAGCCTTATCTATGTCATCTTTTTCTTTGAGTCTGATTCCAAGATTGATATTCGTGTCAAGCTGGTACTTGAATTCACACCAATTAGTTTTAGGGGAAGTCAACTTGGGTATTTCAGGTCGTTTGATTATGTGGGTGCTGATTGTTGCTATGATTGGCTTGTGGTCAGACGAGAGATCCCAATTTGCTTCTATGTTTGTGTAGTTTGCTGCAGTTCCTCTTAGGATGAAGAAGTCGAGTAGATCTGGTAGTCTATTTGTATCGGACGGCCAGTACGTTGGTTGTCCCGTCGATAAGTAGGTGCAGTTTGTGTTGTTGATGGCATCTAGTAGGCTTCTGCCTTTTGGTGTAATGAGTCGTGAACCCCAATTCGTATGCTTAGCATTCCAATCACCTCCAACAATGAATTTGTTACCTAGCTTGTTGAATAGTTCTTCGTATTCTTCAGTTCAGCGACATTAAATAGTGAAGTTGATAGAGAATCGCCTTGTTGTACTCCACATGCTATTTCTATATTTTTGGTGGTTCCGTTATCTGCAATTATTGCTGCAGTCGATCCTTTCATTGTCATTTTTGTAAGCTTTATAAGTTTCATTGGTATATCTGTATCTGTAACAGATGAATCATCTAGCCTTATTCATTTCGCAGATGACTCAAATTATCTGATTTGGGCCAAAACTGTTGAAGAGTTTATTTTATTTTATTTATTAAATGGACGGGATCACCCCATTACAGCATTATAATAACATTTTATTTTTAATCTAATTTATCTTATAAATACACTTTAGAATACAATATTTAGAAACAATTCTAGAGTTTACTGTAAATCATGGTTTTTAATTGATTTAAACTTAAATTAAAAGGATCTATATCACAGTGACTATTTAAAAACCTTAAGGCCCTATCAAATGGATTATTGCAGGCATAATTGGTAGCATGAAAGTTTATATGAAAAAGTTCAAAAGATCTTAGTCTATGCTGTGGAATATTGAAGCTTATTTTACTTAAAAGTTCCGGATATTGAATTAAATTATTTAATAATTTATAAATAAATACAGAATTAAACTGAATTCGTCTGTTATAAAGTGTTGTTAGATTTAATCTATCTAAAATTACTTTTTTGTCTATATTTGCAACTGGAATTCCCATTTTGTAACCGCAATACCTAAGAAACTTATTCTGAACTTTCTCAATAGAATTGATATACTGGTCATACATAGGAGTTGCTCTTAAAAACACTTGAAAATCTGGAGAGGGCTGAGAGATGGTTTGCTGGGAATAAATTATTGTTGAACTGTGGTAAGACTGTCATCTATTTTAGAACCATACAGTCTTGAGGTCCGATCACGAATATGGTAAATATTCAACCAGACCACATAGAAACATCCAACTCTGTCAAATTCCTGGGTATCTACATTGACCAATATCTGCAGTGGGATGTACACCTATTGCAGTTATGTAAAAAACTGAACTCTGCATGCTACTCAATAAGAGTGCTTAAAGAGTACTTACAGCAGGATACTCTTCTTACTGTTTATTATGCTAACTTTTATTTTCAACTACATTATGGAATCATGTTCTGGGGAAATGCAGTGGCAACATCAGAGCTTCTTATCATTCAGAAAAAAGTAATACGGATTATTCTTGGGATGAAAATCAAGGACTCATGCAGGGGGAAATTTAAACTACTAAATATACTTACCTTTCCAGCCATCTACATTTATGAATGTTTAAAGTTTCTTTTTAAGAACCCTTCATTATTTAACCATTACATCCCCAATCATACCCATCACACAAGAGCTCTAAACCTAACTATCCCTAGACACAGACTTACTCTAACAGAACAGAGTCCACTATATGCCTGTATCAAATTCCACAACAAGTTACCATCCGCATTAAAACAAGAGATTCAATTAAGATTTAAAAGAGAGTTATTTAAATATCTGGTCATTGTAGAACCATAATATACTGTGGTGGAATACCTGGAGTATTAGTTGTTTTTGTTTTTGTAACATGTAATGTCTAATTTTTAATTTTAATTATGATAATTGTTATATGTACTTTAGATTTATACAACCTCTTTTCTTTTTACTTTTACTTGACGTTATTTGCTGAAATATGTAAAAATTTTATGCAAATAAAAATTATTCTATTCTATGAGTATTCTATCTAGGTTTTTCATGTCTTCTATTAGGTCGGGTCTTGTTAAGCTGTCAAAGGCTTGCTTGAAGTCTATGAAAAGGATGTTGATGGCTTAGTGTGAAAACCTTGTATCTCATTTTATTTCGAAAATGACATTTTGGTGGTTTTAGTTTGAAAACCTTGTATCTCACCATTTACAACTGGTAGAAAAAATCCAAATACACCAGACTATTTTCTACAGCCGAAAAAAGAAACCACATATATCGATTGCTCTCTTGATTTAGTGTGAATACCACGTATGTTTATAACCAAGAATTTGGTACTTAATTTGGAGTGTTTGTTTAAGAAATTCGACTTGGAGAACTGTTTTTTTGTGAACAACAAAAGGTAGTCCGGCATATAGAAACATTTTATAAACCTTAAATCAAAAGGTTTGTACTGTATCAACCTAGTATTTGGAGGTGTGCAATAAGCTATGAAAAATGAAAACCTCGTAAATAATCATAAACACAACCTCATTTTAGATGAAAAATACGTATATCAAGATATACGAGGTTATCATAGTTACTTGGACAAAGGCTCTATATACTGCAAGGATATTTACGTGTTTTTCATAGTTAATATTTGTATTTTCAATTTAATAGCAACATTTAACACTTTCAGCTCTGGGCCAAGATCAGATATTTGTCTCAATGTGCTCAAATTAAAATATGTAACAGTAGTTTTTGTTTTTAGATTATATTATGCAGAAAATCAGTTTTTTGCCTCTCCTGTAATATTGTAATTTAATGAGATACAAGGTTTTCACACTAAGCCATCGATGTGTAAGTCGATATCATGTTCGTAATATTTCTCAATTGACTGTGTGATTATGTGAACTGAGTCTGTTGTTGACCTTCCCTCTCTAAATCCGTGCTGGTAGTCTCCTATTTTAGTTTCAATGTATTTTGAGAGTTTTTGTCTGATTAATGATGTCAATATTTTGTAGCAGCTGTATAACAGTGTTACTCCTCTATAGTTGTTACATTTTGTGGTGTCCCCTTTCTTTAGAATCAGAAATATCCACCCAGTTTTCCATTCTTCGGACATTCTTCTTCCCAAATCATTATTATTAGGTTGTATATTTTCCGTTGTAGTTCTTCTCCGCCTCGTTTTATTAGCTCATTTGGGATTTCATCTGGGCTTGCTGCTTTCTTTTGTTTTAGATTTCGTATCACACGTAAAAAGTCCTCATATGATGGCATTTCGATTTCATCATCAAGGTCTGTTTCTTCTGTATATTCGAGAGAACTTTCTCTCACCTTAAATAACTCTTCGTAGTATTTCTCCCTTTAATTGGGATAATTTGTTCAAAAATAAGTCTCTGGATGATATGCTTGAAGAGCTATATGGAAGTTTCAGTCTTTATTAGACCTTTTAAAAAGGGGCAGGTTAGAGAATGTAACCTTAAGTTAGAGGACCATAATAGATCTGAAAAAGTCACAGTTGAATAGGTCAAAAGCCATCTCATTAAATAAATCTATCTATGCCTAAGCCACAAGTAAAATTCACTTGGTTATGGCCTGTAAACAGCTGTGTTCTTGTGTACAATGTGAAATTAACTGCCTTGGAGTTTCCTGCACCATCCCACGGATAGTGGCCATCTTGCCAGATTTTGTATTTCAACATACATGTGTTGGTTGATTCTTTCCTGAACTACTTAGTGGACTCAAAATTTGTTCACCACTCTGCTATTAATGACTAAAATGGCGAGTAAAATGTGAACAGAACACCTACTTTGATAAGACAATGTTATCATTTGCGTGTGTTTTTGTATCCTATGGCAATTTGTATCCTATGGTGATTTGGCAAAACAGACTGAATAAATGACAGCCAATGACAAATGTAGTTTCAACAATATTTATTAATTTATTTATTTATTTCGACGGTAGAACCATTTACAAACGAATACAAAAAAAATAAAAATAGTAAAAGTAAAAATCATGTACAAAAAACATCAAAAATCAACGAATAAAAGACAATTAAACAATAAAATTTGTAAAATAACACAGTATATCCAATTACAGAAGATGAAAAATATCACATATTTAAATCATTAAACTCCCAAGCTGCCTTTTGAAGACATTAATACTTGGACAGAATGGATCAAGTAGCATGCCATTGCATAAGCTGAGCATTCTTGACAAGGGAAAATGACGAGCATACTCAGTCCTATGAAAAGGAATATAAAAGAGTGCAGTGTGTAGAGTTCTATGTATTGTGTTTAAGTACACATTATCCAATAACGAGGGACAATTAATAGCATTGTTTAGAATTTTAAATAGAAACAACATATCCGCTCTCAACCTGTGGTTCTTCAGTGTCGCAACATTAAATTGAGACATTATTCCAGAATAATCTATGACGAAATTTTCAGTATTTCTTATATTAGTATGTGCTTTATAAGCTAAGGATCTTAGAAACTTCCGCTGAACGCTCTGCAATCCATCAATGTAAACTTGATGAAATGGAGACCAAACAACAGAGCAGTATTCAAGCCCTGAGCGCACTAGAGAGCAGTACAGTAATTTGAATACAGTAGGTGAGAGATCATGACTGTTGCGATAAATAAAACCAAGTATCCTGTTTCCTTAACTTTAAGATAATGGCTTCTAAATGTCAATAGACAATCCAATAATACACCCAAATCTTTAATCTCAGTAACTGAATCCAAGAGTACATCATTAAGAACATATCTATTAGCTGTTAGATTATTTATATGACCAAATGAAATACAAGAACATTTAGTCGGATTTAGGCTTAAACCATTTTGTTTCGACAATAAACATATATTATTAACATCGTCTTGCAGAAGATCTCTATCTGATATCTGTGGCTTGGTTCTAAAAAGGCCAATGTCAATATTTTACTTTTTTGTACAGCTTTCTTTAAATTTTAATATTGACCAAACAACAGGCAACGAATTGACATTGGCCATTTTAACACACAGTATCTCATTTGGTGCTAAAATGGCCAATGTCAATTTTTTCCGTTTTATTTTGTCAATATTAAATTTTAAATAAAGCTGTACAAAAAAGTAAAATATTGACATTGGCCCTTTTAGAACCAAGCCATAGATATATCATGTATGTAATGAAATAACTTAAGATCATCAGCAAATAGTAGAAAGTGTGAGTTTTTGATAGCCTTACCAATATCGTTAATGAACAAGTTAAAGAGCAAGGGACCACAATGAGACCCTTGTGGGACACCAGAACAACAATGGAATTCAGAAACATAATTGTTGATACGAACTTGTTGTGTACGTCCCATCAAAAAGCTTTTAATCAAATTAACAATGGGTTCACCAAAGCCAGACACATGAAGTTTATGAACCAACAGGTTATGATTAACCCTGTCAAAGGCCTTTGAGAAATCAGTATAAATGCTGTCGACCTGAATCTTATTCTCAAATCCACACAACAAGTATTGTTGGTAGTTGACAAGGTTTGTTACAGTTGACTTTCTGTTAGAAAAACCATGTTGCTCATCAATAATTATGTTTCGGCAAGCCCAGGTAAGATTTATCGATACCAATTTATCTAGAAGTTTTGGGATTGCTGATTGAATAGTTATACCTCTATAATTATTTACATACTCACGATTGCCAGATTTATAGATAGGTGTAAGAAAACTATTTTTCCAATAATGTGGAAATATAGATGATGACAACGATAAATTGAAAATTTGTTGCTATGACTGCTAAAATATGACTGCTATCAGTTGTCAGTTTCTTCTTCTTCACATGCTATATCAAAATTATCCCATATTGGCAATTATCATTGCGAAGTCATGGCAAGTCGCACCTATATATGGATTCGTGTGCTGAACGCAAACTCATGATGCACCCGTGTGCACCACCATATGTAGCGGACAGTCAAGCATGATGCACACAGGTGCATCACTGTATGGAAGGGGTTAAGAATTAGTTTTAGTATGCTATATCGATTTCCCTTCTCTATAATGTCCCAGATAAGACATTTTCTGGTGTTTAAGTGTTTAGCAGTTCTCTATCTTTGTTGACCCTCCTTAGTAGAGGTTTAGAAGCCCTTATTGGAATATCCTATATTTTTCATACAATGGTTAAAAAGTGTCACTTAATGGTTTTTGGTCGAAATAGAACTCCTTCAAATCGTATCTATACTATTAAGAATTGTCCTTTAGACTCTGTATCTCAGATAAAAGACCTAGGTGTTGTGCTCGATTCCAGCTTATCCTACATCCCCCATATCTCATCTATTGTCTCAAAATCACTTCAACTTTTACGGTTTATCAAATGTTGTGCTAAAGACTTTCTAAATATCCCATCCATAAAAATATTGTATTGTTCACTTGTGAGACCTCACCTAGATTACTGTTCATGTGTTTGGTCTCCACACTATAACACCCATGTTCAAGCTATTGAGAGAGTTCAGCACAAGTTCTTAAGATTTGTTGCATTTAAACAAAGCCGGAGGGTTGATGAAATTAACTATTCTAATATGGAAAAGTCTCTCAACATAACCTCTCTCCAAATCCTACGCATGCATAAGGATCTCGCAATGTTTTATTGGGACCGTGCAAGTTCGGCAAAGCGACCCCTATTTCTACGCTCTATACTAAAATTCGCACTTTTAATTATATTGGCCAATTATATTAGTCCTGGTTACTGGATAATTGTCAAGGCCATAGTCCAAAAAAATAATAAGAAGAAAAAATAAGATTCAGGTTATGTTATGAAAACGTCAACAATTGTATGTAGTAAATAAAATTAGTTATTAAAATGCAGTACTGCAAGCAAAATAAAATTAATTACATTTACCTTTATATAATAATTGCATATCATATCAATATTGTGGAGCAATATATAATTTTTCTGCTTCATTGACAGAATGTATGAAATATACGTCAATTTGACAATTTCAATTGACAATATGAATTATTTAAGATAGTTGCAATATTTCTCCGCGACTCGCGCAGGGTCGTTTCTCGTTTCCCCTTCCAAGTACTTGCACACCGCGAATAGCATACTACACTCCAATAATTTTGGTTCTCAACTATTGGAGAAAATTAGCCTCCATGTTCCCAGTAGACAAACGAGGCTAAATCAACCCTTTTACGTTAGACCCCATCGCACAAACTATGGACACAACTCCTTCATGTCTAGAACACCTAGGTTTGCTAACCAATATTCGGAAGGTTTACATTTTTGTTAATGTTTGATTTGTTATTTAATGTTCCAAGTTTGTATGATTAAAATTTTTAAATATACTGTTGATTAGGTTAAAAATCTTCCGTGATTAATGTTTATACTGTATTTTAATCGGGTGATTGCCCGTTGATAAATAAAATAATGATTTTGCTAATACATACATAGTAGTATTATAGATTTGCAATATTGAACATTATTAGTGAATTAAGTCAAAAAATATTTTGCCTTTCATATAACTTTTATCACCACACCATTTATTTATTAAGTATATGTTCTCTCTACGATAAATAATGTGAACAGTCATTCTTTGAGAAGTCATCACTTCTCAATAAGTTAAAAAGTCACTAATCATGAAATATTGCCCATCTCTATGTTCAACTTGTTAGTAAGAGATAGATCACAAAGAATGCAGTGCATTTTTGGCACAGTATTTTTATACAAAACAAATGCCAACATAGGTTAGGTACCTATAACTTTTATCTGTCATTACTTGGATTCAGAATATTTAAAAATATATTGTTGCAACTCATCAATTTATTTTTATACACATATAGATATAGTTAGATGAATACTTCACTTATGTTAGGGAGTCCTTACTAATAAATACAAACTTATAAACATCTGATTACTGTTATGTAATATGTACTATAAAAAATAAACATTATTTTTATTCACTAAACCTAATTTTTATATATAAAAAAGGACATATTCTTTGGAATTAGTACAATTTCAGTGATGTGTAAATATTGTTTACTTGTTTCTTTAAAATTAAAGGTAGCTATTATAAGATAAAGGAAACTTTCTAAATAGATTATGACATTTTGTGACCTACAAAAAAATGTGTTCATAAAATACTTGGCTCAAGCAAAAAATTGTTTGACTACTATGTAGGTTACTTGATATCTTTATCTAAATTACAGGGTTGCCACACTGTCAACAAATACAGTAATCTACTTAACTAATTAATTTTAATATATATACAGGGTGGTTCATTAAGAATGTCCAATCTGAGAGTTGTAATTAAATACAACTGTATTTAATTTAAGAGATGGCATATTTTTAATTCTAGATTTGTAGACATTTTCATAGTTATGATGAAATGTCAAGCCAAGCCAAGAAACTAGGGTCTCTATAGTAAGTTGCAAAGTTATAATCTATTACAGTAATTATTCGTGATTCCTTTATTCGTGTTTTCACTATTCACGGATTGAAAAAATGCGACAAAATTCCTATATTCGTGGCCCAAGATTTCTTTATTAGCGGTACGAATTTTATAATGTCCTTAATGTTTATTGTTAAAAAATCTCTGAAATATAGCTAGTTATTTTTATAATTTGAGCTTCATTTCAGAAAATTATAAAAATTTCTAGGCAGAATAATAACAAATTATTTCAGATAAAATAATATCAATAATAATATAATTTAAGCAGATAGAGTAGTAAATTCTTTGTTGATGGTAGTTTCTATACCTATTATATTAAAATACTGATTAGTTAATTTTAGGTTTTAGATGATTCACAAGAGAATCCTGGACATTCCTAATTGCAATGGAAATTGCATGACTCTAAAGTAATGTGACTACTAACTATTGATTTACTATTAAAACCAATTTATATTCAAACGTAAAAATATGCAAGACATAAGTTCTACAGAATTATTGTATCTAGTTATTCAGTTTTATTCTAACAGTTTTATAAAAAAAAATACTTCAAAAATTATACATTCTCATTAAATGGAATAAAATATTTGTCTTTTTAAATGTCAATAAAGGGAATACAGATAAGTGATTAAAAGAATTTTATTTCTAGTAGTTAATAGTTATTTATGTACCAAGTCAGTAAAGTGACTCTTTATCGAACGAGTCTGATATAACAGACGAGTTCGATAAAGAGTCTTTACTGACGTGGTGCATACAAAATTTTATCGCCAATCATAAAAAACATTAACACTTACATAACACTTACTTAATTACATCCTTCTAATGAAAAAAGAGTGTGTGTACTTAAGTCCTTATAATAGTCGAAATATGTCAATAACCATTAATATTAAACAAAAAAGTTTTCCTTACGGGGGATTCGAACCAAGTACTGACACGTTCGTAACTAGATACGCATACCGCTAGCCTACGCAGCCACTTGTTAGACATGGCCGATATTAATTATAAAAAGAACAAATAGGCAAGTAAAAAATGTAAAGAAAATAATTGACATTAAATGAAAAGACATTATACATAAATCATGGTAGATTCAAGGATATGAAAAAGAACTTTACGTACAATAATATGTAATAGTTATTTTATTTTTGTTGAATTACCTTCATCATCAAAAATAATCGTTATCAGGTGCATTTAATAAGAAATTTAGCACTTCTTGCAGCAGGGTTTTTGATTTTTTAAAAATGTAATTCCTTCCTTTTTGTTTCAAAAAAGCTGTAAGTTTTTTATAATTGCTTAATGCTTATATCTATGTCTTTATTTGTGGTCAAAGTTGCCTTTAACATTGAATAATAGGACCACATAGTCGATGGAGAATATTCTTTAGGCAATTCAAAGAAATATGCTAGTAAAACACTTTCACTATAATTTGCAATACAATTTTTTTCACGCCATGCTTCAAATACTTATGTCATATTGCCTATTGTATTTTCCGATGGCTTTTGCTGGGAGAAGCTCTGAAACTGCCTCTAACGATTTCTTGCGTATTTCAGGTGGCGTTCATGTAATTTCTTTCATTTCCAAAGCAGCACTACTGTACTATAATTTGATATTCGTTTTACACTTTTATTACAATAAATACAATTTTCAATTTAAACTTTGTAAATATGACAGTGATGACAGGTGACTTCTGCATGCCGCTTTCGATTTTTAATCGATAGATAGTTATCAATATTGAATAATTACTAAATCGGTAAAATTTTGATTAATTTTATATGAATATAATTGCAAAATACTACAGAATTTCAATTTTTGGCATACATTTAATTAATAATAACGTAAATTGTGTACAATATTTTCAATAATTAAAGTAAATAAATTTTAAGCTCACTCAAATAAATAATCGATTAAAATGAATACAAAAATGAATGACTTTAGTGACAGTTGGCGATAAAATAAATTATATTAACTTTTCTGTGTGCTCTAATTGGTATCAGAATGTCATCACTAGTAAAAACTTAAGGATACTAAAAAAGATTAATTGATTTTACAAATAAATAATTTTAATAAAAATAAGTCAATACAAATAAATATTTGCTAACGTATACTTACTAACAATTAAAAAAAATTGACTCACAATGTTCAAAAACAATACTCATAGATTCAAACTCTTTTGTGATTAATAAATACTTGTTATAAAAATCATCTTATTAGTGCACTTTTAATTTTAGAATTAATCTGTAAATAGGTTTTTGAGAAACAACTGTACAAATATATAAAATGTATAAAAATTTTGTATATAAAAAGACCTTGGGTTTTAATATAATCTTATGGTAGTGTCAGTGGCAGAATATGTTCAAATAATTTAAAAACTAGAAATAAATAAGGGGCAGACATTTTAACAGTAAAGTAGTCTAAGCTATGATATTAGCTCAATCTGCACTGATCTGTTTAATTGATAAAAATTATTGGATATGTAATTTAGTATGTTACCAATTATAAAAAACAAGGGGCGCCCGATATCATTTTGTTCTGATTAGAATTAATTCATAATTAAAAAATTACTTTTTTTATTTGATTGATTTAATAAAAAAAAATCGGCCCGGGCAGATATTATTTTAGATTTTTTGGATCATTCTAAACAAATAAGGTCTTTTGTAACTTTTCTCTTAATTTGATCGTTTTCAAGTTATAAACAATTTAAATGTGAAAAAATAATCAAAGATGGCGATTTTCAAGGCTCAAAAACAAAAGTAAAAAATATCATTTTTGAAATTACAAGGTATGTCTAAATTCAACTTCAAACCTTATTCTGTCAGTTCTTGATAAGGATTTTTTTAAAACATTGTTTTTTAGTTGTTAATGCATCACAATCGTCCATCTTTCCATAAGCAACCTTCCTCATTAACAATTAAAAACATATATTTTAGAATAAAACATGGCAAAAATTCTTAGTAGCATTTTTACAAAAGATATGACCATTTTGATAAAAAAAACCTTAAATTAAACGCTATATTTCATAAAGTCACTAGGCATCGCAAAAATCTCAATTAAAAAGTGCATACTTGCTTTACCCCCTCAAATCTTATAAATAATTAATAACCAAAAATTTGCTGTTGCACTGACTGGGGAGTTGTTACTGACATCATCCTTTATGATGAGTAGGTTTCAAAAATTCACTAATTGATTTGATTTTTTTTAAATCATTGAAATCATTAAATTTGAAAATTGAATCATTAAAATCATGATGATTGATTTTTTTAGAATCATTTGCAAGATTTAATTATGACACAAAGTAGGAAATAGTAATGTGATTAAAAAATTTTTAAGGTTGTGCAGCTAAAAATATAAAAAGTAAATAAGTTTTGTCACACCACAATTTAAAAAGTATTAAAATATATAACAAAATTCAGACAAAACCAGCAATAGAAGGTTTAAACAGGGAGTACATAGTACTGTCAGTTACTATACAATATTATTATTCTTCATTAGTAGGTAATGAAGAATACCCTTAACAAGGGTATTTATACTAATGGAGAATTTATAAACCTTCTTATTTTTGGTTTTACCACTCTTCATTTACAACAAATACATAGACAATAAAAATTTCATTATTAAATATTTACCTTCTAGTGCCAGTAGCACCTGGTGGTGGAGGAGACATGTCTCTTAGTCAAAGGCGGCATGTTCCTCTCTATGGCCGCTTAGTAGCTGAAGACACTTTGGGGATCCCACCCATGGCAAATTCCTCATCCACTGATATTCAAGCTATGCAAGCAAGAATACCTCCTACCTTTAGGGACTCATCTTCAGCACCCCTTAGAAAACTTAGTGTTGATTTAATCAAGACTTACAAACATATAAATGAAGTAAGTACCAAATGTATTATTATTTATAGTTATTTTTTTTGGGAGTGTTTAGTTGTTCCTTCTTCCTTTCCTGATTAACTTGTACAGTTCCCATGGCCACCAGGTCTATGCGTTATTCCATATTTCTCAGCAGTTCCCATGACTCAAAAGCGGAGTCATAAGCAACATTCCACTCAATCTGTTGTAAAGACCTCAGAACTTCAGTTGAACTGTTTATGCGTTGGGGCGTGTTGCAAAGGATTATAGTTGTTGAATCAGTCGTGTGAGAAACCCTACATGTCCAAAAAAATCAATTTTCGTTTTTTTGCATTTTTATTAACCTTAGGTATAGAGTCACATGTTTCAAAAGAAACCTGACCCTATTTAACATTCTAAATGAACCTAGAGACTTAAGGAATTTTTCTGAATCAAGAGAAACCTCACAACTCCACAATGATTTTTGTACTTTCCTACAACTTTGCTTTTGTAGACATGTCGGGTTTCTCAAACGATCGAATCAATTGTAACGCAGGGCCTTAAACAAAAAAAAAAAACTAAAAAAAACAGGAACGGAAAAAAATGTTTGAAATGATGGAATTCTACGCTGACAGAGCGACACTAATTTTGGTGGTACAGTAGAGTCTCGGTTATCCGCCATAAACGGGCCGGCGGAAGGGCGGATAAGCTAAAATGGCGGATAATAGGGAGGCTTAAATGAGACATAAGTTTTTGCATCTCGTTTTGTTGCTGCCAAGTCACGTCATCTCATCACGTGCCAAGTCATGTAGAACCATGATATCGACAGCTCTGGATTCTTCTTGTTGCTGGACGTATTTTATCGCAACTTCAACCAATTTTACGCCTTCTTTGTGTGAAACTATGTGGGCCTCAAGAGTATCTGGTTCTTGGATGTCTTTTATCACCTTCACATTAACAAGAGTAACAATTTCTTCATGGGTTATTTCATACTGGTCAACCATTGAAAACCACTCTCCAACATCACTCAAAGACGCATCCTCACATCCAGGGATAAGTTTCACTAAGGACAAAATATTTTCCTGAACTTCACCTAGAGTGTTTGTCCTCGGTTTCTTTATTCTCGCCTCCCTACAGCTTATCCCAAGACTAAGCAACTGTTTGTGCCCCAACTTTATCCCATGCAATTGAGATCTTTTAAATTGGTGGCTTTCAATATAGGCATTAAGTATCGGCCATCATTCATTTCTTGTATCATGTACCGAACATTCTATTGTTAATAACGTTAAATCCTTTTGGAAATTTGTAAGTAGTAAAAGGGAAAATAACGCTATACCTAATACAATGACTCTTGGAGATCGTACTGCCTTCAATGGAACTGATATTGCTAATCTTTTTGCTAACCAATTCTCTTCCGTCTATACTAACCAATCCTTACATCCGCATGTAACCCAGATTTCACCTTTGGTTAATGTGTCTAATTATCACATTGAAATTTCAAAAATCTACGAAAAACTGTCTGAACTCAATACCAACAAAGGTCCTGGTCCTGATGGAATTCCCCCCACTTTCCTTAAAACATTCAGCTTCATTCTATCGCGCCCACTTTTTTATATATTTAATAAGTCTTTATCAACAGGGGAATTTCCAGACTGCTGGAAAAACTCTTATGTCACTCCAATATATAAATCAGGTCGAAAATCGGATATAGGTAACTATCGTCCCATTTGTATTCTTAGTGCTATTCCTAAAGTTTTTGAGAGCATTATTTCCGATTATTTAAGTTATGACTTCTCGCCAATTATAGGGGCCCAACAATTTGGATTTACATCCAAAAAATCAGCAGAATTGGGTCTCATAACATATGTTGATTTTTTGACAGATGCTCTTGAGAGGGGTTTACAAGTTGACTCTGTGTATACTGACTTTTCCAAAGCTTTCGACAAAGTTAATCATGAGCTCTTGATTCATAAACTTTATTTATACGGAGTTGATGGCCTTATATTGAAGTGGCTCAAGAGCTATCTTACGCAAAGATCGCAAATTGTCAGGGTTAATCATCACTATTCTCATACCATCTCTGTTAACTCAGGTGTACCACAGGGATCACACTTGGGACCTCTGTTGTTTAATATATTTATCAATGATCTAATACCCTGTTTCCAAGTAAGTGAAACTTTGTTATTCGCTGATGATTTAAAATGTTTTAAAATAATCACATCTGAGGCTGATTCACTTAGTCTACAAGGTGATATTGATCGCCTATCTAACTGGTGTATGCCAAATGGTATGTGTTTGAATGCATCCAAATGCCATATTCTTCGTTTCCACCGAACTCATCATCCAATCATCTTCGAATATAGTATAAATAATCTGACCTTACATTCTGCCTCTGAAACTAGGGATCTAGGTGTGATCCTTGACTCCGCCCTTAGCTATAAATCACACATTTACAGTACAATACAGAAGTCTATGAAGATGCTTGGCTTTATAAAAAGAACCACTAGAGACTTTACAAACATCTCAGCTATTAAATCTCTTTATTTCTCCCTGGTTAGATCTCATTTCGATTACTGTTCCACAATTTGGTCCCCCTATTACTTTACTCATAAACTGAAGAGTGAGGCTGTCCAACACAATTTTCTGAGATATACTGCCAGTAAGTTGCATGTATACTATGACTATTCTGTATTAGAGCGCATACTGAACTTACCTCCTCTTGAGGTACGCAGAAAACAAAGAGACTTAATTATTTTATTTAAAATTATCAACGGGCTGTGTAACTGCCCCGAACTTCTCTCCAAAATATCTCTATTTGTCCCCAGTCGTTCGACTAGGCAGGTGCAAACCTTTTATGTCTCTTTTCATAGATTCAATTATTCTTACAACACATTTATTCCTAGAACTCTTCGATTAGCTAACTCATTAAATAACCTCGAAATTTTTAATATATCAGTTTCCCGCTTTAAAAACCTAATTTCTTCCCTAACTTTTTAACTTTTTAATATTTTCGGCCAGAGCTTTTGTATTGTGATTAGTGTTACATGACCTGTATGTATTAGATAACTTAAAACCGTTATACCTTACAACATTTACGAATTGATTTAGGTGATATCTTTTGTTTGTAATTGTACTGACCTAATGTTATCTTATTCTTTTTTTTTTCTTTTTTGTAACTGTATTACTCATACGAGTTATTTTTTCTCAAACCACTTGGTTATATGTTATATTACGATAGTTTATGTTATATAATTGGTTAACATTAATGTTATATAATTGTATAATTATGTTATATAATTTAGAACACTGTAAAATTTATATCGGAATAGGGCTTGCCCGTGAATAAATAAATAAATAAATAAATGTCTTTCCAATCAGTTCAGTTCCACCTTATGGACTATTTTCCAAAGGAGGTATATTTTGTTGCATAAATGGTACGGCGGATAAAACGGAATGGCGGATAACCGAGACTCTACTGTAGTTTGGAGATGACAATCGATAAATTTGTTATTTTGTTCTATTTTCTGTTCTTATTTGGTTAAGTCGTCGTTTAGAAATATTCGATGATCTTCTAAGTCTATTAGTTTGATTTTGTTTTGTATGACCTTCGCTTTTTCTTCGCCGTTTTCCATTTTCACGGGGTAAGTTTTGTTTCCTAATTTTATTGCATCATCTAAAATAGACAATGGCTTCCTTTTTGGTCTTATGTATCTATCACATACCTTCTACAATTACGTTACTGGCTTTCTCTCTTTCTTCAGCCTCTTTAATCTAATTTTTGTTTCATTTAATCCTTTCGTAATTTCTTGTTTTCCTTTTTGAATTAATATATTTTATTTTCTTCTTTAATTTCGAAATTTCCTTATGTAATATTCTTATCTATTTATACTCTTTGTTCCCCTTTCATTTCTTTTACTTCTGTTCTTAATTTTTGTATTTCATGAAAGGAAGAGTCTTCATCTTCTCATCCATTCTTTTTTTTACATTGTGTAGTTATTGGGAGTCCATTAGGTCTACAGTCTCTGGCCAAATTATTAGACGAAGGATAAGATTTTATAATAAATGTTAATTATGAGGTGATACTAAATAGCTTTTCTGTATATACCAGATACAATGTATGTTGTTTGGTTGTACATTCAACTGTCTAATTTTATCACAAATAAAACATTATTAACGAACCAATATGTATTTATTGACTCTTGAAAGAAAACAGAAATATCGACAATTAAATGTTAATAATTGAGGGGTCCGGCAGTAAAAAATGGTAAGGGGCAGTAAAGAAGTTTTGAGTTTTGAAGTGTTGAATTTTGAAAAAAATATTCTTATATTTATTAAAAAATATAAGAGTATGAAGCATGTTAAAACTAGCTGAATATGTTGTTAATACGTAGGCAAAATATGGAAAACCAAATATTTTTTTTTATAATGATTAATTAGAAAAGTATGAAAATATGAACTACAACTTAACATTGTTTACCTAAAATATTTGAAATAGTTTAACGTAACGTGTTAAGTGGTGTTGACTTAACATAATTTGGTAGGTACTAGAAATTCATTTAATATTTAGATACCATTTGTGGTAAACAGCTGGTATAAATTCCCAAAATGATTTTACATCTTTCAGGTTTTCTAAAACGTTTAAATAAAAATAATAATATAGCGCTGGAGAGAATTGGTTTTCATGTTTGCAAGTAAAAAATGTTAAGTTTTTATGCAGAGTGAACGTGGTTGTAAACAATGTTAAGTACATCCCTTACCATTTTTTACTTGCGAACATTTATTCTAAGAATATAAAGAAATTCTCTTCTTTGTAGAAACTTGACCAAGCTCTAGCTTCACTAAATACTTGAAATTCAGGATCTTTATCTGAGTTACAATCATCGTAGCTCTCAGAATTGTCACTGTTAACAACAAAAAATCCATTTAGATTTGAACAACCTGCATTATCATAGACACATAACATTATTTTCATGCTTATGCATGTCCCTTACCAAATTTTAAGAAATTAATCTGGCTCCATCTATTATTAGGAGGATAAACTAAGTAAAATTTTCTGCTTTGCCATGTCCCTTGCCATCTTTTACATACTATTTCGCGAAAAATCAAAATTTGTCCCTTACCATTGTTTACTACCGAGCCCCTCAATTTGTTGAACCACATTTAACCGCTATTAGAGCTTTAATTCTGCCCAGGAGACAGTGCAGGTTTGCATTGATAGTATTCTGCGAAGAATTAAACCTCTAATAGAGGTTAAAGGTGGCCTCAACAAAATATTAACATTTAATTGTCGTTATATCTGTTTTTTCAAGAGTCAATAAATACATATTGGTTCATTAATAATGATATTTTATTTGTGATAAAATATAGACAATTAAATGGACAACCAAACGTAATACATTGTGTCTGGTACATACAAAAAACATATTTAGTACAGTAGAGCGTCGATAATCCGAACCCTAGTAATCCGAAGGTTCGCTAATCCGAACACACAAAAAAAAAATTGAAATTAAAAATATGATCGCGGACCGACTTTTTGGATTTAATATGACAATATGGGCAAAATATGACCGCGGATTTTTGTTTTGTTTATGAAGAAATACGTACAATATATTTGTTTATTATGCAGGTCTTTTATTCCTTGTAACTAAAACCTATGTACCGGGTGTCCCAATAAGAATGGCTCTCGGCCATATCTCAGGAACCGTTTATAGTAGAGATTTGAAATAAAAAATTTTATAACAAAAGTTGCCTCAGGAAAAGCCTGGAAATTATTTTCATAATTGTGGGACCACCGCTAAAGGGCGTAATTGAATATCAAAAATTAAAAAATCTAAATTTTACAAAATTTTCCTAATGAAGGGGCACTGGAAATCCGATCGTCGTATTCTTCATAAAATTCTACGCATATTTGATTTGACAAGTTTAGGTCTACCTTTGGAAATAAGAGGTGGGAGTGAGTGGGAACCTTGTTATGAAAAACTGACTGTGAGTCCGGTTCTGCTTAATCAAATTTTGCAAACTTGGTCTTGTTGAAGACAGATCTTTTTCGTCAATGTAAAAGTTATGATTTCGAACCAACTTACTGAGTAATATGCCAGCTAGAAGGCGTTATTTAATTTTTTTCAGAAATCTAGTGTTCCTTGGAAAATATTAAATACAAACATGCATTTTTAATACCATATTACAAAATTAGACAAAATTAGCAACAGAATAGCGAAAACCGCATGTTAATACCTTTTTTCTATCTCGAGATATCTTACAAAACGTGTAAATTTAAAAACATAACTGTTACTGTCACCGGTAAACGAAATTCATTAAAAGTAGTGTGCTATGGAAACAACAAAGAAACATTTTCCAGCTGTCAACGTATATTAGGTCTTTTCAACGCTTCTCATTTGTTTCGAGCCTCGTTCATATCTCGTATATTAATATTATACACGGATTATACGGCATATGACAGAGGCTCGAAACAAATGAGAAGCGTTGAAAAGCACTATTACAAAGAAATAAAAACAACTATTTAGTGATGACATAAACGTTCCAATTTTTGCCCATCATTTTCGTTGCAAACATTTACTCTTTCAAGAGTAGATTGAACAGCAGTCTCAATTTCTGCTCTCGATATGCTTTGAATGGCGTTTAGTATTCTCTGGATAATGTATTCTAGAGTAGTGCATGGTGGGCAACAATTTGAATATTTAGGTCGTCACTAAGTAGTTCTTTTTGTTCTGTGTTATATTTAATTTTAATAGTATTGTTTCTCTTTATATTGTTGTTTTAATTAATTATATTTTTATACGTTGACATCTGGAAAATGTTATTTTGTTTTTTTCCACAGCACACTACTTTTCATTAACTTAGTTTACCGGTGATAGTAACAGTTATGTATAAAATTTACATGTTTCTCGAGATATCTTGAGATAGAAAAAAGGTATCGACATGCGGTTTTCGCTATTCTATTGCTAATTTAATCTAATTTTATAAAGTATGATTAAAAATGCATACTTGTATTTAATATTTTCCAAAGAAAACTAGATTTCTGAAAAAAATTAAATAACGCCTCCCAGCTGGCTTATTACTTATTAGGATGGTTCAAAATTATCACGCTTACATTGAAGAAAAAGATCTGTCTTCAACAAGACCCAGTTTTCAAAATTTGATTTAGCAGAACCGGACTTACAGCCATTTTTTCATAACAAGGTTCCCACTCACCCCCACCTCTTATTTGCAAAGGTAGAGTTAAACTTGTTAAATAAAATATGCGCAGAATTTGATGAAGAATACAATAATCGGATTTCCAGTGCCCCTTCATTAGGAAAATTTTGTAAAATTTAGATTTTTTTATTTTTGATATTCAATTACGCCCTCTAGCGGTGGACCCACAATTATGAAAATAATTTCCAGGCTTTTCCTGAGGCAACTTTTGTTATAAAATTTTTTATTTCAAAGCTCTACTATAAACGGTTCCTGAGATATGGCCGAGAGCCATTCTTATTGGGACACCCGGTACACATGTACATAATAATATGTACTATGTTTATGAGCTTTGTATGTATTTTTAACATATGTTCGATAATCCGAACTACCCCTGTACCAATTAGTTCGGATTATTATCGATGCTCTACTGTATCACCTCAACACCTCAAAAAGCAAAAATTTTTTGTAAATTTTTATAGAGCATCTAATAATTTGGCAAGGGACTTTATGTCTTCTGTTTGTTCTTTCTGTGTTTTTAGTTGACTACTCTGCTTCTTCTGCTAGGCTAAGCTAAGGTATACTTCCAGTGTGCCGTGCACCATTGTAGCAAACCTACTATAAATTCGCTCCCACTGGTTGTCTGGGCTGGCCTTCTATGTACTCATGACCTTTCTCATATATTCTTCCTTTAGTTATCCCTATGTAAAATAAAATATTAAAATTCAAAATTTTTGCCTGCTATTTCTAAAGCCGGTTCTGTCTCTTATTTCTAGTTCTTCATAGTAATTAATTATAAATTAGCTCTAATTAGTTCTAAACTCAGTGAAACTTGTTTTTGCAAATAGAGGCACTAACAAACAATGGCCGATTTATTCAGTAGATTTAAACTTTTGAAATTCGGTAAGGCATGCAATAACTCACCTCTTTTAACTTTTCGTCCACAGATTCACTGTACTTAAATTTTACTACGAAGTTTTTGTCAACAACCAGATATATTACATTCTAATACATAATATTATTACTATGGAATATGGAATATTGACTTAACAGAAACCAAACACAAACGTGTTTGCTGTTCACCTCGTTAGCCTTTTTGTAGAAGAAAAAATCTGCAATGGACATTGCTTTCCTTTTCTTGCTTTTAGATTTACTGACTACATTCGCAACTCACAGAAGGAAGGTCAGATTTTTTTGACACAAACTTGGTATATTACAACTTACTTTCTCTCGTTCCTAACGTTAAATCCTCATAATAAATATACTTTATTTAAAGTAAACCTACAGTAGCTTGCTGATATCAATCCTGTTCAACAATGATTCCTAACGCATTTTGTTTTTTATAGGTGTATTACGCTAAGAAAAAACGAAGGGCAGCCCAAATTCAAGGAGAAGATTCTTCTCATAAGAAAGAGAGGAAGATATACAATGATGGTTATGATGATGACAACCATGATTACATAGTGAAAAATGGTGAAAAGTTCCTGGAGAGATACGAAATTGATTCTCTTATTGGCAAAGGTTCTTTTGGTCAAGTCGTAAAGGCATTTGATCATGTTGAACAATGCCAGGTGGCTATAAAGATTATTAAAAATAAGAAACCCTTTCTTAACCAGGCTCAAATTGAAGTTAAATTATTAGAAATGATGAATAGGGCCGACGTTGAGAATAAATATTACATAGGTTAGTATTTATTGAAACAATGGCATGTTTAAAAGTAAATATTGTTCTGAAGCTATTTATTTGTGGCATTTATGTAATTTATTATTCTAAATGGGAAATAAGCCACAATTTAACTTAAACAATGATTTTTATTGACGTTTCGACTTTCACCTAGGGCATCGTTTTCAAAATACAAAATATCACTGATTAAGATTACGTCCAGCATAGTCAAGCAGAAGACTAATATACTACACAGAGCCAGTTTGTCAATGATCCGGGAAAGGTTACAATCTCACAGGTCAAATTTATTTTTTATCGAACAAGACATTGTAAGTATTGAAGATTTACTTTTCGAAATGATATCAAATTCTGATTTTGATCAAATTATTTTCAGTTGATGTATAATTTTTAAAATTCATGTGAGAAACAAGGAAATATACATTTAAATAAATTTAATATTCTTTTAGAATAAAATAGTATACATACTTTTGATGACCTAAATAAAAATAATGACATACAGTAAAACCTCGAAAGAACGGACCTCTATTTAACGGACTTCGGGTATGACGGACAAGAAATCAGATCAAATGTAAAAAAAATTGAATGCAAAAAAATATGAAAAATCGAATTCTACAAGGAAAAACAAAAAGGAAACATCTTAGCACTGCTTTGTGCTAACGCCGATGGATCGCATGGATTGACTACTATAATAATACTTATTGTTGGTAAATCTCGTAAACCTAGTGTTGTCAAAGATATTATAATTATCAAAAGGCATCATCTGCCCGCTTCATATTATAGCTCTAATAAGGCAGGGTTCACCAGAGATATTTTCAAAAATTGGTTTTAAAGGATTTGTACATGCAGTGAGAAAATTTCAAGAGAAGAAACTGGTAATACCGCCTAAAGAGGTGAAATGTTTATCTATTTTAGAAAAAGCTCCTGCTAATCCGTCTGAACATATTATAAATTCAGAAGATCATCATCATCATCATCGACATCATCTTGGTGCTGGAGCCCTTGGAGGGCCTCGACCTTTTCAAGCTTTCTACGCCATTTTGTTCTGTCTCTTGCTTGCATTTTCCAGTTGCCGACTCCGATCTTCTCGGCATCTTGTGTTACCCCGTCCATCCACCTCAGCTTTGGTCTACTCCGTCTTCTCATTTCCACGGGTTGCGCTGTTACAATATTTTTCAGCAACAAATTCAGAAGATGGCAACTTTAATAAATTATATGTTTTGCCAAAAAAATCATCGTTTATTCAACCCATGAATCAGTGAATAATTTTGTCAACCAAATGAGTATATTGCAGAAAGTTTTTAGATGAAGTAGGAAAGTAAGAAAGTAGCGAACAAAACTTTATTCCTCTTTTTCAAAACTTACAGATTTGTACACTGTGTCTAAATACAGTACCTACATAATTTCAAAAAAAATTTGATTTTAAACCTATTTTTATACAACGGACTTTCGGCTTTAACAGACATCCCATCCCCCTAATTAGTCCGTTATATCGAGGTTTTACTGTATTAGCAACAGTTGTCAATCTATCAAATAAACAGTAATATTTTGTATTTTGAAAATGACATCTGATATCCCAGGAGGTAGTGTCAAATTTGACAGGAGCATTTTAGCATGGCTGTTTTTTTTTATTTAGTTAGGTGTTCCAAAGCTATGTGTACAAATGTTGTGCCAGCTGGCCCAAAACCGGGACTTTTAGGCAAGAAAAGATAAAATATAAAAGTATGTAGATGGAAAGACCCTACAACTTATATGTCAAATATTTATCTCCGTGACTTACGTTCATAATGGATACCTAGCTCCTGGCTTTCACCCAGGCGAGTCGGAAATCGTTTTTGTTTTCAAAATTGACATTTTGATTTGAAAAATAATTGCTTTTATAATCTTTTTTTATATTGTGTCGTATAAATAATACGTGGTATTATAAAAACAATTATTTTTCAAATCAAAATGTCAATTTTAAAAACAAAAAAGATTTCCGACGCCGAGAATCGAAACCGACTCGCCTGGGAGAAAGCCAGGAGCCAGGTGTCCTAACCACTAGGCCATAATGGACGTAAGTCACGGAGATAAATATTTGACAATATAAGTTGTAGGATGTTTCCATCTACTTTCATATAATTATCTTTTCTTGCCTAAATGCCCCGGTTTTGGGCCAGCTGACACATAATTTGTTAATGGGATTAGGAACACCTAACTAAATAAAAAAAAAACAGCCATGCTAAAATGCTCCGGTCAACTAGCTAGGGATCACTACTTCCCAAGCTATGAGCTTTTAAGTTAAATTGTGGTTTATTTCCCATTTAGAACAATAAATTTAATAGTAAAAACTAATAAAAATTTTTTGTTTCAGTTAAATTAAAAAGACATTTCATGTGGAGAAATCACTTATGTCTAGTGTTCGAACTATTATCTTATAATTTATATGATTTACTTCGAAACACCAATTTCCGTGGTGTATCATTGAATCTCACAAGAAAATTCGCGCAGCAGCTCTGTACAGCCTTACTCTTTCTTTCTACTCCTGAACTGAATATCATCCATTGCGATCTGAAACCAGAAAATATTCTACTATGCAACCCAAAAAGGTCAGCTATCAAAATAGTTGATTTTGGAAGTTCTTGCCAACTTGGTCAAAGGGTGAGTTTAAATTTATATTTTTTTATCAGTGAAATATAATGTTGTTAGTAATAGTTTATGTTTACATAAGTAAAATCCATGTATCTTCGTGGTTATTTCTCTCTATAAGTAATAGAAGGAAAATAATTTGTACCAAAATGGCTTATGTAATTTTTTCGAGTTTGGAGGTTTTTGTCTTTAATAATGATGAAGTGGTATAAGAAGGTATACAATGGCCACCATTTAACAAATAGTCCAGAAAGCCACTGCGCATCCGCTAGGAAAAATATTCCGATTCGGATTTTTGGCACAATCTTACTCAAAAAGGATTCCTTTTAACAAATTTGCATGTTGCCAGGACCAAAAGTGGGTCAAGAATTTTTTAAACTTTTTTTTTGTTTTTTCTTACAATTATTTTTTGCATGGAACAAAGTCTTTTTAGGTTTTTTGGATCATTCCAAACAGAAAAGGTCTTTAGTGACATTTCTCTAAAAGTTGATAGTTTTTGACATATAAGCGATTAAAACTTGAAAAATTGCGAAATCGGCCATTTTTAACCCTCAAAAACTATGTAAAAAACTGAAAATTTGAATGTTGCCAAGGTAGGTAGATATTCTTTAAACATCGATTGATGAAATCCCAAAGAGTTGCAATACAGTATTCCAACTCCTTTGTTTTTTAATTTCTAATCACACGTGCGCGACACTATTTTTCACCGTTGTATGTGTATATAGTATGGTGCAAATGAAAGGAATAAACCCGAAACAGGTCGATTTTTATTTTTAAGTTATGATATTGTGGCATATATGGTATACTAGTGACATCATCCGTCTGGGCGTGATGACGTAATCGATGATTTTTTTTAAATGAGAATAGGGGTCGTGTGGTAGCTCATTTGAAAGGTTCTTCAATTCTCTATTCATGTAAACATTTACATAATTATTTATACAGGGTGTCCAAAAAATTTTTATTAAGTAAATTAAATTATTTGACAAAAAAAGAAGTAGAAGGACACCCTGCATAAATAATTATATAAATGTTTATATTACTGAATAGAGAATTGAAGAACCTTTCAAATGAGCTAGCACACGACCCCTATTCTCATTTAAAAAAATCATCAATTACGTGTTCACGCCCAGATGGATGACGTCACTAGTATACCATATATGCTACAATATCAAAACTTAAAAATAAAAATCGAATGTTTCGGGATTTTTCCTTAAAGTCGCCGGTTTACGAAATAGCGAATTTATTCCTTTCATTTGCACCATACTGTCGGTGGAAAATAGTGTCGCGTATGCTTGATTAGCAATTAAAAAACAAAGGAGTTTTGAATATTGTATTGCAAAAAACTCTTCGGGATTTCATCAATCGATGTTTAAAGAATATCTACCTACCTTGGCAACATTCAAATTTTCAGTTTTTCACAGAGTTTTTGAGGGTTAAAAAAAGCCGATTTCGCAATTTTTCAATTTTTAATCGCTTATATGTCAAAAACTATCAACTTTAGAGAAAAGTCACTAAAGACCTTTTCTGTTTGGAATGATCCAAAAAACCTAAAAAACTTTGTTCCAGGCAATAAAAATAATTTTAGGAAAAAAACAAAAAAAAAAAACGTTTAAAAAATTTTTGACCCATTTTTGGTCCTGCCAACATGCAAATTTGTTAAAATGGGTCCTTTTTGAGTAAGATTGTGCAAAAAATCCGAATCGGAATATTTTTCCTATCGGATGCGCAGTGGCTTTCTGGACTAAAACTAGAACTAGAGGATCTAGAGTTCTCTGACGACATATGCCTCATAACATCAAACAGACAATACATGCAAAACAAAATTACGAAATTGAACAACATAGCAAACACAACCAGCTTAGAAATAAATCCCAAAAAAACGAAAATATTATCAAATGGGGAAACGAAGGGAAATAATATATATTTAGAAGGGAAACAAATAGAAGAAGTAAAAGATATCTGTTATTTTGGCAGTCTGACAAACGCAACGGGAGGCACAAAAAAGGACATAACACAAAGAATAAGCTTGGCACAAAACGCTTTCAACTCTTTACGCAAGAAATGGGCCTCGACAAACATCAGCAGAAGAACAAAGCTACGATTATTTGAAAATAGTCTGTCCAGTTATATGGATCAGAAACATGGAAACACCATAAACAATTCTTTCAGAAAATACAATCCTTCATTAACAGGTGCCTACGTATTATACTGAGAATATTTTGGCCAAACAAAATCACTAATGGCGAATTGTGGAGACTAACAAATGAAGCTAAGATAGAACATACAATAAAAAACGGGAATGGAGGTGGATAGGACACACCTTCTTACGACAACCAGCAACAAATATTGCTAGAGAAGCTCTAGATTACAATGCTCAAATCAACAGAAGAAAGGGAGGACCATCTTATACGTGGAAAAGAACAATAAAGAAAGAACTCGAAGAAAATAATTTAACGGGGAACGGGGCAAAAAATATAGCAAAAAACAGAAGAGAATGGAGAAAAGTACACTGCTAGTCAGAGAAAACGGGCACCCCACAAAATGGGTCATTTTCGATGTCTCGAATTTCTTAAACCTGTTGTCTCATTTAAGTGATTTTTTTAATTTATTACCTTGTTGCCTATGTTGCCTTATTCTTTAACAATATCGCTTTAATAATATTGTTTTTAGACAGGTAAATTGCCATTGTATACCGGGTGTACCAATCAAACTGTGTTTTTTCTCAAAGTTTACCACACCCTGTGGAATATTCTAGCATTTATAAAATACTAAAATTAAAACCCAACTATAGCCTCAGGTTTTCTTAACATTCTGTTTTTTGATTCATTCGCTTATGTTGGATAATAAAAAAGTTAGGGACTTTAACAACTAGCCATGTTCTTTATCAATACAGGGTGTTTCTAAATAACTGCGACAAACTTTAAGGGGTAATTCTGCATGAAAAATAATATCCTTTGATTTGTAAACATATGTCTGCAAATGCTTCGTTTCCGAGATACGGGATGTTGAATTTTTTCTTACAAACTGACTAATTTATTGCTCTAAAACCGGTTGAGATATGCAAATGAAATTTGGTAAGTTTTAAGAGGTAGTTTTTGCGCATTTTTTGACATACAATTAAGAATTTTATATTCACCATTGGCGTGCATATTTGTCATATAACCCGGTCATACCGTATGCACGCCAATGGTGAATATAAAATTTTGAAAAGGTATTTAGTAGTAAAGTTTTCAATCCTAATAGCGATATTAATAATATTAAAAAATATTAAAAATATTACTAAAAGATTTTTAAATTGAAAATTTATTGGTGCATTTTCCTGGTGACAATATGCAAGCCAAATGGATGCTGCAGTGAAGACAAAAGGGAAGGAATTCTACACTATGCAATTCACAACTGCAATTCTGCAGCTTGGTAAAGTTCCAACGGAAAATGGACCTAGTTACTCTATAGGAGTAATACTAATATAAAAATAAAAATGTATACCATTTTTATTCAGTTGCAATGCGAAGGCAAAACAATCTTATTTTTCACTTAGAATATGGAGCGCAGTCCAGCACTCTGAATCAACGATTTTCGACTCTTATTGGAGTCTCATCGGAGAGACGTAGGCCTGCTGCTCCATACTCTAAGTGACCAACAACGAGACTTTATCCCCCACACCGCAACTGACGTGAATGGATTAGGTGACTAGGGGAGCGTTCACAAGTATTACGTAACGCAATTTTTGAAGTTTTTTGACCCCCCCCCCCCAACCTGCATTACGTAATACTTGAACGGTCCCTAGCGTCATCTGGCAATTGAAAGGTAAAGTTTTCAATCCTAATAGCGACATTAATGATATTGAAAAATATTAAAAATATTACTAAAAGATTTTTAAATTGAAAACTTATTGGTGCATTTCCCTGGTGATTGAAAATTTTTTTATTGTATGTCAAAAAATGCGCAATAACTACCTCTTAAAACCTACCAAATTTCATTTGCATATCTCAACTGGTTTTAGAGCAATAAATAAATCGTCAGTTTGTAAGAAAAAATTCAACATCCCGTATCTCAGAAACGAAGCATTTGTGGACATGTTTATAAAGCAAACGGTCATTATTTTTTCATGCAGAATAATTACCCTTAAAAGTTTGTCGCACTTATTTAGAAACACCCTGTATTGATGAAGAACATGGCTAGATGATAAAGTCCTTAAATTTTTTATTATTCAACATAAGCGAATGAATCAAAAAAGAGAATGTTACGAAAACCTGAGGCTATAGTTGGGTTTTAATTTCAGTATTTTATAAAGGCTAGAATATTCCACAGGGTGTTGTGAACATTGGGAAAAAACAGTTTGATTGGTACACCCGGTATACAATGACAATTTACCTGTCTAGCAACAATATTATTACAGCGATATTGTTAAAGAATAATGCTACAACATATTAAAAAAACGCTTAAATCGGACAACAGGTTTGGGAAATTCGAGACATCAAAAATTACCCATTTTTTTGGGGTGCCCGTTTTCTCTGACTCGCAGTGTAGTAAACAAAATTGGACGGGACTCAACAGATGATGCGTGGGACTAGCAACCTCACCATCACCTCATGCTACTTGTAACACTGCAAGGTGCCCTTTGCTCCACTTGAAGATGTATGATTATGAGTGAATGAAGAAGTGGATATTAAGAAATAGTATATTGTGCAACAAGTGCAGAAAGGTACTAATTTCTCACGAGTTTGAAAAGTTGCGGTACGAGCGCAAGCGAGTGCCGCAATTCAAACGAGTGAGAAATTACCTTTCTGCACGTGTTTCACACTATACTTTTTCTACAAGCACAGTTTTTCCTAAAAATAAAAATCACAATTTCTATCACTAAATAAATTGCACAGAAATCAGTTAAAAAATTAATGCACTGCCTTAATTTGTTTAAATTTAAACAATTATTACACATTATTGACATTATATTTATGCAGTCACGGATTTACATAAAACCTACTTCATTTGACGTCTCTTGCACAGGTTGCTAAATCCTTATTGGTTATTTGATAATTATAAAATGTTTAATAATAAGAATAAAATTGTAAAATAAAACAGTTGTAACATCCATAATTTAGTTTCTATGCTATAGTTAAATATAATAATTGTCTTATAGGTTATATATTTGTCTAAAGTTTAACCACGGATGTAAACAGAATATAACGTTACTCAGAATGAGGTAGTCAACTGTGCAGAAAAGAACTTTGCGGCACAGAAACGTCACTTTGCGGCACAGAAACGTCACTTTTCTGCACACTAATGTCAAATATCTTATACTGTGAGAAAATATCAAGTTTGCTAACATAAAACCGTGCAGAAAAGTGCACTTTGAATAGTGGTTGTAGAAAAAATCAGATTACAATTCGGACCAATCGACAGATCCTTGAGAGCACACGAATACAAATAGTATGAGTATGAGTACACATACAGATACTCAGGCTATTGGATCAGCAACAGAATTTTATGTTTATGCCTGCTCACACATAGCTTTTGATAATGTCAACCCAGTTGCAAAGGAAGAAACAATTCCAGAACATGGTCTATAGGCCCTGAATATAATGTATAATAGAATGATGTTAAAAAATGTTGAGATAAATAGGTGAAAACTAAGACAATTGTGGTTTTTAGGTTAGGTTAAGAGGAGTTCCTTTTTTTTCTCTGTAGATCATAGGCGTAACCAGGATGATCCTAAGGGGGGGGTTACAACTACCTAAAAGGGGGGGGTTACAACTACTGGAAGGTCTCTGAGGGCTATGGTGTTAAGCGTATAGAGCTCAAAGTACATCCCAATGGGGGGGGTTACAACCCCCAAAACCCCCCCCTGGTTACGCCTATGCTGTAGATGTAACATTAATACAAATAAAAGGATATAAATATAAGCCATAATTTCTAATTTAGCTAATATTTTCTAATTTTTGTAAACTGTATTTAATAATTTCTTTTAGATATATCAATACATTCAGTCAAGGTTTTATAGATCGCCTGAAGTACTTTTAGGAATTCCATATGATTTAGCTATAGATATGTGGTCTTTGGGATGCATATTGGTGGAGATGCATACAGGAGAACCTTTATTTAGTGGTGCCAATGAAATTGATCAGATGAATAAAATCGTCGAAGTTCTGGGTATGCCACCCAAGCATCTTCTAGATCAAGCTAATAAAACAAGAAAATTTTTTGAAAAATTACCAGGAGAGAGAAGGTAAGTTTAATAACTTATACTTATTTAAGTACATACAGGGTGGCGCATTAGTGCTAGGAAGTCCAATTACTCGTTTGTCGTAAGAGATATGAAAATAAGTTATTTAGGTAAAAGTTGGGGCACAGACAGGACCTTAATTTAAAAATATTTTCAAATATACAGTTCCACCCGTATTGACAGGGTAATACCAACTTATGTTTTTTTAAAATGGAACACCTTTATATTTTTACATTTTTGGATTCTCCTCGATGTCTTCTTTCTTAAAATATAAGATTTAAAAGATATTATATTCGAGTAATTATATACGAGGTGGTTTAAAGATAATTGTTTTTTGTTCATTTCGTAACAACATTCACATCGTGTAGAATTGAAGTGATTTAACATCAAAATTTCTATTTTTGTTCAAACGATTTTTATTATAGCCTACTATTGTTAAAAATTATTGATAGAGCGAAATGTTTAATTTTAATATACAGGGTTGGTCAAAACTCGAAATGAGTATTTTCTTAAATGGAACATCCTGCATTTTAGTATTGTAATGAAAATGGGCTTGGGCAGGACATGTTGCCAGACTGACGGATGACAGATGGACCAAAAAGATTCTGGAATGGCGACCAAGGCAGGAGGCATATCGAAGCAGAGGACGACCACCGACTAGATGGACGGATGATATCAAGCGCATCACCACAAATCGGATGCAAGAAGCTCAAGATAGAAATAGGTGGAAATTTTTACGGGAGGCCTACGTTCAGCAGTGGACAAATATAGGCTAGTTGATGAATGAAATGATATTTTATGGTACTTTTTTATTTCTTAAGCATTCCCTATACCTACAGTCCCTGCTCAATTTATTAGACTCACCCTAAAAATATCAGTTTTTTTCTTTGAAACCCCTTAAAAGTATGTGCAAAGTCATACGGTACTGCTGAATGGGTTAAATAACAATTACTTGATAATCGTGCTACATAATTAAGTTAAAGATGGTGAGACTTTTTTATTGAATTGTGAAAACTTGGCAGATGGCAATAGAATGGGCTAAAAGGGTGCAATGACTCGACTTTTTTAACTTCAGTTTTTTAATTAAATTAGTGGTTGATATTCAAATTTTCGTAAAATTTGCAGTAGTAAGTGTTAATATTAGTCTTTATTAATGTTAGTTTTTAATTTGTTTCATTTATTTTAAGATATTAATAAAAATATGTTAATTTCTAAAAGACGAATGTCTTCGTTTGGAATTTTTTCATATGGGTGATTGTAAAGATCTTTTTTTTTTTGAGCAAATCTTTTCTGCTCTCTTCTGTTACTGCTCTATTAGAAAATACCACATGTATGAAAGAGAAATAGCAAAAAATATGGCATATCTTTATCGTCAGTTCGAAGGTTGGGCTAAAAAATTAAAGGGACACATCCTGTTACATCGGTTTGGAGGGGTCGGTATGGCCGAAATATTTCAGTCACCCCCAGAGGGCAACGAATTTTAAAGAATTTGGCTGTAAAACACAGAAGAGTCACCCATTGCGATATACGGAATGAATTGGAAGAATCAGAGTGTTTAGTATCGGAGTCCACTGTACGCCGAAATTTGTACAGTATGGGATTCAAATCTCACAAGCCAGTTGAGGAACCAAGAAAATAACCAACTATCACCACAAATGCTCAAAAAACGCTTAGTTTGGACCAATTTACATAAAGACTTTTTTGCAATATAATGTTTGTGCAAATTGGCCGAAAATAAGCGTTTCTTTGACATTTGTGGTGATGGTTTTGGTTCCTTAACTGGCCTATGACATTTGAATCCCATACTGTACAAATTTCGGCGTACAGTGGACTCCGATACTAAACACTCTGATTCTTCCAATTCATTCCGTATATCGCAATGGGTGACTCTTCTGTGTTTTACAGCCAAATTCGTTGCCCTCTGGGGGTGACTGAAATATTTCGGTCTTACTGACCCCTCCAAACCGATGTAACAGGATGTGTCCCTTTAATTTTTTAGGTCAACCTTCGAACTGACGATAAGGAGATGCCATATTTTTTGCTATTTTTCTTTGATACATGTGGCATTTTCTAATAGAGCAGTAACAGAAGCGATTTGCTTAACAGACAGATTTTTACAATCACTCATATGAAAAAATTTCAATCACAAGATATTCGTCTTTTAAAAATTAACATATTTGTATTAATATCTTAAAATAAATTAAACAAATTAAAATAAACATTAATATAGAACAATATTAACACTCACCACTGCAAATTTTACGAAAACTGAACACCAATCACTAATTTAACTAAAAAACTAAAGTTGAAAAAAGTCGAGTCCTTGTGCATTTTTAGCACATTCTATTATAGGTCTGGATCCCGCGTATGAAAAAAAAGTTGATTAATAACAAGCTGAAAATTTGTTAATAGCTTAAGGGTGTCTAGTCGGATAAACTTTGATATATGGGAACACTGGAACAGGGGCAGTTTTAATTGTGGAACAGGTTAAAAATTTGGAACGGTCAGACCACGAAAGCGGCACATTTATTTTGTCCGACAGAATAGACTTATACTCTCCTAACAGAGATTAAACTCTCATGAAAAAATCAGACTGCTATTTATCACCTGTCATAATTCCTGTCATTTGACGTATTCTACATGTTCACTCATTAAAAAGCCCATTTTGTGATAAATAGCAGTCTGATTTTTGCATGAGAGTTTAATCTCTGTTCGGAGAGTTTAAGTCTGTTCTGTCGGACAAAATACATATGCCGTTTTCGTGGTCTGACTGTTCCAAATTTTTAACCTGTTCCACAATTAAAACTTCCCCTGTTCCAGTGTTCCCATATATCAAAGTTTGTCCGACTAGACACCCTTAAGCTATTAACAAATTTTCAGCTTGCTATTAATCAACTTTTTTTTCATTCCCAGGATCCAGACCTATTACCATATGTCAAGTTTTCACAATTCAAAAAATTTTTTACCATTTTTAACTTACATTATGTATCACAATTATTAAGTAATTATTATTTAATCCAATTAGCAGTTCCGTATCACTTTGAAGATACTTTTAAGGTGCTTGAAATTAAAAAAACTGCTTTTTCTAAGGTGAGTCTAATAAATTGAGCAGGGACTGTAAGTGCTTTAATTTGTGAGTTATTCTTGATTCTTTAAGCCAAATATTAATTACAACAAACATTACGTGAAATTTTATTCAATGGTGGCCATGAAAATATTCAATCAAAAATAATTTTTCGAAAAAAAATACATATTAATCCATGATACTATAAATAAAGAGATATTATTTTCCCGTAGCGCAAATACGTCCGAGCTCGCGCATTGATGATGTAACTGGAGACCGGAAGTTGAATTTGAATTCTTGTTAAAGTTAAATGGGATTTGTGTGCATTATTTGATGAAATTATTCAATTAGCAAAATAAAATTAACTTCAATGTATTCGAAAAAAATTTAGTGTCGAGATTCCAGTCAAAATAACTGTCAAAGATAAAATTATAAAATACATACAACCGCGAAAAATTCAAAGCAATCGGACATTACGAATGATTACGAACCATTACGAACTTGCCGGTCTCCAGTTACGTCACGACTTCCGGATGTGCAATATATTATCTTGTTATTTATAGTATCATGTATTAATCTAGACTAGACTGATCGTTAATTTATTAATATTAGATGAGATATCATCCAATATACATATTAATATTGGATGAGATATTGGATTAATGAGATTTTATGACCTGGAAACCAGTTTTATGTAACTGAAGCTTGTCGATGAATATTCGCAAGAAGGTCCTGAAATGTTATTTGTGGTCTATATTATTGTATAGTTGTGAGACATGGACGTTAAAAACCACAATGCTAAATAAATTAGAAGCATTCGAATTGTGGTGCTGTCAACTAATCCTAAAAATATCGTGGGTTTTGCACACTTCCAATGAAGATGTTCTCCAAATAATGAATTCAGAACGTCTGCTCATAAACATCACAAAGAAGAGAAAAACAGAATACTTCGGCCATAGAATTAGAAGACCTAAATACCATCTACCTCCCCTTATTATACAAGGAAAAGTGGAGGGAAAGAGATGGATTGGTCGAAAGAAACTTTCATGGTTGCGTAATATTAGACAATGGTGTGGTTACACGGTAGAAGAATTATTTCGCGCAGCAGCCGCTAGAGATAGGTTTCAGGAACCTGTAAACATGATGACGGCCAACGTCTGAATACGCCTACGGACACTGCTGACGGCACCTAAGGAAGAAGGGGATGAGATATCAAAATACCTACGTAGTTAAGATTGTTGGTCCATAAAATATTAACAAAAACCTACAACATTCTACATAGTTGGCTATGACATCTCACACGTCTTATGGAAAATATAATGTCACTCAAATTCAATAAAATTTATACCAATAGATTCGTTTTAAATTAACGATCAAAACTTATTATTGCGCCAACTCTATTTTCAAAAATAAGAGCAGAAATTGATATAAATAAATCTGAAATCAAATGGGTAGGTACATAAGTTAGAGAGAGAAAAAATATTTTAAAATACCCAGATTTTCGGTACTCCATAAATCAGCGGATTAGTTTCACTAATCCGCTTAGGCCCAGCGGGATTTAAGCTGTTATGAATAGCACTCAGAGCAATAATGATTGTAACTAACATTTTATGGACTCCAAAAATGTGATTTCGATAAACTTTAATTGCAGTTTGCGCCGTAATTAATCATAATTAAGAGTTGGCGCAATGATAAGAATTGATCGTTAATTTAAAACGAATCTAATCGTATAAATTTTATTGAATTTGAGTGACATTATATTTTCCATAAGATGTGTGCGATGTCCTTTGCTTAAATATTTGACATTATACTATTTTTATAGTTCCAGTTGCTTTGGTACTAATTACTTATAGTTGAAAGACTGATAAGTTTGTACACACTTGAATGAATAAGGGAAAATGAAAATGTAGTATGTCAAAGTGTGTAAATAATTTATTTCCTTAGCTGAGCGCTTTCGACATAAACGTCATCATCGGAGCTAATGGTCAAATACTAAAAAAGTACCGCTACATAGAGGTGTAAACAAGTGCATCTTAGGAATGTAAATTTGATTTTTAAATTGTGAATGCTAACTTAGTCCTCCGTACAACAGCAAACAGCAAAAAAACAGAAAGAAACGGCCATATACACGTTGCACAAAAACATATAAACTTTTTTCATGGTACGGGTGTCGATATCACCCGTCCATCCTTGGCCTAGTAAGTCAGTCAGCTGTTGTTACTAGGCCAAGGATGGACGGGTGATATCGACACCCGTACCATGAAAAAAGTTTATATGTTTTTGTGCAACGTGTATGTGGCCGTTTCTTTCTGTTTTTTTGCTGTTTGCTGTTGTACGGAGGACTAAGTTAGCATTCACAATTTAAAAATCAAATTTACATTCCTAAGATGCACTTGTTTACACCTCTATGTAGCGGTACTTTTTTAGTATTTGACCATTAGCTCCGATGATGACATTTATGTCGAAAGCGCTCAGCTAAGGAAATAAATTATTTACACACTTTGACATAATACATTTTCATTTTCCCTTACTAATTACTTATGTTAATTTTTCTAATGAGGAATTGATAAATATTGATTTTGTGCTGGGCGAGTATAACAAAAATGTGCTACTATAATTTATCATCAGCAATTCCCTTGATAGGCGACAATCAAGAAGAGAAACTTTTGAAAGTATACTAAAATGATTTCAACAGACTAGACACTTAGATTATGAGAACAGTTCTACTAATATGCAAATCCTCAGTGACACTTAGATTTACATTTAATTTATTTTATTCATTTACAGTAGTTTTTGTTTGATCAGATTTCTCGTAATCTAAGTGTCCAGTCTTAGATTTTAAAATATACTTGTTGTGATTGGCTGAGTGACGACAGCCCATGCCAAAAAAAAAGTGTCCAGTCCATTGAAACCATTCTAGAAAACTTCTCTTCTTGGTTGTCATCTATCGAGGCATTGCTGATGATAAATTCTTATTGCTAGTAGCACATTGTTATACTTTGCTTTAATTTGTCAAATATTTTTAAATCATGGTCCATCTGTGCCCCAACTTTTACTGCAATAACTTTTTTTCATATCTCTTACAACAAACAAGTAGTTGGACTTCCTCGTATTACTGCCTCACCCTGCATGTTAAAAATATTAATAAAATAGAAAAATTAAATCTAATTGATCCACTAAGCTTATGTGGAAATAATAGCATAGCTCTAGTTAAAGTTTAGGTAGATAGGTAATAGGTTGTTCAGTAAGTTCTGGATGTCGATAATGATGCTATTAGATTTGTGCTATTAGGTTCTGTGTTCCTAAATATGCTTACAAGCAATCTTAACAAAAATAGAATAAATATATGCTTTTAAAAGGATCGTCAATTTCAGCAATATTTTGGCTAAAGTATTCATTGACTTACTTTTCATGTCCGGATCACTTCTTTAGATTTGGTACTCCTAATCAGAAAACTGTATAATGTTCTAATGGAGCAGGACCACATTCCATTTTTTCAGCAACATTTGAAGCATTTTAGAAACGATAAACACAGTTTATGCATAGTTTATTAACTCTAATTTAAAGATTAAAATCTAAGGAGAATTAGTAATACTTGGTTCGGATTCAGGAAGCGACCGGCAGTGTCCGAGCGATTTTGTTTTATCTTTAAAATAAGCGAGTTGACAGAGGGTAACTTTACTCTCACTGTATAATATACTTTACTTAATATTGTTGTATGTACTTGTTGTATGTATGTAATATGAAAAAATTGTTGTAGGTACATACTGAAAAAGACTAAAGATGGTAAAAAATATAAAATACCAGGTACCAGAAGACTTCATGATATCTTAGGTGTAGAAACAGGCGGCCCGGGAGGAAGAAGGGCAAACGAAGTCGGTCATTCGATGTCTGATTACTTGAAATTCAAAGACCTAATTCTCCGTATGTTGGAATATGACCCTAAAACAAGAATTACCCCATATTATGCTTTGCAGCACAATTTCTTTAAGCGTACGTCAGACGAAAGCACAAACACTGCAAATAGTACGAGTTCCAGTCCCGCAGTCGCTTCTTTGGATATGTCTTTGACAAATTCTGGTAGTCAGCATGGTGAGTATTTTTAAATCAGTTTTTGTATAATTTAGACGAGGCAACGAAGCATTAAACCTAGGAATTTTGTGCAGTAAGATGAATCGTCATGCAACTTTTTGCATTCGATTCGTGAGAGTGTCGGGCAATTTTGTGAACTAAATTGATCTCCGGCAAAAATTTTTGTGCACAAGAAAAAGCATCTTTAAAGTGCATCTCGAAGAGATGGAAAATAAAAAATTTAGGACTCAGGAAATATTGGCGGAAATGAGTTCAATTTTTATACTTGGAGGTTTGGAGGTCACTGAACACGAATTTCATGACGGCGATGGTCTCCGAGGTACCAGGTACCCAGGGTGGAACTCGTCGCCTGGGACGACCGAATAATTCGCGGGACGATCGAAAAATTGAAAAATACGTGTTCAATATTTTTCAAAAAACTATCGAGTGACACTAAACACGACCACCCCACTCCACCCCTTGGAGGTGGGGTGGGTGTAACTTTAAAATATTAAATAGAAACCCCATTTGTTATTGCAGATTTGGATTGCTTACGTAAAAGTAAGCAACTCTTATTCGAGACATTTTTTAGAATTGTGGATAGATGGCGCTATAATCAGAAAAAACTATTTTTTCGTGATACCATAGGTAAATTATAGAAACGGTCTAATATCTCGAGAAATACACTTCCCAATAAAAAACCAAAAAATACGTCTTTTATATTTTTTAAGAAACTATCGAATAACATAAAACACGACCCTCCACTCCACCCCCTGGAGGTGGGGTGGGGTGTAACTTTAAAATCTTAAATAGGACTCCCATTTTTTATTGCAGATTTGGATTCCTTTTTTTTGGTCTTTTATTTGGAAGTGTATTTCTCGAGATATTAGACCGTTTCTATAATTCTATCATCATCATCAGGTAGCGCTACAACCCTGTGTGGGTCCTGGCTGACTGTACAACTTTCTTCCAATTTCTTCGGTCTTCCATCAACCTAGGGTCAAATGGAATGTTCATTTTCCGGAGATCTGCTTGGATGTTATCTATCCATCGCATTCTGGGATGTCCAAGTGGTCTTTTGTCTGTAGGAATCTCCTCACATACCAGTTTTACAAGTCTTTCGTTATGAAGTCTGTGCACGTGGCCTGCTCATCTTAGTCGCTGTGGTTTAATTTCTTGGACAATATCGGTGTCATTGTAAAGTGCTTTTAATTCGATGTTGGTTTTGATCCTATACTGGTTTGTGTTAATGTCGTGGTGAGGTCCGAAAATTTTTCTAAATATTTTTCGTTCAAAACGTCTGAGCTTTTCTTCGTTTGATTTGGTCATGGTCCACGTTTCGTATCCATATGTTAGTACTGGTCTGACGATGGATTTATAAATTTTGATCTTGGAACTTCTTGTAAGATTTTTTGATTTTATAAGCTTATCCAGTGCGAATAGACAGCGATTTGCTGATTGGATTGTGTCTTTTATTTCTTCAGTAACATCGTTGTCACCTGTGATTACGGCCCCCAGATACTTAAAACGTTGTACTCTTTCGAAATTGAAGGTGTTGACCGTCACATTTTGTCCTATCCTGTCTCTTCTTGCGTTCTATTTATACACATATATTTCGTTTTCTCTTCATTAATCCTCAGCCCTACTTCTCTTGTTGCTCCTTCCACCTTGTTGAAAATGGCTTTTGTGGATAGGATGGAGTCTCCAACGAGATCAATGTCATAATTTACCGATGGTATCACGATAAATGGTTTTTTCCGATTATAGCGTCATCTATCCACAATTCGAAAAAATTCCTCCAATAACAGTTGCTAATTTTTATGTAGGCAATCCAAATCTGTAATAACAAATGGGCGTTTCCGTTTAAGATTTTAAAGTTACCCCCACTCCACCTCCAGGGGATGGAGTGGGGTCGTCTTTAGTGTCATTCGATAGATTTTTGAAAAATATTAAACGCGTATTTTTCAGTTTTTCGATCCAATATTCATTTCGCGAATTATTCAATCGTCCCGCGAATTATTCGATCGTCCCAGACGACGAGCTCCACCCTGGGCACCAGGTACCTCGGAGACCATCGCCGCCATGAAATTTGTGTTCACTGACCTCCAAAACCCCCAAATATAAAAATTGAACTCATTTCCGCCAATATTTCCTGAATTCTAAATTTTTCATTTTCAATCTCTTCCGAGATGCACTTTGAAAATGCATTTTCTCATGCACAAAATTTTTTGCCGAAGATCAATTTAGTTTACAAAATTGCCTGACACTCTCTCGAATTGATTGCAAAAAGTTGCATGACGATTCATCTTACTGCACAAAATTCCTAGGTTTTGGGCTTTTTAGTGCTTCATTGCTTCGTCTAATTGTCGTATATGATTGATTTATTATCCAGTAATTATTATTACTTAAAACTTATCTTAAGTATTAAATCTTCATTCATTATTTCGCAATGCTTTATGCTTCGTCATTCAGCTCATGGCATTATTTGAAGTAATCCTCCGTCAACTTAACAACACGCTACCACCTTTAAGTGATAAACAGATCTAAGTTTTTGTAATTATTTCCAATTGTATGTTTGAATTGCGTCTTGCCGTGGCAATTTTGTCCTTTAAGCGGAAATTTTGCACATCAGCAAAAAGGCACAAGACGATATGTCGGGGCTGTTTGGGGACTGGCGAAGTTGTGTTCTACCAAAACATGTTGCACAACTTTCATTGAATGTACTGGAGTATTAACATGGTCAAGAAACCACTCGGTCTTCCAAAAATGTGTCTGGTTTCTCCTCACTGTATTAAGAAATCTTTGAACATAACATTCTTTGTTGATTGTCGATCTCTTAGGGTAAGAACAGAACAAGTGGGTCGAGGTGGAGGTGTTGGTCGCGGTGGATGCCACTAGTTAGGTCGCGGTCGATGTCGACAGCACATAGCAAGGAGGTCACCTGCGCTGTCAGTCGAGCTAGAACCACTATCAAGTGAAGTAGTTTAATGAAATTTGAATGACAAAAAGACTGTGCTTTTGCGATGTTGTGTCAGTCAAGTGATGATAGTGATGAAATGTCAGCTGTAAATAATCAGATCCTCCTTCATATTTTAAAAATTTACTGAATTGAATTACTTTAGAAATTCAAAAATAAACTGAATACAAAATGAATGTGTGTGTACTTTGTACGCACGTAAGAAGTTATACTTCTACTACATATTATGTGATTTTTAAGACAATACCAAAAATTAAAAAAAAATAAAAGAATAAAACGCACACAAACACATTGAAAAATGCCACAAAGAAAAAATTTCTGAACGATAATAATTGTTGGCAAAAATTTTAAATACGCATTTTCTGAAAAAAAAATTATATAACAAATATACTTACAATCATAAAATGCATAAAAAAATAAAAACTTGCATCGGGAATCGAACCCGTGAATTTCGGGGCGCTTTGATTCATAATCGAAGCCTAGACTCACTCGTCCAATTCCACATTATTTGTCATGTGGAAAAATAGGGTAACTGAACGTTTTACTGTTTGACCGTTGTTTTGAATATAATTAAATTATGATTAAATTATAAGAAAACAATATATTAGATGAAGATTGGTAGAACTTTTGTTGGTAATCAAATTAAGTATGTAAATCAAAGCATTACATACCTACTAGATAAATAAATCTACGCCAAAAAATCATAATTTAAAAATAAAAATCGATTTGGGATTTCTCTCTAAAATCCCCATTCTTGAGAAAATAAATGTATGTATTCCAACCTAATCCAAATGTATAATTACAATATGATTATAATAAAAACTACTTACCAAATTAGAATGAGTTTTCCTTGTCCAAAATAGTCCAAAAGTCCAAAAATATAGGTATATGAAAACTATTTAAAAAGGCAGTATAACTATTAACTAACTTTGTTTCTTTTCCCACAAATTTCAAAACGCAACAACCATAAATAATCAAACTAGTACAGCTGTGCCACAGCCGCCATATTGAATAATTTTTGACATGTCATTTGAACATCCAATCAGAACAAAGTTATAATGCGCATGCGCCGGGATCATAGGTTTTAACATATAAAAATTCACCCTCATATCGCCGGTAAAGAAGTATAATTTCAAAAAGAGATTATATAAAAAGTATCAACTCAGATAGCTCAGGTAATGACAACTTGGCTTCGAACGGACCAATCACAGGGAAGCATCCTTGTAGGCTGCGCAGTAGACATCGATGTAAACCTCCTGGATGGCATCGCGCTAAACCTCCACCGCGACTTACTTGCTCTGTTCTCTTCCATTCACTACAATGTGTTTGTTTTACATGGATATCGACATCGACCGCGACCTCCACCTCCACCGCGACTTACTTGTTCTGTTCTTACCCTAAGATGGTTAGATGGAATCTTTGATTTTGAAGACTTTTGTTGCGTTCCGGGATCTAACGTAACTCTAACTCCACGACTCTCACCGCTAATGAACAATTTAGGATCATCAGTGATCATTTCAAGTTGATATTTTTCTGCATTGTGCTGGAAGGTCGATCAGACCAAGAGAACGTGGATAACTGTCAACATATGTGTGGCCAATTTTATAATGTCAACCATTATTTTAGTGTTGCTCATTTGTATCATTTAAATAGTTTCCTCACGACTCTTTCAAGTTTAAAGTAAAACTTAATGTTAACTCGTTACTCGCATTTCGCGTGGTATACGGCAAGTTCGCAAAGCGTTAGTGTTTATGCTTGTACGCTATAGAGGGTGCTTGACTTTTTGATACCTACAAAGGTGCCAACAGAGGAGTCCAATGGAACAACTGACAATGTCAGTTCACACAAGCGCACCAAACAGGTGGTAATTAAAACTACAAAAATCTATACCACATTTTTCTTAGTACCTGAAAGTACGCTTCTTATATGGTTAATAAAAAAAGACTTCATTTACTCTAAAAAATTTCTTATTCATCACTATTTTGTTGCCTTCACAGAAGTCCCCCTCAGATATAATAGATTTGTGCTGGGGCTTGTCCAATTTCGAAGCACTTCTTAATCTGTATTGGGAACAGACAAAAATCGCAGAGTGCTAATTCCGATGAATATGGTGTCTGAGGTATAGTGACTGTTGTTGAGGAAAACAGCAGGAACAAGCAATGGCGTGCAAGCTGGCGCATGATTGTGGTGCAATACACATGATTTGTTGTACAAAATTGCTTGGTACAAGTCAGCTGATACGCTGACATCCTCAGCAACTTTTTTAGCAGTAATTCAACGATTCTATACAGGGTGAGTCATGAGGAACTGTACATACTCCTACCTCGTATAGAGGCCCCTATGGGGAATAACAAATGACCATTAAAAAGTGTCTGCTCCCATTGTTTAATAATATACAGGGCGAGTTTCGCATTTGGACAGAAATTTATATTCGTCATAATTTTTGAACGGTCAGATCGATGTGTCTCTTATTTTGGTCAATCGTTACACTATTACCACCTAATCAACTGATTTATTCAAACTAGAAAAAAATCAGGTCCGGCTTTAAAAAATTAGTTCGTTTGTGTCTTAAAAAAATTTCACCCTGTATACGCTTTTTGAAAACTCTAATATTAATTTTACAAATTAGACAAATAAGCAATTAAAATGGCATATTTATTTTTTCCCCACACGATTACTTAATTTTTTATTAACAAATCAAATTTGACTATGAATTAAAAATTTGGTAAAGTGAACCATAGATTTAAAAAAAATTAACTTTTATTACAAAAATTAATTTTTTTAAACAAATATTTGATTTATGTTACCACCCAATCAACTGATTTATTCAAACTAGAAAAAAATCAGGTCCGGCTTTAAAAAATTAGTTCGTTTGGGTCTGAGAAAAAATTTCACCCTGTATACGCTTTTTGAAAACTCTAATATGAATTTTACAAATTAGACAAATAGGCAATTAAAATGGCCTTATCTATTTTTTCCCCACACGATTACTTAATTTTTTATTAAAAAATCAAATTTGTCAAAATCGCAATTTTACCATAAAAATAAAAAAAATTAAACAACGTTTTTCTTAAAATTAAAAGTTTCAGCATTTTTTTTTTTCTATAACACGTCTAGATCTAAAACTCCCCATAACACTTCTCTTTGGAATCTATAGTTTAACATAGACGTGATCAAATAGATAAATTTTAAATTTTTTCACTTAATTTTTGCGATTTAACTTTGCAATTCACGAATCTGCACCTTTTATTTTTAAAAATTCATAACTTTTACGAGAAGAAGACTGAAAGTCTATAACAATTGTCATAGTCTTCACAATGGTAAAAGATATGTGCTGTAAAAATTTCAGAAAAAAAATTTAAAATGGAACGTTGTAGTGAGTTAAACCGTGATTTCATTTTTAGAAAATTCCGATTTTGACAAATTTGATCTTTTAATAAAAAATTAAGTAATCGTGTGGGGAAAAAAATAAATATGCCATTTTAATTGCCTATTTGTCAAATTTGTAAAATTCATATTAGAATTTTCAAAAAGCGTATACAGGGTGAAATTTTTTCTAAGACCAAAACGAAATAATTTTTTAAATCCGGGCCTGATTTTTTTCTAGTTTGAACAAATCAGTTGATTAGGTGATAACATAAATTAAATATTTGTTAAAAAAAAATTAATTTTTGTAATAAAAGTAAATTTTTTTAAATCTATGGTTCACTTTACCAAACTTTTAATTAATTATTATTCATAGTCAAATTTTATATTTTTTATAAAAAATTAAGTAATCATGTGGGGAAAAAAATAAATATGCAATTTTAATTGCCTATTTGTCTAATTTGTAAAATTCATATTAGACTTTTCAAAAAGCGTATACAGGGTGAAATTTTTTCTAAGACCCAAACGAACTAATTTTTTAAAGTCAGACCTGATTTTTTTCTAGTTTGAATAAATCAGTTGATTGGGTGGTAACATAAATCAAATATTTGTTAAAAAAATTAATTTTTGTAATAAAAGTTAATTTTTTTAAATCTATGGTTTACTTTACCAAACTTTTAATTCATAGTCAAATTTGATTTTTTTATAAAAAATTAAGTAATCGTGTGGGGAAAAAATAAATATGCCATTTTAATTGCATATTTGTCTAATTTGTAAAATTCATATTAGAGTTTTCAAAAGCGTATACAGGGTGAAATTTTTTCTAAGACCCAAACGAACTAATTTATTAAAGCCGGACCTGATTTTTTTCTAGTTTGAATAAATCAGTTGATTAGTTGGTAATAGTGTAACGATTGGCCAAAATAAGATACACATCGATCTGACCGTTCAAAAATTATGACGAATATAAATTTCTGTCAAAATGCGAAACTCGCCCTGTATATTATTAAACAATGGGAGCAGACACTTTTTAATGGTCATTTGTTATTCCCCATAGGAGCCTATATACGAGGTAGGAGTATGTACAGTTCCTCATGACTCACCCTGTATAACAATTTCCTTCACTTAAGGTTTTCATCGCATGTTAAAGTGCTCGGTTATGCAGGCATAATCGTTAACTTCTTGATCTTTTGTAAAGAGCTTGTACCACTTATATACAATTTTTTGCTCGAGGTAGACTTGCCAAGTGCTACAGTCAACAATTTAATTTTAAGCTTCGTTTCTGTCAGTCTTTCCATGAAATACAAGTATTACATGTTAGAGACCAAACGTAACATGTTACTTTTCGCCGTGTTGTGGATATCTAATTTTGGGTGACTCGAATATCAGTGAATCCCATCCTTGCTATTTCGATTTGTCTTTTAATTTCTTTTGATATTTAATAAAAACAACAGCGAGTTGACTTTTTGTACAAGATAAATATACATAATATGCCCTCATTCAACGCTATTACGAGCCCTAACAACTAGTTATTACATATAATATAACTACCACTAGAATGTGATGCTTTTTATCATTCATAATGTTATTTAAATAAGCGAAGGATAATCCTAGCAAACAAATGCTATTTTGGACTGAGTAGACATATGAGAAGCAGAAACTCAAGCCAAAAAACTAAAATAACAATATACAAAACCCTTATACAACCAGTGTTGACATATGGATCAGAGGCATGGACCATCTCCAAGGCAGATGAAAACCTTTTGCTTATATTTGAACGAAGGATCCTGAGAGGAATATTCGGTGGCATCTGTGAAAATGGTATTTGGATGAGGAGGTACAACTACGAGGTATACCACAGTTATAAACATATATTTGGTGGTAAAGACGTAGTATCTCTTATAAGAATAGGAAGACTAAGATGGGCAGGACATCTAGCAAGATCACAGCAGAACAACCCTCCTAGAAGAATTCTTATGTCACAACCTGTGGGAAGTAGAAATAGGGGTAGGCCAAAACTTAGATGGAAAGATGGGGTAGATGAGGATGGGAGAAAAATAGGCGCAGCAAACTGGCATCGGTTGGCAATTGATAGGACTGACTGGCGTAATAGACTTAAGAAGGTCGAGGCTCTTTCATAGGGCTGTAGCACCATTGATGATGATGATGTTATTTAAATACATAACTACAGTAAATAGAATTTTACTGCATTTTTCCAATAAAAGTCTTTTGATATTTTAAAAATTGTCATTATTGGCACCTAAGCCTCACTGAAACAATATATTGTTATTAAAAAAAATTTGATAGTTAATCTGTAGCCAAATTTTTTTTCCTTTTTTACGAAGAGTCTGAGGTGAGTGAAATAATGGTTTTAAGATAACTCATTAAACTGATTTTATGTTAATTTAAAAGAAAAACAAAATAAACTGTATGCAGAGGAGACCAAAACTCTGGAAACGCATAATTATCTCTTAAATGGATGGTCCGAATTGTACAAAAACCGGAGTACACGAATTCTGCAATATGTAGATTTCAAATATGATGTTTGCAATGTTGCCAGATTTTCCATTTTTCATATATGATTAGAAACATTGGTTTTTTAAATATAACACTCAGTAAAATTTCTCAGTGTTAAATATTTTTGAAGTAATTCAGTAAATTTAGAATGCTGTGATTTTGACATTATTTAATAAAACTCACAAAAGTTTGACGTTTATTGAAAAGTTTTGTAAAGTAAATTGTATTGGTAACTAAAGCTGACAGTTTTATGTGTTTGTAAAAAGCTCTCAGTAAAATTGGCATTTTAATGTTAAATAGCGAATTACTGTTTTAATGATCAGGGGCTACGCCGATAGAATAATAAATTATAGTGAGGTAACCAACTTGTTCAACGATACTTTCCCAAACCTTTTTAATGAAGAGTTTCGTTGAACATCCATATATTATATCCTCACGCAGAGCTGCACAAATACATGCTGATGTAGGTCATTCTTTAGTCTTATGTGTATTACATAAGAAATTATTTAAATCATACAAAATCCAGTTGTTGCAAGAATTAAATGAAGATGACTACGACCATAGATTACACTTTAGTGAGGTTACGAGGAGAACGATACACTTTTCAGCAACTAATACTTGAAGGAAAGATAGAGGGGTCTGGGACGTAAAAAGATGTCATGGCTGCCTAATATTCGCCAATGAACAGGAATCCACAGCTATGAACTGCTTCGAAATGCTGCTAAAAACAGAATTATTTAATCCTAAGTATCTAACATCTCACTTGACAAGACTTGTAGTGACTTTTTAAATAGTTTTTAAAATCGACAGGTACGTAATAATTGTAAATGTTTCAGTATTCTAATAAAAAATTACATAGGTACCTACCTATTTGGAAAATTTAAAATGAACATACCAAAATAGTATGTAATGCTTTGATTTACATAATTTCATTACTATCAAAATTTCTGTCAATATTCATCTAATATATTGTTTTATCACTCTGTTTTGTTATATTTTAACATTTCAATATTCTACAAAAATCAACTAATTTCGTTAAATTCAGAACTGTCAAAAGTTTAAACCGTTTAGTTCGTCGATCTTCCCACATAATGCATGTGCCTCCGTGGATAAAAGTGTAAGATGAATGAATTCCAATACTAACTGCGCAAACATAAGCGCGTTCGAACCCCAATAGAAACTTTTATTTTTTTATTTTTTTTATACATTTTATGATTGTAAGTATATTTATTATCTAATTTTTTTTTTCAAAAAATACGTATTTAGGCTAAGTGGCTAAGTACTAAACATCAAGTAGACAAAGACAAATATTTGGACCTACGCAGAACAACAAGAAGAGCAGTAACAGCAGCAAAAAAAGAAATGTGGTATAGGAAATGCCAAGAGATAAATACTTACATAGGCGGAAGGAAGTGTTCAGAGACATGGAAATTTTTAAACAAAATAAAGAACACAGAAAAAAATACTACTTCTATTCAGTTAATATCAACAGAAAAATGGAAAGAATACTACGAGAGTTTGCTAACAGAAAGTAGAGCCGAATATACCACACAATCACCAACAGAAGTATTTGTTGAAGGCGAAGAGATTGTAGTGGGAGTTGATATGGTGAAGAAAGCTGTAAATGAACTAAAAAATGGTAGAGCTCCAGGGCCCGAAAATATTCCTGCCGAATTAATAAAATGTGGCACAGATAAACTCTTTCAAGCACTTACTTGGTGTATGAACAAATATATAAACGGTGTCACACCACCCAGTTTATGGAAAGTAGCTTATATTTCTTCCATTCATAAAAAAGGAAATAAGTTGGATTGCTCAAATTACAGAGGAATATCGGTAACTAGTACACTAAGCCGGGTGTACGGGCGCATTCTTAGAAATCTCATTGAGATGGAGTATAGGGAACAAGAAGAAGAAGAACAGGCTGGTTTCCGTGCTGGAAGGACTTGCACAGATAATGTCTTCTGCCTAAAACAATTAATTGAAAAAAAATCAGCAACCAATCAAGAGACCCATCTCATGTTTGTTGACCTCCGTAAAGCATACGACAGCGTTCCTGTGACTAAATTGTGGAAATCACTACAAGAAACTAACCTCAGCTACACTCTAGTCAAAGCCTTAAAAAATCTATATGAAAATTCTACATCACAAGTAAAAATTGGCAACACACTATCTAAAAAGTTCATAGTTAACAAGGGTCTGCGCCAGGGCTGCTGTATTTCACCAACTTTGTTCAAGATATATGTTGCAAAAGCACTAAACCAGTGGAAACGTAAATGTCACGGTATGGGTATAGACCTCGGAGAGGTTTGTTTGTATACCTTACAATTTGCTGATGACCAAGTCATCATAGCTAATGATAAAGACGACCTACAGTATATGGCAAGAAAACTAAAGGAGGAATATGAACATTGAGGCTTGGAAATTAATGTGGAAAAAACTAAATACCTACCCATAGGAGCTGAGTTATCCAATATCGAACTAGAGGAGAATGAACAAATCACATCCTGTAGTGAATACACGTACCTGGGAGTAATCTTCGATAGAACGGGAAAAGACGATGAGGAAATAAAGAAAAGCAATACAAATAAAGAATACAGCGAAAATACAACATCTATGAAACACTTATTGAAAGCAGCCTACTTTACGGAGCAGAAACTTGGAGAATAACCGAGAACAACAGGAAAAAATTAGAAGCTGTAGAAATGGATGTGTTTAGAAGATCGTTAGGTATATCCCGTAGGGAAAGAATTCGAAATGAGGAAGTAAGACGACGAATTGGAATAGATGGTTACTTAACAACAGACATTGAGAGGAAACAGTTGATTTGGTATGGTCATGTTCAAAGAATGGAAGACACAAGATTGCCCAAAAAGATCTTGGAGTGGGTACCACCAAACCGCAAAAAACGAGGAAGACCCAAAAAGACATGGAAAGAAGGGGTAACCAAAGCAATGAGTACAAGGGATCTTAGAGATGGCCAAGGGGATGATAGAAGGACGTGGAAGTTAGGCATCGGACAACGTCGAAAGACGTTCTAAAACCGATACATACAAACATACGTATTTAGGTAAACAATTTTCCGACAACTATTGTTCAGAAATCATTTGTGGCATTTTTCAGTGTGTTTGTGTTTTATTCTTTTATTTTTTTAATTTTTGATACTGTGTTAATAAAAATTTTTGAAAAGTAGTAAGTATTAAAATTAGTTTAATATTTAAATAAAATATAAATAAACTGTTTAAAGTATATTAATTTCGTTGAAATCGTATAATAGAAGTATAACTTCTTACGTGCGTACAAAGTACACACACATTCTTTTTTTTTATAGTAACGTGATCGTTACATGACGTTTCTCGTTGTGTTGGAACAAACGTATTATGTTCAAATTTAGTTGCACATAGTTTGAATCAAAAAATTTATTGAGGCGATTGAGTGTTCCTACGCTTTTGTTTTATCTTTTTAACATGTTCGTGACTACATAAAATCTAACTAAAATATTTTATAGGGTTAAACTGGTACTGAAAAGGAGATTTCAGTAAAGGTATACAGTGATGTGCGTGCTAATAAGCGGCAAAATAACGCAAAAGATGGAAAACATATTAAGTTGTGAGATAAAAAGAAATGAAACTAGTAGAGTTGGGAAATTTAGCGATAAAAACCTATAAATTTACATTATATTTATTGTTTCCCACCTTTAAACGTGTCAGACGAATTTGGCAACTGCCACTGTGACAGTGACAGTTTTAGTTGACATATTCCTCTGATATGTCTCAAGGTGGGAAATAATAAATATAATGTAAATTTATACGTGTTTATCGCTAAATTTCCCAACTCTACTAGTTTCATTTCTTTTTATCTCACAACTTAATATGTTTTCCATCTTTTGCGTCATTTTGCCGGTTATTAGGGCGCTCATCACTGTATATGGGGTGTTATATTTAAAAATCAAAGTAACTAATAATATCAGAAAAACAGTAAATCTGGCAACGTTACAAACATCAAATTTCAAATATTCATATTGCAAAATAGGTGTATCCATGTTCTTGTATAATTCGGACCATCCATTTATATAATTAGGTGTTTCCAAACTTTTGGTCTATTCTGTATAATATGCAATAGTTGGTGTTGGATTTTTTTGTTGAGGTCAATAACATTGAGGGTTTAGATAATGTTCTTATTATAAGTTGATTTGATGGATTAATAAAACATAAGTTTGTACTTAAGAGATAACTTACAGTCCGTCTAATATACTTACCGTTGCACGTCATTATCTACGTCAGAGATCTAAGTTGACATTGTTGCCCAATTACAAAAAATTCTTGAATTCATTTTAAATGAAATAAGTGAAATGAAGTGGATTTACACAACAAAACAAATTAATATTCAATGTAAAGAAATAAAAACATTGGAAATAGAAAAAAAGAATTAAGTTATAATCTTACGTTAGTAAATAATAAAAAACAATAAATATAATAAAACAAATACTTATAGTAAAGAATAAAAACAAATCTGAAGTGTCATTACCGCAACTGTCAAATAAATGTTACCAATTTATGCCAAAACGTCACCTTTGTTTGATCGCAGTTAAAGTATAATCCGAACAAGTGTGCTTTATAAAAACGCTTTATATTCCACTTATACAAATTAAATGAAACAAGTTAGGGTATGTTTCTTTAAATTTACATTTATAGAAATCTTCCAATATTATTTCTACGTGTATATAATAAAATATGTCTAGAGGCTGTAATTCCAGTGTACTCAGCTAAAAAGGAACACACCAACGACTTAAATATTTCGTGTTGGTATCATGTGACGTCACGTGCTATGACGCGGATGACGTGCAACGGTATCTATATTGTACGGACTGTACTTATGTCTTTGACTAATTTGGATTTATATGACAACTTTTAAATAAGTTTCTGTATTTTCTAACATTGGCATCTTGTTCATTGCTTCATTTCATAATGGTTACATTAACAATTTTGATATATTATCAATGCTTTTACTAATTTTTATAGGTGGTGGCTCTGCAGTTAATTTTCATATTAAACTTTTTCCTCTATCGATATAATCACAAGGATTATATTTAAAATATTTTCGATTTGATCATAGTCATCCCTAAACTACATCGTTCGCGTTTCTGATGCTTCAATATTGTTGTCGCGTCTACAATTATTCATAGTCATTTTTCTTTCTGCTAAACTGTTTTTTCTTTGCGATTTTAAAATTGCTTACGTCTCTTACGAACTTTATTTGCTAATACATTGTTTTATTTAAAGAAAGTGTCCTATTGATTTCATTCGTGGCATTACAATGAGCGTTAAAGATAAGCGTTATGTGCTGGAATAAATGGATTTAACAATTCTATAATATTTTCGTCACTGCACTATCGGAAACTTGTTTGTATTTTGTTTCGTTTTTTTTTCATTTATGACTTTTTGTGCAAATTGAGTGGGCGGGTCGAGTATATCGTAGACAAAGTCGGGTTTATATCGATTCAGTTAATCTGTCGATATGGGAAATTTTGTGTAGTTGATGATTTGTATACTTAGGGTATTTTGTATTTTGCATATACGGTATGCGGCAAAATAAACAGTACTGAAATTCGTATGCCTCAAATTTGTATGTGTCATGCGCCGAAACGTATTGTATGGTTTCAGAACGTCGTTGTAACATACCGGGTGGTGAATTGGAAAACGGGCCATAGGAAACTCGATGTAAAATTCTAATCTGTTGAATTCCTGCTTCCCTAATTATTTTACATCAAAAGACATTAGAAACTATTTGTACAGTTGAGTCCCTGAATCTTTACCCTTGCTTCATCATTTGAAGCATATGAAATAAGTCGATGATAAGTCGGAAATTGAAATTTACTAAACGCAACAGCAAGTGACAGTAAGTGACTTGCTGTTGCGTTTAGTAAATTTAAATTTCCGACTTATCATCGACTTATTTCGTATGCTTTAAATGATGACGCACGGGTAAAGACTCAGGGACTCGACTGTAGAGGATTGAAATCTGTATTGAAAACAACTTTTAAAATTGTTCTACGAATTAAACATATTCAGAAATTTTGTAAAAATATAATACATTTTTCAGTTTTTCAGCCCAAAATTAGGCCACACACAGTCAGGCGCGGATCTATAAATTCGTAATAGGGGGGGGGGGCGGCAGACTTACCTCAAATCAAATATTATATTTTCCAGATTTAGCCATACGACTTACACCTACTTTAAGGATAAAATACACTATATAATCCCAGATACCTACGGTATCACAAGGGTTGATAGACAATTCACGACTATTAATCTCACTGGTCGTTCTTTACCATAAAGATTCACCTTTCTACCATCAATGGGTAGGTACGCATAGATTATCTAGTAAAATACAAATTTGTATATCTTTATTGTATCGCAAATTTGAAACGTGACTTTTCATGAGATAAGGTTTATACCCAGTGTAATGTATTTGCATTTTAAAATATCATTTTTGTTATTCTTTGAATTGAGAAAAATATTTCCGTTGTTTATGGTTCCACCGGTACCCAAACAAATGCGCTTGCAGATTATTTTTCAGAGAAGGGTGTTTTATTAGATTTTATGGCTTCTTTCAAATCTTTGAAAGCGGTTGTCGTGTAATTTAGTGTTGTACTGATGGCTTAAAGTTTAGAGTTAAAAGATAAAAATAAATAATAAAAAGTGCAATAATGTGTCACAATGAAGTTATTATTTTCACATTTTTGAACTGTCAATATTTTTATTTTATCATTTATTGTTTAAAAACAATACAGTTGATAAGATAACCTCAGTTGAGGAGAAAGTATTAATAATAAAGATTTTTTATTCAGTCAATGGTGTGAGCACTGTCAGTTAAATAGTAACGTGTGGTCTAGCTTTTACACACATACCTGCTGTGGCAAATGTATTATATTTTTCAAAATTTTGGAATGCGTTTAAATCGTAGAACAATTTTACCCTCTACAAATATTCTCTCATGACTTGATGTAAAATTATTAGGGAAGCAGGAATTCAACAGTTTAGAGTTAAGAATTTTACATTGAGTTTCCTATGGCCCGTTTTACAATTCACCACCCGGTATGTGAATGTCATGTTAATGTTAGGTGCTTCAGAATGGTTATCAGTTTTGCAGAAATTTTTTTTATAGTGGACTACTATTTTCTGTCATATGGAATAGGTCGCCAAAACGGTTCAAGCTTAAAATCATCAATTGCTCCAGCAGGACGAGGCAACCTGTCACACGGCCAGGGAATCTCTTCGAATACTGAGCGATGATCTTGGGAAATCACCACTCAGCAGACCTACCCGTCACCTGATGCGTACATATCCTTTTCAAGCCCGCCAAAAAATTCCCGCGCTTTTTCAACTTAACTTTTCGGGCACAGGACGATAGCAAACAATGGTGTACTTATGAATTAAGTGACACGATCGTGTGCTATGGTCCTGGGGTCGAAAAAGTTGTTATAAATGAAGTTAAAAAAGCGCGGGAAACATTTGCGTGGCCCGTCACGATCGCGTAGGCGGTCCTGAAAGGGATCTGGGGAATGCTGAAGGATTCAGACCGATCCACCGTCTGACATTCCGGGATTGCGGAATAGAATCAAAGTTTTTTTCGTGCCAAAGGACATCTTTAACATCTGTTTTATAGGGAACGTAGACGTGAATAATGTTTGCAAAGCTATAAATATCATGTATACAAAGTATACAGGGTGTTTCATTGGGAAACGGAAATACTTTAATGGTGAAGAGAGGTCACCGAGCCGGTTCTAGATATAGTGCATTTTTTTGCCCTACCGACTTTTATAACCGAGTTACAGGGTGTTTTATCGATTTTGCCTATTTCTTTCCTAAGCCATAACTTTAGAACCACCCTGTATATTTTTTTGATATTTGGTACACATATGTCTCATTCAAAACCCAAACGACCGACTTACTAACCATAAGAAAAATCCAGGTCCGGATTAACAAAAAATTATAAAGTAATTGTGACCTTAAAACAACATTACAACCTTAATACAACTGTATTATTGAAATTTTGAAAATCTGTTTGCATATTTGAAAAGAGCACAAAAAAGTAAGTTTAATGGTTCGCTTCAATTTTTCGGCCAGGCAGTTTTATGACTTTAATTTTGAAATTATGTATATTGAATTTTTTAAGAACTTTGACATTAAAAAGCAGATATTATTAACTTTTAGTTATAAATTATTAAAGTTAATGAATAAATACTCATTTTAAAAATAATCAATACTTATTTACCACATTGGAACGACCCAATTACTAATGACAAGAAAATCCAGGTCCGGATTAAGAAAAAATACAAAGTAATTGTGACCTTGAACCAACACCCTGTATATTGAAATTTTAAAAATTTGTCTGCGCATTTTAAAAGAGCATGAAAAACTGTGATTAAAGGCTTATTTTAATTTTTTCGCCGTTGATTTAATTATATCAATTTGAAATTATATTGAAATTTTAAAGAACTCTGAGATTAAAAACCAGGTATTGTTAAGTTTTAATAATAATTTAATGTTAATGAATCAATACTTATTTTAAAAATACTAAATACTTATTTACTACGCTGGTTTCATATATTCTCTGGATTTGTAGCTATATGCACATCATTAAAAATTAGAATTGCGAGAATTGGGATATTTTAATGATTTAGTAATGCTATATCTAATAAAACAAAAATTCGTTACAATTCAACAATTTAACATAAAATAAAAATATTTGTACTATAACAGTTGCTCAAAATGTCCGCCATTTTGTTCGATGCATTTCCTTGCTCGTTTTAAAATATTTCGAATCGATTTTCGAAGTACATTGGGATTGTTCTTCATTTTTCTGGTAGCTTCTTGTGACCTTGACAGAATTAATCAATATGATTTAAAAATTGCCGTAATTAAATTATCTGCGCAAAAATTTGACATGCACCTTTTAACGCAGTTTTTTATGCTCTTTTTCAATATACAGGGTGTTGTTTCAAGGTCACAATTACTTTATATTTTTTGCCTAATCCAGACCTGGATTTTTCTTGTCATTAGTAATTGGGTCGTTCCAATGTGGTAAATAAGTATTGATTATTTTTAAAATGAGTATTTATTCATTAACTTTAATCATTTATAACTAAAAGTTAATAATATCTGCTTTTTAATGTCAAAGTTCTTAAAAAATTCAATATAATTTCAAAATGAAAGTCATAAAATTCTCTGGCCGAAAAATTGAAGCGAACCATTAAACTTACTTTTTTGTGCTCTTTTCAAATATGCAAACAGATTTTCAAAATTTCAATATACAGGGTGTTGTTTTAAGGTCACAATTACTTTATAATTTTTTGTTAATCCGGACCTGGATTTTTCTTATGGTTAGTATGTCGGTCGTTTGGGTTTTGAATGAGACAAATGTGTACAAAATAACAAAAAAATATACAGGGTGGTTCTAAACTTATGGCTTAGGAAAGAAATGGGCAAAATCGATAAAACACCCTTAAACTCGGTTATAAAAGTCGGTAGGGCAAAAAATGTACTATATCTAGAACCGGCTCGTTGACCTCTATTCACCATTAAAGTATTTCCGTTTCCCAATGAAACACCCTGTATAACTAATCATAAACATTTCAATATTCATTTCAGTACTGTTTATTTTGGCGCATACTGTACTTCTCAAGAACCCATTTTTGTCCTATACATCTCTATAGCTCTTGTCTAGGTAATGTGTTGTACGCCTTCTTAAGATCTATAAATACTAAGTATAGCTCTCTTTTCGTCTCCTATTTCTCTATCAACTGTCATTTTATCTACAGTTTGCTCAAAAAATGACTAAAATTGGACTAAAAATAAAATACATGAGTGTATTTACAGAACCACTTGTTTTAGATACGCCCAAATGACGATATATTTTTTGATTCTTAGTCCTTAATTAGTAAACTTGTCAATGTTTGAGACAGCGTTGGCGAATGCGACTTTCTATTCTTCTTCTTCTTTACGTGCCATCTCCGCGACGGAGATTGGCAATTATCACGGCTATTATGATCTTAGATGCTGCTGCTCTGAATCGTTTGGTTGATGTGCATCAGTACCATTCCCTTAAGTTAGGCACCCATTTTATTTTCCCTTGTATAATTAATTGAAATATGTTGTATCTCTCATTACGCATAACATGACCCAGGTATTGCAGCTTTCGTGTCTTGATGGCTTCCAATATTTCCATTCTTTTGTTGACTGTTCTCGTGACTACGTTGTTTATTACATGCTCGGTCCATGATATCTTCAGGATTCTTCTATACACCCACAGTTCATATGCTTCAAACTTTTTAGTAGTCAACGCGTTAAGTATCCATTCTTCTATCCCGTAAAGCAGAGTCGAGAATATAACACCTTGCCAGCCTAACTCTCAAGTCTACTTTCAGTTCTCTTGCACAAAGTACCTTTGTCATTTTATTGAAGTTTGTTCATGCTTTCTCTATTCGAACTTTGGTTTCTTCGGAGTAATCGTTTGTGTGATTAATTATTGTGCCAAGATCGTTGTAGTTTTCAACTTGTTCTAAAGTTTTACCGTTAGTTGTCAGGCTTTCATCATTATTTTGGGTTTTTGATATCCTCATTTAGTTTTCTTGATGTTTATTGATAGTCCAAATTCTTCTCCATACTCAACTATATATTATATCTTGTTCATTAGTTTTTGGAGGTCTTGGAGGTTATCCGCTATTATGATAGTATCGTCCGCATATCTAATGTTGTTATTTAAGTTAGTGAACTTAATTCAAAATCGACTTTTTTTTTAATTGTCCATTTTCTAATAGTGCTCATGTGACGTGAAATATAATCGAATGGAAACTATTCACTATTTTTTGCAATTTGTAAGCAGATTTAAACCAATATACAGTCGGATTTTAATACAAAGTTCAACTACGATTTTATTTCTTCTGCTTTTTTTGTGTATTGAAAATTTCATCTGAGATAAGCAAAAAAAAAAGGAAAATTAATGTTGAACCAGGTTCGTTTTTCTGTAATTCGAATTTTTCTTATTTTCAAAGGTAAAATTTTTCGTTTTTCACGATCTGCCGCCATGCCTTTTTTACAGGTTCCTTATCCTGAAAGTTTCCTGAAAAGCAAACTTTCAAGTGGTATGAAGAAGAAAATCACTGACACTGACTTATTTACACTACAGCTCCTGGAACGAATAAAGGCCGATGAGAAACGCTGTCGTCGGTAGTACGCCCACCTAAACTCTACACAGACAGGATTTCTCTCATCGGCCATGGTTCGCTCCGGGAGCTGTACATGTTTAGGTCATAATTAACACCCTTAGGACACCAGTAGCCCTTATGCCAAATTTTTTAAAAATATATGCAATATTCCTCTATCGATTCGTAAAATGGCATATGGGAGCAAATCGTCGCAGCACATGCGATTTTATTTACATAGGAAAATTCAATTTTCACGCAGATTTCCCTAGGAAACCCCACAGTTTTCACATATTTGACACTCCTCGATTTCATCTTTCAGTACTCTCAAAGGCATAGGGGATAAAATCGTGACTGAACTTCTATTGAAATCCGGCGATCTACAACGGAAATGGTAGTTAGAATTAATGGACAATGCCCAGAATACGTTCCGGTGAAGATAGCTACAAATGATGAATGATATAACGAAATATTGGTGTTTGGCAGTGTTGCCATGTCTTTAGAATAAATCGGGAAAAAACATGTGAAATATAATATATCACATGTAAAATTAAGATGCAGAGTGTCTCAAGCAGCCAATGCTTGAGCCACTCTGAATCTGAAAATACTTAAATAAGGGATAACTTTAATGTAATAAAAGCGTTTTGGTACAATTGTGGGTTAAGCCACTTTGCATCTCAGCGTCTATTGGGACCGTGCAAGTTCGGCAAAGCGACCCCTATTTCTACGCTCTATACTAAAATTCGCACTTTTAATTATGTTGGCCAATTATATTAGTCCTGGTTACTGGATAATTGTCAAGGCCATAGTCCAAAAAAATAATAAGAAGAAAAAATAAGATTCAGGTTATGTTATGAAAACGTCAACAATTGTATGTAGTAAATAAAATTAGTTATTAAAATGCAGTACTGCAAGCAAAATAAAATTAATTAAATTTACCTTTATATAATAATTGCATATCATATCAATATTGTGGAGCAATATATAATTTTTCTGCTTCATTGACAGAAGGTATGAAATATACGTCAATTTGACAATTTCAATTGACAATATGAATTATTTAAGATAGTTGCAATATTTCTCCGCGACTCGCGCAGGGTCGTTTCTCGTTTCCCCTTACAAGTACTTGCACACCTCGAATAGTCTATACTGTCAAAGTGAACAGCTTGCTGTAACTAACAGTAAGGGCCGCCGCATACATACAACTTTTTAGTTGAACAACTTTTTAGTTGAACAACTATTTAGTCGAATCGTGAGGGTATTGCGATTTGTTCCGCATACAATTGATAGTTGCATTGGAGATTTCAGTGTGTCAACATGTTGGAGTTAATTCGGTGGTGACTGATGATTCCTTGTGGAATTTTTTGTTGATACTTGAGATAGCCGCGGCACGCTGGACAATTGATTGTACGAATATCCGGAAGGTTGTGTAATTAAGTAGCTAGGAGTAGCTGTAAAGTCCTTTACTTATATTTTTTATCGTTTGAAATACTTGTAAAATTTGAATTTTTGTATAAGTATGTCTGTAAAGACTGTAATGAAGGAACTATTGAAAGTGCAAAGTTTTTGTCCACGTCTACATCTTTCTTTAAGATATTCAACAAAGATTGTTGAAATGTTGCATTTGCCATTCTTTTTATATTAATCGTTTGCTTATAGACCAGGGCGCATCTGTAAAAATATTAGTACATTTGGATTTTGAGAGGTGACTCATATTTTTTTGCAGAAATTGCTTGAAAATAACTCATATAATAATATTTGAGTTATCCTCCCACTCAAAAAGGTCCGGAACATTGTTTAAATAATCAAAATGTCAAAAAATTAATGAAAAATTTGATTTTTTTCTTGGTTTTTTGATTATAACTTTAAAAGTATTCATTTCCGAGAAAAGTTGTACTAACATAAAAGTTGACTAATTAAATTTCCTACAATATAGCACTGGTTAAATTTTTTTTTAAACTGTCACCCTTGTTGCAAAATGGCAATATTTGCGAAAAAACCACAAAAAAACAAGTATTCGCATTTTACGTTTTTCAACAATTTATGCTACACTTAGGACCTTCATATTTCGCCCAGAAAAACTTCATGATATAATAAAACAATACTGTAAACTTCATTGAGATCGGTTTAATAGATTTTGCAAAATTTTTGCAATCCAGCTTTCGCAAAAAATGCATTTTTTCAAAATGTTGCAGGACTGAAAATAAAGCAGACAGCAAGTTGAATTTTTTTTTACATATAGAAGAATACTGTACCTTTCATTTGCAATTTGCAAAATTAAAATATGTTCATATATTTTAACTTAGAGAATAAAAGTTTATTATTTTTAAACATATGCAATTGTTTAAACTATATTTTACAAACAATAATCAAATTAGTTTGATTTTTGTGGAATTAAAATATTAAAATACAACAAAATATAGAGTAAGAAAATAATATATTAGATAAACATTCGTAGCCGCAATATTCGATAATTTTTGACAGGTCATTGGAATGCCCAATCAGAGCAAACGTATCAGCTGTCCTGCGCGTGGCACCCAAAATTAGTGTTTATTAAAATAATTCCTGACACCGTGATAGTTAACCGATTTTAATTTTACGAATTGCAAATGAAAGGTACAGTATTCTTCTTTATACAAAAAAATTCAACTTGCTGTGTGCTTTATTTTCAGTCCTGTAACATTTTGAAAAAATGCATTTTTTGGCGAAAGCTGGATTGCAAAATTTATTTTGCAAAATCTATTGAATCGATCTTAACGAAATTTACAGTATTGTTTTATTATATCATAAAGTTTTTCTGTGTGAAATATGAAGGTACTAAGGGTAGCAGAAATGGTCGAAAAACGTAAAATGCGAATACTTGTTCTTTTATGGTTTTTTTTCGAAATTATTGCTATTTTGCAGCAAGGGTGACAATTTTTTAAAATTTTTAACCAATCCTATACTGTAGGAAATTTAATTGCGCAACTTTTATGTCGTTGCAACTTTTCTCGGAAATGAGTACTTTTAAAGTTATAATCAAAAAACGAAGAAAAAAATCGAACTTTTCCTTCATTTTTTGATATTTTGATTATTTAAACAATGTTCCGGACCTTTTTGAGTGGGAGGATAACTCAATTATTACTATATGAGCTAATTCCAAGCAGTTTCTGCAAAAAAATATGAGTCACCTCTCAACGTCCATCTCAAAACAGATGCGCCCTGGACTATTAGTCAATCGAGGTGTTTCTATTTTATTTAATTCCGTATTATTTGTATAACTTCTTATAATTTGATTAAGGAATGTATAATATACAGCATATCAAAAATTTTCAACTCCAAAAGTGATTCCTCAATTTTTTATTAGGTAAACAAGTGAACTGTAAAATTAGTTGTTAAGTTGTAGATAAATGAGGCGCTCAGAGCAACAGTGGCCTAACCCACAAATTGAGCATTTTTAGATTAATATATCAATAAAAACAGCAACATTAAATCTTCGAATTAACACAACCTAACTATACAGGGTGTAACAAAAATACAGGTCATAAATTAAATCACATATTCTGGGTCCAAAAATAGTTCGAATAAACCCAATTTACCTTAGTACAAATATGCACACAAAAAAGTTACAGCCCTTTGAAGTTACAAAATTAAAATCTATTTTTTCCGATATATCGAAAACTTTTAGAGATTTTTTAATGAAAATAGACATGTGGCATTCTTATGACAGGAACATCTTAAAAACAAATTATAGTAAAATTTGTACACCCCATAAAAATTTTATGGGGGTTCCTTAACCCCCCCCCCCCAAACTTTTATGTACGTCCCAGTTAAATTATTATTGTGGCACCTTTAATTAAACACAATGTTTTTAAAACTTTTTTGCCTCTTAGTATTTTTTCGATTAACCAGTTTTAATCGAGATGCGGCTTCTTTTTTAATATGTTTACTTAAAAATTTTATGGGGGTTTTGTGCCTTTAAACCCCCCAAATGTTTGTGTACGTTCCAATTAAACTATTATTGCGGTGCCATTAGTTAAACACAGTGATTTTAAAACTTCTTTGCCTCTTAGTATTTTTCCGATCAGGCACCTTTTAGCGAGATGTGGCTTCTTTTTTAATATGGTTCACAATATACCTCAAACTGTAATTTATAAATCAATTTTCATTATTATTACTAGGTCTCTATAACCGTACTTAACAGTATACAAATATGTGGTGGATTTGACAAATATTCAAAATATCTCGATAAAAACTAGCTTTTCGAAAAAGTACTAAGAGGCAAAAAAGTTTTAAAAAGATTGTTTTTAACTAATGGTGCTACAATGATAATTTAATTGGAACGTACACAAAAGTTTGGGGGGTTTGAGGGAACAAAACCCCCATAAAATTTTTATGGGGTGCACAAATTACACTATAATTTTTTTCCAAGATGTTCCTGCTATAAGAATGCCACATGTCCATTTCCATTAAAAACTCTCTAATAGTTTTCGATATATCGGAAAAATCGATTTTCATTTTGTAACTTCAAAAGGCTGTAACTTTTTTTGTGTGCATATTTGTACTAAGGTAAGTTAGGTTCAATCGAACTATTTTTGGTCTCAGAATATCCGATTTAATTTATGACCTGTATTTTTGTTACACCCTGTATATTTGGCTAAATGGCGCTACATAATTTGTAGTGCCATCCCATAAGCATAATGGAAATACAAATGCAAATATTGCATTTATCTCAAAACTTCGTTTCTAGAGTTAGGCCACTGTTGCTCTGAGCGCCTCAAATATAAAAATAAACTATAAACCTACCTGTACCGCACAAGATGATTCACTTGTCCGTATCTCTATGTAGATATGCTCATGCTGATAAACAACTGTGATTACCTCTGTACTTTGCGAAAGGTTTTTTTTTTCAAAAAAGGGATCATTATATATCCGATAGACGAATAAGACTTACCACAACAAAAGTGAAACAAATCACATTGTTAAATATGAATCTGAAATAAGTAACTTTCTATTGTTCAATTAAAACAATTAATTTTTATAAATGTCTGAACATATTTAAAAACAATATATTTTATGTTTGGGTGTATTATTTTAAGGGGCTATCCTAGTGTCAAAGTACGATATTCATATACTTTTTTGGGAAGTTCTAAAATAAAAAGTACTGTACCAATTGTTTTCAAAATTTGCATGATCATTTATTATAAAAAGAAGTACACGTACAACAATATTCATAAAAAATATTGAAAATTAAAAACGATTTATGCGCCATCTACTGGCACCGTGAAATTAAAAACATAGCTCCAGTGCTGCAGTGATTGGGACTAATAGAGATCCTGAAACAAAATTTCGAAGTTATTATTGAATTATAAGCTATTTTCTATTCTATACCATCAACTAGGGGTGTATACCATCAATGTTTTTTAAAAATCCTGGTTGATGGTATAGGAAATAACTTATATTTCAATAATCACTTTGAAATTTTATGTTTTAGGCTACGGCTCCACGGGCTGGAAATTGACGCTAGCAGTAGCCGCAAAACGAACTTAAGGTTCCGCAGAACGGAATAGGAATAGCCGAACTGTACCGACTACAGGACTTGTGCGTAGTCGGTTCAGTTCGGCTATTCCTATTCCGTTCCGTGGAACCTTAAGTTCGTTTTGCGGCTACTGCTAGCGTCAATTTCCAGCCCGTGGAGCCGTAGCCTTAGAGTCTCTGTTAGTCCCAATCACTGCAGCAGTGAAGCTGTGTTTTTATTTTAACGGTGCCAGTAGATAGCGCATAAATCGTTTAATTTTCAATATTTTTTTATGAAAATTGTTTTACATGTTCTTAATTTTATAATAAATTCTCGTGCACATTTTCAAAACAATTGGTACAGTACTTTTTATTTTAGAAATTCTCCAAAAAAGTATATGAATTTCGTACTTTTACACTAGCATAGCCCCTTAATAATTATTATAATTTACACAAGTTTATCTTTTTCGTTATTTAAAATAATTAGACGTTTTATACTTTTATAAAGAAAAATTTGTTTCGATTTGTATTTTGTTTTTATAAGCAAAAATTATATTTATTATTGCTAATCTTTGTAACAATTTACATTTTTTGTAGTTTTTACTAAAATTATTATGTATTTTGTCGAGCGACTATCGAGTTGACAGTATGCGCACTTCAATATATTCCTACAGACATGATACACAACTAAATAGTTGTTCAACTAAAAGTTGTATATATGCGGTGGGTCTAACAAAACAGTACTCAGGTACATTTATCCCAAAATAATAAATAATGGCCATAAAATTGATATCTGGTGAACATCTCGGCAATCTGGCAACTGCAAGCAAGTTTAAGGGTTCTTAAAGTCTATTGTTGTTCTGAAGCTATTTTCTTGTGGCATTTTTACAATTTTAACTATTTAGAATGGGAAATAAGCCACAATATTATTAAAAAATGATTTTTATTAACGTTTCGACGCCCAAATCGGGTGCCGTTGTCAAAATACAAAATACTATGAAGTATTTTGTATTTTGACAACGGCACCCGATTTGGGCGTCGAAACGTTAATAAAAATCATTTTTTAATAATATTGTGGCTTATTTCCCATTCTAAATAGTTAAAATTAAAGTCTATTGCCAAGTCTATTCACTAATCTATCAAATTCTCAAAAAATGTTTCTAGTTAACTGCAATTCATATCAAAACAAACAAGTAGTTATTCATTCGTATGGTATGTTGATTAAAAAATAGAAGAATCTATAAAATATAATAAAAATGTACATTTTCAAAGCTTTCTATATTTGAAGCATTCAACATAAATATAAATTCTAAGGACATGGCAACACTGCCAAACGCAAACATTTCGTTCTGTGGTCATCATTTGCAGCTATCTTCACCGGAACGTATTCTGGGCAATGTCCGTATTAATATATGTTGTAAGAAAACCATAATTAAAATAAGTAGTAAGATCTATGTATGGATCTTGCAGGCCAACGCAATGGACCTCCTCTTCCATTCGATTCGTTAGGAAATTCGTCGTCAAGATAATTTCAAAGTTTTTAAGTAATAGAGGTTGAAGTGTACAATTGGATCGTTAAATTAAACACTCTTAGAGGTAAGTTTTAGATAATTAGCACGCTGCGCACGAATCTTTTCTTTTTTACTTTCGTTTTTCTTTCTATTCTATTATGGCTTACTTAGTTGTTACTACTTTATAGTTTATCTTTGAATTTTTTTACACTGCTCCATTACTTTTAAGATTGTCACGCACGGCGAGCTATACTATAATATATTTATATTATAGCTAAATAGTGAAATATAATTTATATTATGGTAAGTACACCCACAGACGATACCAGATATATTTCAGAATATGTAATATATGCTTAGTATCTCGTAAACAGAAATCAGTAAACAACTACACTTGCGAGCAAAAAAATCGATTCTCTCGATGAATTATAGTTTATGCTTAGTAATTTTATGTTGTGTTACTTTGAATTAAACCAACTAATGCAAAAAAATATTCTAAAAGTAAGATGACTCTATGAATTAAAAGTAGACCTATGAATTTGCTGGTGGTAGTCGCAGTCGCTGTGCAAACGTTGACGTGTATGTATACTTCGATGTGCAGTAAGTGAATATTTTAAAAATGGATACTTATCAGTTAAGGCGGCTCAGGTAAGTGCGTTATTACATTATAAGTGGTTATAGTCAGAGGACTGTCGCCCGTCGCCTACTTATAACGCAGTCTGCAGTCTCAAGGGCTTACCGTCGCTACCAAGAAACCGGTAGCTAAAGTCGACGACCAGGTTCGGGTCGGCGATATGTAACCACAGAGAGGGACGATCGATTGATTGTCCTGAGTGCCTTGCAGAATCGACATGCGACAGGAGTTGGCTTCAACAATCCTCGAGGAATGTACAAGGTGTCACCGTAATTCATTGGCCAGTTAGAAGAAGCCTTTGCCACTTTGACTCCCAGATGAGCTATTACGGGCCCAAATTAAACGCACGTCAAGAACAAGCTCGACTACAATTTGGCCAAGAACACGCCAATTGGAATTTTAACGAATGGAGCAGAGTTTTATTCTCCGATGGGACTCAGAATGTGCTTGTAAAGGAATGACAGAGGACGACGCGTCCCGATTTGCCCAGTGCTGCAGTGTCATAACAGTGAGCTATGGAGGTGGTTCGTGTATGTTTTCAGATGGTATATTTTTAGAAGGAAAAACAGAGCTTGGGGATCGCGGAGGGGGTTTGACAGCGTATAGATACATTACGGATATTCTTTAAGACCATGTTGTTGCTTACGCCGGCTACATAGGCGATGGTATCATACTACTGCATGATAACGCTCGATATCACATAGCGCGGATTACGAAAGATTACCTGGCCAACACCAATATAACAACACTGGACTGGAATCCATTGAGTCTAGATATGAATCCCATCGAGCACCTATGGGATGAGCTGAAACGCAGGGTCCATAAACCAGCATCATCGACAGTGGGGGAGCTTAAAAGTGCATTAGATAATGAGTGGGAAGCAATCCCTCAGAAATCAGTAAGTTCCTTACGAAATTGCATGAACAACATAGAAAAGGAAATACAGTCGGAAAAATGAAAGAATACCTATTAACGATCACATCAATCACATATTATTCAGATTATTAATAATCTATCTCTCTCGTTTGTTATTTATGAAAAAAAAACAGCAACTACAAAATATGTGATTGATATGATCGTTCATGGGTATACGCTCTGAGCTTCGCTGGTGTCGCTCCTAGCGGTTACTAATTCAACTTTTACCGGTAATTTTTAAATTTATTATTTAATTGTTATCGCTTAATATTTACAACGCAAAAAAGTAATTAAATTGTAATCGATTTTTTTAAGATTTTTCTAATCATTTTGACGTTCTATTGATAAAATATCAATTTCTTACTTCGGATACTTTGACAATAATCGTGTAGATGGCGCTAAGATTATAATAGATTATTTATAATTAGATATTACGGAACATTATAAAAACTTAAATTCAGTATTTAAAACGTAAGTATATTTAAGGTAAAAATATATACAAATATACCACAGCTTTGACCAACTAATATTGTTTATAATTAATGTTTTTAATTTTAATTTTAAATTAATCACTTTGACATTTATGTTAAAATTCCGGTAAACGTTTACAAACTTGTCACTACTGGCGTTCGCGAATTTGTAAATATCCCCTCTACGTACGAGCTCACAGCGTATAGGGCTTTTCATTCACAGTAATTTGTTTCGAGCTTCTGTCATGTGTCACGTGTCACATAATATTAATATGTCTACGTCATACGTTATTGGTATATACCAATGATATAAACCAAAGACGTATGAATGACGTAGATATATTAATATTATGTGACATATGACAGAAGCTCGAAACAAATGACAATCTATGAAAAGCCATATTCTTTCATTTTCCGACTGTACTTAGTATTGTTTGTTCACAATATTTTACTTCTAACTTTACATATTTGTGGATCGACACTTACCAAACAGCATACTTAGTTAAAAAATATTACTTCATTTTCTTTTGAGTCGATTTTTTTGCTCGCAAGTGTAGTTAAAACAAGCTGAAAATGCGAGCATTATCATAACGAAAACTTTGTTTATTTACGTATTTAAATTCATAATATGGAACATTGCTATTATGAAAAGTTGTTTAGAAAAATTATGTTTTAATGTGCAATTATATCATTCTAATTTAAATGTTGTGAACTATAAAGGTACTTTACTCTTGATCGAAATTGATATTTTTTATATACCTCGTATAAAATTAATAAAATTTGATATATGATGGTTGCATCATAAATCTTAGACCATGAAGAGCTTTTTATGAAGAATAACTTTTCTTCGTCAAATTAAAAATAAAAGAGTTATACATAAATGAAAATGATGTTGGTATCCATAATTTGAGAAAAATCTTCAAATATTTTTTTCCATTAGAAGGATGTAATTGCATATATCAGAACATATTTTTTTTTCCAAACAACATTTCATAATAACAATTTTCAATATTGTGAAATAAATAAAGATATTTTTTACTGATGAAGTGAAGTCAAGTGTTTTGAATCGTCAACAATAGTTGGAAATGGAACAGTCCATTTATCATTAGGTACTCCCATTAAAGGGGAGGCCGTATACTCGTACAAACCTTTTTAAAGTTGTTAATAAATTATTTCTTTCAAAATATACTCAAATTGTATTTTTAACATCTTATTTATTTTATATAATAATTAAATTCACTAAAATTGATATGTTATTAATACCTAATTTAAAATTTAGTTAGACGTTCACGAAGTGTCAACTATGCTTTGCTTAACAAATTCAGATTAAAACTAGCCTACTTAGGTACTAGCAACGATTTCAGTTGACGTTTAGTGTGTCGGCAGAAAATAAAAGGATTGTGACGTCACATTTTAGACTTTGAGGTCGGTTATCTCGAAGATGGTTAGAGATATCGAAATGCCGTTTTCAGATTTGGATTCAGAAGACAAAACACATACTAATCCATCGGTAAATCGGCTCTAAGTATTGCAGGAGCGGCGACGCACGAACGAACAGACTGTTAATTTATAAACGAAAAGTTTTCGTTGAAAATCTCTAGCTGTGCGTTTTTGGTGTTGTCTAGAATCTAGAACCTAAATAGCTGGAACGAAATATGTCATAAATCATAAACAAACCGCACTTCGGTTTGGTAGACTGAAAAGTGGGGAAGTATGCAGGGAACGAAGTATGTCCTAATATAGACATACAACATTGCTCGACGAGACATTATGCGAGATATACTTTTTTATATAATACACTCACCGGCACAAAATTCCTCCACCCAAAATTTTTTATTAAGTTTGACAATTTATAACCTTATTATTTGCATTCCGATTTTCAAGATTCTTGCATCAGTTTGTAGGTACATACATGCTTTCATGTCGTTTGTTATTATTTCGGTAACAAAAATCTTTTGTTTAGATAGCATTATCCGGGGGTGAAAGGAAACGCTGTATTTTCTCCTAACTTTAAAAAATTCTGTGGAAAATTTGGAGGGCTGATTTTGTTACATACTCCTTTTGTATTATACTGAATATATTCCTAAGATTTTGTTTTTTGAATTATCCGAATATCTCTTTTCTTTTAAAAGCTGTAAATAAAAACACTGCTTTGAAGATTGAACAAAACAATTCAATAGCGGTTGATGTGCTGTTCAAAGATGTGTTATCCTTGTCTGGGGAATAGCCCGATATTCCTCTGTCAGGGCCATAACTGTACCAAATTTTCTGGAGGCCTATGAGCCCATATATAATTTATCCCATAAATGCTCAATAGGATTAAGATCTGGGCTGCATGCGGGCAATTCTAATCTAAGCAATCCAACCTCTATTTAAGATATGTATGTTTATGAGTCAATCAGTGTTTTTATTTACAAAAAATTGTACAGCTCTTACAAGAAAAGAGATATTCGGATAATTCAAAAAGCAAAATCTTAGGAATATCTCCAGGATAATACAAAAGGAATATGTAACAAAACGAGCCCTGCAATTTTTCCACAGAATTTTTTAAAGTTAGGAGAAAATGCAACGTTTCCATTCATCCCCGTATAACGCCATCTAAGCAAAAAAAATTTTGTTACCGAAATAATAACAAACGACATCAAAACATGTACCTATAAACTGATACAAGAATCTTGAAAATCGAAGTACAAATAATAAAGTTATAACTTGTCAAAGTTAATCAAAAATTTTGGTGGCGGAATTTTGTGCCGGTGAGTGTATATCGCACGTATAAAAATATACACCAAGCAGCAAAATTAACGCACCACCTTAAAATGGGACATTTTTATGTCTCGAATTTCCTAAACCTGTTGTCCGACTTGAGTGATTTTTTTAGTATGTTATAGCGGTATTCTTTAAAAATATCGATGTTATAATATTGTTGCCAGCCAGGTAAATGCCATTGTATACCGGGTGTAAAAATCATACTATGTTTTTTCCTCAAAGTTTGGAACACCCTGTGGAATATTCTAGCATACATAAAATATTAAAATTAAAACTCAATTGTAGCCTTAGGCTTTCTTTTGTTTTTGATTCATTCGCTTATGTCGGATAATAAAAAAGTAAGGTACGTTAACAACTAGCCATATTTTTCATCAATAAATCCCCATTTTTTGCTTAGTCCAATAAACAAGCCTAAAGTAGGCTTACAACAGTACTTAAAAACAAGAGTGTTTGATCAGTGCATACTACCAATTCTCACATACGCATGCCAAACATGGACCTTGACCAAAGCAAACATGGATAAAATAATGAAGACACAAAGAGCCATGGAGAGAGCAATGTTAGGAGTAAAATTAACAGACAAAAAGCAAAACAACTGGGTAAGAAATAAAACAAAAGTCAAAGACGCAGGACAACATATAGCTAGGCTAAAATGGAGCTTCGCAGGTCATAACGCTAGACAAACGGACAATAGGTGGAATACCACGATACAACAATGGAGACCATGGACAGGAAAGAGAGCAAGAGGACGACCCCAGATGAGATGGGGAGACGACATTAAAAATATCGGAGGAACGCACTGGAAACAGAAGCGAATGGAGGAAACTGAAAAATTTTCACAACAAACCACTTGATTTACTTGACTTTTTCCACTGACTTGACTAACCACTTTTTCTAATTGACCGGGGTTCTTCGATATATTATAATATCAAGCGCCAACTAATGACCTTTAAAGAAAAAGGACAGAGCAAGTCAAGCTGGTAGCTTGCTTAGACAGAATCCATATTGCACTAGTCAGTAAATGAATGCAAAGTTTTGTTTAACTACCGATATACGAAAGGATATTCTCTTTACTCCCTCTTTATCAACAAGTTCCGTCTGATGAGCTGATAATATCGAAACATGTGTCACAGAGTGGCAGGTGGACGGTGTGTGAATATTCCTTTTCGTATATTATTTACATATACAGGGTGCGCCAAACCTCTGGTCTTCTTTGATTACGGCTAAACTATGAGATATACAAAAAAATGTTTATAACAAAACTAATGTGTATCAAAGAGGTCTATATTCTAAAATTATTTTTGATTATACAGGGCGAGTCAGAACGACGGTATGAACTAAAGTTTTATTTTTTTAAATGGAACACCCTGTATATTAAATCATTTTCGAATATATTATTTTAAAATATGAAAAATTTGTATAAGGTCTTATAGGCCTAAAGTTAATAATTTTTGAAATATTTAATATTTTTTACTTTTAGCCATAAACTATACAGTGTGATCACTATTTGCAAATACAAAATTTTCTCATTTTTTTTAAATGGGACACCCTGTATATTAGTTTTGCATTTTGTAGTAAATATTACAACCTTTCTTTTGGTATAAGGTTGTATGTACCTAGCATGTACCTAACTTTAAATTATTTTACAAAAAATATTTTACCATTTTAATGAATGCATAAATTAGTTACTAAATTAAATAAACAACCAAATTTTAAATCAACCGTAGTAATTTTTCTACTACAGCAACTTTCCTGTACCAAATTAATTGTTAGTTAAATTGTATTTAGTTAAACTTTTAATTTACCTTTTAAATTTACTTACATACATCATACATCTTGAGAATATAAAAATTATTATAAAGTATGCTTTAAAATAGCTGAATGTTAAATGTATCAGCCAAATTATTTATTAATATAAATAGTATTTACTGGTGTCACAAAAGCTGGTAATACTTTTGTAGTTGAAATTTTTGTAACAATTTTTTATATTTTAAATTTTAATTTTTTAACCGAAAAATTTTTGGATATGACATTTGTTTTGGGCGAAACCATTAGAAATTATTACCAGCTTTTGTGACACGAGTAGGTACATAGATACTATTTACTTCTTAATATACTTCCATAACGTTCATTTGTTTCAAAGCATACTTTATACGTTCTCAAGATGTAGGTAAATTAAAAAGTTATTAACTGATCTTACTCGTAAATACAATATAACTAACAATTAATTTGGTACAGGAAAGTTGCTGCGCTAGAAGAATTACTACGGTTGATTTAAAATTTGGTTGTTTATTTAATTTAGTAACTAATTTATGCATTCATTAATATGGTAAAATATTTTTTGTAAAATAATTTAAAGTTATTAAATTCAATTGAATTGTACTAGCATACGATTTATTTTAATCTTTAATTACGTTTTTATTTTCATATTTTATATTTTAGTGTATGTTTCTAAAACCAGATTATAATTATTTTTTTGCAAAAAAATTTTTTTAAATAAATCCGCAAAAACGTAAAATCTATAGTTTTTTTTAAATATCTACAAAACGAAACATGCTAGGTACATACAACCTTACACCAAAAGAAAGGTTGTAATATTTACTACAAAACGCAAAACTAATATACAGTGTGTCCCATTTAAAAAAAATGAGAAAATTTTGTATTTGCAAATAGTGATCACACTGTATATTTTATGGCTAAAAGTAAAAAATATTAAATTATTTAAAAATAACACTGTATTTTAAAAACTTTGACCTATCACCTAAATTTTTATTTCCTTGGAAACATAATCCACAACCCTATAAATATTACCATTTTTCTCAATAAAAATGTAAATATTTCGAAAATTATTACCTTTAGGCCTATAAGACCTTATACAAATTTTTCATATTTTTAAATAATATATTCAAAAATGATTTAATATATAGGGTGTTCCATTTAATAAAATACAACTTTGGTTCATACCGTCGTTCTGACTCACCCAGTATAATTGAAAATAATTTTAAATTATAGACCTCTTTGATACACATTATTTTTGTTATAAACATTTTTTTTGTATATCTCATAGTTTATCCGTAATCAAAGAAAACCAGAGGTTTGGCGCACCCTGTATAATAATATACTCTACTATATGAATGCTGAATGACTGCCTTATTTAGTGAATCCAAAGCACATGCCAATATGCCACCTTTTGCACTGCTCTTAATGCTATTAGTATTTTCAGGAATTCTTGTATTATTAATCAAAACAAAGTAAAGTTGTAAAATGCAATTTTGTGCCAGTTCGCTGCATATAGTTTACATTATTTTTGCATTTGAGCCTTGTTTGATTATTCTTTAGTTTTTGAATTTTTATAAATACCACTTTGTTTAGATTTGTAAAAATTAATATTTCCGTTGTTAAAATGTTATGCATATATTATGCATCATCTAAAATTATGCTCATTTTCATAGTTGAATTTTTCATGAACAGACTAACGGATTCTGCTAATTTTTTTTATTATTGTAGATTTTTCTTTGGTATTTACACACTTGGGCAAATGTTTACTCAAACTTCTTTTTTGTACTTATACCGGGTGGAAGAAAAGAAATGTTTTTCTTATGTTAAATTTGAGACACCCTGTAGGGAGGACAAGGTACAAGTGTGAGTATTCATCGAAATCGTATTGTATTGTAGTCTTATATTTTGTGGATATTATATTTTTCGAATTTCCCTGATATCTTTAGAAACAAATAAAATATACGGTTTTATTTTTTAACATGTGTTCTAACTGAAACAAAAGTTTGAGACTCCCTGTAGGGAGGAAATGGTACAAAGGTGAGTATGCATCGAAATAATATTTTAGTCTCATGTTTTTTTTTAGTTTCTGTGATATCTTTAATAACTAAGAAACTAGACGGTTTTACTCTATAATATGTGTTTTAACTGACGACATGCGATACGTGCGGATGCTATGTCTTATCATACACTAAGATGAAATTATTTCATACCGCTCACTTGGTCGACAAATAACTCTTAATATGTCATCCAGAATTATTAACGTTATGGGCGCCTTTCCGTTTTTAAAGAATTGTTAACTGTTTTTTTATTGTTAATTTAGTTTTGTTTCGGTTAAAACACGTCATGCTAAAGAATAAAAGCGTATATCTTCTTTGCTTCTAAAGATATCAGGGACATTCAAAAAACTAAATGTTCACAAAACATAAGACTACAATACCATTTCGATGTACACCCATACTTATACCTCGTTCTCCCTACAGGAAGTCTCCAACTTAACATAAGAAAAACATTTTCTTTTCTTCCACCCGGTATAAGTTCAAAAAGGAAGTTTGAGTAAACATTTGCCTGACTGTGTAAAAACCAAACAAAAATCTAAAATAATAAAAAAAATTAGAGGAATACGTTAATATATCCACGAAAAAATCAAGTATGAAAATGACCATACTTTTTAGGTGATGCATAACTTTTGAAACCATGTGTATTATGCAATATACATAAAACGCAAAAAGTATCGCATAATTTTTGAAACAGAAAAAAAATTAAAAAGAATTTTTAATTTTTAGCAGAATGTTATAATACCCGTCTATCGTCTTCTTTAGGTGTCTACAAACTCGTAACATTTCAAGTTGAAGCGTGTTTTTGCCAAAAAAAAAACGAGAAACAAAACGTTGTTAAAGCAGAATATTTATTTTGGATATTTGTGTTCGAGAATTTGATCTGTGCACTATGAATGCTTGAGTTTTCAATGAGGAGTTGCTTTCTTACAAAAAATGAGTAATATAACGTCAGTACAAGCAGCCCAAATTGTAGGTTTAATTGGCGATAACCGATCGCAGCAATATCTTGCTGACGTTATGGGAATCCACCAATTCAGCTTTTCAAGAGCTTTAAAAAGGTATAGAGAAAGTGGAGGATACTCAAGAAGACCAGTTCCAGGACTTTCCAGGCGCACGAACCCAGCAGATGAACGTTATTTACATCTGCAGACTTTGCGTACACATCATGTTACGAGGGTTTAGTATCAAACAACGTTAACTACAAAAACATAAAGTGGCAGAAAATGCGAAAAACTGTTTTAAAACGTAATATCGGCCAACAAATTTGTGATTATGGAGGCAAAATACATTACAATAGAAATCTGTAAATTTATATAGTATTATTATGGTTTCTTTGACATATTGTAAAAATTATTACAGGTTATTGTTATTCTACAGAGAAAAAAATAGAATTTTTTTCTAATAATGACCTGATAACGCTTTTTGATATTACCGATATATATTTTTTGTAACCGTTAACGTCGCACCTGATAATAATAGTTTTACTACAGGGTTAGTACTGCTGGGTGAAAATGTAAAAATATAATTTCCTCAAAATGTTGCGAAAATTTCCCTGATATTTCCCCTTTTTTCAGGATATCCAGTTTGACTTTAACTTACATTCGCTGATATTTTCAAAATTTTCAGGATATCCAATGCAGCACTAACTGTGTATTATTAAAAATGTTATAAGTGTATTTAAATAAAAAACTTTATTTTTCTAATAACATACAAATATTAAACTTATGAAATTTCTAAATACTTATACAATCATTAAACGTCTTCGTCTTCTGAAACATTTTCATTATGATCATCACCCCTTCCTTGAAGATTCTAGTAAAAGAAGTGATATGTTCTTTAATTTTTGCTCACAGAGTTCTACTAAACCTTTTAACTTTTTATTATTAATCGTTAACGGTTTGTCATATTTTCTTCTTCGCACTAGTTTGTTAATTGAAAATGTTCGAAGTTGCCTTCTCTTTATTTTAAATTTTGTAAAGTTGTCTGATTTAAAATTATATTTGAAATAACTGTGTGCATTGTCTTATTTTATAAATGTATATCGTAGGCCAAACTATGTTCAACCATTTGACAACATTTCCTTCAATGTCAGTTTTTTATTTTTAATCATTTGAATTTGAAGTTCTTTAAAATCCAAAATGTCTTCCTGATCTATTTCAACTACTTCGTATTTTGATTTCTTTAAAGCCATTTTAATCACTGTACCGGGTGTCCCAATAAGAATGGCTCTCGGCCATATCTCAGGAACCGTTTATAGTAGAGCTTTGAAATAAAAAATTTTATAACAAAAGTTGCCTCAGGAAAAGCCTGGAAATTATTTTCATAATTGTGGGTCCACCGCTAGAGGGCGTAATTGAATATCAAAAATAAAAAAATCTAAATTTTACAAAATTTTCCCAATGAAGGGGCACTGGAAATCCGATTATTGTATTCTTCATCAAATTCTGCGCATATTTGATTTAACAAGTTTAACTCTACCTTTTCAAATAAGAGGTGGGGGTGAGTGGGAACCTTGTTATGAAAAAATCGCTGTAAGTCCGGTTCTGCTAAATCAAATTTTGAAAACTGGGTCTTGTTGAAGACAGATCTTTTTCTTCAATGTAAGCGTGATAATTTTGAACCATCCTAATAAGTAATAAGCCAGCTGGGAGGCGTTATTTAATTTTTTTCAGAAATCTAGTTTTCTTTGGAAAATATTAAATACAAGTATGCATTTTTAATCATACTTTATAAAATTAGATTAAATTAGCAATAGAATAGCGAAAACCGCATGTCGATACCTTTTTTCTATCTCAAGATATCTCGAGAAACGTGTAAATTTTATACATAACTGTTACTATCACCGGTAAACTAAGTTAATGAAAAGTAGCGTGCTGTGGAAAAAAACAAAATAACATTTTCCAGATGTCAACGTATAAAAATATAATTAATTAAAACAACAATATAAAGAGAAACAATACTATTAAAATTAAATATAACACAGAACAAAAAGAACTACTTAGTGACGACCTAAATATTCAAATTGTTGCCCATCATACACTACTCTAGAATACATTATCCAGAGAATACTAAACGCCATTCAAAGCATATCGAGAGCAGAAATTGAGACTGCTGTTCAATCTACTCTTGAAAGAGTAAATTTTGCAATGAAAATGATGGGCAAAAATTTGAACGTTTATGTCATCACTAAATAGTTGTTTTTATTTCTTTGTAATAGGGCTTTTCAACGCTTCTCATTTGTTTCGAGCCTCTGTCATATGCCGTATAATCCGTGTATAATATTAATATACGAGATATGAACGAGGTTCGAAACAAATGAGAAGCGTTGAAAAGACCTAATATACGTTGACAGCTGAAAAATGTTTCTTTGTTGTTTCCATAGCACACTACTTTTAATGAATTTCATTTACCGGTGACAGAAACAGTTATGTTTTTAAATTTACACGTTTTGTAAGATATCTCGAGATAGAAAAAAAGTATTAATATGCGGTTTTCGCTATTCTGTTGCTAATTTTGTCTAATTTTGTAATATGGTATTAAAAATGCATGTTTGTATTTAATATTTTCCAAGGAACACTAGATTTCTGAAAAAAATTAAATAACGCCTTCTAGCTGGCATATTACTCAGTAAGTTGGTTCGAAATCATAACTTTTACATTGACGAAAAAGATCTGTCTTCAACAAAACCAAGTTTGCAAAATTTGATTAAGCAGAACCGGACTCACAGCCAGTTTTTCCTAACAAGGTTCCCACTCACCCCCACCTCTTATTTCCAAAGGTAGACCCAAACTTGTCAAATCAAATATGCCTAGAATTTTATGAAGAATACGACGATCGGATTTCCAGTACCCCTTACACATCCCCGGACACCCGGTACATATACCATCCCGATGGATCATAAATTTCCAAGCCTTTACTCGCTTTTTCGATGTGGGCATGGACCATATCACATTCAATTTGGGAATGTCCGGGCTCAAAAAATAACTGGTCGATATTTGAAATATTTAGTGTTTCAACAGCAAACAGAAACATTGCGGAAACAATTGAATTTACACTTTGGCCCGAACAAGTTTCAGACATAAAAGCGAAGTCTTTCCCAGTAACTTCACTTTTCATTGTATTTGTAAGGCAAGAGGCTACCTCAGAAGATCCAAGACCCGCTAGTGCTTCGTGTCATACAAAGTTTTGTGCTACGACTGGACATTTTTCTGTTAAACACTGACAAAATCAAAATATTAAATAATTACGACAAATATATACGTAACCGGCAATAAGAAAATAACATATATATTTTCTTTTAACTTCGACAAAACTAAAAAATGTAATGAGTAATCAGATTATTGTAATCATGTAATGAGTAATCAGATGGAAGAATCGAACATCGAAAATAAACAAATGTATTTAGTAAAATAAAAATGTATACCATTTTTAGCTATCCAGTACCAAAATAACGTTTTTTAAACAAATACGAATTATAATAATAACGCTGTCTACAATTACAGCTTACTAAATTAATGTCAATAAACGTTAACAGTCGATAACTGTTTTTGATGTATCGCGAAATTCACTGTGAAATAACGTTATCACCTCTTAGATGTTTTTGACATGAACAATTTTTTCACAATTGGTAGTTAACGTTTAATGTATTTTGTAATCTGCTTCAGATAGAGATACAGCTAGACAATTGCGAAATGATCTTTCTGTGGCCCGTAATGTTCGGTTCGTAAAGTGCCAATTCGGTTAGAAACAGATTAAGGCCAAGGATACATAATTCGCAAATATTTTACGGCTATCCCTACTTTTTCTGTCTTTACACGTCAAATTATGTGTAGTAAAATTCACACTGGTATGAATATGTACACATTACTAGAATGTCATTCTACTTGAAAATGTCATCATTAACTTAAAGAGATGGCTTTTGAATGTTCTTGGATAACTGAATTTGTATAATTGCAAATTATTAATTCAGTTAATAAATGTGATAATTTTTTCACTAACTATGTATTCAGTGATTGTAATAATTTATATGTAGGTATAACAAAAACTAATACTCAATCGAGAACAGAGGAAAAGTGTTAAAGTGATTTTTTAATAATATTTGTTACTATGGAACGCTTACAATTTTGAACATCTTTAACAACAAAATACTTGGATCACAGAATATATTATCCTGATGCTCTGCTTGGATCTTCCACAAATAATACACAATAAATAACTTTTTATTAAGTTCACGTCTTAAATCAATTATTTATCAAATACACTATATATATCAATATTATTTAATCAACAACTCAAAATATTCCCGATGTCATGTCAAATATTTAAAATTGTCACTTATTGTCAGTGTCTGACTGACAATATGCTGACAATATTCTATTCGACAGAGTGTGTTGTAAGACAAAGATAGATTTGGAAAATATTACCACGGACATAGTGTCCATTTTTTTCGAATCCTGAAAAAACTAATAAATACTGTTAAAAAACTTAAACGCAGAATGAAAGACTAAATTATTACCGAGGGCCCAAAGTCCCATAGAATAAATAAAAAGTTTATTTTGAATGAGATATTTGAAATTAAAAATCACACTAAATTTTCTCTTGGTTTTTCACTTCTGTAACTTATTAAAATAAACATTATAGAAGTTTTCAGGGACTTTCGGCCCTCACTAATAACGTAATCTTTCATTCTGCGTTTAAATTTATCAAAAATACTTATTAGTTTTCTCAGGATTCGAAAAAAATGAATCCCCATTTGAATAGCATTGCAGCCGAAAATACGTACCAATCCTCTTAAGGGAATTTGGAATCAGAGTCAGAATATCTGCTACTGCTCCACTGTTAACGAAGGCATACCGTAAAGCACGTTTAAATTTTACACCAGAACATGTCGATTGGGATATTAGCGACTGGACTAATATTCTTTTTACTGAGGGGTCAAAATGTGCACTTTGTGGATCCGACAGTGCACAGTGTCTATCGGATTCAAAAAGTGCAAATTTGGACTCATCAATAAAAAGAATATTAGTCCAGTCGTTAATATCCCAATCGACATGTTCTGGTGCAAAACTTAAACGTGACATACGGTGTGCCCTCGTTAACAGTGGAGCAGTAGCAGGCATTCTGGGTCTGATTCCAAATTCCCTTAATTTGTTTATAACCGAATTGGCACTTTACGAACCAAACATTACGGGCCACGGGCTGTGGAAATATCATTTTGCAGTTGTCTAGCTGTAACATGATGTGTACGCAAAGTCTGCAGATGTAAATAACGGTCATCTGCTGGGTTCGTGCACCTGGAAAGTCCTGGAACTGGTCTTTTTGTTTATCCTCCACTTTCTCTATACCTTCTTAAAGCTCTTGAAACGCTGAATTGGTGGATTCCCATAACTTCAGCAATACAGAGTGAGTTGTATGCATGGAAACACTCAATTATCTCGGAAACGGCTTGCACGATTTATATTGATTTTGGTGAGTAAAGGTTTTCTGAGGCGGCCGATATTATAGTGGCAATTCCATTGTCAGATTTTCCGTTTTTCTGGAAATCTAATGAACTTTCTTATTTCAAATTTAACACCCTGTATATTTTTTGCGTTTTGAAGTCCTAAAGAAAGACTGATTATTTTTCATGTTATATTCCCTATACCTAAATGCCATAATTTCGGAGTTATTGCTACATTTATTTAAAAAGAAAATTTAAACAAATTATAAAAATCAATTTTTTCGGCTCTGGTAAATATTACTTTATGTTCTTTGGATCATTGGGAACAAAAAAGATCTTTTGTAATTTTTCTATAATTAATCGTTTCCGAGTTTATAAACAATTTAAAACTGAAAAAATCAAATAATGACGATTTTCAAGGTTCAAAAACACAAATAACAAATATAATTTTAGAAATTACGAATACCTAAATTCAAGCTCAACCCTTTTTCTAGGAGCTCGCCATAAGAGTTTTTGGCACGTTTTATTCTAAAACATCGCTTTTGAATTTGTTAATAAAGCGCATATGAGAGGACGGGCGATCGGCTGTATTAACAACTAAAAAAATATTTTAATATAAAACAAGTTCAAATTACTTATCGGTATCTGATAAAATACGGCTTTAACTTGAATTGGGGTACTACGCAGTTTCAAAGCTAATAATTTTTATTTGTGCTTTTGAACCTTGAAAATTTTGTCATTCAATTTTTTTCAGTTTTAAATTGTTTATAACTCGGAAACGATAAATTTTATAAAAAAAAAATACAAAAGATCTTTTTTGTTCCCAATGATCCAAAGAACCTAAAATTTGTATAATTTGTTTAAAATTTTTTTTAAATAAATGTAGCACCAACTCCGAAATTATGGCATTTACATAGGTATAGGGACATGAAAAATAATCAGAGTTTCTTTAGGACTTCAAAACGCAAAAAATATACAGGGTGTTCCATTTGAAATAAGAAAGTTCATTAGATTTCCAGAAAAACGGAAAATCTGACAACAATGAAATTGCCACTTTAATATCGGCCGCCTCAGAAAACCCTTACCCATCAAAATCTATAAAAATCGTGCAAGCCGATTCCGAGATAATTGAGTGTTTCCATACATAAAACGCACTCTGTATATTGCTGAGATCGGCCATCTACAATTTAGGCTGTTCTGACGTTATATTACTCATTTTTTTGTAAGAACGTACCTCCTCATTGAAAACTCAAGCAGATATAGTGCACATATCAAAATTTCGAACACAAATGTCCAAAATAAATATTTTGCTTTAACGTTTTCTTTCTTGTTTTTTTTTCTGCAAAAACACGTTTAACTTGAAATGTTATGGGTTTGTAGACACCTAAAGAAGACGATAGACTTGTATTATAACATTTTGCTAAAAGTTAAAAATTTAACGTTTTTTTCTGTTTCAAAAATTATGCGATACTTTTTGCGTTTAGTGTATATTATAAAAAATAACTTTTCTGTTACAGGGTTAAACTTAGCCGGTCGTTCAAAAGATTTATCTGAACAAACCTACCTATCTTCAGCATACACATCAATGGAATGTGACCCGTCGCCGTCTCGTCACATACATCGGCAGCGGTTTCAATCCTCCATGTTAAATCACGGGCCACCATCCCTTCAGTATGTACCCTATCCAACAACTAGAATGGAAAGCACGCCCCCCAAGCACAATCCCCCAAACAAGACTAACGAACAAGAAGACAGTCCTATGGTTTGTGTTCAGCAGAGTCCAGTCGTTATACACTGAGATTCAACGTCTCTTCGGCCTTTATACACAAGCAAGAACTTAGCCAAAAGACTTTAAACTAACTAGAAAAGTAATTTACAGTGATTACTTATTGTGATTTGTGATGTTGAAATAACTGATAAATGACATTTTCCAATTAGGCAATATACGTGTTAAGTGTTGTTCATGTCGATTTAATATGAAAATGAGACGAGAATTTTCGATATAAATGAACTGTTAAAGCGAAGACGTCAGCTTGGAAGTGCTTGCTCCCTTGGCATTCAGCAAAGCTAAAACTTGTACATGTTTTATTATACAAAAGATTTTATTACATCATTTAAGTCAGTCAAATGAAGAGTAATTTATGAGGATTATTCAAATATATTGATAATTATACTTCCTATACATTCTTTACCGCATCCTTTATATCCTTCCCTAATAAATAAGTTAATGGACGTGTTTAATATTTTTCTTACAGATACGACTTTGTTCTAATGAATAAGGTATACAGTGATGAGTGCGCTAAGAACCGGCAAAATAACGCAAATGATGGAAAACATACAGGGTGGTCCTTAAGTAATTGTACAAAAAGAAACAGTAGATTCTACACTCTAAAATATTACTATTTAACCCAACTTACTTTAATAAAATGTTGATATTAAGAAAGATGTATGTATATACACCGTTCTTAGGCGTCAACGCCCTTCGGTAGGGATCTATGGGGGAGTATCACCGAGCCGCAAGCCCTTATCCCTTGCCGTACTGCTCCCTCATAGGTCGATCAGATGCCCGCATATTCAGGTCTAAGCGCCAGATTCATATTTAGAATTTTATACTGACGCGTTTGCCTTTTTGTTTTCCGATGGCCTGGGCTGGGCTTGAACTCTCGTACCTCACGGCGAAGTGAAGTGCGGGTCAGCCGCTAGTCGCACTGAGCTATCCGATCGACATTAAGAAAGATACAGGATGGTAAAGTTGAAATTTAAAATTTAATTTTTCGCCATAACTTTCATGTTTATGGAGATTTATTTACAAAAATTTATAAGTAGAGGTTTTGAGTATGACGAATTATAATTTTGATGTATCTCATAGAGGACGCCACATATGCCACATATTTGACATACATTTGCGCCTAACTTTTTTGCTCTTCGAGTTAACACTATTTTTCTGATAAAATATTAAAGATACGATATTTCAACAAAAAAATGTATACTTGTTAATAGCTTCAAAACTGAACAGTTTTCGTGATAATCGCATATTGCAAATCAGCTGTATAACTCTGTTTAACGCAATTATTCCAGGCAACGAATGAAAAATAGAAAAAAAACATCAATACTTATAAATTTTGGTATGGAATACCTTCAACTAAAGTTGATAGTTCATTAAAGAAAAAATAGTATACTCTATTATTTTTTACATACATCATTAAGATAATTAATAATCTGTTATTAGATTTGACATCAAACATTTTACATTTCATATTAAATTAAAGTCATAATAATATATTTTATTTTCAATTGAAATTAAGAAATAGTTTAACTGAATAACATAAAACTTTTTATCAAAGTAAGTGTTCGATATGTCCACCATTTTCTTCAATGCATTTATCAATGCGTTCCATAAAAGATCGTCTCATATTAAATAGCAACATTGGTTGAAAAGAAACAGCATTTATTTCTTCCCAAAGTTGGTTGCGAGTGTTTATGACATTCTTGTAGACATGTTGTTTCATTGCTCCCCATACACCAAAATCGAGCGGATTAAATTCTGGGCTACGTGGTGGCCAAGGAAAATGACTACCACGAACAATCCAGCGTTCAGGAAAGTTGTTATCTAGGTATGTTCTCACTGCTCTCGTATAATGTGGTGGTGCACCATCTTGCATGAACCACATATTTTGCCTTAAGTTTAATGGCGATTCTTCCAGCAAATCAATAAAATCATTTTGTAAAAAAATATAAATAGTTATCACCATTCAAATTACGAGGTAACTCGCATGACCCTAAAAAATGATTTCCAATGATTCCACACCATACGTTTATTTTGAATTCATGTTGAAAATGCCTTTCTCTTTTAACATGAGGATTTTCAATATCCCAAGAATGATTGTTCCTTAAATTAAAAACCCCACGGCATCTGAATGTAGCTTCGTCCGTAAATAATATTCTATCGACGAAGGAGTGGTCAAGATTTTGCCTGTTTCGGATATCATTTGCAAATCTGCATCTTAAAAGTAAATCTGTTGGCAATAGATTTTGTACAGGTGTAAAGTTGTAAAGGTGAAAATGCTCGCGGTGTAGGATTTGTAAAATTGAAGTTTTGCTGATTCCTAACGCTGAAGATAAACGTCGTGTACTTGAGAATCATCGTCAACGCGAACCATTACTTCATCTTCTTGATCAGGCGTAATCATTTTCGGTCGGTAAATTCCGAAATAGATGTTGAAATGTTTGGTGATTAAGTTGCAGCCTGTCTGGGTATCGTCTTAAATATTCCCTTTTCGCTGCACGCCCGTTAAAATATTGTCGACAATAAATAACAATCATATCTCTCATATCGATATTTGAAAAATTATTATACCTCTGCATTTTCTGCTTTTGTTTAATAAACCAAAATAAACTAAATATTACAAAAAAAAGTCACTCATTTATTGACACAATACTTATTTGAAGTTGTCAACATCATTAGTGACATCAGCCTACTATGTTAATGAAACAATACTTATTTTAAGTTGTCAAAATCATTCGTGATATCAGCCTACTATGTTAAAATTTGCCGTAATGAATTAAATAAGAATGGGGTTGTCTAATGATGACATCCAAACTGGCTCTAAATGAAGCATTTATCAGGTATGCAGTGCTTTAACGCACAAATATCACAACTAAGAATTATTATGTAGCTGATTCCAATAACAGATTATTAATATTATCTTAATGATGGATGCAAAAAAATAATAGCATATACTATTTTTTCTTTAATGTTTTGGAAACTATCAACTTTAGTTGAAGGTATTCCATACCTACCAAAATTTATAAGTATTGATGTTTTTTTCTATTTTTCCTTCGTTGCCTGGAATAACTGCGTTAAACAGAGTTATGCAGCTGATTTGTAAAATGCAATTATCTCAAAAACTGTTCGATTTTGAAGCTATTAACAAGTATACCTTTTTTTGTTGAAATATCGTATCTTTAATATTTTATCAGAAAAATAGTGTTAACTCAAAGAGCAAAAAAGTTAAGCGCAAATTTATGTCAAATATGTAGCGTTCTCATCAAATTATAATTCCTCATACTCAAAACCTCCTACTTATAAATTTTTGTAAATAAATCTCCATAAACATGAAAGTTGTGGCGAAAAATTAAATTTTAAATTTCAACTTTACCGCCCTGTATATTTCTTAATATCAACATTTTATTAAAGTAAGTTGGGTTAAATCGTAATATTTTAGAGTGTAGAATCTACTGTTTCTTTTTTTACAATTACTTAAGGTCCACCCTGTATATTAAGTTGTGAGACAAACTAAAAGTCAAACAATTGAGACATGCACGTCATAAATTTAATGACATCATAACTCACCGGTACAAATTTGACAAACAAATTGAACAAAGTTTTCCTCATATATGTATTCGTTTTTTCGCTACCGTCAAGTTTAGCAGGAAAGCGCTGTGTCAAATAAAAAAACATAAATAATAATATGTATTTACCACAGCAGCTAACGGCTACACTGTTTCTCTTTGTTAAGAGTGTGAAGCAAAGATAACTACATATCTGTAATATAAGCGTCAAAGACATGTCCTATAAAAGGTTATGTAAGACTTTTGTTTGTTTATTTATTTTTTTCTTCTTTTATGGCCTTTGGGAGATGTGCCCATTTAGCCAGCAACATTTCTTAAAATTAACGCCTAACTGAACAAGCCCTGCCATAAAACAAGACTATTACGAACCTAATCGACCGATCAACGGAAGGGAAACTGAAGTTGTTTTAAAAATAAACTGTCACGTCGTTAAAATGTAAACTAAATAAATAAAATATATCAAAAATGAATAACCATTTTCAATTCGTTGCAACACGAAACTACAGCCGTATCATATTCTAGTTCAATCAGAGAGTGCAGCAAGCACCTCTACCGGTTTCGAAACTTATTAGTCTCTCATCAGGAGGCACACATGCTGCTCTTTCTGACCCAACCAGGACAAAGCCCGGCGTGCAGTTACGGATTGTAACGAACGAAATGGCTGGATGCCCTAGCGGCAACTGCTAGCAAAAGACTAAGTTTTCAATCTAATAGTAATAGTACATAAAACAATGTTGCTCTACATCCTACCAGATTGAAAACAATGGGAACCCTCTCTGGTTACACCTCCGAGGCTTCTAAAATTTGCATGTCATAACGGATGCTGAGACTAAAGAAGATGAAGGAATTTTATAATTTACGTCTCATCTGCTCAGCGCGGTAAAGTAACGAGAATTCGTTGCCTTGTAAATTTTAGAAGCCTCAGAGGTGTAACCAGAGAAGGTTCCCATTGTTTGTGCAGCTCCCAACTGCACGCCGGAGTTTGTCCTGGTTGGATCACAGAGAGGAGCATATGTGCCTCCTGATGAGAGACTAATAAGTTTCGAAACCGGTAGAGGTGCTTCCTGCACTCTGATTGAATTTAATGCGGCTGTTATTCATTTTTGATTGACATGTTTACTCTGATTGGGGTACGAATGGAACCATTGTCGTTGGAACTTTACCGCGCTGAGCAGATGGGACGTGAATAATAAATTGTAAAATTCCCTCATCTTCTTTAGTCTCAATATCCGCTATGGCTTACAAATTTTAGAAGCCTCAGAGGTGTAACCATAGAAGGTTCTCATTGTTTTTAATTTGGTGGGATGTAGAGTAATATTTTTGATATTATTTTATGTGCTATTAGATTGAAAACTTAGTTTTTTAATTAAAATATAATTTGACATATTTAACCTCCATATGACAGACGTTACCATTTAACATCTCACCAAATATAATGATTACGTCATATTTATATTTTCGTCACTACTTCTAGCCAATGAAATGCTCTCTGTAATAGGAATGGCATGTCAAGAAAATCTGATTATTCCCTATAAATTTAAAATGTGGCAACAAAGGGAAAATTGCGTGCGAGCCTTATTGTTTTACTTCGATCATAATACGAGATAAAGCTAGTTCTTGTATGTGGCTAGTTGACTTCAATCATACATATGCCGTCAAAAACATTTTAATTTTCCATGTTATTTTTATTTACCACAGCAGCTACCTGTAGAACAAATGATTAAGGCCCGGTCTTTTCACCTCAGGATAACTAGTTACCGGGAAGTTTATCTGACAGATCAGCATGTAATCTGCCAGATATACTTCCCGATAACAAGTTTTCCGGAGGTGAAAAGACCGGCCCTAAATAAATTAAAGACATATGCTATGGTTCATTTCTTTAAATAGGAGGAGTAAAATAATAAGATAACTTCACAATCATTAATGTCACTAGAAAAATAACCAGATACCAGATTCATCTTCTTTTTTTGTTGATCATGTCTGTCGGCGGTAATCCGTAAATATATTATACTAGTACGTTGCTAAAGAGTTATAAAAACAACTGTTTTTCTATATAAACTCAGACTAAAAATTTAACGAATATGGCAGAAAACATAAAAAAACGCCGAGATAACTTAATTAACGTATGCATTTTAAACGCCATTAGTATCAAAAGTTCATAATATCAATAGTGTCAAAATTTTATAATTTAGTGGAGTAAACTTGCCTGTGGATGGACCAACTGAATCGCTTATTGTATAAAGGGAATAAGTCCACTTTCGTACGAAATTAAAGTGAGATACATATACATTTTGTTAAACCAACGTCGACGGATCGATGAGTCTATAAAGGAAATTTGTATCTCTCACCGTACGCGAAATATCGCGCGATAAAATTTTTGTTGAGCGTATAAAGGGAACTAGTCCGGGACTGATTACCTTTATACAATAATTCTTGTGGCACTTTGTCGTTTATTTTATTACTTTGGTTAGCTTACGTTAGTTAGTCTTACGATGTATTTTAGGTCTTGTTTGTAATAGTAAACCTTTTTTTATAAATAAATTACTAATTTAACTGTATGTAGAGAAGTAGCACTATTTCGTCTTTTATTCATTGATTGTATAAATGAATCAAGTCCCAGCCTTTAAAAAGGACTTTTTGACCTTAATCGTTTTCAAAGCCAAGTTTGCTGTATCACATGTCACTCTACTAGTCTCCTTCTACATTTCATCTGTAGAACAAAATTTGATACATCATCAAATTTCTAAACTAAATAGTTTTTTTTTCGTTTTTCTCAAAACTAAGTATTGTGGACTTTATAAGCCACATTTATTAAAACCCTTTATACAATAAGCGCTTCAATTACAAACGAGCATTACGGCGCGGTAAATTTGAATTACTCTTCCTATTTAAAAAACGAGGTATAGTAAAAAAACGTTAACTAGTAGCCATTTTAATTCTAAATCAAACTGATAATAAAAATATTTTACTAAACGTCATACGTATAATTATGACTGAAGTCGACTAGCTGTTAAGCTAATGTCTAAAGGTGGGAAACTATCATGTAATGTAATGTAAATTTATAGGTTTCTAACTATCATTTCCCACCTCTACTAGTTTCATCTCTTTATATCACAACATTATGTTTTCCATCTTTTGCGATATTTTGCCTGTTATTAGGGCACTCGTTACTGTATAATAAATTGGCGAGGTCCACAGTTTAAAAAAACGACAGCAGGTATTTACAGCTTATAAACGCACGAATGGAGAGTACCGCCTCCTGATCATCCAGGGTAAGATTGAAGGAAAACAGGTGTAACGGGTAGCCCTTTCAGGACGACAAACTCGGTAAAACACAGGTTAATAACAAAGTAAATATATTTAAGATAATTATATAGTTTAAAATAAATAAAATAAAATATAATTCTATCTTCTGCAAAGAAAAAATAACATAGTCCAGGGTAATAAGGTTTTTTCCATGACACTTGAACAGCCAGGGTACTGAAGCGTTTTTTCGACAGGTAATATCTATAAGAGCAAGTTGTAACTATTTCCTGCGTAGGATCTGGCGGCCATTTTTATTTATAAACAATTAAGTGTCAAAAAATGGCATTTTTCACTTTTTTTCCAAATCAATGGAAAACAGGGAAACTTATGGTTTTTTTAGTACAAATATCTTCGAGATTATGAAAAAAAGCTTTGAAATGGCGTATTACAAAGTTTGATACACTCATTTATTGTAAATATAATTGCGAAAAAAGGTCGGAATTGCAAAAAAATATCATTTTCGCAATAACTTTGTAAAAATTAGTGTACAGCTTTGAAATTGTTGTCAAATAAGGGTTCTTTGGTGCTTAATATGTGATAAAAACTTCAAAGCGATCCATTCAATTGTTTAAATTTTATTCAAATTGTTTATCCCAGAAAGCATTTTTTTGCAATAACATAAGTCAAAAAAAAATGACGTTAGAACCATTCCACAGGTGTCAAATGAAAGAGCATGAGCTATATGTTCAACTTGGTTTAAAAAAAGTGAATAAAAAATGCATTTATTAGTAATAAATAATTATGCAAAAGTATCGTAAATCTTTCCTTAGAAAATTTTTATTTTGTTAAATAAGAAATTATACATATTTATTACAATTTTTTATCAATTATGATATATAGATAACATTACTTGGTAGTTGTGCACTTAAAACAGGGTAAAAAAGTTAATTTTTTTGGAACAAGTTATTCAAAAAGTTTATAAGGTTGCCTATATTTAAGGGGTCAAAATTTGACATAAATTTGAACTAGATTTTCTCAAAAATGGCTCCAAGGAATTTTTTTATTTTTTGATATATTTTTGATATCCTATCGGTAAATTGAATGACAATAGTCAGATTTCTTAACTCCCCATAGGACGGGAGTTATGAATTTTTTATAAAAAAACATTCGAGTGCCCGTAACTTCCTTCTTAATAGAAGCTAAAATTTAAAATTTTGCAGACACATATGGTACTTTATTATCTATTATCACAATAAATTTTACCAAAAATATGGCTTCCGGTTGAACCGGAAATAAAAAAATCTTATTTTTTAGATACGCTCTGTATATTTTTACATATTTTGAAAGAATGCAAAATTACCTTTCCAATGACATAAAATTCGTTGCTGTAGCTCAAAAACTGGAAAAGTTACGGTAAATAGAAATTTTGCTATAATCTTATGTGTGTCCTCTCTCACGCGATCATAGCAGAGCATTATTGTAGGGCAGTCAATGAGGGTATTTGGCTCCGAATTTCATCCTACTACATTGATGTAACTTAATATTTTCACAGTAAGTAGGGCATAGCCCAAGAAACAAAATCTACCCTATATACTATGGCGCTTTTTATCTTGGGGCGGTTCCCACTTCTTCAAGGGGGTGGAAAATTTGTTGGTCAAAATAAGCACGGAAGTGGCTAAAGAACCTATTTCTAAGCAAAAACTGGTCTATACTTTTTTTGAGAACTCGATACTTTTTGAGTCTTGCGTAGTTAAAAATTGGCCATTTTCATTGAAAAATGACACCTTTTCGGACGGATTTTTTGTGAATCCTTAAAAACTATGCATCGAACTAAAAACACTATATAAACCATTTTTTAGATTATAAATAATAAAGAGATTCGTTCTTTCGTAAATGTTCTATTTATAATATAAAAAGAGGTGATTATATATGGTAGGTGAAAATAGTTTGTTTTTTGGTGCATGCACAAATTGATGTATTCAACTTGAAATAACAGAGGAACGGTAGGTTTAAGGTGTATAATGCTACCAACACCTTTTGTAGTGTTTGAAAAGGCCTTTAATACGAGCACCGTTAAATATCGGTTACTTACAAACTAAGCGAGATATGGTGCAAAAAAAATATATGACTAATGTACTTTAAGGAAAAATGAGAAGTATATACATTCAACTCCCCATCCACCATAATTTAAATGCATTGTTTTTCTTTTGCAATACCTTTTAATATAGTGTTATTCTACTTTCAAAAAGTTGAACGGGTTTAAAATGAATGATTTTTCTAAAAAATTTGATCAAATTATAGAATGCATTTTTAAATTTTCTTAAAAATCTTCCTTTTTCTCCATGTAATTCGAAAATAAAAATATTTCACCCCTGAGAAGTGGTGGGAACCGCCCCCATGATAAAAGCGCCATAGTATGTAGGATATACTTTGAATTCGGAGATTGGGCTACTCCCAAAATTTGATTAAAATCCATGCAGTAGGATAGAATTCGGAGGTATTCTTTTTCTCATGATCATCTTTCAGTGCGTCACAGTTTTCCGATTTCTTTCTAACGCATTAAATTGTATGTGACAGAAAAAAACGCACGTCTTTGATTACAACATTTATTCTAGTTATTCTAGTTGTCGATAGATGGCGCCATAATAAAAAATTTTTTTTTTAAATTAGATAATAATATTACAAATAGAATCTGTATAATTTATAAAACTATACAAATCAAAGAAAATACCATTTTATAAATGCAAGAAACACATTTGATTTGATTTTATTCCAAATTGAAAATAAAATGTGACAACTGTCAGATTTAACTAAAATGTCATGTTAGAATAAATGTCATAAATGTGTATTATCACGGACTTAAGTTGGATTTATAGTTTGACGTAGCGTAGACGTAGACGCAACGGAGACGTAAGAAACGGACTGGAAACGTAAGAAAATATTATGTCAATTTATAGTTCGACGTAGCGGAATTTTTGCGCATGAGTAGAAAGAGTAAACAATGACAATTCTAATTCAACAACATAGCCTATAAATTATGCGAACAGTAATAAACAAACTTTGTGTTTATTTATTTATACTTATACTACTATTTATTATTATTATAATATTTATCTGTTTTGTGTGTTACATGGATTAGGAAATAAACGAAGATATGCTCCTTGGTGCCGCATGCCGTGGGATTTCCAACTATTTTGTTTCATTTCTTATCTTTAAAATGTTTATTGGATTTACCTATCGTATAATATGTGTATATAACCCCGAATTAGGCTAATAAACAACTCATATTTATCTGAAATATTGAAATGACTCTATGATATATTTTTATTAAATTAATAACAACATCCATTGTATTCAAATAATTAACAAAATTCGAATATGTTGATAAACAACTTTATCTTTACAAAATTGATGAGGGCGTGTCCACTTTGGGTGACAGAACAAAATTCTTAATTTTGATTGGCCAGACGTAAGAAACGCACTGTAAAAGATGAAAGTTGGTCATCTCTTCCGTTATGTTACGTTTCTCTTATGTTCCGTCAGGCGCTTGCGTTCATTTATAAACAGGAGTACACAAAATTCGGTGTTGATCTTTTCCAGTGCGTCTACGTTACGTCTACGTCTACGCTACGTCAAACTATAAATCCGACTTTACCCTTTTTCCTATCATTTGTTACGCACTGAAAAATGCTCATGAAAAGGACAATAATATCTTGTTCTTAATCTCGCTCATTGACTGGCGTAATCGAAATAGAATGAAATGTAAATATTGTAAACTATTAATTTCTCAGAAAAATGAACTAATTTGAAATGAAAGTATGACTATAATATTCTATTGATTTATGCTATAATCTATACATCTATAGTGTGTCCCCGAAATATGGCATCGAACATTTTCTCAACTGCAGGAATTAATGATGCGTAGAACCATAAAATAGTTTCAAGTACACAAGGTGTTTCTAAAATATCAAAATAACGAGTAACTTTGTTATTTTTATAGAATGCCAGTATCTACTACCATAACGGTACCATATCGGTACGATAAAGTTCTCGGGCGGCCCTTCCGTCCAGCGTTTTTTAATTAACAATTTAGTGCAATCAAAGCAGTAGCTCCCCCTTCACTTACCATGACTAGTCACCATTTGAACTACATTTTTAAAAATTCGAGTAAAATATTACCTTTTCGAATATGTAAAAAGATGTTTTCTACGGACAATATTTTTAAAGTTATTCTAAATGTTTATAAACTAGGATTTTTTACTATATTAGATAATTTTTTATCTTTTATTATGTAATACATTTTGATAGTATCACTTTTCTACTTTCATTTGACATACGCAGAATTGTCCTATCTTCATTATTTTCTGTCATTTGTTATTGCAAAACAAAGGCTTCTGGGATAAACAAATAGAATAACTTTTATGGTTATTAAGGTATCAAGGGTATTATAAGGATAATAACGCTTGAGGTCAATGGTGTATAGACCGAGGGCCTTCGGCCCGAGGTATATACGTTGACCGAAAGCGTTATTATTATAATACCCGTGGTGCCTTCAACGTTTAATGTCCGACTAAATTATTCTTTATATGCAAAAAATTTGAATTAATTAGTTTTCAAATAAGTACATTTAACAGAAATAATAGTCGTAACGTAATTGTGGTAACCATAGTTTTACTTAGAGTTTTATTTGTCAACTTGACAGTATTTAACTCGTTATTTAAATTTAATAGGCCCTAGGGCGTTATTTTTCAATAACACGCCCTTGGGCGTTATATCGTACTTAATAGACTTCGAAATAATGCCATTATTTGTCAAATAATAGACCAGTCGGACATTAAACTAATTAATGGATCAGTCTCAAATTTAGAGGGTTTGTTATGTACCCCAATACCCAACTTTGAGTGAAACACTACTGTTCTAAGTTAGTTTTAGTAAAAGTTAATTATAAATAACGATTTTCAGTTATTTTGCAGTTTACGAAGCAACAAATTAACTTTTTGACTTTCAAAAATCGTCATTTTAAAGGTTTTTCAACGTTCTAAAAAAATAAGTTTTCTAATTTTATGTAAACTATTTAGCTTTTTAATTAAGTGCAAAAAAATGGAAAAAAATCGCGTTGATTGCACTAAATTGTTAATAATTAAAAAACGGACGCGAACTCTAGGCAGGAAACATGTAGGTTTTCATTATATAGGTCAACAGTCAACAATAACTAAAAAAGTAGTCAACTACCTCGATATTTCAGTGTCCCGAACATGGTCTATTTGTTGCTTATTTCCGTGGAGTATATCTGTGCGACGGCACGAACCTTATCTACTTGTAATAATACAGTTTGAAAATCCCAACTCTAACTCGATGTCCTACTCTGTGGACAAGTCAAATCTTTAGTTTCTGCAAAATGTGCAATATTGCAGTGTTCAATGGCCCACCGCCTTTGCCCAGCTGCCGGCGGCCTAATAATCACTAAATTTATTACTTTCGTCCTTTTTCCCTACTAGGATCATAGAAAAGTGTCTACCCGCAAAAAAAAAATAAAAAAACAATAAATCTTTATGTAGATATATTACTAAAATATATAAATCACTACACCATCACATACAAAATCTTTGTCCATAGTTACCTCTATTTTATTTAGTTAGTAAATCTACCTCTACATGTACAAAATATTCATATAACTATATTAAGAAAACGTTTTTATTGTTTCTCAAGGAAAATATAGTGCCTCACTCAAACAAATCCTCATAAGAGATTCAGTACTTTTTTTTAAACAAGAAGTTTGTTTATTTGGTCTTATTAAATGGTTTTGTAAAAAATGTGACGTAGTATAGAAACTCGTACTGCATTATCATATAATTAAGTTCACATTTAACGAGGAATAGTGACTTGCTCTACTAAGTACAAATATATGATACAGTTTTTAAAAATGACTTCGAAAAATATTAGGTTGCAGTATACATATATTTAATCTTGCCGAGTGGGCTAAATGACCAGATAAATTCTCAAAAAGAGTATAAAAATCTACGGCAGCGAATATTTCCTAAATATATAACCCGAATTTTTATCAAAAGTATACTCTACATCGTGTATAACATTTACAGGATGTTCCAATGAAAATAGGCACACATTATAATATTTACAACAGTAGACACTCAGTGAAATGATTTGAGTTTTTTACAAAAATTTAATTCTAAAATGTTTATATAAGTATAAAATAAATTTTTTTATTAGATATGTATGATTTCTTTAAAATTTATACCAAATTATCGACCCTTTGCACAGCAGACGGCCGAATAAATAATTTACCGAAATCCATTTGAAATCATATGATTTAATTTAATTGACTTATTAATTTACAGTGTAGCCCTTGTTTTCATTAACAGACGTAGTTCCTTTTTTTAACAGGTTCAGTGTTAGTTACCTTGTAATAAAGATGTGTACACAGGTTAATCAATACTGTGAATCCTGTGAAGCAAAAACTGATGTTTACAAAAGGTAAAAAACTGATTATTGAAAGTTCAAAATAAGAGAACCAGTGCAAACGATTTGGAAAAACCAAACGTAATAAATAGACGGAGAGGCAGCGCTGAATAATCCCTTTGAATTTACTAAAGCTAAATTTTTCACAGTTGATTACTGTGAGTGTGTAGAGAAACATACTGCGGTCGGTCAAGCGAAACGTAGAACAGGGGTTACTGAGAGGGTATCAAAGTTGCTTTCCTACGAAGGTAATTAAATCCATTTACTAAGGCTGAAAATCAGTACACACATTCTAAATTAAATATAAATAAGAGTTATTATAGTCGGTCAGCTGTATGACGGGACAGAGCCGGTCGGTCGGCCCCAATGAATGTACAGGGTTATTCACTATATTTTGACCCCCTTGTAAACTGCTTTATTTACAGAATTAGAAAAAAATGTGAAATACAAAAGATATTCGATTTTTTAATTGATTTTTTGACAATATACCGTAGGTACTAGTGACGTCATCCGTCTGGGCGTGATGACGTATTCGACTATTTTTTTAAATGAGAATAGGGGTCGTGTGCTAGCTCATTTGGAAGGTTATTCAATTCTCTATACAGTACTATAAACATTAAGATCATTATTTATACAGGGTGTCCAAAAATTTTTTTGAATTAGTAATTAAACAATTAAATTAATTAAAAATTTTTTTTGGACACCTTGTATAATTAATCATGTTAATGTTTATATTACTGAATAGGGAATTGAATATCCTTTCAAATGAGCTAGCACTCGACCCCTATTCCCATTTAAAAAATAGTCGATTACGTCATCACGCCCATATCGATGACGTCACTAGTACGATATATATGTCAAAAAATCATAATTTAAAAATCGAATAACTTGTATTTTACATTTTTTTCTAATTCTGTAAATAAAGCAGTTTACATGGGGGTCAAAATAGAGTGAATAACCCTGTACATTCACTGGGGCAGACCGACCGGCTCTGTCCCGTCATACAGCTGACCGACTATAATAACTTTTATTTATATTTAATTTAGAATGTGTTTACTGATTTTCAGCCTTAGTAAATGGATTTAATTACCTTCGTAGGAAAGCAACTTTGATATCCTCTCAGTAACCCCTGTTCTACGTTTCGCTTGACCGACTGCAGTATGTTTCTCTACACAATCACAGTAATCAACTGTGAAAAATTTAGCTTTAGTAAATTCAAAGATACTTTTCAGCGCTGCTTCTTGGACTATTAATCTTACAGTAGCGGAATGCTTAAAAACAGGCAAAAAATGGGTTCTGTAGTCACTTATTGGTTAGATCATTATTTGATATATTATGACAACTGACATATAATAGAGCAAAATACATCGTAGCCTGTAGAACCAAAGCAATGAAAGGTTTAAAGAATATTGTTTCCTACGTAAAATAATGAATCAATCAATTTTACATTTTTTTAGACGCTAAACATCATATAAATATAAAAGAAAGTTTACAAACAATAAATTCTGTATAAATCATAATACGTTTAATTTTAGTACGTCATAGAGAATATAAATAGAAGCAGTACTAGGAAAATAGTACTTTTAAAGATGATGAAACGACGGTAACTACTCATCGGCCATTTTTTATTGGAATATCCTTCATACCAGTATCTAGAGATGAATAAATAAAAGAACACAGGTTTAATTCTAGGCATCACGCTGTTAATGAGTCAGAAGATAAAAAAATAGCTGCTAAGTACAATTCTGGCAAGAACAGCTGTATTTTTGAAATTCAGTATGAGAAATTGATTGTATATAACATAATATTACATTATTATTAAAGATACCAATGTACAACCTGCGTCCTTTCTATATAAAACCACGATTAATAACAATATTTAACATTATTAAATATATCCTAAACTTAATGGTTTGATTTAAGTTTCCACTTCAAGAAGAGGTAAGCGGAAACTCTTAAAAAGAAGAATATCACAACTAGAGCCAAAATGTCGAACCAGTAACTCGATTTATCCATGTCCAACTCTTCGAGAGTTGTGAGTGCCTTTTTAAAGTGGCAATATTGAGCGAAACAATCCAGGTTTGGTCTGTTGTATCCGTATGTGGCAAGCGCAGTCCCTTCGAATCCGTATCTGATGTAGGACAGATACGTTATCCAGCGAAGGTAGATGGGAATAGCATCGAATGATACAAAGAATCCGGAGAACAACAGGAATGGTACTGACATTACTGGAGCTAAGAATACACCGTTCTGAAAATAAAGAAAAAAGTTAGTAGTAATTTACAACAAATATGAATATGGTTCTGAAGCTATTTTCTTGTCATAGAAAATGCCCGAGTTAATCATATTAAAATTCCGACATAACAGCCAATCGACAAAATTTATTAATTTGTATATTTTTATTTTGGGCTGGTCTGATAGCTCAGGCGGTAGGATGTCTGACTTCCATGTAGAAGGCGGGAGATCGAATCTAAGCGCAGCTGTACAGTGGTTCCAAATGCTGACAACGTGGTCATGAGGCATCCCTACTAGGGATTTTCTTGTTTACAGTTGTTATCTCATACTATCGTAGAGTCGTTTCAAAATAAAGTTTGTAGTGCAACAGTTACAATCTTAAATTTGTTTATCTTATAATGAATAATATAACAGATTTATTTTATCTACATTCAAAACAACCCTGTATTTAAGATTGGGTTCAGGGTGGTTCCAACTCTATAGGTGTTGATAAAATTAAATAAAATTAATAAAATTAGATAAAAATAAATAAAATTAAATACAAATAAATAAAATAAAAATAATAAATAAATTTCAAAAATAATCAAATTAAATAAAAGTAAATATAATCTAATACAAATAAATAAAATTTAATAAAATGAAATAAAATAAAAAAATAAATGGAATTAAAAAATGAAATAAAATAAAATAAACGAAAATAAAAAATACTTAATTAAATAAAATTAAACAAACTTAATTAAAATTAAATAAAATTTTATAATTTGCTGCTTGTTCTTTTCGTGTGCTCAGAATTTTTCTCCTGCTTACGGTTCGTCAGAAAAGTTCCGTTGAGAGATATTTTTTGAAAATTTCGCAAAATTAAAAAATTCCTATTTTTTCCAATTTGAGTCCCAAAGTTAAACTGTTCCACTTCTCTTTTATGAAATTTGTCGCTCGTTCTTCTTCTGTCTCGGAATATTTCTACGGCTTGAGATATTGTATTTCGGACACCGATTGCGCTAGAGAAAAAAAATTTAGAACGGTTCTGCTCGGAATTCAGCAAGGAGTCTACCCACTTAATTTCGTATTTTTCACGTCATTATTATGAGAGTTATGGCGTCATCAGCAACCCCCCTTGTGAAGTACGGGTATGAAAAATAGATAACAACCTATTCTCAGTCCTGCCGAATATAGGCGTAAAATTTCATAAAAATGGTCAAACCGTTTCGGAGGAGTATGGCAACAAATACTGTGAAAAGAAAATTCTATACATATAGATGTAAAAATTTTGGTGGCTACTAAAATGACTATATAAAACCGTATAAACCTTCCCTGAACTTCTACACATAATTCAACATGAAAATTAGCCAAATCGGTCCAGCCATTCTCGAGTTTTAGCGACACACACGAACAGCAATTGATTTTTATATATAAGATAACAAAACTTACCTGAACATTCATAGCAGCTCCTACTACGAGTCCAACACTTTGGGCCACGAATGATACTAACAAGGAAGACAGTAAAAACATTCCAAATCTAGCCGGATCCAAGGGTTGGGAAGTCATGAAATATACTATCGTTACGTAAAGTATACAGAAGATGGTCTAAAATAAAATAAATCGTTAAAAATAAAATAAACAATAAAATCAATGGAAAAATTCCAATAGTTGGCTGTATACCATAGTTTAAAAAACTCATACAGAAGTAAAAACTTCAAAAGATAAAGGCACTAAAAACTTCAAGTTGTATACTGGTATAAAATCGTTTATTAAAAAACTTCATAAATGTCGTGCAAAACGTTTTCGTTCTAATTCAGAACATCTTCAGTGCATTATGCTAAGTAGTTGAAACTAGCACACTAATTAAAGTGGTAACATCGTAATATATGGTTTACATGTTAAATAATAAAAATATGGTGAGTACCAGTCGATGTTAAAAGATTAAAATCAGTACATGCTTAAAGGGCAACATGCTTCCCAGCTCGGAAAACTAGGTACTTGCCAGTTCAATGGGCACAGACCAACTCAGTTGGTCTGAGTGCACTGAAGACGTTCTGAATTAGAACGAAAACGTTTTGCATGACATTTGATGAAGTTTCTTAATAAACGATTTTATACCAGTATACAACTTGAAGTTTTGAAATTGCCTTTTGGACTCCATCAAACCATGTTGTTTTCCGTCTTCCTTGTTTTTTTCGCTCAGGTGGCTGCCAATCCAATATTCTTCTTCGGTATGCGATGGTCTGTCATTCCCTGTACATGACCGTAGCAAATAAGCTGTTGTTGCTGTATTTTTTCTTCTATGATGGTGGTTGTTCTGTCCATGGTTTGACTTATTCTTTCGTTGGTAATATACGTCATACTATTCATACTGGATATACCTGCTGATCTGCGTCAAAAATCTATTTCCAGAACAAGGAGTTTTTCGCATTCAGCATTTCAGCATCCATAACGTTTTTAAAAATACTGTTATATAGTTGTATTTTCTCCTGTTTAGAGATAGTGTTTGACCAGAGTAGTCAGTTAAGTGCACCAATTATTTTCTTCCTTTTTGATTCGTTCTTCGATTTTTGTTTCAGGCTTCAGGCATCCATTTCTTTCCATGTTTGCCCCCAAATAGATACGGGTGATTCCATTTCAAATCACTCAATTTTGGATCAAAAAACTTTTGGATCTCCGATTTGTCTGAAAATTGGTCTATAGCATCTGCGGGATGCAGAAATAAAACATTTAAGGTCGAATTGTCTTCTTCTTCTTTTTCTCAAAATGTTATTTTAAGCGATTTTACAGTGATTTGGTATTTATTTAAACAAATTTGCATTTTATATCGTAAACTATCAATGAAAAACATAATATTTTAATAGAAGGGACTCAAAAATGTCATTATATTGCATTATAACAAGTTATTTTTATTCAAAACAAGTTTTTTATAGTGTAGAAAACGTTAAAATACCGTTTTTTACATTTTCATCCATTCCCAAAATATATCATAATCGATTTGGCTGAAAATTTGTCCACAGATAGCCAAAACATAAGATTTTAAGTGGGTAAAAGGATTTGAATTATATTACAATACCAAAAAAGTTACATGCAATATGATAGTCAAAAATATAGGCGTCTACTGTAAGTACAATTAACTCGAACATATCGACCTCACGACAAAAATTGTTAAAAAGAAATTGTAATAATTGTAAATACGATTTATTTGAAACAATCTCAGTTCCTACCATTTTTGTCGAAAAGTTAAAAATGGTGGAGATATTGAGCAAAAACGTTTCTCCTTTAAAATCAAGATTGCGGCTAACGTAACGGAGGAATTCATTCGCGATTTTAAGTTTAGGCTACTATTGACCCCCTAAAGATTAGAAAAATAAAATTTTGTGCAGCTCGGCATGCAAGGTCAAATGCTATCCAGACTGGACTAATATACTTTTGAGTCTGATATTATTGCATGTAACTTTTTTAGTATTGTAATATAGTTTAAATCCTTCTAACCACTTAAAGTCCTATGTTTTGGCTATCTGTGGGCAAATCTTCCGCCAAATCGATTATGATGTATTTTGGGAATGGAGGAAAATGTAGAAAACGGTATTTTAACGTTTTCTACACTATAAAATTTGATTAAAAACTTGTTTTGAATCAAAATAACTTATTATAATGCCATATAATGACATTTTTGAGTCCCTTCTATTAAAATATTATTTTTCCATCGATACTTTACGATAGAAAACGCAAATTTATTTAAATAAACACTAACTCACTGTAAAATCGTATAAAATAACATTTTGAGAAAAAAAGAAGATTTTTTGACCTTAAATATTTTATTTTTACGTCCCGCAGAAGCTATACACCAAGTTTCAGAAAAATCGGAGATCCAAAAGTTTTTTCTTGAGTGATTTGACATGGAATGTATCATACATTTGGACATGACGAAATTACCTTTCCATCTTTTAAGTTTAGTTCATCGTTCTCAACTCCTTCTTCTTCTTCAAGTGCCATCTTCGTTCCGAAGGTTGGCGATCATCAGGGCTATACGTATTTTCGAAACTGCTGACCGAAACAATTCGTTGTTGCTACAGCTATAACATTCCCGTAGATTCTTTAGCCAGGAGTTTCGTCTTCTTCCTATGGACCTTTTTCCTGCTATCTTTCCCTGCATAATTATTCGAAGCAGTTCATATCTTTCGCCTCTTGTAATGTGTCCCAAGTATTGCAGTTTTCGTTTTTTGATCGTAAATATGACTTCCTTTTCTTTATTCATTCTTCTCAAGACCGTTTGTGACTCTCTCCGTCCATGATATTCTCAAGATTCTGCGATACATCCACAGTTCAAATGCCTCTAATTTTTTGGTATCAATCTTTCAGCGTCCCTGACTCTATTCCGTAGAACAGCACAGAAAGTACGTAACATCTCATCAGGCGAAGTTTCATTTCAAGGCTCAAATCTCTTCCACAGAACACTCTCTTCATTTTAGTGAATATGGATCTGGCTTTTTCTATTCTTATTTTAATTTCTGCTGAGCTATCGTTGTCTTCATTTATAAAAGTGCCTAAATGTTTGTATTTGCTAACTCGATCGATAATTTCATTGTGTAAATCTAAATTTTGGACATTTCGTGTTGATTTCGATATTACCATAAATTTAGTTTTCTTTATGTTCAAAGATAGTCCATATTCTTCGCTGCAGTCTGCTATCTTATTCACCAATGTCAATGTCTGTAGCTCTTCAAGTGTTTCTGCGATCAGAACGGTGTCGTCGGCAAATCTCAGATTGTTTAATCTAACACCATTTATTTTAATACCAATGGATTGCTCAGAGAGTGTTCTATTCATTACGTCTTCGGAATAGAGATTAAACAGGGTTGGTGAGAGTATACACCCTTGTCTCACACCTCTTCATCATCATCACGTAGCGCTACAACCCTGGGTGGGTCCTGGCTGACTGTACAACTTTCTTCCAATTTCTTCGGTCTTCCATCAACCTAGGGTCAAATGGAATGTTCATTTTCCGGAGATCTGCTTGAATGTTATCTCTCCATCGCATTCTGGGATGTCCAAGTGGTCTTTTGCCTGTAGGAATCTCCTCCCATACCAGTTTTACAAGTCTTTCGTTATGAAGTCTGTGCACGTGGCCTGCCCATCTTAGTCGCTGTGATTTAATTTCTTGGACAATATCGGTGTCATTGTAAAGTGCTTTTATTTCGATGTTGGTTCTGATCCTATACTGGTTTGTGTTAATGTCGTGGTGAGGTCCGAAAATGTTTCTAAGTATTTTTCGTTCAAAACGTCTGAGCTGTTCTTCGTTTGATTTGGTCATGGTCCACGTTTCGCATCCATATGTTAGTACTGGTCTGACGATGGATTTATAAATTTTGATCTTGGAACTTCTTGTAAGATTTTTTGATTTTATAAGCTTATCCAGTGCGAATAGACAGCGATTTGCTGATTGGATTCTGTCTTTTATTTCTTCAGTAACATCCTTGTCACCTGTGATTACGGGCCCCCAGATACTTAAAACGTTGTACTCTTTCGAAATTGAAGGTGTTGACCGTCACATTTTGACCTATCCTGTCTCTTCGTGTCGTTCTATTTATACACATATATTTCGTCTTCTCTTCATTAATCCTCAGCCCTACTTCGCTTGTTGCTCCTTCCACCTTGTTGAAAATGGCTTTTGTCGATAGGATGGAGTCTCAAACGAGATCAATGTCATCTGCGTAAGCTAGTAATAACTTGGGACCTTGAACCGATAGCAGTTCTGTTCTTATTTCGGCCGACCTCATGGCTTTCTCTAATACAAGGCTAAAAAGTAGTGGATATAACGCATCACCTCGCTGTCTCACACCTCGCTTTATTTCAATTTCTTCAGTGGTATTATTCTCTACTCTCACTACTGCTTTCTGATTGTAGTACATATTTGGTATTAGTCGGATGTCTCGTTTATCTAAAATCTTTTCTGCCAGGAGTCTGATTAGATGATCATGCCGCACTTTATCAAAGGCCTTGTTATAATCTATGAAACACATGAATACATCTTGATTTATGTCAAGACATCTTTGAGACATAACGTTCAGTGCAAACAACGCCTCTCTTGTTCCGAGTCCATTTCGAAATCCAAACTGGGTATCATTGATGTCCATTTCCAGTTCTCCAGTCTCAACTCCTAAAATACTCTAAATACTATAAGTGATATTGTTCTTACCTGGAATGGCATATCTGATATCGTTATTGCCAGATAATAAGACCTCAGGGAATACCATCGATTAAAATGTTCCTTTAGTAAAACTGGCATTTCAAGTGGGAAGGACAAAATGGTTATAGTCATGGAAGTGTACATCAAGAACAACATGTTGAAAAACAGGAAACCAAGATTACTAAGTACTTTGGACCCATCGTTTCCAATTTTGAAGTATAAGGCACCAATTAGGAATCCAACCAAAATATGGGCGAATAAACGTAGGTACATCAAAGTCTGGAATACAATTTTTATTAGTTTTAATTTTTAAAAGAAAAATACAAACAATTAAAAATGAAAAAACCAGTATAAATAATACAATTTTATGTGAGTCTATCATAGAATATGATTCTGATACTCATTTATCTAATAAAGAACATGTTGTGAATGTTATTTTTGAAGTTATACTGTTTTACGCGCGATATGAGGGTGAATTTTTATATGTTAAAACCTACGATCCCGGCGCATGCGCATTATAATTTTGTTCTGATTGGATGTTCAAATGACATGTCAAAAATTATCCAATATGGCAGCTGTAGCGCAGCTGTGGTTTGGACGGTTGACGGTTTGGTTATGTATGGTTGTTGCGTTTTAAAATTTGTGGGAAGAGAAACAACAAAGGTTAGTTAATAGTTATACTGCCTTTTTAAATAGTTTTCATATTATATTTTTGAAGTTATACTTCAAAATGTTTTAATTTATGTATGTATCAGCCCAGAAAAGGTGTGGAAAGAATATATTAGTGTTTTTAAATATATTTTTCTACAAACGTGTTAAAAATGCTACTTTAAGGCACTAGTGCTTTAAAATGTTTAAGGCACTGCAGTCAAAAGTGAATTGTCAAATTGTGAAACGTCAAAATATTTATATTTCATTTATTAACATTAATATTAATAATACAACTTGCGCAATTTGAAAAAGGTGGTTTAAAGGTTTTTTTATTATAATTTTGTGTCTTTGGATTTGTCTTCCTTGGGCGTAAAATAATAAAACATCTATTTTTATATTTCACTTGTCACCGTGATGTAAAATTATGTATATCTGAAAGGTAACTAGCAGGCGGCTTGATGGCCTTGTTGGTAGAGCATTGGACCAGAGATAAAAAATCGCGAGATTGCGGGTTCAAATCCCGGACGATTCATATTTTTTTTTTAATATTTGGCATTGTTGAGTTTTGGTTCATTTTTGGTAATTATTGTTAATTTTTTGTATTGTAACTGTTAAGTAGGTATATTTATTTCGTTGAAATTATATTATAATAGAAGTATAACTTCTTACGTGGATACAAAGTACACACACATTCTTTTTTTTATTAATATGCTTATTTTTTTATATATGTAAACTATAACATCTAGATCGCCTATGACATGTTTTCAAAACAATTTTTTAAAAGAAAATATGAAAAACTGTCTCTTTGACAGAGACTTTGTCTCTTTGGATTTGTCTTCCTCGGGAATAAAATATTTTATAATAATAGTAAGTATATTTACTTTAAATTTTAAAGTATTTTTATACCTCACTTGGTTATTAAATTTGTCAGTATGTATGAGAAATCTTGTAAGCTGTCAAAGCAAAGGGGGTTTAGCTCGGTGGTAGCGCGTTCGACCGGAGATCGAGAGGTCCCTGGTTCAATTCCGTGTGTTATCTAACTTTTTTTTAATTTTTAGTATTGTTTTTGTAAAGATTTTTGGAAAGTAGTAAGTAAAAATTAGTTTAATCTTTAAATACAAATAACCTGTTGAAAGTATATTTATTTCGTTGAAATCATATAATAGAAGTATAACTTCTTACGTGCGTACAAAGTACACACACATTCTTTTTTTGGTATTACACGAAAGCCTCGTAGATTTAGAGGTTCTGAAACTGCCTTCTTGTAGCATGTCTAAGTTAAATATTATATTTATATGGGATTAAGCCACAAAATTGATTGTAATGAAAATTACATTTTGTTGTTTACATTACTTAATTGTTGATTGACGTTTCGATCTCCGGAAATCGTTTTCAAAAAGGATTATTTTAAAAATTCTGCAAAAAATTATAAGTAACCTACTAACAACAACTTGTTGGTTTCATTCGTTTTTTCATTTATTTGTTCTTCGTTGACTTAATTCTTGAATTGAAATAGTCCATTACCAATACACTGTCTAGTATGTCCTGTAGCTCGTCAAGGAAGCAGTACCTTTCTTTAATTGCTTTGCTTATATCAGGTGCAGAGATACTTATAGTCTAAGAGCTAGTGAACCCTCCGACTAACGGTCGTCCTGTAAGGCTAGAAATTTGTCTAGTGATAATTCATAGCACACCAAGGCTAAAAACCATGACCTGGCAGGCATCAGCCGTGCACGTGTATCTACCAGGTGAAGCGAAAAGTGCAAATTTAGGGGGTAAAATAAACTTTCTCCTGTAAAGTTTAAATTTAAGTATGTGTTTGAGTAAGTCATTTATAAGAAATGTGTACAATGACAGGCGATTCTGAAGAGCATAAGACCTTGCCAGGCGAGGGGAAAGATTACGGGTTTTTCCTAAAATTATGTTTTTTGTATCGAACAAAGTTTTTTTTTAGGTTTTTTGAATCATTCCAAACAGAAAAGGTCTTTAGTGATTTTTTTCTTAGGTTAATAGTTTTTGTTATATAAGCGATTAAAAATTTTGAAAATTGTGAAATCGGCCATTTAACCCTAAATCGGACATTTAACTAAAAATTTCAATGTTGCCAAGGTAGGTAGATATTCTTTAAACATTAATTGATAAAATCCCGAAGAGTTTTTTGCAATACAATATCGAAAACCCCTTTGTTTTTTATTGCTAATCAAGCGGGCGCGACACTGTAGTACAAATGAGGACGTTTGAGTTTGCGTAAATTCATTATCTCGAGAATGGGCAAATTTGAAGAGAAATCCTCAGACAGGTCGATTTTTATTTTTAAATTAGGACTTTTTGGTATATATATATAATACTAGTGACGTCATCCATCTGGGCGTGATGACGTAATCGATGATTTTTTTTAATGAGAGTAGGGGTTGTGTGATTGCTCATTTGAAAGGTTATTTAATTCTCTATTCAGTAACGTAAACCTTAACATAATTATTTATACAGGGTGTACACACAATTTTTTCTTCCTGTTGTCTGAATTAATTTAATAAAAAACATTTTTTGTACACCCTGTATAAATAATTATGTTAATTTCTATATTACTGAATAGAAAATTAAATAACCTTTCAAATGAGCTATCAAACAACCCCTACTCTCATTTAAAAAAATCATCGATTACGTCATCACGCCTAGACGGATGACGTCACTAGATTATATATATATATATATATATATATATATATATATATATATATATATATATATACCAAAAAGTCTTACTTTAAAAATAAAAATCGACCTGTCTGAGAATTTCTCTCTAAATTTGCTGTTTCTTGAGATAATGAATTTATGCAAACTCAAACGTTCTCACTTATACTACAGTGTCGCGCCCGCTTGATTAGCAATTAAAAAACAAAGGAGTTTTCGATATTGTATTGCAAAAAACTCTTCGGGATTTCATCAATCAATGTTTACAGTATATCTACCTACCTTGGCAACATTGAAATTTTTAGTTAAATGTCCGATTTAGGGTTAAAAATGGCCGATTTCGCAATTTTTAAAATTTTTTATTGCTTATATATAACAAAAACTATTAACTTGAGAGAAAAATCACCAAAGACCTTTTCTGTTTGGAATGATTCAAAAAATCTAAAAAAAACTTTGTTCGATGCAAAAAAATAATTTTAGGAAAAACCCATAATCTTTCCCCTCGCCTGGCAAGGTCTTATGCTCTTCAGAATCGCCTGTCATTGTACACATTTCTTCTAAATGACTTAATGAAACACATACTTAAATTTAAACTTTACAGGAGAAAGTTTATTTTACCCCTAAACTATGCACTTTTCGATTCACCTGGTAGATACACGTGCACGGCTGATGCCTGCCAGGTCATGGTTTTTAGCCTTGGTGTGCTATGAATTATCACTAGAAAAATTTCTAGCCTTACAGGACGACCGTTAGTCGGAGGGTTCACTAACTCTTAGACTATTATAAAATGGATCTTTTCAAATATATTCAGATTTACATATTTAACTTATGCCATCCTGTTTTCAAATTTCTTATGAAGTAGTATTATTGCTACTCCTGTCCGAGCTCGAGCATCTTTCTTAACTCCACTGTAGAATATTATATGATTTTAGTATCTTATGTTGTCTTTAAATAAACTACTGACGTAATTATGAAAATGATTCCATCCACAAACCATACATACTCATAGACGTTTCACGACCATGTTAATCTTTCGGATCGAATTAACGCCATCTCTTGATTGGAATGGGAACTAAATTGACAAATTTTAGTTACGTAGGAATTTCAAATTATAAATTTTGCGGGATTTTTGATGAAATTTCGCAGGAAATTAAAACAACAGAAAGACAATTCAATGTTTTATTCAATGTTTTACTGAAAACTTCAAATGTTCCAATTTGTTTTCAAAATGCTATAAACACTACTGCCATGTGTCACGTGAAAGCACTGATGTGTAATATTGAGTTGAATGAAAATCTTGGAAATAATCTTGTAGGATGATTGTTTAGATAAATACCTTATAATATTGTACAAACTTCCAAAGGCCAAATATTTAGGCTCGAAATGTTGATGACACACTTGTCTATTGGAATAAACTGTTTCAGGATCTATTATGTTGTTTTTTAAATGTGGAGAAACGGAGAAACACAACACGGGATGATCAATGTAAACTGAAAATTCTACTCACAGAAACGGAGAGGAGGTTAATACAATGATCAAAATTGTGATTAAATCTAATTAAAAACGTAACACCACTATAATAAAATATTTAAGCCACAAACTGTAAAATAGAAAGTAAATAACAAATTAATTTAATTGTCAACTGTCAGTTGTTAAATATGACAAGAGAATTGACTGACAGCGACATCTCTGGATTGGAATGGTAACTAATTTGCTGTCTTGACCTTGACAATTTACGTGAAACGTCTATGAGTATGTATGGTTTGTGATTCCATCTTTGTTTGATTTTCCATATATCCACATATGGCTCACGTTCAAATTTGTAGCAACTTGTCTTAGCGACCAACCTTCTTCGAGTTTGGCAATTATTGTTCTTGTCATTTGCGCGTCATTCAAATGCATTCTATAAAAGACATTTTGGATACGTTTAATAGTTTTGTACAGCTGGACACATAAGCAAGTGTCTTGAAGCACATGTGGTACCTAAAGAATTTGTTATTATCCCCAGTACATTAAACATCAGTTTAAGAAGCAAGTCATTTTTGGGTAGGACATACCGCCGGGCTGGAATAAGAATGACATATGATCGAAGCGAAGTTAAGACATTCCAGAAGCCGCTACAGATAAAATGTTTTAACAACCCATTAATCATTCAGAATTAGTCGACGGATATTAGTACATACAGTTAAAATATTTAAGACGATAACTGGACGATACTTATTTAATGAGTGAAATTTAAAGTGTTTCTACTTTAATGACAAATAAAGCAAGTTCATTAACAGAACCCAATTAAAAATTATTTTGTACATCATATTTGAAACATTATTAGGTTGAAAAATCTCATTTTTGTTGGCAAAAAAATATATTAATTTGTCTGGACTAAATTACAGTTCTGTTTATCTTAAAAGGGATATGTTACTATCAACATTCACACAGTGTTGCCAAACTGAATTTTGTTATTTTGAGTGTTAATTTTCCCAGCGATCTCCGAGGGTACAATAACTGCAAATTTTGTCAATTCCTGTTTATTGCGCAATTAACTTCTGAAATACTGTGTAAAGATGATACAAAAGCGACAGAACTGTAACTATGTGCTGAGCCACTACAGGGTAGTTACGTCGTTATTGAAATACGCACCATATTAGACCTTGTTTCAAATGAATAATGACGTAACTGTAAATAGGGTTGAAAATGGGGGGACTAAATTAAGATCATGAAATTCGGACCAATAGGGATAAAATTAAAGCTATCGTTGTAGGATAAACGGCATACTAAATATTTAAAAATAGTTTTTTTGTACAGAAAAATTTTAAGATCAAGAATGACGCAACTGTAGATAGGGTTGAAAATGCGGGGATTAAATTAAGAAAATGCAATTCGAACCAATAGAGATGAAACTAAAAGCCATCATTGTAAGAATACAGGCCATACCGATGCTCCGGACGGTTACTCTTTATTTAATCACTATTTTAAATATTTCAAAATTTTTAGATGAAGAATGATGCAACTGTAAAAAGGGTTAAAAATGGGGGATTAAATTAAGATAACGAAATTCGAACCAATAGGGATATAAATAAAACCCATAATAATTGTAAGAATAAACGTCATACGGATGCTTCTGGACGATTACTCATTTTATCCCCATTTTAAGTATTGAGAAATAGTTTATTTGCTCTTCTGAGAAATTTGGCTTTTGGAGTTACGTCATTCTTACTCCGGACCGGCGATATCTCTTTTTAACCAATTATTATTATCACAAGGTCGATTATTATTAACAATCGGTCACAATTATTATACAGACCTTTTCACGTCACAATGGGCAACTTAAGAAGTGTCCAAATGAAGCTCAGCAATGGACTGCTACAGGAATCTGTTTTGGCACCCTTACTCTTTAATTTATACATCGCGGACCTACCTAGGACAACTTCGCAGAAATTTGGCTACGCTGACGATTGGGACATTGCAGCAAGACATAATAACATGAATGTTACAGAAACAATACTGACGGATGACCTTGCTGTTATGGGCGAATATTTTCGCAAATGGAGGCTATGGCCCAATGCAACGAAAACTGAAGTGTGCTGTTTCCATCTGGTTCGTTTGTGATACTTCATGTAATGTTTTATATACTTTTTTTTAAATTATGTGTTTTTACTGTATCTCTGCCATACGATAAATAAAAATAAAAAATAAATTATACATTCATCCCTTTTTGCTTGATGAAGAATATTTAAATTAAAAAAAAAACAACTATGTATTAACAATATATTTTGAAAATGGACTTACCCAATCTCTTCTACTGAACAATAACGCACGTTTTAAAATAATGAAAAATTGTTGGAATTCCGAATTACCATATCTGGGCTGCTTAACTACAACGGAAGTATTTAATAAGGCACTATCAACATTAGCTTTTTCGACATCTTTAGAATCTATTCCAGTATCTTCGTTAACGTTGTTTGATTTTCTATTGCCATTCACGGTACTGCCCTCTTTGGACAATTCATCAGAAATAAGGGTTTTCAAGTTATCTTTGGCGTATTGGTAAGCGTTATTCAAACCGTCGCTCATTTTGAAACCTACTATTTGGCTAGCATCTCGGATGTCATTCTTACCATTTTCTATAGCGTTAACTAACCTATAAAAAACAATGATTTATTAGTCAGGTATTACGAAAAATGATCGTACAGAATCGTAGATATCAAATCAAGACGGACAACATCCTAGAACTAACAATGAAGTAAGTATTTTGAACTAGCTAATGAAATGAAGTGGATGCAAAAGGTTCAGGATAGAGAAAGATGGAGGAGCGAAGGGGAGGCCTATGTCCAATATTGGATGTCGCAAGGCTGATAGATAGATAGAAACAAAAGAAAGTCCTGATAGAATCGAGGCTTGTTTCCAAAGAGGAATAGTCAGCACACCCTAAAAAATTAACCAAGAAACGGACAATAACGAAACACCTAAAACTGAAAAGTAGAAAGACTCATAAGAAAAATGGAAAAGTAAATATTAGACTATAAAAAATTGTAAAAGAAGACGAACCATAGCTGATGCAACTATTATTCTGTTTAATAAGATCTTCGAATTATCCTGAATACAAAGGAATGGAATTTCTAGAAAGTACAACAAGGAGAACCTTGACGGGTAAAACAAGTAGTAATTAGATTAGAATAGAATATCACCTGTAGGTGACGGTCTCCATTACGATGGTCGGACCAAATAAGGGACATGACTGGTTACTCGTTCTCCGAAGCAAAACAACACGCACAGGAGAGAGAGGATTGGATAGAAATAGTCAAACGACTTACATGACGCCACTACATCCTTACGAAGGAGAACAAATAGAGGAGGATCACCTGTAGGATAGATAACATAAATGAGTATATACAAGATAGAATGAACCAGATACATTAATAGAATGATAGAAAGCAGAACAATTAGAATAGTCCGACACAAGTCACCACACGGAAGGAAGCAGCATAGGTTATTCTTGGTTAGGGAGGAGCTTGATCTGCTCTCTTGTGGAATCTGGTCTTGGATGGACTGATAGCTAGACTCAGCAATGACAGGCATCATGTCCTGGGCTATGCAAATGATCTAGCCATCTTAATCCACGGTAAATTTAGTGACACAGTTAGAAATATAATGAAACAGGCTCTGAATGTAGCTACAAAATGTACTTCAAATGCAGGACTTCTATGGAGGCCCTACTGCATTTCCCTCCTTTACATATTATAAGAAAGGATGCGTGGATGGGATATTATAGACTTCGAGTAAACCTGAGCAACGTACCGGTTAGATCATAAGAGATCATAGACATAATAAATGAAAACAAGGATGACGAATAGATGATGATTTTTGACCATATGACATTCAGATACAAGCCTGAATTACCTTTCCAAATGGACATTTGACCACGAGAAGGATGGAGCAGAGGAAACACTCGACTCAGAATGCAGGGATATACCTGGTATACTCGCGGGTCTAAAGCTGCAGAAGTGTCGGGTGCAGAAATATTTGTTAGTGGTGTAAATTTAAACATTTATATTCTCTGCTAGGAGAATATGCTTCTGTATTACAGGCAGAGATTTTTGCAATCTGACAGTGTTCAAGAGAAATTAACATGAGAACCTTTGAACTGACGCGGATCAATCTATGTGGAATCTATCTAAGATGGAGTCTAGGCTAGTGTGGGAGTGCCAACATGAACTCAATAGACTGGAGGAACATAACCGTGTTATAATGGTACAGGTTCCAAGTCATCAGTAGTCATCAAACAAGCAGGAATCATCTCACGAGTCATAACAGGTTTCCTTACTGGACATGTGCCTGTTGAAGGACACCTGTATACTAAGGCACTATTTCATGGACAATTAAGCTGCATACTTTGTAGCAAAGGACCTGAAACAGTCAACCATATCGTGCATGACTGCGAGGCATTGGATAGCAGCCGGAAAACCCTTTTTGGAGATAACGAAGTAATCCCAAATATTTATGGTATCTATCCACTAGACCTGTATAAGCTGGTACAATACAGGGTTCCAGAATCGTGAAATCGGTATCATGAAGGAATGGCATCTTTGTGTAGAACAAGCAAATAGGAGTTCCTACCTATTTCAGTCAAGAGGTCCTTCTTCGGGGTCCAGGAAGAAGAACAACATCCTGGATGAAGAACCTTAGAATCTGGTTCAACAAAACATCTGTCAGCTTTAGATGGCAACACTTTCAAGACTTGGTAAAAAAATAATTTCTGTACATCCAAAATATTTCAATACCTAATCAACGGTGTATAATGAAGAAAACGTAACATTTAACAGATGATTAATCAGATTTGAATTCAATATTTCTACGTTAGGTAAAGACAATTATAATATAGGAAAAGTCAAACAATAAGGTATGCACGTAATTTTCCCTTTGTTGCCATATTCTAAATTTGAAAAAAAATATATAGGGAATAATCAGATTTTTTGACATGCCATTTTTATACAGCGAGCATTTCATTGGCTAGAATTAATGACGAGTTTATATGACATCATTATTATATTTGCTGTCATTGTAAATGGTAACTAACGTCTGTCATAATATTGGAGGTTAAATATAATGTCAAATTATTGTTTTCAAATTATATTTTATTTATTTAGTTTATATTTTAGCGACAGTTTATTTTTAACCAACTTCACTTTTCCTTCCCTATCTTTGATTGGTCGAATAGGTTTGTTATTATAGTCAGAGCCGGATTTAAGGCAGTGGGGACCCCTGGACAGAAATAGTGTGGGGGCCCTGGACACAATTAGTGTGGGGTTCTACCTCCTACCATTAAAAAAATTGTTGTTATAACTATGATACAGCCAACTATAGAGTTTTCCCTTTTAGAAATTAAAACAATGTTGATCTACTTTTATAAAAATATTTTTAAATACTAAGAAATACAAGAGCTGTATCTTGTTACAGTAAAATATTTGGTTAAAGTACGGGAACTTTTTGTCGGCATGCTTCAGTGAGTGAGCTTCAATTTCATTGAGAGTTAAATTTTCCAAATAATGTAAAAATCCAAAATTGGAATGAATGGATTCATATGCAGAAAGCTTCTGACTTAAAGAGGAAATGAAGTGATCTATAATAGCGATACAATTTTTGAGTCCTAAATTTCGCTGATGTTGTCATTTCAGTCTCTGAAATATTCCTTAAAACAATATAAATTATTTAAATGATCCAAGTGCCGCCACTCCTGAATTAAGGTCAATATTTGGATCTTGGAGAATACGACTTGTGCTGTTTGGCCTCTCTAAGATTTCATTCCAAAATATTTCAAAAATACTCCTGTTTCCAGTAAACACATTCGATTATACTAACCATTTGCATCGCTACGAGTTTCAAATTGTTGCTCATCGTCTTCTGAAATTTTGGATAATGTTCCTTTGATGACCTTATGATTTCTAGATGAATATCTAGTAATATTTACTCTTTTAGTAACAATAATAGTTCTGCTACGGTCGGCGTTGCTCTCTCGCTTAAAGACGCAACTTTTAAACATTCGATTAACAAGTTGTATCTGTATGTAGAGGAAGGAAAAAATACATATAGTTCATATAGTCCAAGAAATCAAAGAATACTATTGCAGCAGGACAACACTCAGCTGCAGCTTTTGCAACTAAATTTAGAGAGTGGGCAGCACACGGAATCCACAACACCAAAATATTATGTTATCTAATTTTAGCTGAACACCATTGTATTTTCCTCTCCACTCATAACTGACGCGTTATCCTAGGACTGTCCCCTGCAGTTTTTCAAATCAATATTATCTTCTTGCAAGAATGTCATTCGAGAAATAAATATATTTTCTGCTTTATGACCGTGATTTGGTAAGCATATGAGAAACCTTTTAACATGAGTGAAACCTTCCATATAACACAATATCACAGTTACTTGATTGACAAAAATTATTATACGTGGGGCTTTGTGGGGGCCCCGGGCAGCTGCCCAGCCTGCCCTCCCTTAAATCCGGCCCTGATTATAGTCTTGTTTTATGGTAGGTTTAGTTATTCGTTAATTTTAAGAAATGTTGCTGGCCTAAAAGGGCACAGCTCCCAAAGGCCATAAAAGAAGAAGAAAAAAAACAAATAAAAATCTTACGTAACCTTCTATAAGACAATGTCACTTTGACACTTATAGTACAGATAATTATCTTTGTTTCACACTCTTAAAAGACAAAGAGAAACAGTGTAGCCGGTAGCTGCTTATAGTCTTGTTTTATGGTAGGTTTAGTTATTCGTTAATTTTAAGAAATGTTGCTGGCCTAAAAGGGCACAGCTCCCAAAGGCCATAAAAGAAGAAGAAAAAAAAAACAAATAAAAATCTTACGTAACCTTCTATAAGACAATGTCACTTTGACACTTATAGTACAGATAATTATCTTTTTTTCACACTCTTAAAAGACAAAGAGAAACAGTGTAGCCGGTAGCTGCTTTGATATGTTCTTTATTTGGCAACAGCGCTTTCCTCTTGACAGTAGCGAAAAACTAATAGGATATGAGGAAAAATTTGTTAAATTTGTTTGCCGTCAAGTTTGTACCGGTGGGTTATGATGTCATTAAGTGTATGACGTGCATTCCTAATTGTTTGACTTCTAGTTTACTAACGTTCTCGTGTGATCTCCATATTCCCCACATGCTACTTCTATAATATAGGAGGCTGGATTGTGGTATGAAGGACACTGTAACTGCAGACTTGCCAAAAAGGGCACCAAGAATGTCGTAGAACCTTGGTAAACACATTGACCATCAGCGAGTGTATAAAGTTGGTCGAACATTTCAAACAGTCTAGCTGAAGGTTGGTGAATAGTACATATTATAGTTCTTCCACCTTAAAAAAATTAAAATTAGAAATGATTCAAGGATAGGGCATGGTTTGAAATCAACATTTCAAGAATATTTTTGTGATTTTTTAAACTATAGTACACTTGTTTTATTTTTAAATTAAATAATCATATTAAGTACAATTCACAGAATATCCAAAAAAAATTTCAAGGAAAAATATTGAAAAATAAGGCAACAGTAGCAAATTTTATAAACACCTCAAAAAAAAATGCTTTGAGGTCAGTCAATGATATCAGAACAGAACTCGTCGAAAGAAAAAATTCAAAAAAATTTTTTTAGCTTACGAGTTTCTCGAGGTAACGCTATCGAGTTTTTTTTAACGATTTTTGAGTTCTTGGTATCACTCAGAAGTAAAAAAAAAAACGAAATTCTTTGTAACAAAAGGGCGAAAATCAACATATTTATTGTTTCTGAACAAAAAATAAGCATAAAACAAATATATCTATATGTAGGGATATTCAACATGCTGTATCTCTGGTAATTTTACTCCGATCAATCTGAAATTTTCATAGCTTGAAATTATGCATTTTTTTTTTAAATAATAAAAAAATTAAATATTTCAAACCATACCCCCCCCCCCTTAATTGATGTGGGATTAACTTACCTTTAGCTAAGGTTTTCAACAGTGATATACATTGAAAACATGATGAAGAATCCAATCCACTAGTAGGTTCATCGAAAAACATAACTGGAGGATTACTAACTAATTCTAAGGCGATTGACAATCTCTTCTTTTGGCCCCCCGACAACCCGCTTGTCATTGTTTTCTTATGATCCAGCAGTCCAAGTGTGTCTAGGATTTCGTTAATCTAAAAACAAGAAAAATAAAGGTAGGATAATATTTCAGTTCTTTATTCGACCTTAGTATATCTGGCGCGTTTGTCGCTTGTATACACAATACATTTGTCTTTCAATATTATTGATTTCAAACTGACATCATTTAAATAACTCGCTACATATATATTCACGGTGTGCAAGTACTTGGAGGGGATACGAGAAACGATCGTGCGCGAATAGCGGGGAAATCTTGGAACTTTCCTAAATAAATCATATTGTCAATTAAAATTGTCAAATTGACGTATATTTCATACCCACTGTCATTGAAGAAGAAAAATTATATGTTGCTCCACAATATTGATATGATAAGCAATTATTATATAAAAGTAAATTTAAATAATTGTATCTTGCTTGCAGTACTGCATTTTAATAATTAATTTTATTTACTACATACAATTGTTTACCTTTTAATAACATAACCTAAATCTTACTTTTTCTTCTTATAATTTTTTTGGGCTATGGCCTTGACAATTATCCAGCAACCAGGACTAATATAATTGGCAATATAATTAAAAGTGCTAAAAATGTTGCTGAGCTATGAAACCAGGTGTCGCTTTTCCGAACTTGCACGGTCCCAATACAGGAGTTGGTATACAATATCCCTTGTGAGGCTGCGACAAATCGTACATCAGACAGACCAATCGAAGAATACAGGTTAGGTTAGATCAGAAGAACATCGAAATGCCATCGAAAGAAAAGAGAAGCACGACATGTCATAAACACATGCCATAAAATAAACTTAAATGAAGAAAGTCGGCCATGGCCAAGGGAGCAATGACAAAGCTCACCAAAGTATGGAAGGGCAACAACTTCACCATGGGTACAAAAATAAGGCTTTCAAAAACAATGGTCTCCATTTTTCTATATGGATCTGAATGCTGGTCTTTGGAGGAAGTTGATAAACCCACCATAGACACGTCTGAAATGTTCTGCTGGTGAAGAATGTTGCGAATACCCTGGAGCAGGAAAAACAATAAAATTATCTGCATGAGTTATTACGCATTATCAGTTAAAACTTGTAAATTGCAGTATCTCCAGTATCAATAAAAAACTTAGGTTCAGCAAAAGAATATTGCTATCAGTTTTTGGTTATATGCGAATGCTTATGCAGACATTAATTATTGATGTATTTAGCGTAATATGGTTATCTTATGTGGGTTTACCTATTCGGAAACCACTTAGCAATGGGGTGAGGAGATTATTTTGTTCTAAGTGTCATTAAGACGAAGGGGTCATTCCATATCAATTCAACACACCTAACTTCCGCCCCCTATTCAGATTTGGTTATAATTTGGAATACTCACAGTGGCTAATAAGAGAAACAAAAATACAAAATTTTAAATTTTTATCTCAAACCGTTTCCGTAATATGGTTATGTAAAGTTTTCCAAAAAGGTCCAAAACACCCCGATCATACTTTATTGGAATGTTGTAGATGCTGACGTAATTGAGCTAGAATTCTGGGAGATGTGTCATTTTGCAGCATTTTTAAAACTCTTTACAGTGATATAAACAGCATGATGCTACGATAAACAAGTTTTTCTCAAACAAAAAAAATATATATTTTATATATATATAAGTTTTTTTCCAAAAAGTACATAATTTAAAATTTTCATAATATTCCTACAAATACATAGTACTGTTGTTAATAACATATAAAAATTTTATCATGGGATGGTGAAGGGTTCAACATAAAAAAATAAATTTCACACATACAGTATGGTGCAAATGAAAGGAATAAATTCGTAATGTCATAAGTTGGCAACTTTAAGGAAAATTCCGAAACAGGTCGATTTTTATTTTTAAATTGTATATTTTTGGCATATGTATCAGACTAGTGACGTCATCCACCTGGGCGTGATGACGTAATCGATGATTTTTTAAATGAGACTATAGGTCGTGTGTTAGCTCATTTGAAAGGTTATTTAATTCTCTGTTCAGTAATATAAACAATAACATTATTTATACAGGGTGGCAAAAAAAGTTTTTTTAATTAAATTAATTGACAAAAATTCATTCTTCTTTTTTTTTGTCAATTAATTTAATTAAAAAAAGTTTTTGCCACACTGTATAAATAATTATCTTATTGTTTATATTACTGAATAGAGAATTAAATAACCTTTCAAATGAGCTAACACACGACCTATAGTCTCATATTTTAGCTGAATTGATCAAAAAGTAAATAATTAATAATTTTACAGTAACGTGGCGCGCCAACCTGCTCTCGCGTGGCGCGTGCTCTCTTTTCTTTTCACTATTATCTATTTCTCTTTGCCGACGTGAACTGGCGAAGAGCGCCGCGCGATGTTCCGTGCGATCCCGGCTTAAGAGAGATGAGTCGGTAAGAAGAGGGATCATCTTTTGGTCTATTTGGCTTGATAATGAGGATAATTATTATTTACTGGAACTAGGGGGCCCAACGTACTTTCACTTTTCTTACACCATAATTATTATTGTAAGAATAAAACATAGGTACAGAAACTTATTTATTCTATTAATAAAACTGTACATTGTTTCAACAACCGTCAATTTCGATGTTCCATAATTACCGGACGCTCCTGACGACCACATTTTTTTATAATAATTATTCTCCTCTACGGGTTAGCTAATTAGGTAATTTATCATGGTAAGAGGCCAATGAAAAAAAATATATGTATGTTTTTGTACCAGGTGCGTAATAATTATATAATTCAAAAACAGTGTACATATTAAACACTTTTTGTAGATAGTGTTGGAGCAATGAGTATATTACAATATTTTACGACAGCCATAGAAAGTATAAATATTAAAACAACAATGACAAAAACACTAATTACAAGGTCGAAGAATAGATAAACATAGATCAATTCTTTGTCTTCCGTTTACATTTCTACATTGGACTACAGTTTGCCTAACTCATTAAGTGCTTTTGGACGTATAACGTCACATTATAAGAGTATTGGTACCTATTCGCTAGTCGCTAGCATTAGCGTACCTATTAGCTATTAGCACGAAAGTGCTATTGATTCCTTGTGCTAACTTGATTTAAGCCAAAAGAATTAACCCTATTAATCGTTCCTGTTTTCTTTTTAATTCACTCATTTAGGGTGCAAAATAAAGAAAACTAAATAAATTTAAATACCTAAAATTAAATACAATTGAAAAAATTTAATAAAAATAAATAATAATGAAACAATTAAATAAAATTGGATAAAATTAAATAAAACTAAATAAAATTAAATGAAAATAAATAAAATTAAAATATATATAAAATTTTACATAAAATTATAGAAAATAAAATAAAATAAAAGTAAATAAAATTAGATAAAATAAAATAAATCGAATCGAATAGAATCGAAACGAATTGAATCGAATATAAGCGAATCTATATGAAGTATTCACTTTCGTCGGCACACAAACAAACCGAGAACTAGTACATTCTTTCACGGTTTTTGCGTTAAATTTTAAAGAACCGCTTGGATTGAGATGAAATTTGGCATACGCATAGCTAACATGTCAAAGAAAAAAAGTGATATTGTGCCGATGTGTACTTTTGCCCTGGGGGTGACTTTCACCCCCTCTTGGCGGTGAAAAAATATATGTCAAAAATAAGTCCGGAAATAGATAAACTGACTAATTTTAAGTAACTTTTGTTCTATAGAGTTTTTTCGCCAAGTCAACACTTTTCGAGTTATTTGCGAGTGAATATGTTTATTTTTCAACAAAATAACCACGTTTTTAGACGGTTTTTCGCAAATAACTCAAAATGTAAGTATTTTGTCGAAAAAAAAAACGTTCTTAGGAAAAATATAGTATGTGAAAAAATAAAAAAAAATGGTGTAAGCTTGAGGTCTCTGGACCTCGTAGAACCAGAGTTATAGCCAATGAAAAATAGGTTCATATTCGCCAAATTTCAAATAGGCTATTTCAACGTGAAATATCCAAAACATAAAGCACTTTTTGGAGAAAACCTATTATAACTTTTTTTAAAGTGTTTAAAAAAAGCTTTATTTCTGTTTTTATAAAAAGTTTCTAGCATCAAAATTAAGCAAGTTACGCTCAAAATAAAGTTGCTCCCTTTTGTTTTGGCAAAAAAAAATCGGGAAGATCACCCCCTAATTGGCAACCTAACTGAAATTAATCTTTAGCGCTCCACAAATGATTTAATAAGTTGTGTTTATATGATATGTAAGTTTCATTGACTCAAAGTTCTGAAAAAATTTGGTTTTAAAATAAAATTTTTAGTTTTGAAAAATATGCTTTTTTTCAAAATAACTTAAAAATTGTTAGATACCAAAAATCTCAAAAAACAAAAAAGTCAATATTACTTTTCTGAATATCTTGCATTTTTTGTTTTTCTGTAAGACAAAAATTGATTAAGATTTGGTGTTTCTAAATTTGCATACACTCGTGATCAGTGACTCGTTCAAGCCCTTTTAACTACAGCTCTTGCAAAAATAAGGACTTTGAACCGATGAAACTTACAGATCATATAAACAATACATACACGAGTAAAGAAACTTGTGAAGTGGTAACGATTAAGTTCATCTGAGATATTAATTAGGAGGTGATTTTCCCGATTTTTATTTTGAGCGTAACTTGTTTACTTTTGATGCTAGAAAATTTTTTTATAAAACAAAAATGAAACCTTTTTTAAATACGTTAAATAATTTGTAATGAGTTTTCACCAAAAAGTGCTTAATTTTTTGGTTATTTCACGTTAAAGTATTCCATTTGGAATTGAACGAATATGAACCTATTTTTCATTAGCTATAACTCTGCTTTTACCAGGTGTAGAGACCTAAAATATACACTTTTTTTTTCAATTTTTCGCGGGTTATATTTTTGCTAAGAATGTTTTTTCGACAAAATACTTACTTTTTGAGTTATTTGCAAAAAACCGTCTAAAAGCGCGGTTATTTTGTTGAAAAATGAACATATTCACTCGCAAATAGCTCGAAAAGTATTGACTTAATGAAAAAACTCTATAAAACAAAAGTTACTTAAAATTAGTCATTTATCCATTTCCGGACTTACTTTGGACGTATATTTTTCACCCTCCAGAAGAGGTGAAAGCCACCCCATAGCAAAAGCAGACGTCGGCACAATATCACTTTTTTTCTTTGACTTGTTAGCTATGTGTATGCCAAATTTCATGTCATTCCAAGCGGTTCTTTAAAATTTAGAGGTTTTGCAATATTTTACCGTTAAAGAACGCACTAAACAAACGGAAAAGAAACGACTAGAATATATTTAATAGAAGAAAGACCTTGGATTGAACATTAATTATAACTTCTGACTGAAATAGTCTTCCTCAAAGCTTCCTTCTTACACAGTAATGGACAAGCCGTCCGCATGTAAGAAGTGCTCTGTGTAAAGTAGTACCAGCTATTTAAGGAACTCATTAATTTTAAGCTCAGCGGGGTGCTATTGTTTGAGGTGTGGAATTCCATAAAGGATCTATCTGTTTTATGAAATGATCCCTTGTTTATGTAATTAAACACCTCCAACAATAGCAACTCGCTGAGCTGAATATTAAGGAGTCTCTTAGATAGCTAGTACGGGTATATGGGGTGTTGGTTGGTCCGTTGGGCGTTTGTATATATTATATATATATATATATATATATATATATATATATATATATATATATATATATATATATATATATATATATATATATATATATATATATATATATATATATATATATATATATATATATATATATATATATAGTCCCTGCTCAATTTATTAGACTCACCCTAGAAATATCAGTTTTTTTAATTTGAAGCCCCTGAAAAATATATTCAAAGTCATACAGAACTGCTGAATGAGTTAAATAACAATTACTTAATAATCGTGCTACATAATTAAGTTAAAAATTGTGAAACTTTTGATTGAATTGTGAAAAATTGACAGATGGCAATAGAATAGGGTAAAAGTGTGCAATGACTCGACTTTTTTCAACTTTAGTTTTTTAGTTAAATTAGTGATTAGTGATCAATTTTTTGTAAAATTTGCAGTGGCGAGTGTTAATTTGCTATTTTAATGTTAGTTTTTAATTTGTTTAATTTATTTTAAGATATTAATAGAAATATGTTAATTTCTAAAAGATGAATATCTTCGATTAAAATTTTTTCACATGGGTGATTGTAAAAATTTTTCTTTTGAGCAAATCTTTTCTGTTACTGCTCTATTAGAAAATATCCCATGTTGTCAAAGAGAAATAGCAAAAAAATGTGATGGATCTTACTCGTCAGTTCAAAGGTTGGGTCAAAAACCTAAAGAAAAACAACCTGTTACATCAATTTGAAATGGTCGATATGCCAGAAAGATTTCAGTCACCTCCAGAGGGCAATGAATTTTAAAGAATTCAACTGTAAAATACAGAAGAGTCATCCATAGCGATATAAGGAATAAATTTTAAGAAGCTGAGTGTTCAGTATCGGAGTCCATTGTACGCCGAAATTGGTACAGTATCGGATTAAAATAGCATAGGCTAGTTAAGGAACCAAAACTATCACCACATATGTTCAAGAAACGCTTAGTTTCGGCCAGTTTGCATAAATATTATATGGTTATAGAGGTTTTAAGCAAATTAGCAAAACTAAGCGTTTTTTGAGCATTTATGGTGATAGTCGACTGTTAAGTTGGTTCCTTAACTGGCCTCTGATGTTTGAATCCCATACTGTACAGATTTCGGCGTACAGTGGACTCCGATACTGAACACTCAGCTTCTTCCAATTTATTCCCTATATCACTGTGGGTGACTCTTCTGTATTTTACAACTGAATTCTTCAAAATTCGTTGCCCTCTGGAGGTGACTGAAATCTTTCTGCCATACCAACCCCTCCAAATCGATGTAACAGGATGTTTCTCTTTAGGTTTTTGACTCAATCTTCTAACTGATGATTAAGATACACCACATTTTTTGCTATTTCTCTTTGACAACATGTAATATTGTCTAATAGAGCAGTTACAGAAGAAATTTGCTCAACAGAAAGATCTTTACAATCACCCATATAAAAAAATTCCAATCCAAGATATTGATCTTTTAGAAATTAACATATTTCTATTAATACCTTAAAGTAAATTAAACAAATTAAAAACTAACATTAAAATAGAGCAATATTAACACTCACCACTGCAAATGTTACGCAAATTGATCACCAATCACTAATTTAGCTAAAAAACCAAAGCTGAAAAAAGTCGAGTCATTGCACACTTTTACCCCATTCTATTGCCATCTGTCAATTTTTCACAATTCAATCAAAAGTTTCACTATTTTTAACTTCATTATGTGGCACGATTATTAAGTAATTGTTATTTAACCCATTCACCAGTTCTGTATGACTTTGAACATACTTTTAAGGTGTTTCAAATTAAAAAAACTGATATTTCTGGGGTGAGTCTAATAAATTGAGCAGGGACTGTATATATCTGAGCGAGGATATTATTAAGTCTTCTTTATCGGCTATTATTTTTCTACAGCATGATATGAAATCGCCTACTCTACTTTGCAGCAAAGACGTGACAAATTTTAATATATTGTAATCTCTGAGCGACACTGTAGTCCAGGGCTCATCTGTTTTGAGATGGACGTTGAGAGGTGACTCAAATTTTTTTGCAGAAATTTCTTAAAAATAACTCAAATAATAATATTTAAGTTATCCTCCCACTCAAAATGGTCCGGAACATTGTTTAAATAATCAAAATGTCAAAATATGAAGGAAAAATTCGATTTTTTTATTGGTTTTTTGAATATAACTTTAAAACTGTTCATTTCTGAGAAAAGTTGTATTGACATAAAAGTTGCGTAATTAAATTTCCTACAATATAGAATTGGTTAAAAATTTAAAAAATAGTCACCCTTGTTGCAAAATAGCAATACTTGCGAAAAAAACATACAAAAACAAGTATTCGCATTTTACGTTTTTCAACCATTTATGCTACACTTAGGACCTTCATATTTTACCCAGAAAAACTTTACGATATAGTAAAACAACACTGTAAATTTCATTAAGATCGGTTTAATAGATTTTGCAAAATAAATTTTGCAATCCAGCTTTCGCAAAAAAAAAATCATTTTTTAAAAATGTTGCAGGACTGAAAATAAAGCAGATAGTAAGTTGAATTTTTTTTTGCTTATAGAAGTGTACTGCACCTTTCATTTGCAATTTTCAAAATTAAAATCGAATAATTACCACGGCGTCAGGAAATTTTTTAAATAAACATTAATTTTTGGTGCTACGCGCAGGACAGCGGTGTTCGATTCACACAAGTTGATTTCCACCAAAATTTCTTCTAATCTTTATCTAATATATTATTTTCTTACTCTATATTTTGTTTTATTTTAATATTTTAATTCCACAAAAATCAAACTAATTTTATTATTGTTTGTGAAATATTGTGTAAACAATTGCATATGTTTAAAAATAATAAACTTTTATTCTCTAAGTTAAAATATATGAACAAAGAAAGTTTTTGCTAAAAAAAGTGTTATTTCAAAGGATAGAGTATGTGTTTTTATTTTGCAATAAACAAATTTATTTATTTATATCGAAATGTAATAAAAATTCAAATGTATCAATCATTATAAAAGGTCATTGAAATGCCCAATTGGAGCAAACTATCCGCTGTCCTGCGCGTAGCACCAATAATTAATGTTTACTTAAAAAAATTCCTCACGCCGTGGCAGTTAATTGATTTTAATTTTGCTAATTGCAAATAAAAGGTACAGTACACTTCTATAAGAAAAAAAAATTTAACTTGCTATCTGCTTTATTTTCAGTCCTGTAACAATTTAAAAAACGGATTTTTTTGCGAAAGCTGGATTGCAAAATCTATTGAACCGATCCTAATGAAATTTACAGTATTGTTTAACTGTATCATACAGTTTTTCTGGGTGAAATATGAAGGTCCTAGGTGTAGCATAAATGGTTAAAAAAACGTAAAATGCGAATACTTGTTTTTGTATAGTTTTTTCGCAATTATTGCTTTTTTGCAACAAGGGTGAACAATTTTTAAATTTTTAACCAATTCTATATTGTAGGAAATTTAATTGTGCAACTTTTATGTCAGTACAACTTTTCTCGGAAATGAACACTTTTAAAGTTATAATAAAAAAAAACGAAGAAAAAATCGAATTTTTCCTTCATTTTTTGACATTTTGATTATTTAAACAATGTTCCGGACCTTTTTGAGAGAGAGGATAACTCAAATATTATTATTTGAGTTATCTTCAAGCAATTTCTGCAAAAAAAATTTGAGTCACCTCTCAACGTCCAAATGTACTAATATTTTTACAGATCCGCCCTGGTTTACTGAGCGTATCACAGAGTTTTGTCAAAAGCCCTATCCTCCAAAGTGTCGGGATCCGGTAGCTCCAGGTTTCTTGTTACAATTATGTCCAAATTGTGGTAAATAGGTATCCCTATACTTCTTCCCATTTGTTACCTTCAGTTCTGAATTAGTAGTCTTTTCCAAGAGTTTCGTCTACTATGGAATCCCCCCAATATTGTGTTTTAATCTTTCAATGAAACTAAATATACGTCATGCTTTTCGGCAGTTTTTTTATTTATTCTCATGACTCGAAGTTATGTCTGCCATCTTTCAGAATTGCTAGCATGCCACACTAGGACCCGCCCAGCTTCGCCCATGGTATGCCGAGGGAGACAGAAAAAAATAATGTGTGTGTACTTTGTACGCACGTAAGAAGTTATACTTCTATTATATAATTTCAACGAAATAAATATACTTAACTGTTTATATTTGCATTTTATTTAAATATTAAACCAACTTTCTTATCTACCACTTTCAAAAATTTTCTATTAAAACTACCAAAAATTAAAAAAAAAACGTGAATCGTCCGGGATTTGAACCCGCGACCTCTCGATCTCTAGTCCAATGCTCTACCTCTTATCTGTTTCCTCTCCAGAGTTCGGAGCCGTTTTTTAATTCTGAACAATAGGGAACTTGCACATTTTTTTCTTATTAGATAATAATGTTCAGTTTTATTTAAAAATGAGATTTCCAAAATTTCACGCTTCAAAAACTCGTAATAACTTAGAAATACATATTTAAAGTCTTCAGCGGTATAAAATAGTTCAAACGGCACGTGACGTCACATAGTTTTGCATTAGTTTTTATTATGGTTATATTTCGCTGTGTCTAGGTACACGCTAACGTGTGGTAACGCAAATAAAAAAGTTAGGTAGACGCGAATTAAACTTCATCAAGCCAGTGACGTCATTATTTAGCTTGCGCAGTGACTATATATTTTGGTACATGCTATTTTGATATGTTTAGTGTTTGTTTGATGGAAACATATTTGTTAAGGGAAGGGAAGCAGAACTATTCAGATGTTTCAAACTTAATTATAATAAATCAATGTGTATATATAAAAGTATATATTTAGGTTAGCAAAATAATTATATGTATTTAGTTGACATGACATGTAGGTACAAAATATTGTTAAAATAATTTTTATACGTAAGTGAATTATTATAATCAACTATTCTAAATGCAAAATAAGCCACAATTTAACTAAAAAAATGATTTTATTAACGTTTAGACGTCCAAATCGGATGTCATTGTCAAAATACAAAAATTAGTCAGATTAAATAAATTATTAGAAAAAATTTTTTACTAAGCAACAACATTTTTATTTAATTTAATTATATTTTGTATTTTGACAACGACATCCGGTTTAGAAGTCGAAACGTTAATAAAATCAATTTTTTAGTTAAATTGTGGCGTAGTTCCCATTTAGAATAGTTGATTACAAAAATGCCACAAGGATAATAGCTTCAAAACAAGTTAATTATTATTGTGAAAGCTTTAGGTCTTCCTTTTATTTTAATCTTTTACGGTAATACTACTTCATTTATAACTAAAAAAATATATATTAATTTATAGTCTCTTATCTTTTGCGTACTGTTTTAAAATGTTCTTAAACTCATTAAAAGAACTAAATAATTGTCCGCACTCCGTAGTTAATTTAAAAACAAACACTAAACAAATAAAAAATAAGAAATCACTGACACTTTAACTTTTTTATTTGCGTACACGTTAGCGTATACCTAGACACAACCTTATATTTAGGTATATTCTTCTTCTCATTCTTTAGTTTATTGGCCTCCACCTACTTGGGTATTTGGCAAGTTCATCGTCGTGGAATAAGTCAAAAATATTTATATTCTAATAACATTTATCGTATGTCATTGTAATAATATATACCAGTTTGTTAAAATTGTAGTTTTATACTGTTTTTGAAGGAAAGGAATGAATGTTTACTATTGAAAATAAAACCATTTTGTAGAAGTACAAATTTTCTATGAATAGGTCAAACGATCAAAAACACTTGTAACGTCACATAAATGTATTTTCTACTGACGTTTATAACGTCTAATTTAAAATTCTGTTTACTTTATTGGAAAAATGTAAATGTAAAACCAAGTGACGTCACGATGCGTTTTGGACCACCTGTTTTAATTTGAATTTTTAATCGTCTTTAGGGGCCAAACGAAAGACAAACAAAACTTTTTTTATCTTTGATACATGTTTTAAATTATGTTCTGTTGTGATTTATAACATTTTTTCCGAATTTAAAAATTTATGCAAGTTCCCTATTCATTGCAACTAAGTACATACTGTCTGTGTGCGCACGCGCGCAGAATTATGAAATTTTACTCTCAATCGCGCCTAAAGAAGTATAACTTCAAAAATGAAATAAAAGATCAACAAGAACAACAACAAAGATTAGGACTATAATATATATAAAAAGGAAAAATCGGCAAAAATTAAAATTTTCTGAAAGATCCATTATAATATATTCGTATCTATCTATGAGTAATAAAATCTGGTTTCTGATATCTCCTTTTCGCTACTTTCATAAACATTTTTTTCTTCAACAGGTTTTAAGAAATAATGATATATACAAAATTTAGAGATAAATGATACTACTACCATACCTGTAGAAACATAACACTTGTCTACTATCTTATCTTTCGAATGCATATTATACCTTGAAAGGTAAAATTGAATACTTACAATACAATCTAAATTCTAGTATGTACATAAGTATCTATTAATAAACAGAATTTCGACAAAAATATGACATGTACATGAAAATATGAAGAACTGAAATATATTAATGGATAGAGAAAAAAGAGAACACATAAAACAAGACTCTGAAGACTTTGATATCTTTATTACAGTAGCATTTATAGAACAAGCTCAAGCGTAAGTACATCACAGAATTTATGTAAGTAATATAGCAATATTTTTTTCTTCCTTTATTAGAAGGAAAAAAAAACTTGATAACAAAGGTTTTGACTAAAAATGACTACCGGTTGTCATTTATAGACAAGGAATTCCACAAGATTAAAGAAAATAAACAAAACACCACAAATACTCCATAGGCACTAACAAGAAAGGACGCAAAGATGACAACAATACTATATATAAAGGGCTTATCAAAAATTGAAAAGAATCGGAAACAATAACAACATCACAATAACATTCAAAACAACCAACACTCTGATATCTATTCTGTCCAAAACCAAACTCACCAACACACAAGAAAGATCCAGAAACTACATCTATAAAATACTCCGTGAATGTAACAATTTATACGTGGGAGAAACTACAAGTTTCTCTCGGGAAACATTAAATTAAATTAAATTGTAAAAACAATATTCGAAAAAGAGCGGCAGGACGCTTCTTTCAAAAGAAAAAACGTTTAATTATGATGAGTAGTTCCTGAGATACAACCGGTCAAAGTTGACCGGAATTTACGGCAAAGATATAAACAATAGGATCATAATTTTCAAACAATCGCCTTTTTATTTTTGTCCTCTTTCTCCACACCAATTTTCATATCCTTAAAATACTCATAACGTATATTATTATAATAAAAACTATCAGTAGTAATTGCACAAGAGCTCTGAAATTATTGAATTTTTCCCGAGTGACACTTTGACAGTTTTAATTTCACGAGCCGAAGGCGAGTGAAATTATGTCAAAGTGTCACGAGAGCAAAAATTCTATATTAATTTCAGAGGTCGAGTGCAATTTGTTGCGATTATTTCATGAATAAAACTGTTCAAAACCAAAATTTTACTGTTATTTATTTATGTAAGTACCATTAAACACACAGTTTTTATAAATATTTGACGATTGAAAGTCATCACTTTTATAATTTTTAAAACATTAATTGTCATTAATGTCACTGAATGTATTTTTTCGTAGCAACGAAGGGCATCTGACGTAATATACTTAACGACGGGAGATTATCAAAAATTATCGATTTAATTCAGATTTCTGTAGCTTTCTATTGGTCAGAATCTCCTATGAATGAAATATTCGATAATACGTGTGAAAATTGCCAAAAATAGCAAAATTCCAATCAAAAATTAGGTTGGAGAAAATGTAACCCTCAAAGTTCAAAATCGATATACGTTAAAAAAATGCATTTTCTCGGCTTCCCATGGAGCAATTTCCTTCATTCTTTTTTTCCCAAGTAACTCGAGTAGAGCCATCGAACTAACGCATTATTAAATGTCAGACTTGCTTTTGTTTTGTTATAATAATTTTATTTATTTATTATAACACAAAATTTTAATTTGTTTAAATAAAAATTGTTTAAATAATTATACAGCTTTCAAATGAGAATATTTATGTTTTTAACTTTAAAAGGTACACTTGTAGTAAGTTTATCTAAAAAAAAGCCTACAACTGGAAAAAATATGTAGCTTTCTGTTCTTATAAATAAATTAATCTATTATAACAAAACAAAAGCAAGTTTGACATTTAATAATGCGTTAGTTCGAAGGCTCTACTCGAGTTATTAGGGAACAAAAAAAGAATGAAGGAAATTGCTCCATGGGAAGCCGAGAAAATGCATTTTTTTAACGTATACCGATTTTGAACTTTGAGGGTTACATTTTCTCCAACCTAATTTTTGATTGGAATTTTGCTATTTTTGGCAATTTTCACACGTATTATCGATAGTTTTTATTATATTAATATATAATAAAAATGTATACCATTTTTATTCAGTTGCAATGCGAAGGCAAAACAATCTTACTTTTCAATTAGAATACGGAGTGCAGTCCAGTTCCTTGAATCGCGATTTTCGGCTCTTATTGGAGCCTTCATCGGAAAGAACGTAGGCACTGTTCTCCATATTTTAACTGATTCGCATCGAGAGGTTTTCCCACCCATTGCAACTGAAGTGATGATAGTAGGTGGCTAGCGCCATCTGGCATTGAAAGACGAAGTAGTTTTCAATCCTAATAGTAAATTATTGATATTGAAAATATTAAAAATATTACTAAAAGATTTTTAAATTGAAAACTTATTGGTACACTTTCCTGGTGACACCTCCAAGACTTCTACAATTTGCAAGTCAAATGGATGCTGCAGTGAAGACGAGAGGGAAGGAATTCTACACTATGCAATTCACATCCCCCGTCTGCAGCTGGTAAAGTTCCAACGGAAAAATGCACCTAGTTACTCTACGGAGTAATACGACTATAAAATAAAAAAGCACTCCGTATTCTAATTGAAAAGTAAGATTGTTTTGCCTTCGCATTGCAACTGAATAAAAATGGTATACATTTTTATTTTATAGTCGTATTACTCCGTAGAGTAACTAGGTGCATTTTTCCGTTGGAACTTTACCAGCTGCAGACGGGGGATGTGAATTGCATAGTGTAGAATTCCTACCCTCTCGTCTTCACTGCAGCATGCATTTGACTTGCAGATTGTAGAAGTCTTGGAGGTGTCACCAGGAAAGTGTACCAATAAGTTTTCAATTTAAAAATCTTTTAGTAATATTTTTAATATTTTCAATATTAATAATTTACTATTAGGATTGAAAACTACTTCGTCATAATAATATATGTTATGAGTATTTTAAAGATATGAAAATTGGTGTGGAGAAAGAGGACAAAAATAAAAAGGTGATGGTTTGAAAATTATGATCCTATTGTTTATATCTTTGCCGTAAATTCCGGTCAACTTTCACAGGTTGTATCTCAGGAACCACTTGTCATAATTAAACGTTTGTTCTTTTAAAAGAAGCGTCCTGCCGCTGTTTTTCGAATACCGTTTTCACAATTTAATTTAGTTTAATATTTCTCGAGATATTCTATTTGTTTATAAGCCAAAAAATTGTTTATAATTTTAAAATATTCCTGAGGCCGCTTAAATAGTAAAATTTCAATTCTGTAAAGTACTTTAGATAGGTATAGTGTCTTTTTATGAAAAAAACATAGTTATTCTTATGCATCATAATTATTATCGTTATTATAGCGAACGTAAATTTTTAATTAACAATTCAATTGTTGGTATACTGTTCATTCAATTTCCATCGGCTTCTGGAATTATAATCCATACGAAAAGGGCTTTTACATTACCAAGTTATTTAGTTATTGATTAACAATTACTTATCTAAAGTTTTAGTTGAAAATTAAAGATTTTGTTGGAAAACCCCGCTTTTTCCGGGGAAAGTTTTCGTCGAAGTGAATCGGGGAAAACACGTCTCTATGCAGAATTTAATTGCGGAGAATTTTTATTTGGGTGTTTTTGGTGTAAAGTTAAACTCTTTGGAGTTATAGAGCAAAAATTGAAAAAAAACACGATTTTCGGGCGCCATTTTATTTATAAAAAAAGTAGCACACTATCTGCGGACTTTGCATACCTATATTATTAATACATACAATAATAAGATTCGATTCCAGCAATAAAATTGCTGGTAAAGAACTTCCTTGTATTTTGCTAATTAGCCCAGAGTAATAGACGTTGTTGCCAGTCGCTAAAAAATATCATTCTAAGAAAAGGAATTCCCCCGAATTTGTCAAAAAATAAGTAATGAAAAATTTCGTGCTTTTTTCAATCGGTCCGAATTTGTAGTTGCGATAAAAATATAAAATGGTTCAAATATTTACAAAATATTTTTATTATCTATTGTTAAATTTTGCCGCCCCCACTACGCTACGCCATTGGTCCGATACACAAAAATTTCGGTTTAAATAGACAGTTTGGTCTCGTTTCGATTCAGAGGTGATCATGTAGCCCCTCTGATGAGGTCTGGGGAGACTAAAACGTACGTAAGGGGATGATTGATTATCTGAACTAAAATGAAACATAAGCTGTCTTTCATTGTCCCAGTTTTCTCAGATTGTGAGTACACGGAACCAACATTAGTTGGAATTTTTCCTAGACGAGTAGATGAAATGTGACTGCACATTGTAGAGTTCTTTTGGTCTTCTTTATTCGTCGTCTCCTTGCCTTATAAATTGTAAAAGGCAGAGATAAAGGAAGTACCTAGAAATTAGTTCCACGAGAGGTTTCAGATTAAAGGTTTCTACATATTATCATGCACTCATCGTTTCCGGCACGTAGCGTAGTCTCCGAAAAACCTGATTGTACAAAGATGTGTCTCGATACGATACGTTCCGGCGTCGGACGTCTGACGTCTGTGAACTGCTCATATTTAAAACCATTAAAATCAATATTTTTCGAAAACTAAACGATACGTGCTGGAAACGATGAGTGCCTGATAAAGCAAGAATCATATTATCATGCCCGCACCGTTCCGGCACGTAGCGTAGTCTCCGAAAAACCTGATTGTACAAAGATGTGTCTGATACGATACGTTCCGGAGAGTAACTGTCGTCGGACGTCTGACGTCTGTGAATTGCTCATATTTAAAACCATTAAAATCAATATTTTTCGAAAACTAAACGCTACGTGCTGGAAACGATGAGTGCATGATAAAGCAAGAATCATATTATCATGCCCGCACCGTTCCGGCACGTAGCGTAGTCTCCGAAAAACCTGATTTAACAAAGAAGTGTATGATATGATACGCTCCGGACAGTATGAATTGTTCATATTTAAAACAATTAAAAACAATATTTTTCGGAAACGAAACGGTACGTGCCGGCAGAGCCGGATTTAAGGCAGTGGGGGCCCCTGGGCAGAATTGGTGTGGGGCCCTACCTCCTACGCACTAAAAAAATTGTTTCTATAACTATGGTATACAACCAACTACAGGGTTTTTCCTTTTAAAAATAAAAAGAAATGTTGACCTAGGTACTTTTATAAATATATTTTTAAATAATAAAAAATATTAAGAACTGTATTTTGTTACTGTAAAAGATTAAAAATAAACACAATAAAATGTATGGTTAAAGTCCTGGTAATTTTTGAGATGTTTTAATTGAAAATTCCTTGATTATATCGGGCATGTGTAGTTGCTTTAAGAAGACATCGTGTTCAATGATCATTATAGGGAGATGATTCAAACGCTCTTGGCGCATCATAGACCGAAGTCGATTTTTAATTAATAATAACTTAAATTTTGAGAATGATCTTTCCACTCACTTAGTTAGCATCTGAAATAAATATAAAGAAAGTGTCATCTCAACGTTTGGAATCGCATCATTCACATTCTTCTCTTTTAACAGTCGGTACATTTGAAATGTATAACTTATATTTGATGAGCCGATTTCCTCTTTAAATGAATTGAAAAATTGTACATATTGTACCAGTCGACCACTAGAATTTCAACTTAATCATTGCTATAAGTTAAGCTTCAGTGAGTGAGCAGTGGAGTCAGTCGAATATTCTTAAAAGGAGAGTTTTAAGTAATTTAGAGAGGTTTAAGTAATTTAAGTGCCGCCACTACTGAATTAAGGTCAATAATTGGATCTTGGGGAATACGGATTGTGCTGTTTGTGATCTCTAAGATTTCATTCCAAACTATTGCGAATATTCCTTTTTCCAGTAAACACATTCGATTATACAAACTATTTGCATCGCTACGAGTTTTGAATTGTTGCTCATCGTCTTCTAAAATTTTGGATATTGCTCTTTTAATCTGATTATAACCGCTTTTAATAAGTGCTTTTGCGGCATCATTTCTAGATGATCATCTAGCACTAGTATTTACTCTTTTAGGAAAAGTAATATTTCTGCAACGGTCGGCGTTGCTTTTTCTTAAAGGCGCAGCTTTTAAACATCCGATTAACAAGTTGTATCACTATGTAGAGGAAGTGAAAATACATATAGTTCATATAGTTCTTCCAAGAAATCTAAGGATGCAGTGGCAGCAGGACAACCCTCACCTGCAGCTTTTGCAACAAAATTTGGAGAGTGGACGGCACACGGAATCCACGCGTTATCGTAGGACTGTCCCCTGCAGTTTTTCAAATCGGTATCATATTCTTACAAAAATCTCATTAGAGAATTAAATATATCTTCTGCTTATGACCGTGATTTGGCAAAAATATGAGAAACCTTTTAACATCAGTGAAACCTTCCATGTACCGAAATATCATAGTTAATCGATTCACAAAAATTATTATGTGTGAATAAGGTCATATGTTCTTTACAAGAACATGTTCAACAATATGTTCTTTAAAGACTACTGCGTCTCCTGGATCGGAAAATATTTCACTATTGTTATATCATAATTGTGCAGATAGTTTAGCGGCTCCAATGGCAGCTTTATTGGCCAAATCTTTGCAAACAAATTCAATACCAGCTTCATGGAAATCTGGTATAGTAACACCGATATATAAAAGTGGAAATAAACTCCTTTCGTCTAATTATCGCCCAGTAACAGTTCCACCAACATCAGTTAAAATAATGGAAAAATTAATAGCTAATAAATTAATATCCTTTTGGTTAGAGCATAATGTTATTCAAGTCTCTCAACACGGATTTCTGCCGAAGCGTTCTGTAACTAGCAACCTTCTTCACTCTCTTAATGAATGGACTTTATCTTTGGACCGATATGAACCGATTGACATTATTTATATAGATTTTTCCCGTGCATTTGATAAGGTACCCATACAAAAATTAATGCTGAAGCTAGAACATTACGGCGTGCGTGGTGAGTTGCTATTGTGGTTAGAAAACTTCCTCTCTGAAAGAACTTTTTCGGTCAAAGTGGAAAATGACTGCAGTGTTCCACGTGCGGTAGCCAGTGGTGTCCCTCAGGGATCAATATTAGGGCCTATTCTGTTTTTGTTGTACGTATCTGATTTAACGTGCGGATGGCAGTCAAAATCAGTTTCATATGCCGACGATATAAAGTTATATTACTGTCCCGATATTGTTAATACTCTTCAGAGTGACCTTAATCAGCTATCAGAATGGAGCATGAAATGGGCTATTCCATTAAATTCGCGTAAGTGCTGTGTTGTTCAATGTGGATATAATAATCCACATATAACATATTTTTTGGATGGAGTTCCTCTGAAATCGGTACAGGAAGTTAATGATTTGGGCGTTACGGTCAACCAAACGTTAAGTTGGTCTACTCAAACAGCAAAAGTAGTCGGTAAAGCTAACTCTGCTTTATACCTCATATCAAAAGCTTTTCCTAGAATGTCTCCAGACTTGTTTTTGAAACTCTATAAAAGTTATGTCAGACCTCACCTGGAATTTGCGGTATCTGTTTGGTCACCTCATTTACAAAGAGATATTAATTTATTAGAAGGAGTACAACGAAGAGCTACTAAGCTACCTTTTAATTATGCAAGATTAAGCTATGAAACTCGCTTAAGAAAGCTTAAGTTGTCTCCATTGACTCATAGAAGAGAGAGAGGTGATTTAATATCTACTTACAGAATTCTTAGGGGAGAATTTTGGGGAACATCGAATTTTTTTAATATCAGAGAAGATGCTAGACTACGAGGTCATCACTATAAATTAAAAAAGGAACCTTTTAAAACTACTGTAAGGCAAAACTTTTTGGTAAATCGAGTTTTTGATAAATGGAACAGTTTAAGTGATGACATTGTAGGGGCTATTAGCTTAAATAGTTTCAAAAACAGGTTTGATGAGAACTAACTGGACATTGTATGTGTAATGTTAGCAATTTTTGTTAAAATAGTTGTTGTAAAATATAAGGATATATTTTATGTTTTTTTTATGGGAAAAAAAATTTGTAATTTTTAGGTATACTTACTTTCTAGTTTTTGTATCTTTTTTAATTTGCTATTGTTGTAACAACTTTTATGAAAACCAATTCTTTTGAATATTTACTTTAATTTAATTTTTATTTTGTAAGAATTTGTTTTATGTTATATTATTTAGTTTAAGACCTACAATTATTTTTGTACTTTGAGCCATATAAGCTCTGCTTTGGCTCGATATTATTGTATAATAATAATAATAAAATAATAATGTGCTGATTTTTTTACGTTTGGGCTTTGTGGGGGCCGCAGCTGCCCAGCCTGCCCTCCCTTAAATCCGGCCCTGGTGCCGGGCATGATAATATGATTCGAGCTTTATATGTAGAAACCTTTACGGATCTGGGACTTCTCATTTATTTACAGTAAAATAGTTGGCTAAATATCCTTAACGAAAGTTGTATATTATGTATTTGGATTAAATGATATCGATCAGTAAGGCAAACACATTATAAAGGCAAATATAGATAAAATACTGTTGTATTTATTTGTTTTACGATAGATAAAAGATTTTGTTAGCGGATAAATAAATTAAACATTAAAACTATCTGCTTTTAAGGGCGTAGGCGCAAAATATCGCGCCAATGTGTTTTAAATGCACTCATTTTTGTCGAATCCTGAAAAAACTAATAAGTATTTTTGAAAAATTTAAACGCAGAATCAAATACACACAACGGCAAAATTAGCCGAACACCTTTAAAATGGGACATGTTTGATGTCTCGAATTTCCTAAACCAGTGGTCCGATTTGAGTGATTCTTTTAGTATGTTATAGCCTTATTATTTAAGAATATCGTTGTAATAATATTGTTGCTAGACAGGTAAATATCATTTTATACCGGGTGTACCAATCATACTGTGTTTTTTTCTTAAAGTTTGGAACACCCTGTGGAATATTCTAGTATATGTAAAATATTAAAATTAAAACTCAATTGTAGACTTAGGCTTGATTAACATTCTACTTTTTGATTCATTTACTTACGTTGGATAATAAAAAAGTTATGTGCGTTAACAGCTATCCATGTTTTTCATCAATAAATCCTCAGAGTAGGGAAGGAAAGTATGCTAAATTTGCAGTTACTCGAGCGTTATGGGGACCAATTGGCTTGTGAAGAGTATGTGCTAAAACCAGAAAAAGGTTAAGTAAAGTTTTCCATAAAGTGGGTGACTTTTAATTTTTTAATTTAATTTTCCATTTGAAACAATCGTTTTGTTCCGATTATAGCGCTATCTATTCATAATTCGAAAAATGTGTCGAATAAAACTTGCTTATTTTTACGTAAAGAATCCAAATCTGCAATAAAAATTGGGGGCTCCTATTTAAGATTTTAAATTAAATCCTTCAACCACCTCAGTGGGGGCTTGTGTTTGGTGCCATTCGATAGATTTTTCAAAAATATTGAATAGGTACGTGTACTTTGCAGTTTTTCGATCTGATGTTCATTTCGCGAAATATCGCAGGGTTCGTATTTAAAATTTTTAATTTACCCCTCACCCCTTTCCGTGGGGGTTCGTTTTTATTATCATTCGATAGACTTTTGAAATATTTTGAACACGTATTTTTTAGTTTTTTCGATCTGACGTTCATTTCGCGAAATATTCGCTTTTTTTGTGAAACTTTGTGACTCGCTCATTTTCTTACGTCCCGCGCTCAAATCGTCAGATTTTTTAAATATACACTATTTTGCATGTACTTAACTTACCTTATCTTAATCTGACGATTTCGAGTTTTTCTAAAAATATATTTTTTTTCCTTCCCCCCTTAATGAATTCCCCAATGACACCAAACACGACCCCCCACGGATGTGGGGTGGGGGGTTACTTAAAACTCTTAAATAGGAGCCCCCAATTTTTATTACAGATTTGGATCTTGACGTAAAAATAAGCAACTTTTATTCGCAACATTTTTTCCAATTATGGATAGATGAAGCTATAATCGGAAAAAACAATTGGTGGAAATGGAAAATTAAATTAAAAAATGGAAAGTCCCACACTTTATGGAAAACTTAACTTTTTTTGGTTTTAGCACCCAATATAGCACTTCACAATCCAATAGGTCCCAATAACGCTTGAGTAACTGCAAATTTAGCATACTTTCCTCCCCTACTATGAGGATTTATTGATGAAAAACATGGCTAGTTGTTAAAGCACATAACTTTTTTATTTTCCAACATAAGCAAATGAATCAAAAAAGAAAATGTTAAGAAAGTCTAAGGCTATAATTGAGTTTTAATTTCAATATTTTATATATGCTAGAATATTACACAGGATGTTCTTTAAGAAAAAAAACACAGTATGATTGTTACACCCGGTATAAAATGACATTTACCTGTCTAGCAACAATATTATTACACCGATATCACAGCATAATAAACGAAAACGTTTTCTATGCTGTGCCGATATTCTTAAATAATAAGGCTATAACATATTAAAAGAATCACTCATATCGGACAACAGGTTTAGGAAATTCGAGACCACAAACATGTCCCATTTTTAAGATGTTCGGCTAATTTTGCCGGTGTGTGTATTACATTATTACCGTGGGTCGAAAGTCCCTTAGAATAACCAAAGCGTTTCTTTTGAATGAGATATTTAAAATTAAAAATCACACTAAATTTTCTTTTTTTTTTCACCGCTGTAACTTATTAAAATAAACACTATAGAAGTCTTCAGGGACTTTCGGCCCTACGTAATAATGTAGTCTTTCATTAGTTTAAATTTTTCAAAAATACTTATTAGTTTTCTCAGGATTCGAAAAAAAAAAATAAAGCGTTTAAAACACATTGGCGCGAAGTTTTGCGCCTACGCCCTTAAAAGTCAAAATGGGTGGAAATTTACAGTGCATAAAATGCATCCAAAAGTTTATGAGATTTTTGGGGAATTTGAGTTTATGAGAATTTTATGAAAACAAGTCAAAATCAGTAGATTAAGGACTAGATTTTGTTACTCGGGGGTTTTTCGGGTCGCTGAATACGAATTCAGCATTAGAACCGACGCCATGAGTACCTTGTGGCCAGAGTTATGGCTAAGGTCTGTCATCTTCTTAGAGTTTTGAGGGTTTTCTGCAATAAATTGATGCGCATATAGATTATTCGGGGGTTTTGGTACTGCTGAACACGAATGTGACATTAGAATCGGCCCTCGGAGCACCTAGCGCCCAGGGTGACTGATATACATGTCATCTTCTGGAATTTCCAGGCTCTCCGACACTAAATTAATGCAAACAGAACACTCGTTGGCTTTTGGGATTGCAAATACCCCCCAGTAACAAAACCGGGCCTATAATGCACTGATTTTGACATGTTTATGCACTTTTGAATACATTTTATTCACTGTAAATGTAATTATGCATTTCCACCCATTTTTCCATTGCAGACTTTTTTCCTGACGTCATCTCGAACACAATAGAAAAAATGCATCGATAAGTTGATTGATTCCGGTGTTTTTTGGTCTAAATGCCCTAGTCCAGGGGTCACCAATTATGTTGCCTGAGGATCCGTTTCGCAAACCTATGACACTTGCGGGGTCCGGATTGAATGCTACCTGTATCTGGTTGTTCTGATTCGGTTTATTTACGGATTCTTGTTAAAAAATATCCCCTTTAAACAAATCAGAAGGGTGCCGGGCGAAATTGTTGGACAGAAATTGTTTATAATTTTTTTTACCAAATTCAAAACCTCACCTTTTTTGCCCCCGAAAATATGTTTTTAACATTTTTGGGGTCATCGTAAACAAAAAATATGTCAAAAGTCGATAGATTTCGAGTTTTAAGCGATTTAAAATCTGAAAAATGCGAAAATAAGCATTTTCGAAGCTTGAAAACTCATGTGTAAATTATTATTTTTGAGGTCGTCAAGTACCTAAATTGAAGTTTAAACATTCAATTTCAAGATTCTGATGAGTAATCGGGGCTTATTTCAATTTTAATTGTTAATTATGCGCGTCCACCCGACCCTTAAGCCGCCGTGGCGGCGCGTCGCACTATATGGTGCATATCGCATCATATGATTGGCGGATTTAATTAGCACATTGGCAATAATTAACTGAATAAATAAATAAATTATTAAAAAAAACCATATTAATAATATATTATAAAATTTTAATAAAGTTTCGCATAAATACGTATATAATATAATCTCGCATAAGTACGTATATGTTTGCGCGTCTCTGTCGCACCTATACACATAAAGTGCGACGCGCGAAGATTAACAATTAAGGTGATGCAGTAGCGATCAACATGTAGCAAAAACGCGTTCCAAGATTACGGCTGTAATTTTAAATATTTTTTCGAGATATTTGGCACACGTATTCGTAATATAATAAAGAATGGCGATACAGAGCTCAATTTGAAAAATATATTAATATGTGGAATTTACTCTGTAATTAAATACAATATTAAAAAAACGAGCCTGTACCGCCATTAAGAAGAACAAAAAATACACTTTCTTCAAATAAACTTTTTTATCCGATGCCTAGATTTTGTGTCATTTTGGAACTACTCAAATTTTTTATTTCATTAGTAGTTCCAAAATGACACAAAATCTAGGCATCGGATAAAAAGTTTATTTGAAGAAAGTGTACTTTTTTGTTCTTCTTAATGGCAGTACAGGCTCGTTTTTTTAATATTGTAATTAATTACAGAGTAATTTCCACATATTAATCTATTTTTCAAATTGGGCTCTGTACCGCCATTCTTTATTATATTAAGAATACGTGTGCCAAATATCTCGAAAAAATATTCAAAATTACAGCCGCAATCTTGGAATGCGTTTTCGCTACCTGTTGATCGCTACTGTTTCCTCTTAAAAAACAACGGTCTACATTGAAATAAGCTCCGATTTAGGCACTTGTCAACCTGAACACTAATAATTTACACATGAAGTTTCAAGCCTCGAAAATGCGTATGCGTATTTTCGCATTTTTCAGTTTTTAAATCGCTTATAACTCGAAAACTATCAACATTTGAGAAAAATAACAAGAGACCATTTTAGTTTACAATTACCCAAAAAACTTAAAAATACATTTTTTGGAGCAAAAGGTAATTTTGAATTTGTTTAAAAAAATTGTTTACTGTGTAAAAAATGTACCTACAACCTGTCTGAAGTTTGGAATGAGTTTAGTGCAACTGATTCTCATTAGGGAGTTGAGATATTCATCTGTTAGCTGAGATGTGTACCGATTTTTAATCAAGTTCATTATTGAAAAAGCTGCATCGCACACATAAGTTGAGCCAAACATAGTACATACACAATTTCATGGCCAAACATTTTAAAAATTGCAAAACACTAAATATTCTGAATTTAATCGCGGTCCGCACAAAACTAGCCTACGGTCCGGATGCGGACCGCGGTGCGCCAATTGGTGACCCCTGTCCTAGTCTATCATTATTATCAATTCATATAGAGTCTGCTTTGATTTGATTATTGTTATATTTATTACCAAAGTTAGTAAAATTATGTTATTCAATCAACACCAAACTACCTGGTTTTAAATTAATCTTAATTACCATATGAAACCACTAAAGGTGACTTGTTTACAGTAAAATCATAAATTATTCATAAAATTGTGAAATGTGTTTTGATATACAGACGAGAGCAAAATAAAAACTTGTGTGATTATTTCTGAGTATTTCCTAAATTTTTTGTTGTTTGTTTATTATGAGTATAATATGAATCCATCAAAAAATTCTAATTAGGGTTAGTTAAATTAAATAAATATGATGTTCAACACAACAAAAAGCAAATGTTATGTTTATATGGAATTAAGTCGCAATTGACTGTAATGAAAATTACTACTACTACTAGTGTACTCAGCACTAGCTACAACACAACAAAAAAGGTCTTTTGTAATTTCTCTCGTAACTTGATCGTTTTCGAGTAATAAACAATTTAAAACTGAAAAAAGAACGAAAGATGACGATTTTCATGGGTCAAAAATATAAGTAAAAAATATTATTTTTGTAATCATCAAGTAACTAAATTCAAGTTTAAATCTTCTTCTATCAGGTCCCGATAAGAATTTTTCACATGTTTTATTCTAAAATATATTTTTTTAATTGTTAATGAGGAAAGTCTCTCATGGGAAGACGGGCTTTAAAATGAAATAAGTCCAAAATACTTCTCAAGAACTGACAGTTTTGAACTTGAATTTAGGTACTTCGTAATTTCAAAAATGATATTTTTTACGCCTGTTTTTGAGCCTTGAAACTCGCCATCTTTTATTCTTTTTTCAGTTTTAAATTGTTTATAATTCAAAAACGATCAACTTAAAGAGAAAAATTACGAAAGACCTTTTTTGTTTAGAATGATACAAAAATTCTAAAATAATATCTGCCGGGCCGAATTTTTTTTTTTAATTTATAAAAAAAGTCATTTTTTTATTAATAATTAACTATAGTCAGAACAAAATTAGATCGGGCACCCCTTGTTTTTTTTTATAATTGTTCACATACTAAATTATATACCTATCCAATAATTTTTATCCATTAAACAGATCGGTGTAGATCGACCTTAAATCATATCTTAAATCTTAGACTATATACATCCATTTGATACAATGGAATAACGGAGAAACATCTTATCAAAGGAGACAAATATTACTTGAATGGTTAAATCTAATTTATTCTAATCATACTTACGATATCTTCTCGATCTTTTGGACTTTTGGCGCCAATTTTAAGTGCAGCTGCGACAGCCATAGCTTCATCCACTCTTAGATTAGCATGTAGTTGGTTATCCTGCATAATATATGCCGATAATTTTCGGAATTGACTAAGATCTCTATCACTGCCGTTCATTAACACATGGCCTTTTACCCCTATGGTTCTGTAACAAAAATATATATTATTAGTACGTAATAACAAGTAAAATAGTGCAGTCAGTTGTTAAAAATTGAATCGGAACAATAATTTCTGTAATACCTAAACCTGTATTGATTTCACATTCACAAAATACTAAGCGTAATTCTACGATTGTTAGGCTTTTCTCAATACAACTTTTCCTGAGAGGATAATATCGACCAACAAAAGATTATATCGACTTATTAACTACCTACTACTACTCTCTCTCTCTCTCTTGTAATATGTATATAATATATACCTACGGGGGTCCGGGGTCCTACAGCCTCTGCTGCATCCCGCTTTTCGATCTCCACCTTTTTCGGTCGGTCCATTATTCCTCATTTATAGCATTGGTCCATAAATATAAATACGTAGGGCATGAAATCCAAATTGCCAGGGACAATCAAACTGCCGAATTACAAAGAAGTATTTAATTATTATTAATTAAATTATTATTAATACAATTACTAAGAATCACCTTAGCATGGGCCGCATATGGAGCTCTATCAGACATCTTCAAGAGGAACTTGCCAAATTATTTGAAAAAGAAGACTTTCGACCAATGTGTGCTTCCAGTCATGACTTACGGCGCCGAAACATTATTATTAACCCAGGCCACAGCAACCAAACTTAAAGTGGCCCAAAGAAGAATGGAACGGTCACTACTTGGACTGACTCTTAGAGACAGGGTTAGAAACCAAGAAATCAGAAGAAGGACGGGCGTCACAAATGTCATAGAGCGAGTAGCATGGCTGGAGTGGAATTGGGCGGGTCATATAGCCAGAATGAAGGACGGGAGGTGGACCCAAAAAATTACAGTGTGGAGATCAAGAGCAGACAGAAGAAGTAGAGGTAGACCACCTACACGATGGACAGACGACGTCAAAAGGATTGCTGGGAATTGGTTACAGCAAGCCCAAGACCGACAAAACTGGAAGAAATTAGGGAAGGCCTATGTTCAACTTTGGATGCAGAAGGCTGGATGATGATGATGGCTCTATCTCTAATTATTCCTCTGATCGCTTCTCTCCATTCCAGTACTGGTCTTCCCCTCCCTATTCTATTCCATGGAATATAGTTTAACCCTGTTTTGGCCATCGTTCATCACACATTCGCATTACATGCCCGTACCATAAATGCTGTTTGGATTCTATTGTATCTACGGTATTGTAACTCCTTCCTGTTCTTCTTCTTATATTCATTTGGGATGCGATCAAGTCTGGATATGCGACACGCTCTTATTAGGTAGTCAATTTCTACTACTTCCAGTTTTTTCTTCTCGTTCAGTCATTTACCAACATCCGTACGTCAAAATTGGTTCTACAACCGAGTTGTAGACTGTGATTTTGGTTTGTAAACTAATTTTAGGAGACCAAAGTAACGGGTTTAGTGTTTGTACCACATTTCGGCCCGATTGTCTTTTCTGCTGGATGTCTCGTTTCAATTTTACTTCCCTTGACTGTCCCTAAAATACTTATAGGTATTTAAATTCTTCGCATTTTTTTGTTGTGGGTCTCTTTCTTCGTTCTTTATTCTAAGATATTCTGCTTTGTTTATATTGATTGTGAGTCCCCAATTTTCGTATTCTTCGGTTAACTTTGGAATTATATAATCCATGCCTTCCTCATCTTTTGCCATAATCACTTGATCGTCTGCGAAGAAAATATTTGTTATGTCCGTTGTTTCCATGCTCTATTCCCATTTCTGTGCATTTTCTCCTCGAGTTGTTTAATGCTTCCTGCGAATATGGATTTTGAATAGAGTTGGGGACAAAGAACATCCTTGTCTTAAGCCTTTTGTGACAGGATATGCGTCTGAAATTTTATTTCCCATTTTAACGACACTTTTTTCATTTATGTACATGTTCGATATAGCGTTGATGTATAATGTGCATTACTTAGTGCCTTCGTCAATATTTCAAACAATCTTTTTAAGGGTACTGTATCATAGGCCTTCTCTGTCAACGAACACTAAATGAGTCGTAACTTACTGGCTGTCCTTTTCTCTATAATTTGTTGAAGTACAAATATATTAACAACACAAGATCTGCCAGCACGGAATTCACTCTGATCTTCTATTTGCTCATATTGGGTTTCGATTCGTTCTTTTATGAATCGACCGTACAACCTCCCCAGTGAGCTAATGAACTATCTTTCAATAAAGTCGTCCCATGAATGCAACTCATAAATATTGGCTATATCACTTTAAAGTCTTCTACTTTAAAATGTATAATATATGTCTGAATTGCCGATATGAATGAGTCAGATTAAATTAAATTATTAGAAGATTTTTTTTTACTAAGCAACAACATCATTCTCTTTGCCTTATGTCCTCTTTTGTCCTATGCGGGGTCGGCTTCTTTAATCGCATTTCTCCACACAATTCTATCTTGGATCATATCAATGTTAATCGCCTTTACCAACATGTCCTGCCTTATCGTCCCCCCAGGCCTTCTTTGGTCTTCCTCTCCTACTCCTTCCAGGAATCTGCACTTCAGCTATTCTTCGTGTTGGGTGATTAACGTCTCGACGTTGAACATGACCAAACCATCTTAACCTATGCTCTCTCATTTTGGCATCAATTGGTGCAATTGGCCACACCTAGACTTCCCCTAATATACTCATTTCTAATTTTATCCTTCTTTGTCACTCCACTCATCCATCTAAGCATTCTCATTTCCGCCACATGCATTCGTTGTTCCTCTTTCTTTTTCACTGCCCAACATTCAGTTCCGTACATCATAGCCGGTCTTATGGCTGTTTTATAGAATTTTCCCTTCAGCTTCATTTGAATTTTTCTGTCACACAACACACCACTCGCTTCTTTCCACTTCATCCATCCAGCCCTAATTCTACTGCATGCATCTCCATTTATTTCTCCATTAGTCTGTAATACCGATCCTAGGTACTTAAAACTACTGTTTTTCACAATCATTTCACCATCCAAAGATACCATTGTATTTGTAGTAACTCCATCTTTAAATGAACATTCCAAATACTCTGTTTTTGTCCTACTAAGTTTTAAACCTTTTTCCTCCAGAGCTTGTCCCCACTGTTCCAGTTTTTGTTCTAAGTCTCTTTCACTATTTCCTACTAATACGACATCATCGGCATACACTAAGCACCATGGAATGTTACCCTGTAGTTTCGCTGTTATCTGGTCCAAAATTAATGAGAATAAATAAGGACTAAGCACCGAGCCTTGGTGCAATCCTACTTTCACCTGAAATTTATCCGTCTCTCCCACACCTGTCCTAACACTAGTCGTTACTCCCTCATACATATCTCTCACAATCTTTACATATTCGCCAGGGACTCCTTTCTTATTGAGTGCCCACCACAGAATCTCTCGAGGAACTCTATCGTATGCTATCTCAAGATCAATGAATACCATATGAGCGTTGGTCTCTTTATTCCTGTATTTTTCCATCAGTTGCCTTACAATGAAAATTGCATCTTTTGTTGATCTGCCCTGGATAAAGCCAAATTGATTATCGGATATTTCGGTTTCTTCACGTATCCGTCTATCAATTACTCTCTCCCATATTTTCATGGTGTGGCTAAGTAGTTTTATAGCCCTGTAGTTTGTACATTGTTGTATGTCTTCCTTGTTTTTGTAGACAGGTACTAATATACTGCTTCTCCATTCGACTGGCATTTGTCCAACTTCCATAATTCTATTAAATAGACCTGCTAGCCAACTTATCCTTGTCTCTCCCAATGCTCTCCATACTTCCCCAGGAATATTATCTGGTCCGACTGCTTTTCCTTTCTTTATTTTTTGAAGCGCTTGCGCCACTTCCCCGTTTATTATTCTGGTAACCATTGCTGTTACTGTCTCCGTTAACTCCACAGGCTGTCTGTCAAATTCTTCATTTAATAAACTGTCAACAGTTTGTTGTTATCAACAACATTTTTGTTTAATTTATTAATATTTTATATTTTGATAACGACGTCCGAGGTGGAAGTCGAAACTTCAATAAAATCATTTTCAAGTTAAATTGTGGCTTATTTCTCAAGTAGAATAGTAAACTATAATTATTTTCTTAATAATTTTGTTTTAACTAGAACTGTGGATTTTGTTAGTGGAGTGATAATGCTATCCTGATTACGAGAAAGTGGTTTTATACCTCAACCCTGCCAATCAAGATGGCTGTTATGTTATGCTTGGTTAAAATACAAAATATATCAAGTCAAATTTACAAAAGCAGTATTACCGAATAATACATAACATTTATCTTTTAAACTTGCTTTTATTGTCCGCGTAGTAGACTTTCACTAAAAATCATGATATCTTTGCAACCGTAAAGTAAAAGTTAAAAACGAACGAGTAAAAAAGTAAGAGTAGCAATTATGAAATAAAAACAGTTTGTAATTACTTCGGATTAAATATATATTTATAATAATGGTTTATTAAAGATAACTACCAAATTAAATAATTTAATAAAATATTTTTTCTACAACCTTGTTAAAAATGCAATTTTTAGCACTCCATAGGAGCGTTAAAAATGCTACAAATTGTCAAATTGTGAAACGTCAAAATATTTATATTTCATTTATTAACATTATTAACATATTAACATTTATTAACATTAACATATTAATAGTACAACTTGCGCAATTTGAAAAAGGTGGTTTAAAAGGTTTTTTAAAATTTAATTTAAACTGTATTATTGCATTTTTAACACGTTTGTAGAAAAAAACTATTAAAATTTGTTAGAATATACAACAATAAAAGTAAGATGTTATTCTATAGTTGTTATGATTTACGTATTGACAGTATACGCTGTGAGCTTCGCTGGTGTCGCTCCTAGCGGACTACTAATTCAACTTTCACCGGTAATTTTTAAATTTATTATTTAATTGTTATCGCTTAATATTTACAACGCAAAAAAGTAATTAAATTGTAATCGATTTTTTTAAGATTTTGCCAATCATTTTGACGTTCTATTGACAAAATATGAATTTCTTACTTCGGATACTTTCACAATTATCGTGTAGATGGCGCTAAGATTTAGATTAATAGATTAATAGAACATTAAAAAAACTTAAATTCAGTATTTAAAACGTAAGTATATTTAAGGTAAAAATATATACCACAGTTTTGACCAACTAATATTTTTTACAATTAATGTTTTTAATTTTAATTTTAAATTAATCACTTTGACATTTATGTCAAATTTCCGGTAAAGGTTTACAGACTTGTCACTACTGGCGCTCGCGAATTTGTAAATATCCCCTCTACGTACGAGCTCACAGCGTATAGGCAGTTTTGATGTAATGTCAAGAAAAATATAAAAATGGAATGTCAGTCAAGTTAAAGTAAAAGTTTTTGTAGATACTGTCCTGTAATTGAGAATGAATAAATTATAATTGTTGATATATTATGACGTTTGTAGAAAAAATATTGTATGATATACGTGTTAAAAAGTACATTTTTCAGGCACTCATGTAAATTGCAGAATTCGCTTCGCTCATTCTGCAAACTTTCACATGCGTGTCTTAAAATTGTACTTTTAACACTTATATCATAAATAACTATTTTCTACAACCGTGTTAAAAATGCAATTTTTAGCACTCCATACGAGCATTAAAAATGCTACTTTAAGGTACTAGTGCTTTAAAATTTTTATGGCACTGCAGTTCGTATTGACCGTATAGGCAATTTTGATGTAATGTTAAAAAAATATAAAAATGGAATGTCAGTCAAGTTCAAGTAAAAGTTTTTGTAGATATTGTCCTGTAATTACACTTGTAGAAAAAATATTGTATGATATGCGTGTTAAAAAGTACATTTTTAAGGCACTCATGTGAATTGCAGAACTCGCTTCGCTCATTCTGCAAACTTTCACATGCGTGCCTTAAACGTGTACTTTCAACATTAATATCATAAATAACTATTAACAGCAACTATTTACAAAAATAAAATCATAGGACGCCTACATAAATAGACCGGACATTTAACAAAAAACACCGGAATAAATTTATTTTTAAATACAGCACCTAGAGATTAAGGGCCAATTTCTCATATCGAGTTCAACTTCAGTTTAACCTGAACTTCTAGTAAATGTCAGTTTAAAGTCAAAATCGTCTTTCTCAATTCGCACGTTCAACCGATGGCAGTTTAAACTTGAACGATGCTTGAACGGTGGAATTCGGCCGTTCAAAGATTTCAGAACTCAGTTCAGATGATTTCATGGACTACGCATGCGTTGTATTAACACGAAACGCTGTCATAATATAAATATATCCTATTTTATTATATTAAGCCTAACAATAAACGATAACATTATTTTTGTTTTTATAATATTTATTTATAATTATTAAAATGACTATTTGACTATAAATACTTAAATTTAACTTTATTCAAGAACAGCATAAAAAAGGTAGTTCAAAATGGCGACAGTTTTTTACCTTTTGCCATCTATTGGCATTTCTCGAAAGCTGTAGTAAGAGCACTGACATGAACGTGCAATGAGAAATGCATTCCAAACAAAACCGGAGATCACCTGTGAACCTGGTTCAACTGAACCATAGATTAACGCAGGTATGAGAAATCGACCCTTACAACTGTTACATTGTGATCAGGATGACGCCAGGAAAAAAGTCTAAAATAAAGAAATGGATGGAAATTCATAATTGCATTTACAATGCATAAAATGCATTTAAAAGTGCATAAACATGTCAAAATCAGTAGATTAAGGGCCAGATTCTGTTATTCTGGGATTCCCTGAACAAGAATACGCAATCAGAACCGACCCCCCAAAGCACGTGGTTCCCAGGGTTACTGCTAAGGCACGTCATCTAGAGGGTCGAGGGCTATCGGCACTAAATTGATGCAAACAGATTAATTGGAGGTTTTTGGAGCCGCTGAACACGAATTCGCTATCAGAACCGACCCTCAGTGTACCTGGTGCTCAATATCACTGCTAAGGCACGTCATCTTCTTGAGTTTAGAGGGTTTTCGGCACTCAATTGATGCAAACAGATTACTCGGAGGTTTTTGGGATCGACGAACACAGATACGTCATCAGAACTGAACCCCGGAGCACCTGGTGCTCAGGGTCACTGCTGAGGCACGTCATCTTCTGGAGTTTCGAGGTTTTTGGCACTAAATTGATGCAAACAGATTACTCCTGGGATTTTTGGGGTCGCTTACCACGAATACATTATCAGAACCCTAAGGCCACTATTATACTAGGCAACTGGTGAGGCCACCAAGTTGCTCCACCAGTGACTCATTACGTCACGGAGCATTTAAGTAAATGAGACCTATTAGACTACGGTAACTGGTTGCGCCACCAGTTGCCCATATCGGCTACCAGTTGCCCATAATATTTTGTGTGCTTTAATTTGGTGGAGCCACTAGTTGCGCCACCAGTTGCGCCACTAGTTGCGTCACCAGTTACCTAGTCTAATAATGGCCTAAGCTGTTAACAACTCAATAAACTTGTGCATTTCCTTCAGAGTGTCGTTACTTAATTCTCCAACGAACACACATCATTTTATACAGAATAAAAGTTAGATACGTTACAGTGGCAAAAAATACAGAACAGAAGCTGACAGCTGGCGTACCGAAAGGTTCCGTATTAGGTCCAACACTCTGGAATATATTGTATAACGGGGTACTAGAAATTGACTATGGCAGAGATACTCTAACTATCGCCTACGCAGATGACTTGGTGATAACTGACATGAACCGGGATATCGAAGACAAAGTAAACACATGCTGCAGAAACGTCAATAGCTGGATGGCTAGACACGATCTGGAACTAGCCGGAAACAAAACGGAAGGGGTCATATTGAAATGACCACGACACAGTTCCCGAGCTGACTTTTCAAATTGGTAGTACAACAATACCGCATACAAACTGTGCAAAATACCTAGGCATGTACATCGACACAGGCCTAATATTTGCGAAACATGTGACAAATGTAGTCCAGAGGACAAAAGTAAGAACGGCAGTCCTACAAAGGATCATGCTGAATATAGGAGGCCCAAGCAACTAAAAACGAAGAACGTACCTGCAAGTGGCACAATGGACTCTTTTATATGGAACCCCCATTTGGGCAGATGTACTAAAGTATCAAAAATAAAGGCATATGATAATTAGAGCCCAGCATTGAGCATTGTATCTTTAAAACTAAGAGAGATATCCCCTGACAACTTGGATATGTGTCGCCATGGAAAGCAGAGAGAATTTTGAATTCCTCATAGACCAAATAACAGAACTCATGTAGAGAGTGCATGATAGAGAACGAAACTGAGACAGGATGAGAGAGATCTGGATCAATCCACATTTTTTTTTTGGTGATTATAGGTTGATATTACCGATATTGATATCTTAGGAGCCACCTCTTTTTCTTAGCTCCACATGCCGATCACAGACACGAATAACATTTAAACTCCATTGTTATTTTTCATTTATTTCTTTCCCCGGTTCCTTAGAGAAGCCGCACACCAAAGAAACATGAAACGAAAAACATGAAACATGAAACGAAAAACATGTTTCATGAAAAGAAAACACTTCTAAACAAATCTCAAAGTCCGCCTACCAATGAAACGAGTGTGATTCATGCTCATGACACATTTTTATTTTCGGAGAGTTTCATAAATGGCCGGATATATATTTGTTTAGCACTGGTTTATTTCCATGAAACTTAATTTACGTTTCATGTTTCTTTGATGTGCGGCCTGCCTTACCGGTCCTAGGTGAGAACCGACAACTTTTACGACCGATCTAGACTGCGCCAGGCACTCCGAAGTCTCGTTCGCTAACTGAACACGTACGGGGGTGTCTTGACGAACATGGGTGGTTTTAGTTGGTAGGCAGGGTAACAGAAAGGCATCCGCTTGCAGGATCTCCCTACCGGGGGGGGGGGGGGAATAAACTCGGATGTTTTCCTCTACTCTGAATCCAACACACGTCGAGTATGGTACAATCCGACAAGCCAGCGCTGGCGCGTGACCTTGAGTGAAAATACACAGCGACAAATGCAGAATACGAGAAGGTCAGCCGCCACTTCTCCCTTGTCGCTCTGTACGGTGTTTCCACCCACATAAAAAAGGTGCTCCGAGAATCGATCATATTCGTGTTCAGCAACGCCAAAAGCCCTCAAGTAATGTGTTTGCGTCAATTTACTGCCGAAATCCCTATAAACGTCAGAAGATCACGTTCCTCAGCAGTGAGCCTGTGCTCCAGGTGCAGCGGTGTCGGTTCTGATGGTGTATTCGTGATCAGCGACCCCAAAAACTTCCTAGTAGTCTGTTTGCATCAACTTAGTGCCGAAAACTTTAGAAAATCCAGAAGATTTGCCTTAGCAGTGACCCTGGGCCCCACGACCTCGATTTTTGACCGAGGTACCAGTGCTTCGGGGTCGGTTCTGATGGCGTATGTATGTTCAGCGACCCCAAGAATCCACGAGTAACAAAATCTGGCTCTTAATATACTGATTTTGACATGTTTATACACTTTTGGATGCATCCATGTAAAAGCTTTTGAATATTGCATTTTCATCGAGTTCTGAGCTATTCTGAAAATTTCAGATGTCTAGCTAGTCGGGAAGTATGTTTAAAATCGATTACAAGGTTTTTCCCGAGCAAAGTGACCAAATACAAGTGAAGTATATAAAAACGTTTTAAATACGCTGGGGTGAAACGTGTGAAGCTCTTGCTCGAAGAATTCTAATTTATTGACTACTTCACAGTGACTGCGACTGCTCTTTTAAGTTCTGCGCTTTTTAAACATCAATTTAAATATACAGGGTGATTCACGTAAGTCTAGCATTATAATGATTGTTTATTGTAATGAAATACCCTGTATATTTTTATGTTTTTAAAAGCTCCTTAACTCGATCTCAAAAAACTGTAATATTACATAATATAATTTACGTCAAGACATTAAATAAAAACCCAATATATTGATCATTAGAGAGATATCGAAACCCTAAGTTAAAAGTTCCTTTATTACAGGATCTTTTAATAAAGGACAAATACAGGATTTGTCTAATGAGAGTTATCGGAAACGCAGTTTTAAGGAATCTCTTATTTTGACAAATGACACATTAAATATTTTTGTAAATATAAAAATAACTTATAAAATTCTATTTGTTGATAAAAACATAAATATAAGTGAAGTTAGACGCCTTTCTTTTCTTGTTTCTTCACATAATTTAACAAATTTGTCACATTTTTGACACTTTACGTCAAAATAAAGGATCATTTATTAAAAGATTTTTGTCCTGTATTTTTCCTTAAATACGGGCGGCCTGTATTTTATTACAGGACAAAAATAAAGGACGCGATACTGCGCTTGCGTATATGTCAAAATAAAGGATCTTTTATTAAAGGACGATGTTAAATAGGGTTTCGATATCTCTCTATTAGTTTAGAAAATGTTTGTATTTAGTAGTGGTTTCCACACTGCAAAATTTTGTCCTGTATTATTCATAATAGACCCTACATGATATAGTTAGCTGAGATCAGGTTGTTAAGCAGCTTTTAAAAATATACAGGGTGTTCCATTAAAAATGAAGATCACGGACTATGCTAGACTTTCGTGAAAATCATACGGTACATTTAAATTTATGTTCAAAAAGCGCACATTTATATTTAAAAATTGATGGGCCTTAACGTTTTTACCATTTTTAAAACAAGGACACAAACAATTTTATTCCAGAATTGGTTTCTACTTACACTGTATATTAATTACCATGTCATTGTGTTTTGTTCGACGTACATTGGACTCTGTCTTAGGTATACTAACCAGTTATGTTCAATACCAAGTTAATGCTCCAACATTAATTCTTAATAATGTCATTTTTTTGCTAAACATGAAGGTTTTCTCACATTTAAATGTAAGCAATTAGTTTTAGCTAACTTAAACCTTTTTTTTATTAACGTGGTCTCACACGTTTTAATTAATATTATGTATGTGCTTATATTGTATAATTAAAAAAAAATAGGATAGTTACAGTACAAAATATTAGTTTTTCTACGACCGGTTAATAATATGCTCATTATTCACTATATTGAATAGATAATAACACCCATTACTTTACCCATGAGTAATAGTTCATTACTCACGGGCTGAAGTTACTCACGGCTCATTACTCACGGGTTGAAGTTAGATTCAAGTGGTACATGGCACTTTTAATATACTTATTATTAGAAAATAAAATTACTTAAACTTGTTTATTTCATAAAATAATCATTGTAATTTATATCAACAATTAACTTCGAAAAATGTTTAAAGGATTTTTAACTGTAACAATGGGTTAGTATATTTTTTACGTTTAAATTTCAACATTTGACATTTTAAGATTGACGTTATTAAAAGGTAAACATAAACATTTGGGTACTAATTCCGTAAAAGGGTTTAAGGATGTGAAATTTATATCAATGAATTCTGTTTCACTTACTGTTGATTGTACAATAGATTTTTATTGGGAGCAAACGTTCTTTTCATGTAATTGCCTTAAAATATGCCTTATTTTTAAAAGCCACCGCCATTATATCTATACCATGACACTAATGACAACTACTGTTTCATAAACTCAAGAAGGGTAATTCTAACAGTGTTGGCATAGTTATATAAAATATGTTTTCCTATGAAAAATAAAATCTTTCAATTTTAAATAATGTTAGTACCTAGTTGGAAATTATATTTGTCAACTAATCCAAATAAAAAAAGGTCGTAGAAAAAGTATAGTATTCTACTCGCATGAAATGGCTATTACTCACTCTGATAAATTACGACACTCGCCTACGGCTCGTGTCGCAAACTTCATCATCGTGAGTAATAGCCATCATTACATGCTCGTTGAATAATATACTATTATTTTTGTTATGATGATGAGCAGCTTCAGCTACTTAGTTTATAGTCTGCATAATACGGTGTAACTATTTATGATCATCATCCAGCCTCAAAAGTCCACTGCTGAACATAGGCCTCCTCCCCTCGTTTCCTACCCCATCTATCCTGCGCCGCTCTCATCCAGTTTTTATTTACCTTTCTTAAGTCGTCAGTCCATCTTGTGGCATGTGGGCATGTAGGCATCCTTTCTTTAGGCATGTGGGCAACTCACTTCTAAAAGTTTCTCTCAGTTTTCCAAATGCTGCCCACCCAAGACCTATTCTTCTCTTCAATTCATGAGTCTGGTTATCCCTGCCAATCGTAATTTCATGTCCCAGGTATTTATATCTATCTGCGAGTTCTATTTCCTTCCCAACAATACTGATGTTCTGGTTGGGTACCAAATTTGTCATTATTTTTGTTTTCGAGATGTTTATATTTAAACCTACATTTTCTGTAGCCACAACGAGTTCTTGTACCATCTCTCTTGATATACCTAGATCCTCAGCTACTATGACTATATCATCGGCGAAGCGTAAGTTGTTTAGGTATTCTCCATCTATTTTTATTCCCTTTGTCATCCAATCCAAACTCTTAAAAGCATGTTCTAAGACCGTATTAAAAAGTTTAGGTGACATTGGGTCTCCTTGTCTAACCCCCCGTTCTATTTTTATGCGATTACTGTTAGTATGTAATTTGACAGTGGTTGTTGCCTGTAAGTATATTTTGTGTAATACTTTTGTATACCTATAATCTAGCCTGCATTCTTTAAGCGCCTGTAATATTTTGCTAAGCTCAACTGTGTCAAAGGCTTTATGAAAATCGATAAAAACTAGAACTAGAGGTTTATTGTATTCCACTATTTTCTCTATTAGGGTTTTTATACTTTGTAGATGGTCATTTGTTCCGTAACTTTTTCGGAATCCTGCCTGTTCTCTTGGTTGATAAGTCTCTAACTTTCTTTCCATTCTCTTAACTATTATTCGCGTAAATAACTTATATAAATGGCTGAGGAGGCTAATCGGTCTGTAATTCTCTAAATTGGCTTTGTCTCCTGCTTTGTGTAATAGAGTCATAGTAGCGTTGTTCCAGTCTGTTGGAATATTGGCGTTGTGAAGGCAGGTTCCTATTTATGATCTTACCTATAAATTGATGCAATATTTATATCAAATATTCACTGAACTCCAGTTCCAACTGAGTGCTAAATTTAGTAACTGCTGTGCTATGTTGTTTAAATTTTGACATCGACTGAGTTTCTATATACAGGGTGTTTCATTAATCAGTGGAAATATTTTAACAGTAGATTCTCGGGCTCAAATTATTAACGTTTAACCCAAATCATCTATGTAGTACGAAAATCCTTCCTAAGGGAGCTAGAGCTCTTTGAAGATGTCGTCTTTTAATTAGTTTTTTTTAAATACCCCTAGATCGAGTTCATAAATTGCGAATTTCTAGTACCGGCCATAGGCGTCCCTTTTGGGTAGGGCAACGGTTATTTTATCGCACAATTTTTTTGTCTTGAACTTTTAAGCATTTTTGACACTGGATTATTAAATTGTGAGGTATTCTACGAACAGCTGGTTCGACGCAAATTTTTACCAGTGAGGACGCGGCATTAGACATCTTTCAAGGTAGAAATGTGATGTAACATACCTACTTTAAAAAATGCTTCTTTAAAATTAGGTACCAATATAATTTATTCATTCATAAATTTATTAACAGACATTGCAGCACAAAGAAATAAAATTATCTAATATTCACGAACCAAACTTGACTAAAAGAATAAAATTTTTATAACATTTGTTTAAATTAAGAATCACACCAATTACATAAGATAGTTATTATACAGTGTCTATAATAGCCTAATTTATATATGTCAAATTATGTATGCGACGTGCAAATTTTATTGCTTAAGTCGGTATATTTCGGTTAAGAAATGTTTAACTGCATGATCTCATTCAACATTTTTCATCTATATCTCTGTCGTTTCCCGTCTGTCATACCCATACCATACCCCGTTTTAACATTGCTTCGTCAATTTCATTTCTTCACTTTTCTATGGCGCCCTCCCCATTTTGTATCGATTTGTCTGTACTTATATAGATAGTTGTAATTTAGATCAGGGCTTCTTAAACTTTTTTCATTGACGACCCCCATTTACGATTGTGAGTTTCCTGGCGACCCCATATAAATAATAATATAATATAAATATAAAAAAAACATAAATACAATCTCTCGCGAACCCAGAGTTTTGCTTCGCGGCCCCTATTGGGATCGCACCCCATAGTTTAAGAAGACCTGATTTAGATGATAGAAAATAGACATCACTGTGTGTCCATAATCGATACAAGTAGCGATACCACTCTTGTTTTTGGTTCTGGTTCCATTTGATGAGTTCTCAACAAAAACCAAACATGTTTAGAGAGAAAGGACACGAATTCGTGATTTTCAGTACATCACATGCCGCCTTCTATTATAATTACATAAAACCACAATCCTTAAAGTGAAAAGGAAGAATTAGTTGAAATGCTAACGTTGACTAAAGCGGTAAATGGTTGGCCTAACTTTGAGAGAGTGCTAAATGATAAGATAAGGTGAAGAAGTACCGTAAAAAACATCATGAAACGTATGACAAAGTCAAGTTGGACAAAGGACATACATGAACAAAATATATTTTAGAGAGACGACCAAGAGAAGTCAGGCGTAGTAATGAGAGACCACTAATCCGATGAAGTGACAAAGAGAGCTGGATACAGTTGGAAGATGCCTACGTCTGACAATGGACAAAGTCTGTGTGGCGAATGGGGACAAAACCTAATATTTTTAACATTGTTATTAAAGGGACTCATAGAGTCTTAATAAGAATAGTTTACTATTGATGCATAATAAAAATTGTAGCATCTTTTAAACAAAGTTCAAAGGACCTCGCAACACTCCTTTTGGAAAAGTGGTCCCGGTCAAATTTGACGAAAATTTGGTCAATGATACTTCTCGATGTGTAGATTAAAAAAGTCCATGGGACCTGGGTCTGAATAACTACTATTCTCGAACTACAGCCTTCTGAAGTTATTGGATTCGAGTGCGCAGTTTACGTTAAGTGCACTAATTCACGGTTAAGTGAACGAAAATATTTATTATTGGAAGAAGGGACTCATTTTCTTCATGCATACTTGCGTCTTGTACATTATGAATTCGTGGTCAAAAATAGATGCCTCGTATTTTAGTCTTCAGAAAACCTCCGAAAAGTCCTCAGAAAACTAAAGAAGTGCGATATAAAATGTGCTACTAGAGCGATATAAGAATTATCATGTTTTCATGAATGCCTCACAGTTATGCAATACCAGCAAAGCTGCAGTTTCGCCTCGTCTTTAGAATACTACTGAACAGTGGCGGATCTAAGGAGAATGGGGGAATACCTCCCGTAACACGGTCAGATTTAAAGAAAAAGTTGTCGAAACTTATTCCGCATATCAGATATAAGACAAGTAGAGAACATGGACTTGATCTCAATACGAAAAAAACAAAGCACCTGGTAGTTAGTAAACGCTAAATATTAATTACAAATGTCTATGCAAAAATAGGGTTTAAGTCATCTTTGAATATCTGTACATTAAGATTTTGCTGATTTCGGTTAGATGCATCAATATGTCGTGTTAACTAACGACCTATCAGGATACTTAACATTGGGTTGATGTCTCGCAAAGCCTAAAAACCATAACACACTGGTTATATGAGCACAAGAAGGTACCCATAGTTCTCACACCAGATTGACAGGTACAGTATGTAGTACCCGCTAATCGGTTCTTCTGCAGGCTCATCTTCATCAACCTTGTAGGAAATGAATACTTGGTGTTTTGTAGCTTGCCGAAACCTAGAAAATATTAGAACTCTTATAAATCCTGGTTCATCCATATTCTCATCAATTTGAAACTCTTCGTCATTGTTTCTAATTATTTTATCTTGTATGTAAGACGGTGCCAGTTTAATTTGATATATCGCATTCGTAAGGTCTTTTAGGTATTCTAAGTCGAAAACAGGAAAGTTGTCAAAATCATGATTATGAAACCTTCCCATTTACCATTTCTTCTAATCAGATTCTATCAGTCTCAACTCTAGCTTGTACAACATTGGGAATTAATAACCTCTGTAATAATTGTTGAGCATCTTTAGCTGTAGCACTTTCCATTTTACAATATTTTGTATTAAAAAGTTCATTATCATTGGCTGTAGAACCCCTGGTGGACCTCAGCCTGTTCAAGAATCAGTTCCATTCCTTCCTAACCTTCGCCTTGGTTTTCCAATTTCATACTCTTTAACACCCGTAACTCGTCTTCCACCTGGTCCTTAAATCGTACTCTGGGCCTACGTATTTTCCTCACACCATCCGGTCTTTGGTTATAAATATGTTTTGACGGCTCCATCTCGTTCATTCTAGTTAAATGAAGAACAATTTTTTCTTTAATTCTGGAGAATGTTACGGGTGGACTTACCCCATTCCCCTCTAGATCCGCCACTGTTCAGTAGTATTCTAAAGATAAGGCAGAACTGCAGCTTTGCTGCTATTGCATAACTGTGAAGCATTCATGAAAACATGATAATTCTTATATTGCTCTAGTAGCACATTTTATATCGCACTTCTTTAGTTTTCTGAGGACTTTTCGGAGGTTTTCTGAAGACTAAAATACGATACATCTATTTCTGACTACGAATTCATATACAACACGCAAGTATGCATGAATAAAATGAGTCTTTCTTCTTCCAATAATAAGTATTTTCGTTCACTCGAATCCAATAACTTTAGAAGGCTGTAGCCAGGGGCGGATCCAGAAAATCGATTAGGGGGGGCACATAGGGTACAAACTCAGGAGTCTGGAATATACCCCAATAAAATCTATTCTATCTAGTGTATTTTTGATCCGCCTGAGGGGGGGGGGCACGTGCCCCCGTGCCCCACCCCTGGATCCGCTAACTGGCTGTAGCTCGAGAATAGTAGTTATTCAGACCCAGGTCCCATGGACTTTTTTAATCTACACATCGAGAAGTATCATTGACCAAACGTTCGTTAAATTTGACCGGGACCACTTTTCCATAAGGAGTGTTGCGGGGTTCCTCAATATGTAATTTACAATTAGACTAACGCAATTTATTAAAATGAGGTTAAGATCAATAAAGATACCGTTCTTGTTTGAATCATCTCCGTAAGGAAAGTGAATAGTTTAATAACCTGATTGTTTATAACGTTACCAAAAAGGAAACCCATTTAGTCATTCAACGTCGTCGACCTAATTGAAATAAAGCAAAAACATTTTATCGTCTAGCTAGATATAAATTATTGTGGTCGTTTAAAAACTACTAATACATCGATGAGATTATTGAAAAAAATGTCTTTTGTGAGACTGAAAAAGCTTTTGTAATGATGAAGGCGTACTTTCAAAAGGTAAAGTAATTATTGCGTTAAGTTTGTTTCTGCTATTTGTACATTATACTTATGTAGGTTCTTTAAAGACACTTAAAGTAAAAGTACGTGTACAATTTAATTAGCAAATTAGACAATTAATAGTATATTAAGTATGGAGAACGGTAAGGGTTTTATACCGATCGAAGGCAATTGTTTGGAGGAGGAGCGGAGCGACGACTCCAATTATTGTCTGAGATCGGTTACCCTTAACGTTCGACATGCTTATAACGTTTTTTGCACGATTGATACCATTATAAATTATAAAATTAAACATTTTCGTCATATTGACTAGTTTCATTCATTTTATCAAGATAGATACTTTGGTTGTTAGGTAGTAACTAGGGTGCATAACAACAATGGAGAATTGAGTTTTTATTTAATTGTCAATAATTTTAAGTACAATTTTGATTATTATAAATTAAAATATGAGCGAAAGTGAATTTGAAGAAATTGAACGGGCTTGGGAAAAAGGGTGTTCCGCAATTATTCCCGAAAAATCCAAAATCCGTTATCAAAATACCTACCAAAGTTTTAAAAAATGGTGCGAAGCCAAGAATTTAAGAATCGAAGAAAAGACTCTATTGGCATATTTCGTTCAAAGACATATGCAGTTGAAAGCTCCTGGAAGCCTCTGGGCAGAATATTCAATGATTAAATCCACCGTTTTTCTTTATGATGGCATTGATATTTCCAAGTTTTCAACTTTGATCGCGTATTTGAAGAGAAAAAATGTTGGCTATAGGCCTAAGAAAACGAGCATTTTTACACGGGAGCAATTTGAAAAATTTCTGATGGAAGCACCGGATGAAGAATTTCTAGTTGACAAGGTAATATAAGCTAGTTTAGGTAAAAGAAATACTCTAATGAAGATTTTTTCATAATTTGTAGGTCGCAATGATATTGGGAATATCTGGTGCCTGTAGAAGAGAAGAATTATATAATATTACTATGAATGACATCCAACAAACCGATGGTTTAATGATTGTAAAAGTACCCAATACAAAAACGAACATCCAGCGTACTTTTACAGTCGTTAATAAACCAGACGATAAAATTCCATATTTAGAAATTCTGCAAAAATAAATTAAAATTAAGAGATTTTTTAACTCGACGGTAAGTGAATTACTTACTGTCGAGTTGGAGTACTTACCGTCGAGTTGGATTACTTACCGTCGAGTTGCTAGTAAATGTCACCTACTGACGTAAAATCTGTCACGGTAAACAGTCAAAAATGATCAATCGTGCAAAAATGATAGTTACGTGTAGATACTGTATACTAATAAATTATGACAAAAAATGTATAAGTGATTTGTGAAATAATGCGACCATATACGACTACATATTTATTTTTAACAAGTTTACAACTCGGAATTTGTCTTATAACTAAAACTAAACTTATCATAATTATTGTTCCTTATATAGTGCTAGTCAAAATCCGTACCCCCCTCATATCTTTTGAACGGTTATAAATATAATAGTGAAATTTGGAGGGAGGAAATAAACGGACGTAAGCTTCTTAACTAGTCATGACAGGTGACGTAATAGTGACAGGTGACGTAATAGTGACAGATGACGTTACAGAGCCACTGTGACCGATAATTTTAAATGGGACCTTATGGCAAGTGATACCTCGTTTGAAAGATATTCAAAATACCTATTCAGTCATACTAATTTTTTTGGGTTTTAGTTGATTTTGCTTTTGGTGAATAAATTAAATAAATATAATATTGTAGTTTCGCATTTAATTAATAAAAATTCAAATGTCCGCCTATGGTATTTTGTCAAAAAAGGTGACGTTTTTCAATTCTCTAGTAGTTTTTACGCCAACGTCAACCCTTTTGACAAGTAATCATATGCGGAATTTTGAATTTTTATTAATTAAATGCAAAACTACAATTTTATATTTATTTCCTTTATTAGCTTAAACTCAAACAAGATTAGTATGACTGAATAGGTATTTTCAATACCTTTCAAACGAGGTATCACTTGCCATAAGGTCCCATTTAAAATTATCTGTCACAGTGGCGCTGTAAAGTCATCTGACACAATTACGTCACCTGTCATGACTAGTTAAGCAGCTTACGTCCGTTTATTTCCTTCGTCCAAATTTCACTATTATAGGTATAATCGTTCAAAAGATACGAGGGGGGTACGGACTTTTGACTAGCACTATATACTAAAATACGTTCATCCTGAATCATCTACGCCCAACTCTATTCCTCGCGCTCTGGCTTCTGGCTACATTGCGATATTGGGAGAATTCTCTGGAATTTAGGTTCCGCCTACCAGACAACCGAGTTGCAGCCGTTACTTGAGGTCGGTCAAAACTTTTTCGTTACACTGTATACATTTTAAGCATAAGTTAGTTTGACAGAGGACAGAAGAAGGGAACTTTTACTAGGGAGTAGCAAACAAACCAGTACCGTACACTGACCTGTCTGTTTCAGCTCCTATGCTTATGTAACCTTCATCGCACATTATATTATCATAATCGGTAGAACTATTGGAGAACAGTTTGGTTTAACAATAAATATAAAGAAAAAACAACCATGGTCATCAGTAAGAGGGGCAAAGTCATTACAAGGATCCAGATAAAAAATTAAGATATTGAGCAAGTGGACAAAATGAAAAAATTATAGTCTGGAACACGGAAGATCAAAATCCGAAATCAGAAATTCGATCAAGAATAGAGCAATCAGGAGCAGTCTGTTTGAAGATGAGGAAATTTCTGAGTAACCAAAGGCTCAATCTGCAAATCCGATATCGGATGGTAAAATGTTGTATGCACTTTATTCTTCTTTATAGTATCAAAGCCTGGACTGTTAACAGTCCAGGCCAAACACAACGCTTGTTCATTTAAAGGACACCGCACACATCTTATGGAAAATATAAAGTCACTAAAATTCAATAAAATTTACATGAATAGATTGGTCTTGAAATTACAATAATTTCATATTATTTCGCCAACTCTGTATTTTGAATAATAAGAGCGTAAATTGATATAAATAAATCTAAAATCAAATGGGAATGTAGGTGTGTCAAAGAGAGAAAAAAGACTTTGTAATTCGCTTACTCCATAAATCTTTCTGAGAGATTAAGGCAGGGGCAGAGGCAGAAGGTTATCTTATCTTATCCTATTTATTATTGATAATAAAGTAGGTATAATTTGGTCAGTTGTACTGCCTCTAATCGGCTTAAGCTAATGGTGGGTAGGCTGTTTTCAATAGCCGCTAGACTAATATTATTTATGAATGACAGTTTTATTGACTTCAAAAATGCGTTTCGATAAACTTCAATTACAATTAACGCCCTAAGCAAAATTCAGAGTTGGCGCAATGGTATTAAATGATTGAAATTTCGAGACCAATATATTCATGTAAATTTTATTTCGTTTGAGTGACATTATATTTTCCATAAGATGTGTGCGGTGTCCTTTGGAATAACTCCTCTAATCTGTGCAACTTTTATGTGTCTTTTATATAGATGTTTCTTTCATTGAAAGTAGATTACCGTATATAGCACCGGTTCTCAATATTTTTGAGTCATGTACCACCAAATACTTTTTATTATTTATGGTACCACCTACCTGAAATACCTATCTAGCTAGGCGATCTAACTGACAATAATAGTGGTGCTGATTTGGCTGTTTTTGCGTTTTGTGTACCACCTGAAATAATGATATGTACCACCAGTGGTACATGTAGGTACCACAGATTGAGAAACGTTGATATATAGCACTTAGATTCTCAACGTCTACTATTTTGTTCAAATTGTTCTGTGTAGTTTTAATTAAACACATTTCTAGAACCACTCTTTTGTTATGACTTCTTTCCATTGTCAATATTTCTACTTGGTCATAGTCATAATTATGTGTGTGATCCAAAGCGACAGAATCAAAAACTGAATAAAGAAGAAGTATATAATATAAATTAAAAAGTTATTGATGAATTGTACAAAGTATAAGAAAATGAAATACTATTTACAGAATTAAATCGACTTGCTTTCAAATGTATTTTTTATTGCGTACTGCAAAGGGAGAGTCTTACATATTTTTGAAAAGATTTCATTTACGTAATGCTTGCAGTTATTTGATACTTTCACTAAATAATTCTGCATAATGTCGAAATTAGCGACGGAACGAGGTTTATGATGTCGAGCAAAATATTCTGGTTAAGAAAGACACACTCCGAGACGGTTTTTATGTTTCAAATAATTGCAATGTAATGCAAGAGTTAAGATCATTCTCTCATCATATTGACATAATTCAAAAAGAAGACTTCAAAAATCAAAGAATAAAATAATTGTTCGGTAGCCATTTTCTTGTGGCAGTTTACTTTGGTAATTAATATCAAATAGGAAATAACCACAACCACGAAATTACTTTGTTTTTCGTAATAAACTAATAACGAAATAGACCTGGATCCCGCGTACCAAGTTTATTAATAGCAAGCTGAAAATTTGTTAATAGCTTAACGGTGTCTAGTCGGACAAACTTTGATGTATGAGAACACTGGAACACGTTAAAAATTTGGAACGTCAGACAGTCAGACAACGAAAACGTTCCATGTATTTTGTCGGACAGAACTTCCAATTGATTTGTTACCATTTCATTAAACTCTCATGCAAAATCAGACTGCTATTTACCACCAATATAATTCATGTAATTTGACGTGTTCTACTTGTCGGACTTTCACATTTTTTCATATATTATATAAAGTTTGATATGGAATAAACTTAAAAACAACCTGCTAGTTTTCACAATCATAAACTTGTTAAGATGACACGATCCACAATTAAAACTTCCCCTGTTCCAGTGTTGCCGTACATTAAAGTTTGTCCGGCTAGACAGCATTCTCAATAATTGAGAAATTTAAACCAACACAAAATGCGTTTTCAAATCTTAGGTGTGAGCACAAAAGGATTTATTATGAATTTTTATAGTTATTGTTTTTATGTGTAATGTGGTTTGCCTACTTCCATCATGGACAAAAATCACCTGACTGCATTTTAATACAGCTGCTCTAAACACATAACTATAACATCAAGTTTAATTTTACTTTAATTAATTATTTATCACTAAGATACCGTGAAATAAACAAGAACATGGCGGAAGGTGATAATAAAATAATACAAAGCGAAACAAACAAGAACGTGGAGGACAGCGACGACTGTTCGGACGACAGCAAAAGGAAAAGAGATCCGGATGATGCGACTCAAAGATCAAAAAATAGAAAACTCTCACAAATACCATCTAAAACAAATAGTAAAGAACAAAAACTAGATCTATTAATAGAGATGGTGTCGGAGCTCAAAAAGCAGAGTGACAAAACCAGTGAAGATATAAAAATGATAAGAGAAGAAAATAAGATATTGAGACAAGAAAATCAAAAACTAAAAGAAGAAAATAAAGATATAAAAGAGAAGCTAGAGGAAACAAATGATAGAATTGAATGGCTAGAGAGAGAGAAAAGGAAAAATAATATAGTGATGTCAGGAATTGAAATTGAGACAGAAAATAAAACAGAACTTAAACAATTCGTGGAGAACATAATAAAAAACACTCTACAGATAAATATTAATGTAAAAACAGCTCATAAAATAGGAAGAAAAGTATGCTTAATTGAAATAAATAATGAAGACGAAAAAGAACAAATCATGAAAAACAAATACAAATTAAAAGAACTGCAGCAGGAAAAGGTATACATAAATCATGACATGACAACAAAGGAGCGTGAGAAGAACAAGCAAATAAGAAAAATGGCAAAAGAAGAAGAATTAAAAGGAAATAAGGTGAAAATTGGATACAATAAAATAACTATAAATGGCGAGATATGGAAATGGAATAAGACTATGAAAAAACTAGAAGTAATAAATCCAAAAAACGAATAGCAGAAATTGAAAGCGACATGAAAACAAACACAACGAACCTGGCAAATAAAATGGACACGAATAAAAATATATATGAAGCTACAAATATAGCGAGGAACAAAAATGGTGAGATATATAAAAATACGGAACATAAGGAAAATGAAAAGGAAATCATAAAAATGGCTACATGGAACGTGCGAGGTATTAACGGTAAAGAAGAGAAAATAATTGAAGAGATGAAACTACAAAATATAGACTACTTAAGAGTAACTGAAATAAAAAAGAAAGGTAGAGGAATAGTAGATCTAAATGATGATTACCGCTTATATTGGTCAGGAGTTGACTTAAAAGAATGGGGCGCGGGAGGTGTAGGCCTAATAGTAAAAACAGAAAAGACAAATAACATAATAGGTGAAAGATATATAAACGAAAGATTATTGGTAGTGGAAGTAAAACTAGATAATACAAATATAACCAGCATAATCGTAGCATATGGGCCAAATGATAATGCCAAAAAAGAGGAAAAAGATGAATTCTTTGAAATATTACAAGCAGAGATGGACAAAGAAGGACAAAACATTATATTAATGGGAGACCTAAATGGTAGGGTGGGAAGAGACAATAAAGGGATTGAACGATACTTAGGGCAACATGGAGAAGAAATGAAAAATGATAACGGAAACAGAATCATAGATCTATGTATAGCAAATGATATGGTTATAACGAATTCAAAATTTATGCACAAAGACATACACAAATATACTAGAGAAATCTCATCGAGAAAAGAAAAATCCATAATAGATTATTTCCTAATAAAAAGAAAAGACCTAAAGATGATAAAAGACGTAAAGGTAAAAAGAGAGGCTGAAATAAGCAGTGACCACTACTTGCTTATAATGGAACTAAGGGTGTACACACATAACACAACAGAAAAAAGAAAGAAGATAACTAAAGAAAAAATAAAAAGCTACAAATTAAGAGAAATAGATAGTAAAGAGGAATACCAGAAGAAGTTAACCAAACAGTTCGAGACTATAAAGGCAATTAACACAGGAATAGAAAATAAATGGAAGCAATTTAAGGAAATCATATTGAAAACAGCAAAAGAAGTATGTGGAACAACTAAAATCACAAACATATATTCGAAGAAAAGTAAATGGTGGACAGCGGAAATACAACGTAAAGTGAAAGAAAAGAAAAAAGTATGGAAAATGTATCTAAAAACCAAATCGGAGGACGATTTCCAAAAATATAAAATGGCCAGAAACGACATTAAACAAGAAATTAAAACGGCAAAAAAGAAGTCTTGGGAAGATTTTGGACACAAAATGAATGAAAACTATTTTAATAACCAAAAATTGTTCTATGGTACATTGAAACAGCTAAGACAAAAGAAAACACATAGATTAAGAAACATAAGAGATAAAGAAAGAAATATATTAACTACAGAAAGAGAAATAATGCAAAGATGGAAGCAGTACTTTGAAGAACTAACAGAATGGAAACAATATCAACATGAAAGAGAGGAAGACATGATCGAAAATACAGAGGAAATGCAGCAAATAACAAAAGAGGAAATTGCAGAAGCCATTGACAAATTAAAATTGGGAAAATCTCCAGGCCAAGATGAAATCACAGCTAAAATGTTAAAGTACATGAGTGAAAATTCAAAAGAAAAATTCCGAGAACTACTAAATGAAATAATCACAGCAAAGGAAATACCATCTGATTGGAAAACAGATATAATAGTACCACTGTTTAAGAAAGGAGACGCAAGAAATTGCGAAAATTATAGGGGTATTACATTGACAAGCGTTCCTGCCAAAATATTCAATAGAATAATTGAAAAAAGGCTAAGGGAAAAACTAGAAATAAAACTAGAAGAATCCCAGCATGGCTTCAGAAAAGGAAGGAGTACCCAAGATCTGATATTCATATTGAGACAAATAGGAGAAAAACTATTGATGAAAGGCAAAGAGATACACATATGCTTTATTGATCTGAAAAAAGCTTTTGATAGAATAAGAAGGGAAGATATATGGAAATGTTTAAAGAAAAATGGAATAGAAAAGGATATGATAGAAATAATTAAAGCCTTATATAAAAATAATAAAATAAAAATAAGGACTCACAATCAAGAATCTGATGAATTCCAGGCAAAGATAGGACTAAAACAAGGCTGTGTACTAAGTCCATTACTTTTCTCAATGGTACTAGATGACGCAACAAAGCAATGCAAGGAGAAATCTAAAGACATGATATTGGGAAAATGGAAAATGAACAATGTACAAATACAAGAATTACTATTTGCAGATGATATGGTATTGTTAGCTGACACGGAAGAGAAACTGCAACAAATAATAAACACTTATATAAAAGAACTAAGAAAAATGAACATGGAAATAAACACAGATAAAAGTAAAACAATGGTTATGGCAACTACAAAAAAAGTGATAAAAATTAAGGTAGAAGGACAAGTTTTGGAACAAGTAAACAGCTACAACTACTTAGGTACAATTATTGAAGAAGATGGTAAAATAGACAAAGAAATAAACAATAAAATAGGAAAAGCAGGGACAATTTATAATACATTAAGAAATACGTTCTTTGGAAAGAAAGAGGTACCCAAAGAAGTCAAAACACAAGTGTACCAAAAAGTGGTTCGACCATCAATCGTCTATGGGAGTGAGTCGTGGACGCTAACAAAGAACAACAAAAGAAAAATCAAAGCTACAGAGATCAGATTCTTGAGAAAAATAGAAGGGGTCACACGAAGAGACAAAATAAGAAACGACACAATAACTCAAGCTCTAAAGATAAAACTCATAGAGACAATTATAGGGGAACGACAGTTAGGATGGTTGGGCCACATCCACAGACTAAACGACACAAGAATAACGAAAAAAGTATATGAAGTCAGAGTACAAGGGAAAAATAAAGTAGGTCGCCCAAGAATGAGATGGGAAGAACAAGTTAGACAAGAAGCAGAGAAGAGAGGACTGCAATGGAGTATGGTAAAACAATTGGCTCAAAATAGAACAGCATGGAAAAGAAGTATCAAAGAAGCACCACAAGATTAAAACATATGGACAGAAAAATGGGTCAAATAAGTAATTTATATTTATTAAAATTGTATTGTTAAAATAAAAGTTTTGTATAATTATTAAAATGTATTGAAATGTAGATATTGAACTAGTTGTAAACAGCCCAACACCGAAAGGTACGAATGGGCTTAACTGATTAAATAAATAAAATAAATAAAATAATTATTTATCACAGTGGAGTGATGGTCGTTACTGTTTTCAATTTTAACAAGCTTTACACCAGTGGCTACACTGATAATCTACGGCAATCCTATGTATGAAATTTACTAATGAGGAGATTAAAAACACTTAATAAGTAAATTTTTCAACTTCCTGTGGAACTGTCTTTTCTGTCATGTCATCATTCAGGATTTCCGCTATTAGTCGCCAGTTGCCATCATCTATTCAACATGTGATCAACTCGATTTGGGCTCAAATACATGAGATATTTTGTACATCCATGTTCAATTTCACATTTATAATCTGTTTCCATGACGGATCAAGTTGAAAGGGGGTTTTTACCCGAATATTTTTATATTTTGGTGGTTAGCATGTTAGCACCTGTGAGTATCACCTATAACTTTTTAAAACCGTAGTCAAAATTTCAAAAACTTTACGTTAACTTATCAGGTTATACTTATTTGAGGTCAGCACTGATGCTGATCTGTTATTAGATCGAAAACTAGTTCTGTGATGTAGCCCTTTTTAGTGATTTTAATAAATATACCTTTTATAAAGGATTTTATTTGTTTTTGTTTTTTCTTTAATTTTGACCACCAACATGGCATTTATTTATCCGACAATCTCCTTCGATAATCTACGACAATCCTATGTATGAAATTTACTAACGAGGAGATTAAAAATACTTATTCCAGATATAATAAATTTGATAAAGTGGTAGTCTTTCTTAAGGGGATAGGTGGTAAGACAGACCAACACAGAAAAATTAAAAATCTTACTTGTATCCAGTGAGTATATTGAGTAAGGTGGATTTTCCAGCACCAGATGGTCCCATAATAGCGCATAGTTCACCGGAACGTAGCATTCCACTGACATTTTTCAAAATCTTTTTCTCTTCTGCAACAAAGTAAACATAAAAATGAGCAAAATGCAATTAATGTATTAGAAATTTAATAATATATGTTTATTAGTACATATTGTCAATAATAAAGGGAATATGAATTATTTAATAAACGTTGATAATAATAATCATACATAATTATATGACCACTGATTTACTTGCGAGTGTGTCGCCAATAAAAATCGTTTGTGTTCTTTTGCTGTTAAAATCACCATAACCATAGAGGCGTTATTTGCTTTTAATGGGTTAGCTCAAAGATGCACATGGATGTGAATGTGGATGTGCATGTTTGTTACGATTTTCAGAAAGCATTTGACAAAGTAAGACATGAAAAATTAGTCCAAATTCTAAAGACAAAAAACATAGACAAAAGTGACTTACGAATAATAACAAACCTTTACTGGAATCAAAGAGCACAAATTGTAATAGATAACGAACCCAGTCCAGAAATTGAAATCAGGAGAAAAATTAGACAGGGGTGTAATATGTCTCCATTGCTCTTTAATGTATATAGTGAAGCCATTTTTGAAGAAGCATTACTATCTCAAAGTGAAGGAATAATAATTAACGGAAGATCTTTTAACAACATAAAATATGCAGATGACACGGGACGCTCTGCTGAACAACTCCAATTACTATTAAACAAGACAAACAGTTTCTGTGAAGAATATGGACTAAAAATGAACATAAAAAAAGACCAAATACATGATAATAACTAAGAAAACAAACATACAAACAAGCATATTTTTGGGAAATGAAAGGGGTACCGATAGAAAGGGTTGATAAATACAAATACCTAGGAATCTGGATTTTAGAGAAAAATGATCAAACAACAGAAATAAGGATCAGGATAGAAATAGCAAGAAATGCGTTTGTAAAAATGAAAACAATTCTCTGCAACAAAGACCTTGGATGAGAACTGAGGGTAAGAGCTTTGAGATGCTACGTGTTCTCGGTACTGCAATATGGACTTGAAAGCTGGACATTGAAGCAAGAACTCATAAATAAACCACAGTCATTTAAAATGTGGTGTTACATAAGGATGTATAATATATCATGGACACAGAAGAAAACGAACACGGAAGTATTACGAGAAATGGACAAAGAATGCGAAATAATAAACACAATAAAAATAAGAAAGTTACAGTATCTGGGCCACATAATGAGGGGACAGCGATATGAAATTCTAAGACTGATAATACAAGGAAAGATAAGAGGCGGAAGGAGTATATAGAAGAAGGAGAGTGTCATGGTTGAAGAATTTAAGGCAGAGCAGCGGTATAGAGTGGGTATACTTTTAGGACGGTGCTTTTTGGCATCCCTAAGGCCTGTTCAGGACCGAAGATTTTGTAGCTTATCCTTTTCTGGCAACTTTATCAGCTCTTTCAATGGTGTGTATTGCAAGAAGCCTGGCGCCCATATCAATGGGACCCTCTTATATTCTACCAGTCTGTCGAGTTGTACTCAGTCTTAGGGAATCAGTTTTTACTTGAAGTACATGGCCAAATATAACGATTTCCTTATTTTACACAAATACATCTCCAAATCTAAATTTCATGTTTTATGAATAGATTTTGAAGAATAGGCTCTAACAATGGAAATTCTACTAACAATTTCAGCGACCGGTCAATGGAAGTGATAAATTTTATTGAGCTCATGAGAGTCGTAAAAATGCCAAAAATCGCGCAATTCCACTTATTTAACAGCTTTATAGAAACTGATTTCATTTGCGTCAAAATACAAATATTGCATACTGCTTTTTGCAGGGTATTCAAAGGGTAATTCTTGGTAAGTTTTGCTTCAACACATTTTGTTTGACAAAAATAATTGTGTTTGTATTGTGCATGTTACCATGGAAACGACGATTATGTGTATGGAAAACCGGCAATGGCCGACTTTTCTCACTGTGTGAGAAATGTTTCGTTTTGAATGTATGTAAATAGTGAGAGAAGTGGCACATTGTATAGCATCCATAGAAAAAAAAAATTAACTTCCTACATGTTGATGCATCTGAGTTATGTTAAATGTTTATGAGCTTAAAATCACAGTATTTTTGTAAACCTACTTTACAATATTTACCATAAATATAGAATAAAATAAAAAAATATGAAAAAAAATTTTAAGAAACGCTTTTCGTTAGTTACCAGTGACTAAAATTAAAAATATAAAAAAATCAACTACAAAGCAAAAAATAAAAAAAAAAATGAAAAAATCTAACACATCCGTCAAAGAAAAGCGTGGCGCGTGTTCATCGAATAAACGGTTTTCGCCCCACGCTTTTCTTTAACGAATGTGTTAGATTTTTTCAATTTTTTTTTATTTTTTGCTTTTTGGTTGATTTTTTTATAATACTTTTAATTTTAGTCACTCGTAACTAAAGAAAAGCGTTTCTTATTTTTTTTTCTTCATATTTTTTTATTTTTTACTTTTTAGTCTTACACTTTTCAAACATTAAAATATATCGTAATGTTTATTAAAATATGTATAAAACATACGATGTACAAACATGAAAAGTAGTCGGAATCGGCAAAAAATTTGAAACTTTATTGTTTATTAATGAAGCATAACGTAAACAATTAACGTAAAAAGTGAAATTATGTATTGCTCATATCATTAGCTATACAATCCGTAAAAGCCTCAAGTTTTTACATTGTAAAAAACAAGAGAATTTAAGCGTTTTCCATTAAAATCGTTTTTTTTTAAATAAAATAAAAATTTTATTTTTAATTCAGTTGCAATGCGAAGGCAAAACAATCTTACTTTTCAATTAGAATACGGAGCGCAGTCCAGTCCCTTGAATCGCGATTTTCGGCTCTTATTGGAGCTCTCCATAAGAACAAGCCTACGTTCTTTCCGATGAGGCTCCAATAAGAGCCGAAAATCGCGATTCAAGGGACTGGACTGCGCTCCGTATTCTAATTGAAAAGTAAGATTGTTTTGCCTTCGCATTGCAACTGAATTAAAAATAAAATTTTTATTTTATTCTTATATTGGTCTTTACTCCTTCGAGTAACTAGGTCCATTTTCTGTTGGAATTTACCAGCTGAACAGACGGGGTCGTGAATTGTAAATTTTTTGAATTCCCTCTTGTCTTCTTCGCTTCAGCATCCATTTGGCTTGCAAATGTTGGAAGCCTTGGAGGTGTTACCAAGGGAATGGACCAATAAGTTTTCGATTTAAAAATCTTTTAGTAATATTTTAATATTTTCTAAATATTATTAATAATGCTATTAGGATCGAAAACTTCGTCTTTTTTATCGTTTTTTTTTATTTAAACAATAATTAATAAACATAAACATTTTTTTTATTGACTATTCGTGTATTGTTCCCGCGAATGCATATGTCTGCAAATTTTCATTCATTTGTATTGAAGAAAAGACAATCAAATTAACGTATAAAGATTTGACGCAAACTATTGAACTAAATAAAAGCGTTTAATAAGACGTTCTCTTCAATTTTGTACTTTCAGAATTCATGTAGACGTAATAGTTTACGCATAATAACGTTGTAGATAAAAGCTTTCTGGGATAAACAATTTTAATTTTGCAATAACTGTTGCTGAATCTTCTTGAAATTTTTACAACTGAATACATGTGATACATGTTACAACAGTGTGTTAAAGCTACAATGGCACAATAATAATTTATTTGTAACACAAAAATTTGGGTGTTTAGTAGAAAAGTAGTAAGTCTGGTTTAATTGAGCTATTTTTGACGCCAGACTATGTGGCTAAATTAATGATCTAACTTTTTGTCACACTCTATATAACATATTGGAACTTAAATTTACTATAAATGCACTGCAAACTGAATACGTTTGGGAGCCACTGGTCAAAATATTTTATTATCGCAAGTTCATTAAAATACCGCAAATTTTTTTGAAGCACCAGTATTCTTCCATAAATTCTGTATATTTTACGATTCTATGGTTTTTTTTGCATTATTTTAATTATTATAACCTTTTGAAGCAAGGAGAACTACGTCAATTGTAAACAGACTCCGCTAAGTATCTTGCAGACGTAAAAAATAAAATAATTTTTATTACAGAAACCTGTTAGGGTACCTCCTAACGCATAAATATACTTAGGGAGGTCGATTATGAATAAAATATTTCCATATATTAAGGTTCTTATCTCTTTAATCGATAAATATACTACGCACTGTTTTATTAACAACGTTAATAATTGGTCATGTATTCATATTCCGAGGTTACTAGTACTCCAGGGAAATAAGGCAAAAATATACCATGTTCGGGACACTTGACTAGCCAGGTTGCAAATGTGCTTTTTGTAAAAAACCCATTTTTTGTTGTCAAATACCTCTTAACCCGGCACCTGCCACGTGGGGTGCTACCAGCACCCCATAACATATTTTCATCAAATATTTGGTATTTCAAGTTTGGTAACCGTGCAGTGCGTCATAGTAGCTTTCTATAATATTATTTAGCATAGATCTGTTTGGGTTTGAAGTGGTTACTTAGTGTTATTCAAAACTTGTAGCTCTAAAGTCGAATTGGGGTGTCATCATCTGGCAGTTTAAGTTTTAAATTTTTTTGTGTTTTTGATAAACAGGTCAAATTTACATTTTTTATTGCAATAACTGATTTAAATTATTAATATAGACTCTATACTCAATAAATCTTATTTTTTTTAAATATTTTAATTCACTTCATTTATTATGGCTTGGTACTTGCTAATTTGCTTATAACACCTTTTTAATTGTATTTTTTAACTTTTATAATATATTAGTAGCTAAGTTAATAAAACTTTTTTTTGAAGTTATACTTCTTTACGCGCGATATGAGGGTGAATTTTAATAGGATTAAAACCTTTGATCCCGGCGCAGTCGCATTACAACTTTGTTCTGATTGGATGTTCAAATGACATGACAAAAATTATCCAATATGGCAGCTGTGGCACAGCTGTGGGACTGTGGTTTGGTTATGTATGGTTGTTGCGTTTTAAAATTTGTAGGAAGAGAAACAACAAACAAAAAGTTAGTTAATGGTTATAGTGCCTTTTTAAATAGTTTTCATATTATATTTTTGGACTTATTAACATAGAAGAGATGATTGTTGCATGCCAATGTGAAAGCCCATCAAACTGTGACTAGTATGAGTGCCACAAAATTACTGATAAAAAACCTATTAGCTCGAAGGCGTAGAGAACTGTGGATAACAACAATCAACCGGGACGATCTACGATCTCGCTTATTCAAAGCTAAATAATCTTACACTGGTAAGTGTTTTAAAAATAGTTGATCAAATTTTGTTATGATATTTGAACATAGCCACTTTGCACGATGCAAGTGATTGCGAAATTTATTAGTCGTTATACGGGCTCTGATTGGGTGTTGAAATGATCTGTCAATAATAAATAATTGTTCAATATGAAGGTAAACAAATGTATAATATATTAGTTTTATTGTTGTGAGGACCGAAACAAAAAAGTTTATAATTGTAGTGATTTTTAAATAGTTTTTAAAGCAACAGGTACGTAATAATTGTAAATGTATCATAGGTACCTACCTATTTGAACCTACCAAAATACATAGTATGTAATACTTTTATTTACATAATTTGATTACCATCAAAATTTCTATCAATATTCACCTAATATATTGTTTTCTTACTCTATGTTTTGTTGTATTTTTTCAATTCTAAATCATTTCAATTCAAAATCAAAATAATTTGATTTACATAATTCAAAAATGTCAAAAGTTTAATCCGTTTAGTTAGTCGATCTTAAAAATCTTAATCTAAAATTTTTCCGACAATTAATGTTCAGAAATCATTTGTGGCATTTTTAATGTGTTTGTGTGTGTTTTATTCTTTTATTATTTTAATTTTTGGCACTGTTTTAATAAAAATGTTTGAGAAGTAGTAAGTATAAATTAGTTTAATATTTAAATAAAATATAAATAAAAAGTATATTAATTTCGTTTATAATCATATAATCATATAATAGAAGTATAACTTCTTACGTGCGTACAAAGTACACACACATTCTTTTTTATATTCCTGTGTTACTTAACACATTATTTAGTTCATAAACAAGTAGATAACAGAAAATTTTTAAGGGGTGCTGTGAGCACCCCACGTGGCAGTTGACGTCTTGCAAAGCCACGTGAAAGTTGCCGGGTTAAAGGAATATCCCGGTTTAAGGAATAGAAATTTGAGGTTCCGAAACATTTATAGTAGCAACCAATGATCGGTTATTAGAATATCCCGGTTATAGCAATACTTTTCCATGGCACAAAGGATATTCCAATAAGCGGGATAGATAGACCACCGATCGACTGCCGCGCGTTACGCTTTTTTGCTCAGTATGCCTTGTCTACTGTTAACATGTCTCTGATAAGAACACGCTTTATTTAGTACTATCTCACAACTTAATATCTTTATCACATCACTATACAGGGTGTCCCAGACTAATTTAGCCAGACTATATCTCTTAAACGAATAGAGATTTTCGAATGGGACAAAAACTTATCTATTCCATTTGTAATACACTGTAATATGGCGTAGAAAAAATCATCCCCTAAATATTCATCCCTTAGTTACAACCCTCCCCCAACTTAGAAGTAAACCTCATAATGGGCGACTTTAATGCCAAGATAGGGAGAGGCAGAGACGACGATTTAATAGGCCCGTACGGCCTGGGAGAGAGAAATGACCGAGGCGAACGACTATATCAATTTTGCCAAGAGGAAGATATGAAAATATCTAATACCTGGTTCAAGCTACCACCTAGACGATTATATACATGGAAAGCCCCAGCGGACCGCCCCGAGAGTATAGTTCGAAACCAGATCGATTACATAATGGTTAACAAAAGATTTGGATCATCAATAACTAGAACTTGTACATACCCTGGCGCCGATGTTCCATCAGACCATGTCCTTCTCTTAGCAGAAATAAAAATAAAAATCACTAATATGAGGAGACCTAAACCAGAACCAACAATAGACTATGCTAAACTTAAAGATGAGAATACCAGAAGAGAATTAAGTATGAAATTAAACAAAGAACTAACAAAGAATACAAAAGTAGAACTAGAAAGAGAAGTTAATTTGGATAACACATGGAGAGCCATAGAGGAAACAATGACGGATACAGTAAAAAAAGAATTAGGTTATAAACAAAAACTACAAAAGAAAAGTTGGATGACTGACGAAATCCTGGCAATGTTCGAAGAAAGAAGAAAACATAAAAACCAAGGGGACCGAGACAAATATCGAGAACAACAACAACGCATAAGAAGAGAGATAAGAACGGCAAAAAATAAGTGGCTAAAGAAACAGTGTGAGGAAATGGAACAGTTACAAAAACTACATGATGACCACAACCTACATAAGAAACTAAAGGAGGTAGTTGGAATATACAGAAAAAAGAAATTTTCTAACTTAGAAAATGAACAAGGAAAAATGGCACAGGATGATAGAGAGAGGAAACTCTGTATAAATATCTTGGGTGGACTGTATTATTTTTGTGGTTCTAATAAAAGGAATTTATCTTCAATTTATTAAATTTATTCTTCGTCTAAAATACATTCGTTGGTGTACGTAATGAAATTGAATTATTGGATCTTGTCATTCTGACAATCGGCAACTTACTAAATATCAGCAAATATGTCATTGCCACCTTATTTAGGATTAAACAAATTATGTATTAAGTTTTAACATAGCCCCCACCTTGAAGGGAACCTTCAAATAATAATAATATTAATGTAATATAAAACACAACAAAATTAACTACATTACACATGTGAGTCCTGTAATGGTAGTAAAGAGAGGTCTCTAATAGATCGTTTTAAAACACCATTGGACGTCCGAACTTCCGCTACCCTAGATATATTGTCTTTTCCAGAAAAAAAAATTTTAACACTCGTCCAATGTTCCATCGGAAAGACGGTAACTGGCTATTCTTGATGAGGACAAAACTGTCCACTATTATTGGAGATGCAGGTTCGTTCCATTTATACTGCTTGTGTAGTTGAGTGACATAGTCTTTTGAAAACCGATTACAGATTGTTGCTTCAGTTGTTGCACAAATTGAAGTCTAGATAGTCGGTTAGATGGAACTTCTTGAAAATCAGCATCAGGAGGGTCTGTGATGATCCGTCCAATAAGAAAATGTGAAGGAGTTAGAGGATTTAGGTCAGGAGGATCATTGGATAATGCAAATAACGGCCTGCAATTTAATATTCCTTCAATTTGAATTAATAGTGTATTAAACTCTTCATATGTCAATATTGCATCTTTCAAAATTCTTTTAAAATGAAATTTTGTACTTTTGACAGCAGCCTCCCATAGGCCACCAAAATTGGGAGAGTATGGAGGTATAAAATGCCAGATGAAACCCTGATTTGCTGCAAAATCTAAAACAACACCTTGATGCTGTTGTAAAAATTGACCCAACTCCTTAAGTTCATTGTAGGCACCTATAAAAGTAGTACCATTATCTGAGTATATATTTGAAGGCATACCTCGTCTTGAAATAAATCTACGTACATGCCACAAAATTTTCACTCGTTAAATTTGAAACTAATTCAAGATGTATTGACTTGGTTGAAAAACATACAAAAACACATATATAGCATTTGGTAATTAGTTTACCTCTTCCCTTTCTATCTGCAATTGAAAATGGACCAGCATAATCTATACCACTATGCTGAAAGGGAAATGATTGCAAAACACGTTTGTCAGGTAAGTTAGACATGAGTGCTGTACAGAGAGTAGGCTTTTCCTTAAAGCATATCATATAGTCTTTTATAAACCTTTTAGCTAGTAGATTTTTTGCTCCTCTTATCCAATATTTTTGTCTAATAGAAGACAAAAGTGATTGAGTTCCTGCATGTAAGAGTGTATTTTGTTTGTGTTTAATTATGAGGTGTGATAATGGATGCTTTGAACATAATAATTTTGGATGTTTTATGTCAAAGTTAAGCAAAGTAAAACGTAACCTGCCTCCTACACGCAAGACACCAACCTCATCAATAAAAAGTTGCAATGAACGTATTTTATAATGCTTTGGTAATTGTTTATTGGTATTTAGAATGTGAATAATATCATAAAATGACTCAATTTGGGCTGATTTATTAAGTTTCATTGTAACACTATTGAGTTTACTTGCATTAAGAGTTCCTTTATTTATAGAAATATTTTGTAGTTTGTTAAGGTTTTTTAATTGAACATAAAATTCATGCCAAGTTTTCCACAAGTTTTTAGGAATATGTTCATCCCATAGTAATTCTTTAGACCATAACTCTTGAATAATAATTCTTGCTATTATAATACATGAGCTAAGCAATCCTAATCGATCATAAATTTTGGAAATATAAGATAGAATAATTGTTCTTTTTGTAACATGGTCTGAAGGTGTAATAAACAAATCTGGTTGACTAAGCCACTGAATGCCTAAAGTTTTAGATGATTCATTTTCTCCTAACATGAGAATTGAGTTGAAAACATTGTTGTCTGCAAGTTCATTTAACAAAGACTGTGAATTAGAAATCCACTTTCGAAGTTGAAAATGGCCCGAATTTAAAATAGAACAAATTTGTTGACACAGAAGTTTAAGTGTTTGAAGCTCCTTGGCACCAGTTAATAGATCGTTTACATAGAAGTCCTTTAAAACAGTTTTGGAAGAAAGTGGGTATTTATTTGAATGATCAATACCTAACTGATTTAAACATCGTATGGCTAGATATGGAGCAGCTGAAGTGCCATATGTGACTGTACTTAACTGCAAAACCTGAAGTTCTCTCTCTGGATCATCTCTCCAGATAATTCTTTGTGGTGATTCATGTTCAGGGATCATTTGAATTTGTCCATATATTTTGCTGACATCTGCTGAAACTGCGTAAATGTATTGTTTGAATTTGATTAAAATAGGAAATATATTACTTTGGATCTTAGGACCCACATATTGTATATCCTTAAGAGACAAACCACTAGTAGTTTTACAGCTTCCATCGAAAACTACTTTTAGTTTAGTAGTGAGACTTGATTCTTTGTATACACTATGATGAAGAAAGTAATAGGTTTGAAATTGTGTATCAATAGTCCTTGTAACATTGAATAATTGACCAAATTCTTGATATCCATCAATAAATTGCCTGTATAAGTATTTTAACTTTGGATTGGTTGTGAGTATTTTTTCGAGAAAATAGAAGCGTTTTACCGCAGTATCAAAGAAATTGCCTAATATTTCTGGAGGATATTTAAATGGCAATTTAACAATGAATTGTCCATTGGGAGCTTTAGATGTAGTATTTAAGAATAATTGTTTACTTTCAATATAATCTTGTGATAAAAAGTTACTTTCAGGAATTTTTTCTAATTCCCAAAACCTTTTTAATTGCTCATCTAAACTTTCAATAACAGAAAAATTGAAAATGTGTTGACTTGAAATGGGTTTTGATATTGGTGCTAAGCCTGCTACTGTCCAACATAGCATTGTATTTTGTAAAATTGGTAAGTTTTTCCCTAATTTTATTTGGCCTTTTGATAGCAAAAACCAAAATTCACTAGCTCCAATTAGTATGTCTATGCATACTGGCTCATAATGAGACGGATCTGACAATTTAATATTTTCAGGAATGCGCCACAGAGAATTGTTTAAGACATATGATGGAGTAGCAGTGCTAATACTTGGTACTACTGGACAGTTCAAAATTGTAGAAAACTGTTTATTGCTTGAAATTATATTGATGCTGCTTTTTTTATGAGTAATGCTTTCAGATTGGTTAATACCGATAATTGGAATATGTCTAATGATCAATGGAATATTAATTTTTTGACAAAAAGGCTCAGTGAATAAATTTGATTGTGCACCACTGTCTAAAATTGCTCTAGCTTTATGAAAATTGTTGTATTTATCCTTACCTTGAAATGTTACAGTAGGCAGCAAAACTTGTGTAACTGGAATCTTATTTTCAACTAATAAATTTGTTTGACTAGTAGATGGCTCTAAAATTATTGTTGATTTAATTTGAGAATCAATGTGCAGCAATGTACTATGCTTTTTTGAACATTTTTTACAATTATCTAGTCTACACTGATCTTTGGTATGGCTTATATTTGATTTTATTTTTGGTAAAAAGTTATTTTTTATATAGTCAAAAGATTGATTTGAATTGGGGAAAGTTGTACCATTAGTAACATTAATTGCATTTTTATTCACATAGTTCATTAATATTGCCATAGCATCAAAAAATGATGTTTTAAATTGCTTTCGTGTTTCATAATGAGTCTCTAGATCTGTTTCATCACATTTCTCCTCTATAGTTCTCTGGAGTTGATTAAATTCTTGTAATAAATCATTGTAACCAGTTAACCTGTATTCTACATCTGAAATAGTAGGCAAATTGGTATCTATACTTGTAGCAAATTCATTTAACATTGCTAGTTCTTGAGTCAATGAATTTCTGTTTCTTATTAATTGTTTAATAGACATATTAATAATCAAAATGGAAATATAGGCTAAATAGAAATTGTAATCTAGCAATGGTTTGACAAAGGTATAAATAGACCTTTGACAATAATTGTATTTGTATTGTAACAGAGGTAATATCGTATCTACCTCGTAATCCTCGTATAATCGTACCTCGTAATATAGAAATGGTAAATTGGCAATTGATTGAAAACAGGTATAAATAGACCTGTTAAAATTGTAATCTAGCAATGGTTTGACAAAGGTATAAATAGACCTATGACAATAATTGTATTTTTCGTATTTGTATTTGTATTATTTGTATTCGTATTTATAGAGGTAATATCGTATCTACCTCGTAATCCTCGTATAATCGTACCTCGTAATATAGAAATGGTAAATTGGCAATTGATTGAAAACAGGTATAAATAGACCTGTTAAAATTGAACTTATATTGAACTTATATTGAACTTGAAACTTGAACTTGAACTTATGGAAATAGTATCCCAAGTGTAATTATTGTGCAATGGTAAATGGACAAATTATTTCATCAAAAATAATTGTATTTTACTTGAAAATTGTATCAATTTTGAAATAATAGAAAAAATGCAATATTGACCTAGAAATGTACACCAACGTTAAATGAAATCAGTTCCAAGTTCTAAGTAACTGGAACTGTTATCGAAATGTCAATTTGACAAATATTCAAAAATAGATATTCTAAATGACTTCAAAATAATCGTTTTAAAGTTGAAAAAAGGGGGTAATCAAAATAATGTAAAACTGCAAACCCTTAATTACAGTAATATGATCAGAAAATAGTTTAAAAGGATATCTTCGTGTTATAATTTTAATAGCGTTCTTGAACTGTAATTTATAGTTGACCAATTCGTTTGTAGACTGAATGTCACCTCTTTGTGTAATAATTTCTCTAAATAGTTCACTACTTGACTGGGCCACTGACTGCTACTATAGACTTCGCTTGTGGCTTCTTCTTCAATAGATTGTTGCAATTGATTTTATTGAATATCACCTCTTTGTGTAATAATTTCTTTAAAATTGTTCACTACTTGACTGGGCCACTGACTGCTACTATAGACTTCGCTTGTGGCTTCTTCTTCAATAGATCGTTGCAATTGACTTTCAAAATATCCGGCTCGAATTGGACCAAAAAATATGTATAAATATCTTGGGTGGACTGTATTATTTTTGTGGTTCTAATAAAAGGAATTTATCTTCAATTTATTAAATTTATTCTTCGTCTAAAATACATTCGTTGGTGTACGTAATGAAATTGAATTATTGGATCTTGTCATTCTGACAATCGGCAACTTACTAAATATCAGCAAATATGTCATTGCCACCTTATTTAGGATTAAACAAATTATGTATTAAGTTTTAACAAACTCATATGGGAAAAATACATCAAAAATCTCTTTGCAGACGAGAGGCCTGAGATAGAAGTCGTTCAGGAACAAGTGATAGATATTAACAACCTATCTGGTCCCGAGATCACAATTGAAGAAATTACTAGAGCAATAAATACCTCGAAAGACGGGAAAGCAGTTGGACCTGATAAAATTCCTGTTGAGTTACTCAGATTGTTAGATGAAGAGGGAATTACGATACTCCAAAGATTTTTCAACCAAATCTATAAAAAAGGAAAATTCCCTGTCCAACCTGAAAAAGGTTATTGGTTGCTCACAATTTGGATTTCGAAAAGGCCTGGGTACCAGGGAAGCACTAGTTGCAACCCAAGTGCTAGCTCAGAACTGCTACGATCAAAGGAAAGATGTAATGATGTGCTTTATAGATTATGAAAAAGCCTTCGATCGAGTACAACATCATAAACTCGTACATATACTGAAACAACTTGACATAGATCAAAAAGACATTCGTTGCATAGAGGCTCTTTACTGGAATCAAACAGCTGTCGTCAAGGTGGACAATGAAACAACGCAAGCTCAAAAAATTCTCAGAGGGGTAAGACAGGGATGCATTCTCTCCCCACTACTGTTCAATCTATATTCAGAAAGTATCTTCCAGGAAGCTCTTGAGGAATGCGAAAGCGGCATCAAAGTGAATGGTATCTGGGTCAATAATATACGATATGCGGATGATTCGGTCTTAATAGCAGACAATATAGAAGACCTCCAAAACCTTCTTAATAAAATTGGAGAGCATAGCGAGAACATGGGACTTAGCATCAACATAAAAAAGACAAAGTTCCTTATAATCAGCCGTCAATTATGTCAACATCAAAATGCAAGACTAGCATATAACAACCAAGATGTAGAGCGCGTAAGAAAGTTTAAGTACCTGGGAACCTGGCTATGTGAAGACTGGATGTCGGATATGGAAATTAAATGTCGGATAGAAAGAGCCAGAAGTGCATTCATGAAATTCAGAAACGTCTTTACGAACTCTGACTTTGACCTAAACCTAAGATTAAGATTCACAAAATGCTATATATGGTCGGTGCTCCTATATGGCATGGAAGGATGGACTTTAAAAATAAACACAATGAATAAGCTAGAGGCATTTGAGATGTGGATCTATCGACGAATCCTTAAAGTTCCCTGGACCGTAAGAATAACAAATGAAGAAATCCTGAGAAGAATTGGTACAGAACGACAGCTGATGTGCACAATTAAACAGAGAAAAACGGCATACCTGGGACACATAATTAGAAATGAAAGATATCAGTTTCTGTAAACCTTAATTGAAGGAAAGATCGAAGGAAGAAGTGGAGTGGGCAGGAAGAAAATGTCATGGCTCCGTAATGTCAAACAATGGACAGGATAAAAAACATAGGAGACCTAATACATACTGCAAGGGATAGAGAAAAATGGTCAAACGTGATCGCGAACATCCATTAGTGGATTGCATAAGAAGAAGAAGAAGTTACAACCCCTAACTTTAATTTTTTTAATAGCACCCTGTAAATTTTTTTTATAGTTTTGGATGTGGTCTTCGATCGTCTACTGAACACATTTTTTAAAAATAAAATCGGTTAGTAAGTAATCAAGAAAAATATCAGTTTATTTTTGATAATTATGTGTCCCAGACTAATTTATCCAGGCTATATTTCTTAAACGAATAAAGATTTTCGAATGAGACAAAAACTAACCTATTCCATTTGTAATACACTTTAATATGGCGTAGAAAAAAATCATCCCCTAAATATTCATCCCTTAGATACAACCCCTAACTTTATTTTTTTTAATAGCACCCTGTAACTAAGGGATGAATATGTAGGGGATGATTTTTTTCTACACCATATTAAATTGTATTACAAATGGAATAGATCAATATTTGTCCCATTCGAAAATCTTTATTCGTTTAAGAAATATATCCTGGATAAATTAGTCTGGGACACATAATTAACAAAAATAAACTGATATTTTCTTGATTATTTACGAACCGATTTTATTTTTAGAAAATTTGTTGAATAGATAGACGATCGAAGACCACATCCAAAACTATAAAAAAATGTACAGGGTGCTATTAAAAAAAATAAAGTTAGGGGTTGTAACTAAGGGATGAATACTTAGGGGAAGATTTTTTCTACGCCATATTACAGTGTATTACAAATGGAATAGATAAGTTTTTGTCCCATTCGAAAATCTCTATTCGTTTAAGAGATATAGCCTGGCTAAATTAGTCTGGGACACCCTGTATACTAGAAATGTAGAAATCCAAACACACATTATAAATCATTATATTTTGAAAATATTTTGTATAATATTTATACAGAGTAGCAAAATAAACAAACGATCAAAATTTCAATATGATTAAAACAACGTACGGGGGCAAATCAATTATTAATTAAAACGTTTTTATATACTTGGCTTGGTCGGTGTCACGGTCTCCGCAAATTTTGTAATTCATTTTAAAAATAGTTCTAGGCTACCTAGGTACCTAAAATTTTATATTACTATATATTACTTTATTTAGTAGGTACCTATTATATGGATAAATCGATTTTTTTTTAATTTCAAACTATTTTAAAAATGTGACTAATGGTATGACATTTGAATTCCACGTAAGTTAAGACATCAATAGATGGTAGCTCAGCGGTAGAGCGTTAGACCGGAGATCAAGAGGTCCTGAGTTCGAAGCCTGTACTGCTTACCTTTTTTAATTTTTTTAATACATAATTAAAAGTTAATATACTTAAAATTAATATTTTATAAGTTAATTATTATAATATGCCATTTTTTTAAATTTAAAAATATTTTAAAAATGTGACTAATGCTATGACAATTGAATTCCATTTTAACGTAAGTTAAGATATCGATAGATGGTAGCTCAGTGGTAGAGCGTAGGATATCCTGAGTTCAAAACATAGCTGTTTCATTTTTTTTTTATTTTTTTAATACAATGTATTACAATTATTATGTCATAATTAAAAGTTAATGTTGTCATAATACTTATGTTAATTATATATATGCTATTTTAAACAACGCATTATAAATTATTATTATAAGTATTATAAAAAGTACTTTTTTATACTAGTGTAATTTTTGGAATTATAATCTTGACCTCGGAGGTAAACTACACAGTTATTTCGAGTAACTGTTGTCTTTAGCCCCAAAATAAGCCTCAGTTTCGGCGACTTACTCTTCATTGGTGCTAAATTTCTTTCCAGCGAGCATTATATTGAGGTCAGCTAACAGGTTGTAGTCGCCGGGAGCCATATCTGGTAAATACGGTGGCTGCGGATTCAATTCGAAGCCCAATTCATGAAATTTTGCCATAATTTTCATTAATTTGTTACACGATGCGTTGTCTTGATGAAACAGCACTTTATTTTTCTGTAAATGGTGCCATTTTTACGCGATTTCATCCTTCAAACGCCCTAGTATCGCAATGTAATAGTAGCTGTTAATAGTTTTTTCCTTTTCAAGATAGTCGATAAATATTATACCATGCGCATCCCAAAATACTGATGACATAACCTTGCCAGCCCACTATTGCGTCTTTCCACGCTTTGGAGTCGGCTCATCACGTGCAGTTGACCCGGCAGACTGTCGATTGGACTCAGGTGTGAAATGATGTAGTCATATTTCATGCATTGTAATATATCTGTTATAGTCAAAGCCCGAATTTCAGGCACTCCTAGGTTTGACTAGGCAATCCTCAGGTCCGACTGACGGTCTTAGTCAAAGTCCGAAATAAATTACAGTTTCGGCCTTTGACTAGCCAAACCTAGGAGAGACTGAGTTGGTTAGGCAAAGGTCGAAATTTAATTTTATGAAATCGGGGTTTGACTAGTCAAACCCCGATCTAGCTTAAAATGTCGTAATTTATTAGATTAGGTTTAATAAAAAGTCATTTTTTAATTTTAATGTTTATTATTTTTACATTGTCGTAATTAAAATAAAAAATTAGTGTTTATTCTCACATGTTGGGACATTATGGCATTTAAAGTTGTACAATACATTAGATTTAAACTTGCACAATTTTGAAGAGCATTTTTTTTATTGCAGTAGCCGTTTATAAAGCCTTGTAATCCAAATTTAGAATCTTTTGTACTAATTTCTCTTAGAGACAGCTTAACGTCTGAAACATCTTCGAAATTAAGAAAATTCTCTTATTTAATTTCTTGAAAAAAGTGTGTTTATTGTTCCGTATTTCGTACCAACTCTATATAAACCATCAATTATTATTGTTATACACAAAATTGTTTGGTACACACATATTGTATGATACACTAAATTATTTGGGCATCTCCTTTGGCTGTATAAAAGTTAGGGATCGGTATTGTTACAGTTTTTCCGATCGAAATTAGAGGAATTTTTTTTCACTTAATTGTTCCATAGCATTAGCCGGGCATAAAGACCTTCAATCGCCTTTCCTTTATTTATTTTAATCTTTTCTGTGTGTGCACAAAGCATGCATGTAACTTTTCTTTCAAAACCTTCATAGTATGCACCTTCACAAGAGTGCTGTCAGCGTATACAACATGTACCACCAGACTACAAATTATGCACGTATGTGAGTCAGAGCTCTCTTTTTGGCAAATACAACAAACCACATCTAAAGAAGTAATCTGAATTGTTTGACAATTTTCTTCCTCCCCTAGTGACGACGCGTTCATGGGCTTCGTTAGTATTATGGTGTTTTTACTTAGTTTTTTCTCCGATTGCAATATCTTCTTTCACAGTTGATGATAAAACAATTGACGGTTTATATAGATTTGATACGAAATAAGGAAAAATAAACACACTTTTTTCAAGAAATCAAATAAGAGAATGCAAAGAGAATTTACTTAATTTCGAAGATATTCTAGACGTTAAGCTGTCTCAAAGAGAAATTAGTACAAAAGTTAACTAGTTAATTAATTTAAAATTAATTTAATTAATTTTAAAGTTAATTAGTTCAAAACTATGCATGTGTAAAAGATCTAACAATCTAACGTATTGTGCAAATCTAAATGCCATAATGCCTCAACATGTGAGAATAAACACTAATTTTTTTATTTTAATTACGACCATATAAAAATAATAAATATTAAAATTAAAGAATGACGTTTTATTAAACCTAATATAACAAATTACGACATTTTAATAGCTGATCGGGGTTTGACTAGTCAAACCCCGATTTCATAAAATTGAATTTCGACCTTTGCCTGACCTACTTAGTCTCTCCTAGGTTTGACTAGTCAAAGGCCGAAACTGTAATTTATTTCGGGCTTTGACTAAGACCGTCAGTCAGACCTGAGGATTGCCTAGTCAAACCTAGTAGGACGGGCTTTGACTATAACATATCGACAAAAAAATTCGGTTTTATTACGATTGAATAGCTTCAAATACTTCCCAGAAACATCAATTCGTTGTTGTTTTTTATCGACTGTGAGCTCTTGCGGCACCCACTTTGCACAGAGCTTCCGCATACCCAAATATTCATGCACAATATATCCAACACATTCCTTTCATATCTTTACAGTCTCAGCTTTCTCAAACAGCTTCACTGTATGGTGATCCAAAATTATTTTGTGGACTTTTTTGATATTTTCATCGCTAACAGCCTCTTTGCGGCGTCCACTGCATGCATCGCCCTCGGTGCTCACTTCGCTTCGTTTCAACTTAGCAAACCATTTCTTAACGGTTGATTTTCCTGGTGCAGAGTCCGAATATTGTATATCAAGTCAAGCTTTGGCTTTAGCAGTATTTTTTTTTCTCCAAAAAGCAATAAATTATTAAGGTACGAAATACCTTTTTATAAATTTTTTTAAAATAACACAAGTTGCTTCACTCTAAATGCTATATTTCATAAACTAATAGATTGATAGCTGTCAAATTTATAAACGCATCTTTTGAAGGTTAGGGCTCACGTTAGGGCTCACTAAAACTCATATAGATTTAATACCAGTAGCGCCATCAGGGTTGCCAACGACCGAACGTCGTTTTCTACTAGATTTATATACAAAATCTACTAAATTCTACTAGATTGAGCATAAAATCTACTAAATATTCTACTAAATTATTTGCTCACAAAATGACACTTGACAGCAAAAAAAGAAGAAAAAAACACAGATGACAGCCCAAAAAAGAAGAAGAAATGACAGATGACAGCTCAAAAAGAAGAAAAAATGACAGATGACAGATTATTTTGTTATATATGTCAAAATAAAAACAACAAAAACCATTTTTATTTAAATAAAATATAATATTTTTTATATTTACATAAACAACGTAACTGAAACTTCTAAAAAATAATTTAAAAAAATGTTAAATACTTAATTATTCTATAGATAGAAAAATATATCCTCTCTAGGATAAAGTGGTGAAAACAAGAGAAACAAGTTTGATTTTACTAATACCAGAGCTAATACCATTGTTTAAGAACTACCCTTTTTTAAACAATGCTAATACATTTTGTGCATTTAATTTTTTTAAGTCACTTTTTTGTGCTTAACACAGTTTACTATCCAAAATTTTACTTCAAATTTAAGTTAGTTTAACGTTTCGAATTAGTAAAACTTATTTTAATGTAAAATTATAGCTTATTCCAATAAACCCCAACTTGCCCCAACTGATAAAATGCTGCTAGCATTGGCAATTTCATCTGATTGCACATATCACAAAAATATCCTCTCTAAGAAGAATTTGGTAAAAATAAGTTTTATTTAACTGAAAGGAAAGTTCTACATACATAAACATGTAAAAAGCAACTATAAGTTCTAGGCAAAAAAATATTAGGTAAATATGTAGTATATATTTTGTACAAGGTTCATTTTTAACTAAAAATATTTTACAACATGCAATGGTATGTTTGCTGTCTTTTGTAGTGTCTTTAAAGGTAGGTATATCGGAATTAAAATAACATTTGTATATATTTTTTTCTCCTTATGAACTTTTATTTACAATCAATTTCTTAAAAGTTTTAAGCAAGTTTGAATGAAATTTTAAGCAAGGAATGAGGAAAATCCAATGATGCTTCGTCTTATAGGTTTATTTCACTGTTGTATTAAATCTTGTAGCCACGTTCGCTTGAGTCTTCTGATTATTGGTCCTTTGGCAGAAATGTTTGATCAGTTCGTTGTCTTGGTTTCTTGTTCGACTTTCATGGTTGGTTGCTGTCCGCTGTATTTCATCTCTTACAAAGGGAATATTTAGATCATTGCGAATTGTGAGATTACTGACATACCAGGGTGCGCCAGTAATTGATCTAAGGACTTTTGATTGAATTTGATATGGTTGTGAGGTGTGTTAATTTAGCGCAATCCCAGACATGGATACCATACATCCTAATTGGTTTCAACATGGCTTTGTATAGTAGTAATTTGTTATTTAATGACAATTTGGATGTCCTACCAAGGAGCCAGTACATTTGTCTGAACTTGAGATCCAACTGTCTGCATTTCATTTGGAGGTGTTTGTTCCATGTTATCCTTTGGTTGATATGCAATCCAAATGGCATTAACAATATAAACAGGTTAATACAATAAAACAAAGGTTTAAGTATTTATTTTTTAAAATTTAATCCTTTATGTATTAGAATCTATAAAGTTTTGAACCAAAAGTATTAATTACACTTTCATTTGCATACCACAGCATTTGTTTATTTAAATGTACTATAAAAAACCCACCATAAATCTAATTCCTTTATTATTATTTTTGTCCTTTAAAACAATTTGTTTATCATACATTTTTGCTAGTTGTGGAAGTTCTTTTAACGGAATGTGATATAACATACTTTAAATGATACTTAAAATCATTTCAAATCAAACACCAATATCATGTATGTATTTATACATTTATTAACAAACTGCAATCCAAGAAAAATAATATATTATCAACAGTAGCCATTTACAGTAAAACCTCCGTTAACCGAAATAATTGAGGGGAGGCCGTTTCGGATAACAAGAATTTCAGTTAAAAATAACACTGTTTTTTGTATTTTTCTTTTATCAAATTACATAGTATTGTTCTAAAACACTCTAACATGTTCAATTTCCTTAATTTTATTGCTGTTTAATTTACTGTATTGACAAAATTATTGAAACTGTCAAGCCATTTCAGTTAACGGAGGTTTTACTGTACCTATTTGCCTTAAATGGTAACATTTTAAAACAAACACACACTACACAAACAGTTGCACTAGATTTTCTCCTGGTTAAAAATGTACTGCCACAGCTTGTTCGATTAAATAACCGCAGGCTCAGTTGTCAGTATTTCAATGTTTTCTCTAAACAACTGCAATATGTGTAAAGCTGATATTTTTTGAACAAAAGATATCTTGCATTGCATCTCATTTCACATATTAATATGAAAAATCTCTTAAAAATACCAAACCTTTCAATAACAAGCAATATTTATAATTGAAGCACTTCAACTGCTGTCTGAAGATTCTGCAATGGTGTCAGGTAGTCCAGAACTGGATATTCCCTAGCAATACATTGTCCATAAATTACCCATTTTATACACACACGATGTGCAAAAGTATTTAACAACTCCTAAAATAGAGTATTTGTAAATGCACTTCCTATATTGCAGGATGATTATTATCGGTTATGTTGTTCTGTTCTTTAAATGACAAAATACTAATTAAATTCAACGTTTTTTGATCTTATCAACTCTTTTCCATGATCTTATTTTACTTTTTATCTATATTACAGGTAACAAATAGAATTTCAGCAAATTTTAAAGGTTATTTTTATAATTTTTTACAAATTTACAAAAATATTTAATGTCATTTGCAGTCAATTGTCAAAATAAAAGATTCCTTTCAACCAAAACCTACTAAAATCTACTATATTTTCTACCAGATTCTAAAATCTACTAGATGTAAAATTTTCCCACTAAATCACAAGAAATTCTACTAGATCTAGTAGAAAATCTACTAAATTGGCAACCCTGAGCGCCATATATGTGTCAGCCTACGAACTTTTCAGCCCGCCAATTAGGCAATCCAAACCACGTGATTTTTAATGACAGGACGTATGGCAGGCAATTCAGCGTTGCCAGAGTTGTTAAAATTGTACCAATTTGATACAATTAACAACCAAACTTTTGATACTAAAGTCTCCTAAAGTAAAAACCTAAAATTTTGTGACATAAGAAATTTGCTTCAAATAATATTAAACGACGTTTTTTTAAGTTTTTGTACAAAATCTGTTGGTTTAGTACTTTGTGTCACTATTCCAGTCATTCCGGTGCATTTACAAAAATTTCTCTGGCAACACTGCACACAAGCGATTTTATTGGATACTTTATTTAAATTAAAATTTCAAATTTAAGATACAATGTGGTATTACTAAGTACCTAAAATAATAAAATATATATTACCCCGATGATTTTACCTAAAATCTATTTTAGGGATGCTCAATATTATTTTTTATTAAACTTATAAAACATAAAATTTGTTAACCTAGCTTTCTTCAATCTTCCAAATTACTTAGTTAAAACTTTTTAACTACTTATTAAAGTTTATTGACGTAAGCAATATTTGTTACTATGTCACAGAAGTATTTAGCAATACTTACATGGACATAAAATACGAAAATTACTTTAAAATACTAAAATAACACTATACTATCATATGCCTTCAATGTATTGCATGCCAATCGCCAGACATATTGGAATAGTTTGACAGATCGTTGGATTCCCTAATTACGTTACTGACCGAGGCTTGTAAACGACTGAACTAAAAACATTCATGTTGTCACATGTGCTTTTAAGAAGTTGATGATTCGAATGCATTTAAAGGTGATTTATTGACATAAAGGGACCAGCTGGTGTGTACGGTAATTTATTAGTGTGCAATTTTTGTTTCCCATACATAAAAGAGATTTTTAGGCAATTCATAATATAACAAGTTTCTGTATATTACGAGCGAAACGAATGTGAATTTTAAATGAAGCTAGCCGCCATATATGTAGAGTAATTTCGACATATTAACATATTTCTCAAATTGGGCTCTGTACCGCCATTCTTTATTATATTACGAATATGTGTGCCAAATATCTCGACAAAATATTCAAAATTAATGCTGCAATCTTGGAACGCGTTTTCCGCGCGCTAATATTGCCTCTTAATATTTCATTCAAACAGTTAAGTGCAACTCCAGGAGTTATTAAACAGTACCGTAGAGGTAGTTCCATTCTCATTCGTGTTCTAGTCTCTGAAACACGCTTGCATTAGTATTCCAATAGTGTGCTAACCCCAGAACAACTACTATTCGGTGTAACCTTGCAACTAGTGAGCTTGTTATAATTTGTAAACAAAAAATAGGTATAATGGCGTTGGTTTTAAATAATTCCAATACAAAGACTATTATTTAATTCGTATACCTCCTTTGAATAAAACATTTATTCAGGAGGTAATAAGAACTTGACATATAGTCGTAGAACACGTTATGGTAGAGCGTGAAATGAATAAAAAATGGTTTATAGGAAACATCAACTTTGCGACTTCCTCGAATTATCTGCATATAGGTCTACCCATCAACTTGAGAAATGTATATAGGCCAGGGTAATAAGACAAAAATATACCCTGTTCGTGACACTTCAGCAGCCAGGGTACTGAAGCGTTTTTTCGACAAGTAATACCTATAGGAACAAATTGTAACTATTTCCTGCGTAGGATCTAGCTGCCATTTTTATTTATAAAGAACTAACTGTCAAAAAATGGCATTTTTCCCTTTTTTTTTTCAAATCAATGGAAAACAGTGAAACTTATGATTTTTTTAGTACAAATATTTTTGAGATTATGGAAAAATCTTTAAAATGACATATTACAAAGTTTGATATACTCATTTATTGTTAATATAATTGCGAAAAAGGTCGGAATTGCAAAAAAATTATTTTCGCAATAACTGTTATAAAAATTAGTGTACAGGTTTGAAATTTTTGTCAACTGAGGGTTCTTTGGTGCTTAATATGTGATAAAAATTTCAAAGCGATTCATTCAATTGTTTAAATTTTATTCGAATTGTTTATCTCAGAGAGCATTTTTTTGCAATAACATAAGTCAGAAAAAAATTACGTTAGAACCATTCCACAGGTGTCAAATGGAAAAACATGAGCTATGTTTTAACTTGGTTTAAAAAAAGCGAATAAAATATGCATCTATTAGTAATAAATAATTATGCAAAAGTATCGTAAATCTTTCCTTATAAACTTTTTGAATAACTTTTTCCGAAAAAATTAACTTTTTTACCCTGTTTTAAGAGCTCAACTACCAAGTAATGTTATTTATATCATACAATAAAAAGTTTATAAGGAAAGATTTACGATACTTTTGCATATTTATTTATTACTAATAAATGCATTTTTTATTCGCTTTTTTTAAACCAAGTTGAAAATATAGCTCATGCTCTTTCATTTGACACCTGTGGAATGGTTCTAACGTCGTTTTTTTCTGACTTATGTTATTGTGAAAAAAATGCTCTCTGGGATAAACAATTTGAATAAAATTTAAACAATTGAATGAATCGCTTTGAAATTTTTATCACATATTAAGCACCAAAGAGCCCTTATATGACAAAAATTTCAAAACTGTACACTAATTTTTACAATAGATATTGCGAAATTAATTTTCTTTGCAATTCCGACCTTTTTTTGCAATTATTTTAACAATAAATGAGTCTATCAAACTTTGTAATACGTCATTTTAAAGGTTTTTCCATAATCTCAAAGATATTTGTACTAAAAAAAACCATAAGTTTCACTGTTTTCCATTGATTTGAAAAAAAAGGGAAAATGCCATTTTTTGACACTTAATTGTTTATAAATAAAAATGGCCGCCAGATCCTACGCAGGAAATAGTTGTTGTTGTTTATTTGGGTTTATATGAATGCGGACACTAAATCCATTCGCCAAGGAAATAGTTACAATTTGCTCTAATAGGTATTACCTGTCGAATAAACGCTTCAGTACCCTGGCTGCTCGAGTGAGTGTCATGGAAAAAACCTTATTACCCTGGACTAATATGGTAGTTTACATAATGCAATTTTTAGCAGAAAAATGAGAGTTTTTTCCAGAAATCGTTTCCATAAAAACTCATTAATTTTTTTAAACAGCTTATCTGGATTGGAAGACAGTAAAAAATGTCAAAAACAAAAAGGTGTAATTTTAATTACAATCAATATAGTTTATTTCCAAAAAAATATAAAATATTCATCAATTAGGTAAGTTGATTTTTTTGTAATATACAAAATACATTTATTATTGTTCTGCGTATCTGGTGGTCAGATAATAGGCCACTCATCAGCGGTAAAAAACTGTAAAACCGTGGAATTTTGAGAATCAACACCGATTCTAATGAAAATTTGGGCTTAAGCTCTGTTGACACTCTTCTTCAAAATCCACCCTATTCCGAACTGCGCTTTTGCCCTGGGGGTGAAAACAACCCCATCTAGGGGATGAAAATTGTCTAATCAAAATAACTATGAAAATCGATAGATTGACCAATTCTGAGTAAATTTTGTTGTATAAATTTTTTTTGCAAAATTGACACTTTCCAAGTTATTTTCGATTGAAACTATGCATTTTTCATTGAAAAAACTCACGTTTTATAATCGTTTTTCATGAATAATTAAAAAAAAAAATTATTTTATAGAAAAAATCATTAAGAACAAAATTGTGGCTAATGAAAAAACCAAAGATATTCGCGTCGGAAAGACCTATGTAAACCCAATAACGACTGAGTTAATGCTCTTTAAAGGATGGTTATTTTCGAAGAACCTCGAAATGGAGAACCTTCAATCTCAAATAACTCGAATGTGGTGCAATTTTTTGGGAAAACTTAAGAGACATCTTTTAAAGTTCATACAAAAGTTTTTTGGATAAGACCTGACTGACTTATGACGAAAATAAAGTCGCTCTCTGCTTTTTTCTTTTTGAAATGTAAAAATTAAATCTTCGTCGTTACAATTCTATCAGAAATGAATAGCTTTCCACTTGAAATTAACTTTATTTAGGTATAATTGATACGATCCATGTGATTCGACCGGTTTGGAATGCTTAGTTTAGAAAAAATAGTTGATTAAATCGAAAATGACATTATTATAATAGAAAAACGTGCATTTTTCTTAAATAAGCCTAAAATTATTCATGATACAAAAACAAAAAAATTAAAATTTTCAGTAAAAAAATCCTACAATTAATATTTAAAACATTTTTTCATATTATGAACACTTTTTTTGAAAATTTTAAAAATGTCATTTTTGATTTAATCAACTATTTTTTCTAAACTAAGCATTCTAAACCGGTCAAATCACATGGATCGTATCAATTACACCTAAATAAAGTTAATTTCAAGTGGGAAACTATTCATTTCTATTAGGATTGTAACGACGAGGGTTTAATTTTTACATTTCGAAAAGAAAAATACAGAGAGCGACTTTATTTTCGTCATAAGTCAGTCAGTTCTTATGCAAATAATTTTTATTAGAGCTTATTTGATGGGTTTTTTAATGAACTTTAAAAGATCTCTTAAGTTTTCCCAAAAAATTGCACCACATTCGAGTTACTTGAGATTAAAGGTTTTCCATTTCCATGTTCTTCGAAAATAACCATCCTTTAAAGAGCAATAACTCAGACGTTATTGGGTTTACATAGCGCGAATCTCTTAGTTTTTTTATTAGCTACAATATTGTTCTTAATGATTTTTTCTATAAAAATTAATTTTTTTAAGTTATTCATAAAAAACGGTTATAACAAGTGAGTTTTTTCGATTAAAAATGCATACTTTCAATAGCAAATAACTTGGAAAGTGTCAATTTTGCAAAAAACATTTATAGAACAAAATTTACTCAGAATTTGTCATTCTATCGATTTCCATAATTATTTTGATTTAAAAATTTTCATCCCCTAGATGAGGTTGTTTTCACCTCTAGGGCAAAAGCGCAGTTTAGCATAAGGTAGATTTTGACAAAGGTTATAATTACTACCTAAATCCAAATTTTCAAGAAATCGACCCTGTTTCTCAAAATTCCACGAGAAAATGGCTGTTGATTGGACTATAAGTAACTTCCCCGATTAAGTAGGGCGCTGCGATCTCAAAAAAAAAACATTAGTTCTAGAAAGTTGAACCCCAGAACCTCCAGAAACTCTCGTAGATTCCTCAGATAATTTTAAGATAATTTAATCCAAATTACAAAAAAACCACGTGTATTATGCAGGTCTACCCCAAAATCCTGACAGCCAAAATCCCGGCAGCCACAATCCCGACGGCCAAAATCCCGACACGCCAGAATCCCGACAGGCCAAAATCCCGACAGGCCAAAATCCCGACAGGCCAAAATCCCGACAGGCCAAAATCCCGACAGGCCAGAATCCCGACAGGTCTGATAAGTTTCTTTTTAACATATAATTACATTTATTTCTTGTTTTTTGTTTATGGCCATCTGTTTTTTATTTTTTGTTACTAAACAAAAGTATTTTGTAGTAAAAGTATTAAACAAAAGTCGGAATTTTTACTTAGGCGAGGATTGTTGCATGTCGGGATTTTGGCCTGTCGGGATTCTGGCCTGTCGGGATTCTGGCCTGTCGGGATTCTGGCCTGTCGGGATTCTGGCCTGTCGGGATTTTGGCCTGTCGGGATTTTGGCCTGTCGGGATTCTGGCGTGTCGGGATTTTGGGAGACACCGGTATTATGCAATATAAAGGGTGTCCAGAAACTCTACCGACAAACGAAGAAAGAAGATTCCTTAGATAATTTTAAGATTTTTTCTTAAAGTGCCTATCCGTTCCGGATGTTGGCGATCATCATCAATTTAACCTAATTCACTTAGTCCAAAAATGCTTCCTAAGGGAGAGAGCTCTTTAAAGATGGCGTCTTGTAATTAGTTTTTTTTAATAACTCCAGAACGCTTCTATTTAGAAAAACGAAAACTGGTATTCAGAGATAAATCGATTCCATCAATTAGTATCCAATTGATTCCATCCAATAGTATCAGTCATAGGCGTCAGTTTTGGGTAGGACAACGGTTAGTTTATCGCATACATTTTTTGTCTATAACTTTTAAGCATTTTTGACACTGGATTATTAAATTGTAAGGTATTCTAGTACTAAAAGTTACTCTTGCTTTAAGTCGGTAGAATACGCTGTTTTCTAGAAAAAGCCAATTTAAAAATTTTGCGTTTTTTGAATTTGAAAAAAATTAAAAAAAAACTCTTTAGAAAAACGAAAACTGGTACGTTTATTTATCTTCCAAAGATAAATCGATTTCATTAAATGCGAATTTCTAGTACCGGTCATAGGCTTTAAGTCGGTAAAATACACCGTATTATTTAAAAAAAATTTTAAAATTTTTTCAAATTCAAAAACGAAAAATTTTTAAATCGATTTTTCTAGAAAACGGTGCATTCTACCGACTTGAAACAAGAGTAATTTTTAGTAGTAGAATACCTCACAATTTAATCATCCAGTGTCAAAAATGCTTAGAAGTTATGGACAAAAAAGTTATGCGATAAACTAATCGTTGCCCTACCCAAAACGGCAGTGGCGCACCCAGGGAGGGGTTTTGGGGGTTAAAACCCCTCCCAGAGCATATAAAAAAATATAAAGAATAGTAGGAAAATGTAACTTGTTTTTCAGAAACAATACAAAAAAAATTTCGGTGCCCAAGCGAAGAGGAAAAATAATCCCCGGATAAATAATCCCGGACAAAAAATCGCCACAAATTATCCCTGGACAAAAAATCCCCAAACAAAAAATCCCCGGACAAATAATCCCAGGACAAAAAATCCCGGAAAAATAACCCCCACAAATTTTTTTGGACAGAATATCTCCACAAAATAATCCCGGACAAAAAATCCCCAAAAAATATTTGCTGCCGAATAGTTCGTCTAAAAATTTTTCCGTCAATGCAATCGACTCAAATGTTTTTCAGCCTCAGTGCGTGAAAGCTATAGCAATCGCCATGAAACCGCTTTTCGGCACGAAAATAATTATTAGCAATTAATATTAAGCATGAATTGCAATTTCGATTGCCAAATTTCGAAGTTCAATTCCATGCCAAAAACTTCAAATTTTACATGGACAAACGAGTTTGAGTTTTTTCAGAAATCGTGGAAGATTTGGGGAATGCGCCAAGGCTGTGGGAACCATGTAACTATTCGTTTAAATCTTTTACTCACTCTGCTTTGAATAACTATGTTCAAAACATTGCCTATTCGTGATGAGAACTGCTGCTCCTGAAAACGATAGTCTTGATTGTAATGCGAAAAACCTGTTACTTTTTGTAAATTTAACGTCAAAAATATTTAGTTATTATCATCATCAATGGCAGTATAACTCTTCGACTATCCTTGCGAGTGGTTTACTATTGCCTTCAATGTGTCGATCCTGTGCCACTATTTTCACATTTTCTCCAGAGCTTCTTTAACTGCATCTTTCCACCTTTTTCTAGACCGTCCTACTGACTTTCTCCCATCTGGCCTTTTCCCGAGCAGTTATGTCTGGTTTGATTTTTGGATAAATTTTTCGCATGGCATATTCTAAGGTCAGGTTAAACAACAACGGGGACAACGGATCTCCCTGTCTCAGTCCAGAATTTACGCAGAAAGCATTTGATATTTCCCTACCTCTTCTAACTTGAGCAAAGAAGTTACTTACACACATTTGCGTTACCGCAGTTAGTTTGTTAGGTACGCCCAGCTCGACCATTGTATTCCATGGATGATTAATTGAATCATAAGCCTGTTTGAAATCTATAAATATCTGATGCACGTCTTGATTATACTCCCAATCCTTTCAAGCATTTTTGTCTAATAGTAAATATTTGATCAACAGTCGATCTTCCGGGCCTGAAATCACACTGGTAGTCACCAACTATTTCTTCGGCGTATGGTAGTAATCTTTTTAGTAATACCTAACGAAAAATATTTAATCATCAGTTTCAATTCACTACAAGCAACATTTCAGAAACCTGCTTCAAAAGCTTTCAAAAGCTATGTCAAAAACCTGTGTTCTGCGTTTTCATAACAAAGCTGAACATTCTTAATAGCGCCAAAATGTTTCCTGGATGCACACAGATAATAGGCAATGTTTTGAACTTAGTTATTCAAGGCAGAGTGAGCAAAAGATTTAAGCGAATACTTACAGCATGATTCCCACAGCTCTTTAGCTCATTCCCCATATCTTCCAGGATTTTTGAAAAAACTCACACTCGTTTGTCATGTAAAATTTGAAGTTTCCGGCATGTAATTGGAATTCAAAATTTGGTAATCGAAATTACAATAATTCATGCTTAATCTTAATTACTTGTCCGAACCCCGCCCAAGCCAACCCCCCCTAGAGGAAAATTCTGGATGCGCCACTGCCAAAACGGAAGCCTACGACCGATACTAGAAATTCGCAATTAATGGAATCGATTTATCTCTGGAAGATAAATAGGCGTATCAGTTTTCGTTTCTATAAATAGAAGCGTTCTGGAGATATTAAGAGGAAAGGAACATTTTGACGCCTGTCAAAATTTTCAATGTATTTTAGATGTAATCATTTTTTTCGAATCCTGAGAAAACTAATAAGTATTTTTGAAAAATTTAAACGCAGAATGAAAGATTACTTTATTACCGAGCGCCGAAGGTCCCTTAGAATGAAAAAAAGTTTCTTTTGAATGAGATATTTGAAATTAAAAATCACACTACATTTTCTCTTAGTTTTTCACCCCTGTAACTTATTAAAATAAACATTATAGAAGTTTTCAGGGACTTTCGGCCCTCGGTAAGAACGTAATCTTTCATTCTGCGTTTAAATTTTTCAAAAATACTTATTAGTTTTCTCAGGATTCGAAAAAAAATGAATCCCCATTAAAAAAAAAGCTAATTACAAGACGTCATCTTTAAAGGGCTCTAGCTCCCTTAGGAAACATTTTCGGACTAGGTGAATTTGGGTAAATTGTCTTAAAATTAATTATATGAGGAATCTCCGGTTTTCATTTGTCAGGTGAGTTTCTAGACACCCTGTATATTGTGTATATGTATATTTAAATTGTCTGCGCAAAAAATTTAAGCGAACCAATACAATAAGTTTTTTTTGCTCTTTTCAAATATGCAAACGGATTTTGAAAATTTCAATATACAGTGTGTTGTTTTAGGGCCACAATGACCTTATATTTTTTTGGTAATCCGGATCTGGATTTTTCTTGTGATTAGTAGTTGGGTCGTTTGGGTGCTAAATGAGACATGTGGACCAAATATAAAAAAAACATACAAGGTGGTTCTAAAGTTATATATCCAGAAATAAATGGACAAAACCGATAAAACACCCTCTAACTCGTTTATAAAAATCGGTGGGGCAATAAAGGTATATCTAGAACCGCCTCAGTGACCTCTATTCACCATTCAAGTATTTCCGTTTCCCAATGAAACACCCTGTATAAGTTATTCGGATTTTAAACTTAAATGGCACTTTTTTAACCGATAAATCCTCATTGTGGCCACGATTTATTTAAATATTCCTATTGTTCGCATATATGTATGGTCAGGTAATTCAAATGTACAGAAATGCACGAAAAGGTTATCGAATAATGGATAACGTTTCGCGAGGTCAATAAATATTACCAGTAAGTGTTCAGTACTTAGGTATGTTGAAATCATGTCTAATCTTGTAACACGTATAATGTCAAATTATTTTTAATCAACATTTAAAAATTCGGCAATTAATATAGTTAATAGCTAATAATAGTCCCAGACTAATTTATCCACGCTATCTCGTAGGTTGAATATAACGAATTTGGAAGGACGAGAGTATACAGGGTGTAACAAAAATACAGGTCATAAATTAAATCACATATTTTGGGACCAAAAATAGTTCGATTGAACCTAACTTACCTTAGTACATATATGCATACAAAAAAAGTTATAGCCCTTTGAAGTTACAAAATGAAAATCGATTTTTTCCGATATATCGAAAACTATCACAGATTTTTTAATGAAAATGAACATGTGGTATTCTTATGGCAGGAACATCTTAAAAAGAAATTATAGTGAAATTTGTGAACCCCATAAAGATTTTATGGGGGTTTTGTTCCCTTGAACCCTCCCCCCAAACTTTTGCGTACGTTCCAATTAAATTATTATTGTGCCACCATTAGCTAAACACAGTATTTTTAAAACTTTTTTTCCTCTTAGTACTTTTTCGAAAAGCTAGTTTTTATCGAGATATTTTGAATATTTGTCAAATCCACCACATATTTGTATACTGACAAGAGACCTCTAGTAGTAATATGAAAATTTATTTATAAATTACAGTTTGAGATATATTTTGAACTATATTAGAAAAGAAGCCATATCTCGATAAGAGATGTCTTATCAAAAAAAGACTAAGAGGCAAAAAAGTTTTAAAAACATTGTGTTTAACTAATGGTACCGCAATAATAGTTTAATTGGAACGTACACAAACATTTGGGGGACTTAAGGGCACAAAACCCCCATAAAATTTTTATGTAAATATATTAAAAAAGAAGCCGCAACTCGATTAAGACTGGTTTATCAAAAAAATACTAAGAGGCAAAAAAGTTATAAAAACATTGTGTTTAACTAATGGTACCACAACAATAATTTAATTGGAGCGTACATAAAAGTTTGGGGGGTTTAAGGGAACAAAACCCCCATAAATTTTTTATGGGGTGCACAAATTTTACTATAATTTCTTTTTAAGATCTTCCTGCCATAATAATGCCACATGGCCATTTTCGATAAAAAATCTATAATAGTTTTCGATATATTGGAAAAAATCAATTTTCATTTTGTAACTTCAAAGGGCTATAACTTTTTTTGTAGGCATATTTGTACTAAGGTAAGTTAGGTTCAATCGAACTATTTTTGGTCCCAGAATATGTGGTTTAATTTATGACCTGTATTTTTGTTACACCCTGTATAATCGATAGAACACACCAATACTGAAGGAAAAAAATATATATTGCATGCGGGTTAAATGTAGTGTCTTAGATATTCTGCCATTTGACATAGTCAAATTAAATGACGTTATCCATTTATTGTACGCAAAAGAGGTACCTCTAGGAATAATTAAAACTGTCGAAAATATCTACCAGAATATCACAATAAAAGTAAAACTAGAAGAAGAACTAGCTGACCCAATTGAAGCTGGCAATGGGATAAGGCAGGGAGACTCCCTGAGTCCTCTATTGTTCAACCTGATCAGGGATGAAATAATAAAAAAAGGAAGAACAAATGGGAGAAAAACAACTTGAAAAATCTGATATGCAGACGATGCAATACTAATCTCCCAAAGTGAAGATGATTTACAATGTATGGTTGCACCAATTTATAAACCGCCAAAAAATTCAACACGTTAATTTCCCCACAAAAGACAAACTGCATATAGTTATAACAGCAAATCCAATAAGATGTAAATTAGAGCTAGAATTAGATCTCCACTCGACAATACGTTTTGTCCATCGGTTGTCTGACAATCTGGGGACGTCTCCTGCCCAATTCCACTTAAGCGACGCGATTTTTTCGACAGCGTCTGTTGTTTTTGTTCTACGGCGTATTTCTTCGTTTGGGATTTGGTCTCTCAGGGAGACACCTAACATCTGGCGCTCCATAGCCCTCTGAGTTACGCGAATCTTGTTCACTACCTTTTTTGTTAGTGTTAATGTTAAGGCTCCATAAGTGAGTACAGGTAACACACACTGGTCAAAGATTTTCCTTTTGAGGCATATGGGTAAGTCCGATTTAAATACATAGTTCAGTTTAACAAACGCTACCCAGGCTAATCCTATGCGACGTTGGAGTTCGCACGTCTGGTTATCTCGTCCCAACCGAATTCCATGTCCCAAGTACTTATAAGATGCAGTCTGCTCAATATCCATTCCATCAACAACAATATTACGATTTAGCACCAGATTAGTCATTATTTGCGTCTTGTTGATGTTAATCTTTAGTCCGACCTCAGGGGCGTCATTTGATAGGGTCAGGGGGGCAGTTGCCCCCCCCTGACCCTGAAAATGACTGAAATTTACAAAAAATAGATCAATTTTGTATTATGTTGGCATAATATATTGTATTGTATATATAATGTTGGCCCCCCCCTAGCAAAATTTCAAATGACGCTCCTGTCCGACCTCTAAGGAAGCGTAATATAATTTGTTATCTGCGTAATATAAACATTATTATTGCACCATCCATACGATCGGCTATAAGGACGATGTCATCTGCGAACCTCAAATGACTCAGCTTCTCTCCATTTATATTGATACCATATTCGTTTAGATCTGCCTTCTTAAATATGTGTTCTAAAAGGTTGTGAATAGCTTTGGTGACATGGTGTCTCCCTGCCGTACTCCTCGCTGTATACAGAATGCATTTGTTTGTTGTTCAGACAGTCTTACGCTAGCCGTTTCCTTTTGGTAGATATATTTGATCATGTCAATGTAGCGATGGTCTATTCGGCATTCTGTCAATGCTTTTAACATTTTCTGCTGGCTTATGGTATCCCATGCTTTCTCGTAGTCCACGAATATCAGTGCCAATGGTTTGTTGTATTCCGCAGACTTCTCTATTAGGTTTTTTGTTACCAGTAAGTGGTCGTTAGTGCTATATCCAGATTAAAAAATAAATCCATAGTATTAAATGGCGGTGCCTACATTGGATCCGTTTTTCTCCGATCAGATCAGATCCGATATCGGCCGACGTCGGGAGTAGCTTCTCCTATTTTCATCGAGAGGTGTTTGGTTTCATTCCGGTTTTTGCATATAAGTAATTTAATTTTTTGTTTTAACTATTTCATGAAATAAATCAATAAATCAATAAATGGCTTCCAAATCTTAATATTTAATTTTGTAATATTATGTGTCTACAAGATAGATATTTTATAATGTTGTCTTGAATATAAGGTTTACAAAATCTCTTTATTTATAGGTATAAAATTTAATACCTCTAGCACAGAATAGGAAACAATAATAATTGTTTCCTATTCTGTCCCTCTAGGTAAATAGTTTTATTGGGTTGGTCAATTTCACTTTGGTTATAAAATTCTAACGGGTACTACGTGTCTTTGAAATTGCCAAAATATTCTTGGATAAAACCTTACAAAGAGAACCGAAGTTTATTACTGCTCAATTTGTGATAAAACCGGAAGTATAATTATTATACTACCTATTATGTGTTACTATATATTTTTATATGAGAATATTTTTTTAATACGTGCCAACACAAGGCTAGTTTGTAATAAATCAATGTATTTTTTCTTTTCTCATGAATTATTTTACATTCTTGTGACGAAAAAATAGGATCTTAAATTTATCAGGATAGTTACGTAAATTTTTGTTTATATTAAATTCTCCTAAAGATCTGTCTTTATTAAATTTATGCATCAATCTACGTTTTTTTCTACGTCATTTAAAAACGTTGTTTTCCAACAACAGCCAACATATTAACACAACTTCATTGGAACTCATTGTCGGTGGTCGGAAGTTAACGGAACCGATGTAGGCACCTTCGCCGGAAAATCGGTCTATATCGGATCTGATCCAATGTAGGTGCCGCCTATCGGATCGGATCTGATCTGATCGGAGAAAAACGGATCCAATGTAGGTGCGGCCTAACCTGCACTCTGAAATTTTTCAGAAAGTGGTAGACTCGCTCAAACGCAAACACCATTTTTAAGACTTTTGTAATCATTTTACAAAAACTATGGTGTACTGTGGACTATACCATATATAGTATAGGATTATTATAAAATGGAAATAGGGTGAACAAGAAAATGCTTTTATTAATTTAAAACAGGAGTTTACGAGTGGAGTGGATAGTACCTATATCATCCCATCTACATATTGCCTTTTATCTTATAAACATATGCTTCGATACATAAATTTGCAGGGGTTTTGTCACAAGTACAGGAAGGCAGAGACACCGTTATGTTTCGTTTCCAGAGTATCAAAAACTCATGAAAGGGAAAACAGTGTTACGGAATTAGAATTTGCAAGTGTGCTTTTCTTTATCAACAAATTAAGATTTGATTAATTTGGTTCAAAATTTACGGTCGAAACAGATCATGCTGCTTTAATTCACATAATGCAGAATAGATTGGTTAACAATAGAATACATTGCGGTGTATTATGTATATTATTGCAAGAATATGATTTCGAATTCAAATACAATCAACGCTAATAGAACGCCAATAGTGAAAGAACAGCCGATGGAATATTTAAGTTTACTTAGCATTTATTCTTTTTGAAACTTCCTCTATTGCGAAATACCACCGCAAAGATCACTGGGTAGACAAGGCTAGAAACCTGCAAATTTCTCAACCGAAATTAAGTTTCGTTAAAAAATGTTGTCTTAATTAGCACTTGTCCTTGTACTTGGCACCGAAGCGTTGGACCTCAACCCCAAAAGTCCACACTACACTGAGAAAACTACTAATAATGCTAATGACGATAAACGTCAAGTAGTTATTACTCTTTTATATGAAAGATATATTAATTTTATAGCGTAAATATGATAATTTAAATAATGCAGAAAGTTCAATTAGTATTACTTTTACAATACAATAAAAAACATCCAATGTAATTCGAATGCGTTAAAAACATGAAAATAATGTCTCAAAACGTTGTCGGTCCTATCACATCATCATCAGTGAAAACTTGAGTACTTGCATAAAATCTCTTTACCGTGGCGGTATAATGTCCAAGTCAAGTGGTAAGAACTTTGGATCACCAAAGACACAAAACTCAATACAACCTAATATCAACAGCTACTTATCCCTAACATCCCTGAACAGAAAAGAGAAGATAACAATACGAAGATTGAGGATAGGATACAGACGTTTGATACATGGTCGTCTTATGTCGTCTACAGACCAAGAGTTATGCTCCCATTGCAACGATATTCCTATTACCGTCAAGCACATCCTCACATAATGTCAACACCACCAGGACACACTAGGTACTTGCCATCTTGCCAACACTATAAAACACAATATTTAAAAAACCTTCTGAGTTGTTTAAGCCGATTCAAGAGCCTAATAGACTTCTTAAAGACTACGGGTCATTCCATTTCAAATCACTCAATTTTGGAGCAAAAACAATTTTGGACCTCCGATTTGTCTAAAAATTGGTATATAGCTTCTGCGGGACGTAAAAATAAGATATTTAAGGTCAAAAAATCTTCTTCTTCTTTTTTTCTCAAAATGTTATTTTATGCGATTTTACAGTGATTTGGTGTTTATTTATACAAATTTGCATTTTCTATCGCAAAGTATCAATGGAAAACATAATATTTTAATAGAAGGGACTCAAAATGTCATTATATGGCATTATAACAAGTTACTTTGACTCAAAACAAGCTTTTGATCAAATTTTATAGTGTAGAAAACGTTAAAATACCGTTTTTTTTACATTTTTCTCCATTGCCAAAATACATCATAATCGATTTGGCTGAAAATTTGCCCACATATAGACAAAACATAGGAATTTAAGTGGTGAGAAGGATTTGAATTATATTACAATACCAAAAAAGTTACATGCAATACATGCACATAGTCAAAAATATAGGCGTCTACTGTATGTACAATTAACTCGAAAATATCGATCTCACGACAAAAATTGTTAAAAAGAAATTGTAATAATTGTAAATACGATTTATTTGGAACACTTTCAGTTCCTACCATTTTTGTCGAAAAGTTACAAATGGCGGAGATATTGAGCAAAACAGGTTCTCCTTTAAAATCAAGATGGCGGCTAACGTAACGGAGGAATTCATTCGTGATTTTAAATTTAGGCTACTATTGACTCCCCTAAAGATCAGAAAAATTAAATTTTGGGCAGCTCGGCATTCAAGGTCAAATGCTATCCCGACTGGACTAATATATACTTTTGAGTCTGATATTACTGCATGTAACTTTTTTGGTATTGTAATATAATTCAAATCCTTCTAACCACTTAAAGTCCTATCTTTTGGCTATCTGTGGGCAAATTCTCAGCCAAATCGATGATGATGTATTTTGGGAATGGAGGAAAATGTAAAAAACGGTATTTTAACGTTTTTTACACTATAAAATTTGATCAAAAACTTGTTTTGATTCAAAATAACTTGTTATAATGCCATATAATGACATTTTTGAGTCCTTTCTATTAAAATATTATGTTTTTCATTGATACTTTACGACAGAAAATGCAATTTTTTTTAAATAACCACCAAATTACTGTAAAATCGCATACACCAACATTTTGAGAAAAAAAGAAGAAGATTTTTGACCTTAAATATCTTATTTTTGCGTCTCGCAGAAGCTATATACCAATTTTCAGACAAATCGGAGATCCAAAATTTTTTGCCTCAGTGATTTGACATGGAATGTACCCTACACAATAATTTAACAAAATATAATTCATATAATATTGTTATTGTTGTTAAGTACTATAATAGTATAATAATTGTAAACCTTTACTCCCATGTCAATGACCAAAGATGTTGAGGCACGTTAATTCGAACTAAAAAAACCTGTGGCAATCCCATATAAATATAATATTTCACATAAACATTTAAAACATAAACAAACGTAATATAATGGAACATACCTATTTTTATAAATATTTTGCAAAATCGCGGTTCCGTTTATACATAATTTGATACTAAGTCTTCAATTTTTTAAATAAAAAAAATTCTAATGGCAGTGACCAGTTGCGTATTTTTGTAAAGTGAACGACAATGTAACTAAAGTAACTAAACTAACAAATCGTTTACCTATTAATCGATTTTTAAATAAAGCACCAATCGACTTGCAACTTTTTGCATTGTGTTCGGGACGTCATAATTGCATGTACCGGGTGTCCCAATAAGAATGGCTCTCGGCTATATCTCAGGAACCGTTTATAGTACAGCTTTGAGAAAAAAATATTTATAACAAAAGTTGCCTCGGGAAAAGCCTGGAAATTATTTTCATAATCGTAGGTCCACCGCTAGAGGGCGTAATTGAATATCAAAATTTAAAAAATCAAAATTTTACAAAATTTACCTAATGAAAGTGCACTGGAAATCCAATCATCGTATTCTTCATAAAATTCTGCGCATATTTGATTTCACAGGTTTAAGTCTACCTTTGCAAATAAGAGGTGGGGGTGAGTGGGAACATTCTTATGAAAAAATGGCTGTAAGTCCGGTTCTGCTAAATCGAATTTTGCATACTTGGTCTTGTTGAAAACAGCTCTTTTTTCATATGTAAGTGTCTTATTTTCGAAATAGCCTAATAAGTAATATGCAAGCTAGGAGGTGTTATTTAATTATCTTCAGAAATCTAGTTTTCTTTGGAATATATTAAATACAAGTATGCATTTTTAATCGTGTATTAATAATCGAGATATCTTAAGAAATGTGTAAATTTTAAACATAACTGGTACTGTCACCGGTAAACGAGGTTAAGGAAAAGTAGTGTGCTATGGAAAAAACAGATAATCATTTTCCAGATGTAAACGTATATGATTAATTAAAACAACAATAAGACAAACAACACTAAAATATAACAAAGAAATAAAAGCAACTACTTACTCAGTCTTAGTGACTGCCTAAATGTTCAAATGGTTGCCCATCATTTTCGATGCAAGCATTTACTCTTTCAAGAGTAGATTGAATAGCAACATATTTAACTGTTTTAGACTTTTATTTATGGGGACGGATTAAAGACCTTGTTTTTGCCGCTAGGCCCACTACTCGAGAAAACATTATTTAGAATCTAGAGAATACGAAACGCCATTCAAAGCATTGCAAAAGCTGAAATTGAGACTGCTGTTCAATCTATTCTAGAAAGAGTAAATGCTTGCATCGAAAATGATGGGCAACAATTGGAAGATTTAGGTCGTCACTAAGTGTAAGTAGTTGTTTTTATTTCTTTGTTATATTTTATAGTGTTGTTTGTCTTATTGTTGTTTTAATTAATTATATACGTTTACATATGGAAAATGTTTCTTAGTTTTTTCAATAGCACACTACTTTTCCTTAACATGGTTTACCGGTGACATTGACAGTTGTTTAAAATTTACACGTTTCTTAAGATATCTCAAGATAGAAAAAAGGTATCGACATGCGGTTTTCGGTATTATGTTGCCAATTTGGTCTAATTTTGTAATACATGATTAAAAATGCATACTTGTATTTAATATATTCCAAAGAAAACTAGATTTCTGACAATAATTAAATAACGCCTCTTAGCTTGCATATTACTTATTAGCATATTTCGAAAATAAGACACTTTCATTGACGGAAAAAGAGCTGTTTTCAACAATACCAAGTATGCAAAATTCGATTTAGCAGAACCGGACTTACAGCCATTTTTCATAAGAAGGTTCCCACTCACCCCCACCTCTTATTTGCAAAGGTAGACTTAAACTTCTGAAATCAAATATTCAGAATTTTATGAAGAATACGATGATTGAATTTCCAGTGCCCTTTCATTAGGTAAATTTTGTAAAATTTTGATTTTTTAATTTTGAATATTCAATTACGAACTCTAGCAGTGGACCCACAATTATGAAAATAATTTCCAGGCTTTTCTCGAGGCAACTTTTGTTATAAATATTTTTTTCTGAAAGCTGTACTATAAACGGTTCCTGAGATATGGTCGAGAGCCATTCTTATTGGGACACCCGGTACATTAGATAAAATGCACCCAAAAGTGAATATACATGTCAAAATCAGTATATTAAGTTAAGGGACAGATTTTGCTACTAGGGGGTGTTTTGAGGTCGCTGAACATATATACGCAATCATAATCGACCTCCAGAGCACACGTGCTTAGGGTTACTGTTAACGTACGTCATCTAAAGTTTCGAAGGTTTTTATTTTTTTGATGCAAACTAGTGATGTAACGAATGTCATTTTTTGAACATTCGCGAATACGAATGCGAACGCGAATATCTGCTACCGACATTCGCGAATGCGGATGCGAATATTCAGTTTTTTTAAATTTGTTTCTATTTTTGTCACGTTTTCTAAATTATAATGAGAAGTTACTTTATATTCAGTGTAAATCAATCTAGTCCAGGGCGCATCTGTAAAAATATTAGTACATTTGGACGTTGAGAGGTGACTCAAATTTTTTTGCAGAAATTGCTTGAAAATAAATCAAATAATAATATTTGAGTTATCCTCCCTCTCAAAAAGGTCCGGAACATTGTTTAAATAATCAAAATGTCAAAAAATTAAGGAAAAATTCAATTTTTTTCTTCGTTTTTTGGTTCACTCAACGAAAAAGGTACGTAATATCAATAAAAATGTTAATTCAGACAACAAACGCAATTCTTAAAATTTGTCCAATTCTTGGTTTTATTGGAACAACAAAGCGATGTTCATCAATTCATTATTTTCGTTAGTTGAGCCAATGTATTACGTTTATTGAATGGACGAACATTCATTATGTATACCATAATATCATTTTATTGATATTACGAACTCAGTTCATTGAGTCAACGAACACTATTTATTGAAACAACAACGTCGTTAATTGACCGACGAAGACCGTTCGTTGTGCCAATAACAGTGTTATTTCTCCTAACGTATTTCGTTTATTTCTACAATTATTTCCGTTTATTGTTACAATTAATTCCGTTCATTGGCACAATAAATACGGTTATTCTTACAAGCAATTCTATTCATTCTTACAATCAGTTTCGTTCATTGCTACTATGAACATATTTTATATTAATAATTACTGAATGCATTAGCCCAATGTATCATATTAATTGATTAATAATAATTTTTTAAATCCCCTTTTTTGTCCTTAACCTTTAGGATTTTACACTGTGTGATTTCTCATAATTATTATATCGCTTATACAGTGCACTGGAATAAGTGTTACACTCCCCCCCCCCCTTATTAACTTATTTATTTTTAGTACATAAGCAAAACGCTCAGACAGGTCGATTTTTAAATTATCAAAGTATATTATAACATCAATGTTTCGAACTTTACACGATCCCTCTTCAGGTGACAGGCGTAACTTTGATTTTTTTTAATGGGAAAGTACATCATGTGACAGCTCATTTAAAAGTGTTTGAAATGGTGATTTCAAAAATGTATAACACTTTAATCATTTTTGAGAGCGCAGGGGCAAAATTTCGATCGAATTATTTTTAAACGCATTCATTTTTTTGGAATCCTGAGAAAACTAATAAGTATTTTTGAAAAATTTAACCGCAGAATAAAAGGCTACATTATTACTGAGGGCTGAAAGTCCCTTAGAATAAACAAAAAGTTTCTTTTGAATAGTATATTTGAAATAAAAAAATCATACTAAATTTTCTATTTTTCAGCCCTGTGACTTATTAAAATAATCATTATAGAAGTTCTCAGGGATGTCAGACCCTCCATAATACTGTAATATTTTATTCTGCGTTTAAATTTTCAAAAATACTAATTATTTTTTTCATTCAGGATTCGAAAATTCATTTTCAGTTCATCTTATAAATAACATCACAAGACAATATTAAAAGTAAACACTTACAAACATAAGACACTGACAAGTTTATTTTTAATTAGAATGTTCTCCCGTATTTACCTTATCAGAAAAAACTTACTTTTATTCAAATATAAAAAATAAGTAATATCTTATCCTTATCTTCCTTCTACTACGGACTACACTTGGAAACAAAATGCAATTATTGTTCGGCACTTTCAAGGAAAAGCCGTTACATTTCAAATGGTCAAGCAAAACATTTATTGTCTCAACAACCACGATTATTGTCACAATTAACGCATTGATTGTGGGAATTAAAGGCAGTAGTAGATTAATTAATGCATTCGTTGGCACAACAATCAGTGTACATCTATTCAATAATCATATATTACTCTATATTAACAACATTTGTACATTGTTTTAATGAAATCTGTACGTTGTCACGATAAACCAAGGTAATTGCTTGTCATCTACGAAATCAAGAACGTGAGTTGCTGCCACAATTAACAGTATTTATTAAATATACGAAACTAAGTTATTGGCTGAATAAATTGAGTGTTATTGATTAATGTACTCTAGTTATTCTCACAATTATTATTCAATCATTGTGACAATAACCAAGTACATTCGTCAATGTCTAAAAGTTCGTTGAAACAACAAATTAAATTGTTGTGAGAACGAAATACTATTCAATAATCACTGTTAATCAATATTACGAACTAAATTTTTTTGAGTGTTATAACTTTAAAAGTATTTATTTCCAAGAAAAGTTGTACTGACATAAAAGTTGCGTAATTAAATTTCCAACGATATAAAATTGGTTAAAAATTTAAAAAATAGTCACCCTTGTTGCAAAATAGCAATAATTGCGAAAAAAACTATACAAAAACAAGTATTCGCATTTTACGTTTTTCAACCATTTATGCTACACTTATGACCTTCATATTTCACCCAGAAAAACTTTAAGATACAGTAAAATAATACTGTAAAGTTCATTAAGATCAGTTCAATAGATTTTGCAAAATAAATTTTGCAATCCAGCTTTCGCAAAAAAAATCATTTTTTCAAAATGTTACAGGACTGAAAATAAAGCAGATAGCAAGTTGAAATTTTTTTTGCTTATAGAAGTGTACTGCACCTTTTATATGCAATTTTGCAAAATTAAAATTGATTAACACGACGGCGTCAGGAATTTTTTTAAATAAACAATAATTATTGGTGCTACGCGCAGGACAGCGGATAGTTTGCTCTGATTGGGCATTCCAATGACCTTTGATATTGATATATACATTTTAATTTTTATTACATTTCGATATAAATAAATAAATTTGTTTATTGCAAAATAAAAACACATACTCTATCCTTTGAAATAACACTTTTATTAGCAAAAACTTTCTTTGTTCATATATTTTAACTTAGAAAATAAAAGTTTATTATTTTTAAACATATGCAATTGTTTAAACAATATTTCACAAACAATAATAAAATTAGTTTGATTTTTGTGGAATTAAAATACTAAAATAGAACAAAATATAGAGTAAGAAAATAATATATTAAGATAAAGATTGGAGGACATTTTGGTGGAAATCAATTTGTGTGAATCGAACACCGCTGTCCTGCGCGTAGCACCAAAAATTATTGTTTATTTAAAAAATTTCCTGACGCCGTGGTAATTAATCGATTTTAATTTTGTAAATTGCACATGAAAGGTACAGTACACTTCTATACGCAAAAAAAATTGCTATCAACTTGCTATCTGCTTTATTTTCAGTCCTGTAACATTTTGAAAAAATGAATTTTTTTTGCGAAAGCTGGATTTCAAAATTTATTTTGCAAAATCTATTGAACCGATCTTAATGAAATTTACAGTATTGTTTTACTATATCGTAAAGTTTTTCTGGGTGAAATATGAAGGTCTTAAGTGTAGCATAAATGGTTGAAAAACGTAAAATGCGAATACTTGTTTTTGTATGGTTTTTTCGCAATTATTGCTATTCTGCAACTAGGGTGACTAGTCTTTAAATTTTTAACCAATTCTATATTGTAGGAAATTTAATTACGCAACTTTTATGTTAGTACAACTTTTCCCGAAAATTAATACTTTTAAAGTTATAATCAAAAAACGAAGAAAGAAATCGAATTTTTCCTTCATTTTTTGACATTTTGATTATTTAAACAATGTTCCGGACCTTTTTGAGAGGGAGGATAACTCAAATATTATTATATGAATTATTTTCAAGCAATTTCTGCAAAAAAATTTGAGTCACCTCTCAACGTCCATCTCAAAACAGATGCGCCCTGGACTAATCTGAATCTTAAGCTTTATTACATAATACCAAATAATAAAATAAAGTGAAGGCGTATAATGTGGTTATACGAGGTTAAGTTACCATTTCTTAATAAAAAAAAAGATAAAATGTGAATAGATTTTGATTTTATTAACCTATATAATATTATATTTAAATTATTTTTTTTTCCTGATATTCATATTCGCAAAACATTCACACAAATTTCGCGAATGCGAATATGCAAAAATATGCGAATATTTGCGAATACTAATACGAATATTCGTTACTTGACTAATGCAAACATATTTATCGAGGGTTTTTGGGATCGCTGAACACGAACACGCCATTCAAACCCACCCCGGACCACCTGGTGCCCTAGATCACTGCTGAGGCACGTCACCTTCTGGAATCTCGAGGCTTTCCGACACTAAATTGATTACTCGGGAGGTATTTGGGGTCCCTGAACACGAATATACGTTATCTATCTGAACCGATCTCCGAAAACCGAAAATACTCAAAATTCCAGAAGATGACGTGCATGTCAATCACCCTGGGCACTAGGTGCTCCAAGGGTTAATTCTGAAGTCATATTCGTGTTCAGTAACCACAAAAACCCCTGAGTAATCTGTTTGTATCAATTTAGGGCCAAAAACCCTCGAAATTTTAGAAGATGACGTGCCTTAGCAATAACCATGGGCAACAGGTACTTCGAGGGTCGGTTCTGATGGCGTATTCGTGTTCAGTGACTCCAAAAACTCCCGAATAACAAAATCTGGCCCTTAACATACTGACTTTGACATGTTTATGCACTCTTGGATGCATTTTATGCACTTATTGTAGACTTTTTCCTGAGGTCATCTTGAACACAATGCAAAAAAATGCAAATCTCTAGGTGCTGTATTTAAAAATCGATTTATTTCGATGTTGTAGTGCTAAATGCCTATGTGTATTCGTTTTCCTTCTTCTTCTACTTTTATTTAGACAATTGCTTGATTGTGTTCAATGTCAATTAAAAAGAAAAGTTTCAGAAAAAATGAAAAACTTACTAGATTGAGATTGTAGTCATTATCGATGCTAAAAGATAAATAGCAAGAAAAACTGTTATGCCTGTCTAGCCAAACTTGACGCAAAACTTTAAAAATGCATATTTGTACAAATCTCTGAATTTTTATAAAATCAACAAAATGGAAACGTATTAAAATACACACATCGGAAAATCTAGGGATATTTTTATAAAGAGACGTAATTTCTTGTTTAATTGTTTTGGATAAATAATAATCGATTTTTTCATGATTAGTAGTATTTAATATACAACAAAATTTGTTGAAATGCCAAAAATATCGAGAATGCCTTTAGTACAATTAAATGTATATTTATTATCAGTGGAGGCTCGTGATTTTTACAATAGGGGAGGCTATACCTAACTGTAAAATATCTTGACAAATTTGCACTAGCAAAAATAATCCGCCAAAAAAATCTAATTTAAGGCCCCATTTTTATGACCATTTTTTATTTACATTTTATAATATCATCATAATTCACAATTTCATAATATCATATCATTTTAAAAATAGTTAGTCTAATTGTAAAAGTGTATTACCAAAGTTTGTGTCGTTTATTTGTTAACAATTCTATCTCTGTAAGTAGATATGCATATCAAAATAAATACAGATTTAAACTTTTGCCGTCCATACAGGTTGAAGGTTTATATTTTTTAAGATACTCAACAGAATTTTTTTTAATTCTAAAAGCGGCCTACTGCGAATCCAAAAACACGGTAAATAACCGATATTTTACTTTGCATTACCTACAGATATCGGAAAAAATTATTTGAACAAGTTGTTCCAAATATTATTCTAATCCCACATACCAAACTTCATCACAAAATTCGCACTTTTAGTTTTTTCATTATTTGTAGTCAGGATCCTAAAATCGCAGAGGAGGCTGCTGGCCGATTAGCCGCCCTTGCCCAATCTCCGGGCAGTGTGTGCGTTAAGCGATAATGCAGCTCTAAGGAGATAGGGGCTCCTTAAACTACTATGCTTAAACGCTGCTGGGCTGCGCGGAGCATTAGCAAGTGAGATTTTCCGGCCAGCAGCCTCCTCTGCGATTTTAAGATGCTGACTACAAATAATGAAAAAACTAAAAGTGCGAATTTTGTGATGAAATTTGGTATGTGGGTTTAGAATATTATTTGGAATAACTTGTTCAAATAACTTTTTCCGATATCTCTAACGCGAAGCAAAATAGCAAAGTAAACAAAACAGTGTAGCAAGTGTAAACAATTTATGGGGAGGCTAAGCCTCCCTTGCCTCCTCTGACCAGCCGCTACTGTTTATTGTAAATAAAACTGTTGCCCAATCATGAGCATCCCAGTTTTAATATTCTTGACACCATTCTAATCTTGCAGCGCATTTTCCACTGGAGATAGGTGGACATTTCAATGGCCTTGGACTGTGGAGATTGGCTTCATGAAGACGATTTCTTGTTTATGGTTACGTGGTGTGTCCGCTGTAAGCGCTAATCAATTCAGGTGCTGTAATTTTGGTTAATACGAATGGTTAATACGAATAACAAATGAAGAAATCCTGAGAATTGGTACAGAACGACAACTGCTATGCAATTAACTAGTTTTGATGGAAAATAAGCCACAATTTTACTAAAAAAATGATTTTATTAATGTTTCGACGTCCGAATCGGATGCCGTTGTCAAAATACAAAAAAATATTCAATATTATATATACAATCAATATAAAAAAAATCATTTTATTAACGCTTCGACTACCAAATCGGATGTCGTTGGCAAAATACAAAAAATATTTAATATTTTTTGTATTTTGGCAACGGCATCCGATTTGGACGTCGAAACGTTAATAAAATCATTTTTTTTAGTAAAATTGTGGATTATTTCCCATCAAAAATAGTAAATTATAAAAATGCCGCAAGAAAGTAGCTTCAGAACAACATTAACTGCTATGCACAATTAAACAGAGAAGAACAGCATACCTGGGGCACCTACTTAGAAACGAAAGATACCAGTCTCTGCAAACCTCAATTGAAGGAAAGATCGAAGGAAGAAGGGAGTGGGCAGGAAGAAAATGTCATGGCTCCGTAATGTCAAACAATGGACAGGGCTAAGAAACATAGGAGACCTAATACATACTGCAAGGGATAGAGAAAAATGGTCAAACGTGATCGCGAACATCCATTAGTGGATTGCATAAGAAGAAGATGAATTTTTGGTTGTCTTCTAGCGATTAACACAAAAACTCGGTCTTGAGCTGCAGTTATAGCCCGACACAACCGACTTGATAATACTTTGGGAGACTCCCATGCGCTCAGCTACATTAATTTGCCCCATGTCACCTTGAAGAAGGCCTACATCCCTATTCTTTTCATCCAAAGTTAAACGACTTATTCGTTCCATGATAAAAAACACTATTTTCAATGCACTAAGTAAACAAGAACTTTATAGCACGAACAAATTCGAAACTAGCAGAACATTTACTGCAGTATACAAACCACAGTTTTTTCCTCTCATGTTAAAAACTTATGTCAAACATTCGGTATCACTTTTGCCGTTTTGTTTTACTTACTTTTTTAGAACTTCAAAATAAGCTTTGATAAAAGCATCTAGCATGAAAATTAAGCAAGTTATGACGAAAATTAGTCAAATACTTTGAATTTATAAAAGAAAAAATGACGGTAAAATGTATGCCATGTGCGTCAAAATTAATATTAATCGTAGCCCATGTAAAATTAACTTTATTTATGTTCCGACAACACATTCCAAAAGTTTGAATTATTATTTAGAACAATTACGTTTTGAAAAAACTTGTTTTAAGTAAATTTCTTTCTTTTTTCCAAAAATACGTTATTTTTTCAAAATGCCTCAAAAACTATTGGATTTATGAAAAAAAGTGACCGAAAATTAAGCTTTTTTTTAATAAAAATTTTGCTTTTTTTATAACGCACGTAGCTTGTGAATTAAGCGAGATATAAGCGTTTAAAGTATTGACTTCAATGCAAAGGGAGCGTCTTTTTAGGCCATTAACATTAAAATTCTCTGAACAAAAGAATCTAGAAAGATTATAGCTCTCAAGGTCTTATAGCTTATGAAATTCCCTACAAAATGATGTGAGAGTGAGTGCAAAAAGCTTAAAGGAAAACCGAGTTATTGTTAAAAAACCAAATACATTTATCTAGAGATAATGTTTGAAAATTACGAAGCGTTTAAATTTTGATGTTTTTGGAGTATCTATTCTTTTATACATGCAGTGTCTGCTTTGTATTTACATATCGGGTAACAAACCCCTCAATTTTGCTGATTGGGGATGGACAAAAGTGAATATCACCTTGGTACCAAACAAAAGGACGGATATTCCTGCACCAGAAGAACTACTTAAAATGATATTTTGCAATTGCAAAAAATGATGTGGCTCAACTTGTGGGTGTCGCAAACTTGGATTATATTGCAATCAATCTTGCAGTTCTTGCTCTGGTGATAGCTGCCAAAATTGTCCTCCTGTCGACCAAGAAGAAAAGGAAGTTGATGCAGAAGAAATAGACGAAATGGAAGTTGAAGTTAAATTATTGATATATACTTTAAAAATCATATTAATTTTATACTTAATTTAATGTTGTAAAATAAATATTTTTCATTATCATCAAAATGTAAAGTTTAAAAAGTTAAATTTTCCTCAAACGTATATTTTTATGGGATACATTTTTTTTAAATATATCATTATATTTATCATAAGCAACAATTAATTTTCATTTTCTTAACGAATTCCATTACTTCAAGCTTTCAAAAGGATCATTTTTCCCATTTTTTATGATAAGGGGCAGTATGAATCAAATTAAAAACTTGTATGTACTTATCAGGTTTATTATTTAAATAACACAGGCCTACAGTGTTTTTGGTGCCGAAGTATTTAAAGCTGATTTTGGGTATATTTGGGGTGCTGATTCCGAATATGGCCTTAGTTTTGCTGTATCAGCTCTAGTTTTCAAGATAACGTAGATCATGCCAGCTTTTATGCATTATAATTCGAATATGCTGATATGAATATACTAAATTAAAATAAAAACCAAACAATTAAAAAATACGTATATTTTAAGCCATTTCATCATCATCATCCTCCTCCAGCCCTTTGCGTCCACTTCTGGACATAGGCCTCCCTCATTTTTGTCCATTGAGCTCCATTTTGAGCACTTTGCATCCAATTTCTTGACATTTTCTTGAGATCGTCAGTCCAACGAGTAGAAGGTCTTCCTCTACTTCTTTTGTCTAATTTCGCCCTCCACTCAAGTAATCTCTTCGTCTACCTCCAATCACTGATTCGGGCGACGTGCCCGGCCCAGTTCCATTTCAGGGTGGCAATTCGGGAAATTACATCGGTAACTCATGTTCTTAGTCTAAGTCTTAATTTCCAACTCGGTCACGAAGCGATATACTCAGCATTGACCTTTCCAGTTTCCTCTGAGCTATTGGCAGCATTTTAGAAGTTGTAGCTATCAATGTCAAAGTTTCGGCACCATAAGTCACCACAGCTTGCTTCAGCTACATACTACCTAAATGAAAATGAATACACGAACCCTGTACCATTAAACAGGGGAGTCAAACAGGGAGACACTCTATCACCCAAACTGTTCACCTTAGTTTTGGAGGACGTTTTTAAAAATCTATATTGGAAATATAAGGGAATAAACATCAATGGCCGCTATCTCAGTAATCTACGATTTGCGGATGACATAATCCTGATAGCTACTGACCTACAAGAACTGCAAACCATGCTTTCAGAACTACACACAGAATCTTCTAAAATAGGACTGAAAATGAATTTAAACAAAACAAAAGTCATGCACTCCGAAGAAACGATGACAATTATAAACAACAAAGTTATAGAAAAAGTTGAAGAATAATATATATACTTAGGACAAAAAATAATACTAAATAGGGAAATTCAAACGGAAGAAATAAAAAGAAGAAGAAAGTTAGCATGGGCAGCATTCGGCAAACTGAACTATATACTCAGAAATCAGCAAATTCAACTACATCTTAGATCTAAAGTTTTTGATGCATGCATTATTCCGATATTAACATATGGGGCACAAACATGGACAATCACAAAAAAGAATATGAACATACTCAGAGTCACTCAACACGCGATGGAAAGAGCAATGCTTGGCATATCACTTAAGGACAGAAAAAGAAACACATGGATAAGACAGAAAACCAAAGTCACCGATGTGGTACAAAAATCGCTAAAATTGAAATGGGAATACGCTGGACATGTAGCTAGGAGCGATCTTAACAAATGGCAGAGAAGAATTCTAACCTGGAGAACATACGAACACAAAAGACCCAGAGGCAGACCTCCTATGAGATGGACAGATGATCTGAAACGAACTGCCGGGAAAAATTGGCTACAAGTAGCGTACAACAAAAAACAATGGAAAGGAAGACTTGAAGAGGCTTATGTTCAGATGTGGACGTGAATGGCTAGACGAAGAAGAAGAAGAAGAAAGTCACCACAGGCAACACACATTGGTCACATGTTTACGTTTTAAAGAAATTGGTATATCGCTTTTGAAGATGTCTTTGAGTTTTCCATAGGCTGCCCATGCCCCGTCTTCCTTGGTAGCGGTCCTCAATGGTTTTTATCTCTTGGTGAAGTCTCTCACCTTGCTCATTACTTCTAAGTTTTCATCTAAGTGTCATCTAAGTTTTCAGCAAAACGGTACAGGTGGCTGTGAAGATAGTTGACTTTGATGCTCATATTCCATCCAAGTGATTGGAAGTCATTCAGCAAACGGTTTACCAGCTCAGCATGGTTTTCACTTTTGTGATTTCCCAGAAAATTTTTCATAATATCCACAAATGAAAGCCGAGCTTTTTTCTCTACTTCATTCATTGACCCCACAAAAGCCGGATCCTCTGTAAGAAGTCTGATCTGTGGTCCATCAAAGATTCCAGCTTTAAGTTTTTCCACACTTATCTGGGGAAGCTTTCTTCCTATGTAGGCGAAGCATGGTCCATGGGCTATGAGCCATTATTAGATGGAGGCTGAATGGGTTTACAAGTGGTAAATCTATCATTTTAAAAGTTTAAAAATACTCTCCAAGGTGTTTTATTTCCTTATAAAATAGTAATGTAACGATAATAAAGTATTATTTCTTGCATAAATAAGGCATAATAGAGTGAGGACAACAAATATATACTGAGGAATAAGTTTAATTAACAATGTTCATTCCTTTGAATAGCACATTCTTCATTATCTCAAATATTAAAGCTCTAATTTCGGATTTTGCCATATCCATAAAACTAGAGCTGATATTTACCAAAAAACGAAATCCATATTTCGATTTATCACCCCTAATATATTAAAAATCAGCTTAAGGATTCACGGCACCAAAACAAATTTTTTTTCTGTAGGCCTGTGTAATATATATTTTTTCTATTTAATATCGAAAATAGAATGATTTCATAATCTCATCCATTTTTTAATAACTGTATGAGGGGTAGTTTTTAAGGGTAGTTACATATAAAAATATGAAACTACATATTAGTAACATTGTAAAAAAATAACAAAAATTTAACATGTTTAAACATATTGATGTCTATAAACTGCTTCCATTTATTAATTTTCAGTTTTTCCTAAGTTTCATTCTTAGGAGTGGTTTTTGGTGGTTGCATTATTAAAAAAGGTAAGTGTCAGATTTCTTGTACTTGAAGGAAAGAAATTCTCCCATTACGATCCAAAATAAAAAAATTTCATGTTTCTTGACCATATCTTTTAAATAATCTTTGTATGAGGGGTAGTTTTTAAGTTGTGAGTTGTAAAATATCAAAATATTAAAGTCTTGATCCAAAACAATCAACAGTTAACATATTTGAACATAATTATAGGCCATTTCCGCTTTAATTCATTAGTTTTCAATTTATTGGAGTAAGGGGTAGTTTTCACCCCTTAAAAATGAAAAGCATACTTTGCCACCAAGTCAGGTTTGAAGAGGAGGGTAAAATGAACTTAATTCCAAAATTTCAAGGAGATCGATGAAGGCAATTAGAATTGCGAGGTTTGGATCCATTTTAAGCTTGAATGATTGTAGTAGTGATCTAATAAAAAATACCAATAAGAAAAGCTTTCATAGCTGTTAAGAAATCTCTATTTCATATTTGTCTTATTAGATTATTGGTTCTCAAATCAGAGGTGTAACCAGGATTATCCTAAGGGGGGGGGGGGTTACAACTACTTGATGGTCTCTGGGGGTATGGAATAGTAATGGTGTTAAGCGTATAGAGCTCAAAAAGTACATCCAAATGGGGGGGGGGTACAACCCCCAAAACCGCCCCCTGGTTACGCCTATGTCTCAAATTGTTGTTCCAGATATTAATTTACAGTCCTTACTAAAGATTTCTTATATTTCTTCTTGTAGGAAATACGCTTAATATTCTTTGTTGTCTTCCATTGACTCAGGATTCATATTCAGGGCCCCCGCTACCATATGTGCAAAGTGTGCAATACACACGGGCGCCATCCTTTAGGGGCGCCAAAACCGAGGGTTAAAAATTGCAAAAATATGTACAAAAAAAAATCAAAAAGAAAAAATTAATTTTAAAATAAAAGTTGAGAAATTAAATAGTTCAGTTTTACTTTGTTTGGATGACATTATTAGTCTTTCTATAGATATAAAATAAAAAATCCTATAAAAGTAACAAACACCCATTCCGTAGACAAAAATGTAAATAAGAAATACCTAACTCCTAACTATTTTATGCCCTATTTAAGTGTAACAAGATGGTCCAGCAGAATTGATTCAATAAACCCCTTAAACTTTATTCAATTAAGATTTGCTATGGTGTTGCAATGGTGTTATTTGTTCCTATTTTGCTTTATTTGAAGCACCTACCTACCTACTTTCAAAAAAATAAATAAAAAACATTATCTTAAACCTTAAGGGGCGCCAATATCCTTTTTTGCACACAGGCGCCAGTAGTTCTTACGGGGGCCCTGTTCATATTTATTATTTATTCATATTTATTGGGATATTGGACACTATACAACAAGATATAATATTTTAATGAATACTTGTCACCTTAATTCTAGATACGTCAAGCCTTGATTATAGCTTCCCACTTCACACAAACAAAACTTTAGTAGGTTATATAAAATGAAAGTAACCTTTGAACCCCAGTTATTAATATCGTTATCTTAGTGTGAGTAATACATCGTATAAAGGTTTCCCTTTGTATGAAATGCAGTGTGCTCATAGTTCGTTACTATTTTTATCAGTTTTATTTTATAAGCGTAAAATGATAATTTTTTGCATTACAGGACCGATTAAACGATTTGTATTTGGTTCGATAGAGGGATATAATAAATAACTTTTTATAATAAAACGTTTGATTATTTATAGGACCCAATATAAAATTATAAACTATTTTGTTGTTTCAATTTCTGTCACATTTTGTCACATTTTTTAGAGGCATAATTTCTCTAGCTGATTTAAACTCATACTCATAAATCAAAGACAGCTGATTTAAACTCATATAAATCAAAGACAGTCGGTCTAGACGGTCCAGTTGGCAAAGGCGCAGTCGATCGACAAGTTTAGTGGCTTGCGATCGATGGTTCGAGCCTCAGCCAGGTCAAGAAATTATTAAAAGGCCAACGCCGTAGTATAAAACTCGATAGAGTCTACGGCTTGGTCTGGAATAAACTGACGTCTGATCGGCCTATGGAGGAGCGGTACGGCAAGGGATAAGGGCTTGCGGCTTGGTGATACTCCTCCATAGATCCCTACCTAAGGGCGTTGACGCCTAAGAACGGTGTATATATATATATATATATATATATATATATATATATATATATATATATATATATATATATATATATAATCAAAGACAATATTTAAAATGGTATAATATAATATTTATATATAATAATTAACTTATAAAATATGAATTTTAATTATATTAACTTTTAATCATTTATTAAAAAAAACCAAAAAAGATACGCAACAGCCGGAACTCGAACTCAGGACCTCTCGATCTCCAGTCTAATGCTCTACCACTGAGCTACCACTTATCGATTTATTAACGTACTTTAAATGTCATTGCATTAGCCACATTTTTAGTTTGGAATTTAAAAAAATAGCTTTATCCATTTAATAGCAAATAAATATTGTATTGTTAGCTAGTTCTGAGCTATTCTGAAAATTTCAGGTGCCTAGGAAACATAGAAGGTGTCTATGTTTAAAATGGATTACAAAATATGTGGAGATAGTGACAAAGACCAAGCCAAGTATATAAAAACGTTCTAAAATAAGCCCTTTTACTTCAGAAAAATATAAGACTTATCTCAAAACTTCAAAACAAGACAGATCTTCAAAACTATATGGTCGCCAGAAAGGAAGCGAAAGTAGCAGTAGCAAAAGCTAAAGCAGAAGCGTATTCAAACCTATACGATCAACTTGATACCAGGGAAGGCGAAGCAAAGATATACAAAATAGCCAAATAGTGCGGCCGATATGTGAAACAATTGCACATTTAATGATACAAGCATATAATTTGCACCACATATACTACACATATAAAGGTTCAAATTTAGATATGAGGCCATCTCAGATTTTGTCTTTTACAAAAATGGCGGGCGTTCAAAATGGCGGCTATACTTATGTGTTTAATAGTACCATAACTTTTGAACGAAAAGTCCGATTTCAACCAAATTTGGTATATAGGTTTTCTTTTTGATTTACAAGAGGGATATGGTGAACCGGAAGAATCGGTTTACCAGAAGTTGTGTTTTTACTAGTTGTTTATGTAAAAATATGTTTTTTTTTCAATTTTTCCCTCTGTATATATTAATTTTTCAAGAAGGTAATACCGCAATTGAAAAGAGCGTAAAAATATTTTGTAGAAAATATTTTGAACTTTTTAGTTATGTTAATTATCATTTAATAAATGCATAACGTATCAACACAAGTACCTATGTGTGGCAAATTCGTGCAAACATTATAAGAATTATTGTGCATTTAATGGTAGAAGCATATAATTTGAACCACATATACTACACACATCAAGGTTCAAATTTAGATATAAGGCCATCTCAGATTTTACCTTTTACAAAAATGGCGGGCATGCAAAATGGCGACTATACATATGTGACTTATAGCACGATAACTTTTGAACGAAAAGTCCGATTTCAACCAAATTTGTTATATAGATTCTTATTTTGATGTGTTAGACCAAGGTCCGGAAAGAATCGACCGGAAGAATCGATTTACCAGAAGTTGTGTTTTTCCTGATTTTTATGTAAAAACATGTTTTTTTACCAATTCTTTCACCCTGTATATATTAATTTTTCAAAAAGTTAATACCGACGTTGAAAAGAGCGTAAAAATATTTTCTAGGAAATATTTTGAACTCTTTAGTTATATTAATTACCAATTAATAAATGCATAACGTATCTTAACATGTACCTATGAACCTATGTGCGGCGCATTCGTGCAAATAATATAAGAATTATTGTACATTTAATGGTAAAAGCATATAATTTGGACCACACACACTACACATACAAAGATTCAAATTTAGATATGAGGCCATCTCAGATTTCGTCTTTTACAAAAATGGCAGGCATTCAAAATGAATCTACCGCACATAGGTACATGTGAAGATACGTTATGCATTTATTAAATGGTAATTAACATAACTAAAAAGTTCAAAATCTTTCCTAAAAAATATTTTTACACTATTTTCAATGGCGGTATTACCTTTTTGAAAAATTAATATATACAGGGTGAAAGAATTGAAAAAAACGACAACATATTTTTACATAAAAAACAGTAAAAACACAACTTCTGGTAAACCGATTCTTCCGGTTCAACACCTCGATCTTATTCATCAAAAAAGAAACTTGATACCAAATTTGGCTAAAATCGGACTTTTCGTTCAAAAGTTATCGTGCTATTAATCACATATGTATAGCCGCCATTTTGAACGCTCACCATTTTTGTAAAAGGCAAAATCTGAGATGGCCTCATATCTAAATTTGAACTTTTCTATGTGTAGTATATGTTGTCCAAATTATATGACTCTACCATTAAATGTACAATAAATTCTTATAATATTTGCACGAATCTGCCACATATAGGTACATGTGAAGATACGTTATGCATTTATTAAATGGTAATTATAATTAACATAACTACAAAGTTCAAAATATTTCCTAAAACATATTCTTACGCTCTTTTCAATAGTGGTATTACCATTTTGAAAAATTAATATATACAGGGTGAAAAAATTGAAAATAAATTATTTACATAATATAAAATAGTTTTACATAAAAAACCAGGAAAAACAAAACTTCTGGTAAAACGATTCTACCAGTTTATGGTATCGATCTTGTAAATCACAAAACGAACCTACGTACCAAATTTGGTTGAAATCGGACTTTTCATTCAAAAGATATCGTGCTATTAGTCATATATGTATAGTCGCCCATTTTGAATGACCGCCATTTTTGTAAAAGGCAAAATCTGAGGTGGCCTCATATCTAAATTTGAACCTTTATTTGTGCAGTTTATGTGGACCAAATTATACGCTTGTATCATTAAATGTGCAATTCTTATAATATATTGCACGAATCTGCCGCACTAAAACAGAGAGCAAAGAAAGCAAGATATTTTAATCAGATTAGATGTATCCGAGATGAAAATAATAAAATACTAATTACGAAAAGGATGTCAAAAAGAGATGGAGAAAGTATTTTGACAGTTTATTAAATGAAGAATTTGACAGACAGCCTGTGGTGTTAACGGAGACAGTAACAGCAATGGTTACCAGAATAACAAACGAGGAAGTGGCTAAAGCGCTTTAAAAAATAAAGAAAGGAAAAGCAGTCGGACCTGATGATATTCCTGGGGAAGTATGGAGAGCATTGGGAGAGACAGGAATAAGTTGGCTAGCAGGTCTATTTAATAGAATTATGGAAGTTGGATAAATGCCAGACGAATGGAGAAGCAGTATATTAGTACATGTCTACAAAAACAAGGGAGACATACAACAATGTACAAACTACAGTGCTATAAAACTACTTAGCCACACCATGAAAATCAGGGAGAGAGTAATTGACAGACGTATACGTGAAGAAACCGAAATATCCGATAATCAATTTGGCTTTATGCAGGGCTTAAAAATTTACCTTGAAAAAGTTTAAAAGAAAAACGGAGCCAGTTCAACTTTAAATTTACTTTTCTTTTTGCTTATCTCATATGATAGACCTTGGGCCAACACTAAAAAAAAATTATCTCCCTATGAGACTTTCTATCTAAAGACGATCTATCTAAAGAGATGGGAAGACGAAGTCGATGAGGACGCCAGGAACTCCCTGGGAACGCGTTCATGGAAAAGAACAGCGGTAAATCGAAATTATTGGAGAAGCTTGTTGAAGGAGACCAAGGCTCGATTTGGGCTGTAGTGCCATTGGATGGATGGATGAGACTTTCTATATTGAGTTATTCATGTCGAGTCGAACAACTTTTCTATTTCGGAACATTTTCGAGAGGGGGGCGTTTCGTAAATATAGATGTTTCTAAACGTTGGTGCGTCCGACCACTGGATTACCCTTAAAAATTTGTCGAACAATATTAACAGTAAATTTTAAGCATTTTTATCAAACAGTCCTGCTAAAAATCATCATTTATGACTCTATAGTGCGTCCCCCATATGGCGGGCTCACGCAACATAAAGAGTCATAATTAGAGATACATCAAGTCAAACTAGTTTGATTTTATTCAACAAACTTGACTTGACTTGAAAACCAAACATTTTTTGTAAAAAAGTTTGACTTGACTTGATTTCAATATCTTTAGGTTAGACTTGAAATCAAACTTCTTCAAACAGTTTGAAGTTTGAATATCATATTGCGCAAAGTGTTTATTTCCAATTCTAATTGAGAGCGTACCGACTTTTGTTTTGACTTATTTGGATAGGTCTGAATCTGCTACTCCGCAAATTAGTTTGTAGTTCATCATATTATTAAAAAGTAGATGCTTGGCTTGTTTATTACGTTCGTTTTGAAGTGTGTGCTTTGTGAAATAATATCTGAACCTGAATATTTTTCGGCTCAGAATAAGTACCAGATCAAATTGAGTCTGATTTTGAAGGTATTCCCAGTGCAAAAATTAAGAGAAAAATTCTGCGGACTTGTATTACGTAAAACTAAAGAAGAGCGTTTTAAAATGACAAATAGTGAACTAATTCTTTAAGACGACATTGCAAAGTCACAAAAAATTCATTAAACCTACTCTATCAAAAATATAATATTTTGTTGTTCCTTCATAAATTTTTGTAAAAAGGGGCCGTTCAAGTATTACGAAACGCAATTTTTGAAGCTCTTACAACCTCTTTATCTCGTCTGTATCTTTTTATCTTTTGTTGTGAAGAAAAGTCCAGCTATTTATTGCAAACACGTGTTACTGTGCTTGATCTGGTTAATACAAATTTTAAGATTTTTCACTTGAATACTACTGTCCTATTGTAACATGAGCGGAGCGTGAGGGGGCAATATAATACAATCCAGGGGTTCTATATAAAATATAAACGAAAGTTGAAAAGTTGGGAGATTGTGATTCCGTAGTTTTTTTATTTAAGTTAAAAACAATGTTACGTAACGCGCTGTTCGAACCCCCCCTATAACGCGCCGTAATGTTTTACATGGACCCCTTCCCCCAACTTGCGTTACGTAATACCTGAAAGCTTCCAAAGTAGATTAAATTACACTTGGTATGATAAAAAAACTATCCGACGAATTCTTTGTTTTAATTTAGTAACACTCAAATATAAAAGAGTTATATCGATAAAACAAAACTTGCCAGCAAGCAATTCTAAGCATACAGGAATCATTTTCAAAAAATGTACCCTATTTTTATTATAATCGCTTCCTGTATCAAGATACTTTTATGTGGCACTCATTGTATTATTAATTTTCTTATCTTAATGGCAACTAACATTAGTATAGTATAGTTGATCCAAAAGATGGCATAACCCAGACATCCAAAGTGAAAGTTATCCTTCAATACCAAATTGTTCTATATGGTCCACACAATGTCCAGAAAAAAGTCACACCATTTTGAGCGTCGGGTTTGGGGAGGAGAGGGGGGAGAAATCGGTAAATTCGTAGTTTTTTTAAGTTTTTCGCCAATATTTCTAAAACCATGCGGTTTAGCATGAACAACCCTCTATACAAAATTATTCTACATTAAATTTGAAATAAAAAAGGCCCTATGCATAATCTTTCTAAAATGAATGGTTCCAAAGTTACGGAGGTAGTATAGTATAACTGGTCCAAAAAAAGGCCTAACCCAAACATCCAAAGTAAAAGTTTTCCTCCAACACCAAAATGTTCTATATGGTCCACATATTGTTCAGTAAAAAGTTACACCATTTTGAGTGTCCGGTTTGGGAGGGAGATGGGAGATAAGCCGGTAAATTAGTAGTTTTTTTAGGTTTTTCGTCAATATTTCTAAAACTATGCTTTAGCGTAAACAATGTTATATACCAAAATGTTCTACATAAAATTTAAAACAAAAAATGTTCGATACATAATTGTTATAAAATCGACGGTTCCAGAGTTACGGAGGGTGAAATGTCGAGGTTTTCGATACTTTTTATATTTTTTGGGCAATATTTATGATATAACTATACCAAAAACCCAGACATCCAAAGTGAAAGTTATCCTCCAACACCAAATTGTTCTATATGGTCCACATAATGTTCAGAAAAAAGTCACACCATTTTGAGCGTCGGGTTTGGGGGGGGGGGGGGAGAGGGGGAGAATTTGGTAAATATAAAAAGTATCGAAAACCTCCACTTTTCACCCTCCGTAACTCTGGAACCGTTGACTTTATAACAATTATGTATAGAAACTTTTTGTTTTAAATTTTATGTAGAACATTTTTCTATAGAACATTCCTTACGCTAAATCATAGTTTTAGAAATATTGACGAAAAACTTAAAAAAACTACTAATTTACCGACTTCTCCCCCATCTCCCCCCCAAACCGGACGCTCAAAATGGTGTAACTTTTTACTGAACAATATGTGGACCATATAGAACAATTTGGTGTTGAAGGAAAACTTTTACTTTGGATGTCTGGGTTAGGCCTTTTTTTGGACCAATTATACTATACTACCTCCGTAACTTTGGAACCGTTCATTTTAGAAGGGTTATGCATAGGGCCTTTTTTATTTCAAATTTAATGTAGAACAATTTTGTGTAGAGGGTTGTTCGTGCTAAACCGCTTAGTTTTAGAAATATTGACGAAAAACTTAAAAAACTAGGAATTTGCAGATTTCTCCCCCTCTTCTCCCCAAACCCGACGCTCAAAATGGTGTGACTTTTTTCTGAACATTATGTGGACCATATAGAACAATTTGGTGTTGGAGGATAACTTTCACTTTGGATGTCTGGGTTTGGGTCTAACTATACCATACTACATGTCAATCTCGACAAAAAGTATATCTACTAAATAAATTATTTTTCAAACTCTTTCAAACTAGTTTGACAAACAGTTTGAATTTTCAAACCTGTACGATTGACCAGTTTGACTTGACTTGAATTAATTATTTTTCAGAAGGATTCACTTGAGTTTGACTTGAAATTAAGTGAAACTCATGTCAAGTTCAAACATTCAAGTCAAACTTACGCAACTCTAGTCATAATGTATACCCTCACTGCTGATTTTTGTAGGATTGTTTGATAAAAATATTTTTTACAATTAACTGGTAATATTATCCGACAATTTTTTAAGGGTACTCCAGTTGTCGAACGCAAGAAAGTTTAAAAACCTCTATATTTACGAAATGCCCCTTCCGAAAATTTTCCGTAATAGAAAAGTTGTCCGACTCGACATGAATAACTGAATAAAAAAGTCTCATGAGGGAGGAGGTAGGTAACACATTTTTTATAAGTGTGGATCCAAGACCTATGACGTTTTCAGTACACAAAAAGTTGTAAGGAATAAAACTGTGGTTGAAGTTCGTATTGACATCCGACGGTCTATATAAAACTTCAGCAGTGGACTTAATTAGCAAATATTGCTACGAGTTCACTCAGAATAAAAACTAAAAATTAGTAGACTCTATTAATAAATATACAAACAAGTTATAATTTTTTACTTCAGAACAAGAATGCGATTACCATAAACAACTGTCTGAGAAATAAGTTTTTATTACTGTATAATTAAGAGAATTTAAATTAACATGATATTAGGAAATTATGTAGATAATTATATTATTAATCGTCAAAAATATAAACAACGGAGATACAAAATTAAACTTTTTAAAATTTATTCATCACGTATTGCTGATATCAGTAGGAGTAAATAAACATTGCAACATAATAATATTAATTCCACTAATGCATTATTCTTTTCTTGCGAATTCAATAAAAGAGAAAAAAATTAAAGAAATTGTTGTTCGGAAGTGGCTCCCATCTTCTTCTAAGCTTAATTTAATTCATTTTTAAAAGGATCGTTTCGTCTCTAAATAATACCTAGGCTGAATAATAAATGACAACAACAACACCAGTCAAGAAATACAAGCACGGATTCTTAGCGGTAATAAGTGCTTTTATGCATACAAAGACTTAATGAAAAGTAAGTTACTGAACCGTGAGTCTAAGCTTAGAATCTACAAAACAGTAACTAGACCAGTGGTCACATATTATGGATGTGAAACGTGAACCCTCTCAACTACTGATGAAAATCAACTGAGAATATTTGAGCGCAAAATACTGAGGAAGATATTTGGAACAACACATTGCAGCGAGGGTTCGTGGACAGTGGCGGCGCCTGGTGTAAAATATTGGGGGTGCACACATAATATTAAGATATAAAAATACCTTGAGACCCTATTTCCGTAGGTAAAATTTTTTGAGTGTCGTCAAATTGTAAAAATCAAAGGACCTTATTAAAAATTACAATAAATAATGTATTTTATTGACTTAAAATTATAATTTAGTGTTTAAATGTTACAAGCAAGTTTTGTAACTAAAGTCAGTCGCCTTTTTTTAGATAAATTATTCACAAACAAATTCAGTAACATTTGGAATTTCTTGAATCATTTTTTTTTAATTGAAAACACTGCGAGTGCAGTTAATCGATCCTGGCCCATAGCTATTCTAAGGAAAGTTTTGATACGTTTCAATGCAGAGAGACATCGTTCTGTTTCTGCAGTTGTCACTGGCATCGAAACAAGTAATTGAAGAATTCAAATTATTTCAGAAAAATCGTCTTGTAAATTATTTTTAATAAAAAATTTAGTTAAGTGGACTGCGCCGGATAGTTAAAATCGTATCTTCTATTTTATTCATTATGCTTCCTCTTCTCCAAATATGTGCTTCACACCTACACAATTTGTAAGTTTTTACACAAATCTCCATTTTAAATAATCATTTATAATCCCGACCTTTGCACTTTGGTACATTCTTAATTAACAAATTTGGTTTCGGCATTTTTAATTTTTCTTCTAAATATAATGAAGAATTGATTTTAAATATTCCACGCTAACATTTACATCCACAAATCCTTCCATTTTTAATACCTATTGTTCCGAAATTCGAACTTCACGAAAGCAAAATTTAAACGTACGTGTGCCGTGCACGTTAAAAACACCCATAAGATCACATTCAATTTGTGCTCTTGTGTCCATCTAAACTTGTGGGCTATAGCGGGTAGCGGGCCGGGTGGTGAGTTGTATTTTGCCGTATGAAAAGTCATTGGGATAGGAACCACCGTAAGAGCAGTGAACGAGAGGTTCTGTCTAAGGCCTCGCATCCGTGAAGTTTCTCCTTTGAAATAAATACAATAAAAATAATTAAATGTTACCTATTAGATACTTATAAACTCCTTGGATCTGTTATTTCGAATTTCAATTACTATATAGTTAGATTAAAATGTTATTTATAGAATGATAAATTTTACATATATGAATGTTGGTGTGAAAATAATTTTGGGGGTTCACGTGCACATGTGCACTTATGGAGAAACCGCCACTGTTCGTGGAGAATTAAAATAAACCACGAGCTGGATGAACTAATGCATAGCGCAGATATTGTTAGATTTGTAAAGTCTCAAAGACTAAGTTGGCTCGGTCACTTGGAAAGAAAGCCAGATAATCGAGCTGTGAAAGTAATCCAAAGATGGAAGTCCCAAGGAAATAGAACAAGAGGAAGGCCCCGTAAAAGATGGATAGACGACGTAGAGGGGGTATTAAAACCATGAACATCAGGCAGTGTCGAAGGAAAGTATCCGTTAGGGCAGAATAGAAGAACATTGTTAAGCAGGCCAAGACTCACAAAGGGTTGTAACGCCATTAGAAGAAGAAGAAGAAGAAGAAGTTTCGTATCTAAAAGGTTTTCATCTGTTATTGATAAAAAACAGATCTTATTCTAGCTATCATATCTTCTGGAGTAATCAATGGGTTGTTATACATCAGGTATCCCCAGAAAAAAAGTCAAACAACGTCAAGCCCGGAGATCTTAAAGGTCATTTATATGAACCACCCCTTCCGATCCATTTATTACCAAAATCCATTTATTACAAAATAAGTATTTACGTACTCGTTGAAAATATGCGGAGCCTCCATCCAACTGCATCCACATTTTCTGCCAATATTTTAGAGGTACATCATCAAAAAGGCCAGATAATTTTCTGCGATTAAGCTTACCGTCAAAAAAATAAGAAAATATAACATGCGATCCTATTATTCCTCCCCATACGTTCACGGACCACATGTGCTGATGATGTACCAATTTTATATCATTTCGATGGTTTTGAATTCAAAACTTGAATTTATTCAAAATATGAAATCATTCAAAAAATGAATTTATTCTAAAAATGAATTTCATTAATATGGCAGGGGAGCCCAAGCGGGGATTTTTGCAGTTACTCGAGCGCGTCAGATTATTACATGGAGAGAAACCTTGTACCCTGAAAATGTACCTCTACCATACATTGGCTCTTAATGCAGGGGAGTTCGTTAAGGGGGGCCGAAAAAAATCTATCCTTAGAAAAACTCGAAATCGTCAGATTAAGATAAGGCAAGTTAAGTTCATGCAAAACAGTGTATATTTCAAAAATCATGACGATTTGAACGGGGCGTAAGGAAATGGGTGAGTCCCAAAGTTTCACAAGAAAAAAGCGAATATTTCGCGAAATTAATGACAGATCGAAAAACTAGAAAATATGTGCTCAATATTTTTCAAAAATCTATCGAATGATACCAAGCACTACTTCCCATGGAGAGGGTTGGGGGGTAAATTTAAAATTTTAAATACGAATCCCGCGATATTTCGCGAAATGAACATCAGATCGAAAAACTGAAAAATATATTATTCAATATTTTTGAAAAATCTATCACATGGCACCAAACATGACCCCCCACGGAGGTGGGGTGGGGGTTACCTTAAAATCTTAAATGGGAGCCCCCATTTTTTTATTGTAGATTTGGATTCCTTACGTAAAAATAAGTAATTGTTATTCGAGACATTTTTTCGAATTATGGATAGATGGCGCTATAATCTAAAAAAACGATTGTTGGAAATGGAAAATTAAATTAAAAATGGAAAGTCCCCACTAAAATAGAAAACTTTACTTAACTTTTTTTGGTTAAGGACCTACTCTTCACAACCCAATAGGTCCCCATAACGCTCGAGTTACTGCACATTTAGCATACTTTGCTCCCGTACCAATAATAGTTAATAAATGTCATCTTACTAATCACTGACTTAATACAATTATTTTTTTAAATGAAAATATCTAGAATAAGTACCCACTAATTCCACGAATCTACAAATTAAAGTACTTATTACACAAATGATTATCAACAGAATATTTTCAGTAATCACGATTTGCAGCTTTCACTCGAATTGCAACATATCATACAACATTTAGATAGTCTGTTATTTAAACTAAAATCGTATTTTTGGGAACAGTAGGACTAAAATGAAATTATTTGTTTTACAGTTGCTTTGCGACCTTAACCTATTTTAAAAGGCATAAAGAGTGTGTCTAGGTCAAAGATGAGTACAAAGTATCCCATTAAATTAATGTGTACTTAATTCTTCAGAGATAAGAAATTATTTTTATAAACAATTTTATGAGTTTGATTTTTAAAAATGTACAACATTGAACTTCTTTTTGAACACTACATAAAAACGTGTTGCATCAATCAAATAGTAATTAAAAAAAAAATAGAAAAAGTTATTAATCAAATTAACTGAACATAATACGGGGTACAACGAATATGCTTACAAATAACAAAGACATATAATTATTGATTATACATTATATACAGGGTCTGCGTTAGTTGGAACCATATGGGAAATTTTTTAATATTAATAAAACGAAAAAGAGTTAATTCTTCATAAAATGCTCTGCATAGTCTGGAACCTAAGATGTACCTAACCATCAAATTAATATTAAATTTTATCACTCTTTACGATTTATTACAAATATAATAACTCTTTCGCTCCAAAAAATCATGAACTTTTCAGAAAACAAAATACATTAAAAGTCTAATGAACATTGAAGAAGTAATAACCTTGTTTCTATCGGAACGAAAGAGTTAACATATTTGTAATCAATAAAAATTTCGGTATCGGGAATTTGAAAAAAATTTGCATTTATTTTTAATTACAAGGATGTACTTAAAAAAGAATTACAAGGATGTACTAAAAAAGAAATCTCCCTGTATTGCTGAATGTTATAGAGAACTGGCAGAATATAAAGAAACTTTACATACAACCCCAATTAATTTAAATTATATTTTTAATACAGTACAATTAAAAAATTTGAAAATAAACTTCCTAAGAGATTATTCCAATTACCCAACATGTATTAGAGATGTGATGTTTAAAGCTGATATTAAAGAACTATCATCAAATGCTTATCAAATCTACACCGATGCTTCCAAAAGTACTAAAGGAACAGCATGTGTAATATACGATCCTCAAACAAATGAGAGTAAGATGTTTAAATTAAACGCAAATAGTAGCATATACTCAGCTGAATTAATAGGCATATCAGAAGCCCTAAAATACTGCCAACATCTTCCAAACAAGAAAATTTATATTTTCTCTGACAGTAAAAGTGCTTTGCAAAAAATTAAGCACCTTCAATCTACATCTAAAATAAATTATATCATCTTAGAAATATTACAAAAAGTTGAAGAATTAAATAAAGATTTCAAAACAATACATCTAATATGGGTCAAAAGCCATTGTGGAATACTAGGCAATGAAACAGTTGATGTCTTAGCTAAAAGGGCCATACACGAAGGAGAAGGAACAAGATACAAATGTACAACAAATGAAATAAAAAAAGTTATTAACAACGTTTGGAAATCAAAATGGGAAGAAGATAATAAAAACAATCAAAAAGGCAAACATTACAAAGAAATTCAAGAAACGATTCCCAAAAAACCATGGTTTATAAAGGGGAATCTTTCCAAAAATGAAATAAGAAAAATTTGTCGTTTGAGGTTTAATCACGTACCGGTTCCCAAATTTCTATTTAAAATTCGTTTAAAAACCGATCCATATTGCAATTGTGGAGAAATAGGAGACGCAGAGCATCAAATATTAAATTGCTCTCTAATACAAGCTCAAGTGAAAATCTTTTTGGACAAAATTTATAAGTTAAAGGATGTCATACATCAATTAATTTAAAATTCTTATTAAATCAAAGTAATAATCCACAACTGGTCATTTTATTATGTGAGCATATTAAAAATATTAAACTGGAAATATGAGTAGCTATGGTTAACTATCTGTATTTAGAATTAGATAAATATTGTAAAAAAAAAATGTAAAAACAATGTAATAAAAAAAAAACAGAAACCATTAAGAAGACGAATAACCTCCGCGAGGATGAATCGGGTTTTAGTCTTACCGTAATGAAAAAAAAAAAACAAAAAACAAAAAAAAACAAAAAAAAACAAAAAAAAAACAAAAAGAAACAAAAAAAAAACAAAAAAAAAACAAAAAACAAAAAAAACAAAAAACAAAAAAAAACAAAAAAATATATATAACAAAAAAAAAATAAAAAAGATACTAAAAAAGGAAAAAAAATATAATTGAATAAAAAGATGAATAATATAATGAAAACTAAAAGTAAAAAATGTGAATGTAAAATAATAATAATAATAATGATATGATCATATTGTAATGTATACATAGGGAAGTAAAATAAACATAGAGTAGTTGAAATTAATGTAAAAATGAGCAAACTCGGTTAGATGGGCGAATGGACCCTAAGGTCCGCAGTCATACAAACCCAAGAAAAAAAAGGATGTACTTGCAAAATAAAAAATAGATTTTAATTCCAAACAACTTTTTATAATAAAATTTTTCGATATTGTGAAATAAAAAATGTATTTTACTCTTGGGCAAAATTTATATTTTTGTCATACCTCGTAAAAGTGATAAAATTTAATATCTGATGATTGAATCTTAGGTTTCAGACCATTCAGAGATTTTTATAAAGAATAACTTTTTTTCGTAAAATCAAAAATAAAAAAATTTCCCATGTGGATCCAACTTACGCAGACCATTTATAATAATTATTGATTATTTTGTTATATAGGAGAGATTACCACAATGGACAAATTTTATTCAACAACTATTTAGTGATGAAAGAGGAGAACTGTCATCAGAAATAACGGAAGATACCGGACCGCAATACTACGAGAATGGTAATAATACATAACCTTTAAAACAGACAAGGTGGCAAAGTTGCTGGATTAGACGACGTACCCATCGAATTATCCCTCTAGCAGACAAGACCGCCAAAAAGCGGTCTAATTTCTAGCTAATTCAGCCATTTTTATGCCTGCAGCATGCAAACCTGCCTTTGGTCGTATACCACTGAGTGTACCTACTTGTATGCATTTGGTTACCGCTAATTGATTGGCTCTTTTAAGTCAAAACCTATCAAGCTTTGCATTTTTCCATTGAAAATAAAATTGGCCTGCTAGAGGGTTAATAAAACCCATTGATGAAGATATGATCATTTGTAGTGGTTGAACTCTTCCAATATCTCACGGAAAGGTAGATCAATAAAGAACGAAATGCAGCTGGCATGAAGATGCCTTGGAATATAGAAAATGAGTTGCCTTTTACTTTTTAGTGTCGGGATCAAAATGTATAAAGTTTATCCGCCCAGTAACAGGCGATACCAGTGGTATTGGTGCTAGCATGCCACCACTCTTCGTGGATCCATCTACAAGGACATATTCTATACTTCAGAGGTGCTCCATAGTCTGATTTTCACCGCATTCACATAGTGAGTTATGTGCGTCGATCCTAATCCACCTGATTTCGTTCGTTTTGACAGGACAACACCTGGTCTTATTCGGTGTCGTGACTTCCATGTTTTCTAGTCGAGGTGTGTGTCCCCAGGATTACCTTGACGTAGCGTGTAATCGTCAGGTGGTTCTAGTGATATTGTTTGTAGAAAGTCTTTCCTTGATCTTAGCTTAGACTGTTTGTATACTGGTGCTTCATATAGTGAATATCTACCATCGAACTCTTGTTTGAATCTTTGTAAGTATTCTGTGGTCTTTGATCGAGTTTGTGGAGGGGCGAAGCTAATGGCTCTCACGGCACGGAGAACATTTAGGTTTCATATGCCCGTTAGTAATTCGGCATGTTTCGTTTAAAACTACATCTACCTGTCTTGCAGGTAGAGACCTGCTCCACACGGCTTGCTGAATCCGGTTTCTTTTAAACAGCTTAAACAAGTGGCATAGCAGCGAGATCGGTCTATAACTGCTTGGTTCTGCTGAATCTTTCCCAGGATTCAGCAAAGCGAGTACTTGGGATTTCCGCCAAGGTTTTGGTATCTTCTTGGTATTAGTGTTGAAAAAATGAAGTATCCATAATTTAGTACGAGGTCCGAAGTGCTTGATCTGTTCGGCGCATATATCATCTACACCAGCAACCTTTCCATTTTTAAACGGCTTATACTACTGTTTGGTTTCTTTAGGGTTAACGGAGTATCGAGTTAGTTCGTTGTGTTTCTAGAACGATTGGACTTTTGCCTTCCTTCGGCCTTCCTGTTTCTCAATATTTGGTGTACCTACTACTTGATTGGGCTTACGTTTGGAATGTATTGCTTTTCTAGAGGGTCACCGTTAAGTTTTTTACGCGATCTTGGTACTATGTGTTATATTGAGTTGCTCCAGTATTCCTCCCCTTTTTCTTGTCTGGATTCACCGAGTTGTTCAAGCAATATTCTGTTTTATTGTGACTTCACTTAATAGATCTTTCCCGTAGAATTCGCCGTACTTCGTTAGGGGCTTCTGGATCCAGCAGATAAACCGGGGGTATACCTAATGCTGCCTGCAACCTCTTGGAATTGTTTCTTTTCAGACGTATCTCAGTATGGCGACAAATCGTTAGTAATTTAATGAGCCTGGTCCAAGCCCCACAATAGCTTGGTCCAATTGCGCTGAAAAATCTGACCAGTTTGACTTCCTAAAGTTGAATCTCCTATGGAGGACAATATACAGTGTTTTATGACTGAATTTACTTCTATTCACACTTGTCGATATTGAGTTTTTGAAATGGTGTGTATATCTTTTGGTACAGAGATTTTGACACAGAGAAAATGAGTTAAGGAAAAGCGACATCTGGGATGCAGTTCTGAATATGGTGGTAAAAACAAACAAACAAAAATTAACTTGATGATTTGGTATGTTAAAAAAAATGAGGAGGTTATAAGGATGGTCATATAATTAGATAAATGCTGGAAAACAATAGAAGAGAAATATGAATCGAATTAGATAATATAATAATAGTATAATAGTGTAAGGAGTAGGTAAACACTATGGATAATACCCCAGACTGTGGGTGAAAAAACGTGATATAATTCAGGAATTTTTGAAACCTACCACGTGTTGTAAAGGACGATGGCAGGAATAACTTCTACTAAAATGTAACCAAAAATTTTGTGCGGTTTTTTATTTATGACGTTTTTCATTTGCTAAATTTGCAATTTTTAAAGATTTTAATTTTGCAGCTTGGGATATTCATTTTAGAGAAAAACTTTTAAATAGAAAATTGTGGTAAATTAAAAAACCTACAATTTGAGCTATGGCAAGTTTAATTTCGTTAATACGTTATTGCAAAACAGCCTGCGAAAGGTCCAAAATGGCCGTTTTTTGCAATTGCATTATTTATTGTAAAAATAACATTTATGTATTTTTTAAGGCTTTCAACAAAAGCTCTTTCAAAACTCTTCAAAGCTCTGTTCTTTCAAAAGCAAACATAAAAAAATTTGTAGAGCCCGATTGGCGTACTTGTTGCTTAGATATTATAATTTGTTTATCAAAAGGGGTCAAATATCAAAGGCTATAACTTAAAAAAAAATGTAGATAGTTAATACAAAATCCACTCTCCTTCTAAAGACTTATATTTTCAAAAAAAAAAAGACTAAGTTTTTCAACCTAATAAATATATTTGTAAATTAAATATTTTTAAAAGATTTTTAATTGAAAAACTTTATTGGCCCATTTCCTGGTGACAACCTCCAAGGCTTCTACAATATGCAAGCACATGGATGCTGCAGTGAAGACTAAGGGGAAGGAATTCTACACTATGCAATTCACAACCCCCGTCTGCAGCGTGGTAAAGTTCCAGCGGAAAATGGACCTAGTTACTCTATAGGAGTAATACTAATAAAAATAAAAATGTATACCATTTTTATTCATTCAGTTGCGGTGCGAAACCAAAACTGTCTTAATTTTTACTCAGATCAGAGAGTGCAGCCAGCACTCTTATCGACGATTTCACCTCTTTTTAGAGGTTCATCAGAGACTGCATAGGCTGCTTTTCTCTGGCCCAGGTAAAAATCTTCGACATATCCATCTCCCACCGCAACTGACGAGATGGTAGTAGGTGCCTAGCGGCATCTGCTAAATAAAAGAGTAAGTTTTTCAACCTAATAAGTCTTTTATTTAGCAGATGCCGCTAGGCACCTACTACCATCTCGTCAGTTGCGGTGGGAGATGGATATGTCGAAGATTTTTACCTGGGCCAGAGAAAAGCAGCCTATGCAGTCTCTGATGAACCTCTAAAAAGAGGTGAAATCGTCGATAAGAGTGCTGGCTGCACTCTCTGATCTGAGTAAAAATTAAGACAGTTTTGGTTTCGCACCGCAACTGAATGAATAAAAATGTTATACATTTTTATTTTTATTAGTATTACTCCTATAGAGTAACTAGGTCCATTTTCCACTGGAACTTTACCACGCTGCAGACGGGGGTTGTGAATTGCATAGTGTAGAATTCCTTCCCCTTAGTCTTCACTGCAGCATCCATGTGCTTGCATATTGTAGAAGCCTTGGAGGTTGTCACCAGGAAATGGGCCAATAAAGTTTTTCAATTAAAAATCTTTTAAAAATATTTAATTTACAAATATTTTTATTAGGTTGAAAAACTTAGTCTTTTATTTAGCAGATGCCGCTAGGCACCTACTACCATCTCGTCAGTTGCGGTGGGAGATGGATATGTCGAAGATTTTTACCTGGGCCAGAGAAAAGCAGCCTATGCAGTCTCTGATGAACCTCTAAAAAGAGGTGAAATCGTCGATAAGAGTGCTGGCTGCACTATCTGATCTGAGTAAAAATTAAGACAGTTTTGGTTTCGCACCGCAACTGAATGAATAAAAATGGTATACATTTTTATATTTATACTTATATTTTCATATTCTGATGTAAATAAATGCGTATAACATTTTTTAACCTCTTATTTCGGGTTTGAAAATAAGGGAGCAAATTTCGTTATAAACATTTAAAACTGAAGCCGCCCCTGTACATCCTATGAATTTCTAACTTGCAGGCTATTGTTGCTGAAGACAAAATAAAGATTCAAAACCAAATCAAAATTTTCTACGACCAACTGAAGCCGAGATAATTGTTTTTGTTTTCTTAAATGGTAGTGACTTTATTTATAACAATTAAGAAATTATTTCACAGTCGTTGACTAAAGAAGGACTTATATTATCTTAAAATAAAAATTATTTTAACCGAAAATTACATTTAATTATTAAAAATGATTTTTAAAGTGTAGTGGAGATTTATTTTACGTTACGAACGTTATTTATTGTGTCGGTTGCCCTTAGCAACGGTTAACAAATTATAATACATTGAATCACGGTTTTTGCTTTAAATTTTAAAGCACCCCTTCGATTGACACGAAATTTGGCAAACACATAGATAACCAAAAATAAGCATTTTTTTCTCAGAACCTTTATTAAAAATGAACATAAACTTTTTACATATTAATATCTAACTCTTAGAGAATACAAAATTATATGTAGTAATGAAACAAAGACTTACTCACAATCATTTAATTATACTTTGACAACCGGTTTCGATCTCTACATTATTCAGATCATCTTCAGGTCAGCGTTACAAGTAGTTAAATACTACAATTAAAGAAAACCAGAGTTAGAACATTGTCTGGTTGCACAAATGTTAATAGAAAGCTAAACCCGAAAACATTTTTTGAAATAAAGGTTTGCAACTGTTGTCATTTCAGAAATTCGATACATACAAATGCACACTTATGAATAACAGATACTCATAAGCATGCATAAGCAAATAGATGCTCGCAGTTTATGAATATTTGTTGAAAAATTTTTTTAAATAAAAACTAATGAAAATATTAATCAAAATTAGATATGCTTCCAAAATTCAAAAAATAATAATAATAGATAGTAATATTGCTCTGATCTACTTACATGCCGTTACCAGGGATGCGTTGCCACTTAGTTGTTAACATGTTAATACGTCCAACTTATTAACGTTAAGTTGGACGTATTAACATGTTAACAACTAAGTGGCAACGCATCCCTTGTAACGGCATGTAAGTAGATCAGAGCAATATTACTATCTATTATTATTATTATTTTTTGAATTTTGGAAGCATATCTAATTTTGATTAATACTTTCATTAGTTTTTATTTAAAAAAATTTTTCAACAAATATTCATAAACTGCAAGCATCTATTTGCTTATGCATGCTTATGAGTATCTGTTATTCATAAGTGTGCATTTGTATGTATCGAATTTCTGAAATGTCAACAGTTGCAAACCTTTATTTCAAAAAATGTTTTCGGGTTTAGCTTTCTATTAACATTTGTGCAACCAGACAATGTTCTAACTCTGGTTTTCTTTAATTGTAGCATTTAACTACTTGTAACGCCGACCTGAAGATGATCTGAATAATGTAGAGATCGAAACCGGTCGTCAAAGTATAATTAAATGATTGTGAGTAAGTCTTTGTTTCATTACTACATTTAATATGGACTCACATATGCAACCCATTCAATATTTACAAAAATATATCTTTTTTTATTTATGCACGTACAGTAATATTGTAGAGGGCGACAAAGTCGAGGCCTAGAAAAAAAGTGGTTCCGATGGCGGACAGTTAATCTCAGGATTGGGATCTCCGAAACAAAAAAATCGGACAGCATTTGAAAAAGAATGGTTTCTTACGTGACAATTTACCACCGTTAGTGAAAAATTCCAAAAAAAAGATATTACGGAAATTTGAAAAATTTTTGTGAAAAAATCGCCTGTTTTTCTTCAGTATTTCATGGTTAAAAAATATTTATTTTTTATTTTTTGGTCAAATTGTGGTAAATTGTCACGTAAGAAACCTTCCTTTTTCAAATGCAGTACGATTTTTTTGTTTCAGATATCCCAATTCTGAGATTAACTGTCCGCCATCATTTTTCGAGGCCTCGACTTTTGCGCCCTCTACAATATTGTACACTTCCCGTCATAAAAAACTGGTACACTTTTTTTTCCCGATGTAAACCTGTGTTCAGACTGGATACAATAGTTCGTAAATCACTTCGATGTTGCCGTAACAGATAACGTAATTGCACTAAATCTAAATACAAAAAAATGACGTTTAAAAATGTATAAAGGTTTTAAATAGGTATTATTTTTATCACTACCAATTGACCATCATTGAAGAAACCTGGGAAAGCTTGGACGAAGATGAAAATTTATAACTAAATTTATTTCTCAGTGCCCAGAAGATTACAAGAAGTGATTAATAATAATGGAGCTATGACAAAATATTATAATATTCATAATATAATATTCATAATATAATATTTATAATATTATAATATATAATACAAAATATTATAATAATTCAGCAGTTTCGAATTATACATATATTTAAGTTCCACACTTGTTCACTGTAAAAGTTATTCATATTGTATTAATTTCAAATCAATTTTTTTTATTTTCTCCCGTGTGTTTATTCTAGTATCCCACAACTCAATAGAGTTTTGTATTTAGAGTACCATGTACGAGAAACCAATCACGCTTCTCGATTTTAATTTAAACATAATAATTTAAAGTTATGTCTAGATTTATTAACTATACCCCATTCCACGAATATACGACCCTCTTGGATTATCGCGACAACGAATATTTTACTGTGCAAAATAAGAAGAACGAAAGTAAATTTCAAATTATATTGTTGTTTATTGGAGTAATTATTAGAGCAAAATACTTTCGTACTTCTTATTTTGCACACTAAAATATTCGTTGTCACGATAATCCAAAACAGTCGTATATTCGTGGAATACACATATCATTATTTTTGAATTGAAATATTTTCATAAATTATAATAAAATACGAATCAATATATGGGTACTTAATTGAGATGGCTGGCAACGTTGCCCTAGAAATTAGAATGACACATTTGACAAGATCAACTTACACAACTTGAAAAACTTTTGTCCACAGGGTGAGGTTCACCCTTTTAAGGGGTGAAAAAATATATGTTCAAAATAAGTTTGGAAATGGATAAAACGTCGAATTCTCAGCACCTTTTGTTCTATAGCATTTTTTCACCAAGTTAATACTTTTTGAGTAAATACCTTCATTTTTCATAAAAAAAAAACACGTTTTTAGGCGGTTTTTGACAAGTAACTCAAAAAGTAAGAATTAAAAAAAACCTTTTTAATAAAAATATAGCAAATTAAAAATTGAAAAAAAAAATGATGTATGCATGAACTCTCTAGACTCTAGACCCAGTAGAAACAAAGTTCTAGCTCAGGGTTGTCCAACTGGCGGCCCGCGAGGCTATTTGTTGTGGCCCACGTAAGATTTTCGAAAAGCATATATTTTAAAAAAGATTTTTTAATTTATATTTTATGGTTTAGCAGTGTTTTTACATCACAAGTACTGTACCGCGTGCCGCTTCGCGGACGTGTAACGAACACAATCGTCCTCCACCACTATGAGAACTGCACTGATTACTGCGCATCACAGTTCACGCAGGCCACACCTCCCACTGCTTACCATCCGTCGCCAGCTGCCATCGTGCCAGTGTGCTACTGACACGTAGGCTAGTCGGCTAATCTATTACGTTGCTAGTGAACAGTGAACTTGATTAATTCTTTGTCTTGATTCCTCTTATACAATAATGAGTGTAAAACCAGTAAAACGGAAAATTGATAGTGAGAACAGAATTTACAAAGAAAGTTGGGAGAGTGATTACTTGATTGCTAACAATAATGGAAAGTTGCAGTGCTTAGTGTGCATGAATGTCGTTTCAGTGCCTAAAGAATATAATGTGAGAAGACATTACACAACAGTGCATGAAAATAAGTATGCTACGTACAGAAATGAAAGTCGGCGTGCCCTAGTTGCAGATTTGAAGAAAAAGCTTAAACAGCAAACTGGTATGTTCAGTAAAATATTACACTCTCAAACGCATTCTTTGCATGCATCTTATGCCGTGTCGCTTGAGCTGACAAAGGCAAAAAAACCTTTCACTGATGGCAATTTGATAAAAAAATGTGCTGTTGAAATGGCCAAAGCTTTCGGTGATTCTAAAATGGCGGAGAAATGTGAATCAGTGCCACTTTCACATCAAACCATACAAAGAAGGATTGTTGCTGGTTAAGAAAAGTTCATATTTCTCACTTTGTTTGGATGAAAGCACTGATCAAACCGATGTTAGTCAGCTGTTAATATTTGTGCGCACTACTTTTGATGATTTTACCAGTAAAGAGAAGTTATTTGATATTTGTCCTCTTTATGGAACAACAAAAGGAAAAGACATCTATGGGGCTGTGAAGAAAACAGTTGACAGAATTGGAGGCTTTGATAAATGTTCAGCCATAGCAACAGACGGGACCCCATCAATGACAGGTAAAAAAATTGGATTAGTGGGTCTGCTTCGAGGTAATGGTGTCACTTGCCCAATAATTCATTGTATTATATATCACGGAGCTTTATGTGGAAAATCAGTCAAGGAAGATCAAGTTTTCCAAACCGTGATTAAGATTAAAAATATGATTAGAGGTGGAAATCGATCTCTTTTACACAGGCAACTTAAGCAGTTTTTAGTGGAAACAGAGGCTGAGTATGGAGACTTGCTAATGTACAACCATGTAAGGTGGCTGAGTGCAGAAAAGTGCATGTAACGATTCTTTGCCATAAGAAAGGAAATCCCTGCATTCCTCAACAAATACGTTTCATCTGACACAACTGAACTGGAAGAGAAGTTTAAGGATCCAGAATTCTTAAGACAGTTAGCTTTTATCACAGATCTGACTAATCATCTTAACATGTTAAACTTGAGTCTTCAAGGAAGAAACCAGACGGTTTCAGATTTGATCGGAATGATAAACGGATTCCGGAATAAGCTGAACGTGTTTAAACGTGCATTGGAAAAGAACAACCTGACACACTTCCCTAGCTGTCTGCAAATAGCAGAAGAATTCAACAATGAGGAAAATATTGAGTTTTCATCTGCATTTCACAAATTGAACAAGTTATTGATGAATTCAATACAAGATTTGAAGAAATTGAAAGTCTCAAAAGCAGTGTACTATTTTATAATAACCCTCTTGGAGCAACCATTGATGATCAACCACCCAACTTACAGCTTGAGTTATGTGATCTTCAAGCAGACATGTTCCTAATCACCAGACAAGAAAAGGGACCTGAATTTTTCAAATTACTGTCAAAGGAGAAATTCCCAAACCTGCGAGATTTTGGACTGAAAATGACGTCAATGTTCGGAAGCACATATACATGTGAAAGTGCCTTTTCCTCCATGAAATACATAAAAAACAAAAACAGAAGCAACCTTACCGATTCTTCCTTACGTCATCTTATGAGACTGTCTACAACTGAACTGGAGGTGGACATTTCTTCATTGGTGGATGAAGCCGATCGACCACAGTCCTCACACTAATTGGATACATCTTTTTCGTTGCTTTTGCAATGTTTGTCTTGATTATTAAAAAGTGTTATCAATAAATTTTCCGTTTTTAAAAAAATGTAGTTGTTGAGCAATAAAAGAAATAATACTCTTTTTTGTTTTAATTATTTTTATACCTCACTTTATTTTGTTATTACTTGTAACAAAATTATTATATGGCCCGCGACAACATCAAAGGTTTTAGTTTTGCCCTTGAGGCATTGCAAGTTGGACACCCCTGTTCTAGCTAATGAAAAATAGGTTCATATCCGTCAATTTTCAAAGTGAATTATTTCAACGTGGAATAACCAAAAAATCGTGCACTTTTTGGAGAAAAATCATTACAACTTTTTTAAAGTGTTAAAAAATATGTATATTTGTTTTTAAAAAAAGTTAATAGCATCAAAAGTAAGCAAGTTACGCTGAAAATAAAATTAGTCTTTTTTTGTTAAAAAAAAACTCGGGAAAATCTCCCCTAATTAGCATCAAAAATGAAATTAATCCATTTTACTTCAATGTTGTTTTACTCGTGTATGTGTCGTTTATGTCTGTAAGTTTAATCGGTTCAATGTGCTTATTTTTGAAGGGTCTGTAGTTAAAAGGACTTGAATTTTTTTTTAAATAAGCCCTTTGAACCGACGATACTTACAGATCATATAAATAATACATAAGCAAAGTAACTTGTGAAGCGGTAATGATTAATTTGATTTAAGATGGTAATTAGGGGTAATTAGTAAAATTGATTACGAAGAGCTCGCAGTCCATTTAGAACACCCTATTGTCTTTTAATTAGTCATATTTGGAAATTATTCGTATTTTAAACGTGGTGATGTCATTAAAACGTATCATAGATAATATTTATTTGAAACCTTATTTTTGTGCAATACTAATAAAAAAAGTCCGATACATTTATTCAAACAATTGTTTTAAATAAGTGGATCGGGTAATCTATAGAATGTCTACAGATATATTTATCATTTTTAAATTAGATATTATAATATTCTTATTCTCAAGGTGGCTACTTTACATATCTCTTCAAATTTTAAATTTAGATAAGTACTTTTCCAATTAACTGTTACTACATTAAAGTGAACATGATGACATCATCTAATTAATACACCTATTAATATTATTACAAAAATAACACTAGTTTACAACCAATTTGCGACTCGAATGCAAAATGCTGTTTTTTGTTAATTTTTGCTCTCTGAATATGATTATGATGATACAAAGTTCCTAACACGTAAGATTTTTGAGTTATGATTAAAAAAAATGAGTTACGATTTTTGAGTTACGAATGTTTTACTAAATTTTTTTAAAATAGTCATTTGTAATATATCGCACCCTCAGTAATATAAGGGCTCAACTCAAAATCTGTGTGAATTGTGATTTTGAATGATATGGGCACAAAATGAAATTCTCTACCGGTTAGCATTGACAGAAGGAGAAAAAAACATGAATGGTTGGGTAAATATATTTATGCCTGTCTCACACTATCCACAGCCACCTCTGGTTTCTACTGCTACAAGGAAGCAATCAGTAACATGTCTTTCTATGACGAAAATCCTGGTTAGTTTGTGTTTAAACATTCTGTATTATATAGAATAGTTTTTAGTTGAGCAGTTATATTATGCAAAATATAGTAAATAAATGGGTCTCATTCATAATAGATCGTTATTTTGCATAAACAGTGACAGGATATTAATAATATAAGGCATCAAACTTAAACAGTTTCTTATTTCTGTTATGTTTTTTTGTACTATATGGGACTAACTTGAAAGTATTTTTTTTTCAATTACCTGTAATTAATGGAATTTATTTATATTATTTTCTTTTCTCATCGCTATTTATAGTGCAATTATTAAATAACAAATCTGCCAAATTTCACATTTATAACTTAAATAATAAGCATGTTATTTGAAAAAATAGCTATAATTTTGGAAACCAGAATCTTTAAACGCGATTTCCCAAAAATCTACTTTTTTGAATTGTGCCTCTATATTACTGAGGGTGCGATATCGGGGCGTGATGTTATCAAATTAACGTTTTTCCTAAAAATTAGGCATAATTGGGCGACACTGGGATATCTCTAATGTCTACGAATAACACATGAACATTTAAAAAAGAATAAACCAAAAGTAATCAGTAAACCTACCCATTTAAACTTACATAGTTCTAAACCGTTTTAACGACTGTTACTTCTGCATGACAAAAGTGTCTGGGTTTTCTAGGAGGAGCAAGCATAAAATTGAATATCCAGATATTCAATCCAATTCAAGCTCGGCACAGTGACAATCGACGAAGTTCAACTCAGAAGCCTGGTGAGTTTAAGAGCAAACAGTAGCGATCAACAGGTAGCAAAAACGCGTTCCAAGATTGCGGCTGTAATTTTGAATATTTTTTCGAGATATTTGGCACACGTATTCTAGTATGGTATAACTAGATCCAGACCCAGACATCCAAAGTGAAAGTTATCCTCCAACACCAAATTGATCTATATGGTCCACATAATGTTCAGAAAAAAGTCACACCAATTTGAGCGTCGGGTTTAGGGGGGAGAGGGGGAAAAATCGGTAAATTCGTAGTTTTTTACGTTTTTCGTCAATATTTCTAAAACTATGCGGTTTAGCATGAACCACCTTCTATACAAAAATGTTCTACATTAAATTTGAAACAAAAAAGGCATTATGCATAATCCTTCTAAAATGAACGGTTCCAAAGTTACGGAGGTAGTATAGTATAATTGGTCCAAAAAAGGCCTAACCCAGACATTAAAAGTAAAAGTTTTCCTCCAACACCAAATTGTTCTATATGGTCCAGATATTGTTCAGTAAAAAGTTACACCATTTTGAGCGTCCGGTTTGGGGGGGGGGGGCGGGGGAAATGGAAAGAAGTCGGTAAATTAGTAGTTTTTTTAAATTTTTTCGTCAATATTTCTAAAAATATGCTTAAGCGTAAACAATGTTCTATACAAAAATGTTCTACATCAAATTTAAAACAAAAAATGTTCGATACATAATTGTTATAAAATCAACGATTCCAGAGTTACGGAGGGTGAAAAGTGGAGGTTTTCGATAGTTTTCATATTTTTTGGGCAATTTATAATATTTTTACTGATTGAAAGAAATTTTCTTTAACAGGATTTGCTATTTCAGTGGCCGATGGTATGTTAGTGATAAGCCCTTGAAGAAACGTCAACCTCACCACCCAAGATCATCATCAATTGCTCAAAAAATATAAAAAGTATCGAAAACCTCCACATTTCACCCTCTGTAACTCTGGAACCGTTGATTTTATAACAATTATGGATATGACCATTTTTGTTTTGAATTTTATGTAGAACGTTTTTAAATATAACATTGTTTACGCTTAAACATAGTTTTAGAAATATTAACGAACAACGTAAAGAAACTACTAATTTACCGACTTCTCCTCCTTCTCCCCCCAAACCGGACGCTCAAAATGGTGTAACTTTTTACTGAACAATATGTGGACCATATAGAACAATTTGGTGTTGGAGAAAACTTTTACTTTGGATGTCTGGGTTAGGCCTTTTTTGGACCAATTATACTATACTACCTCCGTAACTTTGGAACCGTTCATTTTAGAAGGATTATGTATAGGGCCATTTTTATTTCAAATTTAATGTAGAACATTTTTGTATAAAAGTTGTTCATGCTAAACCTCATAGTTTTAGAAATATTGACGAAAAACGTAAAAAACTACGAATTTACCGACTTCTCCCCCCTCTTCCCCCCAAACCCGACGCTAAAAAAGATGTGACTTTTTTCTGAACAATATATGGACCATATAGAACAATTTGGTGTTGAAGGATAACTTTCACTTTGGATGTCTGGGTTATGTCATTTTTTGAATCAATTCTATCATATTATTCGTAATATTTATAATAAAGAATGGCGGTACAGAGCCCAATTTGAAAAATATATTAATATGTGGAAATTACTCTGTAATTAAATACAATATTAAAAAAACGAGCCTGTACCGCCATTAAGAAGAACAAAAAAATACACTTTCTTCAAATAAACTTTTTTATCCGATGCCTAGATTTTGTGTCATTTTGGAACTACTAAAATTTTTTATTTCATTAGTAGTTCCAAAATGACACAAAATCTAGGCATCGGATAAAAAAGTTTATTTGAAGAAAGTGTATTTTTTTGTTCTTCTTAATGGCGGTACAGGCTCGTTTTTCTAATATTGTATTTAATTACAGAGTAATTTCCACATATTAATATATTTTTCAAATTGGGCTCTGTACCGCCATTCTTTATTATATTACGAATACGTGTGCCAAATATCTCGAAAAATATTCAAAAATTACAGCCGCAATCTTGGAACGCGTTCTGTTTCGCTACTGTTTCCTCTTAATAATTATTTTTGTAAAGATATTAATCTTAGTTTTAGGTTTAATTGTATTAACCGCGAATATATACATACCACAGGTGCATTCATTGCATGATGTCATCATGTTCATTTTAATGTAGTAACAGTTAATTGGAAAAGTACAATTATTGAAGAATTTTGATATTTATCAAAAACATCAAACCATGGTTTGCTTGTTATTATCATGATCACCACATTAGATATCAGAATCCGGCAGGAATTTCAAGATAAACTTTTTTCAAATAAAATTTAATATAGAAACCCCGCGATATTTCGCGAAATAAACATCAGATCGAAAAACTGAAAAATACACGTATGCAATATTTTTGAAAAATCTATCGAATGACACCAAACACGACACCCTACAGAGGTGGAGTGGGGGGTTACTTTGATATATTAAATAGGAGCCCCCATTTTTTATTGCAGATTTGAATTCCTTACTTAAAAATAAGTAACTTTTATTCGAGACATTTTTCGAATTATGGATAGATGGCGCTATAATCGGAAAAAAACGATTGTTGGAAATGGAAAATTAAATTAAAAAATGGAAAGTCTCCAATTATATGGAAAATTTTTCTTAACTTTTTTTGGTTTTAGGCCTACTCTTCACAACCCTATAGGTCCTCATAACGCTCAAGTAACTGCGAATTTAGCATACTTTCCTCCCCTACTATTCGAAGCATGCTTACACATAATAGAACTCATTAAAAAGTAAGAACGGAAGAACTATATGACTAATACGTACAATTTATCATCAGTAATTGGAAAAAGATTCCAGCATTGTGGATTGAAATTAAAAGATAATCTAACATCAACGATGACAAAAATGTTATCAACATTCTGTGCAACAATCAGACAGTCCAAAGTCTTAAAATTCGTCAAAAATGATAATTAAATTTTTCTACCGAATTATTAAAACATCATTACGGGACACATATTTTCTACGGTTCTATCCCAGAAAATTGTAATTCATTTGGACAATAATAAATAATTATTGTTTTACAGCACTTGATACATACAGGGTGGGGCATTAGTGTGACAAAGTTCAATTACTCGTTTGTCGTAAGGGATACGAAAAAAAGTTATTTAGGTAAGAGTTGGGGTACAGACGGGACCATAACTTAAAAATATTTTCAAATATACAGGGCCAACCGTATTGACAGGGTGACACAAAATTATGTTTGTTTAAATGGTATTTTTACAGTTTTGAATTTTCCTCAATCCCTTCTTTTATAAAATATAGTGTTTTGTGATATTACACGAGGTAGTTTAAAAGATAATTACAGTTTTTTGTTAATTTCGTAACAACATTCACACCCTGTAGAATTGTAGTGATTTGACATAAAAAAATTTATTTATGTTCAAACGATTTTTAATATAGTCTACTATTGTTAAACATTATTAATATAGCGAAACGTTTAATTTTAGTATACAGGGTTTAGTATACAGGAAACACGTTCAAACCACCAAAAAAACCCTCCGGTCTTGGGGGGTTTGAATGTGTTTCTCCTATTTTTGAATGGCATATAGGTAGGGTTACCATAATTTATTAAGGCCAAATCCGGACAGGGGTAGTCCAAGGGTAGTCCAAGGGGTTGTAGAAAATGTAAAATCTGAATTTGACTGTGTTGCTACCTCTCAATTGACTGTGTTGCAATACAGTTTATTCAATGGGTCTTTAAAAAATGCAAGTAACAATGCAGGGCAGTTTTAAATTGACAAGAAAATACGACTTCAAGGCGTCAAACGAAGCCAGTATCCTTTCAACTGCAGGCAATAAGCTCAAAAATCTTGTATTTCCATGTGAAAGAACTCTTTTATACTCTGCCGAATGAAATTTTCCACCGTTGGGCCAAGTGTTTTCTATTTTCCAAAAAAATCCGGACATTTCTTATATCCGGACGCCAATCCGGACATGTCTTTCAAATCCGGACTGTCCGGACGAAATCCGGACGTATGGTAACCCTACATATAGGACTCAGTCACTTCAAATTATATATAACCCTATAAACAATATTGATCTTTGATCTATTTTGAAGTCTATAAAATGGAGATAACCTTACGAAAAAATCTGGGAAAAATTAGAAATATAGTTTAACCCTTTCTGTCTCAACGCCGCATATACAGAGAGAGTCTGTAATTTGGAATAAATTCAATATCTCAAATACTAATTGTTTTTTTGAAAAATGCTCAGACCCGTCGATTAGTATTTCAAATTGTCCTTTTTGACATACAATAATAATGTATACAGGGTGTCCCAATTTAGAGATATGACGTCATCGTTGATTTTCTTAAATGGCAACACTGTCATTTTGATAGCTATTTTGATAGGGTGTGTAAAGTTATACACAACTGCAAAATATCAAATTTTTATTCTCTACCATTTACAAGATAATAGAAAATAACAAAGTTATGTCTGTAATTTGAAATAAATTCAATAATTAAAATACTAATTGTTTTTTTTGAAAAATGCTCAGACCCGTCGATTAGTATTTCAAATTGTCATTTTTGGCATACAATAATAATGTACACAGCGTGTCCCAATTTAGAGATATGACGTCATCGTTGAGTTTCTTAAATGGCAACACTGTCATTTTGATAGTTATTTTGATAGGGTGTGTAAAGTTATACACAACTGCAAAATTTCAAATTTTTGTTCCCTATCATTTACAATATAATAAAAAATAACAAAGTTATGAAAAACAAGTAATCAAATAATAATTGAATTTAATTATTTCAAATAAGCAAATGCTCATAACGTTGCCCATTGACAATTTGACAATAATTGAGGGCCAACATTATGAGTATTTGCTTAATTGGAATAATTTAATTCAATTATTATTTGATTACTTGTTTTTCATAATTTTGCTCTTTTTTATTTTCTTGTAAATGATAGGGAACAAAATTTGAAATTTTGCAGTTGTGTATAACTTTACACACCATATCAAAATAACTATCAAAATGACAGTATTGCCATTTAAGAAAATCAACGATGACGTCATATCTCTAAATTGGGACACCCTGTATAAATTATTATTGTATGTCAAAAATGACCGTTTAAAATACTAATCGACGGGTCTGAGCATTTTTCAAAAAAACAATTAATATTTTAATTATTGAATTTATTCAAATTACAGATATAACTTTGTTATTTTCTATTATCTTGTAAATGGTAGAGAATAAAAATTTGATATTTTGCAGTTGTGTATAACTTTACACACCCTATCAAAATAGCTATCAAAATGACAGTGTTGCCATTTAAGAAAATCAACGATGACGTCATATCTCTAAATTGGGACACCCTGTATACATTATAATTGCATGTCAAAAAGGACAATTTGAAATACTAATCGACGGGTCTGAGCATTTTTCAAAAAAACAATTAGTATTTGAGATATTTAATTTATTCCAAATTACAGACTCTCTCTGTATATGTTTTTAAAAAGTGGGTCTGTAGTCCCAGTCGCCGTATATATGTTACAGTTCAAGTTGATTTTCAGTTAGAGTTGACTATTCCCAGTTCGAGTCAACTCCAACTAAAACGAGCAGTTAGGCAAGCCGCACACCAACGAAACATGAAGCGTAAAACATGAAACATGAAACGTAAAACACGTTTCATGAAAATAAAACACGGCTAAACAAATCTTGAAGTCCGCCTACCAATGAAACGAGTGTGATTCATGCTCATAAAACATTTTTATTTTCGGAGAATTTCATAAATGGCCGGATGTTTATTTATTTAGCAGTGTTTTATTTCCATGAAACGTGATTTACGTTTCATGTTTCTTTGATGTGCGGCCTTGCCTAAGAGTTGATTTGAAAAATTTAATTCAACTTTTACTAGTTGAAGTAGACTCTTCCTAACCCTTGATAGTAAAAGTAGATTGCGGGAAAAATATAATCGACTCTTACTTTAGATTCTTGAGCTTAAAATAGGTCGATTTACGCTAACTTACCTTAGTACGAAAGTTGATAATAACCGAAATACAGGGTGTCAAAGTTAAACTTTTATTTCATTTATTCTTTAACATTTCCTGACAGGCATGGGATCACAACACAAAATTTGGGATGAGAAATCTAAATTCGTCATCAAAAATGATGTATTACCCAGAGGGCGCCATATGCGTCTTTCAGCGCTCATTTAATACGTTCAATTTTTTTTTATCCTAATACTTTTTGAATCAAAACTTTTATTCTCTTAATATTTTTACTTAAAAAAGGTATACTACATTCACCTTGCTAAACTCGACTGTTTTCGAGATAAACGCATTTTAAATCTGCGATACAACATAATTTCATGCATAATATCATTGTAGTTAAACCCGAAAAATAAACTTGAAACCATAATAATTGTGCCAGCTCTCATATTTATGTCATTGCATCGCAAATTCCATTTGAACAAATTTGTGATACATTTTTGTAAATTTTTATGGTTTTAAGTTATTTTTCGGGTGTAACTACAATGATATTATGCAAAAAATTATGTTGCCTCGCAGATTTAAAATGCGTTTATCTCAAAAACGGTTAAGTTTAGCGAATGAATATAGTATACTTTTTTTTTAATAAAAACATTAAGAGAATAACAGTTTTGATTCAAAAAGTATGTAGAGTGGGTAATAAAAAAAATTGAACATATTAAATGAGCGCTGAAAGGCATATGTGGCGCCCTCTGAGCAATACATCATTTTTGGTGGCGAATTTAGATTTTTCGTCCCAAAAAAACCCGTTTACCAAATTTCGTGTTATTATCCCATGACTGTTAGGAAATATTCAAGAATAAATATAATAAAAGTCTAACTTTGAATATTTGTATTTCGGTTATTATCCACTATCGTACTAAGGTAAGTTAGCTTAAATCGACCTATTTTAATCTCAGGAATTCAAGCACCCTGGAGTCCAAGCACCCTGTCCTATTCTTTACTAAACACCCTGTATAAGGCAATAGGACTTCTAAGCATAAAAACCATTGGAATTGAGGGACCAACATGCAAATTAAGGCCCGGGACGGAAAGGGTTAATATTCCCTTCAGATGATTATTCCCCATGAATGTGTTTTGTTAACAAATATGTGTTGTAACAAAAAAGGATCAATGTGTTTTGTATGTATATAAAAAAAACTACAGAAAACGTCTGAAACAGCTTGAAATAGCGTGTCAGGATTATTAATGTTTAATTATATGTTTAATTGACAAAACAAAGAAGTATGGCATCATAATCATAAAGCAAAGTTCAAAAACAAAATGATTTGCGTGTTGAATAAACAACAGTGTGTTTACCGGTTTTCCGAGATTAGTTTCATTGTTATTACTGTGGTTATATTATATGAATACTTATCAAGTTTAGTTTTAGATAAACTTTATGTGTCATTAAGTAAAATTTGACGTTTCCTTTTGAGGTAAACGCAAATAGAAACATTAGACTAATTGACTTTTGTTAGCAATGTGATATTATACATTAATAGATACAATTATAAATATTTGTAAAGTTCATGTTCCTACTATTTATCATAATATAAATTTCCCATAGATTATACGACAAACTGGTCTGTGTGATGCTTTTTTTTATTTTTTTAGCTTAATGCCTCGACAACTAATGGCCATTGGCATGATACAGTTGATTTGGCAATCAGGTAGTGACCAGAACTTTTAGCACTAAAAGCACCGGAATAAATCGATTTTTAAATACAGCACCTAGAGACTTGCAACTTTTTCTACAATAGAAAAATGGGCGGAAACCCATAATTGCATTTTAAAGTGCATAACATTCATCCAAAAGTGCATAAACATGGCAAAATCAGTATATTAAGGGCCAGATTTTGTTATTCGAGGAATTTTTGGAATCACTGAACACGCATACGTCATCAGAACTGACCTCCGGAGCACCTGGTGCCCAGGGTCACCTCTGAGGCACGTCATCTAGAGGTTCAAGGTAGGGATGTTGATTAAATTATAGTTACTTTCGAGTATTCGTTACAAATCGTTACTTTTGTAGAAAGTAATCATTTATAGTATTCGTTACTTTGATTACTATGATTACTTTTGTTACTTTTCTATTTGAGTACCGCTAATCATATCGAAAATCATATTTCTCAATAGGTAGGTATTTTTTATAGGTATTCCGATATAACAAGTAATCATTTACAGTATTCGTTACTTTGATTACTATGATTACTTATTACTTTTGTATTTGAGTACTGGTAATAATCAAATCGAAAATCGTATTTCTCAGTAGGCAGGTATTTTGTATAGGTATTCCGATATAACAAGTACTCATTTATAGTATTCGTTACTTTGATTACTATGATTACTCTTGTTACCTTTGTATTTGAGTACCGGTAATCATATCGAAAATCGTATTTCTCAGTAGGTATGCATTTTATATAGGTATTCCGATATAACATTATCACAGATATAACAACTGTAGAAACATTATAATTTCCACATTTTTCCGGTCAGTCTAGAAACTAGAAAGTAATCAAGTGTACTGGTTGTAGATACAATAGTCGTTACCTACTCGCTCTGATACGATTGGTACGAAGTAATCAGAGTAATCAAAGCAGATACAATAGTCGTTACTCGCTCTGATACGATTGGTACGAAGTAACGAAGTAATCAGAGTAATCAAAGTAATCAAAGTAATCAAAGTAATCATAGTAGATACAATAGTAGTTGTTACTCGCTCTAATACGATTGGTACGAACTAATCAGAGTAATCAAAGTAGATACAATAGTCGTTACTCGCTCTAATACGATTGGTACGAAGTAACGAAGTAATCAGAGTAATCAAAGTAGATACAATAGTCGTTTCTCGCTCTGATACGATTGGTACGAAGTAATCAGAGTAATCAAAGTAACGATTTGCCTCTCTGTATAGTAATCGTTACTTTCGGTATTCGTAACGAGTACTTTGTAACGAATAGTTACGTTTTCAACATCACTAGTTCAAGGGTTATTGGCACTGAATTGATACAAAAAGAATACTTGGAGGTTTTTGGAGTCACTGAATGCGAATATGACATTAGAACCGACCCTCTAAGGTCGGTTCTGATGGGGTATTCATTCCCAAAAACCCACCAAGAAATCTATTTGTATCAATTTAGTGTCGGAAGGCCTCAACATTACCGAAGCTGACGTACATATCAGTCATCCTGTCTGTATAATCTGTCCGTTTAATCATCTATCTCTTCAAGACAGGAGATTAAACGTTACAAAACACAACCAGGAAATCAAGCAAAATGTATTAGTGACAAAGAGATTGATTCAACTCTACGTATCTACACAGGGTACAGTCCTCTATGACAGGCAGGGTTGGCAGATTTAAATCAACATGCTCAAAACCTTGGTTTAAACTGGATTTTAAGAAAAAAACCTGGTGGTTTTTATTGAACCTACAAACTGGTGTTTTTATACAGCTGCCGCAAATGAAGAAAATTAAGATAAATAAATGTGTGTAAATAAAAATAATTTTTTTTTTCAAAAATGAATAACCATTTTGAATTTCGTTGCAACACGAAACTACAGCCGCATCATTATTCCAGTTCAATCAGAAAGTGCAGCAAGGACCTCTACCGGTTTCGAAACTTATTAGTCTCTCATCAGGAGGCACATATGATGCTCTCTCTGACCCAACTACGACAAACCCCGGAGTGCAGTCACGGATTGCAATGAACGAAATGGCAGGGATGCCCTAGCAAAAGACTAAGTTTTCAATCTAATAGCACATAAAACAACACCACAAAAATGTTGTTCCACATCCTACCAGACTGAAAACAATGGGAACCTTCTCTGGTAACACCTCCGAGGCTTCTACAATTTGCAAGCCATAACGGATGCCGAGACTAAGGAAGATGAGGGAAGATGAGACGTGAATTATAAATTGTAAAATTCCTTCATCTTCCTTAGTCTCAGCATCCGTTATGGCTTGCAAAGTGTAGAAGCCTCGGAGGTGTTACCAGAGAATATTCCCATTGTTTTCAGTCTGGTAGGATGTGGAACAACATTTTTTTGGTGTTGTTTTATGCGCTATTGGATTGAAAACTTAGTCTTTTATTTATTTTTAAAGTATTTAGACCTACATATTATACTTTGTAACAAATAAGCCTGGCTAAAACCAAATAAACCTGGTTTTTTGGAAAAAAAACCTTGCTTTTTGCCATCCCTGATCGCAGGCCAAGAAGATTCAATTATACTAGGTCAGTATGGAGTTGAACAGCGGAGATCAAATGCAACAAGCTTGTAAGAACGGAAACAGCATGCTACAGGCTAATTATATGGATCGTTATGACAAGACAGAGTTTCAAACGCAACGATCCAAGAAAGGCTCCAGGATAGGTACACCACTGAGGCAGGTGGCCATGAACAGGACCAGAGAATTCTTCCACCAGAACACAAGAAGACTCCTTAAGATCAGGGATATGCTCGCGAGAAACAGAGTGCAGAGGATACATTGTGAAACCCATACACCATCTCAAGGTCCAAATAGCAGTTAACCAAATCCATAAATGGACACAAAAATGGAGAATCAGGCTGAATGAAACTAAATCTGTCCATATTAATTTCACGAACAAAAAAATACAATATATACCAGTTATAATCAACAATATCCAAGTACATACCATATGCAGACACTGCTAAGTATTTGGGTATAACATTAGATGCAAAACTACGCTGGAATGTGCACGTTAAGAAAAAAAGGGAGGAACTCCACATTGTCGATGCATAATAAGTTATTACTTTATAAACAAATATTGAGCCCTGTATGGACTTATGGATGCCCACTATGGGGGTGTACTAGACCAAGTAATATATCAATAATACAAAGATTCCAGAACAAAATACTAAGAAATATTGTAGATGCTCCTTGGTATGTGACAAGCAGTGTCTCCATAAGGACCTAGGAATGGAAACTGTGGATATAATAATCAAGAAGATGGCAGGAAGTCACGAGCAACGACTTCATAAGCACGAGAATATTGAGGCAAATCCAGCTCCTCGATACCACTGGGCAAACTAGAAGATTGAAGAGGACAAAGCCTTTTGAACTAGTTTGAGTGATAGGTGATAGTGAAAAGCAGAGCATAGTGCTTGTGAGCGTGTGTATGTTAGAATAGTGCACTATATTGTTGGATTAGATAAGAGACGCTACGGGGGAAGGCCACAAGAAGACTCCCTAAGATCAGGAGTATGCTCGCGAGAAACGGAGTGCAGAGGATACATTGTGAATCCCATACACCAACTGACCATCTAATCCGGGTCTAACCGGCTAGTTGCCGAAGACAGCCAAACAGGGAAGTACGTATGGTGCCAAAGATAGTACGTACAGAAACAGACGTCCAGAAGCCTAACAACATAGATAATCAGGTACCCGAAGAGGATATGGTCCCACAAAATAAGCGGTGCAGACGAGGAACGTTGGCAGTAGAAGAAAGAAGACTATAATTTCTTGTAAATATTGTTTCACATGTATTTTCACAACTAATTTACATAATATATATTCGTACTTTTCAACTTTGTAATTAGCGTCAAGTAATATATTACGGATTTGATACTACACGTTGGTTTCGTGTAAATATTAATATTAAAATTTACAAAACGATTATTACGAGAATATATTGAACAAAACAGAATACCACAAGAATGGAGATCAAGCATCCTAATACCTCCCTTCAAAAATGGAGTCCAATTGCACCCGGAGAATTACAGAGGAATTAACTTATATTAAACACAACATTAAAATTAACAACCAAAGTGATAACAAACTGAATGAAATTATAACATTAGCAGAAGAACAAGAAGGTTTTAGGTAGGGAAGATCATGCACCAACGCTATATTTATAATGAGACAAGTTCAAGAGAAAGCATTAGAATACAACAAACCGGCATATTTATGTTTCGTGGACCTTAAGAAAGCATTTGACAGGGTAAAATTAAAGGACGTTATTCATTTAACATTAACTGGGTAAGAAACAGAAGAGTATAATAAAATGACCACATAAGCGGAATGACAACAAATAGAGCAGTAAGAACGGCGAGAGACGGATCCCCAATAGAAAGATGATCAGTGGGAAGACCACGAAAACGATGGAACGACAACTTATTGGAGGCACATTGAAAAAACAGATAGTCATATCGACACAAAAAGAAGAAGAAGACAAAACAATTATTGGCATTCATGAAGCTGAACGCTTTAGGATTTAGACAAAAAAGTCAATACTTATTTAAGTACTGTTAACATTAATGACTAAACCGAAGTCTGAGTTAAATTTTAGCTGACCTACTGATTCTTAACTTTCTTAATACTAATCGAAAGTTTCTAAGTAATTTTAAAATATTTTGCTTCTGCATTATGCTTTTTTCCTTAGACTTTCCTACATTTCTTGGTGCAAAAAGATACACTGGGTGCAAAATTAACCGGACACCTTAAAAATGGGTCATTTTTGATGTGTCGAATTTTCTAAACCTGTTGTCCGATTTAAGTAATTTTTTCAATATGGTATAGCCTTATTCTTTAACAATATCGCTGTAATAATATTGTTGCTAAACAGGTAAATTTTCATTGTATACCGGGTGTACCCATGAAACTGTGTTTTTTTTTCTCAAACTTCGCATCACCCTGTGGAATATTTTAGCATTTATAAAATACTCAAATTAAAACCCAACTATAGCCTCATGTTTTCTCAACATTCTGTTTTTGATTCATTCGCTTATGTTGGACCGTAAAAAAGTTAGGTACTTTAACAATTAGCCATGTTTTTCATCAATACAGGGTGTTTTTAAATAAGTATGGCAAACTTCAAGGGGTACTTCTACATGAAAAACTAATGACAGTTTGCTTTATAAACCCATATCCGCAAATGCTTCGTTTTTGAGATAGGGGGTGTTAAAATTTTTCTTACAAACTGACGATTTATTTATTACTCTAAAACCGGTTGAGATATGCTAATGACATTTGGTGATTTTTAAGACGAAGTTATTATACATTTTTTCACATACAAGTAAGAATTTAATATGCGCCATTGGAGGGCATACGGGTAATATGAGCCGTCATATTACCCGTATGTGTGCCAATGGTGAATATTAAATTCTTACTTGTACCTGAAAAAATGTAAAATAACTACGTCTTAAAACCCAGCAAACTGCATTTGCATAATATATCAACCGGTTTTATAGCAATAAATAAATCGTCAGTTTGTAAGAAAAATTTCAACTCCCCCTATTTCGGAAACGAAGCATTTGTGGACGTACCGTTTATAAAGCAAACTGTCATTATTTTTTCATGCAAAATTACCCTATAAAGTTTGCCATACTTATTTAAAAACACCCTGCATTGATCAAAACATGGCTAGTTGTTAAAGTACCTAACTTTTTTATTATCCAACATAAGCGAATGAATCAAAAAACAAAATATTGAGAAACCATGAGGCTATAGTTGGATTTTAAATTCAGTATTTTATAAATTCTAGAATATTCCACAGGGTGATGCGAACTTTGAGAAAAAACATAGTTTGATTAGTACACCCGGTATACAATGAAAATTTAACTGTTTAGCAACAATACTATTACAGCGATATTGTTAAAGAATAAGGCTATAATGTTTAAAAAAAAATCACTTAAATCGGACAGCAAGTTCACTAAATTTGAGACATCAAAAGTGACCTATTTTTAAGGTGTCCGGTTAATTTGGCACCCCAGTGTAGAAAAAAAATTGTATGCAACTCGTGTAAAAAGCATTTATTGCACTCGCCGTGTGCAACTGACGGTTCTGTTATGCCACTTCACTTCGCATGCAATAAACAGCTATTTTTTGCACTTTTACATAAATAACTACTCGTATTACCAGCAAATATTATTTTTAAGTATTTTCATGTTACAATAAGTACCTACTAAATTTTCCCAAAATGACAACGATATAATTATTGAGTATATATTACACAATAAGGTGGGTATAATTTTATTTTAATGTGTTATTTTATTTTCCTCTCATGTTGCTAATTTCTCTATTATTTCAAGTAATGTTCACTATTAAAAATCAATTAAAGAGGTATTGAAATTACTGCTAAGTTTTTATAGATATTATTGACAAACTAATTATTTAAAGAGTTGGAAAAGACCATAGTTCACGTATACAATAGCCACACTTCGATTTCATTAAAATATTTGCGACGTACATTATACTTAACATGTAGGTAAACACACATACAGTGTGGCAAAGCCAAATGGAATAAATCCATTATTTGAATGAGCGCTTTTGGAAATAAATCCCGAAACAGGTCAGGTTTTTTGGCATATATTCCATACTAGTGATGCCATCCGACTGGACGTGATGACGTAATCGATGATTTTTTTAAATGAGAATAGGGGTCGTGTTCTAGCTCATTTGAAAGGTAATTCAATTCTCTATTCAATAATATAAAAATTAACATAATTATTTATACAGGGCATCCAAGAATTATTTATATTTATATTTTTTAAAAAACTTATTATTGTACTAAGAATTTTTCTTTACAATCTAAGCGCCGAATAGGTGCTTACAGTCCGTCCAATATACTTACCGTTGCACGTCATTATCTACGTCAGAGATCTAAGTTGACATTGTAGCCCAATTAGAAAAAATTCTTGAATTCATTTTAAATCAAATATATCACATAATTTGTGCGGAAGTGGATTATACAACAAAACAAATTGATATTCTATGTAAATAAATAAAAACTTTAGAAATAGAAAACAAGAATTAAGTTATAATCTTACGTTAAATATAATAAAACAAATACTTATAGCAAATACATTAGACCATCGGTTCTCAATCTGTGGTACATGTACCACTGGTGGTACATACCATTATTTGCGGTGGTACACAAAACGCACAAAAAATTAAAATAGTAGTACTTAGTAACTGTCTTGATAATACAGTCTAAAAATATAGGTGGTACCAAACATAATAAAAGGAACTTTAGGTGGTACATGACTCAAATAGATTGAGAACCGCTGCATTAGACGATAATACATCCAACACGCACAGAAAACTGGAAGCACGTTGCCACTAGCGCCTCTGTTGGCAAGAGTTGAACTACGTTTTCTCAACGTAAACATACAAATTTAATTTTGTTAATTTTTGGATAATTAATTAGCTAATCTTGGTAAATTGTGTTTGTATTTTTACACAAAATGTCTTATAAAATAGGTTCGATAGAATGGATTCTCAGCAAATACCTAGGATGGCAACAAAATTAAGTAAAAAGTGTATTACTTTGCCTCCATTCACCCCGATGAAAGGGCGTTTAGCTGCAATTTCTTTTTACAAGAAGGCTAACCCCAGACTGTATAGGAAATTTATTTTCTATTATTAGGGCTAAGGATACACGTGATAGTGTGAAATTTAGGTGTAACTCATAAAGGGAGCTTCAGATAAAATTAATGATATATTTAAAAGGTGTTTTTAAAATTATACAAGAGAGTGTTGAAAATGTTAAATATAATTTAAAATAAAATGTTACTTACAAGAAACTCTCCAAAATGTATGTACCTTCCTGCAAATTATCACAAAACTTCTATAGATAAATATTTTGATCTTTTAATAAAAGCGTATGTAAATAAAATTAACGATAGTAAAAAGGAAAAATTATGTAAATTAAAAAGTAAGAATATAAAATTATTTAATCCTATAAAAATACCTTTCTTTTAAATGCATAGTTTGTGGTTACAACCCATACCACTAGATGGCGCTATTTTGTTTGCTTCCAAAAAATTAATGGGAAATGTCAAGAGTTGTATGTATTATCGGCTAATGTATGGGCCATTCCACGAACATACGCCTGTTTTGGATTACTTCGACAACGAATATTTTACTGTGCAACATAATAAGTACGAAAGTAAATGGCGCTAATAATTATTCCAATAAACAACAATGTAATTTGCAATTTACTTTCGTTCTTCCTATTTTGCACAGTAAAATATTCGTTGTCGAAGTAATCCAAAACAGGCGTATGTTCGTGGAATAGGGATTTGCTTATAGTAAAAAATAAAAACAAATATGAAGTGTTGTCATCACCGCAACTGTCAAAATAAATGTTACCAATTTATGCCAAAATGTCACCTTTGTTCGATCGCAGTTAGAGTGTAATCCGAACAAGTGTGCTTTATACAAACGCTTTATATTCAACTTATACAAATTAAATGAAACAAATTAGGGTATGTTTCATGTACATTAATAGAAATCTGCCAATATTATTTCTACGCGTAGGTATATACCTAATAAAATATGTCTAGTGGCTGTAATTCCCGTGTACTCGGCTAAATGATTCTAAAAAGGAACATACCTACCGCCTAAATATTTCGTGTTGGTATCATGTGACGTCACGGGCTATGACGCGGATGACGTGCAACGGTAAGTATATTGGACGGAGTGTAGTGATCTTTCAAACACTACTTTAGTAAGCATAAACGTAGGTCGAGTTCCAGAGTTAACAATATCTGATAGTTTATTTACAAATAAAATAGACAAACAGTTTATTTACAAATGTGCCATTAGATAAAACTTTAAACATAATCAAAACGAAATTAGAAAATGATAATATATTGACAACTAGGACAAAACTAAATGTATCAGCTATAATGGAGTTATTGACATTATGTACTAATAATACCTATTTTCAACTAAATAATGAATTCTATAAACAAAATTTTGGTCTAGCAATGGGCTCTTCTTTATATCCATTATTGGCTAATATATTTATGGAGGATTTCGAAACTAATATCATTTCTAAACAAAATTGAAAACCCACAGTATGGTGGAGATATGTAGATGATGTGTTTTCAATATGGCCTCATAGATCAGAATTGTTGGATACATTCCTAAATATTATAAACGATCAAGAAGAGACAATAAAATTTACAATGGAAAAGGAATATAACACTCTACCTTTCCTCGATGTTTTAGTATCAAAGAAGGATACTGGATATTAGACTCAAATGTATAGAAAACCAACACACACCAACAGATAACTCAATTACAAATCAAATCACAACATCAATGTTAAGAAGGGAATCATTAAATCCTTATATGATAGAGCCAAAATTACTTGTTTTAACGAAAATTCATTGTTAGAAGAAAAACAATTGTTAATATCTGTTTTATTGAAAAATGATTATCCATTATCGTTTATAAGTAAGGAATTGTCAAGACTGGATCGAATAGAACAGAACAACGTAGAACGGGATCCACAAGAAATAATACGAGGAAAATATCAATACCATATATAAAAGGACTATCCGAGAAACTTAAAACAATAGGAAATAAATTCAACATTTCAACAACATTCAAAACAACAAACACATTGAGATCTATTCTATCTAAAACTAAACCTAACAGTGAACAAGAAAGAACAAAGAATTGTATTTATAAAATACCTTGTGAATGCGAACAATTTTATTTAGGTGAAACATCAAGACCATTAAACGTTAGAATAAGTGAACATCAGTCTTGTATTAAAAATAGAGAATTTGATAGATCTCAAATATGTCAACATGCATGGGATAATGAACATAGAGTTCAGTGGAGAGATTCAAGTATAGTCCTGAAAGAATCAGATAGTAAAAAGAGAAAAATCAAAGAAGCGGCTCTAATTATGCTAAATCAAACCAATTGTGTCGCAAATTCCTCGGTAGAATGCAGTAAGATGTGGTTACCCATACTGAAAGAGGAAGTCAATAGAAAGAAAATACCACGATTAGTAAGTCAATAATATCGAGTTAATACAAATTTTATATTTTAGTATTAGTCATTGTATATCTATGTATTGTTAATATTATTTATAATTTAAACATATTAAAGTCAAAATTTGGTATTAGTTTTTTGAAAGTAAATTAAATGTAAGACCAAATAATTACGATGTCGGGATAGTATCACGAGGTTTTCTCCTGGTTTTCCCTCGTGATTTACTATGGAATCTCTAACGGGAGACTTTTACTGTCATCGTTGCATTTGGTTGTCTTTTTAAAGACAAATCACATGCTATGATTTTTTTGTGACGGATATTCTTGAGTTGGGATCGATTTCATGTAATCGAATGAACTATCTTTTAGTAAAGTCGTCCCAGGAACGCAACTCATAAATATTGGCGATATCATTTTAAAATCTTCTACTTTAAAATGTATAATATACGTCTGAATTGCCAATATAAATGAGTCAGAGTAAATAAATTATTAGAAGAATTTTTTTACTTAGCAACAACAATTTTGTTTAATTTAAGTAGTAGTATTTTGTATTTTGACAACGACACCCGATTTGGGCGTCGAAACGTTAATAAAATCATTTTTTTGGTAAAATTGTGGCTTATTTCCCATTAAAAGTAATTGATTATAAAAATGCCACAAGAAAATAGCTTCAGAACAATATCTGATAGAGTGAAGAATACGAGTGAAATTAAAAGTGCATTCACAAGAATTTTTTCCACTTAAGTATTGTGTATATTCGCAGGTTTAATTCACTAGAAGTTAGATAATCTGTTTTAATTTTAACATTCTGTACTACTATACTATAATTCATTTTTGTTACTTATTTAGTTCATTTTGAATCCCTAAATCTTTATACTTTATGGACACAAATTCATTAACTTCACAATATTCAATTATTGTTTTCGTGTAAAAACTCATCAAGTACAAAAATTAATCAAAAATTTAATAAATCATAGTTACTGTGACGAAAAATGGCATAAAATATCTGTTTTTATTTACTTAAAGTTGCATTATAAAAATTCCAATATTCAAGTCAGATGAATTTAAAAAACAATTTTTTCTACGAGCGTGCAAAAATGTCTACTTTCGCTCACGCATTTTAGTTTAGAAAGTTTCACTTTTCCGCACGCGTGCTACTTTTCCGCACGCGTGCTACTTTTCCTCACGCGGTTTTTATTTTTCCGCACGCGTGTTAATTTAGATATGTTAATATGGCCTTAAAGTAATTATAATACATGCAATAAACTAATATTTAGATAGACGAAGCAAGTTTTCAATCCTAATAGTAAATTAATAATATTGAAAAATATTAAAAATCACTAAAAGATTTTTAAATTGAAAACTTATTGGTACATTTTCATGGTAACACCTCCAAGACTTCTATAATTTGCAAGTCATATGGATGCTGCAGTGAAGACGAGAGGGAAGGAATTCTACACTTTGCAATTCACATCCCCCGTCTGCAGCCGGCAAAATTCCAACTGAAAGATGCACCTGGTTACTCTACGGAGTAATACGAAAATAAATGGTACACATTTTTATTTTAATATTTAGATATTATTTACTAATTTATTTCAAATATATCTTATTGTGTTCCTGTTTAAATGAAATTAACGCGATTATTTCATTCATAGGAGATTCTGACCAATAGAAAGCTACAGATATCTAAATTAAATCGATAATTTTTGATAATTTCCCGTCGTCAAGTATATTACGTCAGATGCCCTTCGTTGCTACGAAAAAATACATTCAGTGACATTAATGACAATTAATGTTTTAAAAATTATAAAAGTGATGACTTTCAACCGTAAAATATTTATAACAACTGTGTGTTTAATTGTACTAATTTGTACTTACATAAATAAATTACAATAAGATTTTGGTTTTGAACAGTTTTATTCATGAAATAATCGCAACAAATTGCACTCGATCTCTAAAATTAATATAGAATTTTTGCACTTGTGACACTTTTGACATAATTCCACTCGCCTTCGGCTCGTGAAATTAAAACTGTCAAAGTGTCACTCGGGAAAAATTCAATAATTTTAGAGCCCTTGTGCAATTACTAATGACAATTCGATTAAATAAAATTATTTTGACATACTATTCGAAAGTCAAATCGGTAGACAATAACAGTTGTTTTGAATCATCGTCATGGAAACCAAGATCGTCGTCATGCTAACTAATTATATTGAAAGTTTGGTTTTGACAACCTTGTCAAAGAATTAATTTGTGTATGTATTTTCATATTAATTAAATTAATTGATTAAGATTTGGTAATTTTTTAAAGACTCTTAGAAAAAATATTGTTCCTAACTCTTGCAGAAAGTCTCTTTTCTGCACTCGACTGCTTGCCGAACTCTCGCTTCGCGTCGTTCGGCAAACTGCAGTCGCGTGCGGAAAAGAATGACTTTCTGCACTTGTTAGGAAAATAACTATTTACTTTAAATCGGTTTTAGTCAACTCTGAAAAGTGTAGTTAGTGAGTTTTACCTCTAAAGGTACGTATCCATAAGTGGGTGCTCGGTTTAACTGCTCAAATGGATACGGCATGCGCTCCCTTATATATAAACCGCAAACGGTGCAAACCGGTTGAATCGAAGAGGGTGAGCGCTAACGTATCCACTATGTGGAGCTGCTACACAGAGCACGGAGCACCCACGTATGGATACGTATCCTTATAGGACTATATTATTTGCAACTCAAGGGAAATTCTTCTTCAAAAACCTGACCAGGTCATGACCTCTAAATTCTCAAAAGTATTATTTGTAGTTTTCGTTTCGGCAAGTGTTTGGAAATCTGCCATACAATGTATTCTTTGTATTTATAAAATTGTGCATACTTCGATTAGATATAAAAGTGCATAATATACAATGTTTCAACTTTAGCAAATTAAAAACTGCCTGACGTCACATAACACTCAGACTTTCCATGTCTATTTTAAAATTGAATTAATTGTAAAATAACAGGTTTGCTACACTAATTAGGCAGCATAATCACACTATTTAATTACCCAAAAACAAGTTTTTAAGCAAATAGGTAAAAAAACATTATAATGTTGTAATAAATGTTGTCAGTCGAGTCGAGATCTGTAAAAATAGTAGTAGTCCAATCAACAACCATTTTCTCGTGTAATTCCGAGAATCAAGGTGGATTTCCTTGAAAATTTGGATTTAGGTAGTACCTATTTATAACCTTTGTCAAAATCTACCCTACGCCGAAGCAGGCTTTTGCCCTGAGTTGTGAAAACAACCCCATCTAGGGGATGAAAATTGTTTCAATCAAAATAACTATGGAATTCGATAGGTTGACCAATTTTGAGTAAATTCTATTACATTGAATTTTTTTACAAAGTTGATACTTTCCAAGTTATTAGCGATTGACACTATGCATTTTTCATTGAAAAAACTCACGTTTTAAAACCGTTTTTCAACAACTTAAAAAAATTTAATTTTATAGAAAAAATCATTAAGAACAAAATTGTAGCTAATAAAAAATTGTAACTAATTAACAAAGAAATTCGCGTCGGAAAGACCTATATAAACCCAATAACGACCGAGTTATGCCTCTTTAAAGGGTGGTTATTTTAGAAGAACCTCGAAATGGAGAACCTTTAACCCGGGAGCAGTCGCGCTCACTTCTGTCACGTAAGTAGTCGCGCGTAGAGAAAAAATCCCACAATACAAATTTAAATACGAATTTAAAACAAATTTCTATTTTATAATATAGTGCAGTCACTGAAGGCGGATATGAGCTATTACCTCCGATTTCGTTGAACCTCCATCGATTTGCATTAAAATTGGTGAGTGGTTAAAGGATATCTCAAGGAACAAAGGTGACATGGTGCCAACTTGCGCTTTTACCCTGGGGGTGGATGCCACCCCTCCTCGGGGGTGAAAATTATTTTATTAAAAATAACCCCACAATTCGATAGAGGGGCAAATTATAAGCAAAATTTGTTATATAAATTTAGTAAAATAAATCAAAACTTTTTGAGTTATTAAAGATCAAAGATTTTAATTTTTCGTAAGAAAAATGTATATATTTAATTGATTTTTCATAAATAACTCAAAAACTATAAGTTTTTGCAAAAAAGTTATTATTATCAAAATTGAGGCTAATAAAAAATCAAATAAACTCCTTACCAGAAAAACCTTTCAATGTTAACTGAAAGTGAGTTATAGGTAATTGAATGTATATTTCTTTCGTCGAGTACCCAAATCTAAGTATTCTAGCTTAAATACCGGGAAAATGGTGCATTTTATAACATAAACTTATTAAACATTTGTCAAAGTCCATAGAAATATCTATCAAATAAGCCCTCGAACAAGTTGATAACATTAAAATTTATGCACCAAAAATGTTTCAAAATGTATCTTTTAAAAATTTTTCCAAAAAATGTTATTGTTGTTTTGTAAATAACTCCGTTAATTTTTAAGATATAAGGTTCACCTAAAAACTAATTAAAAGCTAATTTCAAGAGCTATTAAAAAATGTCAAAAATAGTATTTTAAACCTCTTACTTTTTTAAAAATACAAGGTTAAATGCTAAATGGCCACGGTTACATGGTTCTCGCAGCAAAATTGAAATATTAAACGTTTCTATCTCGGTTATTTTTTTATTCTACGGAAATAGTAAAATGGATAAAGTATTTGGAACAGAAAAAACTAAAATTTAGTTATATATGATTTTTTACGTTTATAAAGTATTTTTGGATTTATTATCAAAAGAAAATGAAAAGTACGATAATTTTAAAAATACTGATTTTTTAAATTATACCTTTTTTTTCAAAAATATGCATTCTAAACCGGTCAAAATTGTTGAAATCATTAACTATGTTAACCTAAAGAAATTCTTGGTGAGGATTACTACAGATTTTAATTTTTTTGGAAATGACGTATGTTTTATTTTTCACTTTTTCCTAAAAAAATCGAAAGGGTTCTCTTATTTTCATCATAACTTGTTTAATTTTGATGCTATTAACTTCTACTGAAGCTCATTTCATAGGTATTCTGAAGTATTTTGACAAGTGCTTAACAAGTATATTATATCAAATGCATCGTTTTCCCGTTATGTAAGCTTGAATACTTAGATTTGAGTACTCGTCAAAAAAAATATACATTCAATTACCCATAACTCACTTTGAAATAACATTAGTTTAGTTTTTTAAGTGGGGAGTGTATTAAATTTTTTATTATCTTTAATTTTGGTAATTATAGCTTTTTTACAAAAGGTTATAGTTTTTGAGTAATACGTGAAAAACAGCTTTAAAACATGCATTTTTTTTAAGAAAAAATAAATTTTTTGATATTTAATAACTCAAAAAGTATTGATTTATGTTAATAACTTTATATAACAAATTTTGCTTAGAAGTTGCCCCTCTATCGATTACTGGTATTATTTTTAATAAAAAAAATTTCACCCCCGAGAAGGGGTGGCATCCACCCCAGGGTAAAAGCGCAAGTTAGCATCATGTCACCTTTGTTCCTTGAAGTATCTTCTAACTACTCACCAATTTTCATGAAAATTGATTAAGGTTCAACGAAATCGGAGGTGAAAACCTTCATTGACTCCACTAATATTTTTTATTTAAGTACTTGTTATGTTAAAAGTATCTATTTTTAACAATTTTAAAGCTACTTGATTCTCAACAAAGCCATAAATTCCACAAAAAAAAAAATAAAAAAAAATTCCATGCATTACTACGATTCTCCTCGAGGCAATTACGAGTGGAAAGCAATGTTGAAAATTTTTCATCAAGTTATCACGGAAAAGGATAAAATGTGAGATTTTTTCTCACGGCGCGGCGCGACTGCTCCCGGGTTAATCTCAAATAACTCGAATGTGATGCATTTTTTCGGAAAAAATGCAAAAAAGTCGATACCTATTGCGAAAATTGTGAAAATCAGCCACATTTTTGTATAGATTGTTTTAGTGAGGTTCACGCATAATATTTTATGTAAGTACGTATGTCATACATTTATGTAAGAGTTTCTAAATACAGTTTACTAAAAATTCAATGTTTTTATTTTTATCACTTTCTATCAAATAACTAGGACCACGAGGTACTATTTTCTAATAATTCAATTGACCATTCTTACAGTATATACCTTCTAGTTCATGTGGATCTTTTAGTCTGAGATATTAGACAATGGGTGCGTTCGGACGACCACAGCGGCTGGACAGCTGAGCCAGCAGTAGCTGTCAGACGTCACCGCTGGAAGCCAGCCGCTGAGAGATTTACTAAGCTTTCCCTATCACGGCTGGATACAACCACTCAGCCGATTTCTGCTGACCGCCAGCCGCTATGGTCGTCCGAACGCACCCATTATTATGAACACGCAGCTTAACAAGCATTAAATAGGTGTATGTCATTGCATCCCAAATTCCTCATGAAGAAATTTTCGATACCTTTTTGTAAATTTTTATGGTTTTAAGTTATTTTTCGGGTGTAACTACAATGATATTATGCAAAATATTATGGGACCTACGTGGCGAGTTAAGGCAATACTGGTATTGGTCGCATGGGACCAACTTATCAGGGAATGTGTTTTAAATACCTCTTTTACTTCAACAAAAAGTAGTTGGTAATTTCAACATAATAACTGTGATAATATGCAAACAATGATGAACACATGTTGGATATTTGTTATCTTCGCAAAATTATCTCTCCCGAAGAATTGATAGGTCTTGTGTGCTTTAATATACCTGCTAGATTGACACGAAATCCACAAATATTCAAAGAACAACGGCATGCTACAAATTATGGTCAATATGCACCAATTAGTAGATTGACCCTGTATGGAAACAAGTTTAGTCATCTAATAGATCTGTTTGGTTCTTCAATTTCCTCTATTAAACAAGAACTCGGGCGTCTTGAATTTTGAATTTGAAAATAAAAAAATTAAATAGATGTAATATGTTACTTTTTACACCACTATAGACTGGGACTTGGGACTTTTGACTTTTTTTTAAACTAAATTGATGTTGCTCTGAAAATACAAAGTTTATTAATTTTACAATATTTACAAACTTAAAATTATACTACCTGAAAATACAAAGAAACAACAATTTAAGCTAATTATTCTACGTTAAAAAATTCTTAATCATTTATGACATTAAGTAATTTTAAGAAAGTTTATTCATGACATTTTGTCACTGTCACTTCACTTTATCTTGCTACTTGGCTAGTGTCTCAGCTACTTGCTTCAAACTTAAATTAAAGAGAATCTCGACAGCAGATATTGTATGTCGGGATTTCTCTTTACATCTCCCCCCCTTCAGGTGAGAACTAGACAGGTATTTGTGTGGTCATTTTTGGATTCTTCAAACAACGGTGTTAGTTTTGTAATGTGGAACAGGTTTGACTCTTCTTTACTGTGTCCAGTGTCCAATTCGTAGATAGAATTCGACCATTTCTTCTTAATTGTGTACGGTCCAGTTCGCAATTCGTTTAGCTTTGCTCTGTTTAATTTATTACCATTTTCCACGTATACTTGGTCTCCAACATTTAGTTGTAGGTCTTTTCGATGTGCATCAAATCTTCTTTTGTTGCATTCATGTGATTTTAATGTATATTTCAATGCTAATTTTCTATCTTTACTTAATTCTTCTCGTGTGACTGTAGGTCTTATTTCATCAGGTAGTATGTTTGTGTTTTCACCTTCTACTAGATATTTTGGAGTAAACCTTGTTATCGTATGCTCTGTTTTATTGTAGGCTGCTACACATTTTTGTGCAACTGTTGACCATGCAATTTTGTTCTTTGTTTCATTTATTTTACATCTTATTTTATTTACGAGCGTTTGGTTTACTCTTTCATTCAGCCCATTGGAAAATGGTGCATCAACAGCAGTGAATACTAGTTTTGTATTATTATTCTTAAGAAATTGTTTGTATTCTTTCGAGTTTATTCCAGGGTATTGATCTGCTAACACTATGTCGACTTGGTAATTGTCTGTTACCATTTTTGTCAATTTTATAAAGTCCGTTGCACTTTGATTCTGTGATGTTAAAATATAAACGTACCTTGTAAAATGGTCAATTAATATATGGAGGTACTTCTTTGTTGACCGACATCCACCAAATCCTCCAACAGTGTCTATAGAAACTATTTCAAATGGTCGTTTTGCTGGACCTAAATGTGACATCCATCCATATTTGGGTTTTCTTCTTGATTTGTTTTTCAAACAAATTTCACAGTTATTGCATATTTTTCTTATATTTTTTAATAAGTATTTTGCTGTATAAAATGGAGTTATCTTGTTTATCATCTGTGTTTGTCCTAAATGGCAGTAGGTGTAATGTGTCCTTTTTATTAGATCTATACTAAAATTTTCTGATATTAAAATTTTGTCTCTTTTTCTTATTTTTCTATAATAGATTCCATTCTTAAATGTCAAATTACTATTGTGTAAATCTCTTTGATCTTGTTGTATCTCTGCGATATCTATTAAGTTAATTTTTCTTATGGATTCACTCATTTGTAAATCACTATAATAGTGGTTTACAAACTGAAGAAAATCGTCCAAATTTTCCTCTGGTTCTAATACTGGATTTCTGCTCAGACAGTCCGCTTCTTGGTTTGTTGCCCCTGGATTATATTTAACCCTAAAGTTGTACTGTGATAAGTAGTAAGCCAAATCACCTAATTCTTCATCAGTTCTAGCTTTAAAATTCATATTTTCTAAGGGTTTATGGTCAGAATATACCTTAAATTCTTTGCCCATTAGCCAATGTTGCCAATATTTTACAGCTTCTTTTATGGCTAAGCATTCTAGATATATTGCTTTTTTCTTCTTTTGTGCTTCTGTTAATTTTTTTGAAAAATATGCCACTGGTCTACTATTACCATTTTCATCGTCCTGTTTTAGCACAGCTCCCACACCAATCATGCATGCATCTGTGTAGATTTTAATTGGGACGTTTGGGTCAAATATCTTCAGAATTGGTTGTGAACACAACCAATTTTTTATCTTATCGAAGGCTTCTTGACATTCTTTTGTCCAGATGAACTTAACATCTTTCCTTAATAGGTTATATAGCGGTTCAAGTATAACTGCTCTGTGTGGTATAAATTTTTGATGAAAATTTATTTTTCCCAAAAATTGACGGATATTTTTTTTCTTTTCCGGAACTGGAAAATCTTTTACAGCGGTCAGGTAATCTTTTAATGGTCTCACCGAATTCTTTTCGATTATATGACCCAAATATTTTGCGCTATTTTTCGCAAATGAGCATTTTGAGAATTTTAGTTTAAACCCTTCTTTCATAATTGTTTCCAATAATGTAGATATATGTGAAATATGATCTGTGAATGTCTTAGAGAATATTATAATATCATCAATAAAGTTTATTGCAAAATCTGACATTTTATATTTTCTTATTATGTTACTCAGTATTCTTTGGAAAATGGCTGGTGATGTCTTTAATCCAAATGGTAGACAGGTCCATTGGAAGTGTCCCTCTTGTGTTACAAATGCTGTTTTATGTTTATCTTCAATTTTCATTGGAATTGACCAGAACGCAGAGTTAATGTCTAATGTTGTAAAGTAATTACAGTTTACTGTTTTTATTATTAAATCTTCTATCAATGGAAAAGGCTGTGATTGAGGTGTGACTATTTTGTTAAGTTCTCTAAAGTCTATACACAGTCTTGATTTTTTTCCCTCTTCTTTTTTATATGCCAATGTAACAGGAGCAGCAAAAGGACTATATGATTCTTCAATTAAACCCTTTTCCAATAATTTTGTTACTTGATTTTCTATCTCTTTTCTGTCCTCCATTGTGCATCTGTAGGGGCGTTTGTAACAGTATTTTTCTACCATTAGATCAATGTGGGCTTCATAATCTTTAACTGTACCAACATCATATTTATCCTTGGCAAATACCGTTGCATATTTATCAATTATTTCTTCAATTTTAACTTGTTTATCTAAATCTAGATGATTTTTTTCTATTTCAAATTGATCAATATTTAAATTTTCATTGAAATTAATTTTATATTCTTTTTTGTTTATGTCACCTAGTACATCAGGAATTTTGACATATTTATTTTTTTCTGGTGATTCTATATTTCTATCATTGTTATGTATAATCTCTAGTCTCTCATTGTGACTTATATTAAATTTTAAACAACAGTCCAAACCCGCTAAAAAATCATACTTAAATTCTTCATTTTCTATAACAAAAACATTCATTTCATTTTCAACGTCTAAAATTTTTAATTTTAATGTAACCATACCTTTTGTTTTTGAACTACCATTAATTGTGTTTAGATTAACTGAATGTTTATTATTCCATTCCTTCTGTTTTATTTTCAATATTTTTGAATTTATCAGTGACACATTGGATCCTGGATCATACAGTGCATTCACATTCAGTATGTTGTTTATTTTTACGTTGAACACAATTAATGGTATTATTGTAAGTTTTTTGGATTCTCGTTGCTCAATTCCACTTCTAACATTGCATTGTTATTTATTGTCCTCACTTGACCAGCTTTATCTTTTTTTTCTTTAAACCAGCAATTCTCCTCAGAATGGAACCGTTTTCCTCTATTTGCATTTTCACATATTTTACAAGGAGTTTTTTCCTCTGATTGTTTGAATTTATTTTCTGCATATTTTTTCTTTTTCATTAGACTTCTAGTTGCAAGGTGTTCAAGTTTACCTATCTCATTGTACAAATCTTGGGTACCTTGTAATATTTCTCTATCAATTTTATCTGCAACATTATTTGGTAGGCCAATGGCTATTAAATCTATTAATGTGCTTGTGTCAATGGATTTACTCACCTGCAGTAGTAGCTTTTCCTTTTTTATTGCATATTCTAATAAGGAACCAGTCTGGTATTTAAATGTGTGAGCATATCGGATTTGAGACCACCCTTTACTTCCAAAAGTTTCACAAAAATTATTTTTCCAGTCTTCCCAATCTGATTCTACTGTAAATTTTAGTATCATACAGCTGTACCAGTCTATACTTGCCTTTTCAAGGAAAAATTTTAAAATTTCAATCTTTTTCTTTTCTTCTAGAATTAAACAACGTTCGCATTCTCTTTCAAATTCAGATAGCCATTGGTTTGCGTTTATATTTTTTCCATCAAATTTTTCAATCATAAAATCTTTTGCTATCTTGCTTAAATTCTGAATTTCAGATGTTTGTTCTTTATTTTCCATCAGTTTTTCCAATAGTTTTTGTATTGTGTCAACTTGAACATCTGATGTGGGTTCACTATCACTCTCTGTCAGTTCTTCTAAATATTGATTCTCAAAATATAAATTTTCATCTTCATCTAGATAGATTTTTGATAATTCTTCTGTTAAGGTTATCCACACTTTTCTAGATTTATTTCTTTTCTTTATAGAGTTTTTTATTCTTGCATATACCTGTGTTTTGCACACTTCTTTGTGCAAATTCGCTGGCTGAAACTCATCTGGTAATAAAAAGGTTTTTCCATCTGGTGTGCCAATTGAAGTTATACACATCATATTTGTTTTTCCATCTTGTGCTCCTACCATTTTAAAGTCAAACCTTAATTTTTCCATTTTTGAGTGTACTTAAGCAAAATTGTTGTTTTGTAATATGTTACTTTTTACACCACTATAGACTGGGACTTGGGACTTTTGACTTTTTTTTAAACTAAATTGATGTTGCTCTGAAAATACAAAGTTTATTAATTTTACAATATTTACAAACTTAAAATTATACTACCTGAAAATACAAAGAAACAACAATTTAAGCTAATTATTCTACGTTAAAAAATTCTTAATCATTTATGACATTAAGTAATTTTAAGAAAGTTTATTCATGACATTTTGTCACTGTCACTTCACTTTATCTTGCTACTTGGCTAGTGTCTCAGCTACTTGCTTCAAACTTAAATTAAAGAGAATCTCGACAGCAGATATTGTATGTCGGGATTTCTCTTTACATAGATTTAACTGTTGTAATTGAATCAGTTGTCTTCATCATTTGAAAATAATTTATATTCTTTTTTATTTTTTATGTTTGTATTTTATAGTTGTAGTTTTACGTGTATTTAATTTTTATATTTTCATTATTATGACGAAAGCTCTGCTTTATTGTATTTTGTATGTATTGGGTTTATCCCGTTGATGAATAAATAAACTGAATAAAAGAGAGAAAGACGATTACGATATCCAAGTACAGTAAAACCTCGATATAACGGACCTCTATGTAATGGACTTCAGATATAAAGGACAAAAAATCCTTTCAAATCTAAAAAAAATTGAATGTAAAGAAATCGAGTTCTGGAAGAAAAATCAGCAAGGACAGGATCAAAAATTGGTATTTTTTAAGAATTTGTACCTGCAGTGAGAAAATTTCAAGAGAAGAAACTGGGAGTACCGCCGGTAGATCCCCCAGAAAATATTCTACATTCAGAAGATGGCAAGTTTAGCTGAATTTTTTTGCCAAAAAATACAACATTGCTTATTCAACTCATGGATCAGAGAGTAATTTTGGAATTTTAGCAACCAAACGAATATAATGCTGAAAGTTTTAAGATGAAGTAATAGTTGTATTGCATGATGAAGATAACGCAGAGGATACAAAAGGGCGGCATAATTTTAGAGAGTTGATTATCAAAAAAAAAACAGCGAACCTCAAAAGTGCAAACAAAATTTGATTCCTTTTTCAAAGCAGGATTACTGAAAGCAAGCGTGTCGATATGGTCGATATCACACAGCAACGTCACTTCACGAGTAAGACAATTAAATACAATTTTGTTTGTTTTGTCTTTTTTATTTATATTTAAATACAGTCCACATATGGGTAAAAATAGGTTTTTGGTTTATTTTAAACCTATTATTATAACTGACTTTCGGTTTTAACGGACACCCCGTCCCCCCAATTAGTGCGTTATATCGAGGATTTACTGTATTACCTTTAAAAACATGTCAGAATAACATGAATGACAACAGCCCCCAATAAAGAATAAAGACAGTGGAGAAAACAAGGCTAGAAACTGTCAAAAAACCAATGTCTACATTAAGAATCAAGGGATGAAATCAAGAATCTCTTAGAAAACTTCACCCTTTTTGAAGAAACTTAAATAACTTTTATTAAAAATTAATAATAAAAAATTCTATATCAGTCTAACTTCTTTTTAACAAAGTCATTATAAAATTTACTGTAATAAACCTCTTAAGACGATTACTGAAATTATTAACCAATTTATATTTTAGTAATAATGTTATTACCATTACTTAATACATATGTTTGGTTTGTTTAAGTACATCAATTTAGTCATTAATGATTTCCAAATTGCAACATTAGCACTCACAAGTTGAAAATATGGATTTATAAATATTGCTTAAAAGAGAAATTTAATAATGTCTGTATTTGTAATGTTAAACAACTCCATCTTCAATAGACCTTGGGCCCACACTAAAAAAAAATGATTACTTCCCTCATGAAACTTTTTTTATTCAGTTATTCATGGTGAGTCGGACAACTTTTCTTTTTCTAAAATTTTCAAGAAAATAATATAATAACTTCATAAATACAGTCGTACACCAACCTAAACTTTACGAAGACAGGATTTCTCTCACCAACCACAGTTCAGTCAGGTCAGGGAGCTATACTTAACCTTAAAAATTTGTCAGACAATATTACTAGTAAATTGTAAGTATTTTTATCAAAAAATTCTGCAAAAAACATAATTTATGACTCCATAGTGTGCCCCCCATATGGGCGGTGCACGCATCATAATAAGTCATAAAATTTATACCCTCACAGCTGATTTTTGCAGGATTGTTTGATTAAATATTTACAATTAACTGGTAGTATTGTCCGACAAGTTTTTAAGGGTACTCCAGTTGCCAGGACACACCAAAGTTTAGAAACCTCTATATTTATGAAATATAGTCTCATATATCCTCTTTACAGACTATAGCAAAAAGTATCACTTTATACAGCTGTGAGGTATGGCCACTGAAAGAAAGAATACTGGCAACGCTGAGAGGAACAGAAATGGATTTTTGGAGAAGAGCCGTAGGAAGATCTAGAAGAGAAAGGATTACCAATGATCGCATTAGAGAAATAATGGGAATCAAACGAACAATCACGGATGATCTAACAACAAAACAACATATCTGGTTCGAACATATACAAAGAAGGGATGAACACTGAATACCAAAAGAAATATTAAAATGGCAACCAGAAGGAAAAAGAAGACGAGGTAGACAGAGAAAAAGTTGGAGCGAAGAAATAAATAAAGAACTGAGAGAAAGGACCATAGAAGAAGACCTATGGAACAACCGGACGAAGTGGCGATTGGAAGTTGGAAAACAGCGAAGAACATTAAAAAAATTGATATGTAGTAGTAGGTAGTATATTTATGAAATGCCCCCTCCCAAAAATTTTCCAAAATAGAAAAGTTGTCCAACTCAACATGAATAACTGAAAAAAAGTCTCATGAGAGAGGTAATAATTTTTTTAAGTGTGGGCTCAATAGCTATAAATTTACTAGAACCAATAAACAAGTTAATACATATATTACACATTTCAATGATTTACAATAGGCCAAAATTAACTTATGGACAAAAGGTAAATTTGCAATTAAACTTTTCATACTTTGCTTAAGGGCAGCCAAAGTTCAAAAATTGAATTTTTCAAGTCTTTTTGGGTTATGATTAAAAATTATTCTCTGAAATCTTCTCTTTCCAATGATATATAACACATTATAGTAGAAAATATCCATGGCTACAAAATGATTCGTTTTTTGAACATCCCTGTACCAGTCAACTGCATAACCAGGATGATCCAAAGGGGAGGGGGGAGGGGGTTAAAACTACTGTAGGGTCTCTGGAGTATGGATTAAGCTCAAAGTACATCCCAATGGGGGGTTATAACCCCAAAATCCTTCTTGGTTACACCACTGGTACTGGTAGCTTTCTTTATAGAATATTAGAGCCTTTTATATTTTTGCAACTTCCCAAATACTAGGTTTTTTTACTTTTGATGTCAGAAATCTCTGGATCCTTAGATAATAGAAGGTCCAAATTTTTACAGTAGTTGTAGATAGATATTTCCAAGTTCCCTGTAAAGTTTTATTGAAAAATGTACAAAAACAAGTAAAATAAAAAATAAAATCTAAACATTTTTGGGTTTTTTTGTATGAGTATTTTCAAAAATTTATAATAAATGTTATTTATCATCACTCTAACTCAGGCCCGGCCCTAGGGATTTTGCCGCCCTGGGCAAGATTGGCGACCTCCGCCCCCTCTCCCCGACCTCCTTGGTAGATCCAAGACTAACAACCTTCCTTCAGCTATCGCCAAGATTGTATTTTTATTGATGTGTGCTTTGTGCTAAATTATTTAATACGCCATTTTCTACTTTATTTGAACGATACACGCTTAAAACCACATATATTTGCAATACTTTCATGAAATTTTACTACAGTACTATATATTAACATGCTTTAATATCCAAAAACTCACTATGCATATCCATAATACACTTACATTTTTAAGTAAGTAGCACTATTCTTGTATTGGCACGGGAAAAGTCTTTTTATATTTCTCCAAGATCCAGGGACTCAGCTATTTCGTGTTCAATAGAGATTGTCGCTAGAGCACTCAAACGTTTCTGGGACATAGTTGATTTTAAGTAATTTTTTATTAGTTTTAGCTTTGAAAAGCTTCTCTCTCTCTAGAGGCCACTGTCACTGGTACGGTTAATAAAATCCTTAAAGCAACACTAATTTGGGTGCGAAATCAAAATCATACTCTCCAATAATTTTCAGGGTCTCTAAAGATGTACTCTTGGGCTTCACAATCGTGGAAAGTATGTTAAGTCTATCTTTTAGATCAGCATAATTTAGATCTTTTGACTCATCAAAAGTTAAAGAGCTTAAAACATTTAAATCACTAGCAGTCATATTATCTTTAATTTGGTTTATGTTGTACAAAACTCAAAAATTTCACCATGGCTCTTAATTTGCTGAAATCTATCACTTAATGCATTAACGGTTGTGTCTATAATCATTTCTGAGAGATTTAAAATGGTATTTCCGTTTTTTCTGATAGAGAAAGCTATCAGATAGTTTTTTCTACAGCTGATACATTCCCATATCAATACTCTGCAATGATTTGCTGACTACGTTGATGTGAAGTAAAATATCATGTCATATTACCATTTAGCAAAGAAAAGTAAAATCACGGATTTGATTTGCCAAACAGCTTGCCTCATAAACAACCAGTTTATCGTTGTTTTTATTGACAGTGATCTTTACAAGAGCATCGTAGATTTCTTCAATTTGGTATCTGATCGGAGTAATTGCATCAATTTCTCACAATGTGGTACAATGGGAAAGTACCTACCATCTAGTTTCGGACAAAGGTTTCAATGTTGTGCTAGAAATATGATTTTTCAGTGTAGCCCAATGATGAACAGATGCTGAGAAAAGTTGTAAATTTTTATTTTTATCAAGGAACAGAAAGAAACTGCAAACCGTGAGGCTTTAGCACCATCATTCACGACCAAGTTGAGCGAATGGCTAAAAAATGGGATAAAAAGTTCTTCCCTTTCGTGTTTGTCCCATTATCATATCCTTGCCCTCTCATATCTTCCAAGTGCAAAGGTATTCCCAGTTCATTCAGTTTTTACAAAATTACTTCTTTAAGTCCCAAGTCAGTGGTTTCCAGTACAGGCACAAATCCAAGAAAATGTTTTGCAATGTTAACACTTTGTGAACAGGAAGCTAAATCGTCAAAATATACAACAATAGTCATTTGTTTCTCCCCAGAAATATCAGGTGTACAATCTAAAATTATGCAATAATACTTTGCTGATTTCAAAAAGTTTAAAATTTTATTTTTGATTTGGTCATGGAGGAGCTGAATAATTTCGTTTTGAATACGTTTTTTCCAAGTAGTGATGCTGCTTGTTACTATCATTCGTTGTTGTCCTAATGTGCACTTGTAAAACCGAATTAAATTTTCCAAAGATCTCAACAAACTTTAAAAAATTACCATTGTTGCGATGAAAAAGTTTATCAGAGTCGCCCCTCAATGGAAGACACTGTTGTGCTTAATTCTTCTTTTTCAGTTGCATTTTTGCCGCTCTTATTCATAATATTGATTTTTTATAATATTAAAAACATAATTTATTATTTCTTCGATTTCAAAAATTTGCCGCTGCCCCTACATTTGCCGCCCCTACATTTGCCGCCCTGGGCGGCCGCCCAGTTCGCCCACCCCTGGGGCCGGGCCTGCTCTAACTTTACAAAAATCTAGGCGGCCCTAAACAATACATCTAGTTTCAAAATAAAACAAAAATTAGGTCTCTTAAGTGCTTTAGCTATGTGACATAATGTTAACATTGTCGTTAAATGGGACTTCGGGTGCCCTTAAGTATGTAGTATGAGATTAAACCAATAATTAATGTACTCTGTCCTTCACAGTTATCAAAATTAAATTGATTATTGGCAATATATTAACCTTAATTAACATAATTAAAGAGTTGTTGTACTTACTGCTCCCTTGCTTAACCACATATTCCAAGTCCGAAAAAGCCAAATCAACTTTGGGTCTCTCAGGTAAATGAACTAACTTTTTTGGTTGATTAGATACGATTTGCAACTTCACATCAGACTTATTTTTTAAGAGTCCTTCGGTGGCCATCTTAAAAAGATTTAAAACAAATAATTTAGAGGACAAAGAAGCGACTACCGTTTAAATAAAATGTTCTAATCCACTAAAACACCACTAGAAAAGTTATCACCAACTAATAGTGTACCTAATCTTATCACACATACACTGCTAGCTCATACCGAAAACAATGATAATATTGAATTGATATTGGGTATTTATTAATCACCGATCTTCGAGTAACGAGGACATCAACAATAAAATTAACGTTCGAACAAATGAGGTTTTGATGATGATTATTTGCACTTGGAACTTCGACTTGACACTTAGTAAGTGGGAACAGGTTTTGTTTTGAAATGTTTTTGTATTTGTCAAAAGTGTTATTCTTCCATTGACATGTACGTCAAAAACACGTGTCTATCTTTATGAATGGTTACAATATAATAATTTAAATGAGGTTGATTGGTGAAAACCCCACTACTTTTCTAACGAACCAATGGCAACGAACAAAATCTTTCATTTATTTATCTTGTAAAATCATGTAAAATATATATAGTGCTGCCCTCTTTTCAAATCTAGCCATCATTACTGGTAAAGAATTCTGCAAAAAAATATACATTGCATTTCCATTTAATATTCTGTAGTGTGTTATATTGGTTGCAGTAAGATGGGCGAAATTTTATTTCAATTTCAATAATTAATTATTAAAGAAAATTTTCTTGTTTCATGTTTGTGGGATTAAACCACGGTTCTTAGACATTACTCTAATAACCGTGGGATTAAACCACAATTGATTGTAATAATAAATTGTACGTTTGTTTTTGACGTTTCTATTTCCACTCCTGAAATATTAGAAAATACTAATGAATTTAATGTCGAAACTTTCTATTTTCTAAGTTATCAATCGAAGTAGCACACAAAACGACAATAAATATCGTTCCCATACCACCAGATTGACAACAGGTGGAATACTTTCTTTGGTTACAACCTCCCGAGATTTTCAAAAATTATAAATCATACAGGATGCCGAGTATTATGCAGCTGCTGCATTTCCGTGTTGCAAAGAAATTGAAAATGTTTATACATTTTAATTAATTTACTCTTTTGTTGAGTACTAAGGAATCTTTCTTGTTGGAACTTTTACCACGCTGAGCCGATAGGTTGTGAATTATTTAAAATTCTCTCATCTTAATTTCCTCGGCATCCTGTAAGATTTATAATTTTTGAAAATCTCGGGAGGTTGTAACCAAAGAAAGTATTCCACCTCTTGTCAATCTGGTGGTATAGTAACGATATTTATTGTCGTTTTCTGTGCTACTTCGATTGATCACTTACTTTGTTTTTCGGTAGATGGCTCTAGTACATCCGTGACATTTCGTTCTTTGCAATTCGGAAAGACCCAAAGTATGATGCCTGGGGAAATCGGAGAGAAGAGGATATGACCATGTTATAATTGATAGAAGGCACTTTACAAACCTAATGGACGTCAGAAGTTACAGAGGCGCAAACAGTGACACAGACCCTTTCTTGGTAGGGGCCAAGTTACGTCAAAGAATTTCCAATGCCAAGAAAGAAAGGGGCACTAGACAAGTAAAACATAATTTACATAATATCCTAAAAAATGAAAACATAGAGAAACAGTTCCAGTCACATATAAAGGAAACCCTAGAAACACACCTGGGCAGTCGACCAGTTAAGCACGGAAATGTGGAACAACTGCAAGGAGGCTCTGAAATTAGCAGCCGAAAGCACATTAGGAATATCCCGAACCCAAGAAAGAAACGACTGGTTCGACCAAGACTGCAAAAAAAATAACAGATGAGAAGAACGAGGCATTTAGGACCATGCAACAACGGAAAACTAGGACAACAATAGATAGATACAAAAACTTAAGGAGAGAGGAAAAACGCATACACCGAAAAAAGAAACGAGACTCGGAAAATGACATATTAGAACGGCTCGAAAGCCATATGAGTCACGGAGAAACAAGAAAGTTCTATCATCAAATAAATATTATTAGAAAAGAATTCAAACCGAGAATCAACTATTGTAATGATAAGGAAGGTACCTTACTTACCAACAAAGAGGATATCCTGTTACGATGGGTAGAGCACTTTCGAGAGTTACTGGAAGGAGAACCTACTAACAATATAGAGCTGGAATACCGAAATGAGGAATTCGTGGAACCCCCCTCGGTAGAAGAAGTGAAAATATCTATAGAAAAACTAAGAAAACACAAATCCCCCGGCAGCGATGGCATCCCAGTTGTTGTAAAATTGTTTGTAAAACTTGGTCTGAGGAGCAAATGCCTGAAGAATGGAGCTTAGGCTAGGCTTAATATGCCCGTTACACAAAAAGGGAAACCAACTGGAATGCAATAATTACCCCGAAATAACTCTCCTAAATACAGCATACAAGATACAGTCGAACCCGCTTATTGGAATAGCCTTCGTGACAAGCAAAAGTATTCCGATAACCGGGATATTCTAATAACCGATCGTTAGTGGCTAGTAAAAATGTTTCGGGGCGTCAAATTTCTATTCCTTAAACCGGGATATTGCTATAAGCGGTATTCTAATAAGCGGGTTCGACTGTATTGTCAAATATTTTGCACGAGAGATTGAAGCCTTATACCGAAACGCTTCTAGGGGAAATATCAGGCAGGATTCAGGCGTGAACGTTCAACCATTAACCAGATCTTTACACTACGACAGATCCTGGAAAAACCTCAGGAGTTTAACATAGATATGTACCATATTTTTGTCGATTTTAAAGCTGCATATGACAGTGTCTTAAGACCAAGTCTCTACAACGCTATGAATGAGTTAGGAATTCCAAAAAAACTCATATGTATGATAAAAGTGACAACGGCGAAGATGATATCAGCAGTAAAAATTCAAAACGACTCGTCCACCCTATTTGAAATACATAGGGGGTTAAGGCAGGGAGATGCTCTAGCGTGTCAACTTTTTAATGTAGCATTAGAAAAGGTCGTACGAGACGCTAATATAGATAGCAGGGGAACAATATTCAACAGATCTGTCCAAATTCTAGCATATGCAGACGACGTGGACATTATAACAAGAACCAGAGCGAGAACTGCGGAAATCCTAACCGAGCTAGTAGCAGCAGCAGAACGAATGGGGTTACATATAAATCGAAATAAAACCAAATTCATGGCGACACAAACACAAGAGCTGGAAATGTTGACGCAGATCTGATCATCAATGACCAAAACTTCGAAGCGGTCAAAGAGTTCATATATCTAGGGACATCGGTTAACCCCAATAATAACACACCAGGGGAAATAAAAAGACGAATAATAATTGCAAACAGGTGTTATCATATTCTATCAAAGTACTTAGCTAACAAACGTCTGTCTCAAAAAACTCGTATAAGGCTGTATAGAACATTGATAGTCCCCGTTCTCACATATGGATCAGAGGCGTGGACGCTAACTAAAGCAGATGAATCCGCTCTATCGATTTTTGAAAGAAAGGTGCTACGTAAGATATTCGGAGCGGTCTGTGAGAACGGAATATGGAGGCGTAGATATAACTTTGAACTGCAGAATATCTACAAGCATACGTTTGGTGGAAAATATATTATCACTATAATTAAGCGAAACCGCCTGCAGGACATGTAGCCCGGGCTTCTGAATCAAACATGATAAAAAAGATTCTAACAGCGCAACCCGTGGGAATGAGAAGACGGGGTAGACCAAAGCTGAGGTGGATGGACGGGGTGGATCTTATGACCGAAAAACACCGACATAATTAGGCTTGTACTGAGACATGCATGGCTTAATCTTTGAGACAAGCATATCGATGACGAGCGAACCCGCCACCGATTGGTTTTGATCTAATAAAAGCGCTCCTTCCGTCTCCGGTTGGAGCTCTGTTTGCATGTATTAGCTCTAGAATTACCACAGTTATCCAAGTAAATGTGGGTACGATCTAAGGAACCATAACTGATTTAAGCCATGCATGTCTCAGTACAAGCCAAATTAAGGTGAAACCGCGAAAGGCTCATTAAAACCGACATAATTAATGCATATATTAGTCAAAATGTCGCTTCATTTTGAACTTCAAATATATAAAAAAATAATGACTTTATCGTTACGAATGGAGAGTATATTATTTTACTAGAAAGAATCGGACAATCGAAAAATTGCACTTAAATAGCAATTCCTTCAGTGGTGTAGAATTTCGGAAGGGCCAACCATTCACTTTCCCCTGTCGCACTCCTCTGGTACTAGCCCGAAACGTTTATTTAACATAATTTAGTAGGGTGTATACCACCTGCAGACAGACGAAGTAGAGGTAGATCACTTACACGATGGACAGATGACGTCAAAAGGGTTGCTGAAAGTCGGTTGCAGAGAACCCAAGACCGACAGAACTGGAAGAAATTAGGGGAGGCCTACGTTCAACTGGAAGAAATCAGGGGAGACAGAAGGCTGGATGATGATGATGATGATGATGATGAAGTAGGGTGTACAGGAGCTACACTTCCTGCCAACTATGACAAGGATATGTTAAATAAAAGTACTGGGTACACACAGGGCCCCCGTAAGGGGTACTGGCGCCTGTGTGCAAAAAAGGATTTTGGCGTCCCTTAAGGCATTTTGGATCATGTTTTTTAAATATTTTTTGAAGGTAGGTAGGTGCTTGAAATAAACCAGAAAACTGAACTTTAGAATGTGAGTTTCACCCCTTCTCGTGGGTGAAAAAACATAAGTTCAAAAAAGTACGGAATTGGATAAAATGACTAATTTTAAATAACTTTTCTTCTATAAAGATTTTTCTCTGTATACTTTTCAACAGTTTTCAAGTTATTTGCGAGTCAATTTATGTTCATTTTTCAACAAAAAAAAAAAAAATAAGTTTTTAGACAAATTTTCACAAATAACTCAATAAGTTAGTATTTTATCAAAAAAATATAGCTTATAAAAAAGTGAAAAAAAAAATGAAGTCTGCAGACCCAGTAGAAGCAGGGTTGTAGCTGATGAAAAGGAGGTTCTTATTCGTCAAATTACAAATTAAATATTTTAACGTGAAATAACCAAAAAATCAAGCACTTATCAGGGAAAACTCATTACAACTTTAAAGTGTTTAAAAGAATTTATATTTTTTTTAACATCAAAAGTAAGTAAGTTAAAAATAATGTTGGACCCTTTTTTTGGTAAAAAAATCATGAAAACCACCCCCTAATTAGCATCCCAAATGAAACTAATCGTTACCGCTTCACCACAAGTTACTTTACTTAGGTATTGTTTATATGATCTGAAGTTCCATCGGTTCAAAGTGCTTATTTTTGAAAAGGCTGTACCTAGTTAAATGGGCGAAAGGGCTGAACGAGTCACTAATCATGAGTGTATGCAAAATTTGAACAGCCGTATCTTCCAATTTTTGTCTTACAGGAAAACAAAACATTCAAAATATTCAGAAAAGCAAAATCTACATTTTTTACTGCTTAAGATTTTTGGTATCACTAATTAATTTTAAAATTATTTGGAAAAAGACATTTTTTCAAGGTTGAAAAACAATTACTTTAAAACCAAAATTTTTCAAAAATGAGCACTTTAAACCGATGAAACTTACAGATAATATAAATAAAGTTTTTCTTAAACATTTTAAAGAAGTGTAATGAGTTTTCCCCCAAAAGTGCTTAATTTTTTGGTTATTTCACGTTGAAATATTCGATTTGGAATTTGACGAATAAGAACCTACTTTTCATTAGCTACAACTCTGCTTCTACTGGGTTTTGCATATAAATTATTTTTTCTCACTTTCTTGTAAGCTATATTTTTGCTAAGATAATTTTTTCGATAAAATAATTATTTTTTAATTGCGAAAAACCGTCTAAAAACGGGTTTTTTTGTTGAAAAATGAACATACTCACTCGCAAATAACTCGAAAAGAATTGACTTAGTGATAATATATATACAACAAAAGTTGCTTAGAATTAGTCAGTTTATCCAATTCCAGACTTATTTTGAACGAATGATTTCTTACCCCCGAGATTACCCCATTGGCACAGTAAGTAGGTATCACTTCTTTTCTTATTAGCTATGTGTACTTATGACAAATTTTATGTCAATATAAGCGGTTCTTTAAAATTTACAACAAAAGCCGTGAGTAAATGGACTATTATTAGTAGGCTAAAATATCAAAATGAAACAAACAGAATAAAAGCATAACAAAATAAAATGCCCGACTTCTGACATGTTCTCGCAACTGGGAATCGGCAGTAACTTGATGATATACTAATAAAATTTCGTGTGTGTTGAAACTGAATCCTATTTAATTTCTCAACTTTTATTTTAAAATTAATTTTTGTTTTTTTGTTACTTTGCTTTTTTTGCAATTTTTGACCCCGGGTTTTGGCGCCCCTAAAGGATGGCGCCCGTGTGCGTTGCACACTTTGCACATATGGTAGCGGGGGCTCTGGGTACACATAATTTTTAAAATTGTATATAAAACAGAATTCACAAAGGAGCCATATTTTATTTACGTAATTTGGGTTAAATCTTAATATTTTGAGCTCCGCAATCTACAGTTAAAATATTTCCAATTATTATTAATGAAACACTCTGTGCCTGTATATCCTAGAAACTAAGGAACTGCAGATTGAACGATTCCAAAAAATTGAATTACATTAAATAAAAAAAAAATAACAAAAAAAATTACTTACTGTTAAGTTTACTGGATGCCGAATTATTTTTGTATGGACCATCTGTATTATTTGACGCTTTTAAAAGATTGATTAAAGAATCAATTAAGTGCTATTATTATTTTTAAGCTCATAAAAATTTGTTTAAATAATATTTTATTTCTGTAAATAATAATCGGTAATTGCCAATTTTATTATATGGAGTTAATAATTAGTTTTATATGTTATACACGTGGACAATAAATGAATATATCGTGTAATAATTTCTTCATTCAACTACAATTAGATTTTGTTCAATTTGTTCCTTCTTTATGTCTCAATTCAAGAAACCATTTAAGAAAATATTTAAATTACTAATCAAGAATATAAACATGTCATTGCCGAAATATTTTTGTCTTCATTAGGTACATGCCGTAACTATAGCTTACTGACAGGCTATCGTACTTAGACCTTCTGACAAGGTAGATTAATATTAAATGTGATTCTGTTATGTGCAATAGTATTTTTTGTCCAGTTAACCTACCGAGCACGTAAACTAATATCACTATAATTTTCTCAACACATTTTATTTTCAATTTTATGCATGGAAACGATGAATCTAGTTTCCACTCCTTTAGGATGTTTGCGTCTTGTAAATAATCATCAGAATTCAACAAATATGCTAGATGGACAACTTACAGAATCTATAGGCATATGCAGCGTAATAATGCTAATTGAGCCCTATGCTCTTCAATTTAATCATGGATCATAAAAATGGAAATAAAAATGGAAGATGGAAAATAAAGATGAAAATCATAAAAAGTGTCAACAAAGAAAGAGGACACAGAATACGAATCAAAGAAGTGAAAATACTCTGTTATGCAGACGACGCAATATTAATAGCCCAAGATAAAGATAGTCTGCAAAAACTAAACCACAGATTTAACATAAGAGAATAATAATTGAATATGAGAATCTCATTTTAGGCCATTAAAATGTTACATTTTTTTAGGCCATACCTTGCATTTGTTAGAGGAGTCAATTTTATTTCTTTAATATGTAGGTGGTATCAGTAGAAGCTTAAGTTCAAGTTTTTGGGGTCACCACCCTTGTCCCCCGGCCGCCATCTTGGAAATGGAGTGCAAAGGGGTTTCACGCTATATCTCGTAAATTACCAACCCTACGGAAAATCTAATAAAACATAAAATGTAGCAAATTAAATTTTCTACAATGTCGTTACTATTACTTTTTATCGTCAAGTGACCAACAAAAAAGATATAAACAAAAATAAGTAAAAAGTTTTTAACAAGCTTCCTTTTGGAGGTTATAACTTTTTTTCAGTTCATTTTAAAATAAAATAGCAGTATATCAATTTTGTAGAGGGTTTTTCAGCGAACAATTTCATCTATGAGGTTATTTAATTCTATTTATTTATATAGGTTTTACAGGGCTCCAAACTTGACCAGATGCTCGAATGCTCACAGGGATACAATAAAAAAAAGGTTAGGCTTACTTTTATATCTATATATATTTCTTATTCATACAATTTATTATGATTTTAACATTTCTATATATACACCGTTTTGTAGGCGTCAACGCCCTTCCGGTAGGGATCTATGGAGGAGTGTCACCGAGCCGCAAGCCCTTATCCCTTGCCGTACTGCTCCTCCATAGGCCGATCAGACACCAGCTTATTCCAGACCAAGTCGTAGATTCTTTTTAGAATTTTAGACTACGACGTCAGCCTTTTTATTTTTCTATTCACCGGGCTGGGGCACGAACCTCGATCGTCTCGACCGCATATCCACTATAGATTGTCAATCGTGCGCCTCAGTCCGCTTGGCTAATCTGATCGACATTTAACATTTCTATGCTATTATTAATGTATTTTTGACCTTTCTCCCCACTATAAAACTTATAACCGTAAGCATATATAGAAAATGCCCAAGAAGTTGTTTGAGGACAAATTCACCGGTCCAGAAGAAGAATGACGCAACCGCAAAATCCAAAATTCTTAAGAAGAACAAAAAAAAAACAATTTTTGATATCAAAATCATAAAGTATGATCAAAATTAGCCATCCACCACACCATGACCAGGATCTCGAGATATAAGCGTTTTTTGGGGTGTGCCGCTTGTCTATGAAGTAACATAACTTTTTTCCTATTGTATATTTTGACTTAAAATTCTCCAAAAAACTTTTTCATGAATCATATTTTATTGCTGTGTTGGTTAAAATTATAAACTAAAAAGTTTGTCACTCAACTTTTTTAACTAAACATGAAACTAACGAAATATGTTGACAAAATGTTTAAAAATTAACAACTCCTTTTATAATGGGTTTAAACATTTTGGACAAATTTCATTGTTATCTTAATACCTCAAAGATGACACAATATAAGTTTCAAAAGGAAATATTTGCAGCGATCAATGATACAGCGAGGTAAATTTGAAAAATCATAAACATTAATTTTTGGCATTTTTGTATAAAATTTGACTTTTGAACATGTTCCACCAACTCTAGATAAAAATAAACTTCATATTCGGATTCAGCGACCTCGAAAACATAAAAAATGATCAAAATTCGTCATTCACCTTAAATTTGATTTTCGTGGTCGGCATAACGTAATTTTAATTAAAGTATTGTTTTTATTGTATTCCTATGAGAATTAGAGAATCTGGTCAAGTTTGGAGCGCTGTAAAACCTAGATAGTAAATAATATTAAACAGCTTTATAATGAAAACTGTTCATTGAAAAATCCTCTACAAAATAGCTATTATGTTATTTTATTGTGAAATGAACGGAAAAAAAGTTATAACCTCCAAAAGGAAACTTCTTACAAAATTTTCTCTTATTTTTACTTATAACTTTTTTGTTGGTCACTTGACGATAAAAAGTAGTAGAAGTAAAATTGTAGAAAATTTAATTTGCTACATTTTATGTGTTTTTTGCTAGTTTAGGAGATACACCGCGAAAGCCCTTTGCAGCACTTTTTCCAATATGGCGGCCGGGGGAGAAGGGTGGCGACCCCAAAAACTTGAACTTAAGCTTCTACTGAACCCCCCTACACATTAAAAAAATAAAATTGACTCCTCTAAGAAATGCACACTAAATGTAACATTTCAATGGATTATTTCAGAAAACTAAAACAATAGTAAAGTAATCAGAAAAGAACCAGTCGGGTGTAACATAGAAACAACAATAAAGAAACCGATAAACGCCGTAAAAGTGAGTGGCGCATACAATATTCCAGCTACAAAAGAGCTGATATGAATATTACGTGGCGCAAAAATGTATTTTCATTTTGATATAAAATAAATTTCTAGTTTTATTTTGAAAATTTTTTCCATAATATTTGCTAAATTTGAAGTAAAACGTACCACAAAAGAGTAACTTTGATACAGTTTACATTTTGAAGCTCTTTTGTGGCGCGTTTTACTTCAAATTTAGCAAATATTATGGAAAAATCTTTCAAAATAAAACTAGAAATTTATTTTCTATCAAAATGAAAATACATTTTCGCGCCATGTAATATTCATATCAACTAATACTGTATGCGCCACTCATTTTTACGGCGTTTAGCGGTTTTTTATTCTTGTATCAAGAGTTTTTCAAAGTTATTTACAAACTAAATGTAAGGTGAATGTAATGTTTCTCGATTACACGTTAAGCGTTATAAATGGTCGCCTTTCTCGCATTATCTTCCAAAATGATCGATAATAGTGTCCATCCGGTATGTCCATCCAGATGGCCGGTAAATGAACTCGGACTGCCCGGTCAAAAGTGTCCTAACCACTATAACTACATAAACCATTTCGGCGATAATGGTTAAATGGATTATACTTTTGGAGCTTGATAACTTCGAAACGGCTTAACCGATTTGATCACTAAATATGAGTTTGAAACGTATTTACAAGTAGTATCTGATGCATCCAAGGTCAAGTATGATAACTGAATACAGTCAAACTCGCTTATTAGAATACCTCTTAAAGGAATATCCCGGTTTAAGGAATAAAAATTTGAGGTCCCGAAACGTTTCTACTAGCGACCAATGACCGGTTATTAGAATATCCCAGTTATAGGAATACTTTTGATTGGCACGAAGGCTATTCCAATAAGCGGGTTCGACTGTATATTACAAGAATTATTGAGCTTGAAACCCTATTTTTCCCATAGAAAATAGATTTGATCACACTTATGAAGCCTATAACTTAAAAATTCTAATATTCCCAGATATGAGGTATACACCGTTAGAAGCGTCTAGAGTTCTACAAAAGCTCAGTTATTGGCTCAATTCGTAGGTTGAAATTTTGAGTAATTGTCGAAAAACCAAAACTTGCAAAGGTTAGTTTTTCAGTTTTTCGGCTATACTGAGCCGTGTGTATGTCTGATCCTCACCGCTTAGGCACGATTTGAAATCTTAACTCAACGCTATTGATTTGGTGTATTTGCAGTTTTCTTGTATCTCCTTGAACCCCCAAAAAATATGCCGTTTTGTACCTACCCAGTCCTATAGCTGGCTTATGGGTGGTCGAAAGTCACAAACTACACCGGTTCTGAATCGGCCCTGGCCCCCTCTTGAAACACAGAAAAAAAATCAGATTGATGTAACTTTTCCACATATTTGTGTACCAATTTATCAATCAAAGATAGAATAAAAACTTTATTAATTTTAATAGAACGCGGGCACATAAATTTGATACACCCTGTATATTGATTTGTAACCATTTATTATAAGTAGTTTTTAAGAAGTGGGTCATCGTTAATGAGTTTATTTCCCTGAAAAATAAGACACATTAGGAAAGAAAGTGATATGAGTAGACAATAATTGTTCAGGGTATTTGGAGATTATAACGGTGCTTTGTTATGCACGAGGCCAGAAGCCACAGGTAATGATATCTTAGAAAATAATGTAAAAGAAAGTTTGGAATTTTAATCTCTTTTTGTTTAACCCCGAGTAAATTTTGTAGAATTTCCCGAAAGTAATTATTATGATATAAGGAATATTTTTGAAAGAAGGCGTGGGTTTTTTCGAATGAAAAAAGAATGGGGAAGAAGAAATGTCTCTGATTGGTTTGGGAATTTGGAATGGGAAGGAGAGAAGGTTGAATTTTCAGATAGTTTTGGAAAGAGGGATTATTATGTGATCGGCATCGCGGAAGAGCAGTCAATGTGTTCGTGGATAGTTAAAAAGCAAGTACCAGTGGTTGTTTGATAGTGGAGAGTGGAGCTGAAAAGTGGAACGAGAGACAGATCAAATTGAGAAGAAATACCTCTTTGATTCTGTATTATTTTGAGAAGGAGAGGAGAGAATTTTGGAGTTGTTTGAATCGAGTACTGGCTAAAAGAGGCCTGGCTCGTTGTCTTTTGGAGAATTAGTGCTGGTATGCTGCTGGATTGAAGCTTGAGAACGGAGAGGGCTTTGATGGGTAGCCTAACATAGTCAACAAGGGAGAGCTGTTTGGGTCAAGAGGAGACATCATTGTGAGTGAAGCAAAAGGTCAGTCAATTTATGTGAAAGATATTTTTATGTTCGGAAACTAAAATTTTGAGTAAAAGCATATGAATTAAGATTCCAATATTTCAAAAGTTAAATAGGAAGTATAAGTAATTTTGCGAATACCTAAATGTGTTTGTTTAGCTTGTTTTATCAAAGTCATCGGGAACAAACCGATAAATTTTTATTTGAACTAGAATAAATTTAAGTGGTAAAAATTTCATTCGGACAGCTATGTCCACAGGTTTTAATTGATCGATTTTTAGAGTATTGATTTTGATAATAAAAGATATTTCTGTATGCTTATTTTATATTTCTATTTATTTCCCTTTCCTATTTTTCTTCCGATAAGAACCAACTAAGAGATACTGAAACCACGAGAGAAGATAAGTATAACATAAGATAATTTTAGATAATTTTTGTATTATAAAAAGGCACCCTGAGATTTTTTCTTATTTTTTTTGTATGATTTGCGACAACTGGATAATTGATTAAATAATTAATTGGAGTAATCAAATAAAGACTAATTGATATAAAAGTAATAAAAAGTAGATCACAACAATACACACATACATACACACGTATTCCCATTTTTAAATAGAAATTAAGTCATATTTTGATATTTCTGAGCTCGGTAACTTTTGAATGATATAACCGATTTTCAAAATTAAACTTGCGTTGGAAAGGTTTTCCAACGATCAGTTTGCGATCAGTTTTATCAGACGCCGCAAAGGTCGGACTTAAATTTTTGAAATTTTTGGGAGTTTTGGGGACGAGAATGAAAAACAGACCTTAAATGGGAAGGGCCGCAAAAACCACACCCTTGGACCAAAATGGATGGTTGACATAAGGATGAGCGAGTTTTTTTCCTAAACTTTAAAATGGGATTTGGCCCAATTTTCAATTCAGTCAGATTTAGAAAATCGAAAATTTCGTGTATATGCATATAGTGTCGCATGTACGGGGGTTGTGCGCTACTGGCAAGATCTGCCGTTCTCTGGGATTGTTGGCATCAGTAATGGAAATAAAATGCCTTGGTAGAAGATCTATTACACTGTCCAGGTATGGACAAAGAAGTGTGAGATTAAATACAAAAAGCAAACATTAATAACACTATATGACTAAACCAACATATTAACATTGAGAGCAATTCAAGGATCTATAAAGCCAGTGTAAGACTAATAATGACATATGCATCAGAAACAAGTCCAGCAACAAAACAAAACACAAAGACTATTGGAAACGGCAGTAATGAGAGTACTGACAAGAATAATTATAGGAAATAGCGAGAGATCCAAAGAGTAGTGAAGACATTAGAAGAAAATGTAACGTACCTACAGTGTATAAACGAATGAACATTAAATTGAAAAAAATAATGGAATACCCACATAGGCAGAATTTGGGAATCCCATGTGGTCAAAATAGTAAGAGATAAATCATCAATCGACAGAAGTATCAGACGACCACCGGCGAAGTGTCCATGTACCTACAGTTAAAAATCTTGCAAATACATATTTTATGACGATGAATAATTCCATTTATCTATATTTTTACCAATATAAATATATTTTTTGCACGATTGATCATTTTTGACTGTTTACCGTGACAGATTTTACGTCAGTAGGTGACATTTACTAGCAACTCGACGGTAAGTAATCCAACTCGACGGTAAGTACTCCAACTCGACGGTAAGTAATTCACTTATCGTCGAGTTAAAAAATCTCTTAATTTTAATTTATTTTTTGAAAGAATAAAGAAAACTAACGAATTATTTATTAATATTGAAACTTATGGTACATAATCTTTTCTTCGATTCTTAAATTCTTGCCTTCGCACCATTTTTTAAAACTTTGGTAGGTATTTTGATAACGGATTTTGGATTTTTCGGGAATAATTGCGGAACACCCTTCTTCCCAAGCCCGTTCAATTTCTTCAAATTCACTTTCGCTTATATTTTAATTTATAATAATCAAAATTGTACTTAAAATTATTGACAACTAAATAAAAACTCAATTCTTCATTGTTGTTATGCACCCTAGTTACTACCTAACAACCAAAGTATCTATCTTGATAAAATGAATAAAACTAGTCAATATGACGAAAATGTTTAATTTTATAATTTATAATGGTATCAATCGTGCAAAAAACGTTATAAGCATGTCGAACGTTAAGGGTAACCGGTCTCAGACAATAATTGTCTTCGATCGGTATAAAACCCTTACCGTTCTCCATACTTAATATACTAATTATATTATGTGTTAATAGTACCTAATTCAGTAAATAGCCAACTACTCGTAGACACACGAAAATATTGGCGAGTTTATGTGACTCAGTTGCACTTTATTATACTCTGTTACCAGTTTCATTTGTGGTTACAATGGTTACATCATCGCTGTCGCTCGGGACCGGCTAGTGTCTGAAAATTTTGAAGGAGCGACGGCGTGAGCGCGCTGTGTATATCAGTAGCCCTGTTACCAGATTTAAATTTGGTACAGTACCTATAAAAAGTGTGCGTGCAGTTAACCATCGATGAGTGTCGCTGCGTAATCGATCAACTACTTGAAAAGTAATTCTCCTTGTATAATTTTGAAGGAAAAAATGAAATTATTAAAAATGAAAGACCTATTTTAAACAATTTAAAAAAGGAATCAAAAAAGCAGTTCGATATTTTAAATTTAGTTGGTACAGTGAAAATCCTTTGTTGTGGTTGCAAGAAAAATAGACTCTATTGTTGGCCATGTCTTCTGGTTTCTACAGAAAAAATGGGTGGACCAGGTTCACGATTTAAATAGTTTTATAGAGTTTTAAAAAGGAGACATGAAATTTCTCCGTTACCTACTTGTAAGATGTATACCCAATTTGATTCAGTTTGGCAAAACAAGAACCGAAAGTTCTCTTAACCAAGCTTTTAAAGCAAATGTTGCTAAATGAGTTTGCAAAACATAATGAGTTTGTTAAAAAAATAGATAGGTATATCCTTAGCACACTTATAATAGATACCGTATGTTTTTTGCCCAAACAAGAAATAGCGTTTCGTGGTCATTTTGAGGGCGACGACTCTGACAATCGAGGCAATTACAGGGAATTGTTAACATTAATTGCCAAAAAAGATCGAAAATTTTGCCAACATCTAGAAACATCAACTGTTTTTTCGAGAGTTTCAAGTGATATACAAAATGATATTATTGAAGCTTTATATACATTTAGCCACATCATCATTTTTTTAAATAAGATTTTTTGCATCTGGTTTTGGTAACACTTTAGAAAAAGTCACGCGTCGCCACTGCAGACGACCGCGCAAAAGATGGAGTGAAAACCTTCCATAGATATATGAAGAAGAAAAAGAAGTTAGAAGAAACTAACGTACACTACTTGTGTAAATATTACATATTGATTGGATTGTTGCTGCTTTTATCCTTCCAGATGTTTATGTTGTCTGGTTTAAGGTAAGTTATTTCATCATAATCATTGGTTATTTTTTTTTATTTTTGATTAACTGCAGCTTCTTCTGTATGTATTTAGTATTAGATAAGACACACTAACTGTATTGTTAGTAAATATCCCATAGAACGGCACTTCTCGCCAGTGGCGCACAACCCCCCTACATGCGACACTACCTATATATATATATATATATATATATATATATATATATATATATATATATATATATATATATATATATAAGAAATACTGGATATTAGTGACTGTCGATATAAACAAACAACTAGTTTATTAGGGTTGCAGTCAGAAGGTTGGCCAGGATGTTAAAGAAACACTCTTTTGACTTTTTGTCTAGCTTTCGGAATGGTTTTATTCCTTTTTCAAGACTCTGTAATATAGATAAAAAGAAATATGTAAATTTTTATAAAATATCACAATTCGTCAGTTCAACTTACTAGTCGTTGAGATTATTTAAAAGCTTTATGACCCTCAACAATACTAACACAAACATAGAATACAGAAAATAATGGACAAAATACATTCTAAAATTTGGTAAGGATGGTAAATTTTTATATTTATTCTATGACATCTTTTGATGGTGTGTTTTAACTCTGATACATAGAGAACAGAAAGAAAAAACAGTCAGATTAAAATGTAATTAGGTGTTTTTAATATTGTATTTATTTTCAAAAAACCAATAGGCCCATACTGGGTAATTTTTATTTTTAAATCTGTCTTAATGGTATGCAACCTGTTATGCACACAGATGTATTGTGTAGTGCATATGTATAAGAAATATTTATTTTATTTTTGATGTTTTTCCAGTAAGTAACAATAAATATTGCTCAGTTTATCTATGTCAGACTTTTTATTTATGCAAGACTTACTGGATTTTATCAAACACATTTCCAAGAAAACACGTTTTGAATGGTTTGTTTCTTTGGCCAAAATACATGAATCTTCGAAATTCAACTCATGTTTCAAAGTTAATGCATGTTCTGTAAGTGCACATGCATTTATTTTATTGGTTTTTATATCACTACGATGTGAGATCACCCTACTGTGGAAATTGCGAGATGTTTCCCCGATGTATACGTTGTTACAATTGGAACACGGTATGGAATAAACAACATTCGAAGACTCTTGTCTTGTGAAGGGATCCCTTCACAAGACAAGAGTCTTCGAATGTTGTTTATTCCATACCGTGTTCCAATTGTAACAACGTATACATCGGGGAAACATCTCGCAATTTCCACAGTAGGGTGATCTCACATCGTAGTGATATAAAAACCAATAAAATAAATGCATGTGCACTTACAGAACATGCATTAACTTTGAAACATGAGTTTAATTTCGAAGATTCATGTATTTTGGCCAAAGAAACAAACCATTCAAAACGTGTTTTCTTGGAAATGTGTTTGATAAAATCCAGTAAGTCTTGCATAAATAAAAAGTCTGACATAGATAAACTGAGCAATATTTATTGTTACTTACTGGAAAAACATCAAAAATAAAATAAATATTTCTTATACATATGCACTACACAATACATCTGTGTGCATAACAGGTTGCATACCATTAAGACAGATTTAAAAATAAAAATTACCCAGTATGGGCCTATTGGTTTTTTGAAAATAAATACAATATTAAAAACACCTAATTACATTTTAATCTGACTGTTTTTTCTTTCTGTTCTCTATGTATCAGAGTTAAAACACACCATCAAAAGATGTCATAGAATAAATATAAAAATTTACCATCCTTACCAAATTTTAGAATGTATTTTGTCCATTATTTTCTGTATTCTATGTTTGTGTTAGTATTGTTGAGGGTCATAAAGCTTTTAAATAATCTCAACGACTAGTAAGTTGAACTGACGAATTGTGATATTTTATAAAAATTTACATATTTCTTTTTATCTATATTACAGAGTCTTGAAAAAGGAATAAAACCATTCCGAAAGCTAGACAAAAAGTCAAAAGAGTGTTTCTTTAACATCCTGGCCAACCTTCTGACTGCAACCCTAATAAACTAGTTGTTTGTATATATATATATATATATATATATATATATATATATATATATATATATATATATATGTATAAATTGGGCCAAATCCCATCTTAAAGTTTAGGAAAAGACTCGTCCATCCATATATCAACCACCCATTTTGGTCCAAGGGGGTGGATTTTACGGTCCTTTCCATTTATTAGGGCCTGTTTTTCGTTCTCGTAACCAAAACTCCCAAAAATTTCCAAAATTTAAGTCCGACCTTTGCGGCTTCTGATGGTACTGATCATTCCAACGAATGCCTAATTTTGAAAATCGGTTATACCATTTAAAAGTTACCGAGCTCAGAAATATGACTCAATTTCTACTTAAAAAGGGGAATATGTTTGTATGTATGTGTGTGGAAAAGTTACATCGATCTGATTTTTTTTTCTGTGTTTCAAGAGTAGATCAGGGCCGATTCAGAACCGGTGTAGTTTGTGACTTTTGACCACCCATAAGCCAGCTATAGAACTGGGTAAGTAAAAAACAGCATATTTTTTGGAGGTATATATCTTAGGTGAAGCCCAACTCAGAACATTCGAGAGAAAGTTACTGAGAAAAGTATATGGCCCGGTGCAAGAGGAAGACGGCACATGGAGAATCAGGAGAAACGACGAGGTTAATGAACTGAATGAAGGGTATGACATTGTAAGATTTGTGAAAAGTCAGACTGTCATGGCTGGGACATGTTCAGCGATAAGAAGACATGAAAACGACAAAGAAGATGTTACAGTGGAAGCCGGTAGGAAGGCGAAAAAAAGAAAGGCCCAGGACGAGATGGTTGGATAACGTGGAAGACGACCTGAAAACCATGAATATAACACAATGGAGGAGAAGGGCCCAAGAGAGATCTGAATGGAAGGTGATAGCCAGACAGGCAAAGACCCATCCAGGGTTATGATGCCAAAAGAAGAAGAATATATCTTAGGTTCAAGGAGAGACAGGAAAACCGCAAATACACCAAATCAATAGCGTTGAATTAAGCTTTCAAATGGTGCCTAAGCGGTCAGGATCAGACATACACAGGCTCAGTATAGCCGAAAAACTGAAAAACCTTTGCAAGTTTTGGTTTTTCGACAATTATTCAAAATTTCAACCTACGCATTGCGCCAATAACTGAGTGTTTGTAGGTGGACTCTAGACGCGTCTAACCGTGCATACCTCATATCTGGGAAAATTCGAATTTTTAAGTTATAGGCTTCATAAGTGTTATCAAATCTATTTTGTATGACAAATAAAACGGTTTTTCGAGCTCAATAATTCGTGTAATACCTTCAGTTATCACACTTGACCTTGGATGCATCAGATACTACTTGTCAGTATGAGTGCCGCACACAATATTCCAGCTACAAAAGAGCATATGAATATATGAATATGAACATATGAATATTGCGTGGCGCGAAAATGCATTTTCATTTTGATGGAAAATTAACAGTTTTATGTTGAAAAATTTTCCCATAATATTTGCTAAATTTGAAGTAAATCGCGCCACAAAAGTGTAACTTTGATACAGTTTGCATTTTGAAGTTTTTTGTGGCGCGTTTTACTTCTTTAGCAAATATTAAATATGGACAAAGTTAAGATTGCTGTGATGGTAGCCAACCTCCGATAGGAGACGGTACTGCAAGAAGAAGAAGAATAAATATGGACAAATCTTTAAAAATAAAACTGCAATTTTATTTTCCATCAAAATGAAAGTACATTTTTGAGCCACGTAATATTCATATTCCTAATACAGTCGACTCGCTTTAATTCAAACCTGCGATAATTCGAACCTCTCTATAATTCAAAGTTATCACGAGTTCCCTACAAAATCTCTTTATATTTCGAAATAAATCACTACATTTTTATGCACTTGATAATTCGAACGAAAAAAATCATTGCTATATATCAAAACGACGCCGACGCGTTAATTCGAAATCATCGGCGTCCAACACTCTACAATTCAAAGTTGCAGAGAGAAAGATGCGGAAAGATTGTAGTAAGTACAGTTTTCTGTACTTTCTTTTTCTGTATCTGCTTCAAAAAATCCGGTCTCTTAAAAGAAGATCAGGAAAATCTTCCAAGGCTTATGGATGATGAATAACTAGCAATAGAACCATTAGTTGACATCAGCGGTGTGAGTTTTTCTGACTTTGTTCAAGTGGATGAAGATGTTGCTGTCTCAGGTTCACTAACCAATGGCGAAATTTTATCTGCGACAGATACGAATGAAAAAAGTAACAATGAAGATGAGTACGATACATAAAAACCTTTGGCAGAGGTGTCAGTTAAGGAAGCAAAATCCTCATTCGATACCTTACAAACCTTTTGTCTATAAAACGAAAGTGATGAAAAAGCATTTCAGGCACTTTTTCTCTTAAAAAAATTATTGAGTAGTCTGAGCAGCAGTAATGTGCTTTGAAGCAAATCAATATAATACAGTTCTTTCGAACGAAAGATTGAATAATTCACATGATGAATACATACATGTATTTCAGTAAGTCGTCCCAGGAACGCAACTCATAAATATTGGCAATATCATTTTAAAGTCTTCTACTTTAAAATGTATAATATATGTCTGAATTGCCAATATAAATGAGTGAGATTAAATAAATTATTAGAATTTTTTTTACTTAGCAACAACACTTTTGTTTATTTTAGTAATATTTTGTATTTTGACAACGGCACCCGATTTGGGCGTCGAAACGTTAATAAAATTATTTTTTTCATTTTAATTGTGGCTTATTTCCCATATAAATAATTAATCATACATGTATGTACACGAATGTACCTCTAAACTTTTGTCATCGTTATAGAATAGCAGTTAATAAATAATAATTGATCAACACTTAATAATTCGAAGTTTTATTTATTTCCTCTCACAAATTTCGAACCATTTGTTTTATTTATTTTCTCTCACAAATTTCGAACCATTTGATATTTCAAACACTCAATAATTCGTAATATTTTTAGAGTCCCTCGAGTTTCGAATTAACGAGAGTCGACTGTATTCAAGTCAGCATTGAAAAAGGATACAGGAAAGAAGAGACTTATTCACAAGGACAGTGCCGGTTTAACCTAACTTCGGGCCCTGGGCGCTGGAGGTTTAGGGGCCCCCTTCATTGCTATTCGTTGTCAGTTTTTTAACAAGAAACACATGCAAACTATAAAGATTTATTGTAAAATCCATAAAAATTTTTTTAAACAAACAAGAAGAATAGCAAACGTAAAAAATAATCCAAAAAATACATTTAAAAACATAAATAAAAAACAGAAAGTTTTACAAAACAACACATGACAAGCAAAAAACATTCTAAAAAAACATAAAGACAAAAATTAGATCACTTTTTTTCTTGACTTGGCATTCGCAAACTGCCATATAATATTATCACACTTCAGTTTCTCCAGTTCTTCATTCTCTATATACTGATGTGATCTTGATTATTGATATGAGATAATATTCTTATATGTCACTTAATTTAATCAATGTATTAATACTAATCTAATCAATTAACCAGATCACATATCAATATGTTTTCAATCTCAGGGCAAATTATAAATTAATTACTTACTTTCGTGGCTTCAAATATTTCTTAATGGTTCCTAATCGGGATAGAAAAGAAAAGAGTAAAAAAAATACACATATGGGTTACAATTATAATCAAAATATTTTTTATTTTATTTAAAAGGCAATCAATGCTTAATATTTGCTATTTCTTATTATTCTTAAACATAACATTTACAAATGGGAATCTTATTTCCTTTTGGTTTTCAATTGAAAGTTTTTATTAACATTTAACTATTAGGAGTTATTAGGAACAACTCTATTTAACTTTGATGAAGCTTTTCTGATATTATTGATTATGTTATTCAATTTTTTATGTGGAATTTAATACGAAAAACCCATACATTCATGTCCAAACAAATGAGACTGACCTTTTCCTGGTGAACTGAAAATGTCCTCACACAAGACCCGTTTCCTGCTATCCTTGGCTGCGATCAAACCTCGTCCTGGCTTCCAGTAATGTTCTCCTTTGAAAAACTAGCTCGAATAGCTCTCGTTCCTGCTTTTGTCGTGATGCTGTGTTCTACCTTTTTCGAAACTGCTATCAGCTACCGGGACACTCTTGGCTCAAGGAGGTTCTTTTACTCTCGACCTGGCCTACTTCTCGTTCCACGATAGATACTCCACACTCACGGAACTACCGGCTTTCTCACTCTCCGTACACTACCGTCTACTACTCGACTTCACTTCTCGACAGCTCAAAACATTCTGCTCTCTATTTGTCATTCATTCCCTTACTTTCTAAATATCCCTTCCAGATTCACAAATCAAACTTCCACCACCAACTCTCATTCGCAGTATTCCTCAAAACCAATTTTTAAACTTTCTAAATATGCTTAATGGATTTCAAAGAAAATAGTTAATTCCCATTCTAAAATTACTTTCTACTATATACAAATTTTAATGACCTATTCTCTATTTCCACTTAGTCTTATTTAGCATCGGCTAATGATCGATCCTTCCGCGAACAACGATAATGACCTATTATCGATTTCACTTGAGTCTTATTTAATCACTTCTTAAAATTAAATATAACAATTTGTTGTATACAGGTTGTTCTAAATTTATATGCCCGTGGTTGAGAAAATTGAAAATATTTTATATTAAATTGAATTTTGTCTATAATTATCAAATTTTAATTTTCATATCAAATAGAAATATAACAAATCCCCGCCTTGTATTCGATAAAATTTATCTGCATTTTTAAATAAATTTTCTCGAGGCAAAACCAACTCCCTGTATATTTCCTTATTTTAATCTACGTCTTATACCCCTTCTTCTTGTATTACTCTAATTAGTCCCACCTGTAGAGTAATTGTTTCCTTATTTTCAGTGTCCTCATCCTGTGTTAGAGTGTCGGCTATTATGTTGTCTTTCCCTTTTTCCCATATCAATCTTCTGTCTTTTTCCTCAGATTTTTCACATACTTTTTCCGTGTATTCTGCATCCTCGTTTTCATATGCCTCCTCTTCAAATGCCACTGTTTCGATCATATCTTTTTCGCTTTCATTTGTTAGCTTTATTTCTTCTTCTCCTGAGCTCATCTCGTCTTTTGAGGAATCCCAGTTTTCTTTTGCTTTTGATACTCTCAATTTTTCTTCTTCTGGGCTCAACTCTTCTTTTGAGGAGCCACAGGTTTCATTTTCTTTTGTCTTTTTCTGACTTTTTCTCCCTTTTCTTCTTTGTCCTTGCTTCGTTGCCAAATTCATTTCCACTGTTTGTTCTTTACCTGATTCGTCCGTATTTTGTTTCTCCTGTTCCTTGTCCTGTTCTTCTTCTTTTTCTTCTGTTAGATTCATCGTATTATTTTTAAAATCTATCACTACATGTTTTTCTGCCAATTCGTCAACTCCTACTATCATGTCATGTGACATGTTTGGCATTATTACACATTGTAGTGCATACATCTTCTTACCCAGTCGTACCATTACTCGTATGCCTTCATTTATAGTTGCCAATGTCCGTTTGTTTGCGCCCACTAAATTTACCCTAGGTATTTTGTAAATTAAATTTGTTAAGTTAACTTCTTCTATTAGTTTTCTGTTGACCAATGTTATTTCAGATCCAGTGTCTATCATAATTTTAATTGGTTTCTCGTTGATAAATCCATCCACAAATTTTAAATTAACTCCATTTTTCTTTTCGTTGTTTCTTGCCAATTTAATAAACTCCTTGGGGTTACAAAAGATTCCTGTTTGATTTTTGGTTTTTAGTGAGCGCCGTCGTGAAAAGACGCCGGTTGCTCATCGTTGTTTATATTTTCGTCATAATGTCTCTCTCCGTCATATTCATCTGTCTGGGTATTATTTACTTCTCTTCTATTTTCTCTTGGTCTGTCGGATCTGTTTCGGTTTTCTCGATATCCCTGTTCATTTTGTCTACCATTATTTCTGTTTTCTTGATTTGCGAGTGTGGTGTTTCTATTCTGGTATTCTCGATTTCTGTCCTCATTCCATTGCCTATTTCTTTGTTCATAATTTCCTCTTCCGTTGTCTCTATTTTCGTTTTCCCTTCTGGGATTAAAATCTCGTCTTGTATAGTCCCTCCTATTTTGATTTCTATCTCTGTAATCCTGTGTTTCTCGGGGCCTGTAATCTTCTCGCGACCTTCTTGATTTTCTTTCTCTTAACCGTGATTCTCTTATTTGTAGGAATTGGCATAAACTTTCTATGTCTTTGTAGTTTTGCAATGTGATATGGTCTTCCAGCGTTTCTTCGAAATGTCTTGCAATCAGTTCGACTAATTGTTCCGATGAGTAATTATATTGTAAATGTTTTGCGTTATAGTAAATTAGTAGTAGAGATATGGGAATCTGAGATCCAAGATCCAAGATGGCGGCCAGCTTGATGGCTAGGATGGCGTTGAGGCCGTAGCCTCTGGTGCAAGAAGTACACCCTGTCGTTATAAAAGAACCCTGTCGTTAAGAAGTACACCCTGTCGTCATAGGGGGTGAGAAGTAGACGTGTTGGCGGCCAGCGGCGTTGAGGCCTCTGAAGAAGAACCCTGTCGTTATAAAAGAACCCTAAGAAGTACACCCTGTCGTCATAGGGGTGAGAAGTAGACGTGTTGGCGGCCAGCGGCGTTGGGGCCTCTGAAGAAGAACCCTATCGTTATAAAAGAACCCTAAGAAGTACACCCTGTCGCACCCTGTAGGGGGTGAGAAGTAGACGTGTTGGCGGCCAGCGGCGTTGAGGCCTCTGAAGAAGAATCCCATAGGGTGGGGCCTCCGGGGGCGGTAAAAATGGCGTTATGTAACAAAATTAGGCAATGTAGATACGGTGTCGGCAAAAAGCAACGATTTTTTAGTATTATAATTTCATACAAACGAATGCACCCCGCCTGCATTCTACAATGTGCTTTTAGAATTCAAAGAAAAATACGTGAGTACCTCCAAGTAATAAAAATATATTGCAATGTGGACGCTGACGCAACGGCAACTATATATGTCGTCCCCACGAGTGAACCGGATACATCCACATTCCAATGATGTCATACGTTAATGCACGTGTGGCGAAATGAGTGAACCGCGGGAAATACGCTGACAGTAACTATAAATATTATATGTCGTTCCCATAAAGGGACAGCACCGGTACGGGCGCAATTTGACGCTTTTTTACATGTAAATCTCCATAAGAAATTTTAAGGTCCATTCTGGTCATTTTTGACGCTTTTTGTGGTGGAGGCGCGACTGCTCGTCAGATCGTGACGTATGAGTTGGAATCAAAGTCCATCTCAGACGTACCAGAGCCCGCCAAGATGGACGCCTTCCATCTGTCGCTTTTTATAATATACAGGGAGAAGTCAGAAAGCCAAACCAATTCTTCTTTTAGGCTGTCACAGGGATTCTTCTATTTGTTTGCGAAATCGGTGTTCACGATTCTTTTGATATGTCCAAACCATCCCTCTTTCATGAATTTATCAAAATACAAAGCAACGGTATTTTATCAAAACCAACATTCGTTTACATATACACGTTTTAAACACACACATTCTTCAAAATGAACCTGAACCATCCTTAGAGCATGGCCAAACCAGCTAACTCAACATAGCCCTCATCTGCTCTTTACATACACACGGAAAATTTAATATGGTCAAAGACCTCTTCGATAACCTTCAGACAACAATAACAGATATAGTGAGCTGCTCAATATGCGTATCATTTTTTTATGAAAATTACTGAATCCAGATGATATTGTGAGTTACATACTATATTTTATCTGCGGCAATTCGGGTTTTTAGGTTGGTATTGTACTTCAGGTCTCTAGTAAAAATGGAAATACATATTGTATTAGAAAAAATCGTTTAACAATTTAGCATAACACAAACAACTGTTTGATATGCCGATATGATGTATCTGTTGATATATAAAAGGCATTTAACATAGTGTAGTAAGCAGTATTATGTGTGAAGAAGTGACGTCAGAGGGGGTTCGAGCCGTAGAAGTAGCCTCTGGGTGTACAAGAAGTGTGAACAACTGACGTGGGGTAGCAAAGTAGCCTCTGGGAGGGTAGCAAAGATGGCGAGGTGGCGTTGGGGCTGTAGAAGTAGCCTCTGGTAAGTACAAGAAGTGTGAAGAAGTGACGTCAGAGGCGGCTGGAGCCGTAGCCTCTGGATGTACAAGAAGTGACGTGGGGGTAGCAGGGAGCTGTAGCGTGGGACGCGACCTTATTTGGTAGCAAAATATGATGGATTGGGGGACGCAGGGGATTTAGTTACGATGTATTCAAGCCAAAGTAAAACGAAAATTTCATAGTTGTGAGTTGTATACTATATTTTATCTACGACAATTGGGGGTATTATTATGCTTTTTAGGTTGGTATTGTACTTCAGGTCTCTGACAAGAAACGGAAATATATTGTATTAGAAAAAATCGTTTAACAATTTAGCATAACACAAACAACTGTTTGATATGCTGATATGATGTATATGATGATATAGAAAAGGCATTTATCATAGTGTAATAAGCAGTATTGTTAAAATAAAAAATACATATACACAATATTTTATCTATGGCCATAAATTAATTTAGAGTATATAGCTACATAGACTGTCGGAAGAAATGTTAGCAGGACAGTTAAATAGTACGTAATGGTTAAGTGTAATAAGTATCTGTAAACGTTAATAAAATAATGATAATAAGTTGGTGAAAATATGTTAAGCGATGTATAAAAATGATTAAAAGCATGCAATGGAAGTAACATAACCAATTCGGTTCGAACATAAATTTGTTGAAACTACAAAAATATTTTCTTAACAACAGTCACCAACGTGAAGGTACGATTATACGACTACCAGGAGAGGTTATGTTAGTATAGGACAAAAAGTGAGTATGAATGAATTATTTTGCATTATATAATAATATATTTAATGATAACAATATATTCAACTCACTGAGATCAGCTCATTATTTAACTTGATTTAGTACATTTTTTATTGATCTGATGAATATCTTTTATTTATTCTTATAAATGTTAAAACATCGATACTTTGGTGTTAATTCATTCATTAATATGTATTCAAAATGAATTATTGAGGGTAAATTTGTTCGATAACTTTAGGTTATCTAATCTTAAAATTATTGATTTTCCGTCTCCTCTTTTGTGACAGACTATCGAAGACTTAAAACTAAATCGAGGAAATAAGGCCATTAAGTTATCGATTGTCTTAATTACAATTTTAGTAGATAATTCACAGGAAACGCATTAGGAAATCGCAAATAGTTTATGGTCTCATGCATGTAGATAAAACTTCGGTAAATTCCCCAACGACATGTTAGGACATGAAAACTGTAAAACAAATAATTACCCGCGTGCATTAGGTACGTCACCAGATTGCTCTACTATTTAAATATAAATCGGGTATAGCTATGGCTTACAGTTTAGAACAGTCAGATAACCAACACAAAGAAAACGAGGTATTTTGTGAGTGTGGACAATACAACTAAAAAGTAAGTAGGTATACATTTTTTTATTTAATTTGTTATTTTTGTTCAGAAGTATTTTCCGTTTGTGTTTGTCGGTATTCTTCTTTCAATTCTAGTAATTTTTTTCGTTTCTAGTCTTCGTTGGATCGTGACGTACAAAGGGATCGGTGGAAAGGGGCACGTTGCATATACTATATTTTATCTACGACCATAACATAATATGTTATTTAAACCAATCACGTGCAGAAATCTAAGCATTACGAGTTGCATACTATATTTTATCTACGACTGTAACATATTCGGCATTTTTATTCAAATTCGCCATTTTTATTCAAATTCACCATTTTTAACCCAATTTTTCTTGACATTACATCGAAGAAATCTACCATAGTTTACCTATTAGCCGCTGGATGACGCCATTTTTAGTCAATTTTTATTCAAATTCGCCATTTTTATCCAATTTTCCTTGACATTACGTCGAAGAAATCTACCATAATTCAGCTATTATCTGATAGTTGGCGCTATACATCTCGTTAGCATTGGTCTGATTGGAGATTGTGGTACGTTAAAGGTGTGGGTAGTAACGAATATGTTATTTAATACATAAACTATCCGTTGCAAGCTGCATACTATATTTTATCTACGACCATAACATAATGTTATTTAAACCAATCACGTGCAGAAATCTAAGCATTACGAGTTGCATACTATATTTTATGTACGACCGTAACGTAATTTATGTTTAAGCGGTGCTATCATTACAGTGCCTAAACGGCTTAACGTAGAGAGGCATAGACGTAAGGCGAGAAATGGACAATAAAGGTTGTAGGTATGCCTAAATGGCTTAACTTAGAGAGGCATAGACAATAAAAGTTGTAGATCTGTAGTGCCTAAACGGCTTAACGTAGAGAGGCATAAACGTAAGGAGAGAAATGGACAATAAAGGTTGTAGGTATGCCTAAATGGCTTAACGTAGAGAGGCATAGACAATAAAAGTTGTAGGTCTGTAGTGCCTAAACGGCTTAACGTAGAGAGGCATAGACGTAAGGAGAGACATGGGCAATAAAGGTTGTAGGCATGCCTAAATGGCTTAACGTAGAGAGGCATAGAAAATAAAAGTTGTAGGTATGTAGTGCCCACCGGTATGGGCGCACAAAAAAATTTCCTTAGATCTACTGACAAACTGGGCATTTCGCAACATCTGGCAACAGCGCCTCCCATAAGAGCCTGTGTATTAGAGTTAGATAGAAAATCAATTTTTCCCCAGATGCTGGGGAAATTTAAAAAAATTGAAGGTCCATTCTGCTCATTTTTGTCTCGTTTTGTGGTGGAGGCCCGACTTTTACGTCACGATTGGACCAATAAAACAGAAGAGATAACTAATGCCCTTTTGGCTGTATCCTGAAAATACGTAACTAATGTCCCTGATAACGTATATAATAGAAGATAAAGAAGATGAAGAAGATATAATAGAAGCATTCTTTTGATATGTCCAATCCATCCCTCTCTGAGAGATATGCGAGGTATCATGTGATTTAACAAATTGAATAATATAGAAAAATTAAACATAACATCATGCCATAAAGGCATTAGATACAAATGATTTAACCACCAGACAGAAAAATCAAATACAGCAGAATGTTAAAAAGGAGTTCTGTATCTTCGATCCTATTGGTCTAATCCAGAAAAATCAAATACAGCATCATGTTAAAAGGACCTTAGTTACGTATCTTCGGTCCTCTTGGTCCAATAGGGACATACGAATTTTCAAATGATACGATTTAACCAATAGAGTACAGAAAAATAAAATACATCATGTCAAAAGGGCCTTAGATACGTATTTTCGGTCCAATCGTAACTTACAGTACCTCAACCAATAAAATACAATGGCATAAAAATCAAATACATCAGCATGTCAAAAAGGCTTTAGTATTTTCTTTTCTGCTGAGAAACATCCAAATCTTTCGTAAAATATTATACACGGGCGTTCTTTCTATATGTGCAAACTAGTAAACCTCTTATTTTTAACACGCAACTCTCAATATGTACATTATCTCTCCCTAGAAAATATCAGTGTATCAAAATGGAACACAAATATATGCAAACCACCAATTGCTAAATCTATCATTATATCGCTAATACCTAAAATACATATCAGATAAATTCTTTCGCTAAGTTCAAACCACCGATATTTCTCACATTATTTTCAAACTAGATTTAGAGTTCTAGTCAAGCATAAAAATCAAATACATCAGCATGTCAAAAGGGTTTTAGTATTTTCGTTTCTACTAAGAAACATCCAAACTTTTCGTATACTATCGTGTCGTATACTTTTGTATACTATTGGTTTTTATAATTTGTTTAAATTTTTTAATAAATGTAGCAATAACTTCGAAATTATGGCATTTAGGTATAGGGAAAATAACATGAAAAATAATCAGTATTTCTTTAGGACTTCAAAACGCAAATAACGACTTCGTGTTCTATTAGAAATACGGAAGTTCATTGGATTTCCAGAAAAACGGAAAATCTGACAACATTTAATTGTCACTATAATATAGACCGCCTCAGAAAATTCTTACCCACCAAAATCTATAAAAATCTTGCAAGCCGTTTCCGAGATAATTGAGTGTTTCCATACATAAAACTCACTCTGTATGCAAACCAGATTTAGAGTTCTAGTCAGGCATAAAAATCAAATACATCAGCATGTCAAAAGGGCTGTAGTATTTTCGTTTTTACTGAGAAACATCCAAATCTTTCGTACACTATTATACACAGGCGTTCGTTCATTATGTCCAAACTAGTAAACCTCTTATTTTTACCATGCAACTCTCAATATTTACATTATCTCTCCCTAGGTGCAAAATGTCAGTATATGAAGCACAAATATATGCAAGCCACTAATTGCTAAATCTATCATTATATCGCTAATACCTACAATACATATCAGATAAATTCTTTCGCAAAGTCCAAACCACCGAAATTTCTCATATTATTTTCAAACTAGATTTAGAGTTCAAATCAGTTGGAGAATACAAATTTTTGTTTTAAAGTACGTTTTAAATGTGATCTCAAATAAAATCCCATGCACAAAACAAATTGAATTCATCGATATGAAAAAGAACTTAAAGAATGACAAAGACAAAAAATATATCTAAAAGGAAGATATCTAATAGAAATAGGTCGCAAATTTTCAAAGCAAACGTCTTTTAGTATAATTAGAGTACTCCGATTGAGAAAATTACTTATTATGGGTATACACAAGTTAATAATAAGCAAAAAATCGAACTTCTATTGATCCAATCAAAAAAAAAATCAAATACATTTGTACTATGAGAATGATCTCCGAAAGGGAAATCGATAGGTCAAAATAAACTCATTTTAAAGTAAAAATGTGACTTATTCACAATAAAAATAATAAATCTTAAATTTTCTTGCGCTCCTTATTGTTTTACGAAAGATACAAAAAAAACACGAAAAATACACGATACGTAGGTAGAAAATAATGGCATTCTTAAGTATGACTTAATCATTCTTTCGAATGTTTTTAGTACGCATGACTCTAAGAATTTACCCTGGTATGATTCTGGTTTCGAAGGATCTTTGGACGGTTTTAAAATAATTCGAACTAAATATATTCTTACCAACCATCTGGAAACTTAAGGTGTGTGTCGATATAATTCTTTATTTGCACTAACGCCATTACTACAATCGGAAATTTTCTTAATCATTCTATAAGTACAGTATTTTAATTGCATTTTAAACAGGTTTCTAATTCATTTATGGAAAAATTAGAATTAGAATCAGAATCAGATTAGAACTTTCATATTGTGATACATTTGTCTATGGAAGAAAATAATACGGTATGTACAAGATACAAAATTCAAGCATTGGAAAAGCCATACAAGAGGCACACCAAATTCAAAAATCTTGACTATTTAGTCTAAACATGAATTAAAATTTCTAGTTCTATCTTCTAGCTTCTCATCCAGCTTGAAATAGGATATTAGTATTCATATTTATTATTTCAAAAATTTTAAGATATCGTGTCTTTTGTTGAAGGTATACTGTCACATTTTCAATACATATTACCCAATTTTTACTTACCCATCATCGAGTTAATTTATAAATGCAATAAGTAACTCCTTAAGATATTATGCTTTCAAAAAACGCTACCAACCAATCTCCTTCATATTGGCTAGTTTCAAATGTATTTCTACAATTACACCATTATTTACCGAAATATTTTAAAGCAGTGTTGACAACGTCTAAAAAACTGTACATAATTTGGTACATAAATATCAAAAATGATGATCAAAATTGCTTTTATTGGATGATTATTAGCTCTCTTTATCCAGCTAAAATAAAATAAATAAAGAACTTACATCGTCATATCCATATACTGTTTTGAAAACCGAGGACTTGGAAGCTCCAATAAGTCATAACTCGAAGTTTGAAACAGTAAATAGTATATCAGTAAATGTTTATGCTTTGGAATTAAATCAAGTTAAGGAAAAATAATTTTACGAATTAGTGCCTGCTTGCCTAAACAAAACAAACTTGATAGACATGTAAATTTGAATCTTATTCAGGATAAATATTTTCTAAAGTTAAATGATTACCTACGACTCTCATCGTAGTGACGATGGAAATATTGAAATAAAATATCATTACTGCTGGAAAAAAAAAGGTGTCTAGGTTGTTACACTATATAACCAAAAAAAAAAAACTAATTCACCCAGATTTATTGGAAAAATTTACTGTTTCACCGTATCATTAAAATCTTACAAAAAAAGAAATATCGAATTAAATAAACAATACATAATAGAACTAAGAAGTAAATTACGAATATCAGAGTGCATGAGATACGAAATAAACATCTTACAAGCAAAACTATCGATACAACAAATACATATTATATACATTATTCACTTGAAAATTTTAAAGTAATGTTGGCTGAATGTCCAAGAAACTGAGTATATTTAGCCTCTTTTACAATATTTCTGAAAAACTTCAACGAATTTGTCTATTTAGCGAAAAAAAAATCTAATTCAAGCAGTTTTATCGGAAAACTTTGCTATTTACCATTTTTATTCACTGTCTTTTTAATCTGTTGAGTAACATCTTTAATTTATTTTGATTTTTAAGAAGTTTTCTAACCTCCTCTAATTACGATTTTTTGTAGAATTTGGACTGGTTGTATTGAATTATGATAGGTATGTGTATCTGATCACGCAATAATTTCAAAGAGACATTCTTTGTAGCTTAGTATAAATTGGTCTTCTAATACTAAAATATTATAAAAAATAATAGAGTAAAGCAATACAGGAGACTTAAAAAAAGGTTTAAAATCTCATGAAATCTTGTTTATTTAGTCTAAACATGAATTAAAATTTACATTGTTCATACTTATTATTTCAAGATTTTTAAGATCGTTTCTAATTATCCATCATCCAGTTAATTTATAAATTATGAAATAGGTATCACTACGATATATTATGCAGCAATAACTATGTTTTCAAAAACTATTCCAACCAATCTCTTTCATTCTGACTATTTTCCGATGTATTTATACAATTACAACATTATTTACTTAAAAAGTTTAAAGCAATGTTGGCTGAATGTCCAAAAAACTGAGTATATTTAACCTATTTTACAATATTTCTGAAAAACTTCAACGAATTTGTCTATTTACCGAAAAAAAAAATCTAATTCACACAGTTTTATTGGAAAAATTTACTATTTCACCATTTTATTCACTGTCTTTTTAATCTGTTGAGTAACATCTTTAATTTATTTTGATTTTTATGAAGTTGTCTAACCTCGTGTAATTACGATTTTTTTGTAGAATTTGGATTGGTTTTATAGGATTATGATAGGGATGTGTATCTGATAACACAATAATTCCAAAGAGACATTCGTTGTAGTTTAGTGTAAATTGGTCTTCTAATACTAAAACATTATAAAACATAATAGATTAAAGCAATACAGGAGACTTAAAAAAGTGTTAAAATCTCATGGCACAAAAAAGAAAATGTCTCGAGTGTGAATTTAAAAATGGAGTTACTACAAAAAAAGAAGATGGTACATACCTTTGAATATTAAAAAATATTTGAAAAATTTTAATTTTTTTTTTGTAGATTTTGTAGTTAATACTAAAAATTAGTAAGGAAATAAAAATGATTATAAATTAAAAAAATCTTCGACGTTTGTTCTTAGAGCATGTGAAACATTAATAATTACCAAAAAATTTCAGTAGGTACCTTTAAATATTAAAAGTATTTGAAAAATTTTAATTTTTTGTAGATTGTGTAGTTAATACCAAAAATTAGTGTGGAAATAAAAATAAATATCAACTAAACAAAATTTTCAGCGTTTGTTCTTAGAGCGTAGTTCGAGTATGCCCGAACTTTCCCGATTTCCCAATATTAGCTGTGAGTTTTGGCATAGGATACCCATATAAAAAGCATGGAAAACGGAAAGTTTCAGCGTTTGTTCTTAGAGCGTAGTTCGAGTATGTTCGAACTTTCCCGATTTCCCAATATTAGCTGTGAGTTTTGGCATAGGATACCCATATAAAAAGCATGGAAAACGGAAAGTTTACCTTGGACAAGTGACGCCGTCACTTGTCCAAGGTAAACTTTCCGTTTTCCATGCTTTTTATATGGGTATCCTATGCCAAAACTCACAGCTAATATTGGGAAATCGGGAAAGTTCGGGCATACTCGAACTACGCTCTAAGAACAAACGCTGAAAATTTTGTTTAGTTGATATTTATTTTTATTTCCACACTAATTTTTGGTATTAACTACACAATCTACAAAAAATTAAAATTTTTCAAATACTTTTAATATTTAAAGGTACCTACTGAAATTTTTTGGTAATTATTAATGTTTCACATGCTCTAAGAACAAACGTCGAAGATTTTTTTAATTTATAATCATTTTTATTTCCTTACTAATTTTTAGTATTAACTACAAAATCTACAAAAAAAAAATTAAAATTTTTCAAATATTTTTTAATATTCAAAGGTATGTACCATCTTCTTTTTTTGTAGTAACTCCATTTTTAAATTCACACTCGAGACATTTTCTTTTTTGTGCCATGAGATTTTAACACTTTTTTAAGTCTCCTGTATTGCTTTAATCTATTATGTTTTATAATGTTTTAGTATTAGAAGACCAATTTACACTAAACTACAACGAATGTCTCTTTGGAATTATTGTGTTATCAGATACACATCCCTATCATAATCCTATAAAACCAATCCAAATTCTACAAAAAAATCGTAATTACACGAGGTTAGACAACTTCATAAAAATCAAAATAAATTAAAGATGTTACTCAACAGATTAAAAAGACAGTGAATAAAATGGTGAAATAGTAAATTTTTCCAATAAAACTGTGTGAATTAGATTTTTTTTTTCGGTAAATAGACAAATTCGTTGAAGTTTTTCAGAAATATTGTAAAATAGGTTAAATATACTCAGTTTTTTGGACATTCAGCCAACATTGCTTTAAACTTTTTAAGTAAATAATGTTGTAATTGTATAAATACATCGGAAAATAGTCAGAATGAAAGAGATTGGTTGGAATAGTTTTTGAAAACATAGTTATTGCTGCATAATATATCGTAGTGATACCTATTTCATAATTTATAAATTAACTGGATGATGGATAATTAGAAACGATCTTAAAAATCTTGAAATAATAAGTATGAACAATGTAAATTTTAATTCATGTTTAGACTAAATAAACAAGATTTCATGAGATTTTAAACCTTTTTTTAAGTCTCCTGTATTGCTTTACTCTATTATTTTTTATAATATTTTAGTATTAGAAGACCAATTTATACTAAGCTACAAAGAATGTCTCTTTGAAATTATTGCGTGATCAGATACACATACCTATCATAATTCAATACAACCAGTCCAAATTCTACAAAAAATCGTAATTAGAGGAGGTTAGAAAACTTCTTAAAAATCAAAATAAATTAAAGATGTTACTCAACAGATTAAAAAGACAGTGAATAAAAATGGTAAATAGCAAAGTTTTCCGATAAAACTGCTTGAATTAGATTTTTTTTTCGCTAAATAGACAAATTCGTTGAAGTTTTTCAGAAATATTGTAAAAAGAGGCTAAATATACTCAGTTTCTTGGACATTCAGCCAACATTACTTTAAAATTTTCAAGTGAATAATGTATATAATATGTATTTGTTGTATCGATAGTTTTGCTTGTAAGATGTTTATTTCGTATCTCATGCACTCTGATATTCGTAATTTACTTCTTAGTTCTATTATGTATTGTTTATTTAATTCGATATTTCTTTTTTTGTAAGATTTTAATGATACGGTGAAACAGTAAATTTTTCCAATAAATCTGGGTGAATTAGTTTTTTTTTTTTGGTTATATAGTGTAACAACCTAGACACCTTTTTTTTTCCAGCAGTAATGATATTTTATTTCAATATTTCCATCGTCACTACGATGAGAGTCGTAGGTAATCATTTAACTTTAGAAAATATTTATCCTGAATAAGATTCAAATTTACATGTCTATCAAGTTTGTTTTGTTTAGGCAAGCAGGCACTAATTCGTAAAATTATTTTTCCTTAACTTGATTTAATTCCAAAGCATAAACATTTACTGATATACTATTTACTGTTTCAAACTTCGAGTTATGACTTATTGGAGCTTCCAAGTCCTCGGTTTTCAAAACAGTATATGGATATGACGATGTAAGTTCTTTATTTATTTTATTTTAGCTGGATAAAGAGAGCTAATAATCATCCAATAAAAGCAATTTTGATCATCATTTTTGATATTTATGTACCAAATTATGTACAGTTTTTTAGACGTTGTCAACACTGCTTTAAAATATTTCGGTAAATAATGGTGTAATTGTAGAAATACATTTGAAACTAGCCAATATGAAGGAGATTGGTTGGTAGCGTTTTTTGAAAGCATAATATCTTAAGGAGTTACTTATTGCATTTATAAATTAACTCGATGATGGGTAAGTAAAAATTGGGTAATATGTATTGAAAATGTGACAGTATACCTTCAACAAAAGACACGATATCTTAAAATTTTTGAAATAATAAATATGAATACTAATATCCTATTTCAAGCTGGATGAGAAGCTAGAAGATAGAACTAGAAATTTTAATTCATGTTTAGACTAAATAGTCAAGATTTTTTGAATTTGGTGTGCCTCTTGTATGGCTTTTCCAATGCTTGAATTTTGTATCTTGTACATACCGTATTATTTTCTTCCATAGACAAATGTATCACAATATGAAAGTTCTAATCTGATTCTGATTCTAATTCTAATTTTTCCATAAATGAATTAGAAACCTGTTTAAAATGCAATTAAAATACTGTACTTATAGAATGATTAAGAAAATTTCCGATTGTAGTAATGGCGTTAGTGCAAATAAAGAATTATATCGACACACACCTTAAGTTTCCAGATGGTTGGTAAGAATATATTTAGTTCGAATTATTTTAAAACCGTCCAAAGATCCTTCGAAACCAGAATCATACCAGGGTAAATTCTTAGAGTCATGCGTACTAAAAACATTCGAAAGAATGATTAAGTCATACTTAAGAATGCCATTATTTTCTACCTACGTATCGTGTATTTTTCGTGTTTTTTTTGTATCTTTCGTAAAACAATAAGG